>NW_026047592.1:7028415-9736748 GCF_023864345.2 Schistocerca serialis cubense
TCCCTTGAATGTTGCAAGAAGGGTGCACTGTCCTAACACAGGGATATTCTGACCTGAATAACTATTTAACTTAACATTTGCGGCACGCAACGGAGGTTTGCCCAGTTGTTTGTACGTGTCATGATTGAGCAATGAAACTGCAGCTCCGGTATCGAGCTGGAATGGTATGACCTTGCCATTTAAGTCCAAATCTACAAAAAGTTTATTGTCCTGGTGACGACAAGAGCGACCGTCTCGTGCAATTTGAACTGACACTGGTACAGAAGCACTTGCGACTTGACGCGAGTTCCGGCGACATCGACGCACAGAATTTGTGGGAAGAACACAGTCACTGTTAGAGACAGTGGCACTGGACGAAGTGGAATTAACTACATGAATGTCCATGGGCGAAGGTGCACGAGCCTAAGTATTCTTGGTTCGATTCCGGCGCGAAGCAAAGGGCCTCGAATGATTAAGAGTGTCTGATCTGAGCTTTTTCTGGCAAACACTTTGAACATGTCCTTTCTTATTACAGTAAAAACAAATAGCTTGGCGTGACAGCCAATTTTCACGCGAATGTTTAGTAGCACACCGCAGGCATGATTTCACTGCAGTTGTATGCTGTCGTGGCACACCTGGTTTAGAGCGAGGCGGCAGCTGCGCAGACGCGTGCGAGGGCAGTTTACTGGGCCGTGCAGCACGCCCGGCGGACTGGGTAAATACTTTTCGAAGTTGGACCTAGCAGATGCGTACTTGCAAATCCCAGTGGACGCCGAATACCAGCGCGTCTTGGTGGTTAACACGCATCTTGGTTTGTACCGATTCAAAAGACTGCCATTTGGGTGTGCATCCGCCCCTGCATTGTTTCAGCAATATTTACAAACTGTTTGTGCGTCGGTGATGATGGTAAAGTGACGACCATACAAGAAATCATGGAACTTAGTGACACCAAACACGAGAGCCAAAGCTTCTTAATGTGGTATCACCGCCGGACACCACACTTGCTTGTCGCTAGCTACGTCGTCCATACAACTGGGGCGAGTGCTAGTCCGTATCTCGAGACCTGCCTTGTGGTGGTGTTCGGTCTGCGATCCCTGACAGTGGCAACACGCGGGCCTGACATGTACTAATGGACCGCGGCCCAGTTAAAGATACCACCTAGCAAGTGTGGTGTCTGGCGGTGACACCACATATTCCTGGTATTTCATTACTCTACATTAATTATTTTTTGGTGTTGCAAATTTTTCCGCTAGTGTACCTGGCCTTTCTTTAACCATCCCTGGTGCAATGCAGAATTCTCTTCCCAGTAGCGAGAAAATGCCGTTATTCCAATTTTGAAATCAGATAAATTGCATCTTCAAACAGACAGCTGTCGTCCAGATTGTTTAATCAGTGTCCTGCAAGTTACTTGAAAATATGGTTAGTCGAAGGCTGTATTGTGTCCTTGAATCTCCGGATCTTTTGGCTTCGATGCAGGGTGCTTTTCGCCAAGGGCGCTCTACTGAAGATAATTTAGTCCACTTGAAGTGTGCTATCTGAACAGCTTTTGCTCAGCATCAGTTCCTTCTTGCAGTTTTCATTGATCTGCGTATATATCTTATGATACAACATGGTGCCATAACATCCTTGCCACCTTAAAGGAGTGGGGCCTCCATGGCCCACTCCTGATTTTTATCCAGAACATTCTTCCATGTCACACTTTTTGGGTACAGGTTGGTGCCTCCTGTAGCATCCCCCCCTGCAGGAGAAGGGGCTTGCACAAGGTTCTGTTTTGAGTGTCACTCTCCTTTTTGTGGCTATCAATGATCTGGCGGCACCTGCATGACATATGGTGTCACCATCTTTTCTGTTCGACCGCGACGGCTATTGCTGGAGGCAGAATGCAGGGAGCAATACACCAAGCACAATCCTGGGCTTTCACTCATAGCATCCATTTTTTGGCTGCCATGACCTACGATATGCATTTCTGTCATTGTGTTTTTTAGGACCGGTCTTTGATGCCTAGTTGACATGGCTTCCCCGTCTTTGTCAACTAAAGCAGACATGTAGGTCGCACCTGAATGATTTAAAGAATAAACGTATATATTTAATTGTAAGATATTGTAAATTTATACCACTGGAACTCTTTCAAAATATTTGATTGCATAATACTGCCAATAAATACAATGACTTTCTTTCTTCTGTTTATAATTGTAATAGATGTTGGACACTTTGACTCCAAGTATGTTATACAGAAACGCAGTGATTTTTTACAAAAGGCAAAACTATGTGTTCGAAGAATTGTGGAGAGGAGGGTACGTGATGTATTTTAAGTAGGTTGTAAAGAGTAACTATAACAACAAAAACAATAAATTATTGATAAAATTATTTAATTGAATAGATAAAAAATCTACTCACCAAGCGGCAGCAGAACATACACATAAAAGACAGTGGCTCTTCCAGACAGAAACATTGAAGGGGAAGGAAGAAAGGTAAAGGAAAAGGCCTGGAGAGTTCCAGGGAAAGGTGTGGATTTTGGGAAAGTCACACAGAACTGGGGATCAGGTGAGAAATAGAAACGACACATGTCATATACCAGCTATTATGTAAACACTGTCAGCTTTCTACATCTGCATGACTACCACCAAATTATCAGTTAGGATAAATGGGCATAGTCATAGTGTATATCCTGGAAACTCACAATATCCTGTTGCAGAGCATGCTCTCCACATGGCATACATGACCTCGGCACTTGTTTCACCACACATGCCACCTGGATTCTTGCGCCAGACACCAGTTTCTCAGAACTCCGCAGGTGGGAACTAGCACTACAACTTGTCCTTGGTTCTCACCACCCACCTCGCCTCAATTTACGTTAATTTCTCCTGTCTCAGCTTTTCTTCACTGTAATTACTCTTTGCTTCACTCCGTTTTAGCTTTCTACATCTTTCATTGTCTTTCCCATCTATTTTCACTGCCCCCTCTCACAGCTGTTGCATACAATACACTTAGGTTCTCACTCTTATTATCTCATGTAGAGTTTTAGTAGTAATCTCTGTCTTGCATATTACCCTGTCTTCCACCTTTAAGCTCTCAGGTTTCCGAATCTTGCCCGATGCAGTCCCCAACAATTAGTCTTTCCTTCTCATCCTGTAAGGTAAGTCACCCATGAGCCATGGTTCTGGGTAACTTTCCCAAAATCTACCCCTTTTCTTAGACCTCTCCAGTCCTTTTCCTTCACCCTTCTTGCTTCCCCTGCAACCATTCAGCCTGAAGAAGGAGTCACTGGATCCAAACACTTGCCAATCACAACAGTCTTTTATGTGTGTGTTCTGACACTGCTTGGTGAGTAGATTTTTTATCTATCCAATTAAATAATTTTATAAAGAGTATCTGTATGTGATGTTTCAATTGGTATACAACTTGTTATAAACAAAACTCATTTTTACCATTTAATATGTTTCCAGATATTTACCAGTGGTAAAGATGAAATTGGGTTGATTGTACTTGGTTCTGACAAGACACAGAATCCACTTGATTACCCAAATGTGAGTGTGGAATTTCCTCTTGCACTGCCTACATGGCAGATGACATCCTTTGTCGAGAAATCTTTACATGAAAGTGAAATAAAAACAGATTGGATAGATGGTGTTGTTGTTGGCATGCAAGTCTTGAAAGATGAGCTAGAGTAAGTATTTAAAGCTGTCTGTTTCATGACATTCCTGGAACATGTTCCAGAATGTGTGTTACACAAATCACAGTGACATAGTTGTGACTTTATAAACTTGAATCAATATGTTTTTGTAATGAAAAAGAAACAGAAGGCACAATACCTGCAGAAATAGGAAATTTTTTTGTGTGATTTTATTGTATGAATGTTTTTTACAGTTTTTCAGCTCAATAATTAAGGAGGTATTGATACAAGGCTTTGCCAAAAATCCATCTGTCACCTACAAATCCAGCCCAGTCACTGACATTCCCTACCCCACAATATGACTGGGCCACCATGAAAGCAGCCACATCATTGTCAAATTCACTGAAACTACTGCATAGCAATTTGCTTGAGTATGGCTGCTGTTGTGGTCTTCAGTTTGGTTTAAGCACTGCGTCAATACCTTCTCTTCATAGCACTCGGCGGTTGCCATCTGCGACTGTTTTTGCAAATGGCAAGAGAACTTTTCCTCTAGTTGCTTGTTTTTCAGTGAAAGATGCAAATATTTTAGAACGTAGTGCCCTATGTATATCTGTTAGAATAGCCACAAGGTCTGAAAGTTATTTTCAAATGATTGAGCTCTTCTACAGAGTATTGAAATTCACAGATTCTTCCAACCTGGTCCACCAATGTCTTACATACTCCTCTTCCTCCATGGATTGTTTCCAGTATTTGGAGATGAGACATTAGGCAGCAAAACGTGCCTTATAACCAAAATCTAACGAACATATAATTAAATTAACCAAAGATGTAATGTTGCACTCTCAGGTAAGACTGATCTTGAATGCAAAGCCAAAATGGAAATTAAATTTACGCTGCAACATTCATCTCAGTTTTTGTTATTGAAATTATTCACAGTGCCATAGGGAGAACTGCGTTTATGTTTTTTTTAGAGTCAGATACATGCTATGGCACAGGGTGCTGTCCGTTATTCTCCTGACTATGATGTCCAGGAATGGTAGTCTTCCATCTTCTTTGGTCTCCATAGTGAATTTGATTTTGTGGCGTGTGGAGTTTGTCTCTTCCATGAGGCCAGATGACAAGTGTGTTAACCACATAACAGAAGAAGAAGAAGAAGAAAAGAAGAAGATGGATTTCCATTTGGATGACATCAGGGCCTCTTCCTCGAAGTGCACCGTAAACATATTCACAATCTCTGGTCAGAGTGGGCTGCCTATTGCGACTCCATCTGTTTGCGGGAGGGGGTGTGCCACGAGTCAGTGAAGTGGGAAAGTTGACCAAGTAATATGCGTGACGTGTCATGCCTCGACCGATATTGAGAACAGAATAAAAAATTCAGAGGCATTACTTTTCAGCACTCCCATGCATATTCTGTATGCAAGAAAGCAGGTTTTTCATTCAGAAATTCTATTTCAGTGTTGGTTGTTTACACGAAGACCGTGTTAAGCGTAATGGAAGAAGGAGAGATGTTTATCAGCATTCCAGTTTCACTATATTGCTGCTTGCATTGCTCAGAATCTCATTTTGTGCGAACATAGAATTGGTAGGTTCAGGAGGGCCATGCTAAATGCATTGAGGGCCTCAGTAGTGCCACCCAACTAGCACCTGAGATGGCAGACAAGTGTTCGCTCATGCGTACGTGATCCTGCAGTGAAGTTGTGTACATTTAGTCAGGAAGTGGGCTTGTATACAGTGAGACAAGTATCCACACAGACAATGTGATGGTATCTGGAGCAGCACAGACTGTCAAGCCCTTAATGCAGCTCTTGAGAGAGTTGAACTGACAGCGGTGCAACTGACAACAATGCCAGACACAGGAATGGCACTATGTCATCGTATCAGATGAGTCTCGGTTCTGCAACATCGTCACAATTGATGTACTTGTGTGTGGAGGCTCTAATGCCAACAGACCTGGCCAGATTGTACCTGTCATTCTCATGCGGGTCCAGCATGTGATGTGATGGTATGGGGTGCAACTGGATACATGTCACAACCTCTGGTTCACATAGCCAGTAATTTGGACAGCAGACATTGCATTTGTGTTTTGTTAAGGCCTATCGCTGTGCCCTATTTTCAAGGGCTCCGTGATGCTATCTTTTAACAGGATAATGCAAGACTACACATCACCTGAGTTGTACTGAGCTACCTCGATACAGAGAGTGTTCCACTGTTGCCGTACCCAGCATTTTCTTCAAATCTGTCACCTGTGGAGAACGTCTGTTCACAGGATGCCAAGAGATGGGTATGCCACCAGTCGCCAGCCACCAGTCGCCAGCCACTACAGTTGAAGAACTCTGACATATGACATACAGTTGTGTAGCATGAAATGATGTACCCATGGCTGTAATCCAACCTCGATTTGATAGCCAGTGTGATGAGAGCTGTTCTGCTGTTCCAGTTTCAATACTGAAATTCATAAATTTTTTTATGCTGTCCTAACCAGACTGGACTGTGGTGTCATACAGCATAAAATATCTTACAACGTGTTGAATCAGTGATGAGAAGTGTAGAACCGCCAGCAGGGGAAAGATGTTGGCAATGAGACAGCTTTTATGTAGAACAGCAGTACAGTGTTTCACAGTGCATAATGCTTCCGCAGATTGAGAACAAAATGTGTGGTTTGCTTTCATCCATTTTCACAAACATAGCCTTGAAAAATAATGTTGACATTGCTGTGCATTTCACTCTGAGGCATATTGTACTCTGAGAATGTTCATCGAATTCAGTTACTTTGTAATATATTTCAGTAACAGTGACATAATAGCAAATTGGACTGTATGAGTTTTTATGGATTTTTTTTCCAGACACACACTACCATTTCTTCAGATTTATTTAATTTGGGTATAAATCCTTTCCAGCATATATGCTGTACACAAAATGTTGAACATAAAATGTAGCTATCTGCTGATTTAACATCTTGCTGAGTATACCAGTACAATGTTTTGTTGTAACAAATTGTTCAATGTATTTTACACACTTATAAACTTATTTATACAGTTATAGTAATTTATATCATTACATTAATGTTGTACCTTAATGTTCTGGAAGACGATATTATAAGGAACCTCATACTTTTCCTGGATGATAGAGTTGTCTATAATGAATTATTGCCTGAAAAAAATATGCACAAATTTGAGTCACATCATAACATTTCAATTTGGTCCAAAGATAGGCAACTGAGTTTAAGTTTTCAGAAATGTAAATTGGAGCACATCACAAAACAAAAAAAAGACAGTATTGTATGACTACATTATCAAATAATCACAGTCTTAATTGGTCAACTCATACAAATATCTGGATGAAATGAAATGGTGACATAGACTCACTTGTAGGCAAAGCAGAATGCAGACTTCAATTCGTTGGTAAGATACTGGAAAATGCAATCAGTCTATAGAGGACATTGCTTACAAAATACTTGTGTGGCCCATTCTAGAATATTGCTTAAGTATGACCCATAACAAATAAGGCTAATGGCAGACATTGAATGCATACAAAATAGTGTAGCATGATTGATCATAGATTTATTTGATGCATGGGAGAGCATCAAGAAGCTACTAAAAATTGGAAATGCCAGACAAGTGAAGATAGATGCCAAATATATGACAAAACCTAACTTATGAAATTTCAGGAACCTGTATTAAGTGAGGTATTTAGGGATTATACAATAACCGCATATGTATCACTCCTATAGGGACCATGAAGGCAAGATTAATTACAGCATGCACAGAACCATTTAAAGAATCATTCTTCCCACACTCCACATGAGCATTGAATGGGGAAAACCCGTAATGTGTGGTACAAGAATGTACTTTGTCGTACAACCCACAGTGGTTTATACAGTGTGCATGGAGACATGGAATCAGTTGACAGTAGCTGGGTAATGGTTCATATTGATTCCCATTTCCCTGTTGCAGTAGGTGATCTTATGCCTCTAATTATTTTTTCATTGCTATCTTAACTTGCATTCTTCAATTCAGATTATTAACCCTTCATATCTCTTGGTATTAGGGCAAATGTACAGTTAACTTTTAAGGAATTTGTATTTTCAATTTTTCAACTGGAGTTTTGTTTCATATGCAGCAGCAATGTTACAAATTATTTGTTTCAGTTTCATTAGAATAATTTGCTGTTTCACAGGTGCCTTGAAGAAAATAAAATATCTCGAAAGTGTCTTAATGACAACCGATGGCCTCATGTTGACAAGACAGCTGGTTGCCTTGCAGAGGGCAGGGCTTGACGGTCTGAACATCAGCTTAGACACCCTGCAGTCCCGACGCTACAACCAGATCACAAGGAGGAAAGGCTGGGAGCGTGTCACGGCTGGCATAGTTCTAGCCTTGCAACTTGAATACGACCCTGTGAAGGTATTACTAATGCAGCTGTCATTGCATGCAGACTTTCATAAGCAAAAGATATAAATCTGTTGTTAAGAATATCAATACAATAATCACCATTTTAAAGCAGTACGCCCTCACCCTCACCCCCATCCCCGCTCCCACCCTCACCCCTGTCTCCACACTGCAGCTGTAAGTGAAGGAAGGTATATTAAGACAGAGGAAGTAAATTTTAGCTGACGATGCTAACTGTTTCGTAGTTTATACAACATAAAAAAGTATGCCTTGCAAGTTTACCAATTAAATATCTTATATTTTCCTCCCAAGAGAGTCTAATGAGACTCAAGATCTTTACAGTTTCTCTTTTTTTCTTTTGTGTCTTTAGTTTAAAGTAAGTTTCCTCTATTGTGGTGTTGTTTTGAAAAAAAAACTCCATTGTTTGGAAA
Organism: Schistocerca serialis cubense; assembly: GCF_023864345.2. Classification (NCBI taxonomy): domain Eukaryota; kingdom Metazoa; phylum Arthropoda; class Insecta; order Orthoptera; family Acrididae; genus Schistocerca; species Schistocerca serialis. The sequence continues at coordinate 7,036,827 of NW_026047592.1, forward strand.
AATTATTCTTAATTCTGTAGTCACATTTTTGTTGTGTCTAAGTACTACTGGTTTCAGTAGCAAGTACCAGCATCAGTTCATCTTATTATCAAAAATTTCTTTGCAAAATAAAAGCTGACCACTGTGTTCAAGCGGTTCTAGGCACTTCAGTCCGGAACCGTGCTGCTGCTACGGTCGCAGGTTCGAATCCTGCCTCAGGCAGGGATGTCCTTAGGTTAGTTAGGTTTAAGTAGTTGTAAGTCTGGGGGACTGATGACCTCAGATGTTAAGTCCCATAGTGCTTAGAGCCATTTGAACCATTTTTCAAAATAAAAAGCTTCTGTACAACTGCAAACTAGACATACCATTTTCAGGGTGCAGTTCACATCTATTGAAAGCACAACAGTGACATTTACTTTTAGTAGATAAGACACCTACTGGGGTAGGTGACTTGATGAATGCACACAAGAAGTTGTCATTTATTCCATATGTAGCTACCATGCAGACTCATATTTTGTATTAGTTTGTCCTTACTCTTCCAAAAGGTTAAACCTTGTCTCTGCAGCCACAGCTTCCTCTCTCCAGCAGTTGTCTTCATTTCCATGTGTGAAGAAAATCCCATTCATTTATCATATTGTTTAAGTAGGATGTTCTCAGTCATCCCCTTGTTTTCTTACCTACGATCTTGCCTTCAGAAATTTTTTTAAAAGATTATCGTCTCCAGTTAAGCGTCCAGTGTATTTTGCTTTGCCCTGGCCTATAACTTTCAGTGGTTCTTTCTTCTCTCCTATTTCCTTTAATTTTTCTGTCAATGCAGCTAGTTCTTGTACTTCTCCTCCAGAACCACATTTCAGCAGGTTTGAGGCGAGCTTCCTTTAGCTTTTCTAATGTACAGATTTTGCATCTGTGTGTCAGAACACTCCACACAAAGGTCTTTACAAATATTTTCTTAATGTGGAAGCTGATATGTTTATTCAGTTGCAGCTTCTTCTTATTTTGGAAGGAACTCTTCACCTGTGCTATTCTTTTCTTGAATGCCTTGAAATATTGATTGTTTTCTTGCAAAATGCTACTGAGATATTGAATTTCAGTTCCTTTCTTGAGTTGCTCATTGCCTGTTCTTGTGTCAGTTCTACCTCCACCTCCTTTCTTGTCCGTAGCCATAACTTTTGTCTTCTTTGTATTCATTTTTAGCTTTACTTTTACCACTTCTTGATTTAAGGCCTGAAATATTTTATTTAGTTCCTACTCTGATTTACTATTGCGATGACATCAATCTGCAGTGTATATGCATGCAATTAAGTTTCCATATCGACATCATGCTCCAAAAACCACCTAACTGTGTATGGCAGGGGGTACGTCTCATGCCACCAACTGATCTCCTCTGCCTTGTTCCACTTGTGAACAGTGCTTGGGAAGAATGACTGTCAGTATGCTTCTGTATTATCTCTAACTTCTCAAATTTTCTTCTCGTGATCATTTCGTGAATTGTATATGAGAGAAACTATTATGTTGTCAGACTCTTCTCGGAAATTACTATCTCAAAATTTGGGTAGTAAATCTTTCCGTGATGCACAACTGCTCTCTTATGGCATCTACCACTGGAGTTGCTGAGCATCTCTGTAATGATCTCACAGTGACTAAATGATCCTGTGACAAAACACTCCGCACTTCGTTGGATCTTCTTTCTCTCTTCTGTCAGTCCTACTGGTTAAGGACACAGGGGTAATTTACATTCACTTAAGATTCTTCCTGTGAATCTTAGTCTGGCATCTGCTTTTCTATTGCTGTTTTATGTGGTCATTCCACTTTAATGTTGCTCTGGATAGTTACTTCTAGATATTTTATGGTAGATTCTGTTTCCAGCAATTTGTCATTAATAGTGTAGTTGTACAGTATTGGATTTCTTTTCCTGTGTGTGTGTGTGTGTGTGTGTGTGTGTGTGTGTGTGTGTGTGTGTGTGTGTGTATGTGTGTGTGATATGTTACATTTATTTATGTGTAGGGTCAACTGCCAGAGCCTGCATCATTCACCAATCCCCTGCAGGTCGTTGTGCAAAGTGATACTGCCTTCTGTTGTTGCTACTTTCTGATGGACAAGTGTAGTACCTGTGAACAATATTAAGGAGCCTCTGACACTTTCTACTGGATCATTTATATACATTGTAAATGTAATGGTCCTATCACATTTCCTTGGCATATTCCAGAAATTACCTGTTGTTGTTATTACTTCCTTGATGAACATATTAAGGAAGTAAGGTGATAGAAGGCACCCGTCTCTCACTGCCCTTCTGGTTTTCCCTCTTTCATATCCGGTACAGTACTCTGACTTTTGTATATACTCAAAATTAATCATCTGTCCTTCCACTTTGGACATTACTTTAAGGAATGATGATATAATGGTAATCTGTTTATTAAACAATATTTTAACGATACACTATGCTTTCTGATCATATAGTGGCTTGATGATGGAATTTGATACTGAAATTGGTAATCATTAAACAAAATACAAGTGAAGCTATAATAAAAGAAAGTAATATTTTGGATCACGTCAGTTGTTGTTCCAAACAATAGCACATCAGGAATAGGTTCAAATGGCTCTGAGCACTATGCGACTTAACTTCTGAGGTCATCAGTCGCCTAGAACTTATAACTAATTAAACCTAACTAACCTAAGGACATCACACACATCCATGCCCGAGGCAGGATTCGAACCTGCGAACGTAGCGGTCACTCGGTTCCAGACTGTAGCGCCTAGAACCGCACGGCCACTCCGGCTGTCCAGGAATAGGTACTAAATTATTTGTCCGCTGATGACCTCACAGCTTAGAACACTAAAACACAAATGTTAATTGTTTGTTATGTGCCCTGGTAGAGTTTACAACTGTTTACAGTTCACGATTGGTTGTTGGAGATTCGGCGTTACTCACATAGTGTATTTAGTGCACAGTGCAGAAAAAGGCAGTGTCCAGAAAAGTAAACAAGTGTAAAGGCAAAAGTTTCATGACAGGATGTTGTGTCACCATACTTGGAAGACAATTATAGCCAAAGACAGAAATTTAAAAGAAACTGGCTGATTTGAGCTGCGGAGACCAAGTCGAGGATTCTCAGTAGATAATTGTTAGCACAGTAGAATTTGTAAAGAGACAATGTCAGTTCATCTGAGGGAAGGTTGGTTGGTAAGTACCTATCAGCTTTCTCATAAAACTCACAATTTGAAGAATACACATCAAGAAAAAGGTAGAAGTCCAACAGTGTCAAATCTAGACAATAATATCGATCATCCAACAGTTTTGCAAAATCCCCAGTTGTACTTACTTTACTTACTTACTTACTTACTTACTTACTAACTTACTCAGATTTACTGTGTACCATACAAGGAATTGGTTTCCACTAGTTCACTCGATCAGCTGCCAAGTTCTCACCTTCCTCCAAGTTTGTGTCCATGCATTGAGGATTCATTGCAAAAGTTCCAGGTGTTAAAAGGTCTTCCTGTACATCTGTATCTGTCCATTGATTTCCACAACAGTGTTGATTTTGGGATTCTTCCACCTTACATGCGTAGAACATAACCTGCAATCTTCAGTCTTCTTTCAACAATAATTTTGTGCAGGCTGTGTAGACCTCGTATTCTCAGCACTTCATCGTTTGTAACTTGGTTGGGTTAACATCTTCATAATTCATCTCTAGCATTGTTGGTGAAAAATATGGAGACTGTGTGCTGATTTTACTGACATTTTCCAAGTCTCACACATAAAAACGATAAAGGTGTACAGTCAAAGCTTTGTTGACATATTACAGACCTAATTGACATATGGACCAATTTTCCAGTTCTGCTGGTGATTTCTGCATCTGTGACCTCATTATTACATATAAAGCTACCGAGATATGGCAATCTGTCAACATCTTGTAGTATCTTCTATTGCACTGTAATCGGGGAAGAGACGAGTAATTTCCACTTACTTTGCACATTCTGTTTGCCTTATCTCTATTAATTTTCAGCCCTACACAATAGGGCATTTAATGAGAAAGCAGATAAAAATTAACTTGATGCCTTCCAAGGAGATGGTCTCTGCTAAGTCTCTACTCCTTCAAGTCTGACTATGTAAGTGTAGACCAGAGATGGTTTAAATTCAGAGAAATAGTATCGACATCAATTAAGAGATATATACCAAATAAACTGAAAGGATACCAAATAAATTAAAAGGGTGGTGCACAAAATATGTCAAAACTCAGCTGCAGAAGCAATGAAAAAAAGCATGTCAAAATTTAAAAGAATGCAAAATCTCCAAGATTAGCGATGTTTTACTGAAGCTCGAAACTTAGGGTGGGTTTCAGTGCAAGATGTGTTTAATAGTTTCCATAGTGAAACTTCATTTTGAAATCTGGAAGAAAATCCAAAGAGGTTCAGGTTGAATGTGTAGTACACCAATGGCAAGACACAACCAATACCTTCACTGTGCAATAGCTGTGGTAATGTTACTGATGACAGTGCTACTAAAGCAGGGTTACTAAACACGGATTTCTGAAATTTCTTCACCAAAGACAACAAAGTAAATATTGCAGTATTCAAATCAAGAACAACTGCAACTGTGAGTAACTTAGTAGTAGCTCTCCTCAGTGTAATAAAGAAGTTATGTTTCTTTCAGAGAATACTGATACAATAGCTCCATTAGAAATCATATATAGCCGCTCATTTGATAAAGATCCATACCTAGGGACTGAAAAGTTGCTCAGGTCACACCAATGCTCAAGAAAGAAAAGAGGAGTAACCTGATAAATAACAGACTCATATCACTAATGTTGATTTGCATTAGGATTTTGGAACATATATTGTGTCTGAATATTATGAATTATCTCAAAGATAATGATTCATTGATAAATAGCCAAGATAGATTCAGAAATATCGACCTTTTAAAACACAGCTAGCTCTTTAGTCACACAAAGTAATAAGTGCTGTCGACTGGGGATCTCAAATTGATTCCATATTTGTAGATTTCCAGAAGACTTTTTGAAACAGTTCCTCACAAGCATTTTCTAATCATATTGTGTGCCTATGGTGTATTGTCTCAGTTGTGCAACTGGATGTGTGGTTTCCTGTCAGAAAGGTCACAGTTCATAGTGATTGATGGAAATTCATCAAGTAAAACAGAAGTGATATCTGACATTCCTCAAGGAAGTGTTGTAGACTACCTGCTGTTGCCGATCTACATTAACAATTTAAGAGAGAATCTGAGCAGTCCTCTTAGATGATGCTATCATTTACAGTCTTGCAAATCATTTACTGTCTTGTAAAGTGATCAGATGATCAAAATGAACTGCAAAATGATTTAGGCTACCTATCCATATGATGCAAAAAGTGGTAACTGACATTAAAGAATAAAAATTGTTATGTCATCCGCATGAGTAGTAAAAGGCATCTACTAAATTTTGGTTACATGATAATTCACGCAGATCTAAAGGCTGTGAAGTCTACTGAATACTTAGGAATTACATTTACAAATAACTTAAATTGGAATGCTCACATAGATAATGCGGTGGGAAAGCAAACAAAAGACTGTGATTTAATAGTAAACCATTTAGAAGATTAGGATTACTAAAGAGACTATCTACAACTATACTAGTCAGTCCTCTTTTGGAGTATTCTGCATGGTGTGGGATCCTTACCAGATAGGACTGACAGGAGACATCATTTAAAAGTTCAAAGAAGGGCAGCTCATTTTGTATTATTGGCAAACAGGAAAGTGCATGCCACAGATATCGCATGTGAATTGGGGTGGCAGTCATTAAAGCAAAAGCATTTTGCTGGAGCAGGTTCTTAAAATTTCAATCATCAACTTTCTTTGTTTGGCACGGCACTTGGAGGGCGACGGTTCAGTCTTCACCCATCTGTCTCTTTTGTCCCATGTCCTGATTATTTTCTCCAGAACTGAGTTAAATAGAGTAGGTGATGGCCATCCTCATGCCTCACTCCTGTCTTTACTTTGAACGGTTCATAGATGTCTCCCATGAACTTCACTTTCGATATTGCATTTCTCATGTTTCTTGTCATATTAACATCAAAGATAATGATAATGTGCAAGAATAATGTAAGGCTAGCATCTTTTTAGTCACATGTTTCTGCTGATACAGCTTATATTGTACACCTGGAAATACAATGTCAATTTTGTTCTGATGACAACACATGTCACCTGGGAATAGTAGATGTACTGGCAATGGTTTCAGTGTCATCCGCCAACAGATAGTGTAATGGCATAGCTATCAGAATGCTATATGTGTCTACCCTTTAATAGGAAATGCTCACAGCCAGTGTGATGCAGACATGTGAAGCAAGCAGGCAACCATGCCAGGAAGGCACACTCGTGATTCTTATAGCCAACGAGTGAGTTTAAAAAGGGGTCAAATTGTGGGCTTCCGAGTGACAGGATGGTCCTTTCGGGGGAATTTCCACACAAGTTGAATGTGCTGCGTCAGTTATGCAACGTTGCTAGTATCAGTAGTCACGTGAACATTCTCACACACGTAGTCGAGGTTCTGGACATCCACACAGCACAGATGCTCACTAGGATTGTTGTACTGAAAGGGCAGCAGTTGCAGATTGTATGGCTACCACAGCACAGATAAAAGGTCTTGTGAGCCCCAGATGTGTCAACACAAACTGTTGCGAAGCAGTTATTGCCAATTGCGTTATGGACGTGCACACATCTATCCTGTCTTCCAATCGTGCCTCAGCACTGACATGCATGGCTCGAGTGGTGCCATCAGAGGATCTCTTTGAGGATGGCATGGCACGCCATGGTTGCAAGTGATGAAAGCAGATTCCGCTCGCACACAAGTGATGGTCGTATCAGCAAATGACGTAAATCTGGTGAGCACTCTCTTGTAGAGTGCATTTGTCCAAGATACAGTGGCCCCACCCCAGGCCTTACGGTCTGGGGTGCAATAAACTACAACTCTCATTCATCTGTGGTGTTTCTGCACTTGGTACATGCAGAATGATTTTACACCCGTTATTTTTGCATTCTTGCAACTGGAAGGTAATGTACTGTTCCAACAGTATAGTGCGGACCCACACGCTGCCCATGAAACTCAGTGTTCTCCGAAAGATGAGGAGTGACTTCCCGGTCCAGCATGTTCTACGAGTTTGTCTCCAACCGAGCACATGTGGGAACATGGGATGAGAAGTGACTCGTGCAACTTGTCAGCCAACAACTCTTACATAACTATGTGAACAGATTGAGCATGTGTGACATAATTTATCTCAGGACAGTTTTTGCCATCTGTACTATCGACTGAATGCCATAGTCAGTGCCTGCATTGTCACCAGTGAGGGCTACACGACATACTAATGTGTGTGTTTTGGCACGGGTCGATACATGCTAGCTGAGAAGCATTTGCAGTATTGATCTGTAAATGTGATCATTTCATGTACTCCATATGCACTGTTGCAACATTAAATCTGGAGTGAATTTTCTTCTGGCAGTGGGCACAGACTTTTACCTCACAACTTTGATACATTTTACTTTTTCTTTTCTTAGTCTTTATCCCCTGCTATCACAGTCTCAGCATGTTAATGTGGATTTGGCAGTATTAGTGGTAAATTGTGGCCAGATGCCCTTTCCATGCCACCTCCCCCCCCCCCTCCCCCCCTTCCAACCCACACCAGGGTGAAAGTTATGTACCCTGTATCTGTATGTATCTAATATTATCGTGTGTGAAAGTGTGAGAACGTTGTCAAAATGTTTGAGGATCATGTAACTGATGTGGGGTGTGCATACCAGTCTGCTATTCATCTAGTCGGATGTGGACAACGGCCTAAAAACCATGTCCACACTGGCTCTAGCTTCATGCTAACGTTGGCATCTACCCAGGAGTATTACAATTTCAATAGAGTACAGTAGAGTTTTAATGATTTATACAATACTTTTATGTCATGAATTTTAAAGAATTGATTGAAGATGTCTTTCTGTTGTTGTTTAATTTATGATATAGCAGCAACAGAAAATCCAACAGAATATGTTAATTATTCTGGTCTTGTTCATTTCCGTATTTGTTCTGTGTTAAAGTAATTGTTCAGATGCATACAACATAAAAGTAAAAGTAAGGTCTATGATGACAGGCAGTGACTGGGCAGTTGTCCTGACAGCAGGTAGGGTGCAGCCTTTGTTCACCGTGGCACTAGGAGGGAGAGGGTTATGGCCTATCACCTCAGCTTCCTTTTACCCGTGGGAAATATCCCCAGGAGTCACCTGATAGCAGGTTGGCGTCACCTGGGGCCATCCTGCAGTCACTGGAACAAGGAAAAATCCCAACCTTTTATGTTTTATGGGGAATCGAGCCCAGGACCTCCTGATTGGAGTCTAGTGCGCTACCCACTAGACCTCCACAACCACCGTGCTTATGGGATATGAAATGTCTGCATTTCACAGCTCAGTGCCTGACAGAGGATTTATCAAACCACTTTCATACTGTTTCTCTACCGTTCCACTCTTGAACAATGTGTGGGGAAAAGTAACACTTAAATTGCTCTGTGTGATCTCTGATTTGTTGTGTTTTATTATAACGATCATTTTTCCCTATGAAGATGAGTGCTATGAAAATGAAAATGTTTTTGCATTTGGAGGATGAAGTTGGAGACTGGAATTTTGTGAAAAGTTCTTGCCACAGCAAAAAAGTATTTCTTTTTGTGATTACCATCTCAACTCGCATATCATGTCCGTGACTCTCTCTCTCCTAATATTTTACAATAATACAGGCTGAGCTGCCCTCATTTTGGCTTTGATTTCCTCCATCATTCGTATCCCATGGTGTACTTGTGCATTGTCATCTTGAAACACAACCAATGATCATCCAAATGTCAACTATATGACACGACAGTAGGTTCGAGGATCCTATCATCATATTGCACAGCCCTCAAATAGCCTCATTAGAAATGAGATATGTCAGACATCTGTATACCATACTGGCCCAAAACATGACTGATCCATCTGCCTGCTAAACTTAAAAGACTGGACTGCAGGTCTGAAACTCATTTTTCCCTGGAGCGGACACAAATGAACAAGAATTCTCTGTGGCTCTGAACAGTAGCTGAGCACAAGCAGACACCATTCTGTTGCATTTGGTTAGCATTGACAGGTGTTCACTCATGTTCTGCCCATTATCAGTCTTTCGGTGAACTGTCAAACGAAGTCTCCATCATCTCTGCATTGGTGAGAGCAGGAGAGAAAGAGCTAAATTCTGGTGTTTCATCAGTGAACTTTTGTCTTCAACTCAAGATCTTTGAGCAGCAGAATGGTCTGAAGAGAATGTAATGTTTCTGATAACAGAATAGATGCTCGTGAATTCCAAGATGTCCACACCATAAATGCCAAATAAAAAGAAATACAATTGACAGAGGGTTCTGAGGTACTGCAAACATGAGAAAGATGATAATTACAATAGATACTTTCATCAGCCAGGAATGGAGTGAATAAGCACGAGCTTCGTATTTGTTTTTATTAAAAAAGAACAGCACAACAAAGTTCCTTGAAAGTAAAGATGTACAAAAATATATCCATCATGCTGATTAAAATTACATACATACCCCACACGAGCTTTGTATTTGTTTTTATTAAAAAAGAACAGCACAACAAAGTTCCTTGAAAGTAAACATGTACAAAAATGTATCTATCATGCTGATTAAAATTACGTACATAACCCACAAGCCACCTTAGTAATTTCTTGCCCTGTTCCACTGACAAATAGTGCTATAGATAAATGATAGTCTATATGCCTCTGTACAAGCCCTAATTTCTCTTGTCTTTGTGGCCTTTACATGAATTGTAAATTGGTCACTGTAGGATCGACCTAAAGTCAGCTTCAAGTACGAGGTACCTAAATAGTTTAATGGTGTTTTGTGAAAAGAATATCATCTTCCCTCCAGGGGTTACTATTTGAGTTCATGAAGCATCTCTATAATACTTATGTGCTGGTCAAACTTACTGGTGACAAATCTCTGAATTGGTTCAATGTCTTCTTTAATCCAGTGTCATGCAGATCCCAAACACTCAAGCAATGCTAAACAATGGGTCACACTAGTGTTGTGTCCTTTACAGATAAGCTACACTTTCCTAAAATTCTTGCGATAAACTTATTTGGCCATTTGCCTTCCCTACAACCAATTTTGCTTGTTTCATGTCTTACTGCTTTGCAACATTATGCCTAGGTATTTAATTGACGTGACTGTCAAGCAGCATACTACTGATGCTGTATTCAAACATCATGGGATTTTTTTTCCTTCTCATCTGCATTAACCTACATTTTTTTAATATTTACAGTAAGCTTCCATTCATCTCATCAATCACAAATTTTGTCTAAGTCATCTTATATCCTCCTATAGTCACTCAACGGCGACATTTGCTCATACACAATAGCGTCATCAGCAAACAGCCTCATAGTGCTGGCCACGTTGGCTGTCAGATCCTTAATGTACACTTATTAGCCAAAACATTATGACCACTGCCCACTGCTAGTGGCATTGCGGGCATGTGATGCAGTAACAAAAATATGTAAATAGAGCAGACACAGATGGGGACTCACTTTAGGGAAGATATGGGCTGCAAATGGGGAAATCAGTTGAGATAAGTGATTTTGATAAATGTCAGATTATTATTATGCTGAGCCTGTGACACACATCTCAAAAGTGGCAATGCTGGTCAAATGTTCATGTGCTATCTATCACTAGGTGCTAAATGGTTAGACATCCATGACTCTTCACAGTACTTGGGGTTTGGCGGCATGTCTGGCTGCAATGTAGGATAGATGGTGATTTGTAGCAACTCTGCTGAAAGAGCACAATGCTGGTGCACGCACAAGTGTTCCATAGCACACTGTTCATTGTAAATTCTGGAACACGGAGCTCCGCAACAGACCACTCCTACATGTTCACATGTCTACACAACAACATCATCAGTTGTGATTGCAGTGGGCACAGGACCATTCATATTAAACCATCAATCAATGGAAATGTTGGCTCTTTGGGTGAATCCCATTTTTGCTACACTAGGTTGATAGGTGTCTCCACAAAAACCATCATTGAGGTGAATGGCAGCTCCAAATGTGCAGCACACCATGGATGCTGGCTGGTGGGAGCAGCATTATGCTTGGGAGACATTCTCCTGCACTTGCATGTAGTAATCGAAGACATGCCGACAGCTGTGAATCACCTGTGTCCCTTCATGCTTGATGTCTTCCCCGACAGCGAAGTCATTTTTCAGCAGTGTAAATGTCTGTATCTCAGAGCCAGAATCATGCTACAAAGGTTTGAAAAGCATTATAGTGACGTCACGTTGATGTCTTGGTGGCCAAATTTGCCTGATGTAAACCTAAAGAACCCATCTGGATCACTATCGAGCATCATTACCACGTATGCAAATCAGTGATATGTTATTTACGTGAATTACAAGACCTGTGTGTAGACATCTAATGCTTCATACCTCCTCAAACGTAACAACAAGCTGTCTGATCCCTGATACGCAGAATCAGTGATGTATTTTGTCCCAAAGATGGACAAACAAGCTATTAAGCAGGTCATAATGTTTTGGACCACCAGTCTATACAGAATGTTACAAAAAGGTACTGCCAAACTTTCAGGAAACATTCCTCACACACAAAGAAAGAAAATATGTTATGTGGACATGTGTCCAAATACGCTTACTTTCCATGTTAAAGCTTATTTTATTACTTTTCTTCAAATCACATTAATCATGGAATGGAAACACACAGCAACAGAATGTACCAGCATGACTTCAAACACTTTGTTACAGGAAATGTTCAAAATGTCCTCCATTAGCGAGGATACATGCATCCACCCTCCGTCACATGGAATCCCTGATGCGCTGATGCAGCCCTGGAGAATGGCGTATTGTATCACAGCCATCCACAATATGAGCATGAAGAGTCTCTACATTTGGTACCGGGGTTGCATAGACAAGAGCATTCAAATGCCCCCATAAATGAAAGTCAAGAGGGTTGAGGTCGGGAGAGTGTGGAGGCCATGGAATTGGTCTGCCTCTACCAATCCATTGGTCACCGAATCTGTTGTTGAGAAGCATACAAACACTTCGACTGAAATGTGCAGGAGCTCCATTGTGCATGAACCACATGTTGTGTTGTACTTGTAAAGGCACATGTTCTAGCAGCACAGGTATGAAATCATGATAACATGCTCCATACAGCGTCGGTGGAAGAACATGGGGCCCAATCAACACATCACCAACAATGCCTGCCCAAACGATCATAGAAAATATGTGTCGATGACGTGATTGCACAAATGCGTGCGGATTCTCGTCAGCCCACTCATGTTGACTGTGAAAATTTACAGTTTGATCATGTTGGAATGAAGCCTCATCCGTAAAGAGAACATTTGCATTGAAATGAGGATTGACACAATGTTGGAGAACCATTCGCAGAAGTGTGCCTGTGGAGGCCAATAAGCTGCTGATAGTGCCTGCACACGCTGTACATGGTATGGAAACAACTTGTTCTCCCGTAGCACTCTCCATACAGTGACGTGGTCAACGTTACCTTGTACAGCAGCAACTTCCCTGACGCTGATCTTAGGGTTATCGTCAACTGGATGAAGAATTGCCTCATCCATTGCAGGTGTCCTCGTCGTTCTAGGTCTCCCCAGTCGCTTAGTCATAGGCTGGAATGTTCCGTGCTCCCTAAGACGCCGATCAATTTCTTCGAACATCTTCCTGTCGGGACACCTTCGTTATGGAAATTTGTCTCGATACAAACGTACCGCGCCATGGCTATTGCCCAGTGCTAATCCATACATCAAATTGGCATCTGCCAACTCTGCATTTGTAAACATTGCACTGACTGCAAAACCACGTTCCTGACGAACACTAACCTGTTGATGCTACGTATTGATGTGCTTGATGCTATTACTGTAGAGCAATGAGTTGCATGTCAACACAAGCACCGAAGTCAACATTACCTTCCTTCAATTGGGCCAACTGGCGGTGAATCGAGGAAGTACAGTACATACTGACGAAACTAAAATGAGCTCTAACATGGAAATTAAGCATTTCCGGACACATGTCCACGTAACGTATTTTCTTTATTTGTGTGTGAGGAATGTTTCCTGAAAGTTTGGCCGTACCTTTTTGTAACACCCTGTATAGAGAATGAGAGTGGTCCTATCATACTTCCCCGGGGCACTCCTGAGAATAACCCCAATACCCCTGCCTGTGATGAACACTCACCATCAACGACGACATTCTGACTTCTACTACACAAGAAGTCATCTCGAGCCATTCACATATCTTGAAACCTAATCTGTAATTTCAGACCTTCATCAACAGTCTGCAGTGGCGCACTGTGGCAAACACTTTCTGGAAATAGCAATGTGGAATCTGCCTGTTCCCTTCATCGCTGATTTGCAGGATATCTTGTGAGAAAGGGGCAAGTCGAGTTTCACACAAACGATGATTTCTAAATCTGTGCTGATTTGTGAACAGAAGCTTTTCTGTCTTGTGGAAATCAAACTGAAAATACATTCAAGAATTCTGCAGCAAACCAATTTTAAGGATATTGGTTTGTAATGTTGTGGGTCCATTTTTTTACTCTTCTTATATACAGGAATTGCCGTGCTTTATTCCATTCGCTTAGGACTTTGCATTAAGCAGGAAATTACAATAAATGCATGCTAAGAACAGGACCTATGCCATAGTGCACTATTTGTCGAGAGACCCATTGCTGAAATTTTGACATTATGTTGGCTAGACAGTAGGTTGGAGGATTCAGTTCTGATACTGCACAGCTCTCAAATTATACTTACTAGTTATTAGAGGCATTTGATATCCATAGGTGACACCAGACCAAAACCAGACTGACTCAACTATGTGCTGAATCTGTGGGTCTTCACACTTGAGACATTCATTGGTACCTGGCCATTTCTGCATCCTTCTACAAGGATCATCAGGTATCAAAGAAATGCTTCACTTATTGTGAAAGGAATACAATATCACTGATCCAAGTTCTGCTGGAGGACACCCTGTATCACCACTAGTAATTTCCTTTCCTGTTGCACCACAAACAGAGTGAGGGCAAAATGACTTGTCTATATGCCTCTGACTGAGCCCTAATCTCTCTAAACTTGTCTTCATGGCCCTTACATGGAATGTACATTAGTCGCAGTAGATTGTTCTGCAGTCAGTGTCAACAGCCATTTCTCTAAATTTTCTCACTAGTGCTCCTCAAAAAGAATGTCGCTTTCCATCCACCGGTTTCCATGTACACCACAATTCTTTGTGCACTACATTCCCCGGGGGTTTGTACTGTAGTACATAATGGACACCTAGAGACCCCACTGAATGTGTCGAGATGGTTGTGTACTGTGTGAGTCAACACAGCTCTCCCCATTATCTGCAAAAAAAGTCACAGTGCAGTTACAGTAAGTTCCTGAGGTACTACCTGTCAGCTATAATTTGAAGTTAGCAGTCGTCAGTTGTTGTTGGCTCTGAGCAATCTCTGTAGTGCCGATTTTTAACATTTTGTTACTGCAAAGGCTGTGGAATGTTCATATGATGTCGCTGTAGCGTTTGCCAATTGTGTGGTAACTTTCCATGCTGACAAACATTCTTACTGTAAAGTAACAATGCTTGGGCAGTCTTTAAGCATTAACGCTTTAATCCCTTTGCAAAGTCAAATTGTTTGATGTTATATTTGACATGTGATCAGTTTGTTTATTTATTTATTTTTGTAATTTTATTTTTGTGGTATAGGACAAAAACTGTAGTGGTAGTGTATTTCTCCTAGAGCCCTTTTGTGAGCTGCTATTTTCCACTGTGAAAATGAGGCAATTTTTTTTTTCCAACTACACAAGTGACGATAGTAGTGATCTGACAACAAACAAAAACTGTTTGTTGTAGCAATTTTTATGCATCTGGTACAGTGTACTATCACAAGATACCAGGTACATCTGTTGTTGTTGTTGTGGTCTTCAGTCCTGAGACTGGTTTGATGCAGCTCTCCATGCTACTCTATCCTGTGCAAGCTTTTTCATCTCCCAGTACCTACTGCAACCTACATCCTTCTGAATCTGCTTAGTGTATTCATCTCTTGGTCTCCCTCTACGATTTTTACCCTCCTCGCTGCCCTCCAATACTAAATTGGTGATCCCTTGATGCCTCAGAACATGTCCTACCAACCGATCCCTTCTTCTGGTCAAGTTGTGCCACAAACTTCTCTTCTCCCCAATCCTATTCAATACTTCCTCATTAGTTATGTGATCTACCCATCTAATCTTCAGCATTCTTCTGTAGCACCACATTTCGAAAGCTTCTATTCTCTTCTAGTCCAAACTATTTATCGTCCATGTTTCACTTCCATACATGGCTACACTCCATACGAATACTTTCAGAAATGACTTCCTGACACTTAAATCAATACTGGATGTTAACAAATTTCTCTTCTTCAGAAACGCTTTCCTTGCCATTGCCAGCCTACATTTTATATCCTCTCTACTTCGACCATCATCAGTTATTTTGCTTCCCAAATAGCAAAACTCCTTTACTACTTTAAGCGCCTCATTTCCTAATCTAATTCCCTCAGCATCACCCGACTTAATTAGACTACATTCCATTATCCTTGTTTTGCTTTTGTTGATGTTCATCTTATATCCTCCTTTCAAGACACTGTCCATTCCATTCAACTGCTCTTCCAAGTCCTTTGCTGTCTCTGACAGAATTACAATGTCATCGGCGAACCTCAAAGTTTTTATTTCTTCTCCATGAATTTTAATACCTACCTCGAATTTTTCTTTTGTTTGCTTTACTGCTTGCTCAATATACAGATTGAACAACATCGGGGAGAGGCTACAACCCTGTCTTACTCCCTTCCCAACCACTGCTTCCCTTTCATGTCCCTCGACTCTTATAACTGCCATCTGGTTTCTGTACAAATTGTAAATAGCCTTTCGCTCCCTGTATTTTACCCCTGCCACCTTTAGAATTTGAAAGAGAGTATTCCAGTCAACATTGTCAAAAGCTTTCTCTAAGTCTACAAATGCTAGAAACGTAGGTTTGCCTTTCCTTAATCTTTCTTCTAAGATAAGTCGTAAGGTCAGTATTGCCTCACGTGTTCCAGTGTTTCTACGGAATCCAAACTGATCTTCCCCGAGGTTGGCTTCTACTAGTTTTTCCATTCGTCTGTAAAGAATTCGTGTTAGTATTTTGCAGCTGTGACTTATTAAGCTGATAGTTCGGTAATTTTCACATCTGTCAACACCTGCTTTCTTCGGGATTGGAATTATTATATTCTTCTTGAAGTCTGAGGGTATTTCGCCTGTTTCATACATCTTGCTCACCAGATGGTAGAGTTTTGTCAGGACTGGCTCTCCCACGGCCGTCAGTAGTTCCAATGGAATATTGTCTACTCCGGGGGCCTTGTTTCGACTCAGGTCTTTCAGTGCTCTGTCAAACTCTTCACGCAGTATCGTATCTCCCATTTCATCTTCATCTACATCCTCTTCCATTTCCATAATATTGTCCTCAAGTACATCGCCCTTGTATAGACCCTCTATATACTCCTTCCACCTTTCTGCTTTCCCTTCTTTGCTTAGAACTGGGTTTCCATCTGAGCTCTTGATATTCATACAAGTCGTTCTCTGATCTCCAAAGGTCTCTTTAATTTTCCTGTAGGCGGTATCTATCTTACCCCTAGTGAGATAGGCCTCTACATCCTTACATTTGTCCTCTAGCCATCCCTGCTTAGCCATTTTGCACTTCCTGTCGATCTCATTTTTGAGACGTTTGTATTCCTTTTTGCCTGTTTCACTTACTGCATTTTTATATTTTCTCCTTTCATCAATTAAATTCAATATTTCTTCTGTTACCCAAGGATTTCTACTAGCCCTCGTCTTTTTACCTACTTGATCCTCTGCTACCTTCACTACTTCATCCCTCAAAGCTACCCATTCTTCTTCTACTGTATTTATTTCCCCCATTCCTGTCAATTGCTCCCTTATGCTCTCCCTGAATCTCTGTACAACCTCTGGTTCTTTCAGTTTATCCAGGTCCCATCTCCTTAAATTCCCACCTTTTTGCAGTTTCTTCAGTTTTAATCTACAGGTCATAACCAATAGATTGTGGTCAGAGTCCACATCTGCCCCTGGGAATGTCTTACAATTTAAAACCTGGTTCCTAAATCTCTGTCTTACCATTATATAATCTATCTGATACCTTTTAGTATCTCCAGGGTTCTTCCATGTATACAACCTTCTTTCATGATTCTTAAACCAAGTGTTAGTTATGATTAAGTTATGCTCTGTGCAAAATTCTACCAGGCGGCTTCCTCTTTCATTTCTGTCCCCCAATCCATATTCACCTACTATGTTTCCTTCTCTCCCTTTTCCTACACTCGAATTCCAGTCACCCATGACTATTAAATTTTCGTCTCCCTTCACAAGCTGAATAATTTCTTTTATTTCATCATACATTCCTTCAATTTCTTCGTCATCTGCAGAGCTAGTTGGCATATAAACTTGTACTACTGTAGTAGGTGTGGGCTTCGTATCTATCTTGGCCACAATAATGCGTTCACTATGCTGTTTGTAGTAGCTTACCCGCATTCCTATTTTCCCATTCAATATTAAACCTACTCCTGCATTACCCCTATTTGATTTTGTGTTTATAACCCTGTAGTCACCTGACCAGAAGTCTTGTTCCTCCTGCCACCGAACTTCACTAATTCCCACTATATCTAACTTCAACCTATCCATTTCCCTTTTTAAATTTTCTAACCTACCTGCCCGATTAAGGGATCTGACATTCCACGCTCCGATCCGTAGAATGCCAGTTTTCTTTCTCCTGATAACGACATCCTCTTGAGTAGTCCCCGCCCGGAGATCCGAATGGGGGACTATTTTACCTCCGGAATATTTTACCCAAGAGGACGCCATCATCATGTAATCATACAGTAAAGCTGCATGCCCTCGGGAAAAATTACGGCTGTAGTTTCCCCTTGCTTTCAGCCGTATTCTTTCAGCCAGGTACATCTACAGATGGTAATATATATTCCCAAAAGCTTTGTAAAATCACTAAGTGGTTGGCAAGTATGCTTCCCGAGATTCACAAAAGACATAATTGTGTAATACCGTATTTACTCAAATCTAAGTTGCACTTTTTTCCGGTTTTTGTAATCCAAAACACCGCCTGCAGCTTAGAATCAAGTGCAAAGTAAGCGGAAGTTCTGAAAAATGTTGGTAGGTGCCGCCGCAACTAACTTCTGCCGTCGAATATATGTAGCACTACACAGGCATGCTTTGTGCTTTGCAGGCACAAAGATAAATACTGGCACCAAAACCTCTGCGTCAGTAAACAAATTAAAAAAAATGGTGGAGGGTGCGATGGGGGGGGGGGGGGGGGGTGGAAGACGAGCTTTTTTCTCTGCCCCGAGTTTCGACCACTGCATTTTCATACTTTATCCAACAAAGTAAATACAAATTCCATATTCTTCATCCCTGAATGTTGCAGCCTTTCAATGTACTATGAAAATCCGACTAGAAGACTGTTTGGGATGTTTGTCAATATGGCCAAGTCTACGTTCTGAATTTTTGTCCTACCTGTGACAAGAGATGGTCGTTAATAGCAACTTTTATGAATTGTGAATCACATGCAGTATTCTCTTCACCATAAGAATAATACAAATGTAAACATTTTGCCATGTATTCCTACGTGTTTCCTACTATCTCATTTAAATCCTGTCTTCCTAATAAACTACGAAACTAGAGTGAGACAATAGCAAACGCGGAAGAATACATATATCATGTCATGTTGATATTTGTATTATTCCTATGCTGAATAGTGATACAGTCAGAAATGAAGCACGGCAACTGACTAGATTTTTAACCCTAAGATGGCTCTAATTTCTGTGCAGAATGTAATGCACTAAAGAGGCGTCTGCAAAAATTTTCCAATGGAGAAACTTTTTCGCTAAACTTTCGTTTGGAACATCTATAATATGCAGTCTATTATATGGTTCTTGTTGATCATTATCAAAGAAAGCGGCAGTGTAACTAACAACAAATAGCAGTCTCTTGCCATTGTTTTGCTGATGAGACGATTCCTCTCTCTCTTTTTTTTTTAATTGTAAGCAGCGGTAGCGTGCGCAAAAGCAAGCCATCCCGCGAGCGGCGACAGGCCGTAAACACGCATAATCAGAATGCAACAAACAATGCATGGCACAGTACTATAATGCATTTTGAGCTTAGAGTGATGGAAACACCTATAACAAAGAGAACGGCACTTATCAGATCAAAGAAAAATAAGCAATCAATTCAAACCAGACGAAGCACGTGAAAAAGGCTCTCTAGTATAAATATGGATGGAGAACCTGATGCATAGCAATGACTACGTGGTAAAGCTTAACTGCTAAGTTTACCACACGCACCAAACTACTGTAGCTGTATCATCATTCATTCAACCTAAATTGTCTCATATTACAATGGACCAACTTTGTTTCGGTTTGGAGATGTGGTCTAAAACGTTTCTCCCCCTTGAATTTCGAGTCACAAATTTCAAGTGCTGCTTAGATTCGTGAAAATTTTTTTTCCTTTATTTCGAGTCTCATTTTTCAGCTGTGGCTTAGATTCAAGTGCGGCTTAGATTTGGGTAAATACAGTAAGTGTACTTCCCAAACCATTTTGAGAAACTATTTTGATGGAAAGCATATTTTCCAAGAGCCATTAAAACACTGTTATTTGGTGGGCTGTATACTTCTCACAGCCCTAAAAGCTATATTTCATAATAAAAAGAAAGTAAACTGGTGCAGCGGACTATCACTGGATACCAGGAGCATGCAGAAGTGGTTCAATGTATTCCCATAAATGCAGTGAAGAAACACAGCTACTGCTAAGTATATCTCTCATGACCAGTAAAAGCCTTAAGTGACTCTTTGCAGCAGGTCGACAGACTGTACGGCCCTCGTGAGTCACACTGTCCCATTAACGAATGGAGACACAGTGCACTCTGCTAAGGTAAATGAGAGTGCAGGTTCGCTTTCACCTACATTACACAGTCAGTTGTACTTAGTGATTTCTGGTAGACAAAAGAATATTGAGAAAGGAGAAATGAAGGAAGATAAGTGTTTAATGTCCCATAAACATTGAGGTCTTTAGTGTCTGAGCACAAACTCTGATTGTTTCAAGGATGGGAAGGCTATTTATTGTGCCCTTTCAGAGAAACCATCTCGGCATTTGCCTGTACTGATTTAGAGAAAGCTCAGGAAACCCAAGTATGGGTGGACTAGATGGAGCTGTAGAGAGCAAAAACTGTAGAGGAAAACAGAGATGGGAATACATCCAGCAGATAATTGAGGCTGTAGGTTGAAAGGGCTACTCTGAGATGAACAGGTTGCCACAGGAGAGTAATGCATGGACTTTAACTGTTAGTCGCCCTGAATGTGAGTCCAGTGAGCTCACCACTGTGCCACCTCGCTCAATATATTCTGAGAGAAGTTCCTGATTTAACCATTTCACAGGATGTGGGAAGTGTACTTACCATCAACTGTATTTCTTTACTGTATTCCTGAGAACACATCATACGAGCTCTGTATGCACCTGGCACCTGATGTTAGTTTGCTGCACCAGCTGAACTTTCTGTCTGTTATGAAATGTAGCTTTTAATTGTCATTAAATGTCACTTGTTCCTTTCAGAAGCAGTTGCAAATATATGTGCCACCAAATGATGTTGTTTTGAAGGAAACTGGGAAGTATGCTTACTACCAAAGTAATTTTTCCATGATACAAGGGGAATATACTTACCACAAAATTAATTTCTTTTTTGGACTGCAGAAAAGATACTTACCACCAACTGACCATACTTACCACTAATTTAGTTGTTTTACTATGCTCTTGGGAAAATGTTATACCTCCTCTGGATGTGGTTGACCTTTTGTGATAATATGCTAAACTACTGGTGTCTGTTTGTCATGACATCAGTGCTGTTGTCACTTGTTACAACAGAACACATTGTTTCATTCTGCAATATATGCTATTGTGACTTGTCTCAGCTCGTTTCTTTAAGTAGTGTTAAATGAAGTTTCTAGGATTGTAAAATAGATAGTCAAATAACAACAGAAAATTCCTTTTTTTCACATGTAGTAGTAACTCATAACAGCTTAATAAAGACAGTGGCAAGTATACTTACTACTATAGTTTTTTGCTCCTAAATCACAAAAATAAAATAATCAAAAATTAAATGTAGTTGAAACTTCTAAAATGATACCAAAACAATTAACTTTACAGGGCTGCTACAAAAAATGTGCCTAAAAATGGGTTAAAAACAAAGTATGCAAGCTTGGGGGCAGTGTGAAACTTTTTTAAGCACTGTATTTGAAAAATATTATTCATTTTGTTCCACTTCTAGAATGTTAGGTTTTGTGGATTTTTGCCTGTACATTAATGGGTGTGGATGCGTTCAGTGGAGGCAAGTGTGTCGTGAATGATTTTTCTCAGTAAATATGTCCTACTGACGTTGCAGTATATCTCCAATGTTCTGGATGCATCAAATGAAGTTTAAAAGACAGCTAACTGCTGCTGCTGGTATGCCTCTTCATGTAAATGTCAGAGTTACTATTATTATTCAATACAGAAAGGAAGATTACCAGCTTAGCAATTTGCTGAAAATGAGTTCATTAAAGAGAATATTACAATTAACATCCTGTTAACGACAAATTAATTAGAGATGGGAAGCAGCCCCAGATTGGAGAAGGAAATTGGACGGATAGCTGACTCCATAAAAATTAATACATTTCATACTGTGCTCGAGCACAGGCAATAAAAAACAGAGAGCAAACATGATGTGTGTACTTGCTGCCTCACGGTCTCCTGCGAAACTGAGGTGCTTGAGTAAGCTACATCATACTGCTTCGTTGTGTGCTTGTTGTCAAGCCAGTTTATGAAGTACACATCCCTCTTCATTTTTATATAACTTTGTTTTGAATGCACTGTACAAGAATATTGAATACCTAGAAAATTATCGAGTTCAGCCATTCATTCACATGTAATATTCCAACAGCTCCATCACCGATGAGAGCCTTCAGGGGTGTAAAACGAGAAAGTGAGAAGTGCCACTGAACTACTAACAACAATTTTCATCTACTACTAATCTGCTCACATTAATCATTATTCAAGGGTATCAGTTCTACATCATTTTATTTTTATAAATATACAGAGAAGCAACTACTTAAAAAAAGCCAATGCTCTGCTACTTAAACTGCTCTGCCACTATTTTGATTTAATACTTCATGCTAAATGGGCATTTAATTTTACACAGGACACTGTCATCTAAACTTATTCTGATAAATTCATATACTTCCTTCCTGTGCAATGCCCTTTATGCTGTCAATGCCACGTTGGGACTGGTACAGTAGTTTCTGTTCCGTGGAGAACTAACACATAGGCTATTATTATGATGGAATCACCACTTCAAAAGGCATTCCTGTCTGCTCCTAGAGAATATGTTGCATGGCTAAATATGGTTTTCTGTTAGAAAGTGTTTGTGCGTTGTGTATTTGAGGTGGGACAGGTAGGTAAATTCACATATCCAGGTAAATTATTGGTGGACTGGCTAATAAAACAGTTAATTTTGAATATTTGGGGATTTCCAGATTGCTCCTAATGTCGGCTGGCCGATGTTAAAAGGGTGTTGCACCTGAATATAAAACAGTTTTCTTAACCCTAAGCTTCAATGCATATTCTCTATGGAAATTATTTATATTGTGAATGTTATGGTTGCAAACTTTGCAATTAATGCTAAATTCTCTCTTGTCCATTTGAGCAGCTCAGAGGTCAGCATATCTTGCTGCTATGTGGAGGACCCAGGTCCAATTCGTGGTAATGCCTTTTTTTTTAAAGGGTGAAGCTACTCCACACCCACACTGACATGGTGACCATCACCAAAGTTCTACCATCACCTCCATTTGCTTCGTTACAATTGAGAAGTGCACAGGATGTGGGGTCATGATGTTGTTCGCAGGATTACCGACTAATACAGGCACTTTGAGGCGATAGAAGTGGTCGAGAAGTGAGCAGAAGGTAGCAGTTTTAAGGGCAGCGGGAGAAAAGTGCCGAGGCAAGCACCAAAGGAAAAGAACTTCTGCAATAGTCTGGACAGATAGTAAGAGCAGTAACAGTTTCTTTCTGTCTGCAAGGGTGAGGTTGTTGTTCGTTTTGGGTATTGTGCGATGCTCGATACCATTGTCGAAGCTTAAAACACTCTTTACGAGTGTCAGTCCTATTGAGGAGGGGTACTCCTGGGCTGTGCACCTGAGTGTCTCCTGGGCCACCTGCAGCATCTGTACTTGTAACATGCCAAGGTCGTTATACGAGTGGTCAATTGGCCATAAAGTGGTTTGGTTGGATATGTTTATGTTTAGTGTGCAATACTGCTTTCCTGTATTGCCAGTTGGTCAGCTAGATATTTGCAGCTCGCAATGCCATTTAGTTTTGCTGTAATGCAGGGATTCATCAGTGTTTATTTTGTCTGTGAGCTTGTGCTGTCCACAGGTGATTAATTGTCCCTAGATAGAAGTGTTTTTCAGCAGTTGTGTTTTCACCCGTGGTTGTGGTCGTAGTTTCCCAGGTTAAGAATGAAGTAATTGTCAGAGTGTCTCAAGTTCCTGTACAGTCGTGTGGTGAGTTTTTTGAATATCTGTGTGTGAGTCTCAAGGCAGTATTCTCTGTGAAGGTCGACAGTGTGTGTGGACTGTGGTGCACTTCGTTCTGTATCACCTGTAGGCGGCACAGGCGGTCAGAGCCACGTAACCCCAGACTGCAGCTGCATGTATCATCATGGATCTAATCAGTAGCTTGTACACGGACCTCGATACCCTCCTATTCAGTGTGCTTTACCTGTTGAGCTTAGAGTAACACTGTTTGAGCCTTGCATTTGCTCAGTTGGCCTGTCACTGAAGTATTTGACTTTCACACTGAAACGTACTTGGCGTGTGTGTAGTGTTATTTGTCTGCAGTCTTAATGTGGGGTCCTGCCCACTCATCTTGTATAGGGTGCCTAAAGGATGCTGCATTCTCAAAATGCTATACAACAATTCAAGCAAACAACATTAATAGTTTTTATTACAAATAAGAAGCTAGACAATGCTTAACCTGGAATTTACAATGGTGTCGCAAGCAATAGGCGACATGCAGTATAAATGCGAGTCCTTTGCTATATACAATATTCGTGCAAGTTTGACACACAGTTTGTTGATCACTAATAACTGTTATTGTAGCATTCAGTGCTAGGCCTGTCCGTATACTGTCCTAATCCTGTCCAAATACTGAGTGGCTGAGGCTGGCAGGAGTGGCACTTATATTCTCTTTGTCTAGGAGCCTGCTCCCGTCGTGGTGTGGTCCTTGCCAGTGGGCTATTGGCTGACGGTGTGTTCACTGCCTTCTTAGCTCTTGCGATCTTAATTTTCATTCCAGAGCTTGTGGGTATGCCAGAACACTTAATGTTTGTGCAGTTGTTATGGTTTGTCAGTGAACAGAACTGCTTCACACTTGTCAGCATTTGCTTTAACACACTGTCATTCCAGCTAGGCAGTTTTGTTTGCAGTTGCGAATTATGCCTGATGGTTTCCAGTCTTGCACTAGGATGGTAGTGTCATCTGCGTAGATGGTTGCCATTGTGTTTTGTTCAGTTGGAAAGTCATTGACGTAGAGATTAAACAAGAGGGGCCCTTGGATGCTGCCTTGGGGTACTCCCACTTGTATACTGTGTTGTGTTGACTGTTTGCCCTGAATGTCAGTGTTGAAGCTTCTGTGGGTGAGATATGAGTGTGTAAGATGCATGAACTCGTCGGAGAGACTAGCAGTGCAGAGTTTGCGAATGAGACGATTGTGCCGTAGATGACTTAAGACCAAAAACAGCACTCCTGTAGCTTTGTTGGTGTTGGGGGTGTGTGTAATATGTTCTACTACACCGAGGAGTTGTTGTGTTGTGGAGTGGTGATTGCTGAATCCAAATTGCTCCAGTCTCAGCGAGTCATTGGTGTTGCAGTGCATAGTAAGATGTTTGAGAATCATCTTCTCAACAATCTTATTCAGGGAGCTCAGCAGGCTGATGGCTCCGTAATTTTGTGGTAGGGAGTGGTATTTCCCTGGCTTCCTGAACATCAGGACATGGAAGTGTTGATGTTGTAGAATGGTATTCATCATATGTGTGAGATGCTCTATAGCTTTATTCGTGAACTCCTGGGTGACACGGTTTTGAAAGTGATTGGGACCAGGAGCTTTTCTAGCTGTTTTGTGCTTAATAACCTGTGTAATTTCATGTGTAGCAGTATGTATTGTTACATTGCACTTGGGCTGGGTTACAAGCCATGTAACCTCCTGGTTCATTTCAAGTGGCAGTGCTGGATTGGAAGGAGCCAGATTCAGTGTGAATGATGTTGCTATTGTTCTGGTCATCAGCTCATGCTTCTCCTCCATGGAGTATGCTGGTCTGTAAGGCGGTGGTAAGGGCTTTGACAGCTTCAACAAGTTTCCTGCTTTGTGTAATTTTGGGAATTTGTGGGATATGACTTTTCAAGCATTTCCTTGAACAATGTCCAATTCACATGCTTGTAGCTCAGTATCCTGTGAGATTCATCATACTGCTGTGTTTCTTCCAAGTAAAGTATTACAGGTGTTTGGTGAGGCCAAATCATGTATAATTTCAATGTTGATTGTGACTATAATGCCTATCACATCTAATGTCTATCACATTTAGTCTCTGTTCCCTGTTTTAAGAGTCACCTCAGCTGGCACTAGTGTAATGTAGTTTGGGCGCAGTGCATGTTCGCATAGTTTTTTTGCTATTGGTGTTTGATCTTTGTTAGTTCCAAGCAGAGTGTTTAGCATTAAGATCACCAGTGGCTATTAGTCACTATGCTATGTTGAGTATTGTGCTGATATCGCTTGTTATGATATTACCAGATCAATTGTATATCGATATCAATGTAGTGTTCACTCAGTTGACTTGACCCTAACAGCTGTGACTTCTAGTCTTTCAGGTTCAGAGATCTTAATATTTGTGTATTCTTTGTCTCAATATATGATGATTGCTGTTCCACCCACAGTTGTGCCTTCAGGTGGTCAATACAGTAGATGTAATATCTTGGGAAGAGTAGTTGATTGTGTGACTGGAGCTCAGCTTTGTTCATGAGAGCAATCCAGATTCCCTTCTCCTCCATAAATGCAGCTAGCTCTGCCCTTTTGTTGCCAATCCCATCTGCATTCCAGAATAGCATCTGGGTCAAAGTACTGTTGTTTGTGTTTTGTGGTGTATTATCTATGGAAGTGTGTGGGCAGTGTGTTGATAGCAGTTTGTATAGCAGCCATGCACTGGCTGTGTGTAGCCGTCATGAGTTTGTGCATGTGTTACGATGAAGAGCCTCAAGAGGATCTTAAGCCACATGAGTGGGGAATAGTGTCTCCACTATGCCTCTGATTGTGGTGAGAATGTTTGTTATGTCAGCCAAAGTGTTGGCGGTGGTGTTGGTGGCTGGTGGTCCTTATGTTGGTGTACTGGATGGGCTGGCTTGTGTGTTATTCAAGGGTCACCTGTGTTATTGCTGTGGTGAGGGGGGCAAGAGTGTGAGCTACAGTTACATTGTTCCTTTGAATGTGTTCCTATGTTTGTCTGGTCTGTTGTTGGTGTATTTGTTGTGGTGTGATAGTGTCCCCTCTTTTGTTTTTTGGGTACCTCCGTTTCATTTCGTGTGTTTGTGGTTGCCCTAGTTTGGGTGTGTCTTCTGTGATTTCGCGAGTGTCACAATCTGGCCTAGACAGAGATGACTTGGTGTTGTCTGGGACCGGCAGTGTTGTCATCAGTACAGGGGCAGTTTCTAGCACTGCAGGTGTGGGTTGTGGTTCTGTTGTTGTGGGAGTGTGCCATGAGTTTGTGGAGCTCTGTGCATCCTCAGTTCATCCACTTCCACTGACAATGCCAGTAAAAGAGATTCCACACCTTACTGGTTGGGGTGTGGGGAGTGTCTTGGTGCTGTTCTGGTTACCACTTGTCTGTCTTTGGCACTTTTGCACCTTAGAGCTTCTTTGTATGCTGCACACCATCTGTAGTTTTCACATGGACCCCTCCACATTTGGTACAATTGATAGTTGTACCAAGTTTAAAGTGTCATGCTACACGGTTACCAGTGCATTTGCGGCACTGTGTGCCAGATCACGTCGGGTGCCGCACGGCCAAACTGCTGGCAGTGGTGGCACTGTTGGGGGACACACGGAGGTGTGTATATTTCTACTACGACCATGTGAAGCAGGAGCATCTGCGTCAGAAAGTTGCAGGAGTAAGCTGTGTCATCCAACTCCACTAAATAGTTTGGCTGCAATCTGTGTGTCACGAATCCAAGAATTCATCTCATGCTCTCACAGTCCCAGCTGAGAGCTGTGATTATACCATGAAGAATGTCATTGAGGGTTATGGTGTCAACTCCTTTCACGATGTACATTCGAGTTTTCCCCCCTTGGGTGCTATATTTATGATACTCAATTCCCCCAGCTTTGACGAATTTCAGGAGATTTGTGCAATCTGTTTTGTTGCATACATACAGTGATACATGGTCCCTTGTGAGTTTTGTGTTTGGTATATGGTGGGGAGTGACATTCTACAAATGTCTTGTTTAGCTTGCCGAGGCAAGTGTAATTGTGTATTATGACCAGTGGGAAGCCAGTCGGTGTAGTGTTCTGCGTAGCGGCTGGGGTAGTGTTGTGTAGTTGAGGTGCTGCAGAATTGTTTGTATGGTCCCTCATATTACCGATGCTCAGAACTGGTGTTGGTAAAAGCACGCTGCATTTGCCTTGTGAGTCAGTAGGCTCAGTTGTTCGTGTATGTTGCTGCTGATTGCATTTTGGACCTACCAGCTTCCAAGGTCCATCTTTGTTCCACGGAGCTCTCACTTCCAGCTCGAGGACTACTGCGGTGATATTGAGGGCCTCTCTAGTATATTCACTGGTGGTGTGACTGGTGTTGGTGTTGCTGTTGCTGTTGCGTTGCTTCCACCCGTCAGTTGGACAATGAGCTCATGCTGTCTCCGAGCCATTGCTTCTTGATTTGTGGCAGCAAAGTCCAGATTTAGCTGGTTCATCACTTACTGATAGGTGGCAAAGCAAAACAGAATCATTGAAGGGAACAGATGGCACTCCTGCCTCTTGTGCTGCAGTCTTGCTACGGGTCGTCGGGTGGGATCTGCTCGGTGGATCTGCCGTCTCCCAGACATAAGGATACTTTTAAGCATTGAATGTGGATATGAGACAATTTTACTTTTTCGTCTGAAAAGACAATTTTGCTTTTTTAGTGTACATACAGAAGAGGGGAGTCCTTATGACTCACTTGTGCAAGATGCAATGCTCAGTGCAAGAGAGCACGGGTGGAAGACAGCAGCCTGTACTGGACAGTGTTGTCCAATGTGAACGTGCCCCGGACACTGAAATACCCTATTAAAGAATGGGAGAGTCACACTGGGGAAGTTCCAACCACAGTTGCAGTAACTTTGAGCCAGAACTCTTGGCCACCTAGCACTGTCAAGTGTGTAGCAGCGTGTGCTTGTTAGTGACACTCCAAAGAGTGTCCTGTGGTATCTACGCCAGTTTTAGTGTATGTGTAACACAAATATCCTCTCGAAGCTACAGCAGGTACAGGGGGAAGGCAGCTGCTCAGCTGCGACTCACCCATAGTACTGCCCGTGGTTTTCCTTGGTGGGAGGACTGGAACGAGGTGCACCAAGCCTTGTGATGCCCATTGAGGAACTGTTGGACTGAGGCGTAGTGACTCTGAGGTCAAGAAAGCTGGCAGTGACCAGAACAGGGTGTGCTGACTCACCCCCCCCCCCCTTCCCCCTCTCACAATACTGCTTTCAGTGATGCCATTGCAGAGGATTACACTGTGGTTGGTCATCTGGTTTTGATGTGGCCCAGAACATGAAGCTTTCCTTTGCTTTTTTTTGCTAAATTGACTCTTACTTCTGGACACAAACACCTATACAGAGCAAATGTGTTGGCATCCAGGGTTTGGTTATTTGCGGGGTGGGGGGAGGGAGGGGGGGGGGGGGGAGTGATGGTTTGTTATTGTTTCCACCCCCCTCGCCCAGCTTCCCTCAAAAATGCAACTCGCTAGCAACCTCACTGTTAGTATACGACAGACATCTACAATTTTAATAACAATAATAAACACACAAAAATATATTAAATTATTCAATATAGTAGCAACAATACAAATAGGTGGATCAAAGAAGGAAGAAAACATAGAACAAACAAAAGAACTTCAGAAAGTGTACAAACTGACATGGACACACAATAATAAAAGAAACATTTCAGTACAAGGCAAACACATGCGCTACAATACAGTTATAGTATCAGAAGCACTCTTCGCATCAGAAATGACCACAATCTGAGGACCAGGCACCACAAAGCAGAAAGAATACAATGCAAAATCCTCAGAAAATTTTTTGGAGCAGTGCACAGAGATGGTATATGGATGAAGAGATCAACCAGAGAATTATAAGAACACAGAGGCAGACTCAGTCACAATCAGAAAACAGCGACTAACATTCTGTGGACACATACACACAATGAACAGCGACAGATTCACAAAGGGATTTAGGATGTAGTAAATGCCTTAATCAAAAAAACTAGTTGGTTTCAAGAAATAGAAGAAGGCTAAAACGAGCAGGAATCAGAATGGAAATGATGAATGGAAGAGACAAATTCAGAAACAAAATTATGAACATAAAACTTGAAGTAAAGGGAAGGAAGAAAACAGAGAAAATATGTACATATCAAAGGAAACAAGAACACAGTCAAAGATTGAAAAGATTTTGGGAAGAGAAACGGGAGGAGGAAAGAAGGAAAAAGCTGAACAATCACGTAACAACCAAGTTGAACTCTGTCAAACTGTGTGCTCACCATCGTTCTTTCAATAAACATTATGACTGAACAGAGGTCTGCAAACACATGTGAATGAGGGGAATACTGTTTCTATCAGTGATTTCCAACTGTGATCGGGAAGTCATTCTTTCTGTTGTTGTTTTATCGGATCTGTTGTTGACAGCTGGTATGTTCAACCCAGTGGTGTGCAGCTTTACCCGGCTGGAATGTTGTCAATCAGACCAAAAGCATGTCCTTGTGGGCAGACCCTAGCACGAGCAACTGAAAAGTGTCCTTTATTACATGTAGCTTGTCATTGCTGGAAGAACTTGGCATTTTTGACACACTTCTGTTTCCACGCTACCTCCTTCTCCAAAAGTTATGCGTGCATTTGGAAATTGGTGAAGTAAGAAATATAAAGACATTGTGCCATTCTGCCACATCTGTCTGTAGTGTGCATTTTGTGGTGCGTGTACGATACAAGGCATTTAGGTATGGTGAGATTACTTAGCCATTAGTGTTCACAATGGCTGGCATAAAGGAAACATGACAAGTATTACATTAGAAAGCAACAGCGATAGCTTTCCGACCGCATAAATTCTACTAGGCAGAGTCAGAAGCAGACACAGTGGCCTGTGCAAGATACGAGGGTTGGAAGTGGCTGAAATGTGAGTCGTGGGATAGCGAGAAAGAGAGAGAGAGAGAGAACACACAGACAGCACCATAAAGCATTCCCCATCTCTTTCTGCACAGAATGCACCACACTGCTTCCTTCTTAAGGGCACCCCAGTATAATATGTTGTTTGGGAAGTGGGTGGTAGTTATCATCATTGCTATGACCTCCCCTTGTATCCACTCCTGCAAGATTGTGAAATCTACAGCCACTGAGCAGATTTATGTGAGATGTTCCTATCAACTTTGTGTAATATTCATATTGCACACTTCTGCAGACGAAACAGATTTTCGACCTTAGCTTAGGAAAGAAAAGAATCATCACAGATCATTAAGGTTCAAAGAACTTGTCTTGAACACTGTAAGGGATCCGTGATCCCACAAACATAGATGCTAGTATCTGACGCCCAGGTCGATAGCGGACAGGAGTCGATTGTCGAGCGCTGTAGTAGGCAGTGAGACTAGTGCTGAGTGCGCAGTAGTATGGTAGAGTGTCGAGTGAGAAGTAGAGCGGGAAAGACGGGCAAGAATGGTGGTCTAGTGAGTTGTAA
This sequence comes from Schistocerca serialis cubense, assembly GCF_023864345.2. NCBI lineage: Eukaryota > Metazoa > Arthropoda > Insecta > Orthoptera > Acrididae > Schistocerca > Schistocerca serialis. Next base: position 7,067,939 of record NW_026047592.1, read on the forward strand.
ACGGTAAAATTCACTGGAGTATGACGAGTGAGCACGTCCCCCTGATCCTCGTGGTGTTGACTCTCACTAATGCCGATTCGCGAGTGATATGAAACAGAAAGTGACAAGTGCCAAATTACGTGTTTCGTGTCAACCGCGTCAGCCAGCAACAACCATGGATTGCAGTGAGGATTGTTATGAATGTTAACCATCAGCATTGCCTGTGACAAAGTACTGAAAATCAGCAATCAATAAAAAGAGATAACCGCAATTAGACGTGTAAGGCAAAGGTAGCAACTGCCTCAGAATTTGTGTGTTAGTATGAAATATATATCAGTTGTACATCACAACCTTTGTGATACTTAATAATAGACAAACTTTCAATCATTAGCTATTCCGTCTCAGAACAGCCGCATTCGGTTGAAATACTCCCGAAACCACAGCAGAACAAAGCAGAACAACCAATAGCCTTTCATCCAGTAAGCACAAGGTCATATATCATAATAATTAACTGTTTGGTGGCTTCGGTAAATTACCCAAAATCCAGTAAAGGAATTAATCGGGGGTGTTTCAACACGAATGCTTAAAAATTCTTTTGTAGTTAACCTATTTTCAGATTATGAAGTGTTCTTTGTTACAGCTTGTATTTTTGTTCCAGGTGGCACTGAACTTGATGGCTGTAGTGATGTCGTGAAGGCACAAAGTCGGAAGTTGTTAAACCTTCAGAAACAAGATTTTCAAAAGTACTTCTTCTCAGAAACCAATATTTCGCCCCTGTTTGTGTCGGATACACAGATGTTTCAGTTGTTGTCACATAATTTGAGTGTAGTGACTGAAGCTAGAAAACAGTTTCTTTTGCTTCCCTGTACCCCAAGCATTATGTGCAATGCAGGACTCCTAACAAGACAAACACACAGAGCACAGCCCTCTGTCTTCTCTTGCGTTTCTGCAGTTTGGGAGCACAGTCCGGAAGTCTGACTCATGTTGACCGGACCGGCAGGGCGAAAATGGTCGACGTGGGTTCGAAGCTGGTGGCAGAACGGACTGCTATAGCACGAGCAAAGGTTTTTGTGGGACCCAAACTGATGAAACTCGTACGAGAAAATGGCCTGAAGAAAGGTGACGTACTTAGCGTTGCTTGCCTGGCGGGAATTGTGGGGTCCAAGCAGACGTCCAGCCTTATCCCTCTGTGTCATAACATAACTTTATCCTCTGTGGCTGTGGACATTGAACTGGACTCTGCTCTCAACTGTGTGATTATAACTGGCACGGCAAAGTGTAGAGGGCAGACGGGCGTGGAGATGGAAGCTCTCACTGCTGTATCGGTGTCTGCCTTAACAGTGTACGATATGTGCAAAGCTGTGAGTCATGACATTGTGATATCTGAAATAAGGCTTCTGGCCAAAAGTGGGGGAACTAGAGGAGACTTCCACCGGACATGAGCATCTGTGTGGGTCAGTGAAATAAGTTAAGTATACCTGGTGTGATGTAGGCATATTTCAAAGTCTGTTCATAGTTATCATAAATTATATACACATCGAATTGGACTGAATATAAGTTGCACCTTTAATTTCGAAAAAGAGAGAAACTTAATTAAAAATAATTTGTCAAGTTGCCCATTTACAAAAGCTTTTCAAAATGTGATTTACCCTTAACCACTTTTTTTGTAGTACACTGTAGATAAATTACGCACAAAAACAAACCTTTCAGTTGCAGTTATCATGTAAGACACTCTTAACTTCACTAACATTCATTGTTTTGTCACTGTCAGTATTTTTGTCACTCTCCTCCCAAAGTACAGTGCCGTCGCTACAATCCCGGGCATTGCATGTGCAGCATTTCTTTTTAAAAAGCACATCTGTTAGATGAATAACTGTGAGTTTGAAATTTGCAACGTAACTGTACCGAATTCCAAAATTTTCTCTCAATGTTGTGCTTCATTGGTGAAGAATAAATTATATTCTTTAGTTAGGGAAAAACTGTGCCTGTCCCATTGTCTAAAATAGTGAAACTGTGACAGTGGTAATACAGAGGGGTCCAGAAAAATGTAGACTCTCTTTGATAGTCAATATTGATGGAACAAAATGGCATAGTGTCAAAATTCTTGCATGGGAGGAAGATCATTTTGTGTGTTCAAAGTGACACCTGTTAGCAGCCAAGCAACATCAATGTTGCTGAATTGTTGACTGAAGTACAGCTGTCAGTGTTGCCAGTGTGGTAGCTGCACAGGATGTCTTGATGGTCTCTCATATCTCATTCAGTGTAGCTGGGTTCTGTTGGTAAACTTTGTTTGTCGAGGTCCCCCATTGGTAGAAGTCGAGAATTTTAAGGTCCCGTGACCTTGGTGGGCACTTGACAGCTCCTCTTCGACTTATCCATCGTCCAGGTAGATTTTCATCTAAGTAGAATCTGATATCTCTGTGGTGGTGAGGCGGAGTACAGTCTTGTAGGTAAAAATCTTTTGTTTCCAAACACCTCTTGGATGGCTAATAAAATCAATGTTTGCAGCATATGATACACCTCACCAGTTATGTACCTTCAAAGAAGAATGGGTCAGAGAAACAATACTATGACGGACCACACCACACATTAACACCAAGTGAAGTAACATGTTTGTCCATGTGAACATGAGGATTTTCAGCAGCCCAATACACGCAGCTATGACAGTTTACATTACCATTCAGGTTGAATTGTGCCTCATTAGGCCAGATAACCTTCCCTGCAAACCATTCATCTTCGTGAAGCATGCCTTCAGACCACTCGTAGTGCTCCATCCTTCGATTCGGGTTGTCCTCATTCATAGTGTGAAACAATCTTGGAATGTACACGTTCCACTTTGCAGTCTTGTATGTATAATAATGTCAAAACGTTTGTGACACAACACACTAGGAGAAGCTCAAGTTTCAGAGACACGTTGATTGCGTTCTTGATGATGCTATCTACATGTTCATCCACACTCTGCAAACCACTATGAAGAGTATGACAGAGGGTACATCTCACTGTACCAGATATTAAAGCTTGTTCATGTTTCAAGACCATTTAAATCTTTCTATGCATGCTGTAATTAATCTAATATTGTCCTCACGGTCCCTATGGGAGCAATAGTTACAAGGTTGTAACATATTCCTAGAGTCGTCTTTTGGTAAGCATACTTTCTTAGGATAGGGTACATCTTATCTTGAAGCGTCTGCCAATTCAGTTATTTCAGCATCTCTGTGACACTCTCCCTTGGGTCAAACAAACCTGTGACCATTTGATCTGCCCTTCTCTGCATGCGTTCAAATCACCCATTAATCCATTTTGATACGAGTCCCACACATTTGAGCAATATTCTAGGATGGATCATACAAACGATTTGTAGAATGACTGCATTTCTATGGTATTCTACCAAAAAAGAATCTAACTCTTTCGCCAGCCTTACCCCTGAGTGGGCCTATATGACTGTCCCATTTCATATCCCTACAAAGTGCTCCACCCAGGTAATTGTATGAATAGACTTAATCCAAGCAAGACACCCTGATACTGTAGTCATACCACACTGCGTTTTCTTCATTTTGCAAAATGCACGATTTTACATGTCCAAACATTTAAAAGAAAGTTTGAAATTATCAAGATCTGACGAATGTTTGTACAATTTCTTTCAGACTGTACTTTATTCTAGATAAATGCACTATCTGTGAAAAGAGTGCTTTACTATTAATATTGTCTGCAAAGTCATTAATGTACATGAACATGAACAGCAATGGTCACAACATACCTCTCTATGACACATCTGAGGTTACTTCTACATCAGATGATGACTCCCCACCCAAGATAACATGTAAGTCATTCCTACCAAAATATCCTCAATTCCAGTGACAAATTTCACTCGATACCCCTCACGGTAGCAATTTTGATAATAAGCATCAATCTGGCACTAAGTCAAAAGCTGTTCAGAAATCGAGAAATACTGCCTGCACCTGTCGAGTCAGGAAGACGAAAGTTTGAAGGTCAGGATGACAAAACAGATTTTTAATACTCTTGGAAACAACCTTAAAGTTTCTGACGTGGTTCAGGGGAATGACAAAGGGATCTTTGACAGGCTGGATTAAATCTAGGCGGCGTCTCAGACTGACCAGAGTTACAACTTTAAAGGCTTCTACGATGAGCAAATACAACGGGCTGTTGGAGGAAGAATGCAAAGGCAGCTTCTAGTAATGTGCAATTGCTATTCTGCATGGTCTTTAATGGCCATTATCAAATTTTAAAAAATTAAGAATAACAATAACACAATACACAACAGGAAGGGTACAGCAGACTTTCCCTGATTGTTCCTTACATTACCTTTCCTAGATTTTTTTTTTTTAAATTATAATGTTTCTAAGTCTTTCCTGGTTTCCATTGAAAGGTTTGGATTGTTTCAAAGATTAATTTACACATTTTTTAATATTTTAATGTATTCTAGGACAGGAACTCAAAGAGCACAAGTATAAAAAAACTGCATGTAGGACATTCATGTAAAGCTTCACATTTTTAACTGGAAGGTAATGCCAGTCTATTTTGTTACAAGAAAATGAATCAGGACTTAGTTCTCCAGAGCTGATACTATTATAAGGAGTTGTGATGGAAGAACATGAGCTCCAAACAATGGATGCCTTGGATCTGTTTGCTGCTGCTTCTTTTTAATCTCTGCTGCTAATCCCATGAGTGAAAGATCTCTACCAATGAAAAAGTAGATTTGAATGACATTAAGTTTCTTCTCTTGTCGATAGTTGTTTCTACTGAAGAGAAATGAGTCTGGTCATCTTTGTCCATTTGCAGTAATTCAAATGTGTCGTAGCACCTGACATGTATGCTTGAAAATAACAAACGATCAAAATTGTAATTAACAAAAGTATTGACAGCAGTAAGCTGTATTTATCACATTCAAAAAGTTTGTAAAAGCTGTGGAGCCTTGTTTTATCATGTCAATCCATTTGTGCCAATGGCTAACAGAGTACCATTCACCATCATGTCAAGTGGCAATAACAGTTTGCTTGCATCATAAATATTGAGTGTCAAAAGTTAATTCTAACAATATGAAATAGGACAGATTGCTACTCACCAGGCAATGGGCAGCAGACAAGCATATTGAAAAAAAAGAAACTGTCAGATACTATATACTCAAAAAAACACTTAGGTACTGAAGGAATTATCGAAATACCAAATAGGGCTGAAATCAGTAAATGTGACATACATGTGAAGACAGAAAAATAATTACAGTTTCAGAAAAAACTGGATGATTTATTCAAGAGAAAGAGCATCACAAATTGGATGAGATGGTCCACCTCTGGCCCTTATACAAGCTTGGCTCTGGCTGATAGAGTTGTTGGATGTCCAACAGAGGGACATCATGCCAAATTCTATTCAAATGTCACTGTAGATAGTCAAAATACCGAGGTGGTCTAACGGCCAGCCCATAATGTTCCTTACATTCTCAATTGGGGAGAGATCCAGCAACTTTGCTGGCCAAGGTAGGGTTTGGCAAGCATGAGGACAAGCTGTGTGCGGACAGGTATTATCTTGCTGAAATGTAAGCAATGTATGCCTTGCCAAGAAGGGAAACAAAATAGGATTTACAGTATTGTCAACAGACAACTATGCTGTAGGGGTGACATCCATGTCACCCCTACAGCATAGTCGTCTGTTGACCAAAAGGGATCTGTTACAAAAAGAAATCGCACCCCAGATCATCAGTCCTGGTAGTTGGACCGTAAGGGATGTGACATTCAAGGTGGTATCCCACCGTCTGGGGCGTCTTCAGGCACATCTGTGCTGATCATTGAGGCTCAGTTCATAGTGGGATTCATCACTGAAGCCAATTATATTCCAGTCAATGCAATTCCAGACCAGGGACGTGCCTGGGGACACACCAGATAGCAGTGCGATACCAACCCGGCTGCTGGCTGCCATACAGCCCAACGAGGACTGATGGTCTACTGTGCCATTTCTTTTCATAACAGGACCTCTTTGGTTGTCATCTGTGTCACCATTACAACACAGACATCTGTTGACGATATTATAAACCCCATTTTGTTTCTCGTCATGACAAGCCATCATTTGCTTACATTTCAGCAAGATAATGCCTGCCCACACACAATTTGTCTTCATACTTGCCACACCTTATCTTCGCCAGCTAGGTCACGGGATTTCTCCCCAACTGAGTATGTCTGGGGCATTATGGGCAGGGCCACCCAACCAGCTCATGATTTAGACAATACAATGCGCCACTTGGATAGAATTTGGCTTGATGTCCCTCAGTAGGACATCCAACAAATCTATCAATGCCAAACTTGCTCAAGAGTCAGAGGTGGACCAACTTGCTCAATTTGTAAAGCTCTTTCTCTTGAATAAATCATTCAATTTTTCTGACATTGTAATTTTTTTTTTTTTTTTGTGTCTGTGCACGTACATCACATCTACATATTTCCATCCCACACAGATAATTCTTTCATGCTGCATAATGTTTATTTTTATCTTACGAGTGTAATCTAATGGACAGAGCCCACCTCAGCATAGGGAGTCTCTGCTGGTTGGGAGTGTGGAGGTGGACAGACAGAGAGAGGTGTACTAGGGGGACGTAATAGTGTGTGAGGTTGGAATGGGAGCAGGGGAGGGCATTGAGGTGTGGGGCCACAGGAACGAAGCCTAGAAACTCTAGCTGTGACATATTCTTCACTCCTGTAAACCCCGTTACCTAAACCTTTGCTAGTCTCTCTGTCTCACATATCTAGGCCTTTACCTGCTCCCACTCCGGCCTCACACCACCACACCTGCTAGATGAGGACTGTCCCATACTTTCTAATATCTAAAAATCTTCCTTCAATGTGCCAGTCTGCCACTCAGTGTCTCCTCTAGGTGGGGAGCAGAAAGCTATCCTATTCCATATTATTGTTATTCCATCCCAGATTTCCCAATGCTTAAAAATTAATTTTAGGCTTGCCGTAAAGTATTACGCAAACACTAATTGGTTATTTTTTCTGATATTCAAATTATATTTTGCTCTCATTTTTGTCCCTTTATCTAATCAACTTTGCATTGTGACATTTCTGATGAAAGTACGAGTTATTCAGAAAGTAGGTAAAAAGTAGTGAATTCTTCCTTTGAATCACTCTCACTTTGTCTCAGGCGCGAGCAAATGTGTGTACCTGAATATGCATTTAGCTGTATCAAATTATTTTCCCCAACACACAAAATGGGGGTCATTATTCAATTTATCTTGAACGTATGTGTGAAACACACTTTCCACAAAAATGCTCAGATGCATAACTCTCAAAATATGTGTTTGAACAATAGGTCTGGAATTTTTAAAGACAAGGTGAAGAAACCATTGGATTGTATAATTTTTTTATTAATCACAAAGAAACAACATGATTCAAAGATATCAACAACAGCAATGGAAGTTCAAGTGAATTGTCTGCCTCCAATTCTGATCACAGAGAAACACTCCAATAGGAAAGAGGGCACAACATCCTGCTCCATTTTCAAAAGCTGCAATGTCAAATATTACAACCTGTAAAAAAAAATGGTCATGTGAAAAATATTGTTTACATATCGATTACAGTAACAGAGGCATATATGGTCTAATAGGAAGGGGGAACAGAAGGGCAGGACATGGGGAACAATGAACAGATGAGATGTGAAACCACGGTAAGTTAATAGTGGTGATAATGCCAGTTAATTACATGTGTGGGAAAAGCAACCACTCTTGCAACTCAGAGCTACTCTTGTTTCTGCAACTGATCTTCCGTTCCTTCATTGTTCCTATTTTTCTCATATTAATAATTCCAGTTATAGAAGGTTTTCTAACTAAAAGCTTATTAGCACTTTGTAATGAAACCGATAAACAATACAGTCTCATTCTCTAATGGAAGAACACAGTACATCGCGTTCGTAAATAACTTGATCCAACAAAACAGTGGACATTCATTACATGACATTTAATTTTAAGTATCAATGCAAACACTTACATAAAACATTATTTACACTCAAAACCCATTATTCAAAACTGATGTTCATATGTGTAACTGTTTACAGTAGCAATTACTAATATAGTTACTATTGCTAGCTTTAATATGGATTGTTAAAAAGTTTAGAAATGTTAACTTAAAAATGAACTGTAAGCAAAATCTTTTCTGTTAAAAAGTTAATGTTGAAACCACTGGAGAAACATTATAATGTATTATTGTAGTCATCATGTACACTGAAAAAAAAAAAAAAAATTGCAACACCAAAAAGTAATTAACGTAGAGTAATGAAATTTCAGGAACATATATGTCTAAGTAACTTATTTAAGTTATAATAGAGGGAAACATTCCACGTAGGAAATATATATCTAAAAACAAAGATGATGTGACTTACCAAATGAAAGTGCTGGCAGGTCGACAGACACACAAACAAACACAAACATACACACAAAATTCTAGCTTTCGCAACCAACGGTTGCCTCGTCAGGAAAGAGGGAAGGAGAGGGAAAGATGAAAGGATTTGGATCTTTCCCTCTCCTTCCCTCTTTCCTGACGAGGCAACCGTTGGTTGCGAAAGCTAGAATTTTGTGTGTATGTTTGTGTTTGTTTGTGTGTCTGTCGACCTGCCAGCACTTTCATTTGGTAAGTCACATCATCTTTGTTTTTAGATATATAACTTATTTAAGTGATTAACGTTGCAAGATCACAGGATAATATAAGTGCGAGATACACCATTGCAAATGTGATACACTAATACATTGAAATCCAGTGTAACTGCCCGAATGTAAGCACGTAAACGTGCATGCACTGTGCTGGATATGAGTTTGTGGGATGAAGTTCCATGCCTGTTTCACATTGTCATCAAAACAGGGATGGTTAATGCTGTTTTTGAGAGACACTGGAGTTGTTCGACGATGTCCCGTGTGCACTGAATTGGAGCCAGACCTGGTGATCAAACAGGTCAAGGCAACATGTTGACATACTGTAGAGTATACACCCATGCCTCCATCTTTGCTACCCTCCCTGTTTACCTCTACCCTGTTGCTTCATAACCTGGGTTGTGAGTAACTGAATCCACTTTCTCTTCTTCCCCTTCTTTCCCCTCTCTCCTCCCTGACGAAGGAACAAAGTTCCAAAAGCTAGGATACGTAAATTTTCTGTTATGTTTTGTGTATCTATTGGCTGTACTGGCCAGCCCCTCTATCTCTTTGTTAGTATTTGTTTCACGTCTTTATATGAGATTTTCCATCATCACAATAATGTTAGTTTATAATTTACGGACAGCCTAATCCATTATTTCCTGTCAAGGTTAGAAGCTTTATTAAATCATAATTTTTGTCTTGGTAAAATAAAGGTGATTAGATGTTTCCCTCATGCACATGTAAGAGACTTTCAGTTCACATCTACGTTTATAATCTGCAATCCACCAGGAGGTGCATGGTACAGGGTAAGTCCCATTGTACCAGTTATCAGGGTTTCTTGCTGTTTCATTCATGTATCGAGAATGGAAGAATGATTGTCTGAATTTGTCTGAATGCCTCTGTGTGAGCAGTAATCATTCTCATCTTATCTTCACGACCCCTGTGAGAGCAATATGTGGGGGGGTTGTGGTATATCCCTAGAGTAATCATTTAAAGACAGTTCTTGAAACTTTGCTAATACACTTTATTGGGATAGTTTACACCTGTCTTCAACAGTCTGCCATTTCAGTTCCTTCAGTATCTCTGTGACACTCTCCCATGGATTAAGCAAACCTGTGACCATGCTGCCTTTCTTTGTATACATTCAATGTCTCCTGCTAGTCTCATCTGGTACAAGTCCCACACACTTTAGCAATAGTCTAGGGTGGTGGGCGGAGGGGGGGGGGGGGGGGGGGGGTTACACGAATGACTTTTAAGCATCTCTTTAGTAGACTGATTGCATTTCCCCATTATTATACCAATAAACCAAGGTCTACAACCTGCTTTACCCACAACTGAACCTATGTGATCATGCCATTTCATATTCCTACAAAGTGTTACACACAGGTATTTGTACGAGTTGGCAGATTCCGACAGTGACTCACCAATATTATAGTCACAGGATACTAAGTTTATACATTTCTAAACATTCAGAGCAAGTTGCCAATCACTGCACCATGTTGAAATCTCATCAAGATCTGAATGAATATTTATGCAGCTTCTCTGAAATAGCACTTCATTACAGATAGCTGCATCATCTGCAAAAATCCTGATTTACAGCAAGGTCATTAATGGACAAGAACTGCAAGGGCCCCAACACACTTCCCTGGGGCACACCTGAAGTTACTTCTACATCTGATGATGACTCTCCATCCAAGGTACCATGCTGTGTCCTTCTTATCAAAAAGTCCTCAATCCAGTCACGAATTTCACTTGATACCCCATATGATCGTACTTTTCACAGTAAGTGTAGGTGTGGAACAGAATCAAATACTGTTAGGAAATCAAGAAACACTATCTACCTGTTGCCTTGATCCAACGCTTTCAGCAAGTTATGTGAGAAAAGTGACAGTTGGATTTCATATCATCTATGTTTTTGAAAACCATGCTGGTTGATTCGAGAAGGTAGTTCCGTTCGAGATACCTCATTATGTTTGAGCTCAAAATATTTTCTAAGAATCTACAACAAATTGATGTCAAGGCTACTGGATGGTAGTTTTGTCACTCCTACAACCCTTCTTGTAGACAGGTGTGATCTGTAACTTTTTCCAAAAACTGGGTAAGGTTTTTTGGATAGATTACAGTGAGAAGAGAGGATAACTCAGCCACAAATTCAATATAGAATCTGACTGCGATTCCATCGGGGTCTGGAGCTTTGTTTAATGATTTCAACTGTTTCTCAACACAACTGACACTAATACCTATTTCGTTCATTTTTTCAGTGTACGAGGATTGAATTGGGGCAGTTCTCCTGGGTTTTTATTTGCAAAGGAACATTTGAAAATCGAGTTCAGAATTTCAGCTTTTACTTTGCTACCCTCAATATCAGTTCCTGTCTCACTTGCTAGGGACTGGACACTAACTTTTGTGCCACTAACAGCCCTTACATATGACCAGAATTTATTTGGATTTTGTGAAATGTCATTTGACAATATTCTGCTACAGTAGTCATTGAAGGCTTCATGCATTGCTCTCTTGACAGCCAAACATGTTTCATCCAGCCTCTCTCAATCTATAATCCTACACTTTGTTTTACACGTATTATGCAGTAATCTCTGTTCCTTTAGAAGTTTTCTTTACAGTGACTGTATACCATGGAGGTTGCATCCCATTATGAACTGTTCTACTAGGAACCTATCTACTCAGTGCGTGGTCAACTGTTCTTTTCAAGTAGAGGAAGAGCACCTCTCCATGCTCCTGACGTGCGCTGAAAGTTTCAAGTTCCTCACTGAGATAAGATATTACTGATTTCTACTTAGTTAACTGAATGCATAATAAGAGGGAAACATTCCAAGCAGGAAAATATATCTAAAAACAAAAATGATGTGACTTACCATACGAAAGCACTGGCAGGTCGATAGACACACAAACAAACACAATCATACACACAAAATTCTAGTTTTCGCTACCAACGGTTGCTTCATCAGGAAAGAGGGAAATACGAAAGTATGTGGGTTTTAAGGGAGAGGGTAAGGAGTCATTCCAATCCCAGGAGCGGAAAGACTTACCTTAGGGGGAAGAAAGAACAGGTATACACTTGCACACACACCCATATCCAACCACACATACACAGACACAAGCAGACATTTGTAAAGGCAAAGAGATTCGACAGAGATGTCAGTCGAGGCAGAAGTACAGAGGCAAAGATGTTGTTGAAAGACAGGTGAGCTATGAGCAGCGGCAACTTGAAATTAGCAGAGGTTGAGGCCTGGCGGATAACGAGAAGAGAGGATATACTGAAGGGCAAGTTCCCATCTCCGGAGTTCTGCCAACGCAGAAAATCTTTTTGGTTTCGATGCCTTTCACGTTTTTGGGTTCTCCATAGATGACTCTGTCAATATTGTCTCTGACGCTATTCCTTATGCTCAACTGGATTCCTTGTCGACTACATTTTTGTCCCTTTTTTCTCCCAGTTTAGGCCGTGCGAACGACTTTGAAGCTCATATTACGCTCAAACCCACTGCTCGGCCTAAGTTTTTTCGGGCTCTGCCCATTCCTGTGGCCCTTCGAAATTGGGTTAAACGGGAGTTGGATCGTCTCACTGCGTCAGGGGTCTTACTTCCTGTCACTTCCAGTGAGTGGTCACAGGCCGCTGCCCCGAAGTCATCTCTGTCACCGTGGCCTTCGCCTGAGAAGCCCTGGCAGCGCATTCATGCTGACTTTGCGGGACCTTTTTTAGGTACTTATTGGCTCCTTGTAATTGACGCCTACTCTAACTTTCCTTTCATTGTCCATTGCATGTCACCTACCACCGTGGCAACCACCAGTGCTCTCGCCTGCATTTTTTCTTTGGAAGGCCTCCCCTGTACTCTTGTTACTGATAATGGTCCGCAATTTGCCTCTTCCGACTTTGCAGATTTTTGTGCTCGTCACGGCGTTACTCATGTCACGGCCCCGCCGTTCCATCCACAATGCAATGGTGGGGCTGAACGGCTGGTCCGCACATTTAAGGCTCAGATGCGAAAACTTCTGACTTCTTCTGCTGCTGATGATGCGCTTCTCCTGTTCCTGGCGTCTTACCGTTTCACCCCCATGGGTGATCACAGCCCGGCTGAGCTCTTACATGGCGACAGCCCCGCACGCTACTTCATCTTCTGCGGCCTCCCTCCTCACGGCCGCGGGTGCCTTCCCTTGGCCGGTTCACCGCCGACGACCTCGTCTGGGTACGGGGATATGGCAGGTGGCCAAAAAGGAGCCCGGGCCGCATCTTACGACACTGTGGCAGACGCCTGTATGAAATCCAGATGGACATGGGTGTTGCAGTGCGTCATTTGGACCAGCTTCGGCCTCGGGTGCCAGCAACGCCTGTTCTGAATGCCGCCACACCACCTTTGGCTCTACCTGATGCTCGGGATCTTGGCATCTCTCAATACTCACAACGCAGCCCTCTCACCGTCATTGCGATGCCAGCACCAGAACGGACGCCACCAGGAGACGTGCCCATGCAGGAACCGGAGGATCATCCTCTGTCAGAGTACAGCTACTCGCCTCCTTCTCCAACGGACGCCGACACATCGCCCACGTCTCCTGTCATTTCAACCCGTTATCATCGGGGACACTTCCGTCCGTACGGGAAGCCTACTCCTCGAGACTTTACGGCGAGTCAAACAACGCCTATGGACGTTAGCCATCTCCAGGACACCTCCATCAAGACCAGTGCAACAATTTCAAAGGGGGGAAAAGTGTTGTGACTCGCCGATTATTCAAAGTGCTGCCGCGCAATTACACATGTCCTCTACGTGCGGTGCTGTCTGCCAGCCATGCAGCAGCTGTGCCACCTAAGCGGCCAGCTGAGCAGCGGCCGCTAGACTGAGACTCAGTGTTAAATCGAATGCCGACTTGTACACAGGTCAACTTACTCAGTGACTTATATGTGTTGTTGTGTTGTTCCTAAATATATGTGTTAAACTTGAAGTTCTAACACTTCTCTTTGGCAGTAATCTTTTATACAATTCTATTCTACTAGAATGATCCTGCAGTTAATGAGGTCCCAAATGTTTCATTGTATCCTCAATTGACTGCTCTCTTTCTTGATTTTAGTTTCAATATTACATTTCTCCCCCCCCCCCCCCCCCCCCCCCCCTCCCCCTCTCCACCCTCACTCCATCATTTTCTATGCTGATCACTTCTGCTTTGCAGTCAATATTAGAGGTGAAACTGGTGACAGAAGACATGCAGAAAATGTAAGTCTATATGTCTGTCAGTTTAAATATTTTACAATAAAATATGAGCCTAAAGTATGCTTTGTGAGAAAAAGCTATCAGAAACATAATAGTATGTGAAATAACTACCTCTATGTTATTTATATGAAATCAAATAACAACACCAAAACATTTGATGATGAGCACTGTAAACAGAAATTGTAAATGGAAACCACTGAAATTGTAAGGTACCAAAAATGTTGTCTTACACTTGGGACTAAGAGAACTATGTCTACTCTAAGTGACGTTAAAAGGGCAATATCACAGCCCTTGACCATTTGGTACCTCAAAGATTTCCAGTTCTTTGCCCACATTCTCCGCCAACTGAGAACATAAAGGGTGGATTTCACTTCATGGTCTTCTTTCCTGCACTTAGCTTCCAAACATCAACTCTCACATATAATTTAAAATCAACAGTACAGGATGTCAACAGCATAGAAACAAAACCAAATACACACAATTATAATGTTGTTTTCAGACTTAGGCCTGTAAGTTCAATATTATATTCTCTTAGTTTTTTGTTCTTTTCGAGGGTTTTGAATGGATTTAAGAACACTAGAAACACATGATTCTATGCCTTTAGCAAACTCAAGTGGTCCACTTTTAACTAAATTTGAGTTTTCTTTTACACTGAATAAGATGCTGCACATTGTTCCCAATTTATTTCTTGGGTTGGTAGTAAAATATTTAACCAATGGTGGTCCAAAATTTCTATACAGTTATTTTATAGTTTCTGTTTTTAGGACTTTTCCAATTTAGGAACACAATTAGGATCTGTTGAACCACATGCTGAAAACTATAAATTTCTACATCAATTCTTTAAGTCTGAAGACAACATAACCATACCATTAAACAGAGACTCACATTACACAGGACTGAAAGAATATGCACATAAAAACGCACATCACTAAAAATAAAAATAAAATTATATTTATACGCAGGTACTACTCAGGACAGTAAAATGTTATTATAAATGAATCAACCAAAAAGAAGACATCAGGGGTAACATGAGAAACTAAAAAGGTTTTCAGCTAGTGAAGGAGGCAAGTTGAAAGTATATTTTACAACAACAAGCATTTTTGGTTACATTCAAAACATTTGTGGTACATTCAAAACATAAATAAATCATGAAGCTAGTTGTTTATCTCACCATTTTTTCAAGTTGCGTGAAAATTGCACAAAAGTAGGGAACACCATTTGTGCCGTAACAAAGAGCAGAACAGCATTAGATGAAATATAAAATAATCCATTCACTGTTCAATAAAACATATTAGATATTTATGGCAACTGAGTTTAAATTCACACTAACCACAAAAGCAAATCAGAGTAGTTAGAAACAGGATAAGTTTAAGGAAGAAAAGTTGAAGTACAAGATGGAGGAAAGGAAATATGAACAAGCTTTAATATCTGGTACAGTGAGATGTACCCTCTGTCATACTCTTCATAGTGGTTTGCAGAGTGTGGATGAACACTGTTCTGTGTTTTATTTTAATGACAATTATTGTCAGTTTCTTCTTGTTTTGTTTATAAGAAAGGAATGAGGACATCATTAGATCTTTTGAAGAGTACACAACATAAATCACAAAATGTTATTTCTGTATTAGCAAAAAATTGGACTACATTGTATGATAGAGATGAAAAAGAAACCGTGATTAAATTCTTTCTGTGTTAGATTCCTGAACCTGCCGATCTTTGAAAGAGAGAGAGAGAGAGAGAGAGAGAGAGAGAGAGAGATAATTGGGGGGGGGGGGGGGGGGATGGGATTTAATTGTATCCCCCCATGCAGCCGTAGCATTTTGGCATGTCGTACATTGGTCAGATCATCAGTAGCTTGGAGGACTCGTATGTAGGGCATAAGCAACACACACACACACTTAATAATAGTCAAGAAAATTTGCAACCGCAAAATATTGCCTCAGTACAGGTTATAGAATCTAATATACAACACAGATATTTCAATATGCATATCCAGTTACTGGAATAGTGTTATTAAGAAAGCTGTTGAGAGACAGAAGTTTTTGCTTAAAATGTTATAATTTACACCAGATGATGTACAAAATAAACTCCAAATTACTGTAACAACATAGTGCACAAGGCACACATTCATTTTCTAATTACAACAATCATACCCCAAACTATAACAATTAAAATATTGAAGACCAGCATTAAATTTTCCAACTACAACCAATTCCTCCATTTTACAACAGCATAAATGAATGCAGCCCTTTTTCCCCAAATTTCCTGCTTCAGAGTATTACTGTCATAATGAAGTCTTTTAAGAATTAGAGGCACAAACAGATTAATAAATACAAACAAAATCAGGAATATTCAATTTGCTCAAGGCTACCAAATGAAAGAAGAAAGGGGGCTAGGGAGGAGAAAACAAGATCACATAAGAAAGAAATAAACTGCTGATTGTTTGCATCATTCCTAGATTCAAAACCCTAAGCAAAAGAAACGGTGATGGTAGCATTGATTTAAAATCATGTCAGAAAAGACGGCAGCTAATTCTAGGTGATCCTCCATAAAGCCATGGTCTCACGTTGTCAAACCCCTGCAGCATTGTTTGAGGGACAATGATTTGACATTGATTGTTAAGTCAAAAAGGCAATGCATCTTTGACTGAAGAAACAATCAAAAATATATTCTTTTAATGGAATATTTACATTGCAGTGTACTGATCTGAGAAACATACTGAAAAGAAACATGACTATGTTGAGAAATTTTCATTTTGTATTTTCTTATATTTGTAACCGCAGTACATGAAAAAAGTGACACTCGACATTTGAGTTAACTGAAAGATGAAAGATTAGGGTTTCATGCCCTGCCGATCCTTGTCCCCAAACAGGGACAGCCCGCAAACAGAATTCTACCAACCAGCTTGGACTGAAAACATAACACACAAGAATCGTGCCCGTGAGTGTAGATGACACTCGGAATATCACATAACACGGATACCCGAGGATGGTGTCTGTCAGAGCAGATTGCAGATGAAGCATGAAGGCTGAGGGAACAAATTACAGACCTGCTCCATCTGATGATCAGTCTCAAGTAGCACTTTGTAAAAGCAACAACTAATGTCACCGAAATATGCGAGTAAGACAATGATGTCCGACTGTGCAAAGGACAACTCGGGAATTTCAGCAAACTTCTGGAAAAACCTGAAGAATTAAATTGACAGAAACCTGTTCTGGATTGGTAACTTAAAAAATAAAACATTTTCAATCTCTGGACAAGTCACACACAAGAAAGATAATAGGCCTTTAAAAAAGAGGATACCATACAGTGTAAAGCTGAAACATGTAAATTAGTCTGGCCAATATGCTCTACACCTGAGCAAAAGTGTCAATGAAGTGGTGCACCTTTTAGGAACTGTTAAAAAAGTGTCATTTTACATCAATGAACACAGCAATGACAACCTGATCCTAAGAGAAAAGAGCTGATACACACTATTCATTTAAGAATGAACACTTCACCTCAACTTTTCACAGCACAGGACCATCAAAAATTGAAACAATAGAGCAACACAGAGGACGCTACCACACAGCTGGGGGAGGGCACAGAGAGAGAGAGAGAGAGTTTAAGGACCTACTTACTCACTTTTTACTGGCAACAAGATAAGAGTGCAGGTGGTGTCATATCAAAATTGTAGAGAACATGCACGAGAAAAAGTTTTAACAACAGCAAATTAACGTACTTGCTAGTGCTTATTTTTTGTTTTAAATATCTCTCTCAAATTGATTAGGTATTGGAAAAAGAAAGATAAATATTTTGAATTAAGACTTAAAACAGGATGGTACCGGGTACCATACTGGCCTGAATATAAGATACACCATTTCTACAAAAAATCTCCAAAAAAATTAGAGTATACAGCACACCCCATAAAAACTGGGACTTTTATGAATCATAGAAACCTCAACAGTAGTGCTTCTTCTTAAGTTTGAAATGAAACAAAAATATCACTACAGTTTGTAAATCAATTGTTGTGTATGAGGTAGCAATGCAAACATTCTCTTTGTTGATATCCCATTTAGGTAGTGACTACAGAGGGATCCAGAAAAGTGTAGACATTTTCTGATAGTTATTACCTTTGGAACAATGTGTTATATGGCTGCAATTTTGAGTGGTAGCATAAACCACTGTTTTCCCAACAGATCTTGTAGTGTGGGTTTCCAGCAGATGACAATGCAGCACTGAATGAAGTACAACTATTGTTTGACCAATGCAAGGCTTTACTGAAACACCAATTTATTGTATTTGGTATCAATTTTAAGCCGGCAATACTGTTTAAAATGTGCACAAGGAAAGGTCCTCCGAACAAGAACATCAACCTCCAGGTTCCAGCACTGCTGTATTGCAACATTTTTCTAGATCATCTCAAGAATCTATGAAGCAGGGTGTATGGGGAAGTGGGATAAGCTGATCAAGTGCATGATAAATTCTGAAGACTGCAAAGTGGAAAGTGTACATTCCAAGATTGTTTCACACTATGAATGAGGACAACTGGAATTGAAGGATGAAGCACTACGAGTGATCTGAAGGCATGCTTCACGAAGATGAATGGTTTGCAGGGAAGGTTATCTGGCCTAATGAGGCACAATTCAACCTGAATGGTAATGTAAACTGCCATAGCTGCGTGTATTGGGCTGCTGAAAATCCTCATGTTCACATGGACAAACATGTTACTTCACTTGGTGTTCATGTGTGGTGTTGTCCGTCATAGTATTGTTTCTCTGACCCATTCTTCTTTGAAGGTACATAAATGGTGAGGTGTATCACATGCTGCAAACATTGATTTTATTAGCCATCCAAGTGGTGTTTGGAAACAAAAGATTTTTACCTACAAGACTGTACTCCACCTCACCACCACAGAGATATCAGATTCTACTTAGATGAAAATCTACCTGGACGACGGATAAGTCGAAGAGGAGCTGTCAAGTGCCCACCAAGGTCACAGGACCTTACAATTCTCGACTTCTACCAATGGGGGAACTCGACAAACAAAGTTTACCAACAGAACCCAGCTACACTGAATGAGATATGAGAGACCATCAAGACATCCTGTGCAGCTACCACACTGGCAACACTGACAGCTGTACTTCAGTCAACAATTCAGCAACATTGATGTTGCTTGGCTGCTAACAGGTGTCACTTTGAACACACAAAATGATCTTCCTCCCATGCAAGAATTTTGACACTATGCCATTTTGTTCCATCAATATTGACTATCAAAGAGAGTCTAGTTTTCTGGACCCCTCTGTATTACCACTGTCACAGTTTCACTATTTTAGACAATGGGACAGGCATAGTTTTTCCCTAACTAAAGAATATAATTTATTCTTCACCAATGAAGCACAACATTGAGTGAAAATTTTGGAATTCGGTACAGTTACGTTGCAAATTTCAAACTCACAGTTATTCATCTAACAGATGTGCTTTTTAAAGGTACGGTTCAAGAAGTGCTGCACACGCAATGCCCGGGATTGTAGCGACGGCACTGTACTTTGGGAGGAGAGTGACAAAAATACTGACAGTGACAAAACAATGAATGTTAGTGAAGTTAGGAGTGTCTTACATGAAAACTGCAACTGAAAGCTTTGTTTTTGTGTGTAATTTATCTACAGTGTACTACAAAAAAAGTGGTTAAGGGTAAATCACATTTTGAAAAGCTTTTGTAAATGGGCAACTTGACAAATTATTTTTAATTAAGTTTCTCTCTTTTTCGAAATTAAAGGTGCAACTTATATTCAGGCCAATTCGATGTGTATACACTCCTGGAAATGGAAAAAGGAACACATTGACACCAGTATGTCAGACCCACCATACTTGCTTCGGACACTGCGAGATGGCTGTACAAGCAATGATCACACGCACGGCACAGCGGACACACCAGGAACCGCGGTGTTGGCCGTCGAATGGCGCTAGCTGCGCAGCATTTGTGCACCGCCGCCGTCAGTGTCAGCCAGTTTGCCATGGCATACGGAGCTCCATCGCAGTCTTTAACACTGGTAGCATGCCGCGACAGCGTTGACGTGAACCGTATGTGCAGTTGACGGACTTTGAGCGAGGGCGTATAGTGGGCATGCAGGAGGTCGGGTGGACGTACCGCCGAATTGCTCAACACGTGGGGCGTGAGGTCTCCACAGTACATCGATGTTGTCGCCAATGGTCGGCGGAAGGTGCACGTGCCCGTCGACCTGGGACCGGACCGCAGCGATGCACGGATGCACGCCAAGACCGTAGGATCCTACGCAGTGCCGTAGGGGACCGCACCGCCACTTCCCAGCAAATTAGGGACACTGTTGCTCCTGGGGTATCAGCGAGGACCATTCGCAACCGTCTCCATGAAGCTGGGCTACGGTCCCGCACACCGTTAGGCCGTCTTCCGCTCATGCCCCAACATCGTGCAGCCTGCCTCCAGTGGTGTCGCGACAGGCGTGAATGGAGGGACGAATGGAGACGTGTCGTCTTCAGCGATGAGAGTCGCTTCTGCCTTGGTGCCAATGATGGTCGTATATGTGTTTGGCGCCGTGCAGGTGAGCACCACAATCAGGACTGCATACGACCGAGGCACACAGGGCCAACACCCGGCATCATGGTGTGGGGAGCGATCTCCTACACTGGCCGTACACCACTGGTGATCGTCGAGGGGACACTGAATAGTGCACGGTACATCCAAACCGTCATCGAACCCATCGTTCTACCATTCCTAGACCGGCAAGGGAACTTGCTGTATCAACAGGACAATGCATGTCCGCATGTATCCCGTGCCACCCAACGTGCTCTAGAAGGTGTAAGTCAACTACCCTGGCCAGCAAGATCTCCGGATCTGTCCCCCATTGAGCATGTTTGGGACTGGATGAAGCGTCGTCTCATGCGGTCTGCACGTCCAGCACGAACGCTGGTCCAACTGAGGCGCGAGGTGGAAATGGCATGGCAAGCCATTCCACAGGACTACATCCAGCATCTCTATGATCGTCTCCATGGGAGAATAGCAGCCTGCATTGCTGCGAAAGGTGGATATACACTGTACTAGTGCCGACATTGTGCATGCTCTGTTGCCTGTGTCTATGTGCCTGTGGTTCTGTCAGTGTGATCATGTGATGTATCTGACCCCAGGAATGTGTCAACAAAGTTTCCACTTCCTGGGACAATGAATTCACGGTGTTCTTATTTCAATTTCCAGGAGTGTATAATTTATGATAACTATGAACAGACTTTGAAATTTGCCTACATCACACCAGGTATACTTAACTTATTTCACTTACCCACACAGATGCTCATGTCAGGTGGAAGTCTCCTCTAGTTCCCCCACTTTTGGCCAGAAGCATTATTTCAGATATCACAATGTCATGACTCACAGCTTTGCACATATCATACACTGTTAAGGCAGACACCGATACAGCAGTGAGAGCTTCCATCTCCACGCCCGTCTGCCCTCTACACTTTGCCGTGCCAGTTATAATCACACAGTTGAGAGCAGAGTCCAGTTCAATGTCCACAGCCACAGAGGATAAAGTTATGTTATGACACAGAGGGATAAGGCTGGACGTCTGCTTGGACCCCACAATTCCCGCCAGGCGAGCAATGCTAAGTACGTCACCTTTCTTCAGGCCATTTTCTCGTACGAGTTTCATCAGTTCGGGTCCCACAAAAACCTTTGCTCATGCTGTCACCAGCTTCGAACCCACGTTGACCATTTTCGCCCTGCAGGTCCGGTCAACATGAGTCAGACTTCCGGACTGTGCTCCCAAACTGCAGAAATGGCAAGAGAAGACAGAGGGCTGCGCTCTGTGTGTTTGTCTTGTTAGGAGTCCTGCATTGCACATAATGCTTGGGGTACAGGGAAGCAAAAGAAACTGTTTTCTAGATTCAGTCACTACACTCAAATTATGTGACAACAACTGAGACATCTATGTATCCGACACAAACAGGGGCGAAATATTGGTATCTGAGAAGAAGTACTTTTGAAAATCTTGTTTCTGAAGGTTTAACAACTTCCGACTTTGTGCCTTCACGACATCACTACAGCCATTAAGTTCAGGGACACCTGGAACAAAAATACAAGCTGTAACAAAGAACTCTTCATAATCTGAAAATAGGTTAACTACAAAAGAATTTTTAAGCATTCGTGTTGAAACACCCCCGATTAATCCCTTTACTGGATTTTGGGTAATTTACCGAAGCCACCAAACAATTAATTATTATGATATATGACCGTGTGCTTAATGGATGAAAGGCTATTGGTTGTTCTGCTGTGGTTTCAGGAGTATTTCAACCGAATGCGGCTGTTCTGAGACGGAATAGCTAATGATTGAAAGTTTGTCTATTGTTAAGTATCACAAAGGTTGCGATGTACAACTGATATATATTTCCTACTAACACACAAATTCTGAGGCAGTTGCTACCTTTGCCTTACACGTCTAATTGCGGTTATCTCTTTTTATTGATTGCTGATTTTCAGTACTTTGTCACACGCAATGCTGATGGTTAACATTCACAACAATCCTCACTGCAATCCATGGTTGTTGCTGGCCGACGCGGTTGACGTGAAACACGTAATTCGGCACTTGTCACTTTCTGTTTCTTATCACTCGCGAATCGGCATTAGTGAGAGTCAACCCCACGACGATCAGGGGGACGTGCTCACTTGTCATACTCCAGTGAATTTTACCGTTTACAACTCACTCGACCACCATTCTTGCCCGTCTTTTCCGCTCTACTTCTCACTCGACACTCTACCATACTACTGCGCACTCAGCACTAGTCTCACTGCCTACTGCAGCGCTCGACAATCTACTCCTGTTGGCTATCGACCTGGGCATCAGATACTAGCATCAATGTTTGTTGGATCACGGATCCCTTACAGTGTTCAAGACAAGTTCTTTGAACCTTAATGATCTGTGATGATTCTTTTCTTTCCTAAGCTAAGGTCGAAAATCTGGGGAGGGGCGGGAGTCAGCACACCCTGTTCTGGTCACTGCCAGCTTTCTTGACCTCAGAGTCACTACGTCTCACTCCAACAGTTCCTCAATGGGCATCACAAGGCTTGGTGCACCTCGTTCCAGTCCTCCCACCAAGGAAAACCACGGGCAGTACTATGGGTGAGTCACAGCTGAGCAGCTGCCTTCCCCCTGTACCTGCAGTAGCTGCGAGAGGATATTTGTGTTACACATACGCTAAAACTGGCGTAGATGCCACAGGACACTTTTTGGAGTGTCACTAACAAGCACACGCTGCTACACACTTGACAGTGCTAGGTGGCCAAGAGTTCTGGCTCAAAGTTCCTGCAACTGTGGTTGGAACTTCCCCAGTGTGACTCTCCCATTCTTTAATAGGGTATTTCAGTGTCCGGGGCACGTTCACATTGGACAACACTGTCCAGTACAGGCTGCTGTCTTCCACCCGTGCTCTCTTGCACTGAGCATTGCATCTTGCACAAGTGAGTCATAAGGACTCCCCTCTTCTGTATGTACACTAAAAAAGCAAAATTGTCTTTTCAGACGAAAAAGTAAAACTGTCTCATACCCACATTCTATCCTTAAAAGTATCCTTATGTCTGGGAGACGCAGATCCACCGAGCAGATCCCACCCGACGACCCGTAGCAAGACTGCAGCACAAGAGGCAGGAGTGCCATCTGTTCCCTTCGACGTTTCTGTCTTGCTTTGCCACCTATCAGTAAGTGATGAACCAGCTAAATCTGGACTTTGCTGCCACAAATCAAGAAGCAATGGCTCGGAGACAGCATGAGCTCATTGTCCAACTGACGTGTGGACATCGGGCATTGTTCAAGGAAATGCTTGAAAAGTCATATCCCACAAATTCCCAAAATTACACAAAGCAGGAAACTTGTTGAAGCTGTCAAAGCCCTTACCACCGCAGTTCAGGATGCAATAGCAGGTACCATTAAGGTACTTATACCACAAGAATGCTCAAATGGCCCTGCTCCCAGAAATACAGGGGCCAATGTCAATGAGAGATCATCTCGGGAGATACTGGCTGTACAAACAGCATATTAGCAGGCTCCAGGGGATCATACAGGCTAAATTAAAACTTTTAAAACCACAAACTGGGACAATACACTCGCAGGGCTGCACACCACATGACCTGGAGTGTGGCAAATAGCTGTCCACTCCACCAAGAAGAAATACTACACACCAAGTTTACAAATACCTTACAGACCAGCATTCTCCATGGAGGAGAAGCATGAGCTGATGACCAGAACACTAGCAACATCATTCACACTGAATCTGGCTCCTTCCAATCCAGCACTGCTACTTGAAATGGACCAGGAGGTTACACGGCTTGTAACCCAGCCCAAGTGCAATGTAACAATACATACTGCTACACATGAAATTACACAGGTTATTAAGCACAAAACAGCTAGAAAAGCTCCTGGTCCCAATCACTTTCAAAACCGTGTCACCCAGGAGTTCACGAATAAAGCTATAGAGCATCTCACACATATGACGAATACCATTCTACAACATCAACACTTCCCTGTCCTGATGTTCAGGAAGCCAGGGAAATACCACTCCCTACCACAAAATTACGGAGCCATCAGCCTGCTGAGCTCCCTGAATAAGATTGTTGAGAAGATGATTCTCAAACATCTTACTATGCACTGCAACACCAATGACTCACTGAGACTGGAGCAATTTGGATTCAGCAATCACCACTCCACAACACAACAACTCCTCCATGTAGTAGTACATATTACACACACCCCCAACACCAACAAAGCTACAGGAGCGCTGATCCTGGTCTTCAGTCATCAATGGCACAATCGTCTCATTCGCAAACTCTGCACTGCTAGTCTCTCCGACGAGCTCGTACATCTTACACACTCATATCTCACCCACAGAAGCTTCAACACCGACATTCAGGGCAAACAGTCAACACAACACAGTATACAAGTGGGAGTACCCCAAGGCAGCATCCAAGGGCCCCTCTAGTTTAATCTCTACGTCACTGACTTTCCAACTGAACAAAACACAATGGCAACCATCTACGCAGATGACACTACCATCCTAGTGCAAGACTGAAAACCATCAGGCATAATTCGCAACTGCAAACAAAACTGCCTAGCTGGAATGACAGTGTGTTAAAGCAAATGCGACAAGTGTGAAGCAGTTCTGTTCACTGACAAACCATAACAACTGCACAAACATTAAGTGTTTTGGCATACCCACAAGCTCTGGAATGAAAATTAAGATTGCAAGAGCTAAGAAGGCAGTGAACACACCGTCAGCCAATAGCCCACTGGCAAGGACCACACCACGACGGGAGCAGGCCCCTAGACAAAGAGAATATAAGTGCCACTCCTGCCAGCCTCGGCCACTCAGTATTTGGACAGGATTAGGACAGTATACGAACAGGCCTAGCGCTGAATGCTACAATAACAGTTATTAGTGATCCACAAACTGTGTGTCAAACTTGCACGAACATTGTATATAGCAAAGGACTCGCATTTATACTGCATGTCGCCTATTGCTTGCGACACCATTGTAAATTCCAGGTTAAGCATTGTCTAGCTTCTTATTTGTAATAAAAACTATTAATGTTGTTTGCTTGAATTGTTGTATAGCATTTTGAGAATGCAGCATCCTTTAGGCACCCTATACAAGATGAGTGGGCAGGACCCCACATTAAGACTGCAGACAAATAACACTACACACACACCCAATACGTTTCAGTGTTAAAGTCATATACTTCAGTGACAGGCCAACTGAGCAAATGCAAGGCTCAAACAGTGTTACTCTAAGCTCAACAGGTAAAGCACACTGAATAGGAGGGTATCGAGGTCCGTGTACATGATACTGATTAGACCCATGATGATACATGCAGCTGCAGTCTGGGGTTACGTGGCTCTGACCGCCTGTGCCGCCTACAGGTGATACAGAACGAAGTGCACCACAGTCCACACACACTGTCGACCTTCACAGAGAATACTGCCTTGAAACTCACACACAGATATTCAAAAAACTCACCACACGACTGTACAGGAACTTGAGACACTCTGACAATCACTTCATTCTTAACCTGGGAAACTACGACCACAACCACAGGTGAAAACACAAACGCTGAAAAACACTTCTATCTAGGGACAATTAATCACCTGTTGACAGCACAAGCTCACAGACAAAATAAACACTGGTGAATCCCTGCATTACAGCAAAACTAAATGGCATTGCCAGCTGCAAATATCTAGCTGACCAACTGACAATACGGGAAAGCAGTATTGCACACTAAACATAAACATATCCAACCAAACCTCGTTATGGCCAATTGACCACTCGTATAACGACCTTGGCATGTTACAAGTACAGATGCTGCAGGTGGCCCAGGAGACACTCAGGTGCATAGCCCAGGAGTACCCCTCCTCAATAGGACTGACACTTGTAAAGAGTATTTTAAGCTGCGACAATGGTATCGAGCATCGCACAATACCCAAAACTAACAACAACCTCACCCTTGCAGACAGAAAGAAACTGTTACTGCTCTTACTATCTGTCCAGACTATTGCAGAAGTTCTTTTCCTTTGGTGCTTGCCTCGGCACTTTTCTCCCTCTGCCCTTAAAACTGCTACCTTCTGCTCACTTCTCGACCACTTCTATCACCTCAAAGTGACTGTATAAGTGGGTAATCCTACGGACAACATCATGACCTCACATCCTGTGCACTTCTCAATTGTAACGAAGCTAACGGAGGTGATGATAGAACTTTGGTGATGGTCACCATGTCAGTGTGGGTGTGGAGTAGCTTCGCCCTTTAAAGAAAAAGGCATTACCACGAATTGGACCTGGGTCCTCCACATAGCAGCAAGATATGCTGACCTCTGAGCTGCTCAAATGGACAAGAGAGAATTTAGCATTAATTGCAAAGTTTGCAACCATAACAATCACAATATAAATAATTTCCATAGAGAATATGCATTGAAGCTTAGGGTTAAGAAAACTGTTTTATATTCAGGTGCAACACCCTTTTAACATCTGCCAGCCAACATTAGGAGCAATCTGGAAATCCCCAAATATTCAAAATTAAAGTAAAAAATGTTTTATTAGCCAGTCCACCAATAATTAACCTGGATATGTGAATTTACCTACCTGTCCCACCTCAGACACACAACACACAAACACTTTCTAACAGAAAACCATATTTAGCAATGCAACATATTCTCTAGGAGCAGACAGGAATGGTAGATGGTTTACTCCACAGAGGGAAGCTGGCAGCAGCTTTGGAAAACCTTTTGAAGTGGTGATTCCATCATAATAATAGCCTATGTGCAGGTACGGTTGGTTCTCTACGGAACAGAAACTACTGTACCGGTCCCAACGTGGCATTGACAGCATAAAGGGCATTGCACAGGAAGGAAGTATATGAATTTATCAGAATAAGTTTAGATGACAGTGTCCTGTGTAAAATTAAATGCCCATTTAGCATGAAGTATTAAATCAAAATAGTGGCAGAGCAGTTTAAGTAGCAGAGCATTGGCTTTTTTCAAGTAGTTGTTTCTCTGTATATTTATAAAAATAAAATGATGTAGAACTAATCCCCTTGAATAATGATTAATGTGAGCAGATTAGTAGTAGATGAAAATGGTTGTTAGTAGTTCAGTGGCACTTCTCACTTACTCGTTTTACACCCCTGAAGGCTCTCATCGGTGATGGAGCTGTTGGAATATTACATGTGAATGAATGGCTGAACTCGATAATTTTCAAGGTATTCAATATTCTTGTACAGTGCATTCAAAACAAAGTTATATAGAAATGAAGGGGGATGTGTACTTCATAAACCGGCTTGACAACAAGCACACAACGAAGCAGTGTGATGTAGCTTACTCAAGCACCTCAGTTTTGCAGGAGACCCTGAGGCAACAAGTACACACATCATGTTTGCTCACAGTTTTTTATTGCCTGTGCTCGAGCACAGTATGAAATGTATTAATTTTTATGGAGTCAGCTATCCGTCCAATTTTCTTTCTAGAAGTGGAACAAAATGAATAATATTTTTCAAATACAGTGCTTAAAAAAGTTTCACACTGCCCCCACAGCTTGCATACTTTGTTTTTAACCCATTTGTGGGCACATTTTTTGTAGCAGCCCTGTAAAGTTAATTGTTTTGGTATCATTTTTGAAGTATCAACTACATTTAATTTTTGATTATTTTATTTTTGTGATTTAGGAGCAAAAAACTATAGTGGTAAGTATACTTCCCACTGTCTTTAGTAAGCTGTTAAGAGTTACTACTACATGTGAAAAAAAGGAATTTTCTGTTTTTATTTGACTATCTATTTTACAATCCTAGAAACTTCATTTAACACTACTTAAAGAAACGAGCTGAGACAAGTCACAACAGCATATATTGCAGAATGAAACAATGTGTTCTGTTGTAACAAGTGACAACAACACTGATATCATGACAAACAGACACCAGTTGTTTAGCATATTATCACAAAAGGTCAACCACATCCAGAGGAGGTACAACATTTTCCCAAGAGCAGAGTAAAACAACTAAATTAGTGGTAAGTATGGTCAGTTGGTGGTAAGTATCTTTTCTGCAGTCCAAAAAAGAAATTAATTTTGTGGTAAGTATATTCCCCTTGTATCACGGAAAAATTACTTTGGTAGCAAGCATACTTCCCAGTGGCCTTCAAAACAACATTATTTGGTGGCACATATATTTGCAACTGCTTCTGAAAGGAACTACCACTTCTGCATGCTCCTGGCATCCAGTGATAGTCCGCTGCACCAGTTTACTTTCTTTTTGTTATGAAATATAGCTTTTAGTGCTGTGAGAAATATACAGCCCACCAAATAACAGTGTTTTAATGGCTCTAGGAAAATATGCTTTCCATCAAAATAGTTTCTCAAAATGGTTTGGGAAGTACACTTACTGTATTTACCCGAATCTAAGCCGCACTCGAATCTAAGCCGCACCTGAAAAATGAGACTCGAAATCAAGGAAAAAAAATTTTCCCGAATCTAAGCAGCACTTGAAATTTGTGACTCGAAATTTAAGGAGGAGAAACGTCTTAGACCACATCTCCAAACCGAAACAAAGTTGGTCCATTGTAATATGAGACAATTTAGGTCGAATGAATGATGATACAGCTACAGTAGTTTGGTGCGTGTGGTAAACTTAGCAGTTAAGCTTTACCATGTAGTCATTGCTATGCGTCAGGCTCTCCGTCCATATTTATACTAGAGAGCCTTTTTCACGTGCTTCGTCTGGTTTGAATTGATTGCTTATTTTTCTTTTATCTGATAAGTGCCGTTCTCTTTGTTATAGGTGTTTCCGTCACTCCAAGCTCAAAATGCAATATCATACTGTGCCATGCATTGTTTGTCACATTCTGATTATGCGTGTTTACGGCCTGTCGCCACTCGCGGGATGGCTTGCTTTTGCGCACGATACTGCTGCTTACAATTAAAAAAAAAAAAAAAAGAGAGAGGAATCGTCTCATCAGCAAAACAATGGCAAGAGACTGCTATTTGTTGTTACTTACACTGCTGGTTTCTTTGATAATGTTCAACAAGAACCATATAGTAGACTGCATATGATAGATGTTCCAAACGAAAGTTTAGCCAAAAATTTTCTCCGTTTGAAAATTTTTGCAGACGCCTCTTTAGTGCATTACATTCTGCACAGAAATTAGAACCATCTTAGGTTTAAAAATCTAGTCAGTTGCCATGCTTCATTTCTGACTGTATCACTATTCAGCATAGGAATAATGCAAATATAAACATGACATGATATATATATTCTTCCGCGTTTGCTGTTGTCTCACTCTAGTTTCGTAGTTTATTAGGAAGACAGGATTTAAATGAGATAGCAGGAAACACGTAGGAATACATGGCAAAATGTTTACATTCGTATTATTCTTATGGTGAAGAGAATACTGCATGTGATTCACAATTCATAAAAGTTGCTATTAACGACCATCTCTTGTCACAGGTAGGACAAAAATTCAGAACGTAGACTTGGCCATATTGACAAACATCCCAAACAGTCTTCCAGTCGGATTTTCGAAGTACATTGAAAGGCTGCAACATTCAGAGATGAAGAATACGGGATTTGTATTTACTTCATTGGATAAAGTATGAAAATGCAGTGGTCGAAACTCGGGGCAGAGAAAAAAGCTCTGTTTTTTTTTTAGTTTGTTTACTGACGCATAGGTTTTGGCACCAGTATTTATCTTTGTGCCTGAAAAGCATGCCTGTGTAGTGCTACATATATTCGACGGCAGAAGTTAGTTGTGGCGGCACCTACCAACATTTTTCAGAACTTCCGCTTACTTTGCACTTGATTCTAAGCCGCAGGTGGTGTTTTGGATTACAAAAACCGGAAAAAAGTGCAGCTTAGATTAGAGTAAATACGGTATTACTCAATTATGTCTTTTGTGAATCTCGGGAAGCATACTTGCCAACCACTTAGTGGTTTTACTAAGCTTTTGGGAATATATATTACCATCTGTAGATGTACCTGCTATCTTGTGATAGTACACTTTACCAGATGCATAAAAATTGCTGCAACAAACAGTTTTTGTTTATTGTCAGATCACTGCTATCATCACTTGTGTAGTTGGAAAAAAAAATTGCCTCATTTTCACAGAGGAAAATAGCAGCTCACAAAAGGGCTCTAGGAGAAATACACTACCACTACAGTTTTTGTCCTAAACCACAAAAATAAAATTACAAAAATAAATAAATAAACAAACTGATCACATGTCCAATATAACATTAAAAAATTTGACTTTGCAAAGGGATTAAAGCGTTGATGCTTAAAGACTGCCCAAGCACTGTTACTTTACAGTCAGAATGTTTGTCAGCATGGAAAGTTACCACACAATTGGCAAACGCTACAGCGGCGTCATATGAACATTCCACAGCCTTTGCAGTAACAAAATGTTAAAAATCAGCACTACAGAGATTGCTCAGAGCCAACAACAACTGACGACTGCTAACTTCAAATTATAGCTGACAGGTAGTACCTCGGGAACTTACTGTAACTGTACTGTGACTTTTTTTGCAGATAATGGGGAGAGCTGTGTTGACTCACACGGTACACAACCATCTCGACACATTCAGTGGGGTCTCTAGGTGTCCATTATGTACTACAGTACAAACCCCCGGGGAATGTAGTGCACAAAGAATTGTGGTGTACTTGGAAACCGGTGGATGGAAAGCGACATTCTTTTTGAGGAGCACTAGTGAGAAAATTTAGAGAAATGGCTGTTGACGCTGACTGCAGAACAATCTACTGCGACTAATGTACATTCCATGTAAGGGCCATGAAGACAAGTTTAGAGAGATTAGGGCTCATTCAGAGGCATATAGACAAGTCATTTTGCCCTCACTCTGTTTGTGGTGCAACAGGAAAGGAAATTACTAGTGGTGATACAGAGTGTCCTCCAGCGGAACTTGGATCAGTGGTATTGTATTCCTTTCACAATATGTGAAGCATTTCTTTGATACCTGATGATCCTTGTAGAAGGGTGCGGAAATGGCCAGGTACCAATGAATGTCTCAAGTGTGAAGACCCACAGATTCAGCACATAGTTGAGTCAGTCTGGTTTTGGTCTGGTGTCACCTATGGATATCAAATGCCTCTAATAACTAGTAAGTATAATTTGAGAGCTGTGCAGTATCAGAACTGAATCCTCCAACCTACTGTCTAGCCAACATAATGTCAAAATTTCAGCAATGGGTCTCTCGACAAATAGTGCACTATGGCATAGGTCCTGTTCTTAGCATGCATTTATTGTAATTTCCTGCTTAATGCAAAGTCCTAAGCAATTGGAAAAAAGCACGGTAATTCCTGTATATAAGAAGAGTAAAACAACGGACCCACATCATTACAAACCAATATCCTTCTGCTTCTGTTCACAAATCAGCACAGATTTAGAAATCATCATTCGTGTGAAACTCGATTTGCCCCTTTCTCACAAGATATCCTGCAAATCACGGATGAAGGGAATAGGCAGATACCACATTGTTATTTCCAGAACGTGTTTGCCACAGTGCGCCACTGCAGACTGTTGATGAAGGTCTGAAATTACAGATTAGGTTTCAAGATATGTGAATGGCTCGAGATGACTTCTCGTGTAGTAGAAGCCAGAATGTCGTCCTTGATGGTGAGTGTTCATCAGAGGCAGGGGTATTGGGGTTATTCTCAGGAGTGCCCCGGGGAAGTATGATAGGATCACTCTCATTCTCTATACAGGGTGTTACAAAAAGGTACAGCCAAAATTTCAGGAAACATTCCTCACACACAAATAAAGAAAATACGTTATGTGGACATGTGTCCGGAAATGCTTAATTTCCATGTTAGAGCTCATATTAGTTTCGTCAGTATGTACTGTACTTCCTCGATTCACCGCCAGTTGGCCCAATTGAAGGAAGGTAATGTTGACTTCGGTGCTAGTGCTGACATGCGACTCATTGCTCTACAGTAATAGCATCAAGCACATCAATACGTAGCATCAACAGGTTAGTGTTCGTCAGGAACGTGGTTTTGCAGTCAGTGCAATGTTTACAAATGCAGAGTTGGCAGATGCCCATTTGATGTATGGATTAGCACTGGGCAATAGCCATGGCGCGGTACGTTTGTATCGAGACAAATTTCCAGAACGAAGGTGTCCCGACAGGAAGACGTTCGAAGAAATTGATTGGCGTCTTAGGGAGCACGGAACATTCCAACCTATGACTAAGCGACTGGGGAAGACCTAGAACGACAAGGACAGCTGCAATGGACGAAGCAATTCTTCGTGCAGTTGACGATAACCCTAATGTCAGTGTCAGAGAAGTTACTGCTGAACAAGGTAACGTTGACCACGTCACTGTATGGAGAGTGCTACAGGAGAACCAGTTGTTTCCGTGCCATGTACAGCATGTGCAGGCACTATCAGCAGCTGATTGGCCTCCACGGGTACACTTGTGCGAATGGTTCTCCAACATTGTGTCAATCCTCATTTCAGTGCAAATGTTCTCTTTACGGATAAGGTTTCATTCCAACATGATCAAATTGTAAATTCTCACAGTCAACTTGAGTGGGCTGACGAGAATCTGCACGCAATTGTGCAATCACGTCATCGACACATATTTTCTGTGAACGTTTGGGCGGGCATTGTTGGTGATGTCTTGATTGGGCCCCATGTTCTTCCACCTACGCTCTATGGAGCATGTTATCATGATTTCATACCTGTGCTGCTAGAACATGTGCCTTTACAAGTACAACACAACATGTGGTTCATGCACGATGGAGCTCCTGCACATTTCAGTCAAAGTGTTCGTATGCTTCTCAACAACAGATTCGGTGACCAATGTATTGGTAGAGGCAGACCAATACCATGGCCTCCACACACCCCCAACCTCAACCCTCCTGACTTTCATTTATGGGGGCATTTGAATACTCTTGTCTATGCAACCCCGGTACCAAATGTAGAGACTCTTCGTGCTCATATTGTGGACGGCTGTGATACAATACGCCATTCTCCAGGGCTGCATCAGCGCATCAGGGATTCCATGCGACGGAGGGTGGATGCATGTATCCTCACTAACGGAGGACATTTTGAACATTTCCTGTAACAAAGTGTTTGAAGTCATGCTGGTACATTCTGTTGCTGTGTGTTTCCATTCCATGATTAATGTGATTTGAAGAAAAGTAATAAAATAAGCTCTAACATGGAAAGTAAGCATTTTCGGACACATGTCCACATAACATATTTTCTTTCTTTGTGTGTGAGGAATGTTTCCTGAAAGTTTGGCCGTACCTTTTTGTAACATCCTGTTTAGACTGGTGGTCCAAAACATTATGACCTGCTTAATAGCTTGTTTGTCCATCGTTGGGACAAAATACATCACTGATTCTGCATATCAGGGATCAGACAGCTTGTTGTTAGGTTTGAGGAGGTATGAAGCATTAGATGTCTACACACAGGTCTTGTAATTCACGTAAATAACATATCACTGATTTGCATACGTGGTAAAGATGCTCGATAGCGATCCAGATGGGTTCTTTTGGTTTACATCAGGCAAATTTGGCCACCAAGACATCAACATGACGTCACTATAATGCTTTTCAAACCTCTGTAGCATGATTCTGGCTCTGAGACACAGACATTTACACTGCTGAAAGATGACATTGCTGACGGGGAAGACATCAAGCATGAAGGGAAATAGGTGATTCACAGCTGTCAGCATGTCTTCGATTACTACATGCAAGTGCAGGAGAATGTCTCCCAAGCATAATGCTGCTCCCACCAGCCGGCATACATGGTGTGCTGCACATTTGGAGCTGCCATTCACCTCAATGATGGTTTTTGTGGAGACAGCTAGCAATCTAGTGTAGCAAAAATGGGATTCACCCAAAAAGCCAACATTTCCATTGATTGATGGTTTAATCCGAATGGTCCTGTGCCCACTGCAATCACAACTGATGATGTTGTTGGGTAGACATGTGAACATGTAGGAGTGGTCTGCTGCGGAGCTCCGTGTTCCAGAATTTACAATGAACAGTGTGCTATGGAACACTTGTGCGTGCACCAGCATTGTGCTCTTTCAGCAGAGTTGCTACAAATCACCATCTATCCACATTGCAGCCAGACATGCCTCCAAACCCCAAGTACTGTGAAGAGTCATGGATGTCTAACCATTTAGCACCTAGTGATAGATAGCTCATGAACATTTGACCAGCACTGCCGCTTTTGAGATGTGTGTCACAGGCTCAGCATAATAATAATCTGCCATTTATCAAAATCACTTATCTCAACTGATTTCCCCATTTGCAGCCCATATCTTCCCTAAAGTGAGCCCCCATCTGTGTCTGCTCTATTTACATATTTTTGTTACTGCATCACATGCCCGCAATGCCACCAGGCAGCATCCAACTCGCAGTGGGCAGTGGTCATAATGTTTTGGCTAATAAGTGTACATTAAGGATCTGACAGCCAACGTGGCCAGCACTATGTGGCTGTTTGCTGATGACGCTATTGTGTATGAGCAAATGACGCCATTGAGTGACTATAGGAGGATATAAGATGACTTAGACAAAATTTGTGATTGATGAGATGAATGGAAGCTTACTGTAAATATTACAAAAATGTAGGTTAATGCAGATGAGAAGGAAAAAAAAAATCCCATGATGTTTGAATACAGCATCAGTAGTATGCTGCTTGACAGTCATGTCAATTAAATACCTAGGCATAATGTTAAAAAGCAGTAAGACATGAAACAAGCAAATTTGGTTGTAGGGAAGGCAAATGGCCAAATTGGTTTATTGCAAGAATTTTAGGAAAGTGTAGCTTATCTGTAAAGGACGCAACACAAGTGTGACCCATTCTTTAGCATTGCTTGAGTGTTTGGGATCTGCATGACATTGGATTAAAGGAA
Organism: Schistocerca serialis cubense; assembly: GCF_023864345.2. Taxonomy (NCBI): domain Eukaryota; kingdom Metazoa; phylum Arthropoda; class Insecta; order Orthoptera; family Acrididae; genus Schistocerca; species Schistocerca serialis. The sequence goes on from NW_026047592.1 coordinate 7,103,177, forward strand.
GACATTGAACCAATTCAGAGATTTGTCACCAGTAAGTTTGACTAGCACATAAGTATTATAGAGATGCTTCAGGAACTCAAATAGGAACCCCTGGAGGGAAGATGATATTCTTTTCACAAAACACCATTAAACTATTTAGGTACCTCGTACTTGAAGCTGACTTTAGGTCGATCCTACAGCGACCAATTTACAATTCACGTAAAGGCCACAAAGACAAGAGAAATTAGGGCTTGTAGAGAGGCATATAGACTATAATTTTTCCTAGCACTATTTGTCAGTGGAACAGGGCAAGAAATTACTAAGGTGGCTTGTGGGGTATGTACGTGATTTTAATCGGCATGATAGATACATTTTTGTACATGTTTACTTTCAAGGAACTTTGTTGTGCTGTTCTTTTTTAATAAAAACAAATACGAAGCTCGTGCTTATTCACTCCATTTCTGGCTGATGAAAGTATCTATTGTAATTATCATCTTTCTCATGTTCCCAGTACCTCGGAAACACTCTGTCAATTGTATTTCTTTTTATTTGGCATTTATGGCGTGGACATCTTGGAATTCACGAGCATCTATTCTGTTATCAGAAACATTACATTCTCTTCAGACCATTCTGCTGCTCAAAGATCTTGAGTTGAAGACAAAAGTTCACTGATGAAACACCAGAATTTAGCTCTTTCTCTCCTGCTCTCACCAATGCAGAGATGATGGAGACTCCGTTTGACAGTTCATCGAAAGACTGATAATGGGCAGAACATGAGTGAACACCTGTCAATGCTAACCATATGCAACATAATGGTGTCTGCTTGTGCTCAGCTACTGTTCAGAGCCACAGAGAATTCTTGTTCATTTGTGTCCGCTCCAGTGAAAAATGAGTTTCAGACCTGCAGTCCAGTCTTTTAAGTTTAGCAGGCAGATGGATTGGTCATGTTTTGGGCCAGTATGGTATACAGATGTCTGACAAATCTCATTTCTAGTGAGGCTATTTGAGGGCTGTGCAATTTGATGACAGGATCCTCGAACCTACTGTCCTGTCATATAGTCAACATTTGGATGATCATTGGTTGTGTTTCAAGATGACAATGCACAAGTACACCATGGGATACGAATGATGGAGGAAATCAAAGCCAAAATGAGGGCAGCTCAGTCTGTATTATTGTAATATATTAGGAGAGAGAGAGTCACGGACATGATATGCGAGTTGAGATGGTAATCACAAAAAGAAATACTTTTTTGCTGTGGCAAGATCTTTTCACAAAATTCCAGTCTCCAACTTCATCCTCCAAATACACAAACATTTTCGTTTTCATAGCACTCACCTTCATAGGGAAAAATGATCGTTATAATAAAACACAACAAATCAGAGATCACACAGAGCAATTTAAGTGTTCCTTTTCCCCACACATTGTTCAAGAGTGGAACAGTAGAGAAACAGTATGAAAGTGGTTTGATAAATCCTCTGTCAGGCACTGAGTTGTGAAATGCAGAGTAGTCATATAGATGCAGACATTTCATATCCCATAAGCACGGTGTATGTGGTGGTCTAGTGGGTAGCACACTAGACTCCAATCAGGTGGTCCTGGGCTCGATTACCCATAAAACATAAAAGGTGGGGATTTTTCCTTGTTCCAGTGACTGCAGGATGGCCCCAGGTGACACCAACCTGCTATCAGATGACTCCTGGGGATGTTTCCCAGGGGTAAAACGAAGCTGGGGCGATAGGACATAACCCTCTCCCTCCTAGTGCCACGGTGAACAAAGGCTGCACCCTACCTGCTGTCAGGACAACATCCCAGTCACTGCCTGCCATCATAGACCTTACTTTAACATTTATGTTGTATGCGTCTGAAAAATTACTTTAACACAGAACAAATACGGAAATGAACAAGACCAGAATAATTAACATATTCTGTTGGATTTTCTGTTGCGGCTATATCATAAATTAAACAACAACAGAAAGACATCTTCAATCAATTTTCTAAAATTTATGACATAAAAATATTGTATAAATCATTAAAACTCTACTGTACTCTATTGAAATTGTAATACCCCTGGGTAGATGCCAACGTTAGCATGCAGCTAGAGCCAGTGTTGACATGGTTTTTAGGCTATTGTCCACATCCGACTAGATGAATAGCAGACTGGTATGCACACCCCACATCAGTTACATGATCCTCAAACATTTTGAAAACATTCTCACACTTTCACACACGATAATATTAGATACATACAGATACAGGGTACATAACTTTCATCCTGGTGTGGGTTGGAAGGGGGGAGGGGAGGGGGGGAGGTGGCATGGAAAGGGCATCTGGCCACAATTTACCACTAATACTGCCAAATCCACATTAACATGCTGAGACTGTGATAGCAGGGGATAAAGTCTAAGAAAAAGAAAAAGTAAAATGTATCAAAGTTGTGAGGTAAAAGTCTGTGCCCACTGCCAGAAGAAAATTCACTCCAGATTTAATGTTGCAACAGTGCATATGGAGTACATGAAATGATCACATTTACAGATCAATACTGCAAATGCTTCTCAGCTAGCATGTATCGACCCGTGCCAAAACACACACATTAGTATGTCGTGTAGCCCTCACTGGTGACAATGCAGGCACTGACTATGGCATTCAGTCGATAGTACAGATGGCAAAAACTGTCCTGAGATAAATTATGTCACACATGCTCAATCTGTTCACATAGTTATGTAAGAGTTGTTGGTTGACAAGTTGCACGAGTCACTTCTCATCCCATGTTCCCACATGTGCTCGGTTGGAGACAAACTCATAGAACATGCTGGCCCGGGAAGTCACTGCTCATCTTTCGGAGAACACTGAGATTCGTGGGCAGCGTGTGGGTCAGCACTATACTGTTGGAACAGTACATTACCTTCCAGTTGCAAGAATGCAAAAATAACAGGTGTAACATCATTCTGCATGTACCAAGTGCAGAAACACCACAGACGAATGAGAGTTGTAGTTTATCGCACCCCAGACCATAAGGCGTGGGGTGGGGCCACTGTATCTTGGACGAATGCACTCTACAAGAGAGTGCTCACCAGATTTATGTCATTTGCTGATATGACCATCACTTGTGTGCGAGCAGAATCTGCTTTCATCACTTACGACCATGGCGTGCCATGCCATCCTCAAAGAGATCCTCTGATGGCACCACTCGAGCCATGCATGTCAGTGCTGAGGCACGATTGGAAGACGGGATAGATGTGTGCACGTCCGTAACGCAACTGGCAATAACTGCTTTGCAACAGTTTGTGTTGACACTTCTGGGGCTCACAAGACCTTTTATCTGTGCTGCGGTAGCCGTACGATCTGCAACTGCTGCCCTTTCAGTACAACAATCCTAGTGAGCATCTGTGCTGTGTGGATGTTCAGAACCTCGACTACGTGTGTGAGAATGTTCACGTGACTACTGATACTAGCAACGTTGCATAACTGACGCAGCATGTCCAACTTGTGTGGCAATTCCCCCGAAAGGACCATCCTGCCACTCGGAAGCCCACAATTTGACCCCTTTTTAAACTCACTCGTTGGCTATAAGAATCACGAGTGTGCCTTCCTGGCATGGTTGCCTGCTTGCTTCACATGTCTGCATCACACTGGCTGTGAGCATTTCCTATTAAAGGGTAGACACATATAGCACTCTGATAGCTATGCCATTACACTATCTGTTGGCGGATGACACTGAAACCATTGCCAGTACATCTACTATTCCCAGGTGACATGTGTTGTCATCAGAACAAAATTGACATTGTATTTCCAGTTGTACAATATAAGCTGTATAAGCAGAAACATGTTACTAAAAAGATGCTAGCCTTACATTATTCTTGCACATTATCATTATCTTTGATGTTAATAGGACTAGAAACATGAAAAATGCAATATCGAAAGTGAAGTTCATGGGAGAGATCTATGAACCGTTCAAAGTAAAGACAGGAGTGAGGCATGAGGATGGCCATCACCTACTCTATTTAACTCAGTTTTGGAGAAAATAATCAGGACATGCGACAAAAGAGACAGATGGGTGAAGACTGAACCGTTGCCCTCCAAGTGCCGTGCCAAACAAAGATTGCACTCTACGTGTAGTCAGATCATGTCACACACCACACCATGGCTTGCGGAATATATATGCACATGTAGATAAAATGTCTGGCCTTTGCTGATAATATAGCCATAATAACAAATAACGGAAAAGAAGACAAAAAAGCTCTACAAACTCTTTATCAAATCTCAATCAATATGGGACTACAAATCTCACATGAAAAAAACTTGTACATTGACACAATGTAAAGAGACAGACACCCACTGGTAACAAAGTATGGAAAGATATCACATGAACAAAGTTTCCAGTGCCTGGAAGAGATTACACAGAAAATAAGACTGAACTCAACATCCAATGAAAAAAGAATCACAAAACTACATAAGGTATTCAGACTTATATGGAACAATTATAACAAAACAAGTTTTTCCATCAATGCCAAATTAAGACACTGTAGTACAGTAGTTAACAGAGGCCTTGTACACCTCAGAACAACAGCAATGAAGGGAAGAACAAAAATCAAAGAGATGGAAAAACAGAAGGAAAGATCTACAGGCCAGTTCAGAGAGAAGGGATCTGGATAAACATATTGACAAAAGAACTGTATAAATACAAACAGAGGATTAAAAACAACACCAGGTAAAGAAGGACAAGGTTCTAGAGACACATACAAATTATGCACAAAAACAGACTTACCAAGAATATTTTTTATATAGTTATGGCCAATAAAGTGAAAACCAACTGGGTATAGGAAACCATGGAGGACCTCAAGAAACAAAACATCTCCACAGAAGACATCACAGACAGGAAAAAATACAGAGTAAAAAACTGGAAAACAGAAATTTCAGCAGATATTGAAAGAGAAGAAAACGGGGAACGACGGTACAGAAGAGAGGAAGAGGAATCACAATGAATATATGAGAAGTTTTTGAAAGACAAATGAAAGAGACAGAAAAAAAGCCTTGAAAATTGATGGTGCTTTACTGCTCTCCTTAAGGGGATATTAATTAACAATAATTCAATATAATAATAATAATAATAATAATAACAATAATAATAACAATAACAATAATAATAATGACACTGTCTCTGTCTCAAGAAACTGATCTTCGAAGATCAGCTGAAGTTATCTCCCATGTCTTACTCTGCCTCTGTCCATGTGAATAACAGTAAAATTTAGGCTTATTTGGGAAAACAGCACCAAAGAAATTGTTTATTACAAATGGAACAACAGTATTATAGATTGCACATGACAAAGATTTATTGTCACAAATTGATGTTATCACCACTCTTGATAAATCCTGTTAATACAGTACAATAAAAAATAACAACACCCGATAAATCTCTGTACACACGCCACATTACCATAAGTGAAAACTGCATGGAGTGGAAAGAGGGAGATACTATGATGCAAAATTGTTTCCATCTTATGACCTTTTTGTTGTTGCTGTGGTAGTCTGAAGATTGGTTTGCTGCAGCTCTCAATACTAATCTATCCTGTGCAAGCCTCATCACCTCCACCTCTACATATCTATTACAACACCCACCCGTTTAAACCTGCTAGTTGTCGTGAAGTCTTGATCTATTTCTACAGTAGCCACCAAGGAAGAGCCTACAGCTTTGATTCAACCCCCTCCCCCCCCCCCCCCCCAGTCATACCCTCATACCTCCCTAACTATGCTTTGTTCGATACTCCATCTTCCACAATCGCAACGAATTCCTCCATCCTCCATGAGATATATACATCCTAAACACCAATCCTGTAAAACTGTTGTCAACCTTTCTGCCACAACTCTTAGCCCTGCAGAAGTATTGGTACTTTCTAAAGGCCTCACCTTTAGCCCAAAACCTAAATTCAAGTGTGCTGGACTTGTAAAGGAACTTCTTTCCTTACCTAATCTCTGCAGCTGAAATTTCTTCAATGTGCATTAGGGAGGTATGAGGGTATGACTGGAAGAGGGTAGGGGGGTTGAATCAAAGCTGTAGGCTCTTCCTTGGTGGCTAGTGTGTGTGTGTTGGAAGGGAAGGGGTATAAAAACCGTTGAAATAGATCAAGACTATGCTACAGACTGAACGCTGAAAGGCATAATCAGTCTTAAATGATGATGATGATGCATCCCACTAATAACAGCCAACAAAAACCTCACATAGAACCTTGCTTAAAACAGTTCCAGCCTCCCTCCCACCCTGAACCTCCCATTCCAGCCAGTCATCTCTTGGTTATCTTTCAGGAATTCGTCACTTCTAACTCGGCCTTACTTTCCTTTCCTAAATCCTCCCTAATGAGACCAACATCACTCCTATGTAACACACAGCTACCCATATCCTGAAAATCAATCTGTGCCTTATCATCTTTCCCACAGATAAAAGCTTCATCACAGTGTTCATGAATCATAGTGACTATGTGGCTGAGAGTCTTCACCAACTTTCTAACACCTCTGCATACAAACCTTACAACCATGATCACATCCTAGAATTCCAACAAGACTCCAGCAGCTCTCCAAGACCATAAGTCCATCCCATAACTTGACTCCTGGATCTATCTCACTCCTCACACCACTCCTTCCTTTTTACCTATTCGCCAAACTACACAAACCCAACTACACAGGTCTCTCCACTTGTCCAACTGTGGCTGGGTACAATCCTCCCACTGAACATCACATGCAAACCATTGTCTGTAACCTCCCATCCTACAGTGAAGACAATGCTCACTTCCTTCACCGCCTTTCTGCATTTCCTGTTTTGCTACCACATGACTCCTTGCTGGTTACTATGGATGCAACATCATTTTACAACATCCCCCATGCCCATGGTCTCACTTTCCAAACATCCTCCTGATACCAAACCCACCACCTCTTTCCTAATCCCCTTACCCAATCACATCCTGACCCACAATTATTTCACTTTCGAAGACCAAGTCACAGGGTGAAATGCCTAAAGCTCTCACCACAAGTATGAAGTGCTATTGATTTGCGGCTTTGACAGAATGGATTGGTAGTCAGGGACTCATTATTGTTACCCAATCAACAGATTGTAAAAATCCTTCCTTGTGCAGATGTACACTTTTTAAATGAAACTGTGCTTACTGACATTAACAAACTAAAAATATGGTAAATCAGAATGTCAGTGGGGTTTGTTGCAGGATTCTAGCACAAGTTGTCAATGAGATACAGTATTTTTAAAAGTTTCCACACCAATACTAGTTTGTGCCACTCAATCTGGGTAGTTGCTAGGTATGATGTTGTTTGCTTACAGTGTGTTTGTGTGTGTGTGGGTAGTTGCTAGGTATGATGTTGTTTGCTTACAGTGTGTTTGTGTGTGTGGGTAGTTGCTAGGTATGATGTTGTTTGCTTACAGTGTGTTTGTGTGTGTGTTCCTCGAGTGTATTGTGACTTGCAAGTCAATAAGTGTGTGACAGTCCAATCAGTAGGTCGTGAGTGGACGATGGGATCTACCAACGCATAAAAAGGTGACATGCTCATGGTGTATGGAGAGTGTACGAAGAATGCAGTTCATTCTTGTACAGTATACGCGGCAATAAATCCCAATAAATGTCAAGCATCTCAGCAATCATTTATCAACCTCTTCAACCAGTTATGTGGAAGTCATAGCCTAACTCTTAGCAACATAACAGATGAAACAAGTAGTTGATCCACATGTTACCTCTTCCACAATCGCATGTGGAAATGGCATTAATCGGGCAAGTGTCCTATGCATTCTCCATTGATATAGGTTTATCCCTTTCTATAAAGAGCTGCATGGAATTGATCAAGAGAATTGTGTTAACTTCCATACATGGGCATTAAGACAGGATACTCCAGATGTATCATGTATCTTGTTTAGTGGTGAAGGAAATTTTAACAATCGTGGCCTGGTAAAGTGCTGAAATAAGCACAATTGGTCTGTTAACAATTCTCTTTGGCTGTGGCAGGTGGAATGTCAGCATCCTTGGAGTGTAAACGTGTGGTGTGGGGCAGTGAACCATCAGCTCATAGGCCCGTTTTTCTTAGAAAGAACACTGAATGCGCACAAGTATCACAGCCTCCTAACAAATCATCTTCCACGGATGCTAGAAGAGATTCCTCTGCAGACTAGGAGCAACTTGTGGTACCAATACGATGGCTGTACAACCCACAGTGCACAAAGTAAAACATGGCTTCACAAACTGTTTACAAATCATTAGATTGGATGCAGAGGACCTGTATCGCGGTTGACCCATTCGCCAAATTTCATGCCTGCAGACATTTTTCTATGGGGAAAGCTGAAAGACTGTCTACAAGGGCATACCAACTACATCTGATGATATGCAATGATGTATTACTGCAGCCTGTCAGATTGTCCCTGCTGAAATACTGGTATGTGTGCAGCAGTCTTTCCATACCAGAATGGGAGCATATACTGGTGCTGCCAGTGGTCATTTTGAACACAGCCTGTGATGGTCAATTGTCTCATTACTGGTCACAATCCACATAACTAGTGTATGGACTTGGACTGTTCTTTGGTGTGTGCTACCGCAGCTAATGTACAAGTGTTGGCGTGGGAACTTTACAGCTAATGTACAAGTGTTGGTGTGGGACCTTTTCAAAATATGATATCTCATGAATGGCTCACACTAGACTCCTGCAACAAACACCGCTGATAGACTAATTTACCCTACTTTTAGTTAATACCGATAGGCATAGTTTCATTTAAAAAAGTTTATGTTTGCACAAAAAATGCAATTTCTAATATCACTACAACCTGTTGGTTGGTTACTAGCATAAGCCCCCAACTCCCAATCCATCCTGTGAAAATCACACATCAATAGCACTTTCCATTTCTGCAATGTTTGTGGTGCAGGTTTTAAGTGATTATCCCTGTACAAGCAAATCTGTAGTACTGCCATGGGTACTCGCATGGTGCCATCCTATGCCAGCTTTTGTATCGGCCATCAGGAGAAGTCCTTCCTATCCAGTCAACACCTAAAACCCATTGTCTGATTCAGAGTAATTGAGACATTTTCATGATCTGGACTCATGGTATAGACTGCTTCTTCCATAACCTAAAAACCTACTCCCAAATCATCTTAACCTGATTATTCTCAACTCAATGCGCCATATTACTAGACATCGATATCCATAAATACATGTCAAGTGGACCAACCATCAACAGTACCTCCCTCCACTTTGACAGCCGTCACCCATTCCATGTCAAAAAGTCTCTTCCATACAGCCTTGTCACACGTGGACTCGCTATCCCCAGTGGAAAGCAGGAGTTATCTAAATATGGCAATAGCACTACCAGAGCCACAGTATCCTATCCGTCTCATTCATAAATAGATCTCCCGTGCCATCTCCTCATCTCACACCTGTAACCCTGCTAACCAGACAATGGTCAGCACTCATCTAATCACCCAGGCCTTGAAAAGCTCAACCACATCCTTCACTGGGGCTTTGACTATCTCAGATGGGGTATACTGTACTCAAGATACTACCCACTTCCTGCGAAGTAGTGTTCCATTGCCCGCACAATCTAGAGAACATCCTTGTCTGCCCCTAATCCTGTGAGTGACCCAGGTGCAAGACCTGTCCCACAAATCCACCCACCACCTCCTACAGCAGTCCAGTTGCAGGCATCTCCAACAATATAAAAGGCACGATCATGTGCAAAAGCAACCTGTTAAAAATCAGCTATGCTGCAATTACCATACAATTTTCCATGTAGGGATGACAAGTAACCAACTGTTCACTCGCAGTAATGTCTAGCACCAAACTGTGGCAAACCACAGACTTGACATTGCAGTTGCCAAGAGGCTGTACACCACTTCAACAACTGCTTCACTAGACATACCATTTGGATATTCCCTTCCAGTGCAAGTTTCTCCGAACTACGCAGGTGGCAATTGTCTCTCCAGCACATCTAGTGCCATCCACCTGACCTAAACCTCTGCTAATTTGTTTCCCACTGTATCACTTTACCTTTTCCCTTCTCTCTTCTGTACCCACCAATCTTTTCCCATTCAGACCATGTACTGTCTTCTCCAATCACTCTGCCCCCCCCCCCTCCCCCACCCCCTGCAGCTACTGCGGGTGTGTACATTTGGGTGTTTGTGTGGTTTCCAAACTAAACCATGTGCATTTTAGATATGTTAGATCCATATACTTTACCTGAAACTAATTCTCTGAGGTACTGAGACTACTGCTTCCTGGCTCTATTTTCAGCTAACACAGAAGTATTGTCTACAAACAAAAGTGTATGGGACAGGATATTTACCAGTGAATCATTCACACGGGACACCAAAAAGACTGTTGTGTGGCATGTAGACAACCCCCGAGATGGTGCACCAAGGCAGTGTGACTGCAGGAGCATACAGCAAAAACTCTACACAAAAGATGGTCCAGCACTTCTCAGAGCTTACAGTCAAAAATTATCAGGCAAGGTGTCCATATTATGCAAATTAACGTAGGATTAACAAGTGACAAATGCAGTTACCAAAGCAAATTAGATGATGAGCATGCCATCAGTATTATAGCTCTATAGGAAATGCATTTAGGTGATAATTCAGCAGCTACATGCAAGATTACGCAATATAAAGCAATATCAATACTCCTCTCAATTGTTAGGTGCTACCACAATAAATGAAAAAAGAAACAGCTCTTGGATTATGCTGGCTTAAGCTGTCAGAAAATTAGTGATGTAGAAGTAATTAGGATAAAACTCAAAGGCCTGGTTATTACATCAGTCCACAAATCACCTAACGGAAAGTGTCTGACACTAGTCTTACACACAGCAACTAGACAGCACGTATATGTTTAAGATTTTAATTCCAAAACACAACCCGGAGATACTTAAATAGAGACCAAAGTAGAGAACCATTGTTCAAATGGATCAATACACAAGAAATTATCTAAGTTTGATGCCAAGGAATTTAAAACGTTTTGGGCAGGCAAATGGAAACTGATACAAAACCTGACCCATCCATCTTTTCCACTGATGAGAACAAATTACCACTGAATCACTCAATAGTAGTACTGAAACATTTTTCAAGGAGTGTACATTGGCTCACAAAAGTTATCATTGGTGCTGAAATATCAGTTACAAAATACATTGATAAAACCACATGGAAATTTGAAAAAGCTAACTTGATACAATACACCCAGGAAGTGGAGAGCAACCCGCACTGGACACCTCAAAAGGCAGAACATTGGGAATTATTGTAGATGTAGCTAAATGGAATATCTGAAGGGAAGTAACAAAATAATGTGTACTAGGATGGGACAAACCTGCCCAAGTCCTCTACAAAGGATACGAAGGGTCTAAATAATGTTTTGATAACATTTTGCATTTAAAAATATTTGTGTGTATAAATTGTTCATGTTGATGTAAATTTGACAATTTAAGAAATGGTCATGCTTAGGAACAATGTAAGAAATAGGTGTTATGTAAAAGCCAGTGTGCTTTTGTTTGAAACGAAAATAGCTGTGGGGAGTGGAAAAGGTGCGAAAGGCGAATTGGCGTGCTACCTTGAGCAAGTGTGGGAAGTAAGTCACACAGTCTGTAGGCAGCAGTGATTGAGGTAACTCCTTTGTGGAGCAGAAGCTTTGCCTGCAAATTTTCATAAAAATGCCTTGATTGAAGACTGCAAACAGCTTACAGCATAGCTGCGAGTTGTTGAGCTACTGTATGTAAAACTGAATGAAGCCAAGAAGAGAAATTGAGCCCATACAGCAAGAAACTTGCAGGCCATAGTGTGGGTAGTGTAGCCGTCATAACTGTTCGCCACACCCAAGCCTACAGCCACCAGATAAGATTTTTTTCTATTTTTACCTTTGTACAGCATGAACCATTAATTTAAACTGTGATTTAATAATCATTCTTGAACTTTACGGAAACTGGCTCACCCTGTCATCTCATCCTAATCATACATCTGTATAGGGTTCCTTCCTGGTGTTTGATTGATCCGAGTGTCCTGTTTTACAGACTTATGAAGTGCCAAGTTAATATAAAGAGGAACCATTTAAATTGCTTTAGTGTAAATAATAAAAATGTTTTCTTAACTATTGCAAAGTGTTATAGTTTGCTTACATAAAATTCAATCAGAGTGAAGCCAAGTTACTAGAACCTGTTAGATGGCTATACAGAATTAGTTCAAAGAATAATAGCTTTTGAAAGTAAATTCCACCAAGAAAGAGGTTTTCTTTAAGTGAAATGTTCAGTTAAAATGTGTGTGCTTTAGTGTCTAAGTTTTTAAGTTTCTTGATTATGGAAAGTGCTTTTCTAAAGTTTGTTCCCCCCATCCCCGGCTAATTTTTTTTACCTTCCTTGAAGTTATCTACTGGGCTTTTTCTTTTTTTAAAACATAATGTATAAAGATGTAGCCCAAAATTGTTTAAGTGGGGTAATTTATTTGAAGAGCCAAACTAAACAGTAGCAAGAAAGTAGGCAAAATTCACATTTCTGCTTCTCCAATACTTCACTATTTCATTGCCAGGATAGGTTGGTGACCATTAAGTACATGTTTTAAACCACTAAATGAACTTGGAAATGAGTTGTCCTAGCTTCAGTATATTATCATTCATACTGTGTTTCTATCTAGCCACTGGGTAAGATCTTTGGAAAAGAAGTGAATAGTCCAATTTACTTATCCATTAGACACAACACATGGTAAATCCTGTAAGAATGATAACTCTATTGATTATCTTTTCCCATAAACAGGACTATCCTTCCATAGTGTATTTTATTTGGAAACTAAACTAAATTTTAGTAAGAGGGTTATACATGGCAACATAGAGACAGGGTTTCTGTTATTTACATAAAAGCATACTAATATCATAGTGGTAGTGTTATAAGGTCCTATTAATGTGTGGTCATGACATTTGTTAAATGTCTCACCACATTCCTATTGAAACTATTTACTCTTCTTGTAAATAATACCTATGACAATTTTATACAAATGTCCACTAAGACTTTGCTCGTCAACTTCCATTTAGGTAACAGTGATCTTTTAGATGTATTTAAATCAGTACTGTTAAGAAATACTGACTAGCTTTATTTTCAGGAATCTCAAGTTTAAGTTATACATACTGTTATCCTCCAATATGAATCATTGGCCGATTCTTCGTCTTTGACAGGTTCAGCATGCCTGCAATGCAAAACATTATCTTTTGTATTAACAGATGAAATCCAATTTTTTAAATTTAATAAATGCTTATACAAACATAAAGTTTCTTCAAGAAATGTATTTCTGACAACTTCCTGTCACAGATAATTTTCACTGAATGTTGCAACCCAGTTATATTGCTGATGAGAAGCAAATGTTGATCTTTTCCCTCTCTTCCTTCACCATCTCCTGTTTTGTTCACCTTGACATATTTCTACCAAAAAGACTAACCCAATGGATCCACTGCTTATATTTAACACACAGCAAATATTTCCTTAACACAGGATGTGCATTGACAAGCTTGAATTAATCAGAAAAATATAAACAGATACTAACCATTCCACAGCTCTTACAAAATACTTGCATTAAGTAATCATCAAAGCTACTTTTTGTACAGCAAGAGGACTAACAGTCAAAATGGTGCTACATGCTACAGGCAGTGCAAGACCATTAATTTTACTCATTGCTACAGCAATAAATGTACTTATAAAAATATTCAGACTTAGACTATAATCAAATACAAAGAGAGAAAATATTCTAACTAAAGAGATATAGCAGCCATAGGCAGAAACAAATAAAAAAACTGATACTAATCTTAGCTTTGAGGACCAAAAGTTTCTTCATCTGGAAAATGTAAAAAGAGAAATGAGACTGTTCAAGAAATAAGGATGAAAATTTAGGATCTTGAGTCAAGGAAGATGAATGGTTAAATGAATGAAAAAACTAGACTGGACATGATGAAATTCAGTTGCAAAAGAGCAGCAGATGATGTAATTTTAAATGCTGAGAAATAAGATCTCTTCAAGAGGAGCCACCAAAAGCTCAAATAAGTGAAGAACAAGCTGAAAATACCGGTAAATGGGCTAAAATGGCGGTAAATAGATAAACGAAACAGAAAGATAGTGCTGAAGAACAGGCAACCAAACAACAACAACAACAATAATAATAACAGCACATTGTAGCAATATATAATAGCAGTTCCACAACATCTGGAGGAAGATTTTCCACTAACAGAACAATAAATTCATGAAGTCATCAAATCATTCCAAAACTTCAAAGCAACAAATGAAGACTCCACTACAGCAAAATTATTGAAATAGTCAGAACACACAAATGATCTACAACTGCTGTTTGAGAACATTTGGAAAGCTGAAGAGATTATTGAAAGCATTAATCCACAGCTATGAAAAAAAGGGGACACACAAAATGTCAACAACTGCAGAGATGCCTGACTTCTGCCAGTGGTATACAAAATATTATCAAAAATTCTCTGGACAGAGTTGTAGAAACTTTAGACAAATAACTGGGAGAATCTCAAGGAGCTCTAGAAAGGGAAGACCCTGCACAGAACAGATGTTTATTAGAAAATTGATAATTCTCCACAGACTGTTAATCACCAAACCAATAATAGTATCATGTATTGGTTTCAAGAAAACATTTGATTTGGTAGGCAGAGAAATTATGGGTAAAATCATCAAAGAATTTTGTGTTAAAGCAAACATAATCCTCAAAACACTAGCAAATAGGAAGACTGAAGCTAAATTTATGGGAGAAGTATCTCAACCATTTGAAATAAAAACTGGTGTTAGACAAGGGGACAGTTTATCACCTTTACTGTAACACTACATTCTAAAAAAAAATAGAAAGTTATTGGAATTTGGAGAAAAAAAAATCACAAAATTGAACCAATAATTTTAGGACAAAAAACAAATGGAATTAAGGTAAACTACCTGGCTTCTACAGATGATTCTGATATACTTTCAAAAAATCTGACAGACAGTTATTAAAAGAAATCTTTTGGAAGAAATAGCAAAGAGAGCTGGTCCCAAAATTTCAGCCGAAAAAACAACATTGATGACAATTTCAAACAATGCATCAACATTCTTAGAAAAACAAAAATGTAAAATAGCATTAGTAAGTAAATTTAAATATATTGGACAAACTGTACAACAAAATGGACTAGAAGAATTAACAGTAGATGCAAGAGTCAGCAAACTGGAGAGAGCAAATCGTTTGACAAAGGATATTTACAACAAGAAATGTACAACTAAAAAAAACAAATTTAAACACTATCCCACAGTGGTATGACCAGGATGTTTACATGGATGAGGATGCCTAATGATGAACTATAAGCTGGACAGAACAGAGGTTCCTCAAAGGAGCATTATTAGAAAATAATGGTTGCAATACAAGCTACAGATGGCTGGAAAATGAGAAGTAATGAGGAGATCTACAAAAATTTTGAGAAAATATCAGAAGTAATGGCTAAAAGAAGATTAATCTTTTTTTAGAGACCTCTACTGAATGAGTAGTTCTGGAAGAAGGAATCAATGATAGCATGGATTACAGAAATAAGAAAGAAACAACATCAAACAATCAGAAATAATAGAAAGAAACCTTTTTACAGATAAAATACTGAATTTAAAAGGATCATCACCTCTCCAAGATCAAAATTAATTTCATCCCTCTCAATAAGACTGTGAAAACCGGAAATAAATTTCATAAATATGATATTGCGAAGCTCAAAATCAATCAAAACGTATTGGAACAATGCCACCAGTAACTGACAGTTGAATCCCATAAATGGGCAGACATTGCCTCCATGATCCAACAAGCAGCTAATACTACAATCCTGACAGCTAAAAAGAGGAATCATACATGGTGGAATGAGGTTTGTGGTGAGGTGGTGGCCCAAACAGCAAGTGCATGGAAATAGTGGAACTCTACCAGGAGACTTGCTTTTGATGTATTCCATGAAGTTCAAAAATATGCAGCCAGAACTCTACGAAGGGCTAAGAAACTGCATGAGAAACAGCAGTTAGAACAGATCGATCAGCGTTTCCAGAAAAAGAATGTCAGAGACTTCTATCAGACGTTCAAATCGAATTTGAAAGGATACCAAGTCCCTAGTTTTTGTTTTAGAGACGAAAATGGAAAGCTCAATGTTGTGTACATAGTTCCGCGTATTCAGTGCGTACACAAATTTCCCACTAGAGTGTGCCCCGCTAAGCACAACAGCGCAGACGCAACACTCGTCCATCTCCGCACTACAAGATGGCGCTGCCATAGAGACAGACCAAATTCTGCTTCCGCCGATTCGCGTATTAATATGTAACGCAGCCAATGAGATTGCTGCTAACATAGAACACTTTCTCCTCGCGCATCACACTCGCGCAGTGATACATGAACGTGCAAGGTATTATAACGAGTGTAAAGACCTTCGATCAGTCAGTCTGCATTTGTTTGCACCACTCTGCATTAGTCTGTACCAGTCTGCATTAGTCTGTACCAGTCTGCATGAGTTCTACAATTGTCTGTGCCAGTCCATAGTCAAGATCCAGTCTGCACCTAATAAGATTACCATATTCCTGTACATAGCCATGAAGATAAATGTATAGACAATTTTGTCAAGTATCCGAGATATATGTGAGAATAAGATTAATGTATCAATACCAAAGGAACTTCAGATTGTCAATTGTAAATAACATCCAGAACCAAGTTAAGTAATTTTTATATTTGTTATTATTTTAATAAATGTGTGGGAAAATTAATCAAGTTCTGTTTAAAGTTGGTCACCGTCAATCTGCTACTCGAAGCGTGCAAGTGGCATTTCTATCGTCTGACCTAATGGCAGAAGATAAACATGCCATGATAAGACCATGAGACATATTGCTGACACTCGCTTACTTCATTAGAGCAACAAGTCAAATAATCTAATGGTGTGTGTACTGAAGGTCTTACAGTATGCACACCACACTCGGAATGACCAACAAAGAGAACTGCAAGATAATGTCTCGTTACTTTGAAAACCTACTTAATTGTGATGAACCGAAAGAAAGATTCCCTGTATGTGCCCCAATCCACAAACTACCCCTCATCTCCATCTAGTAAAGAGGAGACCAAAGAGATCATCAACAACTTTAAGAATAATAAGGCAGCTGGAGAGGATTCAATAGTGGTGGAACTACTGAAGCTGGCAAATAATGAAACTCTAGATATACTAGTCCAACTTTTTGAGGAGATCTGGAGAGCTGGGATGATACCAACTGAATGGCAATCAGCTTTAATCCATCGTATACACAAAAAAGGTGATAAATAGAATGTCAATAACTATAAGGGTACCTCATTAGTATCTGTTCCATATAAGATTCTCTCCAAAGTGATACAGAATAGAATAGAAGATCATTGTAACCAACTGATTGGGGACTATCAAGCTGGTTTCCCAAAGGGCGATTATTGCGCAGAACAGATCTTTAACCTGAAGAACATCATCAGGTACAAAAAAAATTGGAAAAATAACTATGTCATGTTTGTTGATTTTTAGAAAGTATATGACTCCATCGACTGACAGGCATTAATGAATATTTTGGAAAAGTTTGGGGTGGATAATACATCAAGAAAGCTGATCAAACAAACTCTTACTAACACAGTGTCAAAAATTAAATTTATGGGTGAGGTATCTGAACCCTTTACAATCAGAACAGACATAAGACGAGGAGATGGACTATCCCTCTCCTTTTCAATTGTGTCTTGGAAAAGGTCATTCAAGAGTGGAGAAAGTTATTAGCCCAAGGAGAAACAAATGAAGAGTGGTTCAGACTTGGTCCTAAGAACAAAGGGGTGTGCATTGACTGCTTAGATTTTGCGGCTGACCTGGCCATTTTTGCTAACAACATAGAGTCAGCAGTCAACAAGATAAATAGGCTGTCAGAAATTGCTGAAAAAAGTTAGACTCCAGATCTCTATTCAAAAGACAAAATATATGACGAAGATCTGTGATGGACCTGAATGGATGATAACCAACCTGGAAAAAATCGGATGAGTTAAGAATTTCAGGTATCTCGGTGAAGACATCCACCAGGAGAATGGATTAAAAGAAGAAGCAATTGTCGGGATGAGGAAGTTAGACCAAGCATACCAACTGACAAAGAATACTTATAACAAAAAGTCTATGAGTGTATGGGCCAAGTTCCAACATTATAATACAGTTGTAAAACCTGAGGGCTTATAAGAATCCAAAACTTTTACGACGAATAGACAAGGTCAAGCTGAGCGGCTGGAAAAGCGTGAGTGTAGGATATTAAGGAAAATCCTAAGGTAATAGATGGGTCGATGGACAATGGCGAATGAGAGCAAATGAGGACTCGTGCAGCAAGACAGAACCTATCACAGCATCCATTACGAAGAAATGATTGTTGTTTTATGGTCATCTCATGAAAATGGACGGTGATCGACTAACAAAAAGAATATGGAGTTTCATCCTATCTAAGAAAACGAGGCTGAGATGGTTCAAAGAATGTGAAAAAGATCTTAAGCAGATTGGTATCTCAGAGAGAAATTCCTGAAAGGAACAAATTTAGAAGATTGGTGACCAACTGCCAAGGTTTTAACATGGCATCAACATCCGAAAGACAGTGAGGACCATTATCTGAAGAGCATAAAAAGGCACTTCTTGGAGGGGCTCAGAAGATACTGGCAGGAAGTCACAGCTGGAGCAAGAACAAGACCTGGACACTAGAGTGAAGTCGGTTGTTACCACGCAGTCCGTAGAGACTCACCTCGATAAAATAAATAAATAAATAAAAATAAAAGGCTTTCAATGCAGAAGAAATAGGGGATTGAGAACAACACGAATAGAATAAAGGGGGAAAAACATGAGGAGGAGATGGACGAGTACTGGAAAAACAGGAGACGACAAGGGAAGAAGAAGAAGTGAAGTTATTACATGACGAGAGATGGTGATTGGATTTGATTTGATTCAGTTTTCATTACATACACCGAAAAAATGAGATGATTCTCGAGGATGTGGAACATGTCAGAATGTATAACACAAAACATTTTAATATAATGAATACTACCCTGATCATTTGTCACGAGATTGTCAAAATAGGTGAATACAATACAATAAACTGGAAAAGCTAATATTTACAGAATTAATACGCTGTCAGAATGAAACATTGTTATGCACTATTAATAAATTTATCATACACAAAATACCTAATATTGACTGTTGCAACCAAGTGCTGTCAAAACTTAAATCTAACATATTTTTACTTAAGCTGGCCTAACAGTCTCTGTTAGGATATTCATCTATACAGTAGAAGGCATTGCCTATCAAAAAGTCATTCAAACTCTGTTTAAACTGTGCTTTATCTGAAACCAAGTTTTTAATGGTTGCTGGTAATTTATTGAAAATGTGTGTTCCTGAATATTGGACCCCCTTTTGGACCAACATAAGTGATTTTAGGTCTTTATGTAGATTTTTCTTATTCCTAGTATTGATAATATGTATTGAGCTATTTGTTGGAAATATAGATATATAACTTGCAACAAATTTCATTAAGGAGTAAGTATACTGAGAAGCAATGGTTGGAATTCAAAGTTCCTCGAATAGGTTCTACACGATGTTCTTCAAAGACTGGTCCCAGATACTCCATTGCACCATTCACCGAACCTGATAACCCCGAGCCGTCAGTAACAAAAATTAAGTCTTGCTTAAGAGATTTACAACACTACATGCACTTGTTACCAAAGTCTCATTTACTTTTAGAGCTATCTGTTCCACTTCCTTTTTGGCCCCACTTCTCTCTGTCTTCACTATATCCCATACAGTTCTTATTTTGTTGCCCGATACAATTATCTTTTTCTCTTAATAAAGCTACTTCGATTTCTGGATTACTTGATTCAATATTTTGCAGTATTCTTTGTAATGCATTACAATTCTAATATCACAAATGTTCCTAGATAGTAGATACAGTCTCCTTTTTGCCCCACATGATATCTTTATTCCTTGTGTAATCCATGGTTTATCTTTTGACTTCTGTGTGATCTGAGTTACCTTTAGGGGAAAACAATTTTCAAAAGAGGAGGTAACTTTATTAATAAATGCTTTGTATTTTCCATTTGAGTCAGGTAAATATCTCTCCAGTTCATGTCTTTGAGCAATTTCCTGGATTCCTCAATTTCTGGCTTATTCATTATCCTCCTGTACTCAGATTTAATATTTTTTTATCCTGACAAGTTTCAACATTTAACACAAGATGCTGCATGTCGTGATCAGATAGTCCATTTACTATTGGTTTTGTGATATGATGTTTTTCCCCTAGATTTGTTCATAAAGATATTATCAATAGCAGTCTCAGAGCATTTACATATCCTAGCTGCAAAGTTCACAATAGGAACTAAATTGAATGATAGTGTTAAAAACACCAGCAACCACTATTTCCCCTTCTTTTGTTTTTTACACAAGCTATTCCTTTCGCTTTGTGAAATGAAGCACTGCCTAGTTCCAAAACACAGGACTACTATGACAAGGTGAAATGTTCTCAGAGTGCTACATGTATGATAGTAAATGTAATCAGCACTATAGTTGTTTGCTGAGTAGTTATGCTGTGTGTGTTTCATTCAATCAGATGAAATGGAATAAAATCATCAATTTATTTATTTGGGCTCTTTATCACCAAGATACATTCAATGTTGGTTGAGGTTTATCTTTTGAATTCACTCCAGTGTAGGTTGTCAAAATTTTATCAGTTGTCAAAGTACTTGTAACACAGTTTCCGAATTTACTGCCATCCAGGAAAGTATCGCACTCAAATTATTCTCAGAGACTGAGAGCTGGCTGAAACTGAGAGTAGAAAGATCTGACATATTTAGTGATTAATGGAATATATATCAGAAAGGCAGGTTAGACACTGTAGGAGAGGGAGTGTCCATTGTCTCTATTGAGGTCAAAGCTGATTGTGACAGTGAAGTTATCTGGTTGCGTATAACAAGTCTATGTGAAATCACGTTAATTAATGGATAATCAGCCACCCAGTTCTGCTATGACAGTTTTGGAGCCATTCACAGAAAGTCTACATACAGTAGCATGTAAATACCTAGATCATGCAATACTAGTTGTAGGTGAATTTAGCCTACTGAGTATAGATGGTAGCCTATGGCTTCATTGCAGAGGGTGCAGTCAATCTTGTGAAGCACCTTTGAATGTGGTTTTCGAAAATTGTCTTGAGCACCTAGTTTGGCACACCACATGCAATGGAAATATCTTAGACCTTGTAGTTACAAACAGGCCAGATATCATCAATGACTTCTGCATAGAGATGGGGATTAATAATCATGATAACATCATAACAACTAAGGTTTCAAAAATTAATAAATCAGTCAAGAAGGCTAGGAAAATGTTCATGCCAGAAAGAGCATATAAGCAGATGTTAGCATCTTACTTAGACAGAACTGACATCACTTAGTTCCATTAAGATGGATGTAGAGAGATTATGGTCAAAGCTTAAACAGATCGTGAATTGCACTCTCAACAAGTCTGTACCTAGTAAACAAATTAAGGATGCAAAAGAGCCACTGCGGTTTAACAATGAAATTTGGAAATTACTGAGGAAGGAAAAGCTACTGCACTCTTGGTTCAAAAGAGAATGCCAAATGGCAACAAGGAAAGGTTACTACCACTGCCATACCTCAGCAAAAGATCTGGCTGAGAAGCAGGGGAAATTATTGTCCTATGTTTATTTATTTATTTATTTATTTTATTTATTTATTTATTTATTCATCCGTAGACAACTTGTGTTGTATGGATGTCGTCAACTGTATACATGGAATGAGTATATACATAATAGTACTTCTGGTAGCACATATTTCTATGGTGCAACTTAATCGTTTGTACACAAAACAAATACAGACCAATCTTAGTTACAAATAAATATAAATTTACAAATGTATTCTTGCAGATTACACAAAACAAATACATACCAATCTTAATTAAACATAAATATAAAGTTACAAAGGTACTCTTGCATGAATTGAGGTGAACACATGTCATTTACAGTATTCTTTGACAGTATAATAACATTTATCTGCTAAATAATTTTTTGCAGCTTTCCTAAAGGCATGTATTCCAGTTTCAGCTTTGATCTCCTCTGGAAGTCTATTATACATTTTTAATCCATTAAATAATAAACTATTTTGGGTTTTTGTTTTGTTTTTTCGTATGAGATGCAAATGGTGGCAGGATCTAGTCCAGTGTTGGTGTATAGATCTGTTTTGTGTGTACTGGTCAAAGTGTTTCTTTATATATATCACAGTCTGAAAGATGTATTCACATGGTACTGTCAAGATTCCCATGGTTTTGAATAAATCAGTACAGTGAGCTCTCTTGCTGCTTTTTGTTATTATTCGTACTGCCCTCTTTTGGAGCTTGAAAATTGCTTGTATGTTCTGCACATTTGTACCCCAGAAGGTTATGCCATAACTAATTATTGAATGCACATATGCAAAGTATGTCGTCTTAGCACATGAACTATTACATACTGACATAATTATCCGGAGTGCATAGCAAGCAGTAGCAATTTTCTTTTCTAGTGCTGCAATATGGTCAGTCCAGTTAAGCTGTGAGTCAACATGCATTCCTAGGAATTTTGTGTTTGTGTCACAATCTATAAGTTCATCTTTAACTCTTAGGCCTATGTTATTATGTTTTTTATTTATGTGGAAATTAATACTGTTTGTTTTTTTAATATTGAGGGTTAATTTGTTGCTTACTACCCACTTGCATACATGATCGAGAGTTTCTTCAGCTTTGTCTCTCAATTTGTCTGGTGACTTGTCACTGATAAGGATACTGCTATCATCTGCAAATAGTATTGCTTCCCCGTATTTGACACTCTGGGGAAAATCATTGATATATATTAGGAAGAGTATTGGCCCTAACACACTTCCCTGAGGGACTCCTATGTTAATATGTTCTGGTTTGGAAATGTGTTTTGTCAATCTGCTGAACTTCGTTTGTGAGATCTCTACACACTGTACCCGATTTTCCAAGTATGATTGAAACCAATTATTTACTGTTCCCCTTATTCCTAGTGCCTCCAATTTGTTTAGTAGTATTTTGTGGTCTACCGTGTCAAATGCTTTGCTAAGGTCAAGGAATATGCCTGTTACATGTTCACCTTCGTCAAGTGCTTCTAAGACAAAATTTGTGAAGTGAGCTACTGCTGTACCTGTGCTTCTTCCTGGCCTGAAACCAAACTGTTCTTTACACAGTAGGTTGTACTTGTTTAGGAAATCCATTAGTCTCTTTTTCATTATATTTTCTATTACCTTGGAAAAGGATGAGAGTAATGAGATGGGCCTATAGTTTTCTATATTTTCTGGATCGCCTTTCTTAAATAGAGGCAGGACTTTTGCACATTTTAAGTATTCTGGGAAGCAGCCTGCAGTGAAAGATTCATTTATGATGTGTGCCAAAGGATGTTGTATGCTGTCAATGCAGTCCTTCAGTAAGCACACTGGCACTTCATCTAAACCTGCTGATGTTTTATTCTTTAGATTCTTCACAACCATCCTTACTTCTTCTGTAGAAGTCGGTAACAGTAACATTGAGTTATCCATATAGTTCAATTTTTGTTCAGGCTGTTTTTTGCCAAACTTTTGCTGTAGCTTGGTAGCAACACTGCTGAAGTACTCATTTACAGTATTTACTAGTGTATTCGGGTTATGTATAATAGCACCATTATGTTTAATTTGAATGTTTACTGTTTTTAATTTATTACTGTTTGTTTCCTGTTTGGTAACAGTCCAGGCTGCTTTAATTTTATTTTCTGCCTTTTCTATAATACTGTCATTGTGGGCTTTTTTTGCATCTCGTAATACTCTTCTGTATATTCTTTTGTATGTGTGGTAGTAGTTTAGGAAACCAGGATCACTAAGTGAGTCAAAGGTTTCCATCAAGTCACTTGACCAGTCTGGTGTGGCAGTAGGAGATAAATGTTTTAAATTTTGCATTTAAGAAATCATTCATGCAAGAGAGTCATATAAACATACCGTCATTTGACAATAGCACAAAGACACCTAACAACAATCACCACAAGAGGCCAGCGCTAGCACAAGTTGTTCACATGATATTCGTTGGACTGTTGCCTGTAAACCCGTGCCATGTCAGTGCTCTTGGAAGAGAGCTGTGGCAGTGACACGGCTCTGTTGTTGTTCCTGTGCAGTGATCTGCAAAGACGCGACGGTACGGGACGGGGGGGTCGGGTCGAGATCCAAGCAGTGATTAAATACTTCATAAAGAAAGGTATGAAAGCGAAGGACATTCATGTCGATTTCCAGAATACACCAGGGGACTCTGCTCCTTTGTCTTCAACTGTTGCCAAGTGGATAAATGAATTTAAATTTGGTCAGGAGAGCTTAGATGATGAACATCCATGAATAGGTCAGCCAAGATGTGTCACTACTCTAGAAATCATTGCAAAAGTGCGCATAATGATCAAGGAGGATCACCAATTTAGAGTGCATGAAATTGCTCACGCTTGCCAGATGTCATCTGAAAGGTATTCACAAGATGGGTGCCGCGACTCTTGACGCTGTGTCAAAAACGCATTAGAATGGACATATCACAACAATGTTTGGCCTGTTTTAGGAGAAACAAACAAGATCTTTTGTGCTGGTTTGTGACCACAAGGAAACTTTGGTTTACTACTATACCCCAGAGACAAAGCAACAATCAAGGCAGTGGAAACATGCTGAATCTCCACCGCCAAACTCCTTCAGCGGGGAAGGACATGGCGACAGTGTTCTGGCATGCGCCACCAAATTCCTTCAGCGGGGAAGAGCATGGCATCAGTGTTCTGGGATGAGAAGGGGATTCTGTTTGTACATTATCTCCCCACTGGGCAAACAATTACTGGAGAATACTATGCTAACCTTCTGGACAAATTGCAACAAATGATATGCGAAAAAGGCCAGGTTTAATAAGGAAGAAAGTCATCTAGCATCAAGCAAATGCACGCTCGCATGCATGTACCATCGCCATGGTAAAATTACACAAACTAAGGTATGAATTGTTGCCACACGTGCCTCTTCCCTAAACTGAAAATTTTTCTTTGTGGATGAAGATTCACTTAAATGAAGAATTGATAGCCTGAGTTGACAACTATTTTATAGGCCTGGAGGAAAATCATTGTCGAGATGGGATCAAGGTATTGGAACACTGTTGGACCAAGTGAATTAATCTACAAGCAGGGTACACTGAAAAACAAAAAAGTTTCAGTGACATAAGTACTTTTTTTCTATTCTGT
This sequence comes from Schistocerca serialis cubense, assembly GCF_023864345.2. Classification (NCBI taxonomy): domain Eukaryota; kingdom Metazoa; phylum Arthropoda; class Insecta; order Orthoptera; family Acrididae; genus Schistocerca; species Schistocerca serialis. Next base: position 7,128,454 of record NW_026047592.1, read on the forward strand.
TTCAAGAACTTTTCAAACCACCCTCATAAGCATCCCTGACGCCTGAAATAATTAAAAACAAATAAGTCGCCAGTTGCAGATGGAATCTCAATTTGGTTTTACAAAGAGTGCTATATGGCACTGGACCCTTACTTAGCTTGTATTTATTGTGAATCTCTCACCCAGAAGAAAGACCTAAGCAACTGGGGAAAAAAATACAGAGGCGTCTCCTGTATATACGAAGGGCGAAAGAACAGACCCGCGAAATTACAGACCAATACCCGTAACATCAGTTTGCTGCAGAATTCTTGAACATATTCTGGGTTTGAATCTAATCAGTTTCATAGAGACCAATAAGTTTATGTCCACAAATCAGTACAAAGCATCGCTCATGGGCAACTCAGCATGCCCTTTTGTCATACAACGTCTGTTCAAAAAATTCCAGAACTTTGTCCAAAAAATTTTCTATGCTTATCTTTTAATTACTATGGACTGTCTCCTTCGAAATACTCTCCTCCACAATTGATACACTGCTCCCAATATCATTTCCACTTCCAGGAGCAGTCTTGACACACCTCTTGCTGGGTCGCATAAAGTGCCGTCTGCGAATTTTCTTTTATCTCATCTACCATTGCAAAACTTCATCCTTTTCAACTTTGGAAATAAAAAGAAGTCTGCAAGGGTCATACTATTCTCGCAAGGAACATCTCATTCTCATTTGTGAGATCCAAAAAGTTTTTTTGGTCTTGACTCATGAGCCGTGGAATGAACTTGGCGGCAACACAATGCATTCCAAGATGCTGTGTCATTTCATAACATGATCCAATTGAAATGTTACATTCTTCTACAATCTCTCAGACAGTGAATCTTCGACTGCCACACACAATTTCTTTGACGTTCCTGTCACAAGTGTCATCAGGGGACATCTAAGAGAGTCCTGAACAAGGAACATTTTTGACTTTTGTAAAGCCATTTTAAAACGTGTGAATAATACATAACACTAAGTATGGCTTAAGCACTCATCGCTATAGGCTCCCTGCATCATTTGGTGTGTCTGTGTAAAGGTTTTCTTGAGCTTCACGCAAAATTTAATGCAGATGCCTTACTCCTCTAACTTTGTCATCACAAAATTCACAAACCCAGATTCCATATTTCTTGATTTCCGAGAAGCATTTGACATAGTGCCTCACTGCAGACTTTTAACAAAGGTACAAGCACATGGAATAGGTTCCCAGACATGTGAGTGGCTCAAGGACTTCTGAAGTAATAGAACCCACTACATTATCCTGACGGTGAGTGTCCATCAGTGACTAGGGTATCATTAGGATCATTCCAGGGATGTGTGATAGGAGCGCTATTACTCATATTTTCTATGTGCATAACTGATCTGATGGACAAAGTGGACAGTAATCTGTGGTTGTTTGCTGATGATGTTGTGGTGTATGGAAGGTGTCATCGTTGAGTGATTTAGGAGGATAAAAGATGACTTGGGCAAAGTTCCCAGTTGGTGTGATAAATGACAGCCAACCCTAAATGTAGAAAAATATAAGTTACTGCAGATGAGTTGGAAAAACTAATCCATAATGCCAGAATCCAGCATTAGTAGTGTCATGAAAGAAGTCACATTGTTTCAATATCTGGACATAACGTTGCAATGTGATATGAAATGGAACAAACTTGTGAGGGTCATGGTAGGGAGGGCGAATAATCATCTTTCATTTGTTGGGTGGATTTTAATACAGTGTGGCTCAGCTGTGATGGACATCACATATAGGATGCTAGTGTCTGGGATCCACAAGGGGTCGAATTAAAGCAGACATTGAGGTAATTCAGAGGCAGGATACTAGATTTGTTAACAGTAGGTTGAAACAACAACATACAAGTATTATGGAGATGTTTCTGGAACTAAAATGGGAATCCCTGGAGGGATTTTGAGGAACACTGTGCTGACTGCAGAACAATTCTGTTTGCACCAACATACATTATGTGTAAGGACCACGAAGATAAGAGACGACAAATTAGGACTCATAGAGAGGCATATAGACATTCACTTTTTCCTCACTCGATTGGCAGATGGAATGGGAAAGGAACTGACTACAGTTGAAATAAAATTACTTGATAGTTGGCACTTCAAATGCCAATAAGAGTAGTCAGCGTCACACTTGAACTGTCTGCTGTTGCCAAACTCCACCAGAATTGGCCAGTCACTTCCAATTCCTGGTTCAGCATTCTTTCTTGATGTATTTGTATCCCGAATTACGAGCCCGACACTTTTATTATGTATTTCATGACACGCGATAGCTACACCAAAAACAACACACATTAACAATGCTAATGAAAGACACTCATTTCATTCATAGCACTAACCAAACACTACCGAATAACTCAGCACAAGGTGTAATTCAGTATCATACATATAGTTATCATATTCACAGAGATCATCTTACATTAGATAAGCTTTTCACTACACTGTGTGAAACTGAAATTTTTAAGGTTGCAATTCATAGTTGCAACTGGGTCACTACATTCACATATATAAATACTTCATGCAGTGCTGTGGCATAGCACAATGGTTGGCAGATTAATCTAATGTGTAACATGTCGTAGGTTTGAATCTCATCAATGTAGCAAAATTTTTATTTCTAAATCCAACCAAAAGAGTGTGATTATTATTTTCATTCAATTAATTGGTTTAAATGTATTTTTTTATTTTTAATACTTTGCTGCATCATTTTTCATCATTGTTTTGACTGTTCTATTTGGTCTTATTTTTCTTCCTGTCATTATTTCTTCATTTGGAATCTGCCTCAGTCATCTATAATCCACGAACAAGTGCCCACATGGACTGTTCACTGTTTTCTAACATGGCAGCATGTGCAGCTAGAATAAGGATAGTTACAGGTAACAAATCACATGGAGAAATTTCAATTTGCTTTCAGCCCTGAAATTGAGTTTTTGTTGTCTTGAGTTTACCCTTAAGCGTTAGCTTTAATCGCCATGAACAAAGCGATCATGATATTAGTACTGCTGCAGACTGTTGACCACAATTTTCTCGGCTGGGTTAGGACACAAGTTTACAGTCAGGGATACAAAACGGGTCGTCTGCCCCAGTTCAGTCACTGATCACATTAAATCAATAGTCGACAGAGTATCCAACATTTCTGACATACCTTGCACCAGCCACTAGAAAAATTGCTCTGTGTTAAACGTTTAACATAATTTGTGAAGTGAGCCGCTTGTTTGTTCTCACCTGTAACCAAACGGTTGCTGGTAGCCAATGTGGCAACATTGTTGCAGCAAGTGATTGATGTCAACTATCAAGTAATTTTATTCACACTATTGTAGTGAGACAGTGTACCTTCTGCCATGCACCATATGGTGGCTAGTGGAGTATGTATGTAGATGTGGAATCAGTCTTTCCTTCTCATCCCATCTGGAAAGTTCTCCCTGATCAGCAGTTCTGGGTAACTTTCTCAAAATCTACCCTTTTTCCTAGACCTATCCTTCACCCCTCTTCCTTCCACTTCAACCCTTCTGCCTGAAGAATGAGCTACTGGCTCTGAAAGCTTGCCTAATTATAATCTTCTTTTATGTGTGTGTTCTGCCGCCACTTAGCGAGTCGATTGTTTATCTATCCAATTCAATTATCATGTAATCAAAAGCTGCATTTAACACACCAAGTCTCTTTTACCAATCACTTTTAATATGTCCTACAGAATGTACTGTCTATCCTGTCCTTTTTTGAGATTACTGTTTTGTTGTACTTTTCTACAGGCATCATCTTACTTATTAGGAGTCAGTTCCTTCATGTTGTTGTTGTTGTGGTCTTCAGTCCTGAGACTGGTTTGATGCAGCTCTCCATGCTACTCTATCCTGTGTAAGCTTCTTCATCTCCCAGTACCTACTGCAACCTACATCCTTCTGAATCTGCTTAGTGTATTCATCTCTTGGTCTCCCTCTACGATTTTTACCCTCCACGCTGCCCTCCAATGCTAAATTTGTGATCCCTTGATGCCTCAAAACATGTCCTACCAACCGATCTCTTCTTCTAGTCAAGTTGTAGAGCTGCATGTACTCGGGAAAAATTACGGCTGTAGTTTCCCCTTGCTTTCAGCCGTTCGCAGTACCAGCACAGCAAGGCCGTTTTGGTTAATGTTACAAGGCCAGATCAGTCAATCATCCAGACTGTTGCCCCTGCAACTACTGAAAAGGCTGCTGCCCCTCTTCAGGAACCACATGTTTGTCTGGCCTCTCAACAGATACCCCTCCGTTGTGGTTGGACCTACGGTATGGCCATCTGTATCGCTGAGGCACACAAGCCTCCCCACCAATGGCAAGGTCCATGGTTCATGGGGGGAGTTCCTTCATAGTCAACAGTTAAGGAATGGGTGGCTGAATTCATATGTAGCATATGTCTCTGTAAGATGACTCATGAACAACTTCCTAGAATTACAATCAAATATGAAAATGCTGAGAAAGAACACAGTGTGATATTGCAAGATCAGTAATTAAAAAGATGTGCAAAACAGTTGATGCCGTGGCCGTACCAGAAAGTGAGTGGCATGTCTGTTGAAGCCTGACTACAACCTAATGTGAAAAACAATTTGGGACAATCTGACACACAACTGATTCTATGCACCAATCTGTTCCCTTGGATGAGAGATGACCGAAATGAAACAGCAGTTGCACAAAAATAGCCAAGGTGACTTCATCGGAGAGAAAGAGTGGTCATTGTTTTCTAGGATGCAAAAGGGATTTGTATTTTAGATAAGCTTGCAAGACTGAAACAATACCTCACAAATACTATGCAAGTATTCTGACTCAACTGGATGAAAAAATATGGAGCCAAGACCCAGGGGGAAAAAAAAAGTTTATCGTCAGTGAAATGCATATGGTCACAAAGGCACTTTCACAATAGGAAAACTGGGAGTTTCAAGTGTGAAGTCTTCAAATATCTACTCCATTCTCCAATTTTTTCACATTCTGACTTTAGCTTCTTCTTCTTTTCTTTTTGTATGAATGATTCGCTTAAGACTACATGCGTCACAGCTCAAAACCGTTTTGTGAGTCAACAACTGGATATGTTTTCACTGCTCTGTCTCTTGTAACTCCGTTGGACATGGAGGTAGCAAATGAGGATGTAGGATGTCCATGACATACTGCTGTGCTGTCAGAGTGACCTGAAGTCATATCCGATGCTGCCCCATACGCCCTCTCCCTATGTCGTTGTCATACTCACTGACAACTGTCATCGCGGGTCTTGCAGAATGTGACTCACTGCTGATCACATGACAGGTGCAGGTGTGAAAGTGTTACTATGTGCTCGGTGTACATTACAGCAATTCTCCCATGGGCTCGTCAGACACGGTAAACTGGAAGCTTCCTGACAAGCACACCGCCCTTACGTTCCCAAGCAGTCCAACATGGGGCCACTACCACATCTGAATGTCTCACAAATCTGCATATTGCATAATTCAATCAGCCTGGCAAATGGAGACACACAACTAGGCCCCTTCGAATTTTGTTACGTGCTGATAATGCTGTCTCACAGAAGTACAGGGCATCTGTATCCTTCACAGGGATCACTCAACATCTTACACTCTTCACATCTCTTATAGCTCCTACCATTCTTGGTAACAATCCGAGACACAAACAAAGCTAATGCAATCCGGTGGCCTTTGTATCCATTTCAGAGAGTTGCGACTCTCATAATTTACCACTGGTATGCACACTCGAGAAACTACGTTGCTTCAGGGAGCTTCCCTTTTTTTTCTTCAAGCAGTTTAGTTCTTTGAATCCATTTTTCTTGTAGCTCAGAATAATTATTTTATTGTGTAGCAAACTTACAGACTAGCATTCTGGTCTGAGCTGTCGGAGTTGGCGGTCATGTGTGTGTGAGGTGTGCTTGCTTGTGTGAATGAATGGTGTGTATTTCTATTTCTTTTTCTGATGAAGGTTGTGACCAAAAGCTTATGTGTAAGTGTCTTAACTGTGCCTGTCTGCATTTTAACGTGCCATCTTTATGGTAATTAGCACTCTATCTTTTCCTACACTGCTGATATTCCAACCTGGAGTTTCCATTGTTTGAACTTACGGTCTACTGTTTTATGTTGCAGTGCACTTCTACAAGTGTAATACACAAATGTTGCCTTAGGAAAGAGTCACAATAACATCCATGTCTACCGTTTGCTATTTTTTACGAAATAGCATGTCACACTCGAAATTTAACTTAGCCAATGAAATAAGTTTGAAGATTTATTGTGTGTAAAAGACACGAGGGCCCACTGTGTGGGAAATGTGGGAAGTTCTGTGCAGAGACGGAGTTACCCACAGACGTGGTAAGTCTGGGGAGCTATACGGGTGTTAAAACATCGCCACCTGCTGGGATGAGGGGCCACTTACTCTGTGGTGGCGCTGTGCCAGCAACGAGCTCGACCCATTGATTAGCACCACAGATGACAATGAGCAACCAGCTGCTTCTCTGTGCAGAGATATAAAATTTATCGATTTTGGACATCGGGTGACAATCTGTCACATGGAGAACAATGTTTACTCTGGCAATTTTAACACTAATCTAGTGTTCTGCAACATATTAATGTGAAATGTTGTCTATGATGTTGAAGAGTGTAAGTTAAACTGATATCTGAGAATTTGTTGTTTTTGTGGCATTATCTGGAAAATGACCTCTCTTGCAGCTCCAAGCATAAATGTCAAGTGAAGAAGAATAATTAGCACAGCACACTGGAACTGAGTAGGGATCCGGTTTACTGCGCGGCCACTAAATTAGCATATCATGAGTACACCAGAAGAGACGCTGTACACACTTGCATATACTACATACACAAGTACAAGCATCGATCAAGCTACTGCGAAACTGCACTTTGTGTGACTCATCACTACATCAGAATACTGTAAATGTGGTGATTCCAATTTCTTAAGGTCTCTTCCTGTTTGTTTTCATCAGTAGGATCTTATTTTTCAAGTATGTGGGAATCCAATGAGCTGCCTGTTTGGATACATTCTTTCTGTATGTCCCACAAGTTGGATTCCTTGGAGACACATTGTAACAAGAGCTTTTAGGAATTTACCTGGAGATTTCACACTGGGTTCAGTGTGATGTATCCCATCCTTTATTCTTGGACCTAATGTTTTTACTACAATTTTACATTCTTCTAATTCAGTTTGCTGTTTTCATGTCTTGTGTTGGACAAAGAGTCTCTCCCATGCATAAAGAAATACTAATTTGATCACTGTTGTACAATGTTAGATTTTAGAGTTCCAGGAAAAATACTTTTAGTTAACTGAGAGACAGTTTGTACTTTCTGAAGTCTGGATTCTATGGCCTTCTTTTCATTATGATGTTCAGTGGTCTTTTTCACCAAATTATTTAAACTATTTAAGACCGAATACTATGTCATTGCCTATATAAGTTCACCCAGTGCCATTTTGGTATCAGTCAATAATTTTTTCTCCAGGTGAAATTAGTAGTCCAATTTTCCTAGCTTGCTCCCTTAATATTTCAAATTGCTTTAGCACATCAGTGATGTTTTTGTCAATTAGTATTATGTCATCGGTATAGGTTACACAATATAATTCTATCTTTAAGTTTACGTTCTAGTCAGTGTAATAGTGCACCTGCTCTTCTCCATTATCTTACAAATTTTCTTAGGGGCATAGTTGAATAGCAATGTGATATGCCATCCCATTTTCATATTCTTATGTCTGTCTTAAATTACACTGCTTGAAAAAAAGTGAGACACTCAGAAGATGGGGAGAAAACAAATTGAAACGTAGCTAATTTAGAGGGTATGTGATGTTATTTCAGTGATAACAAAACAGAGTCAAATCTACACAGAACTTATCAGTTTGAGCCCACTTATCAATACAGCAATGCACCCTGTCTGGCCTGGACAGTGCGTGAGGATGTCGTAAAGCTGCTGCATACCCTCCTGAGAAAGGTTATCCACAACTGTTGTAACTGGACATTGCAATCATGGATACAGGCAGTGGGATGGAGTTGACGTCCATGTTAGTCCCATAATGTTCTATCGGGGACAGATATGGGGATTTTGCTGGCCACAGGAGTATATCAACATCACACAGACCATTTAAAGAGACACATACTACATGTGGACAAGCAGTGGCCTGTTGAAAAATAGCACCACAATACTATTACACACTGTTGTACCATTAGAGTTCCCTCGGCCATTACAAGCCATGACCTGAAGTCATACCCAATGGCTCCCCACACCATGGGACTCCTTTGTGACCCCCCCCCCCCCCCCCCCAAAAAAGTGGAAGAATGGGACCTCTCCCCATCTCCCCGGGTCACTGTCAAACTTCTCCACGATAGTCATTTGGAGCAGTGCAGGACTGGGACTCATCAGTGAACATAATGTGACGCCATTCATTAGCAGTCCGTACTTCTTGATCATGGCACCACTTCACATGCAGTCATTTGCTTGGGTGTTAATGGCAGCCTATGCACAGGACGGCAATTCCATAGTCTGGCTGCTCCTAGCTGTATGACACAGCATGTTGCAAGGAGTCTATTACAGTGAACTCCTGTTTATCCGAAATGATCAGGACGGTGGCTGGTTCCAATAACGAAAATTCCAGATAAATCAAAGTCTCCCTGTTTTCACATGCGAACACTCCAAATTGCGTCAATATTGCAAAATACGATCGTAAAACGTGCGTAGGGTATGTAAAACATTACTGATATGGTTGCAAATAACCCTGCACTTTTTTACTGAAAAAATTGTGTTGACATGTTAAAAAGGCACCAAACTATGATTGAAAACTCAAAGTTTTTAAATGCTGTATAACAAAGCTCGTTTATTTTGCATTCTTACAGAAAAAAATCTCCCTTATTTGGCAGCAGGAAAAAACAGGAGTTTTAATTTTATTACCTACTCTTTTGAATAAAAAATAAACTACTGAACAAAATTATGAAACAAATCTAGAGATTACTCAAAGGAACGAAAAGTCTGTCCAGAGGAACTTTCAAGAAAAGTAAAAAAAAAAAAAAAAAAAACTTTTTAAGTTATGGACATAGAAGTTCTAGGATGCTTCATTAGAGTTTATTTTTTGGTAACGAAGTCATGAATGTCTTTTTTTCTTTTGTTTTTTTGCTTGAGAAACTATTGCTGCAACAATACATCTCCAACGTTGAAATCAAACTATTTCAGGATAAATCGTCTCCTCCTGTTGGCTGATGTACTCCAGGGCAGTTTGGATCACTTCATAACAGAATGTGTGAGGAATATTTTTCTCTGATTCATCATCAGAAACATAGTCTTCTAACGCTTTATGATCGGTCACAATTTGGACGATTTCATCCTCAGTCACATGAAAAAATGCCATTTTCTATCCACTCTTCAATGTCTTCGAAGTGTGTGTCTTTACAACCAGCTTCTCCCGTAAATTCACCAAAATTATGTCAGCTTGAGTTTTGGTGTTGCCTCCTCCTTCTCACCACTTAGGTTGCCTTACGATCTAAGAGTTTTTTCCAAGACCTAACAAGAGGAACTGGAGGAATTAGATTCCAAGCTTCAGCAATCAATGAATGACACTTAAAACATCGATTTTTTTAAGAACTTCCACAAAATCATCTGCAGCATCAATCACATCTATTAAGTATTCCAGCATCTTGTGTCTGTAATGTTTTTCCATCGCCTCAAGAATACCTTGGTCCATCGGTTGACATAGAGATGTGACATTTTGTGGGAGAAATACAACTTTGATATCCCCATCTTGCAGATCACCTGGGTGAGAAGGAGCATTGTCCACAAGAAGTAGCGCTTTTCAAGGAAGTCCTTTTCCTTCCATGTAATTTACTACACCTGGAACAAACTCTGCCTGGAACCACTCTCTGAAGATGGCACTGTTCATACATGCCATAAGACTGATTCGTGTACCTCAGTGGCAAAGCTGGTTGGTTGGTGTCTAAATGCTCTTGGTGTTTTGGATTTGCCAATTAAAGTAAGACACAGTTTATGATTGTCAGTGGCATTACTGCAAGCAAGGACAGTAAATCTTTCTTTGATTTTTTTGTATCCGGAAGCCATTTCTTCTTCTTTAGAGGCAAGGGTTTTCGTTGGCAGCATTTTGTAATTCAACCCAGTTTCATCACATTTGTAAAGTTGATTGCCAGTATAACCTCCTTTGTCAATGATTGTGTGCAGTTTCTTCTTAAAATCAGCATAGCAGCTTCATCCCCAGATAATGATTTGGCACTGATGGCAATTTCATGGATGCCATGCTGCTTCTTGAAACGATCCTGCCGGCCATTACTTCCGAGGAATTCTTGCTTCTTTCCTTCTTTCAGCTCATTAGCTCATTTTGACAAATTAGAGGACCTGAAACTGACACACCTTTGGCTCTTATTTATTCGTGCCACAAAAATAATGCCTCTTCTAACTGAGGATGTGCACCTTTTCTCATTGTTTTTCAAGATTTCACTGCACTGCCCAATGCTTGGATGGAACAAAATTTTTCAATTCCTGATCGATTTGTCTTCCGATCAGTAATTGTACTCCTACTCTGCAGCAACTTTTGTGGGTGGCTCACCAGCATCAATTCTCTGCAAAGTGTGAAGCTCTTTTTCCAACAAGATCACATTCATTTTATGTTTCGTGCCCGTAGTCACATTCAGTGTTCTTTTTACAGACACTCGACTGAGTCCTTTATGGTTTTTGGCCCCTTTTATCTCTGGACACTTTAAGGCACATAGTGGGAGCACAAAACCTCAAATCAGAAACACACAGATGCACAACTTGACAACACTCGAGATGCACTAGACAAACTTTTGATTTTTGAAACCAGGCTGTGGCAGCCATCAAATGAAAGCATTCGATACATCTATGCCATTTCCTCTGTTCTACCCAAGCCCACGTGGCAACACAACAGGGTGTTGTACATTCACTGTTAAACACTCAGCTTTGATGTACCGACAACAAGTGGAAAGTGTTAGGCGGCGCACTCTAATTGTCGGTTTCGACAGGGCTACGTTGTGCTGCATAGAACAATACTGTATGTACTGTACTTCCAAGGAGTTCCAATAGATGGCAGTGGCATGAAACCATGCAATATGAATAAGAAACACACTAGAGCTTCAACCAACACATGCACGAATTGACGATACTTGGACTTTTGACACGCACCAGTGCACTGATTAGCAGTGGATTGCCAAAAAACACCAGCAAATGCTTGGCTCCAGGTGCACGCAAATTGAAACTTGTCAAGTGTCAATCTAGCTAGCCAAAAGTGTAGCTGCACGAGAGTTTACTGTACTTGTTCTCAGATGGCAGTCACAGACGTGAACAGGTTACAATGTACTCAGTACACTACACAGTGATGCTCCCTTGTAGTGGTCTGATGTAGTCAACTGGAAGATTGATGATGAGTATGCCCTTACTTTCCAACATCAGGCCACTGTCAGATCCAAATACTCCAAAAATACAGATGTTGCAAGGTTTAACCAGGCGACCAAATAGACATCCACAATGGGGTTTCTTTCAAACTCTCATCAGATAATGCTGTCTCACACCAATATGCAGCACCTTCATATCCTCCAGAGTGATGATTCAACATCTGACGCTATTCACATCCCTTATATACCACATGATGCTTGCTAAACAGCAATAAAAACAAAGAACACTAATGAATAATGAAGGAAAAGACGGACTGTTACTTACCATAAAGAAGATACCTTAGGCTGCAGATGGGAAGAATTAAAAGACACTTACATAAAGCTTTCAGCCACAGCCTTCATCAGTAAGTAGTAATCTGTCTTTTCCAACATTGTTGATATTCCTACTGGAGTTTCCATTGTTTCAAGGACACTGATGCTTTTCTGTGAGTGTTTCCTTTATAATGTTTTCTGCATTTTAGCTTTTTTTAAAAAAAGAAAAAAAAGAAAGAAAGAAAGAAAAAAAAAGATTTGTTGCTGGAAAACTTCTGAAGTCCAATAAAGGAGTTACAACAGCCATATATGGTTATCTGGTGGACCTTGCAGAACCAAATTCTAGGGCTGAAATATACTGTTGACCAATGGGCATCAATCAGAATGAATACTAAATAAAAAATTAAATCCAAGTTTACACAAAAAACACAGGTTCTATCACTGTTGCTTTTCGTTCTATTTTGCTCTTATGTTTGCTATGACTTGTTAAGCAGAAATTTTCTTTCTATGTATAGAGTTACATTTGCTGTTATGTATCTTACCTCCATGTTGTTTCTTCTTTCTTCTCACTGCTGCCCCAATCATGGCAAGCAAGTCATCCTCACTGCATTTGCTTCGTATTGCATCTCTGAAACAACAGTTAAAACACCCGTTAAACAGTACCAGGCAATTACCACACAGTGAAATGTTGGTACACTAAAAAGGAAGAAAAACTTTGCAGAAATCTTCAACAGTAATCTTGTAGTCTGCAGTAGGCAACAGCAGGATAACAAACCCACTGGACAAGAATGGGAAAGTCATGATAGAAGTTACTTTTATTTTTATAAATAAACAGGTATCTTACACAAATGCTCAAGAGTATACATAGGATCTCGGGCTGAAGAGGTGGAGCAGAAACTGACATTAGTTTTGTTGAAGAGGGAGTACTGGAACACAGCACAATTTCTTGGAAAATGAAGCCAAATTTATTGATAAACTCTTAATTAATTGCCAAGCTCACTAATGTGACCATTTTACAATAGGTACTTACTGCTTGGAGTATATGTGACTTTTCAGGCTTGCCTGATAGATCTGTTGCAAAAACACTTTGGGTTCCCCACCAGATAACATTATGCAAGTCCCTCCCTCAATATTTCAGTGACACAACGTTTTGGCATCTTCAGGTGGTGGTGATTTCCACCATCACAACTGCAAGATGCAACTGGCAATTTCCACGTGACAGCTTTGAAATTTATCATGTGGATGACTATGACCATCATATTTAGAATTCAGAGGATTTCATAGAATACCTGAAGATGCTTAAACTAGAACTTTCAGATCTTTTAGTTAGCTCAAATGTTATACCATTACTTACAAAAGTGCCCCTGCAGCCCTCATTAGAGGTTATTAGCAGCAAGTTTGAGAAAGAAATTGTGGTGCTGTTTAAACATGTGCATACCTCATCCTATTTCTTATGTAACACCAACTACTTTGATCACGTGGACAGTGTTCCCATGGGAGATCCTCTATTTCCCTTAGTAAATATCCAACATTCCTCCTTCTGGCAGAATGCTGAAGAAACATTTGTGGTGTGGCCCACATAATACAGACACTACCTATGTTCCTGCAGCATTTGCACTCGGTCCATCTGAATATTCAGTTCACTGTGGAAGTACAAAAAGATAGCAGCTTACCATTCCTGGATGTCACGGTTAGAAGAAAAGCTGACATAACACTGGGGCTTAGTCTCTACTGCAAACTGATACACGCAGAGTTATATTTGCGGTCCAAAAGTTGCCGTCACCCTGCACAATGTGGTAGTGTCTTACACTCCCTGGCACATAGAGCACACGTGATCTCAGATACTGACAGTCTGCCTGGTGAACTGTAACACCTAAGAACAGTGTTCCAGCAGAATGTTTATTCTTGTAAACAGATTTGCAATGTGTTCTGAGCAAAGCAAGTTCAGTGTAGGGATGTAAATGAAGATACTTAGACAAGCACCGCAAATGGCTTTCTTGCCATATTTCAGTGGCATGTTTTCAAAATTGAAAGAATCGCTAAGAGAAACAGAATCAAGTGTGTTTTTCGTCTACCAGCAAAACTAAGGAATTGTTTGTGTTCAGTTAAAGACAATCTTGACCTTAGAAAACACAGATCATATATAAGATCTGATGCCATTATGGGAAACCTTATATAGGGCAGACACCTCACATTGTGCAAGAACACTGTGTTCAACAGCGCTGACAAAAATGCCACCCAGTAAATCAGTGGTAGCAGAGCACTGCCTGAATACAGGGCACCACACGTTTCCCAAGAGCACTGAAATTTTATCCTCAGCATCATCACTCTAGGATTGTGCTTTTAAGAATGAGGCATGTAGCCATACGGTGGGCAATCTTACCAACAGGAATATGGAATTTTGACTAAGCACTGCCCAGAATCCAGCAATGACTGCCATGAAATTAAAACAGTAGAAACCAGATCCTCCGATGTATGACCTGATGCAGCACCTTGCAGAGAGTTAATTCAGCTTTTAACCACACGAGTGTCCAGAAGTGCAGTCATTGCCCACAACACATAAGCAGAAGGCTACTATGAATGGCATTTCCATCCAACTGGGAGTGCCTGTCCACACATTCGTACTCCTGCTTCTAGCCTGACAAATTTCAATTCTGCTGTGCGAATATCACCAGCCACATCTTGCAGCAGTGATGACAGGACCCACCACTACCTGAAGATGACGAACAGTTGTGTTGGTGAAATATTGTGAGGCTTGCACAAAGTTATTCAGTGGCAAATCTGAGAAGATTTGTATACATTATTTTTCTGTGAGAGGCCGAGAGGCTCAACCACTGCAAGCATGGCAAGGTACATCATCTGGTGACATTTGTCATTCGCTTCTGACACATTTCCCAACATTTGTATCGTATCCAACATTTGTGATCCCATGTGTCTTGTATTAAATTACTTGTCTCAGGGTCATCTACAGTGCTTTGGAGGTTTTTAAATGTTAATACGCATCACCCTGTCTGTGTGTGTGTGTTTGTGTGTGTGTGTGTGTTTATATATATGAAACAAATACTAACAAAGAGATAGAGGGCCTGGCCAGTACTTACCTCAGCTCAGTACAGCCGGTAGATACACAAAACAGAACAGAAAATTGACGTATCCTAGCTTTCAGAACTTCGTTCCTTCATCAGGGAGGAGAGAGGGGAAGAAAGGGGAAGAAGGGAAAGTGGATTCAGTTATTGACAACCCAGGTTATGAAGCAACAGGGGAAAGGTAAACAGGGAGGGTAGCAAAGATGGAGGCATGGATGTCAGAGGGAAGCCAAAGATATTCTACTGTAATTACTGTGCCAGCTTCAAACCAAGGAGGATGAATACAGAAGTAAAGAGGTACATAGTATAAAGATAAACGCAACTATGTAGGATGAAAAGATGAGTGAATGGCTAAAGAGGAAAGGGAAAGAGGAGAAGACTAAAGAGTAAATGAGAGTGAGATTGGTTAACATAGGTTCAGTCCAGGAGGATGGCGGGATGAAAGGATGTGTTGGAGTGCAAGTTCCCATCTCCGCAGTTCCGAGGTACTGGTGTTGGGTGGGAGAAGCCAAATGGCACATATGGTGTAGCAGGTTCCTAGGTCCCTAGAATTATGCTGGAGGGCATGCTCCGCTACTGGGTATTGGACATCTCCTAGGTGGACAGTTCGTCTGTGCCCATTCATGCGCTCAGCCAGTTTAGTTGTCGTCATACCAATGTAAAAGGCTGTGCAGTGCAGGCATGTCAGCTGATAAATGACGTGTTGTCTCACATGTGGCCCTGCCTTGAGTTGTGTATGTTATACCAGTAGCGGGGCTGGAGTAGTTGGTTGTGGGGGGATGCATGGGGCAGGTTTTGCATCGGGGTCGGTTACAGGGGTAGGAACCGCTGGGTAGAGAAGGTGGTCTGGGAATATTGTAGGGTTTGACAAGGATGTTACGGAGGTTAGGGGGTCGGCAAAAGGCAACTCTGGGTGGTGTGGGGAGAATATTGTCAAGGGATGATCTCATTTCAGGGCTTGACTTGAGAAAGTCATATCCCTGGCAGAGTAATTAGTTGATGTATTCAAGACCAGGATAATATTGGGTGACAAGGGGGATGCTTCTGTGTGGTCTGGGGGTAGTAACATTGTTGTTGGGTGGGGAGGAATGTATTGCTTGGGAGATCTGTTTGTGGACAAGGTCTGCAGGATAGTTGTGGGAGAGGAAAGCACTGATATATAATATAATACAGGGAAACATTCCAAATGGGAAAAATATATCTAAAAACAAAGATGATGTAACTTACCAAACGAAAGCGTTGGTATGTTGATAGACACACAAACAAACACACACACAAAATTCAAGCTTTTGCAACCCACAGTTGCTTCATCAGGAAAGAGGGAAGGAGAGGGAAAGACGAAAGGATGTGGGTTTTAAGGGAGAGGGTAAGGAGTCATTCCAATCCTGGAAGTGGAAAGACTTACCTTAGGGGGGAAAAAGGACAGGTATACACTCGCGCGCACACACACACACACACACACACACACACACACACACACACACACACACACACACACACACATAAATCCATCCGCACATATACAGACACAAGCAGGGTATATGTATAAATCCATCCGCACATATACAGACACAAGCAGGGTATATGTGCGGATGGATATGTGTGTATGTGTGTGTGTGTGTGTGTGTGTGTGTGTGTGTGTGTGTGTGTGGCATACTGATCTGAACTATGCAGCCTTAAAATGGAAGTTTTTTGATCACTCCTTATTTTGCTCCCTGCCACCTTGGCAATATGTACCGCAAATCATCAGACAGACGACCTTCCTGCATGCTTCGAGCATCCCCTGGTGCTGTTCCGAACCAATGCTAATCTTTGTAACTGTGACGAGCAGTGTGCAGATTGCATCTTTGTATCCCACAAAGAGGTGACAGTTCCCAGTGGCATGAATGGTTACTGTTTATTGACTGTCACTGAGTTGGTGAGTCATTTGCTACATTGTGGCCCACCTGTTCGCTGCTAAAGCCATGCTAGTCAGTGGTAACCCCTGTCAATGATATCCTGTTGCCCATAGCAGTTCACTCTGCTGATTGTGGTAGTATTTTCCTTAAATAAA
The DNA here is from genome assembly GCF_023864345.2 of Schistocerca serialis cubense. Classification (NCBI taxonomy): domain Eukaryota; kingdom Metazoa; phylum Arthropoda; class Insecta; order Orthoptera; family Acrididae; genus Schistocerca; species Schistocerca serialis. The sequence goes on from NW_026047592.1 coordinate 7,145,255, forward strand.
TCTGCTCACAGTACACCTTTGACACTGTGGTGCAAGAAAGCCCAATGACTACACACCCTTATAGAATAAGTGTCTCGAGCCATGGGTACCCACGATATGGCAGTGATAAAATCACCCTGTGATCAACTGTCACACTGCAGCTGTAAGCTGCACCTCCTTTTTCAGAATACTCAGGTTTATTAATTTGAAGTAAATCAGATCTTTTGAAGGAAAATTTAACAAAAAGAGCACATCCAGGAAAGGATGAAACCATGTCTAATTAACTGGAACACAAAATTAATAATTAGTGGTGACAAAGATCCTCTGCAATAAAATTCCATTTTAAATCACTCCTAATGCATACTCCCAGATAATTTATGGAATTAACTGCTTCCAATTGCTGACCTGCTATATTGTAGCTAAATGATATGGGATCTTTCTTTCTATGTATTCGCAGCACATTACACTTGTCTACATTGAGATTCAATTGCCATTCCCTGCACCATGCATCAATTCGCTGCAGAACATCCTGCATTTCAGTACAATTTACCATTGTTGCAACCTCTTGATATACCACAGCATCATACGCAAAAAGCCTCAGTGAACTTCCGATGTCATTCACAAGGTCATTTATGTATATTGTGAATAGCAACGGTCCTACGACACTCCACTGCAGCACACCTGAAATTACTCTTACTTCGGAAGACTTCTCTCCATTGAGAATGACATGCTGCATTCTGTTATCTAGCAACTCTTCAATCCAATCACATAATTGGTCTGATAGTCCATATGCTCTTACTTTGTTCATTAAACGATTGTGGGGAACTGTATCAAACGCCTAGCGGAAGTCAAGAAACACAGCATCTACCTGGGAACCCGTGTCTATGGCCCTCTGAGTCTCGTGGACGAATAGCGCGAGCTGGGTTTCACATGATCGTCTTTTTCGAAACCCATGCTGATTCCTACACAGTAGATTTCTAGTTTACAGAAAAGTCATAATACTCGAACATAATACATGTTCTAAAATTCTACAACTGATCGATGTTAGAGATATAAGTCTGTAGTTCTGCACATCTGTTCAACGTCCCTTCTTGAAAACGGGGATGACCTGTGCCCTTTTCCAATTCTTTGGAACGCTACGCTCTTGTAGAGACCTACGGTACACTGCAGCAAGAATGGGGGAAGTTCCTTCGCATACTCTGTGTAAAATTGAACTGGTATCCCATCAGGTCCAGCGGCCTTTCCTCTTTTGAGTGATTTTAATTGTTTCTCTATCCCTCTGTCATCTATTTCAATATCTACCATTTTGTCATCTGTGCGACAATCTAGAGAAGGAACTACAGTGCAGTCTTCCTCTGTGAAACAGCTTTGGAAAAAGACATTTAGTATTTCGGCCTTTAGTCCATCATCCTCTGTTTCAGTACCTTTTTGGTCACAGAGTGTCTGGACATTTTGTTTTGATCCACCTACCGCTTTGACATAAGAGCAAAATTTCTTAGGATTTTCTGCCAAGTCAGTACATAGAACTTTAATTTCGAATTCATTTAACGCCTCTCGCATGGCCCTCCTCACATTACATTTCGCTTCGTGTAATTTTTGTTTGTCTGCAAGGTGTTGGCTATGTTTATGTTTGCTGTGAAGTTCCCTTTGCCTCCACAGCAGTTTTCTAACTCGGTTGTTGTACCACGCTGGCTCTTTTCCATCTCTTATGATCTTGCTTGGCACATACTCATCTAATGCATATTGTACGATGGTTTTGAACTTTGTCCACTGATCCTTAACACTATCTGTACTTAAAACAAAACTTTTGTGCTGAGCCGTCAGGTACTCTGAAATCTGATTTTTGTCACTTTTGCTAACCAGAAAAATCTTCGTACCTTTTTTAATATTTCTATTTACGGCTGAAATCATCGATGCAGTAACCGCTTTATGATCACTGATTCCCTGTTCTGCGTTAACTGTTTCAAATAGTTCGGGTCTGTTTGTCACTAGAAGGTCTAATATGTTATCGCCACGAGTCGGTTCTCTGTTTAACTGCTCAAGGTAGTTTTCAGATAAAGCTCTTAAAAAATTTCACTGGATTCTTTGTCCCTGCCACCCGTTATGAAAGTTTGAGTCTCCCAGTCTATATCCGGCAAATTAAAATCTCCACCCAGAACTATAACATGGTGGGCAAATCTACTCGAAATATTTTCCAAATTATCCTTCAGGTGCTCAGCCACAACAGCTGCTGAGCCAGGGGGCCTATAGAGACATCCAATTACCATGTCTGAGCCTGCTTTAACCGTGACCTTCACCCTAAATTATTTCACATTTCGGATCTCCGTCAATTTCCTTCGATACTATTGCACTTCTTATCACTTTAAACATGCCTCCCCCTTCACTGTCCAGCCTGTCTCTGCGGTATACATTCCAATCTGAGTTTAGAATTTCATTACTGTTTACATCTGGTTTCAGCCAACTTTCTGTCACTAGTACTATGTGGGCATTGTGACCGCTTATTACTGAGAGCAGTTCTGGGACCTTTCTATAGACGCTCCTGCAATTTACTATTAGCACATTAATATTGTTATTCCCTGTTGCATTTTGTCTACTCCTACCTTGCCGCATCTCAGGAGGTGTCTTGTCGGGCCTAGGGAGGGAATTCTCTAACCTAAAAAACCCACATGTGCACTCCACATATACTCCGCTACCCTTGTAGCCGCTTCCTGCATGTAGTGCACGCGTGACCTATTCAGGGGGACCCTACATTTCTCCACCCGATAGCGGAGGTCGAGAAATTTGCACCCCAGATCTCTGCAGAATCGTCTGAGTCCCTGGTTTAAGCCTTCCACTCGGCTCCAAACCAGAGGACCACTATCGGTTCTGGAAACGATACTACAAATAGCTAGCTTAGATTCCACCCAGCGAGGCTTTCCGCCTTCACCAACTCCGTTAACTGCCTGTACGAACTGAGGATGACCTCTGAACCCAGACGGCAGGAGTCATTGGTGCCGACATGAGCAACAATTTGCAGTCGGGTGCACCCAGTGCTCTCTATCACTGCTGGCATGGCCTCCTCCACCTCTCGGATGAGACCCCCGGCAAGCAGACAGAGTGAACACTGACCTTCTTCCCCGACCTTTCCGCTATTTCCCTAAGGGGGTCCATCACCCGCCTAACGTTGGAGCTCCCAATATCTAATAAACCCCTCCCCCCATGTGCCTGCTCGGACCTTGCTGAAGGAGTGGCCACATGTCCACTCACAGGCAGAACGGGCGATGCCACACGGCCAGCCTCCACACTGACCCTCCGCCTCGTGCGCCGCAAACGCCGCTGAACCCGCCACTCCCCTTGGGAAGAGGGTGGCCCAACCGCGCCCGGTACCCGCAAAGATGTGTCGACAGCAGGGTCAGTGGGTGAAGCATGTAACACCTGGGGTGTACCATGCAACGCACCAGACTCACCACTGCCTGAAGACGGCTAACCGCGGCCATCAACACGTTCAGCTGTTTGCGAACAGTGGCCGGCTCCTCCTGTGTCCGTACACTGCAGTCACACATCCTATCCATCCTAAGAAATCAATTTACTGTAGAGAGTTAATCAACTTATAACTAGACTGCTAATTCACTAAAGGCGGCTGATAGTTGACTAAACTGTTGTTACTAGACACTTCCTGTAGCAAAACAATGAAAATCGCACTACCTGTCTCTGAACTGTATTGAAAACAAACACTAGCACTACTGGCACTATGGCTGACTAAACGGACTTTCTCTGACTGTATTCAAAACAACCACAAAATCTATGGAACACTATTACTAGCACTCGACAATTAAAGCTTCCTAAAAGCAAAAACACACGGAAGAAGAAGTGACAAGTAAGAAAAATAGAGTTAATACTAAAATTAGCATAGCTCGCTGCACAGCAGACGTGACGCAGACGGCAGTTACGTTGACACTGACACTATAAGGTTATTGAACGACTCATTGGGATTTTGAGTCTGACAATGCAGACACTTCTTCAATAATTCAGGATTGCCAGGTCTCTGTAAACAGGTTTTATGATATCCACAACTGCTGCTGGGATAGAATGTTTATGGCTGTATGACCTGTTTGAATACTGGGCATTGCGGTAATTGCACCATGAACCAGATCCAGGAGGGCAAAGATGGTGTACTGGTTTATCATCAGCTGACAGTCTCTGGAAGAAGGTAGCCCATACTGCCTGCTTCATTTTCAACAATTCTCATAATACTGTTGTAGTTCATCAATCATGTTGTCTGTCAGCCTGCTTCTTATGGTCTTACCACCTGAAAGTTTCTTGTCTCTCAAACTTTGTTTCAACTTCCTCAATCTGGTACCCATCCTCTTCTGGACATGACCAACACATTCCAGTTCTGTGATAAGCTTCTCACCATAAGGATGAGTGGCTACTACACTGTTATATGCATTTGAGTCTGCCTAACCTAAGAACTTAGTGTAACACACTCCCCTTTAGTTTACAGATCGATTATAAATTTCAACAGCTGCACATGCCTCCGTACGACTAGTTGTCCTTCATAATTTCTGTCACAGATATGCCCTTCTTCATTCCCTGATTTATACTTATAAGAATGTTTGGTTAAAATCTGGAAATCTATTAGCTTTCCAGTATCCACACTGGTCACTGTAGCAACAGAATTCTTAGAACTGCAGCTGCGCTTCTACCAAGTGCCCCAAAAGCTACTGATATGTCAATCATACCATCGTTTATTTCAGCAGCTTCATTTGCAGCACCCTTAATTGACTCACATGCAGCAGATTTCACAGCAGCTCCAATAAATCCTGCATACTTGTACATTTTACAAAGTGGGTGTGGCATATACATCACGACACACATTGTTTCTGCTGCAGTGTGTCCTTTGCCAATAGCTCCCAATCCATAAAACCACCTAACATTTATTTCAAAATAATTATCTTTACACTTATCAGAACTCCAAAATGAATGAGTATATTTACAACTGGCAGAATTAATGATAAGTTTCCCGGCTAGTCCATTTGATACCTCAATGTCTTCATGTAAACTAACTGGCCCTCCACATACATACAGCACACACATTCACATAACACCCCTGTTAGGATGTGTAAATGTATCAGAATATAACCTAACCTACCATTTACATGAGTTTTGTTTTGAGATAACTGTGTTATCACTATGTTTTATTTTAATCTTCGAAGCACTAATGGGTGTTTCTCTAGATACTCATGAGTTTGCCAGTATTTCATTGTCTGTAACTTCACACACCACATGCTGAACACAATGTTTCTCTTTATTCAAAAATTTATTACCATGAAACCCACATTTCTTAAAAACACTTCATTTTGGAGTCACACTTTTTGAGAGATTTAACAGTCTATTCGTCACTATTCCTCGGAAAAACGTTAGCACTTCGATATACAAAGCATGTTTATACTATGAAAAGATACGATACTATTTTTGACAGTGCTACCAATACAAACACATAATTTAACCTTTATAACACAGCAATCCACAGCTTTCTACAGGGTGGTCCATTGATAGTGACTGGGCCAAATATCTCACATAATAAGTAACAAATGAAAAAACTACAAAGAACGAAATTCGTCTAGCTTGAAGGGAGAAACCAGATGGCGCTATGGTTGGCCTGCTAGATGGCGCTGCCATAGGTCAAACTCATATCAACTACATTTTTTTAAAATAGGAACCCCCATTTTTTATTACATATGCATGTAGTACGTAAAGAAATATGAATGTTTTAGCTGGACCACTTTTTTCGCTTTGTGATAGATGGGGCTGTAATAGTCAAAAATGGTTCAAATGGCTCTGAGCACTATGGGACTTAACTTCTGAGGTCATCAGTCCCCTAGAACTTAGAACTACTTAAACCTAACTAACCTAAGGACATCACACACATCCATGCCCGAGGCAGGATCGAACCTGCGAACGTAGCGTTCGCGCGTTTCCAGACTGTAGCGCCTAGCACCACTCGGCCACTCCGGCCAGCTGCTGTAATAGTCACAAACATATAAGTATGTGGTATCACATAACATTCCGCCAGTGCAGACGGTATTTGCTTCATGATACATTACCCGTGTTAAAATGGACCGTTTACCAATTGCGGAAAAGGTCGATATCGTGTTGATGTATGGCTATTGTGATCAAAATGCCCAAGGGGCGTGTGCTATGTATGCTGCTTGGTATACTGGACGACATCATTGAAGTGTCCGGACCATTCGCCGGATAGTTACATTATTTAAGGAAACAGGAAGTGTCCAGCCACATGTGAAACATCAACCACGACCTGCAACAAATGATGATACCCTAGTAGGTGTTTTAGCTGCTGGGGCAGCTAATCCACACATCAGTAGCAGACAAATTGCGCGAGAATTGGGAATCTCAAAAACGTCGGTGTTGAGAATGCTACATCAACATCGATTGCACCCGTACCATATTTCTATGCACCAGGAATTGCATGGCGATGACTTTGAACGTCATGTACAGTTCTGCCACTGGGCACAAGAGAAATTACAGGAGGTTGAAAGATTTTTTGCATGCGTTCTATTTAGCGATGAAGCATCATTCACCAACAGCGGTAACCTAAACCGCCATAATATGCACTATTGGGCAACGGAAAATCTACGATGGCAGCAACAAGTGGAACAGCAGCGACCTTGGCAGGTTAATGTATGGTGTGGCATTAAGGGAGGAAGGATAATTGGCCCCCATTTTATCGATGGCAATCTAAATGGTGCAATGTATGCTGATTTCCTGCGTAATGTTCTACCAATGTTACTACTAGATGTTTCACTGCATGACAGAATGGCGATGTACTTCCAACATGATGGATGTCCGGCACATAGTTTGCGTGCGGTTGAAGCAGTATTGAATAGCATATTTCATGACAGGTGGATTGGTCGTCAAAGCACCATACCATGGCCCGCACGTTCTCCGGATCTGACGTCCCCGGATTTCTTTCTGTGGGGAAATTTGAAGGATTTTGCTATCGTGATCCACCGACAATATGCATCAGTGCATTGTCAATGCATGTGCGAACATTACGGAAGGCGAACTACTCACTGTTGAGAGGAATGTCGTTACACGTATTGCCAAAGGCATTGAGGTTGACAGACATCATTTTGAGCATTTACTGCATTAATGTGGTATTCACAGGTAATCACGCCATAACAGCATACGTTCTAAGAAATGATAAGTTCACAAAGGTACATGTATCACATTGGAACAACCAAAATAAAATGTTCAAATGTACCTACGTTCTGTATTTTAATTTAAAAAACCTACCTGTTACCAACTGTTCGTCTAAAATTATGAGACATATGTTTGTGACTATTACAGCGCCATATATCACAAAGCGAAAAAAGTGGTCCAACTAAAACATTCATATTTCTTTACATATTACACGAATATGTAATAAAAAATGGGGTTCCTATTTACAAAAACACAGTTGATATCAGTTTGAGCTATGGCAGCGCCTTATTGCAGGCCAACCATTGCGCCAGCTGGTTTCCCGCTTTGAGCTAGACAAATTTTGTTCTTTGTAGTTTTTTCGTTTGACACTTATTTCGTGAGATATTTGGCCCGGTCACGATCAATGGACTACCCTGTATATAAAAAATTACCGATTTTATTAGGTCTTGAAGTAATGCATGTAAAAATTTTAACATTTTCAACTGGTGTAATTTATATTTTAGAAAATAAAATAAAATACTTCCCACGCAAGTTTATAAGTAATATACATATCATTTTATTTGGAAAATTGCAAATTTTATAATCAGGTATAAAACCCGAAAAAGTGAAAAAGAATGTTTTCCCCTTCTAACTCCCCTTAAAGTTATGGAAATGTGCAAGCTTTCGGAGTCAGTGGCTTATTCTTCTGGCAGAAACAATGAAGGGGAAGGAAAAAGGAAGAAAGAAAAGGATTGTCAAGGTTTAGGAAATGGGGAGAGTTGCAGAAAAGCTGCAGAGAAACCCAGGCCAGGACAGACTTACTGAATGGGATGAGAAATATGTAACTAAACCAGTCCATCTCTCACACCACCAGCAGATGTGAAGTATTCTTGTGATTGGTAGTAAGTCATAAACATTAAATTATTTTCAATGTATGTTCATATGTAATACTGCACGTACCTTTGAGGTATCATTGGGCCCATTGGGAAGAGGATCAAAATTAGTCCACTGCTTTCTAATTATTTGGAGCATTTCACTAAATGAGACCATGTTCCCATCATTCCATTTGTTGCCGCTGAAAGGCATGTACTCGATAAATCTTACATCAACATTTTTCTCTTTTGTTAACTCCACAAAACTGCACACTTCATCTTCATTAAAACCTCGCATTACAACATAATTTATCTGTGGAAGAAAGACACCATTAAAAACTTGGTATCAGATAAAGCATGGTTTAAACAGAGTTTGAAAGACTTTTTGATAGGTAACTCATCCTACTCTATAGATGAATATCTTAACAGTGGCTGTTAGGCCAGCTTAAATAAGAATGTCTGTTAGATTTCAGTTCTGAGAGCACTTTGTCATAACAGTCAAGATTATGTACTTTTTGTTTGATAAATTTATTAATAGTGCATAACAATGTTTCAGTCTGACAGCGTATCAATTCTGAAAATATTAGCTGTTCCAGTTTGTATTGTATTCACCTAGTTTGACAATCTCCTGACAAATGATCAGGGTATTCAAATGTTTTATATTTTTTATGTTATACTTTCTGGCATGTTACTCACCCATGAGAATCGTCTCATGTTTTGGGTCTTGGAACAAAAGCTGAATCTAATCTAATCTAACCTACAAAATAATGGTTCTACAAGTCTGTTGTTATATTTGTATACCTCACTGATTCTGTTAAATTAATCTTTTTCTCTCTTTTTAGAGAATGTCTGAATTTATCTTAGCATGCCAAGCTGTTAACCTTCTTAACAATTTATGAAAATTAAACTACATACATCTCCAATCTTTTTCCCCACTCCAACGCACACATCTATTGCTGAAGGTATTATTTTAACTATTACATGAAATTAAGAAGCTTTCTTGAAACTGTGCTGCCATTTGTGAAACAAAGTTAAAAGTGTTCTCAAGATAAAAGGTCTTCACAAAAGGAGCATTTAGTATCCGTGCAGGTGGTAATACTGACAGCCATCATATAAACAAGCCCAAATGGTAGAACATCCTGCTTTACACATACACGCAATGGCAGAAAAAAGGAAAAGAGCACACCTTTCATTAAAGCTTGAATATATAAACTGATGAGACAAAACACTATGACCTCCTGTTTGATAATGTGTTTGTCCACTGTTGGAACACAATACAGCAGTGATTTTGTGTGGGACAAGTTCAACAAATTTCAGGTATGTTCCCAGCATTATGTGAGGTATGTTCCCAGCATTATGCAGCACCGCATGTCTAAGCACAGGTCATGTAATTCCCATAAATTGGAGATCAGTGGTTTCTGGGTGCAGAATTGGTATCTGATAGCATCGCAGATGTATTCCATCAGATTCAGAAGGGGTGAATTTGATTCTGGCCTCGTGACACTGAAAGTCATATTGTTGATGTAGTGATGTAACAAGACTGTTACGCCACTTGAGGTAGCCGATTTAAAGAAAGGCACGCGTACACACATGCCGACGGGCGTGAATTCTGGAACAGGATAACTATTGAATGGTAGCAAGAAAAGTACGTAGCTGCTTTATACTTAACTTTTATTATGTGATGAATACAGCGTTCTTCTTGAGACATTTATACTATAACTCTCAAAGTAGGTAAGGCTAATGGCGCCTTGCTAGGTCGTAGCCATGGACTTAGCAGAAGGCTATTCTAACTGTCTCTCAGCAAATGAGAGGAAGGCTTCGTCCGTATTGTCTCTAGCAATGTCGTCGTACAACTGGGGCGAGTGCTTGTTCGTATCACGAGACCTGCCTTGTGGTGGCGCTAGGTCTGCGATCACACAGTGGCGACACGCAGGTCCGACATGTACTAAATGGACCGCGGCTGATTTAAGCTACCACCTAGCAAGTGTGGTGTCTGGCGGTGACACCACATTCCTCCCCCGCAAATCGGCGAACGGTCGGGAGATAAGGCTGCCGCCCGCCGTGGGGAGGACCCCATGTCGACGTATGCGATGAGGTGGGGAGCCTAACAACAGGCGAGGCTGTGCCACCCGCACCCGGCCATTCGGTCCGAGGGGAGCTAGGAAACGCCTGAAAACCTAGTCCAGGGTGCACGTCAACATGCGGTGTATGCGCCCGTAATGAGACAGGAGGGGCCGAAGGGTCGACATCCATTGCGTCGGGGTACCCGACGCGCGATGACGTCATGTGGTCCGGAGCGGGCAAGAGTTCCATGGCGGAGGACAGCTGGTCACGGGAAGCGAGCGGCGGCGCATGACCCAGGGAGGCGCGTGGCGGCTGCAGCGAAGCGTCGAATGCGGGCGGCGCCGACGGGAGAACAGGCGGCGGCGGCGGCGGCGGCGGCTGCTGCGGCGGCGCGTTGCCATGGGGCAAAAGGGAAAGCATCGTCGGTAACACCCGGGGATGAGGCGAGCCAGTAGATGGGTCCCCAGGGCGCTTACCGGACGGCACCGTCGCTGAAAGCAGACGGGGAGCGGCACAACCCGTGCGACGACAGAGGCGCAGCTGATTGAGATGCCGACGCACCTCACCAGAGGCCCCCAAACCAAATACATCGCGCGGCCAAGGCAGCGAAGAATGCGCCCTGCGAGCCAACGCCGTGAACCTCGATAGTTGCGATAAAATACAACGTCGCCTGGAGCAAAAGCAGGAGTCTGCCGCTGCACAGGAACCTGATGCGGCGGATGCAGCAAAGACATCAAGGTGCGATGAGGACGACCGTGGAGCAACTCAGCCGGCCAGCGACCATCTCAGGGCTGAGAGCGATACGAGGACAAAAAGAGCAACAACGCGTCCTCCCGAGAATGCGACTCTTTCAATTTCAACATCTGTGACTTGAAAGTCCGGACCAATCGTTCAGCGGCACCGTTTGACTGAGGCGAAAACGGCGCGGATGTCAGATGTTGAATACCATTGGCCTGGCAGAATGACTGAAATTCTGCGGACATGAATGGTGGGCCATTGTCGGAAACAATAGTCTGCGGAAGACCTTCAATACAAAAGATAGCAGACAATGCTTGGATGGTGGCGGAGGACGTCGTGGAAGACATCCGGACCACAAAAGGAAAATTATTGAAGGCGTCGACCAGAACCAACCATCGAGCATTCCAGAATGGACCAGCAAAATCAATGTGCAAGCGTTGCCAAGGGGAAGTGGCTTTCGGCCATGCGAAGACTTTCCGCGGCGGTGCGGATTGTTGTTCGGCACACGCCATGCAAGAAGAACACATATTCATAATCGCAGCATCGATTCCGAACCAAGTACAGTGCTGACGAGCAAGTTGTTTCGTTCGCACTATACCCCAATGTCCTTGGTGAAGAAGCCGTAAGACAGAGGACTGTAACGAACGTGGGACCATGACTCGGGACTGATCATTATCAGAACGCAACAACAAAACACCACGTCGAACAAAAAGTCTCTCCCTGTGAGCAAAAAATCGGCGAACCAACGGATCCTCGATCCGAGACTTTGACAAAGGCCATTGCGTAGCAACAAAACGCAAAACAGTAGCAAGGACAGGGTCAGCAGCTGTGGCTGTAGCTACACGACGAAAATCAATCGGAAACGATTTGACCACTTCATCGGTTTCCGAATCCATGAACATGCAAGCAAGTTTGGAAGAATCGAATGCTTTATCCTCAGCAACAGGCAAACGGGACAACGCATCGGCGTTTCCGTGCTTAGCAGTGGACCGATACAAGATATCGTAGCGGTACTGCGAGAGGAAAATAGACCAGCGAATGAATTTCTGCGCCGTACGTGGAGGTACCGGCTTGTTCGGATGAAAAAGCGATGTCAAAGGTTTGTGGTCTGTGATGATGGTGAAGTGACGACCATACAAGAAATCATGGAACTTAGTAACACCAAACACGAGAGCCAAAGCTTCTTTCTCTATCTGCGAGTAATTTCTTTGCGCAGATGAGAGCAATTTGGACGCAAAGGCAATAGGGCGATCATGCGAGCCAACTTTGTGCGCAAGCACAGCACCGACCCCGAAATCCGATGCATCTACCATCAACAAAAGGGGTTTCTGGGGATCGAAAGGCGTGAGGCAAGTAATAGAAAGCAACGCCGATTTCAACTGGCGAAAGGCGCGTTCGCATTCCGTCGTCCAGAGAAACGGAACACCTGTACGGCGTAAGCGAGGAAGCGGAGCTGAAATGGAAGAGACAATGCGCACATTCACTTACACCTTGTGATTCTACATAGTTCAATGTTCGTGCGACCTCATCACGCAATGCATGGGGAACATTGCGCGCTCTGAAAAATTTCGGTTGTGCGTTTACTTTCAGTTCCAAATGTGCTTCATAGTTTTTAGCGCAACCTAAGCCCGGTGCAAAAATGTCAGCAAATTCGTCACACAGACGAGAAACACTGTCTGAAGGCACAGTTTGATTCACTGATAGGACCTGATTTACTATAGACATGTTAAACAACTGAAATTAATCTAAACCAAACAAGTTCACTGCAGAAGAAGAACGAAGAACGTAAAATGACACAAGTTTTGTTTGTCCCTTGTATGTTGCAAGAAGAGTGCACTGTCCTAACACAGGAATTTTCTGTCCTGAATATGTGGTTAGCTTAACATTTGCGGAACGCAACGGAGGTTTGCCCAGTTGTTTGTACGTGTCGTGATTGAGCAATGAAACTGCAGCTCCGGTATCGAGCTGGAATGGTATGACCTTGCCATTAAAGTCCAAATCTACAAAAAATTTATTGTCCAGCTGACGACAAGAGCGACTGTCTCGTGCAATTTGAACAGACACTGGTACAGAATCACTTGCTAATGGACGTGATTTCCGGCGACGTTGACGCACTCTTTTTGTGGGACGAACACAGTCACTGTTAGAGAAAGTGTCACTGGACGAAGTGGAATTAACGACATGAATGTCCATGGGCGAAGGTCCACGAGCCTGAGTGTCCCTGGTTCGATTCCGGCGCGAAGCAAAGGGCCTGGAATGATTAAGAGTGTCTGAACTGAGCTTTTTCTGGCAAACACTTTGAACATGTCCTTTCTTATTGCAGAAAAAGCAAATAGCTTGGCGTGACGGGCAATGTTCACGCGAATGTCTAGTAGCACACCGCGGGCATGATTTCACTGCATTTGTGGGCTGGCGCGGCAAACCTGGTTTAGCGCGCGGCGGCAGCTGTGCGGACGTACGCGAGGGCAGTTGACCGGGCCGCGTAGCGCGAGCGTGCCTGGCGGGCCGGTTAATGTTACACACAGCTGGCGAAGTTTCAAAAGATTCCTGAGCACAGTCAAGTGTGTCTTGCCTATCCAATATGTCTATCACTTGTTGAAGGGAGGGATTAACTAGTTTCAAAATTTGCTCCCATATGCAAACATCAGAAACGTTCTGTGCAATTGCATCACGCACCATTGTATCTGAATAAGAAAGACCACAGTCACAGTCAAAGGCACAGTCCCTAGTAAGTCCTTGCAATGTTGCTACCCACTCCCTATTAGTTTGACCGGCCGTACGTTTTGTACGAAAAAACGTATACCGTTTTGCAACCACATTAACTGTTTCTTTGAAATAGGCATCTAAAGCAGACAAAATTTCCTCGTAGGACAGAGTTGCTACGTCGCGTCGGGGAAACAATTTCACTATCACACGGTATGTGGACACACCGACACAAGAAAGCAAAAACGGCTGCCGCTCATTACCTTGAATTCTGTAGGCGGCGAGGTGGAAGGCGAATTGACGGGACCACTCTTGCCAAGACTCGTGGGTTGCATCAAAGGGTCGGAATTGAGGTGCAACAGCATCCAATAACGATTGCGTCTGCTGATTCTGCAAGCGATAAAATTCGGACAGTACATCTGGCGAAGCCATGACACAAGTAAATGTAAGCAATCAGAAAGAATACTTTAAATCGTCGCCAATCTGTAGTGACGTAACAAGACTGTTACGCCACTTGAGGTAGCCGATTTAAAGAAAGGCACGCATACACACACGCCGACGGGCGTGAATTCTGGAACAGGATAACTATTGAATGGTAGCAAGAAAAGTACGTAGCTGCTTTATACTTAACTTTTATTATGTGATGAATACAGCATTCTTCTTGAGACATTTATACTATAACTCTCAAAGTAGGTAAGGCTAATGACGCCTTGCTAGGTTGTAGCCATGGACTTAGCAGAAGGCTATTCTAACTGTCTCTCGGCAAATGAGAGGAAGGCTTCGTCCGTATTTTCTCTAGCAATGTCGTCGTACAACTGGGGCGAGTGCTTGTTCGTATCACGAGACCTGCCTTGTGGTGGCGCTAGGTCTGCGATCACACAGTGGCGACACGCAGGTCCGACATGTACTAAATGGACCGCGGCCGATTTAAGCTACCACCTAGCAAGTGTGGTGTCTGGCGGTGACACCACAGTTGAAACATGTCACCTTCATTAGGGACAGGGTGCGGACAGTGCACAATAATGTTCACACAGAACAAAGCTGTTATGGAGCCTTCAGTTACTACCACAGGTCCCATAGAAGACCAGGTGAATGTCCTCCATAGCATAATATTGCTCCCACTGGCCTAAGTCTGTAGCAAAGTGCACCTTTCAAGCACCAATTCACTCTGTTGACAGTGTATGTGCACAAAACCGTCAAGCAGGTGTAATGCGAAACACGAATGATTCAACCAGATGACACATTTCTATTGATTCACTGCCCAATCTCAATACTCCTGAGCGACAGAAATTGTAATTCAACAGTGTTGTCAACATGGGAACATACAGGGGTTGTCTGCAGCAGAGCCCCATGTTTAACAATGTGCAATAAATGGTGTGCTCTGAAATACTCGTCCTTCCACCAGCACTGTGTCATCAGACGTGCCACAGAAATTAGCTTCCTCAGCCGAATGTCATCTTTTTCAAAGGAACCATCCCAGCATTTGTCTTAAATCATTTAGGGAAATCAAGGAAAACCCAAATTTTGATGGCTCGATGGGATTCGGGTCCGTTGTCCTCTCGAAGTCAAGTCCACTGTCTGACCACTGTGGTGGCATGACCTAGTCTTAATTAAGCCAGAAAATCCTGGGAAATGCTGACATACTTATTGATTTAAGATATAATAATTCAAAACAATCCTTTCATGAATTTCACTACAATTTTCTGCTCTTTTGAAAAAAAAATTCTTTTGACTGTTTTGATGTTGTTTAGTATGTTTAAATAATGATGGCAGTCTCTATAAAAGGGCAGTTTGACTTTTAAGTTTAGTTATACTGTTTTAAACTACATCCTTCATCTATTTGTCCACCCAGAAGTGCTATAGGATATAACTTGAAGACTATGGTGAGGTGGTGGGGGACAGTCATGTGTTGAGAAGGAGGTGCTGCCAGAAATGAAGTGTGTGAGGTGACGTTATTGACACTGCATACAGGGAGAATAAAAATACTCTATTCCATATTCATTTACAATCTATGTCTGGCCCCATATGGTTTTACTTTTCTCCAATAAGAAAAAAGAAATTGTCAGTAACTGTCTTTATAAGGTCTTAAAAGGAAACAAACAATAGAAAATCTAGGCTGGAGTAATGACCATATTATAAAAAAGATACATTGCTGTATACAGGAGATGTTAGGTCACAGACAAGCACAACAAAAAGACTACTAAACATGTAAGCTTTCAATCAGAAAGTCTTCTTCCAAAGTGGACAAAACACACACACACACACACACACACACACACACACACACACACACACACACACAGGACCGTTGTTTCTCCCATGATGTGCAGTTGCTCCCAGTCTGGCCCTAGCAGCCAGAGACAGTGGTCATGTATGTGTGATCTGCATTTGCGCGCGTGTGTGTGTGCGTGTGTGTGTGTGTGTGTGTGTGTGTGTGTGTGTGTGTGAGGGAAGGGGGAGGGGGTTTGCACCAAAAGCTTACGTGTTTACTAATAGGTGGTGTTCTTTCCCCCCCCTCCCCCCCCCCTGCCAACAACACATCTACACTATACAGTGAGTGCCAATCTATCCTTTTCATAATACTGTCGTTACGACCTTGCCAAGAGGCATATTGTGGAGTAATCCGAAGGGCTCTACTAATTTGTACAAGAGGAAGGAGAGCACAATCTCAATGTAAGTTTTTAGAAAACTGGTATGTGCATTACTTCTGCAAACCTTTCAGAAAGAACACGGTATGCACTTCATTCAGCAAGATGAGTAATAAACAATATTAGCAATACTGCATCAAACTTGTTCACTTTCATCTTTGGATTAAACATTCGATTTCAGAGAGTACAGAATTTGGCAGAATCAAATTTTGGGGATATGTGGAACTGGGACAATGGCATATTTTTTACCCATTCAACAAACTAAGCACTGCTGATTGCTACTTTCATTGTGTCTGCTGCTGCAATGCATATATGAAACTATAAGTGCAGCATCTATGATGGAATAAAATGTTATACAAATGAAACATACAGGCACAGTGAAATAGAGTAGTATGGCTCATCATTTCGGTCTCACAGATTAGCAGGTGTTGACTTGAAAGATAATACTTAAGAAGTTGAATCCAAAGGAGAGGATGTACCGTATTTACTCAAATCTAAGCCGCACTTTTTTTCTGGTTTTTGTAATCCAAAAACCGCCTGCGGCTTGGAATTGAGTGCAAAGCAAGTGGAAGTTCTGAAAAATGTCGGTAGGTGCTGAAACAACTAACTTCTGCCGTCGAATATATGTAGCGCTACACAGGCATGCTTCGTAGGCACAAAGATAAATACTGGCGCCAAAACCTCTGCGTCAGTAAATAAATTAAAAAAAAAAGGTGGAAGACAATTTTCATACATTATCCAACGAAGTAAATACAAATTCCGTATTGTTCATCTTTGAATGTAGCAGAACTTCAATGTATTACAAAAATCCGACTGGCAAGACTGTTTGGGATGTTTGTCAATATGGCCAACCCTACGTTCTGAATTTTTTCCTACCTGTGAGAAGAGATGATTGTTAATAGCAACCTGATGAAATGTGAATCACATGCAGTATTCTCTTCATCATAAGAGTAATATGAATATAAACATTTTGCCACGTATTCTTTCGTGTTTGCTGCTATCTTATTTAAATCCTGTCTGCCTAATAAACTACGAAACTAGAGTGAGACAACAGCAAACGCGGAAGAATATACGTATCGTGTCATGTTTATATTCATATTATTCTTATGCCTAATAGTGATACAGTCAGAAATGAAGCACGGCAACTGACTAGATTTTTATATCCAAGATGACTCTAATTTCTGTGCAGAATTTGATGTACTAAAGAAGCGGCCGCAAAGATTTTCAAATGGAGAAAAATTTTTGCCTAACTCTCGTTCAGAACATGTTCTATCATACGCAGTCTATTATTTGGTTCTTGTTGATCATTATCAAAGAAATCAGCAGTGTAAGTAACAACAAATAGTAGTCTCTTGCCATTGTTTCGCTAATGAGATGATTTCTCTCTCTTTTTTTTTTTTTTTTAATTGTAGGCAGCGGTAGCGTGCACAAAAGCAAGCCATGCCGCAAGCGACGACAGGTCGCAAACACGCACTATCAGAATGCGACAAACAATGCATGACACAGTACAGTAATGCATTTTCAGCTTAGAGTGACATAAACGCCTATAACAAGGAAAACGGCACTTATCGGATCAAAGCAAAATAAGCAATCGATTCAAACCAGACGAAGCACGTGAAAAAGGAAGGGTACCAGTATAAATACGGACGGAGCGCTTGACGCATAGCAAAGGCTACCTGGTAAAGCTTAACTGCTAAGCTTACGACTCGAACCAAACTACTGTAGCTGTATCGTCATTCATTCGACCTAAATTGTGTCTCATATTACAATGGACCGACTTTGTTTCGATTTGGAGGTGTGGCCTAAAACTTTTCTCTCCCCTTGAACTTCGAGTCTCAAATTTCAGGTGTGGCTTAGATTCGGGAATTTTTTTTTTCCTTCCTTTATTTCGAGTCTCATTTTTCAGGTTTGAGTGCGGCTTAGATTTGGGTAAATACGGTAGGTGGTATTTCAACTAATTCTGACTATGAAATAAAACAAAGTACAGCAGGGAGCTCTGACAAATCAAAGAGCAGCGATGAAGATTCTGATGAATAGTAAAGTATGAGTTAAGAAACAAGATGCTACTGAGATCGTAAATTTTTGTTGTGTTGATGAATCTGTTAACAAATATATTCAAAAATGCACTGAAACATTGGCACATGTAGTGTTGGGAGGTGATAAACTGTCATTACTGTTAGAGGAGCTCCGTATTTCTTGCTGTTCTACTCCTACATGACACTGTATCTGAAGGTATAGAATGAATCTTCACTGGCTAGAGAAATGGGTAACACAATTTTACAAGTCTCTGCTGTCATGTAATCTCTTCAGGGAAATCATGACTGTACTAAGATTCGGTTTGTGGTTGACAAGGTCAGAGTCATTAAGAAATGCAAGGCAGCTACCATGTCAGTCCTAGAAGAGAGAGACGTAGCAAACTGCCAAAGCATGTACAGTCCCGGTCCATATGTTTGTGGTGATGTACTAACCAAGTAATACTGTGTGTCAGGCAGCGCATTACTCAAGAACCATCATGGAAAAAGGTGGAGTGGTAATTTATGTAAAAAACTACATATCTTACAATGCATTAGATTTAAAGAGCCATTGTATAGAGCAACAAATTGAAGTATGTGGTGTTGAGATTTTTTGTAAATGACTTCACGGCTGTAGTGTTAGCACTGTATAGATCTCCCTCAGGGAATTTGAATGTATTTCTTAAGCACTTAGATTCTTTATTATCCATACTGTACTCAAAGTCCAAGAACTTGATAATTACTGGTGACTTTAATGTTGATTTCCTAAATTAGAGCAATAGTAAAGCTGATTTAGTACATTTAATGGAGTCTTATAATCTGATGGCAATAGTAGATTTCCCAACTAGGGTTACTGTTAACAGTAAAAGTCTGATAGATAATATATTTATAGATAAGTCTACATGGAATGAGATCACTGTACATCCAATCCTTGGCCTTTCTGATCATGGTGGTCAATTGCTTAGGCTCAATTACATCAGTGTGTGCAACAGTTCCGAGCATTCTTGGAAATCTTTTAGGATAATAAATGAACAGGGCCTTAAAAATTCAATGATAGCCTAAAAGAGATAGACTGGAGCCGAGTTGATAGGGAAACAGATGTAAACAAAAAGTACAATTCATTTTTAAATGAATTCATGTCTGTATTTGAGTCCATCTTTCCCAAAAAAAGTAGTTAGAAATAGTCATATAGGCAATGCCAAGAAGTCTTGGATCACTACAGGGATAACAACATCTTGTAGAACAAAAAGGATGTTATACAGTTCTCTCAGGACTTGTAATGATCCAAAGAAATGACAACACTACAAACTTTACTGTAGCATTCTCAAGAAGGTTATAAATAAATCTAAAAGTATGTGCATAAAATCAGAAATTGAAAGCTCAGAAAATAAAATTAAAACTATAAGGAATGTAATAAAGAGGGAAACTGGCAGGAAAACAGGGAACGTGTCTCAGGTAGAGATTAAAACAGGGGACAGTATCATAAAGAAACCTGAGTTGGTTGCAGAAATATTTAATAACCACTTTTTGAGAGCAGCAGAGAAGACAGGCTGTAATGGTTCTATGGAAGAATCATTGTCCCTCCTACAGAAAGCTATTAGCAACAGAATCCCACAGTTATCTTTATCTCCAGTTACTGTAAGCGAAGTCATAAGAGTAATTAGATCATTAAAAAACAAAAATTCTGCTGGTGTGGACAATCTTTCTAGTAAAATACTGAAACACTGTTATAAATTTGTTAGTCCCATCTTATGCAACATATTCAATGCATCCCTACAAGATGGGATTGTCCCTGACAGACTTAAGTTGGCTGTAGTGATTCCTCTCTTTACAAAAGGGGATAAAAGCATTGTTACAAACTATCGCCCAATATCCCTATTAACTACCTTCTCGAAAATTCTAGAAAAACTCATGCACAGGAGGATTGTAGACCATCTCAACTTCCATAGTATCTTAAGCAAAAATCAGTTTGGTTTTCGTGCCGGTCTTTGTACTGAACAGGCAATATTCCCTTTCAGCAACCAAGTTTTGGAAGCCATTAACAAAAAAATGTCTCCAGTGGGTATTTTTTGCGATCTTACGAAAGCCTTTGACTGTGTAAACCACCAAATTCTTTGGAAAAAGGCAGAATACTATGGTTTAGGTGGTACTGTTGGCTTGTGGCTACAATCATATCTACAGGATCGGAAGCAGACTGTAATGCTAAATGGCTCTTCTGGAGAACCTGCCTCGTCTGAATGGGGCACGATAACGTGTGGTGTGCCTCAAGGCTCTGTTTTGGGCCCACTGCTTTTCCTCATCTTTATTAATGATCTTCCTCTTTGTTCTGAGACAAACAGCAAATTTACCCTGTTTGCTGATGATACCACAATTCTAATTGACGATTTGATTGATCATGATCTTGAAAAAACTACAAATACTGTTTTTAATGACATCTTAAATTGGTTCTCCTCAAATGGTCTCTCACTCAATGCAGATAAAACTCATTATATGAGGTTCCATACATCACAAAGTAATCCCAATGAAATTGACATAAAATGTAGAGATCAACCAATACAGAAAGTTGAAGACACAAAATTCCTGGGTGCTTACATAGACAGTAAATGTAACTGGTCAATTCACATTCTTCATCTATGTAAAAAACTTAGCTCGGCAACATTTTCACTACGGGTAATTTCTTCAGTGGCTGAAGTTGACACTATTAAGGTTGCCTACTTTGGCTACTTCCACTCATTGATGTCATATGCTATCATATTCTGGGGGAACCAACCACTTGCAAAAAAAGTTTTCACCATCCAAAAAAAAGCAATCAGAATAACGTGTGGGGTCCATCAAAGACACTCTTGCAGGCACTTGTTTCGGAAGATAGGTATCCTAACAACTGCCTCACAGTATATTTTTTCCTTGCTGACCTTTGTGTGCAAAAATTATTCCATCTACCAAGACAACAGTAAATTCCATGGTTATAACACCAGAAACAAAAACAATCTACATTTAGAAATGAAACGTCTCACTCTGGTACAAAAAGGAGTTTACTACTCCACCATTAAGCTGTTCAATGCTCTACCACTACATATCAAATGTGTTCATACAGAACTGCCAAAATTTAAACGAGTTCTCAAAGATTACCTGACAGAGAAATCTTATTATACTGTGCATGAATACCTGAAAGAAAATGTATACCATCACTAAACTTATTGTGTCTAGAAGTAGTTCAATTGATTTTATTGTGCATTTGGGCATTAGCACACTTTTTGTAACAACAGATTGGCTGTACATGTATTTACTCTTGTAGGCCTAATATCGTATTTAACTTTGTGCTCTTATCTTTAACCTTTATTTGAAACTCCTTTTGCTGTCAAATGGTTGTTATGTTATCTAGCTGACATTGTATCTGTTACTGTATTTATAGTATGTCTTACTTAAACTATGTACAATTTGCCATTGAATTGCCCTTGTATAGTTTAAATTGAAACCTGTATAATTTGACATGTTCCATATCCTTGTGATTGACTCACTAACTGAATCTATGGAACAAGAAATAAATAAATAAATAAATACTGAAGTGTGATCAAGTTGCACAAATATGGCTTTAATAATAAACTCTGAGCAATATGCCTCTAAGGACTCAACAAGACAGAACACTGATGTGCACATTACAAACTAGAATCACACAGAGAGTCAGTCAGCACTGTTCCACACTAATATATGTGCGAGTCACCAGCAGATGGCATGGCAGGGACCGCGCCGCACGCTTGGCTTCCAGAGACAGAATCCAGCAGCCAGCCTGCAATGATCAGTCGGTGACCAATTTAAAGACGCATGTACGGCAACACCACTCTCGGTGCACTCACACTGACACATACTAGCACGATACAGCAGTGATGAGTAGTAGTACCCCTCCTGTCTTGTGCGCCTTTTATCTGGCTCTACAATTTACTTTCCTAGACCCACACAAATGCCTGATCCTCCTAATTCAATTTGCTCTGCAGACTATTTAAATTTTTTTAAAAAAAAGGCTCCACAATTGCACTTTGTGTGCCAGTTACTTTCCAATACATTGGCACCAGCTGATCTTATTTAAGAATATTCAACTTTCGTAGCCATACTTACAGCACATCCTTTGCTTCCTGGCCTAAATCCAAGTTAACTCCCAGCCCCTCCCCCCCCCCCCCCACCACACACACACACACACACACACACGCCCCTCTCTCCCCCCCTCGCTAATCAGCTAGTTGTGTGCTGTTATCTCACATCACACCCTAGTCTACGAGTGCCCAGCTGTCTGGCACCTGACCCCTCTACCTGCACCCCTAGCTAGCCCACAGATGGCTCCCCACTCTCCCACGAGCCACTAAATGCTTCCCTCCAAACCCCTCCCATCTCTCTCCATCTCTCACATTGCCTCAACCCACCCCATCCTACCCCACTCTAAAGCCCCACCTCACTCCAGAACACTCACCGTGGGCCAGTAAAGAGCTGGCAGTTGAGCGACCACACCATAAGGAGACATGCATGCGCATGTGAGTGAGTGTGTGTGTGTGTGTGTGTGTGTGTGTGTGTGTGTGTGTGTGTGTGTGGGCGCGCACGCATGTTTTCCCTACAGCTAGAAAAAGAAAGTGCATTCTGGAAGCTTGCCAAGTAACGTACCTTTTAGTTTGGAAGGTAGAAGACGAGGTACTGGTGGAAGTAAAGCTGTGAGGACGGGTCGTGAGTCGTGCATGGATAGCTCAGAGGGTAGAGCACTTGCCCACGAAAGGCAAAGGTCCCAAGTTTGACTCTTGGACCGGCACATAGTTTTAATCTGCCAGGAAGTTTCATATCAGTGCACACTCCACTGCACGGTGAAAATCTCATTCTACATACCTTTTGTTCGTGTGCCTATCAATGAGACAGTGCTTCTGCCTTTTGGTGAGCCATCTCCTTTATTCCTAAATAATTCGTAATTTTCAACAGAAACTTTCCGTATGTTATTATTGCATCCTACATTACAATATGCAATTTCCACAATATGTGGTCATCTGTGAATATAATTGGGGTAACAACTGTAGGAGACCAAAAACTGACTGCAGTAAGCAAGTTCAAGTTATTGTACGCTGCAGTAGTTATGCAGAGGTGAAGACGGTCACAGAGGATAAGCTAGCATGGGCAACTCCATGAAACCAATCTTCAGATGGAAGATCACAACAATAAAAACATTTGATTCAGCATACACCAGACTCCAAACAGCGTACACAACCTGTATGCTCAGAAACACAGAAAATCATATTGGTTCCATCAGCAGGAAACTTCAGCCCGTAATTGTTATGGAACACTGCGGCGATTTTGTTCATTAATAAAACCCAAAACTGGGGAGTAATAAGAGAGTATTGTTGTAACTTCTTATCAAGCTGGTTACCAAAATACATATTAAGAAGACTGGTAAAGTGTTATTTTAAAGGGGTCACTCCAAAGCGCCATGAAAGTATTTGAGCAATGTATAAAATTAGAGAATCAGTGCACAATATTGAAAGCCTATCTACATTATCTATATCTGCATGACTAGTCTGTAATTCACAATTAAATGCTGGCAGAGGGTTCAGAGAACCACCCTCAACCTATTTATCTACCATTCCACTCCCCTACAGCATTTGAGGAAAACCAAACACTTCAATATTTCCGTACAAGTTCTGATTTCTCTTATTTTATTACAATGATCATTTCTCCCTATGTAAGAGGGCTCTAACAAAATATTTTCACATTCGGAGGAGAAAATTGATGATTGAAATTTTAAGAACCTGCTCCAGCAAAATGCTTTTGCTTTAATGATTGCCACCCCAATTCACATGCGATATCTGTGGCATGCACTTTCCTGTTTCCCAATAATACAAAATGAGCTGCCCTTCTTTGAACTTTTAAATGATGTCCTTTGTCAGTCCTATCTGGTAAGGATCTCACACCATGCAGAATACTCCAAAAGAGGACAGACAAGTATAGTTGTAGATAGTCTCTTTAGTAATCCTAATCTTCTAAATGTTTTACTATTAAATCACAGTCTTTTGTTTGCTTTCCCACCACATTATCTATGTGAGCATTCCAATTTTAGTTATTTGTAACTGTAATTCCTAAGTATTCAGTAGACTTCACAGCCTTTAGATCTGCGTGAATTATCATGTAACCAAAATTTAGTAGATGCCTTTTACTACTCATGCGGATGACATAACAATTTTTATTATTTAAGGTCAGTTACCACTTTTTGCATCATATGGATAGGTAGCCTAAATCATTTTGCAGTTCGTTTTGATCATCTGATCACTTTACAAGACAGTAAATGATTTGCAAGACTGTAAATGATAGCATCATCTAATAGGACTGCTCAGATTCTCTCTTAAGTTGTTAATGTAGATCGGCAACAGCAGGTGGTCTATAACACTTCCTTGAGGAATGTCAGATATCACTTCTGTTTTACTTGACAATTTTCCATCAATTACTATGAACTGTGACCTTTCTGACAGGAAACCACACATCCAGTTGCACAACTGAGACAATACACCACAGGCACACAATATGATTAGAAAATGCTTGTGAGGAACTGTTTCAAAAAGTCTTCTGGAAATCTACAAATATGGAATCAATTTGAGATCCCCAGTTGAAAGCACTTATTACTTTGTGTGACTAAAGAGCTAGCTGTGTTTTAAAAGGTCGATATTTCTGAATCTATCTTGGCTATTTATCAATGAATCATTAACTTTGAGATAATTCATAATATTCAAACACGATATATGTTCCAAAATCCTAATGCAAATCAACATTAGTGATATGAGTCTGTTATTTAGTAGATTACTCCTCTTTTCTTTCTTGAGCATTGGTGTGACCTGAGCAACTTTTCAGTCTCTAGGTATGGATCTTTATCAAATAAGTGGCTATATGTTGTTGTTGTGGTCTTCAGTCCTGAGACTGGTTTGATGCAGCTCTCCATGCTACTCTATCCTGTGCAAGCTTCTTCATCTCTCAGTACCTACTGCAACCTACATCCTTCTGAATCTGCTTAGTGTATTCATCTCTTGGTCTCCCCCTACGATTTTTACCCTCCACGCTGCCCTCCAATACTAAATTGGTGATCCCTTGATGCCTCAGAACATGTCCTACCAACCGATCCCTTCTTCTGGTCAAGTTGTGCCACAAACTTCTTTTCTCCCCAATCCTATTCAATACTTCCTCATTAGTTATGTGATCTACCCATCTAATCTTCAGCATTCTTCTGTAGCACCACATTTCGAAAGCTTCTATTCTTTTCTTGTCCAAACTATTTACCGTCCATGTTTCACTTCCATACATGGCTACACTCCATACAAATACTTTCAGAAATGACTTCCTGACACTTACATCTATGCTCGATGTTAACAAATTTCTCTTCTTCAGAAACGCTTTCCTTGCCATTGCCAGTCTACATTTTATATCCTCTCTACTTCTCCCATCATCAGCTATTTTGCTCCCCAAACAGCAAAACTCCTTTACTACTTTAAGTGTCTCATTTCCTAACCTAATTCCCTCAGCATCACCTTACTTCATTCGACTACATTCCATTACCCTTGTTTTGCTTTTGTTGATGTTCATCTTATATCCTCCCTTCAAGACACCATCCATCCTGTTCATCTGCTCTTCCAAGTCCTTTGCTGTCTCTGACAGAATTACAATGTCATCGGCGAACCTCAACGTTTTTATTACTTCTCCATGGATTTTAATACCTACTCCGAATTTTTCTTTTGTTTCTTTTACTGCTTGCTCAATATACAGATTGAATAACATCGGGGAGAGGCTATAACCCTGTCTTACTCCCTTCCCAACCACTGCTTCCCTTTCATGTCCCTCGACTCTTATAACTGCCATCTGGTTTCTGTACAAATTGTAAATAGCCTTTCGCTCCCTGTATTTTACCCCTGCCACCTTTAGAATTTGAAAGAGAGTATTCCAGTCAACATTGTCAAAAGCTTTCTCTAAGTCTACAAATGTTAGAAACGTAGGTTTGCCTTTCCTTAATCTTTCTTCCAAGATAAGTCGTAAGGTCAGTATTGCCTCACGTGTTCCAGTATTTCTACGGAATCCAAACTGATCTTCCCCGAGGTCGGCTTCTACTAGTTTTTCCATTTGTCTGTAAGGAATTCGTGTTAGTATTTTGCAGCTGTGGCTTATTAAACTGATTGTTCGGCAATTTTCACATCTGTCAATACCTGCTTTCTTGGGGATTGGAATTATTATATTCTTCTTGAAGTCTGATGGTATTTCACCAGTTTCATACATCTTGCTCACCAGATGGTGGAGTTTTGTCAGGACTGGCTCTCCCAAGGCCGTCAGTAGTTCCAATGGAATGTTGTCTACTCCAGGGGCCTTGTTTCGACTCAGGTCTTTCAGTGCTCTGTCAAACTCTTCACGCAGTATTGTATCTCCCATTTCATCTTCATCTACATCCTCTTACATTTCCATAATATTGTCCTCAAGTGTATCGCCCTTGTATAGACCCTCTATATACTCCTTCCACCTTTCTGCTTTCCCTTCTTTGCTTAGAACTGCGTTTCCATCTGAGCTCCTGATGTTCATACAAGTGGTTCTCTTATCTCCAAAGGTCTCTTTAATTTTCCTGTAGGCAGTATCTATCTTGCCCCTAGTGAGATAAGCCTCTACATCCCTACATTTGTCCTCTAGCCCTCCCTGCTTAGCCATTTTGCACTTCCTGTCGATCTCACTTTTGAGACGTTTGTATTCCTTTTTGCCTGCTTCATTTACTGCATTTTTATATTTTCTCCTTTCATCAATTAAATTCAATATTTCTTCTGTTACCCAAGGATTTCTACTAGCCCTCGTCTTTTTACCTACTTGATCCTCTGCTGCCTTCACTACTTCATCCATCAAAGCTACCCATTCTTCTTCTACTGCATTTCTTTCCCCCATTCCTGTCAATTGTTTCCTTATGCTCTCCCTGAAACTCTGTACAACCTCTGATTCTTTCAGTTTATCCAGGTCCCATCTCCTTAAATTCCCATCTTCTTGCAGTTTCTTCAGTTTTAATCTACAGGTCATAACCAATAGATTGTGGTCAGAGTCCACATCTGCCCCTGGAAATGTCTTACAATTTAAAACCTGGTTCCTAAATCTCTGTCTTACCATTATATAATCTATCTGATACCTTTTAGAATCTCCAGGGCTATATATGATTTCTAATGGAGCTATTGTATCAGCATTCTCTGAAAGAAACATAACTGCTTTATGACACTGAGGAGAGCTACTACTAAGTTACTCACAGTTGCAGTTGTTCTTGATTTCAATACTGTAATATTTACTTTGTTGTCTTTGCTGAAGAAATTTCAGAAAACCGTGTTTAGTAACCCTGCTTTAGTAGCACTGTCATCAGTAGTATTACCACAGCTATTGCGCAGTGAAGGTATTGGTTGTGTCTTGCCATTGGTGTACTACACATGCAACCAGAACCTCTTTGGATTTTCTTCCAGATTTCAAAATGAAGTTTCACTATGGGAACTATTAAACACATCTTGCACTGAAACACACCCTAAGTTTCGAGCTTCAGTAAAACATCGCTAATCTTGGAGATTTTGCATTCTTTTAAATTTTGACATGCTTTTTTTCATTGCTTCTGCAGCTGAGTTTTGACATATTTTGTGCACCACCCTTTTAATTTATTTGGTATCCTTTCAATTTATTTGGTATATATCTCTTAATTGATGTCAATACTATTTCTCTGAATTTAAACCATGTCTGGTCTGCACTTACAAAGTCAGACTTGAAGGAGTAGAGACTAAGTAGAGACCGTCTCCTTGGAAGGCGTCAAGTTAATTTTTATCTGCTTTCTCATTAAATACCCTATTGTGTAGGGCTGAAAATTAATAGGGATAAGGCAAACAGAATGTGCAAAGTAAGTGGAAATTACTCGTCTCTTCCCCGATTACAGTGCAATAGAAGATACTACAAGATGTTGACAGATTGCCATATCTCGGTAGCTTTATATGTAATAATGAGGTCACAGATGCAGAAATCAACAGCAGAACTGGAAAATCAGTCCATATGGCAATTAGGTCTGTAATATGCCAACAAAGCTTTGACTGTACTCCTTTATCGTTTATATGTGTGAGACTTGGAAAATGTCAGTAAAATCAGCACACAGTCTCCATATTTTTCACCAACAATGCTAGAGATGAATTCTGAAGATGTTAACCCAACCAAGTTACAAACGATGAAGTGCTGAGAATACGAGGTCTACACAGCCTGCACAAAATTATTGTTGAAAGAAGACTGAGGATTGCAGGTTATGTTCTACGCATGTAAGGTGGAAGAATCCCAAAATCACCACTGTTGTTGAAATCAATGGACAGATACCGATGTACAGGAAGACCTTTTAACACCTGGAACTTTTGCAATGAATCTTCAATGCATGGACACAAACTTGGAGGAAGGTGAGAACTTGGCAGCTGATCGAGTGAACTAGTGGAAACCAGTTCCTTGTATGGTACACAGCAAATCTGAGTAAGTTAGTAAGTAAGTAAGTAAGTAAGTAAGTAAGTAAGTAAAGTAAGTACAACTGGGGATTTTGCAAAACTGTTGGATGATCGATATTATTGCCTAGATTTGACACTGTTGGACTTCTACTTTTTCCTTGATGTGTATTCTTCAAATTGTGAGTTTTACGAGAAAGCTGATAGATACTTACCAATCAACCTTCCCTGACATGAACTGACATTGTCTCTTTATAAATTCTACTGTGCTAACAATTATCTACTGAGAATCCTCGACTAGGTCTCCGCAGCTCAAATGAGCCAGTTTCTTTTAAATTTCTGTCTTTGGCTATAATTGTCTTCCAAGTATGGTGACACAACATCCTGTCATGAAACTTTTGCCTTTACACTTGTTTACTTTTCTGGACACTGCCTTTTTCTGCACTCCGCAGGTTTCCGCTACGTTCGCAGGTTCGAATCCTGCCTCGGGCATGGATGTGTGTGATGTCCTTAGGTTAGTTAGGTTTAATTTGTTCTAAGTTCTAGGCGACTGATGACCTCAGAAGTTAAGTCGCATAGTGCTCAGGGCCATTTGAACCTATTCCTGACGTGCTGTTGTTTGGAACAACAACTGACATGATCCAAAAAATTACTTTCTTTTATTATAGCTTCACTTTTATTTTGTCTAATGATTACTAATTTCAGTATCAAATTCCATCATCAAGCCACTATATGATCAGAAAGCATAGTGTATCGTTAAAATATTGTTTAATAAACAGATTACCATTATATCATCATTCCTTAAAGTAATGTCCAAAGTGGAAGGACAGATGATTAATTTTGAGTATATACAAAAGTCAGAGTACTGAACCGGATATGAAAGAAGGAAAACCAGAAGGGCAGTGAGAGAGGGGTGCCTTCTATCACCTTACTTCCTTAATATGTTCATCAAGGAAGTAATAACAACAACAAAGAAAAGATGACAAGAATCAAAAGGAAATTTCTGGAATACGCCAAGGAAATGTGATAGGACCATTACATTTACAATGTATATAAATGATTCAGTAGAAAGTGTCAGAGGCTCCTTAATATTGTTCACAGGTACTACACTTGTCCATCAGAAAGTAGCAACAACAGAAGACAGTATCAATTTGCACAATGACCTGCAGAGGATTGGTGAATGATGCAGGCTCTGGCAGTTGACCCTGCACATAAATAAATGTAACATATCACACACACACACACACACACACACACACACACACACACACACACACAGGAAAAGAAATCCAATACTGTACAACTACACTATTAATGACAAATTGCTGGAAACAGAATCTACCATAAAATATCTAGAAGTAACTATCCAGAGCAAACTTAAAGTGGAATGACCACATAAGACAGCAATAGAAAAGCAGATGCCAGACTAAGATTCACAGGAAGAATCTTAAGTGAATGTAAATTACCCCTGTGTCCTTACCCAGTAGGACTGACAGAAGAGAGAAAGAAGATCCAACGAAGTGCGGAGTGTTTTGTCACAGGATCATTTAGTCGCTGTGAGATCATTACAGAGATGCTCAGCAACTCCAGTGGTAGATGCCATAAGAGAGCAGTTGTGCTTCACGGAAAGATTTACTACCCAAATTTCGAGAGAGTAGTTTCCGAGAAGAGTCTGACAACATAATAGTTTCTCTCATATACAATTCACGAAATGATCACGAGAAGAAAATTTGAGAAGTTAGAGATAATACAGAAGCGTACTAATAGTCATTCTTCCCAAGCACTGTTCACAAGTGGAACAAGGCAGAGGGGATCAGTTGGTGGCATGAGACGTACCCCCTGCCACACACAGTTAGGTGGTTTTTGGAGCATGATGTCGATATGGAAACTTAATTGCATGCATATACACTGCAGATTGACGACATTGCAATAGTAAATCAGAGTAGGAACTAAATAAAATGTTTCAGGCCTTAAATCAAGAAGTGGTAAAACTAAAGCTAAAAATGAATACAAAGAAGACAAAAGTTATGGCTAGAGAAAAGAAAGGAGGTGGAGGTAGGACTGACACAAGAACAGGCAATGAGCAACTCAAGAAAGGAACTGAAATTCAATATCTCAGTAGCATTTTGCAAGAAAACAATCAATATTTCAAGGCATTCAAGAAAAGAATAGCACAGGTGAAGAGTTCCTTCCAAAATAAGAAGAAGCTGCAACTGAATAAACATATCAGCTTCCACATTAAGAAAATATTTGTAAAGACCTTTGTGTGGAGTGTTCTGACACACAGATGCAAAATCTGTACATTGGAAAAGCCAAAGGAAGCTCGCCTCAAACCTGCTGAAATGTGGTTCTGGAGGAGAAGTACAAGAACTAGCTGCATTGACAGAAAAATTAAAGGAAATAGGAGAGAAGAAAGAACCACTGAAAGTTATAGGCCAGGGCAAAGCAAAATATACTGGACACTTAACTGGAGACGATAATCTTTTAAAAAACATTTCTGAAGGCAAGATCGTAGGTAAGAAAACAAGGGGATGACTGAGAACATCCTACTTAAACAACATGATCAATGAATGGGATATTCTTCACACATGGAGATGAAGACAACTGCTGAAGAGAGGAAGCTGTGGCCGCAGAGACAAGGTTTAACCTTTTGGAAGAGTAAGGACAAACTAATACAAAATATGAGTCTGCATGGTGGCTACATATGGAATAAATGACAACTTCTTGTGTGCAGTCATCAAGTCACTTACCCCAGTAGGTGTCTTATCTACTAAAAGTAAAGGTCACTGTTGTGCTTTCAATAGATGTGAACTGCACCCTGAAAATGGTATGTCTAGTTTGCAGTTGTACAGAAGCTTTTTATTTTGCAAAATGGTTCAAATGGCTCTAAGCACTATGGGACTTAACATCTGAGGTCATCAGTCCCCCAGACTTAGAACTACTTAAACCTAACTAACCTAAGGACATCCCTGCCTGAGGCAGGATTCGAACCCGCGACCGTAGCAGCAGCACGGTTCCGGACTGAAGTGCCTATAACCGCTCGGCCACAGTGGTCAGCTTTTATTTTGCACAGAAATTTTTGATAATAAGATGAACTGATGCTGGCACTTGCTACTGAAACCAGTAGTACTTAGACACAACAAAAATGTGACTACAAAATTAAGAATAATTTTTCCAAACAATCAAGTATTTTTTCCAAATCAACACCACAATAGAGGAAACTTATTTTAATCTAAAGACACAAAAGAAAAAAAGAGAAACTGTAAAGATCTTGAGTCTCATAAGACTCTCTTGGGAGGAAAATATAAGATATTTAATTGGTAAACTTGCAAGGCATACTTTTTTATGTTGTATAAACTACGAAACTGGTAGCATCATCAGCTAAAATTTACTTCTTCTGTCTTAATATACCTTCCTTCACTTACAGCTGCAGTGTGGAGACAGGGGTGAGGGTGGGAGCGGGGATGGGGGTGAGGGTGAGGGAGTACTGCTTTAAAATGGTGATTCTTGTATTGATATTCTTAACAACAGATTTATATCTTTTGCTTATGAAAGTCTGCAAGCGATGACAGCTGCACTAGTAATACCTTCACAGAGTCGTATTCAAGTTGCAAGGCTAGATCTATGCCAGCCATGACACGCTCCCAGCCTTTCCTCCTCATGATCTGCTTGTAGCATTGGGACTGCAGGGTGTCTAAGCTGATGTTCAGACTGTCAAGCCCTGCCCTCTGCAAGGCAACCAGCTGTCTTGTCAACATGAGGCCATCGGTTGTCATTAAGACACTTTCGAGATCTTTTATTTTCTTCAAGGCACCCGTGAAACAGCAAATTATTCTAAAGAAACTGAAACAAATAATTTGTAACATTGCTGCTGCATATGAAACAAAACTCCAGTTGATAAATTGAAAATAAAAATTCCTTAAAAGTTAACTAAACATTTGCCCTAATACAAAGAGATAAGAAGGGTTAATAAACTGAATTGAAGAATGCAAGTTAAGATAGCAATGAAAAAATAATTAGAGGCATAAGATCACCTACTGCAACAGGGAAATGGGAATCAATATGAACCATTACCCAGCTACTGTCAACTGATTCCATGTCTCCATGCACACTGTATAAACCACTTTGGCTTGTACGACAAAGTACATTGTTGTACCACACATTACGGTTTTTTCCCATTCAATGCTCATGTGGAGTGTGGGAAGAATGATTCTTTAAATGGTTCTGTGCATGCTGTAATTAATCTTGCCTTCATGGTCCCTATAGGAGTGATACATATGTGGTTATTGTATAATCCCTAAATACCTCACTTAATACAGGTCCCTGAAATTTCATAAGTTAGGTTTTGTCATATATTTGGCATCTATCTTCACTTGTCTGGCATTTCCAATATTTAGTAGCTTCTTGATGATCTCCCATGCATCAAATAAATCTATGATCAACATATTACACTATTTTGTATACATTCAATGTCTGCCATTAGCCTTATTTGTTATGGGTCATACTTAAGCAATATTCTAGAATGGGCCACACAAGTATTTTGTAAGCAATGTCCACTATAGACTGATTGCATTTTCCAGTATCTTACCAATGAATTGAAGTCTGCATTCTGCTTTGCCTACAAGTGAGTCTATGTCACCATTTCATTTCATCCAGATATTTGTATGAGTTGACCAATTAAGACTGTGATTATTTGATAATGTAGTCATACAATACTGTCTTTTATTTGTTTTGTGATGTGCACCAATTTACATATCTATGGACCAAATTGAAATGTTATGATCTGACTCAAATTTGTGCAGATTTTTTTCGGGTAATAATTCATTATAGACAACTTTATCATCCAGGAAAAGTATGAGGTTCCTTATAATATCGTCTTCCAGAACATTAAGGTACAACATTAATGTAATGGTATAAATTACTATAACTGTATAAATAAGTTTATAAGTGTGTAAAATACATTGAACTATTTGTTACAACAAAATATTGTACCGGTATACTCAGCAAGATGTTAAATCAGCAGATAGCTACATTTTATGTTCAACATTTTGTGTACAGCATATATGCTGGAAAGGATTTATACCCAAATTAAATAAATCTGAAGAAATGGTAGTGCGTGTCTGGAAAAAAAATCCGTTACAACTCATACAGTCCAATTTGCTATTATGTCACTGTTACTGAAATATAATACAAAGTAACTGAATTCGATGAACATTCTCAGAGTGCAATATGCCTCAGAGTGAAATGCACAGTAATGTCAACATTATTTTTCAAGGCTATGTTTGTGAAAATCGATGAAAGCAAACCACACATTTTGTTCTCAATCTGCAGAAGCATTATGCACTGTGAAACACTGTACTGCTGTTATACATAAAAGCTGTCTCATTGCCAACATCTTTCCCCTGCTGGCTGTTCTACACTTCTCATCACTGATTCAACACGTTGTAAGATATTTTATGCTGTATGACACCACAGTCCAATCTGGTTAGGATAGCATAAAAATAATATACGAATTTCAGTATTGAAACTGGAACAGCAGAACAGCTCTCATCACACTGGATATCAAATCGAGGTTGGATTACAGCCATGGGTACATCATTTCATGCTACTCAACTGTATGTCATATGTCAGAGTTCTTCAACTGTAGTGGCTGGCGACTGGTGGCTGGCGACTGGTGGAATACCCATCTCTTGGCATCCTGTGAACAGACGTTCTCCACAGGTGACAGATTTGAAGAAAATGCTGGATGGAACATTCTCTGTATCGAGGTAGCTCAGTACAGCTCAGGTGATGTGTAGTCTTGCATTATCTTGTTAAAAGATAACATCACGGAGCCCTTGAAAATAGCACACAGCGATAGTCCTTAACAAAACACAAATGAAATGGCTGCTGTCCAAATTACTGGCTATGTGAACCAGAGGTTGTGACATGTATCCAGTTGCACCCCATACCATCACATCACATGCTGGACCCGCATGAGAATGACAGGTACAATCTGGCCAGGTCTGTTGGCATCAGAGCCTCCACACACAAGTACATCAATTGTGACGATGTTGCAGAACCGAGACTCGTCTGACACGATGACACAGTGCCATTCCTGTGTCTGGCATTGTTGTCAGTTGCACCGCTGTCAGTTCACCTCTCTCTAGAGCTGCATTAAGGGCTTGATAGTCTGTGCTGCTCCAGATGCCATCACATTGTCTGTGTGGATATTTGTCTCACTGTATACAAGCCCACTTCCTGACTAAATGTACACAACTTCACTGCAGGATCACGTACACATGAGCGAACACTTGTCTGCCCTCTCAGGTGCTAGTTGGGTGGCACTACTGAGGCACTGCAAGGCATTTAGCATGGCCCTCCTGAACCTACCAATTCTATGTTCGCACAAAATGAGATTCTGAGCAATGCAAGCAGCAATATAGTGAAACAATAAACCAGAGTCTCACCGGACCATGAGCCTGCCACTGCCAAATCTGGAATGCTGATAAACTTTTCTCCTTCTTCCATTATGCTTAACACGGTCTTCGTGTAAACAACCAACACTGAAATACAATTTCTGAATGAGAAACCTGCTCCAAAAGCTTTTCTTGCATACAGAATATGCATGGGAGTGTTGAAAAGTAATGCCTCTGAATTTTTTATTCTGTTCTCAATATTGGTCGAGGTATGACACGTCACGCATATTACTTCGTCAACTTTCCCACTTCACTGACTCATGGCACACCCCCCTCCCACGAACAGATGGAGTCGCAATAGGCAGCCCACTCTGACCAGAGATTGTGAATATGTTTACGGTGCACTTCGAGGAAGAGGCCCTGATGTCATCCAAATGGAAATCCATCTTCTTCTTCACTTCTGTTATGTGGATAACACACTTGTCATCTGGCCTCATGGAAGAGACAAACTTCTTGACTTCTTTGTACATCTGAACTCCACACGCCACAAAATCAAATTCACTATGGAGACCAAAGAAGAAGGAAGACTACCATTCCTGGACATCATAGTCAGGAGAATAATGGACAGCACCGTGTATCTGACTCTATAAAACACATAAACTCAGTTCTCCCTATGGCACTGTGAATAATTTCAATAACAAAAAGTGAGATGAATGTTGCAGCTTACATTTAATTTCCACTTTGGCTTTGCATTCAAGATCAGTCTTACCTGAGAGTGCAACATTACATCTTTAGTTAATTTAATTATATGTTCATTAGATTTTGGTTATAAGGCATGTTTTGCTGCCTAATGTTTCATCTCCAAGTACTGGAAACAATCCATGGAGGAAGAGGAGTATGTAAGACATTGGTGGACCAGGTTGGAAGAATCTGTGAATTTCAATACTCTGTAGAAGAGCTCAATCATTTGAAAATAACTTTCAGACCTTGTGGCTATTCTAACAGATATACATAAGGCACTACATTCTAAAATATTTGCATCTTTCACTGAAAAACAAGCAACTAGAGGAAAAGTTCTCTTGCCATTTGTAAAAACAGTTGCAGATCACGACCTCTGAGTGCTATGAAGAGAAGGTATTGACGCAGTGCTTAAACCAAACTGAAGACCACAACAGCAGCCATACTCAAGTAAATTGCTATGCAGTAGTTTCAGTGAATTTGACAATGATGTGAAAGCTTTCATGGTGGCCCATTCATATTGTGGGGTAGGGAATGCCACTGACAGGGCTGGAATTGTAGGTGACAGATGGATTTTTGGCAAAGCCTTGTATCAATACCTCCTTAATTATTGAGCTGAAAAACTGTAAAAAACATTCATACAGTAAAATCACCCAAAAAAATTTACTATTTCTGCAGGTATTGTGCCTTCTGTTTCTTTTTCATTACAAAAACACTATGTCACTGTGATCTGTGTAACACACATTCTGGAACATGTTCCAGGAATGTCATGAAACAGACAGCTTTAAATACTTACTCTAGCTCATCTTTCAAGACTTGCATGCCAACAACAACACCATCTATCCAATCTGTTTTTATTTCACTTTCATGTAAAGATTTCTCCACAAAGGATATCATCTGCCATGTAGGCAGTGCAAGAGGAAATTCCACACTAACATTTGGGTAATCAAGTGGATTCTGTGTCTTGTCAGAACCAAGTACAATCAACCCAATTTCATCTTTACCACTGGTAAATATCTGGAAACATATTAAATGGTAAAAATAAGTTTTGTTTATAACAAGTTGTATACCAATAAAAACGTCACACACAGATACTCTTTATAAAATTATTTAATTGGATAGATAAAAAATCTACTCACCAAGCAGTGGTAGAACACACACATAAAAGACTGTTGTGATAGGCAAGCGTTTGGAGCCAGTGACTCCTTCTTCAGGCTGAAGGGTTGCAGGGGAAGCAAGAAGGGTGAAGGAAAAGGACTGGAGAGGTCTAAGAAAAGGGGTAGATTTTGAGAAAGTTACCCAGAACCGTGGGTCACGGGTGACTTACCGTACAGGATGAGAAGGAAAGACTAATTGTTGGGGACTGCATCGGGCAAGATTCGGAAACCTGAGAGCTTAAAGGTGGAAGACAGGGTAATATGCAAGACAGAGATTACTACTAAAACTGTATATGAGTTGATAAGAGTGAGAAGCTAAGTGTATTGTATGCAACAGTTGTGGGAGGGGGCAGTGAAAATAGACGGGAAAGACAATGAAAGATGTAGAAAGCTAAAACGGAGTGAAGCAAAGAGTAATTACAGTGAAGAAAATCTGAGACAGGAGAAATTAACATAAATTAAGGCAAGGTGGGTGGTGAGAACCAAGGACACGTTGTAGTGCTAGTTCCCACCTGCAGAGTTCTGAGAAACTGGTGTCTGGCGGAAGAATCCAGGTGGCATGTGTGGTGAAACAAGTGCCGAGGTCACATATGCCATGTTGTAGAGCATGCTCTGCAACAGGATATTGTGAGTTTCCAGTATATACACTATGCCTATGCCCACTTCTCCTAACTGATAATTTGGTGGTAGTCATGCAGATGTAGAAAGCTGAACAGTGTTTACATAATAGCTGGTATACGACATGTGTCGTTTCTATTTTTCGCCTGATCCGCAGTTCTGGGTGAATTTTCCAAAATCTACACCTTTTCCTGGAACTCTCCAGGCCTTTTCCTTTACCCTTCTTCCTTCCCCTTCAACGCTTCTGTCTGGAGGAGCCACTGGCTCCGAAAGCTTGCCAATCACAAATAATTTATTGTTTTTGTTGTTATAGTTACTCTTTATAACCTACTTAAAATACATCACGTACCCTCCTCTCCACAATTCTTCGAACACATAGTTTTGCCTTTTGTAAAAAATCACTGCGTTTCTGTATAACATACTTGGAGTCAAAGTGTCCAACATCTATTACAATTATAAACAGAAGAAAGAAAGTCATTGTATTTATTGGCAGTATTACGCAATCAAATATTTTGACAAAGTTCCAGTGGTATAAATTTACAAAATCTTACAAATAAATATATACGTTTATTCTTTAAATCAATTCTTAGCAATAACATAATAGTATAAATTGCAGAATCAATATAGCCAATTTTAATGTAATGACTGCAATACAAATACAACATAACAGCGGTAAGTTATAACAAATGAGAGAGAGAGAGAGAGAGAGAGAGAGAGAGAGAGAGAGAGAGAGGCATTTCGACAATGTTTCATTACAGTGTGAAACTTATTAGAATTAAAATGAAGCCATAGTGAATTATTACATTCCAAAAATAATAATTATTGTGTTCTTTCACCCCAAAATAATACATTCATTAGGTAATACATACTTTTAATTTCAGAAATTTTTACAACAGCTCTGGACTTCACTGCCTCGATGAATTTATTACATGTGTCAATGAATGAGGGTTGATAACACTGCTTTAGTCATTCAATTGTTCATCATGTGATATTCGCAATGTTCTTAATAACTTCTTATGTAAAGTTCTATCATCAAAAAGATAATCTACGTAAGTTTTAAAAGTCGCGAATCTTTAAACAACAGCTTGAAAATGGGTATACCAGTATTTTGTATACATTCTAGCATTGCTAGATTTACTTTTAAATTTTAAAGTATATGAGCAGATTGAGCGACTTTCCATCCAGAAAATTTGCTGTTGGCAAGACCTCACTACAAAGAAAAATGGTCTTTCCGGAGTCAAATGCTAAAAAATTCATAAATACCAGCATTGTAAGTGATACAAACAGGTATTAAGCACCGGGCATAAATATCGTTCTGCTTGACGAGAAAAAAAGTAGGTAGATGAAAGAGTAAATTGGGTGCAAGGATTGAACATAAAGTAACCCAATTTACAAAGGGGGGGGGGGGGGGGGGAACAAGAGGGTCACTGCTCAAGAATTGAGAACTGCCCCCCCCCTCCTTTCTTTTACAGGCTTGGTTTCACTTTTCAGATGAGACCATGTCCCCCATATGTGAAGAAAATAGCCAATATGTAAAGAGAATTACAGATAAAGAGTTTTCTAGAATGAGATTTTCACTCTGCAGCATAGTGTGCACTGATATGAAACTTCCTGGCAGATTAAAACTGTGTGCTGGACCAAGACTCAAACTTGGTGATCGTAACCCCAGACCTGTGTTGCCGTTTTGGGAGGTAGATCTCGTATTTGGAAAGAGGAGATGACAGTTAGGGTACTATGGGCCAGCAGCTGCCATCAATTTTTGATGGTGCAGAACCCACAATAGTGGAACTTCTGCCTAGTCCAAAGGCACCTGTTACCAGTCTTACCCCACAATAGTGTATCGAATCCAGAAGTAATGTCGAAGCTGATAAAAAGTCATATGAGAGATTCCTGTAATCTAGGTGTGACTGCACCAATGCTGCATACAGCCATATCAAAGTAGAGTGGACCACACCGTGGTCGGTGTCGCTGAGGCATAGAAGAGCATTCAGGTGCGACCTACATGTCTGCTTTAGTTGGCAAAGATGGGGAAGCCATGTCAACTAGGCATCAAAGACCGGTCCTAAAAAACACAATGACAGAAATGCATAACGTAGGTCATGGCAGCCAAAAAATGGATGCTATGAGTGAAAGTCCAGGATTGTGCTTGGTGTATTGCTCCCTGCATTCTGCCGCCAGCAATAGCCGTCGCGGACGAACAAAAACGATGGGGACACCATATGTCATGCAGCTGCCGCCAGATCATTGATAGCCACAAAAAGGAGAGTGACACTCAAAACAGAACCTTGTGCAAGCCCCTTCTCCTGCAGGGGGGGATGCTACAGGAGGCACCAACCTGTACCCAAAAAGTGTGACATGGAAGAAAGTTCTGGATAAAAATCAGGAGTGGGCCATGGAGGCCCCACTCCTTTAAGGTGGCAAGGACGTTATGGCACCATGTGGTATCATAAGATATACACGCAGATCAATGAAAACTGCAACAACGAACTGATGCTGAGCAAAAGCTGTTCAGATAGCACACTTCAAGTGGACTAAATTATCTTCAGTAGAGCGCCCTTGGCGAAAAGCACCCTGGATCGAAGCCAAAAGATCCGGGGATTCAAGGACACAATACAGCCTTCGACTAACCATATGTTCAAGTAACTTGCAGGACACTGAGTAAACAATCTGGACGTCAGCTGTCCGTTTGAAGAGGTAATTTATCTGATTTCAAAATTGGAGTAACGGCATTTTCTCGCTACTGGGAAGAGAATTCTGCATTGCACCAGGGATGGTTAAAGAAAGGCCAGGTACACTGATGGAAAAATTTGCAACACCAAAAAATAATTAATGTAGAGTAATGAAATACCAGGAATATATTTGTTGAGACAACATATGTAAAGTGATTAACGTTGCAGGATCAATAGGAGTGTGAGATAAGCCACCGCAAATGTAAATGTAAATGCCGGTACGCTATTGTACACGTGTCATGTGTCAGTTTGTGGGATGGAGTTCCATGCCTGTTGCACTTGGTTGGCCAATACAAGGACAGTTAATGATGTTTGTGGATGGGTTGAAGCTGTCATCAGATGATGTCCAATATGTGCTCGATTGGAGGTAGAGCTGGTTATCGAGCAAGCCAAGGCAATATGTTGACACACTATAGCATGTTGGCTTACAACAGCAGTATGTGAGCAAGTGTTATCCTGTAGGAAAACACCTCCTGGAATGCTGTTTGTGAATGGCAGCACAACAGGCCAAATAACCAGACGGACATACAAATTTGCAGTCAGCGTTCGTGGGATTCATACAGACAGTTTTGTCAGTGAAAAAGCGAAAGCCATTGTCGATGCTCCAGGAGTAAAGACAATCAAGACATTGCTGAAGATGCCACTAAGTGAGACAGGTTCATAGAGAATTGCAATAGAAGGCAAAATCATCAAAAAAAAAAGGGAGCCGGAGATGCCCAGTGGGAGACAGGCCATTATAGGGTTTATGGTGATAGCAAAGAGAATGACACTCAGAATGGAACACTGAGACACACCATTTTCCTGGATAAAGGTGTCCGACAAGGCAGACCCTTCATGCACCTCGAAAACTCGGTCTTTTAAAAATGTCTGAAGGAAACAGGGTAGGTGGCCACGGAAGCCCCACATGTGAAGAGTACGGAGGGTACTAGCTCTCTAGCAGGTGTCATAGGCCTTCTCCAAATCAAAAAACACGGCGACAATCTGGGATTTCTGCAGAAAACCATTCATGACATGGGTGGGCAAAATAATGAGACGGTCCACTGCAGAATGCTGTGTTGAAAGCCACACTGTGCATTCATCAAAAATTGTGAGACTCGAACCACCATATTATCCGGGCATGAATCATATGTCCCATCACCTTGCGAACACACTGGTAAGAGAGATGGAGTGGTAGGT
This sequence comes from Schistocerca serialis cubense, assembly GCF_023864345.2. Lineage (NCBI taxonomy): Eukaryota > Metazoa > Arthropoda > Insecta > Orthoptera > Acrididae > Schistocerca > Schistocerca serialis. The sequence goes on from NW_026047592.1 coordinate 7,186,753, forward strand.
AGAAGGAAGAGTGTGTGTGTGTGTGTGTGTGTGTGTGTGTGTGTGTGTGTGTGTGTGTTTGTGTGTGTGTGTGTGTGTGTGTGTCAGAGAGAGAGAGAGAGAGAGAGAGAGAGAGAGAGAGAGAGAGAGAGAGAGAGAGAGAGCTAATTTCGGCAAGAGCTGGATTTCCATCAATAAACTGAGTTGAAGTCTGCTGTTGTGGTCTTCATCCAACTACTGCTTTGGTGCATCTCACCAGCCTATTCCAGCCTTTGTAAGCCTCTTCATCTCTGCATAGTATTTCAACCTAAATCCACTTAGAATGGTGAACCGCCATTCAGAGAATAACTTTTTAACAACACAGTTTGACTTCTGTAAAGGCTTCTATACTGAGAATCCAACATAATATCTCAAAAATTCAATTCCAGTAGAATTAAATAGTGGAAATTATCCCCCCTGTCATCTTGCCAAATCCTTTGACTGTTTAGATTAAAAAATTCTGTGAGGGGGAGCTAAAATAGTATGGCATTAAAAGTCTTCCCCTTGCATGCATTGAGTTGTACTTTAACTACAGAAAATGGAAGGTCACATTAACAAATGATAAGACAGGAATAAGATTAAACTCAAAAAGGGAGAACATAAAATATGGTGTGGCACACAGTGTTTGCTGCCAAGTCCACAAAAATGATTTACTTGGGGCACTGGAGGGCTTTGGAAAAACTATAATGTTTTGCAGTGTCACAAACTTATTGATGCAAGATCTAAACTCATCCATACCAGAAACATTCAGGAGAATAACAGAACAGGCTTGTACTGATCCACAGGTACCAGCTTAAGGCCTAAAAACTTGTATTGTGCAGTTCTAAAGAAATAAAAGCGACTTACAGATATGAATATCAAAAGTAGGGATAAATGGGCAATTAGGCTCCCATGTTCTAAGTTCCTGGGTATGCAGATACCAATCACGTGTGAGACCAGCATGTGGGTCAGTTAACCGAGAAGCTCAGTTCCGCCCATTTTGTGCTTAGAAATCTCTTACTGTATGAAACTGGACAAAGGATTGCTAACACACTTTCACTCAGTTTACTCATATGGCATAATCTTCTGAGGTACTTCAGCTAAGCGGAAAAAAATATTTATTCTACATCTTGAAAAAGCTTCTTCAGGGACCCATGGATTCTCACACTTACATGCCTATAGAAGTTATATTCCCTAATGGTATTTGTGATTAATAACAAGAGTTAGTTTAAGATGAACTCAGCAATTCAGAACTGCAATACTAGAAGCAAAAATAATTTCCATATATAAAAACCTAAAATCAGGGTTGCCACAAGTTTCTCCAAGTGAAATTCCCTGATATTTCTCTGATTCCACAGACACGTTTTAGAATTTTTCCCCGACAAATTTTGAGGTCTCAAGGGGAGGTAAAGACATAAGTCGACAAAAGAATGTCAGGGCTTTGTATTTCTCCCCCATTTTGTTTTAGGGCGCAAAAACAACTAGGGTCATATGTGTCCATGCCAAAACTGTGAAACACAAAGATGAAGAGAGGAGTTAAAAATGATTACATGTCAACGTTTAATGACAGAAGATAGGACAGCTACAAGCAGGGACGTGGAGAAAGGTCTATGAAGTACGCAATAGGGAAATGGAGGCCCAGAACTAAAAATTAAATGGCCTTCACCATATTGCTACAACTGATAAAAAGTAAAACACGGTCGACAGCCCACGCATTGTTCACTAAAATGGCCAATAACTCAGATGGCAAACCCAAACGAGAATGTAAACGGTAAAAAAAAGGGCATCCCCTCAGGAAACGGCAGACAGTTAAAAGTTGGGTGCAATGTGCACAAAGTAGTAGGGGAGCACCACTTAACAAATGGTGATAGCTAAAAAGGCAGTGCCCAATATGCAACCTAGTTAAAATGACCTCCACGCCGCAGGAGGACTGAGAGGAGGTTGTCCAAGCCACTGGGAGAGGCTTAATAACCCAGAGCTTATTCCTATGAATGGAGGACCAGTGGCGATGCCAAAGTGACACCACCACCTGACAGAAAGCAACAAGAGATCATCAGAGGTAATGCAAGAATTATTGGGCTGAAGTACGAGGAATGCAGCTTTGGCAGCCGTGTCAGCAACCTCTTGGACCGATATGACCTGGAACCCACATAAACATCACAGTGGCTCCATAAAAAGTGAGCAAGTGGAAGCTTTCCTGGAACCGGTGCACTAAGGGATGGACAGTCTACAGTGCACAGAAGCTTTGAAGGGTGCCAAGAGAGTCTGAGCAGTGACACAGTGAAAAGAGTATGTCAGCAGATGTACTCCATGATCTGATACAGGGTGAAGAGCTCTGCTGTAAATACTGAGCAATGTGCCGGAAGTCAGTACCAAAAAATGTTGGTTGACGTTGAAGGCACACCCGACACCACGGTCAGTCCAAGAGCCATCAGTGTACACAAAGATACTATTGCAAAATTCCATGCATAGGTCGTGAAACTGAAGGCAATAGACCGAGCCTGGTGCAGTGTCTTTAGAAAGTGAATGAAGGTCAAGGTGAAGATGGGCTGCCACACGAAGCCAAGATGGTGAAGGGTTCACACCCATCGAAAAAGCTGCAGGGAGCATGAAGTGGGAGGACCAAGATAGTTTTGTATAAAGCAGGAGCCTCAGGAATTTTGTAGTTTCAATGAATGGAAGAGCAACAGGCCCAAGATGTAAAAATGGTGGGAGAAACCAGCTGTGCTGCCAGAAATTCTTACAAATGTTTTTGTCAGTAGAAAAACTTAAGCCACTGTCGATGCTCCATGAGTAAAGATGATCAAGACATTGCTGAAGACACCACGCAATGAGACAGGTTCATGAAGAGCAGCAGTAGATAGCAAAATTATCAACAAAAAGAGAGCCGGAGATGCCCGGCAGGAGACAGGCCATTGTAGGGTTAATGGCGACAGCAAAGACGACAACACTCAGGACAGAACCCTGAGGTACACCATTTTCCTGGATAAAGGTGTCCGAGGAGGCAGACCCCTTACGTACATCGAAAACTCGTCTTTTAAAAATTCCTCAAGGAGATGGGGCAGTTGGCCATATGTGTAGAGAGTACAAACGATACTAGTCCTCCAACAAATGTCGTAGGCTTTCTCCAAATTGAAAAACACAGCCAGTCTGGGATTTCCACAGAAAACCATTCATGACATGGGTAAACAAAGTGGGTGATAGCCAGAAGGAAGTTGTTTGTCCTTACCAGGCTTAGGTGTGGGTATGACAGTGCCTTCACAACAGTGGCTGGAAAACATGCCCTCTGCCCAGGTCCAGTTGTACGTATTAAACAAAAAGTGCTTGCCCACAAGAGAAAGGTGCTGCAACACTTGAAAGTTAACAGTGTCTGGTCCAGGGCGGAGGATTGAGATGAAGTGAGAGGATGGTCTAGCTTCCTCATAGTAAAGGCAGCACAGTAACACTCAGGATTCTGAGAAGAGAAGGGTATTGCCCGACTCTTCTCTGCTCATTTCCAATAGAGGTAGGCAGGACGATAGTGGGAGGAGCTCAAAATTTCTGCAAAATGGCGACCCAAGGTGTTGGAGATAGCAATAGGGTACACGATGATACTGTCTGCTGCTGTCAGGGCGAAAATGGGGGAATGGATCTTGCTCCCAGAGAACCGTCAGAGGTTGGTGCACACGATGGTAGAGGGGGGGGGGGGGGGGGTGAAACTGTTAAAAGAACTAGTGAATGAAGTTCAGCTACCTTTTTGGTTATCCCGAAGAATGCGAATTGCATCGCAGGACGCTTCAGTCCACCAAAGGACTGGGACACAGCATGGTAAAGAGGAAGTGTGAGGAATGGAATGTTCTGCGACAGTAAGGATAATGTTTGTAAGAAATTCCACCTGGTCATAGCAACTGCGGAAATCGTGTTTGTTGAAGGTCGCCAGGGAGGAGTAAAGTCTCCAGTCAGCCTTAGTGAGCTGCCATTTCGATGTGCACGGAGGTGGGGTAGGAGTCAGCAAATGGATAGCACAGAGGAAATGGTCGCTCGAGTAGGTGTCAGAAAGAACGGACCGTTCAAGATGATGTGCAGGACGGGCAGTGAAGAAGGAAAGGTCCAAATGGGAATAGGTGTGTGACAAGTCTGAAAGCAACATGGGTGCTTCTGTGTTAAAGAAGACAAGGTTAAGTTGATTAAGAATGGCAGCGAAGAGGGCACCTCTCGGATAGGTTCTGGAAGAGTCCCAAATGGGATGGTGTGCATTAAAGTCCCCAAGCAGCAGAAATCGGCGAGGAAGCTGTCCAATAAGCTGGAGGAAGTCGAACCTGGTGACATCGAATGACGGAGGGATGTAAATGGTAGAAAGGGAAAAGCTCAAGTGAGGAAGGAAAAGACAAACTGCAACAGCTCGATGACAGGTAGTCAGGGAGATGGATGGGTTGACTATGAATGTCATCCCATATGACTCCCCCATGAGACAGAATGCCAACCTCGAGCGGAAGGTCAAAACAGACCAGGAAGAAATGCAAAAGCTCAAAGCAGTCGTGAGGATGCAATTTTGTTTCCTGAAGGCAGAGTACAAGTAGAAGCTGCGATTCTAAAAGCAGTCATAAATCCTCTTTTTTGGATCAAAGGCTGCAAAAGTTCCATTGGAGGACAGTCACGATGAGGACAATACGAAGGGGTGTCACCTCGGCAGCTGCTGAGTGCCAGTCTGCGAAAAGTCACTGCTACAGGGAACAGAGGCAAGAGGATCCTGCTCCATATGGTCCTACAGAAGTGTCGGCTTTCTTCTGCTGTCGACATGAAGAATCCAGGGCACAAGAAAGTTTGGTGGGGCACACTGGCAAAATGGAGGCCGGCCAGGAGAAGGTATCACATGGCGACACCGTCAAAGAGGATCTTTGGGTCAGCGAAAGAGAAGACCATTTGCCTTTGTTGGACTTTTTCGAGCCTTTCCAGTTGGCAGAGGGAGACTCATGTGTTGATTGGCTGGAGGGATGTAGCAAGTCTTCAAGGGAGTCTTCCTTCTGTCCTTTCCGGCCTGCCAGTTGTGTAGCTGGTGAGTTGCACAAATACTCTGAGAATCAACACTAATGAGGATAGTAGCAACTCACGGTAAAGATGATTGCTGGGCGACATCCAGGCATGTGAAAAAGACAATAACATTCTCACAACTAAACTTCTGCCATACCCTTTGTCAGAAAACAAGAGCACACAGATATCCAGACAGTCACCCAGACACAACTCATGTATACGTGATCACCACCTCTGGCTGCTGCGTCAACAATCTCTGAGAATCAGATTCAAATAACCACTCCTCCTGCCTCCCTGTCTCTTGTCGATAGCTGCTAGGCTAGTGGCAAGAAGTGGTGGCGTTACGGACTGCAATTCGAGGGGAGTGGTATAAAGGGGAGAAGCAGTAAGAATAAGGGAGTAGGGAAGTTACGCACGTACTCAGCTGCACCCAGCCAGTGATGACACATGACATCTCAGTAAACAAACCACTTCATCTACTGAGACAAAAACAAGATTTTTCCAGTGCTCTTTTCAAATTTCCCTGATACATTTGAAATTCCCTGATTTCCAGAACATGTGGCAACCCTGGAAATACACATGATTGATGTGCCATAATAATATTTGTTTCATATTAATAACCATCTAAGCTGTATTATTACACATTTATTGTGTTATGACCAGATTTGTTCACTGAACATATTCAGGTGGCCTACATGTGTAAAGTCATGACACAAATGGGCAATTTGAAGATGTTCAATCAGTGAAACCAACTGCAACAAGATAAATATGTAATAACACATATAATCATTAATATTGGTCTCAGCTGTGGTGCTCAGCATGATCAAAGTCATTTATTTTACAGTTCGTTATGAATCAGATTTTGGCTTTTTAGGACATCATCAGAAATTGTCTGAGGATGACACAGAATGCCAAACGCTGGTTTATAACAGACTATAAAACAAATACTATTGTGGAAAATCAATGATGTGAATTTAAGCATTAATATATCTATGTTCCCTCAAGTACCAATGGGATATTTCCATGTACACTGTGCACCTCTCCATACGGTTCAGATTACAGCTTTATATTCTGCTACAAAAGTGTAACAGTATGACAAGAGACGGACAGGCAAACAAAAATCACCAAATCCTTAAAAATGAAGTAAAAAAATACCCCATGAGACAAGGTGTCCATAATTTATAAGAATACCTGGGCTCCAGAAGGTAAATTCTGCATACTAATACTATTATATAGAACCTGACTTTACCCATATATAGAGAGCTGACAGTAGTCTGTGTCCCATTACATGAATGTTTTGTTTGAAGTATTATATAAAAATAGCAGCTAAATAGTATAGGATGAGCAGTGGATATTTTCAAAATCGCTGTTTTACCCCTGACATAACAAATCTACAAGTAATTTCATAATTATCAATTCGAGCAGAGTAGCACTAGCCATAATTTGTTGTTAGCATATTTTACAGACATAGGCAGCAGGGGATTACCAAAAGTTCTTGTTCTCTTATTTGCTTTAAACCGTGGCATCTTCAAGATGGTGACACTCCTATTTCAAGTGTTTTCAATATGGAGACCACGACATCTATCACTACACCCATGAACAAACATAAACGGGCCCTAACAAGTGGAATATTTAACACCAGAAATAAAGTGAAACTAATGGGGGAACCGCTCGAAGTAGGGGTTTTGGGCAGTGTCAATTAGCACACACAACAATAAGGATCATGACACCATTCCAAAATAAATATCAAACCAAAAATTATGCACACAAAATCCTCAACAAACCCTCAACAATCATCCCACCCCAAAACTGCGAAAAACAGCTATTGGTATCATACATTTTGCCTGAACTAAACAGCTCCAATGAAGACAGTGATACTAGAAACCCACACATACACTGAAACTTTCACTTGGTCTATACGGCTCAAACATAGCCAGAGATACCATGAAACCAGACACAAAAACCTGGTACTGCAAATTTCACTTGACCTATATAGCTCAACCAAGGTGCACAATACTACCAACTGCCACAAATCAACAACACCAGACCACACTCCATAAAACCCACCGATATAAGCAAATAAATACCCCCAAAAAATAATACCAAATTAATCAAACATAAATTACCTCAATGAACCGTAAACAAATCCACCACATTACAAAAAGGAAAAAGGTCTTACCAACCACAGTTTCCCCCCCTCCTCTCTCTCTCTCTCTCTCTCTCACACACACACACACACACACACACACACACACACACACACACACCTAAGCACCACTTACCAAACAACTGATGCCCATCCCATACATACATACATACATACACACATCAAAAAACGTTTTGCATCTCCTCGGTTCCTGAACCTGTGCAGAAATTTGCAATAGAGATCAACATCGTTTCGAGTGATGTCATTATCTTGAAAGAAGTCATTCACAAGATGTGCACAATGGGGATGCGAAATGTCATCCACAAAAACGAATGCCTCGCCAATATGTTGCCAATATGACTGCACTATTGGTCGGAGGATGGCATTCATAAAACTTTGAACATAGCTGCTAAGGTTCAGTGCCCGTGTCAGAATTATATTAGAACAAATAAGCCCTCGGTCACAAATATTAAGTCAAAATTGACCAGGTTTCGACGCTACTATGAGCGTCGTCTTCAGAATTAGCCTAACTGTTCTAAAACATATTAGGTATATAATACATTCATAAAATTAAAGATTGTACTTCATCTTTTCCAGTCAGTACAAACTTTAATTTTATTAATGTATTATATACCTAATAAGTTCAAGAACAGTTAGTCTAATTCTGAAGACGACACTCATAGTAGCATTGAAACCTGGTCAATTTTGACTTAATATTTGTGACCGAGGGCTTATTTGTTCTAATATAAGGATGGTATTCACTTATAGCACAGCTGTCATGGTGCCTACCATGACCACCAACAGTGTGCATCAGCCCCCCATAATCACACCCAAAACAGCAGGGAACCTCCACCTTGCTTCACTCATTTGACAGTGTGTCTAAGAGTTCAACGTGACCGGGTTGCCTCCAAACACATCTCTGACAATCGTCGGAAGGCGTATGTGACACTCATTGGTGCAGAGAACGTGATGCCAATCCTGAGCAGTCCAATTCAGCTTGTTATTGGATTCATCTGTACCGTGCTGCACGGTGTTGCAGTTGCAAAGACGGACCTCGCCATGGATGTGTGGAGTGAAACTGCACATAATACAGCCTATTGCACACAGTTTGAGTCGTAATGTGACGTCCGGTGGCTGCACGAAAAGCATTATTCGACACAGCGGCATTGCTGTCAGGGTTCCTCAGAGCCATAATCCATTGGTAGCAGTCACCCACTGCAGTAGTAGCCCTCGGGTGGCCTGAGCAGGGTATGTCACTGACAGTTTCTGTCTCTCTGTTTCTCCTCCATGTCCGAACAACATTGCCACAGTTCACTCCACGATGCCTGGACACTACCCTTGTTGAGAGCCCTTCTTGGCACAGTGTAACAATGCAGATGTAATCGAACTGCAGTATTGATCATCTAGGCATTGTTGAACTACAGACAACATGCCCTGGATTCCTCATGTCGACAGCAGAAGAAAGCCGACACTTCTGTAGGACCTCATGGAGCAGGATCCTCTTGCCTCTGTGCCCTGTAGCAGTGAGTTTTCGCAGACTGGCACTCGGCAGCTGCCGAGGTGACACCCCTTCCTACTGTCCTCATCGTGACTGTCCTCGAATGGAACTTTTGCAGCCTTTGATTCAACAAAGAGGATTTATGACTGCTTTTAGAATCGCAGCTTCTATTTGTACTCTGCCTTCAGGAAACAAAATTCATCCTCATGACTGCTTTGAGCTTTCGCATTTCTTCCTGGTCTGTTTTGACCTTCCGCTCGAGGTTGGCATTCTGTCTCATGGGGGAGTCATATGGGATGACATTCATAGTCAACCCATCCATCTCCCTGACTACCTGTCATCGAGCTGTTGCAGTTTGTCTTTTCCTTCCTCACTTGAGCTTTTCCCTTTCTACCATTTACATCCCTCCGTCATTCGATGTCACCAGGTTCGACTTCCTCCAGCTTATTGGACAGCTTCCTCGCCGATTTCTGCTGCTTGGGGACTTTAATGCACACCATCCCATTTGGGGCTCTTCCAGAACCTATCCGAGAGGTGCCCTCTTCGCTGCCATTCTTAATCAACTTAACCTTGTCTTCTTTAACACAGAAGCACCCATGTTGCTTTCAGACTCGTCACACACTTATTCCCATTTGGACCTTTCCTTCTTCACTGCCCGTCCTGCACATCATCTTGAACGGTCCGTTCTTTCTGACACCTACTCGAGCGACCATTTCCTCTGTGCTATCCATTTGCTGACTCCTACCCCACCTCCGTGCACATCGAAATGGCAGCTCACTAAGGCTGACTGGAGACTTCACTCCTCCCTGGCGACCTTCGACAAACACGATTTCCGCAGTTGCTATGACCAGGTGGAATTTCTTACAAACATTATCCTTACTGTCGCAGAACATTCCATTCCTCACACTTCCTCTTTACCATGCTGTGTCCCAGTCCTTTGGTAGACTGAAGCGTCCTGCGATGCAATTCGCATTCTTCGGGATAACCAAAAAGGTAGCTGAACTTCATTCACTAGTTCTTTTAACAGTTTCACCCCCCCCCCCCACCCCTCTACCATCGTGTGCACCAACCTCTGACGGTTCTCTGGGAGCAAGATCCATTCCCCAATTTTCGGCCAGACAGTAGCAGACAATATCATCGTGTACCCTATTGCTATCTCCAACACCTTGGGTCGCCATTTTGCAGAAATTTTGAGCTCCTCCCACTATTGTCCTGCCTACCTCTATTGGAAATGAGCAGAGAAGACTCGGGCAATACCCTTCTCTTCTCAGAATCCTGAGTGTTACTGTGCTGCCTTTACTATGAGGAAGCTAGATCACGCTCTCATTTCATCTCAATCCTCCGCCCTGGACCAGACACTGTTAACTTTCAAATGTTGCAGCACCTTTCTCTTGTGGGCAAACACTTTTTGCTTAATACGTACAACCGGATCTGGGCAGAGGGCATGTTTCCCGGCCACTGTCATGAAGCCACTGTCATACCCACACCTAAGCCCGATAAGGACAAACAACTTCCTTCTGGCTATCACCCACTTTGTTTACCCATGTCAGGAATGGTTTTCTGTGGAAATCCCAGACTGGCTGTGTTTTTCAATTTGGAGAAAGCCTACGACATGTCCATCCCTTAGTGCACCCGTTCCAGGAAAGCTTCCACTTGCTCACTTTTTATGGAGCCACTGTGATGTTTATTTTGCCCACCCATGTCATGAATGGTTTTCTGCAGAAATCCCAGATTGTCGCTGTGTTTTTCGATTTGGAAAAGGCCTATGACACCTGCTAGAGAGCTAGAACCCTCCATACTCTTCACATGTGGAGCTTCCGTGGCCACCTACCCTGTTTCCTTCAGACATTTTTTAAAAGACCGAGTTTTCGAGGTGCATGAAGGGTCTGCCTTGTCGGACACCTTTATCCAGGAAAATGGTGTGTCTCAGGGTTCCATTCTGGCATCTTCAGCAATGTCTTGATTGTCTTTACTCCTGGAGCATCGACAATGGCTTTCACTTTTCCACTGACAAAACTGTCTGTATGAATCCCACGAATGCTGACTGCAAATTTGTATGTCCGTCTGGTTATTTGACCTGTTGTGCTGCCATTCACAAACAGCATTCCAGGAGGTGTTTTCCTACAGGATAACAATTGCTCACATACTGCTGTTGTAAGCCAACATGCTATAGTGTGTCAACATATTGCCTTGGCTTGCTCGATAACCAGCTCTACCTCCAATCGAGCACATATTGGACATCATCTGATGACAGCTTCAACCCATCCACAAACATCAATAACTGTCCTTATATTGGCCAACCAAGTGCAACAGGCATGGAACTCCATCCCACAAACTGACACATGACACGTGTACAACAGCGTACCAGCATTTACATTTACATTTGCAGTGACTTATCTCACAATCACATTGATCCTGCAACGTTAATGACTTTACATACATTGTCTCAACAAATATATTCCTGGTATTTCATTACTCTACATTAATTATTTTTTGGTGTTGCAAATTTTTCCATCAGTGTACCTGGCCTTTCTTTAACCATCCCTGGTGCAATGCAGAATTCTCTTCCCAGTAGCGAGAAAATGCCGTTATTCCAATTTTGAAATCAGATAAATTGCCTCTTCAAACGGACAGCTGTCGTCCAGATTATTTACTCAGTGTCCTGCAAGTTACTTGAACATATGGTTAGTCGAAGGCTGTATTGAGTCCTTGAATCCCCGGATCATTTGGCTTCGGTCCAGGGTGCTTTTCGCCAAGGGCGCCCTACTGAAGATAATTTAGTCCACTTGAAGTGTGCTATCTGAACAGCTTTTGCTCAGTGTCAGTTCGTTGTTGCAGTTTTCATTGATCTGTGTGTATATCTTATGATACCACATGGTGCCATAACGTCCTTGCCACCTTAAAGGAGTGGGGCCTCCATGGCCCACTCCTGATTTTTATCCAGAACTTTCTTCCATGTCACACTTTTTGGGTACAGGTTGGTGCCTCCTGTAGCATCCCCCCCTGCAGGAGAAGGGGCTTGCACAAGGTTCTGTTTTGAGTGTCGCTCTCCTTTTTGTGGCTATCAATGATCTGGCGGCAGCTGCATGACATATGGTGTCCCCATCGATTTTGTTCGTCCGCGACGGCTATTGCTGGCGGCAGAATGCAGGGAGCAATACACCAAGCACAATCCTGGACTTTCACTCATAGCATCCATTTTTTGGCTGCCATGACCTATGTTATGCATTTCTGTCATTGTGTTTTTTATGACTGGTCTTTGATGCCTAGTCGACATGGCTTCCCCGTCTTTGCCAACTAAAGCAGACATGTAGGTCGCATCTGAATGCTCTTCTATGCCTCAGCGGTGTGGTCCACTCTACTTTGATATGGCTGTATGCAGCATTGGTGCAGTCACACCTAGATTACAGGAACCTCTCATATGACTTTTTATCAGCTTCGACATTACATCTGGATTCGATACACTATTGTGGGGTAAGACTGGTAACAGGTGCCTTTGGACTAGGCAGCAGTTCCACTATTGTGGGTTCTGCACCATCAAAAATTGATGGCAGCTGCTCGCCCATAGTACCCTAACTGTCATCTCCTCTTTCCAAATACGAGATCTACCTCCCAAAACGGCAACACAGGTCTGGGGCTACGATCACCAAGTTTGAGTCTTGGTCCAGCACACAGTTTTAATCTGCCAGGAAGTTTCATATCAGTGCACACTATGCTGCAGAGTGAAAATCTCATTCTAGAAAACTCTTTATCTGTAATTCTCTTTACATATTGGCTATTTTCTTCACATATGGGGGACATGGTCTCATCTGAAAAGTGAAACCAAGCCTGTAAAAGAAAGGGGGGGGGGGGGGGGGCAGTTCTCAATTCTTGAGCAGTGACCCTCTTGTTTCCCCCCCCCCCCCCCCCCCTTTGTAAATTGGGTTACTTTATGTTCAATCCTTGCACCCAATTTACTCTTTCATCTACCTACTTTTTTTCTCGTCAAGCAGAACGATATTTATGCCCGGTGCTTAATACCTGTTTGTATCACTTACAATGCTGGTATTTATGAATTTTTTAGCATTTGACTCTGGAAAGACCATTTTTCTTTGTAGTGAGGTCTTGCCAACAGCAAATTTTCTGGATGGAAAGTCGCTCAATCGGCTCATATACTTTAAAATTTAAAAGTAAATCTAGCAATGCTAGAATGTATACAAAATACTGGTATACCCATTTTCAAGTTGTTGTTTAAAGATTCGCGACTTTTAAAACTTACGTAGATTATCTTTTTGATGATAGAACTTTACATAAGAAGTTATTAAGAACATTGCGAATATCACATGATGAACAATTGAATGACTAAAGCAGTGTTATCAACCCTCATTCATTGACACATGTAATAAATTCATCGAGGCAGTGAAGTCCAGAGCTGTTGTAAAAATTTCTGAAATTAAAAGTATGTATTACCTAATGAATGTATTATTTTGGGGTGAAAGAACACAATAATTATTATTTTTGGAATGTAATAATTCACTATGGCTTCATTTTAATTCTAATAAGTTTCGCACTGTAATGAAACATTGTCTAAATGCCTCTCTCTCTCTCTCTCTCTACAACATGGCATATGTGACCTCGGCACTTGTTTCACCACACATGCCACCTGGATTCTTCCGCCAGACACCAGTTTCTCAGAACTCTGCAGGTGGGAACTAGCACTACAACGTGTCCTTGGTTCTCACCACCCACCTTGCCTTAATTTATGTTAATTTCTCCTGTCTCAGATTTTCTTCACTGTAATTACTCTTTGCTTCACTCCGTTTTAGCTTTCTACATCTTTCATTGTCTTTCCCGTCTATTTTCACTGCCCCCTCCCACAACTGTTGCATACAATACACTTAGCTTCTCACTCTTATCAACTCATATACAGTTTTAGTAGTAATCTCTGTCTTGCATATTACCCTGTCTTCCACCTTTAAGCTCTCAGGTTTCCGAATCTTGCCCGATGCAGTCCCCAACAATTAGTCTTTCCTTCTCATCCTGTACGGTAAGTCACCCATGACCCACGGTTCTGGGTAACTTTCTCAAAATCTACCCCTTTTCTTAGACCTCTCCAGTCCTTTTCCTTCACCCTTCTTGCTTCCCCTGCAACCCTTCAGCCTGAAGAAGGAGTCACTGGCTCCAAACGCTTCCCTATCACAACAGTCTTTTATGTGTGTGTTCTGCCACTGCTTGGTGAGTAGATTTTTTATCTATCCAATTAAATAATTTTATAAAGAGTATCTGTGTGTGATGTTTTTATTGGTATACAACTTGTTATAAACAAAACTTATTTTTACCATTTAATATGTTTCCAGATATTTACCAGTGGTAAAGATGAAATTGGGTTGATTGTACTTGGTTCTGACAAGACACAGAATCCACTTGATTACCCAAATGTTAGTGTGGAATTTCCTCTTGCACTGCCTACATGGCAGATGATATCCTTTGTGGAGAAATCTTTACATGAAAGTGAAATAAAAACAGATTGGATAGATGGTGTTGTTGTTGGCATGCAAGTCTTGAAAGATGAGCTAGAGTAAGTATTTAAAGCTGTCTGTTTCATGACATTCCTGGAACATGTTCTAGAATGTGTGTTACACAAATCACAGTGACATAGTTGTGACTTTATAAACATGAATCAATATGTTTTTGTAATGAAAAAGAACCAGAAGGCACAATACCTGCAGAAATAGGAAATTTTTTTGTGTGATTTTACTGTATGAATGTTCTCTACAGTTTTTCAGCTCAATAATTAAGGAGGTATTGATACAAGGCTTTCCCAAAAATCCATCTGTCACCTACAATTCCAGCCCTGTCACTGGCATTCCCTACCCCACAATATGAATGGGCCACCATGAAAGCAGCCACATCGTTGTCAAATTCACTGAAACTACTGCATAGCAATTTACTTGAGTATGGCTGCTGTTGTGGTCTTCAGTTTGGTTTAAGCACTGCGTCAATACCTTCTCTTCATAGCACTCGGAGGTCGTGATCTGTGACAGTTTTTACAAATGGCCAGAGAACTTTTCCTCTAGTTGCTTGTTTTTCAGTGAAAGATGCAAATATTTTAGAATGTAGTGCCTTATGTATATCTGTTAGAATAGCCACAAGGTCTGAAAGTTATTTTCAAATGATTGAGCTCTTCTACAGAGTATTGAAATTCACAGATTCTTCCAACCTGGTCCACCAATGTCTTACATACTCCTCTTCCTCCATGGATTGTTTCCAGCATTTGGAGATGAAACATTAGGCAGCAAAACGTGCCTTATAACCAAAATCTAATGAACATATAATTAAATTAACCAAAGATGTAATGTTGCACTCTCAGGTAAGACTGATCTTGAATGCAAAGCCACAGTGGAAATTAAATATCCGCTGCAACATTCATCTCACTTTTTGTTATTGAAATTATTCACAGTGCCATATGGAGAACTGAGTTTATGTGTTTTATAGAGTCAGATACACGGTGCTGTCCATTATTCTACTGACTATGATGTCCAGGAATGGTAGTCTTCCTTCTTCTTTGGTCTCCATAGTGAATTTGATTTTGTGGCGTGTGGAGTTCAGATGTACAAAGAAGTCAAGAAGTTTGTCTCTTCCATGAGGCCAGATGACAAGTGTGTTATCCACATAACAGAAGTGAAGAAGAAGATGGATTTCCATTTGGATGACATCAGGGCCTCTTCCTCGAAGTGCACCGTAAACATATTCACAATCTCTGGTCAGAGTGGGCTGCCTATTGCGACTCCATCTGTTTGCGGGAGGGGGGTGTGCCATGAGTCAGTGAAGTGGGAAAGTTGACCAAGTAATATGCGTGACGTGTCATACCTTGACCAATATTGAGAACAGAATAAAAAATTCAGAGGCATTACTTTTCAGCACTCCCATACATATTCTGTATGCAAGAAAAGCTTATGGAGCAGGTTTCTCATTCAGAAATTCTATTTCAGTGTTGGTTGTTTCAAGAGGGCCATGCTAAATGCCTTGCAGTGCCTCAGTAGTGCCACCCAACTAGCACCTGAGAGGGCAGACAAGTGTTCGCTCATGTGTACGTGATCCTGCAGTGAAGTTGTGTACATTTAGTCAGGAAGTGGGCTTGTATACAGTGAGACAAGTATCCACACAGACAATGTGATGGCATCTGGAGCAGCACAGACTGTCAAGCCCTTAATGCAGCTCTAGAGAGAGGTGAACTGACAGCGGTGCAACTGACAACAATGCCAGACACAGGTATGGCACTGTGTCATCGTATCGGATGAGTCTCGGTTCTGCAACATCGTCACAATTGATGTACATGTGTGTGGAGGCTCTGATGCCAACAGACCTGGCCAGATTGTACCTGTCATTCTCATGCAGGTCCAGCATGTGATGTGATGGTATTGGGTGCAACCGGACACATGTCACAACCTCTGGTTCACATAGCCAGTAATTTGGACAGCAGCCATTTCATTTGTGTTTTGTTAAGGCCAATCGCTGTGCCCTATTTTCAAGGGCTCCATGATGTTATCTTTTAACAAGATAATGCAAGACTACACATCACCTGAGCTGTACTGAGCTACCTCGATACAGAGAGTGTTCCACTGTTGCCGTATCCAGCATTTTCTTCAAATCTGTCACCTGTGGAGAACGTCTGTTCACAGGATGCCAAGAGATGGGTATGCCACCAGTCGTCAGCCACTACAGTTGATGAATACATATGACATACAGTTGAGTAGCATGAAATGATGTACCCATGGCTGTAATCCAACCTCGATTTGATATCCAGTGTGATGAGAGCTGTTCTGCTGTTCCAGTTTCAATACTGAAATTTATATATTATTTTTATGCTATCCTAACGAGATTGGACTGTGGTGTCATACAGCATAAAATATCTTACAACGTGTTGAATCAGTGATGAGGAGTGTAGAACAGCCAGCAGGGGAAAGATGTTGGCAATGAGACAGCTTTTATGTATAACAGCAGTACAGTGTTTCACAGTGCATAATGCTTCCGCAGATTGAGAACAAAATGTGTGGTTTGCTTTCATCGATTTTCACAAACATAGCCTTGAAAAATAATGTTGACATTACTGTGCATTTCACTCTGAGGCATATTGCACTCTGAGAATGTTCATCGAATTCAGTTACTTTGTATTATATTTCAGTAACAGTGACATAATAGCAAATTGGACTGTATGAGTTTTACGGATTTTTTTTCCAGACACACACTACCATTTCTTCAGATTTATTTAATTTGGGTATAAATTCTTTCCAGCATATTGCTGTACACAAAATGTTGAACATAAAATGTAGCTATCTGCTGATTTAACATCTTGCTGAGTATACCGGTACAATGTTTTGTTGTAACAAATAGTTCAATGTATTTTACTCACTTATAAACTTATTTATACAGTTATAGTAATTTATACCATTACATTAATGTTGTACCTTAATGTTCTGGAAGACGATATTATAAGGAACCTCATACTTTTCCTGGATGATAGGGTTGTCTATAATGAATTATTGCCTGAAAAAAATCTGCACAAATTTGAGTCAGATCATAACATTTCAAATTGGTCCAAAGAAAGGCAACTGAGTTTAAGTTTTCAGAAATGTAAATTGGAGCACATTACAAAACAAATAAAAGACAGTATTGTATGACTACATTATCAAATAATCACAGTCTTAATTGGTCAACTCATACAAATATCTGGATGAAATGAAATGGTGACATAGACTCACATGTAGGCAAAGCAGAATGCAGACTTCAATTCATTGGTAAGATACTGGAAAATGCAATCAGTCTATAGAGGACATTGCTTACAAAATACTTGTGTGGCCCATTCTAGAATATTGCTTAAGTATGACCCATAACAAATAAGGCTAATGGCAGACATTGAATGTATAAAAAATAGTGTAACATGATTGATCATAGATTTATTTGATGCATGGGAGAGCATTAAGAAGCTACTAAAAATTGGAAATGCCAGACAAGTGAAGATAGACGCCAAATATATGACAAAACCCAACTTATGGTATTTCAGGAACCTGTATTAAGCGAGGTATTTAGGGATTATACAATAACCACATATGTATCACTCCTATAGGGACCATGAAGGCAAGATTAATTACAGCATGCACAGAACCATTTGAAGAATCATTCTTCCCACACTCCACATGAGCATTGAATGGGGAAAAACCATAAAGTGTGGTACAACAATGTACTGCGGTAGCACACACCAAAGAACAGTCCAAGTCCATACACTAGTTATGTGTATTGTGACCAGTAATGAGACAATTGACCATCACAGGCTGTGTTCAAAATGACCACTGGCAGCACCAGTATATGCTCCCATTCTGGTATGGAAAGACTGCTGCACACATACCAATATTTCAGCAGGGACAATCCGACAGGCTGCAGTAATACATCATTGCATATCATCAGATTTAGTTGGTATGCCCTTGTAGACAGTCTTTCAGCTTTCCCCATAGAAAAAAAGTCTGCAGGCATGAAATCTGGCGAATGGGTCAACCAAGATACAGGTCCTCTGCATCCAATCTAATGATTTGTAAACAGTTTGTGAAGCCATGTTGTACTTCGTGCATTGTGGGTTGTACAGCCATCGTATTGGTACCACAAGTTGCTCCTAGTCTGCAGAGGAATCTCTTCTAGCATCCGTGGAAGATGATTTGTTAGGAGGCTATGATACTTGTGCGCATCCAGTGTTCTTTCTAACAAAAACGGGCCTATGAGCTGATGGTTCACTGCCCCACACCACACGTTTACACTCCAAGGATGCTGACATTCCATCTGCCACAGCCAAAGAGAATTTTTAACAGACCAATTGTGCTTATTTCAGCACTTTACCAGGCCACGATTGTTAAAATTTCCTTCACCACTAAACAAGATACATGATACATCTGGAGTATCCTGTCTTAATGCCCATGTATGGAAGTTAACACAATTCTCTTGATCAATTCCATGCAGCTCTTTATAGAAAGGGATAAACCTATATCAATGGAGAATGCATAGGACACTTGCCCGATTAATGCCATTTCCACATGCGATTGTGCAAGAGGTAACATGTGGATCAACTACTTGTTTCATCTGTTTGTTGCTAAGAGTTAGGCTATGACTTCCACATAACTGGTTGAAGAGGTTGATAAATGATTGCCGAGATGCTTGACATTTATTGGGATTTATTGCCGCATATACTGTACAAGAATGAACTGCATTCTTCATACACTCTCCATACACCATAAGTATGTCACCTTTTTCTGTGTTGGTAAATCCCATCGTCCACTCACGACCTACTGATTGGACTGTCACACACTAAGTGACTTGCAAGTCACAATGCACTTGAGGAACACACACACAAACACACTGTAAGCAAACAACATCATACCTAGCAACTACCCACACACACAAACACACTGTAAGCAAACAACATCATATCTAGCAACTATCCACACACACACACACACACAAACAAACACACTGTAAGCAAACAACATCATACCTAGCAACTACCCACACACACACACACACACACACACACACACACACAAACACACTGTAAGCAAACAACATCATACCTAGTAACTACCCAGATTGAGTGGCACAAACTAGTATTGGTGTGGAAACTTTTAAAAATACTGTATCTCATTGACAACTTGTACTAGAATCCTGCAACAAACCACACTGACATTCTGATTTACCTTATTTTTAGTTTGTTAATGTCAGTAAGCACAGTTTCATTTAAAAAGTGTACATCTGCACAAGAAAGGATTTTTACAATCTGTTGATTGGGTAACAATAATGAGTCCCTGACTACCAATCCATTCTGTCAAAGCCGCAAATCAATAGCACTTCATACTTGTGGTGAGAGCTTTAGGCATTTCACCCTGTGACTTGGTCTTCGAAAGTGAAATAATTGTGGGTCAGGATGTGATTGGGTAAGGGGATTAGGAAAGAGGTGGTGGGTTTGGTATCAGGAGGATGTTTGGAAAGTGAGGCCACGGGCATGGGGGATGTTGTAAAATGATGTTGCATCCATAGTAACCAGCAAGGAGTCATGTGGTAGCAAAACAGGAAATGCAGAAAGGCGGTGAAGGAAGTGAGCATTGTCTTCACTGTAGGATGGGAGGTTACAGACAATGGTTTGCATGTGATGTTCAGTGGGAGGATTGTACCCAGCCACAGTTGGACAAGTGGAGAGACCTGTGTAGTTGGGTTTGTGTAGTTTGGCGAATAGGTAAAAAGGAAGGAGTGGTGTGAGGAGTGAGATAGATCCAGGAGTCAGGTTATGGGATGGACTTAAGGTCTTGGAGAGCTGCTGGAGTCTTGTTGGAATTCAAGGATGTGATCATGGTTGTAAGGTTTGTATGCAGAGGTGTTAGAAAGTTGGTGAAGACTCTCAGCCACATAGTCACTACGATCCATGAACACTGTGATGAAGCTTTTATCTGTAGGAAAGATGATAAGGCACGGATTGATTTTCAGGATATGGTTAACTGTGTGTTACATAGGAGTGATGTTGGTCTCACTAGGGAGGATTTAGGAAAGGAAAGTAAGGCCGGGTTAGAAGTGACGAATTCCTGAAAGATAACCAAGAGATGACTGGCTGGAATGGGAGGTTCAGGGTGGGAGGGAGGCTGGAACTGTTTTAAGCAAGGTTCTATGTGAGGTTTTTGTTGGCTGTTATTAGTGGGATGCATCATCATCATCATCACTTAAGACTGATTATGCCTTTCAGCATTCAGTCTGGAGCATAGTCTAGATCTATTTCAACAGTTTTTATACCCCTTCCCTTCCAACACACACACACTAGCCACCATGGAAGAGCCTACAGCTTTGATTCAACCCCCCCCCCCCCTCCCCCTCTTCCAGTCATACCCTCATACCTCCCTAATGCACACTGAAGAAATTTCAGCTGCAGAGATTAGGTAAGGAAAGAAGGTCGTCCTTTACAAGTCCAGCACACTTGAATTTAGGTTTTGGGCTAAAGGTGAGGCCTTTAGAAAGTACCAAGACTTCTGCAGGGCTAAGAGTTGTGGCAGAAAGGTTGACAACAGTTTTACAGGATTGGTGCTTAGGATGTATATATCTCATGGAGGATGGAGGAATTCGTAGTGATTGTGGAAGATGGAGTAATGAACAAAGCATAGTTAGGGAGGTATGAGGGTATGACTGGGGGGAGGTTGAATCAAAGCTGTAGGCTCTTCCTTGGTGGCTTGTGTGTGTGTGTGTGTGTGTGTGTGTGTGTGTGTGTGTGTGTGTGTGTTGGAAGGGAAGGGGTATAAAAACTGTAGAAATAGATCAAGACTTCACGACAACTAGCAGGTTTAAATGGGTGGGTGTTGTAATAGATATGTAGAGGTGGAGGTGATGAGGCTTGCACAGGATAGATTAGTATTGAGAGCTGCAGCAAACCAATCTTCAGACTACCACAGCAACAACAAGAAGGTCATAAGATGGAAACAATTTTGCGTCGTAGTATCTCCCTCTGTTTCCACTCCATGTAGTTTTCACTTGTGGTAATGTGGCGTGTGTACAGAGATTTATCGGGTGTTGTTATTCTTTATTGGACTGAATTAACAGGATTTATCAAGAGTGGTGATAACATCAATTTGTGACAATAAATCTTTGTCATGTGCAATCTATAATACTGTTGTTCCATTTGTAATAAACAATTTCTTTGATGCTGTTTTCCCAAATAAGCCTAAATTTTACTGTTATTCACATGGACAGAGGCAGAGTAAGACATGGGAGATAACTTCAGCTGATCTTCGAAGATCAGTTTCTTGAGACAGAGACAGTGTCATTATTATTATTGTTATTCTTTACTTTCTCAGACGTTAAGTCTGGTTAAAAATGGAAAGTGATGCGGACCTTGATCAAGCGTCACTTCCTTTCAACTGTATGGTATGTGTTATATTGCGTTTAGGTACTTTCGGGTAATTGAACATGTATCAATAATTACTGATTTCTGTAGTTGTATATATAAGTTTGGATGTAGCTGTATTGCATTGATGTACTGGTGGATATTGTGTGGTATGACTCCTGTAGTTGATAGTATAATTGGTATAATGTCAACTTTATCCTGATGCCACATATCCTTGACTTCCTCAGCCAGTTGGATGTATTTTTCAATTTTTTTCTCCTGTTTTCTTCTGTATATTTGTTGTATTGGGTATGGATATTTCGATTAGTTGTGTTAATTTCTTCTTTTTATTGGTGAGTATGATGTCAGGTTTGTTATGTGGTGTTGTTTTATCTGTTATAATGGTTCTGTTCCAGTATAATTTGTATTCATCATTCTCCAGTTCATTTTGTGGTGCATACTTGTATGTGGGAACGTGTTGTTTTATAACTTTATGTTGTAAGGCAAGTTGTTGATGTATTATTTTTGCTACAACGTCATGTCTTCTGGGGTATTCTGTTTTTGCTAGTATTGTACATCTGCTTGTGATGTGATCTACTGTTTCTATTTGTTGTTTGCAAAGTCTGCATTTATCTGTTGTGGTATTGGGATCTTTAATAATATGCTTGCTGTAATATCTGGTGTTTATTGTTTGATCCTGTATTGCAATCATGAATCCTTTCATCTCACTGTATATATTGCCTTTTGCTAGCCATGTGTTGGATGCGTCTTGATCAATGTGTGGCTGTGTTAAATGATACGGGTGCTTGCCATGTAGTGTTTTCTTTTTCCAATTTATTTTCTTCGTGTCTGTTGACGTTATGTGATCTACGGGGTTGTAGAAGTGGTTATGAAATTGCAATGGTGTAGCCGATGTATTTATATGAGTGATTGCCTTGTGTATTTTGCTAGTTTCTGCTCGTTCTAGGAAGAAATTTCTTAAATTGTCTACCTGTCCATAATGCAGGTTTTTTATGTCGATAAATCCCCTTCCTCCTTCCTTTCTGCTTAATGTGAATCTTTCTGTTGCTGAATGTATGTGATGTATTCTATATTTGTGGCATTGTGATCGTGTAAGTGTATTGAGCGCTTCTAGGTCTGTGTTACTCCATTTCACTACTCCAAATGAGTAGGTCAATATTGGTATAGCATAAGTATTTATAGCTTTTGTCTTGTTTATTGCTGTCAATTCTGTTTTCAGTATTTTTGTTAGTCTTTGTCTATATTTTTCTTTTAGATCTTCTTTAATATTTGTATTATCTATTCCTATTTTTTGTCTGTATCCTAGATATTTATAGGCATCTGTTTTTTCCATCGCTTCTATGCAGTCGCTGTGGTTATCCAGTATGTAATCTTCTTGTTTAGTGTGTTTTTTCTTGACTATGCTATTTTTCTTACATTTGTCTGTTCCAAAAGCCATATTTATATCATTGCTGAATACTTCAGTAATCTTTAGTAATTGGTTGAGTTGTTGATTTGTTGCTGCCAGTAGTTTTAGATCATCCATGTATAGCAAATGTGTGATTTTGTGTGGGTATGTTCCAGTAATATTGTATCCATAATTTGTATTATTTAGGATGTTGGATAGTGGGTTCAGGGCAAGGCAGAACCAGATAGGACTTAATGAGTCTCCTTGGTATATTCCACGCTTAATCTGTATTGGCTGTGATGTGATATTATTTGAATTTGTTTGGATATTAAGTGTGGTTTTCCAATTTTTCATTACTATGTTAGGAACTGTATCAATTTAGGTTCTACTTTGTATATTTCCAATATTTGTAGTAACCATGAGTGGGGTACACTATCAAAATCTTTTTGGTAATCAATGTATGCATAGTTTAGTGACCTTTGCTTAGTTTTAGCTTGATATGTCACCTCTGTATCTATTATCAGTTGCTCTTTACGTCCTCGTGCTCCTTTGCAACAGCCTTTTTGTTCTTCATTTATAATTTTGTTCTGTGTTGTATGTGTCATTAAATTCTGTGTAATGACTGAAGTTAATATTTTGTATATTGTTGGTAGGCATGTTATGGGGCGATATTTTGCTGGGTTTGCTGTGTCTGCTTGATCTTTAGGTTTCAGTTAAGTTATTCCACGTGTAAGTGTATCAGGGAATGTGTATGGGTCTGCAATGTAACTGTTAAATAATTTAGTTAGATGTGAACGTGTTGAGGTGAACTTCTTTAGCCAGAAATTTGCTATTTTATCTTTTCCAGGGGCTTTCCAATTGTGAGTAGAATTAATTGCTTGGGTGACTTCATGTTGCAAAATTATCACTTCAGGCATTTGTGGTATCATCTTGTATGTGTCTGTTTCTGCTTGTATCCACCGTGCATGCCTGTTATGTTGTACCAGGTTTGACCATATGTTGCTCCAGAAGTGTTCCATGTCTGTTATGTTTGGTGGATTGTCTATTTTAATGTGTTTGTTAAATATTGTCTGGTAAAATTTCTTTTGGTTTGTGTTGAATGTTTGGTTTTGTTTCCTTCTATTTTCACTTTTTTTGTATCTTCTAAGTCGTTTGGCGAATGCTTGTAATTTCTGTTTCTTTTCATCTAATTGCTCTGTTGCTTCTTGTTGTGAGATTTTACCTAACCTTTTTTGTTTTTTTTCTGACATTTCATTTCTAATAAATTGTGTTAGCTGTCCGATGTCCTTTCTCAGTTTTTCTATTCTGATCTGTAGCCTGTGTTGCGATGCTGGTTTTGTCGGTTTCTTCTGTGTGTTGGTTGGTTCTGATCTCTGCCTAGTGTGTATATTTAGTGTAGTGAGTGCTCCTATATAAACCAGTAGTTGTAACTCTTCCATAGTTGTGTTTTCATTTATTTTGTTGTGTATGATTGTGTTGATAGTTTTTAATGTTTTTCCGACTTGTGGGTTATTTGGCGGTCTTTGCAAGAATGGTCTAATGTCTGTATTTGTGTCTTTGTATTCTATATATGTCAGCTGAAATTTTTCTTCTATATCTAACATGTGTGTCACTTCGTGTTCTATTTGTGCTTGTTCTGGTGGCTGTCTTAAGATTTCGTTTTCCTCTGATTGTTTAATTGATGTGTGTTGTTCTTTGTTTGTTTGCTCTGGGATGTTTGAGTCCATTACTGTATTTTCTTCATCCTCTGATTGCACATTATTTTGTTCCAGTATTTTTTGTACTTGTTGTTTGATGTTTTCTAAAGTACAACAAATATTATTATTATTATATTGAATTATTGTTAATGAATACCCCCTTAAGGAGAGCAGTAAAGCACCATCAATTTCCAAGGCTTTTTTTCTGTCTCTTTCATTTGTCTTTCAAAAACTTCTCATATATTCATTCTGATTCTTCTTCCTCCCTTCTGTACCATTCTTCCCCGTTTCCTTCTTTCAATATCTGCTGAAATTTCTGTTTTCCAGTTTTTTACTCTGTATTTATTCCTGTCTGTGATGTCTTCTGCGGAGATGTTTAGTTTCTTGAGGTCCTCCATGGTTTCCTATAACCAGTTGGTTTTCACTTTATTGGCCATAACTATATAAAAAATATTCTTGGTAAGTCTGTTTTTGTGCATAATTTGTATGTGTCTCTAGAACTTTGTCCTTCTTTACCTGGTGTTGTTTTTAATCCTCTGTTTGTACTTGTACAGTTCTTTTGTCAATATGTTTATCCAGATCCCCTCTCTCTGAACTGGCCTGTAGATCTTTCCTTCTGTTTTTCCATCTCTTTGATTTTTGTTCTTCCCTTCATGGCTGTTGTTCTGAGGTGTACAAGGCCTGTGGTAACTACTGTACTAGAGTGTCTTAATTTGGCATTGATGGAAAAACTTGTTTTGTTATAATTGTTCCATATAAGTCTGAATACCTTATGTAGTTTTGTGATTCTTTTTTCATTGGATGTTGAGTTCAGTCCCATTTTCTGTGTAATCTCTCCAGGCACTGGAAACTTTCTTCATGTGATATCTTTCCATACTTTGTTACTAGTGGGTGTCTGTCTCTTTACATTGTGTCAATGTACAAGTTTTTTTCATGTAAGATTTGTAGTCCCGTTATGACTGAAATTTGATAAAGTGGTTGTAGAGCTTTTTTGTCTTCTTTTCTGTTATTTGTTATGATGGCTATATCATCAGCAAAGGCCAGACATTTTATCTACATGTGCATATGTATTCCGCAAGCCATGGTGTGGTGTGTGACATGATCTGACTATATGTAGAGTGCAGTCTTTGTATGGCACGGCACTTGGAGGGCGACGGTTCAGTCTTCACCCATCTGTCTCTTTTGTACCATGTCCTGATTATTTTCTCCTCATGCCTCACTCCTGTCTTTACTTTGAACGGTTCATAGATCTCTCCCATGAACTTCACTTTCGATATTGCATTTTTCATGTTTCTTGTCATATTAACATCAAAGATAATGATAATGTGCAAGAATAATGCAAGGCTAGCATCTTTTTAGTCACATGTTTCTGCTGATACAGCTTATATTGTACACCTGGAAATACAATGTCAATTTTGTTCTGATGACAACACATGTCACCTGGGAGTAGTAGATGTACTGGCAATGGTTTCAGTGTCATCCGCCAACAGATAGTGTAATGGCATAGCTATCAGAGTGCTATATGTGTCTACCCCTTAATAGGAAATGCTCACAGCCAGTGAGATGCAGACGTGTGAAGCAAGCAGGCAACCATGCCAGGAAGGCACACTCGTGATTCTTATAGCCAACGAGTGAGTTTAAAAAGGGGTCAAATTGTGGGCTTCCGAGTGGCAGGATGGTCCTTTCGGGGGAATTGCCACACAAGTTGGACGTGCTGCGTCAGTTATGCAACGTTGCTAGTATCAGTAGTCACGTGAACATTCTCACACACGTAGTCGAGGTTCTGGACATCCACACAGCACAGATGCTCACTAGGATTGTTGTACTGAAAGGGCAGCAGTTGGAGATCGTACGGCTACCACAGCACAGATAAAAGGTCTTGTGAGCCCCAGATGTGTCAACACAAACTGTTGCAAAGCAGTTATTGCCAGTTGCGTTACGGACGTGCACACATCTATCCCGTCTTCCAATCGTGCCTCAGCACTGACATGCATGGCTCGAGTGGTGCCATCAGAGGATCTCTTTGAGGATGGCATGGCACGCCATGGTCGTAAGTGATTAAAGCAGATTCTGCTCGCACACAAGTGATGGTCGTATCAGCAAATGACATAAATCTGGTGAGCACTCTCTTGTAGAGTGCATTCGTCCAAGATACAGTGGCCCCACCCCAGGCCTTATGGTGTGGGGTGCGATAAACTACAACTCTCATTCGTCTGTGGTGTTTCTGCACTTGGTACATGCAGAATGATGTTACACCTGTTATTTTTGCATTCTTGCAACTGGAAGGTAATGTACTGTTCCAACAGTATAGTGCTGACCCACACGCTGCCCACGAAACTCAGTGTTCTCCGAAAGATGAACAGTGACTTCCCGGGCCAGCATGTTCTATGAGTTTGTCTCCAACCGACCACATGTGGGAACATGGGATGAGAAGTGACTCGTGCAACTTGTCAACCAACAACTCTTACATAACTATGTGAACAGATTGAGCATGTGTGACATAATCTATCTCAGGACAGTATTTGCCATCTGTACTATCGACTGAATGCCATAGTCAGTGCCTGCATTGTCACCAGTGAGGGCTACACCACATACTAATGTGTGTGTTTTGGCACGGGTCGGTACATGCTAGCTGAGAAGCATCTGCAGTATTGATCTGTAAATGTGATCATTTCATGTACTCCATATGCAGTGTTGCAACATTAAATCTGGAGGGAATTTTCTTCTGGCAGTGGGCACAGACTTTTACCTCACAACTTTGATACATTTTACTGTTTCTTTTTCTTAGTCTTTATCCCCTGCTATCACAGTCTCAGCATGTTAATGTGGATTTGGCAGTATTAGTGGTAAATTGTGGCCAGATGCCCTTTCCATGCCACCTCCCCCCCCCCCCCCCCCCGCCCCCATTCCAACCAACACAGGATGAAAGTTATGTACCCTGTATCTGTATGTATCTAATATTATCGTGTGTGAAAGTGTGAGAATGTTTTCAAAATGTTTGAGGATCATGTAACTGATGTGGGGTGTGCATACCAGTCTGCTATTCATCTAGTCGGATGTGGACAATAGCCTAAAAACCATGTCAACACTGGCTCTAGCTGCATGCTAACATTGGCATCTACCCAGGGGTATTACAATTTCGATAGAGTACAGTAGAGTTTTAATGATTTATACAATACTTTTATGTCATGAATTTTGGAAAATTGATTGAAGATGTCTTTCTGTTGTTGTTTGATTCATGATATAGCCGCAACAGAAAATCCAACAGAATATGTTAATTATTCTGGTCTTGTTCATTTACGTATTTGTTCTGTGTTAAAGTAATTGTTCAGACGCATACAACATAAAAGTTAAAGTAAGGTCTATGATGGCAGGCAGTGACTGGGCTGTTGTCCTGACAGCAGGTAGGGTGCAGCCTTTGTTCACCGTGGCACTAGGAGGGAGAGGGTTATGGCCTATCACCCCAGCTTCCTTTTACCCCTGGGAAATATCCCCAGGAGTCATCTGATAGCAGGTTGGTGTCACCTGGGGCCATCCTGCAGTCACTGGAACAAGGAAAAATCCCCACCTTTTATGTTTTATTGGGAATAGAGCCCAGGACCCCTGATTGGAGTCTTGTGCGCTACCCACTAGACCACCACAACCACCGCGCTAATGGGATATGAAATGTCTGCATCTATATGACTACTCTGCATTTCACAACTCAGTGCCTGACAGAGGATTTATCAAACCACTTTCATACTGTTTCTCTACCGTTCCACTCTTGAACAATGTGTGGGGAAAAGGAACACTTACATTGCTCTATGTGATATCTGATTTGTTGTGTTTTATTATAACGATCATATTTCCCTATGAAGGTGAGTGCTATGAAAATGAAAATGTTTTTGCATTTGGAGGATGAAGTTGGAGACTGGAATTTTGTGAAAAGATCTTGCCACAGCAAAAAAGTATTTCTTTTTGTGATTACCACCTCAACTCGCATATCATGTCCGTGACTCTCTCTCTCCTAATATTTTACAATAATACAGACTGAGCTGCCCTCATTTTGACTTTGATTTCCTCCATCATTCGTATCACATGGTGTACTTGTGCATTGTCATCTTGAAACACAACCAATGATCATCCAAACGTCGACTATATGACAGGACAGTAGGTTCGAGGATCCTATCATCACTTTGCACAGCCCTCAAATAGCCTCATTCGAAATGAGATGTGTCAGACATCTGTATACCATACTGGCCCAAAACATGACCGATCCATCTGCCTGCTAAACTTAAAAGACTGGACTGCAGGTCTGAAACTCTTTTTTCACTGGAGCGGACACAAATGAACAAGAATTCTTTGTGGCTCTGAACAGTAGCTGAGCACAAGCAGACACCATTCTGTTGCATTTGGTTAGCATTCACAGGTGTTCACTCATGTTCTGCCCATTATCAGTCTTTCGATGAACTGTCAAACGAAGTCTCCATCATCTCTGCATTGGTGAGAGCAGGAGAGAAAGAGCTAAATTCTGGTGTTTCATCAGTGAACTTTTGTCTTCAACTCAAGATCTTTGAGCAGCAGAATGGTCTGAAGAGAATGTAATGTTTCTGATAACAGAATAGATGCTCGTGAATACCAAGATGTCCACACCATAAATGCCAAATAAAAAGAAATACAATTGACAGAGAGTTTCCGAGATACTGGGAACATGAGAAAGATGATAATTACATTAGATACTTTCATCAGCCAGGAATGGAGTGAATAAGCATGAGCTTCGTATTTGTTTTTATTAAAAAAGAACAGCACAACAAAGTTCCTTGAAAGTAAACATGTACAAAAATGTATCTATCATGCTGATTAAAATTACGTACATACCCCACAAACCACCTTAGTAATTTCTTGTCCTGTTCCACTGACAAATAGTGCTAGGAAAAATGATAGTCTATATGCCTCTGTACAAGCCCTAATTTCTCTTGTCTTTGTGGCCTTTACATGAATTGTAAATTGGTGGCTGTAGGATCGTCCAGCAGTCAGCTTCAAGTACGAGGTACCTAAATAGTTTAATAGTGTTTTGTGAAAAGAATATCATCTTCCCTCCAGGGGTTCCTATTTGAGTTCATGAAGCATCTCTATAATACTTATGTGCTGGTCAAACTTACTGGTGATAAATCTCTGAATTGGTTCAATGTCTTCCTTTAATCCAATGTCATGCAGATCCCAAACACTCAAGCGATGCTAAAGAATGGGTCACACTAGTGTTGTGTCCTTTACAGATAAGCTACACTTTCCTAAAATTCTTGCAATAAACCAGTTTGGCCATTTGCCTTCCCTACAACCAAATTTGCTTGTTTCATGTCTTACTGCTTTGCAACATTATGCCTAGGTATTTAATTGACATGACTGTCAAGCAGCATACTACTGATGCTGTATTCAAACATCATGGGATTTTTTTTCCTTCTCATCTGCATTAACCTACATTTTTTTTATATTTACAATAAGCTTCCATTCATCTCACCAATCACAAATTTTGTCTAAGTCATCTTATATCCTCCTATAGTCACTCAATGGCGACATTTGCTCATACACAATAGCGTCATCAGCAAACAGCCTCATAGTGCTGGCCACGTTGGCTGTCAGATCCTTAATGTACACTTATTAGCCAAAACATTATGACCACTGCCCACTGCGAGTTGGATGCTGCCTGGTGGCATTGCGGGCATGCGATGCGGTACCAAAAATATGTAAATAGAGCAGACACAGATGGGGGCTCACTTTAGGGAAGATATGGGCTGCAAATGGGGAAATCAGTTGAGATTAGTGATTTTGATAAATGGCAGATTATTATTATGCTGAGCCTGTGACACACATCTCAAAAGCGGCAATGCTGGTCAAATGTTCATGAGCTATCTATCACTAGGTGCTAAATGGTTAGACATCCATGACTCTTCATAGTACTTGGGGTTTGAGGGCATGTCTGGCTGCAATGTAGGATAGACGGTGATTTGTAGCAACTCTGCTGAAAGAGCACAATGCTGGTGCATGCACAAGTGTTCCATAGCACACTGTTCATTGTAAATTCTGGAACACAGAGCTCCGCAGCAGACCACTCCTACATGTTCACATGTCTACCCAACAACATCATCAGTTGTGATTGCAGTGGGCACAGGACCATTCGGATTAAACCATCAATCAATGGAAATGTTGGCTCTTTGCTACACTAGGTTGATAGGTGTCTCCACAAAAACCATCATTGAGGTGAATGGCGGCTCCAAATGTGCAGCACACCATGGATGCCGGCTGGTGGGAGCAGCATTATGCTTGGGAGACATTCTCCTGCACTTGCATGTAGTAATCGAAGACATGCCGACAGCTGTGAATCACCTATGTCCCTTCATGCTTGATGTCTTCCCTGACAGCGATGTCATCTTTCAGCAGTGTAAATGTCTGTGTCTCAGAGCCAGAATCATGCTACAGAGGTTTGAAAAGCATTATAGTGACGTCACGTTGACGTCTTGGTGGCCAAATTTGCCTGATGTAAACCTAAAGAACCCATCTGGATCACTATCGAGCATCATTACCACGTATGCAAATCAGTGATATGTTATTTACGTGAATTACAAGACCTGTGTGTAGACATCTAATGCTTCATACCTCCTCAAACCTAACAACAAGCTGTCTGATCCCTGATATGCAGAATCAGTGATGTATTTTGTCCCAAAGATGGACAAACAAGCTATTAAGCAGGTCATAATGTTTTGGACCACCAGTCTAAACAGGATGTTACAAAAAGGTATGGCCAAACTTTCAGGAAACATTCCTCACACACAAAGAAAGAAAATATGTTATGTGGACATGTGTCCGAAAACGCTTACTTTCCATGTTAGAGCGTATTTTATTACTTTTCTTCAAATCACATTAATCATGGAATGGAAACACACAGCAACAGAATGTACCAGCATGACTTCAAACACTTTGTTACAGGAAATGTTCAAAATGTCCTCCATTAGCGAGGATACATGCATCCACCCTCCATCGCATGGAATCCCTGATGCGCTGATGCAGCCCTGGAGAATGGCGTATTGTATCACAGCCGTCCACAATATGAGCACGAAGAGTCTCTACATTTGGTACCGGGGTTGTGTAGACAAGAGTATTCAAATGCCCCCATAAATGAAAGTCAAGAGGGTTGAGGTCGGGAGAGTGTGGAGGCCATGGAATTGGTCTGCCTTTACCAATCCATCGGTCACCGAATTTGTTGTTGAGAAGCATACGAACACTTCGACTGAAATGTGCAGGAGCTCCATCGTGCATGAACCACATGTTGAAAATATCATGATAACATGCTCCATAGAGCATAGGTGGAAGAACATGGGGACCAATCAACACATCACCAACAATGCCTGCCAAACGTTCACAGAAAATGTGTGTCGATAACGTGATTGCACAATTGCGTGCGGATTCTCGTCAGCCCATTCATGTTGACTGTGAAAATTTACAATTTGATCATGTTGGAATGAAGCCTCATCCGTAAAGAGAACATTTGCACTGTAATGAGGATTGACACAATGTTGGAGAACCATTCGCAGAAGTGTACCCGTGGAGGCCAATCAGCTGCTGATAGTGCCTGCACACGCTGTACATGGTACGGAAACAACTGGTTCTCCCGTAGCACTCTCCATACAGTGACGTGGTCTACGTTACCTTGTACAGCAGCAACTTCTCTGATGCTGACATTAGGGTTATCGTCAACTGCACAAAGAATTGCCTCGTCCATTGCAGGTGTCCTCGTCGTTCTAGGTCTTCCCCAGTCGCTTAGTTATAGGTTGGAATGTTCCGTGCTCCCTAAGACGCCGATCAATTTCTTCGAACGTCTTCCTGTCGGGACACCTTCGTTCTGGAAATTTGTCTCGATAGAAACGTACCGCGCCATGGCTATTGCCCCGTGCTAATCCATACATCAAATGGGCATCTGCCAACTCTGCATTTGTAAACATTGCACCGACTGCAAAACCATGTTCCTGACGAACACTAACCTGTTGATGCTGCGTATTGATGTGCTTGATGCTATTACTGTAGAACAATGAGTCGCATGTCAACACAAGCACCGAAGTCAACATTACCTTCCTTCAATTGGGCCAACTGGCGGTGAATCGAGGAAGTATAGTACATACTGATGAAACTAAAATGAGCTCTAACATGGAAATTAAGCATTTCTGGACACATGTCCACATAACGTATTTTCTTTATTTGTGTGTGAGGAATGTTTCCTGAAAGTTTGGCCGTACCTTTTTGTAACACCCTGTATAGAGAATGAGAGTGGTCCTATCATACTTCCCCGGGGCACTCCTGAGAATAACCACAATACCCCTGCCTCTGATGAACACTCACCATCAAGGACGACATTCTGGCTGCTACTACACAAGAAGCCATCTCGAGCCATTCACATATCTTGAAACTTAATCTGTAATTTCAGACCTTCATCAACAGTCTGCAGTGGCGCACTGTGGCAAACACTTTCTGGAAATAACAATGTGGAATCTGCCTGTTCCCTTCATCCGTGATTTGCAGGATATCTTGTGAGAAAGGGGCAAGTCGAGTTTCACACGAACGATGATTTCTAAATCTGTGCTGATTTGTGAACAGAAGCTATTCTGTCTCGTGGAAGTCAAAGTGAAAATACATTCAAGAATTCTGCAGCAAACCAATGTTAAGGATATTGATTTGTAATGTTGTGGGTCCATTTTTTTACTCTTCTTATATACAGAAATTACCGTGCTTTTTTCCAATTG
Organism: Schistocerca serialis cubense; assembly: GCF_023864345.2. Classification (NCBI taxonomy): domain Eukaryota; kingdom Metazoa; phylum Arthropoda; class Insecta; order Orthoptera; family Acrididae; genus Schistocerca; species Schistocerca serialis. The sequence continues at coordinate 7,220,163 of NW_026047592.1, forward strand.
CTTAGGACTTTGCATTAAGCAGGAAATTACAATAAATGCATGCTAAGAACAGGATCTATGCCATAGTGCACTATTTGTCGAGAGACCCATTGCTGAAATTTTGACATTATGTTGGCTAGACAGTAGGCTGGAGGATTCAGTTCTGATACTGCACAGCTCTCAAATTATACTTACTAGTTATTAGAGGCATTTGATATCCATAGGTGACACCAGACCAAAACCAGACTGACTCAACTATGTGCTGAATCTGTGGGTCTTCACACTTGAGACATGCATTGGTACCTGGTCATTTCCGCACCCTTCTACAAGGATCATCAGGTATCTTACTCTAAAGTAACAGTGCTTGGGCAGTCTTTAAGCATTAACGTTTTAATCCCTTTGCAAAGTCAAATTTCTTGATGTTATATTGGACATGTGATCAGTTTGTTTATTTATTTATTTTTGTAATTTTATTTTTGTGGTTTAGGACAAAAACTGTAGTGGTAGTGTATTTCTCCTAGAGCCCTTTTGTGAGCTGCTATTTCCCACTGTGAAAATGAGGCAATTTTTTTTTCCAACTACACAGGTGATGATAGTAGTGATCGGACAACAAACAAAAACTGTTTGTTGTAGCAATTTTTATGCATCTGGTACAGTGTACTATCACAAGATACCAGGTACATCTACAGATGGTAATATATATTCCCAAAAGCTTTGTAAAACCACTAAGTGGTTGGCAGTTATGCTTCCCGAGATTCACAAAAGACATAATTGAGTAATACCGTATTTACTTGAATCTAAGCTACACTTTTTTGCGGTTTTTGTAATCCAAAACACCGCCTGCAGCTTAGAATCAAGTGGAAAGTAAGCGGAAGTTCTGAAAAATGTTGGTAGGTGCCGCCACAACTAACTTCTGCCATGGAATATATGTAGCACTACACAGGCATGCTTTGCAGGCACAAAGATAAATACTGGCGCCAAAACCTCTGCATCAGTAAACAAATTTAAAAAAAATGGGGGTGGAGGGGTGGAAGACGAGCTTTTTTCTCTGCCCCAAGTTTCGACCACTGCATTTTCATACTTTATCCAATGAAGTAAATACAAATTCCGTATTCTTCATCTCCGAACGTTGCAGCCTTTCAATGTACTACGAAAATCCGACTGGAAGAGTGTTTGGGATGTTTGTCAATATGGCCAAGTCTACGTTCTGAATTTTTGTCCTACCTGTGACAAGAGATGGTTGTTAATAGCAACTTTTATGAATGGTGAATCACATGCAGTATTCTCTTCACCATAGGAATAATACGAATGTAAACATTTTGCCATGTATTCCTACGTGTTTCCTGCTATCTCATTTAAATCCTGTCTTCCTAATAAACTACAAAACTAGAGAGAGACAACAGCAAACGCGGAAGAATATATATATCATGTCATGTTTATATTCGTATTATTCCTATGCTGAATAGTGATACAGTCGGAAATGAAGCACGGCAACTGACTAGATTTTTAAACCTAAGATGGCTCTAATTTCTGTGCAGAATGTAATGCACTAAAGAGGCGTCTGCAAAAATTTTCAAACAGAGAAAATTTTTCGCTAAACTTTCGTTTGGAACATCTATCAAATGCAGTCTATTATATGGTTCTTGTTGATCATTATCAAAGAAAGCGGCAGTGTAAGTAACAACAAATAGCAGTCTCTTGCCATTGTTTCGCTGATGAGACGATTCCTCTCTCTTTTTTTTTTTTTTTTAATTGTAAGCGGAGGTAGCGTGCGCAAAAGCAAGCCATCCCGCGAGCGGTGACAGGCTGTAAACACGCATAATCAGAATGCGACAAACAATGCATGGCACAGTACGATAATGCATTTTGAGCTTAGAGTGACGGAAACACCTATAACAAAGGGAATGGCACTTATCAGATCAAAGAAAAATTAGCAATCAATTCAAACCAGACGAAACACGTGAAAAGGGCTCTCTAGTATAAATACGGACAGAGAGCCTGACGCATAGCAATGACTACGTGGTAAAGCTTAACTGCTAAGTTTACCACACGCACCAAACTACTGTAGCTGTATCATCATTCATTCGACCTAAATTGTCTCATATTACAATGGACCAACTTTGTTTCGGTTTGGAGATGTGGTCTAAAACGTTTCTCCCCCTTGAATTTCGAGGCACAAATTTCAAGTGTGGCTTAGATTCGAGAAAATTCTTTTTCCTTGATTTCGAGTCTCATTTTTCAGCTGCGGCTTAGATTCGAGAGCGGCTTAGATTCGGGTAAATACAGTAAGTGTACTTCCCAAACCATTTTGAGAAACTATTTTGATGGAAAGCATATTTTCCAAGAGCCATTAAAACACTGTTATTTGGTGGGCTGTATACTTCTCACAGCCCTAAAAGCTATATTTCATAACAAAAAGAAAGTAAACTGGTGCAGCGGACTATCACTGGATGCCAGGAGCATGCAGAAGTGGTTCAATGTATTCCCATAAATGCAGTAAAGAAACGCAGCTACTGCTAAGTATATCTCTCATGACCAGTAAAAGCCTTAAGTGACTCTTTGCAGCAGGTCGACAGACTGTACGGCCCACGTGAGTCACACTGTCCCATTAACGAATGGAGACATAGTGCACTCTGCTAAGGTAAATGAGAGTGCAGGTTCGCTTTCACCTACATTACACAGTCAGTTGTACTTAGTGATTTCTGGTAGACAAAAGAATATTGAGAAAGGAGAAATGAAGGAAGATAAGTGTTTAATGTCCCATAAACATTGAGGTCTTTAGTGTCTGAGCACAAACTGTGATTGTTTCAAGGATGGGAAGGCTATTTATTGTGCCCTTTCAGAGAAACCATCTCGGCATTTGCCTGTACTGATTTAGAGAAAGCTCAGGAAACCCAAGTCTGGGTGGACTAGATGGAGCTGTAGAGAGCAAAATCTGTAGAGGAAAACACAGACTGGAATACATCCAGCAGATAATTGAGGCTGTAGGTTGAAAGGGCTACTCTGACATGAACAGGTTGCCACAGGAGAGTAATGCATGGACTTTAACTGTTAGTCGCCCTGAATGTGAGTCCAGTGAGCTCACCACTGTGCCACCTTGCTCGATATATTGTGAGAGAAGTACCTGATTTAACCATTTCACAGGATGTGGGAAGTGTACTTACCATCAACTGTATTTCTTTACTGTATTCCTGAGAACACATCATACGAGCTCTGTATGCACCTGGCACCTGATGTTAGTTTGCTGCACCAGCTGAACTTTCTGTCTGTTATGAAATGTAGCTTTTAATTGTCATTAAATGTCACTTGTTCCTTTCAGAAGCAGTTGCAACTATATGTGCCACCAAATAATGTTGTTTTGAAGGCCACTGGGAAGTATGCTTACTACCAAAGTAATTTTTCCATGATACAAGGGGAATATACTTACCACAAAATTAATTTCTTTTTTGGACTGCAAAAAGGATACTTACCACCAACTGACCATACTTACCACTAATTTAGTTGTTTTACTATGCTCTTGGGAAAATTTTGTACCTCCTCTGGATGTGGTTGACCTTTTGTGATAATATGCTAAACAACTGGTGTCTGTTTGTCATGACATCAGTGCTTTTGTCACTTGTTACAACAGAACACATTGTTTCATTCTGCAATATATGCTATTGTGACTTGTCTCACCTCGTTTCTTTAAGTAGTGTTGAATGAAGTTTCTAGGATTGTAAAATAGATAGTCAAATAAAAACAGAAAATTCCTTTTTTTCACATGTAGTAGTAACTCATAACAGCTTACTAAAGACAGTGGGAAGTATACTTACCACTATAGTTTTCTACTTCTAAATCACAAAAATAAAATAATCAAAAATTAAATGTAGTTGACACTTCTAAAATGATACCAAAACAATTAACTTTACAGGGCTGCTGCCTTTATGCTGTCAATGCCACGTTGGGACCGGTACAGTAGTTTCTGTTCCGTGGAGAACCAACCGTACCTGCACATAGGCTATTATTAAGATGGAATCACCACTTCAAAAGGCATTCCAAAGCTGCTGCCAGCTTCCCTCTGTGGAGTAAACCATCTACCATTCCTGTCTGCTCCTAGAGAATATGTTGCATGGCTAAATATGGTTTTCTGTTAGAAAGTGTTTGTGCGTTGTGTATCTGAGGTGGGACAGGTAGGTAAATTCACATATCCAGGTAAATTATTGGTGGACTGGCTAATAAAACATTTTTTACTTTAATTTTGAATATTTGGGGATTTAAAGATTGCTCCTAATGTCCGCTGGCAGATGTTAAAAGGGTGTTGCACATGAATATAAAACAGTTTTCTTAACCCTAAGCTTCAATGCATATTCTCTATGGAAATTATTTATATTGTGATTGTTATGGTTGCAAACTTTGCAATTAATGCTAAATTCTCTCTTGTCCATTTGAGCAGCTCAGAGGTCAGCATATCTTGCTGCTATGTGGAGGACCCAGGTCCAATTCTTGGTAATGCCTTTTTCTTTAAAGGGCGAAGCTACTCCACACCCACACTGACATGGTGACCATCACCAAAGTTCTACCATCACCTCCGTTTGCTTCGTTACAATTGAGAAGTGCACAGGATGTGGGGTCATGATGTTGTCCATAGGATTACCCATTAATACAGGCACTTTGAGGCGATGGAAGTGGTCGAGAAGTGAGCAGAAGGTAGCAGTTTTAAGGGCAGAGGGAGAAAAGTGCCGAGGCAAGCACCAAAGGAAAAGAACTTCTGCAATAGTCTGGACAGATAGTAAGAGCAGTAGCAGTTTCTTTCTGTCTGCAAGGGTGAGGTTGTCGTTAGTTTTGGGTATCGTGCGATGCTCAATACCATTGTCGCAGCTTAAACACTCTTTACGAGCGTCAGTCCTATTGAGGAGGGGTACTCCTGGGCTGTGCACCTGAGTGTCGCCTGGGCCACCTGCAGCATCTGTACTTGTAACATGCCAAGGTCATTATACAAGTGGTCAGTTGGCCATAAAGAGGTTTGGTTGGATATGTTTATGTTTAGTGTGCAATACTGCTTTCCCGTATTGCCAGTTGGTCAGCTAGATATTTGCAGCTGGCAATGCCATTTAGTTTTGCTGTAATGCAGGGATTCACCAGTGTTTATTTTGCCTGTGAGCTTGTGCTGTCCACAGGTGATTAATTGTCCCTAGATAGAAGTGTTTTTCAGCAGTTGTGTTTTCACCCGTGGTTGTGGTCGTAGTTTCCCAGGTTAAGAATGAAGTGATTGTCAGAGTGTTTCAAGTTCCTGTACAGTCGTGTGGTGAGTTTTTTGAATATCTGTGTGTGAGTCTCAAGACAGTATTCTCTGTGAAGGTCGACAGTGTGTGTGGACTGTGGTGCACTTTGTTCTGTATCACCTGTAGGCGGCACAGGCGGTCAGAGCCACGTAACCCCAGACTGCAGCTGCATGTATCATCATGGGTCTAATCAGTATCATGTACACGGACCTCGATACCCTCCTATTCAGTGTGCTTTACCTGTTGAGCTTAGAGTAACACTGTTTGAGCCTTGCATTTGCTCAGTTGGCCTGTCACTGAAGTATTTGACTTTCACACTGAAACGTATTGGGCGCGTGTGTAGTGTTATTTGTCTGCAGTCTTAATGTGGGGTCCTGCCCACTCATCTCGTATAGGGTGCCTACAGGATGCTGCATTCTCAACATGCTATACAACAATTCAAGCAAACAACATTAATAGTTTTTATTACAAATAAGAAGCTTGACAATGCTTAACCTGGAATTTACAATGGTGTCGCAAGCAATAGGCGACATGCAGTATAAATCCGAGTCCTTTGCTATATACAATGTCCGTGCAAGTTTGACACACAGCTTGTGGATCACTAACAACTGTTATTGTAGCATTCTGCGCTAGGCCTGTCCGTATACTGTCCTAATCCTGTCCAAGTACTGAGTGGCCGAGGCTGGCAGGAGCGGCACTTATATTCTCTTTGTCTAGGGGCCTGCTCCCGTCGTGGTGTGGTCCTTGCCAATGGGCAATTGGCTGACGGTGCGTTCACTGCCTTCTTTGCTCTTTCGATCTTAATTTTCATTCCAGAGCTTGTGGGTATGCCAGAACACTTTATGATTGTGCAGTTGTTATGGCTTGTCAATGAACAGAACTGCTTCACACTTGTCAGCATTTGCTCTAACACACTGTCATTCCAGCTAGGCAGTTTTGTTTGCAGTTGCGAATTATGCCTGATGGTTTCCAGTCTTGCACTAGGATGGTAGTGTCCTCTGCGTAGATGGTTGCCATTGTGTTTTGTTCAGTTGGAAAGTCATTGACGTAGAGATTAAACAAGAGGGGCCCTTGGATGCTGCCTTGGGGTACTCCCACTTGTATACTGTGTTGTGTTGACTGTTTGCCCTGAACGTCGGTGTTGAAGCTTCTGTGGGTGAGATATGAGTGTGTAAGATGTATGAGCTCGTCGGAGAGACTAGCAGTGCAGAGTTTGCGAATGAGACGATTGTGCCGTAGATGACTGAAGACCAGGAACAGCGCTCCTGTAGCTTTGTTGGTGTTGGGTGTGTGTGTAATATGTTCTGCTACACGGAGGAGTTGTTGTGTTGTGGAGTGGTGATTGCTGAATCCAAATTGCTCCAGTCTCAGCGAGTCATTGGTGTTGCAGTGCATAGTAAGATGTTTGAGAATCATCTTCTCAACAATCTTATTCAGGGAGCTCAGCAGGCTGATGGCTCCGTAATTTTGTGGTAGGGAGTGGTATTTCCCTGGCTTCCTGAACATCAGGACAGGGAAGTGTTGATGTTGTAGAATGGTATTCGTCATATGTGTGAGATGCTCTATAGCTTTATTCATGAACTCCTGGGTGACACGGTTTTGAAAGTGATTGGGACCAGGAGCTTTTCTAGCTGTTTTGTGCTTAATAACCTGTGTAATTTCATGTGTAGCAGTATGTATTGTTACATTGCACTTGGGCTGGGTTACAAGCCATGTAACCTCCTGGTCCATTTCAAGTAGCAGTGCTGGATTGGAAGGAGCCAGATTCAGTGTGAATGATGTTGCTAGTGTTCTGGTCATCAGCTCATGCTTCTCCTCCATGGAGTATGCTGGTCTGTAAGGTATTTGTAAACTTGGTGTGTAGTATTTCTTCTTGGTGGAGTGGACAGCTATTTGCCACACTCCAGGTCATGTGGTGTGCAGCCCTGCGAGTGTATTGTCCCAGTTTGTGGTTTTAAAAGTTTTAATTTAGCCTGTATGATCCCCTGGAGCCTGCTAATATGCTGTTTGTACAGCCAGTATCTCCCGAGATGGTCTCTCATTGACATCGGCCCCTGTATTTCTGGGAGCAGGGCCATTGAACATTCTTGTGGTATAAGTACTGTAATGGTACCTGCTATTGCATCCTGAACTGCAGTGGTAAGGGCTTTGACGGCTTCAACAAGTTTCCTGCTTTGTGTAATTTTGGGAATTTGTGGGATACGACTTTTCAAGCATTTCCTTGAACAATGCCCAATTCACATGCTTGTAGCTCAGTATCCTGTGAGATTCATCATACTACTGTGTTTCTTCCGAGTAAAGTATTACAGGTGTTTGGTGAGGCCAAATCATGTAACTAAAGGATGTTCTGAAATTCCCGTTTTTTTCCATGCAGTTGCTTCTTGTGATAATCAAAGGCTGATTTTGACTAGTTAGAAATACTGCCACCCCCTTATGAAATGTTGGTTGTGGTCAGATTTATATGTAGCGTAGCTAGAGGTATGGGTTGCTCCAGAGTGGTTAATTTTGTTTTACCTTGTACGTAAGCAACAAAGAGCGTCCAGTGGAGTTAAATACCCTTGGCAGCAGAAATAAGTTTCACATGAAGTACACACAGCTTATCCTGTCTCAAACGCTTGACAGCTACACAGCGAACATTATTCAAATGTAGATGGCAGCTGTACCTTGAAAGTAAGCGTACCTCGTGAGTATATCAGCAGTACATCTTCTGACATGCTTGATGTGAATGTGAACATAGAATAATAGTTAAAAACAACTATAGAATTGGTCAGCAGAATCACCATTTGAGGTTCCGTAAACGTCCCCATTGGTTGTCTTCATGTCAGGTCTCCAGGTGGAACACATCGTCATCTGGTCACAATACTACGGCTGTGAGCCGTCGCACTATCTGCCGGAACACAAATATCCATCGACCGTGGGTCCACCGCGCGTGCGCGAACACAACTGCCCTCTAGCGACAGGCACAACAGCGCACAGGTGGTGAAAGCTCGTGGGAACAATAGATATAAAAACTGACAGTTTCTGATGACCGAAACAGGGACCATTGTGTTTCTTAACATCAAACAGAACAAGGTTCTAATTGTTAGTTAAAGGGTACCTCTTATCTCAATTCAGAGTATTGTTAGATAGCCGCATTCCAATGGCTTCTTCCACTACACAGTCCCAATACAGCGACGCAGGGTCAACCACTTGTCTCATCGTACAACATTTCATATTTTTCAGTAAGACAATGTTCAGACACTCAGATTTTTCTGGCTGAATTAAATGTGCGTGCCGATCGTGCTTCACGCAACGATACTGGAGCGTACGAATAGTTCGTCCAATGTAGGCTTTCCCGCAACTGCGGGGAATTGTGTAGATCCCGGGCTTTCTTGAACCAAAGTTATCCTTCACTAAGCCCAGAAGAGCTGTGGTCTCAGGCGGTGGACGGAAAATACTTTTAATATCAAACTTCTTTAAACTTTTTCCTGTTTCTGAAGATATACTTCCCGCAAAATGTAGGAATTCCGCAGATTTGCTTGTATCTTCTGTTAGTTCCCGCAAATGTCCAGTCTCCAGTTCTTGCGTCAAACTGTCTGCATCTCAGATAGCGTAAACCCTTTTCACCAATGTAAGTAGGACCCCGTTGCGTTGGTAGGATTGATAACTGCCTGATGGATAAAGATATCTGTTCGTATGCGTGTGCTTCAGATAAACTGTCCTAATGTCCCATCACCCCTCCTGTGGACCAAGACACCTAAAAACGGATGTTCGCCGTCCTCTTCGACTTCCATCGTGAACTCAATATTGGGATGCACACAATTAAAATGATACAGAAAACGATCCAGAACATCCCTCCCAAATGGCCATCCCATAAACGTATGGTCGACGTATCTCCAGGAACAAGTTGGTTTAAAGAACCATGTTGCAATGTCCTCAATCTTCCACAAATTGGCGACCACGGGGCATAATGGACTCCCAATAGCCATTCAGTTTGTTTAAAACTTTTGTCATTAAGTAAAAAAACACGTCAACGTCAACACATGGCGACAAAGCTTGTTGTTCCTTCGTCCAATTTTTCACAAATTAACTGCAAAGAATCCTCAAGAGGAACTTTGGAAAACAGAGACGCAACATCAAAACTAAAGAGCCAATTCTTGGGATTGAGACTCAGAAGTCATATGTTGAATAAAAACCAGAGAATTGGAAACAAGATTATAGCAATTTCCGACAGGGGGACTGAGAATGGACGCTAGATACTTAGCCAACTTATAAGTAGGAGTGCCCAAATTTCTAACAAAAAGCCGAAGAGAAAGTCCTTCCTGTCTACCTTAGGCAAACCGTATAATCTCGGCTGGACTGCAGAACCAGGTCGACGTTTTTCCCAGAACTTCATCAGATAATGAAGTCTCTTTTAATGACTGGAAGAGTCTTGAGAGTCTTGGGTTTTATACGGTGAGTTGGATAGTTCTGCAATCTTTGGTATGCCGAGTGTGCAAGAGAGAGATCAATTTTAAGCACATAATTGTCCCGCGAAAGAAGAACCGTTGAACTGGCCTTGTCCGCTGGAGGAATTACTAAATCTTCTCTGAAGGACCGGATTGCGGCTCTTTAAAGCGAGATGTTACGTCGCGGGGGTGGCACCTGACGCAGCTGAGACACCTCTTACCTAACCTCATCAGCTAGATGGTCGGGAAACCTGGACACGACTTTTTCAACGGCAGAAATGTATTCCGTAATTGGAACATCACTGGGTGTATGGGTAAAATTGAATTCCTGTTCCAATACTGCAGGCGTAGCATCGTTCACTCTTTCGTTGTGAGACTGATCACATGTCGACGGGTGTTATCAGTGTAGACTGCGAAGAAAACCGTTGAATTTTCGAAGATTTCCTACTGACGGCGTTTGCCTACACCCAGTCTGATATTGCCCAGGACGAACTGTCGACCCAATTCCAGGATGCAGCGGAAGCAGCGCTGAAACTGCCAAATGCAGATAAAATAAATCTTTGGATATGAAATCCAGTTGTGCACGTATAAAACTATTGCGCTCCCTTAGTAAGGCAAAACCAGCACGCTTCTTAATGGTGTTGGCCATTCTTGTCTCAATGTAATCAACAATTCTGGCAAATTTAGGTATTAAAACTTCATTCCAGCATCTCAGCCAAAAAGCGAGGTTGCTCAGTAATTTCCCCTTGTTACGAAGTTCATGAAATACCCTTGAAAGTTGAAACGTCCCCTCACCGTAGAGGATCTTCATGTGATTCCGTAATCTCTGCCGGCGTAATAATTGGTTGTATTCATGTCAGGGCTCCAGATTCAAAACATCATCTGATCTGGCTGGAGAGCCGACATGAATACCCATAATCACGTATCAATGGCCAATGATGCAAACAAAATGGTCTTCGTCTCTTCGGTTTGGAGTGATCATGTGTACATGCGTGAACTCGAGTACACAAGTTATGTGACTAGAAGTGAGACAGGGTCATACAGCGTATAAATTCTCAACCATGTAGTTGAGAAAGATCCAAACACCATTTCAACCTCAATATTCACAATTTTCCATCGCGTTTAGCCTAGGATTATTGTTTGCCCTCAGATAAACCAAAAGTAAAGAAACACATAGTATAGGATGTTATGTTGTCCATACTGCAAATGAAATAAATCTTTGGATATGAAATCCAGTTGTCTGCTGTTAAACTCTCAGCAAGCCTTAACAGGTAAAGTTCAGACATATTGTTAAAGTCACGATGTCCAGAAACGAAAGGGCTGTTCTTAAAATTTCGGACAGTTGTCACACAGGTATACACGGTGCTAAGTCGGAACTGTCCATTATTGCAACTAATTTCCAGCTGTATGAGGGGGCGAAAGAAGCAACACAAGGTACTTTGTTTCAGCAGTGTTCCGAAACGACAGGCAAATGATGTATTTATTATAACAAATGAAACATTGCACAAATAACTGACAGGACACTCAATATTTAGTCTGTCACGAATTACATGCGGGACACATCCAGAAATTAGTGATAATTCTTAAATGGATGAAGTTTATCGCAAACGCTCATGGTGGGGAGGGAGGGGGGGGGGGGGGAGTTGGCGGCAAGTGCAACTCCTTGCTGTCCGTCCCCTGACGTCCCCCCCCCCCACCCCCCCCACTTCTGTAACCTATGACTAAGTATAAATCTATGAAGTGCAACACTATGAATTAAATTTCAAAATAGGATATAAAAAAGTTTGCTCTCGAGCTCACATGCGATTGCACAGATTAGAAATGGAATTCCTGGAAAACCACCCATGCTTTCTGAAAACCGGGGAAAGTGTTTTAACAATATAGCTATGCTACTATCTGGGGAAAATCGAACGCATTTCTCGCAGTTACAGTGGAAAATTTACTCACAGAACATCCAGTAATATGCAGGCAGCACTGTGTGGTGGAAAAATTTCATAATTCACACAGTACTTACATGAAACTAAGTTTATTACTGTCTGCCAGCACTGAATCAGAAAAAAAGATGGTTCAGCACTAATCTTGATAACCACAGAGAATACATGCAACTATCTAAATACGTTCCTGAGCTGTCCAGAATGCTGTGTTCCAATAACAGGTACATGGCTGTCCGGACCTCACTGCTGCTCCGTCCCGACACACGACGACCCGGAAATACTAGCGGTCGCTCTAAAGATAGTACGACAGTCCTCTTATCGATAAGCGCCGCTGGTGCCACTCACGGGCAGGCAAGCCAGCAACTTAGTGACGCCAGTAAATCTAATAAGAAACAGGACGGCAGTACCGCAAAGACAAAATGTTAAGCAATAAACGGCACTAACACGAGCCGCGCACGGCTCAATCAGGGTATGGTATAATGCAGGACAATATAATTACATGGTTTTCAGTGTATGTAGTATTGCGATCTTCGATTTGTTTCCTTACTTTATACCACTTTATAACGTAGTCCCGAAACATGTTCTGGTTATTATATCACACATTTAACAACTGACGCGAAACATTGTCAGTACTGATTCATGAACCAGTTGTACGTTGCTTGACAATACATATACAAGCTTAGAATTTAGGACCTTAGCCACAGTCTTCCCACGTGGTATTGCTTCAGTTTATCCTGGTGTACAGCTGTGTATCCAAAGTACTGTCTGTTTTTTTAATTCATCTGTCTTTCGACTGGTTTCGAGTCCTACATCGCTTCCTATCTTCTGCACTACTTTTCATCTCTACAGGGTGTCCCCGAAATGTTGCGACAAAATTCGAGGAGTTGTAGAGGGTGTCTTGAGGAACAAATGGAGGATAGGAATACGTGTCCAGAAATTTCATCCAACGAAGCTACAGAACGTCGAAGTCATAGAAGCCTATGTCTGCCACTAGGGCACCCCTTCGGCAGCAAATTCACGTTGTACACTGACGAAATGTAAGAGGAACGCCTCGCAATGTTATTTCTTATTCAGTGATCGCAACTGATTGCCATGATCGCCATTGGAGTGGATGGAGCTAGCTGCTGCGTAGACAGGCCTTGTCTCCAATGAATGCGATGTTCTGTTGCTTTGGCGGATGACTGTTTCGGACACGGGTTTCCATCTGTAGTTTATTTTTCTCCTGTATTTTAGAGGGTTCCAGGAGAAAAATAAACTGCGGGTGGATACTCGTGTCGGAAACCGCCACCAACCGAAGCACCAGAGCATTGTATTCATAGGAAACAAAGCCGTTCTAAGCAGCAGCTAGCTCCACCTTCTCCACTGAGGGTCGTGGTAAACACTCGATCAGTGAATAAACAAACAACATTAAGAGACTTTCTGCCTACCGTCCTTCAGCGTGCAAAGTCACGTTTGCTGCCGGCGCCTATAACATTGGCGCGCTCTAGCGTCGTTGAACGACGTTTCCCAACATGGGTTTCTACCCGCAACGTATTCCTCAAGATACCATCTACAACCCCTCGAAGTCTGTTTCAACGTATCTAGAACACCAAGTTTATAATTTCTTTGTACTAGGACGCGTGTTCTAGTATCTGTCTACACCTACATTACTTTTTTCCATTTCTAATTCCTTCCAGCGCAAAATTAATTTTAGCGGCCTGCGTGGCAAATGTTCCATTAACGTGACCATTCTACTGGTAAGGCTTTCCCATAGATTTAATATAGGGCCTATTTGTTTTTTCAAAATGGTTCAAATGGCTCTGAGCACTATGTGACTTAACATCTGAGGTCATCAGTCTCCTAGAACTTAGAACTACTTCAACCTAACTAACCTAAGGACATCACACACATCCATGCCCGAGGCAGCATTCGAACTTGCGACTGTAGCGGTCACGCGGTTCCCGACTGTAGCGCCTAGAACCGCTCGGCCACTGCGGCCGGCTGTTTTTTCAGTACCTCCTTGTTTCGTATCCCGTCTCTCTACTTTACTACCTTCTTCGATAGTACCACATCTGAAAGGATCAAATTTTCCCCAATTTCTGATCGTTTGAAGTGGCGTAGTGATGAAGGTAAAGGTCTCGTACTGGGGAGGACGGTGGATTCAAATACTCGCCCCACACTGAGATCAGATTTTCGTGGCTTCCCTGAACCACTTCAGGTCACTGCATGGATAGAGCCTTTGAAAAGTATACGCCGATTTCCCTTCACATCCTTCACACATCTCAGTTTATGCACAGTCTCTAGTTATGATGACGCTGAAAGGAAGCCAAATCTTCGGTCCTTCTAATTTATACTTCTCAAATTTTCGCTTGGTATATATTTCAGTTCCACACAATGATATGCTCCAGAACTTTCTTCAGGTATGCCACATCCACTTGACGAATCCACCCCTGCAAGAGCTGTCATCTGCAGAGAGGAGTGAGAGTGTTTGTCATACCAGGAACAAAAGAATACAACCCTGTGAAAATGGCTGTTGTCATCCTGGAAGACGGGAGGGTCCACAGCATATCCATACCAAAATGTAGAGGGGTAATGCTTAATTACAGATAATGTAGAGATGAACATCGTGGTTTATTTTCATGGCAATGAATGGTCGCAAGTCACGGTGCGAAAACTGCCCCAAAACATCACAGAACCACCTCCGGCCTGATCCACAACTTCCACTCTTCAGTGTGGCATCATTGCACTCTAGTCAACTACTGCCCAGGTACTGTGTTGTTTGTCCAATTAAAGACGTCCAACTCTACATGCCGCTGAGAGCAATGACCTTTTGCGAAGTACCTCGTTCCGAAAGTCCATGGCATGCAGTTCCATTCGCAACGTTGGTTCGCTGGAAACTTGTTGCATTCTTTCAGTCCTGGATCCTTGCGGTGGGAGAGGTGAGAAAGTAAGAAACTGAGAGCCCCCCCCCCCCCCCCCCCCATTAGAATCCTACTGTGGATCCGTGTCTGCATTGAATGACTGCAGCAATTTCTGTCGGGTTGGAAAAATATTGTCATTGGCAAGGTGTGTCATCCGTCACTAGTCACTGTCGGTTAGGGTGTTTTAACAACGGCTGCTCTTAATATGTGTTACATGACTGTGAGTGGTCCACCATTCCTTGTAGACAATCCACAATGATACACCAATCAACCTCTTCATCTCAGAAGAACAATGTCCTCAATTATTTGGTGCATATATTCCAATCTCTGTTTTCACCTACAGTTTTTACCTTCTACAGCTCCCTCTAGTACCATCCAAGTTACTGCCTAATGTCTTAACACATGTACATGTCCTATTACCTCGTCAACCTATCTTACAGCGCAAATTTCGTATAATTGAGTGGCACATACACAGAATTTCATTGTAAAGAGGCACTGTCCTGAATTAGTTCAGCAGTGGAGTGTCACACAACCGTCTGGTATCAGTTCTACGCGACTTAGAGCGATTCAAAGCATTTGCTGTGAGCAGCAATTCCTTGTCATGTTTGAAACCGATTGTATCTGGTAATGTATGACAATTGTCTCTGGTCCATGTCAGCTAAAGTCTTCTTACTAGCGTTGCTCCTACGCCGTATTACATGGCTGCGAGAGATCTACCATTACTGTCTTGATACATCAACAAATCAGTGGACTGCACTCACGATCTGATCACAGGAGAGTCCACACACGATAACTACTAACTGCAATCCTGTCACTTCTCCATGTAGAGCCTTCTTACTGCGGTGTTCCTTATAACCGACTGGCACATAAACTATCTCATTAAAAGTATCTGGACACCGCTATGTGATGCGGAATTGGCGACTATATGTCACGAGAGGTAGACTCGACAGGGTAACTGGAGGTGGGAGCCATTGTCTAATTAGCAGAGAAACAGTAACAGTAAAATGGGTTGTTCACGAGGGCTCGGTGATCTCGAACGTAGTGACTGGATGTCACCGGAGTAACAAATCCATCAGGGTCATTTCAGACGTTCTAAAGCTGCCCAAGTCGACTGCTAGCGATGTGAGTGTGCAGTGGAAGTGGGGAGGAAACACCACAGCTAAACCTAGATGAAGCAGACATCATGTACTGACGGACAGGACCTCCAACCCTAGCAGACGGTGGTTGTAAGAAACCGCACGAAATGAGTGGAAGGGATCACTCGTGTGTTCCAAAGTACTACCAGTAGTCCAGCTAGCACAATGAATGAGAGTTAAATGGAATGGAGTACGATGGTCGTGCAGCTTCTGTCAAGCCACAAATTTCTGTAATTAGTGCTAAGCAAAACATGGGGTGATGTAAAGAATGACGCCATTGGGCAGTGTATCACTGGAAAGGGGTGATTTGAAGTGAGGAATCACGCTACATACTTTGGAAATCCAATGAAAGGGTTTGTAGAATACCTGCCATCATGCGTAATTCCAACACAGAAGTACAGAAGAGATGACGTTACAATATGGGGCTGTTTATCGTGCTTAGGGTGTCGTTACCTCATTGCACTTAGGAAAACGCTATATGCAGAAGTATGTGAAGACATTTTGTGGAACTTTAGGCTGCATTCAGCACAGGAAGTTTTCGGAGACTATAATTGTTTCAGCATGACAGTAAACCCTGTTGTGCGGCAGTATCTGTGAGGTAATGGTTTGTGAATAACAATATTCCTGAAATGGACTATGCTGCCCAGTGTCCCGACCTGAACCCAATGGAACTCATTTGGGAAGTGTTAAAAGATCGACTTCGCTCCGGAATCCAACATCACTACCACCTCTGGTTTCAGCACTTGAAGAAGAACAGACTGTCATTCCCTCACTGACATTCATGCACCTCACTGGAAATGTCCCCAGCAGAATTCCAGCTATCATAAATTAAAGGGTGGTCATATCCCATGAGTAATAAAGGGACACACACACACACACACACACACACACACACACACACACAGCCAACAGCCGACCCACCAGCCCTTCGCATGATCTCCGTCACAATTTCACCCAACCCCTCCCTCCCCCAATCACTCCACCCAAAAAATTATGTTATGTTATGCGTTGCCCTGCCAGCCGACCGACAGAAGTTCATCGTTTGTCCCTGTAGTCGCTCAGTAAAGTAGGTCGTAAAGTGTGTAGGCTGCACAGGAAATTGGTCGGTCGGTTGGTGTGTGTGCGCAGTGCCCTTTATGTCCATTACTAGATGCTGGACACTTTTGATCAGAAGGTGTACCCACCACTTGGCCGGCATGACATACTTCAGAGTGGTGGAGGGTAACGTTTGATGCAGCTCTCCATGTTACTCTATTCTGTGCAAGTTTCTTCATCTCCCAATACCTACTGCAACCTACATCCTTCTGAATCTGCTTAGTGTATTCATCTCTTGGTCTCCCTCTACGATTTTTACCCTCCACGCTGCCCTCCAATGCTAGATTGGTGATCCCTCGATGCCTCAGAACATGTCCAACCGATCCCTTCTTCTAGTCAAGTTGTGCCACAAACTCCTCTTCTCCCCAATTCTATTCAAAACCTCCTCATTAGTTATGTGATCTACCCATCTAATCTTCAGCATTTCTCTGTAGCACCACATTTCGAAAGCTTCTATTCTCTTCTTGTCTAAACTATTTATTGTCCACGTTTCACTTCCACACATGGCTACACTCCATACAAATACTTTCAGAAACGACTTCCTGACATTTAAATCTATACTTGATGTTAACAAATTTCTCTTCTTCAGAAACGCTTTCCTTGCCATTGCCAGTCTACATTTTATATCCTCTCTACTTCGACCATCATCAGTTATTTTGCTCCCCAAATAGCAAAACACCTTTACTACTTTAAGTGTCTCATTTCCTAATCCAATTCCCTCAGCATCACCCGACTTAATTCGACTACATTCCATTATCCTCGTTTTGCTTTTGTTGATGTTCATCTTATACCCTCCTTTCAAGACACTGTCCATTCCGTTCAACTGCTCTTCCAGGTCCTTTGCTGTCTCTGACAGAATTACAACAATATCAGCGAACCTCAAAATTTTTATTTCTTCTCCATGGATTTTAATACCTACTCCAAACTTTTCCTTTGTTTCCTTTATTGCTTGCTCTATATACAGATTGAATAACATCGGGGATAGGCTACAACCCTGTTTCACTCACTTCCCAACCACTGCTTCTCTTTCATACCCCTCGACTCTTATAAGTGTCATCTGCTTTCTGTACAAATTGTAAATAGCCTTTCGCTCCCTGTATTTTACCCCTGCCACCTTCAGAGCTCCAAAGCGAGGAGTTGAGCTTTTTTGAGGGGGTGGCTGATATTTTGTCCTGTGAGATTGTCTGTAGTGACGGGTGCCGGCGATGTGCCCGCAGGGCCCGACGTGGGAGTGGAGCGGCGAGCTGCCGCATGTGGCGCAGACGATCCTGCACCAACACGCGATCCAGGGCGACGTGACGGAGCTGCAGCTGGCCGCCGTGCGCTGGACGTCCTACTGCCGGCAGGCGCTGTCTTCGCCGCTGGACACTCGCATCCTACTGCGCCTGCTGCAGGACCTGGACGCGCGCTGGCCACACGAGACGCTGTCCCGCGAGGAGGTAAGCGCTAAGTGGCCCGCGCGCGCCCGCATAGCTTGCCGGATACCGGAGGCCCATTTTCACTATCATATTCACACATTGTCTCATTCGGCTCTGCTATTCCGATCAAACATCGGTTTTCTGAGCGTCAGTTGTTATACACCATGGTCGGCCAGGGCTTTTTTTATTTCTGAGCTTGCAATACCAAAAGGGAACAAATGTTGCTTTCATGTTAACGTGTGTGTCCTCGAAATGACCTTGCACGTATTTCCGTGAAACTCACTATGTGGCAAGGCTGTGCTTAGCAACACCCTGTCTGGATTCTTGGCGCATTAGTTTTGATGACACAATCGATGCTGATCGTGAGCAAAGAGTGAACAATAAGATATGCGTTAAGCTGGGAAAACCCTAGTGAAATGTGGACGATGATTAAGCAACTGCAGCGAGGCCCTTTCAAGAATGCAACTGAAAGAAAAGCTCCATCAAGATATCACATACATACGACAGCCTGTGACAAATGAGCTTACAAGCATAGAAGTTGAAAATTTCCCTGCTTTCTTTCAAGACCTCCAGAAATGTTGGTAACTGAAGTACAATTTTCTATATTTTTTTTAATCTGTCCTGTAACATTTCTGACAAAGGGAGTATATTCAGGATGAGTCATGCACGACGTAATACCCCTTTTATTTCGTGAATGATTTTAGATACCGAAGCTAGGTTTTGGGCCAATGATAGCACGCTAAGGGACACGTAATTTGGTGTGTAATACAGAATCTTCGCTTTTGTATCGATCGTGATAATGAAGCAAGTATAATTTTTTAAAGAGAATGATATACTTTCTTAACGGCATCCGAAAGCGCATGAGAAGACGACTGCAGTGATACAATGCTTGTTAATTTTGTAGTAGAAACTCTTTGCAAAAGAATGAGAGAAATATTCTAAAACTGAGTCATCCGGAATCAGATATTACATTGTAAACATGGTCATGCCAGTCTACATCGTTGTATTAAGCTTTTCGACTGTTTACTTCTCTGTGCCCCAGAACTAACAAAACTGTGTTGTCTGTCAGCAGATCATTTATGCTTCATAATTTCTTGCATGCTGACATGAACACCAATGTGGAAAAGTTAGACACGCTATTATGAGACGAATGTCAAGAAAATTCTGTGAAAATAGTAATGAAAAACTGCTCGAAGAAACTGTAGGTGTTCCTACAAAAACCTGGAAAAGTACGTACAATTGAAACAGCTTTCCTTAGTCCCATCTGATACGCCAGAAACTAGCATATGCCATAGTCTCACAAAAAAAATCGTAGGTGTTTCTAGGTCGTATACAAAATGACGTTTTATTTTAGTAGCGAAGGCGTGCCTTGCTGCATCGGCATATAACGGCTGAGTCTGGTCTGAGAGCTTGGTGTTATTTCACAGCAATGGCCTACTCTCACCTCATTGCTTCCCAGTTTTAGTGCATTTCTCGGATTCTCTTGCAAAAGGCTTCAGTGTCAGTAATAAAAGCGCTATATCATCGTAATTGGCTTTCCAAGACCTACTGAATATAGTTATGAAAAGTATACGTTTCCATAAAAAAAATCATACTTGTATCAACATCTCGGTTGATGCCTGATATCAGGGCATTATCCATACAAAACAGTGCCCCTCAGGGTACTATCAATTGCACGAAACCTCGTTTCGATATCTGTAACCGTTCAGGAAATAAAAGGGGTGTCAGGTCTTTTGTAACTGAGCTATATTATTTCAAAGTACGTTGGTTAAGTCAAGGGGCATGCCTGAAACGATTTTTCAAATTGAAACCCGCTATTGTTAAATTTATGAAAGAAAAATGAAAGGAGGAAAGAAAATTGGAACACCCAGGATGGGCTGAAGACTTTGCATTTTACGTGGATTTGACTGCACACTGCCCACAGTAAGATATTGCAAGGTGAGAAATAATCTATTTTTGATATGACGGGGATATGTTTAAAAAAATAGCATTGTGCGGGTGATAAATTATGAAAAAAAACACCGTCCATTTCCCTAAACTCACTGGTGTTAAAGAAAACGTGAATTTGAACAAACTTCTGTCTCGTTAAAAGAATTACAGAAATAGTTTTTCAAACATTTGAGCGCACTGCCAGTTCTATATTTCCTTGTGATCTCTTTTAGAGACCATTTTGCATTTCATTTTAAAGCGCCCCTGGGCAACTGCAGATGGAGCTTATCGATCTGCAACGTATTTCCCGTTTATAAGCCAAATCCTTCTGTGTTGAAACTGTCCCGAAGCTCGACATTCCACGTTCATACAATGAGATTGCAAACGTGATAACAATGTTTCGATCAACATAAATGCATGAAAGACTGCTTTCGATTATGAAACTAAATAAGTCACGATTACGTGGCAGCCTGTGATGTAATGTAGAGCTGAATATAACACCAAATATGCAACGAACATTTTATGAAGGTTTGAAACCCGCAATTCAATGGTGTGTTCCTGTAAAAACCGTGTGCCAGTGCTGAAGAGTATCAAACATTAGTATCATCAGTGGACTTGAGTATCGACAAAGCATTCTACCACAGACGTGGTATGGAAACGAATAAGGGCATTGGAGACTTACGTTGAATCCATTCAATTGCCTCAGAATGCTGACAGTGTGAGCTTGGTTCAACCACTGAAACATGTGGATTATGAGAGGAACAAATGCCTGGGCCATAAATGATGAACCTCCTCACCACAGTATCAATGGTTCCACTATGCACAAGCCTCAGCACACCATGTTCCAGCAAAGGGATGAACACTTTTATTGACTTTGGTAAACAAGTGAAACTGTAGCACATTCATGGACAGTTCAACTTAACAGCAGCATTAACAAACTCAAGTGCGCCTGCACCATATTTCATGTGAGGTGAGCACTCTGGACGATGCCGCAATAGCAGAAGTTAAATTCCAATAATCAAACTACAGACTCTGAATTCAAATGTGCCTGTTGATGCAACCTTTATTTATTCATTTATTATTTTGTAAATAGCGGTAGTAATAATGTGTAAAGTGTACATTAAACAAAATTAGATACAAACATTATGTAATGGCATGTTCTGAGAGTACATGAGGTAAACTTGGGCACAAATGAAGGTCTCAGTACAATGGCAGGCCAAGAGTTTAAAGTACAGAAAAGTTAAATAGTGTTAATGCACCACCACTGCATACTGACATCCAGCGACCAGTGATATGGATCACTCCAGTATACAATAAACGGGGAGGGGTAAGGGGTAAGGGGTGGCAAGGGGTGGGGGGGGGGTTGCAATTGTGTAAGTTCTTTAAATGACCTACACATATCAATAAATTGTCGCACCATCCCCACGTGGCAGAGATATCATAGGGAGGTATGATTACATCTACGTTGACAGAAAATTTAAAAACAAAACTATCGATTTTTATGTACCTCTTTATGTATATATGTCTGCTTGTGTCTGTATATGTGCGGATGGATATGTGTGTGTGCGAGTGTATACCTGTCTCTTTTTCCCCCTAAGGTAAGTCTTTCCGCTCCCGGGATTGGAATGACTCCTTACCCTCTCCCTTAAAACCGACATCCTTTTGTCTTTCCCTCTCCTTCCCTCTTTCCTGATGAAGCAACTGTGGGTTGCAAAAGCTTGAATTTTGTGTGTGTGTTTGTTAATGTGTCTATCAACATACCAACACTTTCGTTTGGTAAGTTACATCATCTTTGTTTATATATATATACGAGGGCCATTCAGAAAGTAACCTCCGGTTGATTTAAAAAAATACACCAAGTTAAATAAAAATATTTTAATATATACATCTTACAACTACATCTTTGCACTATTTCACTACATAGTCTCCATAGCGATTGAGGCACTTATCGTATCTCTTCACAAGCTTTGAAATTCCTTGTGCATAAAAATCACCTGCTTGTGCCTTGAGCCAGCCTGTGACCGCATCTTTGAGCTCTTCGTCGTCATCAAACCGCTGTGACCCGAGCCATTTCTTCAAATGCATGAAGAGGTGATAATCACTTGGCGCCAGGTCTGGGCTGTAAGGTGGATGGTTGATAACGTCCCACTTGAAGGACTCAAGAAGGGCCGTTGTTCTGCGAGCAGAGTGAGGACGGGCGTTATCGTGCAAAAAAACGATACCGGAAGTCAGCATACTACGGCGTTTGTTCTGTATAGCCCGTCGTAACTTTTTTATTGTTTCACAGTACACGTCTTGATTAATGGTCGTACCATGTTCCATGAATTCAACCAACAACACCCCTTTGGCATCCCAAAACACCGTTGCCATCAGTTTTCTGGCAGAAAAATCTTGCGAGGCTTTTCTTGGTTTGGGAGGCGAATTTGAATGTGCCCACATCTTTGATTGTTCTTTTGTCTCAGGGTTCACGTACTTAATCCAGGTTTCGTCACCGGTCACGATTCTGTTTAACAAAGGTTCTCCTTCGTCCTCATAACGTGACAGAAAGTCTAATGCAGAGGCCATTCTTTGAGTTTTGTGGTGGTCGGTAAGAATTTTGGGCACCCATCGTGCACAGAACTTACGGTAACCCAATCTTGCTGTCACTATCTCGTACAAGAGAGTGTTAGAAATCTGTGGAAAACCAGTAGACAACTCCGACATTGAGAAACGTCGATTTTCACGAACTTTTGCATCAACTGTCTGAACGAGTTCGTCAGTCACCAATGATGGTCTACCACTCCTCTCTTCATCATGAACGTTTTCTCGTCCACTTTTAAATAAACGTACCCATTCACGGACAACTCCTTCACTCATAACTTTTGGTCCGTACACGGCACAAAGCTCACGATGAATAGCTGCTGCAGAATATCCTTTGGCTGTAAAAAACCTTATGACAGCACGCACTTCACATTTGGCGGGGTTTTCTATTGCAGCACACATTTCAAACTGCCACAAAAACTAAACTAGCGCAGGTACGACGTTCACTCGACCACGGCTTGATGCCGACTGACCTGTTGAGTGCGTGAACGCACAGATGGCGTCGCTACTCCCCCCACAACCCGCACTGTGACCAATCGGAGGTTACTTTCTGAACCGCCCTCGTATATATATCTCGGTGTCTTGTTGGTCTTTTGAGCTGGTGCAATAAAGACGTATGTAATTGCACTCTACCAGTATTCTTTTAATTAAAAGTTACAATATGCAGAAGACACAAGTTTTCATTCTCGTACCTAGCTACACCGTATTTTCTACTTCCCAATGTGACAAGGGCTTGCATTTTTAAATGGACCTTTTTGGAGATGAAGTCAACCTGAAGAGAGAATAGCCGCCGCAGCCATGTTGTTGTACATCGTTGGGGAGAAAAGGTAAATACCACGCCGCGCACCCAAACTAACAGGAATTAACATTTATTCAATGCCACAATGTTCTTAACATGTACGCATCTATACCTGTGCGCATTTATGGACAAGTTTTGCTGCGGCTAAATGATAATTACTTCAGATCTGGAGAATTCACATCATCTCTCCCCCCAACCACTATAATTATAAAGAATTGTGATAAGTAATTCTTTTTTACACACAGTGATTTACATTCAACTACAGTAAAACACACACACACACACACACACACACACACACACAAAATATAAACTTACATTTTTTTTTAATTCTATGTAGTAGAAGCAGTTGTCAATCAAGTATAGCAATTTTGGTTTCTGCTTGAAGTTAATCTGGTTGTTACTACATTTTTTACTAATAATATTGTTCAGTTTTTACTAAAATGATAAACACTGTAACCAATTTTGATGATCGTATCGTTAGACGATCATTTTTTTGAGAAAAATTGTACTTAAAAAGTCTTCACAAAGCCGCATCAGCTGTTTTCACCTTCTGCCGTCACACAGGTTATAGCTGAGGAGCAACATACACAACATCGTCAGCTCATGTCTCGTGTAGACGATTAATGGAAAGAAATTACTAGCCGAAAAAATATGTACTCGCATCTCAAAGAAGAGTGAAGAAAAAAGTATAAGTGACAAACAAACGGAGATTAAGAAGTGCTTTAGACAAGTTACAAGCTGTGCCATCTGCCAAACAGTGTGGTTTAAACCGATTAGGTGAGAAACAAACAATCAAGTCATCAGCCAAACGAAAATTACGAAATGATTTAAACTGAAGAGGTCAGATGTGGATGAAACAAAACTTATACAAGCTCCAGAAGTTAACTCACCTACTGATTGCCACCAGAAAACAGAAGCCATACACAAGAAAGGTACTGAAAATTTTTAGGGTAAGTGCTGTATTAGAAATGCCATTGGATAAAGAATCAGAAACCATTTCCACTAAAGTTACTAAATACCCAGGGTTTGCTATACTACACCATAATGTTCAGTCACTCACAAATAAAATTTCCATGTTGGAAGCACTACTCCAGTATGCACTAAATGTAGATACAATTTGCATTACTGAACACTGGCTATGAAATGCCGAAGTAAAATTAACCTCAATCTCAGGATATAGATTAGCAAGTCATTTTAGCCGAGAGTTTTCCAAACAAGGTGGCTCTGCTATCTTTGTGAAAAAACAAATAAAGTTCTGTGATGTCAGTAAAAGTTATATTGACCCGATTGAAAAAGACTTTGAACTTTCCATTACTAAACTGACGGCACTTAATTTCATAGTTATTAACATATATAGAGAGTGCCAAGTGGAAACTTGCCAGTCTTCATGAATAAACTAGAGGTTCTGCTGAACAGGATCAATACACTAAATATGAAGATAGTGCTTTGTGGGGATTTCAATATTGATTTTTCCAAAGACAGCAGCACCAGAGATGCTTTGATAAATATGACCAACACATTCAATATGATTCCCACAATACACTGCCCAACAAAATTAACAGAATGCACAAATTCCATTATTGACCAAATATTCATATCTGACACAATTTCCAGTTTCACAAGCAGAGTACTGAGCATGGGTTATAGTGATCATGAGGCACAGCTGCTGTGTATAGAAATGCCAACAAGTAGTAGTAGTTCCAAAAAAGTAGTTCAAAAGAGAACCTTTCCTGAAGCTAACATTAAATCTTTCAATCTTTTACTGGCGAAGAAAAACTGGGAAAGCATCGCCACTCAGAACAATGTTGATAGCATGTACATGAGATTTCAGAGCATCTTTCTTCACTATTTTAATGTAGCATTTCCAAAAGTAGTAAAAACAGTAAAACCTAACAATAATAAGCAATGGGTAACTAAAGGCATAAAAATTTCCAGTGAGAGAAACAGATTTCTGCAGTACTGTAGTAAAAAGTATAGAGTAACCCAAGAATTCGCAGATTATTCAAAAGCCTACAAAAGAATCTATGGTAGAGCAGTCAAAGAGGCAAAAATTATGTGGAATGACAATTTGATAAGAAACTCATCTAACAAAATGAGATCCACGTGGAGAGTTATAAAGAAAGAAACTTGTAGTTCAGCTCCAAAGAAAAAGAATGTATCATTAACACTAGAAGACTCAAAAGTCACAGACCCAAATTTGATAGTGGAAAAATTCAGTGAATACTTCACTTCACTAGCTGAAGACCTCATTCAAGTACACTGTCAAGGACAAGTCCAAAGTTTCTCCAGCAAGTCAGTGATCTTGACTGCTTCTATGTATGTTTATGAAACAAACCCCAATGAAATTATAAGTAAAATTAAATCATTAAGCAATAAAATGTCAAGTGGTCTTGATGAAGTACCTGATTTCATATTAAAAACATGTGCTCACCACATAGAAAACCCCTTGGCAAAAATTTTCAACCTCTCTTTAAAAACTGGTGTATTTCCAGATGTTTTTAAAATAGCAAAAGTTACACCAATGCTAAAAAAAGGTTCTTCGGAAAAAAATATCAAACTACCGACCCCTGTCACAGTTAAGTTTCTACTTTAAAATTCTAGAAAAACTCTTCTATGACAGGCTTCTAAGTTTCATAAATAAATATGCACCACTTACAGTACAACAACACGGTTTTAGAAAGTCTAAATCTACACAGACACCAATTTTCGAATTCTTAGACTGCATTTTAATCCCTTGATCAACATAAATTAGCTGCAGGTATTTTTCTACATCTATCAAAAGCCTTTGATATCCTGGACCATAACATTCTGCTCGAAAAATTAGAAAGACAAGGAGTAAGAGGTGTAGCACATAGCTGGTTGTTTTCATACCTAAAAAACTGCAGGCAGAAAGTATCACTTCAGTATGAATTCGACAAAATTAATAAAATAAGAAACAACTCCTTTCTTTCTAGCGAATTAACAATAAAACTTGGTGTACTGCAGGGCTCAATCTTAGGTCCATTACTCTTCTTGATTTATGTGGATGGCTTAGTTGAATATACGAGTCCCACAAAAACCATCCTGTTTGCCGATGACACCAGCATATTGCTCACTGGATCCAATCCAGAAACTTTGCAGTCCACAGCAGAAAGTTCTATGGAAAGACTTTCTGAGTGGTTCAAAAAAAAAAAAAAAAAAAAAAAAAAAAAAAAAAAAAAAAAAAAAAAAAAAAAAAAAAAAAAACTCATTATAAATACTGAAAAAACTGTGTGTGTCGATTTTCATTTAATTCCTCCAACTAATCAAATGTCTATTCAAGCACAATTAAAAAATGATCCCCTAGAAAATGTAAGTGTCACAAAATTTTTGGGTCTATTGGTTCAGCAGGACTTAAAGTGGGGCACACATATAAATAACTTGTCTAGAAAACTATAATCTGTGTGCTATGGCCTAAGAATTTTAAAGGCTACAACAAGCAAAACAACAGTACTGCAGGCATACTATGCACAGTTCCACTCACTAGTCCAATATGGGATCGTTTTCTGGGGATACTCAATTCATAGTGTAAAGGTTTTTAGAATGCAACAAGGGCTCTAAGAATAATTTGTGGCCTTAAAAAGATGGACTCCTGTAAATCCCATTTTACTGAGCTTAGTGTTCTAAATGTTCCAAGTTTATTCATTTATGAAACTGTCTTGTTCACTAGGGACTACCTCCTGAAAACAAGCAAACTGCTACAGAACAAAAATGTACACAACTATGGTACCAGAGGGCAATCAAATATACATCAAAAATATCACAGAACAACCACCTATTAGAGGAGCATAATTAACATTGGTGTAATACTACATAATAAGATAACAGAGGAAATAAAAAATGCTACTCATCCAATATTTAAAGCTAAACTAAAGGCATTTCTAATAAAGCACTGTTTCTATTCTGCCAGAGAAATTCTGAATACGTAACAAAATTAATTGTAATAGGTACCTATTTTTAATTTGCCTACTATTTTGCTTATACTATGTATTATTGTAACTTATATTTGACCTGTCCAATATCAATTGTACAATTTGTGCTGTATGATAAAACTGGACCAATAAAAAATCAAATCAAATCAAATCAGATTTTAAAATTTGTTGTTCCCCTCACAGATTTGAACACATCATCAGTTTTACTTGCTATCTGAGGCAATGTAGGAAGGGTCTCACCCAGATGTAGTTGAATGTAGGTTGAAGCAGAATATTAGCTTAAAGGAAAAAACAGGTTGGGATTAAATTAGAATAGGAAAAGAAGAATCCTGCTTCTAGGTAGCAGTCATGGGAGGGGTGTAGGCCAGCGGCTTCAGGACGAATTAGGCGCAGGGTAACAGGTCACAAGTTTTGTGAAACCATGTGCTAGCCTTAGCCAGGTGACAGAAAACTTAGGTCAGTTATGCAGGAACTCTGAGAAGGAACATCAGGTTATTATAATTGGAGGAGCAGGAGACAGCCTGGCTATGAATCCAAGATAAATCATTAGGAGTGACCTGGATAAAACAGGAGCAGAAAATGGGCACACAAATGTGGGGTTTGTGGAGCTCTTTCTATGCCATGATCGGCTCTGGATAAACACTGCTATAAGGCACGACTGGACAGGATGCCCCAGACACCGGCAAAATCTCATGTAAGTGTTGTTCCAGTTGATGCTATTGGTAAGTGGGAATACACCTGCACCTAAATATGAAGGGGAAAGACAAGGTCGCTTCTCTATTAGTAGATACTGTAAGGAGGGCCACAGTTACACATGGGACGATCCCTGTGGTTAATGGGACCAGGCAAACAGGTTCTTTAGATTAAAGCCAAAGTCCAGACAGACAACAATCAAGAAAAATAGTACAAATGAAGCCATATGTACAGCAAATAGAGATAAAGCTATGGGTACTATCAACTTACTTCACCAAAATATCAGGGAAACAAAAAATAAAGTAGATGACCTATTAGTGTGTTTAGATGATCTCAAAAATAAGAATGTGATTGATATACTTTGTCTGTCTGAACACCATGTAACTGTGGGGATGGAAAGTGTCAGTACAAATGGGTATAATTCAGCATCTTACACTTGCAGATCTAGCATGGATAAAGGAGGAATTGCCATTTACACAAAACAAGGGTACAAATACAAAACTGTAGAAGTAAGCAAATTTTGTGTTGATCAGCACTCTGAAGTTTGTGCATATGAACTACAGCTAGCTAGTGAATGTTGATATTAGCAACAGTGCACAGGTCCCCATTAGGAGAATGGGAGCTATTCATAAAAAACGTTTGACTTCCTATTATGCTGTCCGTCATACAGATAGAAGAAGTTATTAATCTGTGGTGATTTCAATATAAACTTTCTAAGCAATTCTGATAGGAAAAGTGAACTAGAAGTGTTATTAATGACATGTAACTTAGAATCAATGATCAATTTCCCTACACATATAGCTCAAGACAGTACCACTCTAATAGATAATGTATTTGTAAAGCAAGAGGATGCAGAACTAACACATGCTTTCCCTGTGACAAATGGATTATCAGACCATGATGCACAATTGATTAACTTACAAAACCTAGCAGGGTGTACAGTTCAGAAACCATTAAGTAACAATGTAAGGTTGCTCAGCCCAGTACCTATAGAGCACTTCAAAGAAAGTTTAAGAAATGTTAATTGGGGAGATGTACCTATACAATGAGCCAAATGCTAATGATAAATGCAACATATATCTTGATAGGTTTATATCCCCTTCTGAACATTGTTGCCCAAAAAAATTACTAAATGTAACACCATTTTTCAAAGAAACCTTGGATTGCTAAAAGTATTAAAATGTCTTCAGAAAGTAAAAGAAAACTGTATGAGATAGCAAGAATTAGTAAAGACCCAGGAGTAATTTTACACTATAAAGTTATTGTAACATACTGAAAGAAGTTGTCAGAAAATAAAGATATACATATGTTAGAGATGAAATTAACAAGTCGGGCAATAAAATCAAATCAATATGGAATGTTGTTAGAAGGGAGATAGGAAAAGTAACCGCGGGGGTATTTAGTATTACTATTAAGGGGAATGAGACTATTTTAACCAACAGTACACAAGCAGTTAATGTATTTAACAACTACACAAGCAGCTAATGTATTTAACAACCATTTCTTAAGTGTAGGTAAAAAACTTGGTGAGAACAGTTCAAGAGAAAAAAACAAGCAGCACGTGGAAGAGTCAGTTTGGAGAAATCTTAAATTAATTTTCACCTAACAACCTCTTATGAAATAAGGAAAATCATTAAATCTTTGAAAAATAAATGTTCAGTTGGAGTAGATGACATCTCTAACAAGATATTAAAACAATGTGGAGAATTTACAACTGATGTTCTGAGTCACATATGTAATGCATCACTAACTCAAGGTATTTTCCCAGACAGTTTAAAATATGTCATTGTCATAGCCTCTCTAGGAAAAATGGGACACCACATATGTCAATAATTACCGGTCAGTATCCTTGCTTACAGCATTTTCAAAAATCACCAAGAATGTAATGTACTCAAGAGTGGTTAGCCATCTCAACAGTAATGGGATACTTAGTAAATCACAGTTCGGATTTCAAAAACGCTGTTCTACTGAGACAGCTATATACAATTTCACTGTCCATGTAATAGAGTCTTTAAATAGTAAAATATCGCCAATAGGAATTTTCTGTGACTTATCCTAAGCATCTGATTGTGTGAACCATGACATTATATTACAGAACTAGCAATTCTACGGTATAAATGGAACAGCATATGAATGGTTTAAGCCATATCTACAAAAGAGGAAACAAAAAAGTTTCTTTCTATGGTTTAGATGATTTAAGGAAGTTTGCCACTTCATGTAACTGGAGTGAAATTACGTTAGGTGTTCCACAGGGTTTGATCCCGGGTCTCCTTCTGTTCTTGATATAAATGAATGACCTTCCTAACTTCTGTGAAACAAGAAGCTAACCCGACACTATTTGCTGATTCTGCAAGCATCATTATTTATACAGTAAAAGAAACTCCAATAGAAAATGATACACATAATGAATTTGCAAAAGTTGTTCATCGCTTTTCTGCGAATGGGCTTGCTCTGAACTTAAAAAAAACACAGTACATCCAATTTTCTGCCACAAGGAATACAGTTCCTTCAATAAAAATAACACATCAACAGAAGTCAGTAGACAGTAGCATACTAAGTTTGTAGGTGGACGTATAGATGAGATTCTTAATTGGAAAAATTCATATTTTGGATCTCCTAAAGCGACTAGGTTCAGGAACTTTGCAATCAGAATAATTGCCAATTCTGAGGATATAGAAATTAGTAGGCTAACATACTTAGCACAATTTCACTCTCTGATGTCATACGGAATTATATTTTGGGGTAACTCAACACTTAGGCAAATGTATTCACTGTTCAGAAGAAAGAGGTTAGAATAATTTGTGGGACTCATAGTCGCACATCTAGGAATCTGTTTAAAAGGTTAGGAATTCTTACAACAGCCTCATAGTACATTTACTCACTAATGAAATTTGTTCTCAATGACATGGACCATTTTAAAAACAACAGTGACATTCATGATTATGATACTAGAAGGAAGAAAGACTTACACTCTCCTCTTCTTTACCTATATTTGGCACAGGAAGGGGTAAAATATGCTGCTGTAAAACTTTTTGATAAATTACCAGATGAAATAAAATGTTTGACAGACCATACATGAATTCTTGAATAGGAATAAATAAATTTATAGGTATAATATATGAGTTTTGTGCCATTTAATGATATGGGGTACATGATACAAATTTTAAGCATAAAAAAATTGATTCATGTATGCATTTATTATGCACTTGACACATTCCACATCATAATGGTTACTGTGAGAATGATCAATGGAACACATAACCAACAAATGAAACTGATTGTTGCCCACAGCAACAAGGCCTTGCAATGCAGACTTTGACTGCCCACTCTCTACTGCCTTTCTTACGTAAATCTTGTCCCCTCCACACTTCTCTACTGCTCCACTTCTCTGTGTGATAACACCTTCCTACATGGGCTATAGTTTTTGCAAAAATACTTAACAGCTATTTAAGAAGCATAAAAAAATCGAAAAATTGTGTAATTTAAGACAGAAATATAGTGAATACACATCTTTTATGAGTTTTTATTGTTTTTAAAAATTTAAGTGAAGGTACTCTATTTTGCAGAAACATACAGACAGAATAAAAACATTCTTGTATTCAGATTTGGGTCTGTTCGCTACTTAATAAATTCATGAATTTCATTTACAGTTTGGCACTGGAATAGACATTCCGGACATTTCTTTTGAAATCTGCCATTAACGTTAAGGACTTCTGAATCACAGAAATTATTCAATACTCGAGATGAGAGTGAACTCAAGCACAGTTTTATAAAAAATGTCAATAATCCACTCACTCTGCTATGGTCTGCTATAGGAGGAGATCAGTACAAGGAATCAGCTTCAGTTATATATTTGGCAGGATCTAATATAGCTTAAGGCATGCATGGCAGTTACAGTTGAAAAAGTAAATTTGTTTTCACATTGAAACAATAAGAGGAATTTATAACCCACTGCCTGCCATATTGCCATATAACAACAATGGAAATTTCTGGATGAACTGAAACATAAAATAAGGACTGTAGAGGACTGATGTATCACACATGTAAACACGCAACAGAAAACATTATTCACACTAGTTTTTGAGCTCGTTACCTTCCTCCAGCAAAAATGCACATATTCACACACACAACCACACAAACTCCCAAGCACACTCTCCCACAACTATAGAAAGGTTGACTAATGATGATTGAGAGCAGTTGCCTGCACAGCTGCAGGTGCTGAGGATGTAGAGAAGGACACACAAGGCAAGGAGGGATAGTGGGATTAATGTGGGGAAGATCTTTCGACAGATGACTCAGTGGCTGCACACCAAGGCAAAAGTAGTGCAGAAGATAGAGGGGAAAGGAAAGGGGGGACAGGGGTGAGAGAGAGGGGTGAAGGGGGAAGATGGGGAGGGGTGAGAGAGGGGAGGATATAGGAGGGGGAGGGAGTGAGAGAAGAGGGATAGGGGCAAGAGAGGGAGGGGGTGGGAGGGGAAGGGGGAGTGGGGAGGGGAAGGGGAGTGAGGAGGGAAGTGGAGAGGGTGCGGGTAAGAGGAGGGGAGGGGAGGAAGAGTGGCAGATGGGGGGAGGTAGACTGGGAGGAGAGGGGGAGGGAGAGGTGGGAGTGAGAGAAGGGGAGGGGAAGAGAGGGGGAGGGGAGAGAAGAGGGGGAGAGGGGAGGGGAGAGAAGAAGGGGAGGGAGGGAGGGGAGAGGGAAAAAGAGAGGGGGAGAGAGAGAGAGCCCACTTGACACGACACGAGGCAGGAGGAGGGAGCAGCAGGACATAATCTGGACAGGAAACGAATGCTGTAGACAGATGAGAGAAGGGAAAAGGTCAGGTGAGGCAGTGGTAGACAGTTAAATGGAGTTTTAGGCCAACGGGACTGTACAAGTGCAGGATATGGTGGAGAGACAATTCCCACCTGTGTAGTTATAAGAAACTAGTGCTGCCAGGGAGTATCCAAATGGCTCCCTTAGTGAAATAGTTGTGGGAGTCACCTGTGTTGTGGTGCACAAAATGTTCGCCAACTGGTTGGTCATATTTGCAGTTTGCCATAGTTTGGAGGTAACTATTCATGCGAGTAGATGGTTGATTACTTGTCATGCCCACATAGAACACTGGGTAGTAACTGCAGCATAGCTGACACAAAACATGGTTGCTTTTAAATGTGGCCCTGCCTTTTATTGGCTAGGAAATGCCAGTGAGTGGACTGTGATAGGAGATGGTTAGGTGTGTGGGACATATTTTGCACTGGAGTTAACCACAAGGGAATGACCCATGGGGTGCATTCGCAGTAGGTTTGGAATAGGGACGGATACGGATATTCTGTAAACTGCGTGGGCAGTAGAACACTGCACGATGTGAACAGGATACTGTCTGTCAATAAGGTTTTATCGAGCTAGTCCACAGACAGATCTGCTGTGTCATCTCCTGAAACACCAGTAAACCTGTTAACCAGCCACCGACCAGCACTCCGCTGATCTGCTAGTATCACCTTGGCCTTGAAAAGATCAACAAAAAGCTCAACCACACCCTTCACCAGGTTTTCAACTACCTCTCATTACACACTGAGATGAGGGACATTGTACCTTAAATCATACCCACATCAACCAAAGTAGTGGTTTGCCAAGCACCAGACCAACAGAATATTCTTGCCATACAGCTCCCAATCCTGCACCCCATGGGTCATTTCCTTCTGGTCAACACAGGAGCAAGACACTTCCATACACCAACCCACCATCCACCACCTCGTACTGCAGTCAAGTCATATGCATTGTAATGTTCTGATATAGGCTAGATGAAGTGTATGAGAACTTTAGGGGAGTTTCAGGTGAGACATAGTTTTCGAGCAGTCAGGAGCAAATGCCGAAAGACAAACATCCAGTGATAGCAGGTAGCTGCTTGGGTCAGCACCAAACACTGTCACAGGGAGCACCTAGAAGTGGCGTGGATTTTGGGACTCTTGGAGGATACTTGTAGGAGACTCAAACAATCGAAAAGTCAGGATGGAATGATGACAATATTATGAAAAGGATAATTGCTACTCACCATATAGCAATGATGCTGGGTCAAAGATGTGGACAACAAAACAACTTTGCGACAGTCTTTTTGTTGTGCCTATCTGACTCGGCATCTCCACTATATGGTGAGTAGCAACTATCCTTTCACAATATTATAGGAGACTCAAGGAATTCTAGAGTTTCATAACAATCAATTACTTGATTCCAACTTTACTACTACACTGAAGACCATTTATAAACATAGATGAGAGAGAACAGAAGAAGAATCACCCAGTGCTTCATTAAGTACAAACATTTGAGAGCAACATTAAAAGTGAGAAAACAGACTTAAATTGGACATTACCCAAGGTTGGTGTTGAGCAACACGTAATCCCAACACTCTGACTGAGAAATACTTGGAATACGAAAACCTGAGGCTTTAGAAAGTATTCTGACAGCACAATGTTTCTGCAGCCACCCCACTAACACTACTGGAATGTCACAGTCATTTGCCAGTCTAACATGGGGCTTTTCTCCTTCATGGTGCCTCCAACCAACTCCATTTTGCATCCTTCCCCTTCTTCTTCTCTGCTGGATGACTGCTTCTAGCATTCAGACTAACAAGCTGTACATTTGGTAGCAACAGCATCCAGCTGAAAGCTAAACATCACTGCCCTTCTTAGTACGGTAAGGAACAACAGTGTTTTACATCGCCATGCTTCACCCTGCAGACGCAGGCTTCTATCTCATGAGCAGAGGCCTCTACTTCAGCAGTTTTCTTCATTTTCCCTCTCAATCTAACTTCTGAGAAACTACTGATGCGGCTGTTCTTAGGTATAATGGTCATTCTTGCTGCATGTGCTAAGAAACTGTTTATGATTATCGCCTACTTACAACAACATGTAGATGGTTGTGGAGATACTAATTAGTTCTCTTTATCATGGCTTATACCCTGGGACAGCTGTCCAAGCATTTGCAGTTCGTAAGTTTCTTCCATTACTATTTCCCTAGAGTAACCTAAAAGCTACGATTTACGCTTGTACCTACAGTGTGTCTCTGGTTTCTTGCCTCGGAGCACTCTTGCTGACTCCCAACAGTCTCAAGCTTAACAGTGAATGATTCAATAAGTTGTTAATATATGACAGCATTTCCTTTCCAATGGCCAATGGCCTTGCCACACTGATAATACTGGTTCCCATCAGATGACTGAAGTTAAGTGCTGTCAGGCTTGGCTAGCACTTGGGATGTTGGTAAGCGGGATGCACTCAGCCGTTGAGACAACCACGTAAGGAGCTACTTCATTGAGAAGTAGTAGTTACGGTCACGAAAACTAACAATGGCCAGAACAGCAGTGGGCTGACCACATGCCCCTCCACAACCACATCCCGTGACACCTATAACCTGCTGTGGCAATCACTCGATACCATTTGGGCCCCCCAGGGCCCGTCCAGACAGAGAATTTCCTACCCAATAAAAGGCAAGGTCATGTGTAAAATCCGAAAAGTTATACATCAGCTATGCTGCAATTACTCTGCAGCATGCTATGTGGGCATGACAAGTAACCAATTGTCTACTTGCATGAGTGGCCATCGTCAAACTGTGGCAGTCTGCAAACTTGATCATCCAGTTCCCAAACATGCTGTGTACCACAGCACAAATGACTTCAACAGCTGCTTCAGTAACTGAGCAAATGGATTCCCCTACCAGAATAGTTTCTCCGAACTACATAGGTGGGACTTCCCTCTCCAACACATCCTGCACTCACGCAATTCCTGTGATCTAAACCTCCGTTAATCAGTTCCTCATTACCTTTTCCCTTCTCTCTTCTGTCCTCACCACTCCTTTTCACTCCAGATCATGTACTGTCTTCTCCCAGCACTCTCCCCCCACCCCCAGAGGTGGCATGCATTCTCTCTTTCCCCCCGCCTCCTTTCTACCCTTTTCCACCCTTCCTCCTTCCTTCCTGTCTCCCTCTTCATCTCTACCTTCCTCTCCCTTCCTCCCATCCCTTTCAACCCCACTTCCTTTCTCTATCTCTTACAAACTCTACCCTCTGAATTTCTTTTGTCTTGTTGTGCAGACACTGAGTCATCTGTCGAAAGACCTCCTTCACACTATCCTACTAACCCCTCAGTTCTAGTGCATTCTTCTCTCCTCCCTCCCCACCACCATCTGCACAGGCAACTGCTCTCAATAAGCGATAATCAACAGCCAGTCTCACTGCAGGAATGTAGTTGGGTGTCTGTGTGCCTAAATATGTGTACTTTTTCTAGAGAAAGTGTAAGAGCTCGAAAGCTAATATGAATACTGTTTTCTACTGCATGTTTCTATATGCCACACCTCACTCCACTGGTTTCTCTTATATTATACTGTTGTTTAGATCTAGCAAGTACATATTAAAAAGGGTTTGAGCCTATTCCTCGAGCCAATATGACATTTAAAGTTACATGCAGCAGTTTAAATAATAAAATTTGTATTAAATAAAACACTCATACTCAAATGTTTACAAGAAAGTAATCAGTTTATTTTAACTTCGAGTCTCTACTTTACATAACTTACCCCACCATCTATTATGTATAATCCTTTGTCTTTCTTCACAATATTGCAGTGAGACCTTGACACATACATTGATAGGCAATTGATTTCATTACATCGTGCCCTTCCAACTCTGTACTGTAAACAGAATTTCAAACTGTTATCATATCTGTGTTACATGATATGGAGTATGTGAACTTACACTACATCTTACTTGTTGAACATGTTATACTTGTTGGATAATAGATGAGAAGCAAATATGCCTAAAATGATTGGAGTTATAAATAAAGATGTTTTTGGTTAAAATGAAAGCATGTACTGGAGATGTTATGGTAATAAAACAGTGAGACCACATGACCTAGAGAGAGACGTAAACAAATAAGACTTGTTTCTTCTCTGTAACATCTGAGATTTATAACGAGGTGCACATTTATAAGGAACTATTATAACATCTATTATTTTTGCTTATATAAGGTTCCAACTGTTTGAAGAATAAATTATGACTTCTCAATTAGATATTTTAGCTGTTGTTCTTGTTGTTGTTGTTATCTTCATTCTGAAATATGTCACAATTTTGTACAATAATAGAGAAGCAGATGTGCCTAAACAGAATGGAGCTTTAAATGAGGATACATTTGCTGAAAATAAAACCATATTTACAGAACTTGCTAATAGTGATAAAAGGGCAGGATCATGTGACACACAGAGCTATGTAAACAAATACGAACTGTTTCTTCTCTGTAACATTGGGGATTTATATTGTTACAGCTATTATTTTTGCTCATGTATAAGGCTCCCAACTGTTTCAAGAAAATTCCAATTTGACAATTAGGAGCAGCTGCAAAAGTTACAAAGTGTAACATAAAACAAACAAGGTATCTGGCCTTGTAAGTAAGATATGGACATAATGTTGAAGGAAACCACGAGTTTACACAGCACACAACATTGTCTTCACTGATAATGATAAAATATTTTGATAAGCTAGATGTTAAAATAATTAAAATAAACAAATACGCCAGGATGTAAAGATCACGATAAAAAGAAAAAGCTTAGCATTGCGTGAAACTCTCTCTCTCTGTCTTGTAAATTCTTGATTGCCTTCATCATGGTGTCCATATTCTACCTACTAGGTCCAATGGCCTATTTGTTTTTTCTTATACTTCATAACTTTTGTTGCTGCTGATTGTGAAGTTAGGATTATTTTTTGAAACAATTGGAGCCTTAAGTGAGCAAAAATAATGAGTGCAATAATGGTTCCCTATAAACATCCCCCATGTTATAAGTCCCCGATGTCAATGAGAAGAAACAGTTCTTATTTCTTTACAAATCTCTCGGAGTCACAAGGTCTCACTCTTTTATCCCTACAGCATGTCCTGCAAACACATTCTCATTTTTAGCAAAAACACCCTAATTTAGAATTCCAACCTGTATACATTTGTATGTGTGGCAATGAACATCAGACAAAACAGAGATGAGCTAAGCACACTGAAAAACATTAAAGCATCAGCTTTGAAAGACTGAGAAATCAATCAGGCAAAATACAATTTTAAAAAGAGATCCACAGCAGCTGCATCAACCATAAAAAAAAAGAAAAATATAAAGAAAGAAAGAAAGAAAAATAAAGAAAGAAAGAAAGAAAGAAAAATAAATAAAGAAAGAAAAGATGTGATCTCCGTTTATCACTATTCCCTTGTCTGTTGTCTGAAAACAGAATGCACCCAGTAAAATGTAATGCACTAACTGTAAAGGGAGAACAAGGCTTGTATACAGTAAGCAGATTAAAGTGGATATAGGTTGCAGTGGTAATGCAAAGATGAAGAGGCTTGCACAAGGTGGTCCATGTGGAGAGCTACATCAAGCCAGTCTGAAGATACCATCATCTTCATCAAATCATCATCATTGTCAACAACAATTAAAACATAAAGAGACAGACCAAGGCTACTGTATTTTCTCTGTCTGAGTGTGCAGATGATATTACATCATGGCAGCAGTATATCTACATGCACACCATAAGCTGGGTGTTCCCAAGTTAGATGACAACCAGCATCCATGTGAAAGTGGAAGTGTCTTTTTCATGACAAGTTATGCAGATTATCATCATCTTGCCTTTCGCTGCTGTGGGTGTGTATACATGCCCTGCTACATTGCTGCTCAGGTGAATAAAGAGCTAGTTGTGTTTCACAGGAATGATGTTTTCTGAACTGTGTGTGAATAGGCATAGTGTTGTGGAAAACGGTGGACAGCATACTGCACATGTTTTGCGCCAGTCACATGGAAATTAATAATACGATTTGATTTTTATTGATGCTTTTTACGTGCTTTTTTGCTTCTGGACAATTAAAAACCAATGTGATTGATCCTTTTTATGCGGTTTTTGGCTTCAGGACAGTTAAAAAAACGATGTGACTGATACTTTTTATGTGGTTTTATGCCTCAGAACAATTAAAAACCAATGTGAGTGATGCTTTTTATGCGGTTTTGACCTCAGGACATTAAAAATCGATTTTTCCCATCTTATGTGATATGACCTTGCCATGGTGGATGGGCTTACTTAACTAACAGTATCAAAACTGTACACCCATGCACACTGAGTAGTACAGTTTGTTTAAAGTCAAACATACACCTTAGGTATCGTTGTATGATTCATCCTTCATTTTTAGTCGATCACTATTAAATCATGATGCTTACAGCGCCCTCTTTTGCTACATTTTGTAACTATTTGTTTTTCTTCTGCCATACGTTTTCCCCCTTCTCCGATAATATTCCATATCAATTTGAAGTTATTCTGACCAGTGGTGTTATTTCTATAGTGGTTTGAAAGTTGAACTTTAATTATAATGTTTCTGTATTTTTAATTATTTCTAGTTCATATTCCACATCATGGTCTCTATCCCATCTCCTTGGATTATCATTAACATAAAATTAGGTAGAAGCAGAAAGTGTGAAAAAGCTATCTATGATGTTAATGTTACTTAACACAAATTTAATCTTTCATTTTGTTGTCACAATGCTACAAAGGCCAGTTCCCCTGCCCTTGGTAATCAGAAGTCCATACCTGGCTCTAAAGCTGGGTTTCTACTGGCATGAATTTCTTACAAGTAGATCCCCTGCTACCACTCCCATAATTCAACATACGTGTGGAAACATGCAATTTGCATGTTGTTATACCAACTTACACCTAACTTTTGAAAGTTAAGTGGCGTTCTACCTCCTCCACCATCATCTACAAGTTTCAGCAACTATGATTAGTGGATCTGCTCTCATTCTACTCTGATTCATTCAACAGCACAGATCTAGAATCGTTTGTTTATTTACGTGAAAAGTTAGCGTCATACCAAAATAATGTGCTTGCTCTTCAACTAAGTAAATGAATACCTTCTAAAGTGACAAAATATTCTTAAACTATGTGACAGGGACATCTTTTTAACATTCAACAACTCTTTATAATCATTTATTTGTATCAGAGTAACATATCATCTTTCAAAGCGACGAAATGATTAAACAGTATCGTTACTGGCAGAATGGACTTGTCGAAGTTCATATTACAGCAGAACACTCAATACTGTAAAGGTATTTTTTATTTCAGTATAGTGATAATAAGGTCTTGCTTTAGTCATTGAGTGTAAGTATTATGGTGAAATAGAAGTTTATTTTTAACTTTAGAGAATTAAAACTACTCTTGTCCATCATTAAAATCCTATGCAAATATGACAGTGTTCATATTGGCGCTGTTACTGAGTGATTACTTTTCTCCACAGCTTTATAAATTCTGATTACAAAATAAGTGCTGCACCAGTGAAACAAACATATACAAATATTGCAGTGACATCAGTTTGCCAGATGTTTCAGTGTTACTTCTAATTTAATGTGAGGTGGCATGACAGCTTGCATACGTGTACTAGATCTTGCTACAGAGCCACAAATATAGCTCAAAAAAGATTTCAAAATTGATGTTACTCATTCAAAAATGATTTTAAAATGAATGCTGTCTCAAGCAGATAACTTCCTCATTAGCATACTGGATGTTCCCAAGTGATTGCTACAAGATGTTCACTTCCATACCCAACTTTAATAAAAAAATATGACCTTTTAAGTCGAAAAAACTTTTTGAGTATCCCATTCATCAAAAAACAAAGTTCATTGTATATTTTATTTTTAGTTTCAGAAATGTTGATGTGCGAAATCAGATGATTGTTTTTATACACACTGTTTATAATTCACTAGGTCTCAGTGTGGTTTCAGGCCCCAATGGTTCATATTCAAAGATGTGAAAATGTTATTTCTTTCGTGCAAGCTTCTTTTGAATCAAAAACATCTACTGAATGCACTCTAGCTGATCTGAGTAATGTATTTGATTTAGTAAACTGGAGATACCAAGGCATTATGGCATCCACGACTTGGAACCTTTGCCTAAGGATCAATTCTTCAGTCACTGTCATTTGCAATGTTTGTTAATGATCTTCAGAGTAATTTGTCATGTATATCTGTACATGATGCAGATGACACAATGACTGCAAATTCTGGAAAAGATGTGAACAAACTGAAACTACAAAACGGTGAGTCCTTCAAGTTATCAAATACTTGGTTTAATGCCAATGAATATCTGGAAAACTACTTGGCATGTATATGGATGCAGATTTTATCTGTTGCGTAAACTACATAAATGTCTTTCTGAAAAACTGTACCTTTGTTCATATTGTGCATTCTTTCACTTTTATATAAGATTTGGTTTTGTTGGGTGGGGTGATTCTCCTGGAGAAAAAAAAATGTAGCAGAAGTAGAGCATTAGCTGTTTCCATAACTGAAACATCTTGTGGGCCTTATTCCAAACAGTAAATTGTATTAATAGTTACATGTCTCTTCATACACAGTTGTCCCTTGCTTTAAAAGAAAACCACCACCAGTATAGCCTAAGGCAGCTTGTGCACAAACATAATACTTATCAAATATTAAAAACAGATACATAAACAACTAGAGAAAACGCAGTGTAGTTACAAGTGTCTAGTTACAAGACGTTTTAGTATATTACCTTCATAGGTACCACAGGTCTCACTAAAGTGGCTGAAAGAGAAGGTCTATCTTAAACTAGAAGAATATGAGAATTGTGTAGAGGTTGATCTTAATTAATAATTAATTAACAAAGTTTACAGCTTCCATCACCTGAGGAGGTGCAGTGGGGAATTAGTCCACATTAAAGAAGAATTACATGATTGTCAGAACACTCAATAAAGAAGTAGATCAGAAATTGAAATAATGGCCATAATCTAAACATACTGTCTCACAAAAGGGAAAACACTTCATCCTGACAACTCATTGAAGAGCACAGACTACTTCTGTGCTGTAAATCTGAATAAGAAAAATAAACAGAAACCCAGGAAAAAATAACGATTATGAAGGGGGTTTCATCGAAAAATATTGTTGTTGTTGTTCTTAACTATGTGACCAATAGTTGAGATTACAGTAGCACACGAGCCATTACCAGCAATTCAATAAAGAAACTTTGGAATACCTGCTTGGTTGATGAGTAATTATTAAAGCCATCAACTCTGCTGTTGAAGAATGAGTGGGAAGATCGTCAATCACAATTTCTAAGGATTAAAACTGTTTCATTGGTTCCACAACTATGTCATAGAATTGAGAAGCAATGGAGTCCACCTGGCACAGTGATCCAGCTCGCCATCAGTGTCCGCTACACACCATGCTGCACAGCAACTGTGGTGAGCTGTACTTAATTCATACTACTTTTTTGTGACAGTAGTACCTACTGTGAAATAATTTAAAAGTGTCTACATCCAAAAACAGAGACGTTGAACGAAATATATATACACCAGCTTGACAGTTCATGGGGTCGCAGGTAAATATTCAAATGGTCATTTCTTTTGTTATGTAGTTATGAATAAGCACTTAAATTTTGTGTGCATGCTTTACACCTTCCTTTGATATTTACAAGAGCCTGGAAACTACTTTTGCAGTCTGGCAGAAAGTAGTGGAGAACATACTGAGCATAATTTCCAGTCTGCAAGTCCAGATTCCTCTTTATGCTCACTGAAAGAAAATATGCCTCTTTGCTGTTTACTCAGCAGGATCAGGAACTACGGCTATTAGTAAAACTTTTGAGTTTTAACTGATTGCTATATTCTGTAAAAGTTCACATGTACAAAATATAATAATATCCCTGATAATAATAATAATAATGGTAACGACACTGCTAGCCAACTAGAAAATGATTTAAATCCAAATAGAGGTGTTTTGCAGGATATGCTTCCTGCAACCACCCTAGAAGGAAAACAAAGACAGAGGATGAGATGGTCAGATGAAGTTAATCGACACCTCATGTTCTGTTATTACCAAGCAACAAACCTAGGAACCAACACAACTGGATACAGATCACAAGTATACACAACATTTATTACCGGATACCCAGAATTAAAATTTTTAACAGAACAACGACTAGCTGATCAGATCCGTGTAATAATAAAAAATAACAGGATACCCCAGTCAGAATTAGAAAACATCAAACAACAAGTACAACAAATACTGGAACAAAATAATGTGCAATCAGAAGAAGAAGAAAATACAGTAATGGACTCAAACATCCCAGAGCAAACAAACAAAGAACAACACGCACCAATTAAAAAATCAGAGGAAAACGAAATCTTAAGACAGCCACCAGAACAAGCACAAATAGAACACGAAGTGACACAGATGTTAGATATAGAAGAAAAATTTCAGCTAACATATATAGAATACAAAGACACAAATACAGACATTAGACCATTCTTGCATAGATCACCAAATAACCCACAAGTCGAAACAACAATAAAAACTATCAACACAATCATACACAACAAAATAAATGAAAACATAACTATGGAAGAGTTACAACTACTGGTTTATATAGGAGCACTCACTACACTAAATATACACACTAGGCAGAGATCAGAACCAACCAACACACAGAAGAAACCCACAAAACCAGCATGGCAACACAGGCTACAGATCAAAATAGAAAAACTGAGAAAAGACATCGGACAGCTAACACAATTTATAAGAAATGAAATCTCGGAAAAAAAAACGAAAAAGGTTAGGTAAAATCTCACAACAAGAAGCGACAGAGCAATTAGACGAAAAGAAGCAGAAATTACAAGCATTAGCCAAACGACTCAGAAGATACAAAAAAAGTGAAAATAGAAGGAAACAAAACCAAACATTCAACACAAACCAAAAGAAATGTTACCAGACAATAGATAACACACACATTAAAATAAACAATCCACCAAACATAACAGACATGGAACACTTCTGGAGCAACATATGGTCAAACCTGGTACAACATAACAGGCATGCACGGTGGATACAAGCAGAAACAGACACATACAAGATGATACCACAAATGCCTGAAGTGATAATTTTGCAACATGAAGTCACCCAAGCAATTAATTCTACTCACAATTGGAAAGCCCCTGGAAAAGATAAAATAGCAAATTTCTGGCTAAAGAAGTTCACCTCAACACATTCACATCTAACTAAATTATTTAACAGTTACATTGCAGACCCATACACATTCCCTGATACACTTACACACGGAATAACATATCTGAAACCTAAAGATCAAGCAGACACAGCGAACCCAGCTAAATATCGCCCCATAACATGCCTACCAACAATATACAAAATATTAACTTCAGTCATTAAACAGAAATTAATGACACATACAACACAGAACAAAATTATTAATGAACAAAAAGGCTGTTGCAAAGGAGCACGAGGATGTAAAGAGCAACTGATAATAGATGCAGAGGTGACATATCAAGCTAAAACTAAACAAAGGTCGCTACACTACGCATACATTGATTACCAAAAAGCTTTTGATAGTGTACCCCATTCATGGTTACTACAAATATTGGAAATATACAAAGTAGATCCTAAATTGATACAGTTCCTAAACATGGTAATGAAATATTGGAAAACCACACTTAATATCCAAACAAATTCAAATAATATCACATCACAGCCAATACAGATTAAGCGTGGAATATACCAAGGAGACTCATTAAGTCCTTTCTGGTTCTGCCTTGCTCTAAACCCACTATCCAACATGCTAAATAATACAAATTATGGATACAATATTACTGGAACATACCCACACAAAATCACACATTTGCTATACATGGATGATCTAAAACTACTGGCAGCAACAAATCAACAACTCAACCAATTACTAAAGATAACAGAAGGATTCAGCAATGATATAAGTATGACTTTTGGAACAGACAAATGTAAGAAAAATAGCATAGTCAAGGGAAAACACACTAAACAAGAAGATTACATATTGGATAACCACAGCGACTGCATAGAAGCGAT
Source organism: Schistocerca serialis cubense (assembly GCF_023864345.2). Lineage (NCBI taxonomy): Eukaryota > Metazoa > Arthropoda > Insecta > Orthoptera > Acrididae > Schistocerca > Schistocerca serialis. The sequence goes on from NW_026047592.1 coordinate 7,265,149, forward strand.
GGAAAAAACGGATGCCTATAAATATCTAGGATACAGACAAAAAATAGGAATAGATAATACAAATATTAAAGAAGAACTAAAAGAAAAATATAGACAAAGACTAACAAAAATACTGAAAACAGAATTGACAGCAAGAAACAAGACAAAAGCTATAAATACTTATGCCATACCAATATTGACCTACTCATTTGGAGTAGTGAAATGGAGTAACACAGGCCTAGAAGCACTCAATACACTTACACGATCACAATGCCACAAATATAGAATACATCACATACATTCAGCAACAGAAAGATTCACATTAAGCAGAAAGGAAGGAGGAAGGGGATTTATCGACATAAAAAACCTACATTATGGACAGGTAGACAATTTAAGAAATTTCTTCCTAGAACGAGCAGAAACTAGCAAAATACACAAGGCAATCACTCATATAAATACATCGGCTACACCACTGCAATTTCATAACCACTTCTACAACCCTTTAGATCACATAACATCAACAGATACGAAGAAAGTAAATTGGAAAAAGAAAACACATCATGGCAAGCACCCGTATCATCTAACACAGCCACACATCGATCAAGACGCATCCAACACATAGCTAAGAAAAGGCAATATATACAGTGAGACAGAAGGATTCATGATTGCAATACAGGATCAAACAATAAACACCAGGTATTACAGCAAGCATATTATTAAAGATCCCAATACCACAACGGATAAATGCAGACTTTGTAAACAACAAATAGAAACAGTAGATCACATCACAAGCGGATGTACAATACTAGCAAATAAAGAATACCCCAGAAGACATGACAATGTCGCAAAAATAATACATCAACAGCTTGCATTACAACATAAACTTTTAAAACAACACGTTCCTACATACAAGTATACACCACAAAATGTACTGGAGAATGATGAATACAAATTCTACTGGAACAGAACCATTATAACAGATAAAACAACGTCACATAACAAACCTGACATCATACTCACCAATAAAAAGAAGAAATTAACACAACTAATCGAAATATCCATACCCAATACAACAAATATACAAAAGAAAACAGGAGAAAAAATTGAAAAATACATCCAACTGGCTGAGGAAGTCAAAGACATGTGGCATCAGGATAAAGTTGACATCATACCAATTATACTATCAACTACAGGAGACATACCACACAATATCCACCAGTACATCAATGCAATACAGCTACATCCAAACATATATATACAAATACAGAAATCCGTAATTATTGATACATGTTCAATTACCCGAAAGTTCCTAAATGCAATATAACACATACCGTACAGTTAAAAGGAAGTGACGCTTGATCAAGGTCCGCGTCACTCCATTTTTAACCGGACTTAACGTCTGAGAAAGTGAAGGAAATAAATAATAATAATCGTTTCAGAAACAGCACTATTAACAGTGCAGAGATGACCACTGTGGGAACTTCCAAGTAAAATGGTATATCATCCTGATTTCTAATCACCAAAAGTTACTTCCTTGCCAATATAGCGGAAAAATAATTTCCTCACTTGCCACGTGGTTTTGTCAGCATTGTGGGCGACACACAGTTACTTCTGTGAAATTTAAGGGAACCAGGACAGTGGAATATCTTCACAGGTTCACTTCCAGCTTTTATGGAAAATCGCATTCAACTCTGCCAAGCTCTGACGTCGTCCAAGACACCAGGCAAGCAGGCATTTGACTGACATGAACATATTGATATCCTGGTTCAAAGTGTCTCTCCTAACTGCCTCTCTGGCCATATTTATATATGGCCACAGTGGACCACCAAAGGGAACATCTGCTATCAGTCGTCCTAGGGACAGGGTCAGAATCTAAAAGGCCCATTTCTCGGACACGTATTAATTAATAATAATTGTTTAACAATTTGTAATCTTCTCAATTTGTATATAAATAGAATTAAGTTTGGTTTAGTTATTAAAATGTTTTAGCTGGCTACAATTTTTTAAAGCGGAATCGACAGTAGAACAAGACCTCTGAACAGCCTTTTTAAGATTCCTTGTTCTCATAGTTATTTATGAACTGTCTCGAAACTTGCTATAGCTGTATTACTGCACTATTGCAATCGCGTACTGTAGGTACAACTTTCTATTACAAATACAAATGATAATCAATTATGAGTAAGGACTTCATTTCAAATTTGGTTTTTAGTAAATAATTTGAAAACCAAAAGAGGTAACTTATTGGTGCTACATATAGAAGATGTTTACATCTTACTGAGGATGTTTCTAAGTCTAGTATTTAGAACCTTTAATTTTTCATAAAAACCCAAATAACTTTTGATTGTGATGTACATGATGTGCATTTGTATATTATGACCAGTTTTAAGCTCTCTAGTTCTATTATTTAGTGCCACTATTTTTTCTTAAGGTCGTATATTTTGCCTGACATATGAAGGGCTTATTTCAATAGTATAATTGAATATTTCTGGTATCTCAACTGCAGATTTTTCAGCGCTCATTTAATTTTAGGACTCTGTATCTCAGAATGAACAAAAATGGACTTGTACGACTATTGAAATAAGCCCTTCATATTCATTTGATCATTCTGAGACCTTAAAATGTTAAAAATAATATACTTAAGCCTACACTGATGAAGTTTGGAGCATTTAATTTAGATTTAATATCACAATTATATTATGGTGTAATCCTTTGTATGCTAAGCACAGATGTTATGATGATGTGACATTGGTAGTAGTGAATTGGAGTAAACCCCTGCACACTAGCTTTCCCCTGTGCCTCTTATAACGATACAGCACTTGTTTAGCCTCAAGTTAGCAGCAGTAGAATATTAGGTGCAAACTCGTTATGGTTTTACCATATGCCAATATGAGATGGAAGAGCTATTCAAGGTTTTTGCAGAATTAAAATCTGACTTTAATAATAAATTGGATACTACTTATGCAAATATTGAAACTGGAGGTATTAAGTTAAACCCAGAGGCAGATATACATTCTACATGTTTCTAAAGATATTTTATAAGTCCCTGCTTAAGTGTTGTGATGAATCCAAAAAACTGATTTTTCCCCGAGTTATTTGGAAGAGGATGATGCTAAATGAGGAACTGGTCATTCGCAGAATTCCCTTCTTGGAATGATTTTCAGGAAATGTTTAAGAAGTACTGGTTGTCCAGCACACAGGAAAAGTTAATGCTAGAGTTATTTGGCCCAAAATATTATAGTAATAGTTGGCATCCTGGTAGTTATAAGAAATACAGAATGTCCCAAAATAATGTATACATTCTTTGAAACTGAACATCTCTTTAATGAAAGGGGTTAGAAATACAATTTTAGTGGTACTAGGTGCCTCATGGCCCGACTTAAGATGGTAAATGTTCAAAGTGGTGTCTGTTCATCGCAATACACTGTCGACAAAGACTTACAACTGAGCGACATGCCAATGTTATTGTTTCCAATGGAATAGCAGCACAGACTTGTTTAATTTGCTCTCTAAGGTCATCCAGTGTGTGTGGTCTCACAGTGTAAACTGTATTCTTGAGAGTACCCCAAAGAAAGAAGTCTAGAGGAGTTAAATCTGGAGATTGAGCGGGATACTCCACACTCCATCTTCGTCCTATCCATCTGGTACGGAATGTATGATTGAGAAATGCCTTCACATCCAGGTGAAAGTGAGATGGCACCCCATCCTGTTGAAAGTAATAATCTTCCATTCCAGACACAACGCTAAGACCAGGAGTTATCATTTACAACATTTCCAAGTACGAGTCACCTGTGACAGTGTTGTTGAAGAAGTACGGCCTGATTAACCCTCTAGAAGACAGACCACACCAGACTGTTACTCCTAGTAGATTAACATGCCTTTGCTCAGTTACATATGGATTCTCCCTGGCCCAGTACACGCAATTATGGTTGTTAATTGCTCCATCAAGTTCAAACGTCGCTTCATCTGACCAAATAATTCGATCTTGGAAACATTGCTCTTCTTCACATCTGTTAATGTGCCACTCACAAAATTCGCTTCGCCTATCAGGATCATCCTCGTTAAGAGCATGGAGAAGTCTTGGAATGTAAGGCTTAAAGTTCTGAGATGGCAAAATTGTATGACCCCTGCTTCTGCAGATCCCAGTCCCATGAGAGCATTGCCTCACATACTTCTTCGGGGATCGTGTGTATGCCTGGATTACTGCATCAAAACCCTCGTTGTCTGTTGAACTTCTCTTTCGTCCGCTATGTCTCTTCTTCTCATTGTGCACTGTTTCTTCGATTTCAAACTTATCTCTGATTATTAGAATTGTTACTCTTGTTGGTGGTGGTATTCCAAATTCAGCTCTCCAATGTCTCCAATTTTTCCCGAGAACATGCAGGTTTACTGTATGATTAAATGATGATGGCGTCCTCTTGGGTAAAATATTCCAGAGGTAAAATAGTCCCCCATTCAGATCTCCAGGCGGGGACTACTCAAGAGGACGTCGTTATCAGGAGAAAGAAAACTGGCGTTCTACGGATCGGAGCGTGGAATGTCAAATCCCTTAATCGGGCAGGCAGGTTAGAAAATTTAAAAAGGGAAATGATTAGATTAAAGTTAGATATAGTGGGAATTAGTGAAGTTCGGTGGCAGGAGGAACAAGACTTTTGGACAGGGTTATAAATGCAAAATCAAATAGGGGTAATGCAGGAGTAGGTTTAATAATGAATAAAAAAATAGGAATGCAAATTAGCTACTACAAACAGCATAGTGAACGCATTATTGTCGCCAAGATAGACACAAAGCCCATGCCTACTACAGTAGTAGAAGTTTATACGCCAACTAGCTCTGCAGATGATGAAGAAATAGATGAAACGTATGACGAGATAAAAGAAATTATTCAGGTAGTGAAGGGAAACGAAAATTTAATAGTCATGGGTGACTGGAATTCGTCAGTAGGAAAAGGGAGAGAAGGAAACATAGTAGGTGAATATGGATTGGGGGGAAGAAATGAAAGAGGAAGCCGCCTTGTAGAATTTTGCACAGAGCATGACTTAATCATAGCCAACACTTGGTTCAAGAATCATAAAAGAAGGTTGTATACCTGGAAAAATCGCGGAGATACTAAAAGGTATCAGATAGATTATATAATGGTAAGACAGAGATTTAGGAACCAGGTTTTAAATTGTAAGACATTTCCAGGGGCAGATGTGGATTCTGACCACAATCTATTAGTTATGAACTGCAGATTGAAACTGAAGAAACTGCAAACAGGTGGGAATTTAAGGAGATGGGACCTGGATAAACTGAAAGAACCAGAGGTTGTAGAGAGTTTCAGAGCATAAGGGAACAATTGACAGGAATGGGGGAAAGAAATACAGTAGAAGAAGAATGGGTAGCTCTGAGGGATGAAGTAGTGAAGGCAGCAGACGATCAAGTAGGTAAAAAGACGAGGGCTAATAGAAATCCTTGGGTAACAGAAGAAATATTGAATTTAATTGATGAAAGGAGAAAATCTAAAAATGCAGTAAATGAAGCAGGCAAAAAGGAATACAAACGTCTCAAAAATGAGATCGACAGGAAGTGCAAAATGGCGAAGCAGGGATGGCTAGAGGACAAATGTAAGGATGTAGAGGCTTGTCTCACTAGGGGTAAGATAGATACTGCCTACAAGAAAATTCAAGAGACCTTTGGAGAGAAGAGAACCACTTGTATGAATATCAAGAGCTCAGATGGCAATCCAGTTCTAAGCAAAGAAGGGAAGGCAGAAAGGTGGAAGGAGTATATAGAGGGTTTATACAAGGGCGATGTACTTGAGGACAATACTATGGAAATGGAAGAGGATGTACATGAAGATGAAATGGGAGATATGATATTGCGTGAAGAGTTTGACAGAGCACTGAAAGACCTGAGTCGAAACAAGGACCCCGGTGTAGACAACATTCCATTAGAACTACTGACAACCTTGGGAGAGCCAGTCCTGACAAAACTCTACCATCTGGTGAGCAAGATGTATGAGACAGGCGAAATACCCTCAGACTTCAAGAAGAATATAATAATTCCAATCCCAAAGAAAGCAGGTGTTGACAGATGTGAAAATTACCGAACTATCAGTTTAATAAGCCACAGCTGCAAAATACTAACGCGAATTCTTTACAGACGAATGGAAAAACTGGTAGAAGCAGACCTCGGGGAAGATCAGTTTGGATTCCGTAGAAACGTTGGAACACGCGAGGCAATACTAACCTTACGACTTATCTTAGAAGAAAGATTAAGAAAAGGCAAACCTACATTTCTAGCATTTGTAGACTTAAAGAAGGCTTTTGACAATGTTAACTGGAATACTCTCTTTCAAATTCTGAAGGTGGCAGGGGTAAAATACAGGGAGCGAAGGGCTATTTACAATTTGTACAGAAACCAGATGGCAGTTATAAGAGTCGAGGGGCATGAAAGGGAAGCAGTGGTTGGGAAAGGAGTGAGACAGGGTTGTAGCCTCTCCCCAATGTTATTCAATCTGTATATTGAGCAAGCAGTAAAGGAAACAAAAGAAAAATTCGGGGAAGGTATTAAAATTCATGGAGAAGAAGTAAAAACTTTGAGGTTCGCCGATGACATTGTAATTCTGTCAGAGACAGCAAAGGACTTGGAAGAGCAGTTGAACAGAATGGACAGTGTCTTGAAAGGAGGATATAAGATGAACATCAACAAAAGCAAAACGAGGATAATGGAATGTAGTCAAATTAAATCGGGTGATGCTGAGGGAATTAGATTAGGAAATAAGACACTTAAAGTAGTAAAGGAGTTTTGCTATTTGGGGAGTAAAATAACTGATGATGGCCGAAGTAGAGAGGATATAAAATGTAGACTGGCAATGGCAAGGAAATCGTTTCTGAAGAAGAGAAATTTGTTAACGTCGAGTATAGATTTAAGTGTCAGGAAGTCGTTTCTGAAAGTATTTGTATGGACTATAGCCATGTATGGAAGTGAAACATGGACAATAACTAGTTTGGACAAGAAGAGAATAGAAGCTTTCGAGATGTGGTGCTACAGAAGAATGCTAAAGATAAGGTGGGTAGATCACGTAACTAATGAGGAGGTATTGAATAGGATTGGGGAGAAGAGAAGTTTGTGGCACAACTTGACTAGAAGAAGGGATCGGTTGGTAGGACATGTTTTGAGGCATGAAGGGATCACAAATTTAGCATTGGAGGGCAGTGTGGAGGGTAAAAATCGTAGAGGGAGACCAAGAAATGAATACGTTAAGCAGATTCAGAAGGATGTAGGTTGCAGTAGGTACTGGGAGATGAAGAAGCTTGCACATGATAGAGTAGCATGGAGAGCTGCATCAACTAGTCTCAGGACTGAAAACAACAACAACAACAACATGTCAGCATACAACACTCACATTCTCTGTTTTCCAGTAACACTTTAGCATCCATTTCCTTTGTTCAAACGATAACGCCATGTTCGCTGACAATCCTGAAACAGAAGAAATCATTGTTATGTTTTTCACCGCCTTCTTAATTATTACCCATAAAAATTGTATTTCTGTCTCCTTTAATTAACGATATTCTCTGTTTCAAAGAGCGTATACATTATTTTGGGACACCCTGTATATTGAGTGGTAGCTAAAAAGCTGGGACACCCTGTATATTGAGTGGTAGCTAAAAAGCTCAAAATACGTGGACAATCCTATAGAGGACAGCCTGTAATTAAAGTGTTGGTGCAGAGGATACCTTACTATGTCAAGAAAGATATATAATATTTTAGCAGATGACGGCAAACTGTTTATTGACATTTATCAAAGGTATTGATATACTGAACAAAGAATGAGGAGACTACGCACAAGGTGACAACTGCCAACCAGACAATAATGAAGAGAAAGGTATCCACACACATTTTAACGAAAAAGTAATACGAAGTATTGTGAAGTAAGGATGTGGAATAATAATAGGAGAAATAATCAAGGAAGTAACGAGGCATAGACAATTCATTCTAGTAATGTAAACAACATCATCAGAAACTAGGTTGACACTTAGTGTGGTGGCTGATGTGAAGGTGGCTGATGTGAAGGTATCTCCAGCAGCTGTCGCTCCCATCAGCCACCGTGCCGAGTGTCAAATTGTTGTGTGAACAGTAATGTAAGTACTAATATGCTGATTGACTGGAGAACACCTTGCAGTTTGTTGTTCACTTTACTGATCAGATGAACACGAGCTCAATGCAACTCACTTTGCTTGTGTTGCACAATAGACAGGGCATCACACAGTTGAGTACCATCAGCTTACAGTCATGTGATGCCTTTTGATACCACTGGAAAGTTGGCGTTGATTTGTAAACTCACGTCACCAGTTTTGTAAAGGGCTCATCGATACTGCTGTGGAGGCCGAGTTGCCACCGTGTTACGGTAGGCCGGGTTTGAGAGTTTGTGGAATGGCTTCTGGTGCAGTACACCGCTAAGACAATTTGTCCCTGGCATTATTACACAACTGCGCCCCAGGGTCAGGTGACAGGATAGGTGAATGAAGATTCAACAACACTCCAACAAATTAGCAACAAAGTCACACAAATGAATTAAAAAGGTTTACTTGTCTTTGTGACTTGTTGAATGATTAAGTCTGCAATACTGCATGTAATATAAGACAAAAGAGGCCCTCAATGGCTAAGTGCAAATGATTGAAGGTAAACTTCACAGTACATAGCAAATGAAATTTTTACAAGAACTGTCTGTTCACTTTTAAGAGTTCACTAAATGAAGTTCCCTGTCCAAGTCAGCTCTGGACGATGATCTATAAACAAGTGGGCGAGAGCTGCTCTTCTATCGTCCGAGCAGGCTTCTTTCCGTTGTCGTCTGGTCATTGGCGGACTGTAATCGGTCAGCAAGTGGCTGAGGCGAGGTCGATATCTTTACCCTCAGCGCCATGGAGGTAAGAATAAGGGGAGATGGCGCTACGAATCCCAGCCGTACTACGTTTTGAAGCCATGGGGGCGTGGCTCGCTGCCATGACACTCTGACCAAAACATTGTCAGTGTGCTATAGCGCTGCGTGTATTACAGTTGCTAATTGCACCATATACACATGTAACGTCATCAGATTGGTTGTTTCAAAGTTTTTGTTTGAAATAAAATCTCGTAAAGGTGAAATTCCACATTTCTTCTGATTAAAAATAGTTTTTAATGTAATATTACGAACAGCTAGCCTTCAATGTAAACGATACAATGTTGTTAATTCAGTAATAAACGTGTATCACAAACTGAATAATAGAAACTGAAAACTAAGTTAGCTATACCCTCCCTCCAAAGACCCATAAATACATCTTGTTTGTAATACATGCTGGGACATTTCAGTTACGTTACACTACTGGGAAACACTCTTCATTACCACCAACATTTACTGAAATGTGGTACATAGAATGGCAAATCTAAACAGTGCCCTGTTTAGGCCAGTTAATGTAGTGTTAGCTTTTAATTTGGTACATGATGAAGACAAAGTGAGTTACTCAACACTTCGATTATCGACGATACGTACGTATTATACTGAAACGTGAACTTGAAAACTAAGAATTTAATTCTTTGAATTAACATACCTTTTGCAAATGTTTTGGGTGTGTAGGGAAAACTGATGGTACAGCATTTTCTCGGAGCCTTACTGTTGAAACGGAAGTTCAGTCTATGTCCTCTTCTCGGAAATGCTGAGAACATATAGTGCTCCATTTAGACGCACACCAATTCTTCCTCCTCACGGCATTCTCCCACAGAGCTTTCCGACTTTCATTTTTAGGAAATCTACAGGAGAAAAACACGCTATAGTACAAGTACCGATGTAGCACACGTTCATTCACAATGAAGTTGTAAAATCACACTTAACGAGACAACTTACACATGAAATGTTATTCCCTTCGATTTCGCATCACAATCAGAAAGATTCGTACATCCGAACACCACACAAGTCACCATAATAGCGCAAAATCCTTCCAAAAGTGAGCGACCAGCCTATGCACACAAGCTTACAGCAGCAATGTTTTGGTCGGATTGAGATGGCTACCCTCGGCTTCACATAGCTTCACAGCTGTGACATCACGGCGTCTCCCTCTATTCTTACCTCCATGCTCAGCGCCGACGTGGCGCAGGTGGAACTCGCGCAAGTGGATAGTCTCTATGGCACTGGCACCAGCTCGCATCTTTGCACCTGTGTCTTGTTCGGATGACACAGCGCGTTGATGTATGTCAAGTTTAGAGACAACGTATCTGTAAAGAACTCTTTGGCAGTTCTGATAGCACTTTATTAATCACTATCAGGCTCAGAAAAGATCGTCTTGTTTTGGTGTAATAGGTACAGTAATACTCAACAACATTAACACAAGAACCTCATTGTGTAAGTACAAGCTGAGGGGGAAATGGAGGGAAGCCCCCTGTTCTTTAATTTTTGTACTCTTAGTGGAGATTTCACATAGATTTTCTTGCTAGAGGAGATCGGTTGGCTTACATCAGTGCAATTTAATTTCACCTCTTCTACAGCTCTGTACAATGCGTGTGCAAGGCAAGTGATGTGTGCCACACTGGGATAGAGACTCTGAAGTCTGTAGGCTGCTACAGCCATGTATGAAGCACCATTTATTCGTCTCTATTCACACCAACTAGTGACAGTAGCTTCATTGAGTTGTCAAACGCAAAGGCGGTTGTCAAGCTGTTTATTCTGCTGAGAGCTTCACACCCTTAGGAGAAACATTTCTCCAGGTCCGTCAACTTTAAGGACACCAACAAAAGTATTTACAATTTAACCCCTATCCAAATTGGTGATTTCCGATAGACGCCCTAATCTCTTGGTCAACGACTTTAGTTCGTATTTTGTCGAGCATTTCCTCGTAGCACACAGATAAATAGTCGTTTCTCAGTGTAGCTTCATCTGGAACTGGATTTATTTTGTACTTCAAGAACTGTCTGAAGCGGGGATTCTTCAGCTTCTCCAATAGGACATTGCAAGACACCACCATCTTAAACAAGTTCTTGCACCTCTGAAGATGGACATGTCTACTCAAATAACAGCGTTCGTCTGCTGTCCTTTTCAGCACTTATCTTCGTGCAGCTACTGTGTTTGGAGGTGTTGCAGTGTTTTTACACGTTAAAGTCGTTTCCCCCATTAACCTTAACTTCATATAGTTTATAAAATAATATTTCCTTGTCATTGCTGAAGAATTTCTCCCCTGGTTTCATCGAAAAGGACTAAGTTTGTATTCAAACTGAATGGGGCGACTACTTGTGCTACGTTTATTACGCCAGAAGCCACCCTTGTTGGCTTTGAGAATGTTTTGTAGACTCTGTGCAACAATCTTTATATCAGTGAACGGACTACATAATGTGTTACACTGCTTGTCTACTATAAACCCGATAAATAAATCTTTGTAGTAATTGTGTTTAATTGTGACAACATTACATCAAACATTGTCATGTGAGTAAAATTTTCGTGTTTATATTCTTGTGTACTTAAAAATACGACAAACATTTGGATTTCTGGAAAAAAATTTGGTCGAAATATGATTCATTATGGAAAAAGTTGTCCGAAATTTGACCTATTACTAAAAAAGATATAAACATAATTTTTGCTACATTAAAGCTTTGTGGATGAATTGCTGTAAAATTCACCCTAAAGTTCAGGAAAAAGATTTGACACTAAGATCCATGCCAAACTAATAATAGAATAGTAGGCCCTCATTCAGAGAAGACAGTAATCCTCACATGGCTGAGACCTATTCTTGAGTAGTTGTTTAAAGAAGGAAAAGTAAAAGCTAAGGGAGAACATTGTAAACCAATAGTAGTGAGTGACATTTTTGGAAAGAAAGTTGATGTTCACCTATATTCTGTGCATAAAATATCATTAATCTTACACCATGGCTAGCGCTAATGAGGAAGAAATATTGTTGCCTCCTAGTACCAGTAATGGGAGTGTGTGTTACCGGAACCACCTGTAATAAAGGGAAGCAAATTAAAAAAGAAACATGACTACCAGTTACGATTAAAAAGTGGAATTTCCATCAAACATTGTTGCTGGTGCCATAGATATCCTGTTAGGATAAGATTGGTTACTTGATAATTATTATCGATTGGATTTCAACCAGAAAATATTTGTGTGGAAAATAGGTAAAAAGGTAGCTAGCATAGCTTTCCAAAGCAATCCATTGAAATCCAAGCAAGGCCCATCATCAGAGGAGCATATTCATTTAGTTGTGTTTACTGATATTATTGCAACAGATGAAATTAAACAACAAAAAGAAGGGAAGTATTAAATCAAGAGGAGTTGGCATTAAATCGATAGCAAGAGAATCACCTGTAGTGTCAGAAGAACGGAAATCTTAATTAGAAGGTATTCTGTTAAAACATAAAGATGTGGTCAAAGATAACTTGGGACTAATGAAGGAATACTTCTGTAAGTTAAAGTAAAATATGACACAGTTTTTTTCCTTTTGCAAGTCATATCCACTACCAATAAACCTTCGAATTGCAGTGAGAGATGAAATATGAAAGGAGATAGACAGCAACATAACTCAATGTATTTTTAGGGTCTGTTGTGGGTACTTAAGAGACTTGTGGTAGGTGTTCATTTAGTTTTAGATTCATGATCACTCCATAAACACAAAGAGACAGAAAGGGTTAGAACCCTGAGTACAGAAGAGATGTTATCTAACTTTGATGAAGCAGAATTTCATATTTCCATAGATTTCATGGAAGGATACTGGCAGGTAGCATTACATGACCACTCAAGGCCATACACAGCCTTCTTATTCGAAAGAAAATCTTTTCAGTTTAAAGTAAATGCCATGGAAGTATTACAATTCGCCTTGGGTTGTGAGCTGTACCAAGGAAAATGGAATCCAGGAGAGGGTGATCACAGAACAATAGCTTTCATTAGTTGAAGTCTTGGCAAGCATGATTGAATTACTCCATTACCGAATTGGACATTCCTGTGTCAGTTTTCATTCCTGCTCAATATTTATTAGGGAGGGAATTAGTGCAAGAATTAATAATGTATGTCAATGATTTATTAATAGTCTACAAGACTTGGGAAGACTGTTGACAATTATTGATATATATTTTGAGGTGACTGGAAGCAAAAGGGTTACTAATAAAAGTACTTTTGGTGACAAGAGTTGACTTTTTGGGACACAGTGTGGGAATAATGGGAATACAACCATGTCCAGAAAGAATGCAAGTTATAGAAGACTGTCCAGAGACTAGAAATATTAAGCATCTATGATCACTTTTAGATTTGGCTGGATTCTATAGGAGCTTTGTAAGAGGCTAGGCTGTGAAAGATGCTCATTTATCGAACTTATTGAAATAGAAAACTATCTGGAACTGTGATGAAAGTACAAAAGAAGACTTTAGCAATATTAAGCAATCTACAGCAAAAGCATCATCCTAAAGTGAATCAGGTGTTCAAACTAGCCATTGATGTACAATAATTCAACTTGGGTTGTGAGCTGTACCAAGGAGAATCGAATCCAGTAGAGGGAGCTCACAGAAAAACAGCTTTCATTACCTGAAATATTGGCAAGCATGAGTTGAATTACTCAATTACCGAACACTTTGGAAGCAAGACAAGTCACTATTTTACACTGACTATGAACTTCACTACATAATAGATGAGAATAAATATTTTATGAGTATATAGCGTCCCCAGTGCTATATTACGAAAATACTTAAAAAACAGTATTTATAAAGAAGAGACATTTAAAAATTGAATGATATATTTTTATCATGTAGCCGTAAAACAATAATTCCTCTGTCGAGAAATGCAAAGAAATGCAATGCAGAGAAATACAACAAACTGATCTAAAGAGATGACAAGATACGCTCTTTTGTTAATTTTTTTAGTAGTCTTCACTTCTTCTCTTGTCTTGATTGTGTATAGACGGACATCTTGCGAGTGCTGGCAAATGTAAGCATCTTTGTATGAGTTATATATATATTGATTTAATATTATTGTGCACTTTTAATTTGTAAGAGGTGATCCCGATTTCATGTCCGCCTTCCTTGAATTAACCTGCATTCAAGTAATTTACAGTTCAACAATCGCAGCGGCCGATGCAGCCAATGACGCCATTACGTGGCGATATTAACTTATGAAAAATTAGCGGAAGCGAAATACTCGCCCGCTATTAACATAATATTAATTTTTCTACACGGTCGCATGAAGTTGCAGAAATACGTAGCTTTAAGATTCTTATTTTCAGTCCCATAGCCGAGAGCCAGAGCCAGGACTCTGACTACAATACAATGGTTAATGGAGGTAAGAAAAAATACTTTCGCACGTGTGTGGGTCGCAATTGTAATTAATAACTAAAGATCTTTTGCTTTAAAGTGAGCTGACTAGCAGAGGAAATTAATATGAAAAGTTTATTACATTGTTCAGCTTATATGCTCAAGTTTTAAGATTCAGCGAGTCTAACATTCATTAACGTAACAAATAATTTGAGATTAATATTGCTAAAAAGGAGAACTTCAGGAAATCATTTAATCGTAAATCAAAATTAAATGAAATATCATTTTTATTAAGGCCCACCACGTAAGTCGGCAACAATAAAAAAATAATAATAACAATAATAACAAGACTAGGAGCTTTTACAGAACTTTTAAACAAAAAATAACCAAGTACAGCCCACCGACACTCCAATTACAAGATAAAAATGGTAATACTGCACACAACAACAGGGATAATTGCAAAATTTTGAGGGAATATTTCAGAAACCTTCTCAACTGTAAAGAACCAATTGAAAAAATGGATTTCAGCAACTCAACTTCAACAAGTCCTAACTCAGAACCACCCACCGTCGAGGAACTACAATCAATCATTTTGAATCTCAAAAACTACAAGGCTTCGGGAGAGAACCAAATTACAGCTGAACTGTGGAAAAATGTCAATAGAAATGCCATAGAATCTCTCCAAAACATATTTGAAGAAATATGGAAAACAGAAAGAATTCCGGATGAATGGAAGATGGCCCTCATTCACCCAATTCATAAGAGGGGATCCAGAACAGACCCCAACAATTACAGAGGGATTTCGCTCCTTGACGTAACATACAAAATACTGTCTAAAGTCCTTTTGAACAGAGCAGAACCCCAGCTAGATTGTCAACTTGGAGAATACCAGGCAGGCTTCAGGAAGGGAAGATCCTGCCCAGAACAAATTCTAAACCTCAAAAATCTTATGGCCTACCAAAAATCGAGAGCAAAAGCGTATGTCATCACATTCATTGACTTTCAAAAGGCGTACGACTCCATAGACAGGGAATCTCTAACCTCCATATTAAAAGAATTGAACCTAGACAATAGAACTACAAACCTAATTAGAGAAACCATCACCAACACATACTCCAAAATTAAATTTATGGGAGAACTCTCAGACCTATTTGAGATAAAAACTGGAGTACGACAAGGTGATGGACTCTCTCCATTGTTATTTAACTGTGCCCTAGAAAAAATAGTAAGAGAATGGAACAAGAAAATCAATAGTGGAATCCGACTAGGAACAAAAAACAAAGGCATCAAGGTTAATTGCCTAGCATTTGCAGATGATATGGCCCTACTAGCTGAAACATGGGAAGAAGCCAAAGAACAGATCCTCGAATTACAGAAACAAGCAGAGAAAATAGGCCTTAAAATTTCTTTTGAAAAAACCAAAATAATCACAAATATAAAAAAGCCAATGAAATATCTTAAAGTAAGAGACCAAAAGATCGAAATTGTTAAAGAATTCAAATATCTTGGTGAATGGATTAGCTGGAACGCCCTTGAGAAAAAAGCAATAGAATTAAGAAGAAACAAAGTTGAACTAGCCTTTCAGCTTACTAAAAATACTTATAATAAAAAGTCCCTCTCATGGAATTCAAAAATAAAACATTACAACACTGTCATTAAACCAGAAGCACTATATGCAGCCGAGACATTATCTATCACTAACCATGGCCCAATTGAAAGGCTAGAGATCAAAGAAAGAAAAATATTGAGAAAAATTTTAGGCCCCAAATTTCATAACGACAAACTAATTCATACCAAAAATGAAACACTCTACAAAACCACAGAAAAACTTTCGGATACAATGAGGAAAAGAAGAATTGAGTTTTATGGGCACATACTCTGAATGAACCCAAATAGACTTACAAAAAGAATGTTTGACTACTTCAGGAATAAAAAATCCAAACCAAATTGGTTTATCCAAACAGAGAAAGACTTAAGAGAACTACACATCACAGAAAAAATGCTCACAGACAGGACCGCAAAAATGATAAGCAAAGACAGAAAAGAGTGATTCCAGCTCCAAAATAGAAAGAAAAGAACGATTGTCATCTCTGATGAGGAAAGAAAAGCAAGATCAGAAAGAATGAAGCAGTACTGGGCGAAAAGAAAGGCACAGAACACACAGAAGTGATTGATTCAACGTACCCCAAAGTTGGGTGAAACGAAGAAGAAGAAGAAGAATAATAATAATATATTAAATTACGACGGCCGACGGACGCGAGACCAGAAAGAATGCAAGTTATAAAAGACTGTCCAGAGACTAGAAATATTAAGCATCTATGATCACTTTTAGATTTGGCTGGATTCTATAGGAGCTTTATAAGAGGCTAGTCTGTGAAAGATGCTCATTTATCGAACATATTGAAATAGAAAACTATCTGGAACTGTGATGAAAGTACAAAAGAAGACTTTAGCAATATTAAGCAACCTACAGCAAAAGCATCACCCTAAAGTGAATCAGGTGTTCAAACTAGCCATTGATTTATAATAATTCAACTTGGATTGTGAGCTGTACCAAGGAGAATCGAATCCAGGAGAGAGAGCTCACAGAAAAATAGCTTTCATTACCTGAAATATTGGCAAGCATGAGTTGAATTACTCAATTACCGAACAATTTGGAAGCAAGACAAGTCACTATTTCACACTGACTATGAACTTCACTACATAATAGATGAGAATAAATATTTTATGAGTAATATCTAGATAAGTATGCATGAGAAGATAGCATTTACTATTAAGGAATTACTCATTACTCACAGAAGTCACCATAATTTACCACAGCCCACATTTAAAAAGAACAAGAGATCAGAAGAGACATCAGAACTGAATAGATTCTCTCTTACATGCATAGCCATCACCACATAGAGAGATAAATGGCAAGAATATCCAGATTACATTCTAAGTCCAAAAAGGCTACTCTGTAAAAGGAACAAAATATATTTTGTCAAGGACAACCTTGTTCTGTAAGTTCTAAGCTTTTCGATCTCTGATAGTGGCAGGAGCTGAAGTGGTGTAATAAATGAAGAAAATTTTAATATCGGTCTAGATGACTTTACTCAAAATAATGTTTCTTGCTCATGCTGAGTTGAACAAAGAGTAGTATATTTAAGAGACAGGCGTATATTTAAGAGACAGTAGTATATTTAAGAGGAAGCTCAGTAATAAGGTATGGGTTCAAAATACAATAGAATTAAGGTAACTAAAGTTATAAGAGGAAGACGAGAAAGTAGCGGTTTAATGGGAGTGATGTAATAATGAACAGGCCATGATACGCATATATACATGAATTATATTATGAATAGTGCAGGTGGGATAAAGGGAGTATTACTTAAGTTTAAATGGAGGAAAAATGGAGGCATATATATAGGGCCAATATAGCTATAAAATTTGAATGGTCTTTATGAAGGATTTTTCTGTAGGAGGAGGAGTATTTATGGGTTTCTGCAGAAGTAGGATACTATTAGCTTTGAGGATTACTCCAAAGTTGCAAAATACAGGAACGAACCTGAGTTTTGTGGTCTAATTCTTATACTCATTTCAGAAATGGATAACTAGGACAGAATTGTCTTAACTTTGTGTGCTGCTCTTAACACAGAAAGTAGGAAGTTAACGAGTTCACTACACTAGTTGTTCTCAACATTTATTACATTTCATTGTTTGGAATTGACAGATTAATATATAAACTCCGAAAAGCTCGAAGTGTCTATGGAAAACTATAATTTGCTGTCAGAACTGAATGGATACATCCAACGACTTGGGATGTTTGCATGTTTCACAACTATTCCTTAGAATTTTTTGTACTTTTCTCATGGTTAGCAATACCTTTGTTTGCTAGCTTTTTACGAGGGGAATTTTTACTTATTTTGGATGGTTAAATCACATGATTTAGTTTATACACATTTTTAGGGAATGTTAGCTTAACTTAGAATAGGTAGGTTAACTGCCTGCTTACCTTATCCTACTTGAAGGAAGTGTAGAGGAAATAAGAAATGAGGCTCCTAAGCCTATGTTTCCTCACAAGTTTAGTTGGTAATCCAGATGAAGATACAACTATGATCAATTCATAATAGGAATTAATAATTACTCCATGTCCAGTCAGCATGACTAGGCTACGAATACTCACTGTGTCTGAATAGACCATTGATAATTAAAACAGAGGTACAGCTGGTTTACCAGCCACCATTGTGGCTGGTCCACATACATAGAGAAATAGAGACAATGAAAAAATAATATATGGTCATAACATTTTAAGACTATAACTTACTTCAAGAATTCAAATTCCTATTGAAGAATGGTTACTTTGCACCAGTGTTTATCCGACCTCAAGCAAAGTATTTGAGATCAGATACATTGAAATGATAAATTTTTACTGAGTCTTTGTAAGTAATCCACAAGTAATCATTAAGTAAGGTTAGGGCTATGTCATGAGTAAAGATGTTTTGAAATAGAATTATATGAAATATTACTTAGTTCAAATACCATAAGTAAAGGGTTTTTATTTTACAAAGTTTTAACAATTTTCGTTTCTGAAGACAAATGTACAATCTGAACTAGCAGTATTATTTATTTCTCTATGTCCTGTGGTTGTGATGACATCATTTACATACACAAAAAGGTGACATACAGTATAACATACCACTTGGGTAAGGTAATGTGTTGCACAATGTCTACCAGGCCGACAAATGATGAGTATCATAGTGAGCATACCGGTTTTTTATAAGTTTGTTGTTCTAGAATAGCATGTTGTTTGGAAGTTTATGACTGTCTGTGCATGTACATGGGTAAGGATGGGCGCCACATGTCTGCACTGCCATCCGACCAGTAAGGCATGGTGTAGATTTGCTGTTTCCTGACCCACCAGATGATTTAAATTCTGTTCTAACAGAAGTATTTTCTGATGCACAATGTGATTTAGATGAACCAGACGATGATGAATTCCAATGTAATACAGAAAGTCTAGAGCCCAAATTGTTTACTGAGACCGAGCTTAACGATTTGGTTAGGGATCTGGGCTTAATGAAAGTAAAAGTTGAATTGCTTGGCTTTCGATTAAAAGAAAAGAACTTATTGGCAGTTGAAACCAGCATATACATGCACAGAAAGAGTGAGCAGCAATTTTCCAACTTTTTTCAACAAGAAGGTGATTTAGTGCACTGCTCAGACATTCCAGGTCTGATGAATGAGTTTGGTACTGAATACAACAAGGAAGACTGGAGGATGTTTATTGATTCATCCAAAACTAGTTTTAAGGCTGTTTTATTAGACAATTGTAACATGTATGCATCTATACCTGTTGGACATTCTGTACACATGAAAAAAAGCTATGAAAATCTAGAAATAATGTTAAATAAAATAGGCTATTCTGCTCATGGTTGGATGATATGTGGCGATCTAAAAGTAACATGCATGCTCCTTGGTCAGCAAGGTGGCTTTACCAAATTTCCATGTTTCTTGTGTGAATGGGACAGTAGGACTAGGGATGAACACTGGTACGGAAAGAAACCGTCTGTGAGGAAGTCTTTAAAACCTGGTGAGAAGAACATTCTACACAAAACCTAGTAGATCCAAATAATGTCCTCCTGCCACCTCTACATATAAAGTTAGGCATAATGAAATACACTCCTGGAAATTGAAATAAGAACACCGTGAATTCATTGTCCCAGGAAGGGGAAACCTTATTGACACATTCCTGGGGTTAGATACATCACATGATCACACTGACAGAACCACAGGCACATAGACACAGGCAACAGAGCATGCACAATGTCGGCACTAGTACAGTGTATATCCACCTTTCGCAGCAATGCAGGCTGCTATTCTCCCATGGAGACGATCGTAGAGATGCTGGATGTAGTCCTGTGGAACGGCTTGCCATGCCATTTCCACCTGGCACCTCAGTTGGACCAGCGTTCGTGCTGGACGTGCAGACCGCGTGAGACGACGCTTCATCCAGTCCCAAACATGCTCAATGGGGGCAGATCCGGAGATCTTGCTGGCCAGGGCAGTTGACTTACACCTTCTAGAGCACGTTGGGTGGCACGGGATACATGCGGACGTGCATTGTCCTGTTGGAACAGCAAGTTCCCTTGCCGGTCTAGGAATGGTAGAACGATGGGTTCGATGACGGTTTGGATGTACCGTGCACTATTCAGTGTCCCCTCGACGATCACCAGTGGTGTACGGCCAGTGTAGGAGATCGCTCCCCACACCATGATGCCGGGTGTTGGCCCTGTGTGCCTCGGTCGTATGCAGTCCTGATTATGGCGCTCACCTGCACGGCGCCAAACACGCATACGACCATCTTTGGCACCAAGGCAGAAGCAACTCTCATCGCTGAAGACGACACGTCTCCATTCGTCCCTCCATTCACGCCTGTCGCGACACCACTGGAGGCGGGCAGCACGATGTTGGGGCGTGAGCGGAAGACGGCCTAACGGTGTGCGGGACCGTAGCCCAGCTTCATGGAGACGGTTGCGAATGGTCCTCGCCTATACCCCAGGAGCAACAGTGTCCCTAATTTGCTGGGAAGTGGCGGTGCGGTCCCCTACGGCACTGCGTAGGATCCTACGGTCTTGGCGTGCATCCGTGCGTCGCTGCGGTCCGGTCCCAGGTCGACGGGCACGTGCACCTTCCGCCGACCACTGGCGACAACATCGATGTGCTGTGGAGACCTCACGCCCCACGTGTTGAGCAATTCGGCGGTACATCCACCCGGCCTCCCGCATGCCCACTATACGCCCTCGCTCAAAGTCCGTCAACTGCACATACGGTTCACGTCCACGCTGTCGCGGCATGCTACCAGTGTTAAAGACTGCGATGGAGCTCCGTATGCCACAGCAAACTGGCTGACACTGACGGCGGCGGTGCACAAATGCTGCGCAGCTAGCGCCATTCGACCGTCAACACCGCGGTTCCTGGTGTGTCCGCTGTGCCGTGCGTGTGATCATTGCTTGTACAGCCCTCTCGCAGTGTCCGGAGCAAGTATGGTGGGTCTGACACACCGGTGTCAATGTGTTCTTTTTTCCATTTCCAGGAGTGTAGTTTGTAAAGGCTTTGCCTAAAGATGGACTACTTCTTTTTCTCGATCAGTCGATAATAGCTGACGTCGAGAGATTGTGAGTAAGATATTGGCCACGCCTTTTTTGCCAGCCTCCTCCACTTTCGTCTCGCACGCCGCTGCTACGTAAGACCACCATGCAGCAGCGAATACTCGATCGCTGCTGCCCTTCGTTTTACAACTTATTGTTAAACCTAAATTGCACTACACTGACTTGTGTCCGCTTTGAGTTTCCTGTCGTTTCGCCTCAGACGAAACTCACACACAGGAGTGGGTATGATGACAGTTTTTCATACCGGAAATTATCAGATTTCTAAATTACCACAATTAGTCGTAATTTTTTCATCATACTTTGTGTTTCTTCACTCACGCCATAACCACGGCTATAATGATTCTGCAAACAAATTTGCTGCATGAGTGTGGAAAACCACAGGATGGTTGTTATTTGTCATGATTAACATTTTTTTTAAAAACTTTCGAGAAATCGTGTTTTCACTAATAGAAGCAATAGATTTCTTTTATGTTGCCTCATTTGGTAAGAGGGTTTGAGTTGATTGGGGGTGAGGGGACCAAATAGCGAGATCATCGGTGGTCGCATCGGATTAGGGAAGGACGGGGAAGGTAGTCGGCCGTGCCCTTTCAAAGCTGTCACCCCGGCATTTGCCTGAAGCGATTTAGGGAGATCACAGAAACTTCAATCAGGAAGACCGAACGCGGGTTTAAACCGTCGTCCTCCCAAATGCGAGTACAGTGAGCTAACCAATGCGTCAGCTTGCCCAGTCGTATGGCAAGAGTATTGCGCAAAAGAAACAGGAAGGACAAAGTCCCGTAGGCTGCCGTCATTCCGTCGGTCACGTGGCGACGTGCTGACACGGGACTGGCTGCCTTGAAGTGGCGTGATACTCTCATAGCAGTACAGAGCAGGGTGTGGTCGCATCCACGTCATCTCAGCACACAGATCGTTGGAAAGAGTGATATTGTATTTCTCTAAATACAATTTTAATAACATTCTCGGATTAAAACATCAATTCAAAAATGCAAAATTAGCCTCTCAGACAGTGCAATCTTTATGGTTAAAGCCTAACACAACTGTGAAGCTAGTAGCGGTATCCATTCCCTTTGTTTCCAGCGTCTCAAGCATAGTAATAAGGAAAATATAATAATAATAATAATGCTACCAATAAAACGTGATGTAGTTGTTGATGTGGTCTTGAATCAAAGACTGGTTTGTGCAGCTCTCCACCTTACTGTATCCTGTGCAAGCCTCCTCATGTTGGCTAAATACAGCAACCTCTATTTGAATCTGCTTAACTGTATTCATCGCTTGGCCTCCCTCTACAATTTTTACTCAGCACACTTCCCTCTACTATCAAACTACCGCTACCTTCATGCCTTAGGACATGTAGTACCAAATGGTCCCTCCTTCTAGTCAAATTCTTCTATAAATTTCTTTTCTCCCCAATTAGATTCAGTACCACCTCATTAGATACTCGATCTACCTATCTAATGTTCAGCATTATTCTGTAGTACCACATTTGGAAAACTTCTATTCTCTTCTTATTTGAACTGCTTGTAATGCACATTTCATTTCTGTAGAAGGCTACACTCCACACAAATAGCTTCAGAGAACACTTCCTGACACTGAAATTTGTATTAGATGTTAACAAATTCTGCTTCTTGAGAAATGTGTTTCTAGCTACAACCAGTCTGCATTTTATATCCTCTCTCCTTCCGCCATCCTCAGTTACTTTGCTGTCAAAACAGCAAAAATCAACTAAAACTTTTACGTGCCTCATCAGTAAACCCATCACCCGATTCTTTAAAGATTCAAACTCATATGTATGAAACACTTTCAAATGTCTGATTAATATGAGAATGAGGTAAGGTGTTAAATATTCGACACTAACCATGTAAGGGAGAAAAAATTTAACAAAGATTTAAAATTACGTTTAAAGTTATGTTTCATGCTCTTCGATTTCATAACTGCAATACGGTCTGTTCGCTAGAAGTACATAACCTTCTGCTCTCTGTATTTTATCCCAGCTACCTTTAGAATTTAAAAGACTGTATTCCAATCAACATTGTTGAAAGCATTCTGTGGGTCTACAAAATTATAAATGTAGGTTTATCTTCATTTAAACTGTCTTCTAAGATAATTCGTAGTCTCAGTATTGCTTTGTGTGTACCTTCATACTCCAGAACCCAAACACATATTCCCCAATATCAGCTTTAATGGCTTTTTCCATTCTTCTATGAATATTAGTGTCTGTATTTTGCAACCATGACTAAATAATTGATGGTTCGGTAATATTCGGACTTATCTGCAGCCGCCTCTTTTGAAACTGGAATTAATACATTCTTCTTGAATTCTCAAGGTATTTCGCCTGTCTCTTACATCTTGCACATCAGGTAAAATAGTTTGTCATGGTTGGCTCTCTACAGTGTCCAATAATCCACACTGAATGTTGTCCACTACAAGGCCCTTGTTTCCACTTAAGTCCTCAGTGTTCTGCCAAAATTCTTCTTCCAGTGTTATATTTTCAGCTCATCTTCATCTAATTTCTTTTCCCTTTCCATAACATTACCTTCAACATACACTCCTGGAAATGGAAAAAAGAACACATTGACACCGGTGTGTCAGACCCACCATACTTGCTCCGGACACTGCGAGAAGGCTGTACAAGCAATGATCACACGCACGGCACAGCGGACACACCAGGAACCGCGGTGTTGGCCGTCGAATGGCGCTAGCTGCGCAGCATTTGTGCACCGCCGCCGTCAGTGTCAGCCAGTTTGCCGTGGCATACAGAGCTCCATCGCAGTCTTTAACACTGGTAGCATGCCGCGACAGCGTGGACGTGAACCGTATGTGCAGTTGACGGACTTTGAGCGAGGGCGTATAGTGGGCATGCGGGAGGCCGGGTGGACGGACCGCCGAATTGCTCAACACGTGGGGCGTGAGGTCTCCACAGTACATCGATGTTGTCGCCAGTGGTCGGCGGAAGGTGCACGTGCCCGTCGACCTGGGACCGGACCGCAGCGACGCACGGATGCACGCCAATACCGTAGGATCCTACGCAGTGCCGTAGGGGACCGCACCGCCACTTCCCAGCAAATTAGGGACACTGTTGCTCCTGGGGTATCGGCGAGGACCATTCGCAACCGTCTCCATGAAGCTGGGCTACGGTCCCGCACACCGTTAGGCCGTCTTCCGCTCACGCCCCAACATCGTGCAGCCCGCCTCCAGTGGTGTCGCGACAGGCGTGAATGGAGGGACGAATGGAGACGTGTCGTCTTCAGCGATGAGAGTCGCTTCTGCCTTGGTGCCAATGATGGTCGTATGCGTGTTTGGCGCCGTGCAGGTGAGCGCCACAATCAGGACTGCATACGACCGAGGCACACAGGGCCAACACCCGGCATCATGGTATGGGGAGCGATCTCCTACACTGGCCGTACACCACTGGTGATCGTCGAGGGGACACTGAATAGTGCACGGTACATCCAAACCGTCATCGAACCCATCGTTCTACCATTCCTAGACCGGCAAGGGAACTTGCTGTTCCAACAGGACAATGCACGTCCGCATGTATCCCGTGCCACCCAACATGCTCTAGAAGGTGTAAGTCAACTACCCTGGCCAGCAAGATCTCCGGATCTATCCCCCATTGAGCATGTTTGGGACTGGATGAAGCGTCCTCTCACGCGGTCTGCACGTCCAGCACGAACGCTGGTCCAACTGAGGCGCCAGGTGGAAATGGCATGGCAAGCCGTTCCACAGGACTACATCCAGCATCTCTACGATCGTCTCCATGGGAGAATAGCAGCCTGCATTGCTGCGAAAGGTGGATATACACTGTACTAGTGCCGACATTGTGCATGCTCTGTTGCCTGTGTCTATGTGCCTGTGGTTCTGTCAGTGTGATCATGTGATGTATCTGACCCCAGGAATGTGTCAATAAAGTTTCCCCTTCCTGGGACAATGAATTCACGGTGTTCTTATTTCAATTTCCAGGAGTGTAATTTACAATGCATTGCTCTTCTGTGTATATCTTCCACCTCTCAACTTTGCCTTTTTTGATTAGTACTGGCTTGCCATTGAAGTTCTTGACATTTATACAGCAGCTTCCCTTTCTCCAAAGGACTCTTTAATTTTCTGTGGGCGGAATTTATCTTTGCCTAGTTATACATGCTTCTTCATCCTTGCATTTCTCATATAGCAGGTTCTGCTTAGCCATTTTGCACTTGCTGTCAATCTCTCTTTTTGGACATCTGTATTTCCTTTTCACGGCTGCAGTTGCCGTATTTTTATATTTTCTTCTTCGTCAATCATTTCAATATCTCGTGCATTATCCAGCTATTTCTACTGGTCCTTTTCTTTTTACTTGTTTGATACTCTACTATATTCACCATTTTATTTCTCAGTGTTACCCATTTGCCTTCTGTTGGGTTTCTTAAGCTTCTTTCAGTCGATAGTTGCCTACTTCTTCCTTGAAATTCTCATCAACCTCTGCTTATTTCGACTTATCTGTGTCCCATCACGTTAATTTCTTACCTTTCTGCAGTTTCCTCTGTTTTAACGTGCAATTCATAACCAATAAAAATATTTGCAGAATCCATATCTGCACCTGGAAATTTTTTGAGTTTAATATCTGGTTTCGAGATCTCTGTCCTACCATCAGGTAATGTATTTGAAATCTTTCTTGTGTCTGCAGGTCTTTGCCATGTGTACAGCCTTATTTCATGATTTTTAAACCATCTATTAGTGATGATTAAATTATGATCCATGCAGAATCTACCAGAATTTTTCATTCTTTCCCCCAGTCCTTGTCCTGATACTCTTTTCCCTTCTTTTCATTTTCCTGCTACCTAATTCCAATCCTCATCAAAGTTAAATTTTACTCTCCCTCAACTATCAGAATAATTTATTTTATCTCATCATAAATTCTTTCAATCTGTACGTCATGTGCAAAGCTAGTTGGGATATAAACATGTAATTTTGTGGTGGATGTTGGTTTCATTTTTTTCTTGACTACGATGATGTGTATGCTGTTCATAGAAACTTAACCTACACCCTTATTTTCTTCTTCATCATTGGACATATCCCAGCATGATCCCCAATTGATTTCATATTTATAACCCCGTACAGACCTGACCAGAAGTCCTGTTCTTTCTGCCACTGCACTTCACTAATTTCAAATATATCAATCTTCATATTTGTTTCCCTTTTTAAATTCTCCAAACTACCTGCTCGATGCACCCCACTTGCAAACAGCACTTGGCAGACAGGGATAGTGACACATTCGAGTGCTAGCCAAGCTCTACAACGCTTAACTTGGGTCACACAATGGGGATCGGTGTTACCACTGTGGCAAAATCATTGCCTACATGTAGCTATAGAGTTATGAACCCTGAAGTGCAGTAGGCATGTTGCACAATATTGTGACAACCTGGGGTTAGAGTATCATCTTGTTTCTTCAGTTCTAGGCTGTTAAGTCAGTTCTACTGGTTAACTTGAGTTTTTTTGGGAGCTTAGAATGCTGACTGTGGGTTGCACATTATCCAAACAAACCAAAAAAGAAGCTTCATTTTACTTTAATTATGCAGGCCAGCCCTAAACACTGGATGGTGTGAAAATAATCTAATAAATCCATTCACATGATCAGACTTTACATTTTGTAAGCCAGATGACTTCAAAGTTACTATTTTAATCAGTCACTTTTTATTGTTAGTTTTGTGATATTCAACAAGGTTTATGTAGCCTGTCTGACTTTTTCGTTCTATTGCAGTATTCAGTGACAATCTAAACATTATAACTATATGAATGAAAATATCTTTAGTGAATATTGTCTGCCATAATTTCCCGATTTGTTGAATCATATGCAGATGTCATTTTCGATCGTTTAATTGAAAAGAATGTATCCATATTCATTATTACTAGTACAAAAAGATTTACTTTGCATTTATTTATGACATATGCTTGCCTTTTGGGTTATGAAAGTAGTGTGTTCTTCAAAATATACTGAGTCAACTACCAATGCTTTGAGATACAATAAAACTGATAATACCATATTACAATTTATTCTTAGGTATAATTGCCTGCTGAGGACCATATCAAATACGAAAATTTTAAAACCTTGACCACTCCTGAATAAATTTCTGCAAACATCCACGTTTGCTGCATTTAAATATGGCTGCCATCAATGTTTGCACCATATCATAGCTCAGAAAAGAAAATACACACTGTCATCTGAAGCTGTCAAACCAAACAAATGTGTCCCTTATTAGTTGGTTAGTAGATAACTGCCTATAACAGCTAATTTTAAAATGGTGATGTGTAATGTCGTTCTTATGGCGTCAGGTTAGAATTACACAATGACTTTTCAATCGAATTATCGTTTAAACAATTTCAAAGACAACCAAAATGATGTTCAGGTATCCTTACACTCTGTCTCTGTTGTTTGGAGGCAAATCGTGTTTGTAATATATTGACTAAACTGGTTTGGTGTGGGGACAGAAGGGCTAAAAGTTACAAAAACAATAATTACTACAAAATCAAAATTTATACATAATTTAATTGGTATATTAAAAGACTGTATCTGATTAGCACATTACGTATTAGGCGTCGGATTTTGTAAGGTTGAGTTATCTTGAAATTTGCTGCTACATCCTTATTTCTGCTTTAGTTAATTAATAATGACTAAAACATCTTCTTTTAGATTAATCAGATCTCTTCCATCACGGCATTTTGACCTCACAGTTTGGTCAATCTATCTCATATGTTTAAAAACTATATTTAACGAAAGTACCAAAAAGCAAAGTGAAACACACTTTCGTATCAGAGTTAGTGGGATTAGCCCATAGAAGCCATCCTCCACACACATAATGTTACTGTGGGTGGTTCTGATTTCCACTAGGTGTTAGTAATGCTGATGATAGTTTCTAAATAAGAAAACTTAAATTACAAAGTGAAAGCTGATAAAGTAGATATAAGTGAAAAGATTTATATGAAAAGACACAATAACTTGATAGCATTTTTATGTTGTATTAGGGACTGTTTCTTATGCTATGAGTGACTGAAATCAGGAAGTACCACAGTGTGTGACTGGCATTTGCATGAAATCAGACTGTGACATGATATCTTTCTCCCACAGTGTAATGTGCTCTTTGTCTTGACTACCACATTTATGAAAGCGCTGCTAAAGATTCGATCATAACTAAATATTTATGACAAAACGTTCAAATATGTGTGAAATCTTATGGGACGTAACTGCTAAGGTCATCAGTCCCTAAGCTTACACACTACTTAACTTAAATTATCCTAAGGACAAACACACACACCCATGCCCGAGGGAGGACTCGGACCTCTGCCAGGATCAGCCGCACAGTCCTTGACTGCAGCGCCTTAGACCGCTCGGCTAATCCCACGCAGCATTTATGACAAGCAAAACTACAAATATGATTGCTGTTTATTTCATTTGCACCAATTTAAGCTGTGCTCTTAGGTTTGTGTATAACCACACTCTCAAAAATCGTGGCTTATTTCAAAGAAACCACAAAGTATTGGTAACAAGCAAGACTATACATATGATTGCTGCTCGTTTCACTCGCAGTAACTTAAGCTTTACTTGTAGGTTCCCACCTAACCACACCCTCAGGAATCATGACATATTAAAAAAAAGTCAATTATTTGTGATAAGAAAAAATATAAATTTCATATGATGTAAATGTCTTTACTGCTTGTTTCACTAGCAGCAGTTTCATCGTTCATTTTTTAAGCTTGAAGCCATGAAAGAGAAGAAACTCATTTCATGTAAATAACATCAAATATTGTGGGACATGCTTCTATTACATAAATAAGAAGACCCAGAATGTGTTACAAAAGCAAAGCTGGAGAGAAAAGGTATTAGTGTGTTCTAGGATATTATCCTACTTCTTTCAGTTCTATAACAATACGTCTCTAACCACAGTGAATGCATTTCATCTTGAAATCTCTTAAGGACTGATGTGTCTAAGGGATATTTAATTATAACAAACTGTATATAGAGTGATGTGTTTGTGATAAATCTTCTTTTTGACGTTGCCTTCAAATTGCATACTGTCAAAAAATCCAAGTTATAACATGGAAACAATGAAATATGATGATACAATACTGTGTCTCAAAATTAGTGAGTGAGGAATGTCACATGACCGATTTCTGATTTCAACCAAACACTAGCCACTAATTTCTGATTTCAGCCAAATGCCAGCTACATAACATAATACTTCCTAATTTTAGTGACTCACGATACGTTATGTCATAGCCAGTGATTAATATGTGAAAATTTATGTTATGATGGTACCACTTTTGTTCCAGCTGGTAAAAATTGAGGAGCATTAAAGCAGTAAAGTAGGGATCATTTCAGAGCAGCCAGTAAGTGGTTCCATCTCACTGAATTTTGTATTAATACTGACAAACTGTAAATATTCTCTTTACCTTATCAATTAAAGAGGATGGCAATAACTGCTTCAGCTAAACTTCTTGACTTCTGTCTTCACACGAAATTAACATGGAAGAATTATACCAAATATATCTCTACTAACTTAGTATGTGTTACATATTTGTTAGGTAAACTAAGGTCATGTGTTAATGATAAGCTATTGCTAAATGCATACTATACCTTTTTCCAAGCACAATTGACATGCCATTGTGTTATTGAGTAATTTCCCTGGAGCAAAAAAAGATCACATTTGGCAAAAATAAGGAGTTCAGATGCATTTGTGGGGCTGTAAATAATGAGTCTTGGAAACCCTATTTAAAAAAAAAAAAATAAATAAAAATACCAACAGCTACATTTCTCTTCATATTAAGTTGTCTAAAAGGCCTACATACAAAAAAAACTAGCATTATTACAAACTAAAACACTCTATCCATTGATGTTATTTTGGAAATTTGTGGTACGTTCCTATTGGGACAAACTGCTGAGGTCATTGGTTTACACACTACTTAATCTAAAACTATCTCACGCTAAGGATAACACACCCATCCATGCCCGAGGGAGGATCCGAACCTCTGAAGGGGGGGAGGACTGCAGGAACTGTGGCAAGGTGCCTCGACCCCGCGGTGGTGTAGCCACGTGGCCCGTCAATATAATACACACCTAAAACAGAAGACAGACATCACAGTCGCTAGACTTAAGGAAACTCTAGACAGTTACAAATACATGAGGGTAAAACAGTTTAATATGTTGTCACTACAGGTACACAATGTGTCACCAATATGTTTAAAGACGTCGCACAGATGTGGCTTTGAGAGAAAAAGCATTTTATACAATAGAAGAGTTCAAAACAGGCTTTAAAAATTATCTCAGACAGTAATATAGTTTCATTACATTAAAATTATGTATGTGATTCTACAGAATACATCATGCGCAGTATGATGGACAATTTAATGTCGAACAGTAATTACGTAAAATATTTTTTAGTCTGTGCGTGTTATTTATGTAATTGTATTGCTATGTCTGTGTACACAAAAGATTATGTTGGTTGCATTTTTAAAGGTGTATAATAAATAAATAAATGAAACATCCTTCATCTGAAGCACTTGATTAGATAGAAAATGTGTATTTGTAATTGACCTTGATCTTTTTTCCTTTCAGATGATTTTGCAGTTACAGTCATCTCGAATACAGGCTGCTGTGGCAGACTTATATCCATTTATGGCATTTACCAAACTATTCTATTCGTTATGTTCGGCTGACATAGAGACCCATAAATCTTCCTGTCTATTCCAGAAATTGGGAATCTAGCACTTTCTGCAGTGTTTGCTTATTTTTACATGACATCCATTTTCTCACTGTCGTTTCTTGGGGTGGTAGGTTTTATATTTCCACAATATTATTTTCCAACTAATGAGAACTAATCAAGTAGATATATATGCAAAACAGAACTAACAGCCCCTTGGTTTCCAGAGCTCTTACTTCCATAACATAAGGTGTGCAAAGTTAACGTATCTATAGAAATACCAGTAACTTGATGTTTTTAATATCTGGATCTGCGTCGTTTACCAGTCATGATTGGACAGACTGTGTGAAGATTAAATATGCAAGAGTTATTTATCATTTTTCATATATATAAGGAAATATATATGATACACACACTGAAGAGCCAAAGAAACTGGTTGTTGTTGTTATGGTCTTCAGTCCTGGGACTGGTTTGATGCAGCTCTCCATGCTACTCTATCCTGTGCAAGCTTTTTCATCTCCCAGTACCTACTGCAACCTACATCCTTCTGAATCTGCTTAGTGTATTCATCTCTTGGTCTCCCTCTACGATTTTTACCCTCCACGCTGCCTTCCAATACTAAATTGGTGATCCCTTGATGCCTCAGAACATGTCCTACCAACCGATCCCTTCTTCTGGTCAAGTTGTGCCACAAACTTCTCTCCTCCCCAATCCTATTCAATACCTCCTCATTAGTTATGTGATCTACCCATCTAATCTTCAGCATTCTTCTGTAGCACCACATTTCGAAAGCTTCTATTCTCTTCTTGTCCAAACTATTTATCGTCCATGTTTCACTTCCATACACGGCTACACTCCATACGAATACTTTCAGAAATGACTTCCTGACACTTAAATCAATACTGGATGTTAACAAATTTCTCTTCTTCAGAAACGCTTTCCTTGCCACTGCCAGCCTACATTTTATATCCTCTCTACTTCGACCATCATCAGTTATTTTGCTCCCCAAATAGCAAAACTCCTTTACTACTTTAAGTGCCTCATTCCCTCAGCATCACCCGACTTAATTAGACTACATTCCATTATCCTTGTTTTGCTTTTGTTGATGTTCATCTTATATCCTCCTTTCAAGACACTGTCCATTCCATTCAACTGCTCTTCCAAGTCCTTTGCTGTCTCTGACAGAATTACAATGTCATCGGCGAACCTCAAAGTTTTTATTTCTTCTCCATGAATTTTAATGCCTACCCCGAATTTTTCTCTTGTGAAGAGTACTTTTGCTCCCCACAACATCAGTATAAACAACAATCAACTGCTCATATATCATGAGGCTTTATCTAAAATTGGTTTTGAAACTTATACCTTTGCATGCATGTCCTCACATGCATGCCTTCACCCACAGGGAAGACTTAGCTTCCAAAAATTAGAAAAATTCAGAAATGCTCACTATGGAGACTTTTTTTTGTAAAAAAGTAAAAATAAATCTTTCTCTCATTCTTTGTTACAACAGTGTTTTTTCATCAGTTTCAATTAATATGTGACTTCAAATTATTAATTTATACATGCAAATATACACACTTGGTTGTACAGGCAGTTTTGTTCTAACAAGTGTATTCCAGTGGAGGACTTTTGTTTTAGATGATAATAGGTTATTTAAATTTTGAAATTATGATTTCTGTTTATACAGTTTTAAAGAGACAACATTCCTGAGACCAAATAATTTCTTTGACTTAGGATACACCAAACGATAAGCATTAGGGTGTGGATTTTCTATGACTTCAACAGGCCCAATATAGATATCAAAGAATTTTTTAATTTCTGAAGTTAACATTTTTGATTTTTCATGAGATTTGACCAGAACAAGATCCCCAATTTTAAAAGTGGTTAATCTTACCCTATTGTTATGTCTTTTATTCCTCTTTTCCCCTTGTTTCCTCATAGTTTCCCTGAAAATATCTTCTCTCTCTTGCATAGTTAAAGGTGTACATTTAGGAAATTCAATAAGTTCTGATATAAGATTTGGAGGTCTAATATTAAACATAATCTCATACGGTGAAAATCCTGTGGAACTATGTTGTAGGCTATTCATAATATCTTCAAAATTTCGAATGTGCCCAAAACAAGGTTGGATGTTTATGGCTACAATAGGTTCTACAAAGTCTCCCAATTTCCCTCATATATCTTTCTGCAGGATTGGTGGACGGAGAATAAACAGATATAAGTATATGCTTCAATTTTGATCTTTCAATAAACTTTTTCCAAATTTTAGAGGTGAACTGTGAACCATTATCTGATAATATAGCTTTTGGTTTACCCACCTGTTCGAAATAATCTCTTTCAATTTTTATTATAATTTCATGGCAAGTAGCTTTTTTCACTGGATATAGTTTAATTAATTTTGAAAATACATCTACCATAACAAATATGTAACAGTAACCACCTTTACTCTTTGGTAACATTCCATATAAGTCCACTGCGATAAGATCTAAAGGTTTTTCCGGAATAATGTTTTGCATCTCTCCACCACATCTTTGATTGCTCACTTTAAATCTCTGCCATTTGTCACAGGTTGCCAATTCTTTTCTTACCTTCTTTCCAATATTGTAAAAATAAACATTTTCTTGTATCTTTTGAATACACTTCTGTATCCCACAATGACCAAAACTTTCATGTATGTAAATGATCAGCTTATCAGCATCTGCCTCTGGCCAACACAGTTTCCAATTATCAGAATCTACATCTGTTCTCCGAAATAAAATCCCCTTATGCAATTTGTAAAATTTATCAAGTTTCTCATACCCCTTCTTGCCTAAACATTCTTTGATTAATTTCCAACTCTGATCTAAATTTTGATTTTTTCTAATTTTGTTACACATAGCTCTAATTGTTTTTTCATTTTCCACCCCTTTCAAGTATCTAATTTTAAATTGCTTTTCCTCCTCTTGTTCAAAAATCTCCCTTTCTCCCCCAATTGGTAACCTTGAAAGTGAATCAGCTACTACATTCTCAGAACCTTTTATGTGTTTGATTTCAAAGTCAAACTGTTGCAGTAAAATTGCCCATCTGGTCAATCTACTGTGGTATAATTTGCACTCTTGTAAGTAACTCAAAGCTTTGTGATCCGAAAATACTATGGTTTTATGTCCAACAAGGTAAATTCTAAATTTTGTAAAAGCCCAATGAATTGCCAAAAGTTCCTTCTCTGTGACTGTATAATTTTTCTCACGCTTGAGCAACATTCTGCTTGAAAATGCTATGGTACAATGTATCTTAACTCCATTCTCTACTCTTTCTTGAAATAACTCTGCTCCAAGCCCATAATTACAGCTATCCGTGTTCAAACAAAATGGTAAATTAAAATCTGGTCTGTGTAATAAGTGTTGCTTCCTCAACTCTTGCTTAATTTTATCAAACTCTTCCTGACAACTTTTATACCAAACCCAAACAGTGTTTTTCTTAAGTAATTGACTTAAACATGGTGCATTCAGACTCTGATCACTTATATGTTTTCGGTAATAACTGCATAACCCAAAGAACGACTTTAATTGTTTTTTAGTCTTACGAATAGGAATTTCTGAAATTGCTTTAATTTTTTCTGGATCTGCCAAAATTCCCTTGTCTGTGACAATATGACACAAAAATTTTAATTCAGAAACTGCAAATTTACATTTCTCTAATTTCAATGTCATCCCCCCTTTTCTAAGTTTTTCACAAACTGACTTCAAAATCAAAAAATGTTCCTCCCAATTTTGCCCTGTAACCAAAATGTCATCTACATAAATTATCGGTTTAGACGCAAGTTCTTGCCCCAGTACATGATCCAAAGCTCTTATAAATTCAGAAACAGAAGAATTTAACCCAAATGGCACAACACAATATTGGTAACTCTTACCATTGTACAAGAAAGCAGTATATTTTCTAGGATTAACCGAAAGTGGTACCTGATGAAAACCCAAAGTTAGATCCAAACTTGACATATATTTTAAATCTGTAAATTTATAGAGTAACTCATCAATATTTTCAGGATGGTCTGTCTGTCTGAACAAAATTTTGTTTAAGTGTGTAGAGTCCAAAACCAATGTTACTCCACCATCTTTTTTCGAAACTACTACTAGAGGATTATTATATGCACTGATACTCCTTTCCATTATATTACATCCTTCCATCTTTTTCAGCTCTTTCTCAACAGCAGGTCTTTTTGATATTGCAATACTGTATGGTTTTATGAAAAATGGTTCATGAGGTTTTACCTGAAGCTCACACTGATAACCCTTTACCCTTCCAGGTATGTCACTGAAAACATCACTGTATTCCCACAGCAGATTTTCTAACTGTTGTTTTTGCTCCCCAGATAAATTTTGTGTTTCTGAAATTTTCAAATTTACTAAATTCCCAAATTCAACTTCATCAGTATCAAATCTATGAGTTTCAATATTCTCCAATCTATTTTCTTTTAGTAAATTGATACTGTCAAAATTTCCATTACTCCGATCACCAAGTGTGTTCACAAAATTTGTCTGAATGTATTCCCTTTCACTAGTTTCTACAAAAGTTATTTTCCAACCCAATCAAATGCTGTATTTACTTCTACTATCCAATTCATACCCAAAAGAAAATCCTCATTAAATTCCTGAATTACAAAACATCCATGTGTGAACAACTTGCCTTCAATTAAAAATGTCACTAAAGCCTGGCTTTTTACCAATTTACTGCTCTTCCCAGTAGCACCTTTTATCTTTACCCCAACAACTGGCATTTCAACATAATCTTTCCCCACTTTCAATTTCTTGCTTAACCTTTCAGATATTCCCGAGATCTCGCTTCCAGTATCAATTAAACATTTACCAATCCATGACCCAATTTGAACTTTTATATAAGGACTGCAAAATTTTCTCAGAACCTGTATCCTCATGTAATAAATCACTTTCAATTTCCCCAAACCTATACTTATCAGAATCATATGGCATATCATTACATGTATTAATTGTCACAGTTATAAAATTTGCACAAGAGACAAAAGTGTCATGAGTACTCTCTATTATCTCAAATAGCCAAGAATTTTCATACAAATCACATTGTATACTATTGAAGTACTTATCCTTCAGCTTTTCAAAAATAAAATATCTCATCTTTTTCCACCACTCAGGACATACAGTTTCACATACATTAATAAGCATCTTTCTAAAGTTCTTGTCAAAAGAAATAGTTTCACTGTTCAGCCATATATTCATAAGAAATGTGTGTGTATCATTAGTATCTGTAAAAGTTTCACTTAGGTTACAAGATATACATGTGTCATCGTTATTTGTGTAGTCAGATTCTTTACCAACAACATCAAAATTCACACTTTCACATACATCCAGCTTGTGAGCTTTATTCATCCTGGTAACATCCCTGGGAATTTCTATAATATTCTCACTATTTAATCCATTTTCAACCATGTGTATACCCAACTCCCTATTTAAACTAATGAAATACCTTTCCTCAACATCATCATCAATACCATTACCATCATTATCAACTTTATCAACAACATCATTATCATTACACATATTCAGGTCATACACATTCAAATTATTCCCCAAAATATTATTTCCCCTTTCTAAAATTACCAGATCAATTTCACCAACATTTTCATTCTCACAGCATGCATTCTCTCTTTCATTCACACACATCTCTGAACTACTACAAATTACATCATCTGACAAAGTGTTGTTCTTTTCTGCCCGAGTGTAAAACTCTGTTAAATTAAATGAATCACAATTACTTTTATCTACTGTATGTTCTTGTGTACTGAAAATTTTATCTTTATCAATATTATTTTCCTCTTGAAATTTTTTCAATAAGTAACAACTAATAACCTCATGTGATAGCTTAGGTTTGGAACTGTCATGTTTGGGTTTATGATAGTCACATCCATTGGTCCTTTCATCATGCTCACCTTCTGCCTCAACCTTGCGGACCTTCAAGGGGGCGTCTACTAGTTTATTATTTCTGGTTCCTGTATGAACTGCTGATTGTGGTTCTGCCAATGTCTCTGATCAACATTTCTGATCCCATTCCTATGCCAAACATTACCTGATTGTTGGTAGTTCCTATTGCACTGACCTCTATAAAAATTTCTGTGATTTTGATCCCTAAAGTGTTCTCTATTTTGTTGATTATTAATGTGAAAATGTTGTTCTTCTTTTGGATAAAAATTATGGTCCTTCTTTTCAAAATTGTTATATCCCCCTGAATTTTGACTGACGCCATGATAATTGTTTTGTTCCCTTTTTTGAAAGTTGTCATTTCCCCAATTTTGACCATTACCTTTCTGAGTAAACCCACTGTGTGTTCGTGTTGTTACCCTATCTAACTTGTCAATATAATTGAGAAACTGCTCTACATTACTATCAGGACAATGAACTAAACTCAACTGCATTGCTGATGGCAATCTTCTCTTTAAGGTATCAATTTTGATCAAGTCATCCAAAGGTTTTGTTAAATGAATAAGTTTTTGAAGTTCACTTTTGCAAAATTGTTTCATGCTCCCATCTGATTCTCTATAGTTTCGCCCATTCAAAAATTCACTTTTGATTCTAGTTTGTTTAAGACCATCCCAAAATTTTTCCAGAGTTACAATCTGGTTTGCCCAAGTCAAAGCTTCCCCTTCCAAGAATTTTTTCACAAATTTAATTTTTATTTCATCTGGTGAGTGAGGTAAAAAACAATCCTTACAATACAGCATAAAATCAACGGGATGTAAGGATCCATCTACCGAAAAGTGCTTCAATGGAATATTAGATACAAGATTACATGTGTTGACATTGTAATTTTTGCTTTGAAATTCAATGCTAAAACTTTCAATTTTTTCGCTAAGTTCTT
This sequence comes from Schistocerca serialis cubense, assembly GCF_023864345.2. Classification (NCBI taxonomy): domain Eukaryota; kingdom Metazoa; phylum Arthropoda; class Insecta; order Orthoptera; family Acrididae; genus Schistocerca; species Schistocerca serialis. The sequence goes on from NW_026047592.1 coordinate 7,303,052, forward strand.
TGACAGATGTTTTGTTTTCTAAATCATTGCATTCTACTTTTTCTTCTAGAGTAACCAAACGATTGTCAGTTTTTTGTTCTACATTTTTTACTAAAACTTTTGGGAAATACGGAAGCGTCCGATCCCACCCGTCAGCTTTGACCCATGACGTCACAAATATGGCGGAAACAAAAACAAACACAGAAGCCTAATGACACTAACGGGACAAGCGCGGGAAATGGGGTGTTTTCGGTGGGGGGCAAACTAAATATAAACAAATTTAGACGCCTTGCGTACCTACAACGTGTAAGTGAAGACAGCCATGCATGAATACCGACCCACCTCCCCAGGGGTCGTAACCCCTGCAACCCATAGAAGATAAAAGGTGCTTCAGTAGCTGATTAGTGTTTTTTGTCTTTTTAAAAAAAAAAAAATCTCACGGGATAGAACGAACAGATCAAAGATAAATATAATAAACTAAAACAGAAACTCGAGGAAACAGATAATTAAAATAAGTAATAAGTGTTTTTAAATTTAAAAAAATCTTACGAGATAGAACGAACAGATCAGAAAAGTAAATAAAATAAGATAAAACGGAACTGGAGACAGCCACACTCAAACCAAACTCCGCGCCGTCATGACGTCACACACAACACCCTTACGTCACGGGTCAAAGCCGACGCGTTGGATCGGACGCTTCTGTCGACCCAACTTTTTGTATTCTCATCCAAATTTTTAATATCCCCTTTTATCTCATTAAAACCCATTAAATTTCGTTCCCTATCTACCAGTAACTCATTTTGTACAGTATTAATTTCACCGCTCAATTTAGCATCAATTTCATTTACTTTTGCTTCCACAGATTCAATTTTTTCCTCAACACTGCCAACTCTGTTCGAAAGCTCACCCACTTGGGTATTGACTGCTTGGACTTGCAACAAAATGTTATCAATTTTTTCATCCCAGTAAGTCTCATTGTCGTCAACTGATTGTTTAATTTCTTTCGTAAAATTTACAAGAAAACTTTTGAAATCAAATTTATCGGTTCTTTCTCTTTCATTTGACCTGTCCTGATGTTCGAAGTCTATTAAATTACTACTTTCTACTTTAGGCACAATACTCTCGAAAATCTCATAAGTCATTGTGAAGAACAAAAATTTATACACAACAATATAAAACAAGATAAAAATATTGTTTTAACAAAATACGAGGGTTTCGTGACTTATCTGGAACACTCTTCTACTGTTGCAGAACCACGTTTTCCATCCATGTGATTGTTGACCAAAATTCTTGAAGTACTTTCTTCTGTCGAAAATTAATTTTTTGCCGAAACATTTCTTCTCCAAAACTTTTACTTCCCGATGAACACAAACACTGCAACACACATTCTGAAGAAACTGGTATTAACACACAAAACTGTTCTTCCTCGTAGCACTGTTGAAAATCTCGTGAACGCAATATCCCGGCTACAGTCCCCAGTTGAAATATGGCATCCCGGCTAAGAGACAAGTTGAAAATATGATCACTATCTTGCCATATTTCGTGACAGTACCTTTTCCGTTAGACGTTTGCAAGGCGATATTAGTCTTGGCTTCAGTTGTCTAAGTATGATTCCACAATGCATCGTTGTCGGCTGCAGAAAAGACGTGGTTCAACGTGTTTCTCTCATTTTGGTGTTTCAAATACAGTTTCTTCAAATGTAGTTTCTTCTTTTTAGTTAATACAAAAATAATAGTAACATAATGACGGCGACCTTCTCATTGTTCTTCCGTCAAAACACACCACGACAATAGTCAAAGACGACTCCAACGTCAAAGATATTTTACACAATTCACAAGTTTTCACTTGTAATCAGCCTCTTTGCTATTCTTCGATACATCACAGTCTAATATAACAGTCGCGACACTTCGCCTCGATTTTGTTGCCAGCAGCGCCCCAAGAGGCTGGTAGGTTACACTGTGAATTCGGCGCGATCGTGAAAGAGAATAGTGGTTGTTTATTTTGATTTATACAATGGCTTTTACTGGCGGGAGCGTTTGTAGCGCAATACATTGCACCAACAACAGGAAGAAGACACCACAGCTGTCTTTTTTTAGGTTTCATAAGGATCCTGAGAGGTATATACCATCATGTTACTAAACTGTATCGTCAGGATTCACTTGCAAACTATATGTGTATAAATGATGAATGTTTCGTTTTAGGAGCAGAAAATGGCTTGTTAATAGCAGGCGAGAAGACCTCATTAAGAAAGAACCAGTGTACCTGTATAATAATATTAGGTTTTGTTCGCTACATTTCGAACAAAACCTGTTCATGAACGCAGACAACAACAAACTCGTGTGGAATGCAGTACCCACACTGTTTGACATTCCAAATAAGCCACCTCAGCTGACGATGAAGAGGAAACTGCCACAAAGATTCGACAGTCAATCTAAAGCAGTAAAACAGTCCTATGACACAGAAGCAGCCGGTTCAACTCTGCATGTATCAGTGCCAGATTCGTGTGAATTGTCAACACAGACTTGCTTTGACGATGAAGTGGTTAGATTAAGTGCAGCTGTTCGTGTCTTACAAAAGCGTGTGAAGTGTCAGAATGTGCAAATCGCTAGACTTCGACCGAAACTATTACGGGACAAGGAAAGTGCCTACAGACAGCGACAGAAACTGTATCAGAAGGAGCAAGTGAACAAGGACAAACGAATGTTAAAGACCATAGGATCCCCATATTTAAAAAAAGTGCCCTTGACTTGTTGTTAAGCCAGATTAGCATGCCATTGAAAGAGAAACGTGCTGCAAGATGGAAAGACGAAAATAAGCTGTTTGCTCTAAATTTATTATATTACAGCACTCAGGCATACAGGTTTTTGTCAGAATGTTTTATGCTTCCATCAGTGCGTAGGGCTACATTACAAAGGTATGTGGAAGGCATACAAATAAAATGTGGGATAAGTGACAATATATTCCATCTTTTAAAGCAAAAGGTGCAACATTTTTCTTATAATGATAAACTTGTGAACATGTCATTGGATGAAATGTCTCTAATGGCAAATTTGACATATGAGGCACAGCTAAAATTGCGAACAGTGTGTTGGTGATAATGATTAGTGGCATTTTTTCTTGTTTCAAACAACCATTGCTGTACTGTTTTTGTAAAGGAACAGTGGGAGCTATGCATTCGACTGCTATATTTTATGAAGTAGTCAAGAGACTTAAGGAAATTGGCTTGGTTGTAAAGACCTGTGTGACTGATCAGGGTTCAAATTTTGTGGACTGGAGAAAGAGACGGAATTACACAAGTCAATCCAAGTTTGGTATATGAGGAGCAGAAGATCTATTTCTTCTATGATACCCCACATTTGTTTAAGAACATCAGAAACAACCTATTTAGGTATGACATAATTCATACATCAAATGATGGTTTGGTTGGTACTGCTTCTTGGAAGGACATTTCTCAGCTCTATTCAAATGACTTGCACAGGAAATACAAGTTAGCTCCGAAGCTGACTAAAAAAGCTGTCGAACTGCCAGCTTTTTCAAAAATGAAAGTGGGTATTGCAGTTTGTGTGTTAAGCCACACAGTGGCAGCTGGTATTGACACACTTGTATTTTGTGGTAGTATGCCATTATCTGCAACTGGCACTTCAGACTTTTGTCAGAAAGTTAATGACATTTTTGATTTCTTTAATACATACAGTGTGAAAGGGCCTGTGCATCTAAGGAACTGTATTAGGAGTGATTCAGAGCATCTGGATGTTCTACATGTGATGAAGCCATGGATTCACTCTTGGAAATTTGTAGGCTCTGATGGAAAAGATTACTTCCTGAGGATAAAATGTGTAAAGGGGCTTCTAAGCAATATATGTGCTTTGGAAATGCTTGCTGCCGAGGTACTGACTGGAACAAAATTGTACTTATTCTCACGTAAAATTAACCAAGACACATTGGAAAACTTTTTTTCAACTATGAGGCAGAGAGGTGGTTTTTGCAGCAACCCATCTCCAAGGCAGTTTTGTGCTGCATTTAACAACTGTACAGTAAGCAAACTGATAAATTCTTCTAATGTGGGAAGCAGTAATTGTGAAGGAATTGACTGGGATCAGGCAATACTGGACATGAAATCTGCTCAAACATTAAAGGTCTCACAGTTGTTATGCAGTAGTGATACAAGTTCTGCAACAAAGCTACCAAATGTGGAAGTTCCAGCAGACCTTGGAGAACAATACAGTATGAGATATGTGTTTGGTTACATATTGAAGAAACTTTTTTCTTTACATAATTGTGTCAAGTGCAGGAATCTACTTGTAGACAACAGCCAGGACTTAGATGCAAATGACAAATTTTATTGCCATTTCAAAAGTTACGAAGACAATTTTGAAGCTTGGTTATTTGCAGTGAAAATATTTGTTTATTTTTGAGGGATTGTGAAAATCAGATGGCTTCAGTTTTTGATGAACATTCTCACAAGAAAAACTGTGGTGAATTATATGTAAACTTGTTGATGGCTGTCCCAAGTTTTCCCCCTGGATGTTGTGAAGAAACTAAGCTGCTGTTAATCAAGATATTTGTTAAAGTGAGACTCGTTTACCGGCTCAAATATTGGAATCAAGACTTAGTTTCTAACAACAAGAAAGCAAATAAGAAACTGAAGAAGTTGGCTCATTTGGGCTGCTGATTTCTTTGGTATGTATTTCGTTCACTTCTGTTCTTAGTCACTTAATTTTCCTTGCTTCTTTCGTGCGATGACATTATTTTGTCAGCACCTTGTGCACTGACTGATTGATTGAAAATTATTCAAATATTTGGTTTTTCTTGAAATGTAGTGTAATCAGCTCATTATAATGTTTTTAGCATATTTCTCCCACTATTTTGCAGTTGCTTGTCCCACTTAGAATAATATAAAGATGAAGGTCGTACTTGTGGCAACAGGCGAAAATGACAAACGCAGTAGGCCTACAGAACGATAAACAAGCTGTCGGTCATTTTTGCATGTAGAGGTACATGTCTGTGCTTCCTACATGTGAAACTGTGTGTTTATATTCTTTTGATATCAACGTGGTAAGCTGCAATTCTGTCCAATGTCACAAGTGTTTCTTCACGAATGTGTTGTAGCTTGCCACTCTATTCATGATTTTTGTCCTTACTTGCACTTTTTTTAGAATCATTTTTAGAAACATATATGCCTTCTGGTACCACACAAACCCTTGGAGCCAAGAAAATAACTCAAATAATTCGGAAATTAAGTAGGAAATGGATGCAAACAAACATTATGCTTACGACGCGTCTGACGTTCACCTTACCTGCCACTTGGAGCGCTAGTGTCGCTCCATCTGTCAAACGGCAACAATTTTTACAGCAGTGAGTGTCGCGACTGTTATATTAGACTGTGGATACATTTTCTAATAGTAATCAATATGCTTTTACTCTCAAAAACAGAAGTAAATTAACATATAATAAGACAAATTATAATAAATTCTGACAAAAATGTAAGAAAACATTTACAATTCGGTATCGACAAATACGGTAAAAAAATAACATCTCCCAGATCCATTACAAGGTCTTGGTAGCATAACTATGACTGTGTAGCTAATATCTAACCCCAGAAAGCACCAAGCTGGTATTCTGAGGGGGTGTGGAATCTGAGAAACAACCAGTATTCAAGAATATTGCTATCAAAAAGATGTTTTTGGGAGTTAATTTGACAAACTTAACCACGATAGCCTCATGATACTTATTCAAGAAAGTGGACTAAGCAATAAATGCTTGTGTGTGAAAAAATAAACGTGTTTGGAGTTCAGTGAACAACATGAGCCATAGGTAGCCTATATGAAGTGTGATGTCATATGGCATCTAGGATATTTTGTTTGTTTCAGTAAAATATTTTGAGTGTGTGTTTTGATCATAATATGAAGTTTATTTTTTGTGGCTGGTAGCTTAGACTGTATTGTTTGCTAGGTGTACTTTAAGTCTAGGCCTACTGGAGATGGTGTTCGACTGGGGGAATGCTTGTGGCATACAAGATGTATATATGTGTTCATTTACATTGACAGGCTGATCTGTAGACTAGTGTAAACATATATCTAGGATAGGTTGGGTTGGTAGGTCATTTCATAGATACATTTAAGTACCTATGTGAGGCTCCATTTTCGAATTGTGGTCTGGTATTTTCAATTTTTTAATATATTTGAAGGACTAATAGAAAGAACATCCTGGGCCCAAAACTACCTTTTCTCACAGAGATCCTGGTAGTCTCTAGCATTTTATTTCACTAACATTTTCGTGTTATTAGTTAGGTGAGCAGTTGATCAGTTCTGTGTCTTATATCTCCACCACGTTAAGGGTGTTGTCGTTCATAAGCTTGGTATCACATTTTTAACTAATCCTGTTTTTGGCATTTCAAAGATTGATTTGGACACAACAGTTCATAACCAGTTCTTTGTCTTGCCTTTCTCCAACCAGTCAGTTATAGAGAGGTCTGTGGTTTAACATGAACCCTAAAAACAGTGCAGTTTTTATATTAACATATTGTTGCCAGAGGTTAAAGAGTTATAAATGACAGAAGAAAGGGGTTGTGACATTTTGAAAACTTAAAGTAAGTGCAATTTTAGGGTATGCCTTCTTGGTCACTGTCCACGTTCTCAGACTAACATGTAAAAATCTTTTTATGTACTGTGATATCATGTCTTAGAGTTCAAGTTTGTTGTCTAGATAACAATAGGGGGAACAATCTTACACGTGAGGTGACATCAGTGCAAGAATCCAAATATTAAACAATGAAGTTATTAAGGAATTGTTTTATAAAGAAACAGTATGGCTGGTCACTACTGATAGTCAAGGAAGCAAGATCCCAGGAGGCCCTACTGCTGATTAACACTTTTAAAAGTGAAACACTAATCTTATTTTTCAGAACTATTCATTCTTGTCCTCACATCCTGTCTGTCTGCGTGAGGTAGGAACTAAGTTAAGGGGCCATTAGAAGTGTTCTATTCCACCTGTCTCCTTTGACCCATGACATAATGGTGTTGTGTGTGTGTTTTTGAATTGGTTTGTGTTTGTTGAGTTTAACATGTGATATTGGGTTCATTATCACTATGGTAACATGGTGGGTTTATTTGAGTCTGGGTAGCCAGTGCTGCAATGTGGATTTGGAAATCTTCATTTTTCAGTGATGGTTTTTTATGTGTGTGGCATTTTGTTAGGTTTGATTAGTTTTGTGTGTGTGTGTGTGTGTGTGTGTGTGTGTGTGTGTGTGTGTGTGTACTGGTAGCGGCGGCCAACCTAGGTGATTTTGTTGCATGCTTTTGTTGGTAATAAACTTTTATTTTGGTTTTAATCTGTAGTAATTCTGATGTTCTGTCTGTTTTACATTTATCGTACTTTGGTTGGTTTTAATTGATCTGGTGTATATACAGGTTTTTGTGTTTTCGAGTTGTTGAAGGTTTGGGTTTTTGTGGTGTTATTTGAGTTATGTTGGTGTGTGAAGTTTACATTGTTTTCATTATTATTATTATTGCTGGTAGGTATTGAGAGCTGCATTTGAGCTACATAGGTCAAGGGAAATGTCTGATTCCACTCTTCGGGTTGTAGCTATTGGTTCCTTGGTATCTGGGCTTCCTTTCAGCTGTATTGGTTCCTTGCTATCTGGGCTTCCTTTCAGCTGTATAGGTCGAGGGAAACATCTGATTCTGCTTTTCGTGGCACTTATGCAGTCTAGGGAGTACATGCGCTGATCACGAGAAAAGTACCTATTTTTGAAGGAAACACGTATTTCTGAAGATATAAGCATATATATGCGCTGAATACCAAAAATTTTTTTATTTCAAAACTTGAGTGTTACAGTCATATCTGACGCGCTCTTCACCAAAAAAGTACTTATTTTTCATTTGGATGCAAAGAAAAAATCAGTTAACTGTCTCAAAAATTTTTTTTGTATCAAAAATGACATATTGCATATGTATGCACGGATTTTAATTTTTATTTCCCCCCCCCCCCCCTCTCTCTCTCTCTCTCTCTCTCTCTCTCTCTCTCTCTCTCTCTCTCTCTTTCTCTTCAAGAAAGGTGGAATTAATAACAAAATTGTGGAATGGATTTTCCCCAAAACGTTGACGCCAGAGAAATTCCGCCATGTAGTTATTCAGCATAGCACAGTGAGTTCTGAAAGGCCTTATAGGATTTTTTTCTTTAGCTTTTTGCCAGACTGACTCCATGTGATTTGTGGTTGCGTTTGTAAAGGGATCGAGAAAATAAAGCGAATGATTAACAGCCAGATTATTGTAGCCCAAGTTACCTATGGTGTTGTAAGTTGCCACAAATCAGAAACTGCTGTGGTTCCAGTAGCAAAACATACTGTTGCAAAATTGGCAGCAAATGGGTAGCATCACGTTGTGGCACAGCAACCATAAAGCTTTGCTTCGTCTCAACGTCATAACCACCAAAGACCCATTGCTCTTGCACCTATGACTTCGATGGTGCTGACGAAGCAGCTCTCGTCTATTTCAACAGTATGGCCAGGGCCGCCCAAAAGTATTGGCTCAATTAAGAAATATTCATGGCAGATATCTCTACAAAATTGGCACCAATCGACCACAGTGTGCTCGCTGCCAATTTTGAGCTCCCTCATTAAAAACTTTTGCCTATTGCGTTCGAAAACCCACATGTAAGACAGTTGCAAAATTTTAGAAATGTCTAAATGACTGTCAGCAAAAAATGACATTTTCTTGATTGAACATTTCTTTCTACAGTCCCTGCCAATGGAGCAGCTCCAAATTTCGCCATCTTTCCCTGTAGTTTTCTCCAGCTTCATCTCGTTGTATCCAACACAATACCCATTTTCACACACCATATCGTTCTTCGTAAGACCTTGTTGCCTAGCCCATTGTATTGAGCTTTGGGTGTTCTCCATAACATGGTATAAATCTTCCATTACAAAGTCGCTCAAATCTGGAAAATTTCTCGCCATTTTGGCACACGCAGTAATATACGATACTTCAAAATGGACAGCCACAACAGAAAAATATAGGTTGTTGGTCGCACTGATCAAGATGCATAACTGTGAGCAACAGGGACATATACCATATGCAACAATATGCAAAGCCAACAATAGCTATCATGGTAAGGATGTATGAAACTGTAAGCATTACCAATGGCTAAAGAACTCTGTGAAGAAATATATTAAAATGTCTGCAGCATATTGGCATAGCAACATGAATAACCTGGTGAAAGCAGGCAGTTAATTAATCTTTTTTCCCCCCCACCTCCATATGAAAATACGTACTTTTTTGGTATTCCATGCATATATATGCTTATTTCTTCAGAAATATGTGTTTGCTTCAAAAATAGGTATTTTTCTCATGATCAGCGCATGTACCCCCTAAACTGCGTAAGTGCCATTTTCGTTATTGCAGATGATGGTTTTTTGGTATTGTGGGCTTGGTTTGAGCTATATAGGTCGAGTGAACGGTATGATTCCTGCTGGCTTTGTGGCTGTAGCATTATGTCGTAGGTTGAGACTTTTTTAGGGGTGATGTGATGTGATGTTTTGTATTGTTAAAATTAGGTTGTCCTTGCCCTAGACCCCCTATTTCCCGCGGTTGTTCTGTAGTTTCATTTTATCATTGAAGTAAGATTACTTTCACTGTTTCTATTTTCCTGCAGGTTTGTTGGCATGTGTACATAGTGACAATATTGTCGACATTTTGTATACTCTGGATTTAGGCGTTTCTGTCATATAGATGACGTCATGGGTCAAAGCAGATGGGTTAAATCGGATGCTTCCCTAATGCCGAGTTCCGAAGGTTTAATTGGATCTACTGACACTGCCTTTGACTGGTAGCATGCTACTGATGATGTGGTGTGTGTGATATCCATGCACAAAACTTCCACACAAACACATGGGTTGTTTCACAATGCCGTAATTAGTTTCAACCAGTCAGTGGTAGTCTTCAGACGAAAGGCATATGCTGAAGCTGATGGTAGACAGAGATCTGTTTCTGTTGTGTTCAATGTTGTTGAGAACAGAATGGAAACCAGTATGTGCCTTTACCCTAAAGGCGTTAGCTGGCTTGTCAAAATTGGATACAGCATTGTGAAATGCTTGTGAGATTATGTCAAAAAATATATAAAAGAATTTTAGATCCCTTACCTCTAAAACAGTATGTCATTTTTTTTTCCATATTTATATTGCTTCTGCATTATTTTTAAATGCAAGTTGGGGAGCCTATGATTGTTTCGTTATGAGAATAGATAAAATTGTCGTTGCAGTGTGTGGCTGATTTCGATGAGTGATTTATGTCCAGCATTTTGATGATGTGATAGGTGAAAGCAGACAGTTGGTATTGATAAAAATCAAAATTTCTGTTATGTAAGCTAGGACTAGTGGGCCAGGGAAAAAAGTAACCAGTCGCTCGGTCATTTCAGAAAAAAATTGATATTTGCTGGATGAATTCCCGAATGTTTAATGGGTTTAAAGACATTTTTAAAAAAATTTTATTCTCAACATTTAGAAACAGTGGCTATTTTTTGCTTTTACAGGCATCTGTTTTTTAAAAATTATTCAGTACTGAGTTGCCCCAGAAATTTCAAATAAGAATCATTAACTGGACTATAAATTAAAAACCATGATAACCATGATGAATGTATTCCTTAATATAGGCCCTACTTTTAATGGCTCAAACTTGTTGATTGCAAGCTAAAAAAGCTCATTCTTTAAACTATTTAATTGGATAGATAAAAATTCTACTCATCAAGCAGCGGCAGAACACATACATAAAAGACAGCTGTAATTGGCAAGCTTTTGGAGCCAGTGGCTCCTTCTTCAGGCAGAAGGGTGGAAGGGGAAGTAATCGAGTGAAGGAGGAAGACTGGAGAGGTCTAGGAAAAGGGGTAGATATTGGTTAAGTCACCCAGAACCGCTGGTCAGAGGAGACTTACCATACGGGATGAGAAGGAAAGACATTACTTACGGTAAGTCTCCTCTGACCCGCTGTTCTGGGTGACTTTCCCGATATCTACCAATTTTCCTAGACCTCTCCAGTTCTCTTCCTTCACCCCTCTTCCGTCTTTTATGTGCGAGTTCTGCTGCCACTTGGTGAGTAGATTTTTTATCTACCCTAATTGTATTTTTCCAAAGTAAGAGTATTTTCTCAGCCTTAATATTTATTGTGCTATTACACTATACAGTATAACTACTTCTTATAGTGAGAAGCTTACACAAAATGTACACTATTTTAAAAAATTGATTTTTTGAATTTTTTCATTCTTTGACCTACAATATCTTTGTAAGGAGAGCAGATAAAAGTCTGAAAATTACACACTTAATGGATCTTCATGATATCAAACTTAAATTGGAAGTAACAAACAGAAAATATTGTGGGGAAGGGTAGTCAAAGACTGCAATTTATTGGCAGTACTAAGGAGATTGCCTACACTACGCTTGTCCGTCCTCTTTTAGAATTCTGCTGCGCGGTGTGGGATCCTTGCCACAGAGGACTGACAGAGTACATTGAAAAAGTTCAAAGAAGGGCAGCACATTTTGTATTATTGCGAAATATGAGAGAGAGTGTCACAGAAATGATAATGGATTTGGGCTGGACATCATTAAAAGAAAGGCATTTTTTGTTGCAACAGAATCTTCTCATAAAATTCCAATCACCAACTTTCTCCTCTGAATGTGAAAATATTTTGTTGACACTGACCTACATAGGGAGAAACGATCACCACGATAGAATAAGGGAAATCAGAGCTCGAACGGAAAGATATAGGTGTGTTCCTTCTTTCTGCGCTCTATACGAGATTGGAATAATAGAGAACTGCGAAGGTGGTTCGATGAACCCTCTGCTAGGCACTTAAATGTGATTTGCAGAGTATCCATGTAGATGTAGACAAGCCTGTACAAATTTGTGTGTTGTCATCCCCCTTCCACCAACATCTGTTCACTCACACTTAGTTAATAATGAGCCCTTGAAGTGTGCAGTTGAACAATGGAGTCTCAAAATAACGAGAATAGTTTTTCTAAGTGTTGGTTACTAACCTTGAAAACTCAATAGTGTGTCATTTAATTGCCAAAGTCAGGATAAATTTCTGAAGGACAAAAGCAAACCTTGTCAGTTGATGAATGTATAGTTATTGCTGACTTTTCTGAAAACTATTCCTTTGTTGTTCAAGGGAAATACAAGGGCACCACTGGGTAAACAAACAGGCCACAGTTTGTCCATTTATGTTCTGTTATAAAGATCCAGATAAACTAGAGTCATAGTTTTTGTGTTGCAAATGATTACTTTGAGCACAAAGCTACAGCAGTGCATGCTTTTCACCTGCAGTTAACAAACTACGTAAAACAGCACGACAGTTCCATAAACAAACTGATGAACTTTTCTGATGGTGCTGCAAGCCAATATAAAAGCAAACAAATATTAATATCTCCTTTCTCAAAGAAAAAAGACCGTTGGCTCGGTGCAGAATAGCACTTTTTTGCATCATGCCCTTGGAAGAGTGAGTGTGATGGCATAAAGGGTACAACAAAGTGAGCTGTCACAAAAGCTAGTCTGCAACGGACCTATGAGAACCAAATCTGGACACGTCAAGAAATGTTCAAATTCTGTATAAAGAATGGGTAAAAGGGATTACGTATGTTTCATTAAATGTGAGGAAATACTAGAACTCTATGCCAATGTCTTGGAGGAAAGATTCAAAACTTGTCAGAAGATTAAAGGCACCTGATCTTTTCATTGTTTTATACCTTAGTCATACAACTTGCTCAACTGTAAGTTCACATCAACATCCTCTGATAGTGAACGTCATCACTGTGGAAAACTTGTACCACTGACACTTCAAAGGAAGGACATAGTGGCTTGTGTCTATGGCGAACAGTGGTGGATTGCCAAAGTTGGTAACATTGCTCGTCAAAACCAAGATGTGGATGTTACATTTTACCAGCACCAAGAACCCCGTTTAAAAAATTTGAAAAGGATCAATTCGAGAGGCCCGTTAAAAATCATTAAAGGAGTTGTCTTCTCCCCTGGAATTTATGACTGTGACTAGGCGATCATTTAACCCTGTGCCCAACATGAGTGAAGAAATATCTCTGTTGTTCAATAAACAACATAGTAAAAACAAATAAGTTGAAAACGGGATAATGTAATGAATTGTATCATTTTTTAAAGAGTTATCCTAGATATTTTTAAGTTATGTAATTTATACACTGTTTCCATCAGCCCAGATATTGCAAACAGTAAGAAACATATTTTTGACTCATATTTGAAATTTTTTTTGTCCATGGAATCTCAAGGTTGAAATTTATACAGAAGTTTGATATCATAAAGGTCTATTAAATGTGTAATTTTCAGATTTATATCTGGTCCATTAACAAAGATTTGCAGACCAAAGAATGAAAAAATTCAAAACATTTGTTTTTAAAGTGTTTTTAAGTATAAGCTTGTCATAATTGTTTCTCTAAAAAAAAAAAAAAGGTATCTGTACTGAGTAGTGTAATACCACAAAATGTATTAAGGCTAAGAAACTACTCTTTGGAAAGATAGTATTAAAAATGGGTTTTTTAAATTTACAACCAACAACTTTGAGACATTAAAAGTGTATTCCCTAATACATTCAGCAGGGTGATCATGGTTTTAATTTATAGTCCAGTGTCTGCTGAAATAAATACCTCTTATATGAAAGGTCTGGGGCAATCCATTACCGAATAATTTAAAAAACCACAGACACTTATAAAAGTGTAAGAATGCTTGCAGCCTGAAACAAAAATGGCTGCTCTTTCTAAACGATAACCAATAAATGTTTTTAAAAAATATTTTTGAGTCCACCAAACATGAAGGAATTCACCCAGCGAATTCTTTCTACGAAAATGCAGTTGTCTCTCTTTGTAATTTTATGGCTTTCTCAAGTATGTTTCCCTTTGGATACAATTAATTGATAGTTTTATGGTTTGGATGGTGTACGATCTTCCACAGAATGCTTGTATTTACTTAATAGGCACACGTTTCAAAATCCAAATATTAGATCATTATTTCTCTGAAGGAAACATTTTTTCCAGTATAAATCCTAGAGGCAGAATTGTATTGTTTACATTGTGACTGCACCACTACTCTTCTCTCACCTGTTGTATATAAATATTTCTGGAATAATTTTAACACCTGTTTAACAGGACACTAATGACAGCAGCAGAGAAGCTTGCCGCTGTTCCTGATGTGGATATCGACCCAGAGGGAACATTTAAGTATGTTCTAATACATGTCTTTGGTCCAGAGGGTCCTGATGGCAAAGAACCGAGCAAATTAGTGGTCAGTAACTGGTAAACTAATATTTGGTCAACTTTGTGATACATTATTATTTGAGAGACAGTCGTTTGCATCATTTTTCAATTTTCTCAGTTGAATTTTTCTTTTGATGTCGGTGACTTGCAATGGGGAATTGTAGCCTAAGGTTGGTTGTTATCTGCATAACATAGTGTTTCAGTGTTTACTGTTAAATTGGAAGTGAGATGGTGGATGGCGATACAACTGAAAACACACAAAAGATTTTCACTGAAACACTGTTGAACTACAGTTATGGCCCTGTGTGCTATGGTATCTTTGCCAGATAGTGTTGACAGAGGATATGAAAAAGCATTCAAAGAAGAGCAACTTATGTTGTTTTATTGCTAAGAAGGGGGAGTGCGCCATGGACATGCAGGGTGTATACGACCCAGAAGATCCGGGGAAAAACCCGGGAAATTTTTCATTGTTTTTGTTTTCAGTTAAATTTTTGTAATTTTGATTGGTAAGAACCAATACTCTAACAAAGGATATTACTGTGTCTCAATACTGCAGCAATAAAACATGAACAAGAGAAAAAACGAAAATAAAACTTAAATTTCAAGGGAAATGCACCATATACAGCAACAAAACGGTGCTCATACAAGTGTACGCCAACAGTAAAATGTGTCAAAGGCTTTAGGAAGACTGTGCAATGCTTTGTAACAGCAATTTGCCTCCGCTGAGCGTGACGTCACAACTGTTTACATTAAATTCATTTTAACAGTTACGAGCTCGATCATGCACATGCACAGTTGAGTAGTACCTTCTCCCGCTTCTGGCTACAGAAATTGTTGGCTGTGTAAGCAGTCGCAGCAAGCAGCTAGATGCTACCGGGAAAAATTTTACTGGAGCGCCCAAGCTGCCAGATTTATACATGCGCAGGAGGTCCAAATCTAGGGAAGGGGGGGGGGCAAATTCATATTCTTGAGGGGGGGGGGGGGGAGGAAACCTTGTTTCACAAAGCGACTCGCATCCAGCGCACGTTAGTTTGTTAGTTTATTGATTATTCATATTACTTTGAAACTCATCCCTGTCGGTTTTTGAACATTTTTAACACATTCTAGTTGATTTTGAATGAATCGCAAGTTGATTTGTGAATGCGTGCGTAGTGTACATGTTTCCTCTGTCAGTGGAATCTGACAGAGCTGAGCGAAGTAAGGCTGAACGGATGAATGCCAACCGCTGTCTGATTGTGTGGTTGATTGTGTTTGCGAATGATGAGCGTTGTTGTAATTACTAGCGGAATCCATAGATTCAGACTACAGGAGTGGAAATAAACGAATAACAGGTAAGAATGATTACGTATTACCTTCTCGGTGTATACAAGAAAATGAAATTTTGACAAAAAATTTTTGGGCAGATCGCTATACTAGTAAGGGCGAGTTGTGCAGTCCACAGCTAGCAGCTACTTTAGGTTCTGTTCTGGAAGAAGCACGGAAAACGTGTTGTACGACCATGTAACAATGCCTAACCGGAAAATAATCACGGGATAGCTAAACCGGTGATTCTGGTAGAGTTAATGAAGTTAACCTGCAAATAAGCTTTGGCATTGGCAGGAATAGTTACAGAATTAGTGATAACAAGACTGTTTGTTAGAATGATGAAGGAGAAGAAATGGGGGCATCACACAAATTATGGAACAATATGACGATTCCAAGTTCGTATAAAAATTTCATACTACTACTTTTCGATCTCGTGCTTGAGAAACTGGAGTGTATGAATGAAGTGTGAAACTATTTCCTAACGTAAAGCTTTTTGCTTGTAGTTGGCCTAATAGGCATTTGATATGGGTACTTTGTGAATTATTTTCTGTCCTTACAAAAAAGACCGTTTGTGCCAAAACAGTCTCATTTATTTTGTGTGTATTACAATTGTTGTAGTATTAGAAAGGCCTATTTTGTTTTATCTAGCAGACAGTGACAAAATAGATGTAATCAGATCAGGAAACAACACCAGTCTTGGGTCCTATTTGTATTAACAGCTTTTTCAGTATTAGACAACGACATTTCGACTTTTCGTGTAGCAAAATGTTTGACGAACTTTGATGAGGTAATAGATTCTTTCACAGAAGGAAAGCACTCCATGTAAAGCTGTACCAAGATTAGAGGGTAAAAAATTCTAGGAGCTAAGGATTGAAGAAACATGTATTGTCTTGCTTGTCTCATGTCTTTACTGGGTTTATGTATCCTATATTTAATTTTATGTCACACAAAGCAGCAAGTTGTGAGCTGATAGGGAACAAAGAGTGCAGATTTTCTGAAGAGTTCTTTCTTTTAAAAAAAAAAGAGGGACAGAATGTCAAACCGGCCAACTGTAAACAGGAGACCTGAATATGGTTTGATGGCATCCATTACAAAATATACACATTTCAATTCCACAGAGCGAAAAATTTCCTCGAACACACATGTTGCATGCATCAGACCCTTCAGAAAGACGTGCACTACAAAATGAACTTAAAGGACGGGTATACACTCGCGCACACACACACACACACACATATCCATCAACACATATACAGACACAAGCAGACATATTACACGTTTTTTCGAAATTTTCCCGAATTTGTCCGTCCTTTAACGTGTTTTAGCAGCAACACAACCACCTAATCTTTATGCACATTGCTGTCTCAACTTAACCTACACTTTTTCGCCTGTTTTCATACCAGATCTCCAGTTGCTTTCTAGTTCACCTGTATCTCTACCCATATATTTTTATCTTTCATTTTCATTTCAACCTCATGTTACACTTTCCACCTTCTAATACCATGTCACCCTCACAACACCCCCACAAAAAATGGTCTTTAAATATGTCTGCTTGTGTCTGTATATGTGTGGATGGATGTGTGTGTGTGCGCGAGTGTATACCCGTCCTTTTTTCCCCCTGAGGTAAGTCTTTCCGCTCCAGGGATTGGAATGACTCCTTACCCTCTCCCTTAAAACCCACATCCTTTCGTCTTTCCCTCTCCTTCCCTCTTTCCTGATGAGGCAACAGTTTGTTGCGAAAGCTTGAATTTTGTGTGTATGTTTGTGTTTGTTTGTGTGTCTGTCGACCTGCCAGCACTTTCATTTGGTAAGTCACATCATCCATAAAATTTTTTTTTTAACGTCCTATCTCAAACGCTCGAGGGGATGGCGGGGTATTGCCCCGGTTCGGAAATTTTAGAGATCCGGGACTGATGCGCAGAACCGTCTGAATTACAGTTGGGAAGTGGGTAGTCTCCACGTGACCCATTTTTACATTTAGTGTTTTTGCTGTTTCCTCTTCATTTACTGCTCCCACGTCAAATGAAGACAAAACAGATTTCTGTGGCCGGGAGCTATCAAGTGAATTAAAATACATTCACATAATTATGGAAGGCTAAACTGTGTTATTAGTTGCAGATTTTATTTTATTTCCATCTTTCTGACAGTCAAGCATTAATTGCCTTTTAGAACAATGAAGTTATTTTTGTTGGTTTGCCAAAGAAATTTTCTTTCATTAATCTTTTCCACTAAGGCAGACAATATATTTGAGACAAAGTGTTTAATTCCACACACTGTGTTTGCTGCATTTCAAGTGCACATTTTCAACTTCTAGCACATTTGGCATTACGCCATAATAAAGAACCAAACATGAGACAGGCCAGTACTGGTACTCGAAGAAAATTTACATCCCAAAAACCACATAGAAAAGCTTAATAACAGGTCGTGGGATTCTGGACATACAAATTTGCACTTTAAATGTGAACATTTTAGTATGGGCCATGAAATTCCGATTCTCTTGGAGTATCCTCTGATGTCTTGTTTCTTACATAATGTAATATCTTTTATTGTTTCACACGTACGAACATGCGGGCTCCCTACGACATCGTAGCTGCGCTTGCGCAGTGATGCCTGTCATCTGGCGCTCTCTGGCAACTGCAGAAACGAACCTATTTCTAACAGGTCGTGGGAAAATATTTCGAATGGTGGGTTGAAAATCGTTACCATCAATGTACCATTCTAGCAGTTACACCAGAACTATGTGAGGTAATGTACGATGAATTTCTTAAATCACAAAGTGTTTGACTCTCATTTAAAAATCAACTCTTTGATGATGAGCCATTTAGATGAATTTTGAGCCTGGAAGATCAGACATTTATGTCGTTATTAAAAATTTTACTGGCACCTTTGTGTGATACATCTTAAATTGTAATACGCGCATAAAAGACCAACATTTTATGTGAAAGCTTAGCTTCTCTTGCAGCGTATTAATCTGATAGACCAATATTATATGTGAAGGCTTTGCGTTTCGTTTAGCAACTCTATTTACATTAATTTGAACCATTAACTTTTTCTGTTTGTGTGTTCGCGCTACTTAACAGTGATGTTGCTGTTGGTTGACTGCATCACGTGTCCTAAGCTCTGAATACCTGCTGTGATCGGCTGGCGAAATCGCATGAAATGAGCTATGACTAACTTACAAAAGCACATCCCAATCTCAATTTCAATGCTTTGGAAAGTAACATGCGGTGTTTGGTGGAATTCGAGTTTATACTTTCCTAATACAAAAATATACAGCATACATGTTGCTGCACATCAAAGATCTTTCCAAAATGCGTGGTTTTTTTTTTTTTCTCCTAAAGCGCCAGGAAATTCTACGCCCGTGTATAAAACCATAATCAACGGACTTACAAGTTATACAGTTCCAAGAGAAAATATACCGTCAGTTAACAGGGAAAAAGTATGTTTTCACTTGGGAGAAAGTGTATTTTTGACTGAGAAATCTGGGAATTTTTTTTCCTTGTCCGCGTATACCCTGACATGATATACAAGTTGGGCTGACAGTCATTAAAACAAAGGTGTTTTTTGTTATGATGAGATGTTTTCAGGAAATTTCCTCTGAATGGCAAAATATTTTGTTGGCCCCACCTACATAGGGAGAAATTATTATCGTGATAAAGTAAGAGAAATCAGAGCTCCCACAGAAAGATTTAAATGATATTTTTCCCCAGTGCTGTTGAAGAGTGGAATGTTACAGAAATAGTCTGAAGGCTTTTCGATGAATCCTCTGCCGAACACTTAAGGATACAGGATACTTATAAATGGTGGAAAAATCAAAATTTTTTAAATGACTTTATTAAATTCTATAGTCTTTCCTGATTACATTGATATATACACTGTAGGGTTTGAAATGAAAAAAAGACCTATACATACCAAATTTTAAAGTTACGGTCATGTACGAGGTGCGACAATAAAGTAATGAGACTGATTTTCTTTGCAAGGTGTGGCACCCCTGCAGGCTTGCGTAGGCACAATATCTGTGACCTTGGTCTTTAAGCCGCTTCTAGTCCAAGCGGCATGTTGAAGCAACTGCTCAGTCATGAGTTGTGCTGTAATAAGTTAACACGTGTTAGTGTCTCTCATCACAGAAATGGAACTGCATAATATTGCGCAACAGTATGCCATTTCTTTTTGCGTTAAATTGAGTGAAAACGCGACGACAACTTACGGTAAGCTTAAGAAGGCTTTTGGAGAGGAGATTATGTCAAAAGCTCAAGTTTTTGATTGGCATAAAATGTTTAGTGAAGGCAGAACAAATGTTGAAGATGAAGACTGCAGTGGACGACTGTCAACCTCACGGACGGATGTCAACTTGGCCAGGGTGCATGAACTCGTAAAATCTGATAGAAGGTTATCCATGAAAATGATTGCAGGAGAGCTACACATCAATCGAGGAACGGTTCGTCTAATAATAACATTGCTGATAATTGGATTCTGCATCACGATAATGCACCATCCCATACTGCTCTGTCAGTACAATAATTTTTTACCTCAAAACAAATTTCAGTACTACCAGAGCCACCTTATTCACCAAATATTGCTCCGTGCAACTTTTTTCTCTGTCAAAGAGTCAAAATGGTGGTCAAGGACACCATTTTCAAACAACACAAGATGTCCCAAAAGCTGTGACGAAGGTCTTGGAGGATATTACAGAAGATGAGTTCCAGAAATGTTACCATCAATGACAGAAGTGCTAAAAAAAGTGTGTACAATCTGAAGGGAACTTTGAAGGAGACAACACGAAAATTGACTAAAACTGTAAGCAACATTTTTTTTTCACATCAGTGTCATTACTTTACATTCGCACCTTGTATACTGCCATGCCCCCTTTATTTCTGTTACAGAAACCAGTATTATTTTGAAAAGAACTGTGCACTTTCTTTCTGTTTCCAGCGATTATATGTATGATACTTTGTATATGTTGGTAACAGTGCAGGTTTCTAGCGTCTGTAAATGATTATCTTTGCAAGTATTTACTTTTGTGTTCTGAAGCAGTTTGTTCACATGTTAATAAAATTTTGTTTCCCAAGTGCTACATATATTTGTGAAAATACATATTTTTTAGTGTGCCACACATCAAGAAATTCAATAAAAGGAAATTCTGTGGTAACCAGTTGACAAACAAAACAAGCCACACTGTTGAAAGTAACGTACGTGTCAGTTCTTCAGTGAAGAAATTCGCACATGGCACGCCTCCTGGTGATTCAAATTTTTGTGTTAAAAATGACGCTGTTTGTAGTGGATTTGTTGTTGTTGGTGTGGGTATCTTATCTTCTTTTATAAAGGAAGTGGAAAAATGTAAACAATGTGATGGTGTAGGCTGTCTGGAAATAACTGAACAACAAAGTAGCAGGAAGGGTTTAGCGTCAAAATTAGTTGGTCTGTGTAGATCCTGCAATAAATCTACCTCAAAAATGACTTCGAACATTGTGCATAATTCATATGATGTGAATTTGAAGTTAGTGTACGCAATGCGTGCAATAGGAAAAGGAAAAAAAGGCTGCACAAACGTTTTGTCATTTGATTGACCTTCCTCCTCCCAGTAGGTTCAGCAAGTACATAAGAATACTTTTAGGTGCCTTGACGGTTGTGTCTAAAGCATCTGTGAAATGTGCAGTAGAAAAAACTGTTAATATTAGTGAAACAAGGGACATTGCTGTTGCACTTGATGGGACATGGCAACATCGAGGACATCGTTCCTTGAATGGTGTTTTAAGTGCTACTTCTGTGGAGAATGGAAAAGTTTTTGATGTTGAGTGCTTATCTAATTATTGCCACACCTGCCATAGTAAAACTGAAGGATTATTGAACATCAGTGTTATAATAATTATGATGGTTACAGTAGAGGTATGGAGTGTGATGGAGCTCTAAAATTATTTCAGAGGTCAGTGCCCGTTTATAACGTTAGATATACAAAGTACCTAGGTGAAGGGGAATCTAAAGCTTTCAATAAAATTAATGAGTTCAATGTTTATGGTGATAGCTTCGTAACAAAACTGGAGTGTTGTGGACATTTGCAAAAGAGGATGGGTGCTAGATTGAGGAAGCTAAGAAGAGAAATGAAAGGAAAATTGCTATCTGATGGAAAATCTCTGTCTGGCTGAGACAGATTGACAGAAACTGAAATAGACCTCCTTCAGAGGTATTAAGGACTGGCCATTAGACAAACTGCACCTCTGAATGATGATACAGCAATGAGGAAAGCTGTATGGGCCACCTACTTTCATAAGTTGTCCACAGATGACCACACTGTTCATGGACTTTGCACTAAAGGAGCAGATTCTTAGGTGTGGTTACCAAAAAGCAAAAGAAAGTGGTCAAATATACTATCAAAATATCATAAGCATTATCTTCTTGAGCCTGTTATGAATGAAATAAAACCAATTTTTAGAGACCTGAGTGGACCCTGTTTTGCTTAGTACCACATTTACTCGAATCTAAGATGCACCTGAAAAATGAGACTCGAAATCCAGGAAAAAAAAAATTCCCGAATCTAAGCCGCACTTGATATTTGAGACTTGAAATTCAAGGGGAGAGAAAAGTTTTAGGCCGCACCTCCAAATCGAAACAAAGTTGGTCCATTGTAATATGAGACACAATTTAGGTCAAATACAGCTACAGTAGTTTGGTTCGAGTCGTAAGCTCAGTAGTTAAGCTTTACCAGGTAGCCATTATTATGCGTCAGGCGCTCCATCCGTATTATACGGGTACCCTTCCTCTTTCGCGTACTTCGTTAGCGAAACAATGGCAAGAGACTGCTATTTGCTGTTACCTACACTCCTGCTTTCTTTGAGAATGATCAACAAGAAACAAATAATAGACAGCGTATGATAGAAGATATTCTGAACGGGAGTTTAGCGAAAATTTTTCTCCGTTTGAAAATCTTTGCAGGCACCTCTTTAGTACATTACATTCTGCATTGAAATTAGTCATCTTAGATTTAAAAATCTAGTCAATTGCCGTGCTTCATTTCTGACTGTATCACTATTAGGCATAAGAATAATACAGATATAAACATGGGATGATATCTATATTTTTCCGCGTTTGCTGTTGTCTCACTCTAGTTTCGTAGTTTATTAGGCAGACAGGATTTAAATGAGTTAGCAGCAAACACGAAAGAATACATGGCAAAATGTTTATATTCTAATTATTCTTATGTGAAGAGAATACTGCATGCTATTCACAATTCATAAAAGTTCCTGTAAGGAACCATCTCTTCTCACAGTTAGGAAAAAATTCAGAACGTAGAGTTGGCCATATTGACAAACATCCCAAACAGTCTTGGCAGTGGGATTTTCGTAGTGCATTGAAATGCTGCTACATTCAAAGGTGCACAATACGGAATTTGTATTTACTTCGTTGGATAATGTATGAAAATGCAGTGGTCAAAACTCGAGGCGGAGGAAAAACTTGTCTGCCACCCCTTTTTCTTTTTTTTTTTTTTTTTTTTTAATACACTCATGCAGAGGGTTTGGCGCCAGTATTTATCTTTGTGCCTGCAAAGCATGCCTGTGTAGCGCTACATATATTCGACAGCAGAAGTTAGTTGTGGCGGCACCTACCAACATTTTCCAGAACTTCCGCTTACTTTGCACTCAATTGTAAGCCGCAGGCGGTTTTTTGGATTACAAAAACCGGAAAAGAAGTGCGGCTCAGATTCGAGTAAATACGGTAAATGTCTTCATGGGGGCACTCAGAATACAAATGAAAGTTTCAACCATTCCATACGGGAAAGATTACTCAAGAATGTTTTTGTAGGAATAAATACATTAATAGTTGGTGTACTAGATGGTGTGCTATGTTTCAATGATGGAGTGATAGGAAGGTAGGAAGTCCTGAGAAATTTAGGCATAAAATGTGGCTCTAATATGAAAGATCAATTTCTTCTGTGTGACAGACAACGGGTGCATGAAGTTGAAAGATTCGCTCTTCAAGTTACCAAAGAAGCAAGAAGTGCTAAAAGGAATGCCAAGAGGAAGCTTGAAGATGAAGAAAGGCTGCAGGATGTAGACTATGCTTCAGGAATGTTCTGAGGCACAGTTTAATTGGACTCATATGTTCATTCGCAATTTCCCGCAAGTTGTTTTCTTCAGAATTCAGGTACAAATATTTCCTAAAGTTTAGAAAGCATTGCTCTAATTTTTTCTGTAACTTTCGGTAGTCCATACTTATGTAGTAGACCTAAGCTTTATTGCAGAATCAGCTAAATCATTGAAAAAATAACATTTTTATTAGGAAAAAATTATAAATATTAAATGTAAGATGTGATACTTTTTTATCCTTGTAATATACGTAATAGGTGGAATTAAATAGGTCTAGTACCTCAGCCATGTCATGCATGTCTGGTAAAAATTTGGTCTCCTTCAAATGTATAACATTGGATTAAATGGTACCTCAGTTTGAGGAAGAATTTCCTTGTTACTTTTTTTAAATAACTCTAAGCAGGTTCAAAAATATTCAAAATACTTCTAATTTGTTTAGAAAGTGTGCTCTATTACCTGATATCAACAAAAAAATCTTAAAACATATACATTATAAACAGTGCCTGAAAGAAATAGGTGTTGATTTTTACATAATATTGAGCTGGAAAAATGCCATGTATCCTTAAGTGTGAACTGCCAGATAGCTGTGTAGATTTACACGAGAAATATCGTCTGGTTTGCACTAATGATGTAATGATGTGAGTGGGCTGAATGCATTTTTTTTTTTTTTTTTTTTTTTAACGCCTGCTTTGGTGACGGAAGCAATGCATTCAACTTCCAGAAAGAAATTATCTCACAAAACAGGCCTTTGACTAAACTTCATAAAGTGCCGTACTGTGCTGTTTTATGGTATAGAGCAGATGTTACCAACAAGTATTCCATTGGTTCTCCATCATTTGAAAAAAACGTTGTTTTCACTAAAACACAGCTACATTTACAACTCCATTTTTCCTGTACAATGTTCTATAATACATACAATTGTGACTTTAAATGACAACTTTGAATTATCAAGGACATCAGTTTTTTCCCCCCCCCCCCCAAATTTAATGTGCCATTATCAACAGAATGATTGCATGCAGATCATTATATTGGCGTGTGAGGTTTTGGGATTGACATTTATTTTTTTTATCGCATATCTTGAGACTTTGAGCCAAAGCTCGTGGGATGAGGTGGTACCTTGTTTACAGAAAGCTGAATATAAAATTTATAAACAAAAAATTACAGAATTAATAAAATATGAAATTAAGAGAAATTAGGATAAATTACATGTTGCATAGAGAAGTTCTCATGTATTGTGAGGGCCTCCTGTGCGGAATTCTAGCATACCACAAGGTAACCTTCGTGTGTGGATTTGAATACTTAGGTGTATCACTCTTTTTTTCTGCCCTGCTGGGAAATTTGAAAAAAAAAAACCTGGAGAAATCTAGTTTTTTGTCTCAGTAGATGAAACAGTTTGTTTACTGGGATTTCCTGCATCGTCGCTGGCTGGGTGCAGCTTAATACATGCACCGCTTCCCTACTCCCTCATTCTTACTGCTTCTCCACTTCCTACCACTCCCCTCAGCTTGCAGTCAGTGCTGCCACCACTTCTTGCCACTAGCCTAGTAGCTGCCGATGGGAGGCGTGAGGGGTGGTTTGTTTTGATATGATTCTTGGAGATTGTTGACCCAGTGACTGGAGACAACGGTCATATGTGCACGAGTTGTGTCTGAGTGATTGTGTGAATATATGTGTGTGTGTGTGTGTGTGTGTGTGTGTGTGTGTGTGTGTGTGTGTGTGTTATTTTCCAAGAAAGGCTATGGCCAAAAATTTAGTTGTGAGAGTGTGATTGTCTTTTCTACGTGTCTGTCCATGGTTCAGCGATCATCTTTACGGTGAGTTGCTACCTATCTTCATTAGCATTAATTCTCAGAGTATTTGCACAAATTGATGGATTTACCACCACCATCTCATTTCGTCAACATAATGTCAGTGACTTGTGTAAAGCTGGCCACATGAATGGACTTCCATGATGGGCCAAAACCACAGGTCATTTCTGTGGGTCTCTCTAACGGATTGGGTCTGCCGATTTGAAGCCCATCGTTTCCCAATAATGTGCAAGCCCTGCCCATCGGATCTAGTCTCGCCGATCTGTTCCCAGGCCGGCTCTGTTTGTGTGTGGTATAATGCAGTGGGTTTTCGTGATTTATCCGAGGACTCAGGACTGTGGTGCTCCTCGCAGGCCAGAGGCCATGGGCGATGGAGTTCAGGAATTGTGACTTTCTCACTGCAAGTACATTGTGCGGTACATTGTTTTATAAACATTTTATTTATTCTAGTACATTTTGGGGCTTAGAAAATAATTTATACAGGATGTACATATCTTTTTTTTTTTTTTTTTTACAAACATTCAGTACGCGAAACATGAGTGACCCGGCAGACATCAATACAGTAATCGAATTCGTGCCATACCTGTCCCAGCATGGCATCGTCGATTGTGATATTTGTTTCTCGTATTCTCTCCCGGAGCTCCGCTACATCACGTGGTAGAGACCATACATACACCGGATCTTAAATGTGTCCCCACAGAAAAAAAGTCACACGGAGTGAGGTCTGGTAATCAGGGAGGCCATTTCATGAAACAGCTGTTCCCTTCTGTAGCACGGCCAGTTCATCGATGCGGCAGCTCCGTATTCAGGTACCCACAAACTTAACGATGAAAATGGGGTGGAGCCCCATCCTGCTGAAAGATGAACGGAGAGCCCAATTGCATCTGAGGCATCAGCCATTGCTGCAACATATCCGAGTAGGAATATCCAGTGACAGTTCTCTTGGCGAAGAAGAATGGCCCGTACAGTTTTCGACACGACAAAGCACAAAAAACATTTACATTTAGCGAATCGCACCCAAATTCAATGTATTAGTGTGGATGCTTTGCACCCCAGATTCGACAATTATGCCTGTACACTTTCCCATTAGTGTGAAAAGTGGCTTCATTGCTAAAACTTAAGCGATCAAAAATTCCATCCCCGTCCTTATTCAATTGTTGCAACTGTGAACAAAACTCAAAACACTTGTCTTTGTCGTTGTTATTGACCTTCTACCCTAGCTCCAATTTGAATGGTTTCATAGACAACTTCTGTCGCATGACTTGCCACAGTCAGTGGAGCCATTTCGAGTTCATGGGATGCACGACGCACCAATTTCTTTGGACTCCTTATGAATGTCTCTGGTATGCAATCCAAATTCACTTCACTCACACTGGGATGTCTGCTTCTCTGTGCTGGGCACAAGCAACCGGTCATAATAAATTTGTTGTGCCTTCCTTATTGGTGGTTTCTTACTGTACTTTGTTCTAAACATCCATTGAACAGCTGTAGCACACACTTTTTTTGTCGAACTCCAACACGCAGAAAGCTCGCTCCGCACCTGAACTTGCCATGTTTATGACTGGTGCTATCGGCAAATCACCAAAGTATGCTGTGGTGGTATACATGAAAAAGAACTTTCAGGGTTTCTCTTCAAAATGACATATGTGTGATATCTGTGCTATGTTTGGTTCTTGTGCAATAAATAATTGAAAGTGTTCCCAGATGTAATGTACACCCTGTATATTAGAAAGTATGAGTGATAGGAAGAACAACTTGCGGCAGTCACAGGCGGTTTGTATGCTATGTACCTGTATATTTTGGCCTGCCTTATATACTTCTTTCAATAGGCCTACTTTTTTCTGAGGTTATTTCTGAAATCAGTGTAGGTATTTTAAATCTGTCTTGCGACTCCAAGGAAATGCGTATTTGTGTCACCAAATATGTTTAGTTTTATTGAAATAAAATAACATCAGTGGTCTTCATGGAATATTATATACCATCGTCTTTCTTTCTCCATCTAAAAACTGTTCATTACAAAAGATGCTGACATTAGTACTTAAGATTTTTGCTCATGAGGGGAAGAAATACAGAAGTCCTTACATTTTTTTTTGTGAACTTATGTCTTTACTTGCTCTTGAGACCTCGAAATTTGTCAGGGAAAAATGCTAAAAGTTGCTGGAAATCGGGGAACGTCACTTGGGGAAACTTGCGGCAACCCTGAATGTTCACAAGCTGGCACTGCAGAGCTTGCTGACTGCATTTTTGAGGGATGAGAATATTCTTGCGAAGTGCACAGAATTGCCCCAAACTATAACACCATATGAGATAACAGAGCAAAAGTAAACAAGCTTTTGTGTTTGTGTCCAAGACATAGTGTATAGTGAAGACAGAAGTGTTCATTTTCTGCTTAAGGTGTTGAACATGATACTTCTGAGAGAGCTTTTCATCTATCTTCAGTCTTAAGAATTTAAAATGTCTGTTCGACCAGCTCAGGACAAGACTATTTCTATTTTACAAGAGTTCAGTTGTTGGCAGTGAAGTATTAATCCGTTCTCCAAAAGCCGTGTGCTGATGTTGCCAACTACCTTGTCAGCTAGATGATTTACTTTATGTTCAGTGTTTTCCGAGAGAACACATGTCCGAATATACAAAAGCTTTCATTTGCATTTGCAGTAGGTATGAAAAAAAAAAAAAAAAAAAAAACAGAAGCTCCTGTTTGTGTTTCCTATAGATAGTGGATATAACAACAGCTCCTTTAAGTTATGTTTTCAGATTATTTTTGATGCCACAATTTCCACTCACGTTGTTACTTTTGTGTTTTCTTCTTGCTTAGTACTCTTGATACATTTTGTTCAAAGTTTGACTATGGTTCCTGCTACTAGGTGCGAGAATACAAGTGAGTTGGCTTCCATTCGGACGTCTACGATGAGACGATGGACAGGGTGAAAGGCCTCGGTGTTGATACCGAGTGCACTGGTGGTGGCAGAATACAGCACGACCCCAGTGCCAAGGTCATCAAAGTGTACAGCTACTCACAGGTGATACCTAAAGCAGTGAGTTGTAGAAATGACAGTATGTGTCATCTTGAGCTGTTATTCAACTTAATTTTTTACTGTGTGACTGGTTTCAGTTGAAGACCATTTTCAGGCACCTGTTGTATATACATCGTGGATACGGGAAAATTTGGGATGAAAAGAATGTTTGAAAATTATAGTAACAATACAAGCAACACTTACAGAATTTGATTACCAGCAAAAACTATATATATCAAAAGAATACAATGTCAGAAATATAAATTAAATATCCACAAGCATTGTATGTATTGTTATTACAATTTTGAAGTATCCTTTTTGCCTGAATTTTTCCTGTTTCCATGCTGTGGGTACAACAGGTGCTCAAGAATGGTCTCTGACCAAAACTGGTTGCATCGTAAAAAAAATTTATGAACAGCTTAAAGTGTTACGTGATGTCATTTCTACAATTCGTATAAGCTGCAGACCACAGTTAACAAAAAATATTTTAAGAACAGTGAAGTTTCTGTTCATACGTTGTGTGCCCTATAATTCAAGTATTTTTAAAGTTTTTAAGAATGTTATACGCCAAGCTCCTCCATGGGAAAGCAGTTTCTGCTTCGGTTACATGGCACAAATTATAGAATACCTTGTTATATGGTCAGAAGCAAATGTCACCAGATGTTAATACCTGTAAATCATCATCATCATGCTTCTTACAACCGTGTACAATAATTTGTGTGTGGTGTTGTGGACAAGTGTTATGGTTGAAATGGCTACTGTTGTTCTGGGTAGCAGCCATGATTATGAAACTTCCTGACAAATTAAAACTGTGTGCCGGGCCAGGACTACATCCTGAAACCTTGTCTTCCGTGGACAATGCTGATACCAACTGTGCTGTTCAATCTGATTCATGATTTTTTCTTACACCTTTCAGATTACTTTTGAGGCCACAATCCTTGCTTCCACTTGTATATATAGCGAGAGAGAGTTGTATATGTAGCAAGAGAGAGAGAGATAGAGAGAGAGAGAGAGAGAGAGAGAGAGAGAGAGAGAGAGAGAGAGAGAGAGAGAGAATCTTCTGTCCCATAATTTTATGACATTATTATTATTATTATTATTATTATTACCTTCACTTTCTCAGACGTTAAGTCCGGTTAAAAATGGAGTGACGCGGACCTTGATCAAGCGTCACTTCCTTTTAACTGTACGGTATGTGTTATATTGCATTTAGGAACTTTCGGGTAATTGAACATGTATCAATAATTACGGATTTCTGTAGCTGTATATATATGTTTGGATGTAGCTGTATTGCATTGATGTACTGGTGGATATTGTGTGGTATGACTCCTGTAGTTGATAGTATAATTGGTATGATGTCAACTTTATCCTGATGCCACATGTCTTTGACTTCCTCAGCCAGTTGGATGTATTTTTCAATTTTTTCTCCTGTTTTCTTTTGTATATTTGTTGTATTGGGTATGGATATTTCGATTAGTTGTGTTAATTTCTTCTTTTTATTGGTGAGTATGATATCAGGTTTGTTATGTGGCGTTGTTTTATCTGTTATAATGGTTCTGTTCCAGTATAATTTGTATTCATCATTCTCCAGTACATTTCGTGGTGTATACTTGTATGTAGGAATGTGTTGTTTTAAAAGTTTATGTTGTAAGGCAAGCTGTTGATGTATTATTTTTGCGACATTGTCATGTCTTCTGGGGTATTCTGTATTTGCTAGTATTGTACATCCGCTTGTGATGTGATCTACTGTTTCTATTTGTTGTTTACAAAGTCTGCATTTATCCGTTGTGGTATTGGGATCTTTAATAATATGCTTGCTGTAATACCTGGTGCTTATTGTTTGATCCTGTATTGCAATCATGAATCCTTCTGTCTCACTGTATATATTGCCTTTTCTTAGCCATGTGTTGGATGCGTCTTGATCGATGTGTGGCTGTGTTAGATGATACGGGTGCTTGCCATGTAGTGTTTTCTTTTTCCAATTTACTTTCTTCATGTCTGTTGATGTTATGTGATCTAAAGGGTTGTAGAAGTGGTTATGAAATTGCAGTGGTGTAGCCGATGTATTTATATGAGTGATTGCCTTGTTTATTTTGCTAGTTTCTGCTCGTTCTAGAAAGAATTTTCTTAAATTGTCTACCTGTCCATAATGTAGGTTTTTTATGTCGATAAATCCCCTCCCTCCTTCCTTTCTGCTTAATGTGAATCTTTCTGTTGCTGAATGTATGTGATGTATTCTATATTTGTGGCATTGTGATCGTGTAAGTGTATTGAGTGCTTCTAGGTCTGTGTTACTCCATTTCACTACTCCAAATGAGTAGGTCAATATTGGTATGGCATAGGTATTTATAGCTTTTGTCTTGTTTCTTGCTGTCAATTCTGTTTTCAGTATTTTTGTTAGTCTTTGTCTATATTTTTCTTTTAGTTCTTCTTTGATATTTGTATTATCTATTCCTATTTTTTGTCTGTATCCTAGATATTTATAGGCATCCGTTTTTTCCATCACTTCTATGCAGTCGCTGTGGTTATCCAATATGTAATCTTCTTGTTTAGTATGTTTTCCCTTGACTAAGCTATTTTTCTTACATTTGTCTGTTCCAAAAGCCATACTTATATCATTGCTGAATCCTTCTGTTATCTTTAGTAATTGGTTGAGTTGTTGATTTGTTGCTGCCAGTAGTTTTAGATTATCCATGTATAGCAAATGTGTGATTTTGTGTGGGTATGTTCCAGTAATATTGTATCCATAATTTGTATTATTTAGCATGTTGGATAGTGGGTTCAGAGCAAGGCAGAACCAGAAAGGACTTAATGAGTCTCCTTGGTATATTCCACACTTAATCTGTATTATTATTATTATTATTATTATTATTATTATTATTATTATTATTACCAGCTTCTGTATCTTTTGATTGAGTATAGTTACGGCAGCACATGAATTGTGGTGAGCCTGGTGTTTTTACAAGACTTTTTCCAGTTGCCAGGACAGTTGTCATAATTACTCAAATCAACAATTACTTGCACTTGGAGCAGACCAAATGATTCCTCTGTACCCCTCGCACCTATTTTATACTTTTCAGACTGTGTTTCACACATTTTGTGACCTACCTGTTTCATTTAACACAGTTAATACAGTTGCAGATTGTGGGTACGTGTTTAATGTTTTTGCACGATTACTGCTGCTTGTGTTTCAGTGTTGTGTACAATGCCAGACCCATCAATAGAAAAATTAATTCTGATGCTGCATATTGCACATCTGTTCTGAAGGTCTTTACACACTCCCTTTTTCTGCTGCTTTTGTGTTGTGATGTGTGGTTTAGAAAATTTCAGATTGCTTTACGGTTTCATGTGCTCTGTATTAGATGCATTTTTAGTGTACGTACAAGCACATCGGTTACTTATGATGTAGTTGTAGTTAAGAGTTCTCGTTTTAGTGTTTAATTATTATTGTGATATGTAGCACACTGTTTAATTGTACTTTAGTTTTAAAATACCCAAAGACTGCTTCATTTCAGGGGTTTGGGAAGGCAGACCACAGCAAGACAGTAGAAATTCTGAAGACTGCATATCCTGTTTACAACATTACTTGGAGTGATGAAGGATACTGATCTGCTCAGGTAATTAAATTTACATATGCGTGATACATTCAAAATGTCTCTGACATTACGACAACCTTCATAATGAATGAAGGTGATATTTTTTGCATTTAAGCTGTTGTATTTTAATAAGACCTCTCCTTAATTATACAGGGTGATTCAAAAAGAATACCACAACTTTAGGAATTTAAAACTCTGCAACGACAAAAGGCAGAGCTAAGCACTATCTGTCGGCAAATTAAGGGAGGTATAAAGTTTCATTTAGTTGTACATTTGTTCGCTTGAGGCGCTGTTGACTAGGCGTCAGCGTCAGTTGATGCTAAGATGGCGACTGCTCAACAGAAAGCTTTTTGTGTTATTGAGTACGGCAGAAGTGAATCGACGACAGTTGTTCAGCGTGCATTTCGAACGAAGTATGGTGTTAAACCTCCTGATAGGTGGTATATTAAACGTTGGTATAAACAGTTTACAGAGAATGGGTGTTTGTACAAAGGGAAAAGTTCTGGACGGCCGAGAACGAGTGATGAAAATGTAGCACGCATCCAGCACGCATTTGTTCGCAGCCCAGGAAAATCGACTCGCAGAGCTAGCAGAGAGCTGCAAATTCCACAATCAACTGTATGGAGAGTCCTACGATAAAGGTTAGTTATGAAACCTTATCGTCTGAAATTGGTTCAAGCACTGTCTGCAGCTGATCAGATTAAAAGAATCGATTTCTGTGTTTTTATCCTTGCTCAAATGGAAACAGATGAATCTTTCGTTTCGAAGATTGTGTTTAGTGATGAAGCAACTTTCCACACTAACGGGAAAGTCAACCGTCACAATGTCTGTACATGGGGCACTGAGAATCCGCGGGAAACAACTCAGTATGAACATGACTCGCCTAAGGTGAACGTTTTCTGTGCCATTTCAGCCAATAAAGATTTTGGTCCCTTTTTCTTCAAAGGTGCTACTGTAACTGGACTACAGTATCTGGAGATGTTAGAGAATTGGCTGTTCCCTCAGCTCGAACAAGAAGCACAATAATTCGTATTTCAGCAGGATGGAGCACCACCACATTGGCACTTATCTGTCCGTAACTACCTGAACGTCAACTACCCTCCAAGAAGCCCTGATCTTACCCCCTGCGATTTTTTCTTATGGGGGTATGTTAAGGATATGGTGTTTCGGCCACCTCTCCCAGCCACCATTGATGATTTGAAACGAGAAATAACAGCAGCTATCCAAACTGTTACGCCTGATATGCTACAGAGAGTGTGGAACGAGTTGGAGTATCGGGTTGATATTGCTCGAGTGTCTGGAGGGGGCCATATTGAACATCTCTGAACTTGTTTTGGAGTGAAAAAAACCTTTTTAAATACTCTTTGTAATGATGTATAACAGAAGGTTATATTATGTTTCTTTCATTAAATACACATTTTTAAAGTTGTGGTATTCTTTTTGAATCACCCTGTACAGGTAGTTCTGGCCCAAAAAGTCATTTTAAATGTTTTTAAAGTACAACAAACAGTAGCATTTCTACTGTAATTTGTAAGCCATGATGAACAGTAGCACATAGTGTGAGTTTGCTGCCTTTTTATTTCTGTGGGACCTCGCTATGTGTGTAAACCGAAAAATGGCTTTTCGAGTTGAAACTAGTTGCTTAATTAAAAATATTTTTAGTAACTCTATTATCTTAAGTTGAAAAATATCATTTTCATCCAATGACATTAATAATTTTTGTGTCCTCTTTTTCACTTTTGCCATATGGGTGTGTTTGAGAAGGTCTATCACATGTTTGTTTCTAAGATTGGTACAGTTGTTTTCTGTCATTAGTTATTGTATGCTGCTTTTGACCGCTGAGAATCAAATTTTTCAACTGTTTATTATCAGGATTTAGCAGCAAGTTTTTTTACTGAAGTGTTAAAAGGTGTTGTATCTAACAACTATTTTTTCTGATCTTCACAACTATTTTTCTGATCTGAAGATTGCCATGCAGGAACTCAACAAACTAGTTCTGATCTGATCCAAAGATTGCATTCATTTTGTTGGTAGAGGCAGTGGGGAGCTGTCCTCTTCAGTCATCATTATCCAGAGGTGAAGCTAGTTTCTTTCAGTAGTGGCTGTCATTATTGACTTCAGTCTTGAAGAGTGTGTCTCAGAAATCATTAAATCAGCAGCAGACTGTTGGTTTATTGCATGAAGAGATTCCAAATACTGCTTTAAATTCACTTCTATCTTAAATTCAGTGCCATGTATGAATGTCTTCTTTTAAACTCCATTGTTACCTCAGTCTAAGTGATGTGTGTACAAAAGGAGTGAACAAGTGGCCCGTGTAATATGCCTAGTGTGTTAACAGTGTACACCACTACACATTGTCTATTTTAGAAAATGAATCACTCTGCAGCAACCCAGAATGTCTCAGAATTCCCACACTATGCAGTACAGTATCCGAAGATTGTTATTCTGCGAAAAGAAATCCATTGGTGTTAATTAGATGTGTACTGTACTCTCCATTTAATGTACAAAAGCAGTTGTCCAGTAGCAATTCATTGCAAGAGGAGGGACAATTTCCAGTTTTGTTATTTATTTTATTTGCCCATTTAAATAAAGCTGACTTAGGAATTTTCCCTTATGTGGGGACTGTTTGTACTAGATGATGTGTCTGTTTGAAGTTCTATATTTGTATATTTTGCTGTTCATGTCACTTCTGCATAATTTTTCATTGATTGTATCGATACTTGTTTGAATTCTGATATGTTGTGAAATTTCAAACATTTGGGAATCCCGTGATAAACTAGTACTATTAGCGTCAATTGTAGGCTTAAACTAAATTGTGCTCTTTCAAAAATTTTTAGAACAGTATGCCTATCATCCTCATTCAAAATAGTCTGTCTCTTATTTTGTTGTCCAATTATGTGAGAAATAGTTTAGTTTCAGAATTTTGAGATGCCTGCAAAACTATACTTTGTAAGTTAGTGCTACCAGTGTTTTGTATACGTAATTTATGTAGCAAATCAATGCTTTGTGGTTCACAGCTCAGCCAAAGTATACATCACCCCTGAATTTCATTGTATATCAATGCAAATAAATGTGTATTTTTGAGAATTTTCGGAAGTTACCATTGTTGTTGTTGTTGTTGTTGTTGTTGTTGTGGTCTTCAGTCCTGAGACTGGTTTGATGCAGCTCTCCATGCTACTCTATCCTGTGCAAGCTTTTTCATCTCCCAGTACCTACTGCAACCTACATCCTTCTGAATCTGCTTAGTGTATTCATCTCTTGGTCTCCCTCTACGATTTTTACCCTCCACGCTCCCCTCCAATACTAAATTGGTGATCCCTTGATGCCTCAGAACATGTCCTACCAACCGATCCCTTCTTCTGGTCAAGTTGTGCCACAAACTTCTCTTCTCCCCAATCCTATTCAATACTTCCTCATTAGTTATGTGATCTACCCATCTAATCTTCAGCATTCTTCTGTAGCACCACATTTCGAAAGCTTCTATTCTCTTCTTGTCCAAACTATTTATCGTCCATGTTTCACTTCCATACATGGCTACACTCCATACGAATACTTTCAGAAATGACTTCCTGACACTTAAATCAATACTGGATGTTAACAAATTTCTCTTCTTCAGAAACGCTTTCCTTGCCATTGCCAGCCTACATTTTATACCCTCTCTACTTCGAACATCATCAGTTATTTTGCTCCCCAAATAGCAAAACTCCTTTACTACTTTAAGTGCCTCATTTCCTAATCTAATTCCCTCAGCATCACCCGACTTAATTAGACTACATTCCATTATCCTTGTTTTGCTTTTGTTGATGTTCATCTTATATCCTCCTTTCAAGACACTGTCCATTCCATTCAACTGCTCTTCCAAGTCCTTTGCTGTCTCTGACAGAATTGCAATGTCATCGGCGAACCTCAAAGTTTTTATTTCTACTCCATGAATTTTAATACCTACTCCGAATTTTTCTTTTGTTTCCTTTACTGCTTGCTCAATATACAGATTGAACAACATCGGGGAGAGGCTACAACCCTGTCTCACTCCCTTCCCAACAACTGCTTCCCTTTCATACCCCTCTACTCTTATAACTGCCATCTGGTTTCTGTACAAACTGTAAATAGCCTTTCGCTCCCTGTATTTTACCCCTGCCACCTTTAGAATTTGAAAGAGAGTATTCCAGTCAACATTGTCAAAAGCTTTCTCTAAGTCTACAAATGCTAGAAACGTAGGTTTGCCTTTCCTTAATCTTTCTTCTAAGATAAGTCGTAAGGTCAGTATTGCCTCGCGTGTTCCAGTGTTTCTACGGAATCCAAACTGATCTTCCCCGAGGTTGGCTTCTACTAGTTTTTCCATTCGTCTGTAAAGAATTCGTGTTAGTATTTTGCAGCTGTGACTTATTAAGCTGATAGTTCGGTAATTTTCACATCTGTCAACACCTGCTTTCTTTGGGATTGGAATTATTATATTCTTCTTGAAGTCTGTGGGTATTTCGCCTGTTTCATACATCTTGCTCATCAGATGGTAGAGTTTTGTCAGGACTGGCTCTCCCACGGCCGTCAGTAGTTCCAATGGAATATTGTCTACTCCGGGGGCCTTGTTTCGACTCAGGTCTTTCAGTGCTCTGTCAAACTCTTCACGCAGTATCATATCTCCCATTTCATCTTCATCTACATCCTCTTCCATTTCCATAATATTGTCCTCAAGTACATCGCCCTTGTAGAGACCCTCTATATACTCCTTCCACCTTTCTGCTTTCCCTTCTTTGCTTAGAACTGGATTTCCATCTGAGCTCTTGATATTCATACAAGTCATTCTCTTATCTCCAAAGGTCTCTTTAATTTTCCTGTAGGCGGTATCTATCTTACCCCTAGTGAGATAGGCCTCTACATCCTTACATTTGTCCTCTAGCCATCCCTGCTTAGTCATTTTGCACTTCCTGTCGATCTCATTTTTGAGACGTTTGTATTCCTTTTTGCCTGTTTCACTTACTGCATTTTTATATTTTCTCCTTTCATCAATTAAATTCAATATTTCTTCTGTTACCCAAGGATTTCTACTAGCCCTCGTCTTTTTACCTACTTGATCCATTGCTGCCTTCACTACTTCATCCCTCAAAGCTACCCATTCTTCTTCTACTGTATTTATTTCCCCCATTCCTGTCAATTGCTCCCTTATGCTCTCCCTGAATCTCTGTACAACCTCTGGTTCTTTTAGTTTATCCAGGTCCCATCTCCTTAAATTCCCACCTTTTTGCAGTTTCTTCAGTTTTAATCTACAGGTCATAACCAATAGATTGTGGTCAGAGTCCACATCTGCCCCTGGAAATGTCTTACAATTTAAAACCTGGTTCCTAAATCTCTGTCTTACCATTATATAATCTATCTGATACCTTTTAGTATCTCCAGGGTTCTTCCATGTATACAACCTTCTTTCATGATTCTTAAACCAAGTGTTAGTTATGATTATGTTGTGCTCTGTGCAAAATTCGACCAGGCGGCTTCCTCTTTCATTTCTGTCCCCCAATCCATATTCACCTACTATGTTTCCTTCTCTCCCTTTTCCTACACTCGAATTCCAGTCACCCATGACTATTAAATTTTCGTCTCCCTTCACAATCTGAATAATTTCTTTTATTTCATCATACATTTCTTCAATTTCTTCGTCATCTGCAGAGCTAGTTGGCATATAAACTTGTACTACTGTAGTAGGTGTGGGC
This sequence comes from Schistocerca serialis cubense, assembly GCF_023864345.2. Lineage (NCBI taxonomy): Eukaryota > Metazoa > Arthropoda > Insecta > Orthoptera > Acrididae > Schistocerca > Schistocerca serialis. Next base: position 7,340,803 of record NW_026047592.1, read on the forward strand.
TTCGTATCTATCTTGGCCACAATAATGCGTTCATTATGCTGTTTGTAGTAGCTTACCCGCATTCCTATTTTCCTATTCATTATTAAACCTACTCCTGCATTCCCCCTATTTGATTTTGTGTTTATAACCCTGTAGTCACCTGACCAGAAGTCTTGTTCCTCCTGCCACCGAACTTCACTAATTCCCACTATATCTAACTTCAACCTATCCATTTCCCTTTTTAAATTTTCTAACCTACCTGCCCGATTAAGGGATCTGACATTCCACGCTCCGATCCGTAGAATGCCAGTTTTCTTTCTCCTGATAACGACATCCTCTTGAGTAGTCCCCGCCCGGAGATCCGAATGGGGGACTATTTTACCTCCGGAATATTTTACCCAAGAGGACGCCATCATCATGTAATCATACAGTAAAGCTGCATGCCCTCGGGAAAAATTACGGCTGTAGTTTCCCCTTGCTTTCAGCCGTTCGCAGTACCAGCACAGCAAGGCCGTTTTGGTTAATGTTACAAGGCCAGATCAGTCAATCATCCAGACTGTTGCCCTTGCAACTACTGAAAAGGCTGCTGCCCCTCTTCAGGAACCACACGTTTGTCTGGCCTCTCAACAGATACCCCTCCGTTGTGGTTGCACCTACGGTACGGCTATCTGTATCGCTGAGGCACGCAAGCCTCCCCACCAACGGCAAGGTCCATGGTTCATGGGGGGGATGTTACCATTGTCCTTTGCATAATCTGTGAGCAGTCGGGGTTTGTGATGTAGTTCCTGTAGCAGATTTTCTGCCAGACATTTTGTGTTACATCTGGTTTTCCCTTAACCCTTTACTGGCCAAAACTCTATTGGATCTTTTTTTTGCAAACTTTTATACATAAATATGTTACATTGAGTGATAAATTGAATAAAAAGTTGTTTTGAAAAGTTTCAGTTTATTAGAACAAAAACTACAGAAGTCCCATTTTTGGGACATTGGCCAAATGCGCTATCCAAATTCACAATCTTATTCTCCATGCATAATATTGTAAGAAGCAACACAAACATTAAATAAAGAATATTTTAATGTTATGGAATGTATATTCAGTATGAAATGAAGCAAAACACTTGTCATGTACACCAACATTGCACCTATCACAAATTTTTGTTGTTTTTTTCTTGCAGTAAGCACATCTCTTCTGTGTTTTACTTGGCACAAAGAAAATATTTCCTGGATCTAGTCGTACATCTGTGCTCACCCGTCCTCCCATCAATTTGCTTCCTTGTGGTCCTCTTTGTTTTGGTACTGATCCTTTTTTCTTTGATAGAAAAAACATCACTATTCTCTGTCGGACATCCAAAAGTAAGAGCTTCTCATTAGAGTTAGCAATTTGGTATGCACGCCATGTGTTTACTACGCAGATATATATCATCTGTGTGAATAATGGCCACCACCATTTCTTTGACCTTATCCTCGTCCTATAAAGTGATATCTGCTTGTCCAGTAGATATATGCCACCCATATGGGCATTGTATTCTTCAATGATATGTGGCAGTGTAACAGATATTTCCTTTTTTTTTTGCTCGTGAATATCTTTTTGTAGAACTCGAGGAATAATAGTACTGTTATTTGTCACTACACATACTGGTTTGTTGTCACTCCATTTCACAACCAGAACTTCATTCTCTTTGTCAAATCTGTAGTCATAGAATCCTCGTTCCTTCCTTTTGCCATTCTTTTCGAGTCAATCAAAGGACATGCATTAGTTCGGATCTCTGTTATTGTTCCTGCAGCTTTCATTTTACTCTTTCCGAGTGTGATCAGTGTGTCAACACTGGTGAAAAAGTTGTCAAAGAAAAGCTTATAATTCGGATACTCTGATTCTGGAATCATGCTGGTTAGTTCATTTATTACCCTTGCACCTAAAGGCTCCTGTTTGTTGTCAGTCTTGCCACAGTATGGTGAAAAATTATAAAGAAAGCCATTGGAACTTGTAAGACACCAAATTTTATATCCAACTTTGATAGGCTTTTCCCTCAGAAACATTTTAGCTGAATGTTTGCGATAATAATGTACCATTATTTCATCAGTTGAGAGTTCTGAATGAAATACGCCAAATTTACCAAATTCCTAATTCAGCATTTCAAATTATAACCTCAGTTTGTACATCTTGTCGTTTCTGTCTATTTTGGAGTTGTCATTGAGATGAATGAATCTCTTTATTTCCCAAACCTATTTCTTGACCCGGAGTTGAAGACTAAAGGAACACCGACATCAGGAGCCTGTTCCCAGTACTTATTCTTGTGGGGAAGCTTATGATAACCACTCAGAAGTAATACGCCAATAAATAATTTTAGTTCTTCTTTGGTTAGCAGAAAATTTATTCTGTTATGTTGGCAAGAATAAATTTCGCTTTGTTCAATAATAGTATCCATTAGTTTCTCAGAAAAAAAATCCTCAAACACTTGGGGCACTGTGTTATTTTCTAGACATTCCGCATCATAATGTTTGTTGCTCTTCCCTGGTTCACTATTGTTTGTGTACGTTGGTTGACATTTATACCACTTACATATATATTTTTTTGTAGATAACATACCACTTTCTCCTCCACCTCCCAACGCTTTCCTTCTTTTGGCTTCTGGATGTACAACTGTAGCATTAACTTCATCTCAGCTGGTTGTGAGTTCTAAAGTACCGGCGTCATCTTGTACAACAGTACATTTTCGTCAGTGTCTTCTTCATCTGTTATTACATCTGCATCGGGTGGAATAATCGCCAATTCTGTATATCATCTTCATCGTCACTCTCTTGATGGTTCTCTAGTTCTGCTAGAATTTCTTCAAATGTAAGTTTACGTGGCATGTTTTTGTCCTGTTGGAATCGTAAAATTCGAATAGAATATGAAAAAAGCAGATATAAAGAACATAAAATGCAATTCTTCTCTGTATATTACGTGTATACAAGAATAGGGCACATCAACAATAAATGATAGTATGATTATATTTATATAATAGAGGGAAAAACACACAGGGAGAGGGTAAGGAATCATTCCAATCCCGGGAGCGGAAAGACTTACCTTAGGGGGAGAAAAGAACAGGTATACACTTGCACACACACCCATATCCAACCACACATACACAGACACAAGCAGACATTTGTAAAGGCAAAGAGATTCGGCAGAGATGTCAGTCGAGGCAGAAGTACAGAGGCAAAAATGATGTTGAAAGACAGGTGAGGTACGAGCGGCGGCAACTTGAAATTAGCGGAGGTTGAGGCCTGGCGGATAACGAGAAGAGAGGATATACTGAAGGGCAAGTTCCCATCTCTGGAGTTCTGACAGGTTGGTGTTAGTGGGAAGTATCCAGATAACCCGGACGGTGTAACACTGTGCCAAGATGTGCTGGCTGTGCACCAAGGCTAGTGTAGCCACAGGGTGATCCTCATTACCAACAAACACTGTCTGCCTGTGTCCATTTCCCCCCTGCGGGTTCGAGGGTTAGAATATGCCCGCGGTATTCCTGCCTGTCGTAAGAGGCGACTAAAAGGAGTCTCAACTGTTTCGGCCTTTAATGTGATGGTCCCCATTAGGGTTTGACCTCCATTTTTCCAAATTCAACAGAAGTAAGAGCCTTTTGGGGAAGGACCCCTTACGTGGTGCACCATCAGTCCTCTGTGCCCTAAGACCTTGGCACTCTTTATCGTCTGGGCCTCGTAACTGCACCCTCCATCCCTCATTTTGGGCATACACACCTGATGGATTGTGTAAGTTACGCCCTTAGTGCATCATCATCTGCACCCACGATCACTATGGACTACCCATGGCACCCAAAATCCAGCACGGTAGCCAGCCCGTTGTGGTGGGGTCGTCATGTACCCTCTAGGTTGTAGCCCCCTGACAACACAGGGATCGTACTGCCGATGCCTGAGCTGCCGCCTCCCCACGTAAGCCAAGGAGTAGATGCCCGTCTCTCCGGGGCATCAGGACTCCCGGCAACGGCCATCCTGCTAGGTGGCCTTTGCTGTGGCTGGGTGCCACCCGTGGGGAGAGCCCCTGGTCGGAGTGGGTGGCATCGGGGTGGATATCCCGCAGTGAAATGGGTACAATCTCAATCCGGTGGTCGCATGACCACCAACGTCTCTAAGCGCAATAAAGTAGACTTTAACGCTGTGGCATGTAACCCCAAATCGTCCCCTTCCCTAGCCACGCCCTGGGAGGGACGCAGGGCTGCGGACAGACAGGAGCCATATTCACCGTGATATCTTGTGTGCAGCAGAACTGATGGGGATTCATTTTTGGGGACTAAGCCTCTGTTCTTTGTGACCCATCTTGAAGATAAGTTCGGGGAAGTGGCCTCTCTTTCCAAAATGCGGAGCGGGGCCATTTTGATACAAACACCTTCCTCTGCACAGTCAAGGGCGTTGCTCGCCTGTGAGAAGCTTGGTGACATACCCGTTAACGTCACTCCCCATAAGTCACTAAATTTTGTCCAGGGGATTATCTTTCATAAAGATCTTCTGCTACCGTCTGATGACGAGCTACGGGAGAACCTGGCACGACGAGGTGCACACTTCGTTCGTCGTGTCTTTAGGGGACCCAAGGATAATAGGATTGCTACCGGTGCTTTCATCCTGGCCTTTGAGGGCGACTGCTTGCCTGAGAAGGTCAAGGTCATGATCTACCGGTGCGATTTCAAGCCCTATGTCCCGCCCCCTATGCGATGCTTCCAGTGCTGGAAATTCGGACACGTGTCCTCCAGATGCACTGCCAGCCCCACATGTCGCGATTGTGGACAACCTTTGCATCCAAGTGCTCCGTGTGCTCCACCTCCCACCTGCGTTAACTGTGGGGAGCATCATTCTCCCTGCTCGCCAGACTGTGCAGTCTACCATCAAGGGCGGAAGATACAAGAAATTAAGACCCTGGACCGTTTAACTTACCAAGAGGCGAGGAAGAAATTAGAATGGCTCAACCCCACACCTATGTTGAGGAGTTATGCTGCTGTAACACTGCAGCCACCAGTTCCTGCAAAGACTCCTTTGACAGTTGGCCAACCGAACAGTCACGTTTCACCTGCCCCACCACCGGTGGGGGCCACTCTCTATTCCACTCCTCCCAAAACACACAGTTTGGGAGCAGTGCGCCCCAAGCAACCGGGGACGTCGGTCCCCACCTCTCAGCCGGAGCGGCGACAGCCCTGTCCGGCTCCTCAGCCGGGGAAGCGACATCTCTCTCCGGCTGTTCAGCCAGAGACGCAACAGCCTCCTCCGGCCTCACTTGTTCGGAAGGGATCCCTTGGGGGAGTCCCTTCCAAGGACTTCCCCAGTGTCTCACAAGACACTAGCCAGTGGCTGAAGAAGCCACCAGCTGCTGGTCGAAGGGCTTCACGCCCTTCCTCTGTTCCTGATAATGCGTCAGGAAAGCCCACCCAGCATGCCAACCCTCCTCCGAAAGACAAGAGAGAGAAGAGGAACCTCTCCAAGAAGGATAAGGACCCAGTGGTTCCCGCACCAACGCTTCCTGTCAGCTCAGCCTCTGAGGATGAGGTCGAGCTCTTTGCGTCCCCTGATGACCTGGATCTCGCCGTCTCCTCAGAAACGATGGCCGTAGCGACATCCGTCACTCAGTCGGTGGTAGCATGTGACCCTGCCCAGTAATTTGCCTTTTCAGTGCCTGAATGCCTCTACAGGACACGCTTTGTACAATGCTCCAGTGGAATTGTGGCGGTTATTTTAGCCATCTACCTGAGCTACGTCAGCTTGTAAGCTTGACACCTGCTTTATGCATTGCTCTCCAGGAAACCTGGTTCCCGGCAATGCGGACCCCTGTCCTCCGTGGATACAGGGGTTATTACTGCAACCGAAGCACTTACAATAGTGTGTCAGGTGGAGCCTGCGTGTATGTCCTTACCTCTGTATATAGTGCTCCTGTGCCCCTTCAAACATCTTTGGAAGCTGTGGCTGTCCGCGTAAGGACTACCCAGGACTTAAACGTCTGCAGTGTCTATCTCCCTCCAGGTGGTACAGTCTCCCTGACCGAATTGGCTGCTCTTGTCGCCCAACTTCCCACGCCTTTTCTTCTCCTTGGGGATTTTAACGCCCACAATCCCTTGTGGGGTGGATCGAAGATTACTGGCCAAGGCAGAGATGTCGAGAATCTCATCTCCCAACTTGACCTCTGCCTCTTAAACACTGGCGCTGCCACGCGTTTCAGTGTGGCGCATGGCACGTTCTCGGCCATAGATCTGTTGTTGTGCAGCCCAGGGCTTGTACCATTGGTCCACTGGAGAGTCCATGACGACTTGTGTGGTAGTGACCATTTTCCCATCTTCCTTTCACTACACCAGCGTCGATCCCATGAACGCCTGCCTAGATGGGCATTTAGCAAGGCAAACTGGGAAACATTCTCCTCTGCTGCCACTGTTGCATCTCTCCCCCACGGTACCATCGATGTGGCGGTTGAGACACTGACTGCAGCAATTGTTTCCGCTGCGGAACGTACCATTCCTCGTTCGTTAGGGTGCCCCCGGCGAAAGGCAGTGCCTTGGTGGTCTCCGGAGGTCGCTGAAGCCATTACAGAACGTCGGCGGGCTCTTCAGCGACATAAGCGGCACCCGTCTTTGGAGAACCTCATTTTCTTCAAACGTCTCCGTGCTCAGGCACGGCGGCTCATCAAGAGGCGGAAACAGAAGTGCTGGGAGAGGTACGTTTCCACCATTGGTTCCCGTACTTCACCCTCCCAGGTGTGGATGAAGATTCGGCGCATCTTTGGAGTGCAGCACTCTACAGGTGTCCCAGGGCTTACCATCAAGGGGGCGGTATCCACCGATGCTGATGCAATCGCCGAGCATTTCGCACAGCACTATGTTCGGGCCTCTGCGTCGGGGAATTACCCGCCTGCGTTTCGCGCGCTTAAACGCCGGGAGGAAGGCAAACGGCTTTCTTTAGCTTCTCACCACCCTGAGACGTATAACGCCCCATTTAGTTTGTGGGAGCTCCAAAGCGTCCTGGCACAGTGCCCCGATACAGCCTCTGGGCCAGATGGCGTCAACAATCAGATGCTCAAACACCTGTTCCCGGTCTGTCAGCGATGTGTTCTTGCCATCTTCAACCGCATATGGGGCGATGGTGTCTTTCCGTCGCAGTGGCGAGAAAGTACCATCATTCCGGTGCTGAAGCCTGGTAAGGACCCGCTTACTGTGGATAGCTATCGACCCATCAGCTTGACAAATACTCTGTGCAAGCTACTGGAACGTATGGTGTGTCGATGGCTGTGTTGGCTGCTCGAGTCTCGGGGTCTTCTGGCTCAGTGCCAGAGCGGCTTCCGTCAGGGCCGTTTCACCGCCGATACTTTGGTCTTTCTTGAGTCTGCAATCCGCACTGCTTTTTCCAGGCGCCAACACCTTGTCTCCGTCTTTTTCGACCTCTCCAGAGCATATGACACGACGTGGCGGCACCATATACTCGCCACGTTGCACGGGTGGGGTCTCCGGGGCTCTCTCCCCATTTTTATTCAGAATTTTTTATCTGTTCAGACATTCCGCGTTTTAATTGGCACATCCCATAGTTCACTTCATATCCAGGAGAACGGCGTTCCACAGGGCTCAGTATTGAGCGTGCCCCTTTTCCTTGTGGCCATTAATGGCCTTGCAGCAGCAGTTGGGTCGTCTGTCTCACCCACGTTATATGCTGACGATTTCTGCATCTTGTTCAGCTCCTCCACCATTAGTGTTGCAGAACGTAGGTTGCAGGGGGCCATACGCAAGGCGCAGGCATGGGCCCTAGCTCATGGGTTTCAATTTTCTCCTGCGAAGACTTTTTTTATGCACTTTTGTCGGTGTCGAACTGTCCATCCCCACCCTGAGCTCTATCTTCAGGATGCCATGCTCAGGGTTGTTGACACTTACCGTTTTCTGGGATTGCTGTTCGATGCCCGGCTTACTTGGCTTCCACATATTCGTCAACTCAAGCGTCAGTGCTGGCAGCATCTGAATGCCCTTCGCTGCCTCAGCAACACAACTTGGGGTGCCAATCGTAATACGCTGCTGCAGCTCTACAAAGCCCTTGTGCTGTCCCGGCTTGATTATGGGAGTGTGGCGTATGGCTCAGCGTCGCCCTCAGCGTTGCAACTGCTGGACCCCGTTCACCACTGTGGGGTTCGACAGGTGACAGGAGCATTCCGCACCAGCCCTGTGGACAGCATACTTGTGGAGGCAGGTGTCCCTCCACTGCGATTGAGGCGCCAACATTTACTGGCCGCTTATGCTGCCCATGTTTTTAGCTTGCCCGGGCATCCAAACTATCGTCTCCTGTTCCCGCAATCGGTCGTCCATCTTCCTGAACGTCGGCCCCGGTCAGGTTGTACGATCGCAGTCCACGTCAAAGGGCTTCTCTCCGGGCTTAGGGTTTTTACAGTTCCACCTCCTTTCCGGGCCACTTTGCGACACCCCCATGGTGTGTTCCTCAGCCTTGCCTTCGGCTCGACTTGGCACAGGGCCCGAAGGACTCCGTCCCTCCAGAGGCCTTCCGCTGCCGTTTTTATTCCATCTTGGCCACGTATCAGGGCTCTGACGTTGTATACACTGACGGTTCGATGGTTGCTGGTCGTGCCGGATATGCGCTTACTCTAGGGGACCATTCTGAACAACGTTCCTTGCTGGATGGCTGCAGCGTTTACACAGCTGAGCTGGTCGCCATCTTTTGTGCCCTAGAGTATATCCACTCCTGCTCAGGTGAGTCCTTTGTTATCTGTAGCAATTCCCTGAGCAGTTTACGAGCTCTCGACCAGTATTTCCCTCGTTCTCATCTGGTGATGGCTGTCCATGAGTCCCTGCATACTCTTGCACGTAGCGGCCGCTCTGTGGTCTTTGTGTGGACCCCAGGCCATGTTGGGATCCCCGGCAATGAGAATGTTGACCGCCTGGTGAAAGAGGCCATCAGTAAACCACCTCTGGAGATTGGCCTCCCGGCGACTGATTTGCGGGCACTATTACGCCGCAAAGTTTTCGATTTCTGGGACACTGAATGGCGCAACCTGCCCGTGCCAAACAAACTCCGTCATATCAAGGAGACGACGACTGTTTGGCGGTCATCCCTGCGAGCCACCCGCAGGGACTCAGTCGTCGTTTGTTGGCTCCGCATTGGCCACACCCGACTGACGCACAGTTATTTACTGTGTCGTGAGGATCCTCTTATTATGCGTTCAGTTAACTAAGTAGAAATTAGTATTATCTTATCTCAGTGAGGAACTTGAAACTTTCAGGACAGGTCAGGAGCATGTAGAGGTGCTCTTCCTCTACTTGAAAAGAACAGTTGACCATGCACTGAGTAGATAGGTTCCTAGTAGAACAGTTCATAATGGGATGGAACCTCCGTGGTATACAGTCACTGTAAAGAAAACGTCTAAAGGAACAGAGATTACTGCATAATAGGTGTAAAACAAAGTGTAGGATTATAGATTGAGAGACGCTGGATGAAACATGTTTGGCTGTCAAGAGAGCAATGCATGAAGCCTTCAATGGCTACTGTAGCAGAATACTGTCAAATGACATTTCACAAAATCCAAATAAATTCTGGTCGTATGTAAGGCCTGTTAGTGGCACAAAAGTTAGTGTCCAGTCCCTAGCAAGTGAGACAGGAACTGATATTGAGGGTAGCAAAGTAAAAGCTGAAATTATGAACTCGATTTTCAAATGTTCCTTTGCAAATAAAAACCCAGGAGAACTGCCCCAATTCAATCCTAGTACACTGAAAAAATGAATGAAATAGGTATTAGTGTCAGTTGTGTTGAGAAACAGTTGAAATCATTAAACAAAGCTCCAGACCCCGATGGAATCGCCGTCAGATTCTATATTGAATTTGTGGCTGAGTTATCCTCTCTTCTCACTGTAATCTATCCAAAAAACCTTATCCAGTTTTTGGAAAAAATTACAGATCACACCCGTCTACAAGAAGGGTTGTAGGAGTGACAAAACTACCATCCAGTAGCCTTGACATCGATTTGTTGTAGATTCTTAGAAAATATTTTGAGCTCAAACATAATGAGGTATCTCGAACGGAACTACCTTCTCAATATCAACCAGCATGGTTTTCAAAAACATAGATGATATGAAATCCAACTGTCACTTTTCTCACATAACTTGCTGAAAGCGTTGGATCAAGGCAACAGGTAGATAGTGTTTCTTGATTTCCTAACAGTATTTGATTCTGTTCCACACCTACACTGACTATGAAAAGTACGATCATATGGGGTATCAAGTGAAATTCGTGACTGGATTGAGGACTTTTTGATAGGAAGGACACAGCATGTTACCTTGGATGGAGAGTCATCATCAGATGTAGAAGTAACTTCAGGTGTGCCCCAGGGAAGTGTGTTGGGGCCCTTGCAGTTCTTGCCCATTAATGACCTTGCTGTAAATCAGGATTTTTGCAGATGATGCAGTTATCTGTAATGAAGTGCTATTTCAGAGAAGCTGCATAAATATTCAGTCAGATCTTGATGAGATTTCAACATAGTGCAGTGATTGGCAACTTGCTGTGAATGTTTAGAAATGTATAAACTTAGTATCCTGTGACTATAATATGGGTGAGTCACTGTCGGAATCTGCCAACTCGTACAAATACCTGTGTGTAACACTTTGTAGGAATATGAAATGGCATGATCACATAGGTTCAGTTGTGGGTAAAGCAGGTTGTAGACTTTGGTTTATTGGTATAATAATGGGGAAGTGCAATCAGTCTACTAGAGAGATGCTTACAAGTCATTCGTGTGACCCCCCCCCACCATAGACTATTGCTAAAGTGTGTGGGACTTGTACCACATAAGACTAGGAGGAGACATTGAATGTATACAAAGAAAGGCAGCATGGTCAGAGGTTTGCTTAATCCATGGGAGAGTGTCACAGAGATACTGAAGGAACTGAAATGGCAGACTGTTGAAGACAGGTGTAAACTATCCCAAGAAAGTGTATTAGCAAAGTTTCAAGAACTGTCTTTAAATGATTACTCTAGGGATATACTACAACCCCCCACATATTGCTCTCACAGGGGTCGTGAAGATAAGATTATAATGATTACTGCTCACACAGAGGCATTCAGACAAATTCAGACAATCATTCTTCCACGCTCCATACATGAATGAAACAGCAAGAAACCCTGATAACTGGTACAATGGGACTTACCCTGTACCATGCACCTCCTGGTGGATTGCAGATTATAAACGTAGATGTGAACTGACAGTCTCTTACATGTGCATGAGGGAAACAGCTAATCACCTTTATTTTACCAAGACAAAAATTATGATTTACTAAAGTTTCAAACCTTGACAGGAAATAATGGATTAGGCTGTCCATAAATTATAAACTAACATTATTGTGATGATGGAAAATCTCATATAAAGACGTGAAACAAATACTAACAAAGAGATAGAGGGGCTGGCCAGTACAGCCAATAGATACACAAAACATAACAGAAAATTTACCTATCCTAGCTTTTGGAACTTTGTTCCTTCATCAGGGAGGAGAGAGGGGAAAGAAGGGGAAGAAGAGAAAGTGGATTCAGTTACTCACAACCCAGGTTATGAAGCAACAGGGTAGAGGTAAACAGGGAGGGTAGCAAAGATGGAGGCATGGGTGTATACTCTACAGTACGTCAACATGTTGCCTTGACCTGTTTGATCACCAGGTCTGGCTCCAATTCAGTGCACACGGGACATCGTTGAACAACTCCAGTGTCTCCCAAAAACAGCATTAACCATCCCTGTTTCGATGACAATGTGAAACAGGCATGGAACTTCATCCCACAAACTCATATCCAGCACAATGCATGCACGTTTGCATGCTTACATTCGGGCAGTTACACTGGATTTCAATGTATTACTGTATCACATTTGCAATGGTGTATCTCGCACTTATATTATCCTGTGATCTTGCAACGTTAATCACTTAAATAAGTTACTTAGACATATATATTCCTGAAATTTCATTACTCTACGTTAATTACTTTTTGGTGTTGCAATTTTTTTTTTTTTTTTTTTTTTTTTCAGTGTACATGATGACTACAATAATACATTATAATGTTTCTCCAGTGGTTTCAACATTAACTTTTTAACAGAAAAGATTTTGCTTACAGTTCATTTTTAAGTTAACATTTCTAAACTTTTTAACAATCCATATTAAAGCTAGCAATAGTAACTATATTAATAATTGCTACTGTAAACAGTTACACATATGGACATCAGTTTTGAATAATGGGTTTTGAGTGTAAATAATGTTTTATGTAAGTGTTTGTATTGATACTTAAAATTAAATGTCATGTAATGAATGTCGAGATACTCATATAAAAAGTTTTGTTGGATCAAGTTATTTACGAACGCGATGTACTGTGTTCTTCCATTAGAGAATGTGACTGTATTGTTTATCGGTTTCATTACAAAATGCTAATAAGCTTTTAGTTAGAAAACCTTCTATAACTAGAATTATTAATATGAGAAAAATAGGAACAATGAAAGAACGGAAGATCAGTTGCAGAAACAAGAGTAGCTCTGAATTGCAAGAGTGGTTGCTTTTCCCACACATGTAATTAACTGGCATTATCGCCACTATTAACTTACCATGGTTTCACATCTCATCTGTTCATTGTTCCCCATGTCCTGCCCTTCTGTTCCCCCTTCCTAGTAGATCATATATGCCTCTGTTACTGTAATCGATATGTAAACTATATTTATCACATGACCTTTTTTTGTTACAGGTTGTAATATTTGACATTGCAGCTTTTGAAAATGGAGCTGGATGTTGTGCCCTCTTTCCTATTGGAGTGTTTCTCTGTGATCAGAATTGGAGGCAGACAATTCACTTGAACGTCCATTGCTGTTGTTGATGTCTTTGAATCATGTTGTTTCTTTGTGATTAATAAAAAAGTTATACAATCCAATGGTTTCTTCGCCTTGTCTTTAAAAATTCCAGACCTATTGTTCAAACACATATTTTGAGAGTTATGCATCTGAGCCTTTTTGTGGAAAGTGCGTTTCACACATACTTTCAAGATAAAATGAATAATGACCCCCATTTTGTGTGTTGGGGAAGATAATTTGATACAGCTAAATGCATATACGGGTACACACATTTGCTCGCGCCTGAGACTAAGTGAGAGTGATTCAAAGGAAGAATTCACTACTTTTTACCTACTTTCTGAATAACTCGTACTCTCGTCAGAAATCTCACACTGCAAAGTTGATTAGATAAAGGGACAAAAATGAGATTAAAATATAATTTGAAAATCAGAAAAAATAACCACTTAGTGTTTGTGTAATACTTTACGGCAAGTGTAAAATTAATTTTTAAACATTGGGAAATCTGGGATGGAATAACAATAATATGAAATAGGATAGCTTTCTGCTCCCCACCTAGAGGAGACACTGAGTGGCAGACTGGCACATTGAAGGAAGATTTTTAGATATTAGAAAGTATGGGACAGTCCTCATCAAGCAGGTGTGGTGGTGTGAGGCTGGGGTGGGAGCAGGTAAAGGCCTAGATATGTGAGACAGAGAGACTAGCAAAGGTTTAGGTAACGGGGTTTACAGGAGTGAAGAATATGTCGCAGCTAAAGTTTCTAGGCTTCGTTCCTGTGGCCCCACACCTCAATGCCCTCCACTGCTCCCATTCCAATCTCACACACTGTTACTGTCCCCCTAGTACACCTCTCTCTGTCTGTCCACCTCCACACTCCCAACCAGCAGAGACTCCCTATGCTGAGGTGGACTCTGTCCATTAGATTACACTCGTAAGATAAAAATAAACATTATGCAGCATGAAAGAATTATCTGTGTGGGATGGAAATATGTAGATGTGATGTACGTGCACAGACAAAAAAAAAAAAAAAAAATTTACAATGTCAGAAAAATTGATTGATTTATTCAAGAGAAAGAGCTTCACAAATTGAGCAAGTTGGTCCACCTCTGACTCTTGAGCAAGCTTGGCATTGATAGATTTGTTGGATGTCCTACTGAGGGACATCAAGCCAAATTCTATCCAAGTGGCACATTGTATTGTCTAAATCATGAGCTGGTTGGGTGGCCCTGCCCATAATGCCCCAGACATACTCAGTTGGGGAGAGATCCCGTGACCTTGCTGGCAAAGATAAGGTGTGGCAAGTATGAAGACGAATTGTGTGTGGGCAGGCATTATCTTGCTGAAATCTAAGCAAATGATGGCTTGTCATGAAGAGAAACAAAATGGGGTTTATAATATCGTCAACAGATGTCTGTGTTGTAATGGTGACACAGATGACAACCAAAGGGGTCCTGTTATGAAAAGAAATGGCACAGTAGACCATCAGTCCTCGTTTGGCTGTATGGCAGCCAGCAGCCAGGTTGGTATCGCACTGCTATCTGGTGTGTCCCCAGGCACGTCCCTGGTCTGGAATTGCATTGACTGGAATATAATTGGCTTCAGTGATGAATCCCACTATGAACTGAGCCCCAATGATCAGCACAGATGTGTCTGAAGACCCCCCAGACGGTGGGATACCACCGTGAATGTCACATCCCATACGGTCCAACTACCAGGACTGATGATCTGGGGTGCGATTTCTTTTCATAACGGATCCCTTTTGGTCAACAGACGACTATGCTGTAGGGGTGACATGGATGTCACCCCTACAGCATAGTTGTCTGTTGACAGTACTGCACATCCTATTTTGTTTCCCTTCTTGGCAAGCCTTACATTGCTTACATTTCAGCAAGATAAAGCCTGTCCGCACACAGCTTGTCCTCATGCTTGTCAAACCCTACCTTGGCCAGCAAAGTTGCTGTATCTCTCCCCAATTGAGAATGTAAGGAGCATTATGGGCAGGCCGTTAGACCACCTCGGGATTTTGACTATCTACAGTGACATTTGGATAGAATTTGGCATGATGTCCCTCTGTTGGACATCCAACAACTCTATCAGCCAGAGCCAAGCTTGTATAAGGGCCAGAGGTGGACCATCTCATCCAATTTGTGATGCTCTTTCTCTTGAATAAATCATCCAGTTTTTTCTGAAACTGTAATTATTTTTCTGTCTTCACATGTATGTCACATTTACTGATTTCAGCCCTATTTGGTATTTGGATAATTCCTTCAGT
The DNA here is from genome assembly GCF_023864345.2 of Schistocerca serialis cubense. NCBI lineage: Eukaryota > Metazoa > Arthropoda > Insecta > Orthoptera > Acrididae > Schistocerca > Schistocerca serialis. Next base: position 7,355,890 of record NW_026047592.1, read on the forward strand.
ACCTAAGTGTTTTTTTGAGTATATAATATCTGACAGTTTCTTTTTTTTTTCAGTATGCTTGTCTGCTGCACATTGCCTGCTCTAACTGGTGAGTAGCAATCTGTCCTATTTCATATTGTTAGAATTAACTTTTGACACTCAATATTTATGATGCAAGCAAACTGTTATTGCCACTTGACATGATGGTGAATGGTACTCTGTTAGCCATTGGCACAAATGGATTGACATGATAAAACAAGGGTCCACAGCTTTTACAAACTTCTTGGATGTGATAAATACTGCTTACTGCTGACAATACTTTTGTTAATTACAATATTGATCGTTTGTTATTTTCAAGCATACGTGTCAGGTGCTACGACACCTTTGAACTACTGCAAATGGACAAAGATGACCAGACTCATTTCTCTTCAGTAGAAACAACTATCGACAAGAGAAGAAACTTGATGTCATTCAAATCTACTTTTTCATTGGTAGAGATCTTTCACTCATGGGATTAGCAGCAGAGATTAAAAAGAAGCAGCAGCAAACAGATCCAAGGCATCCATTGTTTGGAACTCATGTTCTTCCATCACAACTCCTTATAATAGTATCAGCTCTGGAGAACTAAGTCCCGATTCATTTTCTTGTAACAAAATAGACTGTCATTACCTAGCAGTTAAAAATGGGAAGCTTTACATGAATGTCCTACATGCAGTTTTTTTATACTTGTGCTCTTTGAGTTCCTGTCCTAGAATACATTAAAATAAAATATTAAAAAATGTGTAAATTAATCTTTGAAACAATCCAAACCTTTCAATGGAAACCAGGAAAGACTTAGAAACATTATAATTTAAAAAAAAAAAATCAAGGAAAGGTAATGTAAGGAACAATCAGGGAAAGTCTGCTGTACCCTTCCTGTTGTGTACTGTGTTATTGTTATTCTTAATTTTTTAAAATTTGATAATGGCCATTAAAGACCACGCAGAATAGCAATTGCACATTACTAGAAGCTGCCTTTGCATTCTTCCTCCAACAGCCCGTTGTATTTGCTCAGTGTAGAAGCCTTTAAAGTTGTAACTCTGGTCGGTCTGAGATGCCGCTTAGATTTAATCTAGTCTGCCAAAGATCCCTTTGTCATTCCCCTGTAGTACGTCAGAAACTTTAGGGTTGTTTCCAAGAGTATTAAAAATCTGTTTTGTCAACCTGACCTTAAAACTTTAGTCTTCCTGACTCGACAGGTGCAGGCAGTATTTCTCGATTTCTGAACAGCTTTTGACTTAGTGCCAGATCGATGCTTATTATCAAAATTGCTACCGTGAGGGGTATCGAGTGAAATTTGTCACTGGAATTGAGGATATTTTGGTAGGAATGACTTACATGTTATCTTGGGTGGGGAGTCATCATCTGATGTAGAAGTAACCTCAGATGTGTCATAGAGAGGTATGTTGTGACCATTGCTGTTCATGTTCATGTACATTAATGACTTTGCAGACAATATTAATAGTAAAGCACTCTTTTCACAGATAGTGCATTTATCTAGAATAAAGTACAGTCTGAAAGAAATTGTACAAACATTCGTCAGATCTTGATAATTTCAAACTTTCTTTTAAATGTTCAGACATGGAAAATCGTGCATTTTGCAAAATGAAGAAAACGCAGTGTGGTATGACTACAGTATCAGGATGTCTTGCTTGGATTAAGTCTATTCGTACAATTACCTGGGTGAAGCACTTTGTAGGGATATGAAATGAACAGTCATATTGGCCTACTCAGGGGTAAGGCAGGCGAAAGAGTGAGATTTTTTTTTGTAGAATACCATAGAAATGCAGTCATTCTACAAATCGTTTGTGTGATCCATCCTAGAATATTGCTCAAATGTGTGGGACCTGTATCAAAATGGATTAATGGGGAATTGAATGCATGCAGAGAAGGGCAGATCAAATGGTCACAGGTTTGTTTGACCCAAGGGAGAGTGTCACAGAGATGCTGAAATAACTGAATTGGCAGACGCTTCAGGATAAGATGTACACTATCCTAAGAAAGTATGCTTACCAAAAGACGACTCTAGGAATATGTTACAACCTTGTAACTATTGCTCCCATAGGAACCGTGAGGACAATATTAGATTAATTACAGCAAGCAGAGAAAGATTTAAATGGTCTTGAAACATGAACAAGCTTTAATATCTGGTACAGTGAGATGTACCCTCTGTCATACTCTTCATAGTGGTTTTCAGAGTGTGGATGAACATGTAGATAGCATCATCAAGAACGCAATCAATGTGTATCTGAAACTTGAGCTTCTCCTAGTGTGTAGTGTCACAAACGTTTTGACATTATTATACATACTTCTGCCACTGGGGCAATCATAGGTAATGACTAATTTGGCAGTAATATGCAGTGCTAGATTTGTTAAAAGAAAAAAAATAGACTTCTTAACATGTATTTATGGTAAGTAGCACTCTATCATTTCCTATATTTCTAAGTTCCTACCGAGAGTTTCCATAGTTTGATTTAGACTTCTGAAAAAGTTATAACACTTTTCTGAGCTTTTTAAAAGTGTGAATACAACATTTGCATCTTACCGCTTCAACTAGAGCAAAAGTTCTATTGTACCACATCTCAAAATCTTTGGGTCCAATTTTTTTCGTCATCAGCGGTAGTATACTGTCACAAATCAAGCCTTGGTTATGTGTATTGTTAGATTTTGTTTATTATTATTTATGTGGGGTGCATGAGCAATGCAGCTGACTGGGATTCACCTGCTGCAAGTCATAGACTGACCGCTGCTGTGTTCACTGCCTGGGTCAAAGGTGCTGAAAGGATGTTCTCATTGATGCTATGGAGACACTGTTCTGTGTTTTATTTTAACAACAATTATTGTCAGTTTTTTCTTGTTTTGTTTATAAGAAAGGAATGAGGACATCATTAGATCTTTTGAAGAGTACACAACATAAATCACAAAATGTTATTTCTGTATTAGCAAAAAATTGGACTACATTGTATGATAGAGATGAAAAAGAAACCGTGATTAAATTCTTTCTGTGTTAGATTCCTGAACCTGCCGATCTTTGAGAGAGAGGGGGGGGGGGGGAGAGAGAGAGAGAGAGAGAGAGAGAGAGAGAGAGAGAGAGAGAGAGAGAGAGAGAGAGAGAGAGAGGGGGGGGGGGGATGGGATTTAATTGTATCTCCCCATGCAGCCGTAGCATTTTGGCATGTCGTACATTGGTCAGATCATCAGTAGCTTGGAGGACTCGTATGTAGGGCATAAGCGACACACACACACACACACACACACACACACACACACACACACACACACTTAATAATAGTCAAGAAAATTTGCAACCGCAAAATATTGCCTTGGTACAGGTCATAGAATCTAATATACAACACAGATATTTCAATATGCATATCCAGTTACTGGAATAGTGTTATTAAGAAAGCTGTTGAGAGACAGAAGTTTTTGCTTAAATTCTTATAATTTACACCAGATGATGTACAAAATAAACTCCAAATTACTGTAACAACATAGTGAACAAGGCACACATTCATTTTCTAATTACAACAATCATACCCCAAACTATAACAATTAAAATATTGAAGACCAGCATTTAATTTTAGCTGCTACAAAATTATGTCACAGGTAACAATTATTTAATTCACTTCTTAAACATAACAATTTAATTTAAAAAAGACAACAAATAACATTTTTAAGTACAATATTCAAGTTTAGCTGCTGCAAAGATGCATAACAATCATCTATATTTCAACATTCTTATAAAAAATACAACATAAAAAGGAAGACCTGATTGTAGATCATGGGTGGGCTACGTAAAATAAATGACAAAAATCAGCAGCTGTAAAAGGCAGATTTTTTTTTTCAACTACAACCAATTCCTCCATTTTACAACAGCATAAATGAATGCAGCTCTTTTTCCCAAATTTGCTGCTTCAGAGTATTAGTGTCATAATGAAGTCTTTTAAGAATTAGGGGCACAAACAGATTAATAAATACAAACAAAATCAGGAATATTCAATTTGCTCGCGGCTACCAAATGAAAGAAGAAAGGGGGCTAGGGAGGAGAAAAAAGATCACGTAAGAAAGAAATAAACTGCTGATTGTTTGCATCATTCCTAGACTCAAAACCCTAAGCAAAAGAAACAGTGATGATAGCATTGATTTAAAATCATGTCAGAAAAGACGGCAGCTAATTCTAGGTGATGCTCCATAAAGCCATGGTCTCACGTTGTCAAACCCCTGCAGGATTGTTTGAGGGACAATGATTTGACACTGATTGTTAAGTCAAAAAGGCAATGCATCTTTGACTGAAGTAACAATCAAAAATATATTCTTTTAATGGAATATTTACATTGCAGTGTACTGATCTGAGAAACATACTGAAAAGAAACATGACTATGTTGAGAAATTTTCATTTTGTATTTTCTTATATTTGTAACCGCAGTACATGAAAAAAGTGACACTCGACTTTTGAGTTAACTGAAAGATGAAAGATTAGGGTTTCATGCCCTGCCGATCCTTGTCCCCAAACAGGGACAGCCCGCAAACAGAATTCTACCAGCCAGCTTGGACTGAAAACATAACACACAAGGATCGTGCCCGTGAGTGTAGATGGCTCTCGGAATATCACGCAACACGGATACCCGAGGATGGTGTCTGTCAGAGCAGATTGCAGATGAAGCAGGAAGGCAGAGGGAACAAATTACAGACCTGCTCCATTTGACGATCAGTCTCAAGTAGCACTTTGTAAAAGCAACGACTAATGTCACCGAAATATGCGAGGAAGACAATGATGTCCGACTGTGCAAAGGACAACTCGGGAATTTCAGCAAACTTCTGGAAAAACCTGAAGAATTAAATTGACAGAAACCTGTTCTGGATTGGTAACTTACAAAATAAAACATTTTCAATCTCTGGACAAGTCACACACAAGAAAGATAATAGGCCTTTAAAAAAGAGGATACCATACAGTGTAAAGCTGAAACATGTAAATTAGTCTGGCCAATATGCTCTACACCTGAGCAAAAGTGTCAATGAAGTGGTGCACATTTTAGGAACTGTTAAAAAAGTGTCATTTTACTTCAATGAACACAGCAATGACAACCTGATCCTAGGAGAAAAGAGCTGATACACACTATTTATTTAAGAATGAACACTTCACCTCAACTTTTAACAGCACGGGACCATCAAAAATTGAAACAATAGAGCAACACAGAGGACACTACCACACAGCTGGGGGAGGGCACAGAGAGAGAGAGAGAGAGAGAGAGAGAGAGAGAGAGAGAGAGAGAGAGAGAGAGAGTTTAATGACCTACTTACTCACTTTTTACTGGCAACAAGATAAGAGTGCAGGTGGTGTCATATCAAAATTGTAGAAAACATACACGAGATAAAGTTTTAACAATAGCAAATTAACGTACTTGCTAGTGCTTATTTTTTGTTTTAAATATCTCTCTCAAATTGATCAGGTATTGGAAAAAGAAAGATAAATATTTTGAATTAAGACTTAAAACAGGATGGAAACAGGTACCATACTGGCCTGAATATAAGATACACCATTTCTACAAAAAATCTCCAAAAAAATTAGAGTATACAGCACACCCCATAAAAACTGGGACTTTTATGAATCATAGAAACCTCAACTGTAGTGCTTCTTCTTAAGTATGAAATGAAACAAAAATATCACTACAGTTTGTAAATCAATTGTTGTGTATGAGGTAGCAATGCAAACATTCTCTTTGTTGATATCCCATTTAGGTAGTGACTACAGAGGGATCCAGAAAAATGTAGACATTCTCTGATAGTTATTACCTTTGGAACAATGTGTTATATGGCTGCAATTTTGAGTGGTAGCATAAACCACTGTTTTCCCAACAGATCTTGTCATGTGGGTTTCCAGCAGATGACAATGCAGCACTGAATGAAGTACAACTATTGTTTGAGCAATGCAAGGCTGTACTGAAACAACAATTTATTGTATTTGGTATAAATTTGAAGCCGACAATACTGTTTAAAATGTGCACAAGGAAAGGTCCTCCGAACAAGAACATCAACCTCCAGGTTCCAGCACTGCTGTATTGCAACATTTTTGTAGATCATCTCAAAAATCTATGAAGCAGGATGTATGGGGAAGTGGGGTAAGCTGATCAAGTGCATGATAAATTCTGAAGACTGCAAAGTGGAAAGCGTACATTCCAAGATTATTTCACACTATGAATGAGGACAACTCGAATCGAAGGATGGAGCACTACGAGTGGTCTGAAGGCATGCTTCACGAAGATGAATGGTTTGCAGGGAAGGTTATCTGGCCTAATGAGGCACAATTCAACCTGAATGGTAATGTAAACTGTCATAGCTGCGTGTATTGGGCTGCTGAAAATCCTCATGTTCACATGGACAAACATGTTACTTCACTTGGTGTTAATGTGTGGTGTGGTCCGTCATAGTATTGTTTCTCTGACCCATTCTTCTTTGAAGGTACATAACTGGTGAGGTGTATCATATGCTGCAAACATTGATTTTATTAGCCATCCAAGAGGTGTTTGGAAACAAAAGATTTTTACCTACAAGACTACTCCGCCTCACCACCACAGAGATATCAGATTCTACTTAGATGAAAATTTACCTGGACGACGGATAAGTCGAAGAGGAGCTGTCAAGTGCCCACCAAGGTTACGGGACCTTACAATTCTCGACTTCTACCAATGGGGGACCTCAACAAACAAAGTTTACCAACAGAACCCAGCTACACTGAATGAGATATGAGAAACCATCAAGACATCCTGTGCAGCTACCACACTGGCAACACTGACAGCTGTACTTCAGTCAACAATTCAGCAACATTGATGTTGCTTGGCTGCTAACAGGTGTCACTTTGAACACACAAAATGATCTTCCTCCCATGCAAGAATTTTGACACTATGCCATTTTGTTCCATCAATATTGACTATCAAAGAGAGTCTACATTTTTCTGGACCCCTCTGTATTGCCATTCTCACAGTTTCACTATTTTAGACAATGGGACAGGCACAATTTTTCTCTAACTAAAGAATATAATTTATTCTTCACCAATGAAGCACAACATTGAGAGAAAATTTTGGAATTCGGTACAGTTACGTTGCAAATTTCAAACTCACAGTTCTTCATCTAACAGATGTGCTTTTTAAAGGTACGGTTCAAGAAATGCTGCACATGCAATGCCCGGGATTGTAGTGACGGCACTGTACTTTGGGAGGAGAGTGACAAAAATACTGACAGTGATAAAAGAATGAATGTTAGTGAAGTTAAGAGTGTCTTACATGAAAACTGCAACTGAAAGCTTTGTTTTTGTGTGTAATTTATCTACAGTGTACTACAAAAAAAGTGGTTAAGGGTAAATCACATGTTGAAAAGCTTTTGTAAATGGGCAACTTGACAAATTATTTTTAATTAAGTTTCTCTCTTTTTCGAAATTAAAGGTGCAACTTATATTCAGTCCAATTCGATGTGTATATAATTTATGATAACTACGAACAGACTTTGAAATTTGCCTACATCACACCAGGTATACTTAACTTATTTCACTGACCCACACAGATGCTCATGTCTGGTGGAAGTCTCCTCTAGTTCCCCCACTTTTGGCCAGAAGCATTATTTCAGATATCACAATGTCATGACTCACAGCTTTGCACATATCGTACACTGTTAAGGCAGACACCGATACAGCAGTGAGAGCTTCCATCTCCACGCCCGTCTGCCCTCTACACTTTGCCGTGCCAGTTATAATCACACAGTTGAGAGCAGAGTCCAGTTCAATGTCCACAGCCTCAGAGGATAAAGATATATTATGACACAGAGGGATAAGGCTGGACGTCTGCTTGGCCCCCACAATTCCCGCCAGGCGAGCAACGCTAAGTACGTCACCTTTCTCGTACGAGTTTCATCAGTTCGGGTCCCACAAAAACCTTTGCTCGTGCTGTAGCAGTCTGTTCTGTCACCAGCTTCGAACCCACGTTGACCATTTTCGCCCTGCCGGTCCGGTCAACATGAGTCAGACTTCCGGACTGTGCTCCTGAACTGCAGAAACTGCAAGAGAAGACAGAGGGCTGTGCTCTGGGTGTTTGGCTTGTTAGGAGTCCTGCATTGCACATAATGCTTGGGGTACATGGAAGCAAAAGAAACTGTTTTCTAGATTCAGTCACTACACTCAAATTATGTGATAACAACTGAGACATCTGTGTATCCGACACAAACAGGGGCAAAATATTGGTATCTGAGAAGAAGTACTTTTGAAAATCTTGTTTCTGAAGGTTTAACAACTTCCAACTTTGTGCCTTCATGACATCACTACAGCCATCAAGTTCAGTGCCACCTGGAACAAAAATACAAGCTGTAACAAAGAACTCTTCATAATCTGAAAATAGGTTAACTACAAAAGAATTTTTAAGCATTCGTGTTGAAACATCCCTGATTAATTCCTTTACTGGATTTTGGGTAATTTACCGAAGCCACCAAACAGTTAATTATTATGATATATGACGGTATACTTAATGGATGAAAGGCTATTGGTTGTTCTGCGAATGCGGCTGTTCTGAGACAGAATAGCTAATGATTGAAAGTTTGTCTATTATTAAGTATCACAAAGGTTGCGATGTACAACTGATATATATTTCCTACTAACACACAAATTCTGAGGCAGTTGCTACCTTTGCCTTACACGTCTAATTGCGGTTATTTCTTTTTATTGATTGCTTATTTTCAGTACTTTGTCACACGCAATGCTGATGGTTAACATTCACAACAATCCTCACTGCAATCCATGGTTGTTGCTGGCCGATGCGGTTGATGCGAAACACGTAATTCGGCACTTGTCACTTTCTGTTTCATATCACTCGCGAATCGGCATTAGTGAGAGTCAACCCCATGATGATCAGGGGGACGTGCTCACTCGTCATACTCCAGTGAGTTTTACCGTTTACAACTCACTCGACCACCATTCTTGCCTGTTATTCCCGCACTACTTCTCACTCGACACTCTACCATACTACTGCGCACTCAGCACTAGTCTCACTGCCTACTACAGTGCTCGACAATCGACTCCTGTCCGCTATCGACCTGGGCGTCAGATACTAGCATCTATGTTTGTGGGATCACGGATCCCTTACAGTGTTCAAGACAAGTTCTTTGAACCTTAATGATCTGTGATGATTCTTTTCTTTCCTAAGCTAAGGTCGAAAATCTGTTTTGTCTGCAGAAGTGTGCAATATGAATATTACACAAAGTTGATAGGAACATCTCACATAAATCTCCTCAGTGGCTGTAGATTTCACAATCTTGCAGGAGTGGATACAAGGGGAGGTCGTGGCAATGGTGATAACTACCACCCACTTCCCAAACAACATATTATACTGGGGTGCACTTAAGAAGGCAGCAGTGTGGTGCATTCTGTGCAGAAAGAGATGGGGAATGCTTTATGGTGCTGTCTGTGTGTTCTCTCTCTCTCTCTCTCTCTCTCTCTCTTTCTCTCTGTCCCACGACTCACATTTCAGCCACTTCCAACCCTCGTATCTGGCACAGGCCACTGTGTCTGCTTCTGACTCTGCCTAGTAGAAATTATGCGGTCGGAAAGCTATCGCTGTTGCTTTCTAATGTAATACTTGTCATGTTTCCTTTATGCCAGCCGTTGTGAACACTAATTACTAAGTAACCTCACCATACCTAAATGCCTTGTATCGTACACGCACCCCAAAATGCACACTACAGACAGATGTGGCAGAATGACACGATGTCTTTATATTTTTTACTTCACCAATTTCCAAATGCACACATAACTTTTGGAGAAGGAGGTAGCGTGGAAACAGAAGTGTGTCAAAAATGCCAAGTTCTTCCAGCAATGACAAGCTACATTTAATAAACGACACTTTTCAGTTGCTCGTGCTAGGGTCTGCCCACAAGGACATGCTTTTGGTCTGATTGACAACATTCCAGCCGGGTAAAGCTGCACACCACTGGGTTGAACATACCAGCTGTCAACAGATCCGATACAACAACAACAGAAAGAATGACTTCCCGAACACAGTTGGAAATCACTGATAGAAACAGTATTCCCCTCATTCACATGTGTTTGCAGACCGCTGTTCAGTCATAATGTTTATTGAAATAATGATGGTGAGCACACACTCTGACAGAGTTCAACTTGGTTGGTACGTGATTGTTCAGCTTTTTCCTTCTTTCCTCCTCCCTTTTCTCTTCCCAAAATCTTTTCATTCTTAGACTGTGTTCTTGTTTCCTTTGATATGTACATATTTTCTCTGTTTTCTTCCTTCCCTTTACTTCAAGTTTTATGTTCATAATTTTGTTTCTGAATTTGTCTCTTTCATTCATCATTTCCATTCTGATTCCTGCTTGTTTGTAGCCTTCTTCTATTTCTTGAAACCAACTGGTTTTTTTTGATTAAGGCATTTACTACATCCTAAATCCCTTTGTGAATCTGTCGCTATTCATTGTGTGTATGTGTCCACAGAATGTTAGTCGGTGTTTTCTGATTGTGACTGAGTCTGCCTCTGTGTTCATATAATTCTCTGGTTGATCTCTTCATCCATCTCTGTGCACTGCTCCAAAAAATTTTCTGAGGATTTTGCATTGTATTCTTTCTGCTTTGTGGTGCCTGGTCCTCAGATTGTGGTCATTTCTGATGCGAAGAGTTCTTCTGATACTATAACTGTATTGTAGTGCATGTGTTTGCCTTGTACTGAAATGTTTCTTTTATTATAGTGTGTCCATGTCAGTTTGTACACTTTCTGAAGTTCTTTTGTTTGTTCTATGTTTTCTTCCTTCTTTGATCCACCTATTTGTATTGTTACTATTATATTGAATAATTTAATATATTTTTGTGTATTTATTATTGTTATTAAAATTGTAGATGTCTGTCGTATGCTAACAGCGAGGTTGCTAGCGAGTTGCATTTTTGAGGGAAGCTGGGCGAGGGGGGGTGGAAACAATAACAAACCGTCACTCCCCCCCCCCAAATAACTAAACCCTGGATGCCAATACATTTGCTCTGTATAGGTGTTTGTGTCCAGAAGTAAGAGTCAATTTAGCAAAAAAAAAAAAGCAAAGGAAAGCTTCATGTTCTGGCCCACATCAAAACCATATGACCAACCACAGTGTAATCCTCTGCAATGGCATCACTGAAAGCAGAAAGGAGGGGGGGGGGGGGGGCGTCAGCACACCCTGTTCTGGTCACTGCCAGCTTTCTTGACCTCAGAGTCACTACACCTCAGTCCAACAGTTCCTCAATGGGCATCACAAGGCTTGGTGCACCTCGTTCCAGTCCTCCCACCAAGGAAAACCACAGGCAGTACTACGGGTGAGTCACAGCTGAGCAGCTGCCTTCCCCCTGTACCTGCAGTAGCTGCGAGCGAGAGGAAATTTGTGTTACACATATGCTAAAACTGGCGTAGATGCCACAGGACACTCTTTGGAGTGTCACTAACAAGCACACGCTGCTACACACTTGACAGTGCTAGGTGGCCAATAGTTCTGGCTCAAAGTTCCTGCAACTGTGGTTGGAACTTCCCCAGTGTGACTCTCCCATTCTTTAATAGGGTATTTCAGTGTCCGGGGCACGTTCACATTGGACAACACTGTCCAGTACAGGCTGCTGTCTTCCACCCGTGCTCTCTTGCACTGTGCATTGCATCTTGCACAAGTGAGTCATAAGGACTCCCCTCTTCTTTATGTACACTAAAAAAGCAAAATTGTCATTTCAGACGAAAAAGTAAAATTGTCTCATATCCACATTCTATCCTTAAAAGTATCCTTATGTCTGGGAGATGGCAGATCCACCGAGCAGATCCCACCCGACGACCCGTAGCAAGACTGCAGCACAAGAGGCAGGAGTGCCATCTGTTCCCTTCAACGTCTTGCTTTGCCACCTATCAGTAAGTGATGAACCAGCTAAATCTGAACTTCGCTGCCACAAATCAAGAAGCAATGGCTCGGAGACAGCATGAGCTCATTGTCCAACTGACGGGTGGAAGCAACACAACAGCAAGAGCAACACCAACACCAGTCACACCACCAGTGAATACACTAGAGGCCCTCAATATCACCGCAGTAGTCGTCGAGCTGGAAGTGAGAGCTCCGTGGAACAAAGATGGACCTTGGAAGCTGGTGGGTCCAAAATGCAATCAGGAGCAACATACATGAACAACTGAGCCTACTGACTCACACGGCAAATGCAGCGTGCTTGTACCAACACCAGTTCCGAGCATCGGTAATATGAGGGACCATACAAACAATTCTGCAGCACCTCAACTACACAACACTACCCCAGCCGCTACGCAGAACACTACACCGACTGGCTTCCGACTGGTCATAATACACAATTACACTTGCCTCGGCAAGCTAAACAAGACATTTGTAGAATGTCACTCCCCACCATATACCAAACACAAAACTCACAAGGGACCATGTATCACTGTATGTATGCAACAAAACAGATTGCACAAATCTCCTGAAATTCGTCAAAGCTGGGGGAATTGAGTATCATAAATATAGCACCCAAGGGGGGAAAACTCGAATGTACATCGTGAAAGGAGTTGACACCACAACCCTCAATGACATTCTTCATGGTATAATCACAGCTTTCAGCTGGGACTGTGAGAGCATGAGATGAATTCTGGGATTTGTGACACACAGACTGCAGCCAAACTATTTAGTGGAGTTGGATGACACAGCTTACTCCTGCAACTTTCTGACGCAGATGCTCCTGCTTCACATGGTCATAGTAGAAATATACACACCTCCATGTGTCCCCCAACAGTGCCACCACTGCCAGCAGTTTGGCCGTGCGGCACCCGATGTGATCTGGCACACGGTGCCGCAAATGCACTGGTAACCGTGTAGCATGACACTTTAAACTTGGTACAACTATCAAATGTACCAAATGTGGAGGGGTCCATGTGCAAACTACAGATGGTGTGCAGCATACAAAGAAGCTCTAAGGTGCAAAAGTGCCAAAGACAGACAAGTGGTAACCAGAACAGCTCCAAGACACTTCCCACCCCCCAACCAGTAAGGTGTGGAATCTCTTTTACTGGCATTGTCAGTGGAAGTGGATGAACTGAGGATGCACAGAGCTCCACAAACTCATGGCACACTCCCACAACAACAGAACCACAACCCACACATGCAATGCTAGAAACTGCCCCTATACTGATGACAACACTGCCGGTCTCAGACAACACCAAGTCAACTCTGTCTGGGCCAGATTGTGACACTCGTGATATCACAGAAGACACACCCAAACTAGGGCAACCACAAACACACGAAATGAAACGGAGGTACCCAAAAAACAAAAGAGGGGACACTATCACACCACAACAAATACACCAACAACAGACCAGACAAACATAGGAACACATTCAAAGGAATAATGTAACCGTAACTCACACTCTTGCCCCCCTCACCACAGCAATAACACAGGTGACCCCAGATGAAATACGAACCATGAATAACACACAAGCCAGCCCATCCAGTACACCAACATAAGGACCAGCAGCCACCAACACCACCGCCAACACTTTGGCTGACATAACAAACATTCTCACCACAATCAGAGGCATAGTGGAGACACTATTCCCCACTCACGTGGCTTAAGATCCTCTTGAGGCTCTTCATCGTAACACATGCACAAACTCAAGACGGCTACACCCAGCCATTGCATGGCTGCTATACAAACTGCTATCACCACACTGCCCACACTCTTCCATAGATAATGCACCACAAAACACAAACAACAGTACTTTGACCCAGATGCTATTCTGGAATGCAGATGGGATTGGCAACAAAAGGGCAGAGGTAGCTGCATTTATGGAGGAGAAGGGAATCTGGATTGCTCTCATGAACGAAGCTGAGCTCCAGTCACACAAACAACTACTCTTTCCAAGATATTACATTTACTGTACTGACCACCTGAAGGCACAACTGTGGGTGGAACAGCAATCATCATATATTGAGACAAAGAATACACAAATATTAAGATCCCTGAACCTGAAAGACTAGAAGCCACAGCTGTTAGGGTCAAGTCAGCTGAGTGAACACTTCATTGATATCGATATACAATTGATGTGGTAACATCATAACAAGCGATATCAGCACAATACTCAACATAGCATAGTGACCAATAGCCACTGGTGATCTTAATGCTAAACACTCTGCTTGGAACTAACAAAGATCAAACACCAATAGCAAAAAAACTATGCGAACATGCACTGCGCCCAAACTACATTACACTAGTGCCAGCTGAGGTGACACTTAAAACAGGGAACAGAGACTAGATGTGATAGACATTAGATGTGATAGGCATTATAGTCACAATCAACATTGAAATTATACATGATTTGGCCTCACCAAACACCTGTAATACTTTACTCGGAAGAAACACAGCAGTATGATGAATCTCACAGGATACTGAGCTACAAGCGTGTGAATTGGGCATTGTTCAAGGAAATGCTTGAAAAGTCGTATCCCACAAATTCCCAAAATTACACAAAGCAGGAATCTTGTTGAAGCTGTCAAAGCCCTTACCACCGTAGTTCAGGATGCAATAGCATTTACCATTACAGTACTTATACCACAAGAATGCTCATTGGCCCTGCTCCCAGAAATACAGGGGCCGATGTCAATGAGAGATCATCTCGGGAGATACTGGCTGTACAAACAGCATATTAGCAGGCTCCAGGGGATCATACAGGCTAAATTAAAACTTTTAAAACCACAAACTGGGACAATACACTCGCAGGGCTGCACACCACATGACCTGGAGTGTGGCAAATAGCTGTCCACTCCACCAAGAAGAAATACTACACACCAAGTTTACAAATACCTTACAGACCAGCATACTCCATGGAGGAGAAGCATGAGCCGATGACCAGAACACTAGCAACATCATTCACACTGAATCAGGCTCCTTCCAATCCAGCACTGCTACTTGAAATGGACCAGGAGGTTACATGGCTTGTAACCCAGCCCAAGTGCAATGTAACAATACATACTGCTACACATGAAATTACACAGGCTATTAAGCACAAAACAGCTAGAAAAGCTCCTGGTCCCAATCACTTTCAAAACCGTGTCACCAAGGAGTTCACGAATAAAGCTATAGAGCATCTCACACACATGACGAATACCATTCTACAACATCAACACTTCCCTGTCCTGATGTTCAGGAAGCCAGGGAAATACCACTCCCTACCACAAAATTACGGAGCCGTTAGCCTGCTGAGCTCCCTGAATAAGATTGTTGAGAAGATGATTCTCAAACATCTTACTATGCACTGCATCACCAATGACTCGCTGAGACTGGAGCAATTTGGATTCAGCAATCACCACTCCACAACACAACAACTCCTCCGTGTAGTAGAACATATTACACACACCCCCAACACCAACAAAGCTACAGGAGCACTGTTCCTGGTCTTCAGTCATCAACGGCACAATCGTCTCATTCGCAAAATCTGCACTGCTAGTCTCTCCGATGAGCTCATACATCTTACACACTCATATCTCACCCACAGAAGCTTCAACACCGATGTTCAGGGCAAACAGTCAACACAACACAGTATACAAGTGGGAGTACCCCAAGGCAGCATCCAAGGGCCCCTCTTGTTTAATCTCTACGTCAATGACTTTCCAACTGAACAAAACACAATGGCAACCATCTATGCAGATGACACTACCATCCTAGTGCAAGACTGGAAACCATCAGGCATAGTTCGCAACGGCAAACAAAACTGCCTAGCTGGAACGACAGTGTGTTAAAGCAAATGCTGACAAGTGTGAAGCAGTTCTGTTCACTGACACACCATAACAACTGCACAAACATTACGTGTTCTGGCATACCCACAAGCTCTGGAATGAAAATTAAGATCGCAGGAGCAAAGAAGGCAGTGAACACACCGTCAGCCAATAGCCCACTGGCAAGGACCACACCACGACGGAAGCAGGCCCCTAGACAAAGAGAATATAAGTGCCGCTCCTGCCAGCCTCGGCCACTCAGTATTTGGACAGGATTAGGACAGTATACGGACAGGCCTAGCGCAGAATGCTACAATAACAGTTATTAGTGATCCACAAGCTGTGTGTCAAACTTGCACGAACATTGTATATAGCAAAGGACTCACATTTATACTGCATGTCGCCTGTTGCTTGCGACACCATTGTAAATTCCAGGTTAAGCATTGTCAAGCTTCTTATTTGTAATAAAATCTATGAATGTTGTTTGCTTGAATTGTTGTATAGCATTTTGAGAATGCAGCATCCTTTAGGCACCCTATAAGAGATGAGTGGGTAGGACCCCACGTTAAGACTGCAGACAAATAACACTACACACACGCCCAATATGTTTCAGTGTGAAAGCCAAATACTTCAGTGACAGGCCAACTGAGCAAATGCAAGGCTCAAACAGTGTTACTCTAAGCTCAACAGGTAAAGCACACTGAATGGGAGTGTATCGAGGTCCGTGTACATGATACTGATTAGACCCATGATGATACATGCAGCTGCAGTCTGGGGTTACGTGGCTCTGACCGCCTGTGCCGCCTACAGGTGATACAGAACAAAGTGCACCACAGTCCACACACACTGTCGACCTTCACAGAGAATGCTGCCTTGAGACTCACACACAGATATTCAAAAAACTCACCACACGACTGTACAGGAACTTGAGACACTCTGACAATCACTTCATTCTTAACCTGGGAAACTATGACCACAACCACGGGTGAAAACACAACTGCTGAAAAACGCTTCTATCTAGGGACAATTAATCACCTGTGGACAGCACAAGCTCACAGACAAAATAAACACTGGTGAATCCGTGCATTACAGCAAAACTAAATGGCATTGCCAGCTGCAAATATCTAGCTGACCAACTGACAATACGGGAAAGCAGTATTGCACACTAAACATAAACATATCCAACCAAACCTCTTTATGGCCAATTGACCACTCGTATAATGACCTTGGCATGTTACAAGTACAGATGCTGCAGGTGGCCCCGGAGACACTCAGGTGCACAGCCCAGGAGTACCCCTCCTCAATAGGACTGACACTCGTAAAGAGTGTTTTAAGCTGCGACAATGGTATCGAGCATCGCACGATACCCAAAACTAGTGACAACCTCACCCTTGCAGACAGAAAGAAACTGCTACTGCTCTTACTATCTGTCCAGACTATTGCAGAAGTTCTTTGCCTTTGGTGCTTGCCTCGTCACTTTTCTCCCTCTGCCCTTAAAACTGCTACCTTCTGCTCACTTCTCGACCACTTCTATCGCCTCAAAGTGCCTGTAGTAGTGGGTAATCCTACGGACAACATCATGACCCCACATCCTGTGCACTTCTCAATTGTAACAAAGCAAACAGAGGTGATGGTAGAACTTCGGTGATGGTCACCATGTCAGTGTGGGTGTGGAGTAGCTTCGCCCTTTAAAGAAAAAGGCATTACCACGAATTGGACCTGGGTCCTCCACATAGCAGCAAGATATACTGACCTCTGAGCTGCTCAAATGGACAAGAGAGAATTTAGCATTAATTGCAATGCTTGCAACCATAACAATCACAATATAAATAATTTCCATAGAGAATATGCATTGAAGCTTAGGGTTAAGAAAACTGTTTTATATTCAGGTGCAACACCCTTTTAACATCTGCCAGCCAACATTAGGAGCAATCTGGAAATCCCCAAATATTCAAAATTGAAGTAAAAAATGTTTTATTAGCCAGTCCACCAATAATTTACCTGGATATGTGAATTTACCTACCTGTCCCACCTCAGATACACAACGCACAAACACTTTCTAACAGAAAACCATATTTAGCCATGCAACATATTCTCTAGGAGCAGACAGGAATGGTAGATGGTTTACTCCACGGAGGGAAGCTGGCAGCAGCTTTGGAATGCCTTTTGAAGTGGTGATTCCATCATAATAATAGCCTATGTGCAGGTACGGTTGGTTCTCCACGGAACAGAAACTACTGTACCGGTCCCAACGTGGCATTGACAGCATAAAGGGCATTGCACAGGAAGGAAGTATATGAATTTATCAGAATAAGTTTAGATGACAGTGTCCTGTGTAAAATTAAATGCCCATTTAGCATGAAGTATTAAATCAAGATAGTGGCAGAGCAGTTTAAGTAGCAGGGCATTGGCTTTTTGCAAGTAGTTGCTTCTCTGTATATTTATAAAAATAAAATGATGTAGAACTGATCCCCTTGAATAATGATTAATGTTAGCAGATTAGTAGTAGATGAAAATGGTTGTTAGTAGTTCAGTGGCACTTCTCACTTACTCGTTTTACACCCCTGAAGGCTCTCATCGATGATGGAGCTGTTGGAATATTACATGTGAATGAATGGCTGAACTCGATAATTTTCAAGGTATTCAGTATTCTTGTACAGTGCATTCAAAACAAAGTTATATAAAAATGAAGAGGGATGTGTACTTCATAAACTGGCTTGACAACAAGCACACAACAAAGCAGTGTGATGTAGCTTACTCAAGCACCTCAGTTTCGCAGGAGACCCTGAGGCAACAAGTACACACATCATGTTTGCTCACTGTTTTTTATTGCTTGTGCTCGAGCACAGTATGAAATGTATTAATTTTTATGGAGTCAGCTATCCGTCCAATTTCCTTCTCCAATCTTGGGCTGCTTCGCATCTCTAATTAATTTGTCATTAACAGGATGTTAATTGTAATATTCCCTTTAATGAACTCATTTTCAGCAAATTGCTAAGCTGGTAATCTTCCTTTCTGTATTGAATAATAATAGTAACTCTGACATTTACATGAAGAGGCATACCAGCAGCAGCAGTTAGCTGTCTTTTAAACTTCATTTGATGCATCCAGAACATTGGAGATATACTGCAATGTCAGTAGGACATATTTACTAAGAAAAATCATACACGACACACTTGCCTCCACTGAACGCATCCACACCCATTAATGTACAGGCAAAAATCCACAAAACCTAACATTCTAGAAGTGGAACAAAATGAATAATATTTTTCAAATACAGTGCTTAAAAAGTTTCACACTGCCCCCACAGCTTGCATACTTTGTTTTTAACCCATTTGTGGGCACATTTTTTGTAGCAGCCCTGTAAAGTTAATTGTTTTGGTATCATTTTAGAAGTGTCAACTACATTTAATTTTTGATTATTTTATTTTTGTGATTTAGGAGCAAAAAACTATAGTGGTAAGTATACTTGCCACTGTCTTTAGTAAGCTGTTATGAGTTACTACTACATGTGAAAAAAAGGAATTTTCTGTTTTTATTTGACTATCTATTTTACAATCCTAGAAACTTCATTTAACACTACATAAAGAAACCAGCTGAGACAAGTCACAATAGCATATATTGCAGAATGAAACAATGTGTTCTGTTGTAACAAGTGACAACAGCACTGATGTCATGACAAACAGACACCAGTTGTTTAGCATATTATCACAAAAGGTCAACCACATCCAGAGGAGGTAAAACATTTTCCCAAGAGCATAGTAAAACAACTAAATTAGTGGTAAGTATGGTCAGTTGGTGGTAAGTATCCTTTCTGCAGTCCAAAAAAGAAATTAATTTTGTGGTAAGTATATTCCCCTTGTATCATGGAAAAATTACTTTGGTAGTAAGCATACTTCCCAGTGGCCTTCAAAACAACATTATTTGGTGGCACATATATTTGCAACTGCTTCTGAAAGGAACAAGTGACATTTAATGACAATTAAAAGCTACATTTCATAACAGACAGAAAGTTCAGCTGGTGCAGCAAACTAACATCAGGTGCCAGGTGCATACAGAGCTCGTATGTTGTGTTCTCAGGAATACAGTAAAGAAATACAGTTGATGGTAAGTATACTCCCCACATCCTGTGAAATGGTTAAATCAGGAACTTCTCTCACAATATATCGAGTGAGGTGGCACAGTGGTGAGCTCACTGGACTCACATTCAGGGCGACTAACAGTTAAAGTCCATGCATTACTCTCCTGTGGCAACCTGTTCATCTCAGAGTAGCCCTTTCAACCTACAGCCTCAATTATCTGCTGGATGTATTCCAATCTCTGTTTTCCTCTACAGTTTTTGCTCTCTACAGCTCCATCAAGTCCACCCAGACTTGGGTTTCCTGAGCTTTCTTTAAATCAGTACAGGCAAATGCCGAGATGGTTTCTCTGAAAGGGCACAATAAATAGCCTTCCCATCCTTGAAACAATCAGAGTTTGTGCTCAGACACTAAAGACCTCAATGTTTATGGGACATTAAACACTTATCTTCCTTCATTTCTCCTTTCTCAATATTCTTTTGTCTACCAGAAATCACTAAGTACAACTGACTGTGTAATGTAGGTGAAAGCGAATCTGCACTCTCATTTACCTTAGCAGAGTGCACTGTGTCTCCATTCGTTAATGGGACAGTGTGACTCACGTGGGCAGTACAGTCTGTCGACCTGCTGCAAAGAGTCACTTGAGGCTTTTACTGGTCATGAGAGATATACTTAGCAGTAGCTGTGTTTCTTTACTGCATTTATGGGAATACATTGAACTACTTCTGCATGCTCCTGGCATCCAGTGATAGTCCGCTGCACCAGTTTACTTTCTTTTTGTTATGAAATATAGCTTTTAGGGCTGTGAGAAGTATACAGCCCACCAAATAACAGTGTTTTAATGGCTCTTGGAAAATATGCTTTCCATCAAAATAGTTTCTCAAAATGGTTTGGGAAGTACACTTACTGTATTTACCCGAATCTAAGCCGCACTCAAATCTAAGCCGCACCTGAAAAATGAGACTCGAAATCAAGGAAAAAAATTTTCTCGAATCTAAGCCGCACTTGAAATTTGTGCCTCGAAATTCAAGGGGGAGAAACGTTTTAGACCACATCTCCAAACCGAAACAAAGTTGGTCCATTGTAATATGAGACAATTTAGGTCGAATGAATGATGATGCAGCTACAGTAGTTTGGTGCGTGTGGTAAACTTAGCAGTTAAGCTTTACCACGTAGTCATTGCTATGCGTCAGGCTCTCTGTCCGTATTTATACTAGAGAGCCTTTTTCACGTGTTTCGTCTGGTTTGAATTGATTGCTTATTTTTCTTTGATCTGATAAGTGCCGTTCTCTTTGTTATAGGTGTTTCCGTCACTCTAAGCTCAAAATGCATTATCATACTGTGCCATGCATTGTTTGTCGCATTCTGATTATGCGTGTTTACAGCCTGTCACTGCTCGTGGGATGGCTTGCTTTTGCGCACGCTACCGCTGCTTACAATTAAAAAAAAAAAGAGAGAGAGGAATCGTCTCATCAGCGAAACAATGGCAAGAGACTGCTATTTGTTGTTTCTTACACTGCCGCTTTCTTTGATAATGATCAACAAGAACCATATAATAGACTGCATATGATAGATGTTCCAAACGAAAGTTTAGCGAAAAATTTTCTCCGTTTGAAAATTTTTGCAGATGCCTCTTTAGTGCATTACATTCTGCACAGAAATTAGAGCCATCTTAGGTTTAAAAATCTAGTCAGTTGCCGTGCTTCATTTCTGACTGTATCACTATTCAGCATAGGAATAATACCAATATAAACATGATATATATATTCTTCTGCGTTTGCTGTTGTCTCACTATAGTTTCGTAGTTTATTAGGAAGACAGGATTTACATGAGATAGCAGGAAAGACGTAGGAATACATGGCAAAATGTTTACATTCGTATTATTCTTATGGTGAAGAGAATACTGCATGTGATTCACAATTCATAAAAGTTGGTAATAACAACCATCTCTTGTCACAGGTAGGACAAAAATTCAGAATGTAGACTTGGCCATATTGACAAACATCCCAAACAGTCTTCCAGTCGGATTTTCGTAGCACATTGAAAGGCTGCAACATTCGGAGATGAAGAATATGGAATTTGTATTTACTTCGTTGGATAAAGTATGAAAATGCAGTGGTCGAAACTTGGGGCAGAGAAAAAAGCTCATCTTCCACCCCCCAGACCCGTTTTTTTTTAATTTGTTTACTGACGCAGAGGTTTTGGCGCCAGTATTTATCTATGTGCCTGCAAAGCATGCCTGTGTAGTGCTACATATATTCAATGGCAGAAGTTAGTTGTGGCAGCACCTACCAACATTTTTCAGAACTTCCGCTTACTTTGCACTTGATTCTAAGCCGCAGGCGATGTTTTGGATTACAAAAACCGGAAAATAGTGCAGCTTAGATTTGAGTAAATACGGTATTACACAATTATGTCTTTTGTGAATCTCGGGAAGCATACTTGCCAACCACTTAGTGGTTTTACAAAGCTTTTGGGAATATATATTACCATCTGTAGATGTACCTGGTATCTTGTGATAGTACACTGTACCAGATGCATAAAAATTGCTACATCAAACAGTTTGTGGCTATTCTAACAGATATACATAAGGCACTACATTCTAAAATATTTGCATCTTTAACTGAAAAGAAAGCAACTAGAGGTAAAGTTCTCTTGCCATTTGTAAAAACAGTCGCAGATCGCAACCTCCGAGTGCTATGAAGAGAAGGTATTGACGCAGTGCTTAAACCAAACTGAAGACCACAACAGCAGCCATACCCAAGTAAATTGCTATGCACTAGTTTCAGTGAATTTGACAATGATGTGGCTGCTTTCATGGTGGCCCAGTCATATTGTGGGGTAAAAATACGTTTTGTTTATAACAAGTTGTATACCAATAAAAACATCACACACAGATACTCTTTATAAAATTATTTAATTGTATAGATAAAAAATCTACTCACCAAGCAGTGGCAGAACACACACATAAAAGACTGTTGTGATAGGGAAGCGTTTGGAGCCAGTGACTCTTTCTTCAGGCTGAAGGGTTGCAGGGGAAGCAAGAAGGGTGAAGGAAAAGGACTGGAGAGGTCTAAGAAAAGGGGTAGATTTTGGGAAAGTTACCCAGAACCGTGGGTCATGGGTGACTAACCGTACAGGATGAGAAGGAAAGACTAATTGTTGGGGACTGCATCGGGCAAGATTCGGAAACCTGAGAGCTTAAAGGTGGAAGACAGGGTAATATGCAAGACAGAGATTACTACTAAAACTGTACGTGAGTTAATAAGAGTGAGAAGCTAAGTGTATTGTATGCAACAGCTGTTGGAGGGGGCAGTGAAAATAGATGGGAAAGACAATGAAAGATGTAGAAAGCTAAAACGGAGTGAAGCACAGAGTAATTACAGTGAAGAAAGGTTGAGACAGGAGAAATTAACGTAAATTAAGGCGAGGTGGGTGGTGAGAGCCAAGGACACGTTGTAGTGCTAGTTCCCACCTGCGGAGTTCTGAGAAACTGGTGTCTGGCAGAAGAATCCAGGTGGCATGTGTGGTGAAACAAGTGTCGAGGTCACGTATGCCATGTTGTAGAGCGTGCTCTGCAACAGGATATTGTGAGTTTCCAGTATATACACTATGCCTATGCCCATTTATCCTAACTGATAATTTGGTGGTAGTCATGCAGATGTAGAAAGCTGAACAGTGTTTACATAATAGCTGGTATATGACATGTGTCGTTTCTATTTTTCGCCTGATCCGCAGTTCTGGGTGACTTTCCCAAAATCTACACCTTTTCCTGGAACTCTCCAGGCCTTTTCCATTACCCTTCTTCGTTCCCCTTCAATGCTTCTATCTGGAGGATCCACTGGCTCCGAAAGCTTGCCAATCACAACAGTGTTTTATGTGTATGTTCTGCTGCCACTTGGTGAGTAAATTTTTTATCTATTCAATTAAATAATTTCAATATAATAGAAGGAAACATTCCACGTGGGAAAAATTATATATAAAAACAAAGATGAGGTGACTTACCGAACAAAAGCGCTGGCAGGTCGATAGACACACAAACAAACACAAACATACACACAAAATTCAATACATCACGTACCCTCCTCTCCACAATTCTTCGAACACATAGTTTTGCCTTTTGTAAAAAATCACTGCGTTTCTGTATAACATACTTGGAGTCAAAGTGTCCAACATCTATTACAATCATAAACAGAAGAAAGAAAGTCATTGTATTTATTGGCAGTATTACCCAATCAAATATTTTGAAAGAGTTCCAGTGGTATAAATTTACAAAATCTTACAAATAAATATATACGTTTATTCTTTAAATCAATTCTTAGCAATAACATAATAGTATAAATTGCAGAATCAATATAGCCAATTTTAATGTAATGACTGCAATACAAATACAAAATAACAGCGGTAAGTTATAACAAATGAGAGAGAGGCATTTAGACAATGTTTCATTACAGTGTGAAACTTATTAGAATTAAAATGAAGCCATAGTGAATTATTACATTCCAAAAATAATAATTATTGTGCTCTTTCACCCCAAAATAATACATTCATTAGGTAATATATACTTTTAATTTCAGAAATTTTTACAACAGCTCTGGACTTCACTGCCTCGATGAATTTATTACATGTGTCAATGAATGAGGGTTGATAACACTGCTTTAGTCATTCAGTTGTTCGTCATGTGATATTCGCAATGTTCTTAATAACTTCTTATGTAAAGTTCTATCATCAAAAAGATAATCTACGTAAGTTTTAAAAGTCGCGAATCTTTAAACAACAACTTGAAAATGGGTATATCAGTATTTTGTATACATTCTAGCATTGCTAGATTTACTTTTAAATTTTAAAGTATATGAGCAGATTGAGCTACTTTCCATCCAGAAAATTTGCTGTTGGCAAGACCTCACTACAACAAAAAATGGTCTTTCCGGAGTCAAATGCTAAAGAATTCATAAATACCAGCATTGTAAGTGATACAAACAGGTATTAAGCAACGGGCATAAATATCGTTCTGCTTGATGAGAAAAAAAAGTAGGTAGATGAAAGAGTAAATTGGGTGCAAGGATTGAACATAAACTCACCCAAATTGCAAAGGTTTTTTTTTAAAAAAAGAATTACAGATAAAGAGTTTTCTAGAATGAGATTTTCACTCTGCAGCATAGCGTGCACTGATATGAAACTTCCTGGCAGATTAAAACTGTGTGCTGGACCAAGACTCAAACTTGGTGATCATAATGCCAGACCTGTGTTGCCATTTTTGGAGGTAAATCTCGTATCTGGAAAGAGATGACAGTTAGGGTACTATGGGCGAGCAGCTGCCATCAATTTTTGATGGTGCAGAACCCACAATAGTGCAACTGCTGCCTAGTCCAAAGGCACCTGTTACCAGTCTTACCCCACAATAGTGTATCGAATCCAGGCGTAATGTCGAAGCTATAAAAAGTCATATGAGAGATTCCTGTAATCTAGGTGTGACTGCACCAATGCTGCATACAGGCATATCAAACTAGAGTGGACCACACCGCGGTTGGTGTCGCTGAGGCATAGAAGAGCATTCAGGTGCGACCTACATGTCTGCTTTAGTTGACAAAGACGGGGAAGCCATGTCAACTAGGCATCAAAGACCGGTCCTAAAAAACACAATGACAGAAATGCATAACGTAAGTCATGGCAGCCAAAAAATGGATGCTATGAGTGAAAGCCCAGGATTGTGCTTGGTGTATTGCTCCGTGCATTCTGCCTCCAGCAATAGCCGTCGCGGACGAACAGAAAAGATGGGGACACCATATGTCATGCAGCTGCCGCCAGATCATTGATAGCCACAAAAAGGAGAGCGACACTCAAAACAGAACCTTGTTCAAGCCCCTTCTTCTGCAGGGGGGGATGCTACAGGAGGCACCAACCTTTACCCAAAAAGTGAGACATGGAAGAAAGTTCTGGATACAAATCAGGAGTGGGCCATGGAGGCCCCACTCCTTTAAGGTGGCAAGGACGTTATGGCACCATGTGGTATCATAAGATATATACGCAGATCAATGAAAACTGCAACAAGGAACTGATGCTGAGCAAAAGCTGTTCAGATAGCACACTTCAAGTGGACTAAATTATCTTCAGTAGAGCGCCCTTGGCGAAAAGCACCCTGGATCGAAGCTAAAAGATCCGGGGATTCAAGGACACAATACAGCTTTCGACTAACCATATGTTCAAATAACTTGCAGGACACTGAGTAAACAATCTGGACGACAGCTGTCCGTTTGAAGAGGCAATTTATCTGATTTCAAAATTGGAATAACAGCATTTTCTCGCTACTGGGAAGAGAATTCTGCATTGCACCAGGAATGGTTAAAGAAAGGCCAGGTACACTGATGGAAAATTTTGCAACGCCAAAAAATAATTAATGTAGAGTAATGAAATACCAGGAATATATTTGTTGAGACAACGTATGTAAAGTGATTAATGTTGCAGCATCAGAGATCAATGTAAGTGTGAGATAAGCCACTGCAAATGTAAAAGTAAATGGTGGTATGCTGTTGTACTCGTGTCATGTGTCAGTTTGTGGGATGGAGTTCCATGCTTGTTGCACTTGGTTGGCCAATATAAGGACAGTTAATGATGTTTGTGGCTGGGTTGAAGCTGTCATCAGATAATGTCCAATATGTGCTCGATTGGAGGTAGAGCTGGTTAGTGTTGACACACTATAGCATGTTGGCTTACAACAGCAGTATGTGAGCAAGTGTTATCCTGTAGGAAAACACCTCCTGGAATGCTGTTTGTGAATGGCAGCACAACAGGTCAAATAACCAGACGGACATACAATTTTGCAGTCAGCGTTCGTGGGATTCATACAGACAGTTTTGTCAGTGGAAAAGCGAAAGCCATTGTCGATGCTCCAGGAGTAAAGACAATCAAGACATTGCTGAAGATGCCACTAAGTGAGACAGGTTCATAGAGAACTGCAATAGAATGCAAAATCGTCAAAAAAAGGGAGCGGGAGATGTCCGAGGATCAGACCCCATACGTACTTCGAAAACTCGTCTTTTAAAAGTTCCTCAAGGAGATGGGGCAGTTGGCCCCATGTGTAGAGAGTACAAACGATACTAGTCCTCCAACAAATGTCATAGACTTTCTCCAAATTGAAAAACACAGCCAGTCTGGGATTTCCACAGAAAACCATTCATGACATGGGTAAACAAAGTGGGTGATGGCCAGAAGGAAGTTGTTTGTCCTTACTGGGCTTAGGTGTGGGTATGACAGTGGCTTCATGACAGTGGCTGGAAAACATGCCCTCTGCCCAGGTCCGGTTGTATGTATTAAGCAAAAAGTGCTTGCCCACAAGAGAAAGGTGCTGCAACATTTGAAAGTTAACAGTGTCTGGTCCAGGGCGGAGGATTGAGATGAAGTGAGAGCGTGATCTAGCTTCCTCATAGTAAAGGCAGCACAGTAACACTCATGATTCTGAGAACAGAAGGGTATTGCCTGAGTCTTCTCTGCTCATTTCCAATAGAGGTAGGCAGGACAATAGTGGGAGGAGCTCAAAATTTCTGCAAAATGGCGACCCAAGGTGTTGGAGATAGCAATAGGGTACACGATGATATTGTCTGCTACTGTCAGGCCGAAAATTGGGGAATGGATCTTGCTCCCAGAGAACCGTTGGAGGTTGGTGCACACGAAGGTAGAGGGGGGGGTGAAACTGTTAAAAGAACTAGTGAATGAAGTTCAGCTACCTTTTTGGTTATCCTGAAGAATGCGAATTGCATCGCAGCAGGCTTCAGTCCACCACAGGACTGGGACACAGCATGGTAAAGAGGAAGTGTGAGGAATGGAATGTTCTGCGATGGTAAGGATAATGTTTGTAAGAAATTCCACCTGGTCTTGACAACTGCGGAAATCGTGTTCGTTGAAGGTCGCCAGGGAGGAGTAAAGTCTCCAGTCAGCCTTAGTGGGCTGCCATTTCGATGTGCACAGAGGTCGGGTAGGAGTCAGCAAATGGATAGCACACAGGAAATGGTCGCTCGAGTAGGTGTCAGAGAGAACGGACCGTTCAAGATGATGTGCAGGACGGGCAGTGAAGAAGGAAAGGTCCAAATGGGAATAGGTGTGTGACGAGTCTGAAAGCAACATGGGTGCTTCTGTGTTAAAGAAGACAAGGTTAAGTTGATTAAGAATGGCAGCAAAGAGTGCACCTCTCGGATAGGTTCTGGAAGAGCCCCAAATGGGATGGTGTGCATTAAAGTCCCCAAGCAGCAGAAATCGGCGAGGAAGCTGCCCTATAAGCTGGAGGAAGTCGAACCTGGTGACATCGAATGACGGAGGGATGTAAATGGTAGAAAGGGAAAAGCTCAAGTGAGGAAGGAAAAGACAAACTGCAACAGCTTGATGACTGGTAGTCAGGGAGATGGATGGGTTGACTATGAATGTCATCCCATATGAGCAGCATGACTCCCCCATGAGACAGAATGCCAACCTCGAACAGAAGGTCAAAACAGACCAGGAAGAAATGCGAAAGCTCAAAGCAGTCGTGAGGATGCAATTTTGTTTCCTGAAGGCAGAGTACAAGTAGAAGCTGCGATTCTAAAAGCAGTCATAAATCCTCTTTGTTGGATCAAAGGCTGCAAAAGTTCCATTGGAGGACAGTCACGATGAGGACAATACGAAGGGGTGTCACCTCGGCAGCTGCCGAGTGCCAGTCTGCGAAAACTCGCTGCTACAGGGCACAGAGGCAAGAGGATCCTGCTCCATGAGGTCCTACAGAAGTGTCGGCTTTCTTCTGCTGTTGAAATGAGGAATCCAGGGCATGTTGTCTGTAGTTCAACAATGTCTAGATGATCAATACTGCAGTTCGATTGCATCTGCGTTATTACTTTGTGCCAAGAAGGGCTCTCAGCAAGGGTAGTGTCCAGGCATCGTGGCGTGTACCGTGGCAATGTTGTTCGGACATGGAGGAGATACAGAGAGACAGGAACTGTCGGTGACATACCTTGCTCATGCCACCCGAGGGCTACTAATGCAGGGGGTGACTGCTACCAATGGATTATGGCTCTGAGGAACCCTGACAGCAATGCCACTGTGTCGAATAATGCTTTTCGTGCAGCCACCGGACGTCACGTTACGACTCAAACTGTGTGCAATACGCTGCATTATGTGCAGTTTCACTCCACACATCCATGGCGAGGTCCATCTTTGCAACTGCAACACCGTGCAGCACGATACAGATGAACCCAATAACAAGCTGTATTGGACTGCTCAGGATTGGCATCATGTTCTCTGCACCAATGAGTGTCACATATGCCTTCCGACGATTGTCAGAGATGTGTTTGGAGGCAACCCCGTCACGTTGAACTCTTAGACACACTGTCAAATGAGTGAAGCAAGGTGGAGGTTCCCTGCTGTTTTGGGTGGGATTATGGGGGGCTGATGCACACTGTTGGTGGTCATGGTAGGCACCATGACAGCTGTGCTATAAGTGAATACCATCCTTATATTAGAACAAATAAGCCCTCGGTCACAAATATTAAGTCAAAATTGACCAGGTTTCGATGCTACTATGAGCGTCATCTTCAGAATAAGACTAACTGTTCTAAAATATATTAGGTATATAATACATTAATAAAATTAAAGTTTGTACTGACTGGAAAAGATGCAGTACAAACTTTAATTTTATTAATGTATTATATACTTTATATGTTTTAGAACAGTTAGTCTAATTCTGAAGACGACGCTCATAGTAGCGTCGAAACCTGGTCAATTTTGACTTAATATTTCTGACAGAGGGCTTATTTGTTCTAATATAATTCTGACATGGGCACTGAACCTTAGCAGCTATGTTCAAAGTTTTATGAATGCCATCCTCCGACCAATAGTGCAGACATATTGGCAACATATTGGCGAGGCATTCGTCTTCGTGGATGACATTTCGCATCCCCATTGTGCACATCTTGTGAATGACTTCCTTCAAGATAATGACATCACTCGACTAGAGTGGCCAGCATGTTCTCCAGACATGAACCCTATCAAACATGCCTGGGATAAATTGAAAAGGGCTGTTTATGGGCAATGTGACTTGCCAACCACTCTGAGGGATCTACGCCGAATCGCCGTTGAGGAGTGGGACGATCTGGACTGACAGTGCCTTGATGAACTTGTGGATAGTATGGTACGACGAACACAGCCATGCATCAATCCAAGAGGACGTGCTACTGGGTATCAGAGGTACCCGTGTGTACAGCAGTCTGGACCAACACCTCTGAGAGTCTCGCTGTATGGTGGTACAACATGCACTGTGTGGTTTTCATGATCAATAGAAAGGGCGGAAACGATGTTGATCTCTATTGCAAATTTCTGCACAGGTTCAGGAACCGAGGAGATGCAAAACGTTTTTTGATGTGTGTGTGTATGTATGGGATAGGCATCAGTTGTTTGGTAAGTGGTGCTTAGGTGTGTGTGTGTGTGTGTGTGTGTGTGTGTGTGTGTGTGTGTGTGTGTGTGAGAGAGAGAGAGAGAGAGAGAGAGAGAGAGAGAGAGAGAGAGAGAGAGAGAGAGTGGAGGGGGGGAAACCGTGGTTGGTAAGACCTTTTCCCTTTTTGTAAGAGTGTAGTGGATTTGTTTACGGTTCATTGAGGTAATTTATGTTTGATTAATTTGGTATTATTTTTTGGGGGTATTTATTTGCTTATATCGGTGGGTTTTATGGAGTGTGGTCTGGTGTTGTTGATTTGTGGCAGTTGGTAGTATTGTGCACCTTGGTTGAGCTATATAGGTCAAGTGAAATTTGCAGTACCAGGTTTTTGTGTCTGGTTTCATGGTATCTCTGGCTATGTTTGAGCGGTATAGACCAAGTGAAAGTTTCAGTGTATGTGTGGGTTTCTAGTATCACTGTCTTCATTGGAGCTGTTTAGTTCAGGCAAAATGTATGATACCAATAGCTGTTTTTTGCAGTTTTGGGGTGGGATGATTGTTGAGGGTTTGTTGAGGATTTTGTGTGCATAATTTTTGGTTTGATATTTATTTTGGAATGGTGTCATGATACTTATTGTTGTGTGTGCTGATTGACACTGCCCAAAACCCCTACTTCGAGCGGTTCCCCCATTAGTTTCACTTTATTTCTGGTGTTAAATATTCCACTTGTTAGGGCCTGTTTATGTTTGTTCATGGGTGTAGTGACAGATGTCGTGGTCTCCATATTGAAAATGCTTGAAATAGGAGTGTCAGCATCTTGAAGATGCCACGGGTTAAAGCAAATAAGAGAACAAGAACTTTTGGTAATCCCCTGCTGCCTATGTCTGTAAAATATGCTAACAACAAATTATGGCTAGTGCTTCTCTGCTCGAATTGATAATTATGAAATTACTTGTAGATTTGTTATGTCAGGGGTAAAACAGCGATTTTGAAAATATCCACTGCTTGTCCTATACTATTTAGCTGCTATTTTTATATAATACTTCAAACAAAACATTCATGTAATGGGACACAGACTACTGTCAGCTCTCTATATATGGTTAAAGTCAGGATCTATATAATAGTATTAGTATGCAGAATTTACCTTCTGGAGCCCAGGTATTCTTATAAATTATGGACACCTTGTCTCATGGGGTATTTTTTTACTTCATTTTTAAGGATTTGGGGATTTTTGTTTGCCTGTCCGTCTCTTGTCATACAGTTACACTTTTGTAGCAGAATATAAAGCTGTAATCTGAACCGTACGGAGAGGTGCACAGTCTACATGGAAATATGCCATTGGTACTTGAGGGAACATAGATATATTAATGCTTAAATTCACATCATTGATTTTCCACAATAGTATTTGTTTTATAGTCTGTTATAAACCAGCGTTTGGCATTCTGTGTCATCCTCAGACAATTTCTGATGATGTCCTAAAAAGCCAAAATCTGATTCATAACGAACTGTAAAATAAATGACTTTGATCATGCTGAGCACCACAGCTGAGACCAATATTAATGATTATATGTGTTATTACATATTTATCATGTTGCAGTTGGTTTCACTGATTGAACATCTTCAAATTGCCCATTTGTGTCATGACTTTACACATGTAGGCCACCTGAATATGTTCAGTGAACAAATCTGGTCATAACACAATAAATGTGTAATAATACAGCTTAGATGGTTATTAATATGAAATAAATATTATTGTGGCACATCAATCATGTGTATTTCCAGGGTTGCCGCATGTTCTGGAAATCAGGGAATTTCAAATGTATCAGGGAAATTTGAAAAGAGCACTGGAAAAATCTTGTTTTTGTCTCAGTAGATGAAATGGTTTATTTACTGAGATGTCATGTGTCATCACTGGCTGCATGCAGCTGAGTACGTGCGTAACTTCCCCTACTCCCTTATTCTTACTGCTTTTCCCCTTTATACCACTCCCCTCGAATTGCAGTCAGTACCGCCACCACTTCTTGCCACTAGCCTAGCAGCTATCGATGAGAGACAGGGAGACAGGAGGAGTGGTTATTTGAATCTGATTCTCAGAGATTGTTGACGCATCAGCCAGAGGTGGTGATCACGTATACATGAGTTGTGTCTGGGTGAGTGTCTGAATATCTGTGTGCTCCTGTTTTGTGACAAAGGGTATGGCGGAAGTTTAGTTGTGAGAATGTTATTGTCTTTTTTACATGCCTGGATGTGGCTCAGCAATCATCTTTAGCGTGAGTTGCTACTATCCTCATTAGTGTTGATTCTCAGAGTATTTGTGCAACTCACCAGCTACACAACCGGCAGGCCGGAAAGGACAGAAGGAAGACTCCCTTGAAGACTTGCTACATCCCTCCAGCCAATCAACACATGAGTCTCCCTCTGCCAACTGGAAAGGCTCGAAAAAGTCCAACAAAGGCAAATGGTCTTCTCTTTCGCTGACCCAAAGATCCTCTTTGACGGTGTCGCCATGTGATACCTTCTCCTGGCCGGCCTCCATGTCGCCAGTGTGCCCCACCAACCTTTCTTGTGCCCTGGATTCCTCATGTCGACAGCAGAAGAAAGCCGACACTTCTGTAGGACCTCATGGAGCAGGATCCTCTTGCCTCTGTGCCCTGTAGCAGCGAGTTTTTGCAGACTGGCACTCGGCAGCTGCCGAGGTGACACCCCTTCGTATTGTCCTCATCGTGACTGTCCTCCAATGGAACTTTTGCAGCCTTTGAACCAACAAAGAGGATTTATGACTGCTTTTAGAATCGCAGCTTCTACTTGTACTCTGCCTTCAGGAAACAAAATTGCATCCTCGCGACTGCTTTGAGCTTTTGCATTTCTTCCTGGTCTGTTTTGACCTTCCGCTCGAGGTTGGCATTCTGTCTCATGGGGGAGTCATATGGGATGACATTCATAGTCAACCCATCCATCTCCCTGACTACCTGTCATCGAGCTGTTGCAGTTTGTCTTTTCCTTCCTCACTTGAGCTTTTCCCTTTCTACCATTTACATCCCTCCGTCATTCGATGTCACCAGGTTCGACTTCCTCCAGCTTATTGGACAGCTTCCTCGCCGATTTCTGCTGCTTGGGGACTTTAATGCACACCATCCCATTTGGGGCTCTTCCAGAACCTTTCCGAGAGGTGCCCTCTTTGCTGCCATTCTTAATCAACTTAACCTTGTCTTCTTTAACACAGAAGCACCCATGTTGCTTTCAGACTCGTCACACACCTATTCCCATTTGGACCTTTCCTTCTTCACTGCCCATCCTGCACATCATCTTGAACGAACCGTTCTTTCTGACACCTACTCGAGCGACCATTTCCTGTGTGCTATCCATTTGCTGACTCCTACCCCACCTCCGTGCACATCGAAATGGCAGCTCACTAAGGCTGACTGGAGACTTTACTCCTCCCTGGCGACCTTCAACGAACACGATTTCCGCAGTTGTCATGACCAGGTGGAATTTCTTACAAACATTATCCTTACTGTCGCAGAACATTCCATTCCTCACACTTCCTCTTTACTATGCTGTGTCCCAGTCCTTTGGTGGACTGAAGCGTGCTGCGATGCAATTCGCATTCTTCGGGATAACCAAAAAGGTAGCTGAACTTCATTCACTAGTTCTTTTAACAGTTTCACTCCCCCTCTACCATCGTGTGCACCAACCTCCGACGGTTCTCTGGGAGCAAGATCCATTCGCCAATTTTCGGCCTGACAGTAGCAGACAATATCATCGTGTACCCTACTGCTATCTCCAACACCTTGGGTCGCTATTTTGCAGAAATTTTGAGCTCCTCCCACTATTGTCCTGCCTACCTCTATTGGAAATGAGCAGAGAAGACTCGGGCAATACCCTTCTGTTCTCAGAATCGTGAGTGTTACTGTGCTGCCTTTACTATGAGGAAGCTAGATCACGCTCTCACTTCATCTCAATCCTCCGTCCTGGACCAGACACTGTTAACTTTCAAATGTTGCAGCACCTTTCTCTTGTGGGCAAGCACTTTTTGCTTAATACGTACAACCGGACCTGGGCAGTGGGCATGTTTTCCAGCCACTGTCGTGAAGCCACTGTCATACCCACACCTAAGCCCGGTAAGGACAAACAACTTCCTTCTGGCTATTACCCACTTTGTTTACCCATGTCATGAATGGTTTTCTGTGGAAATCCCAGACTGGCTGTGTTTTTCAATTTGGAGAAAGCCTACGACATTTGTTGGAGGACTAGTATCGTTTGTACTCTCTGCACATGGGGCCAACTGCCCCATCTCCTTGAGGAACTTTTAAAAGACGAGTTTTCGAAGTACGTATGGGGTCTGCCTCCTCGGACACCTTTATCAAGGAAAATGGTGTACCTCAGGGTTCTGTCCTGAGTGTCGTCGTCTTTGCTGTCGCCATTAACCCTACAATGGCCTGTCTCCTGCTGGGCATCTCTGGCTCTCTTGTTGTTGACAATTTTGCTATCTACTGCTGCTCTCCATGAACCTGTTTCATTGATTGGTGTCTTCAGCAATGTCTCGATCGTCTTTACTCACGGAGCATCGACAGTGGCTTCCGTTTTTCTACTGACAAAAACATTTGTATGAATTTCTGACAGCACAGCTGGTTTCTCCCACCATTTTTACATCTTCGGCCTGTTGCTCTTCCATTCATTGAAACTACAAAATTCCTGAGGCTCCTGCTTTATACAAAACTATCTTGGTCCTCCCATTTCATGCTCCCTGCAGCTTTTTCGATGGGTGTGAACCCTTCACCATCTTGGCTTCGTGCGGCAGTCCATCTTCACCTTGACCTTCATTCACTTTCTAAAGACACTGCACCAGGCTCGCTCTATTGCCTTCAGTTTCACGACCTATGCATGGAATTTTGCAATAGTATCATTGTGTACACTGATGGCTCTTTGACTGACCATGGTGTCGGGTGTGCCTTCAACGTCAACCAACATTTTTTGGTACTGACTTCTGGCACATTGCTCAGTATTTACAGCAGAGCTCTTCACCCTGTATCAGATCATGGAGTACATCTGGTGACATACTCTTTTCAACTGTGTCACTGCTCAGACTCTCTCGGCACCCTTCAAAGCCTCTGTGCACTGTGGACTGTCCATCCCTTAATGCACCGGTTCCAGGAAAGCTTCCACTTGCTCACTTTTTATGGAGCCACTGTGATGTTTATGTGGGTTCCAGGTAATATCGGTCCAAGAGGTTGCTGACACTGCTGCCAAAGCTGCATTCCTCGTACTTCAGCCCAATAATTCTTGCATTCCCTCTGATGATCTCTTGTAGCTTTCTGTCAGGAGGTGGTGTCACTTTGACATCGACACTGGTCCTCCATTCATAGGAATAAGCTCTTGGTTATTAAGCCTCTCCCAGTGGCTTGGACAACCTCCTCTCAGTCCTCCTGCGGCGAGGTCATTTTAACTAGGTTGCATATTGGGCACTGCCTTTTTAGCCATCACCATTTGTTAAGTGGTGCTCCCCCACTACTTTGTGCACATTGCACCCAACTTTTAACTGTCTGCCGTTTCCTGAGGGGATGCCCTTTTTTTTTTACTGTTTACGTTCCCGTTTGGGTTTGCCATCTGAGTTATTGGCCGTTTTAGTGAACAATGCGTGGGCTGTCGACCGTGTTTTACTTTTTATCAGTTGTAGCAATATGGTGAAGGCCATTTAATTTTTAGTTCGGGGCCTCCATTTCCCTATTGCGTACATCGTAGACCTTTCTCCACGTCCCTGTTTATAGCTGTCCTCTCTTCTGTCATTAAACGTTGACATGTAATCATTTTTAACTCCTCTCTTCATCTTTGTGTTTCACAGTTTTGGCATGGACACATATGACCCTAGTTGTTTTTGCGCCCTAAAACAAAATGGGGGAGAAATACAAAGCCCTTACATTCTTTTGTTGACTTATGTCTTTACCTCTCCTCGAGACCTCAAAATTTGTCGGGGAAAAATTCTAAAATGTGTCTGTGGAATCAGAGAAATATCAGGGAATTTCACTTGGAGAAACTTGTGGCAACCCTGATTTTAGGTTTTTATATATGGAAATTATTTTTGCTTCTAGTATTGCAGTTCTGAATTGCTGAGTTCATCTTAAACCAACTCTTGTTATTAATCACAAATACCATTAGGGAATATAACTTCTATAGGCATGTAAGTGTGAGAATCCATGGGTCCCTGAAGAAGCTTTTTCAAGATGTAGAATAAATATTTTTTTCCGCTTAGCTGAAGTACCTCAGAAGATTATGCCATATGAGTAAACTGAGTGAAAGTGTGTTAGCAATCCTTTGTCCAGTTTCATACAGTAAGAGATTTCTAAGTACAAAATGGGCGGAACTGAGCTTCTCGGTTAACTGACCCACATGCTGGTCTCACACGTGATTGGTATCTGCATACCCAGGAACTTAGAACACGGGAGCCTAATTGCCCATTTATCCCCCCCCCCCCCCCCCTGAACCATGGACCTTGCCGTTGGTGGGGAGGCTTGCGTGCCTCAGCGATACAGATAGCCGTACCGTAGGTGCAACCACAACGGAGGGGTATCTGTTGAGAGGCCAGACAAACGTGTGGTTCCTGAAGAGGGGCAGCAGCCTTTTCAGTAGTTGCAAGGGCAACAGTCTGGATGATTGACTGATCTGGCCTTGTAACATTAACCAAAACGGCCTTGCTGTGCTGGTACTGCGAACGGCTGAAAGCAAGGGGAAACTACAGCCGTAATTTTTCCCGAGGGCATGCAGCTTTACTGTATGATTACATGATGATGGCGTCCTCTTGGGTAAAATATTCCGGAGGTAAAATAGTCCCCCATTCGGATCTCCGGGCGGGGACTACTCAAGAGGATGTCGTTATCAGGAGAAAGAAAACTGGCATTCTACGGATCGGATCGTGGAATGTCAGATCCCTTAATCGGGCAGGTAGGTTAGAAAATTTAAAAAGGGAAATGGATAGGTTGAAGTTAGATATAGTGGGAATTAGTGAAGTTCGGTGGCAGGAGGAACAAGACTTCTGGTCAGGTGACTACAGGGTTATAAACACAAAATCAAATAGGGGGAATGCAGGAGTAGGTTTAATAATGAATAGGAAAATAGGAATGCGGGTAAGCTACTACAAACAGCATAATGAACGCATTATTGTGGCCAAGATAGATACGAAGCCCACACCTACTACAGTAGTACAAGTTTATATGCCAACTAGCTCTGCAGATGACGAAGAAATTGAAGAAATGTATGATGAAATAAAAGAAATTATTCAGATTGTGAAGGGAGACGAAAATTTAATAGTCATGGGTGACTGGAATTCGAGTGTAGGAAAAGGGAGAGAAGGAAACATAGTAGGTGAATATGGATTGGGGGACAGAAATGAAAGAGGAAGCCGCCTGGTCGAATTTTGCACAGAGCACAACATAATCATAACTAACACTTGGTTTAAGAATCATGAAAGAAGGTTGTATACATGGAAGAACCCTGGAGATACTAAAAGGTATCAGATAGATTATATAATGGTAAGACAGAGATTTAGGAACCAGGTTTTAAATTGTAAGACATTTCCAGGGGCAGATGTGGACTCTGACCACAATCTATTGGTTATGACCTGTAGATTAAAACTGAAGAAACTGCAAAAAGGTGGGAATTTAAGGAGATGGGACCTGGATAAACTAAAAGAACCAGAGGTTGTACAGAGATTCAGGGAGAGCATAAGGGAGCAATTGACAGGAATGGGGGAAATAAATACAGTAGAAGAAGAATGGGTAGCTTTGAGGGATGAAGTAGTGAAGGCAGCAGAGGATCAAGTAGGTAAAAAGACGAGGGCTACTAGAAATCCTTGGGTAACAGAAGAAATATTGAATTTAATTGATGAAAGGAGAAAATATAAAAATGCAGTAAGTGAAACAGGCAAAAAGGAATACAAACGTCTCAAAAATGAGATCGACAGGAAGTGCAAAATGGCTAAGCAGGGATGGCTAGAGGACAAATGTAAGGATGTAGAGGCCTATCTCACTAGGGGTAAGATAGATACCGCCTACAGGAAAATTAAAGAGACCTTTGGAGATCAGAGAACGACTTGTATGAATATCAAGAGCTCAGATGGAAACCCAGTGCTAAGCAAAGAAGGGAAAGCAGAAAGGTGGAAGGAGTATATAGAGGGTCTATACAAGGGCGATGTACTTGAGGACAATATTATGGAAATGGAAGAGGATGTAGATGAAGATGAAATGGGAGATATGATACTGCGTGAAGAGTTTGACAGAGCACTGAAAGACCTGAGTCGAAACAAGGCCCCCGGAATAGACAATATTCCATTGGAACTACTGACGGCCGTGGGAGAGCCAGTCCTGACAAAACTCTACCATCTGGTGAGCAAGATGTATGAAACAGGCGAAATACCCTCAGACTTCAAGAAGAATATAATAATTCCAATCCCAAAGAAAGCAGGTGTTGACAGATGTGAAAATTACCGAACTATCAGCTTAATAAGTCACAGCTGCAAAATACTAACACGAATTCTTTACAGACGAATGGAAAAACTAGTAGAAGCCAACCTCGGGGAAGATCAGTTTGGATTCTGTAGAAACACTGGAACACGTGAGGCAATATTGACCTTACGACTTATCTTAGAAGAAAGATTAAGGAAAGGCAAACCTACGTTTCTAGCATTTGTAGACTTAGAGAAAGCTTTTGACAATGTTGACTGGAATACTCTCTTTCAAATTCTAAAGGTGGCAGGGGTAAAATACAGGGAGCGAAAGGCTATTTACAATTTGTACAGAAACCAGATGGCAGTTATAAGAGTCGAGGGACATGAAAGGGAAGCAGTGGTTGGGAAGGGAGTAAGACAGGGTTGTAGCCTCTCCCCGATGTTGTTCAATCTGTATATTGAGCAAGCAGTAAAGGAAACAAAAGAAAAATTCGGAGTAGGTATTAAAATTCATGGAGAAGAAATAAAAACTTTGAGGTTCGCCGATGACATTGTAATTCTGTCAGAGACAGCAAAGGACTTGGAAGAGCAGTTGAATGGAATGGACAGTGTCTTGAAAGGAGGATATAAGATGAACATCAACAAAAGCAAAACAAGGATAATGGAATGTAGTCTAATTAAGTCGGGTGATGCTGAGGGAATTAGATTAGGAAATGAGGCACTTAAAGTAGTAAAGGAGTTTTGCTATTTGGGGAGCAAAATAACTAATGATGGTCGAAGTAGAGAGGATATAAAATGTAGACTGGCAATGGCAAGGAAAGCGTTTCTGAAGAAGAGAAATTTGTTAACATCCAGTATTGATTTAAGTGTCAGGAAGTCATTTCTGAAAGTATTCGTATGGAGTGTACCCATGTATGGAAGTGAAACATGGACGATAAATAGTTTAGACAAGAAGAGAATAGAAGCTTTCGAAATATGGTGCTACAGAAGAATGCTGAAGATTAGATGGGTAGATCATGTAACTAATGAGGAAGTATTGAATAGGATTGGGGAGAAGAGAAGTTTGTGGCACAACTTGACCAGAAGAAGGGATCGGTTGGTAGGGCATGTTCTGAGGCATCAAGGGATCACCAATTTAGTATTGGAGGGGAGCGTGGAGGGTAAAAATCGTAGAGGGAGACCACGAGATGAATACACTAAGCAGATTCAGAAGGATGTAGGTTGCAGTAGGTACTGGGAGATGAAAAAGCTTGCACAGGATAGAGTAGCATGGAGAGCTGCATCAAACCAGTCTCAGGACTGAAGACCACAACAACAACAACATCCCTACTTTTGATATTCGTATCTGTAAGTCGCTTTTATTTCTTTAGAACTGCACAATACAAGTTTTTAGGCCTTAAGCTGGTACCTGTGGATCAGTACAAGCCTGTTCTGTTATTCTCCTGAATGTTTCTGGTATGGATGAGTTTAGATCTTGCATCAATAAGTTTGTGACACTGCAAAACATTAGAGTTTTTCCAAAGCCCTCCAGTGCCCCAAGTAAATCATTTTTGTGGACTTGGCAGCAAACACTGTGTGCCACACCATATTTTATGTTTTCCCTTTTTGAGTTTAATCTTATTACTGTCTTATCATTTGTTAATGTGACCTTCCATTTTCTGTAGTTAAAGTACAACTCAATCCATGCAAGGGGAAGACTTTTAATGCCATACTATTTTAGCTCCCCCTCACAGAATTTTTTAATCTAAACAGTCAAAGGCTTTGGCAAGATGACAGGGGGGATAATTTCCACTATTTAATTCTACTGGAATTGAATTTTTGAGATATTATGTTGGATTCTCAGTATAGAACCTTTACTGAAGTCAAACTGTGTTGTTAAAAAGTTACTCTCTGAATGGTGGTTCACCATTCTAAGTGGATTTAGGTTGAAATACTATGCAGAGATGAAGAGGCTTACAAAGGCTGGAATAGGCTGGTGAGATGCACCAAAGCAGTAGTTGGATGAAGACCACAACAGCAGACTTCAACTCAGTTTATTGATGGAAATCCAGCTCTTGCCAAAATTAGCTCTCTCTCTCTCTCTCTCTCTCTCTCTCTCTCTCTCTCTCTCTCTGTCTCTCTCTCTCTGTCTCTCTCTCTCTCTCTCTCTCTCTCTCTCTGACACACACACACACACACACACACACACACACACACACACACACACACACTTCCTTCTAGCTACCACTCCATCTCTCTTACCAGTGTGTTCGCAAGGTGATGGGACATATGATTCATGCCCGGATGATATGGTGGCTCGAGTCTCACAATTTTTGATGAATGCACAGTGTGGCTTTCAACACGGCATTCTGCAGTTGACCGTCTCATTATTTTGCCCACCCATGTCATGAATGGTTTTCTGCAGAAATCCCAGACTGTCGCCGTGTTTTTCAATTTGGAGAAGGCCTATGACACCTGCTAGAGAGCTAGTACCCTCCATACTCTACACATGTGGGGCTTCCGTGGCCACCTACCCTGTTTCCTTCAGACATTTTTAAAAGACTGAGTTTTCGAGGTGCATGAAGGGTCTCCCTTGTTGGACACCTTTATCCAGGAAAATGGTGTGTCTCAGGGTTCCATTCTGAGTGTCATTCTCTTTGCTATCACCATAAACCCTATAATGGCCTGTCTCCCACTGGGCATCTCCGGCTCCCTTTTTTTTGACGATTTTGCCTTCTATTGCAATTCTCTATGAACCTGTCTCACTTAGTGGCATCTTCAGCAATGTCTTGATTGTCTTTACTCCTGGAGCATCGACAATGGCTTTCGCTTTTCCACTGACAAAACTGTCTGTATGAATCCCACGAACGCTGACTGCAAATTTGTATGTCCGTCTGGTTATTTGACCTGTTGTGCTGCCATTCACAAACAGCATTCCAGGAGGTGTTTTCCTACAGGATAACACTTGCTCACATACTGCTGTTGTAAGCCAACATGCTATAGTGTGTCAACATATTGCCTTGGCTTGCTCGATAACCAGCTCTACCTCCAATCGAGCACATATTGGACATCATCTGATGACAGCTTCAACCGATCCACAAACATCATTAACTGTCCTTATATTGGCCAACCAAGTGCAACAGGCATGGAACTCCATCCCACAAACTGACACATGACACGTGTACAACAGCGTACCAGCATTTACATTTATATTTGCAGTGGCTTATCTCACACTCACATTGATCTCTGATCCTGCAACGTTAATCACTTTACATATGTTGTCTCAACAAATATATTCCTGGTATTTCATTACTCTACATTAATTATTTTTTGGTGTTGCAAATTTTTCCGTCAGTGTACCTGGCCTTTCTTTAACCACCCCTGGTGCAATGCAGAATTTTCTTCCCAGTAGCGAGAAAATGCTGTTATTCCAATTTTGAAATCAGATAAATTGCCTCTTCAAACGGACAGCTGTCGTCCAGATTGTTTACTCAGTGTCCTGAAAGTTACTTGAACATATGGTTAGTCGAAGGCTGTATTGTGTCCTTGAATCCCCGGATCTTTTGGCTTCGATCCAGGGTGCTTTTCGCCAAGGGCGCTCTACTGAAGATAATTTAGTCCACTTGAAGTGTGCTATCTGAACAGCTTTTGCTCAGCATCAGTTCCTTGTTGCAGTTTTCATTGACCTGTGTATATATCTTATGATACCACATGGTGCCATAACGTCCTTGCCACCTTAAAGGAGTGGGGCCTCCATGGCCCACTACAGATTTTTATCCAGAACTTTCTTCCATGTCACACTTTTTGGGTACAGGTTGGTGCCTCCTGTAGCATCCCCCCCTGCAGGAGAAGGGGCTTGCACAAGGTTCTGTTTTGAGTGCCGCTCTCCTTTATGCGGCTATCAATGATCTGGCGGCAGCTGCATGACATATGGTGTCCCCATCTTTTTTGTTCGTCCGCGACGGCTATTGCTGGAGGCAGAATGCAGGGAGCAATACACTAAGCACAATCCTGCGCTTTCACTCATAGCATCCATTTTTTGGCTGCCATGACCTACGTTATGCATTTCTGTCATTGTGTTTTTTAGGACTGGTCTTTGATGCCTAGTTGACATGGCTTCCCCGTCTTTGTCAACTAAAGCAGACATGTAGGTCGCACCTGAATGCTCTTCTATGCCTCAGCGACACCGACCGCGGTGTGGTCCACTCTACTTTAATATGGCTGTGCAGTCACACCTAGATTACAGGAATCTCTCATATGACTTTTTATCAGCTTCAGCATTAAGTCTGGATTCGATACACTATTGTGGGGTAAGACTGGTAACAGGTGCCTTTTGACTAGGCAGCAGTTGCACTATTGTGTGTTCTGCACCATCAAAAATTGATGGCAGCTGCTTGCCCATAGTACCCTAACTGTCATCTCCTCTTTCCAGATACGAGATCTACCTCCGAAAATGGCAACACAGGTCTGGGGTTATGATCACCAAGTCTGAGTCTTGGTCCAGCACACAGTTTTAATCTGCCAGGAAGTTTCATATCAGTGCACACTATGCTGCAGAGTGAAAATCTCATTCTAGAAAACTCTTTAACTGGAATTCTCTTTACATATTGGCTATTTTCTTCACATATGTGGGACATGGTCTCATCTGAAAAGTGAAAGCAA
Organism: Schistocerca serialis cubense; assembly: GCF_023864345.2. Classification (NCBI taxonomy): domain Eukaryota; kingdom Metazoa; phylum Arthropoda; class Insecta; order Orthoptera; family Acrididae; genus Schistocerca; species Schistocerca serialis. The sequence goes on from NW_026047592.1 coordinate 7,399,225, forward strand.
GCCTGTAAAAGAAAGGGGGGGTAGTTCTCAATTCTTGAGCAGTGACCCTCTTTTTTTTTCTTTTTCTTTTTTTAAAAAAAAAAAGATCCTTTGTAATTTGGGTGAGTTTATGTTCAATCCTTGCACCCAATTTACTCTTTCATCTACCTACTTTTTTTCTCGTCAAGCAGAACGATATTTATGCCCGTTGCTTAATACCTGTTTTGTATCACTTACAATGCTGGTATTTATGAATTTTTCTTTGTAGTGAGGTCTTGCCAACAGCAAATTTTCTGGATGAAAAGTTGCTCAATCTGCTCATATACTTTAAAATTTAAAAGTAAATCTAGCAATGCTAGAATGTATACAAAATACTGATATACCCATTTTCAAGTTGTTGTTTAAAGATTCGCGACTTTTAAAACTTATGTAGATTATCTTTTTGATGATAGAACTTTACATAAGAAGTTATTAAGAACATTGCGAATATCACATGACGAACAATTGAATGACTAAAGCAGTGTTATCAACCCTCATTCATTGACACATGTAATAAATTCATCGAGTCAGTGAAGTCCAGAGCTGTTGTAAAAATTTCTGAAATTAAAAGTATATATTACCTAATGAATGTAGTATTTTGGGGTGAAAGAGCACAATAATTATTATTTTTGGAATGTAATAATTCACTATGGCTTCATTTTAATTCTAATAAGTTTCACACTGTAATGAAACAATGTCTAAATGCCTCTCTCTCTCTCTCTCTCTCATTTGTTATAACTTACCGCTGTTATTTTGTATTTGTACTGCAGTCATTACATTAAAATTGGCTATATTGATTCTGCAATTTATACTATTATGTTATTGCTAAGAATTGATTTAAAGAATAAACGTATATATTTATTTGTAAGATTTTGTAAATTTATACCACTGGAACTCTTTCAAAATATTTGATTGGGTAATACTGCCAATAAATACAATGACTTTCTTTCTTCTGTTTATGATTGTAATAGATGTTGGACACTTTGACTCCAAGTATGTTATACAGAAACGCAGTGATTTTTTACAAAAGGCAAAACTATGTGTTCGAAGAATTGTGGAGAGGAGGGTACGTGATGTATTTTAAGTAGGTTATAAAGAGTAACTATAACAACAAAAACAATAAATTATTGATAAAATTATTTAATTGAATAGATAAAAAATCTACTCACCAAGTGGCAGCAGAACATACACATAAAACACTGTTGTGATTGGCAAGCTTTCGGAGCCAGTGACTCCTCCAGATAGAAGCATTGAAGGGGAAGGAAGAAGGGTAATGGAAAAGGCCTGGAGAGTTCCAGGAAAAGGTGTAGATTTTGGGAAAGTCACCCAGAACTGCGGATCAGGCGAAAAATAGAAACGACACATGTCATATACCAGCTATTATGTAAACACTGTTCAGCTTTCTACATCTGCATGACTACCACCAAATTATCAGTTAGGATAAATGGGCATAGGCATAGTGTATATACTGGAAACTCACAATATCCTGTTGCAGAGCACGCTCTACAACATGGCATACGTGACCTCGACACTTGTTTCACCACACATGCCACCTGGATTCTTCTGCCAGACACCAGTTTCTCAGAACTCTGCAGGTGGGAACTAGCACTACAACGTGTCCTTGGCTCTCACTACCCACCTTGCCTTAATTTACGTTAATTTCTCCTGTCTCAGCCTTTCTTCACTGTAATTACTCTTTGCTTCACTCCGTTTTAGCTTTCTACATCTTTCATTGTCTTTCCCGTCTATTTTCACTGCCCCCTCCCACAGCTGTTGTATACAATACGCTTAGCTTCTCACTCTTATTAAGTCATGTACAGTTTTAGTAGTAATCTCTGTCTTGCATATTACCCTGTCTTCCACCTTTAAGCTCTCAGGTTTCCAAATCTTGCCTGATGCAGTCCCCAACAATTAGTCTTTCCTTCTCATCCTGTACGGTAAGTCACCCATGACCCACGGTTCTGGGTAACTTTCTCAAAATCTACCCCTTTTCTTAGACCTCTCCAGTCCTTTTCCTTCACCCTTCTTGCTTCCCCTGCAACCCTTCAGCCTGAAGAAGGAGTCACTGACTCCAAACGCTTCCCTATCACAACAGTCTTTTATGTGTGTGTTCTGCCACTGCTTGGTGAGTAGATTTTTTATCTATCCAATTAAATAATTTTATAAAGAGTATCTGTGTGTGATGTTTTTATTGGTATACAACTTGTTATAAACATAACTTATTTTTACCATTTAATATGTTTCCAGATATTTACCAGTGGTAAAGATGAAATTGGGTTGATTGTACTTGGTTCTGACAAGACACAGACTCCACTTGATTACCCAAATGTGAGTGTGGAATTTCCTCTTGCACTGCCTACATGGCAGATGATATCCATTGTGGAGAAATCTTTACATGAAAGAGAAATAAAAACAGATTGGATAGATGGAGTTGTTGTTGGCATGCAAGTCTTGAAAGATGAGCTAGATTAAGTATTTAAAGCTGTCTGTTTCATGACATTCCTGGAACATGTTCCAGAATGTGTGTTACACAAATCACAGTGACATAGTTGTGACTTTATAAACTTGAATCAATATGTTTTTGTAATGAAAAAGAAACAGAAGGCACAATACCTGCAGAAATAGGAAATTTGTTTGTGTGATTTTACTGTATGAATGTTTTTTACAGTTTTTCAGCTCAATAATTAAGGAGGTATTGATACAAGGCTTTGCCAAAAATCCATCTGTCACCTACAATTCCAGCCCTGTCACTGGCATTCCCTACCCCACAATATGACTGGGCCACCATGAAAGCAGCTACATCATTGTCAAATTCACTGAAACTACTGCATAGCAATTTACTTGAGTATGGCTGCTGTTGTGGTCTTCAGTTTGGTTTAAGCACTGCGTCAATACCTTCTCTTCATAGCACTCGGAGGTCGCGATCTGCGACTGTTTTTACAAATGGCAAGAGAACTTTTCCTCTAGTTGCTTGTTTTTCAGTGAAAGATTCAAATATTTTAGAATGTAGTGCCTTATGTATATCTGTTAGAATAGCCACAAGGTCTGAAAGTTATTTTCAAATGATTGAGCTCTTCTACACAGTATTGAAATTCACAGATTCTTCAAACCTGGTCCACCAATGTCTTACATACTCCTCTTCCTCCATGAATTGTTTCCAGCATTTGGAGATGAAACATTAGGCAGCAAAACGTGCCTTATAACCAAAATCTAATGAACATATAATTAAATTAACCAAAGATGTAATGTTGCACTCTCAGGTAAGACTGATCTTGAATGCAAAGCCAAAGTGGAAATTAAATGTACGCTGCAACATTCATCACACTTTTTGTTATTGAATTTATTCACAGTGCCATAAGGAGAACTGAGTTTATGTGTTTTATAGAGTCAGATACACGCTGTGGCACAGGGTGCTGTCCGTTATTCTCCTGACTATGATGTGCAGGAATGGTAGTCTTCCTTCTTCTTTGGTCTCCATAGTGAATTTGATTTTGTGGCGTGTGGAGTTCACATGTACAAAGAAGTCAAGAAGTTTGTCTCTTCCATGAGGCCAGATGACAAGTGTGTTATTTACATAACAGAAGAAGAAGAAGATGGATTTCCATTTGGATGACATCAGGGCCTCTTCCTCGAAGTGCACCGTAAACATATTCACAATCTCTGGTCAGAGTGGCCTGCCTATTGTGACTCCATCTGTTTGCGGGAGGGGGGTGTGCCACAAGTCAGTGAAGTGGGAAAGCTGACCAAGTAATATGCGTGATGTGTAATACCTCGACCGATATTGAGAACAGAATAAAAAATTCAGAGGCATTACTTTTCAGCACTCCCATGCATATTCTGTATGCAAGACAAGCTTATGGAGCAGGTTTCTCATTCAGAAATTCTATTTCAGTGTTGGTTGTTTACACGAAGACCGTGTTAAGCATAATGGAAGAAGGAGAAATGTTTATCAGCATTCCAGATTTGGCAGTGGCAGGCTCATGGTCTGCTGAGACTCTGGTTTATTGTTTCACTATATTGCTGCTTGCATTGCTCAGAATCTCATTTTGTGCGAACATTGAATTGGTAGGTTCAGATGGGCCATGCTAAATGCCTTGCAGGGCCTCAGTAGTGCCACCCAACTAGCACCTGAGAGGGCAGACAAGTGTTCGCTCATGCGTACATGATCCTGCAGTGAAGTTGTGTACATTTAGTCAGGAAGTGGGCTTGTATACAGTGAGACAAGTATCCACACAGACAATGTGATGGCATCTGGAGCAGCACAGACTGTCAAGCCCTTAATGCAGCTCTAGAGAGAGGTGAACTGACAGCGGTGCAACTAACAACAATGCCAGACACAGGAATGGCACTGTGTCATCGTATCAGATGAGTCTCGGTTCTGCAACATCGTCACAATTGATGTACTTGTGTGTGGAGGCTCTGATGCCAACAGACCTGGCCAGATTGTACCTGTCATTCCCATGCGGGTCCAGCATGTGATGTGATGGTATGGGGTGCAACTGGATACATGTCACAACCTCTGGTTCGCATCGCCAATAATTTGGACAGCAGCCATTGCATTTGTGTTTTGTTAAGGCCTATCGCTGTGCCCTATTTTCAAGGGCTCCATGATGTTATCTTTTAACAAGATAATGCAAGACTACACATCACCTGAGCTGTACTGAGCTACCTCGATACAGAGAGTGTTCCACTGTTGCCATATCCAGCATTTTCTTCAAATCTGTCAAGTGTGGAGAACGTCTGTTCACAGAATGCCAAGAGATGGGTATGCCACCAGTCGCCAGCCACCAGTCGCCAACCACTACAGTTGATGAACTCTGACATATGACATACAGTTGAGTAGCATGAATTAATGTACCCATGGCTGTAATCCAACCTCGATTTGATATCCAGTGTGATGAGAGCTGTTCTGCTGTTCCAGTTTCAATACTGAAATTCATATATTATTTTTATGCTATCCTTACCAGATTGGACTGTGGTGTCATACAGCATAAAATATCTTACAACGTGTTGAATCAGTGATGAGAAGTGTAGAACAGCCAGCAGGGGAAAGATGTTGGCAATGAGACAGCTTTTATGTAGAACAGCAGTACAGTGTTTTACAGTGCATAATACTTCCACTGATTGAGAACAAAATGTGCAGTTTGCTGTCATCCATTTTCACAAACATAGCCTTGAAAAATAATGTTGACATTACTGTGCATTTCACTCTGAGGCATATTGCACTCTGAGAATGTTCATCGAATTCAGTTACTTTGTATTATATTTCAGTAACAGTGACATAATAGCAAATTGGACTGTATGAGTTTTTATTGATTTTTTTTCCAGAGACACACTACCATTTCTTCAGATTTATTTAATTTGGGTATAAATCCTTTCCAGCATATATGCTGTACACAAAATGTTGAACATAAAATATAGCTATCTGCTGATTTAACATCTTGCTGAGTATACCAGTACAATGTTCTGTTGTAACACATAGTTCAATGTATTTTACACACTTATAAACTTATTTATACAGTTATAGTAATTTATACCATTACATTAATGTTGTACCTTAATGTTCTGGAAGATGATATTATAAGGAACCTCATACTTTTCCTGGATGATAGAGTTGTCTATAATGAATTATTGCCTGAAAAAGATCTGCACAAATTTGAGTCAGATCATAACATTTCAAATTGGTCCAAAGATAGGCAACTGAGTTTAAGTTTTCAGAAATGTAAATTGGAGCACATCACAAAACAAATAAAAGACAGTATTGTATGACTACATTATCAAATAATCACAGTTTTAACTGGTCAACTCATACAAATATCTGGATGAAATGAAATGGTGACATAGACTCACTTGTAGGCAAAGCAGAATGCAGACTTCAATTCGTTGGTAAGATACTGGAAAATGCAATCAGTCTATAGAGGACATTGCTTACAAAATACTTGTGTGGCCCATTCTAGAATATTGCTTAAGTATGACCCATAACAAATAAGGCTAATGGCAGACATTGAATGTATACAAAATAGTGTAGCGTGATTGATCATAGATTTATTTGATGCTTGGGAGAGCATCAAGAAGCTACTAAAAATTGGAAATGCCAGACAAGTGAAGATAGATGCCAAATATATGACAAAACCCAACTTATGAAATTTCAGGGACCTGTATTAAGCGAGGTATTTGGGGATTATACAATAACCACATATGTATCACTCCTATAGGGACCATGAAGGCAAGATTAATTACAGCATGCACAGAACCATTTAAAGAATCATTCTTCCCACACTCCACATGAGCATTGAATGGGGAAAAACCATAATAGGTGGTACAACAATGTACTGTGTCGGACAAACCCACAGTGGTTTATACAGTGTGCATGGAGACATGGAATCAGTTGACAGTAGCTGGGTAATGGTTCATATTGATTCCCATTTCCCTGTTGCAGTAGGTGATCTTATGCCTCTAATTATTTTTTCATTGCTATCTTAACTTGCATTCTTCAATTCAGTTTATTAACCCTTCTTATCTCTTTGTATTAGGGCAAATGTACAGTTAACTTTTAAGGAATTTGTATTTTCAATTTATCAACTGGAGTTTTGTTTCATATGCAACAGCAATGTTACAAATTATTTGTTTCAGTTTGTTTAGAATAATTTGCTGTTTCACAGGTGCCTTAAAGAAAATAAAAGATCTCGAAAGTGTCTTAATGACAACCGATGGCCTCATATTGACAAGACAGCTGGTTGCCTTGCAGAGGGCAGGGCTTGACGGTCTGAACATCAGCTTAGACACCCTGCAGTCCCAACGCTACAACCAGATCACGAGGAGGAAAGGCTGGGAGCGTGTCATGGCTGGCATAGATCTAGCCTTGCAACTTGAATACGACCCTGTGAAGGTATTACTAGTGCAGCTGTCATCGCATGCAGACTTTCATAAGCAAAAGATATAAATCTGTTGTTAAGAATATCAATACAAGAATCACCATTTTAAAGCAGTACGCCCTCACCCTCGCCCCCATCCCTGCTCCCACCCTCACCCCTGTCTCCACACTGCAGCTGTAAGTGAAGGAAGGTATATTAAGACAGAAGAAGTAAATTTTAGCTGACGATGCTAACAGTTTCGTAGTTTATACAACATAAAAAGTATGCCTTGCAAGTTTACCAATTAAATGTCTTATATTTTCCTCCAAAGAGAGTCTTATGAGACTCAAGATCTTTATAGTTTCTCTTTTTTTCTTTTGTGTCTTTAGTTTAAAGTAAGTTTCCTCTATTGTGGTGTTGTTTTGAAAAAAATACTCAATTGTTTGGAAAAATTATTCTTAATTCTATAGTCACACTTTTGTTGTGTCTAAGTACTACTGGTTTCAGTAGCAAGTACCAGCATCAGTTCATCTTATTATCAAAAATTTCTTTGCAAAATAAAAGATGACCACTGTGGCCGAGCGGTTCTAGGCACTTCAATCCGGAACCGTGCTGCTGCTATGGTCGCGGGTTCGAATCCTGCCTCAGGCAGAGATGTCCTTAGGTTAGTTAGGTTTAAGTAGTTCTAAGTCTGGGGGACTGATGACCTCAGATGTTAAGTCCCATAGTGCTTAGAGCCATTTGAACCATTTTGCAAAATAAAAAGCTTCTGTACAACTGCAAACTAGACATACCATTTTCAGGGTGCAGTTCACATCTATTGAAAGCACAACAGTGACCTTTACTTTTAGTAGATAAGACACCTACTGGGGTAAGTGACTTGATGAATGCACACAAGAAGTTGTCATTTATTCCACATGTAGCTGCCATGCAGAATCATATTTTGTATTAGTTTGTCCTTACTCTTCCAAAAGGTTAAACCTTGTCTCTGCAGCCACAGCTTCCTCTCTTCAGCAGTTGTCTTCATCTCCATGTGTGAAGAAAATCCCATTCATTGATCATATTGTTTAAGTAGGATGTTCTCAGTCATCCCCTTGTTTTCTTACCTACGATCTTGCCTTCAGAAATGTTTTTTAAAAGATTATCATCTCCAGTTAAGTGTCCAGTGTATTTTGCTTTGCTCTGGCCTATAACTTTCAGTGGTTCTTTCTTCTCTCCTATTTCCTTTAATTTTTCTGTCAATGCAGCTAGTTCTTGTACTTCTCCTCCAGAACCACATTTCAACAGGTTTGAGGTGAGCTTCCTTTGGCTTTTCTAATGTACAGATTTTGCATCTGTGTGTCAGAACACTCCACACAAAGGTCTTTACAAATATTTTCTTAATGTGGGAGCTGATATGTTTATTCAGTTGCAGCTTCTTCTTATTTTGGAAGGAACTCTTCACCTGTGCTATTCTTTTCTTGAATGCCTTGAAATATTGGTTGTTTTCTTGCAAAATGCTACTGAGATAGTGAATTTCAGTTCCTTTCTTGAGTTGCTCATTGCCTGTTCTTGTGTCAGTCCTACCTCCACCTCCTTTCTTGTCTGTAGCCATAACTTTTGTCTTCTTTGTATTCATTTTTAGCTTTAGTTTTACCATTTCTTGATTTAAGGCCTGAAACATTTTATTTAGTTCCTACTCTGATTTACTATTGCGATGTCGTCAATCTGCAGTGTATATGCATGCAATTAAGTCTCCATATCGACATCATGCTCCAAAAACCACCTAACTGTGTGTGGCAGGGGGTACGTCTCATGCTACCAACTGATCCCCTCTGCCTTGTTCCATTTGTGAACAGTGCTTCGGAAGAATGACTGTCAGTACGCTTCTGTATTATCTCTAACTTCTCAAATTTCCTTCTCGTGATCATTTCGTGAATTGTATATGAGAGAAACTATTATGTTGTCAGACTCTTCTCGGAAACTACTCTCTCGAAATTTGGGTAGTAAATCTTTCCGTGATGCACAACTGCTCTCTTATGGCATCTACCACTGGAGTTGCTGAGCATCTCTGTAATGATCTCACAGTGACTAAATGATCCTGTGACAAAACACTCCGCACTTCATTGGATCTTCTTTCTCTCTTCTGTCAGTTGTACTGGGTAAGGACACAGGGGTAATTTACATTCACTTAAGATTCTTCCTGTGAATCTTAGTCTGGCATCTGCTTTTCTATTGCTGTCTTATGTGGTCATTCCACTTTAAGTTTGCTCTGGATAGTTACTTCTAGATATTTTATGGTAGATTCTGTTTCCAGCAATTTGTCATTAATAGTGTAGTTGTACAGTATTGGATTTCTTTTCCTGTGTGTGTGTGTGTGTGTGTGATATGTTACATTTATTTATGTGCAGGGTCAACTGCCAGAGCCTGCATCATTCACCAATCCTCTGCAGGTCATTGTGCAAATTGATGCTGTCTTCTGTTGTTGATACTTTCTTATGGACAAGTGTAATACCTGTGAACGATATTAAGGAGCCTCTGACACTTTCTACTGGATCATTTATATACATTGTAAATGTAATGGTCCTATCACATTTCCTTGGAGTATTCCAGAAATTACCTTTTGATTCTTGTCATCTTTTCTTTGTTGTTGTTATCACTTCCTTGATGAACATATTAAGGAAGTAAGGTGATAGAAGGCGCCCTTCTCTCACTGCCCTTCTGGTTTTCCTTCTTTCATATCCGGTTCAGTACTCTGACTTTTGTATATACTCAAAATTAATCATCTGTCCTTCCACTTTGGACATTACTTTAAGGAATGATGATATAATGGTAATCTGTTTATTAAACAATATTTTAATGATACACGATGCTTTCTGATCATATAGTGGCTTGATGATGGAATTTGATACTGAAATTAGTAATCATTAGACAAAATAAAAGTGAAGCTATAATAAAAGAAAGTAATATTTTGGATCATGTCAGTTGTTGTTCCAAACAACAGCACATCAGGAATAGGTTCAAATTGCTCTGAGCACTATGCAACTTAACTTTGAGGTCATCAGTCACCTAGAACTTAGAACTAATTAAACCTAACTAACCTAAGGACATCACACACATCCATGCCCGAGGCAGGATTCGAACCTGCGAACGTAGCGGTCACTCGGCTCCAGACTGTAGCGCCTAGAACTGCACGGCCACTCCGGCTGTCCAGGAATAGGTACTAAATTATTTGTCCGCTGATGACCTCACAGCTTAGAACACTAAAACACAAATGTTAATTGTTTGTTATGTGCCCTGGTAGAGTGTACAACTGTTTACAGTTCACGATTGGTTGTTGGAGATTGGGCGTTACTCACATAGTGTATTTGGTGCACAGTGCAGAAAAAGGCAGTGTCCAGAAAAGTAAACAAGTGTAAAGGCAAAAGTTTCATGACAGGATGTTGTGTCACCATACTTGGAAGACAATTATAGCCAAAGACAGAAATTTAAAAGAAACTGGCTCATTTGAGCTGCGGAGACCTAGTCGAGGAATCTCAGTAGATAATTGTTAGCACAGTAGAATTTATAAAGAGACAATGTCAGTTCGTGTGAGGGAAGGTTGACTGGTAAGTACCTATCAGCTTTCTCATAAAACTCACAATTTGAAGAATACACATCAAGGAAAAGGCAGAAGTCCAACAGTGTCAAATCTAGACAATAATATCGATCATCCAACAGTTTTGCAAAATCCCCAGTTGTACTTACTTTACTTACTTACTACTAACTTACTCAGATTTGCTGTGTACCATACAAGGAACTGCTTTCAACTAGTTCACTCGATCAGCTGCCAAGTTCTCACCTTCCTCCAAGTTTGTGTCCGTGCATTGAAGATTCATTGCAAAAGTTCCAGGTGTTAAAAGGTCTTCCTGTACATCTGTATCTGTCCATTGATTTCAACAACAGTGGCGATTTTGGGATTCTTCCACCTTACATGCGTAGAACATAACCTGCAATCTTCAGTCTTCTTTCAACAATAATTTTGTGCAGGCTGTGTAGACCTCGTATTCTCAGCACTTCATCGTTTGTAACTTGGTTGGGTTAACATCTTCAGAATTCATCTCTAGCATTGTTGGTGAAAAATATGGAGACTGTGTGCTGATTTTACTGACATTTTCCAAGTCTCACACATATAAACGATAAAGGAGTACAGTCAAAGCTTTGTTGACATATTACAGACCTAATTGCCATATGGACTGATTTTCCAGTTCTGCTGGTGATTTCTGTATCTGTGACCTCATTATTACATATAAAGCTACCGAGATATGGCATCTGTCAACATCTTGTAGTATCTTCTATTGCAATGTAATCGGGGAAGAGACGAGTAATTTCCACTTACTTTGCACATTCTGTTTGCCTTATCTCTATTAATTTTTAGCCCTACACAATAGGGCATTTAATGAGAAAGCAGATAAAAATTAACTTGATGCCTTCAAAGGAGATGGTCTCTACTAAGTCTCTACTCCTTCAAGTCTGACTATGTAAGTGTAGACCAGAGATGGTTTGAATTCAGAGAAATAGTATCGACATCAATTAAGAGATATATACCAAATAAATTGAAAGGATACAAAATAAATTAAAAGGGTGGTGCACAAAATATGTCAAAACTCAGCTGCAGAAGCAATGAAAAAAAGCATGTCAAAATTTAAAAGAATGCAAAATCTCCAAGATTAGCGATGTTTTACTGAAGCTCGAAACTTAGGGTGGGTTTCAGTGCAAGATGTGTTTAATAGTTCCCATAGTGAAACTTCGTTTTGAAATCTGGAAGAAAATCCAAAGAGGTTCTGGTTGCATGTATAGTACACCAATGGCAAGACACAACCAATACCTTCACTGCGCAATAGCTGTGGTAATGTTACTGATGACAGTGCTACTAAAGCAGGGTTACTAAACACGGATTTCTGAAATTTCTTCACCAAAGACAACAAAGTAAATATTGCAGTATTCAAATCAAGAACAACTGCAACTGTGAGTAACTTAGTAGTAGCTCTCCTCAGTGTCATAAACCATTTATGTTTCTTTCAGAGAATGTTGATACAATAGCTCCATTAGAAATCATATATAGCTGCTCATTTGATAAAGATCCATACCTAGAGACTGAAAAGTTGCTCAGGTCACACCAATGCTCAAGAAAGAAAAGAGGAGTAATCTACTAAATAACAGACTCATATCACTAATGTTGATTTGCATTAGGATTTTGGAACATAAATTGTGTTTGAATATTATGAATTATCTCAAAGATAATGATTCATTGATAAATAGCCAAGATAGAGTCAGAAATATTGACCTTTTAAAACACAGCTAGCTCTTTAGTCACACAAAGTAATAAGTGCTGTTGACTGGGGATCTCAAATTGATTCCATATTTGTAGATTTCCAGAAGACTTTTTGAAACAGTTCCTCACAAGCATTTTCTAATCATATTGTGTGCCTATGGAGTATTGTCTGAGTTGTACAACTGGATGTGTGGTTTCCTGTCAGAAAGGTCACAGTTCATAGTAATTGATGGAAAATCGTCAAGTAAAAGAGAAGTGATATCTGACATTCCTCAAGGAAGTGTTATAGACCACCTGCTGTTGCCGATCTACATTAACAATTTAAGAGAGAATCTGAGCAGTCCTCTTAGATGATGCTATCATTTACAGTCTTGCAAATCATTTACTGTCTTTTAAAGTGATCAGATGATCAAAATGAACTGCAAAATGATTTAGGCTACCTATCCATATGATGCAAAAAGTGGTAACTGACCTTAAATAATAAAAATTGTTATGTCTTCTGCATGAGTAGTAAAAGGCATCTACTAAATTTTGTTTACATGATAATTCACACAGATCTAAAGGCTGTGAAGTCTACTGAATACTTAGGAATTACATTTACAAATAACTTAAATTGGAATGCTCACATAGATAATGCGGTGGGAAAGCAAACAAAAGACTGTGATTTAATAGTAAAACATTTAGAAGATTAGGATTACTAAAGAGACTATCTACAACTATACCTGTCTGTCCGCTTTTGGAGTATTCTGCATGGTGTGGGATCCGTACCAGATAGGACTGACAGAGGACATCATTTAAAAGTTCAAAGAAAGGCAGCTCATTTTGTATTATTGGGAAACAGGAAAGTGCATGCCACAGATATCACATGTGAATTGGGGTGGCAGTCATTAAAGCAAAAGCATTTTGCTGGAGCAGGTTCTTAAAATTTCAATCATCAACTTTCTCCTCCGAATGTGAAAATATTTTGTTAGAGCCCTCTTACATAGGGAAAAATGATCATTGTAATAAAATAAGAGAAATGAGAGCTTGTACGGAAATATTGAAGTGTTTGTTTTTCCGCAAATGCTGTAGGGGAGTGTAATGGTAGATAAATAGGTTGAGGGTGGTTCTCTGAACCCTCTGCCAGCATTTAATTGTGAATTACAGACTAGTCATGCAGATATAGATAATGTAGATAGGCTTTCAATATTGTGCACCGATTCTCTAATTTTATACATTGCTCAAATACTTTCGTGGCGCTTTGGAGTGACCCCTTTAAAATAACAATTTACCAGTCTTCTTAATATGTATTTTGGTCACGAGGTTGATAAGAAGTTACAACAATACTCTCTTATTACTCCCCAGTTTTGGTTTTTATTAATGAACAAAATCGCCGCAGTGTTCCATAACAATTACGGGCTGAAGTTTCCTGCTGATGGAACCAATATGATTTTCTGTGTTTCTGAGCATACAGGTTGTGTACGCTGTTTGGAGTCTGGTGTATGCTGAATCAAATGTTTTTATTGTTTTGATCTTCCATCTGAAGATTGGTTTCATGGAGTTGCCCATGCTAGCCTATCCTGTGTGACCCTCTTCACCTCTGCGTAACTACTGCAGCGTACAAAAACTTGAACTTGCCTACTGCAGTCAGTTTTTGGTCTCCTACACTTGTTACCCCCATTATATTCACAGATGACCACATATTGTGGAAATTGCATATTGTAATGTAGGATGCAATAATAACGTACGGAAAGTTTCTGTTGAAAATTACGAATTATTTAGGAATAAAGGAGATGGCTCACCAAAAGGCAGAAGCACTGTCTCATCGATAGGCACACGAACAAAAGGTATGTAGAATGAGATTTTCACTGTGCAGTGGAGTGTGCACTGATATGAAACTTCCTGGCGGATTAAAAGTGTGTGCCGGACTAAGAGTCAAACTTGGGACCTTTGCCTTTTGTGGGCAAGTGCTCTACCATCTGAGCCATCCATGCACGACTCACGACCCGTCCTCACAGCTTTACTTCCACCAGTACCTCGTCTTCTACCTTCCAGTGGGGTAGGATGGGGTGGGTTGAGGCAATGTGAGGGATGGAGAGAGATGGAAGGGGTTTGGAGGGAAGCATTTAGTGGCTCGTGGGAAAGTGGGGAGCCATCTGTGGGCTAGCTAGGGGTGCAGGTAGAGGGGTCAGGCGACAGACAGCTGGGCACTCATAGACTAGGGTGTGACGTAAGATAACAGCACACAACTAGCTGATTGGCGGGGGGGGGGGGGGGAGGGGAGAGGGGTGGGGGAGTGGCATGTGTGTGTGGGGGGGGGGGGGGGTAGGGGGGCTGGTAGTTAACTTGGATTTAGGTCAGGAAGCAAAGGATGTGCTGTAAGTATGGCTACGAAAGTTGAGTATTCTTAAATAAGATCAGCTGGTGGCAATGTATTGGAAAGTAACTGGCACACAAAGTGCAATTGTGGCTCCTTTTTGTCTTTGTGAATTTTAAATAGTCTGCAGAGCAAATTGAATTAGGAGGATCAGGCATTTGTGTGGGTCTAGGAAAGTAAATTGTAGAGCCAGATAAAAGGCGCGCAAGACAGGAGGGGTACTACTGCTTATCACTGCTGTATCGTGCTACTAGTACGTGTCAGTGTGAGTGCACCGAGAGTGGTGTTGCCGTACATGCGTCTTTAAATTGGTCACCCACTGATCACTGCAGGCTGGCTGCTGGATGCCGTCTCTGGAAGCCAAGCATGTGGCGCGGTCCCTGCCGTGCCATCTGCTGGCGACTCGCACATATATAGGTGTGGAACAGTGCTGACTGTCTCTCTGTGTGATTCTAGTTTGTAATGTGCACATCAGTGTTCTGTCTTGTTGAGTCCTTAGAGGCATATTGTTCGGAGGTTATTATTAAAGCCATATTTGTGCGACTTGGATCACACTTCAGTATTACTTGGTTATTACATCACCACAAACATATGGACCGGGAATGTACATGCTTTGACAGTTTGCTACGTCTCTCTCTTCTAGGACTGACATGGTAGCTGCCTTGCATTTGTTAATGACTCTGACCTTGTCAACCAAAAACCAAATCTTAGTACAGTCATGATTTCCCTGAAGAGATTACATGACAGCAGAGACTTGTAAAATTGTGTTACCCATTTCTCTAGCCAGTGAAGATTCATTCTATACCTACAGATACAGTGTCATGTAGGAGTAGAACAGCAAGAAATACGTAGCTCCTCTAACCGTAATGACAGTTTATCACCTCCCAACACTACATGTGCCAATGTTTCAGTGCATTTTTGAATATGTTTGTTAACAGATTCATCAACACAACAAAAATTTACGATCTCAGTAGCATCTTATTTCTTAACTCATACTTTACTATTCATCAGAATCTTCATCGCTGCTCTTTGATTCGTCAGAGCTCCCTGCTGTACTTTGTTTTATTTCATAGTCAGAATTAGTTGAAATACCACCTACCGTATTTACTCAAATCTAAGCTGCACTCAAACCTGAAAAATGAGACTCGAAATAAAGGAAGGAAAAAAAAAAATTCCCGAATCTAAGCCGCACCTGAAATTTGAGACTCAAAGTTCAAGGGGAGAGAAAAGTTTTAGGCCGCACCTCCAAATCGAAACAAAGTCAGTCCATTGTAATATGATACAAAATTTAGGTCGAATGAATGACGATACAGCTACAGTAGTTTGGTTCGAGTCGAAAGCTTAGCACTTAAGCTTTACCAGGTAGCCTTTGCTATGTGTCAGGCGCTCCGTCCGTATTTATACTGGTACCCTTCCTTTTTCACGTGCTTCGTCTGGTTTGAATCAATTGCTTATTTTGCTTTGATCTGATAAGTGCTGTTTTCCTTGTTATAGGCGTTTATGTCACTCTAAGCTGTAAATACATTACTGTACTGTGTCATGCATTGTTTGTCGCATTCTGATAGTGCGTGTTTGTGGCCTGTCGTCGCTCGCGGCATGGCTTGCTTTTATGCACGCTACCACCGTCTACAATTTAAAAAAAAAAAAAAAAAGAGAGGGAAATCGTCTCATTAGCGAAACAATGGCAAGAGACTATTTGTTGTCACTTACACTGCTGCTTTCTTTGATAATGATCAACAAGAACCAAATAATAGACTGCGTATGATAGAACATGTTCTGAACGAGAGTTAGGCGAAAATTTATCTCCATTTGAAAATCTTTGCGGCCGCTTCTTTAGTACATCAAATTCTGCACAGAAATTAGAGTCATCTTGGATATAAAAATCTAGTCAGTTGCCGTGCTTCATTTCTGACTGTATCACTATTAGGCATAAGAATAATACGAATATAAACATGACACGATACGTATATTCTTCCGCATTTGCTGTTGTCTCACTCTAGTTTCGTAGTTTATTAGGCAGACAGGATTTAAATAAGATAGCAGCAAACACGAAAGAATACGTGGCAACATGTTTATATTCGTATTACTCTTATGATGAAGAGAATACTGCA
Organism: Schistocerca serialis cubense; assembly: GCF_023864345.2. NCBI lineage: Eukaryota > Metazoa > Arthropoda > Insecta > Orthoptera > Acrididae > Schistocerca > Schistocerca serialis. The sequence goes on from NW_026047592.1 coordinate 7,415,857, forward strand.
TGTGATTCACATTTCATCAGGTTCCTATAAGCAACCATCTCTTCTCACAGGTAGGAAAAAATTCAGAACGTAGAGTTGGCCATATTGGCAAACATCCGAAACAGTCTTGCCAGTCGGATTTTCGTAATACATTGAAGTTCTGCTACATTCGAAGATGAACAATACGGAATTTATATTTACTTCGTTGGATAATGTATGAAAATTGTCTTCCACCTTTTTTTTTTAATCTATTTACTGACGCAGAGGTTTTGGCGCCAGTATTTATCTTTGTGCCTACGAAGCATGCCTGTGTAGCGCTACATATATTCGATGGCAAAAGTTAGTTGTGGCAGCACCTACCAAAATTTTTCAGAACTTCCACTTGCTGTGCACTCGATTCTAAGCCGCAGGCGGTTTTTTGGATTACAAAAACCGGAAAAAATGCGGCTTAGATTTGAGTAAATATGGTACATCCTCTCCTTTGGATTCAACTTCTTAAGTATTATCTTTCAAGTCAACACCTGCTAATCTGTGAGACCGAAATGATGAGCCATACTACTCTATTTCACTGTGCCTGTTTGTTTCATTTATATAACATTTTATTCCATCATAGATGCTGCACTTACAGTTTCATATATGCATTGCAGCAGCAGACACAATAAAAGTAGCAATCAGCAGTGCTTGGTTTGTTGAATGGGTAAAAAATATGCCATTGTCCCAGTTCCACATATCCCCAAAATTTGATTCTCCCAAATTCTGTACTCTCTGAAATCGAATGTTTAATCCAAAGATGAAAGTGAACAAGTTTGATGCAGTATCGCTAATATTGTTTATTACTCATCTTGCTAAATGAAGTGCATACTGTGTCTTTTCTGAAAGGTAAGTAGAAGTAATGCACATACCAGTTTTCTAAAAACTTACATTGAGATTGTGCTCTCCTTCCTCTTGTACAAATTAGTAGAGCCCTTCGGATTACTCCACGATATGCCTCTTGGCAAGGTGGTAACGACAGTATTATGAAAAGGATAGATAGGCACTCACTGTATAGTGTAGATGTTGTGTTGCTGGCAGGGGGGGGGGGGGGGGGGGAAATACACCACCCATTAAACACGTAAGCTTTTGGTGCGTTGGAGTGGGGAAAAAGATTGGAGATGTATGTAGTTTAATTTTCGTAAGTTGTTAAGATGGTTAACAGCTTGGCATGCTAAGATAAATTCCCACATTCTCTAAAAAGAGAGAAAAAGATTAATTTTACAGAATCAGTGAGGTATACAAATATAACAGCAGACTTGTAGAACCATTATTTTGTAGGTTAGATTAGATTAGATTCAGCTTTTGTTCCAAGACCCAAAAAATGAGATGATTCTCGTGGGTGAGTAACATGCCAGAAAGTATAACATAAAAAATATAAAACATTTGAATACCCTGATCATTTGTCAGGAGATTGTCAAACTAGGTGAATACAATACAAACTGGAACAGCTAATATTTTCAGAATTGATACACTGTCAAACTGAAACATTGTTATGCACTATTAATAAATTTATCAAACAAAGAGTACATAATCTTGACTGTTATGACAAGGTGCTCTCAGAACTGAAATCTAACAGACATTCTTATTTAAGCTGGCCCAACAGCCACTGTTAAGATATTCATCTATAGAGTAGGATGAGTTGCCTATCAAAAAGTCTTTCAAACTCTGTTTAAATCATGCTTTATCTGATATCAAGTTTTTAATGGTGTCTTTCTTCCACAGATAAATTGTGTTGTAATGCGAGGTTTTAATGAAGATGAAGTGTGCAGTTTTGTGGAGTTAACAAAAGAGAAAAATGTTGATGTAAGATTTATCGAGTACATGCCTTCCAGCGGCAACAAATGGAATGATGGGAAGATGGTCTCATTTAGTGAAATGCTCCAAATAATTAGAAAGCAGTGGCCTGATTTTGATCCTCTTCCCAATGGGCCCAATGATACCTCAAAGGTACGTGCAGTATTACATATGAACATACATTGAAAATAATTTAATGTTTATGACTTACTACCAATCACAAGAATACTTCACATCTGCTGGTGGTATGAGAGATAGACTGGTTTAATTACATATTTCTCATCCCATTCAGTAAGTCTGTCCTGGCCTGGGTTTCTCTGCAGCTTTTCTGCAACTCTCCCCATTTCCTAAACCTTGACAATCCTTTTCTTTCTTCCCTTTTCCTTCCCCTTCATTGTTTCTGCCAGAAGAAGAAGCCACTGGCTCCGAAAGCTTGCACATTTCCATAACTTTAAGGGGAGTTAGAAGGGGAAAACATTCTTTTTCACTTTTTCGTGTTTTTATCTGATTATAAAATTTGCAATTTTCCAAATAAAATGATATGTATATTACTTATAAACTTGCGTGGGAAGTATTTTATTTTATTTTCTAAAATATAATCTACACCAGTTGAAAATGTTAAAATTTTTACATGCATTACTTCAAGACCTAATAAAATCGGTAATTTTTTATATACAGGGTAGTCCATTGATCGTGACCGGGCCAAATATCTCACGAAATAAGTGTCAAATGAAAAAACTACAAAGAACGAAATTTGTCTAGCTCGAAGGGGGAAACCAGCTGGTCCAATGGTTGGCCTGCTATAAGGCGCTGCCATTGCTCAAACTGATATCAACTGTGTTTTTTAAAATAGGAACCCCATTTTTTATTACATATTCGTGTAATACGTAAAGAAATATGAATGTTTTAGTTGGACCACTTTTTTCGGTTTGTGATAGATGGCGCTGTAATAGTCACAAACATATGTCTCATAATTTTAGACAAACAGTTGGTAACAGGTAGGTTTTTTAAATTAAAATACAGAACCTAGGTACATTTGAACATTTTATTTCGGTTGTTCCAATGTGATACATGTACCTTTGTGAACTTATCATTTCTGAGAACGCATGCTGTTACGGCGTGATTACCTGTGAATACCACATTAATGCAATAAATGCTCAAAATGTTGTCTGTCAACCTCAATGCCTTTGGCAATACGTGTAACGACATTCCTCTCAACAGTGAGTAGTTCGCCTTACGTAATGTTCGCACATGCATTGACAATGTACTGACGCATGTTGTCAGGCATTGTCGGTGGATCACGATAGCAAATATCCTTCAACTTTCCCCACAGAAAGAAATCCGGGGACGTCAGATCCGGTGAACGTGCGGGCCATGGTATGGTGCTTTGACGACCAATCCACCTGTCATGAAATGTGCTGTTCAATACTGCTTCAACCACATGCAAACTATGTGCTGGACATCCATCATGTTGGAAGTACATCGCCATTCTGTCATGCAGTGAAACATCTTGTAGTAACATTGGTAGAACATTACGCAGGAAATCAGCATACATTGCACCATTTAGATTGCCATGGATAAAATGGGGGCCAATTAACCTTCCTCCCTTAATGCCACACCATACATTAACCTGCCAAGGTCGCTGCTGTTCCACTTGTCGCTGCCATCGTAGATTTTCCGTTGCCCAATAGTGCATATTATGGCGGTTTAGGTTACCGCTGTTGGTGAATGATGCTTCATCGCTAAATAGAAGACATGCAAAAAATCTTTCATCGTCTCGTAATTTCTCTTGTGCCCAGTGGCAGAACTGTACATGACATTCAAAGTCATCGGCATGCAATTCCTGGTGCATAGAAATATGGTACGGGTGCAATCGATGTTGATGTAGCATTCTCAACACCGACGTTTTTGAGATTCCCAATTCTCGCGCAATTTGTCTGCTACTGATGTGTGGATTAGCTGCCCCAGCAGCTAAAACACCTACTAGGGCATCATCATTTGTTGCAGGTCGTGGTTGATGTTTCACATGTGACTGGACACTTCCTGTTTCCTTAAATAATGTAACTATCCGGCGAATGGTCCCGACACTTCAATGATGTTGTCCAGGATACCGAGCAGCATACATAGCACACGCCCCTTGGGCATTTTGATCACAATAGCCATACATCAACACGATATTGACCTTTTCCGCAATTGGTAAACTGTCCATTTTAAAACGGGTAATGTATCACGAAGCAAATACCGTCCACACTGGCGGAATGTTATGTGATACCACATACTTATATGTTTGTGACTATTACAGCAGATGACCGGAGTGGCTGATCGGTGCTAGGCACTACAGTCTCGAAACGCGCGACCGCTACGGTCACAGGTTCGAATCCTGCCTTGGGCATGGATGTGTGTAATGTCCTTAGGTTAGTTAGGTTTAAGTAGTTCTAAGTTCTAGGGGACTGATGACCTCAGAAGTTAAGTCCCATAGTGCTCAGAGCCATTTGAACCATTTTTGACTATTACAGCCCCATCTATCACAAAGTGAAAAAGTGGTCCAGCTAAAACATTCACATTTCTTTACGTACTACATGAATATGTAATAAAAAATGGGGTTCCTATTTTTAAAGAATGCAGTTGATATGAGTTTGACCTATGGCAGTGCCATCTAGCAGGCCAACCATAGCGCCATCTGGTTTCTCCCTTCAAGCTAGACGAATTTCGTTCTTTGTAGTTTTTTCATTTCATGCTTATTTCGTGAGATATTTGGCCCGGTCACTATCAATGGACTACCCTGTAGAAAGCTGTGGATTGCTGTGTTATAAAGGTTAAATTATGTGTTTGTATTGGTAGCACTGTCAAAAATAGTATCGTATCTTTTCATAGTATAAACATGCTTTGTATATCGAAGTGCTAACGTTTTTCCGAGGAAAAGTGACGAATAGACTGGTAAATCTCTCAAAAAGTATGACTCCAAAATGAAGTGTTTTTAAGAAATGTGGGTTTCATGGTAATAAATTTTTGAATAAAGAGAAACATTGTGTTCAGCATGTGGTGTGTGAAGTTACAGACAATGAAATACTGGCAAACTCATGAGTATCTAGAGAAACACCCATTAGTGCTTCGAAGATTAAAATAAAACATAGTGATAACACAGTTATCTCAAAACAAAACTCATGTAAACGGTAGGTTAGGTTATATTCTGATACATTTACACATCCTAACAGGGGTGTTATGTGAATGTGTATGCTGTATGTATGTGGAGGGCCAGTTAGTTTACATGAAGACATTAAGGTATCAAATGGACTAGCCAGGAAACTTATCATTAATTCTGCCAGTTGTAAATACACTCATTCATTTTGGAATTCTGATAAGTGTAAAGATAATTATTTTGACATAAATGTTAGGTGGTTTTATGGATTGAGAGCTATTGGCAAAGGACACACTGCAGCAGAAACAATGTGTTTCGTGATGTATATGCCACACCCACTTTGTAAAATGGACAAGTATGCAGGATTTATTGGAGCTGCTGTGAAATTCACTGCATGTGAGTCAATTAAGGGTGCTGCAAATGAAGCTGCTGAAATAAACGATGGTATGATTGACATAGCTTTTGGGGCACTTGGTAGAAGCGCAGCTGCAGTTCTAAGAATTCTGTTGCTACAGTGACCAGTGTGGATACTGGAAAGCTAATAGATTTCCAGATTTTAACCAAACATTGTTATAAGTATAAATCAGGGAATGAAGAAGGGCATATCTGTGACAGAAATTATGAAGGACAACTAGTCGTACGGAGGCCTGTGCAGCTGTTGAAATTTATAATCGATCTGTAAACTAAAGGGGAGTGTGTTACACTAAGTTCTTAGGTTATGCAGACTCAAATTCGTATAACAGTGTAGTAGCCACTCAGCCTTATGGTGAGAAGTTTATCACAGAACTGGAATGAGTTGGTCATGTCCTGAAGAGGATGGGTACCAGATTGAGGAAGTTGAAACAAAGTTTGAGAGACAAGAAACTTTCAGGTGGTAAGACCATAAGAAGCAGGCTGACAGACAAAATGATTGATGAAGTACAACAGTATTATGAGATTGCCATTAGAAATAATACTGAGGATTTGTTGAAAATGAAGCAGGCAGTATGGGCTACCTTCTTCCAGAGACTGTCAGCTGATGATAAACCAGTACACCATCTTTGCCCTCCTAGATCTGGTTCATGGTGCAATTACCGCAATGCCCAGTACTCAAACAGGTCATACAGCCATAAACATTCTATCCCAGCAGCAGTTGTGGATATCATAAAACCTGTTTACAGAGACCTGGCAATCCTGAATTATTGAAGAAGTGTCTGCATTGTCAGACTCAAAATCCCAATGAGTCGTTCAATAATCTTATTGTGTCATGACAGAAGGTTGTATACATGGAAGAACCCTGGAGATACTGAAAGGTATCAGATAGATTATATAATGGTAAGACAGAGATTTAGGAACCAGGTTTTAAATTGTAAGACATTTCCAGGGGCAGATGTGGACTCTGACCACAATCTATTGGTTATGACCTGTAGATTAAAACTGAAGAAACTGCAAAAAGGTGGGAATTTAAGGAGATGGGACCTGGATAAACTAAAAGAACCAGAGGTTGTACAGAGATTCAGGGAGAGCATAAGGGAGCAATTGACAGGAATGGGGGAAATAAATACAGTAGAAGAAGAATGGGTAGCTTTGAGGGATGAAGTAGTGAAGGCAGCAGAGGATCAAGTAGGTAAAAAGACGAGGGCTAGTAGAAATCCTTGGGTAACAGAAGAAATATTGAATTTAATTGATGAAAGGAGAAAATATAAAAATGCAGTAAGTGAAACAGGCAAAAAGGAATACAAACGTCTCAAAAATGAGATCGACAGGAAGTGCAAAATGGCTAAGGAGGGATGGCTAGAGGACAAATGTAAGGATGTAGAGGCCTATCTCACTAGGGGTAAGATAGATACCGCCTACAGGAAAATTAAAGAGACCTTTGGAGATAAGAGAACGACTTGTATGAATATCAAGAGCTCAGATGGAAACCCAGTTGTAAGCAAAGAAGGGAAAGCAGAAAGGTGGAAGGAGTATATAGAGGGTCTATACAAGGGCGATGTACTTGAGGACAATATTATGGAAATGGAAGAGGATGTAGATGAAGATGAAATGGGAGATATGATACTGCGTGAAGAGTTTGACAGAGCGCTGAAAGACCTGAGTCGAAACAAGGCCCCCGGAGTAGACAATATTCCATTGGAACTACTGACGGCCGTGGGAGAGCCAGTCCTGACAAAACTCTATCATCTGGTGAGCAAGATGTATGAAACAGGCGAAATACCATCAGATTTCAAGAAGAATATAATAATTCCAATCCCAAAGAAAGCAGGTGTTGACAGATGTGAAAATTACCGAACTATCAGCTTAATAAGTCACAGCTGCAAAATACTAACACGAATTCTTTACAGACGAATGGAAAAACTAGTAGAAACCAACCTCGGGGAAGATCAGTTTGGATTCCGTAGAAACACTGGAACACGTGAGGCAATACTGACTTTACGACTTATCTTAGAAGAAAGATTAAGGAAAGGCAAACCTACGTTTCTAGCATTTGTAGACTTAGAGAAAGCTTTTGACAATGTTGACTGGAATACTCTCTTTCAAATTCTAAAGGTGGCAGGGGTAAAATACAGGGAGCGAAAGGCTGTTTACAATTAGTACAGAAACCAGATGGCAGTTATAAGAGTCGAGGGACATGAAAGGGAAGCAGTGGTGGGGAAGGGAGTAAGACAGGGTTGTAGCCTCTCCCCGATGTTGTTCAATCTGTATATTGAGCAAGCAGTAAAGGAAACAAAAGAAAAATTTGGAGTAGGTATTAAAATTCATGGAGAAGAAATAAAAACTTTGAGGTTCGCCGATGACATTGTAATTCTGTCGGAGACAGCAAAGGACTTGGAAGAGCAGTTGAATGGAATGGACAGTGTCTTGAAAGAAGGATATAAGATGAACATCAACAGAAGCACAACAAGGATAATGGAATGTAGTCTAATTAAGTCGGGTGATGCTGAGGGAATTAGATTAGGAAATGAGGCACTTAAAGTAGTAAAGGAGTTTTGCTATTTGGGGAGCAAAATAACTGATGATGGTCAAAGTAGAGAGGATATAAAATGTAGGCTGGCAATGGCAAGGAAAGCGTTTCTGAAGAAGAGAAATTTGTTAACATCCAGTATAGATTTAAGTGTCAGGAAGTCACTTCTGAAAGTATTCATATGGAGTGTCGCCATGTATGGAAGTGAAACATGGACGATAAATAGTTTGGACAAGAAGAGAATAGAAGCTTTCGAAATGTGGTGCTACAGAAGAATGCTGAAGATTAGATGGGTAGATCACATAACTAATGAGGAAGTATTGAATAGGATTGGGGAGAAGAGAAGTTTGTGGCACAACTTGACCAGAAGAAGGGATCGGTTGGTAGGACATGTTCTGAGGCATGAAGGGATCACCAATTTAGTATTGGAGGGCAGCGTGGAGGGTAAAAATCGTAGAGGGAGACCAAGAGATGAATACACTAAGCAGATTCAGAAGGATGTAGGTTGCAGTAGGTACTGGGAGATGAAAAAGCTTGCACAGGATAGAGTAGCATGGAGAGCTGCATCAAACCAGTCTCAGGACTGAAGACCACAACAACAACAACATTGTGTCAGTGTCATCGTAACTGCCATCTGGGTCACGTCTGCTGTGCAGCGAGCTATGCTAATTTAAGTATTAACTCTATTTTTCTTACTTGTCACTTCTTTTTCCGAGTGTTTTTGCTTTTAGGAAGCTTTAATTGTCGGGTGCTAGTAATAGTGTTCCATAGATTTCGTGTTTGTTTTGAATACAGTCAGAGAGAGTCCGTTTAGTCAGCCATAGTGCCAGTAGTGCTAGTGTTTGTTTTCAATACAGTCCAGAGACAGGTAGTGCTATTTTCATTGTTTTCTACAGGAAGTGTCTAGTAACCACAGTTTAGTCAACTATCAGCCGCCTTTAGTGAATTAGCAGTCTAGTTATAAGTTGATTAACTCTCTACAGTAAATTGATTTCTTAGGATGGATAGGATGTGTGACTGCTGTGTACGGACACAGGAGGAGCTGGCCACTGTTCGCGAACAGCTGAATGTATTGAAGCCGCGGTTAGCCATCTTCAGGCTGCTGCCTCAGAGTGTAGCAGCAGTGGGGAGTCTGGTGCATTGCATGGTACACCCCAGGTGTTACATGCTTCACCCACTGACCCTGCTGTCAAGACATCTTTGCGGGTACCGGGCGCAGTTGGGCCACCCTCTTCCCAAGGGGAGTGGCGGGTTCAGCGGCATTCGTGGCGCATGAGGCGGAGGGTCAGTGTGGAGGCTGGCCGTGTGGCATCGCCCGTTCTGCCTGTGAGTGGACATGTGGCCACTCCTTCAGCAAGGTCCGAGCAGGCACATGGGGGGAGGGGTATATTAGTTATTGGGAGCTCCAACGTTAGGCGGGTGATGGAGCCCCTTAGGGAAATAGCGGAAAGGTCGGGGAAGAAGGTCAGTGTTCACTCTGTCTGCTTGCCAGGGGTCTCATCCGAGATGTGGAGGAGGCCGTGCTGGCAGTGATAGAGAGCACTGGGTGCACCCGACTGCAAATTGTTGCTCATGTCGGCACCAATGACTCCTGCCGTCTGGGTTCAGAGGTCATCCTCAGTTCGTACAGGCGGTTAGAGGAGTTGGTGAAGGCGGAAAGCCTCGTGGGGTGGAATCTGAGCTAGCTATTTGTTGTATCATTCCCAGAACCGATAGTGGTCCTCTGGTTTTGAGCCGAGTGGAAGGCTTAAACCAGGGGCTCAGACAATTCTGCGGAGATCTGGGGTGCAAATTTCTCGACCTCCGCTATCTGGTGGAGAAATGTAGGGTCCTCCTGAATAGGTCACGCGTGCACTACATGCAGGAAGTGGCTACAAGTGTAGCGGAGTATGTGTGGAGTGCAGATGTGGGTCTTTTAGGTTAGAGAACTCCCTCCCTAGGCCCGACAAGACACCTCCTGAGATGCGGCAAGGTAGGAATAGACAAAATGCAGCAGGGAATAACAATATTAATGTGCTAATAGTAAACTGCAGGAGCGTCTATAGAAAGGTCCCAGAACTGCTCTCATTAATAAACGGTCACAATGCCCACATAGTACTAGGGACAGAAAGTAGGCTGAAACCAGATGTAAACAGTAATGAAATTCTAAACTCAGATTGGAATGTATACCGCAGAGACAGGCTGGACAGTGAAGGGGGAGGCATGTTTAAAGCGATAAGAAGTGCAATAGTATCGAAGGAAATTGACGGAGATCCGAAATGTAAAATAATTTGGGTGAAGGTCATGGTTAAAGCAGGCTCAGACATGGTAATTGGATGTCTCTATAGGCCCCCTGGCTCAGCAGCTGTTGTGGCTGAGCACCTGAAGGATAATTTGGAAAATATTTCAAGTAGATTTGCCCACCATGTTATAGTTCTGGGTGGAGATTTTAATTTGCCGGATATAGACTGGGAGACTCAAACTTTCATAACGGGTGGCAGGGACAAAGAATCCAGTGAAATTTTTTAAGAGCTTTATCTGAAAACTACCTTGAGCAGTTAAACAGAGAACTGACTTGTGGTGATAACATATTAGACCTTCTAGTGACAAACAGACCTGAACTATTTGAAACAGTTAACGCAGAACAGGTAATCAGTGATCATAAAGCGGTTACTGCATCGATGATTTCAGCCGTAAATAGAAATATTAAAAAAATGTACGAAGATTTTTCTGGTTAGCAAAAGTGACAAAAATCAGATATCAGAGTACCTAACGGCTCAACACAAAAGTTTTGTTTTAAATACAGATAGTGTTGAGGATCAGTGGACAAAGTTCAAAACCATCGTACAATATGCGTTAGATGAGTATGTGCCAAGCAAGATCATAAGAGATGGAAAAGAGCCAGCGTAGTACAACAACCGAGTTAGAAAACTGCTGCGGAAGCAAAGGGAACTTCACAGCAAACATAAACATAGCCAACACCTTGCAGACAAACAAAAATTACGCGAAACGAAATGTAATGTGAGGAGGGCCATGTGAGAGGCGTTAAATGAATTCGAAAGTAAAGTTCTATGTACTGACTTGGCAGAAAATCCTAAGAAATTTTGCTCTTATGTCAAAGTGGTAGGTGGATCAAAACAAAATGTCCAGACACTCTGTGACCAAAAAGATACTGAAACAGAGGATGATGGACTGAAGGCCGAAATACTAAATGTCTTTTTCCAAAGCTGTTTCACAGAGGAAGATTGCACTGTAGTTCCTTCTCTAGATTGTCGCACAGACGACAAAATGGTAGATATTGAAATAGATGACAGAGGGATAGAGAAACAATTAAAATCACTCAAAAGTGGAAAGGCCGCTGACCTGATGGGATACCAGTTCAATTTTACACAGAGTATGCGAAGGAACTTGCCCCCCTTCTTGCAGCAGTGTACCGTAGGTCTCTACAAGAGCGTAGCGTTCCAAAGAATTGGAAAAGGGCACAGGTCATCCCCGTTTTCAAGAAGGGACGTCGAACAGATGTGCAGAACTACAGACCTATATTTCTAACGTCGATCAGTTGTAGAATTTTAGAACATGTATTATGTTTGAGTATTAAGACTTTTCTGTAAACTAGAAATCTACTCTGTAGGAATCAGCATGGGTTTCGAAAAAGACGATCGTGTGAAACCCAGCTCGCGCTATTCGTCCACGAGACTCAGAGGGCCATAGACACGGGTTCCCAGGTAGATGCTGTGTTTCTTGACTTCCGCAAGGCGTTCAATACAGTTCCCTGCAATCATTTAATGAACAAAGTAAGAGCATATGGACTATCAGACCAATTATGTGATTGGATTGAAGAGTTGCTAGATAACAGAACGCAGCCTGTCATTCTCAATGGAGAGAAGTCTTCCGAAGTAAGAGTGATTTCAGGTGTGCTGCAGGGGAGTGTCGTAGGACCGTTGCTATTCACAATATACATAAATGACCTTGTGAATGACATCAGAAGTTCACTGAGGCTTTTTGCGGATGATGCTGTGGTATATCGAGAGGTTGCAACAATGGAAAATTGCACTGAAATGCAGGATGATCTGCAGCGAATTGATGCATGGTGCAGGGAATGGCAATTGATTCTCAATGTAGACAAGTGTAATGTGCTGCGAATACATAGAAAGAAAGATCCCATATCATTTAGCTACAATATAGCAGGTCAGCAATTGGAAGCAGTTAATTCCATAAATTATCTGGGAGTATGCATTAGGAGTGATTTAAAATGGAATGATCATATAAAGTTGATCGTCGGTAAATCAGATGCCAGACTGAGATTCATTGGAAGAATCCTAAGGAAATGCAATCCCAAAACAAAGGAATTTCGTTACAGTACACTTGTTCGCCCACTGTTTGAATACTGCTCAGCAGTGTGGGATCCGTACCAGATAGGGTTGATAGAAGAGATAGAGAAGATCCAACAGAGAGCAGCATGCTTCGTTATAGGATCATTTAGTAATCATGAAAGCATTACGGATATGTTAGATAAACTCCAGTGGACGACTCTGCGGGAGAGACGCTCAGTAGCTCGGTATGGGCTTTTGTTGAAGTTTCGAGAACATACCTTCACTGAGGAGTCAAGCAGTATATTGCTCCCTCCTACGTATATCTCATGAAGAGACCATGAGGATAAAATGAGAGAGATTAGAGCCCGCACAGAGGCATACCGACAATCCTTCTTTCCACGAACAATACGAGACTGGAATAGAAGGGAGAACCAATAGAGGTACGCAAGGTACCCTACACCGTCAGGTGGCTTGAGGAGTATGGATGTAGATGTAGATGTAGACCAAAAAATGTTTTTCTTGTAATGAAGACACTAAAGTGGGGGTCAGTCATGCTGTTATTGCTTTTAATGATGGCAACATTGGTAGCGTGAAAGTGCTACAACATATGGGAATTAATTCTGGAGCAAACTGCATCAGAGAATTTGAATGGATGGACACGGTTTGCAATGGTAAAGCAGAGTATGCAGCACAGTTGGCCACTACGGAGTCCAGAAAGAAGAAAACAAAAAAAACTTAAAAAAGATCAAGAGGATGATATACAGTATGGTGCAGGGTGCTTCTGAGTGACTAAAAATAAAATGTTAAGCATATATTGAGTTACAGTCTATTAAAACTTTAAAAACTCTTCCTGAAAATTTACATTTTCTCTTGCATTTTTCCCTAAATCTCAGAAACTAGTTCAAGTAGCGAATTCAAATTTTCAGGGAGTAATGACATACGTATCCTGAGTCTTCTGAACTAAAAGAAGAACATAATGTTATGTATAAATAAAATTATTTAGAATAACATACAAAAAAGTACACAAAATTTTAACTGTGTAATTAAAAAATTGTATTTCCAAAAGCAGTGGCTGAAATGCAATTATTGTAAGACTCAGAACATATAGTTTAATGTCCTGTAAAAGTTTCTTGTCAATGGCTACAGTTGTTCCTGAAGTACGGGGAAGTTAAGTCACTTAATTTAACATTGTCAGGATAGGGCGTTCAAACTCCCCTTAATGCACATTTTCTCCTTCCTCCACTTGGTGAGCAACACATTTATAGTATTTTCACAACAGCAGTAGCTATTTTCTTACAATTTCTTTTTGCAGGCATACCATGTCCCGGGCTTCAAGGGACGTGTGGGATTTATTACCTCAATGAGTGAACACTTCTGTGGCACGTGCAACCGTTTACCGATAACAGCTGATGGCAATTTGAAGGTGTGTCTCTTTGGGAATTCAGAGATATCTCTCAGGTGAGTGATGAAACATAGAATAATCATGTCCAAGTGAAAATTCATGCAAGGAAACCATAAAATTACTAGAAGACTGACAGACTGATCAGTATTTTACCTTCAGGAGGTGAAATTCCAAAACTTCTTATAGACACATTTGTTCCTCTTGTCCTCACATTAGTTGTGGAGTCCGAGTGACCTTTCAGACCTTCAGAAACTTATCCCTCTTTCCTCTCTCATGAAGGAACTGATAGTTCCAAATGCTGAGTATAGAATAATACTTTCAAACTGTTTGCCATGCACATTAGGTATGTGGTTGGTATATGGAAGAGATAAACTGCAGTTAAATCCAGCAGGTATGAAATGAGTAATCTTTTCTTGAAGTTTTCAGCTTGCACCCTCCTCCCTCCCAGACATACAAACCAGATACCTCTAGCTAAATAATTTGTGAGTATATATAATTTGCCTCTGTCAACATCATGTTACACTAACATATTTGTGAGATTAAATTAAAGGAAAGTAATCAGGACTGGAAATTATGTGAAGACATTTTTAGCTACGTCCCTAGGTTGTAATAAAGTTAACACAGTATTTCTGTCCATGTGATGGTAACTATGATTCGCCAGCCACCGTTGCCGAGCGGTTCTAGGCGCTTCAGTCCAGAACTGCGCGACTGCTACGGTCGCAGGTTTGAATCGTGCCTTGGCTCAGATGTTAAGTCCCATAGTGCCCAGAGCCATTTGAACTGTGATTCATGATTATCAGAGTCTATATGTTCCAAATAAAAATTGGAACGTCATGTGTATAAATGTACAAATTATTAGACAATGGGACCAACAACTGACACTTTTAAATTGATGACTAGACTAAGAGATTAATAATAGGAAAAAAACTGCAAGATACTTGGCGATAAGTTTGTTTCAGGACAAGGTAAGGGGGGTGGGGGGTGGGAAGAATCAGCTCTCTCTTTGTGAGCATACCAGAAATCCTTTATCAACCGAAGGTAAAATAAGATATAAAAATACAGGGTCAAACAATTAATTTAAGTATCTTAAAAACCAAATGACTAATAAAATTGGAAGCTAAGAAAAGTAAGTTCGTAGTAAGTAGGGTGAAACACAGGGGGCTGCAACATATTGCCATTGTTGTTTGACTTGTCTATCAAAGAAAAAAGAAATGGATCGAAACAAAATAAAAGTGAGAATGGAAATGTATCAGAAGCAGATAGGAATAAGCAAGGAACATATTCTTTAATAAAAAAAAAAAAAAAAAAACTGACATGTGAGGCAGATTTTCCTACAATTTTATGTTCAAAGCACAGCAGTCTGTGAAAGCAAAATATTTATGACATTGAAAAAAGAAAATCAGTGAGTGAAAAGTGTGTGTAGGTGAATTGTGGTGAAAGATTGGATATTGGAACTTCTGTTAGGCTGCCCAGTATTAGTTAACTTGGTAGTAAAGGAGCAAGTTTGCAAGGGCAGATAACTGTTTGACTACGTAAAATAGAGTGGGAGTATGGAAAAGCTAGTCCAAGATAGGATGAAAAAGATAACAGCAACTTAAAAAATGAACTGATAAGTTACCATGAACCCCATTCCAATCTAGTGAATGCAGTGGTTGACAATATCTTGTGACATTCACCTATAAGGCTCAAACAATAATTCAATAATTGCTAAATAAAAATACAAAATGTTGACAAGACTGTATCTAAGCTGTCACTCTCTTTTGAAACAAGGGTGTTTAAACCAACAAACACGCAGGAAAGCAGGGACAACTCGCACACTAGAGAAGGATGGGCAGTATCATTGAAGGAGTGAGCATAAACCATGTGGAATATGTGTGGTACAAGAAGGGGGGGGGGGGGGGAAAAAAAAAAAAAAAAAAAGAAGAAGAAGAAGAAGAAGAAGAAGAAGAGGAAAAATGTTGATCTGCAAACAAGGGAATAAAAATTTTCCACGTGAAGAGACAATATGGTACTGTGCTGATGAGTGTGTACAAGTGGTGATGTACAATATACATTGATAAAGGAACTCTGCATTGGGCCCAGAAGACCACGCAATGCTCTTCGAGAGATGTCCTCTACTATATATCTATGGAGAGTTAGGGGGTCAGTATACAACTCTCCAGGCTGTTATCAACTTCCAGAAGTTGAAGACACTACTTCTCACTTGAGTATCTCCTCAGCTGGAACTACAAGCAGAGTGTACCCTATTCCAGTCTGTCCACCGAGCAGAATTTCCCGGCTCTACAAGGAATTGAACCTGATCCCTTTCTATGGCACGCCTGTGGCATACTGACTGCATGGCTGTGGCAAGAGTCATAATATATACTTGTGAACAATTGAGTTATAATTATTCTGTTTATTGGGGAGAGAGTATGTATATTGCCACTGTGAATGAAACAGTTTAGTGTATCATATCTGGAATGTATTCAGACCTCGTACTTGTTGTGTGAGAGCGCAGTGTCTTAGACACTTGTAGTGTTTGTCTTAGCATGTACTAACTGGTGTGCCTTACTTTCTAGTATTTTTAATTGTATATCATTACTGGTGCCTCTGGCACTTTTGTGTTGCAATAGCAATAGCTTGCAATAGCAAACATTGAGTAAACCATGGTTTTTGGATTAGAAGTAGAGGTCAGCTGGATTGACATTGGGAATAGAGTGATGGGAAGTGGACAATAAGCAGTTATATCGAATGGTGCATTATTTGATATGTTAAGGTTAATTACAAAATGTGAATTGGAGAATTTTTCACGTTGAGCAGAAGTAAGTTTACAGGACCAGGTGTCAAATTACACATGATCAGTGTGAATCCCTATAGTCAGCGTGAACACTGGCACACAGAATAATTTATAGGTAGCCTTGCTGTATATAAAAAATCAGATTTGTGCTGAACTGTCATAAACAAACTGTCACTTCTCTGGAATAAATAGACTCTGATTTGTTAATTACATCTGTGTAAATGAAAAATATAGGAAAACATAGATTGCTGCTTACTGTAAAGGAGACATGTTACACTGTAGACAGGCACAATTAAAAAGGCACTTACACAAAGCTTTCGGCCACAGCCTTCATCAGCAAAAGAGATACAGAGAAACACACACATTCATACACACAGGCAAGCACATGTCACACACATATGACTGCCAACTCCAGCAGCTTGCCCCTAGCTGCTGGACTTGGCAGTTTTTTTTTTCTCTGTGTGTGTGCAGGGAAAGATAGATCACTATTTACCATAAAGAAAACAAAGTTGCACCAGGCACAACACACAAGCATTCATTACGTATCCTGTTTCAGACCTCACACCCTCCATTTTTAACTTAGCGCGTGCCTTTCGGCTTCCTCTCATTGTGTCTAGGCTGTCTTGTCTAGACACAACAATTTTTGGCGACGAGTCAACGGAAAGGGTCTTGTCCTTTCTAATTGCTTACATTTACTTGTGTCATGTCTTCGCCAGATGTACTGTCCGAATTTTATCGCTTGCAGAATCAGCAGACGCAGGCGTTATTGGATGCCCTTGGACAGCTCGTCCAGGGTCAACGTGAACTGCACAACGATGCGGCAGCCGCCGCTCTACCACTACCGCAGCCACAACTCACAGTTGCACCGCCTTTTAGGCCGTTTGACCCAGCTAAGGAAACATGGACGGAGTGGTCACGCCAGTTTGGATTTCATCTCGCCGCCTACAGAATTCAAGGTAACGAGCGGCAGCCTCATTTATTGGCGTGTGTAGGGGTGCAAACGTACCGTGTGATAGTGAAATTATTTCCCCGACGCGACGTAGCAACTCTGTCCTACGGAGAACTTTTGTCTGCTTTAGATGCCTATTTCAAGGAAACAGTTAATGTAGTTGCAAAAAGGTATACGTTCTTTCGTACAAAATGTACGGCTGGTCAAACTAATAGGGAGTAGGTTGCAACATTGCAAGGCCTTACAAGGGATTGTGCTTTTGAGTGTGAATGTGGACTCCCTTATTCAGATACAATGGTCCGTGATGCAATTGCACAGAACGTTTCTGATGTTCGTATACGGGAACAGATTTTGAAACTAGTTAATCCCTCCCTTCAGCAAGTGATAGACATATTAGATAGACAAGACACGCTTGACTTTGCTCAGGAATCATTTGCAACTTCGCCAGCCGTGTGTAACATTAACCGGCCCGCCGGGCGCGCTGCACGGCCCGGTAAACTGCCCTCGCGCACGTCCACGCAGCTGCCGCTACGCTCTAAACCAGGTGTGCCGTGACAGCATACAACTGCAGTGAAATCATGCCCGCGGTGTGCTACTAGACATTCGCGTGAAAATTGCCCGGCACGCCAAGCTATTTGCTTTTTCTGTAATAAGAAAAGACATGTTCAAAGTGTTTGCCAGAAAAAGCTCAGATCAGACAATCACAACCATTCCAGGCCTTTTGCTTCGCGCTGGAATCGAACCAAGGACACTCGGGCTCGTGGACCTTCGCCCATGGACATTCATGTAGTGAATTCCACCCCGTCCAGTGCCACTTTCTCAAACAGTGACAGTGTTCGTCCCACACAAAGTGTGCGTCGACGTCGCCGGAAATCACGTCAATTAGCAAGTGATGCTGTACCTGTATCAGTTCAGATTGCACGAGACAGTCGCTCTTGTCGTCAGCAGGACAATAAACTTTTTGTAGATTTGGACTTTAATGGAATGGTCATACCATTCCAGCTCGATACTGGAGCTGCAGTTTCATTGCTCAATCACGACACGTACAAACAACTGGGCAAACCTCCGTTGCGTGCCGCAAATGTTAAGTTAAATAGTTATTCAGGTCAGAATATCCCTGTGTTAGGACAGTGCAGCCTTCTTGCAACATACAAGGGACAAACAAAACTTGTCTCATTTTATGTTCTTCGTTCTTCTACTGCAGTGAACTTGTTTGGTTTCGATTTATTTCAGTTGTTTAACATGTCTATAGTAAATCAGGTCCTATCAATGAATCAGACTGTGCCTTCAGACAATGTTTCTCGTCTGTGTGAAGAATTTGCAGACATTTTTTCACCGGGCTTAGGTTGCGCTAAAAACTATGAAGCACATTTGGAACTGAAAGTCAATGGGCAACCGAAATTTTTCAGAGCGCGCAATGTTCCTCACGCATTGCGTGATGAGGTCGCAAGAACATTACACGATTTAGAATCACAAGGTGTAATTGAACGTGTGCAGGCTTCTCTCTGGGCCTCACCATTACTAATTTTGCCCAAACCTTCCGGAAAACTGAGACTTTGTGTGGACTTCAAGGCCACTGTGAATCCACAACTAGTGATTGCAACTTTTCCATTACCCCGCCCGGAAGATCTTTTTGACAAACTGTGCCCGGGTAAATATTTTTCAAAGTTGGACGTCGCAGATGCGTACTTGCAAATACCAGTGGACGAAGAATCCCAGCGTGTCTTGGTGGTTAACACGCATCTTGGTTTGTACCGATTCAAAAGACTGCCATTCGGGTGTGCATCCGCCCCTGCATTGTTTCAGCAATATTTACAAACTGTTTGTGTGTCGGTCCCTACTGCTGCAAACTATCTGGACGATATTGTGATCTCCGGAAAGACAGCAGACGAGCATTTAGCACACCTACGAACATTATTTCAGGTATTGCGACAAAATGGTCTTCACTTGCGGAAGGACAAATGTGTGTTTTTTGCTCGTGACTTACCATACCTGGGACATGTCATCAATGCCCAAGGCATACATCCGAGTCCAGAGCACCTCCGTGCCATACAAGACTTGCCTTCGCCGCAGAATTTGAAGCAGCTACAGAGTGTGTTGGGTAAAATTAACTATTATCATCGCTTTCTGCGCAATGCCTCTTCCATTTCAGCTACGCTTCATAGCTTACGCCGTAAGGGTGTTCCGTTCGTCTGGATGACGGAATGCAAACGCGCCTTTCGCCAGTTGAAATCGGCGTTGCTTTCTAATACTTGCCTTATGCCATTCGATCCCCAGAAACCCCTTTTGTTGATGGTAGATGCATCAGATTTCGGGATCGGTGCTGTGCTTACGCACAAAGATGGGTCGCATGATCGCCCTATTGGCTTTGCTTCCAAATTGCTCTCGTCTGCGCAAAGAAATTATTCACAGATAGAGTAAGAAGCTTTGGCTCTCGTGTTTGGTGTTACTAAGTTCCATGATTTCTTGTATGGTCATCACTTTACCATCATCACAGACCACAAACCTTTGACGTCGCTTTTTCATCCGAACAAGCCTGTACCTACGCGTACAGCGCAGAAATTCATTCGCTGGTCTATTTTCCTCTCGCAGTACCGCTACGATATCTTGTATCAGTCCACTGCTAAGCACGGAAACGCCGATGCGTTGTCCCGTTTGCCTGTTGCTGAGGATAGAGCATTCGATTCTTCCGAACTTGCTTGCATGTTCATTGATTCGGAAACCGATGACGTGGTCGACTCATTTCCGATTGATTTTCGTCGTGTAGCTACAGCCACAGCTGCTGACCCGGTCCTTGCTACCGTTTTGCGTTTTGTTGCTACGCAATGGCCTTTGTCAAAGTCTCGGATCGAGGATCCGTTGGTTCGCCGATTTTTTGCTCACAAGGAGAGACTTTTTGTTCGACGTGGTGTTTTGTTGTTGCGTTCTGATAATCATCAGTCCAGAGTCGTGGTCCCACGTTCGTTACAGTCCTCTGTTTTACGGCTTCTTCACCAAGGACATTGGGGTATAGTGCGAACGAAACAACTTGCTCGTCAGCACTGTACTTAGTTCGGAATTGATGCTGCAATTACGAATATGTGTTCTTCTTGCATGGCGTGTGCCGAACAACAATCCGCACCGCCGCGGAAAGTCTTTGCATGGCCAAAAGCCACTTCCCCTTGGCAACGCTTGCACATCGATTTTGCTGGTCCATTCTGGAATGCTCGGTGGTTTGTTCTGGTAGATGCCTTCAGTAATTTTTCTTTTGAGGTCCGGATGTCTTCCACGACGTCAACTGCCACCATCCAAGCGTTGTCTGCTATCTTTTGCACTGAAGGTCTTCCGCAGACTATTGTTTCCGACAATGGCCCACAATTCATGTCCGCATAATTTCAGTCATTCTGCCAGGCCAATGGTATTCAACATCTGACATCCGCACCGTTTTCGCCTCAGTCAAACGGTGCCGCTGAACGATTGGTCCGGACTTTCAAGTCACAGATGTTGAAGTTGAAAGAGTCGCATTCTCGGGAGGACGCGTTGTTGCTCTTTTGGTCTTCGTATCGCTCTCAGCCCCGAGATGGTCGCTCGCCGGCTGAGTTGCTCCACGGTCGTCCTCATCAAACCTTGATGTCTTTGCTGCACCCGCCGCATCAGGTTCCTGTGCAGCGGCAGACTTCTGCTTTTGCTCCAGGCGATGTTGTATTTTATCGCAACTATCGAGGTTCACGGCGTTGGGTCGCTGGGCGCATTCTTCGCTGCCTTGGCCGCGCGATGTATTTGGTTTTGGGGGCCTCTGGTGAGGTGCGTCGGCATCTCAATCAGCTGCGCCTCTGTTGTCGCACGGGTTCTGCCGCTCCCCGTCTGCTTTCAGCGACGGTGCCATCCGGTCAGCGCCCTCGGGACCCATCTACTGGCTCGCCTCATCCCCAGGTGTTACCGACGATGCCTTCCATTTTGCCCCATGGCGACGCGCCGCTGCCGCCTCCGCCGCCGCCTGTCCTCCAGCTAGTGCCGCCCGCAGTGGATGCTTCGCTGCAGCCACCAAGCGCCTCCCTGGGTCATGCACCACCGATCGCTTCCCGTGACCAGCTGTCCTCCACCATGGAACTCTTGCCCGCTCCGGACCACATGGCGTCTTCGCGCGTCGGGTACCCCGACGCAATGGAGGTTGACCCTTCGGCCCCTCCTGTCTCTTTACGGGCGCATACACCGCATGTTGACGTGCACCCTGGACTAGGTTTTCAGGTGTTTCCTAGCTCCCCTTGGACCGAATGGCCGGGTGCGGGTGGCACAGCCTCGCCTGTTGTTAGGCTCCCCACCTCATCGCATACGTCAACATGGGGTTCTCCCCACGGCGGGCGGAAGCCTTATAACACGACCGTTCGCCGATTTGCAGGGGAGGAATCTGGTGTCACCGCCAGACACCACACTTGCTAGGTGGTAGCTTTAAATCGGCCGGGGTCCATTAGTACATGTCGGACCCGCGTGTCGCCACTGTGTGATTGCAGACCGAGCGCCACCACAAGGCAGGTCTCGAGATACGGACTAGCACTCGCCCCAGTTGTATGGACGACTTTGCTAGCGACTACATGGACGAAGCATTGCTCATTAGCCGAGCCGATAGTTAGAATAGCCTTCAGCTAAGTCAATGGCTACGACCTAGCAAGGCGCCATTAGTAACATTGCATGTATATAAAGAGTCTCACTTGTATCACCACAATCTCCAGATGTACCAAAAGGATGGATTAAAGTTAAGTATTCCAGAAGCTACGTACTTTTCTTTATAGCATTCATTACGTATCCTGTTTCAGACCTCACGCCCTCCTTTTTTAACTTAGAGCATGCCTTTTGGATTCCTCTCATTGTGTCTAGGCTGTCTTGTCTAGACACAACACGAAGCATGCAGGAAGGTCTGATGATTTGCGGTACATATTGCCAAGGTGGCAGGGAGCAAAATAAGGAGTGATCAAAAAACTTCCATTTGAAGGTTGCATACTCTCTCTCTCTCTCTCTCTCTCTCTCTCTCTCTCACACACACACACACACACACACACACACACACACACACACACACACACACACACACACACCCCTAAGGTAAGTCTTTCCACTCCCAGGATTGGAATGACTCCTTACCCTCTCCCTTAAAACCCACATCCTTTCGTCTTTCCCTCTCCTTCCCTCTTTGCTGATGAAGCAACTGTGGGTTGCGAAAGCTTGAATTTTGTGTGTGTGTTTGTTTGTGTGTCTATCAACATACCAATGCTTTCGTTTGGTAAGTTACATCATCTTTGTTTTTAGATATATTTTTCCCATTTGGAATGTTTCCCTGTATTATATTATATATCAGTGCTTTCCTCTCCCACAACTATCCTGCAGATCTTGTCCACAAACAGATCTCCCAAGCAATACATTCCTCCCCACCCAACAACAATGTTACTACCCCCAGACCACACAGAAGCATCCCCCTTGTCACCCAATATTATCCTGGCCTCGAGTACATCAACTAATTACTCCGCCAGGGATATGACTTTCTCAAGTCAAGCCCTGAAATGAGATCATCCCTTGACAATATTCTCCCCACACCACCCAGAGTTGCCTTTTGCCAACCCCCTAACCTCCGTATCATCCTTGTCAAACCCTACAATATTCCCAGACCACCTTCTCTACCCAGCGGTTCCTACCCCTGTAACCGACCCCGATGCAAAACCTGCCCCATGCATCCCCCCACAACCAACTACTCCAGCCCCGCTACTGGTATAACATACACAACTCAAGGCAGGGCCACATGTGAGACAACACGTCATTTATCAGCTGACATGCCTGCACTGCACAGCCTTTTACATTGGTATGACGACAACTAAACTGGCTGAGCGCATGAATGGGCACAGACGAACTGTCCACCTAGGAGATGTCCAATACCCAGTAGCGGAGCATGCCCTCCAGCATAATTCTAGGGACCTAGGAACCTGCTACACCATATGTGCCATTTGGCTTCTCCCACCCAACACCAGTACCTCGGAACTGCGGAGATGGGAACTTGCACTCCAACACATCCTTTCATCCCGCCATCCCCCTGGACTGAAACTATGTTAACCAACCTCACTCCCATTTACTCTTTAGTCTTCTCCTCTTTCCCTTTCCTCTTTAGCCATTCATGCATCTTTTCATCCTACATAGTTGCATTTATCTTTATACTATGTACCTCTTTACTTCTGTATTCATCCTCCTTGGTTTGAAGCTGGCAAAGTAATTACAGTAGAATATCTTTGGCTTCCCTCTGACATCCATGCCTCCATCTTTGCTACCCTCCCTGTTTACCTTTCCCCTGTTGCTTCATAACCTGGGTTGTGAATAACTGAATCCACTTTCCCTTCTTCCCCTTTTTTCCCCTCTCTCCTCCCTGATGTAGGAACGAAGTTCCGAAAGCTAGGATACGTCAATTTTCTGTTCTGTTTTGTGTATGTATCGGCTGTACTGAGCTGAGGTAAGTACTGGCCAGGCCCTCTATCTCTTTGTTAGTATTTGTTTCATATATATAAACACACACACACACACACACACACACACACACACACACACACACACACACACACAAACACACACACACAGACAGGGTGGTGCGTATTAACATTTAAAAACCTCCAAAGCACTGTAGATGACCCTGAGACAAGTAATTTAATACAAGACACATGGGATCACAAATGTTGGATACAATACAAATGTTGGGAAATGTGTCAAAAGTGAATGATAAATGTCACCAGATGATGTACCTTGCCATGCTTGCAGTGGTAGAGCCTCTCGGTCTGTCACACTTGATCATCCCAACCCAAGTCAAGTATTCATATCATTGTGGCTACGGACACACATGTGCGACTTTAGTGATGGCGTTCAGGATTTGAGTCTTGCATCTGGCAGGCAGTATTTTTTCATTGTGTTAAACAATTATGTATTTATATTGAAGTTTATTATTTTATTTACCGATCTTGCAGTTTCCTTGATTTCTTGCAAAGTACAGTACAATGAAAACCTACCGTATTGCATAAAAAGTAGATGAGTATAAACTTCAGAATAGCATCATTGCCATTAAATGACCTATGTTTTCTTTACTAACTAATGTCTGTAAACAAAAAGAGGACAGAAGCAAAAAACACAAAATCAGAACTTGTTTTGCTTGATTACAGCAGGGACAATAATTTTGTAACATATACAATTACAACAGATCATATTTACAAAATGTTTTCGAAATTTGCTCTGTTTGCTCAAATGAAAGTATTGCACTGCTCAATCATTCCTTTACACTCAGCCCTGACTGCTGCACATGCTGCGGGGTATGTCATCTGGTTATGTCATATGTTCAGTGTTTCTCACCAATTTTTGGGGTATTTTGAAATGTACAAAAAGGCAAATGTAGAAAATTATCACATTTTGCTGCACATTACATGCGTCACATAAAAATAATGTATACAAATCTTCTCAGATTTGCCACTGAATAACTTTGTGCAAGCCTCACAATATTTCACCAACACAACTGTTCATCATCTTCAGGTAGTGGTGGGTCCTGTCATCACTGCTGCAAGATGTGACTGGTGATATTTGCACAGCAGAATTGAAATTTGTCAGGCTAGAAGCAGGAGTACGAATATGTGGACAGGCACTCCCAGTTGGATGGAAATGCTATTCATAGTAGCCTTCTGCTTATGTGTTGTGGGCAATGACTGCACTTCTGGACACTCATGTGGTTAAAAGCTGAATTAACTCTCTGCAAGGTGCTGCATCAGGTCATACATCGGAGGATCTGGTTTCTACTGTTTTAATTTCATGGCAGTCAGTGCTGGATTCTGGGCAGTGCTTAGTCAAAATTCCATATTCCTGTTGGTAAGATTGCCCACCATGTGGATACATGCCTCATTCTTAAAAACACAATCCTAAAGTGATGATGCTGAGGATAAAATTTCAGTCCTCTTGGGAAATGTGTGGTGCCCTGTATTCAGGCAGTGCTCTGCTACCACTAATTTACTGGGTGGCATTTTTGTCAGCGCTGTTGAACACAGTGTTCTTGCACAATGTGAGGTGTCTGCCCTATATAAGATTTCCCATAATGGCATCAGATCTTATATATGATCTGTGTTTTCTAAGGTCAAGATTGTCTTTAACTGAACACAAACAATTCCTTAGTTTTGCTGGTAGACGAAAAACACACTTGATTCTGTTTCTCTTAGTGATTCTTTCTATTTTTGAAAACATGCCACTGAAATATGGTAGGAAAGCCATTTGCAGTGCTTGTCTAAGTATCTTCATTTACATCCCTACACTGAACTTGCTTTGCTCAGAACACATTGCAAATCTGTTTACAAGAATAAACATTCTGCTGGAACACTGTTCTTAGGTGTTACAGTTCACCAGGCAGACTGTCAGTATCTGAGATCACGTGTGCTCTATGTGCCAGGGAGTGTAAGACACTACCACATTGTGCAGGGTGATGGCAACTTTTGGACTGCAAATATAACTCTGCATGTATCAGTTTGCAGTAGAGACTATGCCCCAGTGTTCTGTCAGCTTTTCTTCTAACCGTGACATCCAGGAATGGTAAGCTGCTATCTTTTTGTACTTCCACAGTGAACTGAATATTCGGATGGACCGAGTGCAAATGCTGCAGGAACATAGGTAGTGTCTGTATTATGTGGGCCACACCACAAATGTCTCTTCAGCATTCTGCCAGAAGGAGGAAAGTTGGATATTTACTAAGGGAAATAGAGGATCTCCCATGGGAACACTGTCCACTTGATCAAAGTAGTTGGTGTTACATAAGAAATAGGATGAGGTATGCACATGTTTAAACAGCACCACAATTTCTTTCTCAAACTTGCTGCTAATAACCTCTAATGAGGGCTGCAGGGCACTTGTGTAAGTAATGATATAACATTTGAGCTAACTAAAAGATCTGAAAGTTCTAGTTTAAGCATCTTCAGGTATTCTATGAAATCCTCTGAATTCTAAATATGACGGTCATAGTCATCCACATGATAAATTTCAAAGCTGTCATGTGGAAATTGCCAGTTCCATCTTGCAGCAGTGATGGTGGAAATCACCACCACCTGAAGATTCCAAAACGTTGTGTCACTGAAGTATTGAGGGAGGGACTTGCATAATGTTATCTGGTGGGGAACCCTAAGTGTTTTTGCAACAGATCTATCAGGCAAGCCTGAAAAGTCACATATACTCCAAGCAGTAAGTACCTGTTGTAAAATGGCCACATTAGTGAGCTTGGCAATTAATTAACAGTTTATCAATAAATTTGGCTTCATTTTGCAAGAAATTGTGCTGTGTTCCACTACTCCCTCTTCAACAAAACTAATGTCAGTTTCTGCTCCACCTCTTCAGCCCGAGATCCTATGTATACTCTTGAGCATTTGTGTAAGATACCTGTTTATTTATAAAAATAAAAGTAACTTCTATCATGACTTTCCCATTCTTGTCCAGTGGGTTTGTTATCCTGCTGTTGCCTACTGCAGACTACAAGATTACTGTTGAAGATTTCTGCAAAATTTTTCTTTCTTTTTAGTGTACCAACATTTCACTGTGTGGTAATTGCCTGGTACTGTTTAACGGGTGTTTTAACTGTTGTTTCAGAGATGCAATACGAAGCAAATGCAGTGAGGATGACTTGCTTGCCATGATTGGGGCAGCAGTGAGAAGAAAGAAGAAACAACATGCAGGTAAGATACATTACAGCAAATGTAACTCTATAGATAGAAAGGAAATTTCTGCTTAACAAGTCATAGCAAACATAAGAGCAAAATAGAACGAAAAACAACAGTGATAGAACCTGAGTTTTTTGTGTAAAATTGGATTTAATTTTTTATTTAGTATTCATTCTGATTAATGCCCATTGGTCAACAGTACATTTCAGCCCTAGAATTTGGTTCTGCAAGGTCCACCAGATAACCATATATGGCTGTTGTAACTCCTTTATTGGACTTCAGAAGTTTTCCAGCAACAAATCTTTTTTTTTTCTTTCTTTCTTTCTTTTTTTTTCTTTTTTTAAAAATAGCTAAAATGCAGAAAACATCATAAAGGAAACACTCACAGAAAAGCATCAGTGTCCTTGAAACAATGGAAACTCCAGTAGGAATATCAACAATGTTGGAAAAGACAGATTACTACTTACTGATGAAGGCTGTGGCTGAAAGCTTTATGTAAGTGTCTTTTAATTCTGCCCATCTGCAGCCTAAGGTATCTTCTTTATGGTAAGTAACAGTCTGTCTTTTCCTTCATTATTCATTAGTGTTCTTTGTTTTTATTGCTGTTTAGCAAGCATCGTGTGGTATATAAGGGATGTGAATAGCGTCAGATGTTGAATCATCACTCTGGAGGATATGAAGGTGCTGCATATTGGTGTGAGACAGCATTATCTGATGAGAGTTTGAAAGAAACCTCATTGGGGATGTCCATTTGGTCGCCTGGTTAAACCTTGCAACATCTGTATTTTTGGAGTATTTGGATCTGGCAGTGGCCTGATGTTGGAAAGTAAGGGCATACTCATCATCAATCTTCCAGTTGACTACATCAGACCACTATAAGTGAGCATCACTGTGTAGTGTACTGAGTACATTGTAATCTGTACACGTCTGTGACTGCCATCTGAGAACAAGTACAGTAAACTCTCGTGCAGCTACACTTTTGGCTAGCTAGATTGACACTTGACAAGTTTCAATTTGCGTGCACCTGGAGCCAAGCATTTGCTGGTGTTTTTTGGCAATCTAGTGCTAATCAGTGCACAGGTGCGTGTCAAAAGTCCAAGTATCGTCAATTTGTGCGTGTGTTGGTTGAAGCTCTAGTGTGTTTCTTATTCGTATTGCATGGTTTCATGCCACTGCCATCTATTGGAACTCCTTGGAAGTACAGTACATACAGTATTGTTCTGTGCAGTGCAACGTAGCCCTGTCGAAACCGACAATTAGAGTGCGCCGCCTAACACTTTCCACTTGTTGTCGGTACATCAAAGCTGAGTGTTTAACAGTGAATGTACAACACCCTGTTGTGTTGCCACGTGGGCTTGGGTATAACAGAGGAAATGGCATAGATGTATCGAATGCTTTCATTTGATGGCTGCCACAGCCTGGTTTCAAAAGTCAAAAGTTTGTCTAGTGCATCTCGAGTGTTGTCAAGTTGTGCATCTGTGTGTTTCTGATTTGAGGTTTTGTGCTCCCACTATGTGCCTTAAAGTGTCTAGAGATAAAAGGGACCAAAAACCATAAAGGACTCAGTCGAGTGTCTGTAAAAAGAACACTGAACGTGACTACGGGCACAAAACATAAAACGAATGTGATCTTGTTGGAAAAAGAGCTTCACACTTTGCAGAGAATTGATGCTGGTGAGCCACCCACAAAAGTTGCTGCAGAGTAGGAGTACAATTACTGATCGGAAGACAAATCGATCAGGAATTGAAAAATTTTGTTCCATCCAAGCATTGGGCAGCGCAGTGAAATCTTGAAAAACAATGAGAAAAGGTGCACATCCTCAGTTAGAAGAGGCATTATTTTTGTGGCACGAATAAATAAGAGCCAAAGGTGTGTCAGTTTCAGGTCCTCTATTTTGTCAAAATGAGCTGATGAGTTGATTGAAGGAAAGAAGCAAGAATTCCTCGGAAGTAATGGCTGGCAGGATCGTTTCAAGAAGCGGCATGGCATTCATGAAATTGCCATCAGTGCCAAATCATTATCTGGGGATGAAGCTGCTACGCTGATTTTAAGAAGAAACTGCACACAATCATTGACAAAGGAGGTTATACTGGCAATCAACTTTACAAATGTGATGAAACTGAGTTGAATTACAAAGTGCTGCCAACGACAACCCTTGCCTCTAAAGAAGAAGAAATGGCTTCCGGATACAAAAAAATCAAAGAAAGATTTACTGTCCTCACTTGCAGTAATGCCACTGGTAATCATAAACTGTGTCTTACTTTAATTGGCAAATCCAAAACACCAAGAGCATTTAGACACCAACCAACCAGCTTTGCCACTGAGGTACACGAATCAGTCTTAAGGCATGTATGAACAGTGCCATCTTCAGAGAGTGGTTCCAGGCAGAGTTTGTTCCAGCTGTAGTAAATTACATGGAAGGAAATGGACTTCCTTGAAAAGCGCTACTTCTTGTGGACAGTGCTCCTTATCACCCAGGTGATCTGCAAGATGGGGATATCAAAGTTGTATTTCTCCCACAAAATGTCACATCTCTATGTCAACCGATGGACCAAGGTATTCTTGAGGCGATGGAAAAACATTACAGACGCAAGATGCTGGAATACTTAATAGGTGTGATTGATGCTGCAGATGATTTTGTGGAAGCTCTTAAAAAAATTGATGTTTTAAGTGTCATTCATTGATTGCTGAAGCTTGGAATCTAATTCCTCCAGTTCCTCTTGTTAGGTCTTGGAAAAAACTCTTAGATCGTAAGGCAACCTAAGTGATGGGAAGGAGGAGGCAACACCGAAACTCAAGCTGACATAATTTTGGTGAATTTACTGGAGAAGCTGGTTGTAAAGACACACACTTCGAAGACATTGAAGAGTGGATGGAAAATGGCATTTTTTCATGTGACTGAGGATGAAATCGTCCAAATTGTGACCGTTCATAAAGTGTCAGAAGACTATGTTTCTGATGATGAATCAGAGAAAAATATTCCTCACACATTCTGTTACGAAGTGATCCAAACTGCCCTGGAGTACATCAGCCAACAGGAGGAGATGATTTATCCTGAAATAGTTTGATTTCAACGTTGGAGATGTATTGTTGCAGCAATAGTTTCTCAAGCAAAAAAACAAAAAAAAAGACATTCGTGACTTCGTTACCAAAAAATAAACTCTAATGAAGCATCCTAGAACTTCTATGTCCATAACTTAAAAAGTTTTTTTTTTTTTTACTTTTCTTGAAAGTTCCTCTGGACAGACTTTTCATTCCTTTGAGTAATCTCTAGATTTGTTTCGTAATTTTGTTCAGTAGTTTATATTTTATTCAAAAGAGCAGGTAATAAAATTAAAACTCCTGTTTTTTCCTGCTGCCAAATAAGGGAGATTTTTTTTCTGTAAGAATGCAAAATAAACGAGCTTTGTTATACAGCATTTAAAAACTTTGAGTTTTCAATCATAGTTTGGTGCCTTTTTAACATGTCAACACAATTTTTTCAGTAAAAAAGTGCAGGGTTATTTGCAACCGTATCAGAAACGTTTTACATACCCTACACACGTTTTACGATCGTATTTCGCAATATTGACACAATTTGAAGTGTTCACATGTGAAAACAGGGGGACTTTGATTTATCTGAAATTTTCGTTATCGGAACCGGCCACCGTCCTGATCATTTTGGATAAACAGGAGTTCACTGTAATAGACTCCTTGCAACATGCTGTGTCATACAGCTAGGAGCAGCCAGACTGGAATTGCCATCCTGCGCATAGGCTGCCATTAACACCCAAGCAAATGACTGCGTGTGAAGTGGTGCCATGATCGAGAAGTATGGACTGCTAATGAATGGTGTCACATTATGTTCACTAATGAGTCCCAGTCCTGCACTGCTCCAAATGACTATCGTGAAGTTTGACAGTGACCCGGGGAGATTGGGAGAGGTCCCATTCTTCCACATTTTGGGGGGGGGGGGGGTCACAAAGGAGTCCCATGGTGTGGGGAGCCATTGGGTATGACTTCAAGTCACGGCTTGTAATGGCCGAGGGAACTCTGATGGTACAGCAGTGTGTAATAGTATTGTGGTGCTATTTTTCAACAGGCCAGTGCTTGTCCACATGTAGTATGTGTCTCTTTAAATTGTCTGCGTGATGTTGATATACTCCTGTGGCCAGCAAAATCCCCATATCTGTCCCCGATAGAACATTATGGGACCAACATGGACGTCAACTCCGTCCCACTACCTGTATCCATGATTGCAATGTCCAGTTACAACAGTTGTGGATCACCTTTCTCAGGAGGGTATGCAGCAGCTTTACGACATCCTCCCGCACTGTCCAAGCCAGACGGGGTGCATTTCTGTATTGATAAGTGGGCTCAAACTGATAAGTTCTGTGTAAATTTGACTCTGTTTTGTTATCACTGAAATAACATCACATATCCTCTAAATTCGCTATGTTTCAATTTGTTTTCTCCCCACCTTCTGAGTGTCTCACTTTTCTTCAAGCAGTGTAATTTAAGACAGACATAAGAATATGAAAATGGGATGGCATATCACATTGCTATTCAACTATGCCCCTAAGAAAATTGTAAGGTAATGGAGAAGAGCAGGTGCACTATTACACTGACAAGAACGTAAACTTAAAGATAGAATTATATTGTGTAACCTATACCGATGACATAATACTAATTGACAAAATCATCACTGATGTGCTAAAGCAATTTGAAATATTAAGGGAGCAAGCTAGGAAAATTGGACTACTAATTTCACCTGGAGAAAAAATTCTTGGCTGATACCAACATGGCACTAGTTGAACTTATATAGGCAACGACATAGTATTTGGTGTTAAAGAGTTTAAATAATTAGGTGAAAAAGACCACTGAACATCATAATGAAAAGAAGGCCATAGAATCCAGACTTCAGAAAATACAAACTGTCTCTCAGTTAACTAAAAGTATTTTTCCTGGAACTTTAAAATCTAACATTGTACAACAGTGATCAAATTAGAATTTCTTTATGCATGAGAGAGACTCTTTGTCCAACACAAGACATGAAAACAGCAAACTGAATTAGAAGAATGTAAAACTGTAGTAAAAATCTTAGGTCCAAGAATAAAAGATGGAACACATCACACAGAACCCAGCGTGAAATCTCCAGGCAAATTCCAAAAAACTCTTGTTACAATGTGTCTCCAAAGACTCCAACTTGTGGGACATACAGAAAGAATGTATCCAAACAGGCAGCTCATTGGATTCCCACATACTTGAAAAATAAGATCCAACTGATGAAAACAAACAGGAAGAGACCTTAAGAAATTGGAATCACTACATTTCCAGTATTCTGATGTAGTGATGAGTCACACAGAGTGCAGTTTCACAGTAGCTTGATCGATGCTTGTACTTGTGTATGTAGTATATGCAAGTGTGTACAGCGTCTATTCTGGTGTACTCACAATATGCTAATTTAGTGGCTGAGCAGTAAACCGGATCCCTACTCGGTTCCAGTGTGCTGTGCTAATTATTCTTCTTCACTTGACATTTATGCTTGGAGCTGCAAGAGAGGTCATTTTCCAGATAGTGCCACAAAAACAACAAATTCTCAGATATCAGTTTAACTTACACTCTTCAACATCATAGACAACATTTCACATTAATATGTTGCAGAACACTAGATTAGTGTTAAAATTGCCAGAGTAAACATTGTTCTCCATGTGACAGATTGTCACCCAACGTCCAAAATAGATAAATTTTATATCTCTGCACAGAGAAGCAGCTGGTTGCTCATTGTCATCTGTGGTGCTAATCAATGGGTCGAGCTCGTTGCTGGCACAGTGCCACCACAGAGTAAGTGGCCCCTCATCCCAGCAGGTGGCGATGTTTTAACACCCGTATAGCTCCCCAGACTTACCACGTCTGTGGATAACTCCGTCTCTGCACAGAACTTCCCACATTTCCCACACAGTGGGCCATAGTGCCTTTTACACACAATAAATCTTCAAACTTATTTCATTGGCTAAGTTAAAATTCGAGTGTGACATGCTATTTCATAAAAAATAGCAAACGGTAGACATGGATGTTATTGTGACTCTTTCCTAAGGCAACATTTGTGTATTACACTTGTAGAAGTGCACTGCAACATAAAACAGTAGACCGTAAGTTCAAACAATGGAAACTCCAGGTTGGAATATCAGCAGTGTAGGAAAAGATAGAGTGCTAATTACCATAAAGATGGCACGTTAAAATGCAGACAGGCACACTTAAGACACTTACACATAAGCTTTTGGCCACAACCTTCATCAGAAAAAGAAATAGAAATACACACCATTCATTCACACAAGCAAGCACACCTCACACACACATGACCGCCAACTCCGACAGCTGAGACCAGAATGCTAGTCTGTAAGTTTGCTACACAATAAAATAATTATTCTGAGCTACAAAAAAATGGATTCAAAGAACTAAACTGCTTGAAGAAAAAAAAGGGAAGCTCCCTGAAGCAACGTAGTTTCACGAGTGTGCATACCAGTGGTAAATTATGAGAGTCGCAACTCTCTGAAATGGATACAAAGGCCACCAGATTGCATTAGCTTTGTTTGTGTCTGGGATTGTTACCATGAATGGTAGGACCTATAAGAGATGTGAAGAGTGTAAGATGTTGAGTGATCCCTGTGAAGGACGCAGATGCCCTGTACTTCTGTGAGTCAGCATTATCAGCACATAACAAAATTTGAAGGGGCCTAATTGTGTGTCTCCATTTGCCAGGCTGATTGAATTATGCAATATGCAGATTTGTGAGACATTCAGACGTGGTAGTGGCCCCATGTTGGACTGCTTGGGAACGTAAGGGCGGCGTGCTTGTCAGCAAGCTTCCAGTTGACCGTGTCTGACGAGCCCATGGGAGAATCGCTGTAATGTACGCCGAGCACATTGTAACCCTTTCACACCTGCACCTGTCATGTGATCAGCAGTGAGTCACATTCTGCAAGACCCGCAATGACAGTTGTCAGTGAGTATGACAACGACATAGGGAGAGGGCGTGTGGGGCAGCATCGGATATGACTTCAGGTCACTCTGACAGCACAGCAGTATGTCATGGACATCCTACATCCTCATTTGCTACCTCCATGTCCAACGGAGTTACAAGAGACAGAGCAGTGAAAACATATCCAGTTGTTGACTCACAAAACGGTTTTGAGCTGTGACGCATGTAGTCTCAAGTGAATCATTCATACAAAAAGAAAAGAAGAAGAAGCTAAAGTCAGAATGTGAAAAAATTGGGGAATGGAATAGATATTTGAAGACTTCACACTTGAAACTCCCAGTTTTCCTATTGTGAAAGTACCTTTGTGACCATATGCATTTCACTGACGATAAACTTTCTTTCTCCCCCTGGGTCTTGGCTCCATATTTTTTCATCCAGTTGAGTCATAATACTTGCATAGTATTTGTGAGGTATTGTTTCAGTCTTGCAAGCTAATCTAAAATACAATCCCTTTTGCATCCTAGAAAACAATGACCACTCTTTCTCTCTGATGAAGTCACCTTGGCTATTTTTGTGCAACTGCTGTTTCATTTCATCCACGGGAACAGATTGGTGCATAGAATCAGTTGTGTGTCAGATTGTCCCAAATTGTTTTTCACATTAGGTTGTAGTCAGGCTTCAACAGACATGCCACTCACTTTCTGGTACAGCCACGGCATCAGCTGGTTTGCACATCTTTTTAATTACTGATCTTGCAATATCACACTGTGTTCTTTCTCAGCATTTTCATATTTGATTGTAATTCTAGGAAGTTTGTTCATGAGTCATCTTACAGACATATGCCACATATGAATTCAGCCACCCATTCCTTAACTGTTGACTATGAAGGAACTCCCCCCATGAACCATGGACCTTGTCGTTGGTGGGGAGGCTTAAGTGCCTCAGCGATACAGATGGCCGTACCGTAGGTGCAACCACAACGGAGGGGTATCCGTTGAGAGGCCAGACAAACATGTGGTTCCTGAAGAGGGGCAGCAGCCTTTTCAGTAGTTGCGGGGGCAACAGTCTGGATGATTGACTGATCTGGCCTTGTAGCATTAACCAAAACGGCCTTGCTGTGCTGGTACTGCGAACGGCTGAAAGCAAGGGGAAACTACAGCCGTAATTTTTCCCAAGTACATGCAGCTCTACAACTTGACTAGAAGAAGAGATCGGTTGGTAGGACATGTTTTGAGGCATCAAGGGATCACAAGTTTAGCATTGGAGGGCAGTGTGGAGGGTAAAAATCGTAGAGGAGGACCAAGAGATGAATACACTAAGCAGATTCAGAAGGATGTAGGTTGCAGTAGGTACTGGGAGATGAAGAAGCTTACACAGGATAGAGTAGCATGGAGAGCTGCTTCAAACCAGTCTCAGAACTGAAGACCACAACAACAACAACATGAATGAACTGACTCCTAATAAGTAAGATGATGCCTGTAGAAAAGTACAGCAAAACAGTAATCTCAAAAAAGGACAGGATAGACAGTACATTCTGTAGGACATATTAAAAATGATTGGTAAAAGAGACTTGCCGTGTTAAATGCAGCTTTTGATTACATGATAATTGAATTGGATAGATAAACAATCTACTCGCTAAGTGGCGGCAGAACACACAAATAAAAGAAGATTATTATTAGGCGAGCTTTCAGAGCCAGTAGCTCATTCTTCAGGCAGAAGGGTTGAAGTGGAAGGAAGAGGGGTGAAGGATAGGTCTAGGAAAAGGGTAGATTTTGAGAAAGTTACCCAGAACTGCAGATCAGGGGAGACTTTCCAGATGGGATGAGAAGGAAAGACTGATTCCACATCTACATACATACTCCACTAGCCACCATATGGTGCATGGCAGAAGGTACCCTGTCTCACTACAATAGTCTGAATAAAATTACTTGACAGTTGACATCAATCACTTGCTGCAACAATGTTGCCACATTGGCTACCAGCTACCGTTTGGTTACAGGTGACAACAAACAAGCGGCTCACTTCACAAATTATGTTAAATGTTTAACACAGAGCAATTTTTCTGGTGGCTGGTGCAAGGTATGTCAGAAATGTTGGATACTCTGTCGACTATTGATTTAATGTGATCAGTGACTGAACTGGCGCAGACAACCCGTTTTGTATCCCTGACTGTAAACTTGTGTCCTAACCCAGCTGAGAAAATTGTGGTCAACAGTCTGCAGCAGTACTAATATCACTATCGCTTTGTTCATGGCGATTAAAGCTAACCCTTAAGGGTAAACTCAAGACAACAAAAACTCAGTTTCAGGGCTGAAAGCAAATTGAAATTTCTCCGTGTCATTTGTTACCTGTAACTATCCTTACACTAGCTGCACATGCTGCCATGTTAGAAACCAGTGAACAGTCCGTGTGGGCCCTTAGTCGTGGATTATAGATGACTGAGGCAGATTCCAAATGAAGAAATAATGACAGGACAAAAAATAAGACCAAATAGAACAGTCAAAACAATGATGAAAAATGATGCAGCAAAGTATTAAAAATAAAAAAATACATTTAAACCAATTAATTGAATGAAAATAATAATCACACTCATTTGGTTAGATTTAGAAATAAAAATTTTGCTACATTGATGAGATTCGAACCTACGACATGCTACACATTAGCTTAATCTGCCAACCATTGTGCTATGCCACAGCACTGCATGAAGTATTTATATATGTGAATGTAGTGACCCTAAAAATTTCAGTTTCACGCAGTGTAGTGAAAAGCTTATCTAATGTAACATGATCTCTGTGAATATGATAACTATAAGTATGATACTGAATTACACCTTGTGCTGATTTATTCGGTAATGTTTGGTTAGTGCTATGAATGAAATGTGTGTCTTTCATTAGCATTGTTAATGTGTGTTGTTTTTGGTGTAGTATCGCGTGTCATGAAATACATAATAAAAGTGTTGGGCTCATAATTCGGGATACAAATACATCAAGAAAGAATGCTGAACCAGGAATTGGAAGTGACTGGCCAATTTTGGTGGAGTTTGGCAACAGCAGACAGTTCAAGTGTGACGCTGACAACTCTTATTGACGTTTGAAGTGCCAACTATCAAGTAATTTTAATTCGACTGTAGTCAGTTCCTTTCCCGTTCCATCTGCCAATCGAGTGGGGAAAAAGTGAATGTCTATATGCCTCTCTATGAGTCCTAATTTCTCGTCTCTTATCTTCGTGGTCCTTATGCGTAATGTATGTTGGTGCAAGCAGAATTGTTCTGCAGTCAGCACAGTGTTCCTCAAAATCCCTCCAGGGATTCCCATTTGAGTTCCAGAAACGTCTCCATAATACTTGTATGTTGTTGTTTCAACCTACTGTTAACAAATCTAGTATCCTGCCTCTGAAATACCTCAATGTCTGCTTTAATTCGATCCCTTGTGGATCCCAGACACTCAAACTGTACTCAAGAAGAGATCACACTAGCACCCTATATGTGATGTCCATCACAGCTGAGCCACACAAGTAAAATCCACCCAACAAACGAAAGATGATTATTCACCTTCCCTACCATGACCCTCACAAGTTTGTTCCATTTCATATCACATTGCAAAGTTATGTCCAGATATTGAAACAATATGACTTCTTCATTCATGACACTACTAATGCTGGATTCTGGCACTATGGATTTGTTTTTCCGACTCATTTGCAGTAACTTATATTTTTCTACATTTAGGGTTAGCTGTCATTTATGGCACAAACTGGGAACTTTGTCCAAGTCATCTTTTATCCTCCTAAATCACTCAACAATGACACCTTCCATACACCACAACATCATCAGCAAACAACCATAGATTACTGTCCACTTTGTCCATCAGATCAGTTATGCACATAGAAAATATGAGTAATAGCGCTCCTATCACACATCCCTGGAACGATCCTAATGATACCCTAGTCACTGATGGACACTCACCATCGGGATAATGTAGTGGGTTCTATTACTTCAGAAGTCTTTGAGCCACTCACATGTCTGGGAACCTATTCCATGTGCTTGTACCTTTGTTAAAAGTCTGCAGTGAGGCACTATGTCAAATGCTTCTCGGAAATCAAGAAATATGGAATCTGGGTTTGTGAATTTTGTGATGGCAAACTTAGAGGAGCAATGCATCTGCATTAAATTTTGCGTGAAACTCAAGAAAACCTTTACAGAGATACACCAAATGATGCAGGGAGCCAATAGCGATGAGTGCTTAAGCCATACTCGGTGTTACGTATTATTCACACATTTTAAAAATGGCTTTACAAAAGTCAAAAATGATCCTTGTTCAGGACACTCTTAGATGTCCTCTGATGACGCTTGTGTCAGGAACGTCGACGAAATTGTGTGTGCCAGTCAAAGATTCACTGTCCGAGAGATTGTAGAAGAATGTAACATTTCAATTGGATCATGTTATGAAATGACACAGCATCTTGGAATGCATTGTGTTGCCGCCAAGTTCATTCCACGGCTCATGAGTCAAGACCAAAAAAACTTTTTGGATCTCACAAAAGAGAATGAGATGTTCCGTGTGAGAATGGTATGACCCCTGCAGACTTCTTTTTATTTCCAAAGTTGAAAAGGATGAAGTTTTGCAATGGAAGATGAGATAAAAGAAAATTCGCAGATGGCACTTTATGCGACCCAGCAAAAGGTGTGTCAAGACTGCTCCTGGAAGTGGAAATGATATTGGGAGCAGTGTATCAATTGTGGAGGAGAGTATTTCGAAGGAGACAATCCGTAGTAACTAAAAGATAAGCATAGAAAATTTTGTGGACAAAGTTCTGGAATTTTTTGAACAGACGTCGTATGACAAAAGAGCATGCTGAGTTGCCCATGAGCGATGCTTTGTACTGATTTGTGGACATAAACTTATTGGTCTCTATGAAACTGATTAGATTCAAACCCAGAATATGTTCAAGAATTCTGCAGCAAACTGATGTTACGGGTATTGGTCTGTAATTTCGTGGGTCTGTTCTTTTGCCCTTCATATATACAGGAGACGCCTCTGTATTTTTTTCCCCAGTTGCTTAGGTCTTTCTGCTGGGTGAGAGATTCACAATAAATACAAGCTAAGTAAGGGTCCAGTGCCATATAGCACTTTTTGTAAAACCAAATTGAGATTCCATCTGCAACTGGCGACTTATTTGTTTTTAATTATTTCAGGTGTCAGGGATGCTTACGAGGGTGGTTTGAAAAGTTCTTGAAACAGAATAGAAAAAAAGTACTTATGTCACTGAAACTTTTTTGTTTTCCAATGTACCCTGCTTGTAGATTAATTCACTTGGTCCAACAGTGTTCCAATACCTTGATCCCATCTCGACAATGATTTTCCTCCAGGCCTACAAAATAGTTGTCAACTCAGGCTACCAATTCTTCATTTAAGTGAATCTTCATCCACAAAGAAAAATTTTCTGTTTAGGGAAGAGGCATGTGTGGCAACAGTTCATACCTTAGTTTGTGTAATTTTACCATGGCGACGGCACACGCGTGCGAGCGTGCATTGGCTTGATGCTAGATGACTTTCTTCCTTATTAAACCTGGCCTTTTTGGTATACCTTTTGTTGTAATTTGTCCAGAAGGTTAGCATAATATTCTCCAGTAATTGTTTGCCCAGTGGGGAGACAATGTACAAACAGAATCCCCTTCTCATCCCAGAACACTGATGCCATGATCTTCCCAGCTGAAGGAATTTGGTGGCACATCCCAGAACACTGACGCCAAGTCCTTCCCCGCTGAAGGAGTTTGGCGGCAGAGATTCAGCATGTTTCCACTGCTTTGATTGTTGCTTTGTCTCGGGGCTTCCCCCATGAACCATGGACCTTGCCGTTGGTGGGGAGGCTTGCGTGCCTCAGCGATACAGATGGCCGTACCGTAGGTGCAACCACAACGGAGGGGTATCTGTTGAGAGGCCAGACAAACATGTGGTTCCTGAAGAGGGGCAGCAGCCTTTTCAGTAGTTGCGGGGGCAACAGTCTGGATGATTGACTGATCTGGCCTTGTAACATTAACCAAAACAGCTTTGCTGTGCTGGTACTGCGAACGGTTGAAAGCAAGGGGAAACTACAGCCGTAATTTTTCCCGAGGACATGCAGCTTTACTGTATGATTAAATGATGATGGCGTCCTCTTGGGTAAAATATTCTGGAGGTAAAATAGTCCCCCATTCGGATCTCCGGGCGGGGACTACTCAAGAGGACGTCGTTATCAGGAGAAAGAAAACTGGCATTCTACGGATCGGAGCGTGGAATGTCAGATCCCTTAATCGGGCAGGTAGGTTAGAAAATTTAAAAAGGGAAATGGATAGGTTAAAGTTAGATATAGTGGGAATTAGTGAAGTTTGGTGGCAGGAGGAACAAGACTTTTGGTCAGGTGATTACAGGGTTATAAATACAAAATCAAATAGGGGTAATGCAGGAGTAGG
The DNA here is from genome assembly GCF_023864345.2 of Schistocerca serialis cubense. Lineage (NCBI taxonomy): Eukaryota > Metazoa > Arthropoda > Insecta > Orthoptera > Acrididae > Schistocerca > Schistocerca serialis. The sequence goes on from NW_026047592.1 coordinate 7,456,260, forward strand.
TTTAATAATGAATAGGAAAATAGGAATGCGGGTAAGCTACTACAAACAGCATAGTGAACGCATTATTGTGGCCAAGATAGACACAAAGCCCATGCCTACTACAGTAGTACAAGTTTATATGCCAACTAGCTCTGCAGATGATGAAGAAATTGATGAAATGTATGACGAGATAAAAGAAATTATTCAGGTAGTGAAGGGAGACGAAAATTTAATAGTCATGGGTGACTGGAATGCGTCAGTAGGAAAAGGGAGAGAAGGAAACATAGTAGGTGAATACGGATTGGGGGGAAGAAATGAAAGAGGAAGCCGCCTTGTAGAATTTTGCACAGAGCATAATTTAATCATAGCTAACACTTGGTTCAAGAATCATAAAAGAAGGTTGTATACCTGGAAGAATCCTGGAGATACTAAAAGGTATCAGATAGATTATATAATGGTAAGACAGAGATTTAGGAACCCGGTTTTAAATTGTAAGACATTTCCAGGGGCAGATGTGGATTCTGACCACAATCTATTGGTTATGAACTGCAGATTGAAACTGAAGAAACTGCAAAAAGGTGGGAATTTAAGGAGATGGGACCAGGATAAACTGAAAGAACCAGAGGTTGTAGAGAGTTTCAGGGAGAGCATAAGGGAACAATTGACAGGAATGGGGGAAAGAAATACAGTAGAAGAAGAATGGGTGAAGTAGTGAAGGCTGCAGAGGATCAAGTAGGTAAAAAGACGAGGGCTAATAGAAACCCTTGGGTAACAGAAGAAATATTGAATTTAATTGATGAGAGGAGAAAATATAAAAATGCAGTAAATGAAGCAGGCAAAAAGGAATACAAACGTCTCAAAAATGAGATCGACAGGATGTGCAAAATGGCTAAGCAGGGATGGCTAGAGGACAAATGTAAGGATGTAGAGGCTTGTCTCACTAGGGGTAAGATAGATACTGCCTACAGGAAAATTAAAGAGACCTTTGGAGAGAAGAGAACCACTTGTATGAATATCAAGAGCTCAGATGGCAACCCAGTTCTAAGCAAAGAAGGGAAGGCAGAAAGGTGGAAGGAGTATATAGAGGGTTTATACAAGGGCAATGTACTCGAGGACAATATTATGGAAATGGAAGAGGATGTAGATGAAGATGAAATGGGAGATAAGATACTGCGTGAAGAGTTTGACAGAGCACTGAAAGACCTGAGTCGAAACAAGGCCCCGGGAGTAGACAACATTCCATTAGAACTACTGATGGCCTTGGGAGAGCCAGTCCTGACAAAACTCTACCATCTGGTGAGCAAGATGTATGAGACAGGCGAAATACCCTCAGACTTCAAGAAGAATATAATAATTCCAATCCCAAAGAAAGCAGGTGTTGACAGATGTGAAAATTACCGAATTATCAGTTTAATAAGTCACAGCTGCAAATTACTAACGCGAATTCTTTACAGGCGAATGGAAAAACTGGTAGAAGCAGACCTCGGGGAAGATCAGTTTGGATTCCGTAGAAATGTTGGAACACGTGAGGCAATACTAACCTTACGACTTATCTTAGAAGAAAGATTAAGAAAAGGCAAACCTACGTTTCTAGCATTTGTAGACTTAGAGAAAGCTTTTGACAACGTTAACTGGAATACTCTCTTTCAAATTCTGAAGAGGGCAGGGGTAAAATACAAGGAGCGAAAGGCTATTAACAATTTGTACAGAAACCAGATGGCAGTTATTAGAGTCGAGGGCCATGAAAGGGAAGCAGTGGTTGGGAAAGGAGTGAGACAGGGTTGTAGCCTCTCCCCGATGTTATTCAATCTGTATATTGAGCAAGCAGTAAAGGAAACAAAAGAAAAATTCGGAGTAGGTATTAAAATTCATGGAGAAGAAATAAAAACTTTGAGGTTCGCCGATGACATTGTAATTCTGTCAGAGACAGCAAATGACTTGGAGGAGCAGTTGAACGGAATGGACAGTGTCTTGAAAGGAGGATATAAGATGAACATCAACAAAAGCAAAACGAGGATAATGGAATGTAGTCAAATTAAATCGGGTGATGCTGAGGGGATTAGATTAGGAAATGAGACACTTAAAGTAGTAAAGGAGTTTTGCTATTTAGGGAGTAAAATAACTGATGATGGTCGAAGTAGAGAGGATATAAAATGTAGACTGGCAATGGCAAGGAAATCGTTTCTGAAGAAGAGAAATTTGTTAACATCGAGTATAGATTTAAGTGTCAGGAAGTCGTTTCTGAAAGTATTTGTATGGAGTGTAGCCATGTATGGAAGTGAAACATGGACGATAACCAGTTTGGACAAGAAGAGAATAGAAGCTTTCGAAATGTGGTGCTACAGAAGAATGCTGAAGATAAGGTGGGTAGATCACGTAACTAATGAGGAGGTATTGAATAGGATCGGGGAGAAGAGAAGTTTGTGGCACAACTTGACTAGAAGAAGGGATCGGTTGATAGGACATGTTTTGAGGCATGAAGGGATCACAAATTTAGCATTGGAGGGCAGTGTGGAGGGTAAAAATCATAGAGGGAGACCAAGAGATCAATACACTAAGCAGATTCAGAAGGATGTAGGTTGCGGTAGGTACTGGGAGATGAAGAAGCTTGCGCAGGATAGAGTAGCATGGAGAGCTGCATCAAACCAGTCTCAGGACTGAAGACCACAACAACAACATTGTCTCTGGGGTATAGTAGTAAACCAAAGTTTCTTCGTGGTCACAAACCAGCACAAAAGATCTTGTTTGTTTCTCCTAAAACAGGCCAAACATTGTTGTGATATGTCCATTCTCATGCGTTTTTGACCCAGCGTCAAGAGTCGCGGCACCCATCTTGTGAATACCTTTCAGATACATCTGGCAAGCGTGAGCAATTTCATGCCCTCTAAATTGGTGATCCTCCTTGATCATTATGCGCACTTTTGCAATGATTTATAGAGTAGTGACTCATCTTGGCTGACCTATTCATGGATGATCATCATCTAAGCTCTCCTGACCAAATTTAAATTCATTTATCCACTTGGCAACAGTTGAAGACAAAGGAGCAGATTCCCCTGGTGTATTCTGGAAATCGGCATGAATGTCCTTCACTTTCATACCTTTCTTTATGAAGTAATTAATCACTGCTTGAATCTCGACCCCCCCCCCCCCCCCCCCCCCCCCCCCCCCCCCGTGTACTGTCACGTCTTTGCAGATCACTACACAGGAACAACAACAGAGCCGTGTCACTGCCACAGCTCTCTTCCAAGAGCACTGACATGGCACGTGTTTACAGGCAACAGTCCAACGAATATCATGTGAACAACTTGTGCTAGCGCTGGCCTCTTGTGGTGATTGTTGTTAGGTGTCTTTGTGCTATTGTCAAATGACGGTATGTTTATATGATTCTCTTGCATGAATGATTTCTTGAATGCAAAATTTAAAACATTTATCTCCTACTGCCACACCAGACTGGTCAAGTGACTTGATGGAAAACTTTGACTCACTTAGTGATTTTACATAGGACAATAATTTCCCCTGCTTCTCAGCCAGATCTTTTGCTGAGGTATGACAGTGGTAGTAACCTTTCCTTGTTGGCATTTGGCATTCTCTTTTGAACTAAGAGTGCAGTAGCTTTTCCTTCCTCAGTATTTTCTGAATTTCATTGTTAAACCACAGTGGCTGTTTTGCATCCATAATTCGTTTACTAGGTACAGACTTGTTGAGAGTGCAATTCACGAACTATTTAAGCTTTGACCATAATCTCTCTACGTCCATCTTAATGGATCTAAGTGATGTCAGTTCTGTCTAAGTGAGATGCTAACATCTGCTTATCTGCTCTTTCTGGCATGAACATTTTCCTAGCTTTCTTGACTGATTTATTAATTTTTGTAATCTTAGTTGTTATGATGTTATCATGATTATTAATCCCCATCTCTATGCTGAAGTCATTGATGATATGTGGCCCGTTTGTAACTACAAGGTCTAAGATATTTCCATTGCATGTGGCGTGCCAAACTAGGTGCCCAAGACAATTTTCGAAAAGCACATTCAAAAGTGCTTCACAAGATTGACTGCACCCCCTGTAATAAAGGCATAGGCTACCATCTATACTCAGTAGGCTAAATTCACCTCCAACCAGTATTGCATGATCTAGGTATTTACATGCTACTGTCTGTAGACTTTCTTTGAATGGCTCCAAAACTGTCATAGCAGAACCGGGTGGCTGATTAAAACATCCATTAATTAACGTGATTTCACATAGACTTGTTATAGGCAACCAGATAACTTCACTGTCACAATCAGCTTTGACCTCAATAGAGACAATGGACACTCCCTCTCCTACAGTGTCTAACCTGCCTTTCCGATATACATTCCATTAATCACTAAATATGTCAGAGCTTTCTACTCTGGGCTTCAGCCAGCTCTCAGTCTCTGAGAATAATTTGAGTTGGAGACTTCCCTGGATGGCAGTAAATTCGGAAACTGTGTTACAAGTACTTTGACAACTGATAAAATTTTGACAATCTACACTGGAGTGAATTCAAAAGATAAACCTCAACCAACATTGAATGTATCTTGGTGATAAAGAGCCAAAATAAATAAATTGATGATTTTATTCCATTTCATCTGATTGAATGAAACACACACAGCATAACTACTCAGAAAACAACTATAGTGCGGATTACATTTACTATCATACATGTAGCACTCTGAGAACATTTCACCTTGTCATAGTAGTCCTGTGTTTTGTAACTAGGCAGTGCTTCATTTCACAAAGCGAAAGGAATGGCTTGTGTAAAAAAAAAAAAAAAAAAAAAAAAAAAAAAAAAAAAAAAGAGGAAATAGTGGTTGCTGGTGTTTTTAACACTATCATTCAATTTAGTTCCTATTGTGAACTTTGCAGCTGGGATATGTAAATGCTCTGAGACTGCTATTGATAATATCTTTATGAACAAATCTAGGGGAAAAACATCATATCACAAAACCAATAGTAAATGGACTATCTGATCACGACATGCAGCATCTTGTGTTAAATGTTGAAACTTGTCAGGATAAAAAAATATTAAATCTGAGTACAGGAGGATAATGAATAAGCCAGAAATTGAGGAATCCAGGAAATTGCTCAAAGACATGAACTGTAGAGATATTTACCTGACTCAAATGGAAAATACAAAGCATTTATTAATAAAGTTACCTCCTCTTTTGAAAATTGTTTTCCCCTAAAGGTAACTCAAATCACACAGAAAAGTCAAAAGATAAACCATGGATTACACAAGGAATAAAGATATCATGTGGGGCAAAAAGGAGACTGTATCTACTATCTAGGAACATTTCTGATATTAGCATTGTAATGCATTACAAAGAATACTGCAAAATATTGAATCAAGTAATCCAGAAATCGAAGTAGCTTTATTAAGAGAAAAAGATAATTGTATCGGGCAACAAAATAAGAACTGTATGGGATATAGTGAAGACAGAGAGAAGTGGGGCCAAAAAGGAAGTGGAACAGATAGCTCTAAAAGTAAATGAGACTTTGGTAACAAGTGCATGTAGTGTTGTAAATCTCTTAAGCAACACTTAATTTTTGTTACTGACAGCTCGGGGTTATCAGGTTTGGTGAATGGTGCAATGGAGTATCTGGGATCAGTCTTTGAAGAACATCGTGTAGAACCTATTCGAGGAACTTTGAATTCCAACCATTGCTTCTCAGTATACTTACTCCTTAATGAAATTTGTTGCAAGTTATATATCTATATTTCCAACAAATAGCTCAATACATATTATCAATACTAGGAATAAGAAAAATCTACATAAAGACCTAAAATCACTTATGTTGGTCCAAAAGGGGGTCCAATATTCAGGAACACACATTTTCAATAAATTACCAGCAACCATTAAAAACTTGGTTTCAGATAAAGCACAGTTTAAACAGAGTTTGAATGACTTTTTGATAGGCAATGCCTTCTACTGTATAGATGAATATCCTAACAGAGACTGTTAGGCCAGCGTAAGTATAAATATGTTAGATTTAAGTTTTGACAGCACTTGGTTGCAACAGTCAATATTAGGTATTTTGTGTATGCTAAATTTATTAATAGTGCATAACAATGTTTCATTCTGACAGCGTATTAATTCTGTAAATATTAGCTTTCCCAGTTTACTGTATTGTATTCACCTATTTTGACAATCTCGTGACAAATGATCAGGGTAGTATTCATTATATTAAAATGTTTTGTGTTATACATTCTGACATGTTCCACACCCTCGAGAATCATCTCATTTTTTCGGTGTATGTAACGAAAACTGAATCAAATCAAATCCAATCACCATCTCTCGTCATGTAATAACTTCACTTCTTCTTCTTTTCTTGTCATCTCCTGTTTTTCCTGTACTCGTCCATCTCCTCCTCATGTTTTCCCCCTTTATTCTATTTGTGTTGTTCTCAATCCCCTATTTCTTCTGCATCGAAAGCCTTTTATTTTTATTTATTTATTTTTTTTATCGAGGTGAGTCTCTATGGACTGCGTGGTAACAACCGACTTCACTCTAGTGTCCAGGTCTTGTACTTGCTCCAGCTTTGACTTCCTGCCAGTATCTTCTGAGTCCCTCCAAGAAGTGCCTTTTTATGCCCTTCAGATAATGGTCCTCACTGTCTTTCGGATGTTGATGCCATGTTAAAACCTTGGTAGTTGGTCACCAATCTTCTAAATTTGTTCCTTTCAGGAATTTCTCTCTGAGACACCAATCTGCTTAAGATCTTTTTCACATTCTTTGAACCATCTCGGCCTCGTTTTCTTAGATAGGATGAAACTCTGTATTCTTTTTGTTAGTCGATCACCGTCCATTTTCATGAGATGACCATAAAATAACAATCATTTCTTCGTAATGGCTGCTGTGATAGGTTCTGTCTTGCTGCACGAGTCCTCATTTGCTCTCATTCGCCATTGTCCATCGACCCATCTATTACCTTAGGATTTTCCTTAATATCCTACACTCACGCTTTTCCAGCCGCTCAGCTTGACCTTGTCTATTCGTGGTCAAAGTTTTGGATGCTTATAAGCCCTCAGGTTTTACAACTGTATTATAATGTTGGAACTTGGCCCATATACTCATAGACTTTTTGTTATAAGTATTCTTTGTCAGTTGGTATGCTTGGTCTAACTTCCTCATCCCGACAATTGCTTCTTCTTTTAATCCATTCTCCTGGTGGATGACTTCACCGAGATACCTGAAATTCTTAACTCATCCGATTTTTTCCCAGGTTGGTTATCATCCATTCAGGTCCGTTACAGATGTTCATCATATATTTTGTCTTTTGAATAGAGATCCGGAGTCTAACTTTTTTCAGCAATTTCTGACAGCCTATTTATCTTGTTGACTGCTGACTCTATGTTGTTAGCAAAAATGGCCAGGGCAGCCGCAAAATCTAAGCAGTCAATGCACACCCCTTTGTTCTTAGGACCAAGTCTGAACCACTCTTCATTTGTTTCTTCTTGGGCTAATAACTTTCTCCACTCTCGAATGACCTTTTCCAAGACACAATTGAAAAGGAGAGGTATAGTCCATCTCCTCGTTCTATGTCCGTTTTGGTTGTAAAGGGTTCAGATACCTCACCCATAAATTTAATTTTTGACACTGTGTTAGTAAGAGTTTGTTTGATCAGCTTTCTTGATGTATTATCCATCCCAAACTTTTCCAAAATATTCATTAATGCCTGTCAGTCGATGGAGTTATATACTTTTTGAAAATCAACAAACATGACCACATAGTTATTTCTTCCAGTTTTTTGGACCTGATGATGTTCTTCAGGCTAAAGATCTGTTCTGCGCAAGAATCGCCCTTTCGGAAACCAGCTTGATAGTCCCCAATCAGTTGGTTACAATGACCTTCTATTCTATTCTGTATCACTTTGGAGAGAATCTTATATGGAACAGATACTAATGAGGTACCCCTATAGTTATTGACATTCAATTTATCACCTTTTTTGTGTAGACGATGGATTAAAGCTGACTGCCATTCAGTTGGTATCATCCCAGCTCTCCAGATCTCCTCAAAAAGTTGGACTAGTATATCTAGAGTTTCATTATTTGCCAGCTTCAGTAGTTCCACCACTATTGAATCCTCTCCAGCTGCCTTATTATTCTTAAAGTTGTTGATGATCTCTTTGGTCTCCTCTTTACTAGATGGAGATGAGGGGTAGTTTGTGGATTGGGGCACATACACGGAATCTTTCTTTTGGTTCATCACAATTAAGTAGGTTTTCAAAGTAACAAGACATGATCTTGCAGTTTTCTTTGTTGGTCAGGCCGAGTGTGGTGTGCGTACTGTAAGACCTTCAGTACACACACCATCAGATTATTTGACTTGTTGCTCTAACGAAGTAAGCGAGTGTCAGCAATATGTCTCGTGGTCTTATCATGGTGTGTTTATCTTCTGCCATTAGGTCAGATGATAGAAATGCCACTTGCACGCTTAGAGTAGCAGATTGACGGTGACCAACTTTAAACAGAACTTGATTAATTTTCACACACATTTATTAAAATAATAACAAATATAAAAATTACTTAACTTGGTTCTGGATGCTATTTACAATTGACAATCTGAAGTTCTTTGGGATTGGTACGTTAATCTTAGTCTCACATATATCTCAGATACTTGACAAAAGTGTCTATACATTTATCTTCATGGCTATGTACAGGAATATGGTAATCTTATTAGGCGCAGACTGAATCTTGACTATGGACTGGTACAGACAATTGTAGAACTCGACAGACTGGTACAGACTAATGCAGACTGGTACAGACTAATGCAGACTGGTACAGACTGGTGCAGACAAATGCAGACTGACTGATCGAAGGTCTTTACACTCGTTATAATACCTCGCACGTTCATGTATCACTGCGCGAGTGTTATGCGCAAGGAGAAAATGTTCTATGTTAGCAGAAATCTCATTGGCTGCGCTACATATTAATAAGTGGATCGGCGGAAGCAGAATTTGGTCCGTCTCTATGGGAGCGCCATCTCATAGTGCGGAGATGGACGAGCGCTGCGCCTGCGCTGTTGTGCTTAGCGGGGCGCACTCTAGTGGGCAATTTGTGTACGCGCTGAATATGCGGAACTATGTACACAACACTGAGCTTTCCATTTTCGTCTCTAAAACAAAAACTAGGGGCTTGGTATCCTTTCAAATTCGATTTGAACGTCTGATAGAAGTCTCTGACATTGTTTATCTGAAAACGCTGATCGATCTGTTCTAACTGCGGTTTCTCATGCAATTGCTTAGACCTTCATAGAGTTCTGGCTGCATATTTTCGAACTTCATGGAATACATCAAAATCATCAGGTCTCCTGGTAGAGTTCCACTTTTTCCATGCACTTGCTGTTTGGGCCACCACCTCGCCACAAACCTCATTCCTGATTCCTCTTTTTAGCTGTCAGGATTGTAGTATTAGCTGCTTGTTGGATCATGGAGGCAATGTCTGCCCATTTATGGGATTCAACTGTCAGTTACTGGTGGCATTGTTCCAATATGTTTTGATTGATTTTGAGCTTCGGAATATCATATTTATGAATTTTATTTCCGGTTTTCACGGTCTTATTGAGAGGGATGAAATTAATTTTGATCTTGGAGAGGTGATGATCCTTTTAAATTCAGTATTTTATCTGTAAAAAGGTTTCTTTCTATTATTTCTGATTGTTTGATGTTGTTTCTTTCTTATTTCTGTAATCCATGCTATCATTGATTCCTTCTTCCAGAACTACTCATTCAGTATAGGTCTCTAAAAAAAGATTAATCTTCTTTTAGCCATTACTTCTGATATTTTCTCAAAATTTTTGTAGATCTCCTCATTACTTCTCATTTTCCAGCCATCTGTAGCTTGTATTGCAACCATTATTTTCTAATAATCCTCCTTTGAGGATCCTCTGTTCTGTCCAGCTTATAGTTCATCATTAGGCATCCTCATCCATATAAACATCCTGGTCATACCACTGTGGGATAGTGTTTTAGTTTTGTTTTTTTAGTTGTGCATTTCTTGTTGTAAATATCCTTTGTCAAATGATTTGCTCTCTCCAGTTTGCTGACTCTTGCATCTACTGTTAATTCTTCTAGTCCATTTTGTTGTACAGTTTGTCCAATATATTTAAATTTACTTACTAATGCTATTTTACATTTTTGTTTTTCTAAGAATGTTGATGCATTGTTTGAAATTGTCATCAATGTTGTTTTTTCAGCTGAAATTTTGGGACCAGCTCTCTTTGCTATTTCTTCCAAAAGATTTCTTTCAATAACTGTCTGTCAGATTTTTTGAAAGTATATCAGAATCATCTGCAGAAGCCAGGCAGTTTACCTTAATTCCACTTGTTATTCGTCCTAAAATTATTGGTTCAATTTTGTGATTTTTTTTTCTCCAAATTCCAGATACTTTCTATTTTTTCTAGAATGTAGTGTTACAGTAAAGGTGATAAACTGTCCCCTTGTCTAACACCAGTTTTTATTTCAAATGGTTGAGATACTTCTCCCATAAATTTAGCTTCAGTCATCCTATTTGCTATTGTTTTGAGGATTATGTTTGCTTTAACACAAAATTCTTTGATGATTTTACCTATAGTTTCTCTGCCTACCAAATCAAATGTTTTCTTGAAACCAATACATGATACTATTATAGGTTTGGTTATTAGCAGTCTGTGGAGGATTATCGATTTTCTAATAAACATCTGCTCTGTGCAGGGTCTTCCCTTTCTAGAGCTCCTCGAGATTCTCCCAGTTATTTGTCTAAAGTTTCTACAACTCTGTCCAGAGAATTTTTGATAATATTTTGTATACCACTGGCAGAAGTGAGGCATCTCTGCCATTGTTGACATTTTGTGTGTCCCCTTTTTTCCATAGCTGTGGATTAATGCTTTCCATAATCTCTTCAGCTTTCCAAATGTTCTCAAACAGCAGTTGTAGATCATTTGTGTGTTCTGACTATTTCAATAATTTTGCTGTAGTGGAGTCTTCATTTGTTGCTTTGAAGTTTTGGAAGATTTGATGGCTTCATGAATTTATTGCTCTGTTAGTGGAAAATCTTCCTCCAGATGTTGTGGGACTGCTATTATATATTGCTACAATGTGCTGTTATTATTGTTGTTGTTGTTGTTGTTGTTGTTGTTGTTGTTTGGTTGCCTGTTCTTCAGCACTTTCTTTCTGTTTCGTTTATCTATTTGCCGCCATTTTAGCCCATTTACCGGTATTTTCAGCTTGTTCTTTACTTATTTGACCTTTTGGTGGCTCCTCTTGAAGAGATCTTATTTCTCGTCATTTAAAATTACATCATCTGCTGCTCTTTCGCAACTGAATTTCATCATGTCCATCTTCCTTGACTCAAGATCCTGAATTTTCATCCTTAATTCTTGAACAGTCTCATTTCTCTTTTTACGTTTTCCAGATGAAGAAACTTTTGGTCCTCAAAGCTAAGATTAGTATCAGTTTTTTTATTTGTTTCTGCCTATGGCTGCTATATCTCTTTAGTTAGAATATTTTCTCTCTCTGTATTTGATTATAGTCTAAATCTGAATATTTTTATAAGTACATTTGTTGCTGTAGCATTGAGTAAAATAAATTGTATTGCACTGCCTGTAGCATGTAGCACCATTTTGACTGTTAGTCCTCTTGCTGTGCAAAAAGTAGCTTTGATGATTACTTAATGCAAGTATTTTGTAAGAGCTGTGGAACGGTTAGTATCTGTTTATATTTTTCTGATTAATTCAAGCTCGTCAATGCACATCCTGTGTTAAGGAAATATTTGAACTGAATTTACTGTGTGTTAAATATAAGCGTGGATCCATTGCGGTAGTCTTTTTGGTAGAAATATGTCAAGGTGAACAAAACAGGAGATGGTGAAGGAAGAGAGGGAAAAGATCAACATTTGCTTCTCATCAGCAATATAACTGGGTTGCAACATTCAGTGAAAATTATCTGTGACAGGAAGTTGTCAGAAATACATTTTTTGAAGAAAATTTATGTTTGTATAAGCATTTATTAAATTTAAAAAGTTGGATTTCATCTGTTAATACAAAAGATAATGTTTTGCATTGCAGGCATGATGAACCTGTCAAAGATGAAGAATCGGCCAATGATTCTTATTGGAGGATAACAGTATGTATAACTTAAACTTGAGATTCTTGAAAATAAAGCTAGTCAGTATTTCTTAACAGTACTGATTTAAATATATCTAAAAGATCGCTGTTACCTAAATGAAAGTTGACGAGCAAAGTCTTAGTGGACATTTGTATAAAATTGTCATAGGTGTTATTTACAAGAAGAGTAAATAGTTTCAATAGGAATGTGGTGAGACATTTAACAAATGTCATGACCACACATTAATAGGACCTTATAACACTACCATTATGATATTAGTATGCTTTTACGTAAATAACAGAAACCCTGTCTCTATGTTGCCACGTATAACCCTCTTACTAAAATTTAGTTTAGTTTCCAAATAAAATACACTATGGAAGGATAGTCCTGTTTATAGGAAAAGATAATCAATAGAGTTATCCTTCTTACAGGATTTACCATGTGTTGCGTCTAATGGACTATTCACTTCTTTTCCTAAGATCTTACCCAGTGGCTAGATAGGAACACAGTATGAATAATAATATACTGAAGCTAGGACAACTCATTTCCAAGTTCATTTAGTGATTTAAAACATGTACTTAATGGTCACCAACCTATCCTGGCAATGAAATAGTGAAGTATTGGAGAAGCAGAAATGTGAATTTTGCCTACTTTCTTGCTACTGTTTAGTTTGGCTCTTCAAATAAATTACCCCACTTAAACAATTTTGGGCTACATCTTTATACATTATGTTTTTAAAAAAGAAAAAACCCAGTAGATAACTTCAAGGAAGGTAAAAAAAAATTAGCCGGGGTGGGGGGGACTACCTTTAGAAAAGCACTTTCCATAATCAAGAAACTTAAATACTTAGACACTAAAGCACACACTTTTTAACTGAACATTTCACTTAAAGAAAACCTCTTTCTTGGTGGAATTTACTTTCAGAAGCTATTATTCTTTGAACTAATTCTGTATAGCCATCTAACAGGTTCTAGTAACTTGGCTTCACTCTGATTGAATTTTATGTAAGCAAACCATAACACTTTGCAATAGTTAAGAAAACATTTTTATTATTTACACTAAAGCAATTTAAATGGTGCCTCTTTATATTAACTTGGCACTTCATAAGTCTGTAAAACAGGACACTCGGATTAATCAAACACCAGGAAGGAACCCTATACAGATGTATGATTAGGATGAAATAACAGGGTGAGCCAGTTTCCGTAAAGTTCAAGAATGATTATTAAAACACAGTTTAAATTAATGGTTCATGCTGTACAAAGGTAAAAATAGAAAAAAATCTTATCTGGTGGCTGTAGGCTTGGGTGTGGCGAACAGTTATGATGGCTACACTACCCACACTACGGCCTGCAAGTTTCTTGCTGTACGGGCTCAATTTATCTTCTTGGCTTCATTCAGTTTTACATACAGTAGCTCAACAACTCGCAGCTATGCTGTAAGCTGTTTGCAGTCTTCAACCGAGGCATTTTTATGAAAATTTGCAGGCAAAGCTTCTGCTCCACAAAGGAGTTACCTCAATCACTGCTGCCTTCAGACTGTGTGACTTACTTCCCGAACTTGCTCAAGGTAGCACGCCAATTCGCCTTTCGCACCTTTTCCACTCGCCACAGCCATTTTCGTTTCAAACAAAAGCACACTGGCTTTTACATAACACCTATTTCTTACATTGTTCAAAAGCATGACCATTTCTTAAATTGTCAAATTTACAACAACATGAACAATTTATACACACACATATTTTTAAATACAAAATGTTATCAAAACATTATTTAGACACTTGGTATCCTTTGTAGAGGACTTGGGCAGGTTTGTCCCATCCTAGTACACATTATTTTGTTACTACCCTTCAGATATTCCATTTAGCTACATCTACAATAATTCCCAATGTTCTGCCTTTTGAGGTGTCCAGTGTGGGTTGCTCTCCACTTCCTGGGTGTATTGTATCGAGTTACCTTTTTCAAATTTCCATGAGGGTTTATCAATGTATTTTGTAACTGATATTTCAGCACCAATGATAACTTTTGTGAGCCAATGTACACTCCTTGAAAAATGTTTCAGTACTACTATTGAGTGATTCAGTGGTAATTTGTTCTCATCAGTGGAAAAGATGGATGGGTCAGGTTTTGTATCAGTTTCCATCTGCCTGCCCAAAACGTTTTAAATTCCTTGGCATCAAACTTAGATAATTTCTTGTGTGTTGATCCATTCGAACAATGGTTCTCTATTTTTGTCTCTATTTATGTATCTCCGGGTTGTGTTTTGGAATTAAAATCTTAAACATATACGTGCTGTCTAGTTGCTGTGTGTAAGACTAGTGTCAGACACTTTCCGTTAGGTGATTTGTGGACTGATGTAATAACCAGGCCTTTGAGTTTTATCCTAATTACTTCTACATCACTAATTTTCTGACAGCTTAAGCCAGCATAATCCAAGAGCTGTTTCTTTCTTCATTTATTGTGGATGCACCTAACAATTGAGAGGAGTATTGATATTGCTTTATATTGCGTAATCTTGCATGTAGCTGCTGAATTATCACCTAAATGCATTTCCTATAGAGCTATAATACTGATGGCATGCTCATCATTTAATTTGTTTTGGTAACTGCATTTGTCACTTGTTAATCCTACATTAATTTGCATAATATGGACACCTTGCCTGATAATTTTTGACTGTAAGCTCTGAGAAGTGCTGGACCATCTTTTGTGTAGAGTTTTTGCTGTCTGCTCCTGCAGTCACACAGCCTTGGTGCACCATCTCGGGGGTTGTCTACATGCCCCACAACAGTCTTTTTGGTGTCCAGTGTGAATGATTCACTGGTAAATATCCTGTCCCATACACTTTTGTTTGTAGACAATACTTCTGTGTTAGCTGAAAATAGAAACCCTGGGCCCGGAAGCAGTAGTCTCAGTACCTCAGAGAATTAGTTTCAGGTAAAGTATATGGATCTAACATATCTAAAATGCACATGGTTTAATTTGGAAACCACACAAACACCCAAATGTACACACCTGCAGTAGCTGCAGGGGGGGGGGGGGGCAGAGTGATTGGAGAAGACAGTACATGGTCTGAATGGGAAAAGATTGGTGGGTACAGAAGATAGAAGGGAAAAGGTAAAGTGATACAGTGGGAAAAAAATTAGCAGAGGTTTCGGTCAGGTGGATGGCACTACATGTGCAGGAGAGACAATTTCCACCTGCATAGTTCAGAAAAACTTGCACTGGAAGGGAATATCCAAATGGTATGTCTAGTGAAGCAGTTGTTCAAGTGGTGTACAGCCTCTTGGCAACTGGAATGTGAAGTCTCTGGTTTGCCACAGTTTGGTGCTAGACATTACTGCGAGTGAACAGTTGGTTACTTGTCATCCCTACATGGAAAATTTTATGGTAATTGCAGCATAGCAGATTTTTAACAGGTTGCTTTTGCACATGATCGTGCCTTTTATATGGTGGGAGATGCCTGCGACTGGACTGCTGTAGGAGGTGGTGGGTGGATTTGTGGGACAGGTCTTGCACCTGGGTCACTCACAGGATTAGTGGCGGACAAGTATGTTCTCTAGATTGTGCGGGCTGTGGAACACTACTTTGCAGGACATTGACCGTGAAACACAGAGATTGCATCGGGATTGAATAGAATAGGCACTATGCCCACTTAAGTACAAGAAGAGTGAATCTTTTAAGATTTTGTGCTTTGAGTGGCTCCTGGGTGACCAGTATTAGATTCATATACACCAGTGCAGGTTTACTGTATCCCTTGGACTTTCAGATTGACATGGAACACAGAAATTGCATCGGGGCTGAATACAAAAGGCAGAATGCTGACTTAAACACAAGAAGAGTGAATCTTCTAAGAGTTAGTGCTTTGAGCGGCTCCTGGGAGACCAGTATTAGATTCTGTTTCACCAGTGCAGGTTTGCTGAATCCCTTGGACCTTCACATTGACAATGAGACACAGAAATTGCATGGGGATTGAATACAAATGGCACAATGCCGACTTAAGTACAAGAAGAGTGAATCTTCTAAGAGTTTCTGCTTTGTACAGATCCTGGGAGGCCAGTATTAGATTGCGATGCACCAGTGCAGGTCTGCAGAATCCCTTGGACGTTCACATTGACCATGAAACTCCGAAATTGCATCGTGATTGAATACAATAGGCTCTATGCCGACTTATGTACAAGAAGAGTGAATCTTCTAAGAGTTTGTGCTTTGAGCGACTCCTGGGGGTAAAGTATTAGATTCCAATGCACCAATGCAGGTTTACTGTAAACCTTGGACCTTCACATTGACCATGAAACAGAGAAAATGCATCGGGATCGAATACAAAATTCACAATGCCGACTTAAGTACAAGAAGAGTGAAAGTTCTAAGATTTTGTGTTTTGAGCTGCTCCTGGCAGACCAGTATTAGATTCTGATGCACCAGTGCAGGATTACTGTGTCCCTTGGACTTTCACAGTGACCGTGTAACACAGAAATTGCATTGGGATTGAATACAAATGGCACATTTACGACTTAAGTACAAGAACAGTGAAATGTCTATGAGTTTGTAGTTTGAGCGTCTCCTGGGAGACTAGTATTAGATTCCGATGCACCAGTGCAGATTTACTGAATCTCTTGGACCTTCACATTGACCATGAGACACAGAAATTGCATCGTGATTGAATAAAACAGGCACACTGCCGACTTAAGTACAAGAAGAGTGAATCTTCTAAGAGTTTGTGCTTTGAGCGGCTCCTGGGAGACCAGTAATAGATTTCGATTCACCAGTGAAGGTTTACTGTATCCCTTGGACCGTAACATTGACCATGAAATACAGAAATTGCATGGGGATTGAATACAAATGGCACAATGCCGACTTAAGTACAAGAAGAGTGAATCTTCTAAGAGTTTCTGCTTTGAGCGGCTCCTGGGAGACCAGTATTAAATTCTGATGCACCAGTGCAGTTTTACTGAATCCCTTGGACCTTAACATTGAGCATGAAACACAGATATTGCATCGTGATTGAATACAAAAGATAGAATGAAGACTTAAGTACAAGAAGAGTGAATCTTCTAAGAGTTTGTGCTTTGAGTGGTTCCAGGGAGACCAGTATTAGATTTCGCTGCATCAGTGCAGGTTTACTGTATCCCTTGGACCTTCATATTGACCGTAAAACACAGAAATTGCATCGGGATTGAATACAAAGGCACAATGCCGACTTAAGTACAAGTAGAGTGAATATTCTATGAGTTTGTACTTCGAGCGGCTCCTGGGAGACCAGTATTAGATTCTGATGCACCAGTCCAGGTTTACTGTATCCCTTGGACATTCACACTGATCATGAAACTCAGAAATTGCATCGTGATTGAATACAAAAGGCACAATGCCGACTTAAGTACAAGAAGAGTGAATCTTCTAAGAGTTGGTGCTTTGAGCGGCTACTGGGGGTTAAGTATTAGATTCCGATGGACCAGTGCAGCTTTACTGTAAACCTTGGATTTTCACATTGACCATGAAACACAGAAATGCATCGGGATTGAATACAAAAGGCACAATGCCGACTTAAGTACAAGAAGAGTGAATCTTCTACGAGTTCGTGTTTTGAGCTGCTCCTGGTAGACCAGTATTAGATTCCGATGCACCAGTGGAGATTTACTGAACCCATTGGACCTTCACATTGACCATGAGACACAGAAATTGCATCGTGATTGAAAAAAAATGCCGACTTAAGTACACGAAGAGTGAATCTTCAAGAGTATGTGCTTTGAGTGGCTCCTGGGGGTTATGTATGTGATTCCGATGCACCAGTGCAGGTTTACTGTATACCTTGGACCTTTGCATTGACTGTGAAACACAGAAACTACATCGGGATTGAACACAAAAGGCACAATGCCGACTTAAGTACAAGACGAGTGAATCTTCTAAGATTTGTGCTTTGAGGGGCTCCTGGGATACCACTATTAGATTCCGATGCACCAGTGCAGATTTTCTGTATCTCTTGGATCATCACACTGACCAAGAAACACAGAAATTGGTTCAGGATGCAATACAAAAGGCACAATACCGACTTAAGTACAGGAATAGTGAATCTTCTAAGAATTTGTGCTTTGAGCGGCTCCTGGGAGACCAGTATTAGATTCCAATGAATCGGTGCAGATTTACTGTAGTGCTTGGACATTCACATTGTCCATGAGACACAGAGAATGCATCCGGATTGAATGCAAAAGGCACAGTGCCGACTTAAGAACAAGACGAGTGAACCTTGTAAAAGATTCTGCATTGAGCGTCTCCTGGGAGACCAGTATTAGATTCCGATGGACCAGTGCAGGTTTACTGAATCCCTTGGACCTTCATATTGACCATGAGACACAGAAATTGCATCGTGATTGAATAAAAAACGCCGACTTAAGTACAAGAAGAGTGAATCTTCAAGAGTTTGTGCTTTGAGTGGCTCCTGGGTGTTACGTATGAGATTCCGATGCACCAGTGCAGGTTTACTGTGTACCTTGGACCTTCACATTGACCATGAAATACAGAAAATGCATCGGGATTGAATGCAAAAGACAGAATGCCGCCTTAAGTACAAGAAGAGTGAATCTTCTACGACTTTGTGCTTTGAGCGGCTCCTAGGAGACCAGTATTAGAATCCGATGCACTATTCTAGCTTTACTGTATCTCTTGGACCTTCACATTGACCATGAAATACAGAAATTGCATTGGGATTGAATACAAAAGGCACAATGCTGAGTTAAATACAAGAAGATTGAATCTTCTAAGAGTTTGTGCTTTCAGCGGCTGCTGGGAGACCAGTATCAGATTCTGATTCACCAGTGCTGGTTAACTGTATCCCTTGGACTTTCACATTGACCATGAAACACAGAAATTGCATTGGGATTGATAACAAAAGGGACAATGCCGAATTAAGTACAAGAAGATTGTATTTTCTAAGACTTTGTGATCTGAGCGACTCCTGGGAGACCAGTATTAGATTCCGATGCACCTGTACAGGTTTAGTGATTCCCTTGGACCCTCACATTGACCATGAGACAGAGAAATTGCATCGGGATAGAATATAAAAGGCACAATGCCGACTTAAGTACAAGAAGAGTGAATCTTCAAAGACTTTGTGCTTTAAGCGGCTCCTGGGAGACCAGTATTAGATTCTGATACACCAGTGCAGGTTTACTGTATACCTTAGACCTTCACATTGACCTTGAAACACAAAAGTTGGATTGGGATTGAATACCAAAGGTACAATGCCAACTTAAGTATAAGAAGAGTTAATCATCTAAGAGTTTGTGCGTTGTGCTGTTATTGGGAGAACAGTATTAGATTCCGATGCACCATTGCAGGTTTACTTTTTCCCTTGGACCTTCACATTGACCGTGAATCCCCGTAATAGCATCAGGATTGAAAACAAAAGGCACAATGCCGACTTAAATAAAAGAAGACTGAATTTTCTAAGAGTTTTTGCTTTGAGCGGCTCCTGGGAGTCCAGTATTTCATTCCGATGCACCAGTGCAGGTTTACTGTATCCCTTCGACCGTCACATTGACCATGAAAGACAGAAATTGCATCGGGACTGAATACAAAAAGCACAATGCCGACTCAGGTACAAGAAGAGTGAATCGTCTAAGAGATTGTGCTTTGAGCGCCTCCTGGGAGACCAGTATTGGACTCCGATGCAATAGTGCAGGTATACTATATCGCTTGGACCTTCACATTGACCATGAAACACAGAAATTGCATTGGGATTGAATACAAAGGCACAATGCCGACTTAAGTACATGAAGAGTGAATCTTCTAAGAGTTTCTGATTTGAGCGGCTCCTGGGAGACCAATATTAGATATCGATGCACCAGTGCAGGTTTACTGTATCCCTTGGGCTTACACATTGACCATGAAACACAGAAATTACTTTGGGATTGAATACAAAAGGCACAATGCCGACTTAAACACAAGAAGAGTGAATCTTCTAAGAGTTTGTGCATTGACCGGCTCCTGGGAGACCAGTATTAGATTCCGATGCACCGGTGCAGGTTTACTGAATACCTTGGAACTTCACATTGACCATGAAACAGTGAAATTGGATCGGGATTAGTTCAAACGGCACAATGCCGACTTGAGTACAAGAAGAGTGAATCTTCTAAGACTTTGAGCTTTGAGCGGCTCTTGGGAGACCAGTATTAGATTCTGATGCACCAGTATAGGTTTAATGTATCCCTTGGACCTTCACATTGACCATGAAACACCGAAATTCCATTGGGATTGAATACAAAAGGCACAATGCCGACTTAAATAAAAGAAGAGTGAATTTTATGAGAGTTTGTGATTTGAGCGGCTCCTGGGAGACCAGTATTAGATTCCGATGCACCAGTGCAGGTTTACTGTATCCCTTGGACCTTCACATTGACCATGAAACACAGGAATCGCAATGGGATAGAATACAAAGGTCACAATGAAGACTTAAGTACAAGAAGAGTGAGTCTTATAAGAGTTTGTGCTTTGAGCGGCTCCTGGGAGACCAGTATTAGATTCCGATGCACCAGTGCAGGTTTACTGTATCAATTTGACCTCCACATTGACCATGGAAACAGAAATCGCATCGCGATTGAATACAAAAGGCACAATGCCGACTTTAGTATTAGAAGAGTGAATCTTCTAAGAGTTTGTGGTTTGAGCGGCTCCTGGGAGACCAGTATTAGATTCCGATGCACCAGTGCAGGTTTACTGTCTCAATTGGACCTTCACATTGACCATGAAACACAGAAATTGCATCGGGATTGAGTACAAAATGGACAATGCCGACTTAAGTACAAGAAAAGTGAATATTCTAAGAGGTTGTCGTTTGAGCGGCTCCTGGGGGACCAGTATTAGATTCCGGTGCGCCAGTAAAGGTTTACTGTATCCCTTGGACTTTCACATTGACCATTAAACACAGAAATTGCATCGGGATTGAATACATAAGGCAGAATGCCGACTTAAGTACAAGATGAGTGAATCCCCTAAGGGTTTGTGTCATGAGCGTCTTTTGGGACACAAGAATTATATTCCGACGCACCAGTGCCGGTTTACTGTATCCATTGGACTTTCAATTTGGCATGTAACACAGAAATTGCATCGGGATCAGATACAAAAGGCACAATGCCGACTTAAGTACAAGAAGAGTCAATCTTCTAAGGGTTTGTGCTTTGAGTGGCTCCTGGGAGACCAGTATTAGATTCTGATGCACCAGCGCAGGTTTACTGAATCCCTTGGACCTTCACATTGACCATGAAACACAGAAATTGGATCGGGATTGAATAGAAGAAGCACAATGCCGACTTAAGTACAAGAAGAGTGAAACTTCGAAGAAATTGTGCTAGAGCGGTTCCTGAGAGTCCAGTATTAGATTCCGATACACCAGTACAGGTTTACTGTATCCCTTGGACCTTCACATTGACTATGAAACTTAAAAATTGCATCGGTATTGAATACCAAAGGCACAATGCGGACTTAAGAACAAGATGAGAGAATCTTCTAAGAATTTGTGCTTTTTGCGGCTCCTGGGAGACCAGTATTAGATTCCGATGGAACAGTGCAGGTTTACTGTATCCCTTAGACCTTAACATTGACCATGAAACACAGAAATTGCATCGGGCTAGAATATAAAACGCACTATTCCGACTTAAGTACAAGAAGAGTGAATCTTCTAAGACTTTGTGCATTAAGCCGCTCCTTGGAGACCAGTATTAGATGCCGATGCACCAGTGCAGGTTTACTGTCTCAACTGGACCTTCACAATGACCATGAAACACAGAAATTGCTTCGGGATTGAGTACAAAATGGACAATGCCGACTTAAGTACAAGAAAAGTGAATATTCTAAGAGGTTGTCGTTTGAGCGGCTCCTGGGAGACCAGTATTAGATTCCGGTGCGCCAGGAAAGGTTTACTGTATGCCTTGGACTTTCACATTGACCATTAAACACAGAAATTGCATCGGGATTGAATACATAAGGCACAATGCCGACTTATGTACAAGAAGAGTGAATCTTCTAAGAGTTTGTGCTTTGAGTGGCTCCTGGGAGACCCGTATCAGATTCTGATGCACCAGTGCAGGTTTACTGAATCCCTTGGACCTTCACATTGACAATGAATCACAGAAATTGGATCGGGATTGAATACAAAAGGCACAATGCCGACTTAAGTACAGGAAGAGTGAGTCTTTCAAGAAATTGTGCTAGAGCGGCTCCTGAGAGTCCAGTATTACATTCCGATACACCAGTGCAGGTTTACCATATCCCTTGGACCCTAACATTAACCATGAAACACAGAAATTGCATCGGGATTGAATACAAAATGCACAATGCCGACTTAAATTGAAGAAGAGTGAATCTTCTAATTGTTTGTGCGTTGAGTGACTTCTGGAAGACCAGTATTAGATTCCGATGCATCAGTGCAGGTTTACTGAATCCCTTGGTACTTCACATTGACCATGTAACACAGAAATTTCATTGGGATTAGTTCAAACGGCACAATGCCGACATGAGTACAAGGAGAGTGGATCTTCTAAGACTTTGAGCATTGAGCGGCTCTTGGGAGACCAGTATTAGATTCTGATGCACCAGTACAGGTTTAATGTATATCCTGGACCATCACATTGACCATGAAAGACCGAAATTCCATCGGGATTGAATATAAAAGGCACAATGCCGACTTAAATAAAAGAAGAGTGAATTTTATGAGAGTTTGTGTTTGAGCGCCTCCTGGGAGACCAGTATTAGATTCCGATACACCAGTGCAGGTTTACTGTATTCCTTGGACCTTCACATTGACCATGAAACACAGGAATCGCAATGTGATAGAATACAAAATTCACAATGAGGACTTAAGTACAAGAAGAGTGAGTCTTATAAGAGTTTGTGCGTTGAGCGGCTAGTGGGAGACCAGTATCAGATTCCGATGCAACAGTGCAGGTTTACTGTATCAATTTGACCTCCACATTGACCATGGAAAACAGAAATCGCATCGCGATTGAATACAAAAGGCACAATGCCAACTTAAGTACAAGAAGATTGAATTTTCTAAGAGTTTGTGCTTTGAGCGGCTCCTGGGAGACCAGTATTAGATTCCGATGCTCCAGTGCAGGTTTACTATATCCCTTGGACTTTCTCATTGACCATGAAACACAGTAATCGGAATGTGATAGAATACAAAATTCACAATGAGGACTTAAGTACAAGAAGAGTGAGTCGTATAAGAGTTTGTGGTTTGAGCGGCTCCTGGGAGACCAGTATTAGATTCCGATGCACCAGTGCCGGTTTGCTGTATCAATTTGACCTCCACATTGACCATGGAAGACAGAAATCGCATCGCGATTGAATACAAAAGGCACAATGCCGACTTAAGTACTAGAAGAGTGAATCTTCTAAGAGTTTGTGGTTTGAGCGGCTCCTGGGAGACCAGTATTAGATTCCAATGCACCAGTGCAGGTTTACTGTACCCTTGGACCTTCACATTGACCATCAAACACAGAAATGGCATCGGGATGGAATACAAAATGCACAACGCAGACTTAAGTTCAAGAAGATTGAGTCTTGTAAGAGTTTGTTCTGTGAGTGGCTCCTGGGAGACCAGTATTAGATTGCGATTCACCTGTGCTGGTTAACTGTATCCCTTTGACTTTCTCATTGACCATGAAACACAGAAATTGCATCGGGATTGAATACAAAATGCACAATGCCGACTTAAGTACATGAAGAGTGAATCGTCTAAGAGATTTTGGTTTGAGCGGCTCCTCGGATACCAGTATTAGATTCCGATGCAATAGTGCAGGTTTACTGTATTGCTTGGACCTTCACATTGACCATGAAACACAGAAATTGCATTGGGATTGAATACAAAAGCACACTGCCGACTTATGTACATGAAGAGTGAATCTTCTAAGAGTTTCTGATTTGAGCGGCTCCTGGGAGACCAGTGTTGGATATCGATGCACCAGTGCAGGTTTACTGTATCCCTTGGGCTTTTACATTGACCATGAAACACAGAAATTGCTTCTGGATTGAATACAAAAGGCACAATGCCAACTTAAATAAAAGAAGAGTGAATTTTATGAGAATTTGTGATTTGAGCGGCTCCTGGGATACCAGTATTAGATTCCAATGCACCAGTGCAGGTTTACTGTAT
This sequence comes from Schistocerca serialis cubense, assembly GCF_023864345.2. Taxonomy (NCBI): domain Eukaryota; kingdom Metazoa; phylum Arthropoda; class Insecta; order Orthoptera; family Acrididae; genus Schistocerca; species Schistocerca serialis. Next base: position 7,480,486 of record NW_026047592.1, read on the forward strand.
CCCTTGGACCTTCACATTGACCATGAAACACAGGAATCGCAATGTGATAGAATACAAAATTCACAATGAGGACTTAAGTACAAGAAGAGTGAGTCTTATATGATTTTGTGCTTTGAGCGGCTTCTGGGAGACCAGTATTAGATTCCGATGCTACAGTGCAGGTTTACTGTATTAATTTGACCTCCACATTGACCATGGAAAACAGAAATCGCATCGCGATTGAATACAAAAGGCACAATGCCTACTTAAGTACTAGAAGAGTGAATCTTCTAAGATTTTGTGGTGTGAGCGGCTCCTTGGAGACCAGTATTAGATTCCGGTGCGCCAGTAAAAGTTTACTATGTCCCTTGGACTTTCACATTGACCATTAAACACAGAAATTGCATCGGGATTGAATACAAAAGGTACAATGCCGACTTAAGTACAAGAAGAACGAATCCTCTAAGGGTTTGTGCTTTGAGCGGCACCTGGGACACCAGTATTATATTCCGATGCACCAGTGCAGGTTTACTGTTTCCCTTGGACTTCCAGTTTGACCATGTAACACAGAAATTGCATCGGGATCAGATACAAAAGGCGCAATGCCGACTTAAGTACAAGATGAGTGAATCTTCTAAGAGTTTGTGCTTTGAGTGGCTCCTGGGAGACCGGTATTAGATTCTGATGCACCAGCGCACGTTTACTGAATCCCTTGGACGTTCACATTGACCATGAAACACAGAAATTTGATCGGGATTGAATACAAAAGGCACAATGCCGACTTAAGTACAAGAAGAGTGAAACTTCGAAGAAATTGTGCTAGAGCGGTTCCTGAGAGTCCAGTATTAGATTCCGATACACCAGTACAGGTTTACTGTATCCCTTGGACCTTCACATTGACTATGAAACTTAAAAATTGCATCGGGATTGAATACCAAAGGCACAATGCGGACTTAAGAACAAGATGAGAGAATCTTCTAAGAATTTGTGCTTTTTGCGGCTCCTGGGAGACCAGTATTAGATTCCGATGGAACAGTGCAGCTATACTGTATCCCTTAGACCTTAACATTGACCATGAAACACAGAAATAGCATCGGGCTAGAATGTATAACGCACTATTCCGACTTAAGTACAAGAAGAGTGAATCTTCTAAGACTTTGTGCATTAAGCGGCTCCTGGGAGACCAGTATTAGATACAGATGCACCAGTGCAGGTTTACTGAATCCCTTGGACCTTCACATTGATCATGAAACACAGAAATTGCATCGGGGTGAATACAAAAGGCACAATGCCGAGTTAAGTACATGAAGACTGAATCGTCTAAGAGATTTTGGTTTGAGCGGCTCCTCGGGGACCAGTATTAGATTTCGATGCAATAGTGCAGGTTTACTGTATTGCTTGGACCTTCATATTGACCATGAAACACAGAAATTGCATAGGGATTGAATACAAAGGCACAATGCCGACTTAAGTACAAGAAGAGACAATCATGTAAGAATTTGTGATTTGAGCGGCTCCTGGGACACCGTTTTTAGATTCCGATGCACCAGTGCAGGTTTACTGTATCCCTTGACCTCTATCATTAACCATGAAACACAGAAATTGCATCAGTATTGAATACAAAAGGCACAATGCCGACTTAAATACAAGAAGAGTGAATCTTCTAAGAGTTTGTGCGTTGAGCGGTTCCTCGTAGACCAGTATAAGATTCTGATGTATCAGTGCAGGTTTACTGAATCCCTTGGAACTTCACATTGACCATGAAACACAGAAATTGCATCGGGATTAGTTCAAACGGCACAATGCCGACTAGAGTACAAGAGGAGTAACTCTTGTAAGACTTTGAGCTTTGAGCGGCTCCTGGGAGACCAGTATTAGATTCCGATGCACCAGTACAGGTTTAATGTATCCCTTGGTGCTTCACATTGACCATGAAACACCGAAATTCCATCGGGATTGAATACAAAAGGCACAATGCCGACTTAAATAAAAGAAGAGTGAATTTTATGAGAGTTTGTGATGTGAGAGGCTCCTGGGAGACCAGTATTAGATTCCGATGCACCAGTGCAGGTTTACTGTATGCCTTGGACTTTCACATTGACCATGTATCACAGAAATTGCATCGGGATTGGATACAAATGGCACAATGCCGACTTAAGTACAAGATGAGTGAATCTTCTAAGATTTTGTGGTGTGAGAGGCTCCTGGGAGACCAGTATTAGATTCCGGTGCGCCAGTAAAGGTTTACTGTGTCCCTTGGACTTTCACATTGACCATTAAACACAGAAATTGCATCGGGATTGAAAACAAAAGGTACAATGCCGACTTAAGTACAAGAAGAACGAATCCTCTAAGGGTTTGTGCTTTGAGCGGCACCTGGGACACCATTATTATATTCCGATGCACCAGAGGAGGTTTACTGTATCCCGTGGACCTTCATATTGACCATGAAACACAGAAATTGCATCAGGATTGAATACAAAATGGACAATGCCGACTTAAGTACAAGAAGAAAGAATCTTCTAAGAGTTTGTGGTTTGAGCGGCTTCTGGGAGACCAATATTAGTTTCCGATGCACCAGTGCACGATTTCTGTATCCCTTGGACATTCACATGGATCATGAAACACAGAAATTGCATCGGGATTGAATACAAAAGGGACAATGAAGACTTAAGTACTAGAAGATTGAATCTTCTAAGAGTTTGTGGTTTGAGCGGCTCCTTGGAGACCAGTATTAGATTCCGATGCACCAGTGCTCGTTTACTGTGTCACGTAGACCTTCACATTGACCATGAAACACAGAAATTGCATCGGGATTGAATACAAAAGGGACATTGCCGAGTTAAGTACAAGAAGAGTGAATCTTCTAATACATTGTGCTTTGAGCGGCTCCTGGGAGACCAGAATTAGATTCCGATGCAACAGTGCAGGTTTACTGTATCACTTGGAAATTCGCATTGACCATGAAACACAGATATTGCATTGGGATTAAATACATAAGGGACAATGCCGACCTAAGTACAAATTGAGTGAACCTTCTAAGGGTTTGTGCATTGAGCGGCTCCTGGGACACGGGAATTAGATTCCGATTCACCAGTGCAGGTTTACTGTATGCCTTGGACCTTCACATTGACCATGAAACACAGAAATCGCATCGGGATTGAATACAAAAGCTACAATGCCGACGTCAATACAAGAATAGTGAATCTTCTAAGAGTTTGTGCTTTGAGCGGCTCCTGGGAGAACAGTATTAGATTCCGATGCACCAGTGCAAGTTTACTGTATCACTTGGACCTTGACATTGACCATGAAACACAGAAATCGCATCGGGTTTAAATTCAAAACCACAACGCCGACTTAAGTACATGAAGAGTGAATCTTCTAAGAGTTTGTGCTGTGAGCGGATCCTGGGAGAACAGTATTAGATTCCGATGCACGAGTGCAGGTTTACTGTATCACTTGGTTCATCATATTGACAATGAAACACAGAAATCGCATCGGGATTGAATACAAAATGCATAATGCCGACTTAACTACAAGAAGCGTGAATCTTCGAAGAGTTTGTGGTTAGAGCGGCTTCTGGGAGACCAGTATTAGATTCTGATGCACCAGTGCAGGTATACTGTATCCCTTGGAAATTCACATTGACCATGAAACAGAAATTGCATCGCGATTGAATAAAAAAGGGACAATGCCGACTTAAGTACAAGATGAGTGAAACTTTTAAGATATTGTGCTTTGAGCGGCTCCTGGGAGTCCACTATTAAATTCCGATTCACCAGTGCAGGTTTACTGTATACCTTGGACGTTGGCATTGACCATGAAAAACAGAAATCGCATTGGGATTGAATACAATATGCACAATGCTGACTTAAGTACAAGAAGAGTGTAACTTCTAAGAGATTGTGGTGTGAGCGGGGCATGGGAGACCAGTATTATATTCCAATGCACCAGTGCAGGTTTACTGCATCCCTTCGACTTCACATTGACCATGAAACACAGAAATTGCATCAAGATTGAACACAAAAGGGACAATGCTGACTTAGGTACAAGAAGAGTGAAACCTCTAAGACATTGTGGTTTGAGCGGCTCCTGGGAGACCAGTATTAGATTCCGTTTCACCAGTGCTGGTTAACTGTATCCCTTGGACTTTCACATTGACCATGAAACACAGAAATTGCATTGGGATTGAATACAAAAGGGACAATGCCGACTTAAGTACAAGAAGAGCAAATCTTCTAAGTGTTTGTGATTTGAGCGGCTCCTGGGAGACCAGTATTAGATTTCGATGCAACTGTGCAGGTTTACTGTATCCCTTGGACCTTCACATTGACCATGAAACACAGAAATTGCATCGGGATTGAACACAAAAGGCACAATGCCGACTTAAGAACAAGAACGGTGAAACTTCTAAGAAAATGTGGTTTGAGCGGCTCCTGGGAGACCCGTATTAGATTCTGATGCACCAGTGCAGGTTTACTGTAACCCTTGGATCTTCACATTGACCATGAAACACAGAAATTTTTTTGGGAGTGTATACAAAAGGGACAATGCAGACATAAGTACAAGAAGAACGAATCTTCGAAGTGTTTGTAGTTTGAGCGGCTCCTGGGTGAATAGTATTAGTTTCCAATGCACCAGTGCAGGTTAACTTTATACTTTGGACCTTCACATTAACCATGATACGCAGAATTTGCATCGGGATTGAATACAAGAGGGGCAATGCCGACTTAAGTACATCAAGAGTGAAACTTCTAAGAGTTTGTGGTTTGAGCGGCTCCTGGGAGACCAGTATTCGATTCCGATTCACCAGTGCCGGATTGCCGTATCCCTTGAACATTCACATTTACCATGAATCACAGAAATTCCATCGGGTTGAATACAAAAGGGACAATGCCGACTTAAGCACAAGAAGATTGAATCTTCTAAGAATTTGTGGTTTGAGCGGCTCCTGGGAGACCGGTATTAGTTTCCGATGTACCAGTGCAGGCTTACCGTATCCCTTGGACCTTCTCATTGACAATGAAACACAGATATCGCAGCGGGATTGAATACAAAAATCACACTGCCGACTTAAGTACAAGAAGAGTGAATCTTCTAAGATTATGTGCTTTGAGAGGCTACTGGGAGACCAGTATTAGATTCCGATGCACCAGTGCAGGTTTTCTGTATCCCTTGAACCTTCACATTGACCAAGAAACACAGAAATGGCATCGGGATCGAATACCGAAGGCACAATGCCGACTTAAGTACAAGAAGAGTGAATCTTCTATGAGATTATCACTTGAGCTTCTCCGGGGAGACCAGAATTAGCTTCGGATGCACCAGTGCAGGTTTACTGTATCCCTTGGACCTTCACATTGAACATGAAACACAGAAATTGCATCGGGATTGAATACAAAAGGCACAGTGCCGACTTAAGTACAAGAAGAGGGAATCTTCTAATATTTTCGGGTATGTGCGGCTCCTGGGAGACCAGTATTAGATTCCGATGCACCAGTGCAGGTTTACTGTATCCCTTAGACCTTCACATTGACCATGAAAAACAGAAATTGCATCGGGATTGTATGCAAAAGGGACAATGCCGCTTCAAGTACAAGATGAGTGAATCTACTAACAGTATGTGCTTTGTGCGGCTTCTGGGAGACCAGTATCAGATTCCGATGACCAGTGCAGGTTTAGTGTATCCCTTGGACCTTCACATTGACCATGAAACACAGTAATCGCTGCGGGATTGAATGCAAAAGGGACAATGCAGATTAATGTACAAGAAGAGTGAATCTTCTAAGAGTTTGTGGCCTGAGCAGGTCCTCAGGGGACTAGTATTAGATTCAGATGCACCAGTGCAGGTTTACTGTATCCCTTGGACCTTCACAATGACCATGAAACAGAGAAATCGCATCGAGATTGAATTCAAAAGGCACAATGCAGACTTAAGTACAAGGAGAGTGATTCTTCTAAGAGTTTGTGCATTGATCGGCTCCTGGTAGCCGGGAATTGCATTCCGAATCATCAGTGCAGCTTTACTGTATCCCTTGGACCTTCACATTGACCATGAAACACAGAAATAGCATCAGGATTAAATACAAAAAACACAACGCCGACTTAAGTACAAGGAGAGTAAATGTTCTAAGAGTTGATTGAATACCGAAGGCACAATGCCGACTTAAGTACAAGAAGAGTGAATCTTCTATGAGATTGTCACTTGAGCTTCTCCAGAGAGACCAGAAATAGCTTCGGATGCACCAGTGCAGGTTTACTGTATTCCTTGCATCTTCACATTGGCTATGAAACACAGAAATTTTTACGGGATTGAATACAAAAGGGACAATGCAGTCTTAAGTACAAGAAGAGTGAATCTTCTAAGAGCTTGTGGTTTGAGCGGCTCCTGGGAGAATATTATTATAATCCGATACACCAGTGCAGGTTTACTGTACCCCTTGGACCTTCACATAGACCATGAAACACAGATATTGAATCGGAATTGAATACAAAAGGAACAAAGCCAACTTAAGTACAAGAAGAATGAATCTTCTAAGAGTTTGTGGTTTGAGCGGCTCCTGGGAGACCAGTATTAGATTCCGATGCACCAGTGCAGGTCTACTGTATCCTTTGAACCTTCACATTTAAAATGAAACACAGAAATAGCATCGGGATGAATACAAAAGGGACAATGCCGCCTTAAGTACAAGCAGAGTGAATCTTCTTGGAGTTTGTGGATTGAGCGACTCCTTGGAGACCAGTTTTTTATTCCGATGCACCAGTGCAGGTTTACTGTCTCCCTTGGACCTTCACATTGACCATGAAACACAGAAATCGCATCTGGATTGAATACTGAAGCCACAATGCCGACTTAAGTACAAGTAGAGTGAATCTTCTAAGGGTTTGTGGTTTGAGCGGCACGTGGGAGAATAGTATTAGATTCCGCTGCACCAGTGATGGTTTACTGTATCCCTTGGACCTTCACATTGACCATGAAACACAGAAATTGCATCGGGATTGAATACAAAAGGGACAATGCCGACTTAAGTACAAGATGAGTGACACTTCTAAGAATTTGTCCTTTTAGCGGCTCCTGGGAGGCCAGTATTAGATTCCGTTGCACCAGTGGAGGTTTACTGTATCCCTTGGACCTTCACGTTGACCATGAAACACAGATATCGCATCGGGATTGAATACAAAAATCACAATGCCCACTTAAGTACAAGAAGAGAGAATCTTCTAAGAGTTTGTGGTTTCAGCTGCTCCTGGGAGACAAGTATTCGATTCCGATGCACCAGTGAATGTTAACTGTATCCCTTGGACCTTTAGTGACCATGAAACAGAGAAATCTCAACGCGATTAAATACAAAAGGGACAATACCGACTTAAGTACAAGAAGAGTGAGTCTTGTAAGAGTTTGTGGTTTGAGCGGCTCCTGAGAGACCAGAATGCGATTCTGATGCATCAGTGCAGGTTTACTGTGTCCCTTGGACCTTCACATTGACCATGAAACACAGAAATCGCATCGGGATTGAATGCAAAATGGACGATGCCGACTGAAGTATAAGAAGAGTGAATCTTCTAAGAGTTTGCGGTTTGAGCGGCTCCTGGGAGAATAGTATTAATTCCGATGCACCAGTGGAGGTTTACTGTATCCCTTGGATCCTCACATTGACCATGAAACACAGAATTTGCATCGGGATTGAATACAAAAAGACAATGCCGACTTAAGTACAAGAAGAGTGAATCTTCTAAGAGTTTGTTGTTTGAGCGGCTCCTGGGAGACCAGTATTAGATTCCGATGTACCAGTGTAGGTTTACTGTATCCCTTGAACCTTCACATTTACAATGAAACACAGAAATTGCATCAGGTTGAATACAAAATGGACAATGCTGATTTAAGTGCAAGAAGAGTGAATCTTCTAATAGTTTGTCGTTTGAGCGGCTCCTGGGAGACCAGTATTAGTTTCCGATGCACTAGTGCAGGTTTACTGTACCCCTTGGACCTCACACTGACCATGAAACACAGAAATCACATCGGGATTGAGTACAAAATGCACAATGCCGACTGAAGTACAAGGAGAGTGGATCTTCTAAAAGTTTGTGTATTGAGTGGCTCCTGGGAGACCAGTATTAGATTCCGACTCACCAGTGCAGGTTTACAGTATACCTTGGACCTTCACATAGACCATGAAACACAGAAATCGCATCGGAAATGGATACAAAGTGGAAAATGCAGACTTAAGTACAAGTAGTGTGAATCTTATAAGAATTTGTCTTTTAGCGGCTCCTGGGAGACCAGTATTAGTTTCCGTTGCACCAGTGGAGGTTCACTTTACCCCTTGGACCTTCACGTTGACCATGAAGCACAGAAATCACATCGGGATTGAGTACAAAATGCACAATGCCGACTTAAGTACAAGAAGAGTGGATCTTCTAAGAGTTTGTGTTTTGAATGGCTCCTGGGAGACCAGTATTAGATTCCGACTCACCAGTGCAGGTTTACAGTATACCTTGGACCTTCACATAGACCATAAAACACAGAAATCGCATCGGAAATGGATACAAAGTGGAAAATGCAGACTTAAGTACAAGTAGTGTGAATCTTCTAAGAGTTTGTAGTTTGAGCGGCTCCTGGGAGAATAGTATTAGATTCCGATGCACCAGTGCAGGTTTACTGTATCCCTTGGACCTTCAAATTGACCATGAAACACAGAATATGCATCGGGATTAAATACAAAATGGAAAATGCCGACTTAAGCACAAGAAGAGTGATTCTTCTAAAAGTTTGTGGATTGAGCACCTCCTGGGAGACCAGTATTAGATTCCGATGCACCAGTGCAGATTTACTGTATCCCTTGAACGTTCACAATTACAATGAAATACAGAAATCTCATTGTATTGAATACAAAAGGGTCAATGCCGACTTAAGTACAAGAAGAGTGACTCTTCTACGAGCTTGTGGTTTGAGCGGCTCCTGGGAGACCAGTGTTAGATTCCGATTCACCAGTGCGGGTGTGCTGTATCCCTTGGACCTTCACATTGACCATGAAACACAGAAATCGCATCAGGATTGAATACAAAAGGCACAATGCCGACTTAAGTACAAGAAGAGTCAATCTTCTAAGAATTTGTGGTTTGAGCGGCTCCTGTGAGAAGAGTATTGGATTCTGATGCACCAGTGCAGGTTTACTGTATCCCTTGGACCTTCACATTGACCGCGAAACAAAGGATTTGCATTGGGATTGAATACAAAGTGCACAATGCCGACTTAAGTACAAGAAAATTCGATCTTCTAAGAGTTTGTGCTTAGAGCGGCTCTTGGGAGATCAGTATTAGATTCCGATGCACCAGTGCAGGTTTACTGTATCCCTTGGACCTTCATATTGACCATGAAACATAGAAATTGCATCGGGATTTTAACACAAAAGGGATAGTGCCGACTTAAGTACAAGCAGAGTGAATCGTCTAAGAGTTTGTGCTTTGAGCGGCTCCTGGAGGACCAGTATTAAATTCCGATGCACCAGTGCAGGTGTACTGTATCCCTTGGACCTTCACATTGACCATTAAACACAAATATCACATCAGGGTTGAATACAAAAGGGACAATGCCGACATAAGCACAAGAAGAGTGAATCATCTAATAGTTTGTGGTTTGAGGGGCTACTGGGAGACCAGTATTAGATTCGGATGCGCCAGTGCACGATGACTGTATCCCTTGCATCTTCGCATTGACCATGAAACACAGAAATTGCATCGGGATTGAATACAAAAGGGACAATGCCGACTTAAGTACAAGAATATGAAATCTTCTAAGAGTTTAAGGCTTGATCGGCTCCTGGGAGACCAGTATTAGATTCCAATGCACCAGTGCAAGTTTACTGTATACCTAGGACCTTCACATCGACCATGACACAAAAATCGCATCGGGATTGAATACAAGAGGCACAATGTCGACTTAAATACAAGAAGAGTGATTCTTCTAAGATTTTCTGCTTTGAGCGGCTCCTGGGTGACCAGTATTAGATTCCGATGCACCAGTGCAGGTTTACTGTATCCCTTGGACCTTCACATTGTCCATCAAACACAGAAATTGCATCGGGATTGAATACAAAAGGGAAAATGCCGACTTAAGTACAACAATATGAAATCTTCTAAGAGTTTGAGGTTTTATCGCCTCCAGGGAGACCAGTATTAGATTCCGATGCACCAGTGCAGGTTTACTGTATCCCTTAAACGTTCACAATTACAATGAAATACAGAAATTGCACCGGATTGAATACAAAAGGGACAATGCAGACTTAAGTACAAGAAGAGTGATTCTTCTACGAGATTGTGGTTTGAGTGGCTCCTGTTAGACGAGTGTTAGATTCCGACTCACCAGTGCAGGTTTGCTGTATCCCTTGTACCTTCACATTGACCATGAAACACAAAAATCGCATTGGGATCGAATACAAAATGCACAATGATAACTTAAGTACAAGAAAATAGGATCTTCTAAGAGTTTGAGTTTAGAGCTTCTCCTGAGAGATCAGTATTAGATTCCGATGCACCAGTGCAGGTTTACTGTATCCCTTGGACCTTCACATTGACCGTGAAACATAGAATTGCATCGGGATTGAACACAAAAGGGACAATGCCAACCTAAGTACAAGTAGAGGGAATCGTCTAAGAGTTTGTGCTTTTAGGGGCTCCTGGGAGACCAGTATTAGATTCCGATGCACCAGTGCAGGTGTACTGTCTCACTTGGACATTCAGATTGACCATTAAACACAAATATTTAATCGGGGTTGAATACAAAAACTACAATGCCGACATAAGTACAAGAAGAGTGAATCTTCAAATAGTTTGTGGTTGTGGGGCTCCTGGGAGACCAGTACTAGCTTCCGATGCACCAGTGCAGGTTTACTGTATCCCTTTAACCTTCACATTGACCATGAAACCCAGATATTGTATCGGGATTGAATACAAAAGGGGCAATGCTTATTTAAGTACAAGAATATGAAATCGTCTATGAGTTTGAGGTTTGATTGGCACCTGAGAGACCAGTATTAGATTCCGATGCACCAGTGGAGATTTACTGTATCCCTCTGACCTTCACGTTGACCATGAAACACAGTAATCGCATCGGGATTGGATACAAAAAGCACAATGCCCACTTAAGTACAAGAAGAGAGAATCTTCTAAGAGTTTGTGTTTTCAGTTGCTCCTAGGAGACCAGTATTAGATTCCGATGCACCAGTGCATGTTAACAGTATCCCTTGGACCGTTAGTGACCATGAAACAGAGAAATCTCAACGCGATTGAATACAAAAGGGACAATACCGACTTAAGTACAAGAAGAGTGAATCTTGTAAGAGTTTGTGGTTTGAGCGGCTCCTGAGAGACCAGAATGCGATTCTGATCCATCAGTGCAGGTTTACTGTATCCCTTGGACCTTCACATTGACCATGAAACACAGAAATCGCATCGGGATTGAATGCAAAATGGACGATACCGACTGAAGTTTAAGAAGAGTGAATCTTCTAAGAGTTTGCGGTTTGAGCGGCTCCTGGGAGACCAGTATTAAGTTCCGTTGCACCAGTGTAGGTTTACTGTATTATGTGGACCATCACACTGACCATGAAGCACAGAAATCGCATTGGGATTGAGTACAAAATGTACAATGCCGACTTAAGTACAAGAAGAGTGAATCTTCTACGAGTTAGTGTTTTGAGTGGCTCCTGGGAGACCAGTATTAGATTCCGACACACCTGTGCAGGTTTACAGTATACCTTGGACCTTCACATTGACCATGAAACACAGAAATCGCATCGGAAATGAATACAAAGTGGAAAATGCCGACTTAAGTACAAGTAGTGTGAATCTTCTAATAATTTGTGGATTGGTCACCTCCTGGGAGACCAGTATTAGATTCTGATGCACCAGTGCAGGTTTACCGTATCCCTTGAACGTTTACAATTACAATGTAATACAGAAATTTCATTGGATTCAATACAAAATGCACAATGCCGACTTAAGTACAAGAAGAATGAATCTTCTAAGAGTTTGTGGTTTGTGCTGCTCCTGGGAGTCCAGTATTAAATTCCGATTCACCAGTGCAGGTTTACTGCATCCCTTCACTTCACATTGACCATGAAACACAGAAATTGCAACAAGATTGAACACAAAAGGGACAATGCTGACTTAGGTACAAGAAGAGTGAAACCTCTAAGACACTGTGGTTTGAGCGGCTCCTGTATGAATAGTATTAGATACCGATGCACCAGTGGAGGTTTACTGTATACCTTGGACCTTCACATTGACCAAGAAACACAGAATTTGCATCGGGATAGAATTCAAAAGGGACAATGCCGATTTAAGTACAGGAAGTGTGAATCATCTAACACTTTGTGGTTTGTGCGGCTCCTGGGAAACCAGTATTGATTCCGATGCACCAGTGCAGGTTTTCTGTATCCCTTGGATCTTCACATTGATCATGAAACACAGAAATTTTTTCGGGACTGAATACAAAAGGGACAATTCCGACTTAAGTACAAGGTGACTGAATCTCCTAAGAGTTTGTGGTTTGAGCCGCTCCTGGGAGAATAGTATTATATTCCGATGCACCAGTGCAGGCTTACTGTACCCCTTGGACCTTCACATGGACCATGAAAAACAGAAATTGCATCGGGATTGAATACAAAATGGACAATTCGGAGTTAAGCACAAGAATATGAAATCATCTAAGAGTTTGAGGTTTGAATGGCACCTGGGAGACCAGTATTTGATTCCGATGCACCAGTGCAGATTTACTGTATCTCTTTGGGCTTCACATTTACCATGAAGCCCAGAAATAGCATCGGGATTGAATACAAGTCGGACAATGCCGACTTAAGTACAAGATGAGTGTATCTTCTAGGAGTTTGCGGTTTGATCGGCTCCTGGGACACCAGTATTAGTCTCCGATGCACCAGTGCAGGTTTACTGTATCCCTTGGACCTTCACATTGACCACGAAACAAACATTTTCCATTGGGATTGAATACAAAGTACACAATGCCGACTTAAGTACAAGAAAATTCGATCTTCTAAGGGTTTGTGCTTAGAGCCGCTCCTGGGAGATCAGTATTAGATTCCGATGCACCAGTGCAGGTTTACTGTATCCCTTGGACCGTCATATTGACCATGAAACATAGAAATTGCATCGGGATTGAACACAAAAGGGACAGTGCCGACTTAAGTACAAGCAGAGTAAATCGTCTAAGAGTTTGTGCTTTGAGCGGCTCCTGGAAGACCAGTATTAGATTCCGATACACCAGTGCAGGTGTACTGTATCCCTTGGACCTTCACATTGACCATTAAACACAAATATCACATCAGGGTTGAATACAAAAGGGACAATGCCGACATAAGCACAAGAAGAGTGAATCATCTAATAGTTTGTGGTTTGAGGGGCTCCTGGGAGACCAGTATTAGATTCCGATGCACCAGTGCAGGATGACTGTATACCTTGGACCTTCGCATTGACCATGAAACACAGAAATTGCATCGGGATTGAATACAAAAGGGACAATGCCGACTTAAGTACAAGAATATGAAATCTTCTAAGAGTTTAAGGCTTGATCGGCTCCTGGGAGACCAGTATTAGATTCCAATGCACCAGTGCAGGTTTACTGTATCCTTTCAACCTTCACATTTAAAATGAAACACAGAAATTGCATCGGTTTGAATAAAACATGGACAGTGCTGAATTAAGTACAAGAAGAATGAATCTTCTGAGAGTTCGTGGTTTGAACGGCTCCTGGGAAACCAGTATTAGATTCCGATGCACCAGTGAAGGTTTACTGTATTCCTTGGATATTCACATTGACCATGAAACACAGGAATCGCATCGGGATTGAATACAAAAGGCACAATGCCGACTTGAGTACAAGAAGTGTGAATCTTCAAAGAGTTTGTGGTTTGAGCGGCTCCTGGAAGACCAGTATTAGATTCCGATGCACCAGAGCAGGTATACTGTATCCCTTGGAAATTCACATTGACCATGAAACAGAAATTGCATCGGGATTGAATAAAAAAGGACAATGCCGACTTAGGTACAAGATGAGTGAAACGTTTAAGATTTTGTGCTTTGAGCGGCTCCTGGGAGACCAGTATTACATTCCGATGCACCAGTGCAGCTATACTGTATCCCTTGGACCTTCACATTGTTCATGAAAAAGAGAAATCGGCACGGGATTGAATACAAAAGTGGCAATGCCGACTTAAGTACAAGCTGAGGGAATCGTGTAAGTGTTTGTGTTTTCAGCGGCTCCTGGGAGACCAGTATTAGATTCCGATGCACCAGTGCAGGTGTACTGTATCCCTTGGAACTTCAGATTGACCATTAAACACAAATATTACATCGGGGTTGAATTCAAAAGGGACAATGCCGACATAAGTACAAGAAGAGTGAGTCCTCTAATAGATTTTGGTTTGAGAGGCTCCTGGGAGACCAGCATTACATTCCGATGCTCCAGTGCAGGCTTACTGTATAACTTGGACCTTCACATTGACCATGAAACACAGAAATTGCATCGGGATTGAATACAAAAGCGACAATTCGGAGTTAAGTTCAAGAATATGAAATCTTCTAAGAGTTTGAGGTTTGAATGGCACCTGGGAGACCAGTATTTGATTCCGATGCACCAGTGCAGATTTACTGTATCTCTTTGAGCTTCACATTTACCATGAAGCCCAGAAATAGCATCGGGATTGAATACAAGTCGGACAATGCCGACTTAAGTACAAGATGAGTGTATCTTCTAGGAGTTTGCGGTTTGATCGGCTCCTGGGACACCGGTATTAGTCTCCGATGCACCAGTGCAGGTTTACTGTATACCTTGGACCTTCACATTGACCACGAAACAAAGATTTTCCATTGGGATTGAATACAAAGTGCACAATGCCGACTTAAGTACAAGAAAATTCGATCTTCTAAGAGTTTGTGCTTAGAGCCGCTCCTGGGAGATCAGTATTAGATTCCGATGCACCAGTGCAGGTTTACTGTATCCCTTGGACCGTCATATTGACAATGAAACATAGAAATTGCATCGGGATTGAACACAAAAGGGACAGTGCCGACTTAAGTACAAGCAGAGTAAATCGTCTAAGAGTTTGTGCTTTGAGCGGCTCCTGGAAGACCAGTATTAGATTCCGATACACCAGTGCAGGTGTACTGTATCCCTTGGACCTTCACATTGACCATTAAACACAAATATCACATCAGGGTTGAATACAAAAGGGACAATGCCGACATAAGCACAAGAAGAGTGAATCATCTAATAGTTTGTGGTGTGAGGGGCTCCTTGGGAGACCAGTATTAGATTCCGATGCACCAGTGCAGGATGACTGTACACCTTGGACCTTCGCATTGACCATGAAACACAGAAATTGCATCGGTATTGAATACAAAAGGGACAATGCCGACTTAAGTACAAGAATATGAAAACTTCTAAGAGTTTAAGGCTTGATCGGCTCCTGGGAGACCAGTATTAGATTCCAATGCACCAGTGCAATTTTACTGTATCCCTAGGACCTTCACATCGACCATGACACAAAAATCGCGTCGGGATTGAATACAAGAGGCACAATGTCGACTTAAGTACAAGAAGAGTGATTCTTCTAAGATTTTCTGCTTTGAGCAGCTCCTGGGTGACCAGTATTAGATTCCGATGCACCAGTGCAGGTTTACTGTATCCCTTGGACCTTGACATTGTCCATGAAACACAGTAATTGCATCGGGATTGAATACTAAAGGGACAATGCCGACTTAAGTACAAGAAGACAGAATCTTCTAAAATTTTCTGCTATGTGCGGCTCCTGGGAGACCAGTATTAGATTCCGAAGCATCAGTGCAGGTTCACTGTATCCCTTGGACCTTCACATTGACCATGAAACACAGAAATCTATCGGGATTGAATACAAAAGGCACAATGCCGACTTAAGTACAAGAAGAGTGAATCTTCTAAGAGTTGGTGGTTTGGGCGGCTCCTAGGAGACCAGTATTAGAATCCGAAGCACCAGTGCAGGTTTACTGTATCCTTTGACCTTCACATTGATCATGAAACAGAGAAATCGCAACGGAATTTAATACAAAAGAGACAATGCCGTCTTAAGCACAAGCAGAGGGAATCGTCTAAGAGGTTGTGATTTGAGCGGCACCTGGGAGACCACAATTAAATTCCGATGCACCAGTGCAGGTGTACTGTATCCTTGGACCTTCACATTGACCATGAAACACAGAAATTACATCGGGATTGAATACAAAAGGGACAATGCGGACTTAAGTACAAGAATATGAAATCTTCTAAGAGATTGAGGTTTGATTGGCACCTGGGAGAACAGTATTAGATTCCGATTCACCAGTGCAGATTTACTGTATCCCTTGGAACCATCACGTTGACCATGAAGCACAGATATCGCATCGGGATTGGATACAAAAAGCACAATGCCCACTTAAGTACAAGAAGAGAGAATCTTCTAAGAGTTTGTGGTTTCAGCTGCTGCTAGGAGACCAGTATTAGATTCCGATGCACCAGTGCATGTAAACTGTATCCCTTGGACCTTTAGTGACCATGAAACAGAGAAATCTCAACGCGATTGAATACAAAAGGGACAATACCGACTTAAGTACAAGAAGAGTGAATCTTGTAAGAGTTTGTGGTTTGAGCGGCTCCTGAGAGACCAGCGATTCTGATCCATCATTGCAGGTTTACTGTATCCCTTGGACCTTCACATTGACCATGAAACACAGAAATCTCATCGGAAATGGATACAAAGTGGAAAATGCCGACTTAAGTACAAGTAGTTTGAATCTTCTAATAATTTGTGGATTGAGCACCTCCTGGGAGACCAGTATTAGATTCCGATGCACCAGTGCAGGTTTACTGTATCCCTTGAACGTTCACAATTACAATGAAATACAGAAATTTCATTGGATTGAATACAAAAGGGACAATGCCGACTTAAGTACACGAAGAGTGAATATTCTACAAATTTGTGGTTTGAGCTGCTGCTGGGAGACCAGTGTTAGATTCCGATTCACCAAAGCGGGTTTACTGTATCCCTTGGAGCTTCACATTGACCATCAAACACAAAAATCGCATCGGGATTGAATACAAAAGGCACAATGCCGACTTAAGTACAAGAAGAGTCAATCTTCTAAGAATTTGTGGTTTGAGTGGCTCCTGGGAGACCAGTATTAGATTCCGATGCACCAGTGCAGCTATACTGTATCCCTTGGACCTTCACATTGTTCATGAAAAAGAGAAATCGGCACGGGATTGAATACAAAAGTGGCAATGCCGACTTATGTACATGCAGAGGGAATCGTGTGTTTGTGTTTTGAGCGGCTCCTGGGAGACCAGTATTAGATTCCGATGCACCAGTGCAGGTGTACTGTATCCCTTGGACCTTCACATTGACCATTAAACACAAATATCACATCAGGGTTGAATACAAAAGGGACAATGCCGACATAAGCACAGGAAAAAAGAATCATCTAATAGTTTGTGGTTTGAGGGGCTCCTCGGAGACCACTATTAGATTCCGATGCACCAGTGCAGGATGACTGTATCCCTTGGACCTTCGATTGACCATGAAACACAGAAATTGCATCGGGATTGAATACAAAAGGGACAATGCCGACTTAAGTACAAGAATATGAAATCTTCTAAGAGTTTAAGGCTTGATCGGCTCCTGGGAGACCAGTATTAGATTCCAATGCACCAGTGCAAGTTTACTGTATCCCTAGGACCTTCACATTGTCCATGAAACACAGAAATTGCATCGGGATTGAATACTAAAAGGAGAATGCCAACTTAAGTACAACAATATGAAATCTTCTAAGAGTTTGAGGTTTTATCGCCTCCAGGGAGACCAGTATTAGATTCCGATGCACCAGTGCAGGTTTACTGTATCCCTTGGACCTTCACATTGATCATGAAACATAGAAATTGCATCGGGATTGAACACAAAAGGGACAATGCCAACCTAAGTACAAGTAGAGGGAATCGTCTAAGAGTTTGTGCTTTGAGGGGCTCCTGGGAGACCAGTATTAGATTCCGATGCACCAGTGCAGGTGTACTGTCTCACTTGGACCTTCACATTGACCTGGAATCACAGAATTTGCATCGGGATTGAATACAAAAGGGACAATGCTTACTTAAGTACAAGAATATGAAATCTTCTATGAGTTTGAGGTTTGATTGGCACCTGGGAGACCAGTATTAGATTCCGATGCACCAGTGCAGGTTTACTGTATCCCTTTAACCTTCACATTGACCATGAAACCCAGATATTGTATCGGGATTGAATACAAAAGGGACAATGCTTACTTAAGTACAAGAATATGAAATCCTCTAAGAGTTTAAGGTTTGATTGGCACCTGGGAGACCAGTATTAGATTCCAATGCACCAGTGCAGGTTTACTGTATCCCTTGGACCTTCACATTGACCTGGAATCACAGAATTTGCATCGGGATTGAATACAAAAGGGACAATGCCGACTTAAGTACAAGAAGACAGAATATTCTAAAATTTTCTGCTATGTGCGGCTCCTGGGAGATCAGTATTAGATTCTGAAGCATCAGTGCAGGTTCACTGTATCCGTTGGACCTTCACATTGACCATGAAACACAGAAATCTATCGGGATTGAATACAAAAGGCACAATGCCGACTTAAGTACAAGAAGAGTGAATCTTCTAAGAGTTGGTGGTTTGGGCGGCTCCTAGGAGACCAGTATTAGAATCCGATGCACCAGTGCAGGTTTACTGTATCCTTGGACCTTCACATTGATCATGAAACAGAGAAATCGCAACGGGATTTAATACAAAGGAGACAATACCGACTTAAGCACAAGCAGAGGGAATCGTCTAAGAGTTTGTGTTTTGAGCGGCTCCTGGGAGACTAGTATTAGATCCCGATGTACCAGTGTAGGTTTACTGTATCCCTTGAACCTTCACATTTACAATGAAACACAGAAATTGCATCAGGTTGAATACAAAATGGGCAATGCCGCCTTAAGTACAAGAAGAGTGAATCTTCAAATAGTTTGTCGTTTGAGCGGCTCCTGGAAGACCAGTATTAGTTTCCGATGCACCAGTGCAGGTTTACTGTACCCCTTGGACCTCACACTGACCATGAAACACAAGAATCGAATCGTGATCGAATACAAAAGGCACAAAATGCCGAAGTAAGTACAAGATAAGTGACTCTTCTAAGATTTTGTCGTTGAGCGGCTCCTGGGCGACCAGTATTAAATTCCGTTGCACCAGTTTAGGTTTACTGTATTACTTGGACCATCACATTGACCATGAAGCACAGAAATCGCATCGGGATTGAGTACAAAATGCACAATGCCGACTTAAGTACAAGAAGAGTGGATCTTCTAAGAGTTTGTGTTTTGAGTGGCTCCTGGGAGACCAGTATTAGATTCCGACTCATCAGTGCAGGTTTACAGTATACCTTGGACCTTCACATTGACCATGAAACACAGAAATCGCATCGGAAATGGATACAAAGTGGAAAATGCCGACTTAAGTACAAGTAGTGTGAATCTTCTAATAATTTGTGGATTGAGCACCTCCTGGGAGACCAGTATTAGATTCCGATGCACCAGTGCAGGTTTACTGTATCCCTTGAACGTTCACAATTACAATGAAATACAGAAATTTCATTGGATTGCATACAAAAAGGGACAATGCCGACTTAAGTACACGAAGAGTGAATATTCTACGAGTTTGTGGTTTGAGCCGCTGCTGGGAGACCAGTGTTAGATTCCGATTCACCAGTGCGGGTTTGCTGTATCCCTTGGACCTTCACATTGACCATGAAACACAAAAATCGCATCGGGATCGAATACAAAACGCATAATGCCGACGTAGGTACAAGAAGAGTGACTCTTCTAAGAGTTTGTCCTTGAGCGGCCCCTGGGAGACCAGTATTAGATTCCGTTGCACCAGTGCAGGTTTGCTGTATCCCTTGGACCTTCACATTGACCATGAAACACAGAAATCGCAGCAGGATTGAATACAAAAGGCACAATGCCGACTTAAGTACAAGATGAGTCAATCTTCTAAGAATTTGTGGTTTGAGCGGCTCCTGGGAGACCAGTATTAGATTCCGATGCACCAGTGCAGCTATACTGTATCCCTTGGACCTTCACATTGTTCATGAAAAAGAGAAATCGGCACGGGATTGAATACAAAAGTGGCAATGCCGACTTAAGTACAAGCAGAGGGAATCGTGTGTTTGTGTTTTCAGCGGCTCCTGGGAGACCAATATTAGATTCCGATGCACCAGTGCAGGTGTACTGTATCCCTTGGACCTTCAGATTGACCATTAAACACAAATATTACATCGGGGTTGAATTCAAAAGGGACAATGCCGACATAAGTACAAGAAGAGTGAATCTTCTAATAGTTTTTGGTTTGAGAGGCTCCTGGGAGACCAGCATTAGATTCCGATGCACCAGTGCAGGTTGTTCTGTATCCCTTGGACCTTCATATTGACCATGAAACATAGAAATTGCATCGGGATTGAACACAAAAGGGACAGTGCCGACTTAAGTACAAGCAGAGTGAATCGTCTAAGAGTTTGTGCTTTGAGCGGCTCCTGGAAGACCAGTATTAGATTCCGATGCACCAGTGCAGGTGTACTGTATCCCTTGGACCTTCAGATTGACCATTAAACACAAATATCGCATCAGGGTTGAATACAAAAGTGACAATGCCGACATAAGCACAAGAAGAGTGAATCATCTAATAGTTTGTGGTTTGAGGGGCTCCTGGGAGACCAGTATTAGATTTCGATGCACCAGTGCAGGATGACTGTATTCCTTGGACCTTCGCATTGACCATGAAACACAGAAATTGCATCGGGATTGAATACAAAAGGGACAATGCCGACTTAAGTACAAGAATATGAAGTCTTCTAGGAGTTTAAGGCTTGATCGGCTCCTGGGAGACCAGTATTAGATTCCAATGCACCAGGGCAAGTTTACTGTATCCCTAGGACCTTCACATTGACCATGACACAAAAATCGCATCGGGATTGAATACAAGAGGCACAATGTCGACTTAAGTACAAGAAGAGTGATTCTTCTAAGATTTTCTGCTTTGAGCGGCTCCTGGGTGACCAGTATTAGATTCCGATGCACCAGTGCAGCTTTACTGTATCCCTTGGACCTTCACATTGTCCATGAAACACAGAAATTGCATCGGGATTGAATACTAAAGGGACAATGCCGACTTAAGAACAACAATATGAAATCTTCTAAGAGTTTGAGGTTTTATCGCCTCCAGGGAGACCAGTATTAGATTCCGATGCACCAGGGCAGGTTTACTGTATCCCTTAAACGTTCACAATTATAATGAAATACAGAAATTGCATCGGATTGAATAAAAAAGGGACAATGCAGACTTAAGTACAAGAAGAGTGATTCTTCTACAAGATAGTGGTTTGAGTGGCTCCTGTTAGACCAGTGTTAGATTCCGACTCACCAGTGCAGGTTTGCTGTATCCCTTGGACCTTCACATTGACCATGAAACAAAAAAATCGCATCGGGATCGAATACGAAATGCACAATGCTGACTTAAGTACAAGAAAATAGGATCTTGTAAGAGTTTGAGTTTAGAGCGGCTCCTGAGAGATCAGTATTAGATTCCGATGCACCAGTGCAGGTTTACTGTATCCCTTGGACCTTCACATTGACCATGAAACATAGAAATTGCATCGGGATTGAATACAAAAGCGACAATGCCGACTTAAGTACAAGAAGACAGAATCTTCTAAAATTTTCTGCTATGTGCGGCTCCTGGGAGACCAGTATTAGATTCCGAAGCATCAGTGCAGGTTCACTGTATCCCTTGGACCTTCACATTGACCATGAAACACAGAAATCTATTGGGATTGAATACAAAAGGCACAATGCCGACTAACGTACAAGAAGAGTGAATCTTCTAAGAGTTGGTGGTTTGGGCGGCTCCTAGGAGACCAGTATTAGAATCCGATGCACCAGTGCAGGTTTACTGAATCCTTGGACCTTCACATTGTTCATGAAACAGAGAAATCGCAACGGGATTTAATACAAAAGAGACAATGCCGACTTAAGCACAAGCAGATGGAATCGTCTAAGAGTTTGTGATTTGAGCGGCACCTGGGAGACCACAATTAAATTTCGATGCACCAGTGCAGGTGTACTGTATCCCTTGGACCTTCACATTGACCATGAAACACAGAAATTACATCGGGATTGAATACAAAAGGGACAATGCGGACTTAAGTACAAGAATATGAAATCTTCTTAGAGTTTGAGGTTTGATTGGCACCTAGGAGACCAGTATTAGATTCCGATGCACCAGTGCAGATTTACTGTATCCCTTGGACCTTCACGTTGACCATGAAACTCAGAAATCGCATCGGGATTGGATACAAAAAGCACAATGCCGACTTAAGTACAAGTAGAGGGAATCGTCTAAGAGTTTGTGCCTTGAGGGGCTCCTGGGAGACCAGAATTACATTCCGATGCACCAGTGCAGGTGTACTGTCTCACTTGGACCTTCAGATTGACCATTAAACACAATATATTTAATCGGGGTTGAATACAAAAATTACAATGCCGTCATAAGTACAAGAAGAGTGAATCTTCAAATAGTTTGTGGTTGAGGGGCTCCTGGGAGACCAGTACTAGATTCCGATGCACCAGTGCAGTTTTACTGTAACCCTTTAACCTTCACATTGACCATGAAACCCAGATATTGTATCGGGATTGAATACAAAAGGGACAATGCGGACTTAAGTACAAGAATATGAAATCCTCTAAGAGTTTGAGGTTTGATTGGCACCTGGGAGACCAGTATTAGATTCCGATGCACCAGTGCAGGTTTACTGTATATCTTGGATCTTCACATTGACCTGGAATCACAGAATTTGCATGGGATTGAATACAAAAGGGACAATGCCGACTTAAGTACAAGAAGACAGAATCTTCTAAAGTTTTCTGCAATGTGCGGCTCCTGGGAGACCAGTATTAGATTCCGAAGCATCAGTGCAGGTTCACTGTATCCCTTGGACCTTCACATTGACCATGAAACACAGAAATCTATCGGGATTGAATACAAAAGGCACAATGCCGACTTAAGTACAACAATATGAAATCTTCTAAGAGTTTAAGGCTTGATCGGCTCCTGGGAGACCAGTATTAGATTCCAATGCACCAGTGCAAGTTTACTGTATCCCTAGGACCTTCACATCGACCGTGACACAGAAATCGCATCGGGATTGAATACAAGAGGGACAATGTCGATTTAAGTACAAGAAGAGTGAATCTTCTAAGATTTTCTGCTTTGAGCGGCTCGTGGGAGACCAGTATTAGATTCCGATGCACCAGTGCAGGTTCACTGTATCCCTTGGACTTTCACATTGTCCATGAAACACAGAAATTGCATTGGGATGGAATACAAAATGGTCAATGCCGACTTAAGTTCAGGAGGAGAGAATCTTCTAAGAGTTTGTGCTTTCATCGGTTCCTAGGAGACCAGTATTAGATTCCGAAGTACCAGTGCAGCTTTACTGTATCCCTTGGACCTTCACATTGACCATACAACACAGAAAATGCATCGTGATTGAATATTAAAGGAACAATGCCGACTTATGTACAACAATATGAAATCTTCTAAGAGTTTGAGGTTTTATCGCCTCCAGGGAGACCAGTATTAAATTCCGATGCACCAGTGCAGGTTTACTGTATCCCTTAAACGTTCACAATTACAATGAAATACAGAAATAGCACCGGATTGAATACAAAAGGGACAATGCAGACTTAAGTACAAGAAGTGTGATTCTTCTACGAGTTTGTGGTTTGAACGGCTCCTGGGAGGCCAGTGTTAGAGTCTGACTCATCAGTGCAGGTTTGCTGTATCCCTTGGACCTTCACATTGACCATGAAACACAAAAATCGCATCGGGATCAAATACAAAAGGCATAATGCCGACGTAAGGACAAGAAGAGTGACTCTTCTAAGAGTTTGTCCTTGAGCGGCCCCTGGGAGACCAGTATTAGATTCTGTTGCACCAGTGCGGGTTTACTGTATCACTTGGACCTTCACATTGACCATGAAACACCGAAATTTCATCGGGATTGAACACAAAATGCACAATTCTGACTTAAGTACAAGATAATTGGAACTTCTAAGAGTTTGAGCTTAGAGCGGCTCCTGGGAAATAAGTATTAGATTCCGATGCACCAGTGCAGGTTTACTGTATCCCTTGGACCTTCACATTGACCATGAAACACAGAAATCTATTGGGATTGAATACAAAAGGCACAATGCCGACTAAAGTACAAGAAGAGTGAATCTTCGAAGAGTTGGTGGTTTGGGCGGCTCCTAGGAGACCAGTATTAGAATCCGATGCACCAGTGCAGGTTTACTGAATCCTTGGACCTTCACATTGTTCATGAAACAGAGAAATCGCAACGGGATTTAATACAAAAGAGACAATGCCGACTTAAGCACAAGCAGATGGAGTCGTCTAAGAGTTTGTGATTTGAGCGGCACCTGGGAGACCACAATTAAATTTCGATGCACCAGTGCAGGTGTACTGTATCCCTTGGACCTTCACATTGACCATGAAACACAGAAATTACATCGGGATTGAATACAAAAGGGACAATGCGGACTTAAGTACAAGAATATGAAATCTTCTTAGAGTTTGAGGTTTGATTGGCACCTAGGAGACCAGTATTAGATTCCGATGCACCAGTGCAGATTTACTGTATCCCTTGGACCTTCACGTTGACCATGAAACTCAGAAATCGCATCGGGATTGGATACAAAAAGCACAATGCCGACTTAAGTACAAGAAGAGAGAATCTTCTAAGAATTTGTGGTTTCAGCTGCTCCTAGGAACCAGTATTAGATTCCGATGCACCAGTGCATGTTAACTGTATCCGTTGGACCTTTAGTGACCATGAAACAGAGAAATCTCAACGCGATTGAATACAAAAGGGACAATACCGACTTAAGTACAAGAAGTGTGAATCTTGTGAGAGTTTGTGGTTTGAGCGTCTCCTGGGAGACCAGTATTAGATTCCGATGTACCAGTATAGGTTTACTGTATCCTTTGAACCTTCACATTTACAATGAAACACAGAAATTGCATCAGGTTGAATACAAAATGGACAATGCCGTTTTAAGCACAAGAAGAGTGAATCTTCTAATAGTTTGTCGTTTGAGCGGGTCCTGGGAGACCAGTATTAGTTTCCGGTGCACCAGTGCAGGTCTACTGTACCCCTTGGACCTCACACTGACCATGAAACACAAGAATCGAATCGTGATCGAATACAAAAGGCACATTGCCGAAATAAGTACAAGATAAGTGACTTTTCTAAGATTTTGTCGTTGAGCGGCTCCTGGGAGACCAGTATTAAATTCCGATGCACCAGTGCAGGTTTACTGTATCCCTTGAACGTACACAATTACAATGAAATACAGAAATTTCATTGGATTGAATACAAAAGGGACAATGCCGACTTAAGTACACGAAGAGTGAATATTCTACGAGTTTGTGGTTTGAGCCGCTGCTGAGAGACCAGTATTAGATTCCGATTCACCAGTGCGGGTTTGCTGTATCCCTTGGACCGTCACATTGACAATGAAACACAAAAATCGAATCGGGATCGAATACAAATCGCATAATGCCGACGTAAGTACAAGATGAGTGACTCTTCTAAGAGTTTGTCCTTGGGCGGCCCCTGGGAGACCAGTATTAGATTCCGTTGCACCAGTTCAGGTTTACTGTATCCCTTGGACCTTCACATTGACCATGAAACACAGAAATCGCATCAGGATTGAATACAAAAGGCACAATGCCAACTTAAGTACAAGAAGAGTCAATCTTCGAAGAATTTATGGTTTGAGCGGCTCCTGGGAGACCAGTATTTGATTCCGATGCACCAGTGCAGATTTACTGTATTCCTTTGACCTTCACATTTACCATGAAAGCCAAAAATAGCATCGGGATTGAATACAAGTCGTACAATGCCGACTTAAGTACAAGATGAGTGTATCTTCTAGGAGTTTTATGTTTGAGCGGCTCCTGGGACACCAGTATTAGTCTCCGATGCACCAGAGCAGGTTTACTGTATTCCTTGGACCTTCACATTGACCATGAAACACAGAAATTGCATCGGGTTTGAATACAAAAGGGACAATGCCGACTTAAGTACAAGAAGAGTGAATCTTCTAAGAGTTTGTGGTTTGAGCGGCTCCTGTGAGAAGAGTATTGGATTCTGATGCACCAGTGCAGGTTTACTGTATCCCTTGGACCTCCACATTGACCATGAAACATAGAAATTGCATCGGGATAGAACACAAAAGGGACAGTGCCGACTTAAGTACAAGAAAATTGGATCTTCGAAGAGTTTGTGCTAAGAGGGGCTCCTGGGAGATCAGTATTAGATTCCGATGCACCAGTGGAGGTTTACTGTATCCCTTGGACCTTCATAGTGATCATGAAACAAAGAAATTGTATCGGGATTGAGCACAAAAGGGACAGTGCCGACTAAAGTACAAGCAGAGTGAATCGTCTAAGAGTTTGTGCTTTGAGCGGCTCCTGGAAGACCAGTGTTAGATTCCTATGAACCAGTGCAGGTGTACTGTATCCCTTGGACCTTCACATTGACCATTAAACACAAATATCACATCAGGGTTGAATACAAAAGGGACAATGCCGACATAAGGTCAAGAAGAGTGAATCTTCTAATAGTTTGTGGTTTGAGGGGCTCCTGGGAGACCAGTATTAGATTCCGATGCACCAGTGCAGGATGACTGTATCCCTTGGACCTTCGCATTGACCATGAAACACAGAAATTGCATGGGGATTGAGTACAAAAGGGACAATGCCGTCTTAAGTACAAGAATATGAAATCTTCTAACAGTTTACGGCTTGATCGGCTCCTGCGAGACCAGTATTAGATTCCAATGCACCAGTGCAAGTTTACTGTATCCCTAGGACCTTCACATTGACCATGACACAGAAATCGCATCGGGATTGAATACAAGAGGCACAATGTCGACTTAAGTACAAGAAGAGTGAATCTTCATAGATTTTCTGCTTTGAGCGGCTCCTGGGAGACCAGTATTTGATTCCGATGCACCAGTGCAGGTTTACCGTATCCGTTGGACCTTCACAATGTCCATGAAACACAGAAATTGCATCGGGATTGAATACTAAAGGGACAATGCCGACTTTAGTACAACAATATGAAATCTTCTATGAGTTTGAGGTTTTATCGCCTCCAGGGAGACCAGTATGAGATTCCGATGCACCAGTGCAGGTTTACTGTATCCCTTAAACGTTCACAATTACAATGAAATACAGAAATTGCATCGGATTGAATACAAAAGGGGGCAATGCAGGCATCAGTACAAGAAGAGTGATTCTTCTACGAGTTTCTGGTTTGAGTGGTTCCTGGGAGACCAGTGTTAGATTCCGACTCACCAGTGCAGATTTGCTGTATCCGTTGGACCTTCACATTGACCAAGAAACACAAAAATCGCTTCGGGATCGAATACAAAATGCACAATGCTGACATAAGTACAAGAAAATAGGATCTTCTAAGAGTTTGAGTTTAGAGCGGCTCCTAAGAGATCAGTATTAGATTCCGATGCAGCAGTGCAGGTTTGCTGTATCCCTTGGACCTTCACATTGACTATGAAACATAGAAATTGCATCGGGATTGAACACAAAAGGGACAATGCCAACTTAAGTACAAGTAGAGGGAATCGTCTAAGAGTTTGTGCCTTGAGGGGCTCCTGGGAGACCAGAATTACATTCCGATGCACCAGTGCAGGTGTACTGTCTCACTTGGACCTTCAGATTGACCATTAAACACAATATATTTAATCGGGGTTGAATACAAAAATTACAATGCCGTCATAAGTACAAGAAGAGTGAATCTTCAAATAGTTTGTGGTTGAGGGGCTCCTGGGATACCAGTACTAGATTCCGATGCACCAGTGCAGTTTTACTGTAACCCTTTAACCTTCACATTGACCATGAAACCCAGATATTGTATCGGGATTGAATACAAAAGGGACAATGCGGACTTAAGTACAAGAATATGAAATCCTCAAAGAGTTTGAGGTTTGATTGGCACCTGGGAGACCAGTATTAGATTCCGATGCACCAGTGCAGGTTTACTGTATATCTTGGATCTTCACATTGACCTGGAATCACAGAATTTGCATCGGGATTGAATACAAAAGGGACAATGCCGACTTAAGTACAAGAAGACAGAATCTTCTAAAGATTTCTGCAATGTGCGGCTCCTGGGAGACCAGTATTAGATTCCGAAGCATCAGTGCAGGTTCACTGTATCCCTTGGACCTTCACATTGACCATGAAACACAGAAATCTATCGGGATTGAATACAAAAGGCACAATGCCGACTTAAGTACAACAATATGAAATCTTCTAAGAGTTTAAGGCTTGATCGGCTCCTGGGAGACCAGTATTAGATTCCAATGCACCAGTGCAAGTTTACTGTATCCCTAGGACCTTCACATCGACCGTGACACAGAAATCGCATCGGGATTGAATACAAGAGGGACAATGTCGATTTAAGTACAAGAAGAGTGAATCTTCTAAGATTTTCTGCTTTGAGCGGCTCGTGGGAGACCAGTATTAGATTCCGATGCACCAGTGCAGGTTCACTGTATCCCTTGGACTTTCACATTGTCCATGAGACACAGATATTGCATTGGGATGGAATACAAAATGGTCAATGCCGACTTAAGTTCAGGAGGAGAGAATCTTCTAAGAGTTTGTGCTTTCATCGGTTCCTAGGAGACCAGTATTAGATTCCGAAGTACCAGTGCAGCTTTACTGTATCCCTTGGACCTTCACATTGACCATACAACACAGAAAATGCATCGTGATTGAATATTAAAGGAACAATGCCGACTTATGTACAACAATATGAAATCTTCTAAGAGTTTGAGGTTTTATCGCCTCCAGGGAGACCAGTATTAAATTCTGATGCACCAGTGCAGGTTTACTGTATCCCTTAAACGTTCACAATTACAATGAAATACAGAAATAGCACCGGATTGAATACAAAAGGGACAATGCAGACTTAAGTACAAGAAGAGTGATTCTTCTACGAGTTTGTGGTTTGAGCGGCTCCTGGGAGGCCAGTGTTAGATTCTGACTCATCAGTGCAGGTTTGCTGTATCCCTTGGACCTTCACATTGACCATGAAACACAAAAATCGCATCGGGATCAAATACAAAAGGCATAATGCCGACGTAAGGACAAGAAGAGTGTCTCTTCTAAGAGTTTGTCCTTGAGCGGCCCCTGGGAGACCAGTATTAGATTCCGTTGCACCAGTGCGGGTTTACTGTATCACTTGGACCTTCACATTGACCATGAAACACCGAAATTTCATCGGGATTGAACACAAAATGCACAATTCTGACTTAAGTACAAGATAATTGGAACTTCTAAGAGTTTGAGCTTAGAGCGGCTCCTGGGAAATCAGTATTAGATTCCGATGCACCAGTGCAGGTTTACTGTGTCCCTTGGACCTTCACATTGACCATGAGACACAGAAATTGCATCGGGATTGAACACAAAAGGGACAATGCCAACTTAAGTACAAGTAGAGGGAGTCGTCTAAGAATTTGTGCTTTGAGTGGCTCCTGGGAGACCAGTATTAGATTCCGATGCACCAGTGCAGGTGTAGTGTCTCACTTGGACCTTCAGATTGACCATTAAACACAAATATTTAATCGGGGTTGAATACAAAAGGGACAATGCCGACATAAGTACAAGAAGAGTGAATCTTCAAATAGTTTGTGGTTGAGGGGCTCCTGGGAGACCAGTACTAGATTCCGATGCACCAGTGCAGGTTTACTGTATCCCTGTAAACTTCACATTGACCATGAAACACAGAAATTACATAGGGATTGAATACAAAAGGGACAATGCGGACTTAAGTACTAGAATATGAAATCTTCTAAGAGTTTGAGGTTTGATTGGCACCTGGGAGACCAGTATTAGATTCCGATGCACCAGTGCAGATTTACTGTCTCCCTTTGACCTTCACATTTACCATGAAACCCAGAAATAGCATCGGGATTGAATACTAAAGGGGCAATGCCGACTTAAGTACAAGAATATGAAATCTTCTAAGAGTTTGAGGTTTGATCGCCTCCAGGGAGACCAGTATTAGATTCTGATGCACCAGTGCAGGTTTACTGTATCCTTGGACCTTCACATTGACCATGAAACACTGAAATTGTATCGGGTTTGAACACAAAAGGGACAATGCCGACTTAAGTACAAGAAGAGTGAATCTTCTAAGAGTTTGTGGTTTGAGCGGCTCCTGGGAGAATAGTATTAGATTCCGATGCACCAGTGCAGGGTTACTGTATCCCTTAAATGTTCACATACAATGAAATACAGAAATTGCATCGGATTGAATACAAAAGGGACA
The DNA here is from genome assembly GCF_023864345.2 of Schistocerca serialis cubense. NCBI lineage: Eukaryota > Metazoa > Arthropoda > Insecta > Orthoptera > Acrididae > Schistocerca > Schistocerca serialis. Next base: position 7,510,969 of record NW_026047592.1, read on the forward strand.
ATGCAGACTTAAGTACAAGAAGAGTGATTCTTCTACGAGTTTGTGGTTTGAGCGGCTCCTGGGAGACCAGTGTTAGATTCCGACTCACCAGTGCAGGTTTGCTGTATCCCTTGGACCTTCACATTGACCATGAATTACAAACATCGCATCGGGATTGAACACAAAATGCACAATGCTGACTTAAGTTCAAGAAAATTGGATCTTCTAAGAGTTTGAGCTTGGAGCGGCTCCTGGGAAATCAGTATTACTTTCCGATGCACCATTGCAGGTTTACTGTATCCGTTGGACCTTCACATTGTCCATGAAACACAGAAATTTGCATCGGGATTGAATACAAAATGGTCAATGCCGACTTAAGTACAAGAGGAGGGAATCTTCTAAGAGTTTGTCCTATGATCGGTTCCTAGGTGACCAGTATTAGATTCCGATGCACCAGTGCAGGTGTACTGTCTCACTTGGACCTTCAGATTGACCATTAAACACAAATATTTAATCGTAGTTGAATACAAAAGTTACAATGCCGACATAAGTACAAGAAGAGTGAATCTTGTAATAGTTTTTGGTTTGAGGGGCTCTTGGGAGACCAGCATTAGATTCCGATGCACCAGTGCAGGTTTACTGTATCCCTTGGACCTTCACGTTGACCATGAAACACAGAAATTACATAGGGATTGAATACAAAAGGGACAATGCGGAATTAAGTACTAGAATATGATGTCTTCTAAGAGTTTGACGTTTGATTGGCACCTGAGAGAACAGTATTAGATTCCGATGCACCAGTGCAGATTTACTGTATCGCTTTGACCTTCACGTTTACCATGAAACCCAGAAATAGCATCGGGATTGAATACTAAAGGGACAATGCCGACTTAAGCACAAGCAGAGGGAATCGTCTAAGAGTTGATGCTTTGAGCGGCTCCTGGGAGACCAGTATTAGATTCCGATGCACCAGTGCAGGTGTACTATATCCCTTGGACCTTCAGATTGACCATTAAGCAAAAATATTACATCGGGGTTCAATACTAAAGGGACAATGCCGACTTAAGTACAAGAATATGAAATCCTCTAAGAGTTTGAGGTTTGATCGCCTCCAGGGAGACCAGTATTAGATTCCGAAGCACCAGTGCAGGTTTACTGTATCCTTGGAACTTCACATTGACCATGAAACACAGAAATTACATCGGGTTTGAATACAGAAGGGACAATGCCGACTTAAGTATAAGAAGAGTGAATCTTCTAAGGGTTTGTGGTTTGAGCGGCTCCTGGGAGAATAGTATTAGATTCCGATGCACCAGTGCAGGTTAACTGTATCCGTTGGACCTTCACATTGTCCATGAAACACAGAAATTGCATCGGGATTGAATACAAAATGGACAATGCCGACTTAAGGACAAGAGGAGGGAATCTTCTAAGAGTTTGTGCTTTGATCGGTTCCTAGGAGACCAGTATTAGATTCCGAAGCACCAGTGAGCTTTAGTGTATCCCTTGGACCTTCTGATTGACCATATAACACAGAAATTGCATCGGGATTGAATACTAAAGGGACAATTCCGACTTAAGTACAACAATATGAAATCTTCTAAGAGTTTGAGTTTTTATCGCCTCCAGGGAGACCAGTATTAGATTCCGATGCACCAGTGCAGGATTACTGTATCCCTTAAACGTTCACAATTACAATGAAATACAGAAATAGCATCGGATTGAATACAAAAGGGACAATGCAGACTTAAGTACAAGAAGAGTGATTCTTCTAAGAGTTTGTGGTTTGGGCGGCTCCTGGGTGACCAGTATTAGATTCTGATGCAACAGTGCAGGTTTACTGTATCACTTGGACCTTCGCATTGACCATGAAACACAGAAATCGCATCGGGATTGAACACAAAATGCACAATGCTGCCTTAAGTACAAGAAATTTGGAACTTCTAAGAGTTTGAGCTTAGAGCGGCTCCTGGGAAATCAGTATTAGATTCCGATGCACCGGTGCAGGTTTACTGTGTCCCTTGGACCTTCACATTGACCATGAAACGCAAAAATCGCATCGGGATCGAATACAAAAGGCATAATGCCGACGTAAGGACTAGAAGAGTGACTCTTCTAAGAGTTTGTCCTTGAGCGGCCCCTGGGAGACCAGTATTAGATTCCGATGCACCAGTGCAGCTGTACTGTCTCACGTGGACCTTCAGATTGACCATTAAACATAAATATTTAATCGGGGTTTAATACAAAAGGGACAATGCCGACTTAAGCACAAGCAGAGGGAATCGTCTAAGAGTTTGTGCTTTGATCGGTTCCTAGGAGACCAGTGTTAGATTCCGACTCACCAGTGCAGGTTTGCTGTATCCCTTGGACCTTCACATTGACCATGAAACACAAAAATCGCATCGGGATCGAATACAAAAGGCATAATGCCGACGTAAGAACAAGAAGAGTGACTCTTCTAAGTGTTTGTCCTTGAGCGGCCCCTGGGAGACCAGTATTAGATTCCGTTGCACCAGTGCAGGTTTACTGTATCACTTGGACCTTCGCTTTGACCATGAAACACAGAAATCGCATCGGGATTGAACACAAAATGCACAATGCTGACTTAAGTACAAGAAAATTGGAACTTCTAAGAGTTTGAGCTTAGAGCGGCTCCTGGGAAATCAGTATTAGACTCCGATGCACCAGTGCAGGTTTACTGTGTCCCTTGGACCTTCACATTGACCATGAGACACAGAAATTGCATCGGGATTGAACACAAAAGGGACAATGCCAACTTAAGTACAAGTAGAGGGAGTCGTCTAAGAATTTGTGCTTTGAGCGGCTCCTGGGGGACCAGTATTAGATTCCGATGCACCAGTGCAGGTGTACTGTCTCACTTGGACCTTCAGATTGACCATTAAACATAAATATTTAATCGGGGTTGAATACAAAATGGACAATGCCGACATAAGTACAAGAAGAGTGAATCTTCAAATAGTTTGTGGTTGAGGGGCTCCTGGGAGACCAGTACTAGATTCTGATGCACCAGTGCAGGTTTACTGTATCCCTGTAAACTTCTCATTGACCATGAAACCCAGATATCGTATCGGGATTGAATACAAAGGGGACAATGCGGACTTAAGTACAAAAACATGAAATCTTCTAAGAGTTTGAGGTTTGATTGGCACTTGGGAGACCAGTATTAGATTCCGATGCTCCAGTGCAGGTTTACTGTATCCCTTGGATATTCACATTGACCTGGAATCACAGAATGTGCATCAGGATTGAATACAAAAGGTACAATGCCGACTTAAGTACAAGAAGACAGAATCTCCTAAAATTTTCTGCTATGTGCGGCTCCTGGGAGACCAGTATTAGATTCCGAAGCATCAGTGCAGGTTTACTGTATCCCTTGGACCTTCATATTGACCATGAAACTTAGAAATGGCATCGGGATTAAATACAAAAGTCACAATGCCGACTTAAGTACAAGAAGAGTGAATCTCCTAAGTGTTTGTGGTTTGGGCGGCTCCTGGGAGACCAGTATTAGATTCCGATGCAGCAGTGCAGGTTTACTGTATCCTCGGACCTTCACATTGATCATGAAACAGAGATATCGCAACGGTATTTAATACAAAAGAGACAATGCCGACTTAAACACAAGCAGAGGGAATCGTCTAAGAATTTGTGATTTGAGCGGCTCCTGGGAGACCAGAATTAGATTCCGATGCAACAGTGCAGGTGTACTGTATCCCTTGGACCTTCAGATTAACCATTAAACACAAATATTACATCGGGGTTGAATACAAAAGGGACAATGTCGACATAAGTACACGAAGAGTGAATCTTCTAATAGTTTGTGGTTTGAGGGGCTCCTAGGAGACCAGTATTAGATTCCGATGCACCAGTGCAGATTTGCTGTATCCCTTTGACCTTCAAATTTACCATGAAACCCAGACATAGCATCGGGATTGAGTACTAAAGGGACAATGCCGACTTAAGTACAAGAATATGAAATCCTCTAAGAGTTTAAGGCTTGATCGTCTCCTGGGAGACCAGTATTAGATTCCGATGCACCAGTGCAAGTTTACTGTATCCCTAGGACCTTCACGTTGACCTTGACACAGAAATCGCATCGGTATTGAAAACAAGAGGCACAATGTCGACTTTAGTACAAGAAGAGAGAATCTTCTAAGATTTTCTGCTTTGAGCGGCTCGTGGGAGACCAGTATTAGATTCTGATGCACCAGTGCAGGTTTACTGTATCCCTTGGACCTCCACATTGTCCGTGAAACACAGAAATTGCATCGGGATTGAATACAGAAGGGTCAATGCCGACTTAAGTACAAGAGGAGAGAATCTTGTAAGAGTTTGTGCTTTGATCAGTTCCTAGGAGACCAGTATTAGATTCAGAAGCACCAATGCAGCTTTACTGTATCCCTTGGACCTTCATATTGACCATGAAACATAGAAATTGCATCGGGATTGTACACAAAAGGGACAGTGCCGACTTAAGTAGAAGCAGAGTGAATCGTCTAAGAGTTTGTGCTTTGAGCGGCTCCTGGGAGACCAGTATAAGATTCCGATGCTCCAGTGCAGGTGTACTGTCTCACTTGGACTTTCAGATTGAACATTAAACACAAATATTTAATCGGGGTTGAATACAAAAGGGACAATGCCGACATAAGTACAAGAAGTGAGAATCTTCAAATAGTTTGTGGTTGAGGGGCTCCTGGGAGACCAGTACTAGATTCCGATGCAACAGTGCAGGTTTACTGTATCCCTTTAACCTTCACATTAACCATGAAACCCAGATATTGTTTCGGGATTGAACAGAAAAGGGACAATGCGGACTTAAGTACAAGAATATGAAATCTTCTAAGAGTTTGAGGTTTGATTTGCACCTGGGAGACCAGTATTAGATTCCGATGCACCAGTGCAGATTTACTGTATCCCTTTGACCTTCACGTTTACCATGAAACCCAGAAATAGCATCGGGATTGAATACTAAAGGGACAATGCAGACTTAAGCACAAGCAGAGGGAATCGTCTAAGAGTTTGTGTTTTGAGCGGCTCCTGGGAGACCAGTATTAAATTCCGATGCACCAGTGCGGGTGTACTGTATCAATTGGACCTTCAGATTGACCACGAAACAAAGAATTTGCATCGGGATTGAATACAAAATGCACAATGCCGACTTAAGTACAAGAAAATAGGATCTTCTAAGAATTTGTGCTTAGAGCGGCTCCTGGGAGATCAGTATTAGATTCCGATGCACCAGTGCAGGTTTACTGTATCCTTTGGACCTTCATATTGACCATGAAACATAGAAATTGCATCGGGATTGTACACAAAAGGGACAGTGCCGACTTAAGTAGAAGCAGAGTGAATCGTCTAAGAGTTTGTGCTTTGAGCGGCTTCTGGAAGACCAGTATTAGATTCCGATGCACCAGTGCAGGTGTACTGTATCCCTTGGACCTTCACATTAACCATTAAACACAAATATTACATCAGGGTTGAATACAAAAGGGACAATGCCGACATAAGCACAAGAAGAGTGAATCTTCTAATAGTTTGTGGTTTGAGGGGCTCCTGGGAGACCAGTATTAGATTTCGATGCACCAGTGCAGGATGACTGTATCCCTTGGACTTTGGCATTGACCATGAAACACAGAAATTGCATCGAGATTGAATACAAAAGGGACAATGCCGACTTAAGTACAAGAATAGCAAATCTTCTAATAGTTTAAGGCTTGATCGGCTCCTGGGTCACCAGTATTTGATTCCAATGTACCAGTGCAAGTTTACTGTATCCCTAGGACCTTCACATCGACCATGACACAGAAATCGCATCGGGATTGAATACAAGAGGCACAATGTCGACTTAAGTACAAGAAGAGTGAATCTTCTAAGATTTCCTGCTTTGAGCGGCTCGTGGAAGACCAGTATTAGATTCCGATGCACCAGTGCAGGTTTACTGTATCCCTTGGACCATCACATTGTCCATGAAATACAGAAATTGCATTGGGATTGAATTCAAAATGGTCAATGCCGACTTAAGTACAAGAGGAGAGAATATTCTAAGAGGTTGTACTTTGATCGGTTGCTAGGAGACCAGTATTAGATTCCGAAGCACCAGTGCAGCTTTACTGTATCCCTTGGACCTTCACATTGACCATATACCACAGAAATTGGATCGGGATTGAATACTAAAGGGACAATGCCGACTTAAGTACAACAATATGAAATCTTCTAAGAGTTCGAGGTTTTATGGCCTCCAGGGAGACCAGTATTAGATTCCGATGCACCAGTGCAGGTTTACTGTATCCCTTAAACGTTCACAATTACAATGAAATACAGAAATTGCATCGGATTGAATACAAAAGAGACAATGCAGACTTAACTACAAGAAGAGTGATTCTTCTACGAGTTTGTGGTTTGAGCGGCTCCTGGGAGATCAGTGTTAGATTCCGACTCATCAGTGCAGGTTTGCTGTATCCCTTGGACCTTCACATTGACCATGAAACACAAAAATTGCATTGGGATCGAATACAAAAGGCATAATGCCGACGTAAGAACAAGAAGAGTGACTCTTCTAAGAGTTTGTCCTTGAGCGGCCCCTGGGAGACCAGTATTAGATTCCGTTGCACCAGTGCAAGTTTACTGTATCACTTGGACCTTCACATTGACCATGAAACACAGAAATCGCATCGGGATTGAATACAAAATGCACAATGGTGACTTAAGTACAAGAAAATTTGATCTTCTAAGAGTTTGAGTTTAGAGCGGCCCTTGGGAGATCAGTATTAGATTCCGATGCACCAGTGCAGGTTTACTGTATCCCTTGGACCTTCACATTGACCATGAAACATAGAAATTGCATCGGGATTGAACACATAAGGGACAATGCCAACATCAGTACAAGTAGAGATAATCGTCTAAGTGTTTGTGCTTTGAGCGGCTCCTGGGAGACCAGTATTAGATTCCGATCCACCAGTGCAGGTGTACTGTCTCACTAGGACCTTCAGATTGACCATTAAACAGAAATATTTAGTCGGGGTTGAATACAAAAGGGACAATGCGTACAAGAATATGAAATCTTCTAAGAGTTTGAGGTTTGATTGGCACCTGGGAGACCAGTATTAGATTCCGATGCACCAGTGCAGGTTTACTGTATCCCTTGGACCTTCACATTGACCTGGAATCACCGAATTTGCATCGGGATTGAATACAAAAGGAACAATGCCGACTTAAGTACAAGAAGACAGAATCTTCTAAAATTTTCTGCTATGTGCGGTTCCTAGGAGACCAGTATTAGATTCCGAAGCATCAGTGCAGGTTTACTGTATCCCTTGGACCTTCACATTGACCATGAAATACAGAAATCGCATCGGGATTGAATACAAAAGGCACAATGCCGACTTAAGTACAAGAAGAGTGAATCTTCTAAGAGCTTGTGGTTTGGGCGGCTCCTGGGAGACCTGTATTAGATTCCGATGCACCAGTGCGGGTTTACTGTATCCTTGGATCTTCAAATTGATCATGAAACGGAGAAATCGCAACAGGATTTAATACAAAAGAGAGAATGCCGACTTAAGCACAAGCAGAGGGTATCGTCTAAGAGTTTGTGATTTGAGCGGCTCCTGGGAGACCAGAATTAGATTCCGATGCACTAGTGCTGGTGTACTGTATATCTTGGACCTTCAGATCGACCATTAAACACAAATATTACATCGGGGTTGTATACAAAATGGACAATGCCGACATAAGTACAAGAAGAGTGAATCTGCTAATAGTTTGTGGTTTGAGGGGCTCCTGGGAGACCAGCATTAGATTCCGATGCACCAGTGCAGGTTTACTGTACCCCTTTTACCTTCACATTGACCATGAAACACAGAAATTACATCGGAACTGAATACAAAAGGGACAATGCCGACTTAAGTACAAGAAGAGTGAATCTTCTAAGAGTTTGTGGTTTGAGCGGCTCCTGGGAGAATAGTATTAGATTCCGATGCACCAGTGCAGGTTTACTATATCCGTTGGACCTTCACATTGTCCATGAAACACAGAAATTGCATCGGGATTGAATACAAAATGGTCAATGCCGACTTAAGTACAAGAGGAGAGAATCTTCTAAGAGTTTGTGCTTTTGATCGGTTCCTAGGAGACCAGTATTAGATTCCGAAGCACCAGTGCAGCTTTACTGTATCCCTTGGACCTTCACATTGACCATATAACACAGAAATTGCATCGGGATTGAATACTAAAGGGACAATGCCGACTTAAGCACAAGCAGAGGGAATCGTCTAAGAGTTGATGCTTTGAGCGGCTGCTGGGAGACCAGTATTAGTTTCCGATGCACCAGTGCAGGTGTACTATATCCCTTGGACCTTGAGATTGATCATGAAACACAGAAATCGCAACGGGATTGAATACAAAAGGGACAATGCCGACTTAAGCACAAGCAGAGGGAATCGTCTAAGAGATTGTGTTTTGAGCGGCTCCTGGGAGACCAGTATTAAATCCCGATGTACCAGTGCAGGTGTACTGTATCCCTTGGACCTTCAGATTCACCATTAAGCAAAAATATTACATCGGGGTTGAATACTAAAGGGACAATGCCGACTTAAGTACAAGAAGACAGAATCTTCTAAAATTTTCTGCTATGTGCGGCTCCTTGGAGACCAGTATTAGATTCCGAAGCATCAGTGCAGGTTTGCTGTATCCCTTGGACCTTCACATTGACCATGAAATACAGAAATCGCATCGGGATTGAATACAAAAGGCACAATGCCGACTTAAGTACAAGAAGAGTGAATCTTCTAAGAGCTTGTGGTTTGGGCGGCTCCTGGGAGACCTGTATTAGATTCCGATGCACCAGTGCGGGTTTACTGTATCCTTGGACCTTCAAATTGATCATGAAACGGAGAAATCGCAACAGGATTTAATACAAAAGAGACAATGCCGACTTAAGCACAAGCAGAGGGTATCGTCTAAGACTTTGTAATTTGAGCGGCTCCTGGGAGACCAGAATTAGATTCCGATGCACCAGTGCAGGTGTACTGTATCCCTTGGACCTTCAGATCGACCATTAAACACAAATATTACATCGGGGTTGTATACAAAAGGGACAATGCCGACATAAGTACAAGAAGAGTGAATCTGCTAATTGTTTGTGGTTTGAGGGGCTCCTGGGAGACCAGCATTAGATTCCGATGCACCAGTGCAGGTTTACTGTACCCCTTTTACCTTCACATTGACCATGAAACACAGAAATTACATCGGAACTGAATACAAAAGGGATAATGCCGACTTAAGTACAAGAAGAGTGAATCTTCTAAGAGTTTGTGGTTTGAGCGGCTCCTGGGAGAATAGTATTAGATTCCGATGCACCAGTGCAGGTTTACTGTATCCGTTGGACCTTCACATTGTCCGTGAAACACAGAAATTGCATCGGGATTGAATACAAAATGGTCAATGCCGACTTAAGTACAAGAGGAGAGAATCTTCTAAGAGTTTGTGCTTTTGATCGGTTCCTAGGAGACCAGTATTAGATTCCGAAGCACCAGTGCAGCTTTACTGTATCCCTTGGACCTTCACATTGACCATATAACACAGAAATTGCATCGGGATTGAATACTAAAGGGACAATGCCGACTTAAGCACAAGCAGAGGGAATCGTCTAAGAGTTGATGCTTTGAGCGGCTGCTGGGAGACCAGTATTAGTTTCCGATGCACCAGTGCAGGTGTACTATATCCCTTCTACCTTGAGATTGATCATGAAACAGAGAAATCGCAACGGGATTGAATACAAAAGGGACAATGCCGACTTAAGCACAAGCAGAGGGAATCGTCTAAGAGATTGTGTTTTGAGTTGCTCCTGGGAGACCAGTATTAAATTCCGATGTACCAGTGCAGGTGTACTGTATCCCTTGGACCTTCAGATTCACCATTAAGCAAAAATATTACATCGGGGTTGAATACTAAAGGGACAATGCCGACTTAAGTACAAGAAGACAGAATCTTCTAAAATTTTCTGCTATGTGCGGCTCCTTGGAGACCAGTATTAGATTCCGAAGCATCAGTGCAGGTTTGCTGTATCCCTTGGACCTTCACATTGACCATGAAACACAGAAATGGCATCGGGATTGAATACAAAAGGGACAATGCTGACTTAAGTATGTGCAGGGAGGAGACCCCCAAGAGGGATCATTGCCGACAAAATTTTATTTAAATAAATTTTCAATGCATAATGTTCGGCCGTAGCCGGCTTGGGCATACTGTGGTGGAAGGTGCTGGCCGGAAGACCATGGTCGGCACATTCCTGCCACGTGCTCCTCGGTCAGACTCAAGTCCCACGGGTTGGTTGCGCTGACGGGAGCACGCTACTAGCAAGCCGTGTTGGCGGAATCAATCCTCCAATCAGAGACTAATCGTGTGATCACGTGGGGACGCGGCCGGGAGCGGCGAGGGCGACTTGGAAACAGCTCCGCGCTCTCTTAGCTTCTGACCTCGGCCCCGAGTAGTCGCTCCTCTAGCCTCTGCCTCTCTGATGAGCAGACGGCAACCCCTCTTGGGGCTGCTCAGCCCTACGTAGGCACTACTGTACCATCATTACAAGAATAAACTGGGTCCATTCCACTCAATTAATTTTCATTTTACAACGCCCTCCGCTCCTGACTTCTATCCTGACGAACAAATGGTGTCAGAAGTGGGATGCGACCCACCTTACGGTTGTAAAATCAACTCATCAGTTGAGTATGAGTACTACGAAGGGGCCGAGTTTGAGCAATTAAGGGAAAATAGACCGAACGTGGCGAGGCTGCAGCGCGCCATGCACGTGCCAGCCGGGCGCCTGCGTTGCAGAATGTGCGTGGCCGCGCACTAGCGCGCCACAAGCGTGACGCAGTTCGCCACCGGACGCGAGCCGAGGAGGGTCCGCGATGCAGTCACGCTCGCCGCCACCGCCGCCGCCGCTGTCCGTAGCTGCCACGGGTCACCGCCTGCGCCAGGGTCCGGAGTGTGGCCCTCGCGCCGCCCCGCCGTCGCAGCTGTCCGTGCTGTCGCCCGCCGCCTGCTGCGCCCACGCGTGATCAACGCGCCTGCCGCCGCTCGTCGACACCGCCGCCGTCCGTCGTCTGCACGCCACCAAATAATGTAAGTCGCTAGCGACGCTACGGTGGTGTAGATGCCCACACTATTGTAACATGCCGATCACCAGGCAGCAATCGGAGGCAGGAGCAGCCGGAGCGGATGAGGATCCCCTCTTGGCGCTGCAGTCCCAGTTAAATCAATTAATTCTGACTAACGCGGAGCTTAAGCAACAGATAGATGATCTCAAAATGGCTTCTCCGCAATCTAATGTTGCTAAGCCAGTGCTAGTGGAAGAACAGCCGAAGCAGGTGATTCCACCACTCACTAGTGCAGAATCACCTGTGGCAGTAGCCACCTCAACTTTGGTGCAGAGCTTCCCAGCAGTAGCGTTTATTCCGGCGTTCGCTGGAAAGCCGCACGAGGATATTCAAACGCTTGTCCAGAATATCCAGGACATCGGAAAGCTTTGCGGTTGGCCAGATGAATTTCTCTTAAACGTGATGAAAATGAAACTCACTGGCGAAGCGCGGAACTACGTGCAGTCGGTCGAGAGCTTGAAAAATGCCCCTACCTTCCAGTCCCTTGCAACAGGGTTGATTGAAAGGTATACAGACAAACGTGGTACTAGTTACTATCGCGACTTGCTTTCCACCCTCAAGCAAAAAACGGGTGAAGATTTAGAAGCATTCGCGGACAGGATTCGAAGCGTTGCATGCCACACGTACGCACGAAGTGCCAGTTCTGCTCGTAACGAAGTTCTGTTGGAAGAATCAGAATGTCGTGCGATAGACGTGTTTATTCGTGGCATAAACCCTCAAATAGGGGGCGAAATCAAGGTAGCTTCCCCCCGCACCTTACACGAAGCCGTGCGATTAGCACTCTTGAGAGAGGAGGCGAGCCGATTTGTGGCCGTCTCCGCGCGGCAAAGTGAGCCCCGACGTGTCTTTTCGAACGATACTAAGTGTGGGCGCTGTAATAGACAAGGACATGTGGCAGAGCAATGTCGCGTGCCATATTGTCATCAGTGCAGGAACATGGGCCACCAAAGCGTGCATTGTCCAAATAGTAGGCCACAACCGCCTGCAAATTCCAGGCGAAATGCAAACCAACCACAGAATTCGGGAAACGGCCGCGGGGCAGGAAGTGCCACCCCTCCCGGCCCCCGTTAAAAATAGTGACCCCCCTAGTTGATAAGGGAATCACGCAGGTGGCAAGCGTGGTTGTCGATGGTGTTAGAGGCCGCAAACCAATACGCGTGCTAATTGACACAGGCGCACAGATCAGCTTGGCATTTTTATCGAAGAGAGATAAAAGAACATTGCAACTGTCGCGGTACCATATCAGTGGTATTGGTCCCGGCATAGTGAAACCTGATGGAAGCTGTTGCGTTGAGTTCATGTTGGACTCCACAGAATATGCTTTTACGATGGAGGTTGTACGAAACAGGCGCATGGATTACGACATCATCCTAGGAAGTGACTTTCTGCGTCATTTCCAGGGGGTTATTGACTATAGGTTAATACCGTCCAATTCGGCGACAACGTGCACCGTTTTGGACGTGACTGCACGTTGCGGGCGAGCGGAACTGGGAAAAAAGGATCCGTTTCCCAAGTTTCAGAGTCTCCCGTAACGATGCTAAAAGCCGATAATCCCGTGGAGATACCAGAAGGCACAGGAAAGATCCTTTGGGTGCCTGTCGGGATACGTAAATCCGAAGAGGTTCATTTCTTGGTAGATCCACTCTGCCAGAATGAAACTCTTGACCAGATGCAGGTCCACGTAAAACGTAGCCTGTGCAAAGCGCAGCAAGTACAGAAAGAAAATTGCGTACCCGTGTGTTTAGACAATTTTAGTCACAAGCAAGCTTTCATACCGCGTGGTACAGTATTAGCCAGCTTACAGGTTATCCCAGAAGATGAGTTGTCAAAGAGAACCCCTTCTCTGAAAAAGAAAAAGACTGCTGCCGCCTCTCAACACCTTTTGACAATCACGTCACATCTGACAGATAAGTTTAAAGCTAAGCTTAGTCACCTCCCATTGCATGAACAAAAGCTAATAAATGAAGTATTGAATGAGTATTCATGGTTGTTTGAAGACAGGAAATATTTACCAGCAACAGATCTAATCCAACATGAGATTCCAACCGGAAATGCTAGGCCAATAGCTCAAAAAGGGTACCGAATTCCCTACCATCTTCAGTCAGTGGTAGAGGAAACTATACAACAGCAACTAGAAGCAGGAATAATACAACCCTCTTCTAGTGCGTGGTCTAGCCCAATTGTAGTCGTTCCAAAGAAATCTATAGACGGAGAAAAATCCTATCGCCTCTGTGTAGACATGCGAGCAGTAAACAAAGTTACTACTCCAGATCATTATCCATTACCCCGGATCGATGAAACACTCGATCGTCTGGGCAATTGCCGGTACTTCACAACATTAGACATGCGCAGTGGGTATCATCAAATTCCAATTGCCCCTGAAGATCGAGCTAAGACAGCTTTTGTAGTTCCTGGCGGCTTATATGAATTCTTAAGGATGCCTTTCGGGCTTCGCAACGCACCAGCAACCTTTCAGCGATTTGCAGATCTGCTATTACGTGGGTTGAAACCTACTATGTGCCTTGTGTATCTTGATGATATAATTATATTTTCAAAATCCATTGCTGAACATGCTGAACATCTACGCAGTGTACTGTTGCGCTTGCAAAATGCTAATTTAAGCTTAAAATTAGAAAAAATGTTCTTTTGCTCAATCACAAGTGCAGTATTTAGGTCATGTCATCAGTTCCAGCGGAGTCAAACCAGATCCACGATTAACTGAAGCATTAGACACTTTTTCTATTCCAACAAATTTAAAGGAATTACAATCCTTCCTTGGCCTTGCAAATTATTACCGCCGTTTTGTTAAAGATTATGCTACTATTACCAAACCACTTACTAAATTGTTGAAAAGGGATACTCCTTTTGTTTGGACGGATGAATGTTCGACCGCCTTTCAAACAGTGAAAACTATTTTAACTAGTTCACCTCTACTTGTTTACCCAGACTTCGCTGAACCTTTTATTTTATCTTGTGACGCATCTGATTTTGCTGTAGGATGTGTCCTAAGCCAAGTGCAAGATGGTGAGGAAAAACCCGTTGGGTATGCCTCTCGTCAACTGAATAAAGCAGAAACTAATTACAGTACTACAGAAAAGGAATTGCTTGCCCTTCTTTTTGGAATTAATTATTTTAGATGTTACCTCTATGGTCGCAAATTTACAGTTCTTACCGATCACTCTGCTCTGCAGTGGTTATTGAATCTTAAAGAACCTAGCAGCAAACTTATGCGCTGGGCCATGAAACTGTCAGAATATGATTTTGAAGTTCGGCACAAGCCTGGTCGGTTGCATCAAAATGCTGATGCGTTAAGTAGAAAAGTGCGTGTCATTGAATCAGATGAGGTATCAATTGAAGAGTTAAAAGAAGCACAGCAGGTGGACGTTCAATGTCAAAGATACGCCACCTTCCCAGAATTTGAAGTAATAGACGACCTTTTGTATCGAAGAACTCCACATGGGAATCGTTTGGTAATACCGGAATGCTTGCAGCAACGTATAATACGGCAATGCCATGATACCATCCAAGCATGTCACAGCGGAAAACGCGCTACGAACGCTCGAATTGCGACACGTTATTGGTGGCAATACCGACAACGTGATGTGGACAGGTATGTAAGATCTTGCCTGCCGTGTGCACAACGAGCACAAAATAGGCATCCGCGAGTGCCGCTGCAAACACTTCCTCAGGCATCGTCACCCTTCGAAATTCTTGCTTTAGATTTCCAAGGTCCTTTTCCACAGTCGCAACAAGGTAACAAATACATTTTGTCTATTATTGATCACTTTTCACGTTATCTAATTTTGGTTCCCCTCCCCGACATGACAGCTGAAACTGTGGCGAGAGAGTTTGTAAATCGTGTGATACTACCTTTTGGAAGTCCTGATGCCATTTTAACGGATCAAGGAACCAATTTCATGTCTGCTTTATTTGTACAAGTTTGTAAACTATTAAGAATCAAAAAATGGCGTACAACTCCCTTCCATCCTAAAGCCAACGGTCGCGTTGAACGCGTACACCGTAGAATTTGTAAAATGTTATCCTATTATGTTGCAAAAACGCACGCTGATTGGGACAGATATGTACCGTATATTTCTTCGGCATACAACACCCGAATACATGAATCCACAGGGTATACCCCTTACGAAGCTGTGTTTGGACCCCCGATGAATTCGCCGTTCGAAATAGACAAACTACCTCAAGGTGTAGAAATAAAGGAAGTATGAGGTTTAGCCCGCCGGCTAAAAGCGATCTGGTATAAGGTAAAGAGGAATAATATCAAAGCTACTAATAAACTGTTGCACAGGCAGAACAAAAATGCTGTTTTACCGACTTATCAGACAGGTGATTTAGTGTTACTACGAAACCCGGCAATCAAAAAGGGACGAACTAAAAAGTTCTCTCCCCGCTTTGAAGGCCCGTATCGGATTGTACGGTTGACCTCACCAGTCAATGCAGAACTGCAATTAACCGATCGTACGGTGATAGTGCACTTTGACCGCCTGCAACCTTACCACGGTAGGGCTGTGTCACCACAACAGGTCGCAGCCCCCGATCCGCCTGTGTCACCTCCACCTCAAGTAGAACAAAAACGAAATAAAAAACGGAGGAGATTACCTCCACAGGGTTGTAGATACCCTCTGCGGAATCGACACCCTTATGGGTTGAGGTCGCGTGATTAATCACGCCTAGTTAGAGTTTTATGATATGTTCTATTGCAGCTTAGTTTAAGTCATTTTCTCCAGGGACTTGGAAGCAAGATGTGCCTGCCCACCACGGAGTTCCCAGCCATTCTCAATTGTCAGTTTCCAGTCCGGTCATGTATTTTTGCTCATTTTTATATGTATGATTATGTTTTATGTTTTGCAAGCAATGCCACGCATTAGACGTCACGCAACTGACTTGCTTCAAATGCAACCATTACACTTGTTGTTGGCAGAACCGCGGCTGCTAACTCCGAATAATATTCTTCAATGTCCTCTATTGCCATCTATTTGGCAAACCAGTACATGTGGAGTATTTTTACTCCGAGCTTTTCTTAATACTTGTTACGTTGACGTCTAGTGTATTGAACTATATGTCCTAGTTCTGTATTTGCTGCAGCTATTCGTAAGTAATCGGAACAGATAAAGCCAGGACTTGAAATGCATACGCCTCGTACGCTTTGTTTACGGGACCAGCTGTTGACGGGGCAAAACATCAGCTGTCGCCTCCCCTCCTCTTCAGCGCTGTCCCGTCTCCTCGCCAAGAACTGGCCAGCGGCCATCATTCCTTCTCAGCCAGTAACAGCGCTCCGCGCGATGACGTATCTTATCACCACGTGCGCTGCCGCCTCCAGCGTCTCAACACGCAGCGCGTCCGAGTAGTTACAAAAACAAACCGCAAATTACTGCCCTATCCTCCGTGTATGACAGACTACAATGCACTTACCATCAGTTTATGTAACTAACAGCCTTTTTTTTTTTTTAAAAAAAACTCTTATGCTAGATAATTAGCAATTTCTAATTCATCGTTATTTCTGGTACACGCTAAGCGCGTGATATTTGTCGCTGCAGTAGCGACCGGTCTCTCGCGGCTACACGCCTTCTCACATAACCGCTGACGTGCCGTTGCCTACTCCGCACCTACGCCTGCGCTGCGCGCTCGCTAACAGCTCCAGGCTGGTTTCTTTCATGCAGCCGGAAGCCACGGCAAACAAAATTCATTCAAACATCCCAATAAATCTTAACATAAATATTAAATAGATGTGATTCATTGTTTAAATTCTTTTCCTCGTTTTGTTTCACATTAGCTGGATAAATCACACGAAGTTCTTAACGATTTACATTATTCTGCATACCTTAGTCTGCCAATCCTATAAGTGAAATTTCACTACTGCTTTGATTCATTGTATGAGTTACAAACTACAGCCCTAACCCTCTTACACATCGAACTGCCTTGGACAAGGCCAGATATGGGCAAACCAATACAATGCCACGGGTTTTTCACGCTACTGACGAGGCACAAACGACCAATCGTCCGGGCTGCCGTATATGGGTGGACGATTGTTCCTTGGTTGCTACGCAGTTATTTTTGCCCTCCCCATTTATTTTACTCTACCGCCGTGGTTATTGTTCTATCCTGTTTTCCTTCTTCTGTCGATGAGGAGGCCCCTACAACATGTTAGGTACCCTCTTCCGACAGTACCGGTCTTTTAGTCTTACCACCATTTACACCGAGATATTGCTCTCCCTTGTTGCAGTCTTGCCCCAAAATATCGGCCGATGATCCATTGTGAGATACGTACTTTGCCTCTAATTAGCCGGTGATGTAAGCGCTACGGGAACTGTGCCTAGTTGTCCTTTCAGTTCAATCTGTTATCGTCAGTTTTAAAACTAACACACACGCAGCCTAGCAGCCAGCCCCAGGTGGCCAGTGTTACATGTTAACGTTGAGCGTTCCGACTACTTACAGCATTATTATTATACATCATTGTGTTTTTATTTTCCTGTCAATATATATCATTGTGTTTAATTATGTCATTATGCTAGCGCTAGTGATTTATAGTTCATGATTTTCATTTTATGTAGTGTTATGTACTGCGCGCACAAAAAGTGACGCTATTTATGCATGTATGCTATTCTAGCTTCAGAGCTATTTTTATTGCTTGAACAGTTGACATTTCCCTAGTACAGCAGGTCGCTAATAACGCCGCTGATACTTTTATTACATGTATCGCAGGAAACCCACGCGTGCAAAGCAGGAAACCCATGTGCCTACACTAATTCTTAGTAAGTCAGACGGACGCCCTTAGGCCCGCTGAACCACGGTATCGCAGATAGCTCCAATGCACTGCCTACCCCTCAATTATTAGACAGGTTGCCTTAGCACTGTCCGCAGGTTGCCCCATTGCCCTGCAAATTATATAATCATCAATCCAAGTCTGCAGATTGCACTAATGCACTGCTGAACTTAATAGTCGAGTCACTCGCAGGTAGCTCATAGGCACTGCGAACTTGTACTTACACGTCACCGAATCCTAGGCTCCTCGGTTGACCACAAAACAATTCATACATCAATTACCGTGAGACAATTTGCGCTCACACTACGCCTTTGGCACTCAACCACAAATGAACTGAGCCCCAGACGCTCTTTTATTACATTTTACACAACGCCACCTTCTTCTAGATGGCAATTCCATTGCAAAATCATCGGATTCTGCCAAAGATTCAGATACCGTTCCCCAGATGGCAGCCTTTTCCGTTGCTGAACGGATTAGTTGCTTTTCACCATCTGACAGTGCAAACTGCACTTTTAAGAACGATGTTGTTATATACACACACTGTCGGATTTTACTGACGTAGTCCCTTATGCACTTCGTCAACTTCCCCTGGCGTATTTCGTATCCGATTCGGAAGGTTATGTTCGGGAAATATTCCCTTTATCTTATTTCTTGTCAATTATTATTACTTCAATGTCATGTTTTATTGTTATCAATTTATAGTTATGATTAATGTTAGTACCCTTTATGGTTATACGCTATTTTTGTGTCATATTCGGTATTCCCTTTTAAGTTTCATTGTTTCTCGACTGGAAGTATCTCTGATAGCACCTATTGGCCTTCAATTCGTATCCACCATCAGCTACCATTAGTCACACATTTACACAACACTTCATACGCCCAATAACAACTTACAACACACTCACACTGTTCATATCCACACAACCTTGGTGTAACTCGTTGATGTTACCAGAGCTCTATTGTCATATACTAAGTACATGAACAAGGCTTTTATGGTTCATGCCCTCTGCTCTTCGGAAGGGGAAAGGGAAGTACGTACGTATGTACGTTATGTTCAGTAGCAGTTTCTTTTAATCAACAACGTAGTCAATTTACCTGTTGAACACTTAAGTTGTTCTGTTAAAATGGAATCAAACGTCTTTGTGACATCAGCTATTTGTGTATTATTGCTTTGCAATAAACTGTTACTTTTAAGTTGCACTTACAATGTCTTAGTCTCGGACGCAGAGCCACTAGCGCTCTCTGACGCTGTTATCTGAGCTCAGCACTCTGCCGGCTCAGCGCTGATAAAGCTGCGCTGCGCCGCCTCCACTGCTTCACACCCAGCCTCTGTATTCACGAGCAACAGACTCGCTCTCGCTAACATTCATTTCCGACTTCTATTGACCACTTCTGTAAGTAAAGATCCTTTGATTATTGAGTTAACTTGAGTTGTCCTACCCTCATTCGGGTTTTCTACAGCTGAAAAACCACTCAATATTATTTCTGAAATTTATGAAGTACTTCACCTGTTTCGCCGTGTCGAACCTTAGCGGGGTGGGTGCCCCTGCGTAGTGGCCAATGCGTGGGAGGTGCCTAGGCTGTGCAGGTTTACACCGCGATCACAGGATTCCTTCTCATTTTATTCATTCAAAAAAAAAAAAAAAGAAAAAAAAACTTTCTTCGTACAAAATCTCAAATTAATTGATGACACTTGGCCTTCGTCCCATAGCGAGTTACGCTTAGTCTGCGCTGTGTAGTACTGCCTCCGCGTTCAGCGTCTTTTTTTGCTGACGCGTGATTGATCAGCGGATACTCGGTGTCGAATTACACCATTGTCTTGCCGCCTTGCTACCCCCACGGCTGCCAAACTGTTGGTTGCCTGCCGTGATTCTACTTCGTGGCCTTCTTCATCAGTGAGCGTGACTGAACGGGTCCATCGTCGCTACTTGGCAGGTAATTATTGCTACAACGTTGTACCCCCTCTGTCATCTCTGAATTACTCATCAAGTAAGCCAGGAAATTTTTACTTGTAGGGTCACTAATACTTTCTCTCGCAGTCGACCGTTATCAACATTGGAAGCTGAAAGCAACCTCCCCTTTTACTATGCTGCGTTGGAGGTCCGACTTACCCGTAATTCGGACGGTATTCGGATGCGAATGAGGTTGCCAATCACGTGCGCAAATTGCGAATACGAGTGCTATCAAATATACACTTTTCCAGTCTCTTGGGCTACCCTTCATCACCATGTTGTTTGGCAGACTCAAGAATTTTTAATAGTTAGTCGGAATCGACAAACTCACGCCACTCTCACTCGCGCTGAACTATCCAGTTGCTTCCATACAACACATTACTTATGCTCCACGCTAATTTTACACACTAACACTACTGAGTGCGAGATGTCACTGTTTTTAGCTGAAACTACTACCCCTCCATGTCCTCGTGTTCTAGTCTCACTTCGTCAACCAATAATTCAGCCTGTTGGCAACAGTTTTCTGTTCGCTGTTCCACAGACTGTCACCGCCAACCTGGTGTGCCACCGTTCAATGTCAGAGACTGAATCGTACCGGATAACACTGAATAATAGTGGCCTAGTGTATAATAGTTCAAAATGTGACGTATACGCTGCTTCTATGAGGATATCAGCTCAATTGCACTCCACCTTTCATGTCACCATTCCCACATTTACCTTATACCTTCCTGAACTCTCTTTTAAAATCCATCGCCATGAGAAGCTGAAGAATTTACCGAATACCAATGATTCAGATCTACTCCAATCGATCAATCATCTCCTTACCCAGGAACACAACCAAGTTGCTCTTGACCGAGTGGCCTCACATATTGCTGATTGGCACCAAACCAAGCGATTAACCACCGTTGTATTACCCAGCGCTGGTTCGGTAATCATCACTGTAATAATTCTGATTATAGTATCCTGGATACTCTGTAAAAGAGGGTTTTGCAAATGTTTCACTTCCTTCCGAGAAGTAGTACCACCCCCACAACCTGAAGGTGAATATCACACCTGAAACTACCTGCCAACCTTGGTGCATGCGATCAGGCATGACCCCCCCCCCCCCCCCTTAGAATTAAGTTGTAGTCTAGGTGTCAGGTCAATGAACTAATTTTGTAATGGATTTGTATTTCTATGTAAAGTCTATGGAATCACAATTTAACTGTCGAGTTTTAACCCTCATGTAAGTTATTTTGTTTTCTCTTTAAATTTTTGTCATTTTGTAATGTTCTCATTCACCCACTTGGGCAATTACCATTGTAATCCTAGATTTAAGAACTCAAAGTAATATTACGGGGAAAACCCCCTTGTGACTATTAGGCCTGGGAGCATTCTCTCACCCCCACGAGGGTGGAGTGTTTCAGTGTGCTGTGCTCCGGTGCCCCTCATCATCGCCTGGGTACCCACCACCACTGATACCGCTGACACACATTCACAGCATGGCGCCGCCCCACTGCCGTCGCACCAACTTCACAAGTTTGTTATTCAAGAGCCTTCCTTCAGGCCCTTCAGGCCACTTTGTAACATTTGCACATATTAATATCACTATGTTATGTGACCCTTCATAATGATCATATATTTTTTAAATGGAATAATCGATTAGAATAAGCTCATTCATTTTCATCCAGAGAGCCTTCTTCGGAAGGGGAAAGGATGTGCAGGGAGGAGACCCCCAAGAGGGATCATTGCCGACAAAATTTTATTTAAATAAATTTTCAATGCATAATGTTCGGCCGTAGCCGGCTTGGGCATACTGTGGTGGAAGGTGCTGGCCGGAAGACCATGGTCGGCACATTCCTGCCACGTGCTCCTCGGTCAGACTCAAGTCCCACGGGTTGGTTGCGCTGACGGGGGCACGCTACTAGCAAGGCGCGTTGGCGGGATCAATCCTCCAATCAGAGACTAATCGTGTGATCACGTGGGGACGCGGCCGGGAGCGGCGAGGGCGACTTGGAAACAGCTCCGCGCTCTCTTAGCTTCTGACCCCGGCCCCGAGTAGTCGCTCCTCTAGCCTCTGCCTCTCTGATGAGCAGACGGCAACGCCTCTTGGGGCTGCTCAGCCCTACGTAGGCACCACTGCACCATCATTACAAGAATAAACTGGGTCCATTCCACTCAATTAATTTTCATTTTACAACGCCCTCCGCTCCTGACTTTTATCCTGACGAACAAGTACATGAAGAGTGAATCTTCTAAGAGTTTCTGTTGTGGGCGGCTCCTGGGAGACCAGTATTAGATTCCGATCCACCAGTGCAGGTTTACTGTATCCTTGGACCTTCACATTGATCATGAAACAGAGAAATCGCAATGGGATTTAATACAAAAGAGCCAATGCCGACTTAAGCACAAGCAGAGGGAATCGTCTAAGAGTTTGTGATTTGAGCGGCTCCTGGGATACCAGAATTAGTTTCCGATGCACCAGTGCGGGTGTACTGTATCCCTTGGACCTTCAGATTGAACATTAAACACAAATATTACATCGGGGTTGAATACAAAAGGGACAATGCCGACATAACTACAAGAAGAGTGAATCTTCTAATAGTTTGTGGTTTGAGGGGATCCTGGGAGACCAGCATTAGATTCCGATGCACAAGTGCAGGTTTACTGTATCCCTTGGACCTTCACATTGACCATGAAACCCAGAAATAGCATCGGGATTGAATACTAAAGGGACAATGCCGACTTAAGCACAAGCATAGGGAATCGACTAAGAGTTGATGCTTTGAGCGGCTCCTGGGAGACCAGTATTAGATTCCGATGCACCAGTGCAGGTATACTATATCCCGTGGACCTTCAGATTGATCATGAAACAGAGAAATCACAACGGGATTGAATACAAAAGGGACAATACCGACTTAAGCACAAGCAGAGGGAATCGTCTAAGAGTTGATGCTTTGAGCGGCTCCTGGGAGAACAGTATTAAATTCCGATGCACCAGTGCGGGTGTACTGTATCGCTTGGACCTTCAGATTGACCATTAAGCACAAATATTACATCGGGGTTGAATACTAAAGGGAAAATGCCGACTTAAGTACAAGAATGTGAAATCTTCCAAGAGTTTCAGGTTTCATCGCCTCCAGGGAGACGAGTATTAGACTCCGATGCACCAGTGCAGGTTTACTGTATCCCTTGGACCTTCACATTGACCATGAAACACAGAAATTGCATCGGGTTTGAATACAAAAGTTACAATGCCGACTTAAGTACAAGAAGTGTGAATCTTCTATGAGTTTGTGGTTTGAGGGGCTCCTGGGAGACCAGTATTAGATTCCGATTCACCAGTGCAGGATGACTGTATCCCTTGGACCTTCGCATTGACCATGAAACACAGAAATTGCATCGGGATTGAATACAAAAGGGACAAAGCCGACTTAAGTACAAGAATATGAAATCTTCTAAGAGTTTACGGCTTGATCGGCTCCTGGGAGACCAGTATTAGATTCCGATGCAACAGTGCAAGTTTACTGTATCCCTAGGACCTTCACATTGACCATGACACAGAAATCGCATCGGTATTGAAAACAAGAGGCACAATGTCGACTTAAGTACAAGAAGAGTGAAACTTCTAAGATTTTCTGCTTTGAGCGGCTCATGGGAGACCAGTATTAGATTCCGATGCACCAGTGCAGGTTTACTGTATCCCTTGGACCTCCACATTGTCCATGAAACACAGAGATTGCATCGGGATTGAATACAAAAGGGTCGATGCCGACTTAAGTACAGGAGGAGAGAATCTTCTAAGAGTTTGTGATTTAATCAGTTCCTAGGAGACCAGTACTAGATTCCGAAGCACCAGTGCAGCTTTACTGTATCCCTTGGACCTTCACATTGACCATATAACACAGAAATTGCATCGGGTTTAAATACTAAAGAGCCAATGCCGACTTAAGTACAAAAATATGAAATCTTCTAAGAGTTTGAGGTTTGATCGCCTCCACGGAGACCAGTATTAGATTCCGATGCACCAGTGCAGGTTTACTAAATCCCTTGCACCTTCACATTGACCATCAAACACAGAAATTGCATCGGGTTTGAATACAAAAGGGACAATGGCGACTAAAGTACAAGAAGAGTGAATCTTCTAAGAGTTTGCGGTTTGAGCGGCCCCTGGGAGAATAGTATTTGATTACAATGCTCGAGTGCAGGTTTACTGTATCCCTTGGACCTTCGCATTGACCATGAAACACTGAATTTTAATCGCAATTGAATACAAAAGGAACAATGCCCACCTATGTACAAGAAGAGTGAATCTTTAAAGAGTTTGTGGTTTGAGCGGCCCCTGAGATAATAGTATTAGATTCCGATGCACAAGTGCAGGTTTACTGTATCCCTTGGACCTTCGCATTGACCATGAAACACTGAATTTGTATCGGAATTGAATACAAAAGGGACAATGCCCACCTGAGTACAAGAAAAGTGAATCTTGTAAGAATTTGTGGTTTGTGCGGCTCCTGGGAGACCAGAATTAGATTCCGCTGCACTAGTGCAGGTTGACTGTAACCCTTGAACCTTCACATTTACCATGAAACACAGATATTGCATCGGGATTGAATACAAAAGGGACAATGCAGACTTAAGTACAAGAAGAGTGAATCTTGAAAGAGTTTGTGGTTTGAGCTGCTCCTGGGAGAATAGTATTAGATGCCGATGCACCAGTGCAGCTTTACTGTATCTCTTGCACCTTCACATTGACCACGAATCACAGAATATCCATCGGGATTGAATACAAGAGGGACAATGCCGACTTAAGTACAAAAAGAGTGAATCCTCTAAGAGTTTGTGCTTTGAGCGGCTCCTGGGAGACCAGTATTAGATTCCGAGGCACCAGTGCAGGTTTACTGTATCCCTTGCGCCTTCCCGTTGACCATGAAACGCAGAGGTTGCATCGGGATTGAATACAAAAGGGACATGCCGACTTAAATACAGGAAGAGTGTATCTTCTAAGATATTGCTGTTTAAGCGGATCCTGGGACACCACTATAAGACTCCGATGCACCAGTGCAGGTTTACCGTATCCCTTGGACATTCTCATTGACCATGAAACACAGAAATTGTATCGGGATTGAATACCAAAGTGTCAATGCCGACTTAAGTACAAGAAGAGTGAATCTTCTCTGAGACTCTGATTTGATCGGTTCCTGGCAGACCAGTATTAGATTCCGATGCACCAGTGCAGGTTTACCGTATCCCTTGGACCTTCACACTGACCATGAAACACAGAAATTGCATGGGGTTTGAATACAAAAGGGACAATGCCGACTTAAGTATAAGAAGAGTGAATCTTCTAAGAGTTTGTCGTTTGAACGGCTCCTGGGAGACCAGTATTAGATTCCGATGGACCAGTGCAGGTTTACTGTATCCCTTGGACCTTCACATTGACCATGAAACACAGAAATTGGATCGGGATTGAATACAAAGGGTCAATGCCGACTTAAGTACAAGAAGGGTGAATCTTCTAAGAGTTTGTGGTTTGAACGGCTCCTGGGAGATCAGTATTAGATTCCGATGCAGGAGTGCAGGTTTACTGTATCGCTTGGACCTTCACATTGACCATGAAACACAGAAATTGCATCGGGATTGAATACAAAAGGGTCAATGCCGACTTAAGTAGAAGGGGAGAGAATCTTCTAAGAGTTTGTGTTTTGATTGGCTCCTGGGAGACCAGTATTAGATTCCGAAGCGCCAGTGCAGCATTACTGTATCCCGTGGACCTTCATATTGACCATGAAACACAGAAATTGCATTGGGATTGAATACAAAAGAGCCATTGCCGACTTAAATACAAGAAGAGTCAATCTTCTAAGAGTTTGTGGTTTGAGCGGCCCCTGGGAGAATAGTATTAGATGCCAATGCACGAGTGCAGGTTTACTGTATCCCTTGGACCTTCGCATTGACCATGAAACAATGAATTTTAATCGGAATTGAATACAAAGGGCACAATGGCGACTTAAGTACAAGGAGAGTGAATCTTCTAAGAGTTTGTGGTTTGAGCGACTCCTGGGAGACCATTATTAGATTCCGATGCACCAGTGCAAGGTTACTGTATCCCTTGCACCTTCACATTGACCATGAAAGACGGAAATTGCATCGGGATCGATACAAAATGGACAATGCCGACATAAGTAGAAGAGGATTGATTCTTCTAAGAGTTTGTGCTTTGAGCGGCTAGACGGATACCGGTATTACATTCCGAAGCACCAGTGTAGCTTAATTGTATCCCTAGGACCTTCACATTGACCATGAAACACAGAAATTGCATCGGGATTGAATACAAAACGGACAATGCCGACTTAAGTTCAAGAAGAGTGTATCTTCTAAGATTTTGCTGTTTAAGCTGATCCTGGGACACCAGTAGAAGACTCCGATGCACCAGTGCAGGTTTACTGTATCCCTTGGACCTTCACACTGACCATGAAACACAGAAATTGCATGGGGTTTGAACACAAAAGGAACAATGCCGACTTAAGTACAAGAAGAGTGTATCTTCTAAGAGCTTGCTTTTTGAGCGGCTCCTGGGAGACCAGTGTTAGATTCCGATACACCAGTGCAGGTTTACCGTATCCCTTGGACATTCTCATTGACCATGAAACAAAGAAATTGCATCGGGATTGAATACCAAAGTGTCAAAGCCGGCTTAAGTACAAGAAGAGTGAATCTTCTAGGAGATTGTGATTTGAGCGGCTCCTGGGAGACAAGTATTAGTTTCCGATGCACCAGAGCAGGTTTACTGTATCCCTTGGACCTTCACATTGACCATGAAACACAGAAATCGCAACGGGATGGAATACAAAAGGCACAATGTCGACTTAAGTACAAGAAGAGTGAATCATCTAAGAGTTTGTGGTTAGATTGGCTCCTGGGAGACCGGTACTAGATTGCGATGCACCAGTGCAGATTTACTGTATTCCTAGGACCTTCACATTAACCATGAAACACAGTAATCGCTTCGGGATTGAATACTAATGGGCAATGCCGACTTAAGTAGAAGAAGAGTGTATCTTCTAAGATTTTGTGGTTTGAGCGGCTCCTGGAAGAGCAGTGTTAGATTCCGATGCAGCAGTGCTGTTTTACTGTATCCCTTGTACCTTCACATTGACCATTATGAGCAAAAACTACATCGGGGTTGAATACAAAAGGGACAATGCCGACTTAAGAACAAGAAGAGTGAATCTTCTAAGAGTTTGTGGTTTGAGCGGCTCCTGCGAGACCAGTATTAGATTCCGATGGACCGGTGCAGGTTTACTGTATACCTTGGACCTTCACATTAACCATGATACACAGAAATTGCATCGGGATTGAATACTAATGGACAATGCCGACTTAAGTACAAGATGTGTGTATCTTCTCTGAGTTTGTGTTTTGAGTGGCTCCTGGGAAACCAGTATCGTATTCCGCTCCACCAGTGCAATTACTGTATCACACTGGACCTTTACTTTGTCCATGAAACACTGATATTGCATCAGGATAGAATACAAAATGGTATATGCCGCCATAACTACAAGAAGAGTGAATCTTCTAAGAGTTTGTGGTTTCAGCGGCTCCTGGGGGACCGGTATTGGATTCTGATGCACCAGTGCAGGTTTACTGTTTCCCTTGGACCATTACATTGACCAAGAAATCCAGAAATTGCATCGGAATTGAATACAAAAGTGTCAATGCCGACTTAAGTAGAAGAAGAGTGAGTATCCTAAGAGTTAGTGGTTTGAGCGGCTAATGGGAGACCAGTATTAGATTCCAATGCACCAGTGCAGGTTTACTGTATCGCTTGGACCTTCCCATTGACCATGAAACACAGAAATAGCATCGGGATCGAATACTAAAGGGACAATGCCGACTTAAGTACAAGAAGAGTGAATCTTCTAAGAGTTAGTGCTTTGAGCGGCTAGTGGGAGACCATTACTAGATTCCGATGCACCAGTGCAGGTTTACTGTATCGCTTGTACCTTCACATTGACCATGAAACACAGAAAATGCATCGGGATCGAATACAAAAGGGACAATGCCGACTTAAGTACAGGAGGAGTGAATCTTCTTAGAGATTGTGCTAAGAGCGGCTCCTGGGAGATCAGTATTAGATTCCTATGCGCCAGTGCAGATTTACTGTATCCCTTGGATCTTCACATTGACCATGAAACACAGAAATTGCATCGTGTTGAATACAAAAGGAACAATGCCGACTCAAGTAGAAGAAAAGTGAATCTACAAAGAGTTTGTGGTTTGGGCGGACCCTCGGAGACCAGTATTAGATTCCGATGCACCATTGCAGGATTACTGTATCCCTTGGAGCTTCACATTGAACATGAAACACAGAAACTGCATCGGGATAAAATAATAATGGACAAAGCTGACTTAAGTAGAAGAAGAGTGAATCTTCTAAGAGTTTGTGTTTTGAGCGGCTCCTGGGAGACCAGAACTATATTTCGCTGCACCGGTGCAGGTTTACTGTATCCCATGGTCCTTCACATTGACCATGAAACACAGAAATTGCATCGGGATTGAATACAAGGACAATGCCAACATAAGTTCTAGAAGAGTGAATCTTCTAAGAGATTGTGGTTTGAGCGGCGCCTAGGGGGCCATTATTTGTTTCTGATGCACCGGTGCAGGTTTACTGTATCCCTTGGACCTTCACATTGACCATGAAACACAGAAAATGCATAGGGATTGAATACAAAAGGGCCAATGCCGACTTAAATAGAAAAAGAGTGAGTCTCCTAAGAGTTTGTGGTTTGAGCGGCTAATGGGAGACCAGTATTAGATTCCGAAGCACCAGTGCAAGTGTACTGTATCCCTTGGACCTTCACAATGACCATGAAACACAGTTATTGCATCGGGATCGAATATCAAAGGGTCAATGCCGACTTAAGTACAAGAAGAATGTTTCTTCTAATATTTTGTGGTTTGAGCGGCTCCTGGGAGACCAGTATTAGATTCCGATGCACCAGACTCTGTTTACTGTATCCCTTGGACCTTCACATTTACCATGAAACACAGAAATTGTTACGGGATATAATGCAAAAGGCACAATGCCGACTTAATTACAAGAAGAGTGAATCATCTAAGAGTTTTTGGTTTGATCGGCTCCAGGGGGACCGGTCCTATATTGCGATGCACCAGGCAGGTTTACTGTATTCCTAGGACCTTCACATTGACCATGAAACACAGAAATCACATCGGAATTGAATACAAGAGGCACAATGCCGACTCAAGTACAAGAAAGGTGAATCTTCTAAGAGTTTGTGCGTAGAGAGGCTCCTGGGAGATCAGTATTAGATTCCGATACACCAGAGCTGGTTTACTGTATCCCTTGGAACTTCACATCTATAATGAAAAATAGAATTTGCATCGGGATTGAATATAAAAGGGACAATGCCGACATAAGTACAGGAGGAGTGAATCTTCTAAGAGTTTGTGCTTTGAGCGGCTAGTGGGAGACCAGTAATAGATTCCGATGCGTCAGTGCAGATTTACTGTATCCCTTGGACCTTCACATTGACAATGAAACACAGAAATTGCATGGTGTTGAATACAAAAGGAACAATGCCGACTGAAGTAGAAGAAAAGTGAATCTACTAATAGTTTGTGGTTTGGGCGGATCCTGGGAGACCAGTATTAGATTCCGATGCACCATTGCAGGATTACTGTATCCCTTGGAGCTTCTCATTGAATATGAAACACAGAAATTGCATCAGGATAAAATAATAATGGACAATGCTGACTTAAGTACAAGAAGAGTGAATCTTCTAAGAGTTTGTGTTTTGAGCGGCTCCTGGGAGACCAGTACTATATTCCGTTGCACCGGTGTAGGTTAACTGTATCCCTTGGTCCTTCACATTGACCATGAAACACAGAAATTGCATCGGGAATGAATACAAAAGGCACAATGCCGACATAAGTACAAGGAGAGTGAATCTTCTAAGAGTTTGTGCTTTGAGCGGCTAGTGGGCGACCAGAATTAGATTCTGATGCACCAGTGCCGGTTTACTGTATTCCTTGGACCTTCACATTGACCATGAAACACAGAAATTGCAACAGGATATAATACAAAAGGCACAATGCCGACTTAAGTACAAGAAGAGTGAATCTTCTAAGAGTTTGTGGTTTGATCGGCTCCTAGGAGACCGGTCCTAGATTGCGATGCACCAGGCAGGTTTACTGTATTCCTAGGACCTTCACATTGACCATGAAACACAGAAAGCACATTGGGATTGAATACAAGAGGCACAATGCCGACTTAAGTACAAGATAGGTGAATCTTGTAAGAGTTTATGCGTAGAGAGGCTCCTGGGAGATCAGTATTAGATTCCGATGCACCAGTGCTGGTTTACTGTATCCCTTGGAACTTCACATTGATAATAAAAAATAGAATTTGCATCGGGATTGAATATAAAAGGGACAATGCCGACATAAGTACAAAAAGAGTGAATCGTCCACGAGGTTGTGCTTTGAGCGGCTCCTGGGAGAACAGAATTAGATTCCTATGCACCAGTTTAGGTTTACTGTATCCCTTGGACATTCACATTGACCATGAAACACAGAATTCGCAATGGGATTGTATACAATAGGCACAATGTCGACTTAAGTACAGGAAGATTGAATCTTCTAAGATTTTCTGATTGGAGCGGTTCCTTGGAGACCAGTAATAGATTCCGATGCACCAGTGCAGTTTTACTGTATCCCTTGGAACTTCACATTGATAATGAAAAATAGAATTTGCATCGGGATTGAATATAAAAGGGACAATGCCGACATAAGTACAAAAAGAGTGAATCGTCCACGAGTTTGTGCTTTGAGCGGCTCCTGGGTGACAAGTATTTGATTCCGATGCACCAGTGCAGTTTTACTGTATCCCTTGGACCTTCACATTGACCATGAAACACAGAAATAGCATCGGTATTGAGTACAAAATGGAGAATGCCGACATAAGTACAAGAAGAGTGAATCTTCTAAGAGGTTGTGCTTTGAGCGGCCGCTGGGAGACCTGTATTGGATACCGATGCACCAGTGCAGGTTTACTGTATCCCTTGGACCTTCACAGTGACCATGAAACACAGACATTGCATCGGGATTGAATACTAAAGGGACAATGCCGACTTAAGTACAAAAAGAGTGAATCGTCTAAGAGTTGGTGTTTTGAGCGGCTAGTGGGCGACCAGAATTAGATTCTGACGCACCAGTGCCGGTTTACTGTATTCGTTGGACCTTCACATTGACCATGAAACACAGAAATTGCAACAGGATATAATACAAAAGGCACAATGCCGACTTAAGTACAAGAAGAGTGAATCTTCTAAGAGTTTGTGGTTTGATCGGCTCCTGGGAGACCGGTCCTAGATTGCGATGCACCAGGCAGGTTTACTGTATTCCTAGGACCTTCACATTGACCATGAAACACAGAAAGCACATTGGGATTGAATACAAGAGGCACAATGCCGACTTAAGTACAAGATAGGTGAATCTTGTAAGAGTTTATGCGTAGAGAGGCTCCTGGGAGATCAGTTTTAGATTCCGATGCACCAGTGCAGGTTTACTGTATCCCTTGGAATTTCACGTTGACCATGAAACACAGAAATTGCATCGGGATTAAATACAAAAAGACAGTGCCAATTCAAGTACAAGAAGAGTGAATATTCTAAGAGTTTGAGGTTTGATCGGCTCCTGGGAGACCAGTACTACATTCGATGCACCAGTGCAGGTTTACTGTATCCCTTGGACCTTCACATTAACCATGAAAGACAGAAATTGCATCACGATTAAATACAAAAGGGACAATGAACGACTTAAGTACAAGAAGAGTGAGTCTTCTAAGAGTTTGTGGTGAGAGCGGCTCCTGGGAGACCAGTATTAGACTCTGATTCACCAGTGCAGGTTTACGGTATCCCTTGGACCTTCACATTCACCATGAAACACAGAATATGCATCGGCATTGAGTACAGAAGGGACAATTCCGACTTAAGTACAAGAAGAGTGAATCTTCTAAGAGTTTGTGTTTTATCGGCTCCTGTGGGACCAGTATTAGATTCCGATGCACCAGTGCAGGTTTACTGTATCCCTTGGACCTTCACATTGACCATGGAATATAGAAATTGCATCGGGTTTGAATACAAAAGGGACAATGCCGACTTAAGTACAAGAAGAGTGAAAATTCTAAGAGTTTGTTGTTGAACGGCTCATGGGAAGCCAGTATTAGATTCCAATGGACCAGTGCAGGACCTTCACATTGCCCATGAAACACAGAAATTGCATCGGGATTGAATATAAAAGGACAATGCCGACTGAAGTACAAAAAGAGCGAATCTCCTAAGAGTTTGTGCTCTGAGCGTCTCCTGGGACACCAGTATTAGATTGCGATGCACCAGTGCAGGTTTACTGTATCCCTTGGACCTTCACATTGACCATGAAACACAGAAATTGCATCGGGATTGAATACAAAAGGCACAATGCCGACTTAAGTACAAGAACAGTTAATCTACTAAAAGTTTGTGGTCTGAGCGGCTCCTGAGAAACCAGTACTAGACGCCGATGCACCTGTGCAGGTTTACTGTATACCTTGGACATTCGCATTCACCATTAAACACAGAAATTACATCGGGGTTGAATACATAATGAACAATGCCGGCTTAAGTACAAGAAGAGTGAATCTTCCAAGAGTTTGTGGTTAGAGGGGCTCCTGGGAGACCCGTACTATATTCCGTTTCACCTGTACAGCTATACTGTATTCCTTGCACCTTCCCATTGTCCATAAAACACAGAAATTGCTTCGGGATTGAATACAAAAAGGACACTGCCGATTTCAGTACAAGAAGAGTGGATCTTCTAAGAGTTTGTGGTTTGATCGTCTCCTTGGAGACCAGTACTAGATTCCGATGCACCATTGCAGGTTTACTGTATCCCTTGGACCTTCACATTAACCATGAAACACTGAAATTGCATCGCGATTGAATACAAAATGGACAATGAACGACTGAAGTACAAGAAGAGTGAATCTTCTAAGAGTTTGTGGTGAGAGCGGCTCCTGGGAGACCAGTATTAGACTCTGATTCACCAGTGCAGGTTTACTGTATCCCTTGGACCTTCACATTCACCATGAAACACAGAATATGCATCGGCATTGAGTACAGAAAGGACAATTCCGACTTAAGTACAAGAAGAGTGAAGCTTCTAAGAGTTTGTGTTTTATCGGCTCCTGTGGGACCGGTATTAGATTCCGATGCAACAGTTCAGCTTTACTGTATCCCTTGGAACGTCACAATGACCATGAAACACAGAAATTCCATCGGGATTGAATACAAAAGGGACAATCCCGTCTTAAGTACAAGAAGAGTGTATCTTCTAAGAGCTTGTGGTTTGAGCGGCTCCTGGGACACCAGTATTAGATTCAGATGCACCAGTGCAGGTTTACTGTATCCCCTGGACCTTCACATTGACCATGAAACACTGAAATTACATCGGGATTAAATACAAAATGGTCAATGCCAACTTAAGTACAAGAGGAGTGAATCTTCTAAGAGTTTGTACTTTGATTAGCTCCTGGGAGACCAGTATTAGATTGCGATGCACCAGTGCAGGTTTACTGTATCCCTTGGACCTTCAGATTGACCACGAAACACAGAAGTTGCATCGGGATTGTATACAAAAGGGACAATTTGACTTAAGTAAAAGAAGAGTGAATCTTCTAACAGCTTGCGGATTGAGCGGCTCCTGGGACACCACTATTAGATTCCGATGCACCAGTGCAGGTTTACTGTATCCTTTGGACCCTCACATTGACCATAAGAAACTGAAATTGCATCGGGATTGAATACAAAAGGGACAATGAACGACTTACTTACAACAAGAGTGAATCCTCTAAGAATTTGTGGTTTGAGCGGCTCCTGGGAGACCAGTATTAGATTCCGATGCACCAGTGCATGTTTACTGTATCCCTTGGACTTTCACATTGACCATGAAACACAGAAATTGCATCGGGATTGAATACAAAAGGACAATGCAGATTCAAGTACAAGAAGAGTGAATCTTTTAAGAGTTTGTGGTATGATCGGCTCCTGGGAGACCACTACTAGATTACGATGCTCCAGTGCAGGTTTACTGTATCCCTTGGACCTTCACATTAACCATGAAACACTGAAATTGCATCGCGATTGAATTCAAAATGGACAATGAACGACTTAAGTACAAGAAGAGTGAATCTTCTAAGAGTTTGTGGTGTGAGCGGCTCCTGGGAGACCAGTTTTAGACTCCGATTCACCAGTGCAGGTTTACTGTATCCCTTGGACCTTCACATTCACCATGAAACACAGAATATGCATCGGCATTGAATACAAAAGGGACAATGCCGAGCTAAGTACAAGAAGAGTGAATCTTCTAAGAGTTTGTGCTTTTATCGGCTCCTGTGGACCAGTATTAGATTCCGATGCACAAGTGCAGGTTTACTGTATCCCTAGGACTTTCACATTGACTATGAAACACAGAAATTGCATCGGGATTGAATACGAAACGACAATGCCGATTTAAGTACAAGAAGAGTGTATCTTGTAAGAGTTTGCGGTTTGAGCGGCTCCTGGGACACCAGTATTATACTCCGATGCACCAGTGCAGGTTTACTGTATCCCTTGGACCTTCACATTGACCATGGAATATAGAAATTGCATCGGGTTTGAATACAAAAGAGACGATGCCGACTTAAGTACAAGAATAGTGAATCTTCTTAGAGTTTGTTGTTGAACGGCTCATGGGCAGCCAGTATTAGATTCCAATGGACCAGTGCAGGTTTACTGTATCCCTTGGACCTTCAAATTGATCATGAAACACAGAAATTGCATCGGGATTGAATACAAAAGGGTCAATGCCGACATAAGTACAAAAAGAGTGAATCTTCTAAGAGCTTGTGCTTTGAGTGTCTGCTGGGACACCGGTATTAAATTCCGATGCACCAGTGCAGGTTTACTGTATCCCTTGGACCTTCACATTGACATGAAACACAGAAATTACATCGGGATTGAATACAAAAGGCACAATGCCGACTTAAGTTCAAGAACAGTGAATCTTCT
Source organism: Schistocerca serialis cubense (assembly GCF_023864345.2). Lineage (NCBI taxonomy): Eukaryota > Metazoa > Arthropoda > Insecta > Orthoptera > Acrididae > Schistocerca > Schistocerca serialis. The sequence continues at coordinate 7,545,947 of NW_026047592.1, forward strand.
AAGAGTTAGTGTTTTGAGCGGCTCCTGGGAGACCAGTATTAGATTCCGATGCACCAGTGCAGGTTTACTGTATCCCTTGGAATTTCACGTTGACCATGAAACACAGAAATTGCATCGGGATTAAATACAAAAAGACAACGCCAATTCAAGTACAAGAAGAGTGAATATTCTAAGAGTTTGATGTTTGATCGGCTCCTGGGAGACCAGTAATACATTCGATGCACCAGTGCAGGTTTACTGTATCCCTTGGACCTTCACATTGACCATGAAACACAGAAATTGCATCGGGATTGAATACAAAAGGCACAATGCCGACTTAAGTACAAGAACAGTTAATCTACTAAAAGTTTGTGGTCTGAGCGGCTCCTGAGAAACCAGTACTAGACACCGATGCACCTGTGCAGGTTTACTGTATACCTTGGACATTCGCATTCACCTTTAAACACAGAAATTACATCGGGGTTGAATACATAATGAACAATGCCGGCTTAAGTACAAGAAGAGTGAATCTTCCAAGAGTTTGTGGTTAGAGGGGCTCCTGGGAGACCCGTACTATATTCCGTTGCAACTGTACAGCTATACTGTATTCCTTGCACCTTCCCATTGTCCATAAAACACAGAAATTGCTTCGGGATTGAATACAAAAAGGACACTGCCGATTTCAGTACAAGAAGAGTGGATCTTCTAAGAGTTTGTGGTTTGATCGTCTCCTTGGAGACCAGTACTAGATTCCGATGAACCATTGCAGGATTACTGTATCCCTTGGACCTTCACATTAACCATGAAACACTGAAATTGCATCGATATTGAATACAAAATGGACAATGAACGACTTAAGTACAAGAAGAGTGAATCTTCTAAGAGTTTGTGGTGAGAGCGGCTCCTGGGAGACCAGTATTAGACTCTGATTCACCAGTGCAGGTTTACTGTATCCCTTGGACCTTCACATTCACCATGAAACACAGAATATGCATCGGCATTGAGTACAGAAGGGACAAATCCGACTTAAGTACAAGAAGAGTGAATCTTCTAAGAGTTTGTGTTTTATCGGCTCCTGTCGGACCGGTATTAGATTCCGATGCACCAGTTCAGCTTTACTGTATCCCTTGGAACGTCACAATGACCATGAAACACAGAAATTCCATCGGGATTGAATACAAAAGGGACAATCCCGACTTAAGTACAAGAAGAGTGTATCTTCTAAGAGCTTGTGGTTTGAGCGGCTCCTGGGACACCAGTATTAGATTCAGATGCACCAGTTCAGGTTTACTGTATCCCTTGGACCGTCACATTGACCACGAAACACAGAAATAGCAGCGGGAATGAATACAAAAGCGACAATGCCGACTGAAATAGAAGAAGAATGAATCGTCTAAGAGTTTGTGCTTTGAGCGGCTCCTGGGAGACCAGTTTTAGATTCCGATGCACCAGTGCAGGTTTATTGTATCCCTTGGACCTTCAAATTGATTATGGAACACAGAAATTGCATCGAGATTGAATACAAAATGGTCAATGCCACCTTAAGTACTAGAGGAGTGAATCTTCTAAGAGTTTGTGTTTTGTTCGCCTCCTGGGAGACCAGTATTAGATTCCGATGCACCAGACTCTGTTTACTGTATCCCTTGGACCTTCACATTGACCATTAAATACAAAAATTACATCGGGGGGTGAATACAAGAGGGACAATGACGACTTAGGGCCAAGAAGAGTGAAATTTCTAAGAGTTTGTGGTTTGAGCGGCTCCTGGGAGATCAGTATTAGATACCGATGCACCAGTACAGGTTTACTGTATCCCTTGGACCTTCACATTGACCATAAAATACAGAAATTGCTTCGGGATTGAATACAAAAGGCACAATGCCGACTTAAGTACAAGAAGAGTGAATCTTCTAAGAGTTTGTGGTTTTAGCGGCATCTGGGAGACCAGTATTAGATTCCGATCCACCAGTTTAGGTTTACTGTATCCAGAGGACCTTCACATTGACCATGAAACACAGAATTCGGATCGGGATAGAATAGAAGAGGCACAATGTCGACTTAAGTACAAGAAGATTGAATCTTCTAAGATTTTCAGATATGAGCGGCTGCTGGGAGACCAGTATTAGATTCCGATGCACCAGTGCTGGTGTACTGTATCCCTTGTACCTTCATATTGACCATTAAATACAAAAATTATATCGGGGGATAAATACAAAAGGGACAATGCCGACTTAGGGCCAAGAAGAGTGAAATTTCTAAGAGTTTGTGGTTTGAGCGGCTCCTGGGAGATCAGTATTACATACCGATGCACCAGTACCTGTTTACTGTATCCCTTAGACCTTCACATTGACCATGAAACACAGAAATTGCATCGGGATTGATTAGAGTAGGCACAATGCCGACATAAGTACAAGAAAAGTGTATGTTCTAAGAGTTTGCGGTTTTAGCGGCTCCTGGGACACCAGTATTAGACTCCGATGCACCAGTGCAGGTTTACTGTATCCCTGGGACCTTCACATTAACCATGAAACACAGATATTGCATCGGGTTTGAATACAAAAGGGACAATGCCGACTTAAGCACAAGAAGAATGAATCTTCTATGAGTTTTAGGTTTGAGCGGCTCATGAGAGAGCAGTATTAGATTCCGATGCACCAGTGCAGGTTTACTGTATCCCCTGGACCTTCACATTGACCATGAAACACTGAAATTACATCGGGATTAAATACAAAATGGTCAATGCCAACTTAAGTACAAGAGGAGTGAATCTTCTAAGAGTTTGTGCTTTGATTAGAACCTGGGAGACCAGTATTAGATTGCGATGCACCAGTGCAGGTTTACTGTATCCCTTGGACCTTCAGATTGACCACGAAACACAGAAGTTGCATCGGGATTGTATACAAAAGGGACAATTTGACTTAAGTAAAAGAAGAGTGAATCTTCTAACAGCTTGCGGATTGAGCGGCTCCTGGGACACCACTATTAGATTCCGATGCACCAGTGCAGGTTTACTGTATCCTTTGGACCCTCACATTGACCATAAGAAACTGAAATTGCATCGGGATTGAATACAAAAGGGACAATGAACGACTTACTTACAACAAGAGTGAATCCTCTAAGAATTTGTGGTTTGAGCGGCTCCTGGGAGACCAGTATTAGATTCCGATGCACCAGTGCATGTTTACTGTATCCCTTGGACTTTCACATTGACCATGAAACACAGAAATTGCATCGGGATTGAATACAAAAGGACAATGCCGATTCAAGTACAAGAAGAGTGAATCTTTTAAGAGTTTGTGGTATGATCGGCTCCTGGGAGACCACTACTAGATTACGATGCTCCAGTGCAGGTTTACTGTATCCCTTGGACCTTCACATTAACCATGAAACACTGAAATTGCATCGCGATTGAATACAAAATGGACATTGAACGACTTAAGTACAAGAAGAGTGAATCTTCTAAGAGTTTGTGGTGTGAGCGGCTCCTGGGAGACCAGTTTTAGACTCCGATTCACCAGTGCAGGTTTACTGTATCCCTTGGACCTTCACATTCACCATGAAACACAGAATATGCATCGGCATTGAATACAAAAGGGACAATGCCGAGCTAAGTACAAGAAGAGTGAATCTTCTAAGAGTTTGTGCTTTTATCGGCTCCTGTGGACCAGTATTAGATTCCGATGCACAAGTGCAGGTTTACTGTATCCCTAGGACTTTCACATTGACTATGAAACACAGAAATTGCATCGGGATTGAATACGAAACGACTATGCCGATTTAAGTACAAGAAGAGTGTATCTTGTAAGAGTTTGCGGTTTGAGCGGCTCCTGGGACACCAGTAATATACTCCGATGCACCAGTGCAGGTTTACTGTATCCCTTGGACCTTCACATTGACCATGGAATATGGAAATTGCATCGGGTTGGAATACATAAGGGACGATGCCGACTTAAGTACAAAAAGAGTGAATCTTCTAAGAGTTTGTGCTTTGAGTGTCTCCTGGGACACCGGTATTAGATTCCGATGCACCAGTGCAGTTTTACTGTATCCCTTGGACCTTCACATTGACATGAAACACAGAAATTACATCGGGATTGAATACAAAAGGCACAATGCCGACTTAAGTTCAAGAACAGTGAATCTTCTAAGAGTTTGCGATTTGAGCGGCTCCTGAGAAACCATTATTAGACTCCGATGCACCAGTGCAGGTTTACTGTATCCCTTGTACCTTCGCATTCACCATTAAACACAGAAATTACATTGGGGTTGAATACATAATGAACAATGCTGACTTAAGTACTAGAAGAGCGAATCTTCTAAGAGTTTGTGGTTACAGGGGCTCCTGGGAGACCAGTACTAGATTCCGTTGCACCTGTGCAGCTATACTGTATTCCTTGCACATCCCCATTGTCCATAAAACACAGAAATTGCTTCGGGATTGAATACAAAAGGGAAACTGGCGATTTAAGTACAAGAAGAGCGGATCTTCTACGAGTTTGTGGTTGGATCGTCTCCTTGGAGACCAGTACTAGATTCCGATACACCAGTGCAGGCTTGCTGTATCCCTAGGACCTTCACATTGACCATGAAATACAGAAATCGCATCGGGATTGAATACAAGTGGCACAATGCCGACTTAAGTACAAGAAAAGTGAATCTTCTAGGATTATCTGCTTTAAGAGGCTCCAGGGAGACCAGTATTAGATTCCGATGCACCAGTTGATTTTTACTGTATCCCTTGGAACGTCACATTGACCATGAAACACAGAAATTCCATCGGAACTGAATACAAAAGAGACAATCCCGACTGAAGTACAAGAAGAGTGTATCTTCTAAGAGCTTGTGGTTTGAGCGGCTCCTGGGACACCAGTATTAAAATCAGATGCACCAGGTCAGGTTTACTGTATCCCTTGGACCGTCACATTGCCCATGAATCATAGAAATTGCATCGGGAATGAATACAAAAGGACAATGCCGACTGAAGTACAAGAAGAGTGAATCGTCTAAGAGTTTTTGCTTTGAGCGGCTCCTGGGAGACCAGTTTTAGATTCCGATGCACCAGTGCAGCTTTACTGTGTTTCCTTTGGAATTTCACATTGAGAATGAAACACAGAAATTGCATCGAGATTGAATACAAAAGGGTTTAATGCAAACTTAAGTACTAGAGGAGTGAATCTTCTAAGAGTTTGTGTTTGGATCGCCTCCTGGGAGACCAGTATTAGATTCCGATGCAGCAGTGCTGGTTTACTGTATTCCTTTGACCGTCAAATTGATTATGAAACACAGAAGTTGTATCGGGATTGAATACAAAAGGGACAATGCCGACTTTAGTACAAGAATAGTCTATCTTCTAAGAGTTTTCGGTTTGAGCGGCTCCTCGGACACCAGTATTGGACTCCGATGCACCAGTGCAGGTTTACTGTATCCCTTGGACCTTCACCTTGATCATGAACACAGAATTTGCATCGGGATTGACTACAAAAGGGACAATCCTGACTTAAGCACAACAAGAGTGAATCTTCTAAGAGTTTGTGCTTTGAGGGGCTCCTGGGAGACCAGTATTAGATTCCGATGCACCAGTGCAGGTTTACTGTATCCTTTTGACCTTCACATTGACCATGAAACACAGAAACATCATAGGCATTGAATACAAAAGGGACAATGCCGAATTAAGCACAAAAAGAGTGAATCATCTGAGAGTTTGTGATTTCAGCGACTCCTGGGAGACCAGTATTAGATTCCGATGCACCAGTGCTGGTTTACTGTATCCCTTGGACCTTCACATTCACCGTGAAACACAGAAAATGCATCGGCATTGAATACAAAATGGACAATGCCGACTTAAGTACAAGAAGAATGAATCTTCTAAGAGTTTGTGCTTTGAGGGGCTCCTGGGAGACCAGTATTAGATTCCGATGCACCAGTGCAGGTTTACTGTATCCTTTTGACCTTCACATTGACCATGAAACACAGAAACATCATCGGCATTGAATACAAAAGGGACAATGCCGAATTAAGCACAAAAAGAGTGAATCTTCTAAGAGTTTGTGCTTTGAGCGGCTCCTGGGAGACCAGTATTAGATTCCGATGCACCAGTGCAGGTTTACTGTTTCCCTTGCAATTTCACATTGACCATGAAACACAGAAATTGCATCGGGATTGAATACAAAAGGGTCAATGCCAACTTAAGTACAAAAGGAGTGAATCTTCTAACAGTTTGTGTTTTGATCGGCTCCTGGGAGACCAGTATTAGATTCCGATGCACCAATGCAGGTTGACTGTATCCCTTGGACTTTCACATTGACCATGAAACACAGAAATCGCATTGGGATTGAATACAAAAGGCACAACGCAGACTTAAGTACAAGAAGATTGAATCTTCTAAGAGTTTGTGGTTTGAGCGGCTCCTGGGAGACCAGTATTAGATTCCGATACACCAGTACTGGTTTACTGTCTCCCTTGGACCTTCACATTGACCATGAAACACAGAAATTGCATCGGGATTGAATACAGGATAGAAAATGCCGACATAAGTACAAGCAGAGTGAATCTTCTAAGAGTTTGTGCTTTGAGCGGCTCCTGGGAAACCTGTATAATACTCCAATGCACCAGTGCAGGTTTACTGAATCCCTTAAACCTTCACATTGACCATTAAACACAGAAATTACATTGGGGTTGAATACATAATGAATAACGCCGTCTTAAGTACAAGAAGAGTGAATCTTCTAAGAGATTGTACTTTGAGGGGCTCCTGGGAGAATCTTCTAAGAGTTTGTGGTTACAGGGGCTCCTGGGAGACCAGTACTAGATTCCGTTGCACCTGTGCAGCTATACTGTATCCCTTGCACCTTCTCATTGACCATGAAACACAGAAATTGCTTCGGGATTGAATACAAAAGGACACTTCCGATTTAAGTACAAGAAGTTGGATCTTCTACGAGTTTGTGGTTTGATCGTGTCCTGGAAGACCTCTACTTGATTCCGACGCACCAGTTAGGTTTACTGTATCCCTAGGACCTTCACATTGACCATGAAACACATTAATCGCATCGAGGTTGAATACAAGAGGCACAATGCCGACTTAAGTACAAGAAGAGTGAATCATCTAAGAATATCTGCTATAGAGGCTCCTGGGAGACAAGTATTAGATTCCGATGCACCAGTGCAGGTTTACGGTATCCCTCGGACCTTCACATTGATCATGAAACACAGAAAATGCATCGGGATTGAATACAAAAGGGACAATGCTGACTTGAATACAAGAATAGTGTATCTTCTAAGAGTTTTCGTTTTGATCTGCTCCTTGGCCACCAGTATTAGACTCCGATGCACCAGTGCAGGTTTACTGTGTTCCTTGGACCTTCACATTGACCATGAAACACAGAAATTGCATCGGGATTGAATACAAAAGGTACAATGCCGACTGAAGTACAAGAAGAGTGTATCTTCTAAGAGTTACTGCTTAGAGCGGCTCCTAAGCGACCAGTATTAGATTCCGATGCACCAGTGCAGCTTTACTGTATCCCTTGGACCTTCAAATTGATCATGAAACACAGAAATAGCATCAGAATTGAATACAAAAGGGTTAATGCCGACTTAAGTACAAGAAGAATGTTTCTTATAAGAGTTTGCGGTTTGAGCGGCTCCTGGGACTCCAGTATTAGACTCCGATGCACCAGTACAGGTTTACTGTAGCCCTTGGACCTTCACATTGACCATGAAACACAGAAATTGCATTGGGATTGAATACAAAAGGCACAAAACAGATTTAAGTACAGGAAGAGTGAATCTCTTATGAGTTTGTGCTTTGAGCGGCTCCTGGGAGACCAGTATTAGATTCCGATTCACCAGTGCACGTTTACTGTATACCTTGGACCTCCACATTGACCATGAAACACAAAAATGGCATCGGGATTGAATACAAAAGGCACAATGCCGACTTAAGTACAAGAAGAGTGAATCTTCTATGAGATTGTGATTTTAGCGGCTCCTGGGAGACCAGTATTAGATTCCGATGCACCATTGCAGGTTTACTGTATCCCTTGGTCCTTCACATTTTCCATGAAACACAGAAATTGCATCGGAATAGAGTACAAAAGGGACAATGCCGACTTAAGTACACGAAGAGTGAATCTTCTAAGAGTTTGTGCTTTGAGCGGCTCCTGGGTGACCTGAACTACACTCCGATGCACCAGTGCATGTTTACTGTATCCCTTGGACCTTCACATTGACCATGAAACACAGAAATCGCAACGGGATAGAATACAAAATTCACAATGTCGACTTAAGTACAAGAATGGTGAATCTTCTAAGAGTTCGTGCTTTGAGCCGCTCCGGGGGGAACAGTATTAGAATCCGAAGCACCAGTGCCGGTATACTGTATCCGTTGGGCCTCCACATTGACCATGAAAAACAGAAAATCCATCGACATAGAATACAAAAGGGACAACGCCGATTTAAGTACAAGAATAGTGCATCTTCTAAGAGTATGTGGTTTGAGCGGCTCCTGGGAGATCAGTATTAGATCCCGATGCACCAGTGCACGTTTACTGTATCCCTTGGAACTTCACATTGACCATGAAACACAGAATTTGCATCGGCATTGAATACAAAAGGGACAATGCCGACTTAAGTACAAGAAGAGTGAATCTTCTAAGATTTTCTGCTTTGAGCGGCTCCTGGGAGACCAGTATTAGATTCCGATGCACCAGTGCAGGTTTACTGTATCCCTTGGAATTTCGCGGTGACCATGAAACACAGAAATTGCATTGAGATTGACTACAAAAGGGTCAATGGCATCTTAAGTACTAGAGGAGTGATTCTTCTAAGAGTTTGTGTTTTGATCGGCTCCTGGGAGACCAGTATTAGATTCCGATGCAGCAGTGCAGGTTTACTGTTTAACTTAGACCTTCAAATTGATCATGAAACACCGAAATTGCATCGGGATTGAATACAAAAGGGACAATGCCGACTTAAGTACAAGAATAGTGCATCTTCTAAGAGTTTCTGTTTGAGCGGCTCCTCGGTCACCAGTATTAGACTCCGATGCACCAGTGGAGGTTTACTGTATCCCTTGGACCTTCACATTGATCATGAAATACAGAATTTGCATCGGGATTGAATACAAAAGGGACAATCCCGACCTATATATAAAAAGAGTGAATCTTCTAAGAGTTTGTGCTTATATCGGCTCCTGGGAGAGCAGTATTAGATTCAGATGCACCAGTGCAGGTTTACTGTATCCCTTGGACTTTCATATTGACAATGAAACACAGAAATTGCATTGGGATTGAATACAAAAGGCACAATGCCGACTTAAGTGCAAGAAGAGTGTATTTTCTAAGAGTTTGCGGTTTGAGCGGCTCCTGGGAGACCAGTATTAGACTCCGTCGCACCAGTGCAGGTATACTGTATCCCTTGGACCTTCACATTGACCATGAAACACAGAAATCGCAACGGGATAGAATACAAAATTCACAATGTCGACTTAAGTACAAGAAGAGTGAATCTTCTAAGAGCTTGTGCTTTGAGCGGCTCCTGGGAAACCAGTATTATACTCCCATGCACCCGTGCAGGTGTACTGTATCCCTTGCACCTTCACATTGACCATTAAACACAGAAATTACATCGGGGTTGAATACATAATGAAGAATACCGACCTAAGTACAAGAAGAGTGAATCTTCTAAGAGTTTGTGGATTGAGGGGCTCCTGGGAGGCCAGTATTAGATTCAATTGCACCTGTGCAGCTATACTGTATCCCTTGCACCTTCCCATTGACCATGAAACACAGAAATTGCTTCGGGATTGAATACAAAAGGGACACTGCCGATTTAAGTACAAGAAGAGTGGATCTTCTAAGAGTTTGTGGTTTGATCGTCTCCTGGGGGACCAGTACTAGATTCCGATGCACCAGTGCAGGTTTACTGTATCCCTAGGACCTTCACATTGACCATGAAACACAGAAATTGCATCGGGGTTGAATACAAGTGGCACAATGCGAACTTAAGTGCAAGAAGAGTGAATCTTCTAAGTTTATCTGCTTTAAGAGGCTCCTGGGAGACCAGTATTAGATTCCGATGCACCAGTTCAGGTGTACTGTGTTCCTTGGACCGTCACATTGACCATGAAACACAGAAATTGCGTCGGGATTGAATACAAGTGGCACAATGCGAACTTAAGTGCAAGAAGAGTGAATCTTCTAAGTTTATCTGCTTTAAGAGGCTCCTGGGAGACCAGTATTAGATTCCGATGCACCAGTTCAGGTGTACTGTGTTCCTTGGACCGTCACATTGACCATGAAACACAGAAATTGCGTCGGGATTGAATACAAAAAGGACAATCCCGACCTAAGTACAAGAAGAGTGTATCTTCTAAGAGCTTGTGGTTTGAGCGGCTCCTGGGACACCTGTATTAGATTGCGATGCACCAGTGCAGGTTTACTGCATCCCTTGGACATTCACATTCACCATGAAACACAGAAATTGCATAGGCATTTAATACAAAAGGGACAATGCCGACTGAAGTACAAGAAGACTGAATCCTCTAAGAGTTTGTGCTTTGAGCGGCTCCTGGGAGACCAGTATTAAATTCGGATGCACCACTGCAGGTTTACTGTATCCCTTGGAGTTTCACATTGACCATGAAACACAGAAATTGCATCAGGATTGAATGCAAAAGGGTCAATGCCAACTTAAGTACACGAAGAGTGAATCATCTAAGAGTTTGTGCTTTGAGCGGCTCCTGGGTGACCTGAACTAGATTCCGATGCACCAGTGCATGTTTACTGTATCCTTTGGACCTTCACAATGACCATGAAACACAGAAATCGCAACGGGATAGAGTACAAAAGGCACAATGCCGACTTAAGTACAAGAAGAGTGAATCTTCCAAGAGTTCGTGCTTTGAGCGGCTCCTGGGAGACCAGTATTAGAATCCGATGCACAAGTGCCGGTTTACTGTATCCCTTGGCCCTTCACATTGACCATGAAACACAGACTTTGCACCGGGATTGAATACAAAAGGTACAATGCCGACTTAAGTACAAGAAGAGTGTATCTTCTAAGAGTTACTGCTTAGAGCGGCTCCTAAGCGACCAGTATTAGATTCCGATGCACCAGTGCAGCTTTACTGTATATCTTGGACCTTCACATTGACCATGAAACACTGAAATTGCATCGGCATTGAATACAAAAGGGACAATGCCGACCTAAGTACAAGAAGAGTGAATCCTTTAAGAGTTAGTGCTTTGAGCGGCTCCTGGGAGACCAGTATTAGATTCCGATGCACCAGTGCAGGTTTACTGTATCCGTTGGACCTTCACATTCACCATGAAACACAGAAATTGCATCGGGATTGAATAAAAAACGGACAGTGATGACTTAAGTACAAAAAGAGTGAATCTTCTAAGAGTTTGTTGTATTAGCGGCTCCTGGGAGATTAGTATTAGATTCCGATAAACCAGTACAGGTTTACTGTATCCCTTGGACGTTCACATTGACTATGGAACACAGAAATTATATCTGGGTTGAATACATAATGAACAATACCGACTTAAGTACAAGAAGAGCGAGTCTTCTAAGAGTTTGTAGTTTCAGGGGCTCCTGGGAGACCAGTGTTAGATTCCGTTACACCTGTGCAGCTATACTGTATCCCTTGCACCTTCCCATTGACCATGAAACACAGAAATTGCTTCGGGATTGAATACAAAAGGGACACTTCTGATTTAAGTACAAGAAGAGTGAATCTTCTAAGAGTTTGTGGTTTGATCGTCTCCTGATAGACCAGTACTAGATTCCGATGCACTAGTACATGTTTACTGTATCCCTAGGACCTTCACATTGACCATGAAACACAGAAATCGCATCGGGATTGAATACAAGAGGCACAATGCCGACTTTAGTACAGGAAGAGTGAATCTTCTAAGAATATCTGCTTTAAGAGGCTCCTGGGAGACAAGTATTAGATTCCGTTGAACCAGTTCTGGTTTACTGTATGCCTTGGACCGTCACAATGACTATGAAACACAGAAATCGCATTGGGATTGAATACAAAATTCACAAAGCAGACTTAAGTTCAGGAAGTGTGAATCTTTTAAGAGTTCGTGCTTTGAGCGGGTCCTGGGAGACCAGTATGAGATTCCGATTCACCAGTGCAGGTTTACTGTGTACCTTGGACCTTCAAATTCACCATGAAATACAGAATTTGCATCGGATTTGAATTCAAAAGGGACAATGCCGACTTAAGTACAAGAAGAGTGAATCTTCTAAGAGTTTGTGGTTTGAGGGGCTCCTGGGAGACCAGTATCAGATTCCGTTGCACCTGCGCAGCTATAGTGTATCCCTTGCATCTTCCCATTGACCATGAAACACAGAAATTGCTTCGGGATTGAATACAAAAGGGACACTGCCGATTTAAGTACAAGAAGAGTGGACCTTCTAAGAGTTTGTGGTTTCATCGTCTCCTGGGAGAGCAGTACTAGATTCCGATGCACTAGTGCAGGTTTACTGTATCCCTAGGACCTTCATATTGACCATGAAACACAGAAATCGCATCGGGATTGAATACAAGAGGCACAATGCCGACTTAAGTACAAGAAGAGTGAATCTTCTAAGATTATCTGCTTTAACCGGCTCCTGGGAGACCAGTATTAGATTCCGATGCACCAGTTCAGGTTTACTGTATTCCTTGGACCGTAACATTGACCATGAAACACAGAAATGGCATCGGGATTGAATACAAAAGGGACATTCCCGACCAAAGTACAAGAAGAGTGTATCTTCTACGGGCTTGTGGTTTGAGCGGCTCCTGGGACACCAGTATTAGATTCCGATGCACCAGTGCACGTTTACTGTATCCCTTGCACCTTCACATTGACCATGAAACACAGAAATTTCATCGCGATTAATAATAAAAGGGAAAATGATCGACTTAAGTACAAGAAAAGCAAGTCTTCTAAGAGTTTGTGATTAGAGCGCTTCATGGGAGACGAGAATTAGATACCGATGCACCAGTGCAGGTTTACTGTTTCCCTTGGATCTTCACATTGACCATGAAACACAGAAATTGCATCGGCATTGAATACAAAAGGGACAATGCCGACTTAAGTACAAGAAGAGTGAATCTTCTAAGACTTTCTGCTTTGAGCGGCTCCTGGGAGACCAGAATTAGATTCCGATGCACCAGTGCAGGTTTACTGTATCCCTTGGAATTTCACATTGGCCATGAAACACAGAAATTGGATTGAGTTTGAATAGAAAAGGGTCAATGGCAACTTAAGTACTAGAGGAGTGATTCTTCTAAGAGTTTGTGTTTCGATCTTCTCCTGGGAGACCAGTATTAGATTCCGATGCAGCAGTGCAGGTTTACTGTATCCCTTGAACCTTCAAATTGAACATGAAACACAGAAATTGCATCGGGATTGAATACAAAGGGACAATGACAACTTAAGTACGAGAATAGTGTATCTTCTAAGAGTTTTCTATTGGAGGGGCTCCTCGGACACCAGTATTAGACTCCGATGCAGCAGTTGCAGGTTTACTGTACCCCTTGGACTTTCACACTGACCATGAATCAGAGAAATTGCATCGGGATTGAATACAAAAAGTACAATGCCGACTTAAGTACAAGAAGAGTGTATCTTCTAAGAGTTACTGCTCAGAGCGGCTCCTAAGCGACCAGTATTAGATTCCGATGCACCAGTGCAGGTTTACTGTATCCCTTGGACTTTTACATTGACCATTAAACAAAGAAATTACATCGGGGTTGAATACAAAAGGGACAATTCCGACTTAAGTACAAGAAGAGAGAATCTTCTAAGAATTTGTGGTTTTAGGGGCTCCTGAGAGACCAGTATTTGATTCCGTTGCACCTGTGCAGCTATACTGTATCCCTTGGACCTTCCCATTGACCATGAAACACAGAAATTGCTTCGGGATTGAATACAAAATGGACACTTAAGAGTCTGTGGTTTGATCGTCTCCAGGGAGACCAGTACTAGATTCCGATGCACCAGTGCATGTTTGCTGTATCCCTAGGACCTTCACATTGACCATGAAACACAGAAATCGCATCGGGATAGAATACAAGAGCCACAATGCCGACTTTAGTACAAGAAGAGTGAATCTTCTAAGAATATCTGCTTTAAGAGGCTCGTGGGAGACAAGTATTAGATTCCGATGCACCAGTTCTGGTTTACTGTATCCCTTGGACCGTCACATTGACTATGAAGCACAGAAAGCGCATTGGGATTGAATACAAAGGCACAAAGCAGAATTAAGTACAGGAAGTGTGAATCTTTTAAGAGTTCGTGCTTTGAGCGGCTCCTGGGTGACCAGTATTAGATTCCGATTCACCAGTGCAGGTTTACTGTGTCCCTTGGAACTTCAAATTGACCATGAAATACAAAAGTTGCATCGGATTTGAATTCAAAAGGGACAATGCTGACTGAAGTACAAGAAGAGTGAAACTTCTAAGAGCTTGTGATTTGAGCGGCTCATTGGAGACCAGTATTTGATTCCGATGCCCCAGTGCAGGTTAACTGTATCCCTTGGACCTTCAAATTGACCAAGAAACACAGAAATTGCATCGGCATAGAAAACAAAATGGACAATGCCGACTTAAGTACAAGAAGAGTGAATCTTCTAAGAGTTTGTGGTTTGAGGTGCTCCTGGGAGACCAGTATCAGATTCCGTTGCACCTGCGCAGCTATAGTGTATCCCTAGCACCTTCCCATTGACTATGAAACACAGAAATTGCTTCGGGATTGAATACAAAAGGGACACTGCCGATTTAAGTACAAGAAGAGTGGACCTTGTAAGAGTTTGTGGTTTGACCGTCTCCTGGGAGACCAGTACTAGATTCCTATGCACTAGGGCAGGTTTACTGTATCCCTAGGACCTTCATATTGACCATGAAATACAGAAATCGCATCGGGATTGAATACAAGAGGCACAATGCCGACTTAAGTACAAGAAGAGTGAATCTTCTAAGATTATCTGCTTTAACCGGCTCCTGGGAGACCAGTATTAGATTCCGATGCACCAGTTCCAGTTTACTGTATCCCTTGGACCGTAACATTGACCATGAAACATAGAAATGGCATCGGGATTGAATACAAAATGGACAATCCCGACCAAAGTACAAGAACAGTGTATCTTCTAAGAACTTGTCGTTTGAGCTGCTCCTGGGACACCAGTATTAGATTCCGATGCACCAGTGCAGGTTTACTGTATCCCTTGCACCTTCACATTGACCATGAAACACAGAAATGTCATCGCGATTAATAATAAAAGGGAAAATGAACGACTTAAGTACAAGAAGAGTGAGTCTTCTAAGAGATTGTGCTTTGAGCGGATCCTGGGAGACCAGTATTAGATTCCGATGCACCAGTGCAGGTTAACTGTATCCCTCGGAATTTCACATTGACCATGAAACACAGAAATTGCATCGTCATTGAATACAAAAGGGTCAATGCCAACTTAAGTACAAGAGGAGTGAATCTTCTAAGAAGTTGTGCTTTGATGAGCTACTGGGAGACCAGTATTAGATTCCGATGCACCTGTGCAGGTTTGCTATAGCCCTTGGACCTTCAAGTTGACCATGAAATACAGAAATTGCATCGAGTTTGAATACCAAAGGGACAATGCCGACTTAAGTACAAAAAGAGTGAATCTTCTAAGAGTTTGTGATTTGAGCGACTCATGGGAGAGCAGAATTAGATTCCGATGCGCCAGTGCAGGTTTACTGTATCCCTTGGACTTTTACATTGACCATTAAACACAGAAATAACATGGGGGTTGAATACAAAAGGGACAATGCCGACTTAAGTACAAGAAGAGTGAATCTTCTAAAAGTTTGTGGTTTGAGCGGCTCCTGGGAGACCAGTATTAGATTCCGTTGCACCAGTGCAGGTATACTCTATCACTTGGACCTTCCCATTGACCATGAAATACAGAAATTTCATCGGGATTGAATACAAAAGGGACACTGCCGATTCAAGTACAAGAAGAGTGAATCGTCTAAGAGTTTGTGGTTTGAGCGGCTTCTGGGAGACCAGTATTAGATTCCGATGCACCAGTGCCGGTTTCCTGTATCCCTTGGACCTTCACATTCAATATGAAACACAGAAATTGCATAGGCATATAATAGAAAGGGACAATGCCGAATTAAGTACAAGAAGAGTGACTCCTCTAAGAGTTTGTGCTTTGAGCGGCTCCTGGGAGACCAGTATTAGATTCCGATGCACCAGTGCAGGTTTGCTGTATCCCTTGGAATTTCATATTGACCATGAAACACAGAAATTGCATCGGGATTGAATACAAAAGGGTAAATGCCAACTTATATACAAGAGGAGTAAATCTTCTAAGAGTTTGTGGTTTGATCGGCTGCTGGGAGATCAGTATTAGATTCCGATGCACCAGTGCAGTTTTACTGTATCCCTTGGACTTTCACATTGATCATGAAACACAGAAATTGCATCGGGATTGGATACAAAACGGACAGTGACGACTTAGGTACAAGTAGAGTGTATCTTCTCAGAGTTTGTGGTTGAACGGCTCCTGGGACGACAGTATTAGACTCCGATGCACCAGTGCAGGTTTAATGTATCCCTTGGACCTTCAAATTGACCTTGAAATACAGAAATTGCAACGGGTTTGAATTCAAAAGGGACAACGCCGACGTCAGTACAAGAAGAGTGAGTCTTCTAAGAGTTTGTGCTTTGAGCGGCTCCTGGGAGACCAGTATTAGATTCCGATGCACCAGTGCAGGTTTACTGTATCCCTTGGACTTTCACATTGACCATGAAACACAGAAATCGCATCGGGATTGAATACAAGAGGCACAATACCGACTTAAGTACAACAAGAGTGAATCTTCTAAGAATATCTGCCTTAAGAGGCTCCTGGGAGGCGAGTATTAGATTCCGATGCACCAGTTTTGGTTTACTGTATCCCTTGGACCGTCACATTGACCATAAAACACAGAAATCGCATTGGGATTGAATACAAAAGGCACAAAGCAGACTTAAGTACAGGAAGTGCGAATCTTTTAAGAGTTCGTGCTTCGAGCGGCTCCTGGGAGACCAGTATTAGATTCCGATTGACCAGTGCAGGTTTACTGTATCCCTTGGACCTTCAAATTGACCATGAAATATAGAAATTGCAGTGGAGTTGAATTCAAAAGGGACAATGCCGACTTAAGTACAAGAAGAGTGAAACTTCTTAGAGCTTGTGATTTGAGCGCCTCATGGGAGACCAGTATTAGATTCCGATGCCCCAGTTCAGGTTTACTGTATCCCTTGGACCTTCAAATAGACCATGAAATACAGTAATTGCATCGGATTTGAATCCAAAATGGACAATGCCGACTTAAGTACAAGAAGAGTGAAAGTTCAAGAGTTTGTGATTTGAGCGGCTCATGGGAGACCTGTATTAGATTCCGACGCCCCAGTGGAGGTTTACTGTATCCCTTGGAACTTCACATTGACCGTGAAACACAGAAATTGCATCGGCATTAAATACAAAAGGGACAAAGCCAACTTAAGTACAAGAAGAGTGAATCTTCTAAGATTTTCTGGTTTGAGCGGCCCCTGGGAGACCAGTATTAGATTCCGATGCACCAGAGCAGGTTTACTGTACCGTTTGGAATTTCACATTGACCATGAAACACAGAAATTGCATTGAGATTGAATTCAAAAGGGTCAATGCCAACTTAAGTACTAGAGGAGTGAATCTTCTAAGAGTTTGTGTTTTGATCGGCACCTGGGAGAACAGTATTAGATTCCGATGCAGCAGTGCAGGTCTTACTGTATCCCTTGGACCTTCAAATTGATCATGTAACACAGAAATTGTATCGGGATTGAATACAAAAGGGACAATGCTGACTGAAGTACAAGAAGAGTGTATCTTTTAAGGGTTACTGCTTATAGCGGCTCGTAAGCGACCAGTATTAGATTACGATGGACCAGTGCAGGTTTACTGTATCCCTTGGACCGTCACATTGACCATGAAACACAGAAATTACATCGGGATTGAATACAAAACGGACAGTGACGGCTCAAGTACAAAAAGAGAGATTTTTCTAAGAGGTTGTGGTTTGAGTGGCTTCTGGGAGACCAGTATTAGATTCCGATGCACCAGTGCCGGTTTACTGTATCCCTTGGACCTTCACATTCACCATGAAATACAGAAATTGCATAGGCATTGAATACAAAAGGGACAATGCCGACTTAAGCACAAGAAGAGTGAATCCTCTAAGAGTTTATGCTTTGAGCGGCTCCTGGGAGACCAGTATTGAATTCCGATGCACCAGTTCAGTTTTACTGTATCCCTTGGAATTTCACATTGACCATAAAACAGAGAAATTGCATCGGGATTGAATAGAAATTGGTCAATGCCCTCTTGAGTACAAGAGGAGTAAATCTTCTATTAGTTTGTGCTTTGATCGACTCCTGGGAGAGCAGTATTACAGTCCGATGAACCAGTGCAGGTTTACTGTATCGCTTGGACTCTCACATTGACCATGAAACACAGAAATTGCATCGAGATTGGATACAAAACGGACAGTGACGACTTAAGTACAAGTAGAGTGTATCTTCTAAGAGTTTGTGGTTTGAGCGGCTCCTGGGACAGCAGTATTAGACTCCGATTCACCAGTGCAGGTTAACTGTATCCCTTGGACCTTCAAATTGACCTTGAAATACAGAAATTGCATCGGGTTTGAATTCAAAAGGGAGAATGCCGACTTAAGTACAAGAAGATTGAATCTTCTAAGAGTTTGTGCTTTGAGCGGCTCCTGGGAGACCAGTATTAGATTCCGATTCACCAGTGCAGGTTAACTGTATACCTTGGACTTTCACATTGACCATGAAACACAAAAATCGCATCGGGATTTAATACAAAAGGCACATGCCGACGTAAATACAAGAAGAGTGAATCTTCTAAGAGATTGTGATTTTAGTGGCTCCTGGGAGACCAGTATTAGTTTCCGCTGCACCAGTGCAGGTTTACTGTATCCCTTGGACCTTCACATTGACCATGAAACACAGAAATTGCATCGGCATAGAATATAAAATGCACAATGCCGACTTAAGTACACGAAGAGTGAATCTTCTAAGAGTTTGTGCTTTGAGCGGCTCCTGGGTGACCTGAACTACATTCAGATGCACCAGTGCATGTTTACTGTATCCCTTGGACCTTCACATTGACCATGAAACACAGAAATCGCAACGGGATAGAATACAAAAGGCACAATGCCGACTTAAGTACGAGAAGAGTGAATCTTCTAAGAGTTCATGATTTGAGCGGCTCCTGGGAGACCATTATTAGAATCGGATGCTCCAGTGCCGGTTTACTCTATCCCTTGGTCCTTCACATTGACCATGAAACACAGAAAATGCATCGGCATTGAATACAAAAGGGACAACGCCAACTTAAGTACAAGAAGAGTGAGTCTTCTAAGGGTTTGTGGTTGGAGCGGCTCTTGGGAGATCAGTTTTAGGTACCGATGCACCAGTGCAGGTTTACTGTGTCCCTTGGAACTTCACCATGACCATGAAACACAGAAATTGCATCGGGATTGAATACAAAAGGGACAATGCCGACTAAAGTACAAGAATAGTGTATGTTCTAAGAGTTTTCGGTTTGAGCGGCTCCTCAGCCACCAGTATTAGACTCCGATGCACCGGTGCAGGTTTACTGTATCCCTTGGACCTTCACATTGACCATGAAACACAGAAATTGCATCGGGATTGAATACAAAAGGTACAATGCCGACTTAAGGACAATAAGAGTGTATCTTCTAAGAGTTACTGCTTAGAGCGTCTCTTTTGCGACCAGTAATAGATTCCGATGCACCAGTGCAGGATTACTGTATCCCTTGGACCTTCACATTGACCATGAAACACCGAAATTACTTCGAGATTGAATACAAAACGGACAATGCCGACTTAAGTACACAAAGGGTGAATCTTCTAAGGGTTTGTGCTTTGAGCGGCTCCTGGGTGACCTGAACTAGATTCCGATGCACCAGTGCATGTTTGCCTTATCCCTTGGACCTTCACATTGACCATGAAACACAGATGTCGCAACGGGATAGAATACAAAAGGCGCAATGCCGACTTAAGTGTAAGAAGAGTGAATCTTCTAAGAGTTCGAGTTTTGAGCGGCTCCTGGGAGAACAGTATTAGAATCCGATGCACCAGTGCCGGTTTACTGTATCCCTTGGAACTTCACGTTGACCATGAAACACAGAAATTGCATCGGCATTGAATACAAAAGGGACAATGTCGACTAAAGTACAAGAATAGTGTATGTTCTAAGAGTTTTCGGTTTGAGCGGCTCCTCGGCCACCAGTATTAGACTCCGATGCACCGGTGCAGGTTTACTGTATCCCTTGGACCTTCACACTGACCATGAAACACAGAAATTGCATCGGGATTGAATACGAAAGGTACAATGTCGACTTAAGTACACGAAGAGTGTATCTTCTAAGAGTTGCCGCTTAGAGCGGCTACTAAGCGACCAGTATTATGGTCCGATGCACCAGTGCAGGTTTACTCTATCCCTTGGACATTCACATTGTCCATGAAACACAGAAATTCCATCGGGATTGAATACAAAACAAACAGTGACGACTTAAGTACATAAGGAGTGAAAATTCTAAGAGTTTGTGGTTTGAGCTGCTCCTGGGAGACCAGTATTAGATTCCGATACACCAGTACAGGTTTACTGTATCCTTTAAACCTTCACATTGACCATGAAACACAGAAATTGCATCGGAATTAAATACAGAAGCGAAAATGACGACATAAATACAAGAACAGTGAATATTCTAAGAGTTTGTGCTTTGAGCGGCACCTGGGAAACCAGCATTAGACTCCGATGCACCAGAGCAGGTTTACTGTATCCCTTGGACCTTCACATTGACCATTAAACACAGAAATTACAGCGGGGTTGAATACATAATGAACAATGCTGATTTATATACAAGAGGAGTGAATCTTCTAAGAGTTTGTGGATTGAGGGGCTCCTGGGAGACCAGTATTAGATTTCGTTGCACCTGTGCAGCTTTACTGTATCCCTTGCACCCTCCCATTGACCATGAAACACAGAAATTGCTTCGGGATTGAATACAAAATGGACACTGCCGATTTAAGTACAAGAAGAGTTGATCTTCTAAGAGTTTGTGGTTTGATCGTCTCCTGGGAGACCAGTACCAGATTCCGATGCACAAGTGCAGATGTACAGTATCCCTAGGACCCTCACATTGACCATGAAACTCAGAAATCGCCTCGGGATTGAATACAAGAGGCACAATGCCGACTTAAGTACAAGAAGAGTGAATCTTCTAAGATTATCTGCTTCAAGAGGCTCCTGGGAGACCAGAATTAGATTCCGATGCACCAGTTCTGGTTTACTGAATCCCTTGGTCCGTCACATTGACTATGAAACACAGAAATGGCATTGGGATTGAATACAAAAGGCACAAAGCAGACTTAAGTACAGGAAGTGTGAATCTTTTAAGAGTTTGTGCTTTGAGCGGCTCCTGGGAGACCAGTATTAGATTCCGATTCACCAGTGCAGGTTTACTGTAACCCTTGGACCTTCAAATTGACCATGAAATACAGAAATTGCATCGGCATTGAATACAAAAGGGACAATGCCGACTTAAGTACAAGAAGAATGAATCCTCTAAGAGTTAGTGCATTGAGCGGCTCCTGGGAGACCAGTATTAGATTCCGATGCACAAGTGCAGATTCACTATATCCCCTGGACCTTCAAATTGACCATGAAATACAGAAATTGCATCGGGTTTGAATACAAAAGGGACAATGCCGACTTCAGTACAAGAAGAGTGTATCTTCTAAGAGTTTTTGATTTGAGCGGCTCATGGGAGACCAGTATTAGATTCCGATGGACCAGTGCAGGTTGACTGTATCCCTTGGACCTTCACATTGACCATGAAACACAGAAATCGCATTGGGATTGAATACAAAAGGCACAAAGCAGACTTAAGTACAGGAAGTGTGAATCTTTTAAGAGTTTGTGCGTTGAACGGCTCCTGGGAGACCAGTATTAGAGTCCGATTCACCAGTGCAGGTTTACTGTATACGTTGGACCTTCACATTGACCATGAAACACAGAAATTGCATCGGCATAGAGTACAAAAGGGACAATGCCGACTTAAGTACTCGAAGAGTGAATCTTAAAAGAATTTGTGCTTTGAGCGGCTCTTGGATGACCTGAACTAGACTCTGATGCACCAGTGCATGTTTACTGTATCCCCTGGACCTTCACATTGACCATGAAACACAGACATCGCAACGGGATAGAATACAAAATGCACAATGCCGACTTAAGTACAAGAAGAGTGAATCTTCTAAGATTATCTGCTTTAAGAGGCTACTGGGAGACCAGTATTAGATTACGATGCACCAGTTCAGGTTTACTGTATCCCTTGGACCGTCACATTGACCATGAAACACAAAAGTTGCATCGGGAATGAATACCAAAGGCACAATGCCGACTTAAGTACAAGAAGAGTTAATCATCTAAACGTTTGTGCGTTGTGCAGTTTTTGGGAGACCAGTATTAGATTCCGATGCACCTGTGCATGTTTACTGCCTGCCTTGCACCTTCACATTGTCCATGAAATACAGAAATCGCAATGGGATAGAATACAAAAAGGACAATGCTGACTTAAGTACAAGAAGAGTGAATCTTCTATAGATTTGTGGTTTGAGCGGCCCCTCGGAGATCAGTATTAGGAATCGATGCTTCAGTGCAGTTTTATTGTATCCCTTGGAACTTCACATTGACCATGAAACACAGAAATTGCATCGGCATTGAATACAAAAAGGACAATGCCGACTTAAGTACAAGAAGAGTGAATCTTCTAAGATTTTCTGCTTTGAGCGGCTCCTGAGAGACCAGTATTAGATTCCGATGCACCAGTGCAGGTTTACTGTATCCCTTGGAATTTCACATTGACCATGAAACACAGAAATTGCATTGATATTGAATACAAAAGGGTCAATGCCAACTTAAGTACTAGAGGAGTGAATCTTTTAAGAGTTTGTGTTTTGATTGGCTCCTGGGAGACCAGTATTGGATGCCGATGCAGCAGTGCTGGTTTACTGTATCCCTTGGACCTTCAAATTGATCATGAAACACAGAAATTGCATCGGGATTGAATACAAAAGGTACAATGTCGACTTAAGTACAAGGAGAGTGCATCTTCTAAGAGTTACTCCTTAGAGCGGCTATTAAGCGACCAGTATTATAGTCCGATGCACCAGTGCAGGTTTACTTTATCCCTTGGACCTTCACATTGACCATGAAACACAGAAATTCCATCGGGATTGAATACAAAACGGACAGTGACGACTGAAGTACAAGAGGTGTGAATCTTCTAAGAGTTTGTAATTTGAGCGGCTCCAGGGAGACCAGTATTAGATTCCGATACACCAGTAGAGGTTTACTGTATCCCTTAAACCTTCACATTGAGCATGAAACACAGAAATTGCATCGGGACTGAATACAGAAGCGAAAATGCCGACATAAGTACAAGAACAGTGAATATTCTAAGAGTTAGTGCTTTGAGCGGCTCCTGGGAAACCAGCATTAGACTCCGATGTACCAGAGCAGGTTTACTGTATCCCTTGGACCTTCACATTGACTATTAAACACAGAAATTACATCGGGCTTGAATACATAATGAACAATGCCGACTTATATAGAAGAAGAGTGAAACTTCTAAGAGTTTGTGGTTTGAGGGGCTCCTGGGAGGCCAGTATTAGTTTTCGTTGCACCTGTGCAGCTATACTGTATTCCTTGCACCTTCCAATTGGTCATGAAACACAGAAATTGCTTCGGGATTGAATACAAAAGGGACACTGCCGATTTAAGTACAAGAAGAGTTGATCTTCTAAGAGTTTGTGGTTTGATCGTCTCCTGGGAGACAAGTACCAGATTCCGATTCACCAGTGCAGGTGTACAGTATCCCTAGGACCTTCACATTGACCATGAAACACAGAAATCGCATCGGGATTGAATACAAGAGGCACAATGCCGACTTAAGTACAAGAAGAGTGAATCTTCTAAGATTATCTGCTTTAAGAGGCTCCTGGGAGACCAGAATTAGATTCCGATGCACCAGTTGTGGTTTACTGTATCCCTTGCACCGTCACATTGACTTTGAAACACAGAAATCGCATTCGGATTGAATACAAAAGGCACAAAGCAGACTTAAGTACAGGAAGTGTGAATATTTTACGAGTTTGTGCTTTGAGCGGCTCCTGGGAGACCAGTATTAGAATGCGATTCACCAGTGCTGGTTTACTGTATCCCTTGGACCTTCAAATTGACCATGAAATATAGAAATTGCATCGGATTTGAATTCAAAAGGGATAATGCCGACTTAAGTACAAGAAGAGTGAAACTTCTAAGAGTTTGTGATATGAGTGGCTCATGGGAGACCAGTATTAGATTCCGATGCCCCAGTGCAGGTTTACTGTATCCCTTGGACCTTCACATTGACCATGAAACACAGAAATTGCATCGGCATAGAATACAAAATGGACAATGCCGACTTAAGTACACGAAGAGTGAATCTACTAAGACTTTGTGCTTTGAGCGGCTCCTGGGTGACCTGATCTAGATTCCGATGCACCAGTGCATGTTTACTGTATCCCTTGGACCCTCACATTGACCATGAAACACAGAAATCGAAACGGGATAGAATACAAAAGGCACAATGCCGACTTAAGTACAAGAAGAGTGAATCCTCTAAGAGTTCGTGCTTTAAGCGGCTCGTGGGAGAACAGTATTAGAATCCGATGCACCAGTGCCGGTTTACTGTATCTCTTGGACCTTCACATTGACCATGAAACACAGAAAATGCATCGGCATTGAATGCAAAAGGGACAACGCCGACTTAAGTACAAGAAGAGTGAATCTTCGAAGAGTTTGTGGTTTGAGCGGCTCCTGGGAGACCAGTATTAGATTCCGATGCACCAGAGCAGGTTTACTGTATCCCTTGGAATTTCACATTGACCATGAAACACAGAAATTGCATTGAGATTGAATTCAAAAGGGTCAATGCCAACTCAAGTACTAGTGGAAGGAATCTTCTGATAGTTTGTGTTTTGATCGGCTCCTGGGAGAGCAGTATTGGATTCCGAAACAGCAGTGCAGGTTTACTGTATCCCTTGGACCTTCAAATTGATAATGAAACACAGAAATTGCATCGGTATTGAATACATAAGGGACAATGCTGACTTAAGTACAAGAACAGTGTATCTTATAAGAGTTTTCGGTTTGAGCGGCTCTTCGGCCACCAGTATTAGGCTCCGATTAAGCAGGGCAGGTCTACTATATCCCTTGGACCTTCACAATGACCATGAAATACAGAAATGGCATCGGGATTGAATACAAAAGGTACAATGCCGTCTGGAGTACAAGGAGAGTGTATATTCTAAGAGTTACTGCTTAGAGCGGCTCTTAGCCGACCAGTATTAGATTCCGATGGACAAGTGCAGGTTTACCGTATCCCTTTGACCTTCACATTGACCATGAAACACAGAAATTACATCGGGATTGTATATAATACGGACAGTGACGACTTACGTAAAAAAAGAGTGATTCTTCTAAGAGGTTGTGGTTTGAGTGGCTCCTGGAAAACCAGTATTAGACTCCGATGCACCAGTGCAGGTTTACTGTATCCCTTGGACCTTCACATTGACCATTAAACACAGAAATTACTTCGGGGTTGAATACATAATGAACAATGCCGACTTAACTACAAGCAGAAGGGAACCTTCTAAGAGTTTGTGGTTTGAGGGGCTTCTTGGAGACCAGTACTAGATACCGTTGCACCTGCGCAGCTATACTGTATCCCTTGCACCTTCCCATTGACCATGAAACACAGACATTGCTTCGGGATTGACTAGAAAAGGTACACTGTCGATTTCAGTACAAGAAGAGTGAATCTTCTAAGAGATTGTGATTTTAGCGGCTCCTGGGAGACCAGTATTAGAATCCGATGCACCACTGCAGGTTTACTGTATCCCTTGGACCTTCACATTGACCATGAAACACAGAAATTACATCGGCATAGGGTACAAAAGGTACAATGCCGACTTAAGTACTCGAGGAGTGAATCTTCCAAGAGTTTGTGCTTTGAGCGGCTCCTGGGTGACCTAAACTAGACTCTGAAGCACCACTGCTTGTTTACTGTATCCCTTGGACCTTCATATTGACCATAAAACACAGAAATCTAAGAGTTTGTGCTTTGAGCGGCTCCTGGGTGACCTAAACTAGACTCTGATGCACCAGTGCTTGTTTACTGTATCCCTTGGACCTTCATATTGACCATAAAACACAGAAATCGCAACGGGATAGAATACAAAACGCACAATGTACAAAAGGTACAATGCCGACTTAAGTACTCGAGGAGTGAATCTTCTAAGAGTTTGTGCTTTGAACGGCTCCTGGGTGACCTAAACTAGACTCTGATGCACCACTGCAGGTTTACTGTATCCCTTGAACCTTCACATTGACCATGAAACACAGAAATTACATCGGCATAGAGTACAAAAGGTACAATGCCGACTTAAGTACAAGAAGAGTGAATCTTCTAAGATCATCTGCTGTAAGAGGCTCCTGGGAGACCAGTATTAGATTCGGATGTGGCATTTCAAGTTTACTGTATCCCTTGGACCATCACACTGACCATGAAACACAAAAGTTGGATCGGGAATGAATACCAAAGGCACAATGCCGACTTAAGTACAAGAAGAGTAAATCATCTCAGAGTTTGTGCGTTGTGCAGTTATTGGGAGACCAGTATTAGATTCCGATGCACCTGTGCATGTTTACTGTATCCCTTGGACCTTCACATTTTCCATGAAACACAGAAGTCGCAACGGGATAGAATACAAAAGGGACAATGCCGACTTGAGTACAAGAAGAGTGAATCTTCTAAGAGTTCGTGCTTTGAGCGGCTCCTGGGAGAAAAGTATTAGAATCCGATGCACCTGTGCAAGTTTACTGTATTCCTTGGACCTTCACATTGACCATGAAACACAGAAAATGCATCGGTATTGAATACAAAAGGGACAACGCCGACTTAAGTACAAGAAGAGTGAATCTTCTAAGATTTTGTGGTTTGAGCGGCTCCTGGGAGATCAGTATTAGGTACCGATGCACCAGTGCAGGTTTACTGTATCCCTTGGAACTTCACATTGACCATGAAACACAGAAATTGCATCGGCATTGAATTCAAAAGGGACAATGCCGAATTAAGTACAAGAAGAGTGAATCTTCTAAAATTTTCTGCTTTGAGCGGCTCCTGGGAGACCAGTATTAGATTCCGATGCACCAGTGCAGTTTTACTGTATCCCTTGGAATTTCACATTGACCATGAAACACAGAAATTGCATTGAGATTGAATGCAAAAGGGTCAATGCCAACTGAAGTACTAGAGGAGTGAATCTTCTAAGAGTTTGTGTTTTGATCGGCTCCTGGGAGACCAGTATTAGATTCCGATGCAGCAGTGCAGGTTTTCCGTATCCCTTGGAACTTCAAATTGATCACTAAACACAGAAATTGCATCGGCATTGAATACAAAATGGACAATGCCGACTTAAGTACAAAAGGAGTGAATCTTCTAAGAGTTTGTGGTTTGAGCGGGTCGTGTGAGACCAGTATTAGATTCGGATACACCAGTACAGGTTTACTGTATCCGTTAAACCTTCACATTCATCATGAAACACAGAAATTGCATCGGGATTGAATACAGAAACGAAAATGCCGACATAAGTACAAGAACAGAGAATGTTCTAAGAGTTTGTGCTTTGAGCGGCTCCTGGGAAACCAGTATTAGACTCCGATGCACCAGTGCAGGTTAACTGTATCCCTTGGACATTCACATTGACCATTAAACACAGAAATTACATCGGGGTTGAATACATAATGAACAATGCCGATATATATACAAGAAGAGTGAATCTTCTTAGAGTTTGTGGTTTGAGGGGCTCCTGGGAGACCAGTATCAGATTCCGTTGCACCTGTGCAGCTATACTGTATCCCTTGCAGCTTCCCATTGACCATGAAACACAGAAATTGCTTCGGGATTGAATACAAAAGGGACACGGCCGATTTAAGTACAAGAAGAGTGGATCTTCTAAGAGTTTGTGGGTTGATCGTCTCCTGGGAGACCAGTACCAGTTTCCGATGCACCAGTGCAGGTGTACTGTATCCCTAGGACCTTCACATTGACCATGAAACACAGAAATCGCATTGGGATTGATACATGAGGCACAATGCCGACTTAAGTACAAGAAGAGTTAATCTTCTAAGATTATCTGCTTTAACAGGCTCCTGGGAGACCAGAATTAGATTCCGATGCACCAGTTCAGGTTTATTGTATCCCTTGGACCGTCACATTGACAATAAAACACAGACATTGCATCGGGATCGAGTGCAACAGGGACAATCCCGACTTAAGTACAAGAAGATTGTATCTTCTAAGAACTTGTGGTTTGATCGGCTCCTGGGACACCAGTATTAGATTCCGATGCACCCGTGCAGGTTTACTTTATCCCTTGCACCTTCACCTTCATCATGAAACACAGAAATTCCATCGCGACTATAAATAAATGGGACAATGAACGACTTAAGTACAAGAAGAGTGAATGTTCTGAGAGTTTGTGGTTTGAGCGGCTCCTGGGAGACCAGTATTAGAATCCGATGCACCAGTGCAGGTTTACTGTATCCCTTGGACCTTCACATTGACCTTGAAACACAGAAATTCCATCGGGATTGAATACAAAAGGGACAATGCCAACTTAAGTACAGGAAGAGTGAATCTACTATAAGTTTGTGGTTTGAGCGGCGCCTGGGAGACCAGTATTAGATTCCGATGCACCAGTGGAGGTTGACTGTATGCCTTGACCTTCTTTTTGACCATGAAGTACAGAATTTGCATCGGGATTGAATACAAAAATGTCAATGCAAACTTAAGTACAAAAGGAGTGAATCTTCTAAGAGGTTGTGCTTTGATCGTTTACTGGGAGACCAGTATTACATTCCGATGCACCAGTGCAGGTTTACTGTATTTCTCGGAGTTCCATATTGACCATGAAACACAGAAATTGCATCGGGATTGATTACAAAAGGCACAATTCCGACATAAGTCCAAGAAGAGTGAATCTTCTAAGAGATTGTGATTTCAGCGGCTCCTGGTACACGAATATTAGACTCCGCTGCACCAGTGCAGGTTTACTGTATCCCTTGGACCTTCAAATTGACCATGAAATACAGAAATTGCATCGGGTTTGTATACAAAAGGGACAATGCCGAATTAAGTACAAGAAGAGTGAAACTTCTAAGAGTTTGTGATTTGAGCGGCTCATGGGAGACCAATATTAGATTCCGATGCACCAGTGCAGTTTCACTGTATCCCTTGGACTTTCACATGGACCATTAAACACAAAAATCGCATCGGGATTGAATACCAAAGGCACAATTCCGACTTAAGTCCAAGAAGCGTGAATCTTCTAAGAGATTGTGATTTTAGCGGCTCCTGTGAGACCGGTATTAGATTCCGATGCCCCAGTGCAGGTTTACTGTATCCCTTGGACCTGCACATTGACCATGAAACACAGAAATTGCATCGGCATAGAATACAAAAGGGACAATGCCGTCTTAAGTACACGAAGAGTGACTCTTCTATGAGTTTGTGCTTTGAGCGGCTCCTGGGTGACCTGAACTAGATTCCGATGCACGAGTGCAGGTTGACTGTAGTCCTTGGACCTTCACGTTGACTAGAAACACAGAAAATGCACCGGCATTGAATACAAAAGGGACAACGCCGACTTAAGTACAAGAACAGTGAATCTTCTAAGAGTTTGTGGTTTGAGCGGCACCTGGGAGATCAGTATTAGATACCGATACACCAGTGCAGGTTTACTGTATCCCTTGGAACTTCACATTGACCATGAAACACAGAAATTGCATCGGCATTGAATACAAAAGGGACAATGCCGACTTAAGTACAAGAACAGTGAATCTTCTAAGATTTTCTGCTTTGAGCGGCTCCTGGGAGACCAGTATTAGATTCCGATGCACCAGTGCAGGTTTACTGTATCGCTTGGAATTTCACATTGACCATGAAACACAGAAATTGCATTGAGATTCAATACAAAATGGTCAATGCCAACTTAAGTACTAGAGGAGTCAATCTTCTAAGAGTTTGTGTTTTGATCGGCTCCTGGGAGACCAGTATTAGATTCCGATGCAACAGTGCAGGTTTACTGTATCCCTTGGACCTTGCCCCCAGGGGCTCGGCATTCATTTGCTGAGTACGGGCTTGGCGACCCCAGGGTCCTGAGCTGGGGACTGGTCGGCGCCGCCAGTCTCCTGTCACGGTAACCCCCGGACGTGCTTCAGCGACCACCGTATGGCGCGGCGGTGGAATGTTGTGTGCTGCGGGGAATGGTAATCTTGGCTTGACCGCCTGGATTGCGAGGAAGGCCGACCTCTCTAAAAACCCCTCAATCTTCCGGTGTGCTCCGCGCCTATGAGATGCATGGCTGTTGAGGTGGAACAGTCGCAAGCGGGCAACCTCTGGGGCACATGCCGCACCCCAGTTGTATAAGGCTTACTCAGGCACGCGGGGCTCTGTCTGAGCGGACCTTTAGTTCCCTAGCTGCTCGTGGTACCGCAATGGACCCTTCGACCTCTACATTTCCCCCTACCAGTGGCTTGGGTGGGCCACTGGTAGGAAAACACACCCCATCGAAGAAACGACTTCGTGCTGCGAGTCCTCCAGCGCCTAGTGTTGATCGAGATTTGTCAGACTGTCGTAACAGAGCACATGCTGATAATCAGAATGTGTTTTTGATTATTAAACGGAAGGAGGGTAGCTTTGAGAGGGTTTCTCCCTTTTACATCCACAAGGGTCTTGAGGGAATTGCAGGAACACTTAAATCTGTGAAGCGACTGCCCAATGGGACTCTGTTTGTTGAGACATCTAGTTCCCGTCAAGTCGCTTCTCTTCGGAAAGCAACCTGTCTCGTTGAGTACGCTATCGAGACCGTGCTTCACTCCACTCTGAACTACAGTAAGGGTGTTGTGACATGTAGGGACCTGGTGGATATCCCCACAGACGAGTTAAAATCTGAATGGGCTGATGAAGGTATTGTTGACGTGCAGCATATTATGAAACGAGTCGATGGGGACCTAGTCAAATCCGACTTGTTTATTCTCACGTTCAGTTGCCCACGACTCCCAGAGCATGTTAAAGCAGGGTTCTTACGTTTGCCAGTAAGGCCATATTTCCCCAACCCAATGCGCTGCTTTAAATGTCAGCGCTTTGGGCATACTACGTTGGGGTGCAATGGGATAGCCACTTGTGGTAAATGTGGTCAGCCTGCCCATGAAGGAGCTGATTGTTCATCGCCTGTGAAGTGCGTGAATTGCTCTGGGAGTCATCTTGTTTGGAGCCGGGTCTGCCCCATCTATCCCGACGAACGGAAGATACAGGAGATTAAAACATCTAAGCGCATCCCCTATGGTGAGGCCAAGAAGCTCTTTAAGGCCATGCAACCTCCTGTGTTTACTACATCTTTCGCTTCCGTTCTGAAAAAACCCGTACAA
This sequence comes from Schistocerca serialis cubense, assembly GCF_023864345.2. Taxonomy (NCBI): domain Eukaryota; kingdom Metazoa; phylum Arthropoda; class Insecta; order Orthoptera; family Acrididae; genus Schistocerca; species Schistocerca serialis. Next base: position 7,577,585 of record NW_026047592.1, read on the forward strand.
ATGGCCACTGTTGCTATGCAAACGGAGGTTGCTAGTGTTAGCACTAATACCTGCATTTGCCAGTGCACTTGTGCTGCTGCGGTTGTTTTGCAACCTGTAGCTCTCCCCGCAATGTCGGACAAGGCTGTGGTTGCTGACATTGGGGTACTTCCTCCCTCTCCCCATATGGGGCCTTCTGCCCGGGCGAGTAATGCTCTGCCTGTTGACAAGGCTCTGCCTTCTAAGCCCCCCAAGACGAAGACGCCGAAGCTGAGGGTTTTGCCACCTGCGGAGCCTAGTCAGGGTCGGTCCGATGACGAGGCCATCGTACTGTCTGACGTCTCCCGTGGGTCGTCATCGGAGCTGATGGACATTGACGTCGACCGGGATCGATCTTCTCGCCCCAGGAATAAATCTCCGGCCAGTGCGGGCTCTCCTCCAAAGCCCAGAGGCAGGGTGAGAGTTCAGCCCCCCTGATCACTGGCTCCCATATTACAGTGGAACCTGAATGGGTTCAGGACGCATGTGGCCGAATTACAGCTCCTTGTACGAGAGTGCCCTTTGTGCTTATGTCTCCAAGAGACACATTTTCGGGCCACTGATGCTCCTTCTTTACGGGGCTATACCGTCTATCGGAAAGATGATCTGACGGGGGAAAGGACAAAGGGTGGTGTTGCGGTTTTTGTCCGTGACATGCACCCCTCCTCTCAGCTCCCTCTCGTTACAGACTTGCAAGCAGTTGCAGTTGACCTTCTTGTGGGTCGGAGGCTCACAGTCTGTTCACTTCACTTACCACCTCAGGATGCGATAGACTCTGAAGCTCTCGCAGACCTTATTAGCCAACTCCCCTGCCCATTTCTTCTTCTGGGGGACTTCAATGCTCATAATGTCTTATGGGGCTCTTCGACTACTTGCCCCAGGGGTCGCATTCTGGAAAGCCTCATGATGTCTGAAGAACTGTGCATCAACTGTGCGTCAACTCTGGTGCTCCCACTCATTTCTGTACTGCTTATGGGTCGTCATCAGCTATTGACCTTTCTTTTTGCTCTCCAGCACTCGCGGATTCTGCTCTGTGGGAGGTTGCTGCTGACCTCCATTCTAGTGACCACTTTCCCCTTTGGATTCGCCTCCTGAATGAGGCTATGGCATTTCCGGTACCGCCCCGGTGGCACCTCTGCAGGGCTGACTGGACACTTTTCAGCCAACTGGCTGTTTTGGAACACCGTGCCAGCGTCCACGAATGGGTAGACCATGTTACAGCCGTGATCTCCCATGCTGCTGAATTGTCAATCCCACGGTCATCCGGTCATCCCAAGAGGCGTCCTGTCCCTTGGTGGACCACTGAGTGCCGCTCAGCTATCCGAGCCCGCCGTGCAGCTCTGCGCCGCTTCAGGTGCCGTCCCTCAGCTGACAATCTTGCGGCCTTTCGGGTGGCAAGGGCCAAGGCGCCGCGAGTGGTTAAAGAGAGCAAACGACGGTCCTGGCAATCGTTCTTGAACTCCATCTCCCGCTCCACTAGTTCTACGAAAGTATGGGAAGCCATCAGGAGAATTTCCGGGAAACTCGGCCAGCTACCTGTCACGGCATTGCTGCATCAGGGAAGTCTCCTCACGGCGCCGAGAGACATTGCCCAGACACTGGCCATGCATTTTGCGGAATCTACCTCTACTATTAACTGTGATCCGGATTTCTGCCGGTACCGCACTGCCATCGAGAGGGGTTACTTGGACTTCCGGTCTCCAAATTCTGAACCCTACAACTGCCCCTTCACAATGTGGGAACTGGATTCGGCTCAGTCTGAGGCTCATGATACTGCGCCTGGCCATGATCAAATCCGGTACAGCATGCTGCAGCACTTCTTACTGCCTTCCAGGGAAGTTCTCCTGACTTTTTTTAATATGATATGGTTATCTGGCACGTACCCTGACTCGTGGAAGGAGGCGATTTTGATCCCCCTCCTCAAACCGGGGAAGGACCGAACGCATCCCAGCAGTTACCGAAGTATTGCTTTGACGAGCTGTGTCGGGAAGACGTTAGAACGCATGGTCAACCGTCGCCTGGTTTGGCTGCTCGAAACCAGGCAGCTCCTGAGCCCCTCGCAGTGTGGCTTTCGGAGATGTCGTTCAACTATAGACAACTTGACCCTGCTTGAGGCGGCCATCCAGCAGGCCTTCCTCCGTAACCAGCATTGTCTCGGTGTCTTCTTTGACATTCATAAGGCGTATGACACTACTTGGCGCCGCCATATCCTCAATCAACTCCATGAGTGGGGTTTTCGTGGCCGTCTCCCCATCTTCCATCGGTCCTTTCTTTCCCACCGCCTCTTCCGATATAGGGTTGGTAATGTGCTATCTGATTTGTATGTGCAGGAGAATGGTGTTCCTCAGGGAAGCGTTTTAAGTGTCACCCTCTTTGCCGTCGCCATTAACAGTATCACGTCCACTATCCGGAGTCCTGCCCAATGCTCCTTGTTTGTGGACGATTTTGCTGTTTTCTGTTCTTCCTCCAGCCTTGTCACTGCTAGTCAGCAGTTGCAGCTTACGATACAGCGATTAGAGGCATGGACTGCGAAGACAGGTTTTACCTTTTCTGCCGACAAATGTGTGTGTGTTCATTTTAATCGTTCTCGACGTCTTTTTACCTCCCCTGAATTGCGTCTGAGGGACATCAATCTTCCTTTTAGCGACACTGTGCGGTTCCTGGGCCTCACTTTTGATTCCAAACTGTCGTGGTTGCCTCACCTTAAAGACCTCAAGGTGCGGACCCTGAAGGCACTGAATATTTTGAAGTGTCTGAGCCATCGGTCCTGGGGAGCAGATCGGGCACGTCTGCTGCAGTTTTATAGGGCTTTCGTCCGATCGCGTCTTGACTATGGTTGCACCGTGTATGGGTCAGCAAGGCCTTCGTATCTGAAGATACTTGACGCAGTACACCATGAGGGTATCAGGCTGGCCACTGGTGCCTTCCGTACCAGTCCCATCCCCAGCCTGTGTGCTGAGGCAGGGGAACCGCCGCTCGCCATCCGGCGGAAACTCCTCATGGTGCGACGGGTGTGTCAATTCCTTGCCTGTCCTACATCCCCTGCGTACCCTACCGTTGCCCGACCGCCTATGGAACGTCTCTTTTCCAGTCGTCCCAGGGCAACGAGACCACTTGGGATTCGTGCCAAGCATTTGCTTGAGTCCCTTGGTGTGGAGCGTGTGGCCCCCCAACGACAAGGTTTTACTCGCCTGCCTCCCTGGTTGCTCCAGAGGCCCAGCGTCCTTTTAGACTTGTCAGAGTACCGGAGGAGCTGCACTCCTGCGTTTGTTTTTACCGCCTTATTTTATGACATTTTAAACCAGTATCCCGACCATGTACCAGTATTTACGGATGGCTCTAAACAGGGGGACTCTGTTGGTTGTGCTGTTGTTTTCCCTGTTCGACTCGTCAAGTTACGGCTTCCTGCGGCGTTTACCATCTTTGATGCCGAATTGTTTGCGATCTTGCGGGCATTGGAGCAGATGAGATGTGTTCCCAGTCGTAAGTTCCTAATCTGTTCTGACTCCATGAGTGCCCTTCAGACAATGCAACACTTGTACCCAGCGGATACGGTCGTCCAGAACATCCATGATGCCCTACTCCACCTGCAGCGGCAGGGGAAGGAGGTTTCCTTCTGCTGGGAGCCGGGGCACGTGGGTATTAGGGGAAACGAGCTGGCGGATGTGGCTGCCAAAGATGCATGTTCCCTCCCTCACGTTGTTGACTGTGCCGTCCCCCTCCATGCTGTTACCTCCCTCCTGCGTTTTCGCGTTATGCGTCAGTGGGAAGAGGAGTGGCTGGCAGTCGGTGAAAATAAGCTGCGTATGGTCAAGGCCACCACGCGGCCATGGCGTACGTCCTACCAGTCATGCAGGCGGGATGAGGTTCTCCTCACTCGCCTCCGCATCGGGCACAGTCCCTTCACACATGGTTCTTTACTCCGGCGGGAGGATCCCCCCCTCTGCAGTGCTTGTGGCGTCCAGATTGCTGTCCGCGACATTTTACTTGGCTGTCTTTTATTCTCTGACCAGAGGGCGGTGGTTTCTTTGCCACCGGATTTGCCCTCTATTTTGAAAGACGACGCAACGTCTGTGTTTAAGGTTTTACGGTTTTGTGTCCTGTCCAATTTGTTGCCACGGCTTTTAGGGAGAGGTTTTTAATGTGCTGCTGGATGCCTGGCTCACCCAGATTTTAGGTAAGAGGTCAACCAGTCACGTCTACCTCCTTGTTTCCCTTCGGTTTCTGTCCTCCCTTCCTTGTGTTTACTTTCCTTTTTTAGTGCACTCCTTCTCCTCTTGTTTTGCCTCTGTATGTGAGGATTTGGAACTGCATCAGGTCTGTGTCTTTTAGCTGTCCCCCTGTTCGTTGTTCGTCTTAGTCCCTTCACTGCATGTGTTCCTGTTTTTATGCGTTTGGGCGCTGATGACCCCGCTGTTTAGCGCCCGTAAACCTCAAACACACACACACACACACACACCTTGGACCTTCAAATTGATCATGAAACCCAGAAATTGCATTGGGATTGAATACAAAAGGGACAATGCCGACTTCAGTATAAGAATAGTGTATCTTCTAAGAGATTCCGGTTTGAGCGGCGCCTCGGACACCAGTATCAGACTCCGATGCACCAGTGCAGGTTTACTGTATCCCCTGGACCTTCACATTGACCATGAAACACAGAAATTGCATCGTCATTGAATACAAAAGGCACAATGCTGACTTAAGTACAAGAGGAGTGAAACTTCTAAGAGTTCGTGACATGAGCGAATCCTGGGAGCCCAGTATTAGATTCCGATGCACCAGTGCAGGTTTACTGTATCCCTTGGACCTTCACATTGACCATGAAACACAGATATCGCAATGGGATAGAATACAAAAGGCACAATGCCGACTTAAGTACAAGAAGAGTGAATCTTCTAAGAGTTCGTGCTTTGAGCGACTCCTGGGTGACCAGTATTAGATTCCGATGCACCAGTGCAGGTTTACTGTATCCCTTGGACCTTCAAATTGACCATGAAACACAGATATCGCAACGTGATAGAATACAAAAGGCACAATGCCGACATCAGCACAAGAGGAGTGAATCTTCTAAGAGTTCTTCCTTTGAACGAATCCTGGGAGACCAGTATTAGATTCCGATGCACCAGTGCAGGTTTACTGCATCCCTTGGACCTTCACATTGACCATGAAACACAGAAATTGTATCCGGAGTGAATACAAAATGGACAATGCGGACTTAAGTACAAGAAGAGTGAATCTTCTAAGAGTTTGTGGTTTGAGCGGCTCGTGGGAGACCAGTATTAGATTCCGATACACCATTGCATGTTTACTGTATCGGCTGGGACTTCACATTCACTATGAAACACAGAAATTGCATCGGGATTGAATACAAATGAGACAATGCCCACTTAAGTACTAGAAGAGCGAATCTTCTAAGAGTTTGTGATTTGAGCGGCTCCTGGGAGACCAGTATTAGATTACGATGCACCTATGGAAGTTTACTGTATCCCTTGGACCTTCACATTGACCATGAAACATAGAAATCGCAACGGGATAGACTACAAAAGGCACAATGATGACTTAAGTACGAGAAGAGTGAATCTTGTAAGAGTTCGTGCTTTGAGCGGCTTGTGGAAGACCAGTATTAGATTCCGATGCACCAGTGCAGGTTTACTGTATTCATTGGACCTTCACATTGACGATGAAACACAGAAATTGCATCGGGACTGAATACAAAAGGGGCAATGCCGACTTAAGTACAAGAAGAGTGAAACTTCTAAGAGTTTGTGCTTTGAGCGCCTCCTGTTAGACCAGTATTAGATTCCGATGCACCAGTGCAGGTTTACTGTATCCCTTGCCCTTAACATTGACCATGATACACAGAAATTAAATCGGGATTGAATACAAATGGACAATGCTGACATAAGTACAAGAAGAGTGAATCTTTTAAGAGTTTGTTCATTGAGCGCCTCCTGGGAGAATAGTATTAAATTCCGATGCACCAGTTCAGGTTTCCTGTATCCCTTAGACCTTCACATTGTCCATTAAACATAGAAATGACATAGGGATTGAAAACAAAAGGGACAATGCCGACTTAAGTACAAGAAGATTGAATCTTCTAAGAATTTGTGGTTTGAGCGGCTCCTGGGAGACCAGTATTAGATTCCGATGCACCAGTGCAGGTTTAAAGTATCCTTTTGACCTTCCCATTGACCATGAGACACAGAAAACGCAACGGGATAGAATACAAAAGTCACAATGCCGACTTATGAGCAAGAAGAGTGAATCTTCCAAGAGGTTGTGCTTTAAGCGACTCCTGGGAGAGCAGTATTAGAATCCGATGCACCAGTGCAGGTTTACTGTATCCCTTGGACCTTCACATTGACCATGAAACACAGAAATTCCATCGGGATCGAATACAAAAGGGACAATGCCGACTTAAGTACAAGAAGAGTGAATCTACTATAAGTTTGTGGTTTGAGAGGCGCCTGGGAGACCAGTATTAGATTCCGATGCACCAGTGCAGGTTCACAGTATCCCTTGACCTCCTTATTCACCGTGAATCACAGAAATTGCATCGGGATTGAATAGAAATGGACAGTGCCGACTTAAGTACAAGAAGAGTGAATCTTCTATGAGTTCGAGCTTTGAGCGACTTCTGGGAGACCAGTATTTGATTACGATGCAGCAGTGCAGGTTTATAGTTTCCCTTGGGCCTTGACATTGACCTTGAAGCACAGAAATTGTATCGGGATTGAATACAAAAGGGACAATGCCGACTTAAGAACAAGAAGAGTGAATCTTCTAAGAGTTTGTGATTTGAGCGGCTCCTGGGAGAATAGTATTAGATTCCATTCCACCAGTGCAGGTTTACTGTATCCCTTGGACCTTCACATTGACCATAAAACACAGAAATATCATCGGGATTGAATACAAAAAGGACATTGCCGACTTAAGTACAAGAAGAGTGAATCTTCTAAGAGTTTGTGATTGCAGCGGCTCCTGGGAGACCAGTTATAGATTCCGATGCACCAGTGCAGGTTTACTGTATCCCTTGCCCTTTACATTGACCATGATACACAGAAATTGCATCGTCATTGAATACAAACAGCACAATGCCTACATAAGTACAAGAAGAGTGAAACTTCTAAGAGTTCGTGCCATGAGCGAATCCTGGGAGCCCAGTATTAGATTCCGATTAACCAGAGCAGGATTACTGTATCCTTTGGACCTTCACATTGACCATGAAACACAGAAATTGCATCGGGATTGAAAACAAAAGGGACAATGGCGACTTAAGTAAAGAAGAGTGAATCTTCTAAGAGTTATTGATTTCAGCGGCGCCTGGGAGACCACTTATAGATTCCGATGCACCAGTGCAGGTTTACTGTATCCCCTGGACATCCACATTGACCATGAAACACAGAAATTGCATCGGGATTGAATACAAATGTGACAATGCCCACTTAAGTACTAGAAGAGCGAATCTTCGAAGAGTTTGTGATTTGAGCGGCTCCTGGGAGACCAGTATTAGATTACGATGCACCTATGGAGGTTTACTGTATCCCTTGGACCTTCACATTGACCATGAAACACAGAAATTGCATCGGGATTGATAAAAAAGGGACAATGCCGACTTAAGTACAAGAAGAGTGAATCTACTAAGAGTGTATGGTTTGAGCGGCTCCTGGGAGACCAGTATTAGATTCCGATGCACCAGTGCAGGTTTACTGTATCCCTTGCCCTTTACATTGACCATGATACACAGAAATTAAATCGGGATTGAATAGAAATGGGCAATGCTGACATAAGTACAAGAAGAGTGAATCTTTTAAGAGTTTGTGCTTTGAGCGCCTCCTGGGAGACCAGTATTAGATTCCGATGCACCAGTGCAGGTTTCCTGTATCCCTTAGACCTTCACATTGACCATTAAACATAGAAATGACATAGGGATTAAATGCAAAATGGACAATGCCGACTTATGTGCAAGAAGAGTGAATCTTCCAAGAGGTTGTGCTTTAAGCGTCTCCTGGGAGAGCAGTATTAGAATCCGATGCACCAGTGCAGGTTTACTGTATCCCTTGGACCTTCACATTGATCGTGAATCACAGAAATTGCATCGGGATTGAAAACAAAAGGCACAATGCCGACTTAAGTACAACAAGAGTGAATCTTCTAAGATATCGTGCTTTGAGCGCCTCCTGGGAGACCAGTATTAGATTCCGATGCACCAGTGCAAGTTTACCGTATCCGTTTGACTTTCCCATTGACCATGAGACACAGAAAACGCAACGGGATGGAATACAAAAGTCACAATGCCGACTTATGTACAAGAAGAGTGAATCTTCCAAGAGGTTGTGCTTTAAGCGACTCCTGGGAGACCAGTATTAGATTCCGATGCATCAGTGCAGGTTTACTGCATCCCTTGGACCTTCACATTGACCATGAAACACAGAAATTGCATCGGGATTGGATACAAAAGGGACAATGCCGACTTGAGTACAAGTAGAGTGAATCTACTATGAGTTGTGGTTTGAGCGGCTCCTGATAGACCAGTAGTAGATTCAGATGCACCATCGCAGGTCTACTGTTTCCCTTGGACCTCCACATTGACCATGAAACACAGAAATTGCATCAGGATTGAATACAAATGGACAATGCCGACTTATGTACAGGAAGAGTGAATCTTCTTAGAGTTTATGCTTTGAACGTCTCCTGGGAGACCAGTATTAGATTCCGATGCACCAGTGCAGGTTTACTGAATCCCTTGAAACACCACATTGACCACGAAACACAGAAATTGCTTCGGGATTGAATACAAAAGGCACAATGCCTTCTTAAGAGCAAGAAGAGTGAATCTTCTAAGAGTTTGCGGTTTGAGCGGCTGCTGGGAGACTAGTATTAGAATCCGATGCACCCGTGCAGGCTTACTGTATACTTTGGACCTTCAATTGACCATGGAACATAGAAATTGCATCGGGATTGAATACAAAAGTGATAATGCCGACTTAAGTACAAGAAGAGTGAATCTTCTAAGAGTTTGTTATTTGGGCGGCTCCCGGGAGACCAGTATTATATTCCGATCTACCAGTGCATTTGTACTGAATCCCTTGGACCTTCACATTGACCATGGAACACAGATAATGCATTGGGATTGAATACAAAAGGGATAATGCCGACTTAAGTGCAAGATGAGTGAATCTGCTAAGAGTTTGTGCTTTGAGCGCCTCCTGGAAGACCAGTATTAAATTCCGATACACCAGTTCAGGTTTACTGCATCCCTTGTACCTTCACATTGACCATGAAACACAGAAATTGCACCGGGATTGAATAAAAAATGGACAACGCCGACTTAAGTACAAAAAGAGTGAATCATCTAAGAGTTTGTGATTTGAGCGTCTCCTGGAAGACCAGTATTAGATTCCGGTACACCAGTGCTGGTTTACTGTATCCCCTGGACTATCCCATTCACCATGAAACACAGATATAGCATCGGGACTGAATACAAAAGGGTCAACGCCGACTTGAGTACAAGAAGAGTGAATCTACTATGAGTTGTGGTTTGAGCGGCTCCTGGAAGACCAGTACTAGATTCAGATGCACCAACGCTGGTATTCTGTATCCCTTGGACCTTCACATTGACCATGAAACACAGAAATTGCATCGGGATTGAATACAAATGGTCAATGCCGACTTATGTACTCGAAGAGTGAATCTTCTTAGAGTTTATGCTTTGAACGGCTCCAGGGAGACCAGTATTAGATTCCGATGCACCAGTGCAGGTTTACTGTATCCCATTTACCATCACATTGACCATGAAACACAGGAATTGCTTCGGGATTGAATACAAAAGGGACAATGCCGACTTAAGGACAAGAGGAGTGATCCTTCTAAGATTTTGTGGTTTGAGCGGCTCCTGGGAGACCAGTATTAGATACCGATGCACCAGTGGAGGTTTTCTGTATCCCTTGGAACTTCACATTGACCATGTAACACAGATATAGCATCGGGATTGAATTCAAGAGGGACAATGACGACTTAAGTACAAGAAGATTGAATCTTCAAAGAGTTAGTGATTTGAGCGGCTCCTTGGAGACCAGTATCAGATTCCGATGCACCAGTGCAGGTTTACTGTATCCCTTGCACCTTCACATTGACCATGAAACACAGAAATTGTATCGGGATTGAATACAAAAGGGACAATGCCGACTTAAGTACAAGAAGAGTGAATCTTTTAAGAGTTTGTGCTTTAAGCGCCTCCTGGGAGACCAGTATTAAATTCCGATGCACCAGTTCAGGTTTCCTGTATCCCTTAGACCTTCACATTGACCATTAAACACAGAAATTACATAGGGATTGAATACAAAAGGGACAATGCCGACTTAAGTACAAGAAGATTGAATCTTCTAAGAATTTGTGGTTTGAGCGGCTCCTGGGAGACCAGCATTAGATTCCGATGCACCAGTGCAGGTTTGCCGTATCCTTTCGAGCTTCCCATTGACCATGAGACTCAGAAAACGCAACGGGATGGAATACAAAAGTCACAATGCCGACTTATGTACAAGAAGAGTGAATCTTCCAAGATATTGTGCTTTAAGCGGCTCCAGGGTCACCAGTATTAGATTCCGATGCACCAGTGCAGGTTTACTGCATCCCTTGGACCTTCACATTGACCAGGAAACACAAAATTGCATCGGGATTGAAGACAAATGGACATTGCCGACTTATGTACAGGAAGAGTGAAACTTCCTAGAGTTTATGCTTTGAACGGCTCCAGGGAGACCAGCATTAGAATCCGATGCGCCAGTGCAGATTTACTGTATCCATTGAAACACCACATTGACCATGAAATACAGAAATTGCTTCGGGATTGAATACAAAAGGGACAATGCTGACTTAAGTACAAGAAGAGTGAATCTTCTAAGATGTTGTGGTTTGAACGGCTCCTGATAGACTAGTATTAGAATCCGATGCACCCATGCAGGCTTACTGTATACCGTGGACCTTCACATTGACCATGGAACACAGAAATTGCATCGGGATTGAATACAAAAGGGACCATGCCGACTTAAGTACAAGAAGAGTGAATCTTCTAACAGTTTGTGGTTTGAGCGGCTCCTCGGACATCAGTATTAGATGCCGAAGCACCAGTGCAGGTTTACTGTATCCCTTGGAACTTCACTTTGACCATGAAACACATAAATTGCATCGGGATTGAAACCAAAGGGACAATGCCTACTTAACTACAGGAAGAGTGAATCGTCTAAGAATATGTGGTTTGAGAAGCTCCTGGGAGAGCAGTATTAGATTCCGATGCACCAGTGCAGGTTTACTGTATCCCTTTGACTTTCCCATTGACCATGAAACACAGAAATTGCATCGGGACTGAATACAAAAGGGGCAATGCCGACTTAAGTACAAAATGAGTGAATCTTCTTAGAGTTTGTGGTTTGTGCGGTTCCTGGGTTTCCAGTATTAGATTCCGATGCATCAGTGCAGGTTTACTGTATCCCTTGGACCTTCACATTGACCATGGAACACAGAAATTGCATCGGGATTAAATACAAAAGTGACAATGCCGACTTAAGAAGAAGGAGAGTGAATCTCCTAAGAGTTAGTGGTTTGATCGCCTCCTGGGAGGCCAATATTAGTTTCCGATGCACCAGTGCAGGTTTACTGTATCCCTTGTACTTTCACATTGACCATGAAACACAGAAATTTCATCGGAATTGAATACAAAAGCGACAATGCCGACTTAAGTACGAGAAGAGTGAATCTTCTAAGACTTTGTGGTTTGAGCGGCTCCTGGGGGACGAGTAATAGATTCCGATGCACCAGTGCAGGTTTCCTGTATCCCTTGGACCTTCACATTGACCATGAAGTGCAGAAATTGCTTCGGCACTGAATACAAAAGAGACAATGCCGACTTAAGTACAAGAAGAGTGAATCTTCTAATAGTTTGTGGTTTGAGCGGCTCCTCGGAGACCAGTATTAGATTCCGACGCACCAGTGCTGATTTACTGTGTCCCTTGGACCTACACATTGACCAAGAAACACAGAAATTTCATCGGGACTGAATACAAAAGGGGCAATGCCGACATAAGTAGAAGAAGAGTGAATCATCTAAGAGTTTCTGATTTGAGCGGCTCCTGGTAGACCAGTATTAGATTCCGATGCACCAGTGCAGGTTTACTGTATCCTTTGGACCTTCACATTAAACGTGATACACAGAAATTGCATCGGGATTGAATACAAAACTGGCAATGCCGACTTATGTACAAGAAGAGTGAATCTTCTAAGAATTTGTGCTCTGAGCGGCTACTGGGAGGCCAGTATTAGATTGCAATGCACCTGTGCAGGTGTACTGTATCCCTTGGACTTTCACATTGACCATGAAACACAGAAATCGCAAATAGAATACAAAAGGCACATTGCCGACTTAAGTACAGAAAGAGTGAATCTTCTAAGAGTTCGTGCCTTGAGCTCCTCCTGGGAGACCAGTATTAGATTCCGATGCACCAGTGCAGGTTCACTGTATCCCTTGGACCTTCACAATGACCATGATACCCAGTAATTGCATCGGCATTGAATGCAAAAGGGACAATGCCGACTTAAGAACAAGAAGAGTGAACCTTCTAAGAGTTTGTGCTTTGAACGGCTCCTGGGAGATCAGTATTAGATTCCGAAGCACCGGTGCAGGTTTACTGTATCCCTTGGATCTTCGCATTGACCATGAAACACAGAAATTGCATCGGGATTGAATACAAAAGCGACAATGCCGACTTAAGTACGAGAAAAGTGAATCTTCTAAGAGTTTGTGGTTTGAGCGGCTCCTGGGGGACGAGTAATATATTCCGATGCACCAGTGCAGGTTTACTGTATGCCTTGGACGTTCACATTGACCATGAAACACAGAAATAGCATCGGGATTCAATACAAAAAGGACAATGCCGACCTAAGTACAAGAAGAGGAAATCTACTACGAGTATGTGCTTTGTGCTTCTCCTGGGAGACGAGTATTAGATTCCGATGCACCAGTGCAGGTTTACTATATCCCAAGGACCTTCACATTGACCATGAAACACAGAAATATCTCGGGATTGAATACAAGATGGACAATGCCGACTTAAGTACAGGAAGAGTGAATCTTCTAATAGTTTGTGGTTTGAGCGGCTCCTCGGAGTCCAGTATTAGATTCCGACGCACCAGTGCTGGTTTACTGTGTCCCTTGGATCTTACCATTGACCAAGAAACACACAAATTGCATCGGGACTGAATACAAAAGAGACAATGCGGACTTAAGTACAAGAAGAGTGAATCTTCTAAGAGTTTCTAATTTGAAGGCTCCTGGGAGACCAGTATTAGACTCCGATGCACCAGTGCAAGTATACTGTATCCCTAGGACCTTCACATTGACCCTGAATCTCAGAAATCGCAACGGGATAGACTACAAAAGGCACAATTCCGACTTAAGTACTAGAAGAGTGATTCTTCTAAGAGTTCGTGATTTGAGCGGCTCCTGGGAGACCAGTATTGGATTCCGATGCACCAGTGCAGGTTTACTGTATCCCTTGGACCTTGACATTGACCATGAAATACAGAAATTGCATCGGGATTATATACAACCGGGACATTGCCGACTTAAGTACAAGAAGAGTGAATCTTCTAAGAGTTAGTAGTGTGTGCGGCTCCTGGGAGACCAGTATTAGTTTCCGATGCACCAGTGCAGGTTTACTGTATCCCTTGGACCCTCACATTGACCATGAAACACAGAAATCGCAACGGGATGGTATACAAAACGCACAATGCCGACTACAGTAGAAGAGGAGTGAATCTTCTAAGAGTTTGTGGTTTGAGCGGCTCCTGGGAGGCCAGTATTAGATTCCGATGCACCAGTGCTGGTTTACTGTATCCCTTGCATCTTCACATTTACCATGAAACACGGAAATCGCAATGGCATAGAATACAAAACTCACAATGCCGACTACAGTAGAAGAAGAGTGAATTTCTAATAGATTGTGCTTTGAACGGCTCCTTCGAGATCAGTATTAGATTCCGATGCACCAGTGACGGTTTACTTAATCCCTTGGAACTTCACATTGACCATGAAACACAGAAATTGCATCGGCATTGAATACAAAATGACAATGCCGACTACAGTAGAAGAGGAGTGAATCTTCTAAGAGTTTGTGGTTTGAGCGGCTCCTGAGAGGCCGGTATTAGATTCCGATGCACCAGTGCAGGTTTACTGTATCCCTTTGGACCTTCACATTGACCATGAAACACCGAAATTAATCGGGATTGAATACAAAAATGACAATGCTGCCTTAAGTACTTAAGAACAAGAAGAGTGAATCTTCAAACAGTTTGTGGTTTTAGCGGCTCCTGGGAGGACAATATTAGATTCCGATGCGCCAGTGCAGGTTTACTGTATCCCTTGGACCCTCACATTGACCATGAAACACAGAAATCTCAACGTGATAGAACACAAAAGGCACAATGCCGACGTAAGTACAAGAAGAGTGAATCTTCTAAGAGTTTGTGCTTTGAGCGGCTCCTGGGAGACCAATACTACATCCGATGCTCGATGCCGGTAATTTCTATCACCAGGAAACACAGACTTTGCATCGGGATTGAATAGAAAAGGGACAATGCCGACTTAACTACAAGAGGAGTGAGTCTTCTAAAGGTTTGTAGTTTGAGCGGCTCGTGGGAGACCAGTATTACTTTCCGATGCACCAGTGCAGGTTTAGTGTATCCCTTTGACCTTTACATTGACCATGAAACACAGAAATCGATATGGGATAGAATACAAAAATCACAATGACGACTTAAGTACAAGAAGAGTGAATCTTCTTATAGTTGGCGCTTTGAGCGGCTCCTGGGAGACCAGTATTAGATTCTGATGCACCAGTGCAGGTTTACTGTATCCGTTGGATCTTCACATTGACCATGAAACACAGAAATCGCAATGGTATTGAATACAATTGGCAGAAAGCCGACTGTAATACAAGAAGCGTGAATCTTTTAAGAGTGTGTTGTTTGAGCGGATCCTGGGTGACCAGTATTAGATACCGATGCAGGAGTGCAGGTTTACTGTATCAATTGGACATTCACATTGACCATGAATTACCGAAATCCCATCGGGATTGAATACAAAAGACACAATGCCTACTTAAGTACAAGATCAGTGAATCTTCTAAGACTTTGTAATTTGAGCGGCTCCTTGGGGACCAGTATTAGATTCGGATGCACCAGTGCAGGTTTACTGTATCGCTTGGGCCTACACATTGACCATGAAACGCAGAAATTACATCGGGATATAATACAAAAGGGACAATGCAGACTTAAGAACAAGAAGAGTGAATCTTCTAAGAGTTTGTGGTTTGAGCGGCTCCTGGGAGACCAGTATTAGATTCTGATGCACCAGTGCTCGTTTAGTGTATCCCTTGGATATTCACATTGACCATGAAACACAGGAATCGCATCGGGATTGAATACAAAAGCGACAATGCCGACTTAAGTACAAGAAGAGTGAATCTTCCAAGAGTTTGTGTTTTAAGCGGCTCGTGGGAGACCAGTATTAGATTCCGAAGCACCAGTACAGGTTTACTGCATCCCTTGGACCTTCACATTGACCATGAAACACAGAATTTGCATAGGGATTAAATACAAATGGGACAATGCTGACTTAAGTACAAGAAGAGTGACACTTCTAAGAGTTTGTGGTTTGAGCGACTCCTGGGAGACCAGTATTAGATTCCGATGCACCAGTGCAGTTTTACTGTATCTTTTGGACCTTCACAGTGACCATGAAACACGTAAGTGTCATCGGGATTGATTACAAAAGGGACAATGCCGACTTAAGTACGAGAAGAGTGAACCTTCTAAGAGGTTGTGATTTGAGCGGCTCCTGGGAGACCAGTATTAGATTCCGATGCACCAGTGCAGGTTTACTGTATCCCTTGGACCTTCAACTTGACCATGAAACACAGAAAGTACATATGGATTGTATACAAAAGAGACAATGACGACTTAAGTACAAGAAGAGGGAATCTTCTAAGTGTTAGCGGTTTGAGCGGCTCCTGGGAGGCCAGTATTAGATTCCGATGCACCACTGCAGGTTTACTGTATCCCGTGGACCTTCACATTGCCCATGAAACACAGAAATCTAAACGGGATAGAGTACAAAAGGCACAATACCGACTTAAGTACAAGAAGAGATAATCTTGTAAGAGTTTGTGCTTTGAGCGGCTTTTCGGAGATCAGTATTAGATACCGATGCAAGAGTGCCGGTTTACTGTATCAATTGGACCTGCACATTGACCATGAAACAGAGAAATCGCATCGGGATTGAATACATAAGACACAATGCCTACTTAAGTACAAGAAGGGTGAATCTTCTAAGAGCTTGTGGTTTGAGCGGCTCCTGGGAGACCAGGCTTGGGCCTACACATTGACCATGAAACACAGAAATTACATCAGGATATAATACAAAAGGGACAATGCCGACTTAAGCACAAGAAGAGTGTATCTTCTAAATGTTTGTGGTTTGAGCGGTTCCTGGGAGACCAGTATTAGATTCCGATGCACCAGTGGAGGTTTTGTGTATCCCTTGGATATTCACATTGACCAAGAAACACAGAATTTGAGTCGGGATTGAATACAAATGGGACAATGCCGTCTTAGACACAAGAAGAGTGAGTCTTCTAAGGGTTTGTGGATTGAGCGGCTCGTGGGAGACCAGTATTAGATTCCGATCCACCAGTGCATGTTTACTGTATCCGTTGGATCTTCACATTGACCATGAAACACAGAAATTGCATCGGGATTGGAATCAAAAAGGACAAAGCCGACTTAAGTTGAAGAAGAGTGAATGTTCTAAGATTTTCTGCTATGTGCGGTTCCTGGGAGACCAGTATTAGATTCCGATGTACGAGTCCAGGTTTACTGTATCCCTTGGACCTTCACATTGACGATGAAACACAGAAATTGCATCGGGATTGAATACAAATGGAACAATGCCGACTTAAGTAGAAGAAGAGTGAATCTTCTAAGAGTTTTTGCGGTTTGAGCGGCTCCTGGGCGAATGGTATTTGATTCCGATGCACCAGTGCTGGTTTACTGTATCCCTTCGACCTTCACATTGACCATGAAACACAGAATATGAATCGAGATTGAATACAAAATGGACCAAGCCAACTTAAGTACAGGAAGAGTGAATCTTCTAATAGTTTGTGGTTTGAGCGGCTCCTCGGAGCCCAGTATTAGATTCCGACGCACCAGTGCTGGTTTACTGTGTCCCTTGGATCTTCCCATTGACCAAGAAACACAGAAATTGCATCGGGACTGAATACAAAAGAGACAATGCGGACTTAAGTACAAGAAGAGTGAATCTTCTAAGAGTTTCTAATTTGAAGGCCCCTGGGAGACCAGTATTAGGCTCCGATGCACCAGTGCAAGTATACTGTATCCCTAGGACCTTCACATTGACCATGAATCTCTGAAATCGCAACGGGATAGACTACAAAAGGCACAATTCCGACTTAAGAACTAGAAGAGTGATTCTTCTAAGAGTTCGTGATTTGAGCGGCTCCTGGGAGACCAGTATTGGATTCCGATGCACCAGTGCAGGTTTACTGTATCCCTTGGACCTTGACATTGACCATGAAATACAGAAATTGCATCGGGATTATATACAACAGGGACATTGCCGACTTAAGTACAAGAAGAGTGAATCTTCTAAGAGTTAGTAGTGTGTGCGGCTCCTGGGAGACCAGTATTAGTTTCCGATGCACCAGTGCAAGTTTACTTAATCCCTTGGAGCTTCACATTGACCATGAAACACAGAAATTGCATCGGGATTGAATACAAAATGACAATGCCGACTACAGTAGAAGAGGAGTGAATCTTCTAAGAGTTTGTGGTTTGAGCGGCTCCTGGGAGGCCAGTATTAGATTCCGATGCACCAGTGCAGGTTTACTGAATCCCTTGGACCTTCACATTGACCATGAAACACAGAAATCGCAACGGGATGGTATACAAAACGCACAATGCCGACTACAGTAGAAGAGGAGTGAATCTTCTAAGAGTTTGTGGTTTGAGCGGCTCCTGGGAGGCCAGTATTAGATTCCGATGCACCAGTGCTGGTTTACTGTATCCCTTGCATCTTCACATTTACCATGAAACACGGAAATCGCAATGGCATAGAATACAAAACTCACAATGCCGACTACAGTAGAAGAAGAGTGAATTTCTAATAGATTGTGCTTTGAATGGCTCCTTCGAGATCAGTATTAGATTCCGATGCACCAGTGACGGTTTACTTAATCCCTTGGAACTTCACATTGACCATGAAACACAGAAATTGCATCGGCATTGAATACAAAATGACAATGCCGACTACAGTAGAAGAGGAGTGAATCTTCTAAGAGTTTGTGGTTTGAGCGGCTCCTGAGAGGCCGGTATTAGATTCCGATGCACCAGTGCAGGTTTACTGTATCCCTTTGGATCTTCACATTGACCATGAAACACCGAAATTAATCGGGATTGAATACAAAAGGCATAATGCCGGCTTAAGTACAAGAAGAGTGAATCCTCTAAGAGTTTCTGGTTTGAGCGGCTCCTGGCAGACCAGTATTAAATTCCGATGCCCCAGTGCAGGATTACTGTGCCCCTTAGACCTCCACATTGACCATGAAATACAGAAATTACATCGGAATTGAATACAAAAATGACAATGCTGCCTTAAGTACAAGAAGAGTGAATCTTCTAACAGTTTGTGGTTTTAGCGGCTCCTGGGAGGACAATATTAGATTCCGATGCGCCATTGCGGGTTTACTGTATCCCTTGGACCCTCACATTGACCATGAAACACAGAAATCGCAACGGGATAGAACACAAAAGGCACAATGCCGACGTAAGTACAAGAAGAGTGAATCTTCTAAGAATTTGTGCATTGAGCGTCTCCTGGGAGACCAGTAATAGATTCCGATGCACCAGTGCAAGTTTACTGTATCCCTTGCACCCTCACATTGACCATGAAACACAGATATCGCAACGGTATTGAATACAATTGGCAGAAAGCCGACTGTAGTACAAGAAGCGTGAAACTTTTAAGAGTGTGTTGTTTGAGCGGCTCCTGGGAGACCTGTATTAGATTCCGACGCACCAGTACAGAATTTACTGTATCCCTTGGACCTTCACATTGACCATGAAACACAGAAATCGCATCGGGATTGAATAAAAAAGGCACATTGCCTACTTAAGTACAAGAACAGTGAATCTTCTAAGAGTTTGTGACTTGAACGGCACCTGGGAGACCAGTATTAGATTCCGATGCATTAGTGCAGGTTTACTGTATCCCTTGGACCTTCACATTGACCATGAAACACAGAATTTGCATCGGGATTGAATACAAAAGGGACAATGCTGATGTAAGTACAAGACGAGTGAATCCTCGAAGAGTTTGTGGTTTGAGCGGCTCCTGGTAGACCAGTATTAGATTCCGATGCAGCAGTACAGTTTTGCTGTATCTTTTGGACCTTCACAGTGACCATGAAACACATAAGTTGCATCGGGATTGATTACAAAAGGGAAAATGACGACTTAAGTACGAGAAGAGTGAATCTTCTAAGAGGTTGTGATTTGAGCGGCTCCTCTGAGAACAGTATTAGATTCCGATGCGCCAGTGCAGGAAGACTGTATCCCTTGGACCATC
Source organism: Schistocerca serialis cubense (assembly GCF_023864345.2). Taxonomy (NCBI): domain Eukaryota; kingdom Metazoa; phylum Arthropoda; class Insecta; order Orthoptera; family Acrididae; genus Schistocerca; species Schistocerca serialis. The sequence goes on from NW_026047592.1 coordinate 7,597,305, forward strand.
ACATTGACCATGAAATACCGAAATTACATCTGGATTGTATACAAAAGAGACAATGACGAGTTAAGTACAAGAAGAGAGAAACTTCTAAGAGTTGGCGGTTTGAGCGGCTCCTGGGAGGCCAGTATTATATTCTGATGCACCACTGCAGGTTTACTGTATCCCTTGGACCTTCACATTGCCCATGAAACACAGAAATCGCAACGGGATAGAATACAAAATGCACAATGCCGACTTAAGTACAAGAAGAGTGAATCTTGTAAGAGTTTGTGCTTTGAGCGGCTCCTGGGAGACCAATACTACATCCGATGCTCGATGCCGGTAATTTCTATCACCAGGAAACACAGACTTTGCATCGGGATTGAATAGAAAAGGGACAATGCCGACTTAACTACAAGAGGAGTGAGTCTTCTAAAGGTTTGTAGTTTGAGCGGCTCGTGGGAGACCAGTATTACTTTCCGATGCACCAGTGCAGGTTTAGTGTATCCCTTTGACCTTTACATTGACCATGAAACACAGAAATCGATATGGGATAGAATACAAAAATCACAATGCCGACTTAAGTACAAGAAGAGTGAATCTTCCAAGACTTTGTGCTTTTAAGCGGCTCCTGGGAGACCAGTATTAGATTCCGAAGCACCAGTACAGGTTTACTGCATCCCTTGGACCTTCACATTGACCATGAAACACAGAATTTGCATAGGGATTAAATACAAATGGGACAATGCTGACTTAAGTACAAGAAGAGTGACACTTCTAAGAGTTTGTGGTTTGAGCGGCTCCTGGGAGACCAGTATTAGATTCCAATGCACCAGTGCAGTTTTACTGTATCTTTTGGACCTTCACAGTGACCATGAAACACGTAAGTGTCATCGGGATTGATTACAAAAGGGACAATGCCGACTTAAGTACGAGAAGAGTGAACCTTCTAAGAGGTTGTGATTTGAACGGCTCCTGGGAGACCAGTATTAGATTCCGATGCACCAGTGCAGGTTTACTGTATCCCTTGGACCTTCAACTTGACCATGAAACACCGAAAGTACATATGGATTGTATACAAAGGAGACAATGACGACTTAAGTACAAGAAGAGAGAATCTTCTAAGTGTTAGCGGTTTGAGCGGCTCCTGGGAGGCCAGTATTAGATTCCGATGCACCACTGCAGGTTTACTGTATCCCGTGGACCTTCACATTGCCCATGAAACACAGAAATCTAAACGGGATAGAGTACAAAAGGCACAATACCGACTTAAGTACAAGAAGAGATAATCTTGTAAGAGTTTGTGCTTTGAGCGGCTTTTGGGAGATCAGTATTAGATTCCGATGCAACAGTGCCGGTTTACTGTATCAATTGGACCTGCACATTGACCATGAAACAGAGAAATCGCATCGGGATTGAATACATAAGACACAATGCCTACTTAAGTACAAGAAGAGTGAATCTTCTAAGAGCTTGTGGTTTGAGCGGCTCCTGGGAGACCAGGCTTGGGCCTACACATTGACCATGAAACACAGAAATTACATCAGGATATAATACAAAATGGACAATGCCGACTTAAGCACAAGAAGAGTGTATCTTCTAAATGTTTGTGGTTTGAGCGTGTCCTGGAGACTAGTATTACATTCCGATGCCCCAGTGCAGGATTTCTGTATAACTTGGACCTTCACATTAACCATGAAACACAGAAATTACATCGGGATATAATACAAAAGGGACAATGCCGACTTAAGAAGAAGAAGAGTGACTCTTCTAAGAGTTTGTGTTTTAAGCGGCTCCTGGGAGACCAGTATTAGATTCCGGAGCACCAGTGCAGGTTTACTGTATCCCTTGGACCTTCACATTGACCATGAAACACGGAAATTGCATCGGGTCTGAATACAAAAGAGACAATGCGGACTTAAGTTAAAGAAGAGTGAATCTTCTAAGAGTTTCTAATTTGACGGCTCCTGGGAGACCAGTATTAGATTCCGATGCACCAGTGCATGTATACTGTATCCCTAGGACCTTCACATTGACCATGAATCTCAGAAATCGCAACGGGATAGAATACAAAAGGCACAATTCCGACTTAAGTACTAGAAGAGTGATTCTCCTAAGAGTTCGTGATTTGAGTGGCTCCTGGGAGACCAGTATTGGATTCCGATGCACCAGTGCAGGTTTACTGTATCCCTTGGACCTTCATATTGACCATGAAACATCGAAAGTACATCTGGATTGTATACAAAAGAGACAATGACGACTTAAGTACAAGAAGAGAGAATCTTCTAAGTGTTAGCGGTTTGAGCGGCTCCTGGGAGTCCAGTATTAGATTCCGATCCACCACTGCAGGTTTACTGTATCCCGTGGACCTTCACATTGCCCATGAAACACAGAAATCTAAAAGGGATAGAGTACAAAAGGCACAATACCGACTTAAGTACAAGAAGAGATAATCTTGTAAGAGTTTCTGATTTGAGCGGCTTTTGGGAGACCAGTATTAGATTCCGACGCAACAGTGCCGGTATACTCTATCCTTTGGACGTTAACATTGACCAGGAAACACAGACTTTGTGTCGGGATTGAATACAAAAGGGACAATGCCGACTTAACTACAAGAGGAGTGAGTCTTCTAAGGGTTTGTAGTTTCAGCAGATCCTGGGAGACCAGTATTAGATTCCGATCCACCAGTGCATGTTTACTGTATCCGTTGGATCTTCACATTGACCATGAAACACAGAAATTGCATCGGGATTGGATACAAAAAGGACAAAGCCGACTTAAGTTGAAGAAGAGTGAATCTTCTAAGATTTTCTCCTATGTGCGGTTCCTGGGAGACCAGTATTAGATTCCGATGTACGAGTCCAGGTTTACTGTATCCCTTGGACCTTCACATTGACGATGAAACACAGAAATTGCATCGGGATATAATACAAATGGGACAATGCCGACTTAAGTAGAAGAAGAGTGAATCTTCTAAGACTATATGCTTTGAGCGGCTCCTGGGAGACTGGTATTAGATCCGATGCTACAGTGCAGGTTTACTGTATCTCTTGGACCTTCACAGTCACCATGAAACACAGAAATTGCATCGGGAGAGAATACAGAAGTCATAATGGCGACTAAAGTATAAGAGGAATGAATCTTCTAAGAATTTGTAGTTTGAGCGGCTCCTGGGAGACCAGTATTAGATTCCGATGTACCAGTGCAGGTTTACTGTATCCCTTGGAACTTCTGATTGACCATGAAACACAGATTTTGCATTGGGATTGAATGCAAAAGCACAATGCTGACTTAAGTACAAGACGAGTGAATCTTCTAAGAGTTTATGGTTTGAGCGGCTCCTGGGAGTCGAGTATTAGATTCCGATGCAGATGTGGGGAATTTACTGTATCCCTTGGAACTTCACAATGACCATGAAACACAGAAATAGCATCGGGATTGAATACAAAAGGCACAATGCCGACATAAGTACAAGAAGAATTAATCTTTTAAGGGTTTATGGTTAGAACGGCCCTGGGAGACTGGTATTAGATTCCGATGCACCAGTGCAGGTTTACTGTGTCCCTTGGACCTTCTCATTGACCATGAAACACAGAAATGTCATTGGAATTGAATACAAAAGCAGAATGCTGACTTAAGTACAAGAAGAGTGATTCTTCTAAGAGTTTGTGGTTTGAGCGTTTTCTGGGTTACCAGTATTAGATTCAAAAGCACTAGTGCAGGTTTAGTGTATCCCTTGGACATTCACATTGACAATGAAACACAGAAATCGCATCAGGATTGAATACAATGGGGACAATGCCAACTTAAGTACAACAAGAGTGTATCTTCTAAGAGATTGATGATTTGAGCGGCTGCTGGGAGACCAGTATTAGATTCCTATGCACCAGCGCATGTTTACTGTATCCCTTGGACCTTCACATTGTCCATGAAACACAGAATTTGCATCGGGATTGAATGCAAATGGGACAATGCCGACTTAAGTACAAGAACAGTGAATCTTCTAGGTGTTTATGGTTTGAGCGGCTCCTGGGAGACCAGTATTAGATTCCGATGCACCAGTGCAGTTTTACTGTATCCCTTGGATCTTCACATTGACCATGAAACACAGAAATTGCATAGGGATTGAATATGAAAGGGACAATGCTGACTTAAGTACGAGAAGAGTGAAACTTCTAAGAGATTATGGTTTGGGCGGCTCCCGGGAGACCAGCATTATATTCCGATGCAACAGTGCTGTTTTACTGTGTTCTTGGACCTTCACATAGACCATGAAACACTGAAATTTCATCAGGATTGAATACAAAAGGGACAATGCCGACATAAGTTCAAGAAGAGTGCATCTACTAAGAGTTTGCGGTTTGAGCTTCTCCTGGGAGACCCGTATTAGATTCCCATGCACCAGTGCAGGTTAACTGTATCCCTTGGATTTTCACATTGACCATGAAACACAGAAATTGCATAGGGATTGAATACAAAAGGCACCATGCCGACTTCAGTATATGAGGAGTTATTGTTCTAAGGGTTTGTGCTTTGAACGGCTCCTGGGAGGCCAGTATTAGATTCAGATGCACCAGTGCAGGTTTACTGTATACCTTGGACCTTCCCTTTGACCACGGAACACAGAAATCGCATTAGGATTCAACACAAAAGGGACAATGCCGACTTAAGGACAAGAAGATTGGATCTTGTAAGAATTTGTGCATTGAGCATCTCCTGGGAGACCAGTATTAGATTCCGATGCACCAGTCCCGGTTTACTGTATCCCTTGGATTTTCGCATTAACCATGAAACACAGAAATTACATCGGGATTGAATACAAAAGGGACAATGCTGACATAAAAAGTACAAGAAGAGTGAATCTTCTAAGAAATTCTGGATTGAGCGGTCCTGGGATACCAGTATTAGGTTCCGATGCACCAGTGCAGGTTTACTGCATTAGTTGGACGTACACATTGATCATGAAACACAGAAATCGCTTTTGGATTGAATACCAAAGACACAATGCCGACTTAAATACAAGAACAGTGAATCTTCTAAAAGTTTGTGCCTTGAACAGCTCCTGGGAGGCCAGTATTATATTCCGATGCACCAGTGCACTTTTACTGTATCCCTTGGACCTTTACATTGACCAAGAAACACAGAAATCGTATTGGGATTGATTACAAAAGACACAATGCCGACTTAGGTACAAGAAGAGTGAATCTTCTAAGACTTTGTGCTTTGAGCGCCTCCTGGGAGACCAGTATTAGATTCCGATGCACCAGTGCAGTTTTACTGTTTACCTTGGACCTTCACATTGACCATGAAACACAGAAATTGCATCGGAATTGAATACAAAAGTGACAATGCCAACTTAAGTACGAGAAGAGTGAATCTTCTAAGAGATTGTGGTTTGAGCGGCTCCTGGGAGACCAGTATTAGATTCCGATGCACCAGTGCAGTTCTCCTGTATCCCTTGGACATTCACGTTGACCATGAAACACAGAAATTGCATCGGGATTGAATACAGAAGGTACAACGCCAACTGAAGTACGAGAAGAGTGAATCTTCTAAGAAATTGTGGTATGAGCGGCTCCTGGGAGACCAGTATTAGATTCCGATGCGCCAGTGGAGGAATACTGTATCCATTGGACCTTCACATTCACCATGAAACACAGAAATTGCATCGGGATTGAATACGAAAGGGACAATGCCGACTTAAGTACGAGAAGAGTGAATCTTCTTAGAATTTGTGATTTGAGGGGCTCCTGGGAGACCAGTATTAGATTCCGATACACCATTGAAGGTTTACTGTATACCTTGGACATTCACATTGACCATGAAACACCGAAATTACGGCGGGATTGTATACAAAAGGGACAATGACGATTTAAGTACAAGAAGAGTGAATCTTCTTAGAATTTGTGATTTGAGGGGCTCCTGGGAGACCAGTATTAGATTCCGATACACCATTGAAGGTTTACTGTATCCCTTGGACGTTCACATTTACGATGAAACACAGAAATTGCATCGGGATGTAATACAAAAGGGACAATGCCAACCTAAGTACAGGAAGAGTGAATCTTCTTAGAGTTTGTGGTTTGAGCGGTTCCTGGGAGACCAGTATTAGATTCCGATGCAGCAGTGCAGGTTGACTGTATCCCTTGGACATTCACATTGACCCTGAAACACAGAAATTGCATCGGGATATAATGCAAAAGGGACAATGCCGACTTAAGTACAAGAAGAGTAAATCATCCAAGAGATTCTGGTTTGAGCGGCTCCTGGGAGACCAATATCAGATTCAGATGCAACAGTGCAGGCTTACTGTGTCCCTTGAACCATCACATTGACCATGAAACACAGAAATTGCTAAGGGATTGAATACAAAAGGCACAATGCAGACTTAAGTACCTAGTAGAGTGAATCTTCTAAGAGATTGTGGTTTGAGCGGTTCCTGGGAGGCCAGTATTAGATTCCGTTGCACCAGTGCAGGTTTACTGTATCCATTGGAACTTCACATTGACCATGAAACACAGAAATTGCATCGGGGTTGAATACAAAAGGGAGAAAAACGACTTAAGTACGAGAAGAGTGAATCTTCTAAGATATTGTGGTTTGAGTGGCTCCTGGGATACCAGTATTAAACTCCGATACACTAGTTCAGGTTTACCGTATCCCTTGGACCTTCACATTGACCATGAAACACCGAAATTACATCGGGATTGTATACAAAAGGGATAATGACGACTTAGCTACAAGAAGACTGAATAATCGAAGAGTTTGTGGTTTGTGCGGCTCCTGGGAGACCAGCATTAGATTCCGTTGCGCCAGTGCAGAATTTACTGTATTCCTTGGACCTTCACATTGACCATGAAACACAGAAATCGCAATGGGATTGAATACATAACGGAGAATGCCGACTTAAGGACAAGAAGAGTGAATCCCCTAAGTGTTTGTGCTTTGAGCATCTCCTGGGAGACCAGTATTAGATCCCGATGCACCAGTGCCGGTTTACTGTATCCCTTGCACCTTCACATTGACCATCAAACACAGAAATAGCATCGGTAATGAATGCAAAAGGACAATGCCGACTTAAGTACATGAAGAGTGAATCTTCTAAGTGTTTGTGGTTTGAGCGGCTCCTGGCAGACCACTATTAGATTCCGATGCACCAGTGCAGGTTTACTGTATCCCTTGGACTATCACATTGATCATGAAACAAAGAAATCACATTAGGATTGAATACAGAGTACACAATGCCGATTTAAGTACAAGAACAGTGTATCTTCTAAGAGTTTGTGCCTTGAACGGCTCCTGGGAAACCAGTATTAGATTCCGATGCACCAGAGCACTTTTACTGTATCACTTGGACCTTCACATTGACCGTGAAACACTGAAAACGCATTGGGATTGAATACAAAAGACACAATGCCGACTTAAAGACAAGAATAGGAAATCTTGTAAGAGTTTGTGGTTTGATCGGCTTCTGTGAGATTAGTATTAGATTCCGATGCACCAGTGCAGGTTTACTGTATCCCTTGGACCTTCACATTGACCATGAAACACAGAAATCGCAACGGGACAGATTACAAAAAGCACAATGCCGACTTAAGTACAAGAAGATTGAATCCTCTAAGTGTTTGTGCTTTGAGCGGCTCCTGGGAGACCAGTATTAAAAACCGATGCACCAAAGGAGTTTTAGTGTATCCCTTGGACATTCACATTGACAATTAAACACAGAAATCGCATCGGGATTGAATGCAATAGTCACAATGCCGACTTAAATAGAAGAAGAGTGAACCATCTAAGATATCCGGATTTGAGCGGCTTCTTGGAGACCAGTGTTAGATTCCGATGCACCAGTGCGGGTTTTCTGTATCCCTTGGACTTTCACATTGACCATGAAACACAGAATTTGCATCGGGATTGAGTACAAAAGGGACAATGCCGACTTAAGTACATGAAGAGTGAATCTTCTAAGAGTTTGAGCTTTGAACGGCTCCTGGGAGACCAGCATTAGATTACAATGCACCAGTGCAGGGTTACTGCATCCATTGGAACTTCAGATTGACCATGAAACACAGAAATTGCATCGGGATTGAATACAAAAGTGAGAATGCTGACTTTAGTACGAGAAGGGTGAATCTTCTAAGAGATTTTGGTTTGAGCGGCACCTGGGATACCAGTATTAGATTCCGATACACCAGTGCAGGTTTACCGTATCCCTTGGACCTTCACATTGACCATGAAACACCGAAATTACATCGGGATTGTATACAAAACGGATAATGACAACTTAACTACAAGAAGAGTGAATCTTCGAAGAATTTGTGGTTTGTGCGGCTCCTGGGAGACCAGTATTAGATGCCGTTGCCCCAGTGCTGGTTTACTGTAACCCGTGGACCTTCACATTGACCATGAAACACAGAAATTGCATCGGGATTGAGTAGAAAAGGGACAATGCCCACTTAAGTACATGAAGAGTGAATTTTCTAAGTGTTTGTGTTTTGAGCTTCTGCTGGGAGACCAGTATTAGATTCCGATGCACTAGTGCAGGTTTACTGTATCCCTTGGACCTTCACATTGACCATCAAACACAGAAATCGAAATGGGATTGAATACATAACGGTCAATGCCGACCTAAGGGCAAGAAGAGTGAATACTCTAAGTGTTTGTGCTTTGAGCATCTCCTGGGATACCAGTATTAGATTCCGATGCACCAGTGCCTGTTTACTGTATACCTTGCACCTTCACATTGACCATCAAACACAGAAATTGAATCGGGAATGAACACAAAAGGACAATGCCGACTTAAGTACAAGAACAGTGTATCTTCTAAGAGTTTGTGCCTTGAACGGCTCCTGGGAAACCAGTATTAGATTCCGATGCACCAGAGCACTTTTACTGTTTCACTTGGACCTTCACATTGACCATGAAACACAGGAAACGCATTGGGATTGAATACAAAAGACACAATGCCGACTTAAAGACAAGAATAGGAAATCTTGTAAGAGTTTGTGCCTTGAACGGCTCCTGGGAAACCAGTATTTGATTCCGATGCACCAGTGCAGAATTTACTGTATCCCTTGAACCTTCACATTGACCATGAAACACAGAAATTGCAATGGGATTGAATACATAACGGTCAATGCCGACTTAAGGGCAAGAAGAGTGAATACTCTAAGTGTTTGTGCTACGAGCATCTCCTGGGAAACCAGTATTAGATTCCGATGCACCAGTGCCTGTTTACTGTATCCATTGCACCTTCACATTGACCATCAAACACAGAAATTGCATCGGGAATGTACACAAAAGGACAATGCCGACTTAAGTACATGAAGAGTGAATCTTCTAAGTGTTTGTGGTTTGAGCGGCTCCTGGCAGACCAGTATTAGATTCCGATGCACCAGTGCAGGTTTACTGTATCCCTTCGACCTTCACATTGATCATGAAACACAGAAATCGCATTGGTATTGAATACAAAGGACACAATGACGACTTAAGTACAAGAACAGTGTATCTTCTAAGAGTTTGTGCCTTGAACGGCTCCTGGGAAACCAGTATTAGATTCCGATGCACCAGAGCCCTTTTACTGTATCACTTGGACCTTCACATTGACCGTGAAACACAGAAAACGCATTGGGATTGAATACAAAAGACACAATGCCGACTTAAAGACAAGAAAAGGAAATCTTGTAAGAGTTTGTGGTTTGATCGGCTCCTGTGAGATTAGTATTAGATTCCGATGCACCAGTGCAGGTTTACTGTATCCCTTGGACATTCACATTGACCATGAAACACAGAAATCGCAACGGGACGGATTAAAAAAAGCACAATGCCGACTTAAGTACAAGAAGAGTGAATCGTCTAAGTGTTTGTGCTTTGAGCGGCTCCTGGTAGACCAGTATTAAAAACCGATGCACCAAAGCAGTTTTAGTGTATCCCTTGGACATTCACATTGACAATGAAACACAGAAATCGCATCGGGATTGAATGCAATAGGGACAATGCCGACTTAAGTAGAAGAAGAGTGAATCATCTAAGAGATTGGGATTTGAGCGGCTCCTCGGAGACCAGTATTAGATTCCGATGCACCAGTGCGGCTTTACTGTATCCCTTGGACTTTCACATTGACCATGAAACACAGAATTTGCATCGGGATTGAGTACAAATGGGACAATGCCGACTTAAGTACAAGAAGAGTGAATCTTCTAAGAGTTTGTGCTTTGAACGGCTCCTGGGAGACCAGCATTAGATTACAATGCACCAGTGCAGGGTTACTGTATCCATTGGAACTTCACATTGACCATGAAACACAGAAATTGCATAGGGATTGAATACAAATGGGAGAATGCCGACTTAAGTACGAGAAGGGTGATTCTTCTAAGAGATTTCGGTTTGAGCAGCACCTGGGATACCAGTATTAGATTCCGATGCACTAGTGCAGGTTTACTGTATCCCTTGGACCTTCACATTGACCATGAAACACAGAAATTGCATCAGGATATAATACAAAAGGGACAATGCCGGCTTAAGTACAAGATGAGTGAATCTTCTAAGAGTTTGTGGTTTGAGGGGCCCCTTGGAGACCAGTATTTGATTCCGATGCACCAGTGCAGAATTTACTGTATCCCTTGAACCTTCACATTGACCATGAAACACAGAAGTTGCAATGGGATTGAATAGATAACGGACAATGCCGACTTAAGGGCAAGAAGAGTGAATACTCTAAGTGTTTGTGCTTTAAGCATCTCCTGGGAGACCAGTATTAGATTCCGATGCACCAGTGCCTGTTTACTGTATCCCTTGCACCTTCACATTGACCATTAAACACAGAAATTGCATCGGGAATGAACACAAAAGGACAATGCCGACTTAAGTACATGAAGAGTGAATCTTCTAAGTGTTTGTGGTTTGAGCGGCTCCTGGCAGACCAGTATTAGATTCCGATGCACCATTGAAGGTTTACTGTATCCCTTGGACCTTCACATTGACGATGAAACACAGAAATTGCATCGGTATGTATTACAAAAGGGACAATGCCAACTTAAGTACAGGAAGAGTGAATCTTCTGAGAGTTTGTGGTTTGAGCGGTTCCTGGGAGACCAGTATTAGATTCCGATGCACCAGTGCAGGTTGACTGTATCCCTTGGACATTCACATTGACCATGAAACACAGAAATTGAATCGGGATATAATGCAAAAGGGACAATGCCGACTTAAGTACAAGTAGAGTAAATCATCCAAGAGATTGTGGTTCGAGCGGCTCCTGGGAGACCAATATTAGATTCAGATGCACCAGTGCAGGTTTACTGTATCCCTTGGACCTTCACATTGACCATGAAACACAGAAATTGCAACGGAATGAATACAAAAGGCACAATGCCGACTTAAGTACCTAGTAGAGTGAATCTTCTAAGAGATTGTGGTTTGAGCGGTTCCTGGGAGGCCAGTATTAGATTCCGTTGCACCAGTGCAGGTTTACTGTATCCATTGGAACTTCACATTGACCATGAAACACAGAAATCGCAATGGGATTGAATACATAACGAACAATGCCGACTTAAGGGCAAGAAGAGTGAATACTCTAAGTGTTTGTGCTTTGAGCATCTCCTGGGAGACCAGTATTGGATTCCGAAGCACCAGTGCCTGTTTACTGTATCCCTCGCACCTTCGCATTGACCATCAAACACAGAAATTGCATCGGGAATGAACAGAAAAGGACAATGCCGACTTAAGTACATGAAGAGTGAATCTTCTAAGTGTTTGTGGTTTGAGCAGCTCCTGTGAGACCAGTATTAGATTCCGATGCACCAATGCATGTATACTGTATCCCTTGGACCTTCTCATTGACCATGAAACACAGAAATCGCAACGGAACAGATTACAAAAGGCACAATGCCGACTTAAGTACAAGAAGAGTGAATCTTCTAAGATTTTGAGCTTTGAGCGTCTCCTGGGAGACCAGTATTAAAAACCGATGCACCAAAGCAGTCTTAGTGTATCCCTTGGACATTCACATTGACAATTAAACACAGAAATCGCATCGGGATTGAATGCAATAGGGACAATGCCGACTTAAGTAGAAGAAGAGTGAATCATCTAAGAGATTCGGATTTGAGCGGCTCCTCGGAGACCAGTATTAGATTCCGATGCACCAGTGCGGGTTTCCTGTATCCCTTGGACTTTCACATTGACCATGAAACACAGAATTTGCATCGGGATTGAGTACAAATGGTACAATACCGACTTACGTACAAGAAGAGTGAATCTTCTGAGAGTTTGTGCTTTGAACGGCTCCTGGGAGACCAGCATTAGATTACAATGCACCAGTGCAGGTTTACTGTATCCATTGGAACTTCACATTGACCATGAAACACAGAAATTGCATCGGGATTGAATACAAATGGGAGAGCGCTGACTTAAGTACGAGAAGAGTGAATCTTCTAAGAGATTGTGGTTTGAGCGGCTCCTGAGATACCAGTATTAGATTCCGATACACCAGTGCAGGTTTACCGTATCCCTTGGACCTTCAAATTGACCATGAAACACCGAAATTACATCGGGATTGTATACAAAAGGGATAATGACGACTTTACTACAAGAAGAGTGAATCTTCGAAGAGTTTGTGGTTTGTACGGCTCCTGGAAGACCAGTATTAAATTCCGTTGCACCAGTGCTGGTTTACTGTAACCCGTGGACCTTCACATTGACCATGAAACACAGAAATTGCATCGGGATTGAGTAGAAAAGAGACAATGCCAACTTAAGTACAATAAGAGTGAATCTTCTAAGTGTTTGTGTTTTGAGCTCCTCCTGGGACACCAGTATTAGATTCCGATGCACCAGTGCAGGTTTACTGTATCCCTTGGACCTTCACATTGACCATGACACACAGATATTGCATCAGGATATAATACAAAAGGGACAATGCCGGCTTAAGTACAAGATGAGTGAATATTGTAAGAGTTTGTGGTTTGAGGGGCCCCAGGGAGACCAGTATTAGATTCCGATGCACCAGTGCAGAATTTACTGTATCCGTTGGACCTTCACATTGACCATGAAACACAGAAATCGCAGTGCTACTGAATACATAACGGAGAATGCCGACTTAAGGACAAGAAGAGTGAATCCTCTAAGTGTTTGTGCTCTGAGCATCTCCTGGGAGACCAGTATTAGATTCCGATGCACCAGTGCCGTTTTACTGTATCCCTTGCACCTTCACATTGACCATCAAACACAGAAATTTCATCGGGAATGAATACAACTGGACAATGCCGACTTAAGTACATGAAGAGTGAATCTTCAAAGTGTTTGTGGTTTGAGCGGCTCCTGGCAGACCAGTATTAGATTCCGATGCACCAGTGCAGGTTTACTGTATCCCTTCGACCTTCACATTGATCATGAAACACAGAAATCGCATTGGGATAGAATACAGAGTACACAATGCCGACTTAAGTACAAGAACAGTGTATCTTCTAAGAGTTTGTGCCTTGAACGGCTCCTGGGAAACCAGTATTAGATTCCGATGCACCAGAGCACTTTTACTGTATCAATGGACCTTCACATTGACCGTGAAACACAGAAAACGCATTGGGATTGAATACAAAAGACACAATGCCGACTTAAAGAGAAGAATAGGAAATCTTGTAAGAGTTTGTGGTTTGATCGGCTCCTGTGAGATTAGTATTAGATTCCGATGCACCAGTGCAGGTTTACCTTATCCCTTGGACCTTCACATTGAACATGAAACACAGAAATCGCAACGGGACAGATTACAAAAAGCACAATGCCGACTTAAGTACAAGAAGAGTGAATCCTCTAAGTGTTTGTGCTTTGAGCGGCTCCTGGGAGACCAGTATTAAAAACCGATGAACCAAAGCAGTTTTAGTGTATCCCTTGGACATTCACATTGACAATTAAACACAGTAATCGCATCGGGATTGAATGCAATAGGGACAGAGCCGACTTAATTAGAAGAAGAGTGAATCATCTAAGAGATTTGGATTTGAGCGGCTCCTCGGACACCAGTATTAGATTCCGATGCACCAGTGCGGGTTTACTGTATCCCTTGGACTTTCACATTGACCATGAAACACAGAATTTGCATCGGGATTGAGTACAAATGGGACAATGCCGACTTAAGTACAAGAAGAGTGAATCTTCTAAGAGTTTGTGCTTTGAACAGCTCCTGGGACACCAGCATTAGATTACAATTCAGCAGTGCAGGTTTACTGCATCCATTGGAACTTCACATTGACCATGAAAGACAGAAATTGCATCGGGATTGAATACAAAAGGGAGAATGCCGACTTAAGTACGAGAATGGTGAATCTTCTAAGAGATTTTGGTTTGAGCGGCTCCGGGGATACCAGTATTAGATTCCGGTACACCAGTGCAGGTTTACCGTATCCCTTGGACTTTCACATTGACCATGAAACACCGAAATTACAACGGGTTTGTATACAAAAGGGATAATGACGACTTAACTACAAGAAGAGTGAATCTTCGAAGAGTTTATGGTTTCTGCGGCTCCTGGGAGACCAGTATTAGATGCCGTTGCACCAGTGCTGGTTTACTGTAACCCGTGGACCTTCACATTGACCATGAAACACAGAAATTGCATCGGGATTAAGTAGAAAAGGGGCAATGTCAACTTAAGTACAAGAAGAGTGAATCTTCTAAGTGTTTGTGTTTTGAGCATCTGCTGGGAGACCAGTATTAGATTCCGATGCACTAGTGCAGGTTTACTGTATCCCTTGGACCTTCACATTGACCATGAAACACAGAAATTGCATCAGTATATAATACAAAAGGGACAATGCTGGCTTAAGTACAAGATGAGTGAATTTTCTAAGAGTTTGTGGTTTGAGGAACCCCTGGGAGACCAATATTTGATTTCGATGGACCAGTGCAGAATTTGCTGTATCATTTGGACCTTCACATTGACCATGAAACACAGAATCGCAATGGGATTGAATACATAACGGACAATGCCGACTTAAGGACAAGAAGAGTGAATCCTCTAAGAGTTTGAGATTTGAGCGTCTCCTGGGAGACCAGTATTAGATTCTGATGCACCAGTGCCGGTTTACTGTATCCCTTGCGCCTTCACATTGACCATCAAACACAGAAATTGCATCGGGAATGAATACAAAAAGACAATGCCGACTTAAGTACATCTAAAGTGAATCTTCTAAGCGTTTGTCGTTCGAGCGGCTCCTGGCAGCCCAGTATTAGATTCCGATGCACCAGAGCACTTTTACTGTATCACTTGGACCTTCACTTTGACTGTGAAACACAGAAAACGCATTGGGATTGAATACAAAATACACAATGCCGACTTAAAAACAAGACTAGGAAATCTTGTAAGAGTATGTGGTTTGAGCGGCTCCTGTGAGACCAGTATTAGTTTGCGATGCACCAGTGCAAGTTCACTGTATCCCTTGGACCTTCACATTGACCATGAAACACAGGAATCGTAACGGGACCGATTACAAAAGGCACAATGCCGACTTAAGTACAAGAAGAGTGAATCTTCTAAGTGTTTGTGCTTTGAGCGGCTCCTGGGAGACCAGTATTAGAAACCGATGCACCAAAGCAAATTTAGTGTATCCCTTGGACATTCACATTGACCATGAAACACAGAAATCGAATCGGGGTTGAATGCAATAGGGACAATGCCGACTTAAGTAGAAGAAGAGTGAATCATCTAAGAGATTCTGATTTGAGCGGCTCCTCGGAGACCAGTACTAGATTCCGATGCACCAGTGCGGGTTTACTGTATCCCTTGGACTTTGACATTGACCATTAAACACAGAATTTGCATCGGGATTGAGTACAAATGGGACAATGCCGACTTAAGTACAAGAAGAGTGAATCTTCTAAGAGTTTGTGCTTTGAACGGCTCCTGGGAGACCAGCATTAGATTCCGATGCACCAGTGCTGGTTTAATTTATCCCTTGGACCTTCACATTGGCCATGAAACATAGGAATTGCATCAGGATATAACACAAAAGGAACAATGCCGACTTAAGTACGAGAAGAGTGAATCATCTAATGGATTGTGTTTTAGGCTTCTCCTGGGAGACAAGTATTAGATTCCGATGCAGTGGTGCAGGATTACCGTATCCCTTGGACCTTCACATTGACCATGAAACACAGAAATTGCATCGGGATTGAATACAAAAGGGACAATGCCGACATAAATACAAGAAGAGTGAATCTTCTAAGAGTTTGTGTTATGGGCTTCTCCTGCAAGAACTGTACAAGAAGAGTGAACGTAATAAGAGTTTGTGTTTTCGGCTTCTCCTGGGAGACAAGTATTAGATTCCAATGCACTAGTGCAGGATTACTGTATCCCTTGGACCTTCACATTGACCATGAAACACAGAAATTGCATCGGGATGAATACAAAAGGGACAATGCCGACATAAATACAAGAAGAGTGAATCTTCTAAGAGTTTGTGTTATAGGCTTCTCCTGCAAGACCAGTATAAGATTCCGATGCACTAGTGCAGGTTCACTGAGTCCCTTGCACCTTCACATTGACCATGAAACACAGAAATCGCAACGGGATAGATTACCAAAGGCACAATGCGACTTAAGTACAAGAAGAGTGAATCTTATTAGAGTTTGTGATTTGAGCGGCTCCTGGGAGACCAGTATTAGATTCCGATGCACCAGCGCAGGTTTACTGTATCCCTTGGACCTTCATATTGACCATGAAACACAGAATTTGCGTCGGGATTTAATACAAATGGGACAATGCCGACTTAAGTAAAAGAAGAGTGAGTCTTCTAAGGGTTTGGGGCTTGATCGGCTCGTGGAAGACCAGTATTAGATTCCGATGAACCACTGCTGGTTTACTGTATCCCTTGGACCTTAATATTGACCATGAAACACAGAAATGGCACCGGGATTGAATACAGAAGGCACAATGCCGACTTCAGTACAAGAAGAGTGAATCTTCAAGGAGTTTGTGGTTTGTGCGGCTCCTGGGAGACCAGTATTAGATTCCGATGCACCAGTGCAGGTTTACTGTATCCCTTGGACCTTAACATTGACGATGAAACACAGAAATAGCATCGGGATATAATTAAAAAGGGACAATGACGACTTAAGTACAATATGAGTGAAACTTCTAAGACATTGTGGTTTGAGCGGCTCCTGGGAGGCCAGTATAAGATTCCGATGCAGGTTTACTGAATCCATTGGAACTTCACATTGACCATGAAACATAGTAATTGCATCGGGATTGAATACTAAAGGGAGAATGAAGACTTAAGTACGAAAAGAGTGAATCATCTAAGAGATTGTGGTTTGAGCTTCTCCTGGGATACCGGTATAAAATTCCGATACACCAGTGCAGGTTTACCGCATCCCTTGGACCTTCACATTGACCATGAAACACCGAAAATACATCGGGATTGTATATAAAATGGATAATGACGACTTAACTACAAGAAAAGTGAATCTTCTAAGATCTTGTGGTTTGTGCGGCTCCTGGGAGACCAGTATTAGATTCCGTTGCACCAGTGCTGATTTACAGCAACACGTGGACCATCACATTGACCATGAAACACAGAAATTGCATCGGGATTGAATAGAAAAGGGACAAAGCCGATTTAAGGACAAGAAGAGTGAATCTTTTAAGAGTTTTCGCTTTGAGCTTCTCCTGGGAGACCAGTATTAGATTCCGATGCACCAGTGCAGAATTTACTGTATCCCTTGGACCTTCACATGGACCATGAAACACAGAAATCGCAATGGGATTGAATACATAACCGACAATGCCGACTTAAGGACAAGAAGAGTGAATCTTCTAAGAGTCTGTGCTTTGAGCATCTCCTGGGAGACCAGTATTAGATTCCGATGCACCAGTGCCGGTTTACTGTATCCCTTGCACCATCACATTGACCATCAAACACAGAAATATCATCGGGAATGAATACAAAAGGACAATGCCGACTTAAGTACAAGAAGAGTGAATCTTGTAAGTGTTTGTGGTTTGAGCGGCTCCTGGCAGACCAGTATTAGATTCCGATGCACCAGTGCCGGTTTTCTGTATCCCTTGGACCTTCACATTGATAATGAGACACAGAAATCGCATTGGGATTGAATACAAAAGACACAATGCCGACATAAGTACAAGAACAGTGAATCTTCTTAGAGTTTGTGCCTTGAACGTCTCCTGGGAGACCAGCATTAGATTCCAATACACCAGTGCACTTTTACTGAATCCCTTGGACCCTCTCATTGACCATGAAACACAGAAAACGCATTGGAATTGAATACAAAAGACACAATTCCGACTTAAAGACAAGAATAGGAAATCTTGTAAGAGTTTGTGGTTTGAGCGGCTCCTGGGAGACCAGTATTAGATTCCAATGCACCAGGGAAGGATTACTGTATCCCATGGAACTTCACATTGACGATAAAACACAGAAATTGCATCGGGATATAATACAAAAGGGACAATGCCGACTTAAGTACAAGAAGATTGAATCTTCTAAGAGTCTGTGGTTTGAGCGGCTCCTAGGAGACCTGTATTAGATTCCGATGCACCAGTGTCGGTTTACTGTATCCCATGCACCATCACATTGACCATGAAACACAGAAATTGCATTGGGATTGAATACAAAAGAAACAGTGCCGACTTAAGTAAGAGAAGAGTGAATCCTCTAAGAGGGTGTGGTTTGAGCGGCTCCTGGGAGACCAGTATTAGATTCCGATGCACCAGTGCCGAATTTACTGTATCCCTTGGACCTTCACATTGTCCATGAAACACAGAAATCGCATCAGGATTGAATACAAAAGGCACAATGCCGACTTAAGTACATGAAGAGTAAATGTTCTAAGTGTTTGTGATTAGAACGGCTCATGGGAGACCAGTATTAGATTCCGATGCACCAGTGCAGGTTTACTGTATCCCTTGCACCTTCACATTGACCATGAAACACATAAATTGCATCGGGATTGAATACAAAAGGGACAATAACGACATAGGTACAAGAAGAGTGAATCTTCTAAGAGTTTGTGCATTAGGCTTCACGTGGGAGACCAGTATTAGATTTCGATGCACCAGTGCAGGTTTACTGTATCCCTTAGACCTTCATATTGACACTGAAACACAGAATTGGTATCGGGATTGAATACAAAAGGGACAATGCCGACTTAAGTACGAGAAGCGTGAATCTTCTAAGAGATTGTGGTTAGAGCGGCTCCTGGGAGACCAGTATTAGACTCCGATGCACCAGTGCAGGCTTACTGCATCCCTTGGACCATCACATTGACCATGAAACACCGAAATTACATTGGGATTGTATACAAAAGGAACAATGACGACTTAAGTACAAGAGGAGTGAATCTTCTAAGAGTTTGTGGTTTGAGCGGCTCCTGGGAGACCAGTATTGGATTCAGATGCACCAGTGCAGGTTTACTGTATCACTTGGACCTTCACATTGACCATGGAACACCGAAATTACATTGGGATTGTACACAAAAGGGACAATGACGAATTAAGTGCAAGAAGAGGGAATCTTCTAGGAGATTGTGGTTTGAGCGGCTCCTGGGAGACCATTATTAGATTCCGATGCACCACTGCAGGTTTACTGTATCTCTTGCACCTTCACATTGTCCATGTAGTACAGAAATCGCAACGGGATACGAAGGCACAATGCCGACATAAGTTCAAGAAGAGTGAATCTTCTAAGAGTTTGTAGTTTGAGCCGCTCCTGGGAGACTAGTATTAGATTCTGATGCAACAGTGCAAACATACTGTATCCCTTGGTCCTTCACAGTTACCATGAAACAGAGAAATTGCATCATGATTGAATACAGAAGGCACAATGCCGACTTAAGTACAAGAAGAGTGAATCTTCTAAGAGTTTGTGGTTTGAGGGGCTCCTGGGAGACCAGTATTAGATTCCGATGCATCAGTGCAGGTATACTGTATCCCTTGGACCTTCACATTGACGATGAAAAACAGATATTGCATCGGGATGTAATATAAAAGGGACAATGCAGACTTAAGTACAAGAAGAGTGAATCGCCTAAGAGTTTCTGGTTTGAGCGGCTCCTGGGAGATCAGTATTAGATTCCAATGCACCAGTGCAGGTTTACTGTATCCCTTGGACCTTCACATTGACGATGAAACACGGAAATGGCATCGGGATATAATAAAAAATGGACAATGCCGACTTAAGTACAAGAAGAGTGAATCGCCTAAGAGTTTGTGGTTTGAACGGCTCCTGGAAGACTAGAATTAGATTGCGATGCAACAGTGCAGTTTTACTGTATCCCTTCGACCTTCACATTGACGATGAAACACAGAAATCGCATCGGGATTGAATGCAATAGGGACAATACCGACTTATGTACAAGAAGAGTGAATCATCTAAGAGATTGTGATTTGAGCGGCTCCTCGGAGACCAGTATTAGATTCCGATGCACCAGTGCAGGTTTACTGTATCCCTTGGATATTCACATTGACCATGAAACACAGAAATTGAATTGTGATTGAATACAAGAGAAACAATGCCGACTCAAGTACAAGAAGAGTGAATCGCCTAAGAGTTTGTGGTTTGAACGGCTCCTGGGAGACCAGTATTAGATTCCAATGCACCAGTGCAGGTTTACTGTAGCCCCTGGACCTTCACATTAACGATGAAACACAGAAATTGCATCGGGATATAACACAAAAGGGACAATCCCGACTTAAGTACAAAAAGAGTCACTCTTCTAAGAATTTGTTGTTTGAGCGGCTCCTGGGAGACCAGTATTAGAAGCCGACGCAACAAAGCAGTTTTAGTGTTTCCCTTGGACATTCTCATTGACCATGAAACACAGAAATCGCATCGGGATTGAATGCAATAGGGACAATGCAGACTTAAGTGCAAGTAGAGTGAATCATCTAAGAGATTGTGATTTGAGCGGCTCCTCATAGACCAGTATTAGATTCCGATGCACCAGTGCAGGTTTACTGTATCCCGTGAACTTTCACATTGACCATGAAACACAGATTTTGCATCGGGATTGAGTACATATGGGACAATGCCGACTTAAGTACAAGAAGAGTGAATCTTCTAAGAGTTTGTGGTTTGAGCGGCTCCTGGGAGACTGGAATTAGATTCCGATGCAACAGTGCAGTTTTATTGTATCGATTCGACCTTCACATTGACGATGAAACACAGATATTGCATCGGGATATAATACAAAAGGGACGATGCCGACTTAAGTACAAGATGAGTGAATCCTCATAGAGTTTGTGCTTTGAGCGGCTCCTGAGAGACCAGTATTAGATTCCGATGCACCAGTGCGGGTTTACTGTATCCCTTGGATATTCACATTGTCCATGAAACACAGAAATTACATTGGGATTGAATACAAGAGAAACAACGCCGACTTAAGTACAAGAAAATTGAATCTTCTAAGTGTTTGAGGTTCGAGCGGCTACTGGGGACCAGTATTAGATTCCGATGCACTAGTGCAAGTTTACAGTATCCCTTGAACCTTCACATTGACCATGAAACACAGAAATTGCATCAGGATATAATACAAAAGGGACAATGCCGACTTAAGTACAAGAAGAGTGAATCTTCTAAGTGTTTGTGCTTTGACCGGCTCCTGGGAGACCAGTTTTAGATTCCGATGCACCAGTGCATCTTTACTGTATCCCTTGGACCTTCACATTGACGACGAAACACAGAAATTGCATCGGGATTGAATACAAAAGGGACAATACCGACTTAAGTACGAGAAGAGTGAATCTTCTAAGAGATTGTGGTTTGAGCAGCTCCTGGGAGACCAGTATTAGACTCCGCTGCTCCAGTGCAGGTTTACTGTATCCCTTGGACCTTCACATTGACCATGAAACACTGAAAATACATCGGGATTGTATACAAAAGGGACAATCACGAGTTAAGTACAAGAAAAGTGAATCTTCAAAGAGTTTGTGATTTGAGCGGCTCCTGGGACACCAGTATTAGATTCAGATGGACCAGTGCAGGTTTACTGTATCTCTTGCACCTTCACATTGACCATGTAACACAGAAATCGCAAGGGGATAGAAAGGCACATTGCCGACTTATGTACAAGAAGGGCGAATCTTGTAAAAGTTTGAGGTTTTAGCGGCTCCTGGGAGACCAGCATTTGATTCCAATGCAGCAGTGCACGTTCACTGTATCAAATGGACCTTCACATTGACCATGAAACACCGAAATCCCATCGGAATTTAATACAAAAGACACAATGCTGACTTAAGTACAAGAAGAGTGAATCTTCTAAGAGTTTGTGGTTTGAGCGGCTCCTGGGACACCAGTATTAGATTCCGATGCACCAGTGCAGGTTTACTGTATCCCTTGGACCTTCACATTGACCATGAAACACTGAAAATACATCGGGATTGTATACAAAAGGGACAATCACGAGTTAAGTACAAGAAAAGTGAATCTTCAAAGAGTTTGTGATTTGAGCGGCTCCTGGGACACCAGTATTAGATTCCGATGCACCAGTGCAGGTTTACTGTATCCCTTGGACCTTCACATTGACCATGAAACACAGAAATTGCATCGGGATTGAATACATAACGGACAATGCCGACTTAAGTACAAGAAGAGTGTATCTTCTAAAAGTTAGTGGTTTGACCGGCCCCTGGGAGACCAGAATCAGATTCAGATTGTCCAGTGCAGGTTAACTGTATCCCATGGACCTTCACATTTACCATGAATCACAGAAATCGCATTTGGATTTAATACAAAAGGCACAATGCCGACATAAGGACCAGAAGAGTGAATCTTCTAAGAGTTTGTGATTTGTGCGGCTCCTTGGAGACTAGTATTAGATTCCGATGCAACAGTGGAGGTATACTGTGTCACTTGGTCCTTCACAGTTACCATGAAACACAGAAATTGCATCGGGATTGAATAAAGAAGGCACAATGCCGACATAAGTACAAGAAGAGTGAATCTTCTAAGATTTTGTGGTTTGAGCGGCTCCTGGGAGACCAATATTAGATCCCGATGCACCAATGCAGGTTTACTGTATCCGTTGGACCTACACATTGACGATGAAACACAGAAATTGCATCGGGATATAATGTAAAAGGGACAATGCCGACTTAAGTACAAGAAGAGTGAAACGCCTAAGAGTTTGTGGTTTGAGCGGCTCCTGGGTGACCAGTATTAGGTTCCAATGCACCAGTGCAGGTTTACTGTATCCCTTGGACCTTCACATTGACGATGAAACACAGGAATTGCATAGGGATATAATACAAAATGGACAATGCCGACTTAAGTACAAAAAGAGTGACTCTTCTAAGAATTTGTTGTTTGAGCGGCTCCTGGGAGACCAGTATTACATTCCTGTGCCCCAGTCCTGGTTTACTGTATCCCTTGAACCTTCACATTGACCATGAAACACAGAAATCGCTTTGGGATTGAATACAAAAGGGACCATGCCGACATAAGGACAAGAAGAGTGAATCTTCTAAGAGTTAGTGCTTTGAGCGGCTCCTGGGAGACCAGTATTAGAAACCGATGCACCAAAGCAGTTGTAGTGTATCCCTTGGACATTCACATTGACCATGAAACACAGAAACTGCATCGGGATTGAATGCAATACGGACAATGCCGACTTAAGTACAAGAAGAGTGAATCATCTAAGAGAATGTGATTTGTCCGGCTCCTCGGAGACCAGTATTTGATTCCGATGCACCAGTGCAGGTTTACTGTATTCCGTGAACTTTCACATTGACCATGAAACACAGAATTTGCATCAGGATTGAGCACAAATGGGACAATGCCGACTTAAGTACAAGAAGAGTGAATCTTCTAAGAGTTTGTGGTTTGAGCGGCTCCTGGGAGACCAGCATTACAACCCGATGCACCAGTGCAGGTTTACTGTATCCCTTGGACCTTCACATTGACGAAGAAACAGAGAAATGGCATCGGGATGTATTATAAAAGGGACAATGGCGACTTCAGTACAAGATGAGTGAATCGCCTAAGAGTTTCTGGTTTGAGCGGCTCCTGGGAGACCAGCATTAGACCCCGATGCTCCAGTGCAGGTTTACTGTATCCCTAGGACCTTCACATTGACCATGATACACTGAAATTACATCGGGATTGTATACAAAAGGGACAATGACCAGTTAAGTACAAGAAGAGTGAATCTTCAAAGAATTTGTGATTTCAGCGGCTCCTGGGAGACCAGTATAAGATTCAGATGCAGCAGTGCAGGTTTACTGTATCCCTTGGATCTTCACATTGACCATGAAACACCGAAATCCCATCGGGATTGAATACAAAAGACACAATGCAGACTTAAGTACAAGAAGAGTGAATCTTCTAAGAGTTTGTGGTTTGAGCGGGTTCTGGGAGACCAGTATTAGATTCCGATGCACCAGTGCAGGTTTACTGTATCCCTTGGACATTCACATTGACCATGAAACACAGAAATTGCATCGTGTTTGAATACATAACGGACAATGCCGACCTAAGTACAAGAAAAGTGAATCATCTAAAAGTTTGTGGTTTGAGCGACCCCTGGGAGACCAGTAACAGATTCAGATTGACCAGTGCAGGTTTACTGTACCCCATGGACCTTTACATTGACCATGAAACACACAAATCGCATTTGGACTTAATACAAATGGCACAATGCCGAAATAAGGACCAGAACAGTGAATCTTCTAAGAGTTTGTGATTTGAACGGCTCCTGGGAGACCAGTATTAAATTCCGATGCACCAGTGCAGGTTTACTGTATCCCTTGGACCTTCACATTGACAATGAAACACAGAAATGGCATCGGAATATAATATAAAAGGGACAATGCCGACTTGAGTACGAGAACAGCGAATCTTCTAAGAGATTGTGGTTTGAGCAGCTCCTGGGAGACCAGTATTAGACTCCGATGCTTCAGTGCAGGTTTACTGTATCCCTTGGACCTTCACATTGACCATGAAACACTGAAATTACATCGGGATTGTATACAAAAGGGACAATCACGAGTTAAGTACAAGAAGAGTGATTCTTCAAAGAGTTTGTGATATGAGCGGCTCCTGGGAGACCAGTATTACATTCAGATGGACCAGTGCAGGTGTACTGAATCCCTTGGACCTTCGCATTGACCATAAATCACTGAAATTACATCGGGATTGTATACAAAAGGGACAATGACCAGTTAAGTACAAGAAGAATGAATCCTCAAAGAATTTGTGATTTGAGCGGCTCCTGGGAGACCAGTATAAGATTCAGATGCACCAGTGCAGGTTTACTGTATCCCTTGGACTTTCAAATTGACCATGAAACACCGAAATTATATTGGGATTGTATACAAAAGAGACAATGACGACTTAAGTACAAGAATAGTGAATCGTTTAGTAGATGGTGGTTTGAGCGACTCCTGGGAGGCCAGTATTAGATTCCGATGCACAACTGCAGGTTTACTGTATCTTTTGCACCTTCACATTTTCCATGTAACGCAGAAATGGCAACGGGATAGAAAGGCACAATGCCGACTTATGTACAAGAAGAGTGAATCATCTAAGACAATGTGATTTGAGCGGCTCCTCGGAGACCAGTATTAGATTCCGATGCACCAGTGCAGGTTTACTGTATTCCGTGAACTCTCACATTGACCATGAAACACAGAATTTGCATCGGGATTGTGTACAAATGGGACAATGCCGACTTAAGTACAAGAAGAGTGAATCTTCTAAGAGTTTGTGGTTTGAGCGGCTCCTGGGAGACTAGTATTAGATTCCGATGCTACAGTGCAGGTTTACTGTATCCCTTGGACCTTCACATTGACCATGAAACACAGAAATTGCATTGGGATTGAATACAAGAGAAACAATGCCGACTTAAGAACAAGGAGAGTGAATCTTCTAAGAGTTTGTGGTTTGAGCGTCTCCTGGGAGACCAGTATTAGATTCCCATCACCAGTACAGGATTACTGTATCCCTTTTACCTTCACATTGACGATGAAACACAGAAATTGTATCAGGTAATACAAAAGGGAGAATGCCGACTTAAGTAGAAGAAGAGCGAATCTTCTAAGAGTTTATAGTTTGAGCGGCTCCTGGGGGAGGAATATTAGATTCCGATGCATCAGTGCAGGTTTACTGTATCCCTTGGACCTTCACATTGAGCATGAATCGCAAAAATTGCTTTGGGAATGAATACAAAAGATACAGTGCCGACTTAAGTAAGAGAAGGGTGAAACGTCTAAGAGTTTGTGGTTTGAGCGGCTCCAGGGAGACCAGTATTAGATTCCGATGCATCAGTGCAGAATTTACTCTATCCCTTGGTCTTTCACATTGTCCATGAAACACAGAAATCGCAACAGGATTGAATACAAAAGGGACAATGCCGGCTTAAGTACGAGAAGAGTGATTCTTCTAAGAGATTGTGGTTGGAGCGGCTCCTGGGAGACCAATATTAGATTCCGATGCACCAGTTCAGGTTTACTGTACCCCTAGGACCTTCACATTGACCATGAAACACAGAAATTGCATCATGATTGAATACAAAACGGACAATGCCGACATAAGTACAAGAAGAGGGAATCTACTAAGAGTTTGTGCTTTAGGCTTCTCCTGGGGAACCAGTATTAGATTCCGATGCACTAGTGCAGGTTTTCTGTATCCCTTGGACAATCACATTGTCCATGAAACACAGAAATTGCATCGGTATTGGAAAAAAAAGGGACTATGCTGACATAAGTACTAGAAGAGTGAATCTTATAAGAGTTTGAGTTTTAGGATTCTCCGTGGAGACCAGTATTTGATTCCGATGCACTGGTGCAGGTTTACTGTGTCCCTTGGACCTTCACATTGACCATGAAACACAGAAATTGCATCAGGATATAATACAAAAGGCACAATGCGCCTTAAGTACAAGGAGAGTGAATCCTCTAAGAGTTTGTGGTTTGAGCGGTTCCTGGGAGACCAGTATTAGATTCCGATGCACCAGTGCAGGTTTAGTGTATCCCTTGGATATTCACATTGACCAAGAAACACAGAATTTGAGTCGGGATTGAATACAAATGGGACAATGCCGTCTTAGACACAAGAAGAGTGAGTCTTCTAAGGGTTTGTGGATTGAGCGGCTCGTGGGAGACCAGTATTAGATTCCAATGCACCAGTGCACGTTTACTGTATCCCCTGGACATTCACATTGGCGATGAAACACAGAAATTGCATCGGGATGTAATACAAAAGGGACAATGCCGACCCAAGTATAAGAAGGGTAAATCTTCTAAGAATTTGTTGTTTGAGCGGCTCCTGGGGGACCAGTATTAGAATCCGATGCAACAGTGCAGGGTTACTGTATCCCTTCGACCATCACATTGACAATGAAATACAGATATTGCATCGGGATATATTACAAAAGGGACAATGCCGACTCAATTATAAGAAGAGTGAATATTCATAGAGTTTGTGCATTGAGCGGCTCCTGGGAGACCAGTATTAGTTTCCGATGCACCAGTGCAGGTTTACGGTATCCCTTGGACCTTCAAATTGACCATGAAACACAGAAATTGCATCGGGTAATACAAAAGGGACAATGCCGACTTAAGTACAAGAAGAGTGAAGCTTCTAAAAGTTTGTGATTTGAGCAGCTCCTGGGAGACCAATATTAGAATCCGATGCACCAGTGCAGGTTTCCTGTATCCCTTGGACCTTCACATTGGCATTAAACACAGAATTTGCATTGGGATTGAATACAAAAGAAACCATGCCGACTTACGTACAAGAAGAGTGAATCTTCTGAGAGTTTGTGGTTTGAGCGGCTCCTGGGAGACCAGTATTAGATTCCGATGCACCAGTGCAGTTTTAATGTATCCCTTGGACCTTCACATGGACCATGAAACACAGAAATTGCATCGGGATTGAATACAAAATGGACAATGCCGATATAAGTACGAGAAGAGTGAATCTTCTAAGAGATTGTGGTTTGAGCGGCTCCTGCGAGAGCAGTATTAGATTCCGATACACCAGTGCATGTTTACTGTATCCCTTGGACCAACACATTGACAATGAAACACAGAAATTGCGTTGGGATTGAATACAAAAGAAACAATGCCGACTTAAGTACAAGAAGAGGGAATCTTCTAAGAGTTTGTGGTTTGAGCGACTCCTGGGAGACCAGTATTACATTCCCATGCACCAGTGCCGGTTTACTGTATCGCATGGACCTTCACATTGACGATGAAACACAGAAGTTGCATCGGCTAATACAAAAGGGACAATGCAGACTTATGTACAAGAAGAGTGAAGCTTCTAAATGTTTGTGCTTTGAGCTGCTCCTGGGAGACCAGTATTAGAATCTGATGCACCAGTACACGCTTCCTGTAACCCTTGGACCTTCACATTGACAATGAAACACAGAAATTGCATCGGCTAATACAAAAGGGACAATGCAGACTTATGTACAAGAAGAGTGAAGCTTCTAAATGTTTGTGCTTTGAGCTGCTCCTGGGAGACCAATATTAGATTCAGATGCACCAGTGCTGGTTAACTGTATCCCTTGGACCTTCACATTGACCATGAAACACAGAAATTGCATTGGTATTGAATACAAAAGGGACAATGACGAATTAAGTACAATAAGAGTGAATTTTCTAAGAGTTTATGTTTTTAGCTTCTTCTGGGAGACCAGTATTAGATTCCAATGCACTAGTGTTGGTTTACAGTATCTCTTGGACCTTCACATTGACCATGAAACACAGAAATTGCATCAGGATATATTACAAAAGGGACAATGCGGACTTAAGTACAAGAAGAGTGAATCTTCTAAGAGTTTGTGCTTTGACCGGCTCCTGGGAGACCAGTATTAGATTCCTCTGCACCAGTGCAGGTTTACTGGATCCCTTGGACCTTCACATTGACCATGAAACACAGAAATCGAAAAGGGATTGATTACAAAAGACACAATGCCGACTTAAGTACGATAGGAGTGGATCTTGCAAGAGTTTGTTGTTTGAGCGGCTTCTGGGAGACCAGTACTAGATTCAGATGCACCAGTGCGGGTTTAGTGTATCCCTTGGATATTCACATTGACCAAGAAACAAAGAAATCGCATCTGGATTGAATACAATAGGGACAATGCCGACTAAAGTACAAGAAGAGTGAATCTTCTAAGAGTTAGTGTTTTGACTGGCTCCTGGGAGACCAATATTAGATTCCAATGTACCAGTGTAGGTTAACTGTATCCCTTCGACCTTCACATTGACCATGAAACACAGAAATTGCATTGGGATTGAATACAAAAGAAGCAATGCCTACTTAAGTACAAGATGAGTGAATCTTCTATGAGTTTGTGGTTTGAGAGACTCCTGGGAGACCAGTATTATATTCCCATGCACCAATGCAGGTTTACTGTATCCTTTGGACCTTCGATTGACGATGAAATACAGAAATTGCATCGGGTAATACAAAAGGGACAATGCCGACTTAAGTACAAGAAGAGTGAATTTTCATAGAGTTTGTGCATTGTGCGCCTCCTGGGAGGCCAGTATTAGTTTCCGATGCACCATTGCAGGTTTACTGTATCCCTTGAACCTTCAAATTGACCATGAAACACAGAAATTACATTGGGATTGAATACAAAAGAAACAATGCCGACTTAAGTAAAAGAAGAGGGAATCTTCTAAGAGTTTGTGGTTTGAGCGACTCCTGGGAGACCAGTATTACATTCCCATGCACCAGTGCCGGTTTACTGTATCGCATGGACCTTCACATTGACGAGGAAACACAGAAGTTGCATCGGCTAATACAAAAGGGAGAATGCAGACTTATGTACAAGAAGAGTGAAGCTTCTAAATGTTTGTGCTTTGAGCTGCTCCTGGGAGACCAGTATTAGAATCCGATGCACCAGTACACGTTTCCTGTATCCCTTGGACCTTCACATTGACAACGAAACACAGATATTGCATCGGCTAATACAAAAGGGACAATGCAGACTTATGTACAAGAAGAGTGAAGCTTCTAAATGTTTGTGCTTTGAGCTGCTCCTGGGAGACCAGTATTAGAATCCGATGCAACAGTACAGGTTTCCTGTATCCCTTGGACCTTCACATTGACCATGAAACACAGAAATTGCATTGGGATTGAATACGAAAGAAACAATGCCGACTTAAGTACAAGAAGAGTGAATCTTCTAAGAGTTTGTGGTTTGAGCGGCTCCTGGGAGACCAGTATTAGATTCCGATGCACCAGTGCAGATTTAATGTATCCCTTGGACCTTCACATTGACCATGAGACACAGAAATTGCATCGGGATTGAATACAAAAAGGACAATGCCGATATAAGTACGAGAAGAGAGAATCTTCTAAGAGATTGTGGTTTGAGCGGCTCCTGGGAGAGCAGTATTAGATTCCGATACACCAGTGCATGTTTACTGTATCCCTTGCACCTTCACATTAACAATGAAACACAGAAATTGCATTGGTATTGAATACAAAAGGGACAATGAAGACTTAAGTACAATAAGAGTGAATCTTCTAAGACTTTCTGTTTTTAGCTTCTCCTGGGAGACCAGTATTAGATTCCGATGCACCAGTGCATGTTAACTGTATCCCTTCGACCTTCACATTGACCATGAAACACAGAATTTGCATCGGTATTGAGTACAAATGGGACAATGCCGACTTAAGTACAAGAAGAGTGAGTCTTTAAAGAGTTTAGGTTTGACCGGCTCCTGGGAGAACTGTATTAGATTCCGGTGCACCAGTGCAGGTTAACTGTATCCCTTCGACCTTCACATTGACCATGAAACACAGAAATTGTATCGGGTAATATAAAAGGGAGAATGCCGACTTAAGTACGAGAAGAGTGAAGCTTCTAAGTGTTTGTGACGTGAACGGCTCCTGGGAAACCAGTATTAGATTCCGATGCACCAGCGCAGAATTTACTGTATCCCTTGGACCTTCACATTGACCATGAAACACAGAATTCGCATCAGGATTGAATACAAAAGGCACCATGACGGCTCAAGTATATGATGAGGAAGTGTTCTACGGGTTTGTGATTACAATGGCTCCTGGGAGACCAGTATTAGATTCCGATGCACCAGTGCAGATTTACTGTATCCCTTGGACCCTCACATTGACAATGAAACACAGAAATTGCATCAGGATAGAATACAAAAGGGACAATCCCGACATAAGTACAAGAAGAATGTATCTTCTAAGAGTTTATGTTTTAGGCTTCTCCTGGGAGACCAGTATTAGATTCCGATGCACTACAGCAGGTTTACTGTGTCCCTTGGACCTTCACATTGACTATGAAACACAGAAATTGCATCAGGATATAATACAAAAGGTACAACGCCGACTTAAGTACAAGAAGAGTGAATCTTCTAAGATTTAGTGCTTTGACCGGCTCCTGTGAGACCAGTATTAGATTTCGATGCAGCAGTGCAGGTGTACTGTATCCCTTGGACCTACACGTTGACCATGAAACACAGAATTTGCATCGGGATTGAGTACAAATGGGAAAATGCAGACTTAAGTACAAGAAGAGTGAATCTTCTAAGAGATTGTGGTTTGGGCGGCTCCTGGGAGGCCAGTATTAGATTCCGATGCACCAGTGCTGGTTTACTGTATCCCTTGGACCTTCACATTGACCATGAAACAACGAAATTACATCGGGATTGTATACAAAGGGGACAATGACGACTTAAGTACAAGAAGAGTGAATTTTCTAAGAGTTTATGGTTTGAGCGGCTCCTGGGAGACCAGTATTAGATGCCGATGCACCAGTGCTGGTTAACTGTATCCCTTGGACCTTTAAATTGACCATGAAACACAGAAATTGCATTGGCATTGAATACAAAAGGGACAATGTCGACCTAAGTACAAGAAAAGTGAATCTTCTAAGAGTTTGTGTTTTGAGCTTCTTCTGGGAGACCAGTATTAGATTCCGATGCACTAGTGCAGGTTTACAATATCCCTTGGACCTTCACATTGAGGATCAAACACAGAAATTGTATCAGGTAATACAAAAGGGACAATGCCGACTTAACTAGAAGAAGAGAGAATCTTCTAAGAGTTTATGGTTTGAGCGGCTCCTGGGAGAGCAGTATCAGATTCCGATGCACCAGTGCCAGGTTTACTGTATCCCTTGGACCTTCACATTGACCATGAATCACAAAAATTGCATTGGGAATGAATACAAAAGAAACAGTGCCGACTTAAGTAAGAGAAGGGTGAAACGTCTAAGAGTTTGTGGTTTGAGCGGCTCCTGGGAGACCAGTATTAGATTCCGATGCATCAGTGCAGAATTTACTGTATCCCTTGGTCTTTCACATTGACCATGAAACACAGAAATCGCATCTGAATTGAATACAAAAGGTAGAATGCCGACTTAAGTACAAGAAGAGTGAATCTTCTAAGAGTTAGTGTTTTGACCGGCTCCTGAGAGACCAGTATTAGATTCCGATGTACCAGTGCAGGTTAACTGTATCCCTTGGACCTTCACATTACCATGAAACACAGAAATTGCATTGGAATTGAATACAAAAGAAGCAATGCCTACTTAAGTACAAGAAGAGTGAATCTTCTAAGAGTTTGTGATTTGAGAGACTCCTGGGAGACCAGTATTAGATTCCGATGCACCAGCGCAGAATTTACT
This sequence comes from Schistocerca serialis cubense, assembly GCF_023864345.2. NCBI lineage: Eukaryota > Metazoa > Arthropoda > Insecta > Orthoptera > Acrididae > Schistocerca > Schistocerca serialis. The sequence continues at coordinate 7,629,906 of NW_026047592.1, forward strand.
GTATCCCTTGGACCTTCACATTGAACATGAAACACAGAATTCGCATCTGGATTGAATACAAAAGGAACCATGACGGCTCAAGTACATGATGAGTAAATGTTCTAAGGGTTTGTGGTTAGAACGGCTCCTGGGAGACCAGTATTAGATTCCGATGCACCAGTGCAGGTTAACTGTATCCCTTCGACCTTCACATTGACCATGAAACACAGAATTAGCATCGGGATTGAGTACAAATGGGACAATGCCGACTTAAGTACAAGAAGAGTGAATCTTTAAAGAGTTTATTCTTTGACAGGCTCCTGGGAGACCTGTTTTAGATTCCGATGCACCAGTGCAGGTTTACTGGATCCCTTGGACCTTCACATCGACCATGAAACACAGAAATCGCAACGGGATTGATTACAAAAGACACAATGCCGACTTAAGTACGAGAAGAGTGAATGTTCTAAGAGTTTGTGGTTTGAGCGGCTTCTGGGGTACCAGTATTAGATTGAGATGCTCCAGTGCAGGTTTAGTGTATCCCTTGCATATTCACATTGACCGAGAAACACAGAAATCGCATCTGGATTGAAAAAAAAAGGTACAATGCTGACTGAAGTACAGGAATAGTGAATCTTCTAAAATTTAGTGTTTTGACTGGCTCCTGGGAGACCAGTATTAGATTCCGATCTACCAGTGCAGGTTAACTGTATCCCTTCGACCTTCACATTGACCATGAAACACAGAAATTGCTTTGGGATTGTATACAAAAGGAGCAATGCCTACTTAAGTACAAGAAGAGTGAATCTTCTAAGAGTTTGTGGTTTGAGAGACTCCTGGGAGACCAGTAATATATTCCCATGCACCAATGCAGGTTTACTGTATCCCTTGGACCTTCACATTGACGATGAAACACAGAAATTGCATCGGGTAATACAAAAGGGACAATGCCGACTTAAGTTTGAGAAGAGTGAAGCTTCTAAGGCTTTGTGACTTGAACGGCTCCTGGGAGACCAGTATTAGATTCCGATGCACCAGCGCAGAATTTACTGTATCCCTTGGACCTTTACATTGACCATGAAACACAGATTCCGCATCAGGATTGAATACAAATGGCACCATGACGGCTCAAGTACATGATGAGAAAATGTTCTAAGGGTTTGTGATTAGAAAGGCTCCTGGGAGACCAGTATTAGATTCCGATGCACCAGCGCATAATTTACTGTATCCCTTGGACCTTCACATTGAACATGAAACACAGAATTCGCATCTGGATAGAATACAAAAGGTACAAGCCCCAAATAAGTACAAGAAGAATGAATCTTCTAAGAGTTTATGTTTTAGGCTTCTCCTGGGAGACCAGTATTAGATTCCGATGCACTACTGCAGGTTCACTATGTCTCTTGGACCTTCACATTGACTATGAAACACAGAAATTGCATCAGGATATAATACAAAAAGGACAATGCCGACTTAAGTACAAGATGATTGAATCTTCAAAGATTTTGTGCTATGACCGGCTCCTGTGAGACCAGTAATAGATTTCGATGCAGCAGTGCAGGTTTACTGTATCCCTTGGACCTACACGTTGACCATGAAACACAGAATTTGCATCGGGATTGAGTACAAATGGGACAATGCCGACTTAAGTACAAGAAGAGTGAATCTTCTAAGAGTTTGTGGTTTGAGCGGCTCCAGGGAGATTAGTATTAGAAACCGATGCACCAAAGCAGTTGTAGTGCATCCCTTGGTCATTCACATTGACCATGAAACACAGAAATAGCATCGGAATTGAATACTAAAGGGAGAATGCCGACTTAATTACGAGAAGAGTAAATCTTCTAAGAGATTGTGGTTTGAGCGGCTCCTGGGAGACCAGTATTAAATTCCAATGCACCAGTGCATGTTCAGTATATCCCTTGGACCTTCACATTGACCATGAAACACTGAAATTGTATCGGGATTGAATACAGAAGGGACAATGCCGACTTAAGTACAAGAAGATTGAATCCTCTAAGAGTTTATGGTTTGAGCGGCTCCTGGGAGACCAGTATTAGATGCCGATGCACCAGTGCTGGTTAACTGTATCCCTTGGACCTTTAAATTGACCATGAAACACAGAAATAGCATTGGGATTGAATACAAAAGGAACAATGTCGACTTAAGTACAAGAAGAGTGAATCTTCTAAGAGTTTGTGTTTTGAGCTTCTCCTGGGAGACCAGTATTAGATTCCGATGCACTAGTGCAGGTTTACAGTATCCCTTGGACCTTCACATTGACGATGAAACACAGAAATTGCATCAGGTAATACAAAAGGGACAATGCCGACTTAAGTAGAAGAAGAGCGAATCTTCTTAGAGTTTACGGTTTGAGCGGCTCCTGGGAGAGCAGTATTAGATTCCGATGCACCAGTGCAGGTCTACTGTATCCCTTGGACCTTCACATTGACCATGAAACACAGAATTGCATTGGGATTGAATACAAGAGAAACAATCCCGACTTAAGTACAAGGAGAGTGAATCTTCTAAGAGTTTGTGGTGGGAGCGTCTCCTGGTAGACCAGTATTAGATTCCCATGCACCAGTATAGGATTACTGTATCCCTTGGACCTTCACATTGACGATGAAACACAGAAATTGCATCAGGTAATACAAAAGGGACAATGCCGACTTAAGTAGAAGAAGAGCGAATTTTCTAAGAGTTTATGGTTTGAGCGGCTCCTGGGAGAGTAGTATTTGGTTCCGATGCACCAGTGCAGGTTTACTGTATCCCTTGGACCTTCACATTGACAATGAATCACAAAAATTGCATTGGGATTGAATACAAATGAAACAGTGCCGACTTAAGTAAGAGAAGGGTGAAACGTCTAAGAGTTTGTGGTTTGAGTGGCTCCTGGGAGACCAGTATTAGATTCCGATGCATCAGTGCAGAATTTACTGTATCCCCTGGTCTTTCACATTGACCATAAAACACAGAAATCGCATCTGGATTGAATACAAAAGGGACAATGCCGACTTAAGTACAAGAAAAGTGAATCTTCTAAGATTTAGTGATTTGACCGGCTCCTGGGAGACCAGTATTAGATTCCGATGTACCAGTGCAGGTTAACTTTTTCCCGTCGACCTTCACATTGACCATGAAACACAGAAATTGAATTGGGATTGAATACAAAAGAAGCAATGCCTACTTAAGTACAAGAAAGATGAATCTTCTTTGAGTTTGTGATTTGAGAGACTCCTGGGAGACCAGTATTAGATTCCGATGCACCAGCGCAGAATTTAATGTATCCCTTGGACCTTCACATTGACCATGAAACACAGAATTCGCATCAGGATTGAATACAAAAGGAACCTTGACGGCTCAAGTACATGATGGGTAAATGTTCTAAGGGTTTGTGATTAGAACGGCTCCTGGGAGACCAGTATTAGATTCCGATGCACCAGTGCAGGTTAACTGTATCCCTTCGACCTTCACATTGACCATGAAACACAGAATTTGCATCGTGATGAGTACAAATGTGACATTGCCGACTTAAGTCAAAGAATAGTGAATCTTCTAAGAGTTCGTGGTTTGAGCGGCTCGTGGGAAACCAGTATTAGATTTCGAAGCACCAGTGCAGGTTTACTGTATCGCTTGGCCCTACACATTGACCATGAAAAATAGAAATTGCATCGGGATTGAATACAAAAGGGACAATGCCGACATAAGTACAAGAAGTGTGAATCTTCTAAGAGTTTGTGTTTTAGGCTTCTCCTGGGGGACCAGTATTAGATTCCGATGCACTAGTGCAGGTTCACTGCGTCCCTTGGACCTTCACATTTACCATGAAACAATGAATTAGCATTAGGATATAATACAGAAAGCGACAATGCCTGCTTAAATACAAGAAGAGTGAATCTTCTAAGAGTGTGTGGTTTGAGCGGCTCCTGGGAGACAAGTATTACATTCCAATGCACCAGTTCAGGTTTAGTGTATCCCTTGGATATTCACATTGACCAAGAAACACAGAAATCGCATCTGGATTGAATAAAAAGAGACAATGCCGACTTAAGCACAAGAAGAGTGAATATTCTAAGAGTTTGTGGTTTGAGCTGCTTCTGGGAGACCAGTATTAGATTCAGATGCACCAGTGCATGTTTAGTGTATCCCTTGGACATTCAGATTGACCATGAAATAAAGAAATCGCATCGGGATTGAATCCAATAATGACAAAGCCTTCATAAGTACAAGAAGAGTGAATCATCTAAGAGTTTGTGATTTGAGCGGCTCCTCGGAGACCAGTATTAGAATCCGATGCACCAGTGCAGGTTCACTGTGTCCCTTGGACCTTCACATTGACCAAGAAACACAGAAATTGCAACGTGATTGAATACAAAAGGGACAATGCCGACATATGAACACGAAGAGTGAATCTACTAAGTGTTTGTGTTTTAGGCTTCTCCTAGGAGACCAGTATTAGATTCCGATGTACCAGTGAAGGTTTACTGTAACACTTGGACCTTCACAATGACCATGAAACACAGAAATAGCATCGGGATTGAATACAAACGGGACAATGCCGACTTAAGTACGAGAAGAGTGAATCTTTTAAGAGATTGTGGTTTGAGCGGCTCCTGGGGGACCGGAATTAGCTTCCGATGCACCCGTGCAGGTTTACTGTACCCCTTGGACCTTCACATTGACCAAGAAACACAGAAATTGCAACGTGATTGAATACAAAAGGGACAATGCCGACATATGAACACGAAGAGTGAATCAACTAAGTGTTTGTGTTTTAGGCTTCTCCTGGGAGACCAGTATTAGATTCCGATGTACCAGTGCAGGTTTACTGTAACACTTGGACCTTCACATTGACCACGAAACACAGAAATTGCACCAGGATATAATTCAAAAGGGACAATGATGACATAAGTACAAGATGAGTGAATCTTCTAAGAGTTTGTGATTTGACCGGCTCCTGGGAGGCCAGTATTAGATTTCGATGCACCAGTGCAGATTTACTACATCCCTTGGACCTTCATATTGACCATGAAACACAGAATTTGCGACGGGATTGAATACAAATGGGACAATGCCGACTTATGCACAAGAAGAGTGAAACTTCTAAGAGTTTGTGGTTTGAGCGGCTCCTGGGAGACCAGTATTAGATGTCGATGCACCAGTGCAGTTTTGCTGTATCTCTTGGACCTTCACAGAGACCGTGAAACACATAAGTTGCTTCGGGATTGATTACAAAAAGGACAATGCCGACATAAGTACAAGAAGAGTGAATCTTCTAAGAGTTTGTGATTTGAGCGGCACCTGGGAGACGATTATTGGATTCCGATGCACCCGTGCAGGTCTACTGTATCCCTAGGACCTTCACGTTGACCATAATTCACAGAAATCGCAACGGGATGGAATACAAAAGGCACAATGCCGACTTAAGTACAAGAAGACTAAATCCTTTAAGAGTTTGTGCTTTGAGCGGCTCCTCGGAGTCCAGTATTAGATTCCGATGCACCAGTGCAGGTTTACAGTATCAACTGGACCTTCACATTGACCATGAAACAACGAAATCCCATCGGGATTGAGTACAAAAGACATAATGACGACCTAAGTACAAGAAGAGTGAATCTTCTAAGAGTTTGTGGTTTGAGCGGCTCCTGGGAGACAAGTATTAGATTCCTAAGCACCAGTGCAGGTTTACTGTATCCGTTGGATACTCACATTGACGATGAAACACAGAAATTGCATCGGGATAGAATACAAAAAGGACAATGCCGACTTAAGTACAAGAAGAGTGAATCTTCTAAGAGTTTGTGATTTGAGCTGCTCCTGGGAGACCAGTATTAGATTCCGATGCAGCAGTGCAGTTTCACTGTATCAATTGGACCTTCACATAGACCATGAAACACCGAAATCCCATCGGGATTGAATACAAAAGACACAACGCCGACTTTAGTACAAGAAGAGTGAATCTTCTAAGAGTTTTTTGGTTTGAGCGGGTCCTGGCAGACCAGTATTAGATTCCAATGCACCAGTGCAGGATTACTGTATCCCATTGGCCTTCACATTGACCATGAAACACAGAAATCGCATCGGGATTGATAACAAAAGGCACCGTGCCGAAATAATAACAAGAAGAGTGAATCTTCTAAGAGTTAGTGCTTTAAGCGGCTTCTGGAAGACTAGTATTAGATTCCGATGCAACAGTGCAGGTTTATTGTATCCATTGGAACTTTACAGTTACCATGAAACACTAAAATTGCATCGGGATTGAATACACAAGGCAATATGCCGACTAAAGTATAAGAAGAGTGAATCTTCAAAGAGTTTTTTGGTATGAGCGGCTTCTGGGAGACCAGTATTAGATTCCGATGCCACAGTGCAGGTTTACTGTATCCCTTCGACATTCACATTGACGATGAAACACAGATATTGCATCGGGATATAATACAAAAGGGTCAATGCCGACTTAATAACAAGAAGAGTGAATCTTCTAATAATTTGTGGTTTGTGCGGCTCCTGGGAGACCAGTATTAGATTCCGATTCCCCAGTGCAGGTTTACTGTATCCCTTGGACCTTCACATTGACCATGAAACACCGAAATTGCATCGGGATTGAATACAAAAGGGACAATGCCGACTTAAGTACGAGAAGAGTGAATCTTCTAAGAGTTAGTGCTTTGACCGGCTCCTGGGAGACCATTATTAGATTTCGATGCACCAGTGCAGGTTTACTATATCCCTTGGATCTTCATATTGACCATGAAACACAGAATTTGCGTCGGGATTGGATACAAATGGGTCAATGCCGACTTAAGTACAAGAAGAGTGAAACTTCTAAGAGTTTGTGGTTTGAGCGGCTCCTGGGAGACCAGTATTAGATTCCGATGCACCAGTGCAGTTTTACCGTATCCCTTGGACCTTCACAGTGACCATGAAACACATAAGTTGCATCGGGATCGATTTCAAAAAGGTCAATGCCGCCTTAAGTACAAGAAGAGTGAATCTTCTAAGAGTTTGTGGTTTGAGCGGCTCCTGGGAGACGATTATTAGATTCCGACGCACCCGTGCAGGTTTACTGTATCAATTGGACCTTCACATTGACCATGAAACACAGAGATCGCATCGGGATTGAATGCAAAATGCACAATGCCGACTTAAGTACGAGAAGAGTGAATCTTCTAAGAGATTGTGGTTTGAGCGGCTCCTGGGGGACCTGTTTTAGTTTCCGATGAACCAGTGCACTTTTACTGTATCCCGTGGACCTTCACATTGACCGTGTAACACAGAAATCGCATTGGGATGAATACAAAAGACACAATGCCAACTCAAGTACAAGAAGAGTGAATCTTGTAAGAGTTTGTGGTTTGAGCGGCTCCTGGGGGACCAGTATTAGATTTCGATGCACCAGCGCATGTTTACTGTATCCCTTGGACCATCACATTGACCATGAAACACAGAAATTGCATCGGGATTCGATTCAAAATGGGGCAATGTCGACTTAAGTACAAGAATAGTGAATCTTCTTAGAGTTTGTGTTTTTAGCGGCTCCTGGGAGACCAGTATTGGATTCCGATGCACTAGTGCCGGTTTACTGCATCCCTTGGACTTTCACATTGACCATGAAACACAGAAATTGCATCGTTATTGAATACATAAAGCAGAATGCCGACTAAAGTATAAGATGAGTGAATGTTCTAAGAGTTTGTGGTTTGAGCTGCTCCTGGGAGTCCAGTATTAGATTTTCATGCACCAGTGCAGGTTTACTGTATCCCTTGGACATTCACATTGACCATGAAACACAGAAATCGCAACGCGACAGATTATAAAAAGCACAATGCCTACTTAAGTACAAGGAGAGTGAATCAGCTAAGAGATTGTGATTTCAGCGACTCCTCTGAGACCAGTATTAAATTCCAATGCAGCAGTTCAGGGTTACTGTATCCCTTGGACCTTCACAGTGACCATGAAACACATAAGGTGCATCGGGATTGATTACAAAATGGGCATTGCCGACTTAAGTACAAGAAGAGTGAATTTTCGAGGAGTTTGTGGTTTGAGCGGCTCGTGGGAGACGAGTATTAGATTCCGATGCACCAGCGCAGGTTAACTGTATCCCTTGGAGCTTCACATTGACCTTGAAACACAGAAATCGCATCGGGATAGAATACAAAATGCACAATGCCGAATTAAGTACAAAAAGTGTGAATCTTCTAAGAGTTTGTGTTTTGACCGGCTCCTGGGAGACCAGTAATAGATTCGGATGCACCAGTGCACGATTACTGTATCCCTTGGACCTTCACAGTGACCATGAAACACAGAAATCGCATTGAGATTGAGACCAAAAAGACACAAGGCCGACTTAAGGACAAGAAGAGTGAATCTTGTAAGAGTTTGTTGTTTGAGCGGCTCCTGGGGGACCAGTATTAGATTTAGATGCACCAGTGCGGTTTACTGTATCCCTTGGACCTACACATTGACCATGAAACACAGAAATTGCTCGGGATTCAATTCAAAAGGGGCAATGCCGACTTAAGTACAAGAAGAGTGAATCCCTTTAGAGTTTGTGTTTTGAGCGGCTCCTGGGAGACCAGTATTAGATTCCGATGCACCAGTGATGGTGTACTGTATCCCTTGGATCTTCACATTGACCATGAAACACAGAAATTGCATCGGTATTGAATACAAAATGGACAATGCCGATATAAGTACAAGAAGAGTGAATCTTCTAAGAGTTTGTGGTTTGAGCGGTTCATGGGAGACCAGTATTAGATTCCAGTGTACCAGATCAGGTTTACTGTATCCCTTGCACCATCACAATGACCATGAAACCCAGAATTCGCTTCTGGACTGAATACAAAGGGCACAAAGCCGACTTAAGTAGAAGAAGAGTGAATCTGCTCTCAGTTTGTGCTTCAGCGGCGCCTGGGAAACCAGTATTAGATTCCGATGCACCAGGGCAGGTTTACTGTATCCCTTGGACTTTCACATTGGCAATGAATTACAGAAATTGCGTCGGGATTGAATACATAAGGGACAATGCCGACCAAAGGAAAAGAAGAGTGAAACTTCTACGAGCTTGTGCTTTGAGCGGCTCCTGGGAGACCAGAATAAGATTCCGATGGTCCAATGCAGATTTACTGTTTCCCTTGTATCTTCACATTGACATGAAACACAGAAATTGCATCGGGATTGAATACAAAAGGGACAATGCTGACTTAAGTACAAGATGAGTGAGACTTCTAAGAGTTTGTGTTTAGAGCGGCTCCTAGGGACCAGTAGTAGATTCGGATGCACCAGTGCAGGATTACTGTATCCCTTGGACCTTCACATTGACCATGAAACACAGAAATTGCATTGGGATTGAATACAAAGACACAATGCCGTCTTAAGGACAAGAAGAGTGAATCTTGTAAGAGTTTGTGCTTTGAGCGGCTCCTGGGGGACCAGTATTAGAATTAGATGCACCAGTGCGGTTAACTGTATTCCTTGGACCTTCACATTGACCATGAAACACAGATATTGGATCGGGATTCAATTCAAAAGGGGCAATGCCGACTTAAGTACAAGAGGAGTGAATCTTCTTAGAGATTGTGTTTTGAGCGACTCCTGGGTGACTATTATCAGTTTCCGATGCACCAGTGCAGATGTACTGTATCCCTTGGACCTTCACATTGACCATGAAACACAGAAATTGCTTCGGTATTGAATACAAAATTGACAATGCCGATATAAGTACAAGAAGAGTGAATCATCTAAGAGATTGTGATTTGAGCGGTTCCTCGTAGACCAGTATTAGATTCCGACGCACCAGTGCAGGTTTACAGTATCCCTTGGAGCTTCACATTAACCATGAAACACTGAAATGGCAACGGGATAGAATACAAAAGGCACAATGCCGACTTAAGTACAAGAGGAGTGAATCTTCTAAGTGTTTGTGCTTTGAGCGGCTCCTGGGAGACCATTATTAGATTCCGATGCACCAGTGCAGGTTTACTGGATCCCTTGGACCTTCACATTGACCATGAAACACAGAAATTGCATTTGAACGGAATACAAAAGGGACAATGCCGTTTTTAGTACAAGAGGAGTGAATCTTCTAAGAGTTTGTGCTTTGAGCGGGTCCTGGGACACCAGTATTAGATTCCGATGCACCAGTGCCCGTTTACTCTATCGCTTGAACCTTGACATTGACCATGAAACACAGAATTTGCATCGGGATTGAATTCAAAATGGACAATGCCGACTTAAATACAACAAGTGTGAATCTTCTAAGAGTTTGTGATTTGAGCGCCTTCTGGGAGACCTAATTAGATTCCAATGCACCAGTGCAGGTTTACTGTATCCCTTCTTGGACCTCCACAGTGACCATGAAACACAGAAATCACATTGGGATTGAATACAAAAGGAACAATGCCGTCTTAAGGACAAGAAGAGTGAATCTTGTAAGAGATTGTAGTTTCAGCGGCCCCTGGGGGACCAGTATTAGATTTAGATGTACCAGTGCGTTTAACTGTATCCCTTGGACCTACACATTGACCATGAAACACAGAAATTGCATCGGGATTCAATTCAAAAGGGGCAATGTCGATGTAAGTACAAGATGAGTGAATCTTCTAAGAGTTTGTGGTTTGAGCGGCTCCTGGGCGACCAGTAATAGATTCCGATGCACCAGTGCAGATGTACTGTTGCCCTTGGACCTTCTCATTGACCATGAAACGGAGGAATTTCATCGGTATTCAATTCAAAAGGGGCAATGTCGATTTAAGTACAAGAAGAGTGTATCTTCTAAGAGTTTGTGGTTTGAGCGGCTCCTGGGAGACCAGTACTAGATTCCAATACACCAGTGCAGGTTTACTGTATCCCCCTTCACATTGACCTTGAAACACAGAAATCGGAACGGGATAGAATACAAAAGGCACAATGCCAAATTAAGTACAAGAAGAGTGATTCTTCTAAAAGTTAGTGCTTTGACTGGCTCCTGGGAGACCAGTATTAGATTCCGATGCACCAGTACTGTTTTACTGTATCCCTTGGACCTTGACATTGACCATGAAACACAGAAATAGTATCGAGATTGAATACAAAAGGGACATTGACGACTTAAGTACGAGAAGGGTGAATCTTCTAAGAGATTGTGGTTTGAGCGGCTCCTGGGAGACCAGTATTAGATTCCGATGCACCAGTGCAGGTTTACTGTATCCCTTGGACCTTCACATTGACGATGAAACAACGAAATTACATCGGGATTGTATAAAAAAGGGACAATGACGACTTAAGTACAAGAAGAGTAAATCTTCTAAGAGTTTGTGCTTTGACCGGCTTCTGGGAGACCAGTATTAGATTCCTATGCACCAGTGCAGGTTTACTGGATCCCTTGGACCTTTACATTGACCATGGTACACAGAAATCGCAGCGCGATTGATTACAAAAGGCACAATGCCGACTTAAGTGCAAGAAGAGTGAATCTTCTAAGAGTTTGTGATTTGAGCGGCTCCTGGGAGACCAGTATATGATTCCGATGCACCAGTGCTGGTTTACTGTATCCCTTGGACCTTCACATTGACCATGAAACACAGGATTTGTATCGGGATTGAATACAAATGGGACAATGACGACTTAAGTACAAGAAGAGTGAATCTTCAAATAGTTTGTGGTTTGAGCTGCTCCTGGGTAACGAGTATTAGATTCCGATGCACCAGTGCAGGTTTACTGTATCCCTTGGAGCTTCACATTGACCATGAAACCCAGATATTGCATCGGGATTGGATACAAATAGTCCAATGCCGACTTAAGTACAAGAAGAATGAATCTTCTAAGAGTTTGTTGTTTGAGCGGTTCATGGGAGACCAGTATTAGATTCCATTGTACCAGATCAGGTTTACTGTATCCCTTGGACCCTCACAATGACCATGAAACCCAGAATTCGCATCTGGACTGAATACAAAGTGCTCAAAGCCGACTTAAGTAGAAGAAGAGTGAATCTGCTCAGAGTTTGTGCTTCAGCGGCGCCTGGGAAACCAGTATTAGATTCCGATGCACGAAGGCAGGTTTACGGTATCACTTGGACTTTCACATTGGCAATGAAATACAGAAGTAGCGTCGGGATTGAATACATAAGGGACATGCCGACCAAAGGAAAAGAAGAGTGAATCTTCTAAGAGTTTGTGCTTTGAGCGGCTCCTGGGAGACCAGAATTAGATTCCGATGCACCAGTGCAGTTTTACCGTATCCCTTGGACCTTCACAGTGACCATGAAACACATAAGTTGCATCGGGATTGATTACAAAAAGGACAATGCCGACTTAAGTATAAGAAGAGTGAATCTTCTAAGAGATTGTGGTTTCAGCTGCTCCTGGGAGACGAGTATTAGATTCCGATGCACCAGTGCAGGTTCACTGTATCCCTTGGAGCTTCACATTAACCATGAAACACAGAAATCGCAACGGTATAGAATACAAAAGGCACAATGCCGACTTAAGTACAAGAGGAGTGAATCTTCTAAGAGGTTGTGCTTTGAGAGGCTCCTGGGAGACCATTATTAGATTCCGATGCACCAGTGCAGGTTTACTGGATCCCTTGGACCTTCACATTGACCATGAAACACAGAGATCGCATGGGGATTGAATGCAAAAGCACAATGCCGACTTAAGTTCAAGAAGATTGAATCTTCTAAGAGTTTGTGGTATGAGCGGCTCCTAGGAGACCAGTAATAGTTTCCGATGCACCACTGCATGTTTAATGTATCCGTTGGACCTTCACATTGACCATGAAACACAGAAATTGCATCGGGATTAAAATCAAAAGGGACAATGCCGACTTAAGTACAATAAGAGTGAATCTTCTAAGAGCTTGTGGTTTGAGCGGCTCCTGGGAGACCAGAATTTGATTCCGATTCTCCACTGCAGGTTTAGTGTATCCCTTGGACCTTCACATTGACCAAGAAACACAGATATTGCATCGGGATTGAATACAAATGGACAATGCTGACTTAAGTACAAGAAGAGTGAATCTTCTAAGAGTTTGTGGTTTGAGCGGCTCCTGGGAGACCAGGTTTAGATTCCGATGCACCAGAGCAGGTTTACTGTATCCCTTGGACCTTCACATTCACCATGAAACACAGAAATCGCGTCTGGATTGAATACAAAAGGCACAATGCCTTCTTAAGTACAAGAAGAGTGAATCTTCTAAGGGTTTGTGATTTGAGCGGCTCCTGGGAGATCAGTATTTGATTCCGATGCACCACTGCAGGTTTACTGTATCCCTCAGACCTTCACATTCACCATGAAACACAGAAATCGTATATGGATTGAATACAAAAGGCACAATGCCGACTTAAGTACAAGAAGAGTTAATCTTCCTAGAGTTGTGCTTGGGCGGCTCCTGGGAGACAAGTATTAGATTCCGATGCAGCAGCGCAGGTTTACTGTATCCCTCGGACCTTGACATTGACCATGAAACACAGTAATGGCTTTGGGATTGAATACAAAACGGGCAATGCCGACTTAAGTACAAGAGGAATGAATCTTCTAGGAATTTGTGGTTTGAGCGGCTCCTGGGTGACCAGTATTAGATTCCGATGCACCAGTGCAGGTTTACTGTATCCCATGGAACTTCACATTGACCATGACACACAGAAATTGCATCGGTATTGAATACAAAAGGGACAATGCTGACTTAAGTACAAGAAGAGTGAGTCTTCTAAAAGTTTATGGTTTGAGCGGCTCCTGGAAGACCAGTATTAGATTCCGATGCACCAGTGGAGGTTTACTCTATCAATTGGACCTTCACATTGACCATGAAACACAGAAGTTGCATCGGGATTGAATTAAAAGGGACAATGCCGACATAAGTACAAGAAGAAAGAATCTTCTAAGTGTTTTTGGTTTGAGCGGCTCCTGGGAAACCAGTATTAAATTCCGATGCACCAGTGCAGGTTTACTGTATCACTTGGACCTTCACATTGACCATGAATTACAGAAATTGCATCGGGATTGAATACAAAAGGGACAATGCCGACTTAAGTACAAGGAGAATGAATCTTCTAAGAGTTTGTGGTTTTTAGCTTCACCTGGGGGACCAGTATCACATTCCGATGCACCAGTGCAGGATAACTGTATCCCTTGGACCTTCACATTCATCATGAAACACAGAAATTGCATCGGGGTAGAATACAAAACGGGCAATGTTGACTTAAGTACAAGAAGAGTGAATCTTCTAAGAGTTTGTGCTTTGGGCAGCTTCTGGGAGATAAGTTTTAGATACCGATGCACCCGTGCAGATTCACTGTATACCTTGGACTTTCACATTGACCAAGAAACACAGAAATTAGATCGGGATTGAATACAAAAGGAAAATGACGACATTAATACAAGAAGATTGAATCTTCTAAGAGTCAGTACTTTGAGCGGCTCCTGGGAGACCAGTATTAGATTCCGATGCACCAGTGCAGGTTTACTCTATCCCTTGGACCTTCACATTGACCATGAAACACAGAAATGGCATCGGGATAGAATACAAAACGGGCAATGCCGACCTAAGTACAAGAAGAGTGAATCTTCTAAGAGTTAGTGCTTTGAGCGGCTCCTGGGAGACCAGTTTTAGAATCCGATGCACCTGTGCAGGTTCACTGTATTCCTTGGACCTTCACATTGACCATGAAACACAGAAATTGCATCGAGATTGAATACAAAAGGGACAATGCCGGCTTAAGTACAAGAAGAGTGAGTCTTCTAAGAGTTTGTGCTCTGAGCGGCTCCTGGGAGACCACAATAAGATTCCGATGCTCCAGTGCAGGTTTACTGTATCCCTTGGACCTTCACATTGACCATGAAACTCAGAAATTGCATCGGGATTGAATACAAATAGAGCAATGAAGACTTAAGTACAAGAAGAGTGAATATTCGAAGAGTTTGTGGTTTTTAGCTTCACCTGGGAGATCAGTATTACATTCTGATGCACCAGTGCAGGATTACTGTATCCCTTGGACCTTCACATTGACCATGAAACACAGAAATGGCATCGGGATCGAATACAAAACGGGCAATGCCGACCTAAGTACAAGAAGAGTGAATCTTCTAAGAGTTTGTGCTTTGAGCGGCTCCTGGGAGACCAGTTTTAGAATCCGATGCACCCGTGCAGGTTCACTGTATTCCTTGGACCTTCACATTGATCATGAAACACAGAAATTAGATCGGGATTAAATACAAAAGGAAAATGCAAGAAGACTGAATCTTCTAAGACTCTGTGCTTTCAGCGGCTCCTGGGAGACCAGTATTAGATTCAGATGCACCAGTGCAGCTTTACTGTATCATCTGGACTTTCACATTGACCATGAAACACAGAAATCGCATCGGGACTGAATAAAAAGGCACAATGCCGACTTAAATACAAGAAGAGAGAATCTTCAAAGAGTTTGTGCTTTGAGCGGCTCCTGGGAGACCAGTATTAGATTCCGATGCACCTCTGCATGCTTACTGTACTCTTTGGAACTTCACATTGAGCATGAAACACAGATATCTCATCGGGATTGAATATAAAATGCACAATGCCGGCTGAAGTACAAGAAGAGTGAATCTTCTAAAAGTTTGTGCTCTGAGCGGCTTCTGGGAGACCAGTAATAGATTCCGATGCACCAGCGCAGGTTAACTGTATCCCTTGGACCTTCATATTGACCATGAAACACAGAAATTAGATCGGGATTGAATACAAAAGGAAAATGACGACATTAATACAAGAAGATTGAATCTTCTAAGAGTCAGTACTTTGAGCGGCTCCTGGGAGACCAGTATTAGATTCCGATGCACCAGTGCAGGTTTACTCTATCCCTTGGACCTTCACATTGACCATGAAACACAGAAATGGCATCGGGATAGAATACAAAACGGGCAATGCCGACCTAAGTACAAGAAGAGTGAATCTTCTAAGAGTTAGTGCTTTGAGCGGCTCCTGGGAGACCAGTTTTAGAATCCGATGCACCTGTGCAGGTTCACTGTATTCCTTGGACCTTCACATTGACCATGAAACACAGAAATTGCATCGGGATTGAATACAAAAGGGACAATGCCGGCTTAAGTACAAGAAGAGTGAGTCTTCTAAGAGTTTGTGCTCTGAGCGGCTCCTGGGAGACCACAATAAGATTCCGATGCTCCAGTGCAGGTTTACTGTATCCCTTGGACCTTCACATTGACCATGAAACTCAGAAATTGCATCGGGATTGAATACAAATAGAGCAATGAAGACTTAAGTACAAGAAGAGTGAATATTCGAAGAGTTTGTGGTTTTTAGCTTCACCTGGGAGATCAGTATTACATTCTGATGCACCAGTGCAGGATTACTGTATCCCTTGGACCTTCACATTGACCATGAAACACAGAAATGGCATCGGGATCGAATACAAAACGGGCAATGCCGACCTAAGTACAAGAAGAGTGAATCTTCTAAGAGTTTGTGCTTTGAGCGGCTCCTGGGAGACCAGTTTTAGAATCCGATGCACCCGTGCAGGTTCACTGTATTCCTTGGACCTTCACATTGATCATGAAACACAGAAATTAGATCGGGATTAAATACAAAAGGAAAATGCAAGAAGACTGAATCTTCTAAGACTCTGTGCTTTCAGCGGCTCCTGGGAGACCAGTATTAGATTCAGATGCACCAGTGCAGCTTTACTGTATCATCTGGACTTTCACATTGACCATGAAACACAGAAATCGCATCGGGACTGAATAAAAAGGCACAATGCCGACTTAAATACAAGAAGAGAGAATCTTCAAAGAGTTTGTGCTTTGAGCGGCTCCTGGGAGACCAGTATTAGATTCCGATGCACCTCTGCATGCTTACTGTACTCTTTGGAACTTCACATTGAGCATGAAACACAGATATCTCATCGGGATTGAATATAAAATGCACAATGCCGGCTGAAGTACAAGAAGAGTGAATCTTCTAAAAGTTTGTGCTCTGAGCGGCTTCTGGGAGACCAGTAATAGATTCCGATGCACCAGCGCAGGTTAACTGTATCCCTTGGACCTTCATATTGACCATGAAACACAGAATTAGCATCGGGATTGAATACAAAGGGGACAATTCCGACACAAGTACAATAACAGTGAATCTTCTAAGAGTTTGTGCTTTCTGCGGCTCCTGGGAGACCAGTATTAGATTCCGACGCAAAAGTGCAGGTTTACTGTATCCCTTGGATTTTCACATTGACCTTGAAACACAGATTTAGCACCGGGATTGAATTCAAAAACTACAGTCCCGTCTTAAGTACAAGAAGAGTGAATTTTCTAAGAGTTTGTGGTTTGAGCGGCTCCTGTGAGACCAGTATTAGATTCCGATGTGCCAGTGCAGGTTTACTGCATCCCTTGGACCCTCGCATAGACCATGAAACACAGAAATTGCATCGGGATTGAATACCAAAGGGACGATATCGACTTAAGTACAAGAACAGAGAATCTTCCAAGAGGCTGTGCTTTGAGCGGCTGATGGGAGACCAGAATTAGATTCCGAATCACCGACGCAGCTTTACTGTATCTCTTGGACAGTCACATTGACCATGAAACACAGATATTGCATCGGTATTGAATACAAATAGGTCAATTGCGACTTAAGTATAAGAAGAGTGAATCTTCTAAGTGTTTGTGCTTTGAGCGGCTCCTAGGAGACCAGTATTACATTCCGATGCACATGTGCAAGTTAACTGTATCCCTTGGACCTTCACATTGACCATGAAACACAGAAATTGCATAGGGATCGAATACAAAAGGGACAATGCCAACTTAAGTAAAAGAAGAGTGAATCTTCTAAGAGATTGTGATTTGAGCGGCTCCTGGGAGACCAGTATTAGATTCCGATGCACCAGTGCAGGTTTGGTGTATCCCTTGGACATTCACATTGACCATGAAACCCAGAAATGGCATCGGGATTAAAAACAAAACGGACAATGCCGACATAAGTACAGGAAGAGTGAATCTTCTACGACTCTGTGCTTTGAGCGGCTCCTGGGTGACCAAATTAGATTCCGATGCACCAGTGCAGGTTCAATGTTTCAATTGGACCTTCACATTGAAGATAAAAAAAACATAAAAATCACATCGGGATTGAGTACAACAAGCACAATGCCGACTTAAGTAGAAAAACAGTGAAACTACAAAGAGTTTGAGCTTTTAGCGGCTCCTGGGAGAGCAGTGTTTGATTCCAATGCTACAGTGCAGGTTTGCTGTATCCCTTAGACCTTCATATTGACCATGAAACACAGAATTAGCATCGGGATTGAATACAAAAGGGACAATTCCGACTTAAGTACAATAAAATTTAATCTTCTAAGAGTTGTGCTTTGAGCGGCTGCTGGGAGACCAGTATTAAATTCCAATGCACCAGTGGAGGTTTACTGTATCCCTTGGAACTTCACATTGACCATGAAACACAGAAATTGCATCGGAATTGAATACAAAAGGGACAATGCCGACAAAAGTACAAGAGGAGTGAATCTTCTAAAAGTTTGTGTTTCGAGCGGCTCCTGGGAGACCAGTATTAGATTCCGATGCACCACTGCAGGTTTACTGTATCCCTTGGACCTTTACATTCACCATGAAACACAGAAATCGCATCAGGATTGAATACAAAAGGCACAATGCCAACTTAAGTACAACAAGAGTGAAACTTCTAAGAGTTTGTGCTTTGAGCGGCACCTGGGAGACCAGGATTAAATTCCGATGAAACAGTGCCGGATTACTGTATCCCTTGGACCATCACATTGACCATGAAACACAGAAATTGCATCGGGACTGAATACAAAATGGACAATGCCGACTTAATTAAAAGAAGAGTGACTCTTCTCAGAGTTTGTGTTTTGAGCGGCTCTTTTGAGACCAGTATTAGATTCCGATCCAACAGTGCAGGACTACTGTATCCCTTGGACCTTCACATTTAGCAAGAAACACAGAAATTCAATCGGGATTGAACCTAAAATGTGCAATGCCGGCTTAAGTACAAGTAGAATGAATCTTCTAAGAGTTTGTGGTTTGATCGGCCCCTGGGAGACCGGTATTAGATTCCGATGCACCAGTGCAGGTTTACTGTATCCCGTAGACCATCACATTGACCGTGAAACACAGAAATCGCATGGGGATTGAATACACATTGCACAATGCCGGCTGAAGTACAAGAAGAGTGAATCTTTTAAAAGTTTGTGATTTGAGTGGCTCCTGGAAGACCAGTATTAGATTCCGATGCACCTCTGCATGCTTACTGTACTCTTTGGAACTTCACATTGACCATGAAACACAGATATCGCATCGGGATTGAATTTAAAATGCACAATGCCGGCTGAAGTACAAGAAGAGTGAATCTTCAAAAAGTTTGTGCTTTGAGCGGCTCCTGGGAGACCAGTATTAGATTCCGATGCACCAGCGCAGGTTAACTGTATCCCTTGGACCTTCACATTGACCATGAAACACAGAAATGGCATCGGGATTGAATACAAAACGGACAATGCCGACTTAAGTTCAGGAAGTGTGAATCTTCTAAGCGTTTGTGATTTGAGCGGCTCCTGCGACACCAGTATTAGTTTCCGATACACCAGTGCAGTTTTACTGTGTCCCGTGGACCTTGACATTGACCATGAAACACAGAAATTGCATCGGGATTGAATACAAACGGGACAATGCCGACTGACGTAAAAGAAGAGTGAATCTTCTAAGAGTTTGTGCTTTGAGCGGCTCCTGGGGGACCACAGTTAGATTCCGGTGCTCCAGTGCAGGTTTACTGTATCCTTATGGACCTTCACATTGACCATGAATCTCAGAAATTACATCGGGATTGAATACAAATAGAGCAATGAAGACTTAAGTGCAAGAAGAGTGAATATTCGAAAAGTTTGTGTTTTTTAGCTGCACCTGGGAGACCAGTATTGCATTCTGATGCACCAGTGCAGGATTACTGTACCCCTTGGACCTTCACATTGACCATGAAACACAGAAATGGCATCGGGATAGAATACAAAACGGGCAATGCCGACTGAAGTACAAGAAGAGTGAATCTTCTAAGAGTTTGTGGTTCAAATGGCTCTGAGCACTATGGGACTCAACATCTTAGGTCATAAGTCCCCTAGAACTTAGAACTACTTAAACCTAACTAACCTAAGGACATCACACACACCCATGCCCGAGGCAGGATTCGAACCTGCGACTGTAGCAGTCCCGCGGTTCCGGACTGCAGCGCCAGAACCGGAAGAGTTTGTGCTTTGAGCGGCTGCTGGGAGACCAGTTTTAGAATCCTATGCACCCGTGCAGGTTCACTGTATTCCTTGGACCTTCACATTGACCATGAAACACAGAAATTAGATCGGGATTGAATAGAAAAGGAAAATGACGACATAAATACAAGAAGATTGAATCTTCTAAGACTGTGTGCTCTGAGGGGCTCCTGGGAGACCAGTATTAGATTCAGATGCACCAGTGCAGCTTTACTGTATCAATTGGACTTTTACATTGACCATGAAACCCAGAAATGGCATCGGGATTGAATACAAAACGGACAATGCCGACTTGAGTATAATAAGAGTGAATCTTCTAAAAGGTTGTGCTTTGAGCGGCACCTGGGAGACCAGCATTAAATTCCGATGCAATAGTGCCGGATTACTGTATCCCTTGGACCATCACATTGACCATGAAACACAGATATTGCGTCGGGACTGAATACAAAAGGGACAATGCCGACTTAAGTACAAGGAGAGTGAATCTCCTCAGAGTTTGTGTTTTGAGCGGCTCTTTTGAGACCAGTATTAGATTCCGATCCAACAGTGCAGGACTACTGTATCCCTTGGACCTTCACATTTAGCAAGAAACACAGAAAATCAATCGGGATTGAACATAAAAGGTGCAATTCCGGCTTAAGTACAAGAAGAGTGAATCTTCTAAAAGTTTATGCTTTGAGCGGCTCCTGGGAGACCAGTATTAGATTCCGATGCACCAGCGCAGGTTAACTGTATCCCTTGGACCTTCACATTGACCATGAAACACAGAAATGGCATCGGGATTGAATACAAAACGGACAATGCCGATTTAAGTTCAGGAAGTGTGAATCTTCTAAGCGTTTGTGCTTTGAGCGGCTCCTGCGACACCAGTATTAGTTTCCGATACACCAGTGCAGTTTTACTGTGTCCCGTGGACCTTCACATTGACCATGAAACACAGAAATTGCATCGGGATTGAATACAAACGGGACAATGCCGACTGAAGTAAAAGAAGAGTGAATCTTCTAAGAGTTTGTGCTTTGAGCGGCTCCTGGGAGACCACAGTTAGATTCCGGTGCTCCAGTGCAGGTTTACTGTATCCCTTGGACCTTCACATTGAGCATGAAACTCAGAAATTGCATCGGGATTGAATACAAATAGAGCAATGAAGACTTAAGTACAAGAAGAGTGAATATTCGAAGAGTTTGTGGTTTTTAGCTGCACCTGGGAGACCAGTATTACATTCTGATGCACCACTGCAGGATTACTGTACCCATTGGACCTTCACATTGACCATAAAACACAGAAATGGCATCGGGATAGAATACAAAACGGGCAATGCCGACTTAAGTACAAGAAGAGTGAATCTTCTAAGAGTTTGTGCTTTGAGCGGCTCCTGGGAGACCAGTTTTAGAATCCGATGCACCCGTGCAGGTTCACTGTATTCCTTGGACCTTCACATTGCCCGTGAAACACAGATATTAGATCGGGATTGAATACAAAAGGAAAATGCCGACATAAATACAAGAAGATTGTATCTTCTAAGACTCCGTGCTTTGAGCGGCTCCTGGGAGACCAGTATTAGATTTAGATGCACCAGTGCAGGTTTACTGTATCAATTGGACTTTCACATTGACCATGAAACACAGAAATCGCATTGGGATTGAATAAAAAGCCACAATACCAACTTAAGTAAAAGACGAGTGAATCTTCTAAGAGTTTGTGCTTTGAGCGGCTCCTGGGAGACCAGTATTAGATTCCGATGCACCAGCGCAGGTTAACTGTATCCCTTGGACCTTCACATTGACCATGAAATACAGAAATGGCATCGGGATTGAATACAAAACGGACAATGCCGACTTAAGTTCAGGAAGTGTGAATCTTCTAAGCGTTTGTTTTTTGAGCGGCTCCTGCGACACCAGTATTAGATTCCGATACACCAGTGCAGTTTTACTGTGTCCCGTGGACCTTCACATTGAACACGAAACACAGAAATTGCATCGGGTTTGAATACCAAAGGGACGATATCGACTTAAGTACAAGAACAGAGAATCTTCCAAGAGGCTGTGCTTTGAGCGGCTCCTGGGAGACCAGAATTAGATTCCGAATCACCGACGCAGGTTTACTGTATCCCTTGGAAACTCACATTGACCATGAAACACAGATATTGCATCGGGATAGAATACAAATAGGTCAATGCCGACTTAGGTACAAGAAGAGTGAATCTTCTAAGTGGTTGTGCTTTGAGCGGCTCCTGGGAGACCAGTTTTAGATTCCGATGCACCAGTGCAGTTTTAGTGTATCCCTTGGACATTCACATTGACCATGAAACCCAGAAATGGCATCGGGATTGAAAACAAAACGGACAATGCCGACTTAAGTACAGGAAGAGTGAATCTTCTACGGGTCTGTGCTTTGGGCGGCTCCTGGGCGACCAAATTAGATTCCGATGCACCAGTGCAGATTCACTGTATCAATTGGACCTTCACATTGAACATAAAAAAACACAAAAGTCACATCGGGATTGAGTACAACAAGCACAATGCCGACTTAAGTACAAAAACAGTGAAACTACTAAGAGTTTGAGTTTTAGCGGCTCCTGGGAGAGCAGTATTTGTTTCCGATGCTACAGTGCAGGTTTTCTGTATCCCTTGGACCTCCACATTGTCCATTAAACACAGAAATCACATCGGGATTGAATACAAAAGGCACAATGCCGCCTTAAGTACAAGAAGAGTGAATCTTCTAAGAGCTTGTGCTTTGAGCGGCTCCTGGAAAACAAGTATTAAATTCCGATGCACCAGTGCAGGTTTACTGTATCCCTTGGACCTTCACATTGACCATGAAACACAGAAATTGCATCGGGATTGAATATAAAAGGGACAATGCCGCCTTAAGTACAAGAAGAGTGAATCTTCGAAAAGTTTGTGCTTTGAGCAGCTCCTGTGAGACCAGTATTAGATTCCGATGCACCAGTGCAGGTTTACTGTATCCCTTGGACCTTCATATTTACCATGAAACACAGAAATTGCATCGGGATTGAATACCAAAGGACGATATCGACTTAAGTACAAGAAGAGAGAATCTTCCGAGAGGTTGTGCTTTGAGCGGATCCTGGGAGACCAGAATTAGATTCCTAATCACCGGCGCAGTTTTACTGTATCCCTTGGACAGTCACATTGACCATGAAACACAGATATTGTATCGTGATTGAATACAAATAGGTCAATGCCGACTTAAGTATAAGAAGAGTGAATCTTCAAAGTGTTTGTGCTTGAGGGGCTCCTAGGAGACTAGTATTACATTCCGATGCACATGTGCAGGTTAACTGTATCCCTTGGATCATCACATTGATCATGAAGCACAGAAATTGCATCGGGCTTGAATGCAAAAGGAACAATGCCGACTTAAGTAAAAGAACAGTGAATCTTCTAAGAGTTTGTGATTTGAATGGCTCCTAAGAGACCAGTTTTAGATTCCGATGCACCAGTGCAGGTTTAGTGTATCCCTTGGACATTCGCATTGACCATGAAACCCAGAAATGGCATCGGGATTGAATACAAAACGGGCAATGCCGACTTAAGTACAGGAAGAGTGAATCTTCTACGAGTCAGTGCTTTGAGCGGCTCCTGGGAGACCAAATTAGATTCCGATGCACCAGTGCAGGTTCACTGTATCAATTGGACCTTCACATTGACCATAAAAAAAACACAGAAATCACATCGGGATTGAGTACAGCAAGCACAATGCTGACATAAGTACAAAAACAGTTAATCTACTAAGAATTTGAGCTTTTAGCGGCTCCTGGGAGAGCAGTATTTGATTCCGATTCTACAGTGCAGGTTTGCTGTATCCCTTGGACCTCCACATTGGCCATGTAACACAGAAATGGCATCGGGATTGAATACAAAACGGACAATGCCGACTAAAGTACAATAGGAGCGAATCTTCTAAAAGGTTGTGCTTTGAGCGGCTCCTGGGAGACCAGTATTAAATTCCGATGCACCAGTGCACGTTTATTTTATCCGTTGAACCTTCACATTGACCATGAAACACAGAAATTACATCGGGATCGAATAAAACAGTCACAATGCCAACTTAAGCACTAGAAGAGTGAACCCTCTAAGAGTTCGTACTTTGAGCGGCTCCTGGGCGACCAGTATTAGGTTCCGGTGCACCAGTGCAGGATTACTGTATCCCTTGGACCATCACATTGACCATGAAACACAGAAATTGCATCGGGACTGAATACAAAATACACAATGCCAACCTATGTACAAGAAGAGTGAATCTTCTAAGAATCAGTAATTTGAGCGGCTGCTGGGAGACCAGTATTAGATTCCGATGCACCAGTGCAAGTTAACTGCTTCCCTTGGGCCTTCACATTGACTATGAAACACAGCAATTGCAACAGGATTGAATACAAAGTTACAATGCGAACGTAAGTACGTGTAGAGTAAATCTTCTAAGAGTTTGTGCTTTGAGAGGCTCCTGGGTGACCAGAATTAGATTCTGATGTGCCAGTGCAGGTTTACTGTATCCCTTGGACCTTCACATAGTCCATGAAACACAGAAATGGCATCAGGATTTAATACAAAACGGACATGGCCGACTTAAGTTCAGAAAGAGTGAATCTTCTAAGCGTTTGTGCTATGAGCGGCTCCTGGCAGCCCAGTATTAGATTTCGATGCACCAGTGCTGCTTTACTGTATCCCTGGGACCTTCACATTGACCATGAAACTCAGAAATTGCATCGGGATTGAATACAACATGGACAATGCCGACTTAAGTACAAGAAGAGTGAATCTTCTAAGAGTTTGTGGTATGAGCGGCTCCTGGGAGACCAGTATTAGATTCCGATGAACAAGTGAAGGTTTACTGTATCCCTTGGACTTTCACATTGACCTTGAAACACAGAAATTACATCGGGATTGAACGTAAAAGGTGCAATGCCGGCTTATGTACAAGAAGAGTGAATCTACTAAGAGTTTGTGATTTGAGCGGCTCCTGGGAGATCTGGAATAGATTCCGATTCACCAGTGTAGGTTTACTGTATCACGTGGACCGTGTTATTGACCATGAAACAGAGAAATTGCATTGGGATTGAATAAAAAGGCACAATGCCGACTTAAGTGTAGGAAGAGTGAATCTTCTAAGAGTTTGTGGTTTGATCGGCTCCTGGGAGACCGGTATCAGATTCCGATGCACCAGTGCAGGTTTACTGTATCCCTTGGACCTTCACATTGGCCATGAAACACTGAGATTGCATCGGGATTTAATACAAAAGGGACAGTGCCGACTTAAATTCATGAAGAGTGAATCTTCTAAGATTTTGTGGTTTGAGCGGCTCCTGGGAGACCTGGAATAGATTCCGATGCACCAGTGCATGTTTACTGTATCCCTTGGACCGTCACATTTAAAATGAAACACAGTAATTACAGCGGGATTGAACATGTAAGGGACAATGCCGAATTATGTACAAGAACAGTGAATTTTCTTAGAGTTTGTGGTTTGGCGGCTCCTGGGAGGCCAGTATTAGATTCCGATGCACCAGTGCAGGTTTACTGTATCGCTTGGACCTTCACATTGAACGTGAAACACAGAAATTGCATCGTATTGAATACAAAAGGTACAATGCCGACATAAGTACAAGAAGAATGAATCTTCTAGGAGTTTGTTCTTTGAGCGGCTCCTGGGAGACCAGTATTAGATTCCGATGCATCAGTGCAGGTTTACTGTATCATTTGGACTTTCCCATTGATCATGAAACACAGAAATTGCATCGGGATTGAATACAGAATGCACAATGCAGGCTGAAGTACAAGAAGAGTGAATCTTCTAACAGTTTGTGTTTTGAGCGGCTCCTGGTAAACCAGTATTAGATTCCGATGCACCAGTGCAGGTGTACTGTATCCCTTGGACATTCACATTGACCATGAAACACAGCAATTGCATCAGGATTAAATACAAAATGCACAATGCCATCTTATGTACAAGAAAAGTGAATCTTCTAAGAGATTGTAGTTTGAGCGGGTGCTGGGAGACCAGAATTAGATTTGGATGCACCAGTGCAGGTTTAATGTATCGCTTGGACCTTCACATTGACCATGAAACACAGTAATTGCAACAGGATTGAATACAAAAGGCACTATGCGAACATAAGTACGTGTAGAGTGAATCTTCTAAGAGTTTGTGCTTTGAGAGGCTCCTGGGTGACCAGTATTAGATTCCGATGCACCAGTGCTGGTTTGCTGTATCCCGTGGACCTTCACATTGACCATGAAACTGAGAAATTGCATCGGGATTAAATACAAAAGGGACAATGCCGACTTAAGTACAAGATGAGTGAATATTCTTAAACCTTGTGGTGTGAGCGGCTCGTGGGAGACCAGTATTACATTCCGATGCACCAATGCAGGTTTACTGTATCCCTATGATCTTTACATTGACCATGAAACACAGCAATTGCATCGGGATTGAATACAAAAGGGACAATGCCGACTTGTGTACAAGAAAAGTGAATCTATTAGATTTTGCGGTTTGATCGACTCCTGGGAGACCATTATTAGATTCCGATGCAGCAGTGCAGGTCAGCTGTATCCCTTGGACCTTCACATTGACAATGAAACACAGAAATTGCATCGGGATTGAATACAAAAGGGACAATGCCGACTTAAAATAAAGAAGAGTGAATCTTCTAAGAGTTTGTGGTTTGAGTGGCTCCTGGGAGACCTGAATTGCATTCCGTTGCGCCAGTGCATGTTTACTGTATCCCGTGGACCTTCACATTGACCGTGAAACACAGAAATGGCATCGGAATTGAGTTCAAAATGCACAATGCCGATTTAGTACAAGAAAAGTGTATCTCCTAAGAGTTTGTGCTTTGAGCAGCTCCTGGCAGACCGGCATTAGATTCCGATGCACCAGTGCATGTTTTCTGTATCCCTTGGACCTTCACATTGACCATGAAACACAGCAATTGCATCAGGATTAAATACAAAATGCACAATGCTAACTTATGTACAAGGAGAGTGAATCTTGTAATACTTTGTGCTTTGAGCGGCTCCTGGGAGATCAGTATTAGATTCCGATGCAGCAGTGCAGGTTTACTGTATCCCTTAGACCTTCACATTGACCATGAAACACAGCAATTGCAACGGGATTGAATACAAAATGCTTAATGCCGGCTGAAGTAAAAGAAGTGTGAATCTTCTAAGAGTTTGTGCTCTGAGCGGCTCCTGGGGAACCAGTATTAGATTCCGATGCACCAGTGCAGGTTTACTGTATCCTTTGGACCTTCACAATGACCATGAAACACAGAAATTGCATCGGGATTGAATACAAAAGGCACCATGCCGACTTAAGTACAATAAGAGTGAATGTTCTAACAATTTGTGGTTTGAGTGGCTCCTGGGAGACCAGTATCAGATTGCGATGCACCAGTACTGGTTTACTGTATCATTTGTACTTTCCCTTAGACTGTGAAACACAGAAATTGCATCGGGATTGAATACAGAAGGCACAATACCAACCTATGTACAAAAAGAGTGAATCTTCTAAGAAATTGTAGTTTGAGCGGCTGCTGGGAGACCAGAATTAGATTCGGATGCACCAGTGCAGGTTTACTGTATCGCTTGGACCTTCACATTGACCATGAAACACAGCAATTGCAACAGGATTGAATACAAAAGGCACTATGCGAGCATAAGTACGTGTGGAGTGAATCTTCTAAGAGTTTGTGCTTTGAGAGGCTCTTGGGTGACCAGTATTAGATTCCGATGCACCAGTGCAGGTTTACTGTATCCCTTGAGACCTCACATTAACCGTGGAACACAGAAATCGCATCAGGATTGAATTCAAAATGCACAATGCCGACTTAAGTACAAGAAGAGTGAATATACAAAGAGTTTGTGCTTTGTGCGGCTCCTGGCGGACCAGTATTAGATTCCGATGCACCAGTGCTGGTTTACTGTATCCCGTGGACCTTCACATTGACCATGAAACTGAGAAATTGCATCGGGATTAAATACAAAAGGGACAATGCCGACTTAAGAACAAGATGAGTGAATATTCTTAAACCTTGTGGTATGAGCGGCTCCTGGGAGACCAGAATTACATTCCGATGCACCAGTGCAGGTTTACTGTATCCCGTTGACCTTCACATTGGCGGTGAAACACAGAAATGGCATCGGGATTGAATTCTAAATGCACAATGCCAACTTAGTACAAGAAAAGTGAATCTAGTAAGAGTTTGTGCTTTGAGCAGCTCCTGGCAGACCGGCATCAGCTTCCGATGCAGCAGTGCATGTTTACTGTATCCCTGGGACCTTCACATTGACCATGAAACACAGCAGTTGCATCGGGATTGAACACAAAGGGCAAAATGCCAACTTATGTACAAGAAGAGTGAATCCTCCAAGAGTTTGTGGTTTGTGCGGCTCCTGGGAGATCAGTATTAGATTCCGATGCACCAGTGCAGGTTTACTGTATCCCTTAGACCTTCACATTGACCATGAAACACAGCAATTGCAACGGGATTGAATACAAAATGCACAATGCCGGCTGAAGTAAAAGAAGTGTGAATCATCTAAGATTTTGTGCGCTGAGCGGCTCCTGGGGAACTAGTATTAGATTCCGATGCAGCAGTGCAGGTTTACTGTATCCCTTGGACCTTCACATTGATCAAGAAACAAAGCAATTGCAACGGGATTGAATAGAAAAGGCACAATGCACACTTAAGTACAAGAAGAGTGAATCTTCTAAGACATTGTGCTTTGAGCGGCTCCTGTGAGACCAGTATTATATTCTGATGGACCAGTGCAGGTTTACTGTATCCCTTGGACCTTCACATTGACCATGAAACACAGAAATTGCATCGGGATTGAGTACAAAAGGGACAATGCCGACTCAAGTGCAAGAAGGGTGAATCTTCTAAGAGTTTGTTGTTTGAGTGGCTCCTGGGGCAACAGTATTAGATTACGATGCACTAGTGCAGGTTATCTGTATCCCTTGGGCCTGCATATTGACCATGAAACACAGAAATCGCATCGGGATTGAATTCAAAAGGGACAATGCTGACTTAAGTACAATAAGAGTGTATCTTTTGAGAGTTTGTGGTTTGATCGGATCCTGGGTGACCAGTATTAGATTCCGTTGAACCAGTGCAGGTTTACTGTATCCCTTGGACCTTTACATTGTCCATGAAACACAGAAATCGCATCGGCATTGAAAAAAAAATTCCCAATGGCGACTTCAGTACAAGAAAAGTGAATCCTCTGGGAGTTTGTGCTTTGAGCGGCTCCTGGGAGAACAGCATTAGTTTCCGATTGCACCAGTGCAGGTTTGATGTATCTCTTGGACCTACTCATTGAACATGAAATGCAGCAATTGCATTGGTAATGAATACAAGAGGCACAATGCCAACTTAAGCACAAGGAGAGTGAATTTAAAAGAGTTTGTGCGTTGAGCGGCTCCTGGGAGACCATTATTAGATTCCGATGCACCAGTGCAGGTCCACTGTATCCCTTGGACCTTCACATTGGCAATTTAACACAGAAATTGCATTGGGATTGAATACAAAAGGGACAATGCCGACTTAAATTACAGAAGAGTGAATCTTGTAAGAGTTTGTGGTTTGAGCGGCTCCTGTGAGACCTGGATTAGATTCCGATGCACCGGTTCATGTTTACTGTATCCCGTGCACCTTCACATTGACCGTGAAACAGAGAAATCGCATCGGGATTGGATTCAAAATGCACAATGCCGACTTAGTACAAGAAGAGTGAATCTACTAAGAGTTAGTGCTTTCAGCGGCTCCTGGCAGACCGGCATTAGATTCCGATGCACCAGTGCATGTTTACTGTATCCCTTGGACCTTAACATTGACCATTAAACACAGCAATTGCATCGGGATTAAATACAAAATGCACAATGCCAACTTATGTACAAGGAGAGTGAATCATCTAAGAAGTTGTGGTTTGAGCGGCTTCTGGGAGACCAGTATTGGATTCCGCTGCACCAGTGCAGGTTTACTCTATCACTTGGACCTTCACATTGACCATGAAACTCAGAAATTGCATTGGAATTGAATACAAAAGGGACAATGCCGACTTAAGTACAAGAAGAGTGAATCCTCTAAGACATTTTGGTTTGAGCGACTACTGGCAGAGCAGTATTTGATTCCGATGCACTTGTGCAGGTTTACTGTATCACCTGGACCTTCACATTGACCATGAAATACAGCAATTGCATCGGTAATGAATGCAAAATGCACAATGCCTACATAAGTACAAGAAGAGTGAATCTTCTAAGAGTTTGTGGTAAGCAGCTCCTGTTAGACCGGTATTAGACTCCGATGCACCAGTGCAGGTTTACTGTATCCCTTGGGCCTTCACATTGACCTTGAAACACAGAAATGGCATCGGGATTGAAGACAAAATGGACAATGCCGACATAAGTACAATAGGAGTGAACCTTTTAAGAGTTTGTGGTTTGATCGTTTCCAGGGAGACCAGTATTAGATTCCGATGCACCAGTGCATTATTACTGTATCCCTCGGACCTTCACATTGACCATGATACAATATATCGCATCGGTATTGAATACAAAATGCACAATGCCGACTTAAGTACTAGAAGAGTGAATCTTCTAAGTGTTTGCGCTTTGAGCGGCTCCTGGGAGACCAGTATTAGATTCCGATGCATCAGAGCAGGTTTTCTGTGTGTCTTGGAGCTTCACATTGACCATGAAACACAACAATTGCAACGGCATTGTATACAAGGGGCACAATGCCAATTTAAGAACAAGAAGAGTGAATATTTTAAGAGTTTGTGTTTTGAGCGGCTCCTGGGAGACCAGTATTAGATTCCGATGCACCAGTGCAGGTTTACTGTATCCCTTAGACCTTCACATTGACCATGAAACACAGCATTTGCAACAGGATTGAATACAAAATGCACAATACCGGCTGAAGTACAAGAAGAGTGAATCTTCTAAGAGTTTGTGCTCTGAGCGGCTTCTGGGGAACCAGTATTAGATTCCGATGCACCAGTGCAGGTTTAGTGTATCCCTCTGACCTTTACATTGAACATGAATCACAGCAATTGCATTAGGAATGAATACAAAAGGCACATTGCCAACTTAAATACAAGAAGAGTGAGTCTTCTAAGAGTTAGTTGTTTGAGCGGCTCCTGGCGGACCAGTATTAGATTCCGATGCACCAGTGCAGGTTTACTTTATCCCTTGGACCTTCACGTTGACGATGAAGCACAGAAATTGCGTCGGGATTGAATACAAATACGACAATTCCGACTTAAGTGCAATAAGAGGGAAACTTCTAAGAATAGTGGTCTGATCGGCTCTTGGGAGACCACTATTAGATTTTGATGCACCAGTGCAGGTTTACTGGATCCGTTGGATCCTCACATTGTCCATGAAACACAGAAAGCGCATCGGGATTGAAAAAAAATAAGGCCCAATGCCGACTTCAGTACAAGAAGAGTGAATCCTCTAAGAGTTTGTGCTTTGAGCGGGTCCCGGAAGTCCAGTGCTATATTCCGATGCACCAGGGCAGGTTTGCTGTATCCATTGGACCTTACATTGACCATGAAAGACAGAAATTGCATCGGGATTGAATACAAAATGGACAATGGCGACTTAAGTACAATAAGAGTGAATCTTCTAAGAGTTTGTGGTTTGATCGGCTCCTGGGACACCACTATTCGATTCCGATGCACCAGTGCAGGTTTAGTGTATCCCTTGGAACTTCACATTATTCACGAATCACAGAAATCGCATCGGGATTGAATAAAAAAGAACCAATGCCGGCTTCAGTACGAGTAGAGTGAATCTTCAGAGAGATTGTGGTTTGAGCGGCTCCTGTGTGACAAGTATTAGATTCCGATGCACCAGTGCAGGTTTACTGAATCCATTGGACCTTCACATTGACCACGAAATACAGCAATTGCATCGGGTATGAATACAAAATTCACAATGCCTACATATGTACAAGAAGAGGGATTCTTCTAAGAGTTTGTGGTGAGCAGCTCCTGGGAGACCAGTATTAGACTCCGATGCACCAGTGCAGGTTTACTGTATCCCTTGGTCTTTACATTGACCATGAAACACAAAAATTGCATCGGGATTGAATACAAAATGGACAATGCCAACTTAAGTATAATAAGAGTGAATCTTTTAAGAATTGGTGGTTTGATCGGCTCCAGGAAGACCAGTATTAGATTCCGATGCACCAGTGCAGGTTTACTGTATCCCTTGAACCTTCACAATGTCCATGATACACAAAATCGCATCGGTATTGAATACAAAAGGCACAATGCCGACTTAAGTACTAAAAGAGTGAATCTTCTAAGTGGTTGCGCTTTGAGCGGCTCCTGGGAGATCATTACTAGATTCCGATGCACCAGTGCAGGTTAACTGTATCCCTGGGACCTTCACATTGACCATGAAACACAGCAGATGCATCGGGATTGAATACAAAGGGCAAAATGCCAACTTATGTACAAGAAGAGTGAATCCTCTAAGAGTTTGTGGTTTGTGCGGCTCCTGGGAGATCAGTATTAGATTCCGATGCACCACTGTAGGTTTACTGTATCCCGTGGACCTTCACATTGACCATGAAACACAGCAATTGCATTAGGAATGAATACAAAAGGCACATTGGCAACTTAAATACAAGAAGAGTGAGTCTTCTAAGAGTGAGTTGTTTGAGCGGCTCCTGGCAGACCAGTATTAGATTCCGATGCACCAGTGCAGGTTTACTTTATCCCTTGGACCTTCACGTTGACGATGAAACACAGAAATTGCGTCGGGATTGAATACAAATACGACAATGCCGACTTAAGTGCAATAAGAGTGAAACTTCTAAGAATAGTGGTCTGATCGGCTCCTGGGAGACCACTATTAGATTTTGATGCACCTGTGCAGCTTTACTGTATCCGTTGTATCCT
Source organism: Schistocerca serialis cubense (assembly GCF_023864345.2). Lineage (NCBI taxonomy): Eukaryota > Metazoa > Arthropoda > Insecta > Orthoptera > Acrididae > Schistocerca > Schistocerca serialis. The sequence goes on from NW_026047592.1 coordinate 7,663,071, forward strand.
CACATTGTCCATGAAACACAGAAAGCGCATCGGGATTGAAAAAAAATAAGGCCCAATGCCGACTTCAGTACAAGAAGAGTGAATCCTCTAAGAGTTTGTGCTTTGAGCGGGTCCCGGAAGTCCAGTGCTATATTCCGATGCACCAGTGCAAGTTTGCTGTATCCATTGGACCTTACACTGACCATGAAACACAGAAATTGCATCGGGATTGAATACAAAATGGACAATGGCGACTTAAGTACAATAAGAGTGAATCTTCTAAGAGTTTGTGGTTCGATCGGCTCCTGGGACACCACTTTTCGATTCCGATGCACCAGTGCAGGTTTAGTGTATCCTTGGAACTTCACATTATTCACGAAACACAGAAATCGCATCGGGATTGAATAAAAAACAACCAATGCCGGCTTCAGTACGAGTAGAGTGAATCTTCTGAGAGATTGTGGTTTGAGCGGCTCCTGGGTGACAAGTATTAGATTCCGATGCACCAGTGCAGGTTTACTGAATCCATTGGACCTTCACATTGACCACGAAATACAGCAATTGCATCGGATATGAATACAAAATTCACAATGCCTACATATGTACAAGAAGAGAGATTCTTCTAAGAGGTTGTGGTGAGCAGCTCCTGGGAGACCAGTATTAGACTCCGATGCACCAGTGCAGGTTGTCTGTATCCCTTGGGCCTTTACGTTGACCATGAAACACAAAAATTGCATCGGGATTGAATACAAAATGGACAATGCCAACTTAAGTATAATAAGAGTGAATCTTTTAAGATTTGGTGGTTTGATCGGCTCCAGGGAGACCAGTATTAGATTCCGATGCACCAGTGCAGGTTTACTGTATCCCTTGAACCTTCACAATTTCCATGATACACAAAATCGCATCGGTATTGAATACAAAAGGCACAATGCCGACTTAAGTACTAGAAGAGTGAATCTTCTAAGTGTTTGCGCTTTGAGCGGCTCCTGGGAGATCAGTACTAGATTCCGATGCACCAGTGCAGGTTTACTAAATCCCTGGGACCTTCACATTGACCATGAAACACAGCAGATGCATCGGGATTGAATACAAAAGGCAAAATGCCAACTTATGTACAAGAAGAGTGAATCCTCTAAGAGTTAGTGGTATGTGGGGCTCTGGGAGATCAGTATTAGATTCCGATGCACCACTGCAGGTTTACTGTATCCCTTGGACCTTCACATTGACCATGAAACACAGCAATTGCAACGGGATTGAATACAAAATGCACAATGCCGGCTGAAGTAAAAGAAGTGTGAATCATCTAAGAGTTTGTGCTCTGAGCGGCTCCAGGGGAACCAGTATTAGATTCCGATGCACCAGTGCAGGTTTACTGTATCCCTTGGACCTTCACATTGATCAAGAAACAAAGCAATTGCAACGGGATTGAATAGAAAAGGCACAATGCCAACTTAAGTACAAGGAGAGTGAATCTTCTAGGAAGTTGTGGTTTGAGCGGCTCCTGGGAGACCAGTATTAGATTCCGATGCACCAGTGCAGGTCTACGCTATCACTTGGACCTTCACATTGACCATGAAACTCAGAAATTGCATCGGAGTTGAATACAAAAGTGACAATGCCGACTTAAGAACAAGGAGAGTGAATCTTCTACGGATTTGTGGTTTGAGCGGCTCCTGGAAGATCATCTTTAGATTCCGTTGGCACCAGTGCAGGTTCACTGTATCCCTTGGACCTGCACATTGACCATGAAACAAAGAAATTATATCGGGATTGAATACAAAATTGACAATGCCGACTTAAGTACAAGAAGAGTGAATCCTCTAAGACATTGTGGTTTGAGCGGCTACTGGGAGAGCAGTATTTGATTCCGATGCACTTGTGCAGGTTTAGTGTATCACTTGGACCTTCCAATTGACCATGAAACAGAGAAATTGCTTCGGGATTGAATACAAAGGCACATTGCCGAATTAAGTAAAAGAAGAGCGAATCATCTAAGAGTTCGTGGTATGAGAGGCTCCTGGGAGACCAGTATTAGATTCCGATGCACCAGTGCAGGTTTACTGTATCCCTTGAACCTTCACATTGTCCATGAAACACAGAAATTGCATCAAGATTGAGCAAAAAGCGCTGAATGCCGACTTCAGTACGAGAAGAGTAAATCTTGTGAGAGCTTGTGGTTTGAGCGGCTTCTTCGTGACCAGTATTAGATTACGATGCACCAGGGCAGGTTTGCTGTATCCATTGGAACTTCACATTGAGCATGAAATACAGCAATTGCATCGGTAATGAATACAAAAGGCACAATGCCTACATAAGTACAAGAACAGTGAATCTTCTAAGAGTTTGTGGTGAGCAGCTCCTGTTAGACCAGTATTAGACTCCGATGCACCAGTGCAGGTTTACTGTATCCCTTGGGCCTTCACATTGACCAAGAAACACAGAAATCGCATCGGGATTGAAGACAAAATGGACAATGACGACTTAAGTACAATAAGAGTGAACCTTTTAAGAGTTTGCTATGTGATTGGCTCCAGGGAGACCAGTATTAGATTCCAATGCACCAGTGCAGGTTTACTGTATCCCTCGGACCTTCACATTGACCATGATACACCATATCGCATCGGTGTTGAATACAAAATGCACAATGCCGACTCAAGTACTAGAAGAGTGAATCTTCTAAGTGTTTGCGCTTTGAGCGGCTCCTGGGAGACCAGTATTAGATTCCGATGCATCAGTGCAGGTTTACTGTGTCCCTTGGAGCTTCAGATTGACCATGAAACACAACAATTGCAACGGGATTGAATACAAGTGGCACAATGCCAATTTAAGGACAAGAAGAGTGAATATTCTAAGAGTTTGTGCTTTGAGCGGCTCCTGGGAGACCAGTATTAGATTCCGATGCACCAGTGGAAGTTTACTGTATCTCTTGGACCTTCACATTGACCATGAAACACAGCATTTGCATCGGGATTGAATACAAAAGGCACAATGCCAATTTATGTACAATAAGAGTTAATATTGTAAGAGTTTGTGGTTTGAGCGGCTCCTGGGAGACCAGTATTAGATTCCGATGCATCAGTGCAGGTTTACTGTATCCCTTAGACCTTCACATTGACCATGAAACACAGCATTTGCAACAGGATTGAATACATAATGCACAATACCGGCTGAAGTACAAGTGAGTGAATCTTCTAAGAGTTTGTGCTCTGAGCGGCTGCTGGGGAACCAGTATTAGATTCCGATGCACCAGTGCAGGTTTAGTGTATCCCTCTAACCTTCACATTGAACATGAATCACAGCAATTGCATCAGGAATGAATACAAAAGGCACATTGCCAACTTAAATACAAGAAGAGTGAGTCTTCTAAGAGTTAGTTATTTCGGCGGCTGCTGGCAGACCAGTATTAGATTCCGATGCACCAGTGCAGGTTTACTATATCCCTTGGACCTTCACGTTGACCATGAAACACTGATATTGCGTTGGGATTGAATACAAATACGACAATGCCGACTTAAGTGCAATAAGAGTGAAACTTCTAAGAATAGTGGTTTGATCGGCTCCTGGGAGACCACTATTAGATTTTGATGCACCAGTGCAGGTTTACTGTATCCCTTGGATCCTCACATTGTCCATGAAACACAGAAAGCGCATCGGAATTGAGAAAAAAAGCCCAATGCCGACTTCAGTACAAGAAGAGTGAATCTTCTAAGAGTTTGTGCTTTGAGCGGGTACCGGCAGTCCAGTGCTATATTCCGATGCACCAGTGCAGGTTTGCTGTATCCATTGGACCTTCACATTGACCACGAAACGCAGAAATTGCATCGGGATTGAATAGAAAATGGACAATGGCTACTTAAGTACAATAAGAGTGAATCTTCTAAGAGTTTGTGGTTTGATCGGCTCCTGGGATACCACTATTCGATTCCGATGCACCAGTGCAGATTTAGTGTATCCCTTGGAACTTCACATTGTCCACGAAACACAGAAATCGCATCGGGATTGAATAAAAAAGAACCAATGCCGACTTCAGTACGAGTAGAGTGAATCTTCTGAGAGATTGTGGTTTGAGCGGCTCCTGGGTGACAAGTATTAGATCCCGATGCACCAGTGCAGGTTTACTGTATCCCTGGGACCTTCACATTGACCATGAAACACAGCAGTTGCATCGGGATTGAACACAAAGGGCAAAATGCCAACTTATGTACAAGAAGAGTGAATCCTCTAAGAGTTTGTGGTTTGTGCGGCTCCTGGGATATCAGTATTAGATTCCGATGCACCAGTGCAGGTTTACTGTATCCCTTAGACCTTCACATTGACCATGAAACACAGCAATTGCAACGGGATTGAATACAAAATGCACAATGCCGGCTGAAGTAAAAGAAGTGTGAATCATCTAAGAGTTTGTGCTCTGAGCGGCTCCTGGGGAACCAGTATTAGATTCCGATGCACCAGTGCAGGTTTACTGTATCCCTTGGACCTTCACATTGATCAAGAAACAAAGCAATTGCAACGGGATTGAATAGAAAAGGCACAATGCCTACTTAAGTACAAGAAGAGTGAATCTTCTAAGACATTGTGCTTTGAGCGGCTCCTGGGAGACCAGTATTATATTCTGATGGACCAGTGCAGGTTTACTGTATCCCTTGGACCTTCACATTGTCCATGAAACACAGAAATTGCATCGGGATTGAGTACAAAAGGGACAATGCCGACTCAAGTACAAAAATGGTGAATCTTCTAAGAGTTTGTGGTTTGAGCGGCTCCTGGGGCAACAGTATTAGATTCCGATGCACTAGTGCAGGTTATCTGTATCCCTTGGGCCTGCATATTGACCATGAAACACAGAAATCGCATCGGGATTGAATTCAAAAGTGACAATGCTGACTTAAGTACAATAAGAGTGTATCTTTTAAGAGTTTGTGGTTTGATCGGATCCTGGGAGACCACTATTAGATTCCGGTGCACCAGTGCACGTTTACTGTATCCCTTGGACCTTCACATTGTCCATGAAACACGAAATCGCATCGGTATTGAATACAAAATGCACAATGCCGGCTGATGTAAAAGAATTGTGAATCATCTAAGAGTTTGTGCTCTGAGCGGCTCATGGGGCACCAGTACCGTATTAGATTCCGATTCACTAGTGCAGGTTTGCTGTATGCATTGGACCTTCACATTGACCATGAAATACAGCAATTGCATCGGTAATGAATACAAAAGGCACAATGCCTACATAAGTACAAGAAGAGTGAATCTTCTAAGAGTTTGTGGTGAGCAGCTCCTGTTAGACCGGTATTAGACTACAATGCACCAGTGCAGGTTTACTGTATCCCTTGGGCCTTCACATTGACCATGAAACACAGAAATCGCATCGGCATTAAAGACAAAATGGACAATGCCGGCTTAAGTACAGTAAGAGTGAACCTCTTAAGAGTTTGTGGTTTGATTGTCTTCAGGGAGACCAGTATTAGATTCCGATGCACCAGTGCAGGTTTACTGTATCCCTCGGACCTTCACATTGACCATGATACAATATATCGCATCGGTATTGAATACAAAATGCACAATGCCGACTTAAGTACTAGAAGAGTGAATCTTCTAAGTGTTTGCGCTTTGAGCGGCTCCTGGGAGACCAGTATTAGATTCCGATGCATCAGTGCAGGTTTACTGTGTCTCTTGGAGCTTCACATTGACCATAAAACACAACAATTGCAACGAGATTGTATACAAGGGGCACAATGCCAATTTAAGAACAAGAAGAGTGAATATTCTAAGAGTTTGTGCTTTGAGCGGCTCCTGGGAGACCAGTATTAGATTCCGATGCACCAGTGGAAGTTTACTGTATCTCTTGGTCCTTGACATTGACCATGAAACACAGCAATTGATTCGGGATTGAATACAAAAGGCACAATGCCAACTTATGTACAGTAAGAGTGAATCTTCTAAGAGTTTGTGGTTTGAGCGGCTCCTGGGAGACCAGTATTAGATTCCGATGAACGAGTGCAGGTTTACTGTATCCCTTAGACCTTCACATTGACCATGAAACACAGCATTTGCAACAGGATTGAATACAAAGTGCACAATACCGGCTGAAGTACAAGAAGAGTGAGTCTTCTAACAGTTTGTGCTCTGAGCGGCTCCTGGGGAACCAGTATTAGATTCCGATGCACCAGTGCAGGTTTAGTGTATCCCTCTGACCTTCACATTTAACATGAATCACAGCAATTGCATCAGGAATGAATAGAAAAGGCACATTGCCAAGTTAAATACAAGAAGAGTGAGTCTTCTAAGAGTTACTTGTTTGAGCGGCTCCTGGCAGACCAGTATTAGATTCCGATGCACCAGTGCAGGTTTACTATATCCCTTGGACCTTCACGTTGACCATGAAACACATAAATTGCGTCGGGATTGAATACAAATCCGACAATGCCGACTTAAGTGCAATAAGAGTGAAACTTCTAAGAATAGTGGTTTGATCGGCTCCTGGGAGACCACTATTAGATTTTGATGCACCAGTTCAGGTTTACTGTATCCCTTGGATCCTCACATTGTCCATGAAACACAGAAAGCGCATCGGGATTGAAAAAAAAAAAGGCCCAATGCCGACTTCAGTACAAGAAGAGTGAATCCTCTAAGAGTTTGTGCTTTGAGCGGGTCCCGGCAGTCCAGTGCTATATTCCGATGCACCAGTGCAGGTTTGCTGTATCCATTGGACCTTACATTGACCATGAAACACAGAAATTGCATCGGGATTGAATACAAAATGGACAATGGCGACTTAAGTACAATAAGAGTGAATCTTCTAAGAGTTTGTGGTTTGATCGGCTCCTGGGACACCACTATTCGATTCCGATGCCCCAGTGCAGGTTTAGTGTATCCCTTGGAACTTCACATTGTCCACGAAAAACAGAAATCGCATCGGGATTGAATAAAAAAGAACCAATGCAGGCTTCAGTACGAGTAGAGTGAAACTTCTGAGAGATTGTGGTTTGAGCGGCTCCTTGGTGACAAGTATTAGATCCGGATGCACCAGTGCAGGTTTACTGAATCCATTGGACCTTCACATTGACCACGAAATACAGCAGTTGCATCGGGTATGAATACAAAAGGCACAATGCCTACATATGTACAAGAAGAGGGATTCTTCTAAGAGTTTGTGTTGAGCAGCTCCTGGGAGACCAGTATTAGACTCCGATGCACCAGTGCAGGCTTGCTGTATCCCTTGGGCCTTTACATTGACCATGATACACAAAAATTGCATCGGGATTGAATACAAAATGGACAATGCCAACTTAAGTATAATAAGAGTGAATCTTTTAAGATTTGGTGGTTTGATCGGCTCCAGGGAGACCAGTATTATATTCCGATTCACCAGTGCAGGTTTACTGTATCCCTTGGACCTTCACAATGTCCATGATACACAAAATCGCATCGGTATTGAATACAAAAGGCACAATGCCGACTTAAGTACTAGAAGAGTGAATCCTCTAAGAGTTTGTGGTTTGTGCGGCTCCTGGGAGATCAGTATTAGATTCCGATGCACACTGCAGGTTTACTGTATCCTTTAGACCTTCACATTGACCATGAAACACAGCAATTGCAACGGGATTGAATAGAAAAGGCACAATGCCAACTTAAGTACAAGAAGAGTGAATATTCAAAGACTTTGTGCTTTGAGCGGCTCCTGGGAGACCAGTATTAGATTCCGATGCACCAGTGCAAGTTTACTTTATCGCTTGGATATTCACAATGACCATGTAACATAGAGTAGCATCGGGAATAAATACAAAGGTCACAATGCCGTCTTAACTACTAGAAGAGTGAATCTACGAAGACTTTGTGCTTTGAGCGGCTCCTGGGGGACCAGTATTAGATTCCGATGCACCAGTGCAGGTTTACTCTATCCCTTGGACCTGCACATTGACCATGAAACACACTATTTCATCGGGATTGAATACAAAAGGCAATATGCCAACTTAAGTACGAAAGTGGTGAATCTACTAAGAGATTGTGGTTTCAGCGGCTCCTGGGAGACCAGTATTAGATACCGAAGCACCAGTGCAGATTTACTGTATCCCTTGGACCTTCATATTGACAATGAAACACAGAAATTGCTTCGGGATTAAATACAAAATGGACTTTGCCGACATATGTATAGGAAGAGTGAATCTTCTAAGGATTTGTACTTTGCGCGGTTCCTGGGGGCCAGTATTAGATTCCGATTTACCAGTGCAGGTTTACTGTATCCCTTGGACCTTCACATTGACCATGAAACACTGAAATCGCATCGAGATTGAATACAAAAGGCACAATGCTGACATAAGTGTTAGAAGAGTGAATCTTCTAAGATTTTCTGCTTTGAGCGGCCCCTGGGAGACCAGTTTTAGATTCCGATGCACCAGTGCTGGTTTACTGTATCCCTCGGTCTTTCACTCTTACCATGAAACACAGAAATAGCATCGGGATTGAATACAAAAGCGACAATGCCGACTTAAGTCCAAGAAGAGTGAATCTTCTATGAGTTTGTGGTTTGAGCGGCTTCTGGGAGATCAGTATTAGATTCCGATGCACCAGTGCCAGGTTACTGTATCCCTTCGACCTTCACAATCACCGTGAAATACAGAAAACGCATCGGGATTGAATACAAAAGGCACAATGCCGACTTAAGTACAAGATGATTGTATCTTCTAAGAGTTTGTGGTTTTAGCGGCTCTTGGGAGACCAGTATTACATTCCGATGCACCAGTGCAGGTTTACTTTATCCCTTAGAACTTCACATTGAAAATGACAAACAGAAATTGCATTGAGATTGAATACAAAAGGGACCATGCCGACTTAAGTACAAGAAGAGTGAATCTTCTCAGAGTTTGTGGTTTGAGCGGCTCCTGGGAAACCAGTATTAGATTCCAATGCACCAGTGCCCGTTTAATGTATCCCTTGGACCTTCACATTGTCCATGAATCACCGCAATTGCATCGGGACTGAATACAAAATACACAGTGCAAACTGAGGTACACGAAGAGTGAAACTTCAAAGAGTTTGTGCTTTGAGCGGTTCCTGGGAAACCAGTATTAGATTCCGATGCACCAGTGCAGGTTCACTGTATTCCTTGGACCTTCACATTGACCATGAAACACAGCAATTGCATCGGGATTGAATACAAAAGGCACAATGCCAACTTAAGTACAAGAAGAGTGAATCTTCAAGAGTTAGTGCTTTGAGCGGCTCCTGGGAGACCAGTATTAGATTCAGATGCACAAGTGCAGGTTTACTGTATATCTTGGACCTGCACATTAACCATGAAACACAGAAATCGCATCGGGATTGAATACAAAAGGGCAATGCCGACTTAAATTCAAGAAGGGTGATTCTTCTAATAGTTTGTTCTTTGAGCGACTCCTGGGAGACCAGTAATAGATTCCGATGCACCAGTGCATGTTTACTGTATCCCTTATACCTTCACATTGACCATGAAAGACAGCATTTGAATCGGGATTGAATACAAAAGGCACATTGCCAACTTAAGTACAGGAAGAGTGAATCTTTTAACACTTTGTGGTTTAAGCGGCTCCTGGGAGACCAGTATTAGACTCCGATTCACCAGTGCAGGTTTACTGTATCCCGTGGACCTTCACATTGACCATGAATCAGAGAAATTACATCGGGATTAAATACAAAAGACACAATGCCGACTTAAGTACAAGAGGAGTGAATCTTCTAAGAGGATGTGGTTTGAGCGGCTCCTGGGAGACCTGTATTAGATTCCGATACACCATTGTAGGTTCAGTGTACCCCTTGGACCTTTACATTGACCATGAAACACAGAAATTAGATCGGGATTGAATACAAAAGGGACAATGCCGACTTAAGTACAAGAGGTGTGAATCTTCAAAGAATTTGTGGTTTTATCGGCTCCTGGGAGACCAGTATTAGATTCGGATGCCCAGTGCAGGTTTACTGTATCCCTTGGACATTCACATTGACTGTGAAACACAGTAATCGAATCGGGATTGAATACAAAATGGGCAATGCCGACGTAAGTACAAGAAGAGTGAATCTGCTATGAGTTAGTGGTTTGAGCGGCTCCTGGGAGACCAGTATTAGATTCCGATGCACCAGAGCAAGTTTACTGTATCACTTGGACCTACATTGACCGTGATAGAGCGAAATTCCGTCGGGATATAATACAAAAGGCACATACCGACTTAAGTACAGGAAGAGTGAATCCTCTAAGGGTTTGTGGTATTAGCGGCTCCTGGTAAACTAGTATTAGATTCCGATGCACCAGTGCAGGTTTACTGTATCCCTTGGACCACACATTGACCATGAAACAGCGCAATTGCATGGGGATTGAATACAAAAGGCGCAATGCCAACTTAAGTACAAGAAGAGCGAAACATCTAAATCTATGTGCTTTGAGCGGCTCCTGGGAGACCAGTATCAGATTCCGATGCACCAGTGCAGGTTTACTGTATTCCTCGGACATTCACATTAACCACGAAACACAGAAATTGCATCGGGATTGAATACAAAAGGGAGAATGCCGATTTAAGCACAATAAGAGTGTATCTTCTAACAGTTTGTGCTTTGAGCAGCTCCCTGGAACCCAGTATTAGATTCCGATGCACCAATGCAGGTTAACTGTATCCCGTGGATCTTCACATTGGCCATGATACACAGCAATTGCAACGGGTTTGAACACTAAAGGCAAAATGAAAACTTAAGTACAAGAAGAGTTAATCTTCTAAGAGTTTGTGTTTGAGCGGGTCCTGGGAGACCAGAATTAAATTCCGATGCACCAGTGCAGGTTTACTGTATTCTTTGGACTTTCACATTGTCAGTGAAACACAGAAATCGCAACGGGATTGAATACAAGAGGCACAATGCCGACTTGATTCCTAGAAGAGTGAATCTTCAAAGGGTTTGTGGTTTGAGGGGCTCCTGGGAGACCAGTTGAGATTCCGATGCACCAGTGCAGGTTTAGTGTATCCCTTTGAAATTCACATTGACCATGAAACACAGAAATTACATCGGGATTGAATACAAAACGGGCATTGGCGAATTAAGTACAAGAAGAGTGAACCTTCTAAGAGGTTGTAGCTTGAGCGGCTCCTGGGAGACTAGTATTAAATTCCGATACACCAGTGCAGGTTTACTGTATCCCTTGGACCTTCACATTGACCATGAAACACATAAATCGCATCGGGATTGAAAACAAAACGCACAATGCCGGCTGAAGTACAAGAAGAGTGAATCTTCTAAGAGTTTATGCTTTGAGTGGCTACTGGGAGGCCAGTATTAGATTCTGATGCACCAGTGCAGGTTTACTGTATCCCTTGGACCTTCACATTCACCATGGAACACAGATATTACATCGGGATTGAATACAAAAGGGACAATGCCGACTTACTTTAAAGAAGAGTGAATCTTCTTAGAGTTTGTGGGAGGTCAGTATTAGATTCCGATGCTCTAGTGCAGGTTTACTGGTTCATTTGGACCTTCACTTTGTCCATGAAAAACCGCAATTGCATCGGGATTGAATACAAAAATGTCAATGCCAACTGAAGTACAAGAAGAGTGAATCTCCTAAGAGGTTGTGCTTTGAGCGGCTCCTGGGAGACCAGTATTACATTACGATGCACCAATGCAGGTTTACTGTATCCCTTGGACCTTCACATTGTCCATGAAACACAGATATCGCATCGGGATTGAATAGAAATCGCGCAATGCCGTTATAAGTACAAGAAGAGTGAGTCTTCTAAGAGTTTGTGCTTTGAGCGGCTCCTGGAAGTCCAGTATTAGATTCCGTTGCACCAGTGCAGGTTAACGGCATCCCTTGGACCTTCACATTGACCATGAAACACAGCAATAGCATCGGTTTGAATACAAAAGACACATTTCCAAAATAAGTATAAGAAGAGTGAATCTACTAAGAGTTTGTGGTTTGAGCGGCTCCTGGGAGACCAGTATTAGATTCCGATGCACCAGTGCAGGTTTACTGTATCCCTTGGACCTTCACATTGACCATGAAAAACAGAAAATGCATCGGATTGAATACAAAAGGGACAATGCCGACTTAAGTACAAGAAGAGTGAATCTTCTAAGTGTTTGTGGGTTGAGCGGCTCCTGGGAGACCATTATTTGATTACGATGCACCAGTGCATGTTAACTGTATCCCTTGGACCTTCACGTTGACCATGAAACACAGAAATTGCATTGGGATTGAATAGAAAAGGGATAATGCCGACTTAAGTAAAAGAAGAGTGAATCTTGTAAGAGTTTGTGATTTGAGCGGCTCCTGGGAATCCAGTATTAGATTCCGATGCACCAGTTCAGGTTTACTCTATCCCTTGGACCTTCGCAATGGCCATGAAACACAGAATTAGCATCGGGTTTGAATACAAAAGGCAAATGCCGACTTCAGTACAGGAAGAGTGAATCTTCTAAGAGTTAATGCGTTGAGCAGTCCTGGGAGACCAGTATTAGATTCCAATGCACCAGTGCAGGTTTACTATATCCCTTGGACCTTCACATTGACCATGAAACAAAGAAATTACATCGGGATTGAATACAAAATGGACACTGCCGACTGAAGTACAAGATGAGTGAATCTTCTAAGACTTTATGGTTTGAGCGGCTCCTGGGAGACCAGTATTACATTTTGATGCACCAGTGCAGGTTTACTCTATCCCTTGGACCTTCACATTGACCATGAAACACAAAATTAGCATTGGGTTTGAATACAAAAGGGACAATTCCAACTTAAGTAAAGGATGAGTGAATCTTCTAAGAGTTTGTGTTTTTCACGGCTCCTGGGAGACCAGTATTGTAGTCCGATGAACCAGTGCATGTTTACTGTATCCCTAGGACCTTCAGATTGACCATGAAACACAGAATATACATCGGGAATGAATACAAATGCGACAATGCCGACTGAAGTAAAAAGGGGAGTGAATCTTCTAAGATTATGTGGTTTGAGCGGCTCCTGGGAGATCAGTATTAGATTCCTAAGCACCAGTGCAGGTTTACTGTATCCCTTGGACCTTCACGTTGACCATGAAACACACAATTTGCATCGGTATTGAATACAAAAGGGACAATGCCGGCTTCAGTTCAAGAGGAGTGAATCTTCTAAGAGTTTGTGGTTTGAGCGGCTCCTGGGGACTAGTATTATATTCCGATGCACCAGTGCAGGTTTACTGTATCCATTGGACTTTCACATTGACCATGAAACACAGAAATTTCATCTGGAGTTAATACAAAAGGGACAATGCCGACATAAATACAAGAAGGGTGAATCTTCTAAGATTTTGTGGTTTGAGCGCCTCCTGAGAGACCAGTATTAGATTCCGATGAACCAGTGCTGGTTTACTGTATCTCTTGGACCTTCACATTGATCATTAATCAAAGAAATCGCATCGCGATTGAATACAATAGGCACAATGTCGGCTGAAGTACAAGAAGAGTGAATCTTCTAAGAGGTTGTAGCTTGAGCGGCACCGGGGAGACCTGTATTAGATTCTGATACACCAGTGCAGGTTTACTGTATCCCTTCGACCTTCACATTGACCATGAAACACACAAATCGCTTCGCGATTGAATACAAAAGGCACAATGCGGACTTAAGTACAAGATGAATGAATCTTCTATGAGTTTGTGGTTTTAGCGGGTCCTGGGAGACCAGTATTAGATTCCGATATACCAGTGCAGGTTTACTGTATCCCTTGGACCTTCACATTGACCATGAAGCACTGCAATTGCATCGGGATTGAATACAATGGGGACTATGCCGACATAAGTACACGAAGAGCGAATCAACTTAGAGTTTGTGGTTTGATAGGATCCTGGGAGACAAATATTAGACTCCGATGCACCAGTGCAGGTTTACTGTATCCCTTGGACCTTCACATTGTCCATGAAACACAGATATCGCATCGGAATTGAATACAAAAGGCACAATGCTAACTTAAGTACAAGAAAAGTGAATCAACTAAGAGTTTGTGGTTTGAGCGGGTCCTGGGAGACCAGCATTAGATTCCGATGCACCAGTGCAGGTTTACTGTATTCCTTGGACCTTCACATTGACCATGAAACACAGAATTTGCATCGGGATTGAATACAAAAGGGACATGGCCGACTTAAGTACAAGAAGAGTGAATCTACTAAGAGTTTGTGTATGACTGGCTCCTGGTGGACCTGTATTATATTCCGATGCCCCAGTGTAGGTTCACTGTATCCCTTGGACCTCCACATTAACCATGAAATACAGAAATGGCATCAGGATTGAATACAAATGCCACAATGCCAACTTAAGTACAAGAAAAGTGAATCTTGTAAGAGTTTGTGGTTTGAACGTCTCCTGGGAGACCAGTATTACATTCCGATGCACCAGTGTAGGTTTACTGTACCCCTTGGACCTGCACATTGACCTTGAAACACTGAAATTATATCGGGATTGAATAGAAAAGGGACAATGCCAACTTAAGTACAAGACGAGTGAATCTTTTAAGAGTTTGTGGTTTGTGCGGCTCCTGGGAGTCCAGTATTAGATTCCGATGCACCAGTGCAGGTTTACTGTATCCCTTGGACCTTCACTTTGACCATGAAACACAGAAATTACATCGGGATTGAATACAAAAGGGACAATGACGAGTTAAGTACAAGAAGAGTGAATCTTGTAAGAGGTTGTAGCTTGAGCGGCACCGGGGAGACCAGTATTAGATTCCGTTATTCCAGTGCAGGTTTACTGTATCCCTTGGAACTTCACATTGACCATGAAACACAGAAATCGCTTCACGATTGAATACAAGAGGCACATTGCCGGCTGAAGTACAAGAAGAGTGAATCTTCTAAGACTTTGTGGTTTGAGCGGCTCCTGGGAAAAGAGTATTAGATTCCGATGCACCCGTGCAAGTCTACTGTATCCCTTGAACCTTAACATTCACCATTAAATACAGCAATTGCATCGGGATTGAATACAACAGGCACAATGCCAACTTAAGAAGAAACCAAGAGGATCTTCTTAGAGTATGTGCTTTGAGCGGCTCCTGGGAGACCAGTATTAGATTCCGATGTACCAGTGCAGGTAACTGTATCCCTTGGACCTTCACATTGACCATGAAACACAGAAATCGCATTGAGATGAATACAAAAGGTACAATGCCGGCTGAAGTACAAGAGGAGTGAATCTTCTAAGAGTTTGTGGTTTGACCGGCTACTGGGAAACCAGTATTAGATTCTGTTGCCCAGTGCAGGTTTACTGTATTCTTTGGATCTTCACATTGACCATGAAAAACAGACATTGCATTGAATTGAATACAAAAGGGACAATGGCGACTTAAGTACTGAAGAGTGAATCTTCTAAGTGTTTGTGGTTTGAGCGGCTCTTGGGAGACCAGTATTACATTCCGACGCACCAATGCACGTTTACTGTATGCCTTGGACCGTCACATTGTTCATAAAACTCAGAAATTGCATCGGTATTGAATACAATGTAGAATATGCCGACATAAGTACCCGAAGAGCGAATCATATTTGAGTTTGTGGTTTGATCGGCTCCTGGGAGACAAGTATAAGACTCCTATGCACCAGTGCAAGTTTACTGTATTCCTTGGACATTAACATTCTCCATGAAACACAGATATCGCATCGGGATTGAATACAAAAGGCACAATGCTGACTTAAGTACAAGAAGGGTGAGTCTTCTTAGAGTCTGTGATTTGAGCGGCTCCTGGGAGACCAATATTAGATTCCGATGCACCAGTGTAGGTTTACTGTATCCCTTGGACCTTCATATTGACTATGAAACGCAGATATTGCATCGAGATTGAATATAACGTGAACAATGCCAATTTATGTACAAGAAAAGTGAATCTTCTAAGCGTTTGTGATTTGTGCGGCTCCTGGGAAACCAGTATTAGATTCCGATGCACCAGTGCAGGTTTACTGTATCCCTTGGACCTTCACATTGACCATGAAACACAGAAATTACATCGGGATTGAATACAAAAGGGACAATGACGAGTTAAGTACAAGAAGAGTGAATCTTCTAAGAGGTTGTAGCTTGAGCGGCACCGTGGAGACCAGTATTAGATTCCGATACACCAGTGCAGGTTTAATGTATCCCTTGGACCTTCACATTGACTATGAAACACAGAAATCGCATCGGGATTTGAATACAAAAGGCACAATGCGGACTTAAGTACAAGGAGAATGAATCTTCTAAGAGATTGTGGTTTTAACGGGTCCTGGGAGACCAGTATTAGATTCCGATCCATCAGTGCAGGTTTACTGTATCTCTTGGACCTTCACATTGACCATGAAGCAATGCAATTGCATCGGGATTGAATACAAAAGGCACAATGCCAACTGAAGTACAAGAAGAGTGAATCTTCTAAGAGTTGTTTCTTTGAGCGGCTCCTGGGAGACCAGTATTCGATTCCGATGCACCAGTGCAGGTTTATTGTATCCCTTGGTCCATCACATTGACTATGAATCACAGAAATCGCTTAGGGATTGAAAACAAAAGGCACATGGCCGGCTGAAGTACAAGAAGAGTGAATGTTCTAAGAGTTTGTGGTTGGAGCGGCTCCTGGGAAACGAGTATTAGATTCCGATGCACCCGTGCAAGTATACTGTATCCCTTGGACCTTCACATTGACCATGAAATACAGCAATTGCATCGGGATTGAATACAACAGACACAATGCCAACTTAAGTTCAAGACGAGAGGATCTTCTAAGAAATTGTGCTTTGATAGGATCCTGGGAGACCAGTATTACATTCCGAAGTACCAGTGCAGGTTAACTGTATCCCTTGGACCTTCACATTGAATATGAAACACAGCAATTGCATCGGGATTGAATACAAAAGGCACAATGCCAACTGAAGTACAAGAAGAGTGAATCTTCCAAGAGTTGTTTCTTTGAGCCGCTCCTGGGAGACCAGTATTAGATTCCGAAGTACCAGTGCAGGTCTACTGTATGCCTTGGACCGTTACATTGTCCATGAAACTCAGAAATTGCATCGGGATTGAATACAATGGGGACTATGCCGACATAAGTACACGAAGAGCGAATTATCTTAGAGTTTGTGGTTTGATAGGCTCCTGGGAGACAAATATTAGACTCCGATGCACCAGTGCAGGTTTACTGTATCCCTTGGACCTTCACATTCTCCATGAAACACAGATATCGCATCGGGATTGAATACAAAAGGCACAATGCTGACTTAAGTACAAGAAGAGTGAATCAACTAAGAGTTTGTGGTTTGAGCGGGTCCTGGGAGACCAGCAGTAGATTCCGATGCACCAGTGCAGGTTTACTGTATTCCTTAGACCTTCACATTGACAATGAACCACAGAAACTGCATCGGGATAGAATACAAAGGGGCAATTACGACTTAAGTACAAGAAGAGTGAATCTGCTAAGAGTTTGTGCTGTGATCGGCTCCTGGGAGACCAGTATTAGATTCCGATGGGCCAGTGCAGGTTTACTGTATCCCTTGGGCCTTCACAATGACCACGAAACACAGAAATGGCATCGTGATTGAATAGAAAAGGGACAATGCCGACTTAAGTACATGAAGGGAGAATCTTCTAAGAGATTGTGGTTTGAGCGGCTCCTGGGAGCCCAGTATTAGATTCCGATGCACCAGTGCGGGTTTACTGTATCCCTTGGACCTTCACATTGACCACGAAAAACAGAGATTGCATCGGATTGAATACATAAGGGGCAATGCCGACTTAAATATTAAAACAGTGAATCGTCTAATTGTTTGTGGTTTGAGCGGCTCTTGGGAGACCAGTATTAGATTCCGATGCACCAGTGCAGGTTTACTGTATCGCTTGGACCTTCACATTGTCCATGAAACACAGATATCGCATCGGGATTGAATGCAAAAGGCACAATGCCGACTTAAGTACAAGAAGAGTGAACCTTCTAAGAGTTTGTGCTTTAAGCGGTTCCTGGGAAACCAGTATTAGATTCCGATGTCCAGTGCATGTTTACTGTATCCCTTGGACCTTCACATTGACCATGAAACACAGCAATGTCATCGGGATTGAATACAGAAGACACAATGCCAACTTAAGTACAAGACGAGTGAGTCTTCTAAGAGGTTGTGTTTTGAGCGGCTCCTGGGAGACCAGTATTAGATTCCGATGCACCAGTGCAGGTTCACTGTATCCCTTGGACCTTCACATTGACCATGAAACACAGAAATCGCATCGGGATTGAATCCAAATGGACAATGCCGACTTAAGTACAAGAAGAGTGAATCTTTTAAGAGTTTGTGGTTTGATCGGCTCCTGGGAGGCCAGTATTAGTTTCCGATGCACCAGCGCAGGTTTACTGTATCCCTTGGAACTTCGCATTGAACATGAAACACAGCAATTGCATCGTGATTGAATACAAAATGGACAATGCCGACTTAAGTACAAGAAGAGTGAATCCTCAATGAGCCTGTGGTTTGAGCGGATCCTGCGAAACCAATATTTGATTCCGATGCACCAGTGTAGGTTTACTGTACCCCTTGGACCTTCACATTGACCATGAAACACAGAAATTGCATCGGTATTGAACACAAAAGGGATAATGCCGACTTAAGTACATGAAGAGTGAATCTTCGAGGAGTTTGTGCCTTTAGCGGCTCCAGGGAGACCAGAATTAGATTCCGAAGCAACAGTGCATGTTTGCTGTATCCCTTGGACCTTCACATTGACCATGAACACAGAAATTGCATCGGGATTGAATACAACAGGGACATGGCCGACTTAAGTACAAGAAGAGTGAATCTACTAAGAGTTTGTGTATGACCGGCTCCTGGGGGACCAGTATTATATTCCGATGCACCTGTGCAGGTTCACTGTATCCCTTGGACCTTCACATTGACCATGAAACACAGAAATCGCATCGGGATTGAATAAAAAATGGACAATGCCGACTTAAGTACAAGAAGAGTGAATCTTTTAAGAGTTTGTGGTTTGATCGGCTCCTGGGAGACCAGTATTAGTTTCCGATGCACCAGCGCAGGTTTACTGTATCCCTTGGAACTTCGCATTGACCATGAAACACAGCAATTGCATCGTGATTGAATACAAATATCACAATGCCAACATAAGTAGAAGAAGAGTGAATCTTCTAAGAATTTGTGGTTTCAACGGCTCCTGGGAGACCAGTATTACATTCCGATTCACCACTGCTGGTTTACTGTATCCCTTAGGCCTTCACATTAACCATGAATCACAGCATTTGGATCGGGATAGAATTCAAAACGCATAATGCCAACTTTTGTACAAGAAGAGTGAATCTTCTAAGAGTTTGTGCTGTGATCGGCTCCTGGGAGACCAGTATTAGATTCCGATGGGCCAGTGCAGGTTTACTGTATCCCTTGGACCTTCACAATGACCACGAAACACAGAAATGGCATCGTGATTGAATAGAAAAGGGACAATGCCGACTTAAGTACATGAAGGGAGAATCTTCTAAGAGATTGTGGTTTGAGCGGCTCCTGGGAGCCCAGTATTAGATTCCGATGCACCAGTGCGGGTTTACTGTATCCCTTGGCCCTTCACATTGACCACGAAAAACAGAGATTGCATCGGATTGAATACATAAGGGGCAATGCCGACTTAAATATTAAAACAGTGAATCGTCTAATTGTTTGTGGTTTGAGCGGCTCTTGGGAGA
This sequence comes from Schistocerca serialis cubense, assembly GCF_023864345.2. Classification (NCBI taxonomy): domain Eukaryota; kingdom Metazoa; phylum Arthropoda; class Insecta; order Orthoptera; family Acrididae; genus Schistocerca; species Schistocerca serialis. The sequence goes on from NW_026047592.1 coordinate 7,682,741, forward strand.
CCAGTATTAGATTCCGATGCACCAGTGCAGGTTTACTGTATCGCTTGGACCTTCACATTGTCCATGAAACACAGATATCGCATCGGGATTGAATGCAAAAGGCACAATGCCGACTTAAGTACAAGAAGAGTGAACCTTCTAAGAGTTTGTGCTTTAAGCTGTTCCTGGGAAACCAGTATTAGATTCCGATGGCCAGTGCATGTTTACTGTATCCCTTGGACCTTCACATTGACCATGAAACGCAGCAATATCATCGGGATTGAATACAGAAGACACAATGCCAACTTAAGTACAAGACGAGTGAGTCTTCTAAGAGGTTGTGTTTGAGCGGCTCCTGGGAGACCAGTATTAGATTCCGATGCACCAGTGCAGGTTCACTGTATCCCTTGGACCTTCACATTGACCATGAAACACAGAAATCGCATCGGGATTGAATCCAAATGGACAATGCCGACTTAAGTACAAGAAGAGTGAATCTTTTAAGAGTTTGTGGTTTGATCGGCTCCTGGGAGACCAGTATTAGTTTCCGATGCACCAGCGCAGGTTTACTGTATCCCTTGGAACTTCGCATTGAACATGAAACACAGCAATTGCATCGTGATTGAATACAAAATGGACAATGCCGACTTAAGTACAAGAAGAGTGAATCCTCAATGAGCCTGTGGTTTGAGCGGATCCTGCGAAACCAATATTTGATTCCGATGCACCAGTGTAGGTTTACTGTACCCCTTGGATCTTCACATTGCCCATGAAACACAGAAATTGCATCGGTATTGAACACAAAAGGGATAATGCCGACTTAAGTACATGAAGAGTGAATCTTCGAGGAGTTTGTGCCTTTAGCGGCTCCTGGGAGACCAGAATTAGATTCCGAAGCAACAGTGCATGTTTGCTGTATCCCTTGGACCTTCACATTGACCATGAACACAGAAATTGCATCGGGATTGAATACAACAGGGACATGGCCGACTTAAGTACAAGAAGAGTGAATCTACTAAGAGTTTGTGTATGACCGGCTCCTGGGGGACCAGTATTATATTCCGATGCACCTGTGCAGGTTCACTGTATCCCTTGGACCTTCACATTGACCATGAAACACAGAAATCGCATCGGGATTGAATAAAAAATGGACAATGCCGACTTAAGTACAAGAAGAGTGAATCTTTTAAGAGTTTGTGGTTTGATCGGCTCCTGGGAGACCAGTATTAGTTTCCGATGCACCAGCGCAGGTTTACTGTATCCCTTGGAACTTCGCATTGACCATGAAACACAGCAATTGCATCGTGATTGAATACAAATATCACAATGCCAACATAAGTAGAAGAAGAGTGAATCTTCTAAGAATTTGTGGTTTGAACGGCTCCTGGGAGACCAGTATTACATTCCGATTCACCACTGCTGGTTTACTGTATCCCTTATGCCTTCACATTAACCATGAATCACAGCATTTGGATCGGGATAGAATTCAAAACGCATAATGCCAACTTTTGTACAAGAAGAGTGAATCTTCTAAGAGTTTGTGGTTTGAGCGGCTCCTTGGAGACCAGTATGAGATTCCGATGCACCAGTGCAGGTTTACTGTATCACTTGGGCCTTCACAATGACCATGAAACACAGAAATGGCTTCGTGATGAATACAAAAGGAACAATGCCGACATAAGTACATGAAGGGACAATCTTCTAAGAGATTGTGGTTTGAGCGGCTCCTGGGAGGCCAGTATTAGATTCCGATGCACCAGTGCGGGTTTACTGTATTTCTTGGACCTTCACATTGACCATGAGACAGAGATTTTTCATCGGGATTGAATACAAAGGGAACAATGCCGACCTAAGTACAAGAAGAGTGGATCTTCTAAGAGCGTGTGGTTTGAGGGGCTCCTGGGAGACCAGTACTAGTTTCCGATGCAACAGTGTAGGTTTAATGTGCACCTTGGACCATTACATTGACCTTGAAACACAGAAATTAGATCGGGATTGAATAGAAAAGGACAATGCCGACTTAAGTACAAGAAGAATAAATCTGCTAAGAGATTGTGGCTTGTGCGGCTCCTGAGACACTAGTATTCGTTTCCAATCCACCAGTGCAGGTTTACTGTATCACGTGGACCTTCACATTGATAATGAAACAGAGAAATTGCATCAGGATTTAATACAAAAGGCACAATGCCGACATAATACAAGAAGAGTGGATCTTCTAAGAGTTTCTCGTTGGAGCGGCTCCTGGGAGACCAGTATTAGATTCCGATGCACCAATGCATGTTTACTGTATCACTTGGACCTTCACATTGACCATGAAACGCAGAAATTGCATCGGGATTGAATACAAGGCGCCCAATGCCGTCTTAAGTACAAGAAGAGTGAATGTGCTGAGTGTTTGTGGTTTGAGCGGCTCCTGTAAGACCAGTTTTAGATTCCGATAGATCAGTGCAGCTTTACTATATCTCGTGGACCTTCACATTGACTGTGAAACACAGCAATTGCATCGGGATGGTATACAAAAGGGACAATACCGACTCAAAAATCAAGAAGTGTGACTCTTTTAAGAGTTTGTGGTTTGAGCGGTTCCTGGGAGCCAAGTATTAGATTCCGATGCACCAGTGCAGGTTTACTGTATCCCTTGGACCTTCACATTGTCCATGAAAGACAAAAATCGCATCGGGATTGAATAGAAAAGGGACAATGCCGACTTAAGTACAATAAAAGTGAATCTTCTAAGAGTTTGTGGTTTGAGCGGCACCTGGGAAACCAGTATTAGATTCAAATGCACCAGTGCAGGTTTACTGTATCTTTGGTACCTTCACATTGACCACGAAACACAGCAATTGCATCGGGATTGAATGCAAAAGGCACAGTGCCAACTTAAGTTCAGGAAGAGTGAATCATCTAAGAGTTAGTGCTTTGAGCGGCTCCTGGGAGGCCAGTATTAGACTCCGAAGCACCAGTGCAGATTTACTGTATCCCTTGGACTTTGACATTGACCATGAAACACAGAAATCGCATCGGGATTGAGTACAAATGGCACAATGCCTACTTAACTACAAGAGGAGTGAATCCTCTAAGTGTTTGTGCTTTGAGCGGCTCCTTGGAGACCAGTATTAGATTCCGCTGCACCAGTGCATGTGAACTGTAACCCTTGGACGTTCACATTGACCATGAAACACAGCAATTGCATAGGGACTGAATACAAAAGGGACAATGCAAACTTAAGTACAGAAAGAGTGAATCTTCTTAGAGTGTGTTCTTAGAGCGGCTCCTGGGAGATCAGTATTTGATTCCGATGCACCAGTGCAGGTTTACTGTATCCCTTGGACCTTCACATTGACTACGAAGCACAGAAATCGCATCGGGATTGAATACAAAAATGGAAAATGCCGGCTAAAGTACAAGAAGTGTGAATCTTATAAGAGATTGTGGTTTGAGCGGCTCCTGATTATCCAGTGTTAGATTCCGATGCACCAGTGCAGTATTACTGTATCCCTTGGTCCTTGACATTGACCATGAAACACAGTAATTGCATCGGGATTGAATACAAAAGGCTCAATGCCAACTTAGGTAATAGAAGACTGAATCTTCTAAGAATTTGTGCTTTGAGCGGCTCCTGGGAGACCAGTATTAGATTCCGATGTACCAGTGCAGGTTTACTGCATCCCCTGGACCTTCACATTGAACATGAAATACAGAAATTGTATCGGGATTGAATACAAAGGGGACAATGCCGACTTAAGTACAAGAAGAGTGAATCTTCTAAGAATTTTTGCTTTGTGCGGCTCCTGGGAGACCAGTATGAAATTCCGATGCACCAATGCCGGTTTACTTTATCCCTTGGACCTCGCATTGACCACGAAACACAGAAATCGCATCGGGATTGATTAGAAAAGGCACAATGCCGGCGGAAGTAAATGAAGAGTGAATACTCTCAGAGCTTGTGGTTTGGGCGGCTCCTGGGAAACCAGTATTAGGTTCCGATGCACCAGTGAAGGTTTACTGTATCCCTTGGACCTTCACATTCTCAATGAAACACAGATATCGCATCGGGATTGAATACAAATGGCACAATGCCATCTTAAGTACAAGAAGAGTGAATCTTCTTAGAGTTTGTGCTTAGAGCGGCTCCTGGGAGGCCAGTATTAGATTCCGATGCACCAGTGTAGGTTTACTGTATCCCTTGGACCTTAACGTTGACCACGAAACACAGAAATCGCATCGGGATTGAATACAAAATGCACAATGCTAGCTGAAGTACAAGAAGTGTCAATCTTATAAGAGTTTGGGGTTTGAGCGGCTCCTGATTCACCAGTATTTGATTCCGATGCACCAGTTCAGTTTTACTGTATCCCTTGGACCTTGAAATTGGCCATGAAACACAGATATCGCATCGGGATTGAATACAAAGGCACAATGCCGACTTACGTAGAAGAAGAGTGAATCTTCTAAGGGTTTGTGGTTTGAGCGGCTCCTGGGAGACCAGTATAAGATTCAGATGCACCAGTGAAGGTTTACTGTATCCCTTGGACCTTCACATTCTCCATGAAACACAGATATCGCATCGGGATTGAATACAAATGGCACAATGCCATCTTAAGTACAAGAAGAGTGAATCTTCTTAGAGTTTGTGCTTAGAGCGGCTCCTGGGAGACCAGTATTTGATTCCGATGCACCAGTGCAGGTTTACTGTATCCCTTGGACCTTCACATTAACTACGAAGCACAGAAATCGCGTTGGGAGTGAATACAAAAATGCAAAATGCCGGCTAAAGTACAAGAAGTTAAATCCTATAAGAGCTTGTGGTTTGAGCGGCTCCTGATTATCCAGTATTAGATTCCGTTGCACCAGTGCAATTTTACTGTATCCCTGGGACCTTCACATTGACCATGAAACACAGCAATTGCATCGGGATTGAATACAAGAGCCTCAATGCCAACTTAAGGAATAGAAGACTGAATCTTCTAGGAATTTGTGCTTTGAGCGGCTCCTGGGAGACCAGTATTAGATTCCGATGCATCAGTGCAGGTTTACTGTATCCCTTGAACCTTCACATTGTCCATGAAAAACAGATATCGCATCGGGATTGAATACAAATGGCACAATGCCAGCTTAAGGACAAGAAGAGTGAATCTTCTAATAGTTTGTGGTTTGATCGGCTCCTGGGAGTCAAGTATTATATTCCGATGCACTGGTGCCGATTTATTGTGTCCCTTAGCCCTTCTAATTGTCCATGAAACACAGATATCGCATCGGGATTGAATACAAAAAACACAATGCCGACTGAAGTACAAGAAGAGTGAATCTTCCAGGAGTTTTTGGTTTGAGCGGGTCCTGGGAGACCAGTATTAGATTCCGATGCAAAAGTGCAGGTTTACTGTATCCCTTGGACCTTCACATTGACCATGAAACACAGAAATTGGGTCATGATTGATTACAAAATGCCTAATGCTGGCTGAAGTACAAGAAGTGTGAATCTTATAAGAGTTTGGGGTTTGAGCGGCTCCTGATTAACCAGTATTTGATTCCGATGCACCAGTTCAGTTTTACTGTATCCCTTGGACCTCGACATTGACCGTGAAACACAGCAATTGCATCGGGAGTGAATACAAAAGGCACAATGCCAACTTAAGTAATAGGAGACTGAATCTTCTAGGAATTTGTGCTATGAGCGGCTCCTGGGAGACCAGTATTAGATTCCGATGCACCAGTACAGGTTTACCGTATCCCCTGGACCTTCACATTGAACATGAAACACAGAAATTGCATCGGGATTGAATACAAAGGGGACAATTCCGACCTATGTACAAGAAGATTGAATCTTCTAAGAATTTGTTGTTTGATCAGCTCCTGGGACTCCAGTTTTAGATTCCGATGCACCAGTGCAGGTTTACTGTAACCCTTGGACTCTCACATTGTCCATGACGCACAGATATCGCATCGGGACTGTATACAAAAGGCAAAATGCCGACTTAAGTACAAGAAGAGTGAATCTTCTAAGAATTTTTGCTTTGGGCTGCTCCTGGGAGACCAGTATTAAATTCCGATGCACCAATGCCTGTTTACTGTATCCGTTGGACCTCGCATTGACCACGAATCACAGAAATCTCATCGGGATTGATTTGAAAAGGGACAATGCCGGCAGAAGTAAATGAAGAGTGAATACTCTAAGAGCCTGTGAATTGGGCGGCTCCTGGGAAACCAGTATTAGATTCCGATGCACCAGCGCAGATATACTGTATCCCTTGGACCTTCACATTGACCATGAAACACAGCAATTGCACCGGGATTGATAGTAAAGGCACAGTGCCAACTTAAGTACAAGAAGAGTGAATCTTCTAAGAGTTTGTGATTTGAGCGGCTCCTGGGAGACCAGTAATAGATTCCGATGCATCAGTGGAAAATTACTGTATCCCTTGGAACTTAACGTTGACCACGAAGCACAGAAATCGCATCGGGATTGAATACAAAATGCCCAGTGCTGGCTGAAGTACAAGAAGTGTGAATCTTATAAGTGTTTGGGGTTTGAGCGGCTCCTGATTAACCAGTATTTGATGCCGATGCACCAGTTCAGTTTTACTGTATCCCTTGGACCTCGACATTGACCATGAAACACAGCAATTGCATCGGGAGTGAATACAAAAGGCACAATGCCAACTTAAGTACTAGAAAACTGAATCTTCTAAGAATATGTGCTTTGAGCTGCTCCAGGGAGACCAGTATAAGATTCCGATGCACCAGTGAAGGTTTACTGTATCCCATGGACCTTCACATTGACCATGAAACACAGAAATTATATCGGGATTGAATACAAAATGGACAATGGCGACTTAAGTACAAGAAGGATGAATCATCTAAGAGTTTGTGGTTTGGGTTGCTACTGGGAGAACAGTATTAGTTTCCGATGCACCAGTGCTGGTTAACTGTATCACTTGGACCTTCGCATTGACCATGAAACAGAGAAATTGCATCGGGATAGGATACAAAAGGCACAATGCCAGCTGAAGTACAGGAATAGTGAATCTTCTTAGAGTTTGTGGTTTCAGCGAACCTGGGAAACCAGTATGAGATTCCGAAGCACCAGTGCAGGATTAATGTATCCCTTGGAACTTCACATTGACCATGAAACTCAGCAATTGCATCGGGATTGAATACAAAATGCACAATGCCAACTTAAGAACAAGAAGAGTGAATCTTCTAAGAGGTTGAGCTTTGAGCGGCTCCTGGGGAACAGTATTAGATTCCGATGCACCTGTGCAGGTTTACTGTATCCCTTGGACCTTCACATTGACAATGAAAAACAGAAATCGCATCGGATTAAATAGAAAAGCACAATGCTGACTTAAGTATAAGAAGAGGGAATCTTCTAAGAGTTTGTGGTTTGATCGGCTCCTGGGAGTCCAGTTTAAGATTCCGATGCATCAGTGCAGGTTTACTGTATCCCTTGGACTCTCACATTATCCATTACGCACAGATATCGCATCGGGATTGAATAGAAAAGGCACAATGCCTACTTAAGTAATCGAAGAGTGAATCTTCTAAGGGTTTGTGATTTGAGCGGCTCCTAGGAGACCACTATTAAATTCCGATGCACCAATGCCGGTTTACTGTATCCCTTGGACCTCGCATTGACCACGAAACACAGAAATCGCATCGGGATTGAATACAAAATGCCTAATGCTGGCTGAAGTACAAGAAGTGTGAATCTTATAAAAAGTTTGGGGTTTGAGCGGCTCCTGATTAATAAGTATTTTATTCCGATGCACCAAATCAGTTTTACTGTATCCCTTGGACTTCGACATTGACCATGAACCACAGCTATTGCATCGGGAGTGTATACAAAAGGCACAATGCCAACTTAAGTACTAGAAGACTGAACCTTCTAAGTATTTGTGCTTTGAGCGGCTCCTGGGAGACCAGTATAAGATTCCGTTGCACCAGTGAAGGATTACTGTATCCCTTGGACCTTCACATTGATCATGAAACACAGAAATTGCATCAGGATTGAATACAAAGCGGACAATGCCGACTTAAGAACATGAAGAGTGAATCGTCTAAGTGCTTGTGGTTTGAGCGGCTCCTAGGAGTCAAGTATTATATTCCGATGCACCGGTGCCCATTTATTGTTTCCCTTGGACCTTCTCATTGTCCATGAAACACAGATATCGCATCGGGATTGAATACAAAAGGCAGAATGCCGACTTAAGTACAAGAAGAGTGAATCTTCTAAGTGTTTGTATTTTGAGCGGCTCCTGGGAGACCAGTATTAGATTCCGATGCAAAAGTGCAGGTTTACTGTATCCCTTGGACCTTCACATTGCCCATGAAACACAGAAATTAGATCGGGATTGAATACAAAATGGACAATGCAGACTTAAGTACTAGAAGGATGAATCATCCTAGAGTTTGTGGTTTGAGCGGCTACTGGGAGACCAGTATTAGTTTCCGATGCACCAGTGCTGGTTAACTGTATCACTTGGACCTTCGCATTGACCATGAAACAGAGAAATTGCATCGGGATAGGATACAAAAGGCACAATGCCAGCTGAAGTACAGGAAGAGTGAATCTTCTTAGAGTTTGTGGTTTGATCGAACCTGGGAAACCAGTATTAGATTCCGTAGCACCAGTGCAGGATTACTGTATCCCTTGGAACTTCACATTGACCATGAAACTCAGCAATTGCCTCGAGATTGAATAGAAAAGGCACAATGCCAACTTAAGAACAAGATGAGTGAATCTTCTAAGATTTTGTGCTTTGAGCGGCTCCTGGGGAACATTATTAGATTCCGATGTACCAGTGCAGGTTTACTGTATCCCTTGGACCTTCAAATTGACCATGAAACCCAGAAATTGCATCGGGATTGAATACAAAAGGGACAAGGCTTACTTAAGTAAAGAGGAGTGAATCTTCTAAGAGTTTGTGGTCTGAGAGTATCCTGAGAGACCAGTATTAGATTCCGATGGACCAGTGCAGGTTTACTGTATCCCTTGGACCTTTACATTGACCATGAAAAACAGAAATCGTATCGGATTGAATAGAAAAGGGACAATGCCGACTTAAGTACAAGAAGAGTGAATCTTCCATGTGTTTGTGGTTTGAGAGGCTCCTGATAGACCAGTATTAGATTCCGATGCACCAGTACATGTTTACTATATCCCTTGGACCTTCCCATTGACCATGAAACACAGCAATTGCATTGGGATTGAATACAAAACGAACATTGGCAACTTAAGGAAAAATAGAGCGAATCCTCCAAGAGTTTGTGCTTTGAGCAGCCCCTGGGAAACCAGTATTAGATTCCGATGCCCAGGTGCAGGTTTACTGCATCCGTTGGACCGTCACATTGACCATGAAACACAGAGTTTGCATCGAGATTGAATACAAAGGGGACAATGCCGACTTAAGTACAAGAAGAGTGAATCTTCTAAGAGTTTGTGGTTTTATCTGCTCCTGGAAAACCTGTATTAGTGGAAGGTGTACTGTATCCCTTGGACTTTCACTTTGACCATGAAACACAGAAATCGCACTGGGATTGAATACAAAAGGCACAATGCCGGTTGAAGTACAAGAAGAGTGAATCTTCAAAGAGTTTCTGGTTTTAGCGGCTCCTAGGAAACCAGTATTAGATTCCGATGCACCAGTGCAGGTTTACTGTACCCTTGCACCTTCACATTGACCATGAAACACAGCAATTGCAAAGGGATTGAATACAAAAGGCACAATGCCGACTTAAGTACAAGAAGAGTAGATCTTCTAAGAGTTTGTGGTTTGAGTGGCTGCTGGGATACCACTATTAGTTTCCGATGAACCAGTGCTGGTATAATGCATCCCCTGGACCTTCACATTGACCATGAGAAACAGAAATTGCATCAGATTGAATACAAAAGGGACAATGCCGACTTAAGTACAAGAAGAGTGAATCCTCTAAGAATTTTTGCTTTAAGCGGCTTCTGGGAGACCAGTATTAGATTCCGATGCAAAAGTGCAGGTTTACTGTATCACTTGGACCTTCACATTGACCATGAAACACAGAAATTAGATCGGGATTGAATACAAAATGGACAATGCCGACTTAAGTACAAGAAGGGTGAATCATCTAAGACTTTGTGGTTTGATCGTCTCCAGGGGGCCAAGTATTAGATTCCGATGCACCAATGTAGGTTTACTGCATTCCTTGGAACTTCACATTGTCCATGATACACAGATATCGCATCGGGATTTAATACAAAAGGCACAATACCGACTTAAGCACAAGAAGAGTGCATCTTCAGAGTGTTTTTGCATTGAGCGGCTCCTTTTAAACCAGTATTAGAATCCGTTGCACCAGTACATGTTTACTGTATCCCTTGGACCTTCCCATTGACCATGAAACACAGCAATTGCATCGGGATTGAGTACAAAACGCACATTGGACTTAAGGACAAATGGAGCGAATCCTCCAAGAGTTTGTGCTTTAAGCAGCCCCGGGGAAACCAGTATTAGATTCCGATGCACCAGTGCAGGTTTTCTGTATCCCCTGGACCTTCACATTGAACATGAAACACAGAAATTGCATCGGGATTGAATACAAAGGGGACAATGCCGACCTAAGTACGAGAAGAGTGAATCTTCTAAAACTTTGGGGTTTGGTCGGCTCCTGGGGGTCCAGTTTTAGATTCCCATGCATCAGTGCAGGTTTACTGTATCCCTTGGACTCTCACATTGTCCATGACGCACAGATATCGCATCGGGATTGAATACAAAAGGCACAATGCCGACTTAAGTACTAGAAGAGTGAATCTTCTAAGAATTTTTGCTTTGAGCGGCTCCTGGGAGACCAGTATTAATTTCCGCTTAACCAACGCCGGTTTACTGTATCCCTTGGACCTCGCATTGACCACGAAACACAGAAATCGCATCGGCATTGAATAGAATAGGCACAATGCCGGCAGAAGTAAATGAAGAGTGAATCTTCTAAGAGCTTGTGGTTTGGGTGGCTCCTGGGAAACCAGTATTAGATTCCGATGCACCAGTGCAGGTTTACTATATCCCTTGGACCTTCACATTGACCATGAAACACAGCGATTGCATCGGGATTGATACAAAAGGCACAGTGCATAGTTAAGTACAAGAAGAGTGAATCTTCTAAGGGTTTGTGTTTTGAGCGGCTCCTGGGAGACCAGTATAAGATTCAGATGCACCAGTGAAAGTTTACTGTATCCCTTGGACCTTCACATTCTCCATGAAACACAGATATCGCATCGGGATTGAATACAAATGGCACAATGCCATCTTAAGTACAAGAAGAGTGAATCTTCTTAGAGTTTGTGCATAGAGCGGCTCTTGGGAGACCAGTATTTCATTCCGATGCACCAGTGCAGGTTAACTGTATCCCTTGGACACTAGCATTGACCATGAAACTACAGCAATAGCATCAGTATTGAATACAAGAGGCACAATGCCAATATAAGTACATTAAGAGTGAATCTTCTAAAAGTATGTGTTTGAGCGGCTCCTGGGAGACCAGCATTAGATTCCGATGCACCAGTGGAGGTTTACTGTATCCCACGGACCTTCACATTGACCATGAAACACAGAAATTGCATCGGGACTGAATACAAAAGGGACAATGCAGACTTAAGTACAAGAAGAGAGAATCTCCTAAGAGTTTGTGGTTTGAGCGGCTCCTGGGAGACCAGTATCAGATTCCGATGAACCAGTGAAGGTTTACTGTATCCCGTGGAACCTCACATTGACCATCAAAAACAGAAAATACTTCGGATTGAACACAAAAGGGCAATGCCTGCTTTAGTACAAGAAGAGTGAATTTTCTAAGTGTTTGTGATTTGAGTGGCTCCTGGGGGACCATTTTTAGATTCCCATGCACCGGTGAGGGGTTAACTGTATCCCTTTGACCTTCACAATGACAATGAAACACAGATATTTCTTCAGAATTGAATACAAAGGGACAAAGCCGAGTTAAGTACAAGAAGAATGACTCTTCTAAGAGTTTGTGGTTTGATCATCTCCTGGGGGACATGTATTAGATACCGATGCAACAGTGCAGGTTTACTGCATCCGTTGTACATTCACATTGTCCATGAAACACAGATATCGCATCGGGATTGAATACAAAAGGCACAATGCTGACTTAAGTACAAGAAGATTGAATCTCCTATGTGTTTGTGATTTGAGGGGCTCCTGGGTGGTCAGTATTAGATTCCGATGCACCAGTGCACGTTTACTGCATCCCTTGGACCTTCACATTTACCATGAAACACAGAAATTGCATCGGGATTGAATACAAAGGGGACAATGCCGACTTAAGTACACGAAGAGTGAATCTTCTAAGAGTTTGTGGTTTGAGCGGCTCCTGGGAGTCAAGTATTATATTCCGATGCACCAGTGCCGATTTATTGTATCCCTTGGACCTTCTCATTGTCCATGACACACAGATATCGCTTCGTGATTGAATACAAAAGGCACAATGCCGACTTAAGTACAAGAAGAGTGAATCTTCTAAGGGTTTGTGTTTTGACCGGCTCCTGGGAGACCAGTATTCGATTCCGATGCACCAGTGCAGGTTTACTGAATCCATTGTACCTTCACATTGACCATGAAACACAGCAATTGCATCAGGATTGAATACAAAAGGCACAATGAAACTTAAGTCAAGAAGAGTGAACCTTCTAAGAGTTTGTCGTTTGAGCGGCTCCTGGGAGACCAGTACTAGTTTCCGATGCACCAGTGCCGGTTAACTGTATCACTTGGACCTTCGCATTGACCATGAAACAGAGTAATTGCATCGGGATAGGATACGAAACACAATGCCAGCTGAAGTACAGAAAGAGTGAATCTTCTTAGAGTTTGTGGTTTGAGTGAACCTGGGAAACCAGTATTAGATTCCGAAGCACCAGTGCAGGATTACTGTGTCCCTTGAAACTTCACATTGACCATGAAACACTGCAATGGCATCGGGATTGAATACAAAAGGCACAACGCCAACTTAAGAACAAGAAGAGTGAATCTTCTAAGAGTATGTGCTTTGAGCGGCTCCTGGTGAACAGTATTAGATTCCGATGCACCAGTGCAAATTTACTGTATCCCTTGGACCTTCACATTAACCATAAAACTAAGAAATTGCATCGAGATTGAATACAAATGGGACAATGCCGACTTAAGTACAAGAGGAATGAATCTTCTAAGAGTTTGTGGTCTGAGAGGCTCCTGAGATACCAGTATTAGATTCCGATGGACCAGTGCAGGTTTACTGTATCATTTGGTCCTTCACATTGACCATGAAAAAGAGAAATCGCACCGGATTGAATAAAATGGACAATGCCGACTTAAGTACAAGAAGAGTGAAACTTCCATGTGTTTGTGGTTTAAGCGGCTCCTGGTACACCAGTATTAGGTTCCGATGCACCAGTGCAGGTTTACTGTATCCCTTGGACCATCACATTGACCATGAAACACAGATATCGAATCGGGATTGAATACAAAAGGCACAATGCCGACCTAAGTACAAGAAGAGTGAATCTTCTAAGAGGTTGTGGTTTGATCGGCTCTGGGGAGAATAGTATTAGATTCCGATGAACCACTGCAGGTTTACTGTGTCACATGGACCTTCACATTGACCATGAAACACAGTAATTGCATCGGGATTGAATACAAAAGTGACAATGCGACTTAAGTACAAGAAGAGTGAATCTTCTAAGAGGTTGTGGTTTGATCGGCTCCGGGGAGAATAGTATTAGATTCCGATGAACCAGTGCAGGTTATCTGTATCCCTGGACATCCATATTGTCCATGAGGCCCAGATATCGCATCGGGATTGAATACAAAAGGCACAATGCCAACTTAAGTACACGAAGAGTGGATCTTCTAAGAGTTTGTGCGTTGAGCGGCTCCTGGGAGACCATTATTAGTTTCCGATGCACCAGTGCAGGTTAACTGTATCCCTTGGACCCTAGCATTGACCAGGAAACTGCAGCAATAGCATCAGTATTGAATACAAAAGGCACAATGCCAATATAAGTACTTTAAGAGTGAATCTTCTAAGAGTTTGTGTTTGAGCGGCTCCTGGGAGACCAGTATTCGAATCCGATGCACCATTGCAGGTTTACTGAATCCCTTGTAGCTTCACATTGACCATGAAACACAACAATTGCATCGGGATTGAATACAAAATGCACAATGAAAACTTAAGTCAAGAAGAGTGAACCTTCTAAGAGTTTGTCGTTTGAGCGGTTCCTGGGAGACCAGTATTAGATTCCGATGCTAAAGTGCAGGTTTACTGTATCCCTTGGACCTTCACATTGACCACAAAACAAAAAAATTGCATCGGGATTGAATACAAAATGGACAATGCCGACTTAAGTACAAGAAGGATGAATCATCTAAGAGTTTGTGGTTTGAACGGCTGCTGGGAGACCAGTACTAATTTCCGATGCACCAGTGCTGGTTAGCTGTATCACTTGGACCTTCGCATTGGCCATGAAACAGAGTAATTGCATCGGCATAGGATATGAAACACAATGCCAGCTGAAGTACAGAAAGAGTGAATCTTCTTAGAGTTTGTGGTTTGAGTGAACCTGGAAAACCAGTATTAGATTCCGAAGCACCAGTGCAGGATTACTGTGTCCCTTGTAACTTTACATTGACCATGAAGCACTGCAATGGCTTTGGGATTGAATACAAAAGGCACAATGCCAACTTAAGAAGAAGAAGAGTGAATCTTCTAAGAGTTTGTGCTTTGAGCGGCTCCTGGGGAACAGTATTAGATTCCGATGCACCAGTCCAAATTTACTGTATCCCTTTGACCTTCACATTGACCATAAAACCAAGAAATTGCATTGAGATTGAATACAAAAGGGACAATGCCGACTTAAGTACAGGAGGAATGAATCTTCTAAGAGTTTGTGGTCTGAGAGGCTCCTGAGAGACCAGTATTAGATTCTTATGGACCAGTGCAGGTTTACTGTATCCCTTGGACCTTTACATTGACCATGAAAAACAGAAATCGCATCGGATTGAATAGGAAAGGACAATGCCGACTTAAGTACAAGAAGAGTGAATCTTCCATGTGTTCGTGGCTTGAGCGGCTCCTGGTAGACCAGTATTAGATTCCGATGCACCAGTGCAAGTTTACTGTATCCGTTGGACTTTCACATTGTCCATGAAGCGCAGATATCGAATCGGGATTGAATACAAAAGGCACAATGCCAACTGAAGTACAAGAAGAAAGAATCTGCTAAGAGTTTCTACTTTGAGCGGGTCCTGGAAGACCAGTATTCAATTCCGATGCACCAGTGAAAGTTTACTGAATCCCTTAGACCTTCACATTGACCATGAAACACAGAATTTAGATCGGAATTGAATACAAATGTGACACTGCCGACCTAAGTACAAGAAGAGTGAATCTTATCAGAGTTTGTGGTTTGAGCGGCTCTTGGGAGACCAGTATTATATTCCGATGCACCAGTGCAGGTTTACTGTGTCACTTGGACCTTTACATTGACCATGAAACAGAGAAATTGCAACGGGATTGAATACAAAAGGCACAACGATCACTTCAGTACAAGAAGAGTGAATCTTCTAAGAGATTGTGGTTTGAGCGGCTCCTGGGAAACCAGTTTTAGATTCCGATGCACCAGTGCAGGTTTACTGTATCCCTTGGACCTTTACATTGTCCATGAAACACAGATATCGAATCGGTATTGAATACAAAAGGCACAATGGCATCTAACGTACAAGAAGAGAGAATCTGCTAAGAGTTTCCACTTTCAGCGGCTTCTGGGAGTCCAGTATTAAATTCCGATGCACCAGTGCAAGTTTACTGCAACCCTTGGACTTCCACATTGACCATGAAATACAGAAATGAGATCGGGATTGAATACAAAAGGGACAATGCCGACCTAAGTACAAGAAGATGCGCGGCTCCTGGGAGACCAGTATTAAATTCCGACGAACTAGTGCAGGTTAACAGCAACCCTTGGACCTTCACATTGACCATGAAAAACAGAAATTGCATCGGATTGAATACAAAAGTAACAATGCCGACTTAAGTACAAGAAGAGTGAATCTTGTAAGAGATTGTGGTCTGATCGGCTCCGGGGAGACCAGTATTAGATTCTGCTGAACCTGAACAGTTTTTGCTGTATTCCTTGGACCTCTACATTGCCAATGAGGCCCAGATATCTCATCGGGATTGAATACAAAATGCACAATAACGACTTAAGTACAAGAAGAGGGAATCTTCTAAGAGTTTGAGCTTTGAGCGGCTCCTGGGAGACAAGTATTCGATTTCGATGCACCAGAGAAGGTTACCTGTATCCCTTGGACCTTCACACTGTGCATGAAACAGAGATATCGCATCGGGATTGAATAGAATAGGCACAATGCCGACTTAAGTACAAGAAGTGTAAATCTTCTATGTGTATGTGATTTGAGCGACTCCTGGGTAACCAGTATTAGATTTCGATGCACCGGTGCAGCTTTACAGTATCCCTTGGACCGTCACATTGACCATGAAACACAGAATTTCCATCGAGATTGAATACAAAGGGGACAAACCTGACTTAAGTACAAGAAAAGTGAATCTTCTATGTGTTTGTGGTTTGAGCGGCTCCTTGGAGAACAGTATTAGATTCCGATGCTCCAGTGAAGGTTTGCTGTATCCCTTGGACCTTCACATTGACCATGAAACACAGAAATTGCATCGGGATTGAATACAAAAGGGACAATGCAGACTTAAGTACAAGAAGAGTGAATCTTCTAAGAGTTTGTGGTTTGATGTGCTCCTGGAAAACCAGTATGAGTTTTCGAAGCACCAGTGAAGGTTTACTGTATCCCTTGGACCGTCACTTTGAACATGAAACACAGAAATCGCACTGGGATTGAAAAAAAAATTCAGAATGCCGGTTGAAGTACAAGAAGAGTGAATCTTCTGAGAGTTTCTGATTTGAACGCCTCCTAGGAAACCAGTATTAGATTCCGATGCAGCAGTGCAGGTTTGCTGTACCCTTGCACCTTCACATTGACCATGAAACACTGGAATTGCATCGGGATTGAATACAAAAGGTACAATGCCGACTTAAGTAGAAGAAGAGTAGATGTTCTAAGAGTTTGTGGTTTGGGCGGCTGCTGGGATTCCACTATTTGATTCCGATGAACCAGTGCTGGTTCAATGCATCCCTTGGACCTTCACATTGTCCATGAAAAACAGAAATTGCATCGTATTGAATACAAAAGGGACAATGCCGACTTAAGTACAAGAAGAGTGAATCTTTTAAGTGTTTGTGGTTTGAGCGGCTCCTGGGAGACCAGTATCAAATTCCGATGCACCAGTGAAGGGTTAACTGTATCCATTGGACCTTCACATTGACCATGATACACAGATATTGCATCGCGATTGAATACATAGAGAACAATGCCGACTTAAGTACAAGAAAAGTGAATCTTCTAAGAGTTTGACGTTTAATCGTCTCCTGGGGGACATGTATCAGATTCCGATGCACCAGTGCAGGTTTACTGCATCCCTTGGACCTTCACCTTGTCCATGAAACACAGATATCACATCGGGATTGAATACAAAAGGCACAATGCCGACTTAAGTTCAGGAAGAGTGAAACTTCTAAGAGTTTGTGGTTTTAGCGGCTCCTGGAAAACCAGTATTAGATTCAGATGCACCAGTGCATGTTTCCTGTACCCTTGGACCTTCACATTGACCATGAAACACGGCAATGGCATCGGGATTGAATACAAAAGGCACATTGGGAACTTAAGGACAATTAGAGCGAATCCTCCAAGAGTTTGTGTTTTGAGCAGCCCCTGGGAAACCAGTATTAGATTCCGATGCACCAGTGCCGGTTTACTGTATCCCTTGGACCTTCACATTGACCATGAAACACAGCAATTGCATCGGGATTCAATACAAAAGGCACAATGCCGACTTAAGTAAATGAATAGTGGATCTTCTAAGATTTTGTGCTTTGAGCGGCTCTTGGGAGACCAGTATTAGATTCCGATGAACCAGTGCAGGTTTACTGTATCCCTTGGACATTTACATTGAGCATGAAAAACAGAAATTGCATTGGATTGAATACAAAAGGGTCAATGCCGACTTAAGTACAAGAAGAGTGAATCTTCTAAGTGATTGTGGTTTGAGCGGCTTCTGCGAGTCCAGTATTAGATTCCGATGCACCAGTGCTGGTTCACTGTATCCCTTGGACTTCCACATTGACCATGAAACACAGAAATTGCATCGGGATTGAATAGTAAAGGCACAATGCCGGCTGAAGTACAAGAAGAGTGAATCTTGTAAGAGTTTGTGGTTTGAGCGTCTCCTGGGAAACCAGTATTAGATTCCGTAGCACCAGTGCCGGTTTACTGTATCCCTTGGACCTTTACATTGACCATGAAAAACAGAAATCGCATCGGATTGAATAGAAAAGGACAATGCCGACTTAAGTACAAGAAGAGTGAATCTTCCATGTGTTTGTGGTTTGAGGGGCTCCTGGTAGACCAGTATTGAATTTCCGATGCACCAGTGCAGGTTTACTGTATCCCTTGGACCTTCACATTGTCCATGAAACACAGATATTGAATACAAAAGGCACAATGCCATCTAAAGTACAAGAAGAGAGAATCTGCTAAGAGTTTCTACTTTGAGCGGCTCCTGGGTGTCCAGTATTAAATTCCGATGCACCAGTGAAATTTTACTGTATCCCTTGGACCTCCACATTGACCATGAAACACAGAAATGAGATCGGGATTCAATATAAAAGGGACAATGCCGACCTAAGTACAAGAAGATGAATCTTCTAAGAGATTATGGTTTGAGCGGCTCCTGGGAGAACAGTATTAGATTCCGACGAACCAGTGCAGGTTTACTGTATCCCTTGGTCGTTCACATTGACCATGACACACAGCAATCGCATCGGGATTGAATTACAAAAGGCATAATGCCAACTTAATGACAAGAAGAGTGAATCTTCTTAGCGTTTGTTTTTTGAACTGTTCCTGGGAAACCAGTATGAGATTCCGATGCACCAGTGCAGGTTTACTGTATCCCTTGGACCTTCACATTGACCATGACACACAGCAATCGCATCGGGATTGAATTACAAAAGGCATAATGCCAACTTAATGACAAGAAGAATGAATCTTCTTAGCGTTTGTTTTTTGAACTATTCCTGGGAAACCAGTATGAGATTCCGAGGCACCAGTGCAAGTTTACTGTATCCCTTGGGCCTTCACATTGACCATGAAACACAGCAATCGCATCGGGATTGAATACAAAAGGTACAATGCTGGCTGAAGTACAAGCAAAGTAAATCTTCTAAGAGTTTCAGGTTTGAGCGGCTCCTGGGAATCCAGTATTAGATTCCGATGTACCAGTGCAGGTTTACTGTATCCCTTGGACCTTTACATTGACCATGAAACATAGCAATAACATCGGGATTGAATACAAAAGGCACAATGCCAATTCAAGTACAAGAAGAGTGAATCGTCTAAGAGTTTGTGGTTCGAGCGGCTCCTGGGAGACCAGTATTACATTCCGATGCACCAGTGGAGGTTTACTGCATCCCTTGGACCTTCACATTGACCATGACACACAGAAATTTCTTCAGGATTGAATACAAAGGGGCAATGCCGACTTAAGTACAAGAAGAGTGAATCTTCTAATAGATTCTGGTTTGAACTGTACCTGGGAAACCAGTATTAGATTCCGTGGCACCAGTGCAGGTTTACTGCATCCGTTGGACCTTCACATTGTCCATGAAACACAGAAATCGAATCGGGATTGAATACAAAAGGCACAATGCCGACCTAAGTACAAGAAGAGTGAATCTCCTATGTGTTTGTGATTTGAGGTTCTCTGGAGTGACCAGCATTAGATTATGATGCACTGGTGCAGGTTTAGAGTATCCCTTGGACCTTCACATTGACCATGAAACACAGAATTTGCATCGAGATTGAATACAAGGTTGAAAAACCCGACTTAAGTACAAGAAGAGTGAATCTTCTACGTTTTTGTGGTTTGAGTTGCTCCTGGGTGACCAGTATTAGATTCCGATGCACCAGTACAGATTTACTGTATCCCTTGGACCTTAACATTGACTACAAAACACAGAATTTGCAACGAGATTGAATACTAAGGGGACAATGCCGACTTAAGTACAAGAAGAGTGAATCTTCTAAGAGTTTGTGGTTTGATCTGCTCCTGGAAGACCAGTATTAGTTTCCGATGCACCAGTGAAGGTTTACTGTATCCCTTGGACCTTAACAGTGGCCATGAATTACAGAAATTGCATCGGGATTGAATACAAAAGGCACAATGCCGACTTAAGTAAAAGAAGAGTGGATCTTCTAAGAGTTTGTGCTTTCAGCGGCTCCTGGGAGACCAGTATTAGATTCCGATGAACCAGTGCAGGTTAACTGCATCCCTTGGACCTTCACATTGACCATGAAAATCCTATGTTCGTTGAACGGCTCCTGGGAGACCAGTATTATTTTCCGATGCACCAGTGCAGATTAACTGTATCCCTTGGACCCTAGCATTGACCATGAAACACAGACATTGCATCGGGACTGAATACAAAAGGGACAATGCCGACTTAAGTACAAGAAGAGTGAATCTTCTAAGAGATTGTGGTTTGAACTGTTCCTGGGAAACCAGTATCAGATTTCGATGAACCAGTGCATGTTTACTGTATCCCGTGGAACCTCACATTGACCATTAAAAACAGAAAATACTTCGGATTGAACACAAAAGGGGCAATGCCAGCTTTAGTACAAGAAGAGTGAATCTCCTATGTGTTTGTGATTTGAGGGGCTCCTGGGTGACCAGTATTAGATTCCGATGCACTGGTGCAGGTTTACTGTATCCCTTGGTCCTTCACATTGAACATGAAACACAGAATTTGCATCGAGTTTGAATACAAGGTTGACAAACCCGACTTAAGTACAAGAAGAGTGAATCTTCTACGTTTTTGTATTTTGAGTTGCTCCTGGGTGACCTGTATTAGATTCCGATGCACCGATGCAGGTTTACTGTATCCCTTGGACCTTAACATTGACTATGAAACACAGAATTTGCATCGAGATTGAATACAAAGGGGACGATGCCGACTTAAGTACAAGATGAGTGATGAGATTGTGGTTTGATCTGCTCCTGGAAGACCAGTATTAGTTTCCGATGCACCAGTGAAGGTTTACTGTATCCCTTGGACCTTCACTTTGACCATGAAACACAGAAATCTCACTGGGATTGAATACAAAATGCAGAATGCCGGTTGAAATACAAGAAGAGTGAATCTATTAAGAGATTCTGGTTTGAGCGGCTCCTAGGAAACTAGTATTACATTAAGATGCACCAGTGCAGGTTTACTGTACCCTTGCAAGTTCAAATTGACCATGAAACACTGCAAATCCATCGGGATTGAATTACAAAAGGCACAATGCCAACTTAATGACAAGAAGAGTGAATCTTTTAAGAGTTTGTGTTTTGAGCGGCTCCTGGGAGACCAGTATTAGAATCCGTTGCACCACTGCAGGTTTACTGTAACCCCTTGGACCTTCACATTGACCATGAAACACAGCAATTGCATCTGGATTGAATAAAAAATGCACAATGCCAACTTAAGTACAAGAAGAATGAATCTTCTAAGAGTTTGTGATTTTAGCGGCTCCTGAGATGACCATTTTTAGATTCCGATGCACCAGTGAAGGGTTAACTGTATTGCATGGACCTTCACATTGACCATGAAACACAGATATTCCATCGGGATTGAATACAAAGGGGAGAATGCCGACCTAAGTACGAGAAGAATGAATCTTCTAAGAGTTAGTGGTTTGAGCGGCTCTTGGGAGACCATTATTAGATTCCGATGAACCAGTGCAGGTTTACTACACCCCTTGGACCTTCACATTGACCATGAAAAACAAAAATCGCATCAGATTGAATACAAAAGGGACAATGCCGACTTAAGTACAAGAAGAGTGAATCTTCTAAGAGTTTCTGGAATGAGCGGTTTCTAGGAAACCAGTATTTGATTCGGATGCACCAAGTCAGGTTTACTGTACACTTGCAACTTCACATTGACTATGAAACACAGCAAATGCATCGGGATTGAATTACAAAAGGCACAATGCAAACATAATGACAAGGGGAGTGAATCTTTTAAGAGTTTGTGGTTTGGGCGGCTCCTGGGAGACCAGTATTAGATTCCGATGCACCAGTGAAGCGTCATTTGTATCCTTTGGACGTTCACATTGAAAATAAAACACAGAAATTGCATCTGGACTGAAAACAAAGGGGACAATGCCGACTTAAGTACGAGAAGAGTGAATCTTCTAAGAATTTGTGTTTTGAGCGGCTCCTGCGAGACCAGTATTAGATTCCGATGCAAAAGTGCAGGTTTACTGTATCCCTTGGACCTTCACATTGACCGTGAAAACAGAAATGGCATCAGACTGAATACAAAAGGGACAAGGCCGACCTAACTACAAGAAGAGTGAATCTTCTAAGTGATTGTGTTTTGAGCGGCCTCTGGGAGACCAGTTTCAGAATCCGATGCACTGGTGCAGGTTTACAGTATCACGTGGACCTTCACATTGACCATGAAACACAGAATTTGCATCGAGATTGAATACAAAGGGGACAAACCAGACTTAAGTACAAGAAGAGTGAGTCTTCTAAGTGTTTGTTTTTTGAGTGGCTCCTGGGTGACCAGTATAAGATTCCGATGCACCAGTGGAGTATTACTGTATCCCTTGGACCTTCACTTTGACCATGAAACACAGAAATCGCACTGGGATTGAATACAGAAGCAGAAAGCCGGTTGATGTACAAGAAGAGTGAATCTTCTAATAGTTTCTGGTTTGACCGGCTCCTAGGAACCAGTATTAAATTTTGATGTACCAGTGCAGGTTTACGGTACCCTTGCACCATCACATTGACCATGAAACACAGCAAATGCATCGGGATTGAATTACATAAGGCACAATGACTTCTTAATGACAACAAGAGTGAATCTTCAAAGAGTATGTGGTTTGATCTGCTCCTGGGAGACCAGTATTGAATTCCGATGCACCAGTGAAGGGTTAACTGTATCCCTTGGACCATCACATTTACCATGTAACACAGAAATTGCATAGGGATTGAATACGAAGGGGACAATACCGACTTAAGTACAAGAAGAGTGAATCTTCTAAGAGTTTGTGGTGTGAGCGGCTATTGGGAGACCAGTATTAGATACCGATGAGCCAGTGCAGGTTTACTGTATCCCTTGGATCTTCACATTGACCATGAGAAACAAAAATCGCATCAGATTGAATACAAAAGGGACAATGCCGACTTAAGTACAAGAAGAGTGAATCTTCTAAGAGTTTGTGGTTTGAGCGGCTCCTAGGGGACTAGTATTATGTTCCGATGTACCAGTGCAGGTTTGCTGTAATTCTTGGACCTTCACATTGACCATGAAACCCAGAAATTGCATCGGGATTGAATACAAAAGGGACAAGGCCGACCTATGTACAAGAAGAGTGAATCTTCTAAGTGATTGTGTTTTGAGCGTCTTCTGGGAGACCAGTATCAGATTCCGATGCACCGGTGCGGGTTTACAGTATCCCTTGGACCTTCACATTGACCACGAAACACAGAATTTGCATCGAGATTGAATACAAAGGGGACAAACCCGACTTAAGTACAAGAAGAGTGAATCTTCTATTTGTTTGTGGTTTGAGTGGCCCCTGGGTGACCAGTATTAGATTCCGATGCACCAGTGAAGGTTTACTGTAACCCTTGGACCTTCACTTTGACCATGAAACACAGAAATCGCACTGGGATTGAATACAAAAGCAGAATGCCGGTTGAGGTACAAGAAGAGTGAATCTTCTAAGAGGTTCTGGTTTGAGCGGCTCCTGGGAGAACAGTATTAGATTCCAATGAAACGGTGAAGGTTTAACTGTATACCTTTGAGCTTCACAATGCCCGTGAAACACAGAAATTGCTTCAGTATTGAATACAAAGGGGACAATGCCGACTTAAGTACAAGAAGAATGAATCTTCTAAGAGTTTGTGGTTTGATCGTCTCCTGGGGGACAAGTATTAGAATCCGTTGCACCAGTGCAGGTTTACTGCATCCGTTGGACCTTCACATTAACCATGAAACACAGATATCGAATCGGGATTGAATACAAAAGGCACAATGCCGACTTAAGTACAAGAAGAGTGAATCTCCTATGTGTTTGTGATTTGAGGGGCTCCTGGGTGACCAGTATTAGATTCCGATGCACTGGTGCAGGTTTACTGTATCCCTTGGTCCTTCACATTGAACATGAAACACAGAATTTGCATCGAGATTGAATACAAGGTTGACAAACCCGACTTAAGTACAAGAAGAGTGAATCTTCTACGTTTTTGTATTTTGAGTTGCTCCTGGGTGACCTGTATTAGATTCCGATGCACCGATGCAGGTTTACTGTATCCCTTGGACCTTAACATTGACTATGAAACACAGAATTTGCATCGTGATTGAATACAAAGGGGACGATGCCGACTTAAGTACAAGATGAGTGATGAGTTTGTGGTTTGATCTGCTCCTGGAAGACCAGTATTAGTTTCCGATGCACCAGTGAAGGTTTACTGTATCCCTTGGACCTTCACTTTGACCATGAAACACAGAAATCTCACTGGGATTGAATACAAAATGCAGAATGCCGGTTGAAATACAAGAAGAGTGAATCTATTAAGAGATTCTGGTTTGAGCGACTCCTAGGAAACCAGTATTACATTAGGATGCACCAGTGCAGGTTTACTGTACCCTTGCAAGTTCACATTGACCATGAAACACTGCAAATCCATCGGGATTGAATTACAAAAGGCACAATGCCAACTTAATGACAAGAAGAGTGAATCTTTTAAGAGTTTGTGTTTTGAGCGGCTCCTGGGAGACCAGTATTAGAATCCGTTGCACCACTGCAGGTTTACTGTATCCCTTGGACCTTCACATTGACCATGAAACACAGCAATTGCATCTGGATTGAATACAAAATGCACAATGCCAACTTAAGTACAAGAAGAATGAATCTTCTAAGAGTTTGTGATTTTAGCGGCTCCTGAGATGACCATTTTTAGATTCCGATGCACCAGTGAAGGGTTAACTGTATTGCATGGACCTTCACATTGACCATGAAACACAGATATTCCATCGGGATTGAATACAAAGGGGAGAATGCAGACCTAAGTACGAGAAGAATGAATCTTCTAAGAGTTAGTGGTTTGAGCGGCTCTTGGGAGACCATTATTAGATTCCGATGAACCAGTGCAGGTTTACTACACCCCTTGGACCTTCACATTGACCATGAAAAACAAAAATCGCATCAGATTGAATACAAAAGGGACAATGCCGACTTAAGTACAAGAAGAGTGAATCTTCTAAGAGTTTCTGGAATGAGCGGTTTCTAGGAAACCAGTATTAGATTCGGATGCACCAGTGCAGGTTTACTGTAAACTTGCAACTTCACATTGACTATGAAACACAGCAAATGCATTGGGATTGAATTACAAAAGGCACAATGCAAACATAATGACAAGGGGAGTGAACCTTTTAAGAGTTTGTGCTTTGAGCGGTTCCTGGGAAACCAGTATTAGATTCTGTTGCCCCACTGCAGGATTACTGTATCCCTTGGACCTTCACATTGACCATGAAACACAGCAATTGCATCGGGATTGAATACAAAAGGCACAATGCCGACTAAAGTACAAGAAGAATAGATCTTCTAAGAGTTTGTATTATGAGCGGCTCCTGGGATACCACTATTAGATTCCGATGCACCAGTGCAGGTTTACTGCATCCCTTGGCCCTTCACATTGTCCATGAAACACAGAAATCACATCGGGATTGAATACAAAAGTCACAATGCCGACTTAAGTACAAGAAGAGTGAATCTTCCAAGAATTTGTTGTTTGATCTGCTCCTGGGAGACCAGAATTACTTTCCGATGCACTAGTGCAGGTTTACTGTATCCCTTGGACCTTCACATTGACCATGAAACACAGAACGTGCATTTGGACGGAATACAAATGGGACATTGCCGACTTAAGTACAAGAAGAGTGAATCTTCTAAGAGTTTGTGGTTTGGGCGGCTCCTGGGAGACCAGTATTAGATTCCGATGCACCAGTGAAGCGTCATTTGTATCCTTTGGACGTTCACATTGAAAATAAAACACAGAAATTGCATCTGGACTGAAAACAAAGGGGACAATGCCGACTTAAGTACGTGAAGAGTGAATCTTCTAAGAATTTGTGTTTTGAGCGGCTCCTGCGAGACCAGTATTAGATTCCGATGCAAAAGTGCAGGTTTACTGTATCCCTTGGACCTTCACATTGACCGTGAAAACAGAAATGGCATCAGACTGAATACAAAAGGGACAAGGCCGACCTAACTACAAGAAGAGTGAATCTTCTAAGTGATTGTGTTTTGAGCGGCTTCTGGGAGACCAGTTTCAGAATCCGATGCATTGGTGCAGGTTTACAGTATCACTTGGACCTTCACATTGACCATGAAACACAGAATTTGCATCGAGATTGAATACAAAGGGGACAAACCAGACTTAAGTACAAGAAGAGTGAGTCTTCTAAGTGTTTGTTTTTTGAGTGGCTCCTGGGTGACCAGTATAAGATTCCGATGCACCAGTGGAGTATTACTGTATCCCTTGGACCTTCACTTTGACCATGAAACACAGAAATCGCACTGGGATTGAATAAAGAAGCAGAAAGCCGGTTGATGTACAAGAAGAGTGAATCTTCTAATAGTTTCTGGTTTGACCGGCTCCTAGGAACCAGTATTAAATTCCGATGCACCAGTGCAGGTTTACGGTACCCTTGCACCATCACATTGACCATGAAACACAGCAAATGCATCGGGATTGAATTACATAAGGCACAATGACCTCTTAATGACAACAAGAGTGAATCTTCCAAGAGTATGTGGTTTGATCTGCTCCTGGGAGATCAGTATTGAATTCCGATGCACCAGTGAAGGGTTAACTGTATCCCTTGGACCTTCACATTGACCATGTAACACAGAAATTGCATAGGGATTGAATACGAAGTTGACAATACCGACTTAAGTACAAGAAGAGTGAATCTTCTAAGAGTTTGTGGTGTGAGCGGCTATTGGGAGACCAGTATTAAATACCGATGAGCCAGTGCAGGTTTACTGTATCCCTTGGACCTTCACATTGACCATGAAACACAGAAGTTGCATCGCGATTGAATACAAAGATAACAATGCCGACTTAAGTACAAGAAAAGTAAATCTTCTAAGAGATTGTGGTTTGAGCGGCTCTTGGGAGACCATTATTAGATTCCGATGAACCAGTGAAGGTTTACTGTATCCCTTGGACCTTCACATTGACCATGAGAAACAAAAATCGCATCGGATTGAATACAAAAGGGACAATGCCGACTTAAGTACAAGAAGAGTGAATCTTCTAAGAGTTTGTGGTTTGAGCGGCTCCTAGGGGACCAGTATTATGTTCCGATGTACCAGTGCAGGTTTGCTGTAATTCTTGGACCTTCACATTGACCATGAAACCCAGAAATTGCATCGGGATTGAATACAAAAGGGACAAGGCCGACCTATGTACAAGAATAGTGAATCTTCTAAGTGATTGTGTTTTGAGCGTCTTCTGGGAGACCAGTATCAGATTCCGATGCACCGGTGCGCGTTTACAGTATCCCTTGGACCTTCACATTGACCACGAAACACAGAATTTGTATCGAGATTGAATACAAAGGGGACAAACCCGACTTAAGTACAAGAAGAGTGAATCTTCTATGTGTTTGTGGTTTGAGTGGCCCCTGGGTGACCAGTATTAGATTCCGATGCACCAGTGAAGGTTTACTGTAACCCTTGGACCTTCACTTTGACCATGAAACACAGAAATCGCACTGGGATTGAATAAAGAAGCAGAAAGCCGGTTGATGTACAAGAAGAGTGAATCTTCTAATAGTTTCTGGTTTGACCGGCTCCTAGGAACCAGTATTAAATTCCGATGCACCAGTGCAGGTTTACGGTACCCTTGCACCATCACATTGACCATGAAACACAGCAAATGCATCGGGATTGAATTACATAAGGCACAATGACTTCTTAATGACAACAAGAGTGAATCTTCCAAGAGTATGTGGTTTGATCTGCTCCTGGGAGACCAGTATTGAATTCCGATGCACCAGTGAAGGGTTAACTGTATCCCTTGGACCTTCACATTGACCATGTAACACAGAAATTGCATAGGGATTGAATACGAAGGGGACAATACCGACTTAAGTACAAGAAGAGTGAATCTTCTAAGAGTTTGTGGTGTGAGCGGCTATTGGGAGACCAGTATTAAATACCGATGAGCCAGTGCAGGTTTACTGTATCCCTTGGACCTTCACATTGACCATGAAACACAGAAGTTGCATCGCGATTGAATACAAAGATAACAATGCCGACTTAAGTACAAGAAAAGTAAATCTTCTAAGAGATTGTGGTTTGAGCGGCTCTTGGGAGACCATTATTAGATTCCGATGAACCAGTGCAGGTTTACTGTATCCCTTGGACCTTCACATTGACCATGAGAAACAAAAATCGCATCGGATTGAATACAAAAGGGACAATGCCGACTTAAGTACAAGAAGAGTGAATCTTCTAAGTGTTTGTGGTTTGAGCGGCTTCTAGGGGACCAGTATTATGTTCCGATGTAACAGTACAGGTTTGCTGTAATTCTTGGACCTTCACATTGACCATGAAACCCAGAAATTGCATCGGGATTGAATACAAAAGGGACAAGGCCGACCTATGTACAAGAAGAATGAATCTTCTAAGTGATTGTGTTTTGAGCGTCTTCTGGGAGACCAGTATCAGATTCCGATGCACCGGTGCGGGTTTACAGTATCCCTTGGACCTTCACACTGACCACGAAACACAGAATTTGCATCGAGATTGAATACAAAGGGGACAAACCCGACTTAAGTACAAGAAGAGTGAATCTTCTATGTGTTTGTGGTTTGAGTGGCCCCTGGGTGACCAGTATTAGATTCCGATGCACCAGTGAAGGTTTACTGTAACCCTTGGACCTTCACTTTGACCATGAAACACAGAAATCGCACTGGGATTGAATACAAAAGCAGAATGCCGGTTGAGGTACAAGAAGAGTGAATCTTCTAAGAGGTTCTGGTTTGAGCGGCTCCTGGGAGACCAGTATTAGATTCCAATGAACCAGTGCAGGTTTACTGTATTACTTGGACCTTCACATTGACCATGAAACACAGAAATTGCAACGCGAATGAATAAAAAGGTAACAATGCCGACTTAAGTACAAGAAAAGTGAATCTTCTAAGAGATTGTGGTTTGATCGGCTCCTGGGAGACCAGTATTAGATTCCGTTGCACCAATGCAGTTTAACTGCATTCCTTGGAACTTCACATTGTCCATGAAACACAGATATCGCATCGGTTTTGAATTCAAAATGCACAATGCCAGCTGAAGTACAAGAAGAGTGAATCTTCTAAGAGTTTGTGGGCTGAAAGGTTGCTGGGAATCGAGTATTAGATTCCGATGCACCAGTGCAGGTTTAATGTATCACTTGGACCATCACATTGACCATGAAACACAGCAATTGCATCGGGATTGAATACAAAAAGCACAATCCCAACTTAAGTACAAGAAGAGTGAATCTTCTAAGAGTTTGTGATTTTAGCGGCTCCTAGGGGACCAGTATTATTTTCCGATGCACCAGTGTAGGTTTACTGTATTTCTTGGACCTTCACATTGACCATGAAACCCAGATATTGCATCGGGAATGAATACAAAAGGGACAATGGCGACTTAAGTACACGAAGAGTGAATCTTCTAAGTGTTTGTGGTGTGTGCGGCTCCTGGGATACCAGTATTAGATTCCGATGAACCAGTGCAAGTTTACTGTATCCCTTGGACTTTCACATTGACCATGAAACACAGATATCGCATCGGGATTGAATACAAAAGGCACAATACCGACATAAGTACAAGAAGAGAAAATCTTACAAGAGTTTGTGGTTTGATCTGCTCCTGGGAGACCAGAATTAGTTTCCGATGCACCAGTGCAGGTTTACTGTATCCCTTGGACCTTCCTATTGACCATGAAACACAGCAATTGCATCTGTATTGAATACAAAATGCACAATGCCAACTTAAGTACAAGAAGAATGAATCTTCTAAGAGTTTGTGTTTTTAGTGGCTCCTGAGATGACCATTTTTTGATTCCGATGCACCAGTGAAGGTTTAACTGTATTCCACGGACCTTCACATTGACCATGAAACACAGATATTCCATCGGGATTGCACACGAAGTGGAGAATGCCGACCTAAGTACGAGAAGAATGAATCTTCTAAGAGTTTGTGGTTTGAGCGGCTCTTGGGAGACCATTATTAGATTCCGATGAACCAGTGCAGGTTTATTGCACCCCTTGGACTTTCACATTGACCATGAAAAACAAAAATCGCATCAGATTGAATACAAAAGGGACAATGCCGACTTAAGTACAAGAAGAGTGAATCTTCTAAGAGATTCCGGTATGAGCGGCTTCTAGGAAACCAGTATTAGATTCGGATGCACCAGTACAGGTTTACTGTACCCTTGCAACTTCACATTGACCATGAAACACAGCAAATGCATCGGGATTGAATTACAAAAGGAACAATGCAAACTTAATGACAAGGAGAGTGAATCTTTTAAGAGATTGTGCTTTGAGCGGCTCCTGGGAAACCAGTATTAGATTCCGTTGCACCACTGCAGGTTTACTGTATCCCTTGGACCTTCACATTGACCATGAAACACAGCAATTGCATCGGGATTGAATACAAAAGGCACAATGCCGACTAAAGTACAAGAAGAGTAGATCTTCTAAGAGTTTGTACTTTGAGCGGCTCCTGGGATACCGCTATTAGATCCCGATGAACCAGTGCTGGTTTAGTGCATCCCTTGGGCCTTCACATTGACCATGAAAAACAGAAATTTCATCGGATTGAATACAAAAGGGACTATGCCGACTTAAGTACAAGAAGTGTGAATCTTCTAAGTGTTTGTGGGTTGAGCGGCTCCTGGGAGACCAGTATTAGATACCGATGCACCGGTGAAGGGTTAAAGGTATCCCTTTGACCTTCACAATGACCATGAAACACAGAAATCACATCGGAATTGAATACAAAAGGCACAATGCCGACTTAAGTACAAGAAGAGTGAATCTTCCGAGAATTTGTGGTTTGATCTACTCCTGGGAGACCAGAATTAGTTTCCGATGCACTATTGCAGGTTTACTGTATCCCTTGGACCTTTACATTGTCCATGGTGCACAGATGTCGCAATGGGATTGAATACAAAAAGCACAATGCCGACTTAAGTAGAGGTAGAGTGAGTCTTCTAAGAGTTTGTGCTTTGAGCGGCACCTGGGAGACCAGTATTAGATTCCGATGCACCAGTGCAGGTTTACTGTATCCCTTGGACCTTCACATTGACCATGAAACACAGAAATCGCATCGGGATTGAAAACCAAAGGCACAATGCCGGCAGAAGTACAAGAAGAGTGAATCTTCTAAGAGTTTGTGGTTTTAGCGGCTCCTGGGAAACCAGTATAAGATTCCGATGCACCAGTGCAGGTTTACTGTACCCTTGGACCTTCGCATTGACAATGAAACACAGCAATTGCATCGGGATTGAATACGAAAGGCACAATTCCGACTTACGTAGAAGAAGAGTGGATCTTCTAAGAATTTGTGCTTTGAGCGGCTCTTAGGAGACTAGTATTAGACTCCAATGCACCAGTGCAGGTTTACTGTATCACTTGGACCCACACATTGACCATGAAACACAGAAATTGAATTTGGACGGAATACAAAGGGGACAATGCCGACTTAACTACAAGAAGAGTGAATATTCCAAGAGTTTGTGGTTTGAACGGCTCCTGGGAGACCAGTATTAGATTCCGATGCACCAGTGAAGCGTTATTTGTATCCTTTGGACGTTCACATTGAAAATAAAACACAGAAATTGCATGGGGATTAAAAAGAAAGGGGACAATGCGGACTTAAGTACAAGAAGAGTGAATCTTCTAGGAATTTGTGTTTTGAGCGGCTCCTGCGAGACTAGTGATAGATTCCGATACAAAAGTGCAGGTTTACTGTATCCCTTGGACCTTCACATTGACCGTGAAAACAGAAATGGCATCGGACTGAATACAAAAGTGACAAGGCCGACCTAACTACAACAAGAGTGAATCTTCTAAGTGATTGTGCCTTGAGCGGCTTCTGGGAGACCAGTATCAGAATCCCATGCACCGGTGCAGGTTTACAGTATCCCTTGGACCTTCACATTGACCATGAAACACAGAATTTGCATCGAGATTGAATACGAAAGGGACAAACCAGACTTAAGTACAAGAAGAGTGAATCTTCTAAGTGGTTTTTTTTTTTTTGATCTGCTCGTGGGAGACCAGTATCGGATTCCGATGCACCAGTGAAGGGTTAACTGTATCCCTTGGACCTTCACATTGACCGTAAAAACAGAAATGGCATTGGACTGAATACAAAAGGGACAAGGCCGACCTAAGTACAAGAAGAGTGAATCTTCTAAGTGATTGTGTATTGAGCGGCTTCTGGGAGACCAGTATCAGATTCCGATGCACCGGTGCAGATTTACAGTATCCCTTGGACCTTCACATTGACCACGAAACACAGAATTTGCATCGAGATTGAATACAAAGAGGACAAACCCAACCTAAGTACAAGAAGAGTGAATCTTCTAAGAGTTTGTGATTTTAGCGGCTCCTGAGAGACCATTTTTAGATTCCGATGCACCAGTGAAGGGTTAACTGTATCCCATGGACCCTCACATTGACTATGAAACACAGATATTCCATCGGGATTGAATACAAAGGGGAGAATGCCGACCTAAGAACAAGAAGAATGAATCTTCTAAGAATTTGTGGTTTGAGCGGCTCTTGGGAGACCATTATTAGAGTCCGATGAAGCAGTGCAGGTTTACTGTATCCATTGGACCTTCACATTGACCATGAAAAACAAAAACCGCATCGGATTGAATACAAAAGGGACAATGCCGACTTAAGTACAAGAAGAGTGAATCTTCTAAGAGTTTGTGGTTTGAGCGGCTCCTAGGGGACCAGTATTATGTTCCGATGCACCAGTGTAGGTTTACTGTATTTCTTGGAACTTCACATTGACCATGAAACCCAGATATTCCATCGGGATTGAATACAAAGGGGAGAATGCCGACCTAAGTACAAGAAGAATGAATCTTCTAAGAATGTGTGGTTTGTGCGGCTCTTGGGAGACCATTATTAGATTCCGATGAACCAGTGAAGGTTTACTGTATCCCTTGGACCTTCACAATGACCATGAAAAACAAAAATCGCATCGGATTGAATACAAAAGGGACAATGCAGACTTAAGTACAAGAAGAGTGAATCTTCTAAGAGTTTGTGGTTTGAGCGGCTCCTAGGGGACCAGTATTATGTTCCGATGCACCAGCGTAGGTTTACTGTATTTCTTGGACCTTCACATTGACCATGAAACCCAGATATTGCATCGGGATTGAATACAAAAGGGACAATGCCGACTTAAGTACAAGAAGAGTGAATCTTCTAAGAGTTTGTTGTTTGAGCGGCTCCTGCGAGACCAGTATTAGATTCCGATGCACCAGTGCAGGTTTACTGTATCCCTTGGACCTTCACATTGACTGTGAAAACAGAAATGGCATCGGACTGAATATAAAAGGGACAAGGCCGACCTAAGTACAGGAAGAGTGAATCTTCTAAGAGTTTGTGGTTTGAGCGGCTCGTAGGGTACCAGTATTATGTTCCGATGCACCAGTGTAGGTTTACTGTATTTCTTGGACCTTCACATTGACCATGAAACCCAGATATTGCATCGGGATTGAATACAAAAGGGACAATGCCGTCTTCAGTACAAGAAGAGTGAATCTTCTAAAAATTTGTGGTTTGAGCGGCTCCTGCGAGACCAGTATCAGATTCCGATGCACCGGTGCATGTTTACAGTATTCCATGGACCTTCACATTGACCACGAAACACAGAATTTGCATCGAGATTGAATACAAAGGGGACAAACGCGACTTAAGTACAAGAAGAGTAAATCTTCTATGTTTTTGTGGTTTCAGTGGCTCCAGGGTGACCAGTATTAGATTCCGATGCACCAGTGAAGGTTTACTGTATCCCTTGGACCTTCACTTTGACCATGAAACACAGAAATCGCACTAGGATTGAATACAAAAGCAGAATGCCGGTTGAAGTACAAGAGGAGTGAATCTTCTCAGAGTTTCTTGTTTGAGCGGCTCCTAGGAAACCAGTATTAGATTCCGATGCACCAGTGCAGATTTACTGTACCCTTGCACCTTCACATTGACTATGAAACACTGCAAATGCATCGGGGTTGAATTACAAAAGGCACAATGCCAACTTAATGACAAGAAGAGTAGATCTTCTAAGAGTTTGTGGTTTGAGCGGCTCCTGGGATACCACTATTAGATTCCGATGAACTAGTGCTGGTTTACTGCATCGCTTAGACCTTCACATTGACCATGAAAACCAGAAATTGCATCGGATTGAATACAAAAGGGGCAATGCCGCCTTAATTACAAGAAGAGTGAATCTTCTAAGTGTTTGTGGATTGAGCGGCTCCTGGGAGACTAGTATTCCATTCCGAAGCACCAGTGAAGGGTTAACAGTATCCCTTGGACCATCGCATTGACCATGAAACACAGAAATTGCGTTGGGATTGAATACGAAGGGGACAATGCCGACTTAAGTACTAGAAGAGTGAATCTTCTAAGAGTTTGTGGTGTGAGCGGATCCTGGGAGACCAGTATTAGATTCCGATGAACCAGTGCAGGTTTACTGTATCCCTTGGACCTTCACATTGACCATGAAACACAGAAATCGCATCGGGATTGAATACAAAAGGCACAATGCCAGCTGAAGTACAAGAATAGTGAATCTTCTAAGAAGTTGTGGGTTGACGGTTGCTGGGAATCCAGTATTAGATTCCGATGCACTAGTGCAGTTTTAATGAATCCCTTGGACCATCACATTGACCATGAAACACAGCAATTGCATCGGGATTGAATACAAAATGCACAATCCCAACTTAAGTACAAGAAGAGTGAATCTTCTAAGAGTTTATGATTTTAGCGGCTCCTGGGAGACCACTTTTAGATTCCGATGCACCAGTGAAGGGTTAACTGTATCCCATGGACCTTCACATTGACCATGAAACACAGATATTCCATCGGGATTGAATACAAACTGGGAATGCCGGCCTAAGTACAAGAAGAATGAATCTTCTAAGAGTTTGTGGTTTGAGTGGCTCCTGGGAGACCGTTATTAGATTCTGATGAACCAGTGCAGCTCTATTGCATCCCTTGGACCTTCACATTGAGCATGAAAACCAAAATCGCATCGGATTGAATACAAAAGGGACAATGCCGACTTAAGTACAAGAAGAGTGAATCTTCTATGAGTTTGTGGTTTGAGCGGTTTCTGGGATACCAGTATTAGATTCCAATGCACCAGTGCAGGCATACTGTATCACTTGGACCTTCACATTGATCAAGAAACACAGCAATTGCATCGGGATTAAATACAAAAAGCACAATCCCAACTTATGTACAAGAAGAGTGAATCTTCTAAGAGTTTGTGGTTTGATCGTCTCCTGGGAGAAAAGTATTAGATTCCGTTGCAACAGTGCAGGTTTACTGCATTCCTTGGACCTTCGAAATGTCCATGAAACACAGATATCGCATCGGGATTGAATAAAAAAAGGCATAATGCCGACTTAAATACATGAAGGATGACTCTTCTAAGAGTTTGTGGTTTGAGTGGCTCCTGGGAAGTCAGTATTAGACTCCGATGAACCAGTGCAGGTTTACAGTATCCCTTGGACATTCACATTGACCACGAAACACAGAATTTTCATCGAGATTGAATACAAAGGGGACACACCCGACATAAGTACAAGAAGGGTGAATCTTCTATGTGTTCATGGTTCGAGTGGCCCTGGGTGACCAGTATTAGATTTCGATGCACCAGTGAAGGTTTACTGTATTCCTTGGACCTTTCTTTGACCATGAAACACAGAAATCGCACTGGGATTGAATACAAAAGCAGAATGCCGGTTGAAGTACAAGAAGAGTGAATCTACTAAGAGTTTCTGGTTTGAGCGGCTCCTGGGAGACCAGTATTAGATTCCGATGAACCAGTGCAGGTTTACTCTATTCCTTGGACCTTCACATTGACCATGAAACACAGAAATTGCATCGCGATTGAATAAAAAGGTAACAATGCTTACTTAAGTAGAAGAAAAGTGAATCTTCTAAGAGATTGTGGTTTGATCGGCTCCTGGGAGACCAATATTAGATTACGTTGCACCAATGCAGGTTGACTGCATTCCTTGGAACTTCACATTGTCCATGAAACACAGATATCGCATCGGGATTGAATACAAAAGGCACAATGCCAGCTGAAGTACAAGAAGAGTGAATCTTCTAAGAGTTTGTGGGTTGAACGGTTGCTGGGAATCCAGTATTAGATTCCGATGCACCAGTGCAGGTTTAATGTATCACTTGGACCATCACATTGGCCATGAAACACAGCAATTGCATCGGGATTGAATACAAAAAGCACAATCCCAACTTAAGTACAAGAAGAGTGAATCTTCTAAGAGTTTGTGATTTTAGCGGCTCCTGGGAGTCCATTTTTAAATTACGATGCACCAGTGAAGGGTTAACTGTATCCCATGGACCTTCACATTGACTATGAAACACAGATATTCCATTGGGATTGAATACAAAGGGGAGAATGCCGACCTAAGTACAAGAAGAATGAATCTTCTAAGAATTTGTGGTTTGAGCGGCTCTTGGGAGACCATTATTAGATTCCGATGAAGCAGTGCAGGTTTACTGTATCCCTTGGACCTTCACATTGACAATGAAAAACAAAAACCGCATCGGATTGAATACAAAAGGGACAATGCCGACTTAAGTACAAGAAGAGTGAATCTTCTAAGAGTTTGTGGTTTGAGCGGCTCCTGCGAGACCAGTATTAGATTCCGATGCACCATTGCAGGTTTACTGTATCCCTTGGACCTTCACATTGACTGTGAAAACAGAAATGGCATCGGACTGTATACAAAAGGGACAAGGCCGACCTAAGTACAAGAAGAGTGAATCTTCAAAAGAGTTTGTGGTTTGAGCGGCTCCTAGGGGACCAGTATTATGTTCCGATGCACCAGTGTAGGTTTACTGTATTTCTTGGACCTTCACATTGACCATGAAACCCAGATATTGCATCGGGATTGAATACAAAAGGGACAATGCCGACTTAAGTACAAGAAGATTGAATTTTCTAAGAGTTTGTGGTTTGAGCGGCTCCTGCGAGACCAGTATCAGATTCCGATGCGCCGGTGCAGGTTTACAGTATTCC
This sequence comes from Schistocerca serialis cubense, assembly GCF_023864345.2. Classification (NCBI taxonomy): domain Eukaryota; kingdom Metazoa; phylum Arthropoda; class Insecta; order Orthoptera; family Acrididae; genus Schistocerca; species Schistocerca serialis. The sequence goes on from NW_026047592.1 coordinate 7,720,252, forward strand.
TTGGACCTTCACATCGACCACGAAACACAGAATTTGCTTCGAGATTGAATACAAAGGGGACAAACGCGACTTAAGTACAAGAAGAGTAAATCTTCTATGTGTTTGTGGTTTCAGTGGTTCCTGGGTGACCAGAATTAGATTCCGATGCACCAGTGAAGGTTTACTGTATCCCTTGGACCTTCACTTTGACCATGAAACACAGAAATCGCACTGGGATTGAATACAAAAGCAGAATGCCGGTTCAAGTACAAGAAGAGTGAATCTTCGAAGAGTTTCTTGTTTGAGCGGCTCCTAGGAAACCAGTATTAGATTCCGATGCACCAGTGCAGGTTTACTGTCCCCTTGCACCTTCACATTGATTATGAAACACAGCAAATGCATCGGGGTTGAATTACAAAAATCACAATGCCAACTTAATGACAAGAAGAGTAGATCTTCTAAGAGTTTGTGGTTTGAGCGGCTCCTGGGATACCACTATTAGATTCTTTAACGAAATCGTCGAAATGAATGGGATTGATTTGAAATTTCGTTAAAGAAGAATAATAAATTTTATCTTTTGCTTTTAAGTTAATTTTCTTTCGTGCGAACTTTGTTATAGAACCACTCTCTTATTTTCGTGTGGAAATAAAAATTTTTACTTTCTTATTTATTACGTACATTTAAAGAAAAAATAATATTTACGTGAACTCATATGAACTGGTTAAGAATATTAGGTTGAGAATTGAGTCCTTTAAATCATTCGGCCTTGGCATACACTTTCCTAATGCAGTGGGTTTTTTGTTAAATATTTTTACTGAATTTTATCCCGGCACTAGCCATAGAACACAAGATTACCTCTATTAGCAGAAAATGTTTTAATTATTGCCAAGCCGACATTTATCACTGATCAAACCTACTTCATTACACATTTAAGATATTTTGAAAGAACCAAACTGTTTAAATTTCAATGTTAACTAACATTAGCTATCCGCCTACGAATGCACAAACGTATAATTAATTCAAATTTTATCAGCCACAGGATCACTGAAAAAGAAGAACAATTTCTTAATTCACCATTGATTTTTATGCATCTGTTCCCGATTTACGGGTTTGGTATTGTTGGTCGCGGCACAGCCCAGCAACACCGCTAAAAAAATGCTGAAAAATTCTTAAAGAAATTTTATAGATGACGTGGGCAAGCTAATTTACATAAATAATTCACACTTTTGAGAAACTCTAATATATTTAGATCAAACAACAATACAACTCACATTAATTCGTAACGCATCATCTAATGGCGGCTAAGTCCAGACAGAGACAAAAGAAGTCTACCCATTCGTAAAAAACTCTTTCACAGTGTCCTACCGAAATGACTTCTGAACAGAGAAGACCAAAGAATACATAATGCATTGTGCTTAAATAGTATTGCTGACTATTAACATTTCTTTGCAAATTGACGATATTATTCTCTTCTGGCAACATATCTCTGCTATCGCAAATACTGACACATTTTACAATCACATAATGAATACAGAAAATTTCCTATCCTAAATACAGAGAAATATTACAACAAAAAATATAAGGAGAATAACAAATGTCTTTTACACCACATTCAGTAATATTTTTGTTCAATAATTACGATATATACAACTTGCCCAGAGCGGCGTATATGGTACAAATAAACTCTTGTTCTTTAATAACGTGAGTTTGCCAGGGAACGTTACATTGCCCCCTGGCAGCATTTGGCAAAGAGTTTTTACACTTTGACACAATGGTGCCAGTAACGTTCTTTACACTTGTATATTTTACGGAATGGCTCTTTTATTTAGTCCCAGGGTTATATAAGTTCATGGCTCCCCCATTTCGGCGTAGGCAAACAGGAAACCTGGGCAAAACTGTGCCGGTGTCCAGCCATCCCAGTTTGTTCATGGTCAATATTGTCTCTTTAGCAGTTATTCATTTGAATTGAATGCAGTTCGTCACAAACGGTTACACAATTACACAATATCACAGTCACATACAGTTCGACTGAAGTTTTTTGTGTGTGATACTATTATTCTTGTGATACACTACAAGGTCACTTGTCCTACGTAGTAAATGTTCAATGTTTATCGAAATGAAGTCATTGACATGTTATTCATTTTATGTGAACATAAAAAAAAATCAATAATGCTGTATTTGGTGAGCGGTGCGGAGTGATTGTTGAGCGGCGCTCGGCGCGGCGCGCTGACTCCGTGTAGGTCACCGCCCCCGGCGTTGACAGCTACGGCGCGGAGGGGCGTGGCTGTCTGTCTGGTCTGCTACGGGCTGCTGCGGCCGCTGCATAGCTGATGTAGCCGGATGCGCGTTGGATATCCGCTCGGCCGTGCGACGTCTTCTTGCAGTGCTCCAGGAAACATGCAACAAGTTCAGAAACAGTGTACTATCCTTATAGGCATTTTTCCTGCTGTGGGAAAAAACGCACACAGTTAGTGGCAGTTATTACTCAGTAGGCCTTCACTAGTCTGGTTTGCACAATGTTTCGTTGTCACAGTAACACGTTTTATGGGCATACAATATTTTTCACCATGTCATGACTTGTCATTAGTCACACGCAAGTTTTCACCTTTGGACAAAATGTATCTCTGTGGTCAATGCGCTTTCCTAGCGTCCCTTGACACACAAAGAGTTAAAGTTTGACACTAGCTTGATCCACCGTCCGTTATCGGTTCACTGTTCGTGTCGTGCTAGTTCCTTGTTCACTTGCACACACGGCGATGATACAGTTTTTTATTACTTATACTCAACTACTCCGTGACGTATTGCTGCAGGTTTAACAGTCACTTTCTGTCTCTGCCGCACAATACTGCACTTTTGTTTAAGTTCCTTTATTTTTATTTACAATGTCCGCTGTGCAATTTTTTTTTTTTTTAATAGCACATTCGTAACTCTTTACCAAGGTGTGATATTTGAGTACATGGTAACAAAATATTAAAATTTGGTATTAGTTTGCCCAAAAGTCATCTATATTCGTGTTCGAGTAGATTTTATTTGTGCATTCCAGCCGGATTCAGGCATATTGTTCAATAACTCCTTTGAACTCATGTCACACTTTACTATCAACGTCCTACGTAACTACAGTGTAGTCTCTGTAGGCAAAAATTGACTTGGACTGTATCTGGCTAGCTCTTTTTTACTGTTTGAATCTGCACATGCTTCAATTGAAGCTTCTTTGTGCGTAACTTTGCATTACATAAATTTGCAACAAGTTTGCCTCCCGTGGTGCCCCCGGGTCACTACTGGGTGCATTATTTTCTCTAATAACGTTGGTGAGATAATAAAGTTCTCAGGGCCTCATATTATTGATATTATTCTGGGTTCGAATCTGTCAATCTGACAACTACACTTATATACATACATACACATAATAGAAAAGATTGTGCCAAGAAATATTTCAAATTTGGGCACATAGAAAATATGTAGTACACTAACTAATCATTACTAAAATGTTCTTTTTGATTGAACTCTGTCACAGCTTAACACTACAAATAATTGCACTAATCAGATTATCTGTGCAAACATTTAGAGCATGTTCTAGATAACACAAATTAAAAGAGTACATAACACAAATATCCATACACATGAGAAAATCAATCATATTCTTATAACTAAACACTTCTACACTAGTACATTATCTCTAAAGATCACACATCATTAATGTTCATTATTTACAAAAGAATGGTGTCCACATAGGACTATTAGTCTTTTACTGTAGGAATGCTTTCACATACTTACGCGGATACAGTACCCGTACTCTTCCTGAGTGGGGATCTGCTAAGAGATAGCTACACTCATGTGGCACACTTACTACTCTAAAAGGTCCATTGTACACCAATTGCCACTTGCTATTCTGTTTCAAGGATGCCGAGGACTTAGGATGATTGCGTAAGAGTACCAAGTCCCCAACACTAAATTTTTGGTTATTCGTCACATGTCGATTATATTTTTCTTTCCTTTCCTGAGCGCACCTGGTAAGGTTGCACCCTGCTTTTCTTATCTTCTCTTCCTTAGGCTCAGGAATGACTGGGACCTTAGGCAAAGGTGCCAGCCACTCATTCAAAACTCTATTATTATTCATTATAATCTCGTTTGGTGGATACCCCGTAGAAGCATGCGGGGTTGCGTTGTGAACTTCTACAAACTTAGGTATCAGATCTGGCCATCTTGTGTGTTTATATGCAATGTATAACCTGAAAAATTTATTTAACTCTCCAAATGTTCGTAAAAAAAAACTTTTTTCTTCTTGGGCCAAGGAATGGAGTATGAGGCTCGACAGTAAGTTTTGTGAGGCTTCACCTCGATATTGTACTGATATCCCTTAACAGTTCCTGGTCGTTCTGAAAATACATCGGCATAATTAAATAATAACTGTACCAACTCCTGCTGTTGCATAGAGTTCAAATTCTCGGACTGTGATACTTTGTTCGCAAGTGCGTCCACATTTGCTTTTAATTGATCACCTTGTACGTCAGGATAATAGAGATTCTGTCCTAGACAATGATTGTCTAAATGTAGTATCGACTGATTCCTACACTTTATGTTAATATCATTACAATTAGGTACAGGTACCTCTTCAGATCTGAGCATGGACAATTCAATTCTCCTACCAGCATTCATCTAGCTTAATTTTCTCCGAGAAAGGTCGATTATTGCGTCCCTTTCTCTTAAAAAATCTACCCCCAAAATGCAGGCTACCTTTAAACCCTTTACTACCAGGAATGAGCACGCTATGGCTTCATCCCCTAAATACATCTCTACCCGCACTTGGAGTTTAATTATTTGTCGCTGTGCACTTATGGCTCCAGTGACTTTACAATTATTCACGGGAAAAGTCAGCATACGCCTTTCCTTTCCCAGTACTTTGAATAAGTCGATACTCATAACACTGACAGTAGCACCTGTATCTACGACCGCTTGCACATCAATATTGTTAATTTTGATCTCTATTATCGCTTGTACTTTGTCTTTGTGCTCCTTTATGCGCGTGGATGGTTCAGTTATTAATTCATCTCCCATCTGTACCCCGTCATTATACCTAAGGATACAGATGTTGTTCGGTGTTTTGTTCTGTGTCGGGCTGCTCTCACTCCAAACCTCAGCCGACGATGGAGAGCGTATCTCGGCTGCATCTAGTTTGTTGAATTATTGCTAGTGGATGGGCGTGGCTGCTCTGTGTCACTGACCTCCACTATGTGCACGTTGTGTTGCGTCGGCCGCCACGGTTGCGCAATTGGCACATTTTGTGGTGGCGGTCGGTTATTGTCATATCTATCACTGTTTTGCCGGTCCGGACTGGGCCTCTGGTTCTGCGGCCAAGTTCGGTCTGCATCATTATAAGTATTAGTGTTGCTCGGCCCCCTGGCATTTTTCCATCTATTATTGCTTGGTGGGCCTGTCTCATACCGGTCATCGAACCTCCTTTTCCGGTCATTATTCACCGGCGGACTGTTGCCGTTCCGGTCTCTACCTCTATTTCCGTTTTGTGCATAATCTCGTCTCCTATTATTACCTCCGCCGTTTCCGTTACTTGGTGGAGGCGTGTTAATTCTACCATTTCTATAACCATTTCCGTTACTTCTAGCCTGTTCAGAGGCTGCCTTAACGTCCTCCTGAATCAGGTCAATTGAGTCCAGAACAGACAAGAAATGTTCCATATCATTTTCAGGCACGTGTATAAGTTTTTCCGTTACATGTATCGGCAAGTGTGATTTCAAAAGTCTGATCAAATCCCGGGATGAAATCTGTTCGTCCCAGTAACGGGTCTTATTAATGTACTTCTCGAAATATTTTCGCAAATTGCCTAGCCGTGGAGAATACGGCTCTGGATTATATACCTCCTTCCGTAATCTCTCCTGGATACATGTTGACCAATATTTGGCCAAGAATGCTTTTTCAAATTGCTCATATGTATCGCAACTATCAGCTGCTTCGGTTGCCCATAATGCAGCATCTCCTTGTATGTAGGACATAACGAACTGTATTTTCTGGGTGTGACTCCAAACGCTAGGCAAAATGTTTCTAAATCCCTTGATAAACACTACAGGGTGAACAGATTTCTTCTCCGTTGTAAAGATCTGAAACTGTCGGTTCCTAATCAAGCTTTCTTCAATCATTACTTTGGAATGACATTTATTTGTTTCGCTTACATTGGTTTCCTGTTCTGTCTCGCAGTCGCAATTTTTTACTGCAGTATTTATATGCCTATCATTGTTGGGCCTGGCTGGCGTGACATACGCCTGTGCCTCGTCATGCCGCAAGCTAAGCTCCATTTCGGCAAGACGACGGTCCACACTCCGCTGCCACAGCGGAATGTCTTTGTGCACTATCTTTTTTAGATCCTGCACATCCGCACTTGAGCCCACATCTCTAGCCTCAATTGCGGCGTGCACTTTCTGATCTATTTCTTTTATGACCTCATGCCGCAAGCTAAGCTCCATTTCGGCAAGACGACGGTCCACACTCCGCTGCCACAGCGGAATGTCTTTGTGCACTATCTTTTTTAGATCCTGCACATCCGCACTTGAGCCCACATCTCTGGCCTCAATTGCGGCGTGCACTTTCTGATCTATTTCTTTTATGACTTCATTTTCTACTTTGTGCACTTGTTCGATCACTTTGTTCTCAATTACTTGAGTTGTGTCAATTTCTAATTGCTCGACTCTGTTAGTCAGGACACTAATTTCCTCTACGATATTGGCGTTAGCCACTTGAATACTGTCTACTCTTTCGCTTATTTCATGCACTGTTTTGGGTATGGTTTCATATTTTTGTTTCAAACTAACAAGCTCACTTTGCATAACTTCTAAAGTTTGCATCAACTGCAAGTCCCTCTCATGCAGGCGTCGGTCACGCTCTGCTTGTTTAGCATCACGTTCTTTATCACGCTCTGCTTGTTTAGCATCACGTTCTTTATCGCGTTCTGCTTGTTTGCATGCAAATTCAGCTACCAATCTCTGGTCACGCTCGGCTTGCATATGTACAAATTCAGCTTGGAAATTGAGCATGCGCTCGAACATAACTCTTAATGATTGCACTTCTGACATCACACCACTCTCTGGTCCGTGTCCAGTGCTTGCGGATGGCACAGTATTTCCGCTATCAACTGAATCACTGGGTGGCAGTGGCAACATTTCTTGTCCTTCTGCCTCCAGATTCTCACATTGTACTTCCTGAAGTACGTCACTAACATTACTTTGTGTCCCACTTTCCAATTCGGTATCACTACTTACTGACTGTTGCTCATTATCCATGTTGATATCTTTCTGACTACGCAATCTAACCATAGTAAACAAAAGAAATAAAATCTGAACTAAATATCCTAACACTCAGGTTTCACTGACACAATCACACAAGAAATGGACATTAACTAATACACACTTACTATATACTACAATGACTAACTACCTAAATGTCCTGTTATTTTAAAACAAAGTACTAACAACAAGCACACCACTAATGATCCGAGAACACTGCACTGAGGCTACTTTACTACCCACAGGACAACTACACTGTAGCTTTACCTTTTGGTGATCTACCTTGGGTGCAGCTGCCCCCTGAAATTGTGGTAGGTAATTAATTTTTCGAAATATTGAGCTCTCTTCTTCAGCTTGCCTCTGGGTACATAGTGTTCTCATCCAAAAAATCATTCACAGGTATTACCACACAATATTGGTTATGCAATACATACAATACATAGAAAAATTATTAAAAGTTCTGCAACAAAGTTCGACTATATTAATTCCCTAGTTATCTCACGGGTATTTAGTGGCCACTGCATATTCGAGCCCCACGTTGGGCGCCAATTTAACGAAATCGTCGAAATGAATGGGATTGATTTGAAATTTCGTTAAAGAAGAATAATAAATTTTATCTTTTGCTTTTAAGTTAATTTTCTTTCGTGCGAACTTTGTTGTAGAACCACTCTCTTATTTTCGTGTGGTAATAAAAATTTTTACTTTCTTATTAATTACGTACATTTAAAGAAAAAATAATATTTACGTGAACTCATATGAACTGGTTAAGAATATTAGGTTGAGAATTGAGTCCTTTAAATCATTCGGCCTTGGCATACACTTTCCAGATGCAGTGGGTTTTTTGTTAAATATTTTTACTGAAGTTTATCCCGGCACTAGCCATAGAACACAAGATTACCTCTATTACCAGAAAATGTTTTAATTATTGCCAAGCCGACATTTATCACTGATCAAACCTACTTCATTACACATTTAAGATATTTTGAAAGAACCAAACTGTTTAAATTTCAATGTTAACTAACATTAGCTATCCGCCTACGAATGCATGAACGTATAAATAATTTACGTTAAATACAAGAGCCGCTCAAACCACAAACTCTTAGAAGATTCATTCTTCTCGTACTTAGGTCGGCATTCTCCACTTTGTATGCAATCCCGATGGAATATCTGTGTTTCATGGTCAATGTGAAGGTCCATGGAATACAGTTAACCCTTCACTGGTGCATCGGAATCTAAAAATGGTCATCTCAGGTGCCGCTAAAATCACAAACTCTTAGAAGATTCATTCTTCTTGTACTTAAGTTGGCATTGTGCATTTTGTATTCAATACAGATGCAATTGCTGTGTTTCATGGTCAATAGGAAGGTCCAAGGGATACAGTAAACCTGCACTGGTGCATCGGAAACTAATTCTGGTCTCCCAGGAGTAGATCAAATCACAAACTCTTGTAAGATTTACTCTTCTTGTACTTATGTCGGTATTGTGCCTTTTGTATTCAATCCCGATGCGATATCTGTGTTTCATGGTCAATGTGAAAGTCCAAGTGATACAGTAAAGTTGCACTGGTTCATCGGAATCTAATACTGGTATCCCAAGAGCCGCACACACCACAAACTCTTAGAAGATTCACTCTTCTTGTACTTAAGTCGGCATTGTCCCCTTCGTATTCAATCCCGATGCAATTTCTGTGTTTCATGGTCAATGTGAAGGTCCAAGGAATACTGTAAACCTGCACCGGTGCATCGGAATCTGATACTGGTCTCCCAGAAGCCGCTCAAAACACAATCACTTAGAAGATTCACTCTTCTTGTACTTATGTCGGCCTTGTCCCTTTTGTATTCAGTCCGATGCCATTTCTGTTTTCACAGTCAATGTGAAGGTCCAAGGGATACAGTAAACCTGCACTGGTGCATCGGAATCTAAGACTGGTCTCGCAGGAGCCGCTCAAACCACAAACTCTTAGGAGATTCACTCTTCTTGTACTTAAGTCGCCATTGTCCCTTTTGTATTCAATCCCGATGCAATATCTGGGTTTCATGGTCAATGTGAAGGTCCAAGAAATACAGTAAACCTACACTGGTGCATCGCAACATAATACTGGTCCCCTAGGAGCCGCTAAAATCACAAACTCTTAGAAGATTCACTCTTCTTGTACTTAAGTTGGGATTGTGCTTTTTGTATTCAATCCCGATGCAATTGCTGTGTTTCATGGCCAATGTGATGGTCCAAGTGATACATTAAACCTGCACTGGTGCATCGGAATCTAATACTCGATTCCCAGCAACCTTTCAGCCCACAAACTCTTAGAAGATTCACTCTTCTTGTACTTCAGCTGGCATTGTGCCTTTTGTATTCAAAACCGATACGATATCTGTGTTTCATGGACAATGTAAAGTTCCAAGGAATGCAGTTAACCTGCATTGGTGCAACGGAATCTAATACTGGTCTCCCAGGAGCCGATCAAACCACAATCTCTTAGAAGATTCACTTTTCTTGTACTTAAGTCGGCATTGTTACCTTTTTATTCAATCGCGATGCAATTTCTGTGTTTCATGGTCAATGTGAAGGTCCAAGTAATACAGTAAACCTGCACTGGTTCATTGGAATCTAATACTGGTCTCCCAGGAGCCGCTCAAACCAGAACCTCTTAGAAGATTCACTCTTCTTGTACCTCAACCGGCATTCTGCTTTTGTATTCAATCCCAGTGCGATTTCTGTGTTTCATGGTCAAAGTGAAGGTCCAAGGGTTACAGTAAACCTTCACTGGTGCATCGGAATCTAATACTGGTCACCCAGGGGCCACTCAAACCACAAACACATAGAAGATTCACTCTTCTTGTACTTAAGTCGGCTTTGTCCCCTTTGTATTCAATCTCGATGCAGATTCTGTGTTTTGTGGTCAATGTGAAGGTCCAAGGGATACTGTAAACCTGCACCGGTTCATCGGAATCTGATACTAATCTCCCAGAAGACGCTCAAAACACAATCACTTAGAAGATTCTTTCTTCTTGTACACAGCTCGGCCTTGTCCCTTTTGTATTCAGTCCGATGCTATTTCTGTTTTCACGGTCAATGTAAAGGTCCAAGGGATACAGTAAACCTGCACTGGTGCATCGGAATCTGATACTGGTCTCGCAGGAGCCGCTCAAACCACAAACTCTTAGAAGAATCACTCTCCTTGTACTTAAGTCGGCATTGTCCCTTTTGTATTCAATACCGATGCAATTTCTGGGTTTCATGGTCAATGTGAAGGTCCAAGAATTACAGCAAACCTGCACTGGTACATCGGAACATAAAACTGGTCCCCTAGGAGCCTCTTAAACCACAAACTCTTAAAGGATTCACTCTTCTTGTACTTGAGTCGGCATTGTCCCTTTTGTATTCAATCCGATGCGATTTTTGTTTCTCATGGTCAATGTGAAGGTCCAAGGGATACAGTAAACCTGCACTGGCTCATCGGTATCTAATACTGGTCTCCCAATAGCCGCTCACACCACAAAGTCTTAGAAGATTCACTCTTCTTGTACTTAAGTCGGTATTGTCCCCTTCGTATTCAATCCCTATGCAATTTCTGTGTTACATGGTCAATGTGAAGGTCCAAGGGATACAGTTAACCCTTCACTGGTGCATCGGAATTCAATACTGGTCTCCCAGGAGCAGATCAAACCACATACTCTTGGAAGATTCACTCTTGTTGTCATTAAGTAGTCATTGTGCCTTATGTAATTCAATCCCGATGCATTTGCTGTGTTTCATGGTCAATGTGAAGGTGCAAGGGTACCGTAAACCTGCACTGGTGCATCGGAATTTAATACTGGTTCCTAGGAGCCGGTCAAACCAAAAACTATTAGAAGGTTCACTCTTCTTGTACTTCAACCGGCTTTCTGCTTCTGTATTCAATCCCAGTGAGATTTCTGTGTTTCATGGTCAAAGTGAAGGTCCAAGGGATACAGTAATACTTCACTGGTGCATCGGAATCTTATACTGGTCACCCAGGAGCCACTCAAAAAATAAACACTCAGAAGATTCACTCTTCTTGTACTTAAGTCTGGTTTTTCCCCTTTGTATTCAATCTCGATGCAAATTCTGTGTTTCATGGTCAATGTGAAGGTCCAAGGGATACAGTAAACCTGCACTTTTGCATCGGAATCTAATACTGGTCTCGCAGGAGCCGCTCAAAACACAAATTCTTAGAAGATTCACTCTTCTCGTACTTAAGTCGGCATTGTCCCCTTTGTTTTCAATCCCGATGCAATTTCTGTGTTTTATTTTCAATGTGAACGTCCAAAGGATACAAAAAACGCTTCACTGGTGCATCGGAATCTAATACTGGTCTCCCAGGAGCCGCCCAAACCACAAACTCTTAGAAGATTCACTCTTCTTGTACTTAAGTCGGCAATGTCCCTTTTGTATTCCGTCCAAATGCACTGTCTGTGTTTCATGGTCAATGTGAAGGTCCAAGGGATACAGTAAACCTGCACTAGTGCATCGGAAAGTAATTCTGGTCTCCCAGGAGCAGATCAAACCACAAATTCTTGGAAGATTCACTCTTCTTGTACTTAAGTCGGCATAGTGACTTTTGTATTCAATCCCGATGTGATTTCTGTGTTTCATGGACAATGTGAAGGGCCAAGGAATGCTGTAAACCTGCACTGGTGCATCGGAATCTAATACTTGCCCCCAGGAGACGATTAAACGACAAACTTTTAGAAGATTCATTCTTCTTGTACTGAAGTCGGCATAGTCCCTTTTGAATTCAATCCCACGAAATTTCTGTTTTTCATGGTCAATGTGAAGGTCCAAGGGATGCACTAAACCAGCACTGGTTCATCGGAATCTAATAGTGGTATCCCAGGAGCCGCTCATAATACAAACTCTTAGAAGATCTACTCTTCTTGTACTTTAGTCGGCATTGTGCCTTTTGTATTCAATCCCGATGCAATTGCTGTGTTTCATGGTCAATGTGAAGGTCCAAGGGATACAGTAAACCTGCAGTGGGGCAACAGAATCTAATACAGGTTTCCCAGGAACCGCTCAAAGCACAAACTCTTAAAAGAATTCACTCCCCTTGTCATTAAGTTTGCATTGTGCCTTTTGTAATTCAATCCCGATGCATTTGCTGTGTTTCATGGTCAATGTGAAGTTGCAAGTGTACAGTAAACCTGCACTGGTGCATCCGAATCTAATACTGGTTTCCTAGAAACCGCTCATTCCAGAAACTCTTAGAAGATTCACTCTTCTTGTACTTAAGTCGGCATTGTCCCTTTTGTATTCAATCTGATGCGATTTTTGTTTTTCATGGTCAATGTGAAGGTCCAAGGGTTGTAGTAAACCTGCACTGGTTCATCAGAATCTAATAATGGTGTCCCAAGAGCCGCTCAAACCACAAACTCTTAGAAGATTCATTCTTCTCGTACTTAGGTCGGCATTCTCCCTTTGTATTCAATCCCGATGGAATATCTGTGTTTCATGGTCAATGTGAAGGTCCATGGAATACAGTTAACCCTTCACTGGTGCATCGGAATCTAAAAATGGTCATCTCAGGGGCCGCTAAAATCAGACACTCTTAGAAGATTCATTCTTCTTGTACTTAAGTTGGCATTGTGCATATTGTATTCAATCCAGATGCAATTGCTGTGTTTCATGGTCAATAGGAAGGTCCAAGGGATACAGAAAACCTGCACTGGTGCATCGGAAACTAATTCTGGTCTCCCAGGAGCAGATCAAACCACATACTCTTGTAAGATTCACTCTTCTTCTACTTAAGTCGGTATTGTGTCTTTTGTATTCAATGCCGATGCGATATCTGTGTTTTATGGTCACTGTGAAAGTCCAAGGGATACAGTAAACTTGCACTGGTTCATCGGAATCTAATACTGGTCATCCAGGAGCCGCACACACCACAAACTCTTAGAGGATTCACTCTTCTTGTACTTAAGTCGGCATTGTCCCATTCGTATTCAATCCCGATGCAATTTCTGTGTTTCATGGTCAATGTGAAGGTCCAAGGGATACAGCTAACCCTTCACTGGTGCATCGGAAAATAATACTGGTCTCCCAGGAGCCGCTCAACGCACATAGGATTTTCATGGTCAATGTGAAGGTCCAAGGTATGCAGTTAACCTGCACTGGTTCGTCGGAATCTAATACTGTTCTCCCAGGAGCCGCGAAAACCACAAACACTTAGAAGATTACTCTTCTTCTACATAAGTCGGCATTGACATCTTGTATTCAGTCCCGATGTAATTACTGTGTTTCATGGTCAATGTGAATGTCCAAGGGATACAGTAAACCTGCACTGGTTCATCGGAATCTAATACTGTTCTCCCAGGAGCCGCTCATACCACAAACTCTTAGAAGATTCACTCATCTTGTACTTAAGTCGGCATTGTCGCTTTTGTATTCAATCCGATGCAGTTTCTGTTTTCGTGGTCAATGTGATGGTCCTAAGGATACAGTAAACCTGCACTGGGTCATCGGAATCTAATACTGGTCTCCCAGGAGCCGCTAAAACCACAAATTCTTAGAGGATCCACTCTTCTTGTACTTAAGTTGGCATTGAGACTTTTGTGTTCAATCCCGATTCAATTGCTGTGTTTCAAGGTCAATGTGATTGTCCAAGGGATACAGTAAACCTTCTTTGGTGCATCGAAATCTAATACTGGTCTCCCAGGAGCCGCTCAAAGCACAAACTCTTAGAAGATCCACTCTTCTTGTACTTCAGTTGGCATTGTGCCTTTTATAATCAATCCCGATACAATTGCTGTGTTTCATGGTCATTGTAAATGTCCAACGGATAAAGTAAACCGGCACTGGTGCATCGGAATCTAATACTGGTTTCCCAGGAGCCGCTCAAACTACAAAATCTTAGAAGATTCACTCTTCTTGTACTTAAGTCGGCAATGTGCCTTTTGTATTCAATCCCAATGCAATTTCTCTGTTTCATGGGCAATGTAAAGGTCCAAGTGAAACAGTGAACCTGCACTGGTGTATCGGAATCTAATACTGGTCTCCCAGGAGCCGCTCAAACCACAAACTCTTAGAAGATTCACTCTTCTTGTACTTTAGCCGGCTTTGTGGCTTTACTATTGAATCCCGATGCGATTTCTGTGTTTCATGGTCAATTCGAAGGTCCAAGAGATGCAGTAAACCAGCACTGGTTCATCGGAATCTAATAGTGATATCCCAGGAGCCGCTCAAATCACAAACTCTTAGAAGATCTACTCTTCTTGTACTTTAGTCGGCATTGTGCCTTATGTATTCAATCCCGATGCAATTGCTGTGTTTCATGGTCAATGTGAAGGTCCAAGGGATACAGTAAACCTGCAGTGGGGCAACAGAATCTAATACAGGTTTCCCAGGAACCGCTCAAAGCACAAACTCTTAAAAGAATTCACTCCCCTTGTCATTAGGTTTGCATTGTACCTTTTGTAATTCAATCCCGATGCATTTGCTGTGTTTCATAGTCAATGTGAAGTTGCAAGTGTACAGTAAACCTGCACTGGTGCACCCGCATCTAATACTGGTTTCCTAGAAACCGCTCATTCCAGAAACTCTTAGAAGATTCACTCTTCTTGTACTTAAGTCGGCATTGTCCCTTTTGTATTCAATCTGATGCGATTTTTGTTTTTCATGGTCAATGTGAAGGTCCAAGGGGTGTAGTAAACCTGCACTGGTTCATCAGAATCTAATAATGGTGTCCCAAGAGCCGCTCAAACCACAAACTCTTAGAAGATTCATTCTTCTCGTACTTAGGTCGGCATTCTCCCTTTGTATTCAATCCCGATGGAATATCTGTGTTTCATGGTCAATGTGAAGGTCCATGGAATACAGTTAACCCTTCACTGGTGCATCGGAATCTAAAAATGGTCATCTCAGGAGCCGCTAAAATCAGACACTCTTAGAAGATTCATTCTTCTTGTACTTAAGTTGGCATTGTGCATATTGTATTCAATCCAGATGCAATTGCTGTGTTTCATGGTCAATAGGAAGGTCCAAGGGATACAGTAAACCTGCACTGGTGCATCGGAAACTAATTCTGGTCTCCCAGGAGCAGATCAAACCACATACTCTTGTAAGATTCACTCTTCTTGTACTTAAGTCGGTATTGTGCCTTTTGTATTCAATGCCGATGCGATATCTGTGTTTTATGGTCACTGTGAAAGTCCAAGGGATACAGTAAACTTGCACTGGTTCATCGGAATCTAATACTGGTCATCCAGGAGCCGCACACACCACAAACTCTTAGAGGATTCACTCTTCTTGTACTTAAGTCGGCATTGTCCCATTCGTATTCAATCCCGATGCAATTTCTGTGTTTCATGGTCAATGTGAAGGTCCAAGGGATACAGTTAACCCTTCACTGGTGCATCGGAAAATAATACTGGTCTCCCAGGAGCCGCTCAACGCACATAGGATTTTCATGGTCAATGTGAAGATCCAAGGTATGCAGTTAACCTGCACTGGTTCGTCGGAATCTAATACTGTTCTCCCAGGAGCCGCGAAAACCACAAACACCTAGAAGATTACTCTTCTTCTACTTAAGTCGGCATTGACATCTTGTATTCAGTCCCGATGTAATTACTGTGTTTCATGGTCAATGTGAATGTCCAAGGGATACAGTAAACCTGCACTGGTTCATCGGAATCTAATACTGTTCTCCCAGGAGCCGCTCATACCACAAACTCTTAGAAGATTCACTCATCTTGTACTTAAGTCGGCATTGTCGCTTTTGTATTCAATGCGATGCAGTTTCTGTTTTCGTGGTCAATGTGATGGTCCTAAGGATACAGTAAACCTGCACTGGGTCATCGGAATCTAATACTGGTCTCCCAGGAGCCGCTAAAACCACAAATTCTTAGAGGATCCACTCTTCTTGTACTTAAGTTGGCATTGAGACTTTTGTGTTCAATCCCGATTCAATTGCTGTGTTTCAAGGTCAATGTGATTGTCCAAGGGATACAGTAATCCTTCTTTGGTGCATCGAAATCTAATACTGGTCTCCCAGGAGCCGCTCAAAGCACAAACTCTTAGAAGATCCACTCTTCTTGTACTTCAGTTGGCATTGTGCCTTTTATAATCAATCCCGATACAATTGCTGTGTTTCATGGTCATTGTAAATGTCCAACGGATAAAGTAAACCGGCACTGGTGCATCGGAATCTAATACTGGTTTCCCAGGAGCCGCTCAAACTACAAAATCTTAGAAGATTCACTCTTCTTGTACTTAAGTCGGCAATGTGCCTTTTGTATTCAATCCCAATGCAATTTCTCTGTTTCATGGGCAATGTAAAGGTCCAAGTGAAACAGTGAACCTGCACTGGTGTATCGGAATCTAATACTGGTCTCCCAGGAGCCGCTCAAACCACAAACTCTTAGAAGATTCACTCTTCTTGTACTTTAGCCGGCTTTGTGCCTTTACTATTGAATCCCGATGCGATTTCTGTGTTTCATGGTCAATTCGAAGGTCCAAGAGATGCAGTAAACCAGCACTGGTTCATCGGAATCTAATAGTGATATCCCAGGAGCCGCTCAAATCACAAACTCTTAGAAGATCTACTCTTCTTGTACTTTAGTCGGCATTGTGCCTTTTGTATTCAATCCCGATGCAATTGCTGTGTTTCATGGTCAATGTGTAGGTCCAAGGGATACAGTAAACCTGCAGTGGTGCAACGGATTCTAATACTGGTCTCCCAGGAGCCGCTCAAAACACAAACTCTTAAAAGATTCACTCTTCTTGTCATTAAGTTGGCATTGTGCCTTTTGTAATTCAATCCCGATGCATTTGCAGTGTTTCATGGTCAATGTGAAATTGCAAGGGTACAGTAAACCTGCACTGGTGCATCCTAATGTAATACTGGTTTCCTAGGAGCCGCTCAAACCGGAATCTCTTCATAGATTCACTCTTCTTGTACTTCAACCGGCATTCTGCATTTTGTATTCAATCCCAGTGAGATTTCTGTGTTTCATGGTCATAGTGAAGGTCCAAGGGATACAGTAAACCTGCATCGGTGCATCGGAATCTAATACTGGTCACCCAGGAGCTACTCAAAATACAAAAACGTAGAAGATTCACTCTTCTTGTACTTAAGTCGGGTTTGTCAACCTTGTATTCAATCTCGATGCAAATTCTGTGTTTCATGTTCAATGTGAAGGACCAAGGGATACAGTAAACCTGCACCAGTGCATCAGAATCTAATACTGGTCACCCAGGAGCCCCTCAAATCACAAACACATAGGAGATTCACTCTTCTTGTACTTAAGTCGGCATTGTGCCTTTTGTATTCAATCCCGATTCGATATCTGTGTTTCATGGACAATGTGAAGGTCCAACGGATGCAGTAAACCTGCACTGGTGCAACGGATTCTAATACTTGTCCCCCAGGAGACGATCAAACCACAAACCCTTAGAAGATTCATTCTTCTTGTACTTACGTCGGCATTGTCCCCTTTGTATTCAATCCTGAAGCAATTTCTGTGTTTCACGGTCATTGTGAAGGTCAAAGGTATACAGTTAAACCTTCACCGTTTCATCGGAATCTAAAACTGGTCTCCCAGGAGCCACTCAAATCACAAACACTTAGAAGATTCACTCTTCTTGTACTAAAGCTGGCATTGCCCCTTTTGTGTTCAATCCGAAGTATTTTCTGTTTTTAATGGTCAATGTGAGGTTCCACGGGATACAGTAAACATGCACTGGTTCATCGAAATCTGATACTGGTTTCCCAGGAACAGTTCAAACCACAATCTCTTAGAAGATTCACTCTTCGGGTACTTAAGTCGGCATTGTCCCTTTTGTATTCAGTCCCGATGCAATGTCTGTGTTTCATGGTCAATGCTTGGGTCCAAGGGATACAGTTAACCTGCACTGGTGCATCGGAAAATAATACTGGTCTCTCAGGAGCCGCTCAACGCACATAGGATTTTCATGATCAATGTGAAGGTCCAAGGGATGCAGTTAACCTGCACTGGTTCGTCGGAATCTAATACTGTTCTCCCAGGAGCCGCGAAAACCACAAACACTTAGAAGATTACTCTTCTTCTACTTAAGTCGGCATTGTCCTTTTGTATTCCGTCCCAATGTAGTTACTGTGTTTCATGGTCAATGTGAACGTCCAAGGGATACAGTAAACCTGCACTGGTTCATCGGAATCTAATACTGTTCTCCCAGGAGCCGCTCATACCACAAACTCTTAGAAGATTCACTCATCTTGTACTTAAGTCGGCATTGTCGCTTTTGTATTCAATCCGATGCAGTTTCTGTTTTCGTGGTCAATGTGATGGTCCAAAGGATACAGTAAACCTGCACTGAGTCGTCGGAATCTAATACTGGTCTCCCAGGAGCCGCCCAAACCACAAATTCTTAGAGGATCCACTCTTCTTGTACTTAAGTTGGCATTGAGACTTTTGTATTCAATCCCGATTCAATTGCTGTGTTTCAAGGTCAATGTGATTGTCCAAGGGATACAGTAAACCTTCTTTGGTGCATCGAAATCTAATACTGGTCTTCCAGGAGCCGCTCATAGCACAAACTCTTAGAAGATCCACTCTTCTTGTACTTCAGTTGGCATTGTGCCTTGTATAATCAATCCCGATACAATTGCTGTGTTTCATGGTCCATGTAAATGTCCAACGGATAAAGTAAACCGGCACTGGTGCATCGGAATCTAATACTGGTTCCCAGGAGCCGCTCAAACTACAAAATCTTAAAGGATTCACTCTTCTTGTACTTAAGTCGGCAATGTGCCTTTTGTATTCATTCCCAATGCAATTTCTCTGTTTCATGGGCAATGTAAAGGTCCAAGTGACACAGTGAACCTGCACTGGTGTATCGGAATCTAATACTGGTCTCCCAGGAGCCGCTCAAACCACAAACTCTTAGAAGATTCACTCTTCTTGTACTTCAGCCGGCTTTGTGCCTTTACTATTGAATCCCGATGCAATTTCTGTGTTTCGTGGTCAATGTGAAAGTCCAAGGGATCCAGTAAACCAGCACTGGTGCATCGGAATCTAATACTGGACTCCCAGAAGCCGCTCAAACCACAATCACTTAGAAGATTCACTCTTCTTGTACTTAGGTCGGCCTTGTCCCTTATGTATTCAGTCCGATGCCATTTCTGTTTTCAGGATCAAGGTAAGGGTCCAAGGGATACAGTAAACCTGCACTGGTGCATCGGAATCTAATACTGGTCTCGCAGGAGCCTCTCATATCACAAACTCTTAGAAGATTCACTCTTCTTGTACTTAAGTCGGCATTGTCCCCTTTGTATTCAATCCCGATGCTATTTCTGTGTTTTATTTTCAATGTGAAGGTCCAAACGATACAAATAACGGTTCACTGGTGCATCGGAATCCAATACTGCTCTCCCAGGAACCGCTCAAACCGCAAACACTTAGAAGATTTACTCTCCTTGAACTTACGTCGGCATTGTCCCTTTTGTATTCAATCCGATACAATTTCTGTTTTTCATGCTCAATGTGAAGGTCCAAGGGATACAGTAATCCTGCACTGCTTCATCGGAATCTAATACTGGGCTCCCAGGAGCCGCTCAAAGCACAAACTCTCAGTCGATCCACTCTTCTTTTACTTAAGTCGGCATTGTGCCTTTTGTATTGAATCCCGATGCAATTGCTGTGTTTCATGGTCAATGTGAAAGTCCAAGGGATACAGTAAGCCTGCACTGGTGCATCGGAATCTAATACTGGTTTCCCAGGGGCTGCTCAAAGCACAAACTCTTGGAGGATTCGCTCTGATTGTCCTTATGTTGCCAATGTGCCTTTTGTATTCAATCCCGATGCAATTGCTGTGTTTCATGGTCAATTTGAAGGTCCAAGGGTACAGTAAACCTGCACTGGTGCATTCGAATCTTATACTGGTTTCCCAGGAGCCGCTAAAACTACAAACTCTTAGAAAATTCACTCTTCTTGTACTTCAGCCGGCATTGTGCCTTTGGTGTTCAATCCCGATGTGATTTCTGTGCTTCATGGTCAATGGGAAGGTCCAAGGGATACAGTAAACCTGCACTGGTGCAACGGAATCTAATACTGGTCTCCCAGGTGCCGCTCAAAGCACAAACTTTTAGAAGACTCACTCTTCCTGTACTTAAGTCGGCATTGTGCCTTTTGTGTTCAATCCCGATGCGATATCTGTGCATCATGTACAATGTAAAGGTCCGAGGGATGCAGTAAACCTGCACTGGTGCATCGGAAACTAATTCTGGTGTCCCAGGGGCAGATCCAACCACAAATTCTTGGAAGATTCACTCTTCTTGTACTTAAGTCGACATTGTGCCTTTTGTATTCAATCCCGATGTGATTTTTGTGTTTCATGGACAATGTGAAGGTCCAAGGGATGCAGCAAACCTGCACTGGCGCATCGGAATCTAATACTTGTCCCCCAGGAGATGATTAAACGACAAACTTTTAGAAGATTCATTCTTCTTGTACTTTAGTCGGCATTGTCCCAGTTGTATTCAATCCTGAAGCAATTTCTGTGTTTCATGTTCATTGTGACGTCAAAGGGATACAGTTCACCATTCACCGGTGCATCGGAATCTAATACTGGTCACGCAGGAGCCGCTCAAACCACAAACACTTAGAAGATTCACTCTTCTTGTACTTAAGTCGGCATTGTCTCTTTTGTATTCAGTCCCGATGTAATAACTGTGTTGCATGGTCAATGTGAACGTCCAAGCGATACAGTAAACCTGCACTGTTCATCGGAATCTAATACTGTTCTCCCAGGAGCCGCTCATACCACAAACTCTTAGAAGATTCACTCTTCTTGTACTTAAGTCGCCATTGTGCCCTTTGTATTCAATCCCGATGCAATTTCTGTAATTCATGGCCACTGTTGAGAACCAAGGGATACAGTAAACCTGAACTGGTGCATCGGATACTAATACTGGTCTGCCAGGTGCCGCTCAAACCACAAAGGCTTAGAAGATTCACTCATCTTGTACTTAAGTCGGCATTGTCGCTTTTGTATTCAATCCGATGCAGTTTCTGTTTTCATGGTCAATGTGAAGGTCCAAAGGATACAGTAAACCAGCACTGGTTCATCGGAATCTAATACTGGTCTCCCAGGAGCCGCTCAAACCACAAATTCTTAGAGGATCCACTCTTCTTGTACTTAAGTTGGCATTGAGACTTTTGTATTCAATCCCGATTCAATTGCTGTGTTTCAAGGTCAATGTGATTGTCCAAGGGATACAGTAAACCTTCTTTGGTGCATCTAAATCTAATACTGGTCTCCCAGGAGCCGCTCAAAGCACAAACTCTTAGGAGTTCCACTCTTCTTGTACTTCAGTTGATATTGTGCCTTTTATATTCAATCCCGATACCACTGCTGTGTTTCATGGTCAATGTAAAGGTCCAATGGATACAGTAAACCGGCACTGGTGCATCGCAATCTAATACTGGTTTCCCAGGAGCCGCTCAAACCACAAATTACGAGAGAGCACATTCCGGGAAGAGATGGGCAACATATTACTACCGCCCACATATATCTCGCGTAATGATCACAACGAAAAGATCCGAGAAATTAGAGCAAATACGGAAACTTACAAGCAGTCGTTCTTCCCACGCACAATTCGTGAATGGAACAGGGAAGGGGGGATCAGATAGTGGTACAATAAGTACCCTCCGCCACACACCGTAAGGTGGCTCTCGGAGTATTGATGTAGATGTAGATGTAAACTCTTAGAAGATTCACTCTTCTTGTACTTAAGTCGGCAATGTGCCTTTTGTATTCAATCCCAATGCAATTTCTCTGTTTCATGGGCAATGTAAAGGTCCAAGTGACACAATAAAGCCGCACTGGTGCATCGGAATCTAATACTGGTCTCCCAGGAGCCGCTTAAAGCACAAACTCTTAGAAGATCCACTCTTCTTTTACTTAAGTCGGCATTGTGCCTTTTGTATTGAATCCCGATGCAATTGCTGTGTTTCAAGGTCAATGTGAAGGTCCAAGGGATACAGTAAACCAGCACTGGTGCGTCGTAATCTAATACTGGACTCCCAGAAGCCGCTCAAACCACAATCACTAAGAAGATTCACCCTTCTTGTACTTAGGTCGGCCTTATCCATTTTGTATTCAGTCCGATGCCATTTCTGTTATCAGGGTCAATGTAAGGGTTCAAGGGATACAGTAAACCTGCACTGGTGAATCGGAATCTAATACTTGTCCCCCAGGAGACGATTAAACGACAAACTTTAAGAAGATTCATTCTTCTTGTACTTAAGTCGGCATTGTCCCCTTTGTATTCAATCCTGAAGCAATTTCTGTGTTTCATTTTCATTGTGAAGGTCAAAGGGATACAGCTAACTTTTCACCGGTGCATCGGAATCTAATACTGGTCACTCAGGAGCCGCTCAAACCACAAACACTTAGAATATTCACTCTTGTGGTACTTAAGTCGGCATAGTCCCCTTTGTATTCAATCCAATGAAATTTCTGTTTTTCATGGTCAATGTGAAGGTCCAAGGGATGCAGTAAACCAGCACTGGTTCATCGGTATCTAATAGTGGTATCCCAGGAGCCGCTCAAACCACAAACCCTTAGATCTACTCTTCTTGTACTTTAGTCGGCATTGTGCCTTTTGTATTCAATCCCGATGCAATTGCTGTGTTTCATGGTCAAAGTGAAGGTCCAAGGGTTACTGTACACCTGCAGTGGTGCAACGGATACTAATACTGGTCTCCCAGGAGCCGCTCAAAACATAATCTCTTAAAAGGTTCACTCTTCTTGTCATTAAGTTGGCATTGTGCCTTTTGTAATTCAATCCCGAAGCATTTGCAGTGCTTCATGGTCAATCTGAACATTCAAGGGTACAGTCATCCTGCACTGGTGCATCCGAATCTAATACTGGTTTCCTAGGAGCCGCTCAAACCAGAAACTCTTACAAGATTCACTCATCTTGTACTTAAGTCGGCATTGTCGCTTTTGTATTCAATCCGATGCAGTTTCTGTTTTCATGGTCAATGTGAAGGTCCAAAGGATACAGTAAACCAGCACTGGTTCATCGGAATCTAATACTGGTCTCCCAGGAGCCGCTCAAACCACAAATTCTTAGAGGATCCACTCTTCTTGTACTTAAGTTGGCATTGAGACTTTTGTATTCAATCCCGATTCAATTGCTGTGTTTCAAGGTCAATGTGATTGTCCAAGGGATACAGTAAACCTTCTTTGGTGCATCTAAATCTAATACTGGTCTCCCAGGAGCCGCTCAAAGCACAAACTCTTAGGAGTTCCACTCTTCTTGTACTTCAGTTGATATTGTGCCTTTTATATTCAATCCCGATACCACTGCTGTGTTTCATGGTCAATGTAAAGGTCCAATGGATACAGTAAACCGGCACTGGTGCATCGCAATCTAATACTGGTTTCCCAGGAGCCGCTCAAACCACAAATTACGAGAGAGCACATTCCGGGAAGAGATGGGCAACATATTACTACCGCCCACATATATCTCGCGTAATGATCACAACGAAAAGATCCGAGAAATTAGAGCAAATACGGAAACTTACAAGCAGTCGTTCTTCCCACGCACAATTCGTGAATGGAACAGGGAAGGGGGGATCAGATAGTGGTACAATAAGTACCCTCCGCCACACACCGTAAGGTGGCTCTCGGAGTATTGATGTAGATGTAGATGTAAACTCTTAGAAGATTCACTCTTCTTGTACTTAAGTCGGCAATGTGCCTTTTGTATTCAATCCCAATGCAATTTCTCTGTTTCATGGGCAATGTAAAGGTCCAAGTGACACAATAAAGCCGCACTGGTGCATCGGAATCTAATACTGGTCTCCCAGGAGCCGCTTAAAGCACAAACTCTTAGAAGATCCACTCTTCTTTTACTTAAGTCGGCATTGTGCCTTTTGTATTGAATCCCGATGCAATTGCTGTGTTTCAAGGTCAATGTGAAGGTCCAAGGGATACAGTAAACCAGCACTGGTGCGTCGTAATCTAATACTGGACTCCCAGAAGCCGCTCAAACCACAATCACTAAGAAGATTCACCCTTCTTGTACTTAGGTCGGCCTTATCCATTTTGTATTCAGTCCGATGCCATTTCTGTTATCAGGGTCAATGTAAGGGTTCAAGGGATACAGTAAACCTGCACTGGTGAATCGGAATCTAATACTTGTCCCCCAGGAGACGATTAAACGACAAACTTTAAGAAGATTCATTCTTCTTGTACTTAAGTCGGCATTGTCCCCTTTGTATTCAATCCTGAAGCAATTTCTGTGTTTCATTTTCATTGTGAAGGTCAAAGGGATACAGCTAACTTTTCACCGGTGCATCGGAATCTAATACTGGTCACTCAGGAGCCGCTCAAACCACAAACACTTAGAATATTCACTCTTGTGGTACTTAAGTCGGCATAGTCCCCTTTGTATTCAATCCAATGAAATTTCTGTTTTTCATGGTCAATGTGAAGGTCCAAGGGATGCAGTAAACCAGCACTGGTTCATCGGTATCTAATAGTGGTATCCCAGGAGCCGCTCAAACCACAAACCCTTAGATCTACTCTTCTTGTACTTTAGTCGGCATTGTGCCTTTTGTATTCAATCCCGATGCAATTGCTGTGTTTCATGGTCAAAGTGAAGGTCCAAGGGTTACTGTACACCTGCAGTGGTGCAACGGATACTAATACTGGTCTCCCAGGAGCCGCTCAAAACATAATCTCTTAAAAGGTTCACTCTTCTTGTCATTAAGTTGGCATTGTGCCTTTTGTAATTCAATCCCGAAGCATTTGCAGTGCTTCATGGTCAATCTGAACATTCAAGGGTACAGTCATCCTGCACTGGTGCATCCGAATCTAATACTGGTTTCCTAGGAGCCGCTCAAACCAGAAACTCTTACAAGATTCACTCTTCTTGTACTTCAACCGGCATTCTGCCTTTTGTATTCAATTACAGTGCGATTTCTGTGTTTCATGGTCAATGTAAAGGTCCGAGGTATACAGTAAACCTGCACTGGTGCATCTGAATCTAATACTGGTCTCCCAGGAGCTGCTCAAACCACAAATTCTTAGAGGTTCCACTCTTCTTGTACTTAAGTTGGCATTGAGACTTTTGTATTCAATCCCGATTCTATTGCTGTGTTTCAAGGTCTTGTGATTGTCCAAGGGATACAGTAAACCTTCTTTGGTGCATCGAAATCTAATACTGGTCTCCCAGGAGCCGCTCAAAGCACAAACTCTTAGAAGATCCACTCTTCCTTTACTTCAGTTGGCATTGCGCCTTTTATATTCAATCCCGATACAATTGCTGTGTTTCATTGTCAATGTAAAGAGCCAAAGGATACAGTAAACCGGCACTGGTGTATCGGAATCTAGTACTGGTTTCCCAGGAGCCGCTCAAACCACGAACTCTCACAAGATTCACTCTTCTTGTACATCAGCCGGCATTGTGCCTTAACTATTCAATCCCGATGCAATTTCTGTGTTTCATGGTCAATGTGAAAGTCCAAGGGATACAGTAAACCTGCACTGGTGCATCGAAATCTAATACTGGACTCCCAGAAGCCGCTCAAACCACAATCACTTAGAAGATTCACTCATCTTGTACTTAGGTCGGCCTTGTCCATTTTGTACTCAGTCCGATGCCCTTTCTGTTTTCAGGGTCAATGTAAGGGTCCAAGGGATACAGTAAACTTGCACTGGTGCATCGGAATCTAATACTGTTCTCGCAGGAGCCTCTCAGATCACAAACTCTAAGAAGATTCACTCTTCTTGTACCTAAGTCGGCATTGTCCCCTTTGTATTCATTCCCGATGCAATTTCTGTGTTTTATTTTCAATGTGAAGGTCCAAACAATACAAATAACGCTTCACTGGTGCATCGGAATCCAATACTGCTCTCCCAGGAGCCGTTCAAACCGCAAACACTTAGAAGATTCACTCTTCTTGTACTAAAGTCGGCATTGTCCCTTTGGTATTCAATCCGATGCAATTTCTGTTTTTCATGCTCAATGTGAAGGTCCAAGGGATACAGTAAACCTGCACTGGTTCATCGGAATCTAATACTGGTCTCCCAGGAGCCGCTGAAAGCACAAACTCTTAGAAGATCCATTCTTCTTTTACTTAAGTCGGCATTGCGCCATTTGTATTGAATCCCGATGCAATTGCTGTGTTTCATGGTCAATGTGAAGGTCCAAGGGATACAGTAAACCTGCACTGGAGAATCGGAATCTAATACTGGTTTCCCAGGGGCTGCTCAAAACACAAACTCTTGGAGGATTCACTCTAATTGTCCTTAAGTTGCCAATGTGCCTTTTGTATTCAATCCCGATGCCATTGCTGTGTTTCACGGTCAATGTGAAGGTCCAGGGGTACAGTAAACATGCACTGGTGCATCTGAATCTAATACTGGTTTTCCAGGAGCCGCTAAAACCACAAACTCTTAGAAGATTCACTCTTCCTGAACTTAAATCGGCATTGTGCCTTTTGTATTCAATCCCGATGTGATTTCTGTGTTTCATGGACAAGGTGAAGGTCCAAGGGATGCGGCAAACCTGCACTGGTGCATCGGAATCTGATACTTGTCCCTCAGGAGACGATTAAACGACAAACTCTTAGAAGATTCACTTTTCTTGTACTTAAGTCGGCATTGTTCCCTTTGTATTCAATCGCGATGCAATTTCTGTGTTTCATGGTCAATGTGAAGGTCCAAGGGATACAGAAACCTGCACTGGTTCATCAGAATCTAATTCTGGTCTCCCAGGAGCCGCTCACTCCACAAACTCTTAGAAGATTCACTCTTCGTGTACTTACGTCGGCATTGCCCCTTCGTATTCTATCCCGATGCAATTTCTGTGTTTCATGGTCAGTGTGAAGGTCCAAGGTATACAGTTAACCCTGCACTGGTGCATCGGAATCTAATACTGGTCTCCCAGGAGCCGCTCAAACCACAAACACTTAGAAGATGCACTCTTCTTGTACTTAAGTCGGCATTGTACCTTTTGTATTCAATCCCGATGCAATTGCTGTGGTTCATGGTCAATGTGAAGGTCAAGGGATACAGTAAGCCTTCACTGGTGCATCGGAAACTAATACTGGTCTTCCAGGAGCCACAAACTCACACAAGATTCACTCTTCTTGTACTTAAGTCGGCATTGTCCCTTTTGTATTCAGTCCCGATGCAATTTCCGTGTTTCATGGTCAATGTGAAGATCCAAGGGATACAGTAAACCTGCACTGGTTCATCGGAATCTAATACTGTTCTCCCTGGAGCCGATCAAACCACAACCTCTTAGAAGATTCACACTTCTCGTACTTAAGTCGGCATTGTCCCTTTTGTATTCAATCCGACGCAGTTTCTGTTTTTAATGGTCAATGTGAAGGTCCAAGGGATGCAGTTAACCTGCACTGGTTAGTCGGAATCTAATACTGTTCTGCCAGGAGCCGCGAAAATCACAAACACTTAGAAGATTACTCATCTTGTACTTAAGTCGGCATTGTCGCTTTTGTATTCAGTCCCGATGTAATTACTGTGTTTCATGGTCAATTTGAACGTCCAAGGAATACAGTATACCTGCACTGGTTCATCGGAATCTAATACTGGTCTCCCAGGAGCCGCTCATACCACAAACTCTTAGAAGATTCACTCTTCTTGTACTTAAGTCGGCATTGTGCTTTTTGTATTGAATCCCGATGCAATTTCTGTAATTCATGGCCACTGTTAAGGTCCAAGGGATACAGTAAACCTTCACTGGTGCATCGGAAACTAGTACTGGTCTTCCAGGAGCAGATCAAACCACAAACTCTTAGAAGATACACTCTTCTTGTACTTAAGTCGGCAATGTCCCCTTTGTATTCAATCTCGTTGCAAATTCTGTGTTTCGTAGTCAATGTTAAGGTCCAAGGGATACAGTAAATCTGTACCGGTGCATCTGAATCTAATACTGGTCACCCAGGAGCAACTCAAACCAAAAAACGTAGAAGATTCACTCTTCTTGTACTTAAGTCGGGTTTGTCAACCTTGTATTCAATCTCGACACAAATTCTGTGTTTCATGGTCAATGGGAAGGTCCAAGGGATACTCTAAACCTTCACCGGTGCATCAGAATCTAATACTGGTCACTTCAGAGAACCTCAAATCACAAACACATAGGAGATTCACGCTTCTTGTACTTAAGTCGGCATTGCCCCTTTGTATTCAATCCTGAAGCAATTTCTGTGTGTCATGGTCAATGTGAAGGTCGAAGGGATACAGTAAACCTCCACTGGTGCATCGGAATCTAATACTGGTCTCCCAGGAGCCGCTCTAACCACAAACTTTTAGACGATTCACTGTTTTTGTACTTATATTGGCATTGTGCCTTTTGTATTCAATCCCGATGTTATTGCTGTGTTTCATGGTCAATGTAAAGGTCCAAGGGATACAGTAAACCTGCACTGGTACATCGGAATCTAATACTGGATTCCCAGGAGCCGCTCAAACCAGAAACTCTTAGAAGATTTACTCTGCTTGCACTTCAGCCAGCATTGTACCTTTTGTATTCAATCCCGATGCGATTGCTGTGTTTCATGGTCAATGTGAAGGCCCAAGGGATACAGTAAACTTGCACTGGTGCATCGGAATCTCATACTGGTTTCCCAGGAACAGTTCAAAAAACAAACGCTAAGAAGATTCACTCTTCTTGTCATTAAGTTGGCATTATGCCTTTTGTAATTCAATCCCGATGCGATTGCTGTGTGTCATGGTCAATGTGAAGGTCCAAGGGATACAGTAAACTTGCCCTGGTGCATCGGAATCTCATACTGGTTTCCCAGGAACAGTTCAAACAACAAACGCTTAGAAGATTCACTCTTCTTGTACTTAAGTCGGCATTGTCCCTTTTGTATTCAGTCCCGATGCAATGTCTGTGTTTCATGGTCAATGCTAAGGTCCAAGGGATACAGTAAACCTGCACTGGTGCATCGGAAACTAATACTGGTCTCCCAGGAGCTGCACAACTCACAAAATCTTAGATGATCCACTCTTCTTGTACTTAAGTTGACATTGTGCCTTTTGTATTCAATTCCGATTTGATTTCTGTGTTTCATGGTCAATGCGAAGGTCCAAGGGATACAGTAAACCTGCACTGGAGCATCGCAATCTAATACTGGTCTCGCAGGAGCCGCTCAAAGCACAAACCCTTAGAAGATTCATTCTTCTTGTACTTAAGTCGGCATTGTGCCTATTCTATTCAATCCCGATGCGATATCTCTGTTTCATGCACAGTGTGAAGGTCCAAGGGATACAGTTAACCTGCTCTGTTGCATCGAAATCGAATACTTGTCTCCCAGGAGCCGCTCAAAGCTCAAACTCATAGAAGATTCCGTCTTCTTGTACTTAAGTCGGCATTGTGCATTTTGTATTCAATCCCGTTGCGATATCTAAGCCTCATGGGCAATGTAGAGGTTCATGGGATACAGCAAACCTGTTCTGGTTCAGCGGAATCTAATACTGGTCTCACCGGAGCCGATCAAACCACAATCTCTTAGAAGATTCACTCTTCTTGTACTTATGTCGGCATTGTCACTTTTGTATTCAATCCGATGCAATTTCTGTTTTTCATGGTCAATGTGAAGGTCCAACGGATGCAGTTAACCTGCACTAGTTCGTTGGAATCTAATACTGGTCTCCCAGGAGCCGCGCCAACCACAAACACTTAGAAGATTTCTCTTCTTGTACTTAAGTCGGCATTGTCCCTTTTGTATTCAGTCCCGATGCAACTACTATGTTTCATGGTCAATGTGAACGACCAAGGGATACAGTAAACCTGCACTGGTTCGTCGGAATCTAATACTGTTCTCCCAGGAGCCGCTCAAACCATAATCTCTTAGAGGATTCATCTTCTTGTACTTAGGTCGGCATTGTCCCTTTTATATTCAATCCCGATCTCATTTCTGTGTTTCATGGTCAATGTGGTGGTCCAAGGGATACAGTAAAATTGCACTGGTGCATCAGAATTTAATACCGGACACCCAGGAGCCGCTCAAAGTAGAAACTCTTAGCAGATTCTCTCTTCTTGTACTTTAGATGGCATTGTGCCTTTTGTATTCAATCCCGATTCGATATCTGTGTTTCATGGACAATGTGAAGGTCCAAGGGATACAGTAAACCTGCACTGGTGCATCGGAAATTCAATACTGGTCTACCAGGAGCCCCTCAAACCACAAACACATGGAAGATTCACTCTTCTTGTACTTAAGTCGGCATTGTCCTTTTCTATTCAATCCGATGCGATTTCTGTTTTTCATGGTCAATGTGAAGGTCCAAGGGATACAGTAAACCGGCACTGGTGCATCGGAATCTAATACTGGTTTCCCAGGAGACGCTCAAACCACAAACTCTTACAAGATTCACTCTTCTTGTACTTCAGCCGGCATTGTGCCTTTACTATTCAATCCCGATGCAATTTCTGTGTTTCATGGTCAATGTGGAAGTCCAAGGGATACAGTAAAACAGCACTGGTGCATCGGAATCTAATACTGGACTCGCAGAAGCCGCTCAAACCACAATCACTTAGAAGATTCACTCTTCTTCTACTTAAGTCAACGTTGTCCCTTTTGTATTCAGTCCGACGCCATTTCTGTTTTCATGGTCAATGTAAGGGTCCAAGGGATACAGTAAACCTGCACTGGTTCATCGGAATCTAATACTGGTCTCCCAGGAGCCGCTCAAAGCACAAACTCTTAGAAGATCCACTATTCATTTACTTAAGTCGGCATTGTGCCTTTTGTATTGAATCCCGATGCAATTGCTGTGTTTCATGGTCAATGTGAAGGTCCAAGGGATACAGTAAACCGGCACTGGTGCATCGGAATCTAATACTGGTTTCCCAGGGGCTGCTCAAAGCACAAACTCATGGAGGATTCGCTCTAATTGTCCTTAAGTTGCCAACGTGCCTTTTGTATTCAATCCTGATGCCATTGCTGTGTTTCATGGTCAATGTGAAGGTCCAAGGGTACAGGAAACATGCACTGGTGAATCTGAATCTAATACTGGTTTTCCAGAAGCCGCTAAAACCACAAACTCTTAGAAGATTCACTCTTCCTGAACTTAAGTCGGCATTGTGCCTTTTGTATTCAATCCCGATGTGATATCTGTGTTTCATGGACAAGGTGAAGGTCCAAGGGATGCAGTAAACCTGCACTGGTGCATCGGAATCTGATACTTGTCCCCCAGGAGACGATTAAACGTCAAACTCTTAGAAGATTCACTTTTCTTGTACTTAAGTCGGCATTGTTCTCTATGTATTAAATCGCGATGCAATATCTGTGTATCATGGTCAATGTGAAGGTCCAAGGGATACATTTAACCCTTCACTGGTGCATCGGAATTTGATACTGGTGTCCCAGGAGCCGCTCAAACCTCAAACACTTAGAAGATTCACTCTTCTTGTACTTAAGTCGGCATTGTCCCTTTTGTATTCAATCTGATGCAATTTCTGTATTTCATGGACAATGTGAAGGTCCAAGGGATGCATTGAACCAGCACTGGTTCATCGGAATCCAATAGTGGTATCCCAGCAGCCGCTCAAACCACAAACTCCTAGAAGATCTACTCTTCTTCTATTTAAGCCGGCATTGTATCTTTTGTATTCAATCCCGATGCAATTGCTGTGTTTCATGGTCAATGTGAAGGTCCACGGGATACAGTAAACCTGCAGTGGTGGAACGGAATCTAATACTGGTTTCCCAGGAGCCGATCAAAGCACAAAGTCTTGGAAAATTCACTCTTCTTGCCATTAAGTTGGCATTGTGCCTTTTGTAATTCAATCCCGATGCATTTGCTGTGTTTCATGGTCAATGTGAAGGTGCAAGGGTACAGCAAACCTGCACTGCTGGATCGGAATCTAATCCTGGTTTCCTAGGAGCCGTTCAAATCAGGAACTCTCAGAAGATTCACTCTTCTTGTACTTCAACCGGCATTCTGAATTTTTTTTTCAATCCCAGTGCGATTTCTGTGTTTCATGTTCAAAGTAACGGTGCAAGGGATACAGTAAACCTTCACTGGTGCTTCGAAAACTAATGCTGGTTTTCCAGGAGCAGATCAAA
This sequence comes from Schistocerca serialis cubense, assembly GCF_023864345.2. NCBI lineage: Eukaryota > Metazoa > Arthropoda > Insecta > Orthoptera > Acrididae > Schistocerca > Schistocerca serialis. Next base: position 7,752,572 of record NW_026047592.1, read on the forward strand.
CAACAAACTCTTAGAAGATTCTCTCTTCTTGTACTTAAGTCTGCATTGTCCCTTTTGTATTCAATCCCGATGCAAATTCTGTGTTTCATGGTCAATGTGACGGTCCAAGGGATACTGTAAAGCTCCACCGGTGCATCGAAATCTAATACTGGTTACCCAGGAGCCGCTCAAATCACATACACATAGAAGATTTACACTCCTTGTACTTAATGCGGCATTGTGCCTTTTCAATTCAATCCCGATGCGATATCTGTCTTTCATGCACAATGTGAAAGTCCAACGGATGCAGTAAACTTGCACAGGTGCATCGGAATCTAATACTTGTCCCCCAGGAGACGATCAAACCACAAACCCTTAGAAGATTCATTCTTCTTTTACTTAAGTCAGCATTGTCCCCTTTGTATTCAATCCTGATGCAGTTTCTGTGTTTCATGATCATTGTGAAGGTCAATGGGATAAAGTTAACCCTTCACTGGTGCATTGGAATCTAAAACTGGTCTCCCAGGAGCCACTCAAATCACAAACAATTAGAAGATTCACTCTTCTTGTAATGAAGCTGGCATTGCCCCTTTTGTGTTCAATCCGAAGTATTTTCTGTTTTTGATGGTCAATGTGAGGTTCCACGGGATACAGTAAACCTGCACTGGTTCATCAGAATCTGATACTGGTCTCCCAGGAGCCGCTTAAACCACAAACTCTTAGAAGATTCATTCTTCATGTAATTAAGTCGGCATTGTCCCTTTTGTATTCAGGCCCGATGCAATTTCTGTGTGTCATGGTCAATGTGAAGGTCCAAGGGATACAGTAAACCTCCACTGGTGCATCGGAATCTAATACTGGTCTCCCAGGAGCCGCTCTAACCACAAACTATTAGATGATTCATCCTTCTTGTACTTAAGTCGGCATTGTCCATTTTGTATTCAATCCCGATGTAATTTCTTTGTTTTATGGTCAATGTGAAGGTCCAAGGGATACAGTAAACCTGCACTTTTGCATCGGAATCTAATACTGGTCTCCCAGGAGCCGCTCAAACCAGAAACTCTTAGAATATTTACTCTGCTTGTACTTCAGCCAGCATTGTGCCTTTTGTATTCAATCCCGATGCGATTGCTGTGTTTCATGGGCAATGTGAAGGTCCAAGGGATAGAGTAAACTTGCACTGGTGCATCGGAGTCTCATACTGGTTTCCCAGGAACAGTTCAAACAACAAACGATTAGAAGATTCACTATTCTTGTACTTAAGTCGGCATTGTCCCTTTTGTATTCAGTCCTGATGCAATGTCTCTGTTTCATGGTCAATGCTAAGGTCCAAGGGATACAGTAAACCTGCACTGGTGCATCGGAAACTAATACTGGTCTCCCAGGAGCCGCACAACGCACAAACTCTTAGATAATCCCCTCTTCTTGTACTTAAGTTGACATTGTGCCTTTTGTATTCAATTCCGATGCGATTTCTGTGTTTCATGGTCAATGCGAAGGTCCAAGGGATACCGTAAACCGAAACTGGTGCATCGCAATCTAATACCGGTCTCCCAGGAGCCGTTCAAAGCACAAACCCTTAGAAGTTTCAATCTTCTTGTACTTAAGTCGGCATTGTGCCTATTCTATTCAATCCCGATGCGATATCTCTGTTTCATGCACAGTGTGAAGGTCCAAGGGATACAGGTAACCTTCTCTGGTGCATCGAAATCGAATACTTGTCTCCCAGGAGCCGCTCAAATCTCAAACTCTTAGAAGATTCCCTCTTCTTGTACTTAAGTCGGCATTGTGCCTTTTGTATTCAATCACGATGAGATATCTGGGCCTCATGGACAATATGGATGTCCAGGGATACAGATAACCTGCACTGGTTCATCGGAATCTAATACTATTCTCCCAGGAGCCGATCAAACCACAACCTCTTAGAAGATTCACTCTTCTTGTACTTAAGTCGGCATTGTCTCTTTTGTATTCAATCCGATGGAGTTTCTGTTTTTCATGGTCAATGTGAAGGTCCAAGGGATGCAGTTAACCTGCACTGGTTCGTCGGAATCTAATACTGGTCTCCCAGGAGCCGCTCAAAGTAGAAACTCTTAGCAGATTCTCTCTTCTTGTACTTTAGATGGCATTGTGCCTTTTGTATTCAATCCCGACTCGATACTGGTTTCCCAGGAACAGTTCAAACAACAAACGCTTAGAAGATTCACTATTCTTGTACTTAAGTCGGCATTGTCCCTTTTGTATTCAGTCCTGATGCAATGTCTGTGTTTCATTGTCAATGCTAAGGTCCATGGGATGCAGTAAACCTGCACTGGTGCATCGGAATCTAATACTGGTTTCCCAGGAGCTGCTCAAACCACAATCTCTCAGAAGATTCACTCTTCTTGTACTGAAGCCTTCGTTGTGTCTTTTGTATTCTACCCCTATGCAATTTCTCTGTTTCAAGGTCAATGTAAAGGTCCAAGGGATACAGTAAACCTGCACTGGTGCATCGGAATCTAATATTGGTCTCCCAAGAGCCGCTCAAACCACAAACTCTTAGAAGATTCGCTCTTCGTGTACTTAGGTCGGCAGTGTCCCATTTGTATTCAATCCCGATCTAATTTCTGTGTTTCATGGTCAATGTGAAGGTCTAAGGGATACAGTAAACTTGCACTGGTGCATCGAAATTGAATACTAGTCTTCCAGGAGCCGCTCAAAGTAGAAACTCTTAGCAGATTCTCTCTTCTTGTACTTTAGTTGGCATTGTGTCTTTTGTTTTTAATACCGATTCGATATCTGTGCTTCATGGACAATGTGAAAGCCCAAGGGATACAGTATAGTTGCACTGGTGCATCGGAATTTAGTAGTGGTCTCCCAGAAGTCGATCAAACCACAAACACATAGAAGATTCACTCTTGTTGTACGTAAGTCGGCACTGCCCCTTTGTGTTCAGTCCCAATGAAATTTCTGTGTTTCATGGTCAATGTGATGGTCCAAGGGATACAGTAAACCTGCACTGGTGCATCGGAACCTAATACTGGTATACCAGGAGCCGCTCAAACCACAAACACATGGAAGATTCACCCTTCTTGTACTTAAGTCGGCATTGTCCATTTTATTCAATCCGATGCGATTTCTATTTTTCATGGTCAATGTGAAGGACCAAATGATACCGTAAACCTGCACTGGTCCATCGGAATCTAATACTGGTATCTCAGGAGCCTCTCAGACCACAAACTCTTAGGAGATTCATTCCTCTTGTACTTAAGTCGGCATTGTCCCATTTGTATTCAATCTCGATGCAATTTCTTGGTTTTATGGTTAATGTGAAGGTCCAAGGGATACAGTAAATTTGCACTGGTGCATCGGAATCTAATACTGTTCACCAGGAGCCGCTCAAAGCACAAACTCTTAGAAGATTCACTCTTCTTGTTCTTAAGTTGGCATTGTGCCTTTTGTATTCATTCCCGATGCCATTGCAGTGTTTCACGATCAATGTGAAGTTTCAAGGGACACAGTAATCCTGCACTGGTGCTTCGGAATCTAATACTGGTTTCCCAGGTTCACTCAAACCACAAACTCTAAGAAGATTCACTCTTTCTGTACTTCAGCTGGCATTGTGTTTCGTATCCTATCCCGATGCAATTACTCTGTTTCATGGTCAATGCGAAGGTCCAAGTGATACAGTTAACCAGCACTGGTGCATCGGAAACTAGTACTGGTCTCCCAGCAGCCGCTCAAACCACAAACTCTTAGATTATTTATCCTTCTTGTACTTAAGTCGGCATTGTCCATTTTGTATTCACTCCCGATGCAATTTTTTTGTTTTATGGTCAATGTGAAGGTCCAAGGGATACAGTAAACCTGCACTTTTGCATCGGAATCTAATACTGGTCTCCCAGGAGCCGCTGAAACGACAAACTCTTAGAAGATTCACTCTTCTTGACTTAAGTTTCATTGTGCCTTTTGTATTCAATCCTGATGCAATTGCTGTGTTTCATGGTCAATGTGAAGGTACAAGGGATTCAGTAAACCTGCACTGGTGCATCGGAATCGAATACTGGTCTCCCAGGAGCCGGTCAAAACACAAACCCTTAGAAGATTCACTCTTCTTGTACTTAAGTCGGCATTGTGCCTTTTGTATTCAATCACGAAGTGATATCTGTGTGTCATGGACAATGAGAAGGTCCAAGGGATACAATAAATCGGCACTGGTGCATCGGAATATAATACTTGACTCCCAGGAGCCGCTCAAACCACAAACTCTTAGAAGATTCACTCTTCGTGTACTTAAGTCGGCATTGTCCCCTTTGTATTCAATCCCGATGCAATTTCTGTGTTTCATGGTAAATGTGAAGGTCCAAGGGATGCAGTAAACGTGCACTGGTGCATCGGAATCTAATAATGACCACCCAGGAGCCCCTCAAATCACAAACACATAGGAGATTCAATCTTCTTGTACTTAAGTCAGCATTGTGCCTTTTGTATTCAATCCCGATGCGATATCTGTGTTTCATGGACAATGTGAATGTCCAACGGATGCAGTAAACCTGCACTGTTGCATCGGTATCTAATACATGTCCCCCAGGAGATGATCAAACCACAAACTCTTAGAAGAGTCATTCTTCTTGTACTTAACTCGGCTTTGTCCCTTTGTATTCAATTCTGAAGAAATATCTGTGTTTCATGGTCATTGTGAAGGTCAAAGGGATACAGTTAACCCCTCACCGGTGCATCGGAATCTAAAAATGGTCTCCCAGGAGCCACTCAAATCACAAACACTTAGAAAATTCACTCTTCTTGTACTAAAGCAGGCATTGCCCCTTTTGTGATCAATCCGAAGTATTTTCTGTTTTTGATGGTCAATGTGAGGTTCCACAGGATACAGTAAACCTTCACTGGTTCATCGGAATCTGATACTGGTCTCCCAGGAGCCGCTCAAACCACAAAATCTTAGGAGATTCACTCTTCTTGTACTTAAGTCTGCATTGTCCCTTTTGTATTCAGTCCCGATGCAATTTCTGTGTTTCATGGTCAATGTGAAGGTCCGTGGGATACAGTAAACCTCCACTGGTGCATCGGAATCTAATGCTGGTCACCCAGGAGCCGCTCAAACACATACTTTTAGAAGATTCACTCTTAATGTACTTATATTGGCATTGTGCCTCTTGTATTCAATACTGATGGTATTGCTGTAGTTTCATGGTCAATGCTAGGGTCCAAGGGATACAGTTAACCTGCACTGGTGCATCGGAATGAAATACTGGTCTCCCAGGAGCCGCTCAAAGCAAAAATTCTTAGAAGATTCACTCTTCTTGTACTTAAGTCGGCATTGTACATTTTGTATTCAATCCCGATGCGATATCTGTGCGTCATGGGCAATGTGAGAGTCCAAGGGATACAGTAAACCTGCACTGGTGCATCGGAATCTAAAACTGGACCCCCAGGAGCCGACCAAACCCCAAACTTTTAGAAGATTCACTCTTCTTGTACTTAGGTCGGCATTGCCCCCTTTGTATTCAATCCCGATGCAATTTCTGTGTTTCATGTTCAATGTGAAGGTCCAGGGAATACAGAAAACCTGCACTGGTGCATCGGAATCTATTACTGGTTTCCCAGGGGCTGCTCAAAGTACAAACTCTTGGAGGATTCGCTCTATTTGTCCTTAAGTCGAATGTGCGTTTTGTACTCAATCCCGATGCAATTGCTGTGTTTCATGGTCAATGGGAAGGTCCAAGGGATACAGTAAACATGTACTGGTGCAACGGATTCTAATACTGGTGTAAAAGGAGCCGCTCAATGCAAAAACACTCTGAAGATGCACTCTTCTTGTGCTTAAGTCGGTATTGTGCCTTTTGTATTCAATCCCTTTGCAATTGCTGTGTTTCATGGTCAATCTGAAGGTGCAAGTGATACAGTAAACTTGCACTTTTGCATCGGAATCTAATACTGGTCTCCCAGAAGCCGCTTAAAGCAAAAATTCTTAGAGGATTCACTCTTCTTGTACTTAAGTCGGCATTGTCCATTTTGTATTCAATCCCGATCTAATTTCTGTGTTTCATGGTCAATGTGAAGGTCCAGGGGATGCATTATACCAGCACTGGTTCATCAGAAACTAATAGTGGTATCCCAGCAGCCGCTCAAACCACAAACTCTTAGAAGATCTACTCTTCTTGTACTTAAGTCAGCATTGTGCCTTTTGTATTCAATCCCTTTGCAATTGCTGTGTTTCATGGTCAATGTGAAGGTGCAAGGGTACAGTAAACCTGCACTGGTGCATCGGAATCTAATACTGATTTCCTAGGAGCCGCTAAAACCAGAAACTCTTCGAAGATTCACTCTTCTTGTACTTCAACCGGCATTCTGCCTTTTGTATTCAATCCCAGTGCGATTTCTGTGTTTCATGGTCAAAGTGAAAGTCCAAGGGATACAGTACACCTTCCACTAATACAGGTTTTCCAGGAGCAGATCAAACCACAAACTCTTAGAAGATTCACTCTTCTTGTACTTAAGTCGGCATTGTCCCCTTTGTATTCGATCTCGATGCAAACTCTGTGTTTCATGGTCAATGTGACGGTCCAACGGATGCAGTAAACCTGCACCTGGGCATCGGAAGCTAATACTGGTTTCCCAGGGGCTGCTCAAAGCACAAACTCTTGGAGGATTCGCTCTATTTTTCCTTAAGTTGCCAATGTGCGTTTTGTATTCAATCCCGATGCAATTGCTGTGTTTCATGGTCATTGGGAAGGTCCAAGGGATATAGTAAACATGTACTATTGCATCGGAATCTAATACTGGTCTATCAGGAGCCGCTCAAACCACAAACACATGGAAGATTCACTCTTCTTGTACTTAAGTCGGCATTGTCCTTTTCTATTCAATCCGATGCGATTTCTGTTTTTCATGGTCAATGTAAAGGTCCAAGGGATACAGTAAACCTGCACTGGTCCATCGGAATCTAATACTGGTCTCTCAGGATACTCTCAGACCACAAACTCTTAGAAGATTCATTCCTCTTGTACTTAAGTAAGCCTTGTCCCTTTTGTATTCAATCCCGATGCTATTTCTGGGTTTCATTGTCAATTTGAAGGTCCAAGGGATACAGTAAACCTGCACTGGTACATCGGAATCTAATAATGTTCCCCAGGAGCCGCTCAAAGCACAAAATCTTAGAAGATTCACTCTTCTTGTTCTTAAGTTGGCATTGTGCCTTTTGTATTCAATCCCGATGCAATTGCTGTGTTTCATGGTCAATGTGAAGTTCCAAGGGATACAGTAATCCTGCACTGGTGCTTCGGAATCTAATACTGGTTTCCCAGGTTCGATCAAACCACAAACTCTAAGAAGATTCACTCTTCCTGTACTTCAGCTGGCATTGTGCCTTTTGTATCCTATCCCGATGCAATTTCTCTGTTTCATGGTCAATGCGAAGGTCCAAGTGATACAGTTAACCAGCACTGGTGCATCGGAAACTAATACTGGTCTCCCAGTAGCCGCTCAAACCACAAACTCTAGGATGATTCATCCTTCTTGTACTTAAGTCTGCATTGTCCATTTTGTATTCAATCCCGATCTAATTTCTGTGTTTCATGGGCAATGTGAAGGTCCAAGGGATACAGTAAACCTGCACTTTTGCATCGGAATCTAATACTGGTCTCCCAGGAGCCGCTCAAACCACAAACTCTTAGAAGATTCACTCTTCTTGTACTTAAGTTGGCATTGTGCCTTTTGTATTCAATCCCGATGCAATTGCTGTGTTTCATGGTCAATGTGAAGGTACAAGGGATTCAGTAAAACCTGCACTGGTGCATCGGAATCTAATACTGGTCTCCCAGGAGTCGCTCAAAATACAAACACTTAGAAGATTCACTCTTCTTGTACTTAAGTCGGCATTGTGCCTTTTGTATTCAATCCCGATGCGATATCTGTCTTTCATGGACAATGAGAAGGTCCAAGGGAAACAATAAATGGGCACCGGTGCATCGGAATATAATACTTGACTCCCAGGAGCCGCTCAAACCACAAGCACTTAGACGATTCACTCTTCATGTTCTTAAGTCGGCCTTGTCCCCTTTGTATTCAATCCTGATGCAATTTCTGTGTTTCATGATCAATGTGAAGGTCCAAGGGATACAGTAAACCTTCACTGGTACAACGGAATCTTATACTGGTCTCCCAGGAGCCGCTCAAAGCACAAATTCTTAGAAGGTTCAGTCTTCTAGTACTTAAGTTGGCATTGTGCCTTTTGTATTCACTCCCGATGCAATAGCTGTGGTTCATGGTCAATGTCGAAGTCCAAGGGATACAGTAAAACTGATTTGGTGCATCGGAATAAAATACTTATTAATCAGGAGCCGCTCAAACCCCAAACTTTTTATAAGATTCACACTTCTTGTAGTTCAGCCAGCATTAGGCATTTTGTATTCAATCCCGATGCGATTTCTGTGTTTCGTGGTCAATGCGAGGTCCAAGGGATACAGTAAACCGGCATTGGTGCATCGGAATTTAATAGTGGTCTCCCAGGAGCCGCTCAAATCACAAACTCTTAGAAGATTCACTCTTCGATTACTTAAGTCGGCATTGTGCCTTTTGTATTCAATCCCGCTGCGATATCTGGGCGTAATGGATAATGTGAGAGTCCAAGGGATACAGTAAACCTGCACTGATGCATCGGAATCTGAAACTGGACTCCCAGGAGCCGATCAAACCACAAACTCTTAGAAGATTCCCTCTTCTTATACTTAAGTCGGCATTGTGCTTTTCTATTTAATCCGATGCGATTTCTGTTTTTGATGGTCAATGTGAAGGTCCAAGGGATACAGTATATCTGCGCTGGTGCATCGGAATCTAATACTGGTTTCCCAGGAGCCGCCCAATTCACAGGCTCTTAGAGTATTCACTCTTCATTTACTTCTGCCGGCATTGTCCCTTTTCAAATCAATCCCGATGCGATTTCTGTGTTTCGTGGTCATTGCGAGGTCCAACGGATACAGTAAACCGGCATTGGTGCATCGGAATATAATACTGGTCTCCCAGGAGCAGCCCAAAGCAAAAATTCTTAGAAGATTCACTCTTCTTGTACTTAAGTCGGCATTTTGCCTTTTGTATACAATCCCGATGCGATATCTGTGCGTCATGGACAATGTGAGAGTCTAAGGGATACAGTAAACCTGCACTGGTGCATCGGAATCTAAAACTGGACTCCCAGGAGCTGCTCAAACAACAAATTCTTAGAAGATTCACTCTTCTTGTACATAGGTCGGAATTGTCCCCTTTGTATTCAATCCCGATGCAATTTCTGTGTTTCATGTTCAATGTGAAAGTCCAGGGGATACAGTAAACCTGCACTGGTGCATCGGAATCTAATACTGGTCTCCCAGAAGCCGCTCATAGCACAAATTCCTAGAAGATTCAGTCTCCTATTACTTAAGTTGGCATTGTGCCTTTTGTATGCACTCCCGATGCAATTGCTGTGTTTCACGGTCAATGTCGAGGTCCAAGGGATACAGTAAAACTGAACTGGTGCATCGGAATCAAATACTGGTTAATCAGGAGCCGCTCAAACCCCAAACTCTTATAAGATTCACACTTCTTGTACTTCAGCCAGCATTAGGCATTTTGTATTCAATCCCGATCTAATTTCTGTGTTTCATGGTCAATGTGAAGGTCCAAGGGATACAGTAAACCTGCACTTTTGCATCGGAATCTAATACTGGTCTCCCAGGACCCGCTCAAACCAAAAACTCCTGGAAGATTCACTCTTCTTGTACTTAAGTCGGCATTGTGTTTTTTGTATTCAATCCCGATGCGATATCTGTGTTTCATGGACAATTAGAAGGGCTAAGGGACACAATAAATCGGCACCGGTGCATCGGAATATAATACTTGACTCCCAGGAGCCGATCAAACCATAAACTATTAGAAGATTCACTCTTCTTGTCCTTAAGCTGGCATTGTGCCATTTGCATTCAATCCCGATGCGATATCTGTGTTTCATGGACAATGTGAAGGTTCATGGGATACAGTAAACCTGCACTGATGCATCGGAATCTAATACAGGTCTCGCAGGAGAATATCAAACCACATACTCTTAGAAGATTCACTCTTCTTGTACTTAAGTCGGCCTTGTCCACTTTGTATTCAATCCCGAGGCACTTTCTTTGTTTCCTGTTTAATGTGAAGGTCCAGGGGATACGGTAAACCTGCACTGGTGCATCGGAATCTAATACTGGTCTCCCAGGAGCCGCTCAAAGCACAAATTCCTAGAAGATTCAGTCTTCTATTACTTAAGTTTGCATTGAGCCTCTTGTATTCAATCCCGATGCAATTGCTGTGTTTCATGGTCAATGTGAAGGTCCAAGGGATACAGTAAAATTGCACTGGTGCAACGGAATCTAATACTGGATAATCAGGAGCCGCTCAAACCACAAGCTCTTATAAGATTTACACTTCTTGTACTTTAGCCGGCATTTTGCATTTTTGTATTCACTCCCAACGCGATTTCTGTGCTTCGTAGTCAATGTGAAGGTCCAATGGATACAGTAAACCTGCACTGGTGCATCGGAATCAAATACTGGTCTCCCAGGAGCCGCTCTAAGCACAAACTCTAAGAAGATTCACTCTTCTTGTACTTAAGATGGCATTGTGCCATTTGTATTCAATCCCGATGCGATATCTGTGTTTCATGGAGAATGTGAAGGTCCAAGGGATACTGTAAACCTTCACTGGTGGATCTGAATCTTATACTGGTCTCCCAGGAGCCGCTCAAAGCACAAACCCTTAGAAGATTCACTCTTCTTGTACGTAAGTCGGCATTGTGCCTTTGTATTCAATCCCGATGCGATATCTGTGTTTCATGGTCAATTTCAAGGTCCAAGGGATACAGTAAAACTGAACTAGTGCATCGGAATCAAATACTATTTAATCAGGCGCCGCTCAAACCCCAAACTCTTATAAGATTGACTCTTCTTGTACTTCAGCTAGCATTGTGCATTTTGTATTCAATCCCGATGCGATTTCTGTGTTTCGTGGTCAACGTTAAGGTCCAAGGGATACAGTAAATCTGCACTGGTGCATCGGAATCTAATACTGGCCTCCCAGGAGCCGTTCTAAGCACAAACTCTTAGAAGATTCACTCTTCTTGTACTTAACTATGCACTGTGCCTTCTGTATCAATCCCGATGCAATTGCTGTGTTTCATGGTCAATGTGAAGATCCAAGGGATACAGTAAACCTGCACTGGTGCATCGGAACCTAATACTGGTTTCCCAGGAGCCGCCCAAACCACAAGCTCTTAGAGTATTCACTCTTCATTTACTTCCGCCGGCATTGTGCCTTTTCTAATCAATCCCGATGCGATTTCTGTGTTTCGCGGTCAATGCGAGGTCCAAGGGATAAAGTAAACCGGCATTGGTGCATCGGAATTTAATACTGGTCTCCCAGGAGCCGCACAAAGCAAAAATTCTTAGAAGATTCACTCTTCTTGTACTTAAGTCGGCATTGTCCCCTTTGTATTCAATCCCGATACAATTTCTGTATTTCATGTTCAATGTGAAGGTCCAGGGGATGCAGTAAACCTGCACTGCTGCATCGGAATCTAATACTGGTCTCCCAGGAGCCGCTCAAAGCACAAATTCTTAGAAGATTCAGTCTTCTATTACCTAAGTTGGCATTGAGCCTTTTGTATTCAATCCCGATGCAATTGCTGTGTTTCATGGTCAATGTCAAGGACCAAGGGATACAGTAAAACTGCACTGGTGCATCGGAATCTAACACTGGATAATCAGGAGCCGCTCAAACCACAATCTCTTATAAGATTCACACTTCTTGTACTTTAGCCGGCATTTTCCGTTTTTGTATTCAATCCCGAACCGATTTCTGTGCTTCGTAGTCAATGTGAAGGTCCAAGGGGTACAGTAAACCTGCACTTTTGCATCGGAATCTAATACTGGTCTCCCAGGAGCCGCTGAAACGACAAACTCTTAGAAGATTCACTCTTCTTGACTTAAGTTTCATTGTGCCTTTTGTATTCAATCCTGATGCAATTGCTGTGTTTCATGGTCAATGTGAAGGTACAAGGGATTCAGTAAACCTGCACTGGTGCATCGGAATCGAATACTGGTCTCCCAGGAGCCGGTCAAAACACAAACCCTTAGAAGATTCACTCTTCTTGTACTTAAGTCGGCATTGTGCCTTTTGTATTCAATCACGAAGCGATATCTGTGTGTCATGGACAATGAGAAGGTCCAAGGGATACAATAAATCGGCACTGGTGCATCGGAATATAATACTTGACTCCCAGGAGCCGCTCAAACCACAAACTCTTAGAAGATTCACTCTTCTTGTACTTAAGTCGGCATTGTCCCCTTTGTATTCAATCCCGATGCAATTTCTGTGTTTCATGGTAAATGTGAAGGTCCAAGGGATGCAGTAAACGTGCACTGGTGCATCGGAATCTAATAATGACCACCCAGGAGCCCCTCAAATCATAAACACATAGGAGATTCAATCTTCTTGTACTTAAGTCAGCATTGTGCCTTTTGTATTCAATCCCGATGCGATATCTGTGTTTCATGGACAATGTGAATGTCCAACGGATGCAGTAAACCTGCACTGTTGCATCGGTATCTAATACATGTCCCCCAGGAGATGATCAAACCACAAACTCTTAGAAGAGTCATTCTTCTTGTACTTAACTCGGCTTTGTCCCTTTGTATTCAATTCTGAAGAAATATCTGTGTTTCATGGTCATTGTGAAGGTCAAAGGGATACAGTTAACCCCTCACCGGTGCATCGGAATCTAAAAATGGTCTCCCAGGAGCCACTCAAATCACAAACACTTAGAAAATTCACTCTTCTTGTACTAAAGCAGGCATTGCCCCTTTTGTGATCAATCCGAAGTATTTTCTGTTTTTGATGGTCAATGTGAGGTTCCACAGGATACAGTAAACCTTCACTGGTTCATCGGAATCTGATACTGGTCTCCCAGGAGCCGCTCAAACCACAAAATCTTAGGAGATTCACTCTTCTTGTACTTAAGTCTGCATTGTCCCTTTTGTATTCAGTCCCGATGCAATTTCTGTGTTTCATGGTCAATGTGAAGGTCCGTGGGATACAGTAAACCTCCACTGGTGCATCGGAATCTAATGCTGGTCACCCAGGAGCCGCTCAAACACATACTTTTAGAAGATTCACTCTTAATGTACTTATATTGGCATTGTGCCTCTTGTATTCAATACTGATGGTATTGCTGTAGTTTCATGGTCAATGCTAGGGTCCAAGGGATACAGTTAACCTGCACTGGTGCATCGGAATGAAATACTGGTCTCCCAGGAGCCGCTCAAAGCAAAAATTCTTAGAAGATTCACTCTTCTTGTACTTAAGTCGGCATTGTACCTTTTGTATTCAATCCCGATGCGATATCTGTGCGTCATGGGCAATGTGAGAGTCCAAGGGATACAGTAAACCTGCACTGGTGCATCGGAATCTAAAACTGGACCCCCAGGAGCCGACCAAACCCCAAACTTTTAGAAGATTCACTCTTCTTGTACTTAGGTCGGCATTGTCCCCTTTGTATTCAATCCCGATGCAATTTCTGTGTTTCATGTTCAATGTGAAGGTCCAGGGAATACAGAAAACCTGCACTGGTGCATCGGAATCTATTACTGGTTTCCCAGGGGCTGCTCAAAGTACAAACTCTTGGAGGATTCGCTCTATTTGTCCTTAAGTCGAATGTGCGTTTTGTACTCAATCCCGATGCAATTGCTGTGTTTCATGGTCAATGGGAAGGTCCAAGGGATACAGTAAACATGTACTGGTGCAACGGATTCTAATACTGGTGTAAAAGGAGCCGCTCAATGCAAAAACACTCTGAAGATGCACTCTTCTTGTGCTTAAGTCGGTATTGTGCCTTTTGTATTCAATCCCTTTGCAATTGCTGTGTTTCATGGTCAATCTGAATTTGCAAGTGATACAGTAAACTTGCACTTTTGCATCGGAATCTAATACTGGTCTCCCAGAAGCCGCTTAAAGCAAAAATTCTTAGAGGATTCACTCTTCTTGTACTTAAGTCGGCATTGTCCATTTTGTATTCAATCCCGATCTAATTTCTGTGTTTCATGGTCAATGTGAAGGTCCAGGGGATGCATTATACCAGCACTGGTTCATCAGAAACTAATAGTGGTATCCCAGCAGCCGCTCAAACCACAAACTCTTAGAAGATCTACTCTTCTTGTACTTAAGTCAGCATTGTGCCTTTTGTATTCAATCCCTTTGCAATTGCTGTGTTTCATGGTCAATGTGAAGGTGCAAGGGTACAGTAAACCTGCACTGGTGCATCGGAATCTAATACTGATTTCCTAGGAGCCGCTAAAACCAGAAACTCTTCGAAGATTCACTCTTCTTGTACTTCAACCGGCATTCTGCCTTTTGTATTCAATCCCAGTGCGATTTCTGTGTTTCATGGTCAAAGTGAAAGTCCAAGGGATACAGTACACCTTCCACTAATACAGGTTTTCCAGGAGCAGATCAAACCACAAACTCTTAGAAGATTCACTCTTCTTGTACTTAAGTCGGCATTGTCCCCTTTGTATTCGATCTCGATGCAAACTCTGTGTTTCATGGTCAATGTGACGGTCCAACGGATGCAGTAAACCTGCACCTGGGCATCGGAATCTAATACTGGTTTCCCAGGGGCTGCTCAAAGCACAAACTCTTGGAGGATTCGCTCTATTTTTCCTTAAGTTGCCAATGTGCGTTTTGTATTCAATCCCGATGCAATTGCTGTGTTTCATGGTCATTGGGAAGGTCCAAGGGATATAGTAAACATGTACTATTGCATCGGAATCTAATACTGGTCTATCAGGAGCCGCTCAAACCACAAACACATGGAAGATTCACTCTTCTTGTACTTAAGTCGGCATTGTCCTTTTCTATTCAATCCGATGCGATTTCTGTTTTTCATGGTCAATGTAAAGGTCCAAGGGATACAGTAAACCTGCACTGGTCCATCGGAATCTAATACTGGTCTCTCAGGATACTCTCAGACCACAAACTCTTAGAAGATTCATTCCTCTTGTACTTAAGTAAGCCTTGTCCCTTTTGTATTCAATCCCGATGCAATTTCTGGGTTTCATTGTCAATTTGAAGGTCCAAGGGATACAGTAAACCTGCACTGGTACATCGGAATCTAATAATGTTCCCCAGGAGCCGCTCAAAGCACAAAATCTTAGAAGATTCACTCTTCTTGTTCTTAAGTTGGCATTGTGCCTTTTGTATTCAATCCCGATGCAATTGCTGTGTTTCATGGTCAATGTGAAGTTCCAAGGGATACAGTAATCCTGCACTGGTGCTTCGGAATCTAATACTGGTTTCCCAGGTTCGATCAAACCACAAACTCTAAGAAGATTCACTCTTCCTGTACTACAGCTGGCATTGTGCCTTTTGTATCCTATCCCGATGCAATTTCTCTGTTTCATGGTCAATGCGAAGGTCCAAGTGATACAGTTAACCAGCACTGGTGCATCGGAAACTAATACTGGTCTCCCAGTAGCCGCTCAAACCACAAACTCTAGGATGATTCATCCTTCTTGTACTTAAGTCTGCATTGTCCATTTTGTATTCAATCCCGATCTAATTTCTGTGTTTCATGGGCAATGTGAAGGTCCAAGGGATACAGTAAACCTGCACTTTTGCATCGGAATCTAATACTGGTCTCCCAGGAGCCGCTCAAACCACAAACTCTTAGAAGATACACTCTTCTTGTACTTAAGTTGGCATTGTGCCTTTTGTATTCAATCCCGATGCAATTGCTGTGTTTCATGGTCAATGTGAAGGTACAAGGGATTCAGTAAAACCTGCACTGGTGCATCGGAATCTAATACTGGTCTCCCAGGAGTCGCTCAAAATACAAACACTTAGAAGATTCACTCTTCTTGTACTTAAGTCGGCATTGTGCCTTTTGTATTCAATCCCGATGCGATATCTGTCTTTCATGGACAATGAGAAGGTCCAAGGGAAACAATAAATGGGCACCGGTGCATCGGAATATAATACTTGACTCCCAGGAACCGCTCAAACCACAAGCACTTAGACGATTCACTCTTCATGTTCTTAAGTCGGCCTTGTCCCCTTTGTATTCAATCCTGATGCAATTTCTGTGTTTCATGATCAATGTGAAGGTCCAAGGGATACAGTAAACCTTCACTGGTACAACGGAATCTTATACTGGTCTCCCAGGAGCCGCTCAAAGCACAAATTCTTAGAAGGTTCAGTCTTCTAGTACTTAAGTTGGCATTGTGCCTTTTGTATTCACTCCCGATGCAATAGCTGTGGTTCATGGTCAATGTCGAAGTCCAAGGGATACAGTAAAACTGATTTGGTGCATCGGAATAAAATACTTATTAATCAGGAGCCGCTCAAACCCCAAACTTTTTATAAGATTCACACTTCTTGTACTTCAGCCAGCATTAGGCATTTTGTATTCAATCCCGATGCGATTTCTGTGTTTCGTGGTCAATGCGAGGTCCAAGGGATACAGTAAACCGGCATTGGTGCATCGGAATTTAATAGTGGTCTCCCAGGAGCCGCTCAAATCACAAACTCTTAGAAGATTCACTCTTCGATTACTTAAGTCGGCATTGTGCCTTTTGTATTCAATCCCGCTGCGATATCTGGGCGTAATGGATAATGTGAGAGTCCAAGGGATACAGTAAACCTGCACTGATGCATCGGAATCTGAAACTGGACTCCCAGGAGCCGATCAAACCACAAACTCTTAGAAGATTCCCTCTTCTTATACTTAAGTCGGCATTGTGCTTTTCTATTTAATCCGATGCGATTTCTGTTTTTGATGGTCAATGTGAAGGTCCAAGGGATACAGTATATCTGCGCTGGTGCATCGGAATCTAATACTGGTTTCCCAGGAGCCGCCCAATTCACAGGCTCTTAGAGTATTCACTCTTCATTTACTTCTGCCGGCATTGTCCCTTTTCAAATCAATCCCGATGCGATTTCTGTGTTTCGTGGTCATTGCGAGGTCCAACGGATACAGTAAACCGGCATTGGTGCATCGGAATATAATACTGGTCTCCCAGGAGCAGCCCAAAGCAAAAATTCTTAGAAGATTCACTCTTCTTGTACTTAAGTCGGCATTTTGCCTTTTGTATACAATCCCGATGCGATATCTGTGCGTCATGGACAATGTGAGAGTCTAAGGGATACAGTAAACCTGCACTGGTGCATCGGAATCCAAAACTGGACTCCCAGGAGCTGCTCAAACAACAAATTCTTAGAAGATTCACTCTTCTTGTACATAGGTCGGAATTGTCCCCTTTGTGTTCAATCCCGATGCAATTTCTGTGTTTCATGTTCAATGTGAATGTCCAGGGGATACAGTAAACCTGCACTGGTGCATCGGAATCTAATACTGGTCTCCCAGAAGCCGCTCATAGCACAAATTCCTAGAAGATTCAGTCTCCTATTACTTAAGTTGGCATTGTGCCTTTTGTATGCACTCCCGATGCAATTGCTGTGTTTCACGGTCAATGTCGAGGTCCAAGGGATACAGTAAAACTGAACTGGTGCATCGGAATCAAATAC
This sequence comes from Schistocerca serialis cubense, assembly GCF_023864345.2. Lineage (NCBI taxonomy): Eukaryota > Metazoa > Arthropoda > Insecta > Orthoptera > Acrididae > Schistocerca > Schistocerca serialis. The sequence continues at coordinate 7,770,131 of NW_026047592.1, forward strand.
TGGTTAATCAGGAGCCGCTCAAACCCCAAACTCTTATAAGATTCACACTTCTTGTACTTCAGCCAGCATTAGGCATTTTGTATTCAATCCCGATCTAATTTCTGTGTTTCATGGTCAATGTGAAGGTCCAAGGGATACAGTAAACCTGCACTTTTGCATCGGAATCTAATACTGGTCTCCCAGGACCCGCTCAAACCAAAAACTCCTGGAAGATTCACTCTTCTTGTACTTAAGTCGGCATTGTGTTTTTTGTATTCAATCCCGATGCGATATCTGTGTTTCATGGACAATTAGAAGGGCTAAGGGACACAATAAATCGGCACCGGTGCATCGGAATATAATACTTGACTCCCAGGAGCCGATCAAACCATAAACTATTAGAAGATTCACTCTTCTTGTCCTTAAGCTGGCATTGTGCCATTTGCATTCAATCCCGATGCGATATCTGTGTTTCATGGACAATGTGAAGGTTCATGGGATACAGTAAACCTGCACTGATGCATCGGAATCTAATACAGGTCTCGCAGGAGAATATCAAACCACATACTCTTAGAAGATTCACTCTTCTTGTACTTAAGTCGGCCTTGTCCACTTTGTATTCAATCCCGAGGCACTTTCTTTGTTTCCTGTTTAATGTGAAGGTCCAGGGGATACGGTAAACCTGCACTGGTGCATCGGAATCTAATACTGGTCTCCCAGGAGCCGCTCAAAGCACAAATTCCTAGAAGATTGAGTCTTCTATTACTTAAGTTTGCATTGAGCCTCTTGTATTCAATCCCGATGCAATTGCTGTGTTTCATGGTCAATGTGAAGGTCCAAGGGATACAGTAAAATTGCACTGGTGCAACGGAATCTAATACTGGATAATCAGGAGCCGCTCAAACCACAAGCTCTTATAAGATTTACACTTCTTGTACTTTAGCCGGCATTTTGCATTTTTGTATTCACTCCCAACGCGATTTCTGTGCTTCGTAGTCAATGTGAAGGTCCAATGGATACAGTAAACCTGCACTGGTGCATCGGAATCAAATACTGGTCTCCCAGGAGCCGCTCTAAGCACAAACTCTAAGAAGATTCACTCTTCTTGTACTTAAGATGGCATTGTGCCATTTGTATTCAATCCCGATGCGATATCTGTGTTTCATGGAGAATGTGAAGGTCCAAGGGATACTGTAAACCTTCACTGGTGGATCTGAATCTTATACTGGTCTCCCAGGAGCCGCTCAAAGCACAAACCCTTAGAAGATTCACTCTTCTTGTACGTAAGTCGGCATTGTGCCTTTGTATTCAATCCCGATGCGATATCTGTGTTTCATGGTCAATTTCAAGGTCCAAGGGATACAGTAAAACTGAACTAGTGCATCGGAATCAAATACTATTTAATCAGGCGCCGCTCAAACCCCAAACTCTTATAAGATTGACACTTCTTGTACTTCAGCTAGCATTGTGCATTTTGTATTCAATCCCGATGAGATTTCTGTGTTTCGTGGTCAACGTTAAGGTCCAAGGGATACAGTAAATCTGCACTGGTGCATCGGAATCTAATACTGGCCTCCCAGGAGCCGTTCTAAGCACAAACTCTTAGAAGATTCACTCTTCTTGTACTTAACTATGCACTGTGCCTTCTGTATCAATCCCGATGCAATTGCTGTGTTTCATGGTCAATGTGAAGATCCAAGGGATACAGTAAACCTGCACTGGTGCATCGGAACCTAATACTGGTTTCCCAGGAGCCGCCCAAACCACAAGCTCTTAGAGTATTCACTCTTCATTTACTTCCGCCGGCATTGTGCCTTTTCTAATCAATCCCGATGCGATTTCTGTGTTTCGTGGTCAATGCGAGGTCCAAGGGATAAAGTAAACCGGCATTGGTGCATCGGAATTTAATACTGGTCTCCCAGGAGCCGCACAAAGCAAAAATTCTTAGAAGATTCACTCTTCTTGTACTTAAGTCGGCATTGTCCCCTTTGTATTCAATCCCGATACAATTTCTGTATTTCATGTTCAATGTGAAGGTCCAGGGGATGCAGTAAACCTGCACTGCTGCATCGGAATCTAATACTGGTCTCCCAGGAGCCGCTCAAAGCACAAATTCTTAGAAGATTCAGTCTTCTATTACCTAAGTTGGCATTGAGCCTTTTGTATTCAATCCCGATGCAATTGCTGTGTTTCATGGTCAATGTCAAGGACCAAGGGATACAGTAAAACTGCACTGGTGCATCGGAATCTAACACTGGATAATCAGGAGCCGCTCAAACCACAATCTCTTATAAGATTCACACTTCTTGTACTTTAGCCGGCATTTTCCATTTTCGTATTCAATCCCGAACCGATTTCTGTGCTTCGTAGGCAATGTGAAGGTCCAAGGGATACAGTAAACCTGCACTGGTGCATAGGAATCAAATACTGGTCTCCCAGGAGCCGCTCTAAGAACACACTCTAAGAAGATTCACTCTTTTTGTACTTAAGTTTGCATTGTCCCTTTTGTATTCAATCCCTATGCAATTGCTGTGTTTCATGGTCAATGTGAACGTCCAAGGGTTACAGTTCACCTGCACTGGTCCAGCGGAATCTAATACTGGTCTCCAAGGAGCCGCTCACAGCACAAACACTTAGAAGATTCACTCCTCTTGTAGTTAAGTAGGCATTGTGCCATTTGTATTCAATCCCGATGCGATTTCTGTGTTTCATGGTCAATGTCAAAGTCCAAGGGATACAGTAAATCCGCACTGGTGCTTCGGAGTCTAATACTGGCCTCCCAGGAGCCGCTCAAAGCACTAACTCTTAGAAGATTCACTCTTCTTGTACTTAAGTTGGCACTGTGCCTTTTGCATTCAATCCCGATGCCATTGCTGTGTTTCATGGTCAATGTGAAGGTACCAAAGATACAGTAAACCTGCTCTGGTGCATTTGAATCTAATACTGGTTTCCCAGGTGCCGCTCAAACCACAAACTCTTAGAAGATTCACTCTTATTGTACTTAAGTCGGCATTGTCCCTTTTCTATTCAATCCCGATGCGATTTCTGTCTTTCATGGACAATGTGAAGGTCCAAGGGATACAGTAAACCTGCACTGGTGCATCGGAATCTAATAGTTGGCTCCCAGGAACCGCTCAAACTACAAACTCTTAAAAGAGTCACACTTCTTGATTTTTAAGGCGGTATTGTCCCGTTTGTATACCATCCCGATGCAATTGCTGTGTTTCACGGTCAATGTGAAGGTCCACGAGATATAGTAAAGCTGCACTGATCTATCGGAGTCTAAAACTGGTCTTACAGGAGCCGCTTAAACCACAAACACTCAGCACATTCACTCTTCTTGTACTTAAGACGGCATTGGGCGCCTTGTATTCAATCCCGATGCAATTTCTGCGTTTCATGGTCAATGTGAAGGTCCAAGTGATACAGTAAACATGCATTGGTGCATCGGAATCTAATACTGGTCTCCCAGGAGCCGCTCCAACGACAAACTCTTAGAAGATCCACTCTTCTTGTATTATGTCGGCATTGTGCCTTTTGTATTAAATCCCGATGCAATTTCTCTGTTTCATTATCAATGTGAAGGTCCACGTTATACAGTAAACCTGCACTGGTGCATCGGAACCGAATACTAGTCTCCCAGGAGCCGCACAAACCACAATCTCTTAGCAGATTTATTCTTCTTGTACTTAAGTCGGCATTGTCCCTTTTGTATTCAATCCCGATCTAATTTCTGGGTTTCATGGTCAATGTAGTGGTCCAAGGTGCACATTAAACCTACACTGTTGCATCGGAAACTAATACTGGTCTCCCAGGAGCCCCTCAAACCACACGCTCATAGAAGATCCACTCTTCTTGTACTTATGTCGGTATTGTTCCCTCTGTATTCAATCGCGATGAAATATCTCTGTTTCATGGTCAATGTGAAGGTCCAAGAAATATAGTAAAAACGCACTGGTGCATCGGAATCTAATACTGGTCTCCAAGGAGCCGCTCAAACCACAAACTCTTCCGATGCTTCTCTTCAGGTTTACTGTATACTTTGGACCTTCTTATTGACGATGAAACACAGAAATTGCATCGGAATTAAATACAAAAGGCACAATGCCGACTTACGTACAAGAAGACTGACTCTTCTTACTGTCTATGTTTTGAACCATTCCTGTGACACTAGTTTTGGATTCCGATGCTTCACTTCAGGTTTACTGTATACCTCTGACCTTATTGCCGATGAAACACAGAAATTGCATCGGAATTAAATACAAAAGGCACAATGCCGACTTAGGGACAAGAAGACTGACTCTTCTTACTGACTATGTTTCGAACCATTCCTGTGACACTAGTTATTGATTCCGATGCTTCTCTTCAGGATAACTGTATCCCTCTGACCTTCTTATTGACGATGAAACACTGAAATAGCATCGGAATTAAATACAAAAGCCACAATGCCGACTTAAGTACAAGAAAACTGATTCTTCTTACTGTCTATGTTTTGAACCAATCCTGTGACACTAGTTGTAGATTCCGATGCTTCACTTCAGGTTTACTGTATCCCTTGGACCTTCTTATTGACGATGAAACACAGAAATAGCATCGGAATCAAATACAAACGGCACAATGCCGACTTAAGTACAAGAACGCTGACTCTTCCTACTGTCTATGTTTTGAACCATTCCTGTGACACTAGTTATAGATTCCGATGCTTCATTTCAGCTTTACTGTATCTCTTGTACCTTCTTATTGACGATGAAACACAGAAATTGCATCGGAATTAAATACAAAAGGCACAATGTCGACTTAAGTAAATAAAGACCGACTCTTCTTATTAACAATGATTTGAACCATTCCTGTGACACTAGTTATAGATTCCGATGGTTCACTTCAGGTGTACTGTATCCCTTGGACATTCTTATTGACGATGAAACACAGAAATTGCATCGGAATTAAATACAAAAGGCAAAATAACGACTTAAGTACACGAAGACTGACTCTTCTTACTGTCTATGTTTTGAACCAATCCTGTCACACTAGTTATAGATTCCGATGCTACACTCCAGGTTTACTGTATCCCTTGGACCTACATATTGACGATGAAACACAGAAATTGCATCGGAAATAAATACAAAAGGCACAATGCCGACTTAAGGACAAGAAGACTGACTTTTCTTAGTGTCTTTGCTTTGAACCATTAGTGTGACACTAGTTATAGATTCCAATGCTTCACTCCAGTTTTACTGTATCCCTTGGACCTTGTTATTGATGATGAAACACAGAAATTGCATCGGAATTAAATAGAAAAGGCACAATGCCGACTTAAGTACAAGAAGACTGACTCTTCTTACTGACTATGCTTTGAACCATTCCTGTGACACTAGTTATAGATTCCGATGCTTCACTTCAGGTTTGCTGTATACCTTGGACCTTCTTATTGACGATGAAACATAGAAATTGCATCGGCATTAAATACAACAGGCACAATGCCGACTTAAGTACAAGAAGACTGACTCTTCCTACTGTCTACGTTTTTAACCATTTCTGTGACACTAGTTATAGTTTCCGATGCTTCACTTCAGGTTTGCTGTATCCCTCTGACCTTATTGCCGATGATACACACAAATTGCATCGGAATTAAATACAAAAGGCACAATGCCGACTTAAGGACAAGAAGACAGACTCTTCTTACTGACTATGTTTTGAACCATTCCTGTGACACTAGTTATAGATTCCGATGCTTCACTTCAGGTTTACTGTATCCCTCTGACCTCCTTATTGACGATGAAACACAGAAATTACATCGGAATTAAATACAAAAGCCACAATGCCGACTTAAGTACAAGAAGACTGATTCTTCGTGCTGTCTATGTTAGGAACCATTCCTGTGACACTAGTTATAGATTCCGATGCGTCACTTCAGTTTTACTGTTTAACTTGGACCTTCTTATTGACGATGAATCACAGAAATTGCATCGGAATTAAATAGAAAAGGCACAATGCCGACTTAAGTACAAGAAGACTGACTCTTCTTATTGACAATGATTTGAACCATTCCTGTGATACTAGATACCGATGCTTCACTTCAGGTTTACTGTACCCCTTGGACATTCTTATTAACGATGAAACACAGAAATTGCATCGGAATTAAATAGAAAAGGCACAATGCCGACTTAAGTACAAGAAGACTGACTCTTCTTCCTGTCTATGTTTTGAACCAATCCTGTGACACTATTTGTAGATTCCGATGCTTCACTTCAGGTTTACTGTATCCTTTGGACCTTCTTATTGACGATGAAACACAGAAATTGCATCGGAATTAAATACAAAAGGCAAAATGCCGACTTAAGTACAAGAACACTGACTTTTCCTACTGGCTATGTTTTGAACCATTCCTGTGACACTAGTTATAGATTCCGACGCTTCACTTCAGGTTTACTGTATGCCTTGTACCTTCTTTTTGACGATGAAACACAGAAATTGCATCGGAATTAAATACAAAAGGCACAATGCCGACTTAAGTACATGAAGACCGACTCTTCTTATTGACAATGATTTGAACCATTCCTGTGATACTAGATTCCGATGCTTCACTTCAGGTTTACTGTACCCCTTGGACATTCTTATTAACGATGAAACACAGAAATTGCATCGGAATTAAATACAAAAGGCACAATGCCGACTTAAGTACAAAAAGACTGACTCTTCTTACTGTCTATGTTTTGAACCATTCCTGTGACACTAGTTATAGATTGCGATGTTTCACTCCAGGTTTACTATATCCCGTGGACCTTCTTATTGACGATGAAACTCAGAAATTCCATCGGAAATAAATACAAAAGGCACAATGCCGACTTAAGCACAAGAAGACTGACTCTTCTTACTGACTATGCTTTGAACGATTCCTGTGACACTAGTTATAGATTCCGACGCTTTACTTGAGGTTTGCTGTATACCTTGGACCTTCTTATTGACGATGAAACATAGAAATTGCATCGGCATTAAATACAAATGGCACAATGCCGACTTACGTACAAGAAGACTGACTCTTCCTACTGTCTATGTTTGAACCATTCCTGTGACACTAGTTTTGGATTCCGATGCTTCACTTCAGGTTTACTGTATCCCTCTTACCTTCTTATTGATGATGAAACACAGAAATTGCATCGGAATTAAATACAAAAGGCACAATGCCGACTTAAGTACAAGAAGACTGTCTCTTCCTACTGTCTATGTTTTTAACCATTCCTGTGACACTAGTTATAGTTTCCGATGCTTCACTTCAGGTTTACTGTATCCCTCTGACCTTATTGCCGATGAAACACTCAAATTGCATCGGAATTAAATACAAAAGGCAAAATGCCGACTTAAGTATACGAAGACTGACTCTTCTTACTGTCTATGTTTTGAACCATACCTGTGACACTAGTTACAGATTCCTATGCTACACTCCAGGTTTACTGTATCCCTTGGACCTTCTTATTGACGATGAAACAAAGAAATTGCATCGGAATTAAATACAAAGGGCACAATGTCGACTTAAGTACAAGAAGACTGACTCTTCTTCCTGACTGTGTTTTGAACCAATCCTGTGACACTAGTTATAGATTCCGATGCTTCACCTCAGGTTTACTGTATCCCTCTGACCTTCTTATTGACGATGAAACACAGAAATTGCATCGGAAGTAAATAGAAAAGGCACAATGTCGACTTAAGTACAAGAGGACTGACTCTTCTTACTGTCAATGTTTTGAACCATTCCTGTGACTCTAGTGATAGATTCCGATGCTTCACTCCAGGTTTACTGTATCCCTTGGACCTTCTTATTGACGATGAAACACAGAAAGTGCATCGGAATTAAATAGAAAAGGCACAATGCCGACTTAAGTACAAGAAGACTGACGCCTCTTACTGACTATGTTTTGAACCATTCCTGTGACACTAGTTATAGATTCCGATGCTTCACTTCTGGTTTGCTGTATACCTTGGACCTTCTTATTGACGATGAAACACAGAAATTGCATCGGAATTAAATACAAAAGGCAAAATGCCGACTTAAGTATACGAAGACTGACTCTTCTTACTGTCTATGTGTGGAATTATTCCTGTGACACTAGTTATAGATTCCTATGCTACACTCCAGGTTTACTGTATCCCTTGGACCTTCTTATTGACGATGAAACACAGAAATTGCATCGGAATGAAATACAAAGGGCACAATGGCGACTTAAGTACAAGAAGACTGACTCTTCTTCCTGACTGTGTTTTGAACCATTCCTATGACACTAGTTATAGATTCCAATGCTTCACTTCAGGTTTACTGTATCCCTCTGACCTTATTGCCGATGAAACACAGAAATTGCATTGGAATTAAATACAAAAGGCACAATGCCGACTTAAGGACTAGAAGACTGACTCTTCTTACTGACTATGTTTTTTAACCATTCCTGTGACACTAGTTATAGATTCCGATGCTTCACCTCAGGTTTACTGTATCCCTCTGACGTTCTTATTGACGATGAAACACAGAAATTTCATCGGAATTAAATACAAAAGCCACAATGCCGACTTAAGTACAAGAAGACTGACTCTTCATACTGTCTATGTGTGGAACCATTCCTGTGACACTAGTTATAGATTCCGATGCTTCACTTCGGGTTTACTGTTTCCCTTGGACCTTCTTATTGACGATGAATCACAGAAATTGCATCGGAATTAAATACAAAAGGCACAATGTCGACTTAAGGACAAGAAGACAGAATCTTCTTACTGACTATGTTTTGAACCATTCCTGAGACACTAGTTATAGATTGCGATGCTTCACTTCAGGTTTACTGTATACCTCTGACGTTGTTATTGACGATGAAACACAGAAATTGCATCGGAATTAAAAACAAAAGCCACAATGACGACTTAAGTACAAGAAGACTGACTCTTCGTACTGTCAATGTGTGGAACCATTCCTGTGACACTAGTTATAGATTCCGATGCTTCACTTCAGGTTTACTGTTTCCTTTGGACCTTCTTATTGACGATGAAACACAGAAATTGCATCGGAATTAAATACAAAAGGTACAATGCCGACTTAAGTATGAGATGACTGACTCTTCCTACTGTCTATGTTTTGAACCATTTCTGTGACACTAGTTATAAAGTCCGATGCTTCACTTCAGGTTTTCTGTATCCCTTGGACCTTCTTATTAACGATGAAACACAGAAATTGCATCGGAAATAAATAGAAAAGGCACAATGTCGACTTAAGTACAACAGGACTGACTCTTCTTACTGTCTATGTTTTGAACCATTCCTGTGACACTAGTTATAGATTCCGGTGCTTCACTTCAGGTTTGCTGTATACCTTGGACCTTCTTATTGACGATGAAACACAGAAATTGCATCGGAATTAAATACAAAAGGCACAATGCCGCCTTACGTACAAGAAGACTGACACTTCCTACTGACTATGATTTGAACCATTCCTGTGACACTAGTATTGGATTACGATGCTTCACTTCAGGTTTACTGTATCCCTCTGACGTTCGTATTGACGATGAAACACAGAAATTGCATTGGAATTAAATACAAAAGCCACAATGCCGACTTAAGTACAAGAAGACTGACTCTTCGTACTGTCTATGTGTGGAACCATTCCTGTGACACTAGTTACAGATTACGATGCTTCACTCCAGGTTTACTGTATCCGTTGGACCTTCTTGTTGACGATGAAACACAGAAATTGCATCGGAATTAAATAGAAAAGGCACAATGCCGACGTAAGTACAAGAAGACTGACTCTTCTTACTGACTATGTTTTGAACCATTCCTGTGACACTAGTTATAGATTCCGATGCTTCGCTTCAGGTTTACTGTATCCCTTGGACCTTCTTATTGACGATGAAACACAGAAATTGCATCGGAATTAATTACAAAAGGCAAAATGCCTACTGAAGTATACGAAGACTGACTCTTCTTACTGTCTATGTGTGGAATTATTCCTGTAACACTAGTTATAGATTCCTATGCTACACTCCAGGTTTACTGCATCCCTTGGACCTTCTTATTGACGATTCAATACAGAAATTGCATCGGAATTAAATACAAAGGGCACAATGCCGACTTAAGTACAAGAAGACTGACTCTTCTTCCTGACTGTGTTTTAAACCATTCCTGTGACACTAGTTATAGATTCCAATGCTTCACCTCAGGTTTACTGTATCCCTCTGACCTTCTTACTGACGATGAAACACAGAAATTGCATCGGAATTAAATACAAAAGGCACAATGCCGACTTAAGGACAAGAAGACTGACTCTTCTTACTGACTATGTTTTGAACCATTCCTGTGACACTTGTTATAGATTCCGATGCTTCACCTCAGGTTTACTGTATCCCTCTGGCGTTCTTATTGACGATGAAACACAGAAATTGCATCGGAATTAAATACAAAAGCCACAATGCCGACTTAAGTACAAGAAGACTGACTCTTCGTACCGTCTATGTGTGGAACCATTCCTGTGACACTAGTTATAGATTCCGATGCTTCACTTCAGGTTTACTGTTTCCCTTGGACCTTCTTATTGACGATGAAACACAGAAATTGCATTGGAATTAAATACAAAAGCCACAATGCCGACTTAAGTACAAGAAGACTGACTCTTCGTACTGTCTATGTTTGGAACCATTCCTGTGATACTAGTTATAGATTCCGATGCATCACTTCAGGTTTACTGTATAACTCTGACGTTCTTATGGACGATGAAACACAGAAATTGCATCGGAATTAAATACAATAACCACAATGCCGACTTAAGTACAAGAAGACTGACTCTTCGTACTGTCTATGTGTGGAACCATTCCTGTGACACTAGTTATAGATTCCGATGCTTCACTTCAGGTTTACTGTTTCCCTTGGACCTTCTTATTGACGATGAATCACAGAAATTGCATCGGAATTAAATACAAAAGGCACAATGTCGACTTAAGGACTAGAAGACTGACTCTTCTTAGTGACTATGTTTTGAACCATTCCTGTGACACTAGTTATAGATTGCGATGCTTCACTTCAGGTTTACTGTATACCTCTGACGTTCTTATTGACGATGAAACACAGAAATTGCTTGCATCGGAATGAAATACAAAAGCCACAATGCCGACTTAAGTACAAGAAGACTGACTCTTCGTACTGTCAATGTGTGGAACCATTCCTGTGACACTAGTTACAGATTCCGATGCTTCACTTCAGGTTTACTGTTTCCCTTGGACCTTCTTATTGACGATGAAACACAGAAATTGCATCGGAATTAAATACAAAAGGCACAATGCCGACTTAAGTATGAGATGGCTGACGCTTCCTACTGTCTATGTTTTGAACCATTCCTGTGACACTAGTTTTGGATTCCGATGCTTCACTTCAGGTTTACTGTATCCCCCTGACCTTCTTATTGACGATGAAACACGGAATTAAATAGAAAAGCCACAATGCCGACTTAAGTACAAGAAGACTGACTCTTCGTACTGTCTATGTGTGGAACCATTCCTGTGACACTAGTTATAGATTCCGATGCTTCACTTCAGGTTTACTGTATCCCTTGAACCTTTTTATTGACGATGAAACACGGAAATTGCATCGGAATTAAATACAAAAGGCACAATGCCGACTTAAGTACAAGAAGACTGACTCTTCCTAGTGTCTATGTTTTGAACCATTCCATTGACACTAGTTATAGATTCCGATGTTTCACTCCATTTTTACTGTATCCCTTGGACCTTGTTATTGACGATGGAACACATAAATTGCATCAGAATTAAATAGAAAAGTCACAATGCCATCTTAAGTACTAGAAGACTGACTCTTCTTAATGACTATGTTTTGAACCACTCCTGTGACACTAGTTATAAATTCCCATTCTTCACTTCAGGTTTACTGTATCCCTTGGACCTTCTTATTGACGGTGAAACACGGAAATTGCATCGGAATTAAATACAAAAGGCACAATGCCGACTTAAGTACAAGAAGACTGACTCTTCCTACTGTCTATGTTTTGAACCATTCCAATGAAACTAGTTATAGATTACGATGCTTCACTCCAGGTTTACTGTATCCCTTGGACCTTCTTATTGACGATGAAACACAGAAATTGCATCAGAATTGAATACAAAGGGCACAATGCCGACTTAAGTACAAGAAGACTGACTCTTCTTCCTGACTGTGTTTTGAACCATTCCTGTGACACTAGTTATAGATTCCGATGCTGCACCTCAGGTTTACTGTATCCCTCTGACCGTCTTATTGACGATGAAACACAGAAATTGCATCGGAATTAAATAGAAAAGGCACAATGCCGACTTAAGTACAAGAAGACTGACTCTTCTTAATGTCTATGTTTTGAACCTTTCCTGTGCACTTGTTATAGATTCCGATGCTTCACTCCAGGTTTACTGTATCCCTTGGACCTTCTTATTGACGATGAAACACAGAAATTGCATCGGAATTAAATAGAAAAGGCACAATGCTGACATAAGTACAAAAAGACTGACTCTTCTTACTGATTATAGTTGGAACCATTCCTGAGACACTAGTTATAGATTCCGATGCTTTACGTCAGGTTTACTGTATACCTTGGACCTTCTTATTGACGATGAAACACAGAAATTGCATCGGAATTAAATACAAATCGCACAATGCCGACTTAAGTACAAGAAGACTGACTCTTCCTACTGCATATGTTTTGAACCATTACTGTGACACTAGTTGTGGATTCCGATGCTTCACTTCCGGTATACTGTATCCCTCTGACCTTCTTATTGATGATGAAACACAGAAATTGCATCGGAATTAAATAGAAAAGGCACAATGCCGACATAAGTACAAGAAGACTGACTCTTCTTACTAATTATAGTTGGAACCATTCCTGTGACACTAGTTATAGATTCCGATGCTTTACGTCAGGTTTACTGTATAACTTGGACCTTCTTATTGACGATGAATCACAGAAATTGCATCGGAATTAAATACAAAAGGCACAATGTCGACTTAAGGACAAGAAGACTGACTCTTCTTAGTGACTATGTTTTGAACCATTCCTGTGACACTAGTTATAGATTGCGATGCTTCACTTCAGGTTTACTGTATACCTCTGACGTTCTTATTGACGATGAAACACAGAAATTGCTTGCATCGGAATGAAATACAAAAGCCACAATGCCGACTTAAGTACAAGAAGACTGACTCTTCGTACTGTCAATGTGTGGAACCATTCCTGTGACACTAGTTACAGATTCCGATGCTTCACTTCAGGTTTACTGTTTCCCTTGGACCTTCTTATTGACGATGAAACACAGAAATTGCATCGGAATTAAATACAAAAGGCACAATGCCGACTTAAGTATGAGATGGCTGACGCTTCCTACTGTCTATGCTTTGAACCATTTCTGTGACACTAGTTATAAAGTCCGATTCTTCACTTCAGGTTTACTGTATCCCTTGGACCTTCTTATTGACGATGAATCACAGAAATTGCACCGGAATTAAATACAAAAGGCACAATGCCGACTTAAGTACAAGAAGACTGACACTTCTAAGTGTCTATATTTTGAACCATTCCAGTGACACTAGTTATAGATTCCGATGCTTCACTTCAGGTTTAATGTATCCCTTGGACCTTCTTATTGACGATGAAACACAGAAATTGCATCGGAATTAAATATAAAAGGCACAATGCCGACTTAAGTATACGAAGACTGACTCTTCTTACTGTCTATGTTTTGAACCATTCCTGTGACACTAGTTGTAGATTCCTATGCTACACTCCAGGTTTACTGTATCCCTTGGACCTTCTTATTGACGCTGAAACACAGAAATTGCATCGGAACTAAATACAAAGGGCACAATGCCGACTTAAGTACAAGAAGACCGACTCTTCTTCCTGACTGTGCTTTGAACCATTCCTGTGACACTAGTTATAGATTCCGATGCTGCACCTCAGGTTTACTGTACCCCTCTGACCTACTTATTGACGATGAAACACAGAAATTGCATCGGAATTAAATAGAAAAGGCACAATGCCGACTTAAGTACAAGAAGACTGACTCTTCTTACTGTCTATGTTTGAACCTTTCCTGTGACACTTGTTATAGATTCCGATGCTTCACTCCAGGTTTACTGTATCCCTTGGACCTTCTTATTGACGATGAAACACAGAAATTGCATCGGAATTAAATAGAAAAGGCACAATGCTGACTTAAGTACAAAAAGACTGACTCTTCTTACTGATTATAGTTGGAACCATTACTGTGACACTAGTTATAGATTCCGATGCTTTACGTCAGGTTTACTGTATACCTTGGACCTTCTTATTGACGATGAAACACAGAAATTGCATCGGAATTAAATACAAATTTCACAATGCCGACTTAAGTACAAGAAGACTGACTCTTCCTACTGCATATGTTCGATTCATTACTGTGACACTAGTTGTGGATTCCGATGCTTCACTTCCGGTATGCTGTATCCGTCTGACCTTCTTATTGACGACGAAACACAGAAATTGCATCGGAATTAAATACAAAAGGCACAATGTCGACTTAAGTACAAGAGGACTGACTCTTCCTACTGTCTATGTTTTGAACCATTCCTGTGACTCTAGTGATAGATTCCGATGCTTCACTCCAGGTTTACTGTATCCCTTGGATCTTCTTATTGACGATGAAACACAGAAATTGCATCGGAATTAAATACAAAATGCACAATGCCGACTTACGTACAAGAAGACTGACACTTCCTACTGTCTTTGTTTTGAACCATTCCTGTGACACTAGTTTTGGATTCCGATGCTTCACTTCAGGTTTACTGTATCCCTCTGACCTTCTTATTGACGATGAAACACGGAATTAAATAGAAAAGCCACAATGCCGACTTAAGTACAAGAAGACTGACACTTCGTACTGTCTATGTGTGGAACCATTCCTGTGACACTAGTTATAGATTCCGATGCTTCACTTCAGGTTTACTGTATCCCTTGAACCTTTTTATTGACGATGAAACACGGAAATTGCATCGGAATTAAATACAAAAGGCACAATGCCGACTTAAGTACAAGAAGACTGACTCTTCCTAGTGTCTATGTTTTGAACCATTCCATTGACACTAGTTATAGATTCCGATGTTTCACTCCATTTTTACTGTATCCCTTGGACCTTGTTATTGACGATGGAACACATAAATTGCATCAGAATTAAATAGAAAAGTCACAATGCCATCTTAAGTACTAGAAGACTGACTCTTCTTAATGACTATGTTTTGAACCACTCCTGTGACACTAGTTATAAATTCCCATTCTTCACTTCAGGTTTACTGTATCTCTTGGACCTTCTTATTGACGGTGAAACACGGAAATTGCATCGGAATTAAATACAAAAGGCACAATGCCGACTTAAGTACAAGAAGACTGACTCTTCCTACTGTCTATGTTTTGAACCATTCCAATGAAACTAGTTATAGATTACGATGCTTCACTCCAGGTTTACTGTATCCCTTGGACCTTCTTATTGACGATGAAACACTGATATTGCATCGGAATTAAATACAAAAGGCACAATGTCGACTTAAGTATAAGAGGACTGACTCTTCTTACTGGCTATGTTTTGAACCATTCCTGTGACTCTAGTGATAGATTCCGATGCTTCACTCCAGGTTTACTGTATCCCTTGGACCTTCTTATTGACGATGAAACACAGAGATTGCATCGGAATTAAATACAAAAGGCACAATGACGACTTAAGTATACGAAGACTGACTCTTCTTCCTGACTGTGTTTTGAACCATTCCTGTGACACTAGTTATAGATTCCGATGCTGCACCTCAGGTTTACTGTATCCCTCGACCTTCTTATTGACGATGAAACACAGAAATTGCATCGGAATTAAATAGAAAAGGCACAATGCCGACTTAAGTACAAGAAGACTGACTCTTCTTAATGTCTATGTTTTGAACCTTTCCTGTGACACTTGTTATAGATTCCGATGCTTCACTCCAGGTTTACTGTATCCCTTGGACCTTCTTATTGACGATGAAACACAGAAATTGCATCGGAATTAAATAGAAAAGGCACAATGCTGACATAAGTACAAAAAGACTGACTCTTCTTACTGATTATAGTTGGAACCATTCCTGTGACACTAGTTATAGATTCCGATGCTTTACGTCAGGTTTACTGTATACCTTGGACCTTCTTATTGACGATGAAACACAGAAATTGCATCGGAATTAAATACTAATCGCACAATGCCGACTTAAGTACAAGAAGACTGACTCTTCCTACTGCATATGTTTTGAACCATTACTGTGACACTAGTTGTGGATTCCGATGCTTCACTTCCGGTATACTGTATCCCTCTGACCTTCTTATTGACGATGAAACACAGAAATAGCATCGGAAATAAATAGAAAAGGCACAATGCCGACTTAAGTACAAGAAGACTGACTCTTCTTACTGTCTATGTTTTGAACCTTTCCTGTGACACTTGTTATAGATTCCGATGCTTCACTCCAGGTTTACTGTATCCCTTGGACCTTCTTATTGACGATGAAACACAGAAATTGCATCGGAATTAAATAGAAAAGGCACAATGCTGACTTAAGTACAAAAAGACTGACTCTTCCTACTGCATATGTTCGATTCATTACTGTGACACTAGTTGTGGATTCCGATGCTTCACTTCCGGTATACTGTATCCCTCTGACCTTCTTATTGACGATGAAATACAGAAATTGCATCGGAATTAAATACAAAAGGCACAATGTCGACTTAAGTACAAGAGGACTGACTTTTCTTACTGTCTATGTTTTGAACCATTCCTGTGACTCTAGTGATAGATTCCGATGCTTCACTCCAGGTTTACTGTATCCCTTGGGTCTTCTTATTGACGATGAAACACAGAAATTGCATCGGAATTAAATACAAAATGCACAATGCCGACTTACGTACAAGAAGACTGACACTTCCTACTGTCTATGTTTTGAACCATTCCTGTGACACTAGATTTGGATTCCATTGCTTCACTTCAGGTTTACTGTATCCCTCTGACCTTCTTATTGACGATGAAACACGGAATTAAATACAAAAGCCACAATGCCGACTTAAGTACAAGAAGACTGACTCTTCGTACTGTCTATGTTTCGAACCATTCCTGTGACACTAGTTATAGATTCCGATGCTTCACTTCAGGTTTACTGTATCCCTTGAACCTTTTTATTGACGATGAAACACGGAAATTGCATCGGAATTAAATACAAAAGGCACATAGCCGACTTAAATACAAGAAGACTGACTCTTCCTAGTGTCTATGTTTTTAACTATTCCATTGACACTAGTTATAGATTCCGATGTTTCACTCCATTTTTACTGTATCCCTTGGACCTTGTTATTGACGATGGAACACATAAATTGCATCAGAATTAAATAGAAAAGTTACAATGCCATCTTAAGTACTAGAAGACTGACTCTTCTTAATGACTATGTTTTGAACCATTCCTGTGACACTAGTTATAAATTCCCATTCTTCACTTCAGGTTTACTGTATCCCTTGGACCTTCTTATTGACGGTGAAACACGGAAATTGCATCGGAATTAAATACAAAAGGCACAATGCCGATTTAAGGACAAGAAGACTGACTCTTCCTACTGTCTATGTTTTGAACCATTCCAATGAAACTAGTTATAGATTACGATGCTTCACTCCAGGTTTACTGTATCCCTTGGACCCTCTCATTGACGATGAAACACTGATATTGCATCGGAATTAAATACAAAAGGCACAATGTCGACTTAAGTATAAGAGGACTGACTCTTCTTACTGGCTATGTTTTGAACCATTCCTGTGACTCTAGCGATAGATTCCGATGCTTCACTCCAGGTTTACTGTATCCCTTGGACCTTCTTATTGACGATGAAACACAGAGATTGTATCGGAATTAAATACAAAAGGCACAATGCCAACTGAAGGACAAGAAGACTGACTCTTCTTACTGACTATGTTTTGAACCATTCCTGTGACACTAGTTATAGATTCCGATGCTTCACCTTAGGTTTACTGTATCCCTCTGTCGTTCTTATTGACGATGAAACACAGAAATTGCATCGGAATTAAATACGAAAGCCACAATGCCGACTTAAGTACAAGAAGACGAACTCTTCGTACTGTCTATGTGTGGAACCATTCCTGTGACACTAGTTATAGATTCCGATGCTTCACTTCAGGTTTACTGTTTCCCTTGGACCTTCTTATTGACGATGAAACACAGAAATTGCATCGGAATTAAATACAAAGGAAACTATGCCGACTTAAGTATGAGATGACTGACTCTTCCTACTGTCTATGTTTTGAACCGTTTCTGTGACACTAGTTATAAAGTCCGATGCTTCACTTCAGGTTTACTGTATCCCTTGGACCTTCTTATTGACGATGAATCACAGAAATTGCACCGGAATTGAATACAAAAGGCACAATGCCGACTTAAGTACAAGAAGACTGACTCTTCTTACTGTCTATATTTTGAACCATTCCAGTGACACTAGTTATAGATTCCGATGCTTCACTTCAGGTTTACTGTATCCCTTGGACCTTCTTATTGACGATGAAACACAGAAATTGCATCGGAATTAAATAGAAAAGGCACAATGCCGACTTAAGTACAAGAAGACTGACTCTTCTTACTGTCTATGTTATGAACCTTTCCTGTGACACTTGTTATAGATTCCGATGCTTCACTCCAGGTTTACTGTATCCCTTGGACCTTCTTATTGACGATGAAACACAGAAATTGCATCGGAATTAAATAGAAAAGGCACAATGCTGACTTAAGTACAAAAAGACTGACTCTTCTTATTGATTATAGTTGGAACCATTCCTGTGACACTAGTTATAGATTCCGATGCTTTACGTCAGGTTTACTGTATACCTTGGACCTTCTTATTGACGATGAAACACAGAAATTGCATCGGAATTAAATACAAATCGCACAATGCCGACTTAAGTACAAGAAGACTGACTCTTCCTACTGCATATGTTTTGAACCATTACTGTGACACTAGTTGTGGATTCCGATGCTTCACTTCCGGTATACTGTATCCCTCTGACCTTCTTATTGACGATGAAACACAGAAATTGCATCGGAATTAAATACAGAAGGCACAATGTCGACTTAAGTACAAGAGGACTGACTCTTCTTACTGTCTATGTTTTGAACCATTCCTGTGACTCTAGTGATAGATTCCGGTGCTTCACTCCAGGTTTACTGTATCCCTTGGACCTTCTTATTGACGATGAAACACAGAAATTGCATCGGAATTAAATAGAAAAGGCACAATGCCGACTTAAATACAAGACGACTGACTCTTCTTACTGACTATGTTTTGAACCATTCCTGTGACACTAGTTATAGATTCCGATGCTTCACTTCAGGTTTGCTGTATACCTTGGACCTTCTTAGTGACGATGAAACACAGAAATTGCATCGGAATTAAATACAAAAGGCACAACGCCGACTTTCGAACAAGAAGACTGACTCTTCCTACTGCATATGTTTTGAACCATTACTGTGACACTAATTTTGGATTCCGATGCTTCACTTCAGGTTTATTGTATCCCACTGACCTTCATATTGACGATGAAACACAGAATTAAATACAAAAGGAACAATGCCGACTTAAGTACAAGAAGTCTGACTCTTCGTACTGTCTATGTGTGGAACTATTCCTGTGACACTAGTTATAGATTCCGTTGCTTCACTTCAGGTTTACTGTATCCCTTCGACCTTCTTATTGACGATGAAACACGGAAATTGCATCGGAATTAAATACAAAAGGCACAATGCCGACTTAAGTACAAGAAGACTGACTCTTCCTACTGTCTATGTTTTGAACCATTCCATTGAGACTAGTTACAGATTCCGATGCTTCACTCCAGGTTTACTGTATCCCTTGGACCTTGTTATTGAAGATGGAACACATAAATTGCATCGGAATTAAATGGAAAAGTCACAATGCCTTCTTAAGTACTAGAAGACTGACTCTTCTTAATGACTATGTTTTGAACCATTCCTGTGACACTAGTTATAGATTCCCATTCTTCACTTCAGGTTTACTGTATACCTCTGACGTTCTTATTGACAATGAAACACAGAAATTGCATCGGAATTAAATACAAAAGGCACAATACCGACTTAAGTACAAGAAGACTGACTCTTCGTACTGTCAATGTGTGGAATAATTCCTGTGACACTAGTTATAGATTCCGATGCTTCACTTCAGGTTTACTGTATCCCTTGGACCTTCTTATTGACGATGAAACACTGATATTGCATCGGAATTAACTACAAAAGGCACAATACCTACTTAAGTACAAGAAGATCGACTATTCTTATTGTCTATGTTTTGAACCATTATTGTGACTCTAGTTATAGATTCCGGTGCTTCACTCCAGGTTTACTGTATCCCTTGGACCTACTTATTGACGGTGAAACACAGAAATTGTATCGGAAATAAATACAAAAGGCACAATGCCGACTTAAGGACAAGAAGACTGACTCTTCTTACTGACTATGTTTTGAACCATTCCTGTGACACTAGTTATAGACTCCGATGCTTGACTTCATGTTTTCTGTATCCCTCTGACCCTCTTATTGACGATGAAACACAGAAATTGCATCGGAATTAAATACAAGAGGCACAATGCCGACTTATGTACAAGAAGACTGACTCTTCTAACTGTCTATGTTTTGAACCAATCCTATGACACTAGTTGTAGATTCCGATGCTTCACTTCAGGTTCACTGTATCCCTTGGACATTCCTATTGACGATGAAACACAGAAATTGCATCGGAATTAAATACAAATGGCACAATGCCGACTTAAGTAAAAGAAGACTGACTTTTCGTACTGTCTATGTTTGGAAACATTCCTGAGATACTAGTTATAGATTCCGATGCGTCACTTCAGGTTTACTGTTTCCCTTGGACCTACTTATTGACGATGAATCACAGAAATTGCATCGGAATTAAATAGAAAAGGCACAATGCCGACTTAAGTACAAGAAGACTGACTCTTCATACTGATTATAGTTTGAACCATCCTGTGACACTAGTTATAGATTTCGATGCTTTACGTCAGGTTTACTGTATACCTTGGACCTTCTTATTGACGATTAAACACAGAAATTGCATCGGAATTAAATACAAATGGCACAATGCCGACTTAAGTACAAGAAGACTGACTCTTCCTACTGCATATGTTTTGAACCATTCCTGTGACACTAGTTGTGGATTCCGATGCTTCACTTCCGGTTTACTGTATCCCTCTGACCATCTTATTGACGATGAAACACAGAAATTGCATCGGAATTAAATACAAAAGGCACAATGCCAAGTTAAGGACAAGAAGACTGACTCTTCTTACTGACTATGTTTTGAACCATTCCTGTGACACTTGTTATAGATTCCGATGCTTCACTTCAGGTTTACTGTATCCCTTGGACCTTCGTATTGACGATGAAACACAGAAATTGCATCGGATTTAAATACAAAATGCAAAATACCTACTTAAGTACACGAAGACAGACTCTTCTTACTGTCTATGTTTTGAACCATTCCTGTGACACTAGTTATAGATTCCGATGCTCCACTTCAGGTTTATTGTATCCCTCTGACCTTCTTATTGACGATGAAACACAGAAATTGCATCGGAAATAAATAGTAAAAGCACAATGTCGACTTAAGTATAAGAGCACTGATTCTTCTTACTGTCTATGTTTTGAACCATTCCTGTGACTCTAGTGATAGATTCCGATGCTTCACTCCAGGTTTACTGTATCCGTTGGACCTTCTTATTGACGATGAAACATAGAGATTGCATCGGAATTAAATAGAAAAGGCACAATGCCGACTTACGTACAAGAAGACTGACACTTCCTACTGTCATTGTTTTGAACCATTCCTGTGACACTAGTTTTGGATTCCGATGCTTCACTTCAGGTTTACAGTATCCCTCTGACCCTCATATTGACGATGAAACACAGACATGGCATCGGAATTAAATACAGAAGGCACAATGCCGAATTAAGTACAAGAAGACTGACTCTTCCTACTGTCTATGTTTTGAACCATTCCTGTGACACTAGTTATGGATTCCGATGCTTCACTTCAGGTTTACTGTATCCCTCTTACCTTATTGCCGATGAAACACAGAACTTGCATCGGAATTAAATACAATACGCACAATGCCGACTTAAGGACAAGAAGACTGACTCTTCCTACTGACTATGTTTTGAACCATTCCTGTGACACTAGTTATAGTTTCCGATGCTTCACCTCAGGTTTACTGTATCCCTCTGACGTTGTTATTGACGATGAAACACAGAAATTGCATCGGAATTAAATACAAAAGCCACAATCCCGAGTTAAGTACAAGAAGACTGACTCTTCGTACTGTCTATGTGTGGAACCATTCCTGTGACACTAGTTATAGATTCCGATGCTTCACTTCAGGTTTACTGTTTCCCTTGGACCATCTTATTGACGATGAAACACAGAAATTGCATCGGAATTAAATACAACAGGCACAATGCCGACTTAAGTATGAGATGACTGACTCTTCCTACTGTCTATGTTTTGAACCATTTCTGTGACACTAGTTATAGAGTCAGATGCTTCACTTCAGGTTTACTGTATCCCTTGGACCTTCTTATTGACGATGAATCACAGAAATTGCATCGGAATTAAATACAAATGGCACAATGCCGACTTAAGGACAAGAAGACTGACTCTTCTTACTGACTGTGTTTTGAACCATTCCTGTGACACTAGTTATAGATTCCGATGCTTCACTTCAGGTTTACTGTATACCTCTGACGTTCTTATTGACAATGAAACACAGAAATTGCATCGGAATTAAATACAAAAGTCACAATGCCGACTTAAGTACAAGAAGACTGACTCTTCGTACTGTCAATGTGTGGAACCATTCCTGTGACACTAGTTATAGATTCCGATGCTTCACTTCAGGTTTACTGTTTCCCTTGGACCTTCTTATTGACGATGAAATACAGAAATTGCATCGGAATTAAATACAAAAGGCACAATGCCGACTTAAGTATGAGATGACTGACTCTTCCTACTGTCTATGTTTTGAACCATTTCTGTGACACTAGTTATAAAGTCCGATGCTTCACTTCAGGTTTACTGTATCCCTTGGACCTTCGTATTGACGATGAATCACAGAAATTGCACCGGAATTAAATACAAAAGGCACAATGTCGACTTAAGTACAAGAAGACTGACTCTTCTTACTGTCTATATTTTGAACCATTCCAGTGACACTAGTTATAGATCCCGATGCTTCACTTCAGGTTTACTGAATCCCTTGGACCTTCTTATTGACGATGAAACACAGAAATTGCATCGGAATTAAATACAAATGGCACAATGCCGACTTAAGTATACGAAGACTGACTCTTCTTACTGTCTATGTTTTGAACCATTCCTGTGACACTAGTTATAGATTCCTATGCTGCACTCCAGGTTTACTGTATCCCTTGGGCCTTCTTATTGACGATGAAACACAGAAATTGCATCGGAATTAAATACAAAGGGCACAATGCCGACTTAAGTACAAGAAGACTGACTCTTCTTCCTGACTGTGTTTTGAACCATTCCTGTGACACTAGTTATAGATTCCGATGCTGCACCTCAGGTTTACTGTATCCTTCTGACCTTCTTATTGACGATGAAACACAGAAATTGCATCGGAATTAAATAGAAAAGGCTTAATGCCGACTTAAGTACAAGACGACTGACTCTTCCTACTGTCTATGTTTTGAACCTTTCCTGTGACACTTGTTATAGATTCCGATGCTTCACTCCAGGTTTACTGTACCCCTTGGACCTTCTTATTGACGATGAATCACAGAAATTGTACCGGAATTAAATACAAATGGCACAATGCCGACTTAAGTACAAGAAGACTGACTCTTCCTACTGCATATGTTTTGTACCATTACTGTGACACTAGTTTTGGATTCCGATGCTTCACTCCAGGTTTACTGTATCCCTTGGACCTTGTTATTGACGATGGAACACATAAATTGCATCGGAATTAAATGGAGAAGTCACAATGCCATCTTAAGTACTAGAAGACTGACTCTTCTCAATGACTATGTTTTGAACCATTCCTGTGACACTAGTTATAGATTCCCATTCTTCACTTCAGGTTTACTGTATCCCTTGTACCTTCTTATTGACGGTGAAACACGGAAATTGCATCGGAATGAAGTACAAAAGGCACAATGCCGACTTAAGTACAAGAAGACTGACTCTTCCTACTGTCTATGTTTTGAACCATTCCATTGACACTAGTTATAGATTACGATGCTTCACTCCAGGTTTACTGTATCCCTTGGACCTTCTTATTGACGATGAAACACTGATATTGCATCGGAATTAAATACAAGAGGCACAATGCCGACTTAAGTACAAGAAGACTGACTCTTCTTACTGTCTATGTTTTGAACCAATCCTGTGACACTAGTTGTAGATTCCGATGCTTCACTTCAGGTTCACTGTATCCCTTGGACCTTCTTATTGACGATGAAACACAGAAATTGCATCGGAATTAAATACAAATAACACAATGCCGACTTAAGTATAAGAGGACTGACTCTTCTTACTGGCTAAGTTTTGAACCATTCCTGTGACTCTAGTGATAGATTCCGATGCTTCACTCCAGGTTTACTGTATCCCTTGGACCTTGTTATTGACGATAAAACACATAAATTGCATCGGAATTAAATGGAAAAGTCACAATGCCGTCTTAAGTACAACAAGACTGAATCTTCTTAATGACTATGTTTTGAACCATTCCTGTGACACTAGTTATAGATTCCCATGCTTCACTTCAAGTTTACTGTATCCCTTGGACCTTCTTATTGACGATGAACACGGAAATTGCGTCGGAATTAAATACAAAAGGTACAATGCCGACTTAAGTACAAGAAGACTCACTCTTCCTACTGTCTATGCTTTGAACCATTCCATTGACACTACATACAGATTCCGATGCTTCACTCCAGGTTTACTGTATCGCTTGGACCTTCTTATTGACGATGAAACACTGATATTGCATCGGAATTAAATACAAAAGGCACAATGCCGACTTAAGTACAAGAAGACCGACTCTTCTTACTGTCTATGTTTTGAACCATTCCTGTGACCCTAGTTATATATTCCGGTGCTTCACTCCAGGTTTACTGTATCCCTTGGACCTACTTATTGACGATGAAACACAGAAATTGCATCGGAATTAAATACAAGAGGCACAATGACGACTTAAGTACAAGAAGACTGACTCTTCTTACTGTCTATGTTTTGAACCAATCCTGTGACACTAGTTGTAGATTCTGATGTTTCAGTTCAGGTTCACTGTATTCCTTGGACCTTCTTATTGACGATGAATCATAGAAATTGCATCGGAATTAAATGGAAAAGTCACAATGCCGTCTTAAGTACAACAAGACTGAATCTTCTTAATGACTATGTTTTGAACCATTCCTGTGACACTAGTTATAGATTCTGATGCGTCACTTCAGGTTTACTGTTTCCCTTGGACCTTCTTATTGACGATGAATCATAGAAATTGCATCGGAATTAAATAGAAAAGGCACAATGCCGACTTAAGTACAAGCAGACTGACTCTTCTTACTGTCTATAATTTGAACCATTCCAGTGACACTAGTTATAGATTCCGATGCTTCACTTCAGGTTTACTGTTTCCCTGGGACCTACTTATTGACGATGAAACACAGAAATTGCATCGGAAATAAATAGAAAAGGCACAATGTCGACTTAAGTACAAGAGGACTGACTCTTCTTACTGTCTATGTTTTGAACCATTCCTGTAACTCTAGTGATAGATTCCGATGCTTCACTCCAGGTTTACTGTATCCCTTGGACCTTCTTATTGACGATGAAACACAGAAATTGCATCGGAATTAAATAGAAAAGGCACAATGCCGACTTAAGCATAAGAAGACTGTCTCTTCTTAATGACTATGATTTGAACCATTCCTGTGACACTAGTTATAGATTCCCATGCTTCTTTTCAGGTTTACTGTATCCCTTGGACCTTCTTATTGACGATGAAACACGGAAATTGCATCGGAATTAAATACAAAAGGCACAATGCCGACTTAAGTACAAGAAGACTGACTCTTCCTACTGTCTATGTTTTGAACCATTCCATTGACACTAGTTATAGATTCCGATGCTTCACTCCAGGTTTACTGTATCCCTTGGACCTTCTTATTGACGATGAAACACTGATATTGCATCGGAATTAAATACAAAATGCACAATGCCGACTTAAGTACAAGAAGACCGACTCTTCTTACTGTCTATGTTTTGAACCATTACTGTGACTATAGTTATAGATTCCGGTGCTTCACTCCAGGTTTACTGTATCCCTTGGACCTTCTTATTGACGATGAAACACAGAAATTGCATCGGTATTAAATACAAAAGGCACAATGCCGACTTAAGTACAAGAAGAGTGACTCTTCGTACTGTCTATGTTTGGAACCATTCCTGTGACACTAGTTATAGATTCCGATGCGTCACTTCAGGTTTACTGTTTCCCTTGGACCTTCTTATTGACGATGAATCACAGAAATTGCATCGGTATTAAATAGAACACACACTATGCCGACTTAAGTACAAGCAGACTGACTCTTCTTACTGTCTATGTTTGAACCAATCCTGTGACACTAGTTGTAGATTCCGTTGCTTCACTTCAGGTTCACTGTATCCCTTGGACCTTCTTATTGACGATGAAACACAGAAATTGCATCGGAATTAAATACAAAAGCCACAATGTTGACTTAAGTACAAGAAGACTGACTCTTCGTACTGTCTATGTTTGGAACCATTCCTGAGACACTAGTTATAGATTCCGATGCGTCACTTCAGGTTTACTGTTTCCCTTGGACCTTCTTATTGACGATGAATCACAGAAATTGCATCGGAATTAAATAGAAAAGGCACAATGCCGACTTAAGTAAAGGAAGACTGACTCTTCTTACTGTCTATATTTTGAACCACTCCAGTGACACTAGTTATAGATTCCGATGCTTCATTTCTGATTTACTGTATCCCTTGGACCTTCTTATTGACGATGAAACACTGATATTGCATCGAAATTATGTACTAAAGGCACATTGCCGACTTAAGTACAAAAAGACAGACTCTTCATACTGTCTATGTTTTGAACTATTACTGTGACTCTAGTTATACATTCCGGAGGTTCACTGCAGGTTTACTGTATCCCTTGGACCTACTTATTGACGATGAAACACAGGAATTGCAACGGAATTAAATACAAAAGGCACAATGCCGACTTAAGGACAAGAAGACTGACTCTTCTTACTGACTATGTTTTGACCATTCCTGTGACACTAGTTATAGACTCCGATGCTTGACTACATGTTTACTGTATCCCTATGACCCTCTTATTGACGATGAAACACAGACATTGCATCGGAATTAAATACAAAAGGCACAATGCTGACATTAGTACAAGAAGACTGACTCTTCTTACTGACTATGTTTTGAACCATTCCTGTGACACTAGTTATAGATTCTGATGCATCACTTCAGGTTTGCTGTATCCCTCTGACCTTCATATTGACGATGAATCACAGAAATTGCATCGGAAATAAATAGAAAAGGCACAATGTCGACTTAAGTACAAGAGGACTGACTCTTCTTATTGTCTATGTTTGGAACCATTCCTGTTACACTATATATACATTCCGATGTGTCACTTCAGGTTTACTGTTTCCCTTGGACCTTCTTATTGACGATGAATCACAGAAATTGCATCGGAATTAAATAGAAAAGGCACAATGCCGATTTAATAACAAGCAGACTGACTCTTCTTACTGTCTATAATTTGAACCATTCCAGTGACACTAGTTATAGATTCCGATGCTTCACTTCAGGTTTACTGTTTCCCTTGGACCTTCTTATTGACGATGAAACACAGAAATTGCATCGGAAATAAATAGAAAAGGCACAATGTCGACTTAAGTACAAGAGGACTGACTCTTCTTATTGTCTATGTTTGAACCATTCCTGTGACTCTAGTGATAGATTCCGATGCTTCACTCCAGGTTTACTGTATCCCTTGGACCTTCTTAATGACGATGAAACACAGAAATTGCATCGGAATGAAATAGAAAAGGCACAATGCCGACTTAAGTACCAGAAGACTGACTCTTCTTAATGACTATGTTTGAACCATTCCTGTGACCCTAGTTATATATTCCGGTATTTCACTCCAGGTTTACTGTATCCCTTGGACCTACTTATTGACGATGAAACACAGAAATTGCGTCGGAATTAAATACAAATGGCACAATGCCGACTTAAGGACAAGAAGACTGACTCTTCTTTCTGACTATGTTTTGAACCATTCCTGTGACACTAGTTATAGATTCCGATGCGTCACTTCAGGTATACTGTTTCCCTTGGACCTTCTTATTGACGATGAATCATAGAAATTGCATCGGAATTAAATGGAAAAGTCACAATGCCGTCTTAAGTACAACAAGACTGAATCTTCTTAATGACTATGTTTTGAACCATTCCTGTGACACTAGTTATAGATTCTGATGCGTCACTTCAGGTTTACTGTTTCCCTTGGACCTTCTTATTGACGATGAATCATAGAAATTGCATCGGAATTAAATAGAAAAGGCACAATGCCGACTTAAGTACAAGCAGACTGACCCTTCTTACTGTCTATATTTGGAACCATTCCAGTGACACTAGTTATAGATTCCGATGCTTCACTTCAGGTTTACTGTTTCCCTGGGACCTACTTATTGACGATGAAACACAGAAATTGCATCGGAAATAAATAGAAAAGGCACAATGTCGACTTAAGTACAAGAGGACTGACTCTTCTTACTGTCTATGTTTTGAACCATTCCTGTAACTCTAGTGATAGATTCCGATGCTTCACTCCAGGTTTACTGTATCCCTTGGACCTTCTTATTGACGATGAAACACAGAAATTGCATCGGAATTAAATAGAAAAGGCACAATGCCGACTTAAGCATAAGAAGACTGTCTCTTCTTAATGACTATGACTTGAACCATTCCTGTGACACTAGTTATAGATTCCCATGCTTCTTTTCAGGTTTACTGTATCCCTTGGACCTTCTTATTGACGATGAAACACGGAAATTGCATCGGAATTAAATACAAAAGGCACAATGCCGACTTAAGTACAAGAAGACTGACTCTTCCTACTGTCTATGTTTTGAACCATTCCATTGACACTAGTTATAGATTCCGATGCTTCACTCCAGGTTTACTGTATCCCTTGGACCTTCTTATTGACGATGAAACACTGATATTGCATCGGAATTAAATACAAAATGCACAATGTCGACTTAAGTACAAGAAGACCGACTCTTCTTACTGTCTATGTTTTGAACCATTACTGTGACTATAGTTATAGATTCCGGTGCTTCACTCCAGGTTTACTGTATCCCTTGGACCTTCTTATTGACGATGAAACACAGAAATTGCATCGGTATTAAATACAAAAGGCACAATGCCGACTTAAGTACAAGAAGAGTGACTCTTCGTACTGTCTATGTTTGGAAGCATTCCTGTGACACTAGTTATAGATTCCGATGCGTCACTTCAGGTTTACTGTTTCCCTTGGACCTTCTTATTGACGATGAATCACAGAAATTGCATCGGTATTAAATAGAAAAGACACAATGCCGACTTAAGTACAAGCAGACTGACTCTTCTTACTGTCTATGTTTGAACCAATCCTGTGACACTAGTTGTAGATTCCGTTGCTTCACTTCAGGTTCACTGTATCCCTTGGACCTTCTTATTGACGATGAAACACAGAAATTGCATCGGAATTAAATACAAAAGCCACAATGTTGACTTAAGTACAAGAAGACTGACTCTTCGTACTGTCTATGTTTGGAACCATTCCTGGGACACTAGTTATAGATTCCGATGCGTCACTTCAGGTTTACTGTTTCCCTTGGACCTTCTTATTGACGATGAATCACAGAAATTGCATCGGAATTAAATAGAAAAGGCACAATGCCGACTTAAGTACAAGAAGACTGACTCTTCTTACTGTCTATATTTTGAACCACTCCAGTGACACTAGTTATAGATTCCGATGCTTCATTTCTGATTTACTGTATCCCTTGGACTTTCTTATTGACGATGAAACACTGATATTGCATCGAAATTAAATACAAAAGGCAGATTGCCGACTTAAGTACAAGAAGACAGTCTCTTCATACTGTCTATGTTTTGAACTATTACTGTGACTCTAGTTATACATTCCGGAGGTTCACTGCAGGTTTACTGTATCCCTTGGACCTACTTATTGACGATGAAACACAGGAATTGCAACGGAATTAAATACAAAAGGCACAATGCTGACTTAAGGACAAGAAGAATGACTCTTCTCACTGACTATGTTTTGACCATTCCTGTGACACTAGTTATAGACTCCGATGCTTGACTACATGTTTACTGTATCCCTATGACCCTCTTATTGACGATGAAACACAGAAATTGCATCGGAATTAAATACAAAAGGCACAATGCTGACATTAGTACAAGAAGACTGACTCTTCTTACTGACTATGTTTTGAACCATTCCTGTGACACTAGTTATAGATTCTGATGCATCACTTCAGGTTTGCTGTATCCCTCTGACCTTCATATTGACGATGAATCACAGAAATTGCATCGGAAATAAATAGAAAAGGCACAATGTCGACTTAAGTACAAGAGGACTGACTCTTCTTATTGTCTATGTTTGGAACCATTCCTGTTACACTAGTTATACATTCCGATGTGTCACTTCAGGTTTACTGTTTCCCTTGGACCTTCTTATTGACGATGAATCACAGAAATTGCATCGGAATTAAATAGAAAAGGCACAATGCCGATTTCATAACAAGCAGACTGACTCTTCTTACTGTCTATAATTTGAACCATTCCAGTGACACTACTTATAGATTCCGATGCTTCACTTCAGGTTTACTGTTTCCCTTGGACCTTCTTATTGACGATGAAACACAGAAATTGCATCGGAAATAAATAGAAAAGGCACAATGTCGACTTAAGTACAAGAGGACTGACTCTTCTTATTGTCTATGTTTGAACCATTCCTGTGACTCTAGTGATAGATTCCGATGCTTCACGCCAGGTTTACTGTATCCCTTGGACCTTCTTAATGACGATGAAACACAGAAATTGCATCGGAATGAAATAGAAAAGGCACAATGCCGACTTAAGTACCAGAAGACTGACTCTTCTTACTGACTATGTTTTGAACCATTCCTGTGACACTAGTTATAGATTCCGATGCTTCACTACAGGTTTACTGTGTCCCTCTGACCTTCTTATTGACGATGAAACAGAGAAATTGCATCTGAATTAAATACAGAAGGCACAATGCCGACTTAAGTACAAGAAGACTCACACTTCCTACTGTCTACGTTTTGAACCATTCCTGTGACACTAGTTATGGATTCCGATGCTTCACTTCAGGTTTACTGTATCCCTCTGACCTTATTGCCGATGAAACACAGAAATTGCATCGGAATTAAATACAAAAGGCACAATGCCGACTTAAGGACAAGAGGACTGACTCTTCTTACTGACTATGTTTTGAACCATTCCTGTGACACTAGTTATAGATTCCGATGCTTCACTTCAGGTTTACTGTATCCCTTGGACCTTCTTATTGACGATGAAACACAGAAATTGCATCGGAATTAAATATTAAAGCCACAATGCCGACTTAAGTACAAGATGACTGACACTTCGTACTGTCTATGTTTGGAACCATTCCTGTGACACTAGTTATATATTCCGATGCGTCACTTCAGGTTTACTGTTTCCTTGGACCTTCTTATTGACAATGAATCACAGAAATTGCATCGGAATTAAATACAAAAGGCACAATGCCGACTTAAGTACAAGAAGACTGATTCATCTTACTGTCTGTATTTTGAACCATTCCAGTGACACTAGTTATAGATTCCGATGCTTCACTTCAGGTTTACTGTATCCCTTGGGCCTTCTTATTGACGATGAAAAACTGATATTGCATCGGAATTAAATACAAAAGCACAATGCCGACTTAAGTACAAGAAGACGGAGTCTTCATACTGCCTATGATTTGAACGATTACTGTGACTCTAGTTATAGATTCCGGAGCTTCACTGCAGGTTTACTGTATCCCTTGGACCTACCTATTGACGATGAAACACAGAAATTGCAACGGAATTAAATACAAAAGGCACAATGCCGACTTAAGGACAAGAAGACTGACTCTTCTTACTGACTATGTTTTGAACCATTCCTGTGACCCTAGTTATAGACTCCGATGCTTGACTTCATGTTTACTGTACCCCTATGACCCTCTTATTGACGATGAAACACAGAAATTGGATCGGAATTAAATACAAAAGGCACAATGCCGACTTTAGTACAAGAAGACTGACTCTTCTTACTGTATATGTTTGAACCATTCCTGCTACACTGGTTATAGATTCCGATGCTTCACTTCACGTTTACTGGATCCCTTGTACCTTCTTATTGACGATGAAACACAGAAATTGCATCGGAATTAAATACAGAAGGCAAAATGCCGACTTAAGTATACGAAGACTGACTCTTCTTACTGTCTATGTTTTGAACCATTCCTGTGACACTAGTTATAGATTCCTATGCTACACTCCAGGTTTACTGTATCTCTTGGACCTACTTATTGACGATGAATCACAGAAATTGCATCGGAATTAAAAACGAAAGGCACAATGCCGACTTAAGTACAAGAAGACCGACACATCTTACTGACTATGTTTTGAACCATTCCTGTGACACTAGTTTTGAATTCCGATGCTTCACTTCAGGCTTACTGTATCCCTCTGACCTTCATATTGACGATGAATCACAGAAGTTGCATCGGAATTAAATACAGAAGGCACAATACCGACTTAAGTACAAGAAGACTGACTCTTCCTAATGTCTATGTTTTGAACCATTCCTGTGTACTGGTTATGGATTCCGATGCTTCACTTCAGGTTTACTGTATCCCTCTGACCTTATTGCCGATGAAACACGGAAATTGCATCGGAATTAAGTACAAAAGGCACAATGCCGACTTAAGGACAAGAAGACTGACTCTTCTCACTGACTATGTTATGAACCATTCCTGTGACACTAGTTATAGATTCCGGTGCTTCATCTCAGGTTTACTGTATCCCTCTGACGTTCTTATTGACGATGAAACACACAAATTGCATCGGAATTAAATACAAAAGATACAATGCCGACTTAAGTACAAGAAGACTGAATCTTCGTACTGTCTATGTGTGGAACCATTCCTCTGACACTAGTTATAGATTCCGATGCTTCACTCCAGGTTTACTGTATCCCTTGGACCTTCTTAATGACGATGAAACACAGAAATTGCATCGGAATGAAATAGAAAAGGCACTATGCCGACTTAAGTACCAGAAGACTGACTCTTCTTTCTGACTATGCTTTGAACCATTCCTGTGACACTAGTTATAGATTCCGATGCTTCACTTCAGGTTTAATGTATCCCTTGGGCCTTCGTATTGACGAAGAAACACAGAAATTGCATCGGAATTAAATACAAAAGATGCAATGCCGACTTAAGTACAAGAGGATTGACTCTTCGTACTGTCTATGTGTGGAACCATTCGTGTGACAACAGTTATAGATTCCGATGCTTCACTTCAGGTTTACTGTTTCCCTTGGACCGTCTTATTGACGATGAAACACGGAATTTGCATCGGAATGAAGTACAAATGGCACAATGCCGACTTATGTATGACATGACTGACTCTTCTTACTGTATATGTTTTGAACCATTTCTGTGACACTAGTTATAGCGTCCGATGCTTCACTTCAGGTTTACTGTATCACTTGGACCTTCTTATTGACGATGAATCAAAGAAATTGCATCGGAATTAAATACAAATGCACAATGCTGACTTAAGTACAAGAAGACCGACTCTTCTTACTGTCTATGTTTGAACCATTACTGTGACTCTAGTTATAGATTCCGGTGCTTCACTCCAGGTTTACTGTATCCCTTGGACCTACTTATTGACGAAGAAACACAGAAATTGCGACGGAATTAAATACAAAAGGCACAATGCCGACTTAAGGACAAGAAGACTGACTCTTCTTACTGACTATGTTTTGAACCATTCCTGTGACACTAGTTATAGACTCCGATGCTTGACTTCATGCTTACTGTATCCCTCTGACCCTCTTATTGACGATGAAACACAGAAATTGCATCGGAATTAAATACAAAAGGCACAATGCCGACTTAAGTCAAGAAGACTGACTCTTCTTACTCTCTATGTTTTGAACCAATCCTGTGACACTAGTTGAAGATTCCGATGCTTCACTTCAGGTTCACTGTATCCCTTGGACCTTCTTATTGACGATGAAACACAGAAATTGCATCGGAATTAAATACAAAAGATACAATGCCCACTTAAGTATAAGAAGACTGACACTTCGTAGTGTCTATGTGTGGAACCATTCCTCTGACACTAGTTATAGATTCCGATGCTTCACTTCAGGTTTACTGTTTCCCTTGGACCTTCTTATTGACGATGAAACACAGAAATTGCATCGAAATTAAATCCAAAAGGCACAATGCCGACTTAAGTATGAGATGACTGACTCTTCCTACTGTCTATGTTTTGAACCATTTCTGTGACACTAGTTATGGCGTCCGATGCTTCACTTCAGGTTTACTGTATCCCTTGGACCTTCTTATTGACGATGAATCACAGAAATTGCATCGGAATTAAATACATATGCACAATGCCGACTCAAGGACAAGAAGACTGACTCATCTTACTGACTATGTTTTGAACCATTCCTGTGACACTAGTTGTGGATTCCGATGCTTCACGTCAGGTTTTCTGTATACCTCTGATCCTCTTATTGATGATGAAACTCAGAAATTGCATCGGAATTAAATACAAAAGGCACAATGCCAACTTAAGGACAAGAATACTGACTCTTCTTTCTGACAATGCTTTGAACCATTCCTGTGACACTAGTTATAGATTCCGATGCTTCACTTCAGGTTTAATGTATCCCTTGGCTTTCGTATTGACGATGAAACACAGAAATTGCGTCGGAATTAAATACAAAAGGCACAATGCCGACTTAAGGACAAGAAGACTGACTCTTCTTACTGACTATGTTTTGAACCATTCCTGTGACACTAGTTATAGACTCCGATGCTTGACTTAATGCTCACTGTATCCCTCTGACCCTCTTATTGACGATGAAACACAGAAATGGCATCGGAATTAAATACAAAAGGCACAATGCCGACTTAAGTACAAGAAGACTGACTCTTCTTACTGTCTATGTTTTGAACCAATCCTGTGACACTAGTTGTAGATTCCGATGCTTCACTTCAGGTTCACTGTATCCCTTGGACCTTCTTATTGACGATGAAACACAGAAATTGCATCGGAATTAAATACAAAAGCCACAATGCCGACTTAAGTTCAAGAAGACTGACTCTTCGTACTGTCTATGTTTTGAACCATTCCTGTGACACTAGTTATAGATTCCGACGCTTCACTTCAGGTTTACTGTATCCCTTGTACCTTATTATTGACGATGAAACACAGAAATTGCATCGGAATTAAATACAAATAGCAAAATGCCGACTTAAGTATACGAAGACTGACCCTTGTTACTGTCTATGTTTTGAACCATTCCTGTGACACTAGTTATAGATTCCTATGCTACACTCCAGGTTTACTGTATCCCTTGGACCTTCTTATTGACGATGAAGCACAGAAATTGCATCGGAATTAAAAACGATGGGCACTATGCCGACTTAAGTACAAGAAGACTGACTCTTCTTCCTGACTATGTTTTGAACCATTCCTGTGACACTAGTTATGGATTCCGATGCTTCACCTCAGGTTTACTGTATCCCTCTGACCTTCTTATTGACGATGAAACACAGAAATTGCATCGGAATTAAATAGAAAAGGCACAATGCCGACTTAAGTACAAGAAGACTGACTCTTCGTACTGTCTATGTTTGAACCATTACTGTGACTCTAGTTATAGATTCCGGTGCTTCACTCCAGGTTTACTGTATCCCTTGGACCTACTTATTGATGAGGAAACACAGAAATTGCAACGGAATTAAATACAAAAGGCACAATGCCGGCTTAAGGACAAGAAGACTGACTCTTCTTACTGACTATGTTTTGAACCATTCCTGTGACACTAGTTGTAGACTCCAATGCTTGACTTCATGTTTACTGTATCCCTATGACCCTCTTATTGACGATGAAACACAGAAATTGCATCGGAATTAAATACAAAAGGCACAATGCCGACTTTAGTACAAGAAGACTGACTCTTCTTACTGTATATGTTTGAACCATTCCTGCTACACTGGTTATAGATTCCGATGCTTCACTTCAGGTTTACCTTATCCCTCTGACCTTCTTATTGACGGTGAAACACAGAAATTGCATCGGAATTAAATACGAATGGCACAATGCCAACATAAGTACAAGAAGACTGACTCTTCTTACTGACTATGTTTTGAACCATTCCTGTGACACTAGTTATAGATTCCGATGCTTCACATCAGGTTTACTGTATCCCTCTGACCTTTTTAGTGACGATGAAACACAGAAAATTGCATCGGAATTAAATAGGAAAGGCACAATGCCGACTTAAGTACAAGAAGACTGACTCTTCTTACTGTCTATGTTTTGAACCAGTCCTGTGACACTAGTTGTAGATTCCGATGCTTCACTTGAGGTTTACTGTATCCCTTGGACCTTCTCATTGACGATGAAACACAGAAATTGCATCGGAATTAAATACAAAAGGCACAATGCCGACTTAAGTACAAGAACACTGATTCTTCCTACTGGCTATGATTTGAAACATTCCTGTGAAACTAGTTATAGATTCCGACGCTTCACTTCAGGTTTACTGTATCCCTTGTACCTTCTTATTGACAAAGAAACACAGAAATTGCATCGGAATTAAATACAAAAGGCAAAATGCCGACTTAAGTATACGAAGACTGACTCTTCCTACTGTCTATGTTTTGAACCATTCCTGTGACACTAGTTACAGATTCCTATGCTACACTCCAGGTTTACTGTATCCCTTGGACCTTCTTATTGACGATGAAATACAGAAATTGCATCGGAATTAAATAGAAAAGGCACAATGCCGACTTAAGTACAAGAAGACTGACTCTTCTAACTGTCTATGTTTTGAACCTTTCCTGTGACACTTGTTATAGATTCCGATGCTTCACTCCAGGTTTACTGTATCCCTTGGATCTTCTTATTGACGATGAAACACAGAAATTGCATCGGAATTAAATACAAAATTCACAATGCCGACTTAAGTACAAAAAGGCTGACTCTTCTTACTGATTATAGTTTGAACCATTCCTGTGACACTAGTTATAGATTCCGATGCTTTACGTCAAGTTTACTGTAATCCTTGGAACTTCTTATTGACGATGAAACACAGAAATTGCATCGGAATTAAATACAAAAGGCACAATGCCGACTTATGTACAAGAAGACTGGTTCTTCCAACTGCCTATGTTTTGAACCATTCCTGTGACACTAGTTGTGGATTCCGGTGCTTCACTTCAGGTTTACTGTATCCCACTGACCTTCTTATTGACGATGAAACACAGAAATTGCATCGGAAATAAATAGAAAAGGGACAATGTCGACTTAAGTACAAGAGGACTTACTCTTCTTCCTGTCTATGTTTTGAACCATTCCTGTGACTCTAGTGATAGATACCGATGCTTCACTCCAGGTTTACTATATCCCTTGGACCTTCTTATTGACGATGAAACACAGAAATTGCATCGGAATTAAATAGAAAAGGCATAATGCCGACTTAAGTACAAGAAGACTGACTCTTCTTACTGACTATGTTTTGAACCATTCCTGTGACACTAGTTTTGGATTCCGATGCTTCACTTGAGGTTTACTGAATCCCTCTGACCTTCATATCGACGATAAAACACAGAAATTGCATCAGAATCAAATACAGAAGGCACAATGCCGACTTCAGTACAAGAAGACTGACTCTTCTTGCTGTCTATATTTTGAACCATTCCAGTGACACTAGTTATAGATTCCGATGCTTCACTTCAGGTTTACTGTATCCCATGGACCTTCTTATTGACGATGAAACACTGATATTGCATCGGAATTAAATACACAAGGCACAATGCCGAGGTAAGTACAAGAAGACGGACTCTTCATACTGTCTATGTTTTGAACGATTACTGTGACTCTAGTTATAGATTCCTGAGCTTCACTGCTGGATTACTGTATCCCTTGGACCTACTTATTGATGATGAAACACAGAAATTGCAACGGAATTAAATACAAAAGGCACAATGCCGACTTAAGGACAAGAAGACTGACTCTTCTTACTGACTATGTTTTGAACCATTCCTGTGACACTAGTTGTAGACTCCGATGCTTGACTTCATGTTTACTGTATCCCTATGACCCTCTTATTGACGATGAAACACAGAAATGGCATCGGAATTAAATACAAAAGGCACAATGCCGACTTTAGTACAAGAAGACTGACTCTTCTTACTGTATACGTTTGAACCATTCCTGCTACACTGGTTATAGATTCCGATGCTTCACTTCAGGTTTACCTTATCCCTCTGACCTTCTTATTGACGGTGAAACACAGAAATAGCATCGGAATTAAATACGAAAGGCACAATGCCAACTTAAGTACAAGAAGACTGACTCTTCTTACTGACTATGTTTTGAACCATTCCTGTGACACTAGTTATAGATTCCGATGCTTCACATCAGGTTTACTGTATCCCTCTGACCTTTTTAGTGACGATGAAACACAGATAATTGCATCGGAATTAAATAGAAAAGGCACAATGCCGACTTAAGTACAAGAAGACTGACTCTTCTTACTGTCTATGTTTTGAACCACTCCTGTGACACTAGTTGTAGATTCCGATGCTTCACTTGAGGTTTACTGTATCCCTTGGACCTTCTCATTGACGATGAAACACAGAAATTGCATCGGAATTAAATACAAAAGGCACAATGCCGACTTAAGTACAAGAACACTGATTCTTCCTACTGGCTATGATTTGAAACATTCCTGTGAAACTAGTTATAGATTCCGACGCTTCACTTCAGGTTTACTGTATCCCTTGTACCTTCTTATTGACGATGAAACACAGAAATTGCATCGGAATTAAATACAAAAGGCAAAATGCCGACTTAAGTATACGAAGACTGACTCTTCCTACTGTCTATGTTTTGAACCATTCCTGTGACACTAGTTACAGATTCCTATGCTACACTCCAGGTTTACTGTATCCCTTGGACCTTCTTATTGACGATGAAATACAGAATTGCATCGGAATTAAATAGAAAAAGCACAATGCCGACTTAAGTACAAGAAGACTGACTCTTCTAACTGTCTATGCTTTGAACCTTTCCTGTGACACTTGTTATAGATTCCGATGCTTCACTCCAGGTTTACTGTATCCCTTGGATCTTGTTATTGACGATGAAACACAGAAATTGCATCGGAATTAAATACAAAAGGCACAATGCCGACTTTAGTACAAAAAGGCTGACTCTTCTTACTGATTATAGTTGGAACCATTCCTGTGACACTAGTTATAGATTCCGATGCTTAACGTCAAGTTTACTGTATACCTTGGAACTTCTTATTGACGATGAAACACGGAAATTGCATCGGAATTAAGTACAAATGGCACAATGCCGACTTATGTATGACATGACTGACTCTTCTTACTGTATATGTTTTGAACCATTTCTGTGACACTAGTTATAGCGTCCGATGCTTCACTTCAGGTTTACTGTATCACTTGGACCTTCTTATTGACGATGAATCAAAGAAATTGCATCGGAATTAAATACAAATGCACAATGCTGACTGAAGGACAAGAAGACTGACTCTTCTTACTGACTATGTTTTGAACAATTCCTGTGACACTAGTTATAGATTCCGATGGTTCACTTCAGGTTTACTGTATACCTCTGACCTTCTTATTGACAATGAAACACAGAAATTGCTTCGGAATTAAATACAAAAGACACAATGCCGACTTAAGTACAAGAAGACTGACTCTTCGTACTGTCTATGTTTGGAACCATTCCTGTGACACTAGTTATAGATTCCGATGCGTCACTTCAGGTTTACTGTATCCCATGGACCTTCTTATTGACAATGAAACACTGATATTGCATCGGAATTAAATACAAAAGGCACAATGCCGACTTAAGTACAAGAAGACCGACTCTTCTTACTGTCTATGTTTGAACCATTACTGTGACTCTAGTTATAGATTCCGGTGCTTCACTCCAGGTTTACTGTATCCCTTGGACCTACTTATTGACGAAAAAACACAGAAATTGCGTCGGAATTAAATACAAAAGGCACAATGCCGACTTAAGGACAAGAAGACTGACTCTTCTTACTGACTATGTTTTGAACCATTCCTGTGACACTAGTTATAGACTCCGATGCTTGACTTAATGCTCACTGTATCCCTCTGACCCACTTATTGACGATGAAACACAGAAATGGCATCGGAATTAAATACAAAAGGCACAATGCCGACTTAAGTACAAGAAGACTGACTCTTCTTACTGTCTATGTTTTGAACCAATCCTGTGACACTAGTTGTAGATTCCGATGCTTCACTTCAGGTTCACTGTATCCCTTGGACCTTCTTATTGACGATGAAACACAGAAATTGCATCGGAATTAAATACAAAAGCCACAATGCCGACTTAAGTTCAAGAAGACTGACTCTTCGTACTGTCTATGTTTTGAACCATTCCTGTGACACTAGTTATAGATTCCGACGCTTCACTTCAGGTTTACTGTATCCCTTGTACCTTATTATTGACGATGAAACACAGAAATTGCATCGGAATTAAATACAAATAGCAAAATGCCGACTTAAGTATACGAAGACTGACCCTTGTTACTGTCTATGTTTTGAACCATTCCTGTGACACTAGTTATAGATTCCTATGCTACACTCCAGGTTTACTGTATCCCTTGGACCTTCTTATTGACGATGAAGCACAGAAATTGCATCGGAATTAAAAACGATGGGCACTATGCCGACTTAAGTACAAGAAGACTGACTCCTCTTCCTGACTATGTTTTGAACCATTCCTGTGACACTAGTTATGGATTCCGATGCTTCACCTCAGGTTTACTGTATCCCTCTGACCTTCTTATTGACGATGAAACACAGAAATTGCATCGGAATTAAATAG
The DNA here is from genome assembly GCF_023864345.2 of Schistocerca serialis cubense. NCBI lineage: Eukaryota > Metazoa > Arthropoda > Insecta > Orthoptera > Acrididae > Schistocerca > Schistocerca serialis. The sequence continues at coordinate 7,811,600 of NW_026047592.1, forward strand.
AAAAGGCACAATGCCGACTTAAGTACAAGAAGACTGACTCTTCGTACTGTCTATGTTTGAACCATTACTGTGACTCTAGTTATAGATTCCGGTGCTTCACTCCAGGTTTACTGTATCCCTTGGACCTACTTATTGATGAGGAAACACAGAAATTGCAACGGAATTAAATACAAAAGGCACAATGCCGGCTTAAGGACAAGAAGACTGACTCTTCTTACTGACTATGTTTTGAACCATTCCTGTGACACTAGTTGTAGACTCCAATGCTTGACTTCATGTTTACTGTATCCCTATGACCCTCTTATTGACGATGAAACACAGAAATTGCATCGGAATTAAATACAAAAGGCACAATGCCGACTTTAGTACAAGAAGACTGACTCTTCTTACTGTATATGTTTGAACCATTCCTGCTACACTGGTTATAGATTCCGATGCTTCACTTCAGGTTTACCTTATCCCTCTGACCTTCTTATTGACGGTGAAACACAGAAATTGCATCGGAATTAAATACGAAAGGCACAATGCCAACATAAGTACAAGAAGACTGACTCTTCTTACTGACTATGTTTTGAACCATTCCTGTGACACTAGTTATAGATTCCGATGCTTCACATCAGGTTTACTGTATCCCTCTGACCTTTTTAGTGACGATGAAACACAGAAAATTGCATCGGAATTAAATAGAAAAGGCACAATGCCGACTTAAGTACAAGAAGACTGACTCTTCTTACTGTCTATGTTTTGAACCAGTCCTGTGACACTAGTTGTAGATTCCGATGCTTCACTTGAGGTTTACTGTATCCCTTGGACCTTCTCATTCACGATGAAACACAGAAATTGCATCGGAATTAAATACAAAAGGCACAATGCCGACTTAAGTACAAGAACACTGATTCTTCCTACTGGCTATGATTTGAAACATTCCTGTGAAACTAGTTATAGATTCCGACGCTTCACTTCAGGTTTACTGTATCCCTTGTACCTTCTTATTGACAATGAAACACAGAAATTGCATCGGAATTAAATACAAAAGGCAAAATGCCGACTTAAGTATACGAAGACTGACTCTTCCTACTGTCTATGTTTTGAACCATTCCTGTGACACTAGTTACAGATTCCTATGCTACACTCCAGGTTTACTGTATCCCTTGGACCTTCTTATTGACGATGAAATACAGAAATTGCATCGGAATTAAATAGAAAAGGCACAATGCCGACTTAAGTACAAGAAGACTGACTCTTCTAACTGTCTATGTTTTGAACCTTTCCTGTGACACTTGTTATAGATTCCGATGCTTCACTCCAGGTTTACTGTATCCCTTGGATCTTCTTATTGACGATGAAACACAGAAATTGCATCGGAATTAAATACAAAATTCACAATGCCGACTTAAGTACAAAAAGGCTGACTCTTCTTACTGATTATAGTTTGAACCATTCCTGTGACACTAGTTATAGATTCCGATGCTTTACGTCAAGTTTACTGTAATCCTTGGAACTTCTTATTGACGATGAAACACAGAAATTGCATCGGAATTAAATACAAAAGGCACAATGCCGACTTATGTACAAGAAGACTGGTTCTTCCAACTGCCTATGTTTTGAACCATTCCTGTGACACTAGTTGTGGATTCCGGTGCTTCACTTCAGGTTTACTGTATCCCACTGACCTTCTTATTGACGATGAAACACAGAAATTGCATCGGAAATAAATAGAAAAGGGACAATGTCGACTTAAGTACAAGAGGACTTACTCTTCTTCCTGTCTATGTTTTGAACCATTCCTGTGACTCTAGTGATAGATACCGATGCTTCACTCCAGGTTTACTATATCCCTTGGACCTTCTTATTGACGATGAAACACAGAAATTGCATCGGAATTAAATAGAAAAGGCATAATGCCGACTTAAGTACAAGAAGACTGACTCTTCTTACTGACTATGTTTTGAACCATTCCTGTGACACTAGTTTTGGATTCCGATGCTTCACTTGAGGTTTACTGAATCCCTCTGACCTTCATATCGACGATAAAACACAGAAATTGCATCAGAATCAAATACAGAAGGCACAATGCCGACTTCAGTACAAGAAGACTGACTCTTCTTGCTGTCTATATTTTGAACCATTCCAGTGACACTAGTTATAGATTCCGATGCTTCACTTCAGGTTTACTGTATCCCATGGACCTTCTTATTGACGATGAAACACTGATATTGCATCGGAATTAAATACACAAGGCACAATGCCGAGGTAAGTACAAGAAGACGGACTCTTCATACTGTCTATGTTTTGAACGATTACTGTGACTCTAGTTATAGATTCCTGAGCTTCACTGCTGGATTACTGTATCCCTTGGACCTACTTATTGATGATGAAACACAGAAATTGCAACGGAATTAAATACAAAAGGCACAATGCCGACTTAAGGACAAGAAGACTGACTCTTCTTACTGACTATGTTTTGAACCATTCCTGTGACACTAGTTGTAGACTCCGATGCTTGACTTCATGTTTACTGTATCCCTATGACCCTCTTATTGACGATGAAACACAGAAATGGCATCGGAATTAAATACAAAAGGCACAATGCCGACTTTAGTACAAGAAGACTGACTCTTCTTACTGTATACGTTTGAACCATTCCTGCTACACTGGTTATAGATTCCGATGCTTCACTTCAGGTTTACCTTATCCCTCTGACCTTCTTATTGACGGTGAAACACAGAAATAGCATCGGAATTAAATACGAAAGGCACAATGCCAACTTAAGTACAAGAAGACTGACTCTTCTTACTGACTATGTTTTGAACCATTCCTGTGACACTAGTTATAGATTCCGATGCTTCACATCAGGTTTACTGTATCCCTCTGACCTTTTTAGTGACGATGAAACACAGATAATTGCATCGGAATTAAATAGAAAAGGCACAATGCCGACTTAAGTACAAGAAGACTGACTCTTCTTACTGTCTATGTTTTGAACCACTCCTGTGACACTAGTTGTAGATTCCGATGCTTCACTTGAGGTTTACTGTATCCCTTGGACCTTCTCATTGACGATGAAACACAGAAATTGCATCGGAATTAAATACAAAAGGCACAATGCCGACTTAAGTACAAGAACACTGATTCTTCCTACTGGCTATGATTTGAAACATTCCTGTGAAACTAGTTATAGATTCCGACGCTTCACTTCAGGTTTACTGTATCCCTTGTACCTTCTTATTGACGATGAAACACAGAAATTGCATCGGAATTAAATACAAAAGGCAAAATGCCGACTTAAGTATACGAAGACTGACTCTTCCTACTGTCTATGTTTTGAACCATTCCTGTGACACTAGTTACAGATTCCTATGCTACACTCCAGGTTTACTGTATCCCTTGGACCTTCTTATTGACGATGAAATACAGAATTGCATCGGAATTAAATAGAAAAAGCACAATGCCGACTTAAGTACAAGAGGACTAACTCTTCTAACTGTCTATGCTTTGAACCTTTCCTGTGACACTTGTTATAGATTCCGATGCTTCACTCCAGGTTAACTGTATCCCTTGGATCTTGTTATTGACGATGAAACACAGAAATTGCATCGGAATTAAATACAAAAGGCACAATGCCGACTTTAGTACAAAAAGGCTGACTCTTCTTACTGATTATAGTTGGAACCATTCCTGTGACACTAGTTATAGATTCCGATGCTTAACGTCAAGTTTACTGTATACCTTGGAACTTCTTATTGACGATGAAACACAGAACTTGCATCGGAATTAATTACGAAGGGCACTATGCCGACTTAAGTACAAGAAGACTGACTCTTCTTCCTGACTATGTTTAGAACCATTCCTGTGACACTAGTTGTAGATTCCGATGCTGCACCTCAGGTTTACTGTATCCCTCTGACCTTCTTATTGACGATGAAACACAGAAATTGCATCGGAATTAAATAGAAAAGGCAAAATGCCGACTTAAGTACACGAAGACTGACTCTTCTTCCTGTCTATGTTTTGAACCATTCCTGTGACACTAGTTATAGATTCCGATGCTTCACTTCACGTTTATTGTATCCCTCTGACCTTCTTATTGACGATGAAACACAGAAAATGCATCGGAAATAAATAGAAAAGGCAGAATGTCGACTTAAGGACAAGAGGACTGACTCTTCATACTGTCAATGATTTGAACCATTCCTGTGACTCTAGTGATAGATTCCGATGCTTCACTCCAGGTTTACTGTATCTCTTGGACCTTCTTATTGTCGATGAAACACAGAAATTGAATCGGAATTAAATACAAAAGGCACAATGCCGACTTAAGTACAAGAAGACTGACTCTTCTTACTGACTATGTTTTGAACCATTCCTGTGTCACTAGTTATAGATTCCGATGCTTCACTTCAGGTTTGCTGTATACGTTGGACCTTCTTATTGACGATGAAACACAGAAATTGCATCGGAATTAAATACAAACGGCACAATGCAGACTTTTGTACGAGAAGACTGACTCTTCTTACTGTATATGTTTGAACCATTCCTGCTACACTGGTTATTGATTCAGATGCTTCACTTCAGGTTTACTGCAACCCTCTGACGCTCTTATTGACGGTGAAACACCAAAATTGCATCGGAATTAAATACGAAAGGCACAATGCCGATTTAAGTACAAGAAGACTGACTCTTCTTACTGACTATGATTTGAACCATTCCTGTGACACTAGTTATAGATTCCGATGCTCACTTCAGGTATACTGTATCCCTCTGACCTTCTTAGTAACGATGAAACACAGAAATTGCATCGGAATTAAATACAAACGGCACAATGCAGACTTTTGTACGAGAAGACTGACTCTTCTTACTGTATATGTTTGAACCATTCCTGCTACACTGGTTATTGATTCAGATGCTTCACTTCAGGTTTACTGCAACCCTCTGACGCTCTTATTGACGGTGAAACACCAAAATTGCATCGGAATTAAATACGAAAGGCACAATGCCGATTTAAGTACAAGAAGACTGACTCTTCTTACTGACTATGTTTTGAACCATTCCTGTGACACTAGTTATAGATTCCGATGCTCACTTCAGGTATACTGTATCCCTCTGACCTTCTTAGTAACGATGAAACACAGAAATTGCATCGGAATTAAATGGAAAAGGCACAATGCCGACTTAAGTACAAGAATACTGACTCTTCCTACTGGCTATGTTTTGAACGATTCCTGTGACACTAGTTATAGATTCCGACGCTTCACTTCAGGATTACTGTATCAGTTGTACCTTCTTATTGACGATGAAACACAGAAATTGAATCGGAATTAAATACAAAAGGCAAAATGCCGACTTTAATATAGGAAGACTGACTCTTCTTACCGTCTATGTTTTGAACCATTCCTGTGACACTAGTTATAGACTCCGATGCTTGACTTCATGTTTACTGTATCCCTTGGATCTTCTACTTGACGATGAAACACTGAAATTGCATCAGAATTAAATACAAAAGGCAAAATGCCGACTTAAGTACAAGAAGACTGACTCTTCTTACTGTCTATGTTTTGAACTATTCCTGTGACACTAGTTATAGATTCCGACGCTTCACTTCAGGTTTACTGTTTCCCTTGGACCTTCTTATTGACGATGAATCACAGAAATTGCAACGGAATTAAATAGAAAAGGCACAATGCCGACTTAAGTACAAGAAGACTGACTCTTCTTACTGTCTATGTTTTGAACCATTCCTGTGACAATAGTTATAGATACCGATGCTTCACTTCAGGTTTACTGTATCCCTTGGACCTTCTTATTGATGATGAAACACATAAATTGCATCGGAATTAAATACAAAAAGCAAAATGCCGACTTAAGTATACGAAGACTGACTCTTCCTACAGTCTATGTTTTGAATCATTCCTGTGACACTAGTTATAGATTCCTATGCTACACTCCAGGATTACTGTATCCCTTGGACCTTCTTATTGACGATGAAACACAGAAATTGCATCGGACATAAATACGAAGGTCACTATGCCGACTTAAGTACCAAAAGACTGACTCTTCTTCCTGACTATGTTTTGAACCATTCCTGTGACACTAGTTATAGATTCCGATGCTGCACCTCAGGGTTACTGTATCCCTCTGACCTTCTTATTGACGATGAAACACAGAAATTGCATCGGAATTAAATGGAAAAGGCACAATGCCGACCTAAGTACAGGAAGACTGACTCTTCTTACTGTCTATGTTTTGAACCTTTCCTGTGACACATGTTATAGATTCCGATGCTTCACTCCATTTTTACTGTATCCCTTTGATCTTCTTATTGACGATGAAACACAGAAATTGCATCGGAATTAAATAGAAAAGGCACAATGCCGACTTAAGTACAAAAAGACTGATTCTTCTTACTGAATATGTTATGAACCATTCCTGTGATACTAGTTATAGATTCTGATGCTTCACTTCAGGTTTGCTGTATACCTTGGACCTTCTTATTGACGATGAAACACAGAAATTGCATCGGAATTAAATACAAAAGGCACAATGCCGACTTACGTACAAGAAGACTGACTCTTCCTACTGTCTATGTTTTTAACCATTCCTGTGACACTACTTTTGGATTCTGATGCTTCACTTCAGGTTTACTGTATCCCTCTGACCTTCATATTGACGATGAAACACAGAAATTGCATCGGAATTAAATACAGAAGGCACAATGCCGACTTAAGTACAAGAAGACTGACTCTTCGTACTGTCTATGTTTGGAACCATTCCTGTGACACTAGTTATAGATTCCGAACGTCACTTCAGGGTTACTGTTTCCCTTGGACCTTCTTATTGACGATGAATCACAGAAATTGCATCGGAATTAAATAGAAAAGGCACAATGCCGACTTAAGTACAAGAAGACTGACTCTTCTTACTGTCTATATTTTGAGCCATTCCAGTGACACTAGTTATAAATTCCGATGCTTCACTTCAGGTTTACTGTATCCCTTTGACCTACTTATTGACGATGAAACACTGATATTGCATCGGAATTAAATACAAAAGGCACAATGCCGACTTAAGTACAAGAAGACCGACTCTTCTTACTGTCTATGTTTTGAACCATTACTGTGACTCTAGTTATAGATTCCGGTGCTTCACTCCAGGTTTACTGTATCCGTTGGACCTACTTAATGACGAAGAAACACAGAAATTGCATCGGAATTTAATACAAAAGGCACAATGCCGACTTAAGGACAAGAAGACTGACTCTTCTTACTGACTATGCTTTGAAGCATTCATGTGACACAAGTTATAGATTCCGATGCTTCACCTCAGGTTTACTGTATCCCTCTGACCTTCTTATTGACGATGAAACACAGAAATTGCATCGGAATTAAGTAGAAAAGGCACAATGTCGACTTAAGTACAAGAGGACTGACTCTTCTTACTGTCTATGTTTTGAACCATTCCTGTGACTCTAGTGATAGATTACGATGCTTCACTCCAGGTTTACTGTATCCCTTGGACCTTGTTATTGACGATGAAACACAGAAATTGCTTCGGAATTAATTAGAAAAGGCACAATGCCGACTTAAGTACAAGAAGACTGACTCTTCTTACTGACTATGTTTTGAACTATTCCTGTGACACTAGTTATAGATTCCGTTGCTTCACTTCAGGTTTGCTGTATACCTTGGATCTTCTTATTGACGATGAAACACAGTAATTGCATCGCAATTAAATACAAAAGGCACAATGCCGACTTACGTACAAGAAGACTGACTCTTCCTACTGTCTATGTTTTGAACCGTTCCTGTGACACTAGTTTTGGATTCCGATCCTTCACTTCAGGTTTACTGTATCCCTCTGACCTTCTTATTGACGATGAAACACAGAAATTGCATCGGAATTAAATACAAAAGGCACAATGCCGACTTAAGTACAAGAAGACTGAGTCTTCCTACTGTCTATGTTTTGAACCATGCTTGTGGCACTAGTTATAGATTCCGATGCTTCACTTCAGGTTTACTGTATCCCTCTGACGTTATTGCCTTTGAAACACAGAAATTGCATCGGAATTAAATACAAAAGGCACAATGCCAACTTAAGGACAAGAAGACTGACTCTTCTTACTGACTATGTTTTGAAGTATTTCTGTGACACTAGTTATAGAGTCCGATGCTTCACTTCAGGTTTACTGTATCCCTTGGACCTTCTTATTGACGATGAAACACAGAAATTGCATCGGAATTAAATACAAAAGGCACAATGCCGACTTAAGAACAAGAAGACTGGCTCTTCTTACTGTCTATATTTTGAACTATTCCAGTGACACTAGTTATAGATTCCGATGCTTCACTTCATGTTTCCTGTATCCCTTGGACCTTCTTATTGACGATGAAACACAGAAATTGCTTCGGAATTAAATAGAAAAGGCACAATGCCGACTTAAGTACAAGAAGACTGACTCTTCTTACTGACTATGTTTTGAACCATTCCTGTGACACTAGTTATAGATTCCGATGCTTCACTTCAGGTTTGCTGTATATCTTGGACCTTCTTATTGACGATGAAACACAGAAATTGCATCGGAATTAAATACAAAAGGCGCAATGCCGACTTACGTACCAGAAGACCGACTCTTCCTACTGTCTATGATTTGAACCGTTCCTGTGACACTAGTTTTGGATTACGATCCCTCACTTCAGGTTTACTGTATCCCTCTGACCTTCTTATTGACGATGAAACACAGGAATTGCATCGGAATTAAATACAAAAGGCACAATGCCGACTTAAGTACAAGAAGACTGACTCTTCCTACTGTCTATGTTTTGAACCATTCTTGTGACACTAGTTATAGATTCCGATGCTTCACTTCATGTTTCCTGTATCCCTTGGACCTTCTTATTGACGATGAAACACAGAATTTGCATCGGAATTAAATACAAAAGGCACAATGCCAACTTAAGTACAAGAAGACCTACTCCTCTTACTGTCTATGATTTGATCCATTACTGTGACTCTAGTTATAGATTCCCGTGCTTCACTCCAGGTTCACTGTATCCCTTGGACCTACATTTTGACGATGATATACAGAAATTGCATCGGAAATAAATACAAAAGGCACAATGGCGACTTAAGGACAAGAAGACTGAATCTTCTTACTGACTATGTTTTGAACCATTCCTGTGACACTAGTTATAGATTCCGATGCTTCACGTCATGTTTACTGTATCTCTCTCTGACTCTCTTATTGACGATGAAACACAGAAATTGCATCGGAATTAAATACAAAATTCACAATGCCGACTTAAGTACAAGAAGACGGTCTCTTCTTACTGACTATGATTTGAACCTTTCCTGTGACACTAGTTATAGATTCCGATGCTTCACTTCAGGTTTACTGTATCCCTCTGACCTTCTTATTGACGATGAAACACAGAAATTGCATCGGAATTAAATAGAAAAGGCACAATGCCGACTTAAGTACAAGAAGATTGACTCTTCTTACTGTCTATGGTTTGAACCAATCCTGTGACACTAGTTGTAGATTCCGATGCTTCACTTCAGGTTTACTGTATCCCTTGGACCTACTTATTGACGATGAAACACAGAAATTGCATCGGAATTCAATACAAAATGCACAATGCCGACTTAAGTACAAGAACACTGACTCTTCCTACTGTCTATGTTTTGAACCATTCCTGTGGCACAAGTTATAGATTCCGACGCTTCACTTCAGGTTAACTGTATCCCATGTACCTTCTTATTGACGATGAAACACAGAAATTGCATCGGAATTAAATACAAAAGCCACAATGCCGACTTAAGGACAAGAAGACTGAATCTTCCTACTGGCTATGATTTGAACCATTCCTGTGACACTAGTTATAGATTCCGACGCTTCACTTCAGGTTTACTGTATCCCTTGTACCTTCTTATTGACGATGAAACACAGAAATTGCATCGGAATTAAATACAAAAAGCAAAATGCCGACTTAAGTATACGAAGACTGACTCTTCCTACAGTCTATGTTTTGAATCATTCCTGTGACACTAGTTATAGATTCCTATGCTACACTCCAGGATTACTGTATCCCTTGGACCTTCTTATTGACGATGAAACACAGAAATTGCATCGGAAATAAATACGAAGGTCACTATGCCGACTTAAGTACCAAAAGACTGACTCTTCTTCCTGACTATTTTTGAACCATTCCTGTGACACTAGTTACAGATTCCGATGCTGCACCTCAGGGTTACTGTATCCCTCTGACCTTCTTATTGACGATGAAACACAGAAATTGCATCGGAATTAAATGGAAAAGGCACAATGCCGACCTAAGTACAAGAAGACTGACTCTTCGTACTGTCTATGTTTGGAACCATTCCTGTGACACTAGTTATAGATTCCGAACGTCACTTCAGGTTTACTGTTTCCCTTGGACCTTCTTATTGACGATGAATCACAGAAATTGCATCGGAATTAAATTGAAAAGGCACAATGCCGACTTAAGTACAAGAAGACTGACTCTTCTTACTGTCTATATTTTGAGCCATTCCAGTGACACTAGTTATAAATTCCGATGCTTCACTTCAGGTTTACTGTATCCCTTGGACCTACTTATTGACGATGAAACACTGATATTGCATCGGAATTAAATACAAAAAGCACAATGCCGACTTAAGTACATGAAGACCGACTCTTCTTACTGTCTATGTTTTGAACCATTACTGTGACTCTAGTTATAGATTCCGGTGCTTCACTCCAGGTTTACTGTATCCGTTGGACCTACTTATTGACGAAGAAACACAGAAATTGCATCGGAATTTAATACAAAAGGCACAATGCCGACTTAAGGACAAGAAGACTGACTCTTCTTACTGACTATGTTTTGAACCATTCATGTGACACAAGTTATAGATTCCGATGCTTCACCTCAGGTTTACTGTATCCCTCTGACCTTCTTATTGACGATGATACACAGAAATTGCATCGGAATTAAGTAGAAAAGGCACAATGTCGACTTAAGTACAAGAGGACTGACTCTTCTTACTGTCTATGTTTTGAACCATTCCTGTGACTCTAGTGATAGATTCCGATGCTTCACTCCAGGTTTACTGTATCCCTTGGACCTTGTTATTGACGATGAAACACAGAAATTGCTTCGGAATTAAATAGAAAAGGCACAATGCCGACTTAATTACAAGAAGACTGACTCTTCTTACTGACTATGTTTTGAACTATTCCTGTGACACTAGTTATAGATTCCGTTCCTTCACTTCAGGTTTGCTGTATACCTTGGATCTTCTTATTGACGATGAAACACAGTAATTGCATCGCAATTAAATACAAAAGGCACAATGCCGACTTACGTACAAGAAGACTGACTCTTCCTACTGTCTATGTTTTGAACCGTTCCTGTGACACTAGTTTTGGATTCCGATCCTTCACTTCAGGTTTACTGTATCCCTCTGACCTTCTTATTGACGATGAAACACAGAAATTGCATCGGAATTAAATACAAAAGGCACAATGCCGACTTAAGTACAAGAAGACTGAGTCTTCCTACTGTCTATGTTTTGAACCATGCTTGTGGCACTAGTTATAGATTCCGATGCTTCACTTCAGGTTTACTGTATCCCTCTGACGTTATTGCCTTTGAAACACAGAAATTGCATCGGAATTAAATACAAAAGGCACAATGCCAACTTAAGGACAAGAAGACTGACTCTTCTTACTGACTATGTTTTGAAGTATTTCTGTGACACTAGTTATAGAGTCCGATGCTTCACTTCAGGTTTACTGTATCCCTTGGACCTTCTTATTGACGATGAAACACAGAAATTGCATCGGAATTAAATACAAAAGGCACAATGCCGACTTAAGAACAAGAAGACTGGCTCTTCTTACTGTCTATATTTTGAACTATTCCAGTGACACTAGTTATAGATTCCGATGCTTCACTTCATGTTTCCTGTATCCCTTGGACCTTCTTATTGACGATGAAACACAGAAATTGCTTCGGAATTAAATAGAAAAGGCACAATGCCGACTTAAGTACAAGAAGACTGACTCTTCTTACTGACTATGTTTTGAACCATTCCTGTGACACTAGTTATAGATTCCGATGCTTCACTTCAGGTTTGCTGTATATCTTGGACCTTCTTATTGACGATGAAACACAGAAATTGCATCGGAATTAAATACAAAAGGCGCAATGCCGACTTACGTACCAGAAGACCGACTCTTCCTACTGTCTATGATTTGAACCGTTCCTGTGACACTAGTTTTGGATTACGATCCCTCACTTCAGGTTTACTGTATCCCTCTGACCTTCTTATTGACGATGAAACACAGGAATTGCATCGGAATTAAATACAAAAGGCACAATGCCGACTTAAGTACAAGAAGACTGACTCTTCCTACTGTCTATGTTTTGAACCATTCTTGTGACACTAGTTATAGATTCCGATGCTTCACTTCATGTTTCCTGTATCCCTTGGACCTTCTTATTGACGATGAAACACAGAATTTGCATCGGAATTAAATACAAAAGGCACAATGCCAACTTAAGTACAAGAAGACCTACTCCTCTTACTGTCTATGATTTGATCCATTACTGTGACTCTAGTTATAGATTCCCGTGCTTCACTCCAGGTTCACTGTATCCCTTGGACCTACATTTTGACGATGATATACAGAAATTGCATCGGAAATAAATACAAAAGGCACAATGGCGACTTAAGGACAAGAAGACTGAATCTTCTTACTGACTATGTTTTGAACCATTCCTGTGACACTAGTTATAGATTCCGATGCTTCACGTCATGTTTACTGTATCTCTCTCTGACTCTCTTATTGACGATGAAACACAGAAATTGCATCGGAATTAAATACAAAATTCACAATGCCGACTTAAGTACAAGAAGACGGTCTCTTCTTACTGACTATGATTTGAACCTTTCCTGTGACACTAGTTATAGATTCCGATGCTTCACTTCAGGTTTACTGTATCCCTCTGACCTTCTTATTGACGATGAAACACAGAAATTGCATCGGAATTAAATAGAAAAGGCACAATGCCGACTTAAGTACAAGAAGATTGACTCTTCTTACTGTCTATGGTTTGAACCAATCCTGTGACACTAGTTGTAGATTCCGATGCTTCACTTCAGGTTTACTGTATCCCTTGGACCTACTTATTGACGATGAAACACAGAAATTGCATCGGAATTCAATACAAAATGCACAATGCCGACTTAAGTACAAGAACACTGACTCTTCCTACTGTCTATGTTTTGAACCATTCCTGTGGCACAAGTTATAGATTCCGACGCTTCACTTCAGGTTAACTGTATCCCATGTACCTTCTTATTGACGATGAAACACAGAAATTGCATCGGAATTAAATACAAAAGCCACAATGCCGACTTAAGGACAAGAAGACTGAATCTTCCTACTGGCTATGATTTGAACCATTCCTGTGACACTAGTTATAGATTCCGACGCTTCACTTCAGGTTTACTGTATCCCTTGTACCTTCTTATTGACGATGAAACACAGAAATTGCATCGGAATTAAATACAAAAAGCAAAATGCCGACTTAAGTATACGAAGACTGACTCTTCCTACAGTCTATGTTTTGAATCATTCCTGTGACACTAGTTATAGATTCCTATGCTACACTCCAGGATTACTGTATCCCTTGGACCTTCTTATTGACGATGAAACACAGAAATTGCATCGGAAATAAATACGAAGGTCACTATGCCGACTTAAGTACCAAAAGACTGACTCTTCTTCCTGACTATTTTTGAACCATTCCTGTGACACTAGTTACAGATTCCGATGCTGCACCTCAGGGTTACTGTATCCCTCTGACCTTCTTATTGACGATGAAACACAGAAATTGCATCGGAATTAAATGGAAAAGGCACAATGCCGACCTAAGTACAAGAAGACTGACTCTTCGTACTGTCTATGTTTGGAACCATTCCTGTGACACTAGTTATAGATTCCGAACGTCACTTCAGGTTTACTGTTTCCCTTGGACCTTCTTATTGACGATGAATCACAGAAATTGCATCGGAATTAAATTGAAAAGGCACAATGCCGACTTAAGTACAAGAAGACTGACTCTTCTTACTGTCTATATTTTGAGCCATTCCAGTGACACTAGTTATAAATTCCGATGCTTCACTTCAGGTTTACTGTATCCCTTGGACCTACTTATTGACGATGAAACACTGATATTGCATCGGAATTAAATACAAAAAGCACAATGCCGACTTAAGTACATGAAGACCGACTCTTCTTACTGTCTATGTTTTGAACCATTACTGTGACTCTAGTTATAGATTCCGGTGCTTCACTCCAGGTTTACTGTATCCGTTGGACCTACTTATTGACGAAGAAACACAGAAATTGCATCGGAATTTAATACAAAAGGCACAATGCCGACTTAAGGACAAGAAGACTGACTCTTCTTACTGACTATGTTTTGAACCATTCATGTGACACAAGTTATAGATTCCGATGCTTCACCTCAGGTTTACTGTATCCCTCTGACCTTCTTATTGACGATGATACACAGAAATTGCATCGGAATTAAGTAGAAAAGGCACAATGTCGACTTAAGTACAAGAGGACTGACTCTTCTTACTGTCTATGTTTTGAACCATTCCTGTGACTCTAGTGATAGATTCCGATGCTTCACTCCAGGTTTACTGTATCCCTTGGACCTTGTTATTGACGATGAAACACAGAAATTGCTTCGGAATTAAATAGAAAAGGCACAATGCCGACTTAATTACAAGAAGACTGACTCTTCTTACTGACTATGTTTTGAACTATTCCTGTGACACTAGTTATAGATTCCGTTCCTTCACTTCAGGTTTGCTGTATACCTTGGATCTTCTTATTGACGATGAAACACAGTAATTGCATCGCAATTAAATACAAAAGGCACAATGCCGACTTACGTACAAGAAGACTGACTCTTCCTACTGTCTATGTTTTGAACCGTTCCTGTGACACTAGTTTTGGATTCCGATCCTTCACTTCAGGTTTACTGTATCCCTCTGACCTTCTTATTGACGATGAAACACAGAAATTGCATCGGAATTAAATACAAAAGGCACAATGCCGACTTAAGTACAAGAAGACTGACTCTTCCTACTGTCTATGTTTTGAACCATTCTTGTGACACTAGTTATAGATTCCGATGCTTCACTTCAGGTTTACTGTATCCCTCTGACGATATTGCCTTTGAAACACAGAAATTGCATCGGAATTTAATACAAAAGGCACAATGCCGACTTAAGAACAAGAAGACTGGCTCTTCTTACTGTCTATATTTTGAACTATTCCAGTGACACTAGTTATAGATTCCGATGCTTCACTTCATGTTTCCTGTATCCCTTGGACCTTCTTATTGACGATGAAACACAGAATTTGCATCGGAATTAAATACAAAAGGCACAATGCCAACTTAAGTACAAGAAGACCTACTCCTCTTACTGTCTATGTTTTGATCCATTACTGTGACTCTAGTTATAGATTCCCATGCTATACTCCAGGTTTACTGTATCCCTTGGACCTACATTTTGATGATGAAACACAGAAATTGCATCGGAATTAAATACAAAAGGCACAATGGCGACTTAAGGACAAGAAGACTGAATCTTCTTACCGACTATGTTTTGAACCATTCCTGTGACACTAGTTATAGATTCCGATGCTTCACTTCATGTTTACTGTATCCCTCTGACCCTCTTATTGACGATGAAACACAGAAATTGCATCGGAATTAAATACAAAATTCACAATGCCGACTTAAGTACAAGAAGACTGACTCTTCTTACTGTATATGTTTGAACCATTCCTGTGACACTAGTTATGGATTTCGATGCTTCACTTCAGTTTTACTGTATCCCTCTGACCTTCTAATTGACGGTGAAGCACAGAAATTGCATCGGAATTAAATACGAACGGCACAATGCCGACTTAAGTACAAGAAGACGGTCTCTTCTTACTGACTATGATTTGAACCTTTCCTGTGACACTAGTTATAGATTCCGATGCTTCACTTCAGGTTTACTGTATCCCTCTGACCTTGTTATTGACGATGAAACACAGATATTGCATCGGAATTAAATAGAAAAGGCACAATGCCGACTTAAGTACAATAAAATTGACTCTTCTTACTGTCTATGTTTTGAACCAATCCTGAGACACTAGTTGTAGATTCCGATGCTACACTTCAGGTTTACTGTATCCCTTGGACCTACTTATTGACGATGAAACATAGAAATTGCATCGGAATTAAATACAAATGCACAATGCCGACTTAAGTACAAGAACACTGACTCTTCCTACTGTCTATGTTTTGAACCATTCCTGTGGCACTAGTTATAGATTCCTACGCTTCACTTCAGGTTAACTGTATCCCATGTACCGTCTTATTGACGATGAAACACAGAAATTGCATCGGAATTAAATACAAAAGGCACAATGCCGATTTAAGTACAAGAAGACTGACTCTTCTTACTGTCTATATTTTGAACCATTCCAGTGATACTAGTTATAGATTCCGATGCTTCACTTCTGGTTTACTGTATCCCTTGGACCTTCTTATTGACGATGAAACACAGAAATTGCATCGGAATTAAATTCAAAAGACACAATGCCGACTTAAGGACAAGAAGACTGACTCTTCTTACTGACTATGTTTTGAACCATTCCTGTGACACAAGTTATAGATTCCGATGCTTCACCGCAGGTTTACTGTATCCCTCTGACCTTCTTATTGACGATGAAACACAGAAATTGCTTCGGAATTAAATAGAAAAGGCACAATGCCGACTTAAGTACAAGAAGACTGACTTTTCTTACTGACTATGTTTTGAACCATTCCTGTGACACTAGTTATAGATTCCGATGCTTCACTTCAGGTTTGCTGTATACCTTGGACATTCTTATTGACGATGAAACACAGAAATTGCATCGGAATTAAATACAAAAGGCACAATGCCGACTTACGTACAAGAAGACCGACTCTTCCTACTGTCTATGTTTTGAACAGTTCCTGTGACACTAGTATTGGATTACGATCCTTAACTTCAGGTTTACTGTATCCCTCTGACCTTCTTATTGACGATGAAACACAGAAATTGCATCGGAATTAAATACAAAAGGCACAATGCCGACTTAAGTACAAGAAGACTGACTCTTCCAACTGTCTATGTTTTGAACCATTCTTGTGACACTAGTTATAGATTCCGATGCTTCACTTCAGGTTTACTGTATCCCTCTGACGTTATTGCCGGTGAAACACAGAAATTGCATAGGAATTAAATACAAAAGGCACAATGCCGACATAAGGACAAGAAGACTCACTCTTCTTACTGACTATGTTTTGAACCATTTCTGTGTCACTAGTTACAGAGTCCAATGCTTCACTTAAGGTTTACTGTATCCCTTGGACCTTCCTATTGACGATGAAACACAGAAATTGCATCGGAATTAAATATAAAAGGCACAATGCCGACTTAAGTACAAGAAGACTGGCACTTCTTACTGTCTATATTTTGAACTATTTCAGTGACACTAGTGATAGATTCCGATGCTTCACTTCATGTTTCCTGTATCCCTTGGACCTTCTTATTGACGATGAAACACAGAATTTGCATCGGAATTAAATACAAAAGGCACAATGCCAACTTAAGTACAAGAAGACCTACTCCTCTTACTGTCTATGTTTTGATCCATTACTGTGACTCTAGTTATAGATTCCCGTGTTTCACTCCAGGTTTACTGTATCCCTTGGACATACATTTTGACGATGAAACACAGAAATTGCATCGGAATTAAATACAAAAGGCACAATGGCGACTTAAGGACAAGAAGACTGAATCTTCTTACTGACTATGTTTTGAACCATTCCTGTGACACTAGTTATAGATTCCGATGCTTCACGTCATGTTTACTGTATCCCTCTGACCCTCTTATTGGCGATGAAACACAGAAATTGCATCGGAATTAAATACAAAATTCACAATGCCGACTTAAGCACAAGAAGACGGTCTCTTCTTACTGACTATGATTTGAACCTTTCCTGTGACACTAGTTATAGATTCCGATGCTTCACTCCAGGTTTACTGTATCCCTCTGACCTTCTTATTGACGATGAAACACAGAAATTGCATCGGAATTAAATAGAAAAGGCACAATGCCGACTTAAGTACAAGAAGATTGACTCTTCTTACTGTCTATGTTTTGAACCAATCCTGTGACACTAGTTGTAGATTCCGATGCTTCTCTTCAGGTTTACTGTATCCCTTGGACCTACTTATTGACGATGAAACACAGAAATTGCATCGGAATTAAATACAAAATGCACAATGCCGACTTAAGTACAAGAACACTGACTCTTCCTACTGTCTATGTTTTGAACCATTCCTGTGGCACAAGTTATAGATTCCGACGCTTCACTTCAGGTTAACTGTATCCCATGTACCTTCTTATTGACGATGAAACACAGAAATTGCATCGGAATTAAATACAAAAGCCACAATGCCGACTTAAGTACAAGAAGACTGACTTTTCTTACTGTCTATACTTTGAACCATTCCAGTGATACTAGTTATAGATTCCGATGCTTCACTTCTGGTTTACTGTATCCCTTGGACCTTCTTATTGACGATGAAACACAGAAATTGCATCGGAATTAAATTCAAAAGGCCCAATGCCGACTTAAGTACAAGAAGACCGACCCTTCTTACTGTCTATGTTTTGAACCATTACTGTGACTCAAGTTATAGATTCCGATGCTTCACTCCAGGTTTACTGTATCCCTTAGACCTACTTATTGACGATGAAACACGGAAATTGCATCGGAATTAAATACAAAAGGCACAAAGCCGACTTTACGATCAGAAGACAGACTCTTCTTACTAACTATGATTTGAACCATTCCTGTGACACTAGTTATAGATTCCGATGCTTCACTTCATGTTTACTGTATCCCTCTGACCCTCTTATTGACGATGAAACACAGAAATTGCATCGGAATTAAATACAAAAGACACAATTCCGACTTAAGTACAAGAAGACTGACTCTTCTTACTGTATATGTTTGAACCATTCCTGTGACACTAGTTATAGATTCCGATGCTTCACTTCATGTTTACTGTATCCCTCTGACCGTCCTATTGACGGTGAAACACAGAAATTGCATCGGAATTAAATACGAAAAGCACAATGCCGACTTAAGTACAAGAAGACTGACTCTTCTACTGACTATGTTTGGAACCGTTCCTGTAACACTAGTTATAGATTCCGATGCTTCACTTGAGGTTTTACTGTATCCCTCTGACCCTCTTATTGACGATGTAATACAGAAATTGCATCGGAATTAAATAGAAAAGGCACAATGCCGACTTAAGTACAAGAAGACTGACTCTTCTTACTGTCTATGTTTTGAACCAATCCTGTGACACTAGTTGTAGATTCCGATGCTTCACTTCAGGTTAACTGTATCCCTTGGACCTTCTTATTGACGATGAAACACAGAAATTGCATCGGAATTAAATACAAAA
Organism: Schistocerca serialis cubense; assembly: GCF_023864345.2. Lineage (NCBI taxonomy): Eukaryota > Metazoa > Arthropoda > Insecta > Orthoptera > Acrididae > Schistocerca > Schistocerca serialis. The sequence continues at coordinate 7,831,190 of NW_026047592.1, forward strand.
GGCACAATGCCAACTTAAGCACAAGAAGACTGACTCTTCTTACTGACTATGTTTTGAACCTTTCCTGTGACACTAGTTATAGATTCCGATGCTTCACTCCAGGTTTACTGTATCCCTTGGACCCTCTTATGGACGATGAAACACAGAAATTGCATTGGAATTAAGTAGAAAAGACACAAAGCCAACTTAAGGACAAGAAGACTGACTCTTCTTACTGACTATGTTTTGAACCATTCCTGTGACACTAATTATAGATTCCGATGCTTCACTCCAGGTTTACTGTATCCCTTGGACCTTGTTATTGACGATGAAACACAGAAATTGCATCAAATTAAATAGAAAAAGGCACAATGCCGACTTAAGTACAAGAAGACTGACTCTTCGTAATGTCTATTTTTTGAACCATTCCTGTGACACTAGTTATAGATTCCGATGGTTCACTTCAGGTTTACTGTTTCCCTTGGACCTTCTTATTGACGATGAATCACAGAAATGGCATCGGAAATAAATACAAAAGCCACAATGCCGACTTAAGTAAAGGAACACTGACTCTTCTTACTGTCAATATTTAGAACCATTCCAGTGACACTAGTTATAGATTCCGTTGCTTCACTTCAGGTTTACTGTATCCCTTGGACCTTCTTATTGACGATGAAACAAAGAAATTGCATCGGAATTAAATAGAAAAGGCACAATGCCAACTTATGTACAAGAAGACTGACTCTTCTTACTGTCTATGTTTTGAACCAATCCTGTTACACTAGTTGTGGATTCCGATGCTTTACTTCAGGTTTACTGTATCTCTTGGACCTTCTTATTAACGATGAAACACAGTAATTGCATAGGAATTAAATACAAAAGGCACAATGCCGACTTAAGTACAAGAACACTGACTCTTCCTACTGTCTATGTTTTGAACCATTCCTGTGACACTAGGTATAGATTCCGACGCTTCACTTCAGGTTTACTGTATCCCTTGTACCTTCTTATTGACGTTGCTCCACAGAAATTGCATCGGAATTGAATACAAAAGGCACAATGCCGACTTAAGTACAAGAAGACTGACTCTTCTTACTGCCTATGTTTTGAACCATTCCTGTGACACTAGTTATAGATTCCGATGCTTCACTCCAGGTTTACTATATCCCTTGGAAATTCTTATTGACGATGAAACACAGAAATTGCATCGGAAATAAATACAAAATGTACAATGCCGACTTACGGACAAGAAGACTGACTCTTCTTACTGACTATGTTTTGAACCTTTCCTGTGACACTAGTTATAGATTCCAATGCTTCACTCCAGGTTTACTGTATCCCTTGGACGTTCTTATTGACGATGAAACACAGAAATTGCATCGGAATTAAATGGAAAAGGCACAATGCCGACTTAAGTACAAGAAGACTGAGTCTTCTTACTGATTATAGTTTGAACCATTCCTGTGACACTAGTTATAGATTCCGATGCTTTACTTCAGGTTTACTGTATACCTTGGACCTCTTATTGACGATGAAACAAAGAAATTGCATCGGAATTAAATAGAAAAGGCACAATGAAGACTTAAGTACAAGAAGACTGACTCTTCCTACTGTCTATGTTTTAATCCATTTCTGTGACACTAGTTGGGGATTCCGATGCTTCACTTCAGGTTTACTGTATCCCTCTGACCTTCTTATTGGCGATGACACACAGAAATGGCATCGGATTTAAATACAAAAGGCACAATGCCAACTTAAGGACAGGAAGACTGACTATTCTTACTATGTTTTGAACCATTCCTGTGATCCTAGTTATAGATTCCGATGCTTCACTCCAGGTTTACTGTATTCCTTGGACCTTCTTATTGCCGATGAAACACAGAAATTGCATCGGAATTAAATACAAAATGCACAATGCCGACTTAAGGACAAGAAGACTGATTCTTCTTACTGTCTATGTTTTGAACCATTCCATTGACACTAGTTACAGATTCCGATGCTTCACTTCAGGTTTACTGTATTCCTTTGACCTTCTTATTGACGATGAAACACAGAAAATGCATCGGAATTAAATAGAAAAGGCACAATGCCGACTTAAGAACAAGAAGACTGACTCTTCTTACTGACTATATTTTGAACCATTCCTGTGACACTAGTTATAGATTCCGATGCTTCACTTCAGGTTTACTGTATCCCTCTGATCTTCTTATTGACGATGAAACACAGAAATTGCATCGGAATTAAATAGAAAAGGCACAATGCCGACTTAAGTACAAGAAGACTGACTCTTCTTACTGTCTATGCTTTGAAACTTACCTGTGACACTAGTTATAGATTCCGATGCTTCACTCCAGGTTTACTGTATCCCTTGGACCTTCTTATTGACGATGAAACACAGAAATTGCATCGGAATTAAATAGAAATGGCACAATGCCGACTTAAGTAGAAGAAGACTGACTCTTCTTACTGATTATAGTTTGAACCATTTCTGTGACACTAGTTATAGATTCCGATGCTTCACTCCAGGTTTACTGTAACCCTTAGACCTTGTTATTGACGATGAAACACAGAAATTGCATCGCAGTTAAATAGAAAAGGCACAATGCCGACGTAAGTACAAGAAGACTGACTCTTCGTACTGTCTATGTTTTGTAACCATTCCTGTGACACTAGTTATAGATTCCGATGCTTCACTTCAGGTTTACTGTTTCCCTTGGACCTTCTTATTGACAATGAATCACAGAAATTGCATCGGAATTAAATACAAAAGCCACAATGCATACTTAAGTACAAGAAGACTGACTCTTCTTACTGTCTATATTTTGAACCATTCCAGTGACACTAGTTATAGATTCCGATGCTTCACTTCAGGTTTACTGTATCCCTTGTACCTTCTTGTTGACGATGAAACACAGAAATTGCATCGGAATTAAATACACAAGGCACAATGCCGACTTAAGTACAAGAAGACCGACTCTACTTACTGACTGTGTTTTGAACCATTCCTGTGACACTAGTTATAGATTCCGATGCTTCACTTCAGGTTTACTGTATCCCTCTGACCTTCGTATTGACGATGGAACACAGAAATTGCATCGGAATTAAATAGGAAAGGCACAATGCCGACTTAAGTACACGAAGACTGACTCTTCTTACTGTCTATGTTATGAACCACTCCTGTGACACTAGTTATAGATTCCGATGCTTCACTCCAGGTTTACTGTATACCTTTGACCTTCTTATTGACGATGAAGCACAGAAATAGCATCGGAATTAAATAGAGAAGGCACAATGCCGACTTAAGAACAAGAAGACTGACTCTTCTTACTGATTATAGTTTGAACCATTCCTGTGACACTAGTTATAGATTCCGATGCTTTACTTCAGGTTAACTGTATACCTTGTACCTTCTTATTGACGATGAAACACAGAAATTTCATCGGAATTAAATACAAAAGGCACAAAGCCGACTTAAGGACAAGAAGACAGACTCTTCTTACTGTCTATGCTTTGAACGATTCCTGTGGCACTAGTTGTGGATGCCGATGCTTCTCTTCAGGTTTACTGTATACCTCTGACCTTCTTATTGACGATGAAACACAGAAATTGCATCGGAATTAAATACAAAAGGCACAATGCTACCTTAAGGACAAGAAGACGGACTCTTGTTACAGACTATGTTTTGAACCATTCCTGTGACACTAGTTATAGATTCCGATGCTTCACTCCAGCTTTACTGTATCCCTTGGATCTTGTTATTGACAATGAAACACGGAAATTGCATCGGAATGAAATAGAAAAGGCACAATGCCGACTTAAGGACATGAAGACTGACTCTTCTTACTGACTATGTTTTGAACCATTCCTGTGACACTTGTTATAGATTCCGATGCTTCACTTCAGGTTTACTGTATCCCTTGGACCTTCTTATTGACGATGAAACACAGAAATTGCATCGGAATTAAATACAAAACGCACATTGCCGACTTAAGTACAAGAAAACTGACTCTACTTACTGACTGTGTTTTGAACCATTCCTGTGACACTAGTTATAGATTCCGATGCTTCGCTTCAGGTTTACTGTGTCCCTCTGACCTTCTTATTGACGATGGAACACAGAAATTGCATCGGAATTAAATAGGAAAGGCACAATGCCGACTTAAGTACAAGAAGACTGACTCTTCCTATTGTCAATGATTTGAACCATTCCTGTGACACTAGTTATAGATTCCGATGCTTCACTTGAGGTTTGCTGTATCCCTTGGACCTTCTTATTGACGATGAAACACAGAAATTGCTTCGGAATTTAATACAATAGGCACAATGCCGACTTAAGTACAAGAATACTGACTCTTCTAACTGTCTATGTTTTGAACCATCCCTGTGACACTAGTTATAGATTCCGATGCTTCATTCCAGGTTTACTGTATCCCTTGGACCTTCTTATTGACGATGAAACACAGAAATTGCATCGGAATTAAATACAAAATGCACAATGCCGACTTAAGTACAAGAAGACTGACTCTTCTAACTGACTATGCTTTGAACCATTCCTGTGACACTAGTTATAGATTACGATACTTCACTTGAGGTTTACTGTATCCCTCTGACCTTCTTATTGATGATGCAACACAGAAATTGCATCGGAATTAAATACAAAAGGCACAATGCCGAATTAAGTACAAGAAGATTGACTCTTCTTACTGGCTTTGTTTTGAACCATTCCTGTGACACTAATTATAGATTCCGATGCATGACTTCAGATTTACTGTATCCCATGGACCTTCTTATTGACGACGAAACACAGAAATTGCATCGGAATTAAATACAAAAGGCACAATGCCGACTTAAGTATAAGAAGACTGACCCTTCTTGCTGTCTATGTTTCGAACCATTCCTGTGACACTAGTTATAGATTCCGATTCTTCACTTCAGGTTTACTGTATCCCTTGGACCTTCTTATTGACAATGAAACACAGAAATTGCATCGGAATTAAATACAAAAGGCAAAATGCCGACTTAAGTACAAGAAGACTGACTCTTCTTACTGTCTATGATTTGAACCATTCCTGTGACACTAGTTATAGATTCCGGTGCTTCACTTCAGATTTACTGTATCCCTTGGACCTTCTTATTGACGATGAAACACAGAAATTGCATCGGAATTAAATACAAAAGGCACAATGCCGACTTAAGTACTAGATGACTGACCCGTCTTACTGTCTATGTTTCGACCCATTCCTGTGACACTAGTTATAGATTCCGAAGCTTCACTTCAGGTTTACTGTGTCCCTTGGACCTACTTATTGACGATGAAACACAGAAATTGCATCGGAATTAAATAGAAAAGGCACAATGCTGCCTTAAGTACAAGAAGACATACTCTTCTTACTGTCTATGTTTTGAACCATTCCTGTGACACTAGTTATGGATTCTGATGCTTCACTTCAGGTTTACTGTATTCCTTGGACCTTCTTATTGACGATGAAACATAGAAATTGCCTCGGAATTAAATACAAAAATCACAATACCGCCTTAAGTACAAGAAGACTGACTCTTCTTACTGTCTATGTTTTGAACCATTCCTGTGACACTAGTTAAAGATTTCGATGCTTCACTTCAGGTTTACTGTATCCCTTGGACCTTGTTATTGACGATGAAACACAGAAATTGCATCGGAATTAAATACAAAAGGCACATTGCGAACTTAAGTACAAGAAGACTGACTCTTCCTATTGTCAATGATTTGAACCATTCCTGTGACACTGGTTATAGATTCCGATGCTTCACTTCAGGTTTACTGTGTCCCTTGGACCTACGTATTGACGATGAAACACAGAAATTGCATCGGAATTAAATAGAAAAGGCACAATGCTGCCTTAAGTACAAGACGACTGACTCTTCTTACTGACTATGATTTGAACCATTCCTGTTACACTAGTTATAGATTCCGATGCTACACTCCAGCTTTACTGTATCCCTTGGACTTTCTTATTGACGATGAAACACATAAATTGCATCGGGATTAAATACAAAAGGCACAATGCCGTCTTAAGTACAAGAAGACTGACTCTTCCTATTGTCAATGATTTGAACCATTCCTGTGACACTAGTTATAGATTCCGATGCTTCACTTCAGGTTTACTGTATCCCTCTGATCTTCTTATTGACGATGAAACACAGAAATTGCATCGGAAGTAAATACAAAAGACACAATGCCGACTTAAGTACAAGAAGACTGACTCATCTTACTGTCTATGTTTTGAACCATTCCTGTGACACTAGTTATAGATTCCGATGCTTCACTTCAGGTTTACTGCATCCCTTGGACCTTCTTAGTGACGATGAAACACAGAAATTGCATCAGAATTAAACACAAAAGGCACAATGCCGACTTAAGTACAAAAAGACTAACTCTTCTTACGGACTGTGCTTTGAACCATTCCTGTGACACTAGTTATGGATTCCGATGCTTCACTTCAGGTTTACTGTATCCCTCTGACCTTCTTATTGACGGTGAAACACAGAAATTGCATCAGAATTAAACACAAAAGGCACAATGCCGACTTAAGTACAAAAAGACTGACTCTTCTTTCTGACTGTGTTTTGAACCATTCCTGTGACACTAGTTATAGATTCCGATTCTTCACTTCAGGTTTACTGTATCCCTTGGACATTCTTATTGACGATGAAACACAGAAATTGCATCGGAATTAAATACAAGAGGCACAATGCCGACTTAAGTGCAAGAAGACTCACTCTTCTTACTGTCTTTGATTTGAACCACTCCTGTGACACTAGTTATAGATTCCGATTCTTCACTTCAGGTATACTGTATACCTTGGACCTTCTTATTGACGATGAAACACAGAAATTGCATCGGAATTAAATACAAAGAGCACAATGCCGACTTAAGTACAAGAAGACTGACTCTTCCTACAGTCACTGTTTTGAACCAATCCTGTGACTCTAGTTATGGATTTCGATGCTTCACTTCAGGTTTACTGTATCCCTCTGATCTTCTTATTGACGCTGAAACACAGAAATTGCATCGGAATTAAACACAAAAGACACAATGCCGCCTTAAGTACAAGAAGACTGACTGTTCTAACTGACTATGCTTTGAACCATTCCTGTGACACTAGTTATAGATTCCGATGCTTCACTTCAGGTTTACTGTGTCCCTTGGACCTACTTATTGACGATGAAACACAGAAATTGCATGGGAATTAAATAGAAAAGGCACAATGCTCCCTTAAGTACAAGAAGACTGACTCTTCTTACTGTCTATGTTTTGATCCATTCCTGTGACACTAGTTATAGATTCCGATGCTTCACTTCAGGTTTACTGTATCCCTTGGACCTTCTTATTGACGATGAAACACAGAAATTGCATCGGAATTAAATACAAAAGGCACATTGGCGACTTAAGTACAAGAAGACTGACTCTTCCTATTGTCAATGATTTGAACCATTCCTGTGACACTGGTTATAGATTCAGATGCTTTACTTCAGGTTTACTGTATCCCTCTGATCTTCTTATTGACGATGAAACACAGAAATTGCATCGGAAGTAAATACAAAAGACACAATGCGACTAAAGTACAAGAAGACTGACTCATCTTACAGTCTATGTTTTGAACCATTCCTGTGACACTAGTTATAGATTCCGATGCTTCACTTCAGGTTTACTGCATCCCTTCTACCTTCTTATTGACGATGAAACACAGAAATTGCATCAGAATTAAACACAAAAGGCACAATGCCGACTTAAGTACAAAAAGACTGACTCTTCTTACAGACTATGTTTTGAACCATTCCTGTGAACTAGTTATGGATTCCGATGCTTCACTTCAGGTTTACTGTATCCCTTAAACCTTCTTATTGACGATGAAACACAGAAATTGCATCGGAATTAAATACAAAAGTCACAATGCCGACTTAAGTACAAGAAGACTGACTCTTCTTACTGACTATGTTTTGAACCAATCCTGTGACACTAGTTATATATTGCGATGCCTCACTTCAGGTTTACTGTAACCCTCTGACCATCTTATTGACGATGAAACACAGAAATCGCATCGCAATTCAATACAAAAGGCACTATGCCGACTTAAGTACAAGAAAACTAACTCTTCTTACTGTCTATGTTTTGAACCATTCCTGTGACACTAGTTATAGATACCGATGCTACACTCTAGGCTTACTGTATCACTTGGACCTTCTTATTGACGATGAAACACAGAAATTGCATCGGAATCAAATACAAAAGGCACAATGCCGACTTAAGGACTAGAAGACTGACTCTTCTTATTGACTATGTTTTGAACCATTCCTGTGACACTAGTTATTGATTCGGATGCTTCACTTCAGGTTTACTGTATCCCTTGGGCCTTCTAATTGACGATGAGACACAGAAATTGCATCGGAATTAAATACAAAAGGAACAATGCCGACTTAAGTACAAGAAGACTGACTCTTCCTATTGTCAATGATTTGAACCATTCCTGTGACCCTAGTTATAGATTCCGATGCTTCACTTCTGGTTTACTGTATCCCTCTGATCTTCTTATTGACGATGAAACACAGAAATTGCATCGGAATTAAATACAAAAGGCACAATGCCGACTTAAGTACAAGAATACTGACTCATCTTACTGTCTATGTCTTGAACCATCCCTGTGACACTAGTTATAGATTCCGATGCTTCACTTCAGGTTTACTGTATCCCTTGGACCTTCTTATTGACGATGAAACACAGAAATTGCATCGGAATTAAATACAAAAGGCACATTGCCGACTTAAGTACAAGAAGACTGACTCTTCCTATTGTCAATGAACTGAACCATTCCTGTGACACTGGTTATAGATTCCGATGCTTCACTTCAGGTTTACTGTATCCCTCTGATCTTCTTATTGACGATGAAACACAGAAATAGCATCGGAAGTAAATACAAAAGACACAATGCCGACTAAAGTACAAGAAGACTGACTCATCTTACTGTCTATGTTTTGAACTATTCCTGTGACACTAGTTATAGATTCCGATGCTTCACTTCAGGTTTACTGCATCCCTTGGACCTTCTTATTGACGATGAAACACAGAAATTGCATCAGAATTAAACACAAAAGGCACAATGCCGACTTAAGTACAAAAAGACTGACTCTTCTTACTATGTTTTGAACCATTCCTGTGACACTAGTTAAGGATTCCGATGCTTCACTTCAGGTTTACTGTATCCCTCTGACCTTCTTATTGACGATGAAACACAGAAATTGCATCGGAGATAAATACAAAAGGCACAATGCCGACTTAAGTACAAGAAGACTGACTCTTTTTACTGACTATGCTTTAAACCATTCCTGTGACACTATTTATAGATTCCGATGCTTCACCTCAGGTTTACTGTATCCCTCAAACCTTCTTATCGACGATGCAACACAGAAATTGCATCGGAATTAAATACAAAAGGCACAATGCCGACTTAAGTACAAGAAGACTGACTCTTCTTACTGACTATGTTTTGAACCATTCCTGTGACACTAGTCATAGATTCCGATGCTTGACTTCAGTTTTACTGTATCCTTTGGACCTTCTTGTTGACGACGAAACACAGAAATTGCATCGGAATTAAATAAAAAAGGCACAATGCTGACTTTAGTACACGAAGACTGACCCTTCTTACTGTCTATGTTTCGAACCATTCCTGTGACACTAGTTATAGATTCCGATTCTTCACTTCAGGTTTACTGTATCCCTTGGACCTTCTTATTGACGATGAAACACAGAAATTGCATCGGAATTAAGTACAAAGAGCACAATGCCGACTTAAGTACAAGAAGACTGACTCTTCCTACAGTCACTGTTTTGAACCAATCCTGTGACTCTAGTTATGGATTCCGATGATCCACTTCAGGTTTACTGTATCCCTCTGATCTTCTTATTGACGATGAAACACAGAAATTGCATCGGAATTAAATACAAAAGGCACAATGCAGACTTAAGTACAAGAAGACTGACTCATCTTACTGTCTATGTTTTGAACCATTCCTGTGACACTAGTTATAGATTCCGATGCTTCACTTCAGGTTTACTGTATCTCTTGGACCTTCTTATTGACGCTGAAACACAGAAATTGCATAGGAATTAAACACAAAAGACAAAATGTCGACTTAAGTACAAAAAGACTGACTCTTCTTGCTGACTATGTTTTGAACCATTCCTGTGACACTAGTTATTGATTCGGATGCTTCACTTCAGGTTTACTGTATCTCTTGGGCCTTCTTATTGACGATGAAACACAGAAATTGCATCGGAATTAAATACAAAAGGAACAATGCCGACTTACGTACAAGAAGACTGACTCTTTCTATTGTCAATGATTTGAACCATTCCTGTGACACTAGCTATAGATTCCGATGCTTCACTTCTTGTTTACTGTATCCCTCTGATCTTCTTATTGACGATGAAACACAGAAATTGCATCGGAATTAAATACAAAAGGCAGAATGCCGACTTAAGTACAAGAATACTGACTCATCTTACTGTCTATGTTTTGAACCATCCCTGTGACACTAGTTATAGATTCCGATGCTTCACTCCAGGTTTACTGTAACCCTTGGACCTTCTTATTGACGATGAAACACAGAAATTGCATCGGAATTAAATACAAAGGGCACAATGCCGACTTAAGTGCAAGAAGACTGACTCTTCCTACTGTCTATGTTTTGAACCACTCCTGTGACACTAGTTATAGATTCCGATGCTTCACTTCACGTTTACTGTATCCCTTGGACCTTCTTAATGACGATGAAACACAGAAATTGCATCGGAATTAAATACAAAAGGCACAATGCCGACTTAAGTACATGAAGACCGACTCTTCCTACTGACTAAGTTTTGAACCATTCCTGTGACACTAGTTATAGATTCCGATGCTTCACTTCAGCTTTACTGTATCCCTTGGACCTTCTTATTGACGATGATACACAGAAATTGCATCAGAATTAAACACAAAAGGCACAATCCCGACTTAAGTACAAAAAGACTGACTCTTCTTACTGACTATGTTTTGAACCATTCCTGTGACACTAGTTATAGATTCCGATGCTACGCTACAGGTTTACTGTATCCCTTGGACCTTCTTATTGACGATGAAACTCAGAAATTGCATCAGAATTAAACACAAAAGGCACAATGCCGACTTAAGTACAAAAAAACTAACTCTTCTTACTGACTATGTTTTGAACCATTCCTGTGACACTAGTTATAGATTTCCATGCTACACTCCAGGCTTACTGTATCCCTTGGACCTTCTTATTGACGATGAAACACAGAAATTGCATCGGAATTAAATCCAAAAGGCACAATGGCGACTTAAGTACAAGAATACTGACTCTTCTTACTGTCTATGTTTTGAACCATCCCTGTGACACTAGTTATAGATTCCGATGCTTCACTCCAGGTTTACTGTATCCCTGGGACCTTCTTATTGACGATGAAACACAGAAATTGCATCGGAATTAAATTCAAAAGGCACAATGCCGACTTAAGTACAAGAAGATTGACTCTTCTTACTGACTATGCTTTGAACCATTCCTGTGACACTAGTTATAGATTCCGATGCTTCACTTGAGGTTTACTGTATCCTTCTGACCTTCTTATTGACGATGCAACACAGAAATTGCATCGGAATTAAATACAAAAGGCACAATGCCGAATTAAGTACAAGAAGACTGACTCTTCTTACTGTCTATGTTTTGAACCATTCCTGTGACACTAGTTATAGATTCCGATGCTTCACTTCAGGTTTACTGTATCCTTTGGACCTTCTTTTGAAGATGAAACACAGAAATTGCATCGGAATTAAATGCAAAAGGCACAACGCCGACTTAAGTACAAGATGACTGACCCGTCTTACTGTCTATGTTTCGAACCATTCCTGTGACAGTAGTTATAGATTCCGATGCTTCACTTCAGGTTTACTGTGTCCCTTGGACCTACGTATTGACGATGAAACACAGAAATTGCATCGGAATTAAATAGAAAAGGCACAATGCTGCCTTAAGTACAAGACGACTGACTCTTCTTACTGTCTATGTTTTGAACCATTCCTGTGACACTAGTTATGGATTCTGATGCTTCACTTCAGGTTTACTGTATTCCATGGACCTTCTTATTGACGATGAAACATAGTAATTGCCTCGGAATTAAATACAAAACGCACAATACCGCCTTAAGTACGAGAAGACTGACTCTTCTTACTGTCTATAATTTGAACCATTCCTGTAACACTAGTCTTAGATTCCGATGCTTCACTTCATGTTTACTGTATCCCTTGGACCTTCTTATTGACGATGAAACACAGAAATTGCATGGAATTAAATACAAAAGGACAATGCCGACTTAAGTACAAGAAGACTGACTCTTCCTATTGTCAATGATTTGAATCATTCCTGTGACACTGGTTATAGATTCCGATGCTTCACTTCAGGTTTACTGTATCCCTCTGATCTTCTTATTGACGATGAAACACAGAAATTGCATCGGAAGTAAATACAAAAGACACAATGCCGACTTAAGTACAAGAAGACTGACTCATCTTACTGTCTATGCTTTGAACCATTCCTGTGACACTAGTTATGGATTCCGATGCTTCACTTCAGGTTTACTGCATCCCTTGGACCTTCTTATTGACGATGAAACACAGAAATTGCATCAGAATTAAACACAAAAGGCACAATGCCGACTTAAGTACAAAAAGACTGACTCTTCTTACTGACTATGTTGTGAACCATTCCTGTGACACTAGTTATGGATTCCGATGCTTCACTTCAGGTTTTCTGTATGCCTCTGACCTTCTTATTGACGATGAAACACAGAAATTGCATCGGTATTAAATACAAAAGGCACAATGCCGACTTAAGGACAAGAAGACTGACTCTTTTTACTGACTACGCTTCAAACCATTCCTGTGACACTAGTTATAGATTCCGATGCTTCACCTCAGGTTTACTGTATCCCTTAAAACTTTTTATTGACGATGAAACACAGAAATTGCATCGGAATTAAACACAAAAGGCACAATGCCGACTTAAGTACAAATAGACTGACTCTTCTTACTGACTATGTTTTGAACCATTCCTGTGACACTAGTTATAGATTCCGATGCTTGACTTCAGTTTTACTGTATCCCTTGGACCTTCTTATTGACGACGAAACACAGAAGTTGCATCGGAATTAAATACAAAAGGCACAATGCTGACTTAAGTACAAGAAGACTGACCCATCTTACTGTCTATGTTTCGAACTATTCCTGTGACACTAGTTATAGATTCCGATGCTTCACTTCAGGTTTACTGTATCCCTTGGACCTTCTTATTGACGCCGAAACACAGAAATTGCATCGGAATTAAACATTAAAGACACAATGCCGACTTAAGTACAAAAAGACTGACTCTTCTTACTGACTATGTTTTGAACCATGCCTGTGACACTAGTTATAGATTGCGATGCTTCACTTCAGGTTTACTGTAACCCTCTGACCATCTTATTGACGATGAAACACAGAAATTGCATCGCAATTAAATACAAAAGGCACTATGCCGACTTAAGTACAAGAAAACTGGCTCTTCTTACTGTCTATGTTTTGAACCATTCCCGTGACACTAGTTATAGATTCCGATGCTACACTCTAGGTTAACTGAATCACTTGGACCTTCTTATTGGCGATAAAACACAGAAATTGCACCGGAATTAAATACAAAAGGCACAATGCCGACTTAAGGACTAGAAGACTGACTCTTCTTACTGACTATGTTTTGAACCATTCCTGTGACACTAGTTATTGATTCGGATGCTTCACTTCAGGTTTACTGTATCCCTTGGGCCTTCTTATTGACGATGAAACACAGAAATTGCATCGGAATTAAATACAAAAGGCACAATGCCGACTTAAGTACAAGAAGACTGACTCTTCCTATTGTCAATGATTTGAACCATTCCTGTGACACTAGTTATAGATTCCGATGCTTCACTTCTGGTTTACTGTATCCCTCTGATCTTCTTATTGACGATGAAACACAAAAATTGCATCGGAATTAAATACAAAAGGCACAATGCCGACTTAGGTTCAAGAATACTGACTCATCCTATTGTCTATGTTTTGAACCATCCCTGTGACACTAGTTATAGATTCCGATGCTTCACTCCAGGTTTACTGTAACCCTTGGAGCTTCTTATTGACGATGAAACACAGAAATTGCATCGGAATTAAATACAACAGGCACAATGCCGACTTAAGTACAAGAAGACCTACTCTTCTTACAGACTATGTTTGAACCATTCCTGTGACACTAGTTATAGATTCCGATGCTTCACTTGAGGTTTACTGTATCCCTCTGACCTTCTTATTGACGATGCAACACAGAAATTGCATCGAAATTAAATACAAAAGGCACGATGCCGAATTAAGTACAAGAAGACTGACTCTTCATACTGGCTATGTTTTGAACCATTCCTGTGACACTAATTATAGATTCCGATGCTTGCCTTCAGTTTTACTGTATCCCTAGGACCTTCCTATTGACGACGAAACACAGAAATTGCATCGGAATTAAATACAAAAGGCTAAATGCCGACTTAAGTATAAGAAGACTGACCCTTCTTGCTGTCTATGTTTCGAACCATTCGTGTGACACTAGTTATAGATTCCGATTCTTCACTTCAGGTTTACTGTATCTCTTGGACCTTCTTATTGACGATGAAACACAGAAATTGCATCGGAATTAAATACAAAAGGCACAATGCCGACTTAAGTACAAGAAGACTGACTCTTCTTACTGTCTATGTTTTGAACCATTCCTGAGACACTAGTTATAGATTCCGATGCTTCACTTCAGGTTTACTGTATCCCTTGGACCATCTTATTGACGATGAAACACAGAAATTGCATCGGAATTAAATACAAAAGGCACAATGCCGACTTAAGTACAAGAAGACTGACTCTTCTTACTGTCTATGTTTTGAACCATTCCTGAGACACTAGTTATAGATTCCGATGCTTCACTTCAGGTTTACTGTATCCCTTGGACCATCTTATTGACGATGAAACACAGAAATTGCATCGGAATTTAATACAAAAGGCACAATGCCGACTTAAGTACAAGAAGACTGACTCTTCTTACTGTCTATGTTTTGAACCATTCCTGAGACACTAGTTATAGATTCCGATGCTTCACTTCAGGTTTACTGTATCCCTTGGACCATCTTATTGACGATGAAACACAGAAATTGCATCGGAATTAAATACAAAAGGCACAATGCCGACTTAAGTACAAGAAGACTGACTCTTCTTACTGTCTATGTTTTGAATCATTCCTGTGACACTAGTTATAGATTCCGATGCTTCACTTCAGGTTTACTGTATCCCTGGGACCTTCTTATCGTCGATGAAACACAGAAATTGCATCGGAATTAAATACAAAGGGCACAATGCCGGCTTAAGTACAAGAAGACTGACTCTTCCTACTGTCAATGTTTTGAACCATGCTTGTGACTCTACTTATAGATTCCGATGCTTCACTTCAGGTTTACTGTATCCCTTGGACCTTCGTATGGACGATGAAACACAGAAATTGCATCGGAATTAAATAGAAAAGGCACAATGCTGACTTAAGTGCAAGAAGACTGACTCTTCTTACTGTCTATGTTATGAACCATTCCTGTGACACTAGTTATGGATTCTGATGCTTCACTTCAGGTTTACTGTATTCCTTGGACCTTCTTATTGGCGATGAGTCATAGAAATTGCCTCGGACTTAAGTACAAAAAGCACAATACCGCCTTAAGTACAAGAAGACTGACTCTTCCTACTGTCTATGTTTTGAACCATTCCTGTGACACTAGTTATAGATTACGATGCTTCACTTCAGGTTTACTGTATCCCTTGGACCATCTTATTGACGATGAAACACAGAAATTGCATCGGAATTAAATACAAAATGCACAATGCCGACTTAAGTACAAGAAGACTGACTCTTCTTACTGTCTATGTTTTGAATCATTCCTGTGACACTAGTTATAGATTCCGATGCTTCACTTCAGGTTTACTGTATCCCTTGGACCTTCTTATTGACGATGAAACACAGAAATTGCATCGGAATTAAATACAAAAGGACAATGCCGACTTAAGTACAAGAAGACTGACTCTTCCTATTGTCAATGATTTGAATCATTCCTGTGACACTGGTTATAGATTCCGATGCTTCACTTCAGGTTTACTGTATCCCTCTGATCTTCTTATTGACGATGAAACACAGAAATTGCATCGGAAGTAAATACAAAAGACACAATGCCGACATAAGTACAAGAAGACTGACTCATCTTACTGTCTATGCTTTGAACCATTCCAGTGACACTAGTTATGGATTCCGATGCTTCACTTCAGGTTTACTGCATCCCTTGGACCTTCTTATTGACGATGAAACACAGAAATTGCATCAGAATTAAACACAAAAGGCACAATGCCGACTTAAGTACAAAAAGACTGACTCTTCTTACTGACTATGTTTTGAACCATTCCTGTGACACTAGTTATGGATTCCGATGCTTCACTCCAGGTTTTCTGTATCCCTCTGACCTTCTTATTGACGATGAAACACAGAAATTGCATCGGAATTAAATACAAAAGGCACAATGCCGACTTAAGAACAAGAATACTGACTCTTTTTACTGACTACGCTTTAAACCATTCCTGTGACACTAGTTATAGATTCCGATGCTTCACCTCAGGTTTACTGTATCCCTTAAACCTTTTTATTGACGATGAAACACAGAAATTGCATCGGAATTGAATACAAAAGGCACAATGCCGACTTAAGTACAAAAAGACTGACTCTTCTTACTGACTATGTTTTGAACCATTCCTGTGACACTAGTTATAGATTCCGATGCTTGACTTCAGTTTTACTGTATCCCTTGGACCTTCTTATTGACGACGAAACACAGAAATTGCATCGGAATTAAATACAAAAGGCACAATGCTGACTTAAGTACAAGAAGACTGACCCTTCCTACTGTCTATGTTTCGAACTATTCCTGTGACACTAGTTATAGATTCCGATGCTTCACTTCAGGTTTACTGTATCCCTTGGACCTTCTTATTGACGCTGAAACACAGAAATAGCATCGGAATTAAACATTAAAGACACAATGCCGACTTAAGTACAAAAAGACTGACTCTTCTTACTGACTATGTTTTGAACCATGCCTGTGACACTAGTTATAGATTGCGATGCTTCACTTCAGGTTTACTGTAACCCTCTGACCATCTTATTGACGATGTAACACAGAAATTGCATCGCAATTAAATACAAAAGGCACTATGCCGACTTAAGTACAAGAAAACTGGCTCTTCTTAGTGTCTATGATTTGAACCATTCTCGTGACACTAGTTATAGATTCCGATGCTACACTCTAGGTTTACTGAATCACTTGGACCTTCTTATTGACGATGAAACACAGAAATTGCACCGGAATTAAATACAAAAGGCACAATGCCGACTTAAGTACAAGAAGACTGACTCTTCTTACTGACTATGCTTCGAACCATTCCTGTGACACTAGTTATAGATTCCGATGCTTCACTTGAGGTTTACTGTATCCCTCTGACCTTCTTATTGACGATGCAACACAGAAATTGCATCGAAATTAAATACAAAAGGCACGATGCCGAATTAAGTACAAGAAGACTGACTCTTCATACTGGCTATGTTTTGAAACATTCCTGTGACACTAATTATAGATTCCGATGCTTGACTTCAGTTTTACTGTATCCCTAGGACCTTCTTATTGACGACGAAACACAGAAATTGCATCGGAATTAAATACTAAAGGCTAAATGACGACTTAAGTATAAGAAGACTGACCCTTCTTGCTGTCTATGTTTCGAACCATTCGTGTGACATTAGTTATAGATTCCGATTCTTCACTTCAGGTTTACTGTATCTCTTGGACCTTCTTATTGACGATGAAACACAGAAATTGCATCGGAATTAAATACAAAAGGCACAATGCCGACTTAAGTACAAGAAGACTGACTCTTCTTACTGTCTATGTTTTGAACCATTCCTGAGACACTAGTTATGGATTCCGATGCTTCACTTCAGGTTTACTGTATCCCTTGGACCATCTTATTGACGATGAAACACAGAAATTGCATCGGAATTAAACACAAAAGGCACATTACCGACTTAAGTACAAGAAGACTGACTCTTCTTACTGTCTATGTTTTGAATCATTCCTGTGACACTAGTTATAGATTCCGATGCTCCACTTCAGGTTTACTGTATCCCTGGGACCTTCTTATCGTCGATGAAACACAGAAATTGCATCGGAATTAAATACAAAGGGCACAATGCCGACATAAGTACAAGAAGACTGACTCTTCCTACTGTCAATGTTTTGAACCATGCTTGTGACTCTACTTATTGATTCCGATGCTTCACTTCAGGTTTACTGTATCCCTTGGACCTTCGTATGGACGATGAAACACAGAAATTGCATCGGAATTAAATACAAAAGGCACATTGCCGACTTAAGTACAAGAAGACTGACTCTTCTTACTGTCTATGTTTTGAACCATTCCTGTGACACTAGTTATGGATTCTGATGCTTCACTTCAGGTTTACTGTATTCCATGGACCTTCTTATTGGCGATGAATCATAGAAATTGCCTCGGAATTAAGTACAAAAGGCACAATACCGCCTTAAGTACAAGAAGACTGACTCTTCCTACTGTCTATGATTTGAACCATTCCTGTGACACTAGTTATAGATTCCGATGCTTCACTTCAAGTTTACGGTATCCCTCTGACCTTCTTATTGACGATGAAACACAGAAATTGCATCGGAATTTAATACAAACGGCACAATGCCGACTTAAGTACAAGAAGACTGACTCTTCCTACAGTCACTGTTTTGAACCAATCCTGTGACTCTAGTTATGGATTCCGATGCTTCACTTCAGGTTTACTGTATAACTCTGAACTTCTTATTGACGATGAAACACAGAAATTGCATCGGAATTATATGCAAAAGGCACAATGCAGACTTAAGTACAAGAAGACTGACTCATCTTACTGTCTATGTTTTGAACCGTTTCTGTGACACTAGTTATAGATTCCGATGCTTCATTTCAGGTTTACTGTATACCTTGGACCTTCTTATTGACGATGAAACACAGAAAAGGCATCGGAATTAATTACAAAGAGCACAATGCCGACTTAAGTACAAGAAGACTGACTCTTCCTACAGTCACTGTTTTGAACCAATCCTGTGACTCTAGTTATGGATTCTAATGCTTCACTTCAGGTTTACTGTATCCCTCTGATCTTCTTATTGACGATGAAACACAGAAATTGCATCGGAATTAAATACAAAAGGCACAATGCCGACTTAAGTACAAGAAGACTGACTCTTCTTACTGACTATGCTTCGAACCATTCCTGTGACACTAGTTATAGATTCCGATGCTTCACTTGAGGTTTACTGTATCCCTCTGACCTTCTTATTGACGATGCAACACAGAAATTGCATCGAAATTAAATACAAAAGGCACGATGCCGAATTAAGTACAAGAAGACTGACTCTTCATACTGGCTATGTTTTGAAACATTCCTGTGACACTAATTATAGATTCCGATGCTTGACTTCAGTTTTACTGTATCCCTAGGACCTTCTTATTGACGACGAAACACAGAAATTGCATCGGAATTAAATACTAAAGGCTAAATGACGACTTAAGTATAAGAAGACTGACCCTTCTTGCTGTCTATGTTTCGAACCATTCGTGTGACATTAGTTATAGATTCCGATTCTTCACTTCAGGTTTACTGTATCTCTTGGACCTTCTTATTGACGATGAAACACAGAAATTGCATCGGAATTAAATACAAAAGGCACAATGCCGACTTAAGTACAAGAAGACTGACTCTTCTTACTGTCTATGTTTTGAACCATTCCTGAGACACTAGTTATGGATTCCGATGCTTCACTTCAGGTTTACTGTATCCCTTGGACCATCTTATTGACGATGAAACACAGAAATTGCATCGGAATTAAACACAAAAGGCACATTACCGACTTAAGTACAAGAAGACTGACTCTTCTTACTGTCTATGTTTTGAATCATTCCTGTGACACTAGTTATAGATTCCGATGCTCCACTTCAGGTTTACTGTATCCCTGGGACCTTCTTATCGTCGATGAAACACAGAAATTGCATCGGAATTAAATACAAAGGGCACAATGCCGACATAAGTACAAGAAGACTGACTCTTCCTACTGTCAATGTTTTGAACCATGCTTGTGACTCTACTTATTGATTCCGATGCTTCACTTCAGGTTTACTGTATCCCTTGGACCTTCGTATGGACGATGAAACACAGAAATTGCATCGGAATTAAATACAAAAGGCACATTGCCGACTTAAGTACAAGAAGACTGACTCTTCTTACTGTCTATGTTTTGAACCATTCCTGTGACACTAGTTATGGATTCTGATGCTTCACTTCAGGTTTACTGTATTCCATGGACCTTCTTATTGGCGATGAATCATAGAAATTGCCTCGGAATTAAGTACAAAAGGCACAATACCGCCTTAAGTACAAGAAGACTGACTCTTCCTACTGTCTATGATTTGAACCATTCCTGTGACACTAGTTATAGATTCCGATGCTTCACTTCAAGTTTACGGTATCCCTCTGACCTTCTTATTGACGATGAAACACAGAAATTGCATCGGAATTTAATACAAACGGCACAATGCCGACTTAAGTACAAGAAGACTGACTCTTCCTACAGTCACTGTTTTGAACCAATCCTGTGACTCTAGTTATGGATTCCGATGCTTCACTTCAGGTTTACTGTATAACTCTGAACTTCTTATTGACGATGAAACACAGAAATTGCATCGGAATTATATGCAAAAGGCACAATGCAGACTTAAGTACAAGAAGACTGACTCATCTTACTGTCTATGTTTTGAACCGTTTCTGTGACACTAGTTATAGATTCCGATGCTTCATTTCAGGTTTACTGTATACCTTGGACCTTCTTATTGACGATGAAACACAGAAAAGGCATCGGAATTAATTACAAAGAGCACAATGCCGACTTAAGTACAAGAAGACTGACTCTTCCTACAGTCACTGTTTTGAACCAATCCTGTGACTCTAGTTATGGATTCTAATGCTTCACTTCAGGTTTACTGTATCCCTCTGATCTTCTTATTGACGATGAAACACAGAAATTGCATCGGAATTAAATACAAAAGGCACAATGCAGACTTAAGTACAAGAAGACTGACTCATCTTACTGTCTATGTTTTGAACCATTCCTATGACACTAGTTATAGATTCCGATGCTTCACTTCAGGTGTACTGTATCCCTTGGACCTTCTTATTGACGCTGAGACACAGAAATTGCATCGGAATTAAACATAAAAGACACAATGCCGACTTAAGTACAAAAAGACTGACTCTTCTTACTGACTATGTCTTGAAATAATCCTGTGACACTAGTTATAGATTGCGATGCTTCACTTCAGGTTTACTGTAACCCTCTGACCATCGTATTGACGATGAAACACAGAAATTGCATCGCAATTAAATACAAAAGGCACTATGCGGACTTAAGTACAAGAAAACTGACTCTTCTTACTGTCTATGTTTTGAACCATTCCTGTGACACTAGGTATAGATTCCGATGCTACACTCTACGTTTACTGGATCACTTGGACCTTCTTATTGACGATGAAACACAGAAATTGCACCGGAATTAAATACAAAAGGCACAATGTCGACTTAAGGACTAGAAGACTGACTCTTCTTACTGTCAATGCTTTGAATCATTCCTGTGACACTAGTTATAGATTCCGATGTTTCACTTCAGGTTTACTGTATCCCTTGGACCTTCTTATCGACGATGAAACACAGAAATTGCATCGGAATTAAATACAAAGGGCACAATGCCGACTTAAGTACAAGAAGACTGACTCTTCTTACTGTCTATGTTTTGAACCATTCCTGTGACACTAGTTATAGATTCCGATGCTTCACTTCAGGTTTACTGTATCCCTTGGACCATCTTATTGACGATGAAACACAGAAATTGCATCGGAATTAAATACAAAAGGCACAATGCCGACTTAAGTACAAGAAGACTGACTCTTCTTACTGTCTAAGTTTTGAACCATTCCTGAGACACTAGTTATAGATTCCGATGCTTCACTTCAGGTTTACTGTATCCCTTGGACCATCTTATTGACGATGAAACACGAAATTGCATCGGAATTAAATACAAAAGGCACAATGCCGACTTAAGTACAAGAAGACTGACTCTTCTTACTGTCTATGTTTTGAATCATTCCTGTGACGCTAGTTATAGATTCCGATGCTTCACTTCAGGTTTACTGTATCCCTGGGACCTTCTTATCGTCGATGAAACACAGAAATTGCATCGGAATTAAATACAAAGGGCACAATGCCGACTGAAGTACAAGAAGACTGACTCTTCCTACTATCAATGTTTTGAACCATGCTTGTGACTCTTCTTATAGATTCCGATGCTTCACTTCAGGTTTACTGTATCCCTTGGACCTTCGTATGGACGATGAAACACAGAAATTGCATCGGAATTAAATAGAAAAGGCACAATGCTGACTTAAGTGCAAGAAGACTGACTCTTCTTACTGTCTATGTTTTGAACCATTCCTGTGACACTAGTGATGGATTCTGATGCTTCACTTCAGGTTTACTGTATTCCTTGGACCTTCTTATTGGCGATGAATCATAGAAATTGCATCGGAATTAAGTACAAAAGGCACAATACCGCCTTAAGTACAAGAAGACTGACTCTTCCTACTGTCTATGTTTTGAACCATTCCTGTGACACTAGTTATAGATTCCGATGCTTCACTTCAGGTTTACTGTATACCTTGGACCATCTTATTGACGATGAAACACAGCAATTGCATCGGAATTAAATACAAAATGCACAATGCCGACTTAAGTACAAGAAGACTGACTCTTCTTACTGTCTATGTTTTGAATCATTCCTGTGACACTAGTTATAGATTCCGATGCTTCACTTCAGGTTTACTGTATCCCTTGGACCTTCTTATCGACGATGAAACACAGAAATTGCATCGGAATTAAATACAAAGGGCACAATGCCGACTTACGTACAAGAAGACCGACTCTTCCTACTGGCTATGATTTGAACCATTCCTGTGACACTAGTTATAGATTCCGATGCTTCACTTCAGGTTTATGGTATCCCTCTGACCTTCTTATTGACGATGAAACACAGAAATTGCATCGGAATGTAATACAAAAGGCACAATGCCGACTTAAGTACAAGAAGACTGACTCTTCCTACAGTCACTGTTTTGAACCAATCCTGTGACTCTAGTTATGGATTCCGATGCTTCACTTCAGGTTTACTGTATAACTCTGATCTTCTTATTGACGATGAAACACAGAAATTGCATCGGAATTATATACAAAAGGCACAATGCAGACCTAAGTACAAGAAGACTGACTCATCTTACTGTCTATGTTTTGAACCGTTTCTGTGACACTAGTTATAGATTCCGATGCTTCACTTCAGGTTTACTGTATACCTTGGACCTTCTTATTGACGATGAAACACAGAAATGGCATCGGAATTAAATACAAAGAGCACAATGCCGACTTAAGTACAAGAAGACTGACTCTTCCTACAGACACTGTTTTGAACCAATCCTGTGACTCTAGTTATGGATTCCGATGCTTCACTTCAGGTTTACTGTATCCCTCTGATCTTCTTATTGACGATGAAACACAGAAATTGCATCGGAATTAAATACAAAAGGCACAATGCAGACTTAAGTACAAGAAGACTGACTCATCTTACTGTCTATGTTTTGAACCATTCCTGTGACACTAGTTATAGATTCCGATGCTTCACTTCAGGTGTACTGTATCCCTTGGACCTTCTTATTGACGCTGAGACACAGAAATTGCATCGGAATTAAACATAAAAGACACAATGCCGACTTAAGTACTAAAAGACTGACTCTTCTTACTGACTATGTCTTGAACCAATCCTGTGCCACTAGTTATAGATTGCGATGCTTCACTTCAGGTTTACTGTAACCCTCTGACCATCTTATTGACGATGAAACACAGAAATTGCATCGCAATTAAATACAAAAGGCACTATGCCGACTTAAGTACAAGAAAACTGACTCTTCTTACTGTCTATGTTTTGAACCAATCCTGTGACTCTAGTTATGGATTCCGATGCTTCACTTCAGGTTTACTGTATAACTCTGATCTTCTTATTGACGATGAAACACAGAAATTGCATCGGAATTATATACAAAAGGCACAATGCAGACTTAAGTACAAGAAGACTGACTCATCTTACTGTCTATGTTTTGAACCGTTTCTGTGACACTAGTTATAGATTCCGATGCTTCACTTCAGGTTTACTGTATACCTTGGACCTTCTTATTGACGATGAAACACAGAAATGGCATCGGAATTAAATACAAAGAGCACAATGCCGACTTAAGTACAAGAAGACTGACTCTTCCTACAGTCACTGTTTTGAACCAATCCTTTGACTGTAGTTATGGATTCCGATGCTTCACTTCAGGTTTACTGTATCCCTCTGATCTTCTTATTGACGATGAAACACAGAAATTGCATCGGAATTAAATACAAAAGGCACAATGCAGACTTAAGTACAAGAAGACTGACTCATCTTACTGTCTATGTTTTGAACCATTCCTGTGACACTAGTTATAGATTCCGATGCTTCACTTCAGGTGTACTGTATCCCTTGGACCATCTTATTGACGATGAAACACAGAAATTGCATCGGAATTAAATACAAAAGGCACAATGCCGACTTAAGTACAAGAAGACTGACTCTTCTTACTGTCTATGTTTTGAACCATTCCTGTGACACTAGTTATGGATTCTGATGCTTCACTTCAGGTTTACTGTATTCCATGGACCTTCTTATTGGCGATGAATCACAGAAATTGCCTCGGAATTAAGTACAAAAGGCACAATACCGCCTTAAGTACAAGAAGACTGACTCTTCGTACTGTCTATGTTTTGAACCATTCCTGTGACACTAGTTATAGATTCCGATGCTTCACTTCACGGTTACTGTATCCCTTGGACCTTCTTTATAACGATGAAACGCAGAAATTGCATAGGAATTAAATACAAAAGCCACAATGCCGACTTAAGTACATGAAGACCGACTCTTCCTACTGACTAAGTTTTGAACCATTCCTGTGACACTAGTTATAGATTCCGATGCTTCACTTCAGGTTTACTGTATCCCTTGGACCTTCTTATTGACGATGAAACACAGAAATTGCATCAGAATTAAACACAAAAGGCACAATACCGACTTAAGTACAAAAAGACTGACTCTTCTTACTGACTATGTTTTGAACCATTCCTGTGACACTAGTTATAGATTCCGATGCTACGCTACAGGTTTACTGTATCCCTTGGACCTTCTTATTGACGATGAAACACAGAAATTGCATCAGAATTAAACACAAAAGGCACAATGCCGACTTAAGTACAAAAAAAACTGACTCTTCTTACTGACTATGTTTTGAACCATTCCTGTGACACTAGTTATAGCTTCCGATGCTTCACTTCAGGTTTACTGTATCCCTCTGACCTTCTTATTGACGATGAATCACAGAAATTGCATCGGAATTAAATGGAAACCCCACAATGCCTACATAAGTACAAGATGACTGACCCTTCTCACTGTCTATGTTTTGAACCATTCCTGTGACCCTATTTATAGATTCCGATGCTTCACTTCAGGTTAACTGTAACCCGGGGACCTACTTATTGACGATGAAACACAGAAATTGCATCGGAATTAAATAGAAAAGCACAATGCCGACTTAAGTACAAGAAGATTGACTCTTCTTACTGTCTATGTTTTGAACCATTCCTGTGACACTAGTTATGGATTCTGATGATTCACTTCAGGTTTACTGTATTCCTTGGACCTTCTTATTGGCGATGAATCATAGAAATTGCCTCGGAATTAAGTACCAAAGGCACAATACCGCCTTAAGTACAAGAAGACTGAGTCTTCTTACTGTCTATGTTTGAACCGTTCCTATGACACAAGTTATAGATTCCGATGCTTCACTTCAGGTTTACTGTATCGCTTGGACCTTCTTATTGACGATGAAACACAGAAATTCCATTGGAATTAAGTACATAAGGCACCATGCCGACTTAAGTACAAGAAGACTGACTCTTCCTACAGTCAATGATGTGAACCATTCCTGTGACACTAGTTATAGATTCCGATGCTTCACTTCAGGTTTACGGTATGACTCTGATCTTCTTCTTGACGATGAAAGACAGAAATTGCATCGGGATTAAATACAAAAGGCACAATGCCGACTTAAGTTCAACAAGTCTGACTCTTCTTACTGACTATGTTTTGAACCATCCCTGTGACACTAGTTATCGATTCCGATGCTTGACTTCAGTTTTACTGTATCCCTAGGACCTTCTTATTGACGACGAAACACAGAAATTGCATCGGAATTAAATACAAAAGGCTAAATGCCGACTTAAGTATAAGAAGACTGACCCTTCTTGCTGTCTATGTTTCGAACCATTCGTGTGACACTAGTTATAGATTCCGATTCTTCACTTCAGGTTTACTGTATCTCTTGGACCTTCTTATTGACGATGAAACACAGAAATTGCATCGGAATTAAATACAAAAGGCACAATGCCGACTTAAGTACAAGAAGACTGACTCTTCTTACTGTCTATGTTTTGAACCATTCCTGAGACACTAGTTATAGATTCCGATGCTTCACTTCAGGTTTACTGTATCCCTTGGACCATCTTATTGACGATGAAACACAGAAATAGCAACGGAATTAAATACAAAAGGCACAATGCCGATTTAAGTACAAGAAGACTGACTCTTCTTACTGTCTATGTTTTGAATCATTCCTGTGACACTAGTTATAGATTCCGATGCTTCACTTCAGGTTTACTGTATCCCTGGGACCTTCTTATCGTCGATGAAACACAGAAATTGCATCGGAATTAAATACAAAGGGCACAATGCCGACTTAAGTACAAGAAGACTGACTCTTCCTACTGTCAATGTTTTGATCCATGCTTGTGACTCAACTTATAGATTCCGATGCTTCACTTCAGGTTTACTGTATCCCTTGGACCTTCGTATGGACGATGAAACACAGAAATTGCATCGGAATTAAATAGAAAAGGCACAATGCTGACTTAAGTGCAAGAAGACTGACTCTTCTTACTGTCTATGTTTTGAACCAATCCTGT
Source organism: Schistocerca serialis cubense (assembly GCF_023864345.2). Taxonomy (NCBI): domain Eukaryota; kingdom Metazoa; phylum Arthropoda; class Insecta; order Orthoptera; family Acrididae; genus Schistocerca; species Schistocerca serialis. Next base: position 7,858,589 of record NW_026047592.1, read on the forward strand.
GACACTAGTTATGGATTCTGATGCTTCACTTCAGGTTTACTGTATTCCTTGGACCTTCTTATTGGCGATGAATCATAGAAATTGCCTCGGAATTAAGTACAAAAGGCACAATACCGCCTTAAGTACAAGAAGACTGACTCTTCCTACTGTCTATGTTTTGAACCATTCCTGTGACACTAGTTATAGATTCCGATGCTTCACTTCAGGTTTACTGTATCCCTTGGACCATCTTATTGACGATGAAACACAGAAATTGCATCGGAATTAAATACAAAATGCACAATGCCGACTTAAGTACAAGAAGACTGACTCTTCTTACTGTCTATGTTTTGAATCATTCCTGTGACACTAGTTATAGATTCCGAAGCTTCACTTCAGGGTTACTGTATGCCTTGGACCTTCTTATCGACGATGAAACACAGAAATTGCATCGGAATTAAATACAAAGGGCACAATGCCGACTTATGTACAAGATGACTGACTCTTCTTACTGTCTATGTTTTGAACCATTCCTGTGACACTAGTTATAGATTCCAATGCTTCACTTCAGGTTTACTGTATCCCTTGGACCATCTTATTGACGATGAAACACAGAAATTGCATCGGAATTAAATACAAAAGGCACAATGCCGACTTAAGTACAAGAAGACTGACTCTTCTTACTGTCTATGTTTTGAACCATTCCTGTGACACTAGTTATGGATTCTGATGCTTCACTTCAGGTTTACTGTATTCCATGGACCTTCTTATTGGCGATGAATCATAGAAATTGCCTCGGAATTAAGTACAAAAGGCACAATACCGCCTTAAGTACAAGAAGACTGACTCTTCCTACTGTCTATGTTTTGAACCATTCCTGTGACACTAGTTATAGATTCCGATGCTTCACTTCAGGTTTACGGTATCCCTCTCACCTTCTTATTGACGATGAAACACAGAAATTGCATCAGAATTTAATACAAAAGGCACAATGCCGACTTAAGTACAAGAAGACTGACTCTTCCTACAGTCACTGTTTTGAACCAATCCTGTGACTCTAGTTATTGATTCCGATGCTTCACTTCAGGTTTACTGTATAACTCTGATCTTCTTATTGACGATGAAACACAGAAATTGCATCGGAATTATATACAAAAGGCACAATGCAGACTTAAGTACAAGAAGACTGACTCATCTTACTGTCTATGTTTTGAACCGTTTCTGTGACACTAGTTATAGATTCCGATGCTTCACTTCAGGTTTACTGTATCCCTTGGACCTTCTTATTGACGATGAAACACAGAAATGGCATCGGAATTAAATACAAAGAGCACAATGCCGACTTAAGTACAAGAAGACTGACTCTTCCTACAGTCATTGTTTTGAACCAATCCTGTGACTCTAGTTATGGATTCCGATGCTTCACTTCAGGTGTACTGTATCCCTTGGACCTTCTTATTGACGCTGAGACACAGAAATTGCATCGGAATTAAACATAAAAGACACAATGCCGACTTAAGTACAAAAAGACTGACTCTTCTTACTGACTATGTCTTGAACCAATCCTGTGCCACTAGTTATAGATTGCGATGCTTCACTTCAGGTTTACTGTAACCCTCTGACCATCTTATTGACGATGAAACACAGAAATTGCATCGCAATTAAATACAAAAGGCACTATGCCGGCTTAAGTACAAGAAAACTGACTCTTCTTACTGTCTATGTTTTGAACCATTCCTGTGACACTAGTTATAGATTCCGATGCTACACTCTACGTTTACTGGATCACTTGGACCTTCTTATTGACGATGAAACTCAGAAATTGCACCGGAATTAAATACAAAAGGCACAATGTCGACTTAAGGATTAGAAGACTGACTCTTCTTACTGTCAATGTTTTGAATCACTCCTGTGACACTAGTTATAGATTCCGATGCTTCACTTCAGGTTTACTGTATCCCTTGGACCTTCTTATCGACGATGAGACACAGAAATTGCACCGGAATTAAATACAAAGGGCACAATGCCGACTTAAGTACAAGAAGACTGACTCTTCTTACTGTCTATGTTTTGAACCATTCCTGTGACACTAGTTATAGATTCCGATGCTTCACTTCAGGTTTACTGTATCCCTTGGACCATCTTATTGACGATGAAACACAGAAATTGCATCGGAAGTAAATACAAAAGGCACAATGCCGACTTAAGTACAAGAAGACTGACTCTTCTTACTGTCTATGATTTGAATCATTCCTGTGACACTAGTTATAGATTCCGATGCTTCACTTCAGGTTTACTGTATCCCTTGGACCTTCTTATCGACGATGAAACACAGAAATTGCATCGGAATTAAATATAAAGGACACAATGCCGACTTAACTACAAGAAGACTGACTCTTCCTACTGTCAATGCTTTGAACCATGCCTGTGACTCTAGTTATAGATTCCGATGCTTCACTTCAGGTTTACTGTATCCCTTGGACCTTCGTATTGACGATGAAACACAGAAATTGCATCGGAATTAAATAGAAAAGGCACAATGCTGACTTAAGTACAAGAAGACTGACACTTCTTACCGTCTATGTTTTGAACCATTCCTGTGACACTAGTTATGGATTCTGATGCTTCACTTCAGGTTTACTGTATTCCTTGGACCTTCTTATTGGCGATGAATCACAGAAATTGCCTCGGAATTAAGTACAAAAGGCACAATACCGCCTTAAGTACAAGAAGACTGACTCTTCCTACTGTCTATGTTTTGAACCGTTCCTGTGACACTAGTTATAGATTCCGATGCTTCACTTCACGTTTACTGTATCCCTTGGACCTTCTTTATAACGATGAAACACAGAAATTGCATAGGAATTAAATACAAAAGGCACAATGCCGACTTAAGTACAAGAAGACCGACTCTTCCTACTGACTAAGTTTTGAACCATTCCTGTGACACTAGTTATAGATTCCGATGCTTCACTTCAGGTTTACTGTATCCCTTGGACCCTCTTATTGACGATGAAACACAGAAATTGCATCAGAATTAAACACAAAAGGCACAATACCGACTTAAGTACAAAAAGACTGACTCTTCTTACTGACTATGTTTTGAACCATTCCTGTGACACTAGTTATAGATTCCGATGCTACGCTACAGGTTTACTGTATCCCTTGGACCTTCTTATTGACGATGAAACACAGAAATTGCATCAGAATTAAACACAAAAGGCACAATGCCGACTTAAGTACAAAAAAACTGACTCTTCTTACTGACTATGTTTTGAACCATTCCTGTGACACTAGTTATAGCTTCCGATGCTTCACTTCAGGTTTACTGTATCTCTCTGACCTTCTTATTGACGATGAAACACAGAAATTGCATCGGAATTAAATGGAAACCCCACAATGCCTACATAAGTACAAGATGTCTGACCCTTCTCACTGTCTATGTTTTGAACCATTCCTGTGACCCTAGTTATAGATTCCGATGCTTCACTTCAGGTTAACTGTAACCCGGGGACCTACTTATTGACGATGAAACACAGAAATTGCATCGGAATTAAATAGAAAAGCACAATGCTGACTTAAGTACAAGAAGTCTGACTCTTCTTACTGACTATGTTTTGAACCATCCCTGTGAAACTAGTTATAGATTCCGATGCTTCACTCCAGGTTTACTGTATCCCTTGGACCTTCTTATTGACGATGAAACACAGAAATTGCATCGGAATTAAATACAAAAGGCACAATGCCGACTTAAGTACAAGAAGACTGGCTCTTCTTACTGACTATGTTTTGAACCATTCCTGTGACACTAATTATAGATTCCGATGCTTCACTTGAGGTTTACTGTATCCCTCTGACCTTCTTATTGACGATGAAACACAGAAATTGCATCGGAATTAAATAAAAAAGGCACAATGCCGAATTAATTGCAAGAAGACTGACTCTTCTTACTGGCTATGCTTTGAACCATTCCTGTGACACTAGTTATAGATTCCGATGCTTGACTTCAGTTTTACTGTATCCCTCGGACCTTCTTATTGACGACGAAACACAGAAATTGCATCGGAATTAGATACAAAAGGCACAATGCCGACTTAAGTCCAAGAAGACTGACCCTTCTTACTGTCTATGTTTCGAACCATTCCTGTGACACTAGTTATAGATTCCGATTCTTCACTTCAGGTTTACTGTATCCCTTGGACCTTCTTATTGACGATGAAACACAGAAATTGCATCGGAATTTAATACAAAAGGCACAATGCCGACTTAAGTACAAGAAGACTGACTCTTCCTACTGTCTATGTTTTGAACCATTCCTGTGACACTAGTTATAGATTCCAATGCTTCACTTCACGTTTAGTGTATCCCTTGGACCTTCTTATTGACGATGAAACACAGATATTGCATCGGAATTAAATACAAAAGGCACAATGCCGACTTAAATACATGAAGACCGACTCTTCCTACTGACTAAGTTTTGAACCACTCCTGTGACACTAGTTATAGATTTCGATGCTCCACTTGAGGTTTGCTGTATCCCTTGGACCTTCTTATTGACGATGAAACACAGAAATTGCTTCGGAATTTAATACAATAGGCACAATGCCGACTTAAGTACAAGATGACTGACTCTTCTTACTGTCTATGTTTTGAACCATTCCTGTGACACTAGTTATAGATTTCGATGCTTCACTTCAGGATTACGGTATCCCTTGGGACCTTGTTATTGACGCTGAAACACAGATATTGCATCGGAATTAAACACTAAAGGCACATTGCCAACATAAGTACAAAAATATGACTCTTCTTACTGACTATGTTTTGAACCATTCCTGTGGCACTAGTTATAGATTGCGATGCTTCACTTTAAGTTTACTGTATCCCTCTGACCTTCTTATTGACGATGAAACACAGAAATTGCATCGGAATTTAATACAAAAGGCACAATGCCGACTTAAGTACAAGATGACTGACTCTTCTTACTGTCTATGTTTTGAACCATTCCTGTGACACTAGTTATAGATTCCGATGCTACACTCCAGGTTTACTGTATCCCTAGGACCTTATTATTGACGATGAAACACATAAATTGCATCGGAATTAAATAAAAAAGGCAAAATGCCGACTTAAGTACACGAAGATTGACTCTTCTTACTGTCTATGTTTTGAACCATTCGTGTGACACTAGTTATAGATTCCGATGCTACACTCCAGGATTACTGTATCCCTTGGACCTTCTTATTGACGATGAAACACGGAAATTGCATCGCAATTAAATACAATAGGCACAATGCCGGCTTAAGGACAAGAAGACTGACTCTTCTTACTGACTATGTTTTGAACCATTCCTGTGACACTAGTTATAGATTCCGATGCTTGACTTCAGTTTTACTGTATCCCTTGGACCTTCTTATTGACGACGAAACACAGAAATTGCATCGGAATTAAATACAAAAGGCACAATGCTGGATTAAGTCCAAGAAGACTGACCCTTCTTACTGTCTATGTTTCGAACCATTCCTGTGACACTAGTTATAGATTCCGATTCTTTACTTCAGGTTTACTGTATCCCTTGGACCTTCTTATTGACGATGAAACACAGAAATTGCATCGGAATTAAATAGAAATGGCACAATGCCGACTTAAGTACAAGAGGACTAACTCTTCCTACTGTCTATGTTTTGAACCATTCCTGTGACACTAGTTATAGATTCCAATGCTTCACTTCACGTTTACTGTATCCCTAGGACCTTCTTATTGACGATGAAACACAGATATTGCATCGGAATTAAATACAAAAGGCACAATGCCGACTTAAATACATGAAACCGACTCTTCCTACTGACTAAGTTTTGAACCAATCCTGTGACACTAGTTATAGATTCCGATGCTTCACTTGAGGTTTGCTGTATCCCTTGGACCTTCTTATTGACGATGAAACACAGAAATTGCCTCGGAATTTAATACAATAGGCACAATGCGGACTTAAGTACAAGATGACTGACTCTTCTTACTGTCTATGTTTTGAACCATTCCTGTGACACTAGTTATAGATTCCGATGCTTCACTTCAGGATTACGGTATCCCTTGGGACCTTGTTATTGACGCTGAAACACAGAAATTGCATCGGAATTAAACACTAAAGGCACATTGCCAACTTAAGTACAAAAATACTGACTCTTCTTACTGACTATGTTTTGAACCATTCCTGTGTCACTAGTTATAGATTGCGATGCTTCACTTTAGGTTTACTGTATCCCTCTGACCTTCTTATTGACGATGAAACACAGAAATTGCATCGGAATTTAATACAAAAGGCACAATGCCGACTTAAGTACAAGATGACTGACTCTTCTTACTGTCTATGTTTTGAACCATTCCTGTGACACTAGTTATAGATTCCGATGCTACACTCCAGGTTTACTGTATCCCTTGGACCTTATTATTGACGATGAAACACATAAATTGCATCGGAATTAAATAAAAAAGGCAAAATGCCCACTTAAGTACACGAAGACTGACTCTTCTTACTGTCTATGTTTTGAACCATTCCTGTGACACTAGTTATAGATTCCGATGCTACACTCCAGGATTACTGTATCCCTTGGACCTTCTTATTGACGATGAAACACGGAAATTGCATCGCAATTAAATACAATAGGCACAATGCCGACTTAAGGACAAGAAGACTGACTCTTCTTACTGACTATGTTTTGAACCATTCCTGTGACACTAGTTATAGATTCCGATGCTTGACTTCAGTTTTACTGTATCCCTTGGACCTTCTTATTGACGACGAAACACAGAAATTGCATCGGAATTAAATACAAAAGGCACAATGCTGGATTAAGTCCAAGAAGACTGACCCTTCTTACTGTCTATGTTTCGAACCATTCCTGTGACACTAGTTATAGATTCCGATTCTTTACTTCAGGTTTACTGTATCCCTTGGACCTTCTTATTGACGATGAAACACAGAAATTGCATCGGAATTAAATAGAAATGGCACAATGCCGACTTAAGTACAAGAAGACTAACTCTTCCTACTGTCTATGCTTTGAACCATTCCTGTGACACTAGTTACAGATTCCAATGCTTCACTTCACGTTTACTGTATCCCTAGGACCTTCTTATTGACGATGAAACACAGATATTGCATCGGAATTTAATACAAAAGGCACAATGCCGACTTAAGTACAAGATGACTGACTCTTCTTACTGTCTATGTTTTGAACCATTCCTGTGAGACTAGTTATAGATTCCGATGCTTCACTTCAGGATTACTGACGCTGAAACACAGAAATTAGATCGGAATTAAACACAAAAGGCACAATGCCGACTTAAGTACAAAAATACTGACTCTTCTTACTGAATATGTTTTGAACCATTCCTGTGACACTAGTTATAGATTCCGATGCTTCACTTCAGGTTTACTGTATCACTCTGACCATCTTATTGACGATGAAACACAGAAATTGCATCGGAATTAATTACAGAAGGCACTATGCCGACTTAAGTACAAGAATACTGACTCTTCTTACTGTCTATGTTTTGAACCATTCCTGTGACACTAGTGTAGATTCCGATGCTTCACTTCAGATTTACTGTATCCCTTGGACCTTTTTATTGACGATGAAACACAGATATTGCATCGGAATTAAATACTAAAGACACAATGCCGACTTAAGTACAAGAAGACTGACTCTTCCTACTGTCTATGTTTTCAACCATTCCTGTGACACTAGTTATAGATTACGATGCTTCACTTCACGTTTACTGTATGCCTTGGACCTTCTTATTGACGATGAAACACAGAAATTGCATCGGAATTAAATACAAAAGACACAATGCCGACTTCAGTACATGAAGACCGACTCTTCCTACCGACTATGTTTTGAACAATTCCTGTGACACTAGTTTTAGATTCCGATGCTTCACTTGAGGTTTACTGTATCCCTTGGACATTCTTATTGACGATGAAACACAGAAATTGCATCGGAATTTAATACAAAATGCACAATGCCGACTTAAGTACAAGATGACTGACTCTTCTTACTGTCTATGTTTTGAACCATTCCTGTGACACTAGTTATAGATTCTGATGCTACACTCCAGGTTTACTGTTTCCCTTGGACCTTCTTATTGACGATGAAACACAGAAATTGCATCGGAATTAAATACAAAAGGCACAATGCCGGCTTAAGAACTAGAAGACTGACTCTTCTTACTGACTATGTTTTGAACCACTCCTGTGACACTAGTTATTGATTCCGATGCTTCACTTCAGGTTTACTGTATGCCTTGGACCTTATTATTCACGATGAAACACAGAAATTGCATCGGAATTAAATAAAAAAGGCAAAATGCCGACTTAAGTACACGAAGACTGACTCTTCTTACTGTCTATGTTTTGAACCATTCCTGTGACACTAGTTATAGATTCCGATGCTGCACTCCAGGTTTACTGTATCCCTTGGACCTTCTTATTGACGATGAAACACAGAAATTGCATCGGAATTAAATACAAAAGGCACAATGCCGACTTAAGTACAAGAAGACTGGCTCTTCTTACTGACTATGTTTTGAACCATTCCTGTGACACTAATTATAGATTCCGATGCTTCACTTGAGGTTTACTGTATCCCTCTGACCTTCTTATTGACGATGAAACACAGAAATTGCATCGGAATTAAATAAAAAAGGCACAATGCCGAATTAATTGCAAGAAGACTGACTCTTCTTACTGGCTATGCTTTGAACCATTCCTGTGACACTAGTTATAGATTCCGATGCTTGACTTCAGTTTTACTGTATCCCTCGGACCTTCTTATTGACGACGAAACACAGAAATTGCATCGGAATTAGATACAAAAGGCACAATGCCGACTTAAGTCCAAGAAGACTGACCCTTCTTACTGTCTATGTTTCGAACCATTCCTGTGACACTAGTTATAGATTCCGATTCTTCACTTCAGTTTTACTGTATCCCTTGGACCTTCTTATTGACGATGAAACACAGAAATTGCATCGGAATTTAATACAAAAGGCACAATGCCGACTTAAGTACAAGAAGACTGACTCTTCCTACTGTCTATGTTTTGAACCATTCCTGTGACACTAGTTATAGATTCCAATGCTTCACTTCACGTTTACTGTATCCCTTGGACCTTCTTATTGACGATGAAACACAGATATTGCATCGGAATTAAATACAAAAGGCACAATGCCGACTTAAATACATGAAGACCGACTCTTCCTACTGACTAAGTTTTGAACCACTCCTGTGACACTAGTTATAGATTTCGATGCTCCACTTGAGGTTTGCTGTATCCCTTGGACCTTCTTATTGACGATGAAACACAGAAATTGCTTCGGAATTTAATACAATAGGCACAATGCCGACTTAAGTACAAGATGACTGACTCTTCTTACTGTCTATGTTTTGAACCATTCCTGTGACACTAGTTATAGATTTCGATGCTTCACTTCAGGATTACGGTATCCCTTGGGACCTTGTTATTGACGCTGAAACACAGATATTGCATCGGAATTAAACACTAAAGGCACATTGCCAACATAAGTACAAAAATATGACTCTTCTTACTGACTATGTTTTGAACCATTCCTGTGTCACTAGTTATAGATTGCGATGCTTCACTTTAAGTTTACTGTATCCCTCTGACCTTCTTATTGACGATGAAACACAGAAATTGCATCGGAATTTAATACAAAAGGCACAATGCCGACTTAAGTACAAGATGACTGACTCTTCTTACTGTCTATGTTTTGAACCATTCCTGTGACACTAGTTATAGATTCCGATGCTACACTCCAGGTTTACTGTATCCCTAGGACCTTATTATTGACGATGAAACACATAAATTGCATCGGAATTAAATAAAAAAGGCAAAATGCCGACTTAAGTACACGAAGATTGACTCTTCTTACTGTCTATGTTTTGAACCATTCGTGTGACACTAGTTATAGATTCCGATGCTACACTCCAGGATTACTGTATCCCTTGGACCTTCTTATTGACGACGAAACACAGAAATTGCATCGGAATTAAATAGAAATGGCACAATGCCGACTTAAGTACAAGAGGACTAACTCTTCCTACTGTCTATGTTTTGAACCATTCCTGTGACACTAGTTATAGATTCCAATGCTTCACTTCACGTTTACTGTATCCCTAGGACCTTCTTATTGACGATGAAACACAGATATTGCATCGGAATTAAATACAATAGGCACAATGCCGACTTAAGGACAAGAAGACTGACTCTTCTTACTGACTATGTTTTGAACCATTCCTGTGACACTAGTTATAGATTCCGATGCTTGACTTCAGTTTTACTGTATCCCTTGGACCTTCTTATTGACGACGAAACACAGAAATTGCATCGGAATTAAATACAAAAGGCACAATGCTGGATTAAGTCCAAGAAGACTGACCCTTCTTACTGTCTATGTTTCGAACCATTCCTGTGACACTAGTTATAGATTCCGATTCTTTACTTCAGGTTTACTGTATCCCTTGGACCTTCTAATTGACGATGAAACACAGAAATTGCATCGGAATTAAATAGAAATGGCACAATGCCGACTTAAGTACAAGAGGACTAACTCTTCCTACTGTCTATGTTTTGAACCATTCCTGTGACACTAGTTATAGATTCCAATGCTTCACTTCACGTTTACTGTATCCCTAGGACCTTCTTATTGACGATGAAACACAGATATTGCATCGGAATTAAATACAAAAGGCACAATGCCGACTTAAATACATGAAACCGACTCTTCCTACTGACTAAGTTTTGAACCAATCCTGTGACACTAGTTATAGATTCCGATGCTTCACTTGAGGTTTGCTGTATCCCTTGGACCTTCTTATTGACGATGAAACACAGAAATTGCCTCGGAATTTAATACAATAGGCACAATGCGGACTTAAGTACAAGATGACTGACTCTTCTTACTGTCTATGTTTTGAACCATTCCTGTGACACTAGTTATAGATTCCGATGCTTCACTTCAGGATTACGGTATCCCTTGGGACCTTGTTATTGACGCTGAAACACAGAAATTGCATCGGAATTAAACACTAAAGGCACATTGCCAACTTAAGTACAAAAATACTGACTCTTCTTACTGACTATGTTTTGAACCATTCCTGTGTCACTAGTTATAGATTGCGATGCTTCACTTTAGGTTTACTGTATCCCTCTGACCTTCTTATTGACGATGAAACACAGAAATTGCATCGGAATTTAATACAAAAGGCACAATGCCGACTTAAGTACAAGATGACTGACTCTTCTTACTGTCTATGTTTTGAACCATTCCTGTGACACTAGTTATAGATTCCGATGCTACACTCCAGGTTTACTGTATCCCTTGGACCTTATTATTGACGATGAAACACATAAATTGCATCGGAATTAAATAAAAAAGGCAAAATGCCCACATAAGTACACGAAGACTGACTCTTCTTACTGTCTATGTTTTGAACCATTCCTGTGACACTAGTTATAGATTCCGATGCTACACTCCAGGATTACTGTATCCCTTGGACCTTCTTATTGACGATGAAACACGGAAATTGCATCGCAATTAAATACAATAGGCACAATGCCGACTTAAGGACAAGAAGACTGACTCTTCTTACTGACTATGTTTTGAACCATTCCTGTGACACTAGTTATAGATTCCGATGCTTGACTTCAGTTTTACTGTATCCCTTGGACCTTCTTATTGACGACGAAACACAGAAATTGCATCGGAATTAAATACAAAAGGCACAATGCTGGATTAAGTCCAAGAAGACTGACCCTTCTTACTGTCTATGTTTCGAACCATTCCTGTGACACTAGTTATAGATTCCGATTCTTTACTTCAGGTTTACTGTATCCCTTGGACCTTCTTATTGACGATGAAACACAGAAATTGCATCGGAATTAAATAGAAATGGCACAATGCCGACTTAAGTACAAGAAGACTAACTCTTCCTACTGTCTATGCTTTGAACCATTCCTGTGACACTAGTTACAGATTCCAATGCTTCACTTCACGTTTACTGTATCCCTAGGACCTTCTTATTGACGATGAAACACAGATATTGCATCGGAATTTAATACAAAAGGCACAATGCCGACTTAAGTACAAGATGACTGACTCTTCTTACTGTCTATGTTTTGAACCATTCCTGTGAGACTAGTTATAGATTCCGATGCTTCACTTCAGGATTACTGACGCTGAAACACAGAAATTAGATCGGAATTAAACACAAAAGGCACAATGCCGACTTAAGTACAAAAATACTGACTCTTCTTACTGAATATGTTTTGAACCATTCCTGTGACACTAGTTATAGATTCCGATGCTTCACTTCAGGTTTACTGTATCACTCTGACCATCTTATTGACGATGAAACACAGAAATTGCATCGGAATTAATTACAGAAGGCACTATGCTGACTTAAGTACAAGAATACTGACTCTTCTTACTGTCTATGTTTTGAACCATTCCTGTGACACTAGTGTAGATTCCGATGCTTCACTTCAGATTTACTGTATCCCTTGGACCTTTTTATTGACGATGAAACACAGAAATTGCATCGGAATTAAATACTAAAGACACAATGCCGACTTAAGTACAAGAAGACTGACTCTTCCTACTGTCTATGTTTTCAACCATTCCTGTGACACTAGTTATAGATTACGATGCTTCACTTCACGTTTACTGTATGCCTTGGACCTTCTTATTGACGATGAAACACAGAAATTGCATCGGAATTAAATACAAAAGACACAATGCCGACTTAAGTACATGAAGACCGACTCTTCCTACCGACTATGTTTTGAACAATTCCTGTGACACTAGTTTCAGATTCCGATGCTTCACTTGAGGTTTACTGTATCCCTTGGACATTCTTATTGACGATGAAACACAGAAATTGCATCGGAATTAAATACTAAATGCACAATGCCGACTTAAGTACAAGATGACTGACTCTTCTTACTGTCTATGTTTTGAACCATTCCTGTGACACTAGTTATAGATTCTGATGCTACACTCCAGGTTTACTGTTTCCCTTGGACCTTCTTATTGACGATGAAACACAGAAATTGCATCGGAATTAAATACAAAAGGCACAATGCCGGCTTAAGAACTAGAAGACTGACTCTTCTTACTGACTATGTTTTGAACCACTCCTGTGACACTAGTTATTGATTCCGATGCTTCACTTCAGGTTTACTGTATGCCTTGGACCTTATTATTCACGATGAAACACAGAAATTGCATCGGAATTAAATAAAAAAGGCAAAATGCCGACTTAAGTACACGAAGACTGACTCTTCTTACTGTCTATGTTTTCAACCATTCCTGTGACACTAGTTATAGATTCCGATGCTGCACTCCAGGTTTACTGTATCCCTTGGACCTTCTTACTGACGATGAAACACAGAAATTGCATCGGAATGAAATACAAAAGGCACAATGCCGACTTAAGGACAAGAAGACTGACTGTTCTTACTGACTATGTTTTGAACCATTCCTGGACACTAGTTATAGATTGCGATGCTTCACTTCAGGTTTATTGTATCCCTCTGACCTTCTTATTGACGACGAAACACAGAAATTGCATCAAAATTAAATAGAAAAGGCACAATGTCGACTTAAGTACAAGGAGACTGACTCTTCTTACTGTCTATGTTATGAACCATTCCTGTGACACTAGTTATGGATTCCGATGCTTCACTCCAGGTTTACTGGATCCCTTGGACCTTCTTATTGACGATGAAACACAGAAATTGCATCGGAATTAAATACAAAAGGCACAATGCCGACAAAGTACAAGAAGACTGACTCTTCCTACTGTCTATGTTTTGAACCATTCCTGTGACACTAGTTTTGGATTCCGATGCTTCACTTCAGGTTTACTGTATCCCTCTGACCTTCTGATTGACGAAGAAACACCGAAATTGCATCGGAATTAAATACAAAAGGTACAATGCCGACTTATGTACAAGACGACTGACTCTTCCTACTGTCTATGTTTTGAACCATTCCTGTGACACTAGTTTTGGATTCCGATGCTTCACTTCAGGTTTACTGTATCCCTCTGACCATCCTATTGACGATGAAACACAGAAATTGCATCGGAATCAAATACAAAAGGCTTAATGCCGACATAGGTACAAGAAGACTGACTCTTGCTACTATCTATGTTTTGAACCATTCCTGTGACACTAGATATAGATTCCGATGCTTCACTTCAGGATTACTGTATCCCTTGTACCTTATTATTGACGATGAAACACAGAAATTGCATCGGAATTACATAAAAAAGGCAAAATGCCGACTTAAGTACACGAAGACTGACTCTTCTTACTGTCTATGATTAGAACCATTCCTGTGACACTAGATATAGATTCCGATGCTTCACTTCAGGTTTACTGTATCCCTTGGACCTTATTATTGACGATGAAACACAGAAATTGATCGGAATTACATAAAAAAGGCAAAATGCGGACTTAAGTACACGAAGACTGACACTTCTTAATGTCTATGTTTTGAACCACTCCTGTGACACTAGTTATAGATTCTGATGCTACACTCCAGGTTTACTGTTTCCCTTGGACCTTCTTATTGACGATGAAACACAGAAATTGCATCGGAATTAAATACATAAGGCACAATGCCGGCTTAAGAACTAGAAGACTGACTCTTCTTACTGACTATGTTTTGAACCACTCCTGTGACACTAGTTATTGATTCCGATGCTTCACTTCAGGTTTACTGTATGCCTTGGACCTTATTATTCACGATGAAACACAGAAATTGCATCGGAATTAAATAAAAAAGGCAAAATGCCGACTTAAGTACACGAAGACTGACTCTTCTTACTGTCTATGTTTTGAACCATTCCTGTGACACTAGTTATAGATTCCGATGCTGCACTCCAGGTTTACTGTATCCCTTGGACCTTCTTACTGACGATGAAACACAGAAATTGCATCGGAATGAAATACAAAAGGCACAATGCCGACTTAAGGACAAGAAGACTGACTGTTCTTACTGACTATGTTTTGAACCATTCTTGGACACTAGTTATAGATTGCGATGCTTCACTTCAGGTTTATTGTATCCCTCTGACCTTCTTATTGACGACGAAACACAGAAATTGCATCGGAATTAGATACAAAAGGCACAATGCCGACTTAAGTCCAAGAAGACTGACCCTTCTTACTGTCTATGTTTCGAACCATTCCTGTGACACTAGTTATAGATTCCGATTCTTCACTTCAGGTTTACTGTATCCCTTGGACCTTCTTATTGACGATGAAACACAGAAATTGCATCGGAATTTAATACAAAAGGCACAATGCCGACTTAAGTACAAGAAGACTGACTCTTCCTACTGTCTATGTTTTGAACCATTCCTGTGACACTAGTTATAGATTCCAATGCTTCACTTCACGTTTACTGTATCCCTTGGACCTTCTTATTGACGATGAAACACAGATATTGCATCGGAATTGAACACTAAAGGCACATTGCCAACATAAGTACAAAAATACTGACTCTTCTTACTGACTATGTTTTGAACCATTCCTGTGTCACTAGTTATAGATTGCGATGCTTCACTTTAAGTTTACTGTATCCCTCTGACCTTCATATTGACGATGAAACACAGAAATTGCATCGGAATTTAATACAAAAGGCACAATGCCGACTTAAGTACAAGATGACTGACTCTTCTTACTGTCTATGTTTTGAACCATTCCTGTGACACTAGTTATAGATTCCGATGCTACACTCCAGGTTTACTGTATCCCTAGGACCTTATTATTGACGATGAAACACATAAATTGCATCGGAATTAAATAAAAAAGGCAAAATGCCGACTTAAGTACACGAAGACTGCCTCTTCTTACTGTCTATGTTTTGAACCATTCCTGTGACACTAGTTATAGATTCCGATGCTGCACTCCAGGTTTACTGTATCCCTTGGACCTTCTTACTGACGATGAAACACAGCAATTGCATCGGAATGAAATACAAAAGGCACAATGCCGACTTAAGGACAAGAAGACTGACTGTTCTTACTGACTATGTTTTGAACCATTCCTGGACACTAGTTATAGATTGCGATGCTTCACTTCTGGTTTATTGTATCCCTCTGACCTTCTTATTGACGACGAAACACAGAAATTGCATCGGAATTAGATACAAAAGGCACAATGCCGACTTAAATACATGAAGACCGACTCTTCCTACTGAGTAAGTTTTGAACCACTCCTGTGACACTAGTTATATATTCCGATGCTTCACTTGAGGTTTGCTGTATCCCTTGGACCTTCTTATTGACGATGAAACACAGAAATTGCTTCGGAATTTAATACAATAGGCACAATGCCGACTTAAGTACAAGATGACTGACTCTTCTTACTGTCTATGTTTTGAACCATTCCTGTGACACTAGTTATAGATTTCGATGCTTCACTTCAGGATTACGGTATCCCTTGGGACCTTGTTATTGACGCTGAAACACAGAAATTGCATCGGAATTGAACACTAAAGGCACATTGCCAACATAAGTACAAAAATACTGACTCTTCTTACTGACTATGTTTTGAACCATTCCTGTGTCACTAGTTATAGATTGCGATGCTTCACTTTAAGTTTACTGTATCCCTCTGACCTTCATATTGACGATGAAACACAGAAATTGCATCGGAATTTAATACAAAAGGCACAATGCCGACTTAAGTACAAGATGACTGACTCTTCTTACTGTCTATGTTTTGAACCATTCCTGTGACACTAGTTATAGATTCCGATTCTTTACTTCAGGATTACTGTATCCCTTGGACCTTCTTATTGACGATGAAACACAGAAATTGCATCGGAATTAAATAGAAATGGCACAATGCCGACTTAAGTACAAGAAGACTAACTCTTCCTACTATCTATGTTTTGAATCATTCCTGTGACACTAGTTATAGATTCCAATGCTTCACTTCAGGTTTACTGTATCCCTAGGACCTTCTTATTGACGATGAAACACAGATATTGCATCGGAATTAAATACAAAAGGCACAATGCCGACTTAAATACATGAAACCGACTCTTCCTACTGACTAAGTTTTGAACCATTCCTGTGACACTAGTTATAGATTCCGATGCTTCACTTGAGGTTTGCTGCATCCCTTGGACCTTCTTATTGACGATGAAACACAGAAATTGCTTCGGAATTTAATACAATAGGCACAATGCCGACTTAAGTACAAGATGACTGACTCTTCTTACTGTCTATGTTTTGAACCATTCCTGTGACACTAGTTATAGATTCCGATGCTTCACTTCAGGATTACGGTATCCCTTGGGACCTTGTTATTGACGCTGAAACACAGAAATTGCATCGGAATTAAACACTAAAGGCACATTGCCAACTTAAGTACAAAAATACTGACTCTTCTTACTGACTATGTTTTGAACCATTCCTGTGTCACTAGTTATAGATTGCGATGCTTCACTTTAGGTTTACTGTATCCCTCTGACCTTCTTATTGACGATGAAACACAGAAATTGCATCGAAATTTAATACAAAAGGCACAATGCCGACTTAAGTACAAGATGACTGACTCTTCTTACTGTCTATGTTTTGAACCATTCCTGTGACACTAGTTATAGATTCCGATGCTACACTCCAGGTTTACTGTATCCCTTGGACCTTATTATTGACGATGAAACACATAAATTGCATCGGAATTAAATAAAAAAGGCAAAATGCCGACTTAAGTACACGAAGACTGACTCTTCTTACTGTCTATGTTTTGAACCATTCCTGTGACACTAGTTATAGATTCCGATGCTACACTCCAGGATTACTGTATCCCTTGGACCTTCTTATTGACGATGAAACACGGAAATTGCATCGCAATTAAATACAATAGGCACAACGCCGACTTAAGGACAAGAAGACTGACTCTTCTTACTGACTATGTTTTGAACCATTCCTGTGACACTAGTTATAGATTCCGATGCTTGACTTCAGTTTTACTGTATCCCTTGGACCTTCTTATTGACGACGAAACACAGAAATTGCATCGGAATTAAATACAAAAGGCACAATGCTGGATTAAGTCCAAGAAGACTGACCCTTCTTACTGTCTATGTTTCGAACCATTCCTGTGACACTAGTTATAGATTCCGATTCTTTACTTCAGGTTTACTGTATCCCTTGGACCTTCTTATTGACGATGAAACACAGAAATTGCATCGGAATTAAATAGAAATGGCACAATGCCGACTTAAGTACAAGAAGACTAACTCTTCCTACTGTCTATGCTTTGAACCATTCCTGCGACACTAGATACAGATTCCAATGCTTCACTTCACGTTTACTGTATCCCTAGGACCTTCTTATTGACGATGAAACACAGATATTGCATCGGAATTTAATACAAAAGGCACAATGCCGACTTAAGTACAAGATGACTGACTCTTCTTACTGTCTATGTTTTGAACCATTCCTGTGAGACTAGTTATAGATTCCGATGCTTCACTTCAGGATTACTGACGCTGAAACACAGAAATTAGATCGGAATTAAACACAAAAGGCACAATGCCGACTTAAGTACAAAAATACTGACTCTTCTTACTGAATATGTTTTGAACCATTCCTGTGACACTAGTTATAGATAGCGATGCTTCACTTCAGGTTTACTGTATCACTCTGACCATCTTATTGACGATGAAACACAGAAATTGCATCGGAATTAATTACAGAAGGCACTATGCCGACTTAAGTACAAGAATACTGACTCTTCTTACTGTCTATGTTTTGAACCATTCCTGTGACACTAGTGTAGATTCCGATGCTTCACTTCAGATTTACTGTATCCCTTGGACCTTTTTATTGACGATGAAACACAGAAATTGCATCGGAATTAAATACAAAAGACACAATGCCGACTTAAGTACAAGAAGACTGACTCTACCTACTGTCTATGTTTTCAACCATTCCTGTGACACTAGTTATAGATTACGATGCTTCACTTCACGTTTACTGTATGCCTTGGACCTTCTTATTGACGATGAAACACAGAAATTGCATCGGAATTAAATACAAAAGACACAATGCCGACTTAAGTACATGAAGACCGACTCTTCCTACCGACTATGTTTTGAACAATTCCTGTGACACTAGTATTAGATTCCGATGCTTCACTTGAGGTTTACTGTATCCCTTGGACATTCTTATTGACGATGAAACACAGAAATTGCATCGGAATTTAATACAAAATGCACAATGCCGACTTAAGTACAAGATGACTGACTCTTCTTACTGTCTATGTTTTGAACCATTCCTGTGACACTAGTTATAGATTCTGATGCTACACTCCAGGTTTACTGTTTCCCTTGGACCTTCTTATTGACGATGAAACACAGAAATTGCATCGGAATTAAATACAAAAGGCACAATGCCGGCTTAAGAACTAGAAGACTGACTCTTCTTACTGACTATGTTTTGAACCACTCCTGTGACACTAGTTATTGATTCCGATGCTTCACTTCAGGTTTACTGTATGCCTTGGACCTTATTATTCACGATGAAACACAGAAATTGCATCGGAATTAAATAAAAAAGGCAAAATGCCGACCTAAGTACACGAAGACTGACTCTTCTTACTGTCTATTTTTGAACCATTCCTGTGACACTAGTTATAGATTCCGATGCTGCACTCCAGGTTTACTGTATCCCTTGGACCTTCTTACTGACGATGAAACACAGAAATTGCATCGGAATGAAATACAAAAGGCACAATGCCGACTTAAGGACAAGAAGACTGACTGTTCTTACTGACTATGTTTTGAAACATTCCTGGACACTAGTTATAGATTGCGATGCTTCACTTCAGGTTTATTGTATCCCTCTGACCTTCTTATTGACGACGAAACACAGAAATTGCATCAAAATTAAATAGAAAAGGCACAATGTCGACTTAAGTACAAGGAGACTGACTCTTCTTACTGTCTATGTTATGAACCATTCCTGTGACACTAGTTATGGATTCCGATGCTTCACTCCAGGTTTACTGGATCCCTTGGACCTTCTTATTGACGATGAAACACAGAAATTGCATCGGAATTAAATACAAAAGGCACAATGCCGACAAAGTACAAGAAGACTGACTCTTCCTACTGTCTATGTTTTGAACCATTCCTGTGACACTAGTTATAGATTCTGATGCTACACTCCAGGTTTACTGTTTCCCTTGGACCTTCTTATTGACGATGAAACACAGAAATTGCATCGGAATTAAATACAAAAGGCACAATGCCGGCTTAAGAACTAGAAGACTGACTCTTCTTACTGACTATGTTTTGAACCACTCCTGTGACACTAGTTATTGATTCCGATGCTTCACTTCTGGTTTACTGTATCCCTCTGACCTTCCTATTGACGATGAAACATAGAAATTGCATCGGAATCAAATACAAAAGGCTTAATGCCGACATAGGTACAAGAAGACTGACTCTTGCTACTGTCTATGTTTTGAACCATTCCTGTGACACTAGATATAGATTCCGATGCTTCACTTCAGGATTACTGTATCCCTTGTACCTTATTATTGACGATGAAACACAGAAATTGCATCGGAATTACATAAAAAAGGCAAAATGCCGACTTAAGTACACGAAGACTGACTCTTCTTACTGTCTATGATTAGAACCATTCCTGTGACACTAGATATAGATTCCGATGCTTCACTTCAGGTTTACTGTATCCCTTGGACCTTATTATTGACGATGAAACACAGAAATTGCATCGGAATTAAATACAAAAGACACAATGCCGACTTAAGTACATGAAGACCGACTCTTCCTACCGACTATGTTTTGAACAATTCCTGTGACACTAGTTATAGATTCCGATGCTTCACTTGAGGTTTACTGTATCCCTTGGACATTCTTATTGACGTTGAAACACAGAAATTGCATCGGAATTTAATACAAAATGCACAATGCCGACTTAAGTACAAGATGACTGACTCTTCTTACTGTCTATGTTTTGAACCATTCCTGTGACACTAGTTTTGGATTCCGATGCTTCACTTCAGGTTTACTGTATCCCTCTGACCTTCCTATTGACGATGAAACACAGAAATTGATCGGAATTACATAAAAAAGGCAAAATGCGGACTTAAGTACACGAAGACTGACACTTCTTAATGTCTATGTTTTGAACCATTCCTGTGTCACTAGTTATAGATTCCGATGCTACACTCCAGGTTTACTGTATCCCTTGGACCTTCTTATTGACGATGAAACACAGAAATTGCATCGGAATTAAATACAAAAGACACAATGCCGACTTAAGTACATGAAGACCGACTCTTCCTACCGACTATGTTTTGAACAATTCCTGTGACACTAGTTATAGATTCCGATGCTTCACTTGAGGTTTACTGTATCCCTTGGACATTCTTATTGACGATGAAACACAGAAATTGCATCGGAATTTAATACAAAATGCACAATGCCGACTTAAGTACAAGATGACTGACTCTTCTTACTGTCTATGTTTTGAACCATTCCTGTGACACTAGTTATAGATTCTGATGCTACACTCCAGGTTTACTGTTTCCCTTGGACCTTCTTATTTACGATGAAACACAGAAATTGCATCGGAATTAAATACATAAGGCACAATGCCGGCTTAAGAACTAGAAGAATGACTCTTCTTACTGACTATGTTTTGAACCACTCCTGTGACACTAGTTATTGATTCCGATGCTTCACTTCAGGTTTACTGTATGCCTTGGACCTTATTATTCACGATGAAACACAGAAATTGCATCGGAATTAAATAAAAAAGGCAAAATGCCGACTTAAGTACACGAAGACTGACTCTTCTTACTGTCTATGTTTTGAACCATTCCTGTGACACTAGTTATAGATTCCGATGCTGCACTCCAGGTTTACTGTATCCCTTGGACCTTCTTACTGACGATGAAACACAGAAATTGCATCGGAATGAAATACAAAAGGCACAATGCCGACTTAAGGACAAGAAGACTGACTGTTCTTACTGACTATGTTTTGAACCATTCCTGGACACTAGTTATAGATTGCGATGCTTCACTTCAGGTTTATTGTATTCCTCTGACCTTCTTATTGACGACGAAACACAGAAATTGCATCGGAATTAGATACAAAAGGCACAATGCCGACTTAAGTCCAAGAAGACTGACCCTTCTTACTGTCTATGTTTCGAACCATTCCTGTGACACTAGTTATAGATTCCGATTCTTCACTTCAGGTTTACTGTATCCCTTGGACCTTCTTATTGACGATGAAACACAGAAATTGCATCGGAATTTAATACAAAAGGCACAATGCCGACTTAAGTACAAGAAGACTGACTCTTCCTACTGTCTATGTTTTGAACCATACCTGTGACACTAGTTATAGATTCCAATGCTTCACTTCACGTTTACTGTATCCCTTGGACCTTCTTATTGACGATGAAACACAGATATTGCATCGGAATTGAACACTAAAGGCACATTGCCAACATAAGTACAAAAATACTGACTCTTCTTACTGACTATGTTTTGAACCATTCCTGTGTCACTAGTTATAGATTGCGATGCTTCACTTTAAGTTTACTGTATCCCTCTGAGCTTCATATTGACGATGAAACACAGAAATTGCATCGGAATTTAATACAAAAGGCACAATGCCGACTTAAGTACAAGATGACTGACTCTTCTTACTGTCTATGTTTTGAACCATTCCTGTGACACTAGTTATAGATTCCGATGCTACACTCCAGGTTTACTGTATCCCTAGGACCTTATTATTGACGATGAAACACATAAATTGCATCGGAATTAAATAAAAAAGGCAAAATGCCGACTTAAGTACACGAAGACTGACTCTTCTTACTGTCTATGTTTTGAACCATTCCTGTGACACTAGTTATAGATTCCGATGCTGCACTCCAGGTTTACTGTATCCCTTGGACCTTCTTACTGACGATGAAACACAGAAATTGCATCGGAATGAAATACAAAAGGCACAATGCCGACTTAAGGACAAGAAGACTGACTGTTCTTACTGACTATGTTTTGAACCATTCCTGGACACTAGTTATAGATTCCGATGCTTGACTTCAGTTTTACTGTATCCCTTGGACCTTCTTATTGACGACGAAACACAGAAATTGCATCGGAATTAAATACAAAAGGCACAATGCTGGATTAAGTCCAAGAAGACTGACCCTTCTTACTGTCTATGTTTCGAACCATTCCTGTGACACTAGTTATAGTTTCCGATTCTTTACTTCAGGTTTACTGTATCCCTTGGACCTTCTTATTGACGATGAAACACAGAAATTGCATCGGAATTAAATAGAAATGGCACAATGCCGACTTAAGTACAAGAAGACTAACTCTTCCTACTGTCTATGTTTTGAATCATTCCTGTGACACTAGTTATAGATTCCAATGCTTCACTTCACGTTTACTGTATCCCTAGGACCTTCCTATTGACGATGAAACACAGATATTGCATCGGAATTAAATACAAAAGGCACAATGCCGACTTAAATACATGAAACCGACTCTTCCTACTGACTAAGTTTTGAACCATTCCTGTGACACTAGTTATAGATTCCGATGCTTCACTTGAGGTTTGCTGTATCCCTTGGACCTTCTTATTGACGATGAAACACAGAAATTGCTCCGGAATTTAATACAATAGGCACAATGCCGACTTAAGTACAAGATGACTGACTCTTCTTACTGTCTATGTTTTGAACCATTCCTGTGACACTAGTTATAGATTCCGATGCTTCACTTCAGGATTACGGTATCCCTTGGGACCTTGTTATTGACGCTGAAACACAGAAATTGCATCGGAATTAAACACTAAAGGCACATTGCCAACTTAAGTACAAAAATACTGACTCGTCTTACTGACTATGTTTTGAACCATTCCTGTGTCACTAGTTATAGATTGCGATGCTTCACTTTAGGTTTACTGTATCCCTCTGACCTTCTTATTGACGATGAAACACAGAAATTGCATCGGAATTTAATACAAAAGGCACAATGCCGACTTAAGTACAAGATGACTGACTCTTCTTACTGTCTATGTTTTGAACCATTCCTGTGACACTAGTTATAGATTCCGATGCTACACTCCAGGTTTACTGTATCCCTTGGACCTTATTATTGACGATGAAACACATAAATTGCATCGGAATTAAATAAAAAAGGCAAAATGCCGACTTAAGTACACGAAGACTGACTCTTCTTACTGTCTATGTTTTGAACCATTCCTGTGACACTAGTTATAGATTCCGATGCTACACTCCAGGATTACTGTATCCCTTGGACCTTCTTATTGACGATGAAACACGGAAATTGCATCGCAATTAAATACAATAGGCACAATGCCGACTTAAGGACAAGAAGACTGACTCTTCTTACTGACTATGTTTTGAACCATTCCTGTGACACTAGTTATAGATTCCGATGCTTGACTTCAGTTTTACTGTATCCCTTGGACCTTCTTATTGACGACGAAACACAGAAATTGCATCGGAAGTAAATACAAAAGGCACAATGCTGGATTAAGTCCAAGAAGACTGACCCTTCTTACTGTCTATGTTTCGAACCATTCCTGTGACACTAGTTATAGATTCCGATTCTTTACTTCAGGTTTACTGTATCCCTTGGACCTTCTTATTGACGATGAAACACAGAAATTGCATCGGAATTAAATAGAAATGGCACAATGCTGACTTAAGTACAAGAAGACTAACTCTTCCTACTGTCTATGCTTTGAACCATTCCTGTGACACTAGTTACAGATTCCAATGCTTCACTTCACGTTTACTGTATCCCTAGGACCTTCTTATTTACGATGAAACACAGATATTGCATCGGAATTTAATACAAAAGGCACAATGCCGACTTAAGTACAAGATGACTGACTCTTCTTACTGTCTATGTTTTGAACCATTCCTGTGAGACTAGTTATAGATTCCGATGCTTCACTTCAGGATTACAGACGCTGAAACACAGAAATTAGATCGGAATTAAACACAAAAGGCACAATGCCGACTTAAGTAGAAAAATACTGACTCTTCTTACTGAATATGTTTTGAACCATTCCTGTGACACTAGTTATAGATAGCGATGCTTCACTTCAGGTTTACTGTATCACTCTGACCATCTTATTGACGATGAAACACAGAAATTGCATCGGAATTAATTACAGAAGGCACTATGCCGACTTAAGTACAAGAATACTGACTCTTCTTACTGTCTATGTTTTGAACCATTCCTGTGACACTAGTGTAGATTCCGATGCTTCACTTCAGATTTACTGTATCCCTTGGACCTTTTTATTGACGATGAAACACAGAAATTGCATCGGAATTAAATACAAAAGACACAATGCCGACTTAAGTACAAGAAGACTGACTCTTCCTACTGTCTATGTTTTCAACCATTCCTGTGACACTAGTTATAGATTACGATGCTTCACTTCACGTTTACTGTATTCCTTGGACCTTCTTATTGACGATGAAACACAGAAATTGCATCGGAATTAAATACAAAAGACACAATGCCGACTTAAGTACATGAAGACCGACTCTTCCTACCGACTATGTTTTGAACAATTCCTGTGACACTAGTTATAGATTCCGATGCTTCACTTGAGGTTTACTGTATCCTTTGGACATTCTTATTGACGATGAAACACAGAAATTGCATCGGAATTTAATACAAAATGCACAATGCCGACTTAAGTACAAGATGACTCACTCTTCTTACTGTCTATGTTTTGAACCATTCCTGTGACACTAGTTATAGATTCTGATGCTACACTCCAGGTTTACTGTTTCCCTTGGACCTTCTTATTGACGATGAAACACAGAAATTGCATCGGAATTAAATACAAAAGGCACAATGCCGGCTTAAGAACACTTCAGGTTTACTGTATGCCTTGGACCTTATTATTCACGATGAAACACAGAAATTGCATCGGATTTAAATAAAAAAGGCAAAATGCCGACTTAAGTACACGAAGACTGACTCTTCTTACTGTCTATGTTTTGAACCATTCCTGTGACACTAGTTATAGATTCCGATGCTGCACTCCAGGTTTACTGTATCCCTTGGACCTTCTTACTGACGATGAAACACAGAAATTGCATCGGAATGAAATACAAAAGGCACAATGCCGACTTAAGGACAAGAAGACTGACTGTTCTTACTGACTATGTTTTGAACCATTCCTGGACACTAGTTATAGATTGCGATGCTTCACTTCAGGTTTATTGTATCCCTCTGACCTTCTTATTGACGACGAAACACAGAAATTGCATCGGAATTAAATAGAAAAGGCACAATGTCGACTTAAGTACAAGGAGACTGACTCTTCTTACTGTCAATGTTATGAACCATTCCTGTGACACTAGTTATGGATTCCGATGCTTCACTCCAGGTTTACTGGATCCCTTGGACCTTCTTATTGACGATGAAACACAGAAATTGCATCGGAATTAAATACAAAAGGCACAATGCCGACAAAGTACAAGAAGACTGACTCTTCCTACTGTCTATGTTTTGAACCATTCCTGTGACACTAGTTTTGGATTCCGATGCTTCACTTCAGGTTTACTGTATCCCTCTGACCTTCTGATTGACGATGAAACACCGAAATTGCATCGGAATTAAATACAAAAGGTACAATGCCGACTTATGTACAAGACGACTGACTCTTCCTACTGTCTATGTTTTGAACCATTCCTGTGACACTAGTTTTGGATTCCGATGCTTCACTTCAGGTTTACTGTATCCCTCTGACCTTCCTATTGACGATGAAACACAGAAATTGCATCGGAATCAAATACAAAAGGCTTAATGCCGACATAGGTACAAGAAGACTGACTCTTGCTACTGTCTATGTTTTGAACCATTCCTGTGACACTAGATATAGATTCCGATGCTTCACTTCAGGATTACTGTATCCCTTGTACCTTATTATTGACGATGAAACACAGAAATTGCATCGGAATTACATAAAAAAGGCAAAATGCCGACTTAAGTACA
This sequence comes from Schistocerca serialis cubense, assembly GCF_023864345.2. Taxonomy (NCBI): domain Eukaryota; kingdom Metazoa; phylum Arthropoda; class Insecta; order Orthoptera; family Acrididae; genus Schistocerca; species Schistocerca serialis. The sequence continues at coordinate 7,885,714 of NW_026047592.1, forward strand.
CGAAGACTGACTCTTCTTACTGTCTATGATTAGAACCATTCCTGTGACACTAGATATAGATTCCGATGCTTCACTTCAGGTTTACTGTTTCCCTTGGACCTTATTATTGACGATGAAACACAGAAATTGATCGGAATTACATAAAAAAGGCAAAATGCGGACTTAAGTACACGAAGACTGACACTTCTTAATGTCTATGTTTTGAACCATTCCTGTGTCACTAGTTATAGATTCCGATGCTACACTCCAGGTTTACTGTATCCCTTGGACCTTCTTATTGACGATGAAACACAGAAATTGCATCGGAATTAAATACAAAAGACACAATGCCGACTTAAGTACATGAAGACCGACTCTTCCTACCGACTATGTTTTGAACAATTCCTGTGACACTAGTTATAGATTCCGATGCTTCACTTGAGGTTTACTGTACCCCTTGGACATTCTTATTGACGATGAAACACAGAAATTGCATCGGAATTTAATACAAAATGCACAATGCCGACTTAAGTACAAGATGACTGACTCTTCTTACTGTCTATGTTTTGAACCATTCCTGTGACACTAGTTATAGATTCTGATGCTACACTCCAGGTTTACTGTTTCCCTTGGACCTTCTTATTGACGATGAAACACAGAAATTGCATCGGAATTAAATACAAAAGGCACAATGCCGGCTTAAGAACTAGAAGACTGACTCTTCTTACTGACTATGTTTTGAACCACTCCTGTGACACTAGTTATTGATTCCGATGCTTCACTTCAGGTTTACTGTATGCCTTGGACCTTATTATTCACGATGAAACACAGAAATTGCATCGGAATTAAATAAAAAAGGCAAAATGCCGACTTAAGTACATGAAGACTGACTCTTCTTACTGTCTATGTTTTGAACCATTCCTGTGACACTAGTTATAGATTCCGATGCTGCACTCCAGGTTTACTGTATCCCTTGGACCTTCTTACTGACGATGAAACACAGAAATTGCATCGGAATGAAATACAAAAGGCACAATGCCGACTTAAGGGGATACGGAATCACCTATCCCCGCAATGTTAATGTATGCCTACTATAGGGAACATTTTCTCACAAACTACTGGAGACAGAGAGGTAAAAATTTTACTGTATGTGCATTCATATGTTACAACAATACTGAAACAACAGTTTATTGTCAAAGTATTTTCTTACAGAGATATTGTACATTTATTTTTAAGTAAATTTTTTCCATCGCTTTTTACTAGACTATCACCCCTAAGTCTTTTGTAAATCAAGTAATATAAAAGTCGTTGTTTCAGTATGTAATAGGGACCTATGTCACTACGTCATAAAAATTTCAGACTTCTAGGTTGACCAGTACCTGAGATAATGTTCCTAGATGAAGTAAAAAGTAAACTTACGGGAAACGGAGAAAGAAGATTAAAACATTCCTGATCCGTAGCTAATACCCCCTTCACAGTCTTCATAATCATCTTCAAGTCTTCTTTTGGCGCCCCTCTGCACCTGTCTTGCTTTTTTCACTAATGTCTTGATTATATTATCAGCATGCCTTAGTCTGTGCTGATCTAAAAAGAACATAGCACGTACCGTACGGGAACCAACACACATACCCAACTTTTGAAGGACCTGGCATTTAGTTATATTTCCAAGATTGAAGGTTGCCACAGCATCATACACACCAAAATGTAGTGTATTAATTCCGACAAACACTGTTTTTGGGAGACGATGCCATATCACACTATTCAAGCACTCGTTGGGGTTCTGCGTTTTTCCGTGAAGACATTTCATCAGAAGACTTCTGTCAGCCAGATCTCTGAAAATGGGCTTTATTTCTGCCATGATGGCTGATGGTAGACTGTGGTGGTGAATGTATTTCTCTCCTGTTGTTAGTCCCCTATTGTATTTACACCAGCTGTTTTCACCTTTGGGGCACAAACCATGTTGTGGATGCTCATCCGTGGATGCGGTGTGGAAATATAAAGCCCATATAGCTCTCCTCATTTCTTCAAGATTGCCTGTAGTTTGCCTGATTGCAAGGCCATAGCAGTTCTGAATGTGGTCTATTATGGAATCAGTCAATCTTCCTCTGCCATCCAAGGTTTTCCCATCATCTAGTTTTTTTCCCTTTCATAACTGATTTTAACCTTCTCAGCCTGGCACCCATTCTCTTCTGCACATGTCCTATACATTCAAGTTTGCTTATATTTACACTGTTCCCATATGGTTTGCTTTCCAAAACTTCTTTGAATGCTTTAGAGTCACCATCTCCCAGATATTTGACATAGCGAACATTATACCACTGTGAAGAGCGATGAAAAATTTTCTTCACCCCAGCAACCTCCATGCCACCACTACTACCATAATAATTAGCAATACAGTCATCACTGTGTTCATTTTTCAGCCTGCCTGTGCACCTACAGTATTTAGACATTATTGCAACATCAATAACCTTGCCAGTATCAACACTAGTTGCTGTTACAACACCATTGTTGGAGGTGTGGCCCCTTTTCTGCCACGTGCCATCAAACGCCACTGTGAGGTCACAACTGCCGTCATTTTCTTCCACTGCTTCTTCCACAGCAACCTGCATTGACTTCTGTGCTACATCTTCAACTGCAGATCCTAGTACATAATTGTAAGCTTCAAACTTTGAAGGTGCACTTGGAAGATTTAGAACACCACATAGCATATCACCAGCTGCTTTGCCCTTACCAATTGCTCGCAATCCATAAACTAACCTAATATTTACACTATAAAGTTCAGTTTTCTTGTATCCATTATTTACAGTTACTGAAACCGAACTTGGAAACTTACAGCTGTATTTACAAACACTGCATATTAAATTAAACTGGGCAGCCAGGCCAACATGGGATTCTACTTTCAGAGAAACGTTTCCATGACATTTTTTGCAGCACAAACTGTTTTCAAGAGCTTCACACAATATATTCGTATCAATGAGTTCAAAAACTTCATTCCCTCTGTCAAGTAAATTATATTTCTCTTCCAAATCTCTTAGTTTTTTATGAGAAGCACTGTTTTCATTTGGTGTAAGTTCGTTCGGCAAATCAGTAATAAGTGGATTCACATTTTCCAACAGTGATGATGATGAACTGCTTTGCTTTGCTAATGAATCATTATTTCTTTTCTTTTGCCAGTTCACACGCTTTTTAAATACTTTTGCTTTAGCTAGGCATTTTCACTGCGAAAAATGAAGCACTAAATACGAAATAACTCAACAACAACTACTTTCTTATATCACACTGTTTACAAAACAGTCCCGCCACAAAGTCAAAGAGTAACTTGAGGAAACCAGAGAGAAACATTTTCGGGCAACTAGTGTATAAATAGTCGCTGGAAACCGGGATATTTGAATTCATGTCACTTTAAAGGTACTGCCAAAAAGTTCATGGTCAGCCACGAGAGACGTGTATAACTAAAGCGCAATACCCGATCTCACAAATATATAAAAATAAAATAGTTATAATTGTAGTAGAGCTATGTATGATACGTCATTTTAAAGAGGAAACATGGCAGAATATAATACGCCAATAAAAAAAAATTCGATTTTTTAACCCAAAATCCGATTCCGTATCCCCTTAAGGACAAGAAGACTGACTGTTCTTACTGACTATGTTTTGAACCATTCCTGGACACTAGTTATAGATTGCGATGCTTCACTTCAGGTTTATTGTATCCCTCTGACCTTCTTATTGACGACGAAACACAGAAATTGCATCGGAATTAAATAGAAAAAGCACAATGTCGACTTAAGTACAAGGAGACTGACTCTTCTTACTGTCTATGTTATGAACCATTCCTGTGACACTAGTTATGGATTCCGATGCTTCACTCCAGGTTTACTGGATCCCTTGGACCTTCTTATTGACGATGAAACACAGAAATTGCATAGGAATTAAATACAAAAGGCACAATGCCGACAAAGTACAAGAAGACTGACTCTTCCTACTGTCTATGTTTTGAACCATTCCTGTGACACTAGTTTTGGATTCCGATGCTTCACTTCAGGTTTACTGTATCCCTCTGACCTTCTGATTGACGATGAAACACCGAAATTTCATCGGAATTAAATACAAAAGGTACAATGCCGACTTATGTACAAGACGACTGACTCTTCCTACTGTCTATGTTTTGAACCATTCCTGTGACACTAGTTTTGGATTCCGATGCTTCACTTCAGGTTTACTGTATCCCTCTGACCTTCCTATTGACGATGAAACACAGAAATTGCATCGGAATCAAATACAAAAGGCTTAATGCCGACATAGGTACAAGAAGACTGACTCTTGCTACTGTCTATGTTTTGAACCATTCCTGTGACACTAGATATAGATTCCGATGCTTCACTTCAGGATTACTGTATCCCTTGTACCTTATTATTGACGATGAAACACAGAAATTGCATCGGAATTACATAAGAAAGGCAAAATGCCGACTTAAGTACACGAAGACTGACTCTTCTTACTGTCTATGATTAGAACCATTCCTGTGACACTAGATATAGATTCCGATGCTTCACTTCAGGTTTACTGTATCCCTTGGACCTTATTATTGACGATGAAACACAGAAATTGATCGGAATTAAATAAAAAAGGCAAAATGCGGACTTAAGTACACGAAGACTGACACTTCTTAATGTCTATGTTTTGAACCATTCCTGTGTCACTAGTTATAGATTCCGATGCTACACTCCAGGTTTACTGTATCCCTTGGACCTTCTTATTGACGATGAAACACAGAAATTGCATCGGAATTAAATACAAAAGACACAATGCCGACTTAAGTACATGAAGACCGACTCTTCCTACTGACTATGTTTTGAACCATTCCTGTGACACTAGTTATAGATTCCGATGCTTCACTTGAGGTTTACTGTATCCCTTGGACCTTCTATTTGACGATGAAACACAGAACTTGCATCGGAATTTAATACAAAAGGCACAATGCCGAATTAAGTACAAGATGACTGACTCTTCATACTGTCTATGTTTTGAACCATTCCTGTGACACTAGTTATAGATTCCGATGCTTCACTTCAGGATTACGGTATCCCTTGGGACCTTGTAATTGACGCTGAAACACAGAAATTGCATCGGAATTAAACACTAAAGGCACATTGCCAACTTAAGTACAAAAATACTGACTCTTCTTACTGACTATGTTTTGAACCATTCCTGTGTCCCTAGTTATAGATTGCGATGCTTCACTTTAGGTTTACTGTATCCCTCTGACCTTCTTATTGACGATGAAACACAGAAATTGCATCGGAATTTAATACAAAAGGCACAATGCCGACTTAAGTACAAGATGACTGACTCTTCTTACTGTCTATGTTTTGAACCATTCCTGTGACACTAGTTATAGATTCCGATGCTACACTCCAGGTTTACTGTATCCCTTGGACCTTATTATTGACGATGAAACACATAAATTGCATCGGAATAAAATAAAAAAGGCAAAATTCCGATTTAAGTACACGAAGACTGACTCTTCTTACTGTCTATGTTTTGAACCATTCCTGTGACACTAGTTATAGATTCCGATGCTACACTCCAGGATTACTGTATCCCTTGGACCTTCTTATTGACGACGAAACACAGAAATTGCATCGGAATTAAATACAAAAGGCACAATGCTGGATTAAGTCCAAGAAGACTGACCCTTCTTACTGTCTATGTTTCGAACCATTCCTGTGACACTAGTTATAGATTCCGATTCCTTACTTCAGGTTTACTGTATCCCTTGGACCTTCTTATTGACGATGAAACACAGAAATTGCATCGGAATTAAATAGAAATGGCACAATGCCGACTTAAGTACAAGAAGACTAACTCTTCCTACTGTCTATGTTTTGAACCATTCCTGTGACACTAGTTACAGATTCCAATGCTTCACTTCACGTTTACTGTATCCCTAGGACCTTCTTATTGACGATGAAACACAGATATTGCATCGGAATTTAATACAAAATGCACAATGCCGACTTAAGTACAATATGACTGACTCTTCTTACTGTCTATGTTTTGAACCATTCCTTTGACACTAGTTATAGATTCTGATGCTACACTCCAGGTTTACTGTTTCCCTTGGACCTTCTTATTGACGATGAAACACAGAAATTGCATCGGAATTAAATACAAAATGCACAATGCCGGCTTAAGAACTAGAAGACTGACTCTTCTTACTGACTATGTTTTGAACCACTCCTGTGACACTAGTTATTGATTCCGATGCTTCACTTCAGGTTTACTGTATGCCTTGGACCTTATTATTCACGATGAATCACAGAAATTGCATCGGAATTAAATAAAAAAGGCAAAATGCCGACTTAAGTACACGAAGACTGACTCTTCTTACTGTCTATGTTTTGAACCATTCCTGTGACACTAGTTATAGATTCCGATGCTGCACTCCAGGTTTACTGTATCCCTTGGACCTTCTTACTGACGATGAAACACAGAAATTGCATCGGAATGAAATACAAAAGGCACAATGCCGACTTAAGGACAAGAAGACTGACTGTTCTTACTGACTATGTTTTGAACCATTCTTGGACACTAGTTATAGATTGCGATGCTTCACTTCAGGTTTATTGTATCCCTCTGACCTTCTTATTGACGACGAAACACAGAAATTGCATCGGAATTAAATAGAAAAGGCACAATGTCGACTTAAGTACTAGGAGACTGACTCTTCTTGCTGTCTATGTTATGAACCATTCCTGTGACACTAGTTATGGATTCCGATGCTTCACTCCAGGTTTACTGGATCCCTTGGACCTTCTTATTGACGATGAAACACAGAAATTGCATCGGAATTAAATACAAAAGGCACAATGCCGACACAGTACAAGAAGACTGCCTCTTCCTACTGTCTATGTTTTGAACCTTTCCTGTGACAATAGTTTTGGATTCCGATGCTTCACTTCAGGTTTACTGTATCCCTCTGACCTTCTGATTGACGATGAAACACCGAAATTGCATCGGAATTAAATACAAAAGGTACAATGCCGACTTATGTACAAGACGACTGACTCTTCCTACTGTCTATGTTTTGAACCATTCCTGTGACACTAGTTTTGGATTCCGATGCTTCACTTCAGGTTTACTGTATCCCTCTGACCTTCCTATTGACGATGAAACACAGAAATTGCATCGGAATCAAATACAAAAGGCTCAATGCCGACATAGGTACAAGAAGACTGACTCTTGCCACTGTCTATGTTTTGAACCATTCCTGTGACACTAGATATAGATTCCGATGCTTCACTTCAGGATTACTGTATCCCTTGTACCTTATTATTGACGATGAAACACAGAAATTGCATCGGAATTACATAAAAAAGGCAAAATGCCGACTTAAGTACACGAAGACTGACTCTTCTTACTGTCTATGATTAGAACCATTCCTGTGACACTAGATATAGATTCCGATGCTTCACTTCAGGTTTACTGTATCCCTTGGACCTTATTATTGACGATGAAACATAGAAATTTGATCGGAATTAAATAAAAAAGGCAAAATGCGGACTTAAGTACACGAAGACTGACACTTCTTAATGTCTATGTTTTGAACCATTCCTGTGTCACTAGTTATAGATTCCGATGCTACACTCCAGGTTTACTGTATCCCTTGGACATTGACGATGAAATACAGAAATTGCATCGGAATTAAATACAAAAGACACAATGCCGACTTAAGTAAATGAAGACCGACTCTTCCTACTGACTATGTTTTGAACCATTCCTGTGACACTAGTTATAGATTCCGATGCTTCACTTGAGGTTTACTGTATCCCTTGGACCTTCTATTTGACGATGAAACACAGAACTTGCATGGGAATTTAATACAAAAGGCACAATGCCGAATTAAGTACAAGATGACTGACTCTTCATACTGTCTATGTTTTGAACCATTCCTGTGACACTAGTTATAGATTCCGATGCTACACTCCAGGTTTACTGTATCCCTTGGAGCTTCTTATTGACGATGAAACACAGAAATTGCATCGGAATTAAATACAAAAGGCACAATGCCGACTTAAGGACTAGAAGACTGACTCTTCTTAATGACTATGTTTTGAACCACTCCTGTGACAGTAGTTATTGATTCCGATGCCTCACTTCAGGTTTACTGTATCCCTTGGACCTTATTATTAACGATGAAACACAGAAATTGCATCGGAATTAAACAAAAAAGGCAAAATGCCTACTTAAGTACACGAAGACTGACTCTTCATACTGTCTATGTTTTGAACCATTCCTGTGACACTAGTTATAGATTCCGATGGTACACCTCAGGTTTACTGTATCCCTTGGACCTTCTTATTGACGATGAAACACAGAAATTGCATCGGAATTAAATACAAAAGGCACAATGCCGACTTAAGGACAAGAAGACTGACTGTTCTTACTGACTATGTTTTGAACCATTCCTGTGACACTAGTTATAGATTGCGATGCTTCACTTCAGGTTTATTGTATCCCTCTGACCTTCTTATTGACGATGAAACACAGAAATTGCATCGGAATTAAATAAAAAAGGCACAATGTCGACTTAAGTACAAGGAGACTGACTCTTCCTACTGTCTATGATATGAACCATTCCTGCGACACTAGTTATAGATTCCGATGCTTCACTCCAGGTTTACTGGATCCCTTGGAGCTTCTTATTGACGATGAAACACAGAAATTGCAACGGAATTAAATACAAAAGGCACAATGCCGACTTAAGTACAAGAATACTGACTCTTCCCACTGTCTATGTTTTGAACCATTCCTGTGACACTAGTTTTGGATTCCGATGCTTCACTTCAGGTTTACTGCATCCCTCTGACCTTCTTATTGACGATGAAACACAGAAATTGCATCGGAATTAAATAAAAAAGGCAAAATGCGGACTTAAGTACACGAAGACGGACACTTCTTACTGTCTATGTTTTGAACCATTCCTGTGACACTAGTTATAGGTTCCGATGCTACACTCCAGGTTTACTGTATCCCTTGGACCTTCTTATTGACGATGAAACACAGATATTGCATCGGATTTAAGTACAATAGGCACAATGCCGACTTAAGGACAAGAAGACTGACTCTTCTTACTGACTATGTTTTGAACCATTCCTGTGACACTAGTTATAGATTGCGATGCTTCACTTCAGGTTTACTGTATCCCTCTGACCATCTTATTGACGATGAAACACAGAAATTGCATCGGAATTAAATACAAAAGGCACTATGCCGACATAAGTACAAGAAGACTGACTCTTCTTACTGTCTATGTTTTGAACCATTCCTGTGACACAAGTTATAGATTCCGATGCTTCACTTCAGATTTACTGTATCCCTTGGACCTTGTTATTGACGCTGAAACACAGAAATTGCATCGGAATTAAATACAAAAGGCACAATGCCGACTTAAGTACAAGATGACTGACGCTTCCTACTGTCTATGTTTTCAACCATTCCTGTGACACTAGTTATAGATTACGATGCTTCACTTCACGTTTACTGTATCCCTTGGAACTTCTTATTGACGATGAAACACAGAAATTGCATCGGAATCAAATACAAAAGGCTCAATGCCGACATAGGTACAAGAAGACTGACTCTTGCTACTGTCTATGTTTTGAACCATTCCTGTGACACTAGATATAGATTCCGATGCTTCACTTCAGGATTACTGTATCCCTTGTACCTTATTATTGACGATGAAACACAGAAATTGCATCGGAATTACATAAAAAAGGCAAAATGCCGACTTAAGTACACGAAGACTGACTCTTCTTACTGTCTATGATTTGAACCATTCCTGTGACACTAGATATAGATTCCGATGCTTCACTTCAGGTTTACTGTATCCCTTGGACCTTATTATTGGCGATGAAACACAGGAATTGATCGGAATTAAATAAAAAAGGCAAAATGCGGACTTAAGTACACCAAGACTGACACTTCTTACTGTCTATGTTTTGAACCATTCCTGTGTCACTAGTTATAGATTCCGATGCTACACTCCAGGTTTACTGTATCCCTTGGACCTTCTTATTGACGATGAAACACAGAAATTGCATCGGAATTAAATACAAAAGACACAATGCCGACTTAAGTACATGAAGACCGACTCTTCCTACTGACTATGTTTTGAACCATTCCTGTGACACTAGTTATAGATTCCGATGCTTCACTTGAGGTTTACTGTATCCCTTGGACCTTCTATTTGACGATGAAACACAGAACTTGCATCGGAATTTAATACAAAAGGCACAATGCCGACTTAAGTACAAGATGACTGACTCTTCATACTGTCTATGTTTTGAACCATTCCTGTGACACTAGTTATAGATTCCGATGCTACACTCCAGGTTTACTGTATCCCTTGGAGCTTCTTATAGACGATGAAACACAGAAATTGCATCGGAATTAAATACAAAAGGCACAATGCCGACTTAAGGACTAGAAGACTGACTCTTCTTAATGACTATGTTTTGAACCACTCCTGTGACAGTAGTTATTGATTCCGATGCCTCACTTCAGGTTTACTGTATCCCTTGGACCTTATTATTAACGATGAAACACTGAAATTGCATCGGAATTAAACAAAAAAGGCAAAATGCCGACTTAAGTGCACGAAGACTGACTCTTCTTACTGTCTATGTTTTGAACCATTCCTGTGGCACTAGTTATAGATTCCGATGCTACACCTCAGGTTTACTGTATCCCTTGGACCTTCTTATTGACGATGAAACACAGAAATTGCATCGGAATTAAATACAAAAGGCACAATGCCGACTTAAGGACAAGAAGACTGACTGTTCTTACTGACTATGTTTTGAACCATTCCTGTGACACTAGTTATAGATTGCGATGCTTCACTTCAGGTTTATTGTATCCCTCTGACCTTCTTATTGACGATGAAACACAGAAATTGCATCGGAATTAAATAGAAAAGGCACAATGTCGACTTAAGTACAAGGAGACTGACTCTTCCTACTGTCTATGATATGAACCATTCCTGTGACACTAGTTATAGATTCCGATGCTTCACTCCAGGTTTACTGGATCCCTTGGAGCTTCTTATTGACGATGAAACACAGAAATTGCATCGGAATTAAATACAAAAGGCACAATGCCGACTTAAGTACAAGATGACTGACGCATCCTACTGTCTATGCTTTCAACCATTCCTGTGACACTAGTTATAGATTACGATGCTTCACTTCACGTTTACTGTATCCCTTGGACCTTCTTATTGACGATGAAACACAGAAATTGCATCGGAATTAATTACAAAAGGCACAACGCCGACGTAAGTACATGAAGACCGACTCTTCCTACTGACTATGTTTTGAACCATTCCTGTGACACTGGTTATAGATTCCGATGCTTCACTTGAGGTTTACTGTATCCCTTGGACCTTCTTATTGACGATGAAACACAGAAATTGCATCGGAATTTAATACAAAAGGCACAATGCCGACTTAAGTACAAGATGACTGACTCTTCTTACTGTCTATGATTTGAACCATTCCTGTGACACTAGTTATAGATTCCGATGCTACACTCGATGTTTACTGTATCCCTTGGACCTTCTTATTCACGATGAAACACAGAAATTGCATCGAAATTAAATACAAAAGGCACAATGCCGACTTAAGGACTAGAAGACTTACTCTTCTTACTGACTATGTTTTGAACCATCCCTGTGACACTAGTTATTGATTCCGATGCTTCACTTCAGGTTTACTGTATCCCTTGGACCTTATTATTGACGATGAAACACAGAAATTGCATCGGAATTAAATAAAAAAGGCTAAATGCCGACTTAAGTACTCGAAGTCTGACTCTTCTCACTGACTATGCTTTGAACCATTCCTGTGACACTAGTTATAGATTCAGATGCTTCACTTCAGGTTTACTGTATACCTTGGACCTTCTTATTGACGATGAATCACAGAAATTGCATCGGAGTTAAATACAAAAGGCACAATGCCGACTTAAGTACAAGACGACTCTTTCTTCCTACTGTCTATGTTTTGAACCATTCCTGTGACACTAGTTATAAATTCCGATACTTCACTTCAGGTTTACTGTATCCCTCTGACCTTATTGCCGATGAAACACAGAAATTGCATCGGAATTAAATAAAAAAGGCACAATGCCGACTTAAGGACAAGAAGACTGACTCTTCTTACTGACTATGTTTTGAACCATTCCTGTGACACTAGTTATAGATTCCGATGCTTCACCTCAGTATTACTGTTTCCCTTGGACCTTCTTATTGACGATGAAACAGAGAACTTGCATCGGAATTAAATACAAAAGGCACAATGCCGACTTAAGTACAAGAAGACTGACTCTTCCAACTGTCTATGTTTTGAACCATTTCTGTGAAACTAGTTATAGAGTCCGATGCTTCACTTCAGGTTTACTGTATCCCTTGGGCCTTCTTATTGACGATGAATCACAGAAATTGCATCGGAATTAAATACAAAAGGCACAATGCAGACTTAAGTACAAGAAGACTGACTCTTCTTACTGTCTATACTTTGAACCATTCCTGTGACACTAGTTATAGATTACGATGCTTCACTTCAGGTTTACTGTATCCGTTGGACCATCTTGTTGCCGATGAAACACAGAAAGTGCATCGGGATTAAATACAAAAGGCACAATGCCGACTTAAGAACAAAACGTCTGATTCTTCCTACTGTCTATGTTTGAACCATTACTGTGACACTAGTTATAGATTCCGATGCTTCACTCCAGTTTTACTGTATCCCTTGGACCTTCTTATTGACGATGAAACTCTGAAATTGCATCGGAATTAATTACAAAAGGCACAATGCCGACATAAGGCAAAGATGACTGACTCTTCTTACTGACTACGGTTTTAACCGTTCCTGTGACACTAGCTAAAGAATTCCGATGCTTCACTTCAGGTTTACTGTATACCTCGGACCTTCTTATTGACGATGAAACACAGAAATTGCATCGGAATTAAATACAAAAGACACAACGCCGACTTAAGTACCAGAAGACTGCCTGTTCCAACTGTCTATGTTTTGAACCATTCCTGCGACACTAGTTATAGATTCCGATTCTTCACTTCAGGATTACTGTATTCCTCTGACCTTCTTAGTGACGATGAAACACAGAAATTGCATCGGAATTAAATACAAAAAGCACAATGCCGACTTAAGTACAAGAATACTGACTCATCTTACTGTCTATGTTTTGAACCGTCCCTGTGAAACTAGTTATAGATTCCGATGCTTCACTCCAGGTTTACTGTATCCCTTGGACCTTCTTATTGACGATGAAACACAGAAATTGCATCGGAATGAAATACAAAAGGCACAATGCCGACTTAAGTAAAAGGAACCTGACTCATCTTCCTGTCTATGATTTGAACCATTCCTGTGACCCTAGTTATGGATTCCGATGCTTCACTCCAGGTTTACTATATCCCTTGGACCTTCTTATTCACGATGAAACACAGAAATTGCATCCGAATTAAATAGAAAATGCACATGGATAACTTAAGTTCAAGAAGACTGACTATTCTTACTGACTATGCTTTGAACGATTCCTGTGACTCTAGTTATAGATTCCGATGCTTCACCTTAGGATTACTGTATCCCTCTGACTTTTTTATTGACGATGAAACACAGATATTGTATCGGAATTAAATACAAAAGGCACAATGCCGACTTAAGTACAAGAAGACTGACTCTTCTTACTCTCTATGTTATGAACCATTCCTGTGACACTAGTTATAGATTCAGATGCTTCACTCCAGGATTACTGGATCATTTGGTCCTTCTTATTGACGATGAAACACAGAAATTGCATCGGAATTAAATACAAAAGGCACAATGCCGACTTAAGTACAAGAAGACTGACTCTTCCTACTGTCTATGTTTTGAACCATTCCTGTGACACTAGTTTTGGATTCCGATGCTTCACTTCAGGCTTACTGTATCCCTCTGACCTCCTTATTGACGATGAAACACAGAAATTGCATCGGAATTAAATACAAAAGGCACAATGCCGACTTAAGTACAAGACGACTGACTCTTCCTACTGTCTATGTTTTGAACCATTCCTGTGACACTAGTTATAGATTCCGATACTTCACTTAAGGTTTACTGTATCCCTCTTACCTTATTGCCGATGAAACACAGATGTTGCATCGGAATCAAATACAAAAGGCTCAATGCCGACGTAAGTACAAGAAGACTGACTCTTCCTACTGTCTATGTTTTGAACCATTCCTGTGACACTAGATATAGATTCCGATGCTTCACTTCAGGTTTACTGTATACCTCTGACCATCTTATTGACGATGAAACACAGATATTGCATCGGAATTTAATACAAAAGGCACTATGCCAACTTAAGTACAAGAAGACTGACTCTAGTTACTGTCTATGTTTTGAACCATTCCTGTGACACTAGTTATAGATTCCGATGCTTCACTTGAGGTTTACTGTATCCCTTGGACCTTCTTATTGACGATGAAACACAGAAATTGCATCGGAATTTAATACAAAAGGCACAATGCCGACTTATGTACAAGATGACTGACTCTTCTTACTGTCTATGTTTTGAACCATCCTTGTGACACTAGTTATTGATTCCGATGCTTCACTTCAGGCTTACTGTATCCCTTGGACCTTATTATTGACGATGAAACACAGAAATTGCATCGGAATTAAATAAAAAAGGCAAAATGCCGACTTAATTACTCGAAGACTGACTCTTCTCACTGACTATGCTTTGAACCATTCCTGTGACACTAGTTATAGATTCCAATGCTTCACTTCAGGTTTACTGTATACCTTGGACCTTCTTATTGACGATGAAACACAGAAATTGCATCGGAGTTAAATACAAAAGGCACAATGCCGACTTAAGTACAAGACGACTCTTTCTTCCTACTGTCTATGTTTTGAACCATTCCTGTGACACTAGTTATAAATTCCGATACTTCACTTCAGGTTTACTGTATCCCTCTGACCTTATTGCCGATGAAACACAGAAATTGCATCGGAATTAAATAAAAAAGGCACAATGCCTACTTAAGGACAAGAAGACTGACTCTTCTTACTGACTATGTTTTGAACCATTCCTGTGACACTAGTTATAGATTCCGATGCTTCACCTCAGTATTACTGTATCCCTCTGACCTTCTTATTGACGATGAAACAGAGAACTTGCATCGGAATTAAATACAAAAGGCACAATGCCGACTTAAGTACAAGAAGACTGACTCTTCCTACTGTCTATGTTTTGAACCATTTCTGTGAAACTAGTTATAGAGTCCGATGCTTCACTTCAGGTTTACTGTATCCCTTGGGCCTTCTTATTGACGATGAATCACAGAAATTGCATCGGAATTAAATACAAAAGGCACAATGCAGACTTAAGTACAAGAAGACTGACTCTTCTTACTGTCTATACTTTGAACCATTCCTGTGACACTAGTTATAGATTACGATGCTTCACTTCAGGTTTACTGTATCCGTTGGACCATCTTGTTGCCGATGAAACACAGAAAGTGCATCGGGATTAAATACAAAAGGCACAATGCCGACTTAAGTACAAAACGTCTGATTCTTCCTACTGTCTATGTTTGAACCATTACTGTGACACTAGTTATAGATTCCGATGCTTCACTCCAGTGTTACTGTATCCCTTGGACCTTCTTATTGACGATGATACTCTGAAATTGCATCGGAATTAGATACAAAAGGCACAATGCCGACATAAGGCAAAGATGACTGACTCTTCTTACTGACTACGATTTTAACCGTTCCTAACACTAGCTAAAGAATTCCGATGCTTCACTTCAGGTTTACTGTATACCTCGGACCTTCTTATTGACGATGAAAGACAGAAATTGCATCGGAATTAAATACAAAAGTACCAGAAGACTGTCTGTTCCAACTGTCTATGTTTTGAACCATTCCTGTGACACTAGTTATAGATTCCGATTCTTCACTTCAGGATTACTGTATTCCTCCGACCTTCTTAGTGACGATGAAACACAGAAATTGCATCGGAATTAAATACAAAAAGCACAATGCCGACTTAAGTACAAGAATACTGACTCATCTTACTGTCTATGTTTTGAACCGTCCCTGTGACACTAGTTATAGATTCCGATGCTTCACTCCAGGTTTACTGTATCCCTTGGACCTTCTTATTGACGATGAAACACAGAAATTGCATCGGAATGAAATACAAAAGGCACAATGCCGACTTAAGTAAAAGGAACCTGACTCATCTTCCTGTCTATGATTTGAACCATTCCTGTGACCCTAGTTATGGATTCCGATGCTTCACTCCAGGTTTACTATATCCCTTGGACCTTCTTATTGACGATGAAACACAGAAATTGCATCCGAATTAAATAGAAAATGCACAATGATAACTTAAGTTCAAGAAGACTGACTATTCCTACTGACTCTGCTTTGAACCATTCCTGTGACTCTAGTTTTAGATTCCGATGCTTCACTTTAGGATTACTGTATCCCTCTGACTTTCTTATTGACGATGAAACACAGATATTGTATCGGAATTAAATACAAAAGGCACAATGCCGACTTAAGTACAAGAAGACTCACTCTTCTTACTGTCTACGTTATGAACCATTCCTGTGACACTAGTTATAGATTCCGATGCTTCACTCCAGGATTACTGGATCATTTGGACCTTCTTATTGACGATGAAACACAGAAATTGCATCGGAATTAAATACAAAAGGCACAATGCCGACTTAAGTACAAGAAGACTGACTCTTCCTACCGTCTATGTTTTGAACCATTCCTGTGACACTAGTTTTGGATTCCGATGCTTCACTTCAGGCTTACTGTATCCCTCTGACCTCCTTATTGACGATGAAACACAGAAATTGCATCGGAATTAAATACAAAATGCACAATGCCGACCTAAGTACAAGACGACTGACTCTTCCTACTGTCTATGTTTTGAACCATTCCTGTGACACTAGTTATAGATTCCGATACTTCACTTAAGGTTTACTGTATCCCTCTGACCTTATTGCCGATGAAACACAGATGTTGCATCGGAATCAAATACAAAAGGCTCAATGCCGACGTAAGTACAAGAAGACTGACTCTTCCTACTGTCTATGTTTTGAAGCATTCCTGTGACACTAGATATAGATTCCGATGCTTCACTTCAGGTTTACTGTATCCCTCTGACCATCTTATTGACGATGAAACACAGATATTGCATCGGAATTTAATACAAAAGGCACTATGCCAACTTAAGTACAAGAAGACTGACTCTTCTTACTGTCTATGTTTTGAACCATTCCTGTGACACTAGTTATAGATTCCGATGCTTCACTTCAGATTTACTGTATCCTTTGGACCTTCGTATTGACGATGAAACACAGAAATTGCATCGAAATCAAATACAAAAGGCACAATGCAGACATAAGTACAAGAAGACTGACGCTTCCTACTGTCTGTGTTTTCAACCATTCCTGTGACACTAGTTATAGATTAAGATGCTTCACTTCACGTTTACTGTCTCCCTTGGACCTTCTTATTGACGATGAAACACAGAAATTGCATCGGAATTAAATACAAAAGGCACAATGCCGACTTAAGTACATGAAGACCGACTCTTCCTACTGACTATGTTTTGAACCATTCCTGTGACACTAGTTATAGATTCCGATGCTTCACTTGAGGTTTACTGTATCCCTTGGACCCTCTTATTGACGATGAAACACAGAAATTGCATCGGAATTTAATACAAAAGGAACAATGCCGACTTATGTACAAGATGACTGACTCTTCTTTCTGTCTATGTTTTGAACCATTCCTGTGACACTAGTTATAGATTCCGCTGCTACACTCCAGGTTTACTGTATCCCTTGGACGTTCTTATTGACGATGAAACACAGAAATTGCATCGGAATTAAATACAATAGGCACAATGCCGACTTACAGACAAGAAGACTGACTCTTCTTACTTACTATGTTTTGAACCATTCCTGTGACACTAGTTATAGATTCCGATGCTTCACTTTAGGTTTATTGTATCCCTCTGACCTTCTTATTGACGATGAAACAGAGAAAATGCATCGGAATTAAATAGAAAAGACATAATGTCGACTTAAGTACAAGGAGACTGACTCATCTTACTGTCTATGTTTTCAACCATTCCTGTGACCCTAGTTATAGATTCCGATGCTTCACTTGAGGTTTACTGTATCCCTTGGACCTTCCTATTGACGATGAAACACAGAAATTGCATCGGAATTTAATACAAAAGGCACAATGCCGACTTATGTACAAGATGACTGACTCTTCTTACTGTCTATGTTTTGAACCATTCCTGTGACACTAGTTATAGATTCCGATGCTACACTCCAGGTTTACTGTATCCCTTGGACCTTCTTATTGACGATGAAACACAGAAATTGCATCGGAATTAAATACAAAAGGCACAATGCCGACTTAAGTACACGAAGACTGACTCTTCTTACTGTCTATGATTTGAATCATTCCTGTGACACTAGTTATAGATTCCGATGTTACACTCCAGGTTTACTGTATCCCTTGGACCTTCTTATTGACGATGAAACACAGAAATTGCATCGGAATTAAATACAAAAGGCACAATGCCGACTTAAGGACAAGAAGACTGACTCTTCTTACTGACTGTGTTTTGAACCATTCCTGTGACACTAGTTATAGATTCCGATGTTACACTCCAGGTTTACTGTATCCCTTGGACCTTCTTATTGACGATGAAACACAGAAATTGCATCGGAATTAAATACAAAAGGCACAATGCCGACTTAAGGACAAGAAGACTGACTCTTCATACTGACTGTGCTTTGAACCATTCCTGTGACACTAGTTATAGATTCCGATGCTTCACTTCAGGTTTATTGTATCTCTCTGACCTTCGTATTGACGATGAAACACAGAAATTGCATCGGAATTAAATAGAAAAGGCACAATGTCGACTTAAGTACAAGCAGACTGACTCTTCTTACTGTCTATGTTATGAACCATTCCTGTGACACTAGTTATAGATTCCGATGCTTCACTCCAGGTTTACTGAATCCCTTGGACCTTCTTATTGACGATGAAACACAGAAATTGCATAGGAATTAAATAGAAAAGGCACAAAGCCGACTTAAGTACAAGAAGACTGACTCTTCTAACTGACTATCTTTTGAACCGTTCCTGTGACACTACTTATAGATTCCGATTCTTCACTTCAGGATTACTGTATCCCTCTGACCTTCTTAGTGACGATGAAACACAGAAATTGCTTCGGAATTAAATACAAAAGGCACAATGCCGACTTAAGTACAAGACGTCTGATTCTTCCTACTGTCTATGCTTTTAACCATTACTGTGACACTAGTTATAGATTCCGATGCTTCACTTCAGGTTTACTGTATCCCTCTGACCTTCTTAGTGACGATGAAACACAGAAATTGCATCGGAATTAAATACAAAAGACACAACGCCGACTTAAGTACCAGAAGACTGACTGTTCCAACTGTCTGTATTTGAACCATTGCGGTGACACCAGTTATAGATTCTGATGCTTCACTTCAGGTTTACTGTATCCATCTGACCGTCTTATTGACGATGAAACATAGAAATTGCATCGGAATCAAATAGAAAAGGCACAATGCCGACTTAAGCATTAGAAGCCTGACTCTTCCTACTGTCTATATTTTGAACCATTCCTGTGACACTAGTTATAGATTCCGATGCTTCACTTCAGGTTTACTGTATCCCTTGGACCATCTTATTAACGATGAAACACAGAAATTGCATTGGAATTCAGTACAAAAGGCACAATGCCGACTTAACTACAAGAAGACTGGCTCTTCGTACTGACTATACTTTGAACCATTCCTGTAACACTAGTTATAGATTCCGATTCTTCACTTCAGGATTACTGTATCCCTCTGACCTTATTAGTGACGATGAAACACAGAAATTGCATCGGAATTAAATACAAAATGCACAATGCCGACTTAAGTACAAGAATACTGACTCATCTTACTGTCTATGTTTTGAACCGTCCCTGTGACACTAGTTATAGATTCCGATGCTTCACACCAGGTTTACTGTATCCCTTGGACCTTCTTATTGACGATGAAACACAGAAATTGCATCGGAATTAAATACAAAAGGCACAATGCCGACTTAAGTAAAAGGAACCTGACTCTTCTGACTGTCTATGAATTGAACCATTCCTGTGACACTAGTTATGGATTCCGATGCTTTACTCCAGGTTTACTGTATCCCTTGGACCTTCTTATTGACGATGAAACACAGAAATTGCATCCGAATTAAATAGAAAATGCACAATGATGACTTAAGTACAATAACACTGACTATTCTTACTGACTATGCTTTGAACCATTCCTGTGACACTAGTTATAGATTCCGATGCTTCACTTTAGGATTACTGTATCCCTCTGACATTCATATTGACGATGAAACACAGATATTGTATCGGAATTAAATACAAAAGGCACAATGCCGACTTAAGTACAAGAAGACTGACTCTTCTTACTGTCTATGTTATGAACCATTCCTGTGACACTAGTTACAGATTCCGATGCTTCATTCCAGGTTTACTGGATCCCTTGGACCTTCTTATTGACGATGAAACACAGAAATTGCATCGGAATTAAATACAAAAGGCACAATGCCGACTTAAGTACAAGAAGACTGACTCTTCCTACTGTCCATGTTTTGAACCATTCCTGTGACACTAGTTTTGGACTCCGATGCTTCACTTCAGGTTTACTGTATCCCTCTGACCTTCGTATTGACGATGAAACACAGAAATTGCATCGGAATCAAATACAAAAGGCACAATGCCGACTTAAGTACAAGAAGACTGATGCTTCCTACTGTCTATGTTAACATCCATTCCTGTGACACTAGTTATAGATTGCGATGCTTCACTTCACGTTTACTGTATCCCTTGGACCTTCTTATTGACGAGGAAACACAGAAATTGCATCGGAATTAAGTACAAAAGGCACAATGCCGACTTAAGTACATGAAGACTGACTCTTCCTACTGACTATGTTTTGAACCATTCCTGTGACACTAGTTATAGATTCCGATGCTTCACTTGAGGTTTACTGTATCCATTGGACCTTCTTATTGACGATGAAACACAGAAATTGCATCGGAATTTAATACAAAAGGCACAATGCCGACTTATGTACAAGATGACTGACTCTTCTTACTGCCTATGTTTTGAACCATTCCTGTGACACTAGTTATAGATTCCGATGCTTCACCTCAGTATTACTGTTTCCCTTGGACCTTCTTATTGACGATGAAACAGAGAACTTGCATCGGAATTAAATACAAAAGGCACAATGCCGACTTAAGTACAAGAAGACTGACTCTTCCTACTGTCTATGTTTTGAACCATTTCTGTGAAACTAGTTATAGAGTCCGATGCTTCACTTCAGGTTTACTGTATCCCTTGGGCCTTCTTATTGACGATGAATCACAGAAATTGCATCGGAATTAAATACAAAAGGCACAATGCAGACTTAAGTACAAGAAGACTGACTCTTCTTACTGTCTATACTTTGAACCATTCCTGTGACACTAGTTATAGATTACGATGCTTCACTTCAGGTTTACTGTATCCGTTGGACCATCTTGTTGCCGATGAAACACAGAAAGTGCATCGGGATTAAATACAAAAGGCACAATGCCGACTTAAGTACAAAACGTCTGATTCTTCCTACTGTCTATGTTTGAACCATTACTGTGACACTAGTTATAGATTCCGATGCTTCACTCCAGTGTTACTGTATCCCTTGGACCTTCTTATTGACGATGATACTCTGAAATTGCATCGGAATTAGATACAAAAGGCACAATGCCGACATAAGGCAAAGATGACTGACTCTTCTTACTGACTACGATTTTAACCGTTCCTAACACTAGCTAAAGAATTCCGATGCTTCACTTCAGGTTTACTGTATACCTCGGACCTTCTTATTGACGATGAAAGACAGAAATTGCATCGGAATTAAATACAAAAGTACCAGAAGACTGTCTGTTCCAACTGTCTATGTTTTGAACCATTCCTGTGACACTAGTTATAGATTCCGATTCTTCACTTCAGGATTACTGTATTCCTCCGACCTTCTTAGTGACGATGAAACACAGAAATTGCATCGGAATTAAATACAAAAAGCACAATGCCGACTTAAGTACAAGAATACTGACTCATCTTACTGTCTATGTTTTGAACCGTCCCTGTGACACTAGTTATAGATTCCGATGCTTCACTCCAGGTTTACTGTATCCCTTGGACCTTCTTATTGACGATGAAACACAGAAATTGCATCGGAATGAAATACAAAAGGCACAATGCCGACTTAAGTAAAAGGAACCTGACTCATCTTCCTGTCTATGATTTGAACCATTCCTGTGACCCTAGTTATGGATTCCGATGCTTCACTCCAGGTTTACTATATCCCTTGGACCTTCTTATTGACGATGAAACTCAGAAATTGCATCCGAATTAAATAGAAAATGCACAATGATAACTTAAGTTCAAGAAGACTGACTATTCCTACTGACTCTGCTTTGAACCATTCCTGTGACTCTAGTTTTAGATTCCGATGCTTCACTTTAGGATTACTGTATCCCTCTGACTTTCTTATTGACGATGAAACACAGATATTGTATCGGAATTAAATACAAAAGGCACAATGCCGACTTAAGTACAAGAAGACTCACTCTTCTTACTGTCTACGTTATGAACCATTCCTGTGACACTAGTTATAGATTCCGATGCTTCACTCCAGGATTACTGGATCATTTGGACCTTCTTATTGACGATGAAACACAGAAATTGCATCGGAATTAAATACAAAAGGCACAATGCCGACTTAAGTACAAGAAGACTGACTCTTCCTACCGTCTATGTTTTGAACCATTCCTGTGACACTAGTTTTGGATTCCGATGCTTCACTTCAGGCTTACTGTATCCCTCTGACCTCCTTATTGACGATGAAACACAGAAATTGCATCGGAATTAAATACAAAATGCACAATGCCGACCTAAGTACAAGACGACTGACTCTTCCTACTGTCTATGTTTTGAACCATTCCTGTGACACTAGTTATAGATTCCGATACTTCACTTAAGGTTTACTGTATCCCTCTGACCTTATTGCCGATGAAACACAGATGTTGCATCGGAATCAAATACAAAAGGCTCAATGCCGACGTAAGTACAAGAAGACTGACTCTTCCTACTGTCTATGTTTTGAAGCATTCCTGTGACACTAGATATAGATTCCGATGCTTCACTTCAGGTTTACTGTATCCCTCTGACCATCTTATTGACGATGAAACACAGATATTGCATCGGAATTTAATACAAAAGGCACTATGCCAACATAAGTACAAGAAGACTGACTCTTCTTACTGTCTATGTTTTGAACCATTCCTGTGACACTAGTTATAGATTCCGATGCTTCACTTCAGATTTACTGTATCCTTTGGACCTTCGTATTGACGATGAAACACAGAAATTGCATCGAAATCAAATACAAAAGGCACAATGCAGACATAAGTACAAGAAGACTGACGCTTCCTACTGTCTGTGTTTTCAACCATTCCTGTGACACTAGTTATAGATTAAGATGCTTCACTTCACGTTTACTGTCTCCCTTGGACCTTCTTATTGACGATGAAACACAGAAATTGCATCGGAATTAAATACAAAAGCCACAATGCCGACTTAAGTACATGAAGACCGACTCTTCCTACTGACTATGTTTTGAACCATTCCTGTGACACTAGTTATAGATTCCGATGCTTCACTTGAGGTTTACTGTATCCCTTGGACCCTCTTATTGACGATGAAACACAGAAATTGCATCGGAATTTAATACAAAAGGAACAATGCCGACTTATGTACAAGATGACTGACTCTTCTTTCTGTCTATGTTTTGAACCATTCCTGTGACACTAGTTGTACATTCCGCTGCTACACTCCAGGTTTACTGTATCCCTTGGACCTTCTTATTGACGATGAAACACAGAAATTGCATCGGAATTAAATACAATAGGCACAATGCCGACTTACAGACAAGAAGACTGACTCTTCTTACTGACTATGTTTTGAACCATTCCTGTGACACTAGTTATAGATTCCGATGCTTCACTTTAGGTTTATTGTATCCCTCTGACCTTCTTATTGACGATGAAACAGAGAAAATGCATCGGAATTAAATAGAAAAGACATAATGTCGACTTAAGTACAAGGAGACTGACTGATCTTACTGTCTATGTTTTCAACCATTCCTGTGACCTTAGTTATAGATTCCGATGCTTCACTTGAGGTTTACTGTATCCCTTGGACCTTCCTATTGACGATGAAACACAGAAATTGCATCGGAATTTAATACAAAAGGCACAATGCCGACTTATGTACAAGATGACTGACTCTTCTTACTGTCTATGTTTTGAACCATTCCTGTGACACTAGTTATAGATTCCGATGCTACACTCCAGGTTTACTGTATCCCTTGGACCTTCTTACTGACGATGAAACACAGAAATTGCATCGGAATTAAATACAAAAGGCACAATGCCGACTTAAGTACACGAAGACTGACTCTTCTTACTGTCTATGATTTGAATCATTCCTGTGACACTAGTTATAGATTCCGATGTTACACTCCAGGTTTACTGTATCCCTTGGACCTTCTTATTGACGATGAAACACAGAAATTGCATCGGAATTAAATACAAAAGGCACAATGCCGACTTAAGGACAAGAAGACTGACTCTTCTTACTGACTGTGTTTTGAACCATTCCTGTGACACTAGTTATAGATTCCGATGTTACACTCCAGGTTTACTGTATCCCTTGGACCTTCTTATTGACGATGAAACACAGAAATTGCATCGGAATTAAATACAAAAGGCACAATGCCGACTTAAGGACAAGAAGACTGACTCTTCATACTGACTGTGTTTTGAACCATTCCTGTGACACTAGTTATAGATTCCGATGCTTCACTTCAGGTTTATTGTATCTCTCTGACCTTCGTATTGACGATGAAACACAGAAATTGCATCGGAATTAAATAGAAAAGGCACAATGTCGACTTAAGTACAAGCAGACTGACTCTTCTTACTGTCTATGTTATGAACCATTCCTGTGACACTAGTTATAGATTCCGATGCTTCACTCCAGGTTTACTGAATCCCTTGGACCTTCTTATTGACGATGAAACACAGAAATTGCATAGGAATTAAATAGAAAAGGCACAAAGCCGACTTAAGTACAAGAAGACTGACTCTTCTAACTGACTATCTTTTGAACCGTTCCTGTGACACTACTTATAGATTCCGATTCTTCACTTCAGGATTACTGTATCCCTCTGACCTTCTTAGTGACGATGAAACACAGAAATTGCTTCGGAATTAAATACAAAAGGCACAATGCCGACTTAAGTACAAGACGTCTGATTCTTCCTACTGTCTATGCTTTTAACCATTACTGTGACACTAGTTATAGATTCCGATGCTTCACTTCAGGTTTACTGTATCCCTCTGACCTTCTTAGTGACGATGAAACACAGAAATTGCATCGGAATTAAATACAAAAGACACAACGCCGACTTAAGTACCAGAAGACTGACTGTTCCAACTGTCTGTATTTGAACCATTGCGGTGACACCAGTTATAGATTCTGATGCTTCACTTCAGGTTTACTGTATCCATCTGACCGTCTTATTGACGATGAAACATAGAAATTGCATCGGAATCAAATAGAAAAGGCACAATGCCGACTTAAGCATTAGAAGCCTGACTCTTCCTACTGTCTATATTTTGAACCATTCCTGTGACACTAGTTATAGATTCCGATGCTTCACTTCAGGTTTACTGTATCCCTTGGACCATCTTATTAACGATGAAACACAGAAATTGCATTGGAATTCAGTACAAAAGGCACAATGCCGACTTAACTACAAGAAGACTGGCTCTTCGTACTGACTATACTTTGAACCATTCCTGTAACACTAGTTATAGATTCCGATTCTTCACTTCAGGATTACTGTATCCCTCTGACCTTATTAGTGACGATGAAACACAGAAATTGCATCGGAATTAAATACAAAATGCACAATGCCGACTTAAGTACAAGAATACTGACTCATCTTACTGTCTATGTTTTGAACCGTCCCTGTGACACTAGTTATAGAATCCGATGCTTCACACCAGGTTTACTGTATCCCTTGGACCTTCTTATTGACGATGAAACACAGAAATTGCATCGGAATTAAATACAAAAGGCACAATGCCGACTTAAGTAAAAGGAACCTGACTCTTCTGACTGTCTATGAATTGAACCATTCCTGTGACACTAGTTATGGATTCCGATGCTTTACTCCAGGTTTACTGTATCCCTTGGACCTTCTTATTGACGATGAAACACAGAAATTGCATCCGAATTAAATAGAAAATGCACAATGATGACTTAAGTACAATAACACTGACTATTCTTACTGACTATGCTTTGAACCATTCCTGTGACACTAGTTATAGATTCCGATGCTTCACTTTAGGATTACTGTATCCCTCTGACATTCATATTGACGATGAAACACAGATATTGTATCGGAATTAAATACAAAAGGCACAATGCCGACTTAAGTACAAGAAGACTGACTCTTCTTACTGTCTATGTTATGAACCATTCCTGTGACACTAGTTACAGATTCCGATGCTTCATTCCAGGTTTACTGGATCCCTTGGACCTTCTTATTGACGATGAAACACAGAAATTGCATCGGAATTAAATACAAAAGGCACAATGCCGACTTAAGTACAAGAAGACTGACTCTTCCTACTGTCCATGTTTTGAACCATTCCTGTGACACTAGTTTTGGACTCCGATGCTTCACTTCAGGTTTACTGTATCCCTCTGACCTTCGTATTGACGATGAAACACAGAAATTGCATCGGAATCAAATACAAAAGGCACAATGCCGACTTAAGTACAAGAAGACTGATGCTTCCTACTGTCTATGTTAACATCCATTCCTGTGACACTAGTTATAGATTGCGATGCTTCACTTCACGTTTACTGTATCCCTTGGACCTTCTTATTGACGATGAAACACAGAAATTGCATCGGAATTAAGTACAAAAGGCACAATGCCGACTTAAGTACATGAAGACTG
This sequence comes from Schistocerca serialis cubense, assembly GCF_023864345.2. Taxonomy (NCBI): domain Eukaryota; kingdom Metazoa; phylum Arthropoda; class Insecta; order Orthoptera; family Acrididae; genus Schistocerca; species Schistocerca serialis. Next base: position 7,912,994 of record NW_026047592.1, read on the forward strand.
ACTCTTCCTACTGACTATGTTTTGAACCATTCCTGTGACACTAGTTATAGATTCCGATGCTTCACTTGAGGTTTACTGTATCCATTGGACCTTCTTATTGACGATGAAACACAGAAATTGCATCGGAATTTAATACAAAAGGCACAATGCCGACTTATGTACAAGATGACTGACTCTTCTTACTGCCTATGTTTTGAACCATTCCTGTGACACTAGTTATAGATTCCGATGCTACACTCCAGGTTTACTGTATCCCTAGGACCTTCTTATTGACGATGAAACACAGAAATTGCATCGGAATTAAATACAAAAGGCACAATGCCGACTTAAGGACTAGAAGACTGACTCTTCTTACTGACTATGTTTTGAACCATCCCTGTGACACTAGTTATTGATTCCGATGCTTCACTTCAGGTTTACTGTTTCCATTGGACCTTATTATTGACGATGAAACACAGAAATTGCATCGGAATTAAATAAAAAAGGCAAAATGCCGACTTAAGTACACGAAGACTGACTCTTCTTACTGTCTATGATTTGAACCATTCCTGTGACACTAGTTATAGATTCCGATGTTACACTCCAGGTTTACTGTATCCCTTGGACCTTCTTATTGACGATGAAACACAGAAATTGCATCGGAATTAAATACAAAAGGCACAATGCCGACTTAAGGACAAGAAGACTGACTCTTCTTACTGACTATGTTTTGAACCATTCCTGTGACACCAGTTATAGATTCCGATGCTTCACTTCAGGTTTATTGTATCCCTCTGACCTTCGTATTGACGATGAAACACAGAAATTGCATCGGAATTAAATAGAAAAGGCACAATGCCGACTTAAGTACAAGAAGACTGACTCTTCTTACTGACTATCTCTTGAACCATTCCTGTGACACTAGTTATAGATTCCGATGCTTCACTTCAGGTTTACTGTATACCTTGGACCTTCTTATTGACGATGAAACACAGAAATTGCATCGGAATTAAATACAAAAGGCACAATGCCGACTAAAGTACAAGAGACTGACTCTTCCTACTGTCTATGTTTTGAACCATTCCTGTGACACTAGTTTTGGATTCCGATGCTTCACTTCACGTTTACTGTATCCCTCTGACCTTCTTATTGACGATGAAACACAGAAATTGCATCGGAATTTAATACAAAAGGCACAATGCCGACTTAAGTACAAGACGACTGACTCTTCCTACTCTCTTTGCTTTGAACCATTCCTGTGACACTAGTTATAGATTCCGATACTTCACTTCAGGTTTACTGTATCCCTCTGACCTTATTGCCGATGAAACACAGAAATTGCATCGGAATTAAATACAAAAGGCACAATGCCGACTTAAGGACAAGAAGACTGACTCTTCTTACTGACTATGTTTTGAACCATTCCTGTGACACTAGTTATAGATTCCGATGCTTCACTTCAGTATTACTGTTTCCCTTGGACCTTCTTATTGACGATGAATCACAGAAATTGCATCGGAATTAAATACAAAAGGCGCAATGCAGACTTAAGTACAAGAAGACTGACTCTTCTTACTGTCTATACTTTGAACCATTCCTGTGACACTAGTTATAGATTCCGATGCTTCACACCAGGTTTACTGTATCCCTTGGACCTTCTTATTGACGATGAAACACAGAAATTGCATCGGAATGAAATACAAAAGGCACAATGCCGACTTAAGTAAAAGTAACCTGACTCTTCTTACTGTCTATGATTTGAACCATTCCTGTGACACTAGTTATGGATTCCGATGCTTTACTCCAGGTTTACTGTATCCCTTGGACCTTCTTATTGACGATGAAACACAGAAATTGCATCCGAATTAAATAGAAAATGCACAATGATGACTTAAGTACAATAACACTGACTATTCTTTCTGACTATGCTTTGAACCATTCCTGTGACACTAGTTACAGATTCCGATGCTTCACTTTAGGATTACTGTATCCCTCTGACCTTCTTATTGACGATGAAACACAGATATTGTACCGGAATTAAATACAAAAGGCACATTGTCGACTTAAGTACAAGAAGACTGACTCTTCTTACTGTCTATGTTATGAACCATTCCTGTGACACTAGTTGTAGATTCCGATGCTTCACTCCAGGTTTACTGTATCCCTCTGACCTTATTGCCGATGAAACACTGATATTGCATCGGAATTTAATACAAAATGCACTATGCCGACTTAAGTACAAGACGGCTGACTCTTCCTACTGTCTATGTTTTGAACCATTCCTGTGACACTAGTTATAGATTCCGATACTTCACTTCAGGTTTACTGTATCCCTCTGACCTTATTGCCGATGAAACACAGATATTGCATCGGAATTTAATACAAAATGCAATATGCCGACTTATGTACAAGAAGACTCACTCTTCTTACTGTCTATGTTTTGAACCATTCCTTTGACACTAGTTATAGATTCCGATGCTTCACTTCAGATTTACTGTATCCCTTGGACCTTCGTATTGACGATGAAACACAGAAATTGCATCGGAATCAAATACAAAAGCACAAAGCCGACTTAAGTACAAGAAGACTGACGCTTCCTACTGTCTATGTTTTCAACCATTCCTGTGACACTAGTTATACATTACGATGCTTCACTTCACGTTTACTGTATCCCTTGGACATTCTTATTGACGATGAAACACAGAAATTGCATCGGAATTAAATACAAAAGGCACAATTCTGACTTAAGTACATGAAGACCGACTCTTCTTACTGACTATGTTTTGAACCATTCCTGTGACACTAGTTATGGATTCCGATGATCCACTTGAGGTTTACTGTATCCCTTGGACCTTCTTATTGACTATGAAACACAGAAATTGCATCGGAATTTAATACAAAAGGCACAATGTCGACTTATGTACAAGATGACTGACTCTTCTTACTGTCTATGTTTTGAACCATTCCTGTGACACTAGTTATAGATTCAGATGCTACACTCCAGGTTTACTGTATCCCTTGGACCTTCTTATTGACGATGAAACACAGAAATTGCATCGGAATTAAATACAAAAGGCACAATGCCGACTTGAGGACAAGAAGACTGACTCTTCTTACTGACTATGTTTTGAACCATTCCTGTGACACTAATTATAGATTTCGATGCTTCACTTCAGGTTTACTGTATCCCTTGGACCTTATTATTGACGATGAAACACAGAAATTGTATCGGAATTAAATAAAAAAGGCAAAATGCCGAGTTAAGTACTCGAAGACTGACTCTTCTCACTGACTATGCTTTGAACCATTCCTGTGACACTAGTTATAGATTCCGATGCTTCACTTCAGATTTACTGTATACCTTGGACCTTCTTATTGACGATGAAACACAGAAATTGCATCGGAGTTAAATACAAAAGGCACAATGCCGACTTAAGTACAAGACGACTCTTTCTTCCTACTGTCTATGTTTTGAACCATTCCTGTGACACTAGTTATAAATTCCGATACTTCACTTCAGGTTTACTGTATCCCTCTGACCTTATTGCCGATGAAACACAGAAATTGCATCGGAATTAAATAAAAAAGGAACAATGCCGACTTAAGGACAAGAAGACTGACTCTTCTTACTGTCTATACTTTGAACCATTCCTGTGACACTAGTTATAGATTACGATGCTTCACTTCAGGTTTACTGTATCCGTTGGACCATCTTGTTGCCGATGAAACACAGAAAGTGCATCGGGATTAAATACAAAAGGCACAATGCCGACTTAAGTACAAAACGTCTGATTCTTCCTACTATCTATGTTTGAACCATTACTGTGACACTAGTTATAGATTCCGATGCTTCACTCCAGTTTTACTGTATCCCTTGGACCTTCTTATTGACGATGAAACTCTGAAATTGCATCGGAATTAAATACAAAAGGCACAATGCCGACATAAGGCAAAGATGACTGACTCTTCTTACTGACTGCGGTTTTAACCGTTCCTGTGACACTAGCTAAAGAATTCCGATGCTTCACTTCAGGTTTACTGTATATCTCGGACCTTCTTATTGACGATGAAACACAGAAATTGCATCGGAATTAAATACAAAAGACACAACGCCGACTTAAGTACCAGAAGACTGCCTGTTCCAACTGTCTATGTTTTGAACCATTCCTGTGACACTAGTTATAGATTCCGATTCTTCACTTCAGGATTACTGTATTCCTCTGACCTTCTTAGTGACGATGAAACACAGAAATTGCATCGGAATTATATACAAAAAGCACAATGCCGACTTAAGTACAAGAATACTGACTCATCTTACTGTCTATGTTTTGAACCGTCCCTGTGACACTAGTTATAGATTCCGATGCTTCACTCCAGGTTTACTGTATCCCTTGGACCTTCTTATTGACGATGAAACACAGAAATTGCATCGGAATTAAATACAAAAGGCACAATGCCGACTTAAGTAAAAGGAACCTGACTCATCTTCCTGTCTATGATTTGAACCATTCCTGTGACCCTAGTTATGGATTCCGATGCTTCACTCCAGGTTTACTATATCCCTTGGACCTTCTTATTGACGATGAAACACAGAAATTGCATCCGAATTAAATAGAAAATGCACAATGATAACCTAAGTTCAAGAAGACTGACTATTCTTACTGACTATGTTTTGAACCATTCCTGTGACTCTAGTTATAGATTCCGATGCTTCACTTTAGGATTACTGTATCCCTCTGACCTCCTTATTGACGATGAAACACAGAAATTGCATCGGAATTAAATACAAAAGGCACAATGCCGACTTAAGTACAAATCGACTGACTCTTCCTACTGTCTATGTTTTGAACCATTCCTGTGACACTAGTTATCGATTCCGATACTTCACTTAAGGTTTACTGTATCCCTCTGACCTTATTGCCGATGAAACACAGATGTTGCATCGGAATCAAATACAAAAGGCTCAATGCCGACGTAAGTACAAGAAGACTGACTCTTCCTACTGTCTATGTATTGAACCATTCCTGTGACACTAGATATAGATTCCGATGCTTCACTTCAGGTTTACTGAATCCCTCTGACCATCTTTATGACGATGAAACACAGATATTGCATCGGAATTTAATACAAAAGGCACTATGCCAACTTAAGTACAAGAAGACTGACTCTAGTTACTGTCTATGTTTTGAACCATTCCTGTGACACTAGTTATAGATTCCGATGCTTCACTTGAGGTTTACTGTATCCCTTGGACCTTCTTATTGACGATGAAACACAGAAATTGCATCGGAATTTAATACAAAAGGCACAATGCCGACTTATGTACAAGATGACTGACTCTTCTTACTGTCTATGTTTTGAACCGTCCCTGTGACACTAGTTATTGATTCCGATGCTTCACTTCAGGTTTACTGTATCCCTTGGACCTTATTATTGACGATGAAACACAGAAATTGCATCCGAAGTAAATAGAAAATGCACAATGATAACTTAAGTTCAAGAAGACTGACTATTCTTACTGACTATGCTTTGAACCATTCCTGTGACTCTACTTATAGATTCCGATGCTTCACTTTAGGATTACTGTATCCCTCTGACTTTTTTATTGACGATGAAACACAGATATTGCATCGGAATTTTTTACAAAAGGCACTATGCTAACTTAAGTACAAGAAGACTGACTCTAGTTACTGTCTATGTTTTGAACCATTCCTGTGACACTAGTTATAGATTCCGATGCTTCACTTGAGGTTTACTGTATCCCTTGGACCTTCTTATTGACGATGAAACACAGAAATTGCATCGGAATTTAATACAAAAGGCACAATGCCGACTTATGTACAAGATGACTGACTCTTCTTACTGTCTATGTTTTGAACCATCCCTGTGACACTAGCTATTGATTCCGATGCTTCACTTCAGGTTTACTGTATCCCTTGGACCTTATTATTGACGATGAAACACAGAAATTGCATCGGAGTTAAATACAAAAGGCACAATGCCGACTTAAGTACAAGACGACTCTTTCTTCCTACTGTCTATGTTTTGAACCATTCCTGTGACACTAGTTATAAATTCCGATACTTCACTTCAGGTTTACTGTATCCCTCTGACCTTATTGCCGATGAAACACAGAAATTGCATCGGAATTAAATAAAAAAGGCACAATGCCGACTTAAGGACAAGAAGACTGACTCTTCTTACTGACTATGTTTTGAACCATTCCTGTGACACTAGTTATAGATTCCGATGCTTCACCTCAGTATTACTGTTTCCCTTGGACCTTCTTATTGACGATGAAACAGAGAACTTGCATCGGAATGAAATACAAACGGCACAATGCCGACTTAAGTACAAGAAGACTGACTCTTCCTACAGTCTATGTTTTGAACCATTTCTGTGAAACTAGTTATAGAGTCCGATGCTTCACTTCAGGTTTACTGTATCCCTTGGGCCATCTTATTGACGATGAATCACAGAAATTGCATCGGAATTAAATACAAAAGGCACAATGCAGACTTAAGTACAAGAAGACTGACTCTTCTTACTGTCTATACTTTGAACCATTCCTGTGACACTAGTTATAGATTACGATGCTTCACTTCAGGTTTACTGTATCCGTTGGACCATCTTGTTGCCGATGAAACACAGAAAGTGCATCGGGATTAAATACAAAAGGCACAATGCCGACTTAAGTACAAAACGTCAGATTCTTCCTACTGTCTATGTTTGAACCATTACTGTGACACTAGTTATAGATTCCGATGCTTCACTCCAGTTTTACTGTATCCCTTGGACCTTCTTATTGCACGATGAAACTCTGAAATTGCATCGGAATTATATACAAAAGGCACAATGCCGACATAAGGCAAAGATGACTGACTCTTCTTACTGACTACGGTTTTAACCGTTCCTGTGACACTAGCTAAAGAATTCCGATGCTTCACTTCAAGTTTACTGTATACCTCGGACCTTCTTATTGACGATGAAACACAGAAATTGCATCGGAATTAAATACAAAAGACACAACGCCGACTTAAGTACCAGAAGACTGCCTGTTCCAACTGTCTATGTTTTGAACCATTCCTGTGACACTAGTTATAGATTCCGATTCTTCACTTCAGGATTACTGTATTCCTCTGACCTTCTTAGTGACGATGAAACACAGAAATTGCATCGGAATTTAATACAAAAAGCACAATGCCGACTTAAGTACAAGAATACTGACTCATCTTACTGTCTATGTTTTGAACCGTCCCTGTGACACTAGTTATGGATTCCGATGCTGCACTCGAGGTTTACTATATCCCTTGGACCTTCTTATTGACGATGAAACACAGAAATTGCATCCGAATTAAATAGAAAATGCACAATGATAACTTAAGTTCAAGAAGACTGACTATTCTTACTGACTATGCTTTGAACCATTCCTGTGACTCTAGTTATAGATTCCGATGCTTCACTTTAGGATTACTGTATCCCTCTGACTTTCTTATTGACGATGAAGCACAGATATTGTATCGGAACTAAATACAAAAGGCACAATGCCGACTTAAGTACAAGAAGACTGACTCTTCTTACTGTCTATGTTATGAACCATTCCTGTGACACTAGTTATAGATTCCGATGCTTCACTCCAGGATTACTGGATCATTTGGACCTTCTTATTGACGATGAAACACAGAAATTGCATCGGAATTAAATTCAAAAGGCACAATGCCGACTTAAGTACAAGAAGACTGACTCTTCTTACTGTCTATGTTATGAACCATTCCTGTGACACTAGTTATAGATTCCGATGCTTCACTCCAGGATTACTGGATCATTTGGACCTTCTTATTGACGATGAAACACAGAAATTGCATCGGAATTAAATTCAAAAGGCACAATGCCCACTTAAGTACAAGAAGACTGACTCTTCCTACTGTCTATGTTTTGAACCATTCCTGTGACACTAGTTTGGGATTCCGATGCTTCACTTCAGGCTTACTGTATCCCTCTGACCTCCTTATTGACGATGAAACACAGAAATTGCATCGGAATTAAATACAAAAGGCACAATGCCGACTTAAGTACAAGACGACTGACTCTTCCTACTGTCTATGTTTTGAAGCATTCCTGTGACACTAGTTATAGATTCCGATGCTTCACTTGAGGTTTACTGTATCCCTTGGACCTTCTTATTGACGATGAAACACAGAAATTGCATCGGAATTTAATACAAAAGGCACAATGCCGACTTATGTACAAGATGACTGACTCTTCTTACTGTCTATGTTTTGAACCATTCATGTGACACTAGTTATAGATTGCGATGCTTCACTTCAGGTTTACTGCATCCCTTGGACCTTGTTATTGACGCTGAAACATAGAAATTGCATCGGAATTAAACACAAAAGGCACAATACCGACTTAAGTACAAAAATACTGACTCTTCTTACTGACTATGTTTTGAACCATTCCTGTGACACTAGTTATAGATTGCGATGCTTCACTTCAGGTTCACTGTATCCCTCTTACCATCTTATTGACGATGAAACACAGATATTGCATCGGAATTTAATACAAAAGGCACTATGCCGACTTAAGTACAAGAATACTGACTCTTCTTACTGTCTATGTTTTGAACCATTCCTGTGACACTAGTTATAGATTCCGATGCTTCCATTCAGATTTACTGTATCCTTTGGACCTTCGTATTGACGATGAAACACAGAAATTGCATCGAAATCAAATACAAAAGGCACAATGCAGACTTACGTACAAGAAGACTGACGCTTCCTACTGTCTATGTTTTCAACCATTCCTGTGACACTAGTTATAGATTAAGATGCTTCACTTCACGTTTACTGTATCCCTTGGACCTTCTTATTGACGATGTAACACAGAAATTGCATCGGAATTAAATACAATAGGCACAATGCCGACTTACAGACAAGAAGACTGACTCTTCTTACTGACTATGTTTTGAACCATTCCTGTGACACTAGTTATAGATTCCGATGCTTCACTTCAGGTTTATTGTATCCCTCTGACCTTCTTATTGACGATGAAACACAGAAATTGCATCGGAATGAAATAGAAAAGACATAATGTCGACTTAAGTACAAGCAGACTGACTCATCTTACTGTCTATGTTTTGAACCATTCCTGTGACCCTAGTTATAGATTCCGATGCTTCACTTCAGGTTTACAGTATCCCTTGGACCATGTTGTTGACGCTGAAACATAGAAATTGCATCGGAATTAAACACAAAAGGCACAATACCGACTTAAGTACTAAAATACTGACTCTTCTTACTGACTATGTTTTGAACCATTCCTGTGACACTAGTTATAGATTGCGATGCTTCACTTCAGGTTTACTGTATCCCTCTGACCATCTTATTGACGATGAAACACAGATATTGCATCGGAATTTAATACAAAAGGCACTATGCCGACTTAAGTACAAGAAGACTGACTCTTCTTACTGTCTATGTTTTGAACCATTCCTGTGACACTAGTTATAGATTCCGATGCTTCACTTCAGATTTACTGTATCCCTTGGACCTTCGTATTGACGATGAAACACAGAAATTGCATCGAAATCAAATACAAAAGGCAAAATGCAGACTTAAGTACAAGAAGATTGACGCTTCCTACTGTCTATGTTTTCAACCATTCCTGTGACACTAGTTATAGATTACGATGCTTCACTTCACGTTTACTGTATCCCTTGGACCTTCTTATTGACGATGAAACACAGAAATTGCATCGGAATTAAATACAAAAGGCACAATGCCGACTTAAGTACATGAAGACCGACTCTTCCTACTGACTATGTTTTGAACCATTCCTGTGACACTAGTTATAGATTCCGATGCTTCACTTGAGGTTTACTGTATCCCTTGGACCTTCTTATTGACGATGAAACACAGAAATTGCATCGGAATTTAATACAAAAGGCACAATGCCGACTTATGTACAAGATGACTGACTCTTCTTACTGTCTATGTTTTGAACCATTCCTGTGACACTAGTTATAGATTCCGATGCTACACTCCAGGTTTACTGTATCCCTTGGACCTTCTTATTGACGATGAAACACAGAAATTGCATCGGAATTAAATACAAAAGGCACAATGCCGACTTAAGTACACGAAGACTGACTCTTCTTACTGTCTCTGATTTGAATCATTCCTGTGACACTAGTTATAGATTCCGATGTTACACTCCAGGTTTACTGTATCCCTTGGACCTTCTTATTGACGATGAAACACAGAAATTGCATCCGAATTAAATAGAAAATGCACAATGATAACTTAAGTTCAAGAAGACTGACTATTCTTACTGACTATGCTTTGAACCATTCCTGTGACTCTACTTATAGATTCCGATGCTTCACTTTAGGATTACTGTATCCCTCTGACTTTTTTATTGACGATGAAACATAGAAATTGCATCGGAATTAAACACAAAAGGCACAATACCGACTTAAGTACAAAAATACTGACTCTTCTTACTGACTATGTTTTGAACCATTCCTGTGACACTAGTTATAGATTGCGATGCTTCACTTCAGGTTCACTGTATCCCTCTTACCATCTTATTGACGATGAAACACAGATATTGCATCGGAATTTAATACAAAAGGCACTATGCCGACTTAAGTACAAGAATACTGACTCTTCTTACTGTCTATGTTTTGAACCATTCCTGTGACACTAGTTATAGATTCCGATGCTTCCATTCAGATTTACTGTATCCTTTGGACCTTCGTATTGACGATGAAACACAGAAATTGCATCGAAATCAAATACAAAAGGCACAATGCAGACTTACATACAAGAAGACTGACGCTTCCTACTGTCTATGTTTTCAACCATTCCTGTGACACTAGTTATAGATTAAGATGCTTCACTTCACGTTTACTGTATCCCTTGGACCTTCTTATTGACGATGTAACACAGAAATTGCATCGGAATTAAATACAATAGGCACAATGCCGACTTACAGACAAGAAGACTGACTCTTCTTACTGACTATGTTTTGAACCATTCCTGTGACACTAGTTATAGATTCCGATGCTTCACTTCAGGTTTATTGTATCCCTCTGACCTTCTTATTGACGATGAAACACAGAAATTGCATCGGAATTAAATAGAAAAAACATAATGTCGACTTAAGTACAAGCAGACTGACTCATCTTACTGTCTATGTTTTGAACCATTCCTGTGACCCTAGTTATAGATTCCGATGATTCACTTCAGGTTTACAGTATCCCTTGGACCATGTTGTTGACGCTGAAACATAGAAATTGCATCGGAATTAAACACAAAAGGCACAATACCGACTTAAGTACTAAAATACTGACTCTTCTTACTGACTATGTTTTGAACCATTCCTGTGACACTAGTTATAGATTGCGATGCTTCACTTCAGGTTTACTGTATCCCTCTGACCATCTTATTGACGATGAAACACAGATATTGCATCGGAATTTAATACAAAAGGCACTATGCCGACTTAAGTACAAGAAGACTGACTCTTCTTACTGTCTATGTTTTGAACCATTCCTGTGACACTAGTTATAGATTCCGATGCTTCACTTCAGATTTACTGTATCCCTTGGACCTTCGTATTGACGATGAAACACAGAAATTGCATCGAAATCAAATACAAAAGGCAAAATGCAGACTTAAGTACAAGAAGATTGACGCTTCCTACTGTCTATGTTTTCAACCATTCCTGTGACACTAGTTATAGATTACGATGCTTCACTTCACGTTTACTGTATCCCTTGGACCTTCTTATTGCCGATGAAACACAGAAATTGCATCGGAATTAAATACAAAAGGCACAATGCCGACTTAAGTACATGAAGACCGACTCTTCCTACTGACTATGTTTTGAACCATTCCTGTGACACTAGTTATAGATTCTGATGCTTCACTTGAGGTTTACTGTATCCCTTGGACCTTCTTATTGACGATGAAACACAGAAATTGCATCGGAATTTAATACAAAAGGCACAATGCCGACTTATGTACAAGATGACTGACTCTTCTTACTGTCTATGTTTTGAACCATTCCTGTGACACTAGTTATAGATTCCGATGCTACACTCCAGGTTTACTGTATCCCTTGGACCTTCTTATTGACGATGAAACACAGAAATTGCATCGGAATTAAAAACAAAAGGCACAATGCCGACTTAAGTACACGAAGACTGACTCTTCTTACTGTCTCTGATTTGAATCATTCCTGTGACACTAGTTATAGATTCCGATGTTACACTCCAGGTTTACTGTATCCCTTGGACCTTCTTATTGACGATGAAACACAGAAATTGCATCGGAATTAAATACAAAAGGCACAATGCCGACTTAAGGACAAGAAGACTGACTCTTCTTACTGACTGTGTTTTGAACCATTCCTGTGACACTAGTTATAGATTCCGATGCTTCACTTCAGGTTTATTGTATCTCTCTGACCTTCGTATTGACGATGAAACACAGAAATTGCATCGGAATTAAATAGAAAAGGCAAAATGTCGACTTAAGTACACGCAGACTGACTCTTCTTACTGTCTATGTTATGAACCATTCCTGTGACACTAGTTATAGATTCCGATGCTTCACTCCAGGTTTACTGAATCCCTTGGACCTTCTTATTGACGATGAAACACAGAAATTGCATCGGAATTAAATAGAAAAGGCACAAAGCCGACTTAAGTACAAGAAGACTGACTCTTCTATCTGACTATCTTTTGAACCATTCCTGTGACACTAGTTATAGATTCCGATTCTTCACTTCGGGATTACTGTATCCCTCTGACCTTCTTAGTGACGATGAAACACAGAAATTGCTTCGGAATTAAATACAAAAGGCACAATGCCGACTTAAGTACAAGAAGACTGACTCTTCCTACTGTCTATGTTTTGAACCATTCCTGTGACACTAGTTTTGGATTCCGATGCTTCACTTCAGGTTTACTGTATCCCTCTGACCTTCTTATTGACGATGAAACACAGAAATTGCATCGGAATTAAATACAAAAGACACAATGCCGACTTAAGTACAAGACGACTGACTCTTCCTACTGTCTATGTTTTGAACCATTCCTGTGACACTAGTTATAGATTCCGATACTTCACTTCAGGTTTACTGTATCCCTCTGACCTTATTGCCGATGAAACACAGAAATTGCATCGGAATTAAATACAAAAGGCACAATGCCGACTTAAGGACAAGAAGACTGACTCTTCTTACTGACTATGTTTTGAGCCATTCCTGTGACACTTGTTATAGATTCCGATGCTTCACTTCAGTATTACTGTTTCCCTTGGACCTTCTTATTGACGATGAAACAGAGAAATTGCATCGGAATTAAATACAAAAGGCACAATGCCGACTTAAGTACAAGACGTCTGATTCTTCCTACTGTCTATGTTTTGAACCATTACTGTGACACTAGTCATAGATTCCGATGCTTCACTTCAGGTTTACTGTATCCCTTGGACCATCTTATTGACGATGAAACACAGAAATTGCATTGGAATTCAGTACAAAAGGCACAATGCCGACTTAACTACAAGAAGACTGGCTCTTCGTACTGACTATACTTTGAACCATTCCTTTGACACTAGTTATAGATTCCGATTCTTCACTTCAGGATTACTGTATCCCTCTGACCTTCTTAGTGACGATGAAACACAGAAATTGCATCGGAATTAAATACAAAAGGCACAATACCGACTTAAGTACCAGAAGACTGACTGTTCCAACTGTCTGTATTTGAACCATTCCGGTGACACCAGTTATAGATTCCGATGCTTCACTTCAGGTTTACTGTATCCATCTGACCGTCTTATTGACGATGAAACACAGAAATTGCATAGGAATCAAATAGAAAAGGCACAATGCCGACATAAGTACTAGAAGCCTGACTCTTCCTACTGTCTATATTTTGAACCATTCCTGTGACACTAGTTATAGATTCCGATGCTTCACTTCAGGTTTACTGTATCCCTCTGACCTTCTTAGTGACGATGAAACGCAGAAATTGCATCGGAATTAAATACAAAAGGCACAATGCCGACTTAAGTACAAGAAGACTGACTCTTCCTACTGTCTATGTTTTGAACCATTCCTGTGACACTAGTATTGGACTCCGATGCTTCACTTCAGGTTTACTGTATCCCTCTGACCTTCTTGTTGACGATGAAACACTGAAATTGCATCGGAATTAAATACAAAAGGCACAATGCCGACTTAAGTACAAGAAGACTGACTCTTCCTACTGTCTATGTTTTGAACCATTCCTGTGACACTAGTTTTGGACTCCGATGCTTCACTTCAGGTTTACTGTATCCCTCTGACCTTCTTGTTGACGATGAAACACTGAAATTGCATCGGAATTAAATACAAAAGGCACAATGCCGACTTAAGTACAAGACGACTGACTCTTCCTACTGTCTATGTTTTGAACCATTCCTGTGACACTAGTTATAGATTCCGATTCTTCACTTCAGGTTTACTGTATCCCTCTGACCTTATTGCCGATGAAACACAGATATTGCATCGGAATTTAATACAAAAGGCACTATGCCGACTTAAGTACAAGAAGACTGACTCTTCTTACTGTCTATGTTTTGAACCATTCCTGTGACACTAGTTACAGATTCCGATGCTTCACTTCAGGTTTACTGTATCCCTTGGACCTGCGTATTGACGATGAAACACAGAAATTGCATCGGAATCAAATACAAAAGGCACAATGCCGACTTAAGTACAAGAAGACTGACGCTTCCTACTGTCTATGTTTTCAACCATTCCTGTGACACTAGTTATAGATTGCGATGCTTCACTTCACGTTTACTGTATCCCTTGGACCTTCTTATTGACGATGAAACACAGAAATTGCATCGGAATTAAATACAAAAGGCACAATGCCGACTTAAGTACATGAAGACCGACTCTTCCTACTGACTATGTTTTGAACCATTCCTGTGACACTAGTTATAGATTCCGATGCTTCACTTGAGGTTTACTGTATCCCTTGGACCTTCTTAATGACGATGAAACACAGAAATTGCAACGGAAATTAATACAAAAGGCACAATGCCGACCTATGTACAAGATGACTGACTCTTCTTACTGTCTATGTTTTGAAACATTCCTGTGGCACTAGTTATTGATTCCGATGCTACACTCCATGTTTACTGTATCCCTTGGACCTTCTTATTGACGATGAAACACAGAAATTGCATCGGAATTAAATACAAAAGGCACAATGCCGACTTAAGGACTAGAAGACTGACTCTTCTTACTGACTATGCTTTGAACCATCCCTGTGACACTAGTTATTGATTCCGATGCTTCACTTCAGGTTTACTGTATCCATTGGACCTTATTATTGACGATGAAACACAGAAATTGCATCGGTATTAAATAAAAAAGGCAAAATGCCGACTTAAGTACACGAAGACTGACTCTTCTTACTGTCTATGATTTGAACCATTCCTGTGACACTAGTTATAGATTCCGATGTTACACTCCAGGTTTACTGTATCCCTTGGACCTTCTTATTGACGATGAAACACAGAAATTGCATCCGAATTAAATAGAAAATGCACAATGATGACTAAAGTACAATAACACTGACTATTCTTACTGACTATGCTTTGAACCATTCCTGTGACACTAGTTATAGATTCCGATGCTTCACTTTAGGATTACTGTATCCCTCTGACATTCTTATTGACGATGAAACACAGATATTGTATCGGAATTAAATACAAAAGGCACAATGCCGACTTAAGTACAAGAAGACTGATGCTTCCTACTGTCTATGTTTTCAACCATTCCTGTGACACTAGTTATAGATTGCGATGCTTCACTTCACGTTTACTGTATCCCTTGGACCTTCTTATTGACGATGCACACAGAAATTGCATCGGAATTAAATACAAAAGGCACAATGCCGACTTAAGTACATGAAGACTGACTCTTCCTACTGACTATGTTTTGAACCATTCCTGTGACACTAGTTATAGATTCCGATGCTTCGCTTGAGGTTTACTGTATCCCTTGGACCTTCTTATAGACGATGAAACACAGAAATTGCATCGGAATTTAATACAAACGGCACAATGCCGACTTATGTACGAGATGACTGACTCTTCTTACTGTCTATGTTTTGAACCATTCCTGTGACACTAGTTATAGATTCCGATGCTACACTCCAGGTTTACTGTATCCCTTGGACCTTCTTATTGACGATGAAACACAGAAATTGCATCGGAATTAAATACAAAAGGCACAATGCCGACTTAAGGACTAGAAGACTGACTCTTCTTACTGAATATGTTTTGAACCATCCCTGTGACACTAGTTATTGATTCCGATGCTTCACTTCAGGTTTACTGTATCCATTGGACCTTATTATTGACGATGAAACACATAAATTGCATCGGAATTAAATAAAAAAGGCAAAATGCCGACTTAAGTACACGAAGACTCACTCTTCTTACTGTCTATGATCTGAACCATTCCTGTGACACTAGTTATAGATTCCGATGTTACATTCCAGGTTTACTGTATCCCTTGGACCTTCTTATTGACGATGAAACACAGAAATTGCATCGGAATTAAATACAAAAGGCACAATGCCGACTTAAGGACAAGAAGACTGACTCTTCTTACTGACTATGTTTTGAACCATTCCTGTGACACTAGTTATAGATTCCGATGCTTCACTTCAGGTTTATTGTATCCCTCAGACCTTCGTATTGACGATGAAACACAGAAATTGCATCGGAATTAAATAGAAAAGGGACAATGCCGACTTAAGTACAAGAAGACTGACTCTTCTTACTGACTATCTTTTGAACCATTCCTGTGACACTAGTTATAGATTCCGATGCTTCACTTCAGGTTTACTGTATACCTTGGACCTTCTTATTGACGATGAAACACAGAAATTGCATCGGAATTAAATACAAAAGGCACAATGCCGACTTAAGTACAAGAGACTGACTCTTCCTACTGTCTATGTTTTGAACCATTCCTGTGACACTAGTTTTGGATTCCGATGCTTCACTTCAGGTTTACTGTATCCCTCTGACCTTCTTATTGACGATGAAACACAGAAATTGCATCGGAATTAAATACAAAAGGCACAATGCCGACTTAAGTACAAGACGACTGACTCTTCCTACTCTCTTTGCTTTGAACCATTCCTGTGACACTAGTTATAGATTCCGATACTTCACTTCAGGTTTACTGTATCCCTCTGACCTTATTGCCGATGAAACACAGAAATTGCATCGGAATTAAATAAAAAAGGCACAATGCCGACTTATGGACAAGAAGACTGACTCTTCTTACTGACTATGTTTTGAACCATTCCTGTGACACTAGTTATAGATTCCGATGCTTCACTTCAGTATTACAGTTTCCCTTGGACCTTCTTATTGACGATGAAACAGAGAAATTGCATCGGAATTAAATACAAAAGGCACAGTGCCGACTTAAGTACAAGAGGACTGACTCTTCGTACTGTCTATGTTTTGAACCATTTCTGTGAAACTAGTTATAGAGTCCGATGCTTCACTGCAGGTTTACTGTATCCCTTGGGCCTTCTTATGGACGATGAATCACAGAAATAGCATCGGAATTAAATACAAAAGGCACAATGCAGACTTAAGTACAAGAAGACTGACTCTTCTTACTGTCTATATTTTGAACCATTCCTGTGACACTAGTTATACATTCCGATGCTTCACACCAGGTTTACTGTATCCCTTGGACCTTCTTATTGACGATGAAACACAGAATTTGCATCGGAATGAAATACAAAGGGCACAATGCCGACTTAAGTAAAAGGAACCTGACTCTTCTTACTGTCTATGATTTGAACCATTCCTGTGACACTAGTTATGGATTCCGATGCATTACTCCAGGTTTACTGTATCCCTTGGACCTTCTTATTGACGATGAAACACAGATATTGCATCCGAATTAAATAGAAAATGCACAATGATGACTTAAGTACAATAACACTGACTATTCTTTCTGACTATGCTTTGAACCATTCCTGTGACACTAGTTACAGATTCCGATGCTTCACTTTAGGATTACTGTATCCCTCTGACCTTCTTATTGACGATGAAACACAGATATTGTATCGGAATTAAATACAAAAGGCACAATGCCGACTTAAGTACAAGAAGACTGACTCTTCTTACTGTCTATGTTATGAACCATTCCTGTGACACTAGTTATAGATTCCGATGCTTCACTCCAGGTTTACTGTATCCCTCTGACCTTCTTGTTGACGATGAAACACAGAAATTGCATCGGAATTAAATACAAAAGGCATAATGCCGACTTAAGTACAAGACGACTGACTCTTCCTGCTGTCTATGTTTTGAACCATTCCTGTGACACTAGTTATAGATTCCGATACTTCACTTCAGGTTTACTGTATCCCTCTGACCTTATTGCCGATGAAACACAGATATTGCATCGGAATTTAATACAAAACGCACAATGCCGACTTAAGGACAAGAAGACTGACTCTTCTTACTGACTATGGTTTGAACCATTCCTGTGACACTAGTTATAGATTCCGATGCTTCACTTCAGGTTTATTGTATCCCTCTGACCTTCGTATTAACGATGAAACACAGAAATTGCATCGGAATTAAATAGAAAGGGCACAATGTCGACTTAAGTACAAGCAGACTGACTCTTCTTACTGTCTATGTTATGAACCATTCCTGTGACACTAGTAATAGATTCCGATACTTCACTTGAGGTTTACTGTATCCCTCTGACCTGATTGCCGATGAAACACAGATATTGCATCGGAATTTAATACAAAAGGCACTATGCCGACTTAAGTACAAGAAGACTGACTCTTCTTACTGTCTATGCTTTGAACCATTCCTGTGACACTAGTTATAGATTCCGATGCTTCACTTCAGATTTACTGTATCCCTTGGACCTTCGTATTGACGATGAAACACAGAAATTGCATCGGAATCAAATACAAAAGGCACAATGCCGACTTAAGTACAAGAAGACTGATGCTTCCTACTGTCTATGTTTTCAACCATTCCTGTGACACTAGTTATAGATTGCGATGCTTCACTTCACGTTTACTGTATCCCTTGGACCTTCTTATTGACGATGAAACACAGAAATTGCATCGGAATTAAATACAAAAGGCACAATGCCGACTTAAGTACATGAAGACTGACTCTTCCTACTGACTATGTTTTGAACCATTCCTGTGACACTAGTTATAGATTCCGATGCTTCGCTTGAGGTTTACTGTATCCCTTGGACCTTCTTATAGACGATGAAACACAGAAATTGCATCGGAATTTAATACAAAAGGCACAATGCCGACTTATGTACAAGATGACTGACTCTTCTTACTGTCTATGTTTTGAACCATTCCTGTGACACTAGTTATAGATTCCGATGCTACACTCCAGGTTTACTGTATCCCTAGGACCTTCTTATTGACGATGAAACACAGAAATTGCATCGGAATTAAATACAAAAGGCACAATGCCGACTTAAGGACTAGAAGACTGACTCTTCTTACTGACTATGTTTTGAACCATCCCTGTGACACTAGTTATTGATTCCGATGCTTCACTTCAGGTTTACTGTATCCATTGGACCTTATTATTGACGATGAAACACAGAAATTGCATCGGAATAAAATAAAAAAGGCAAAATGCCGACTTAAGTACACGAAGACTGACTCTTCTTACTGTCTATGATTTGAACCATTCCTGTGACACTAGTTATAGATTCCGATGTTACACTCCAGGTTTACTGTATCCCTTGGACCTTCTTATTGACGATGAAACACAGAAATTGCATCGGAATTAAATACAAAAGGCACAATGCCGACTTAAGGACAAGAAGACTGACTCTTCTTACTGACTATGTTTTGAACCATTCTTGTGACACTAGTTATAGATTCCGATGCTTCACTTCAGGTTTATTGTATCCCTCTGACCTTCGTATTGACGATGAAACACAGAAATTGCATCGGAATGAAATAGAAAAGGCTCAATGCCGACTTAAGTACAAGAGACTGACTCTTCCTACTGTCTATGTTTTGAACCATTCCTGTGACACTAGTTTTGGATTCCGATGCTTCACTTCAGGTTTACTGTATCCCTCTGACCTTCTTATTGACGATGAAACACAGAAATTGCATCGGAATTAAATACAAAAGGCACAATGCCGACTTAAGGACAAGAAGACTGACTCTTCTTACTGACTATGTTTTGAACCATTCCTGTGACACTAGTTATAGATTCCGATGCTTCACTTCAGTATTACTGTTTCCCTTGGACCTTCTTATTGACGATGAAACAGAGAAATTGCATCGGAATTAAATACAAAAGGCACAGTGCCGACTTAAGTACAAGAGGACTGACTCTTCGTACTGTCTATGTTTTGAACCATTTCTGTGAAACTAGTTATAGAGTCCGATGCTTCACTGCAGGTTTACTGTATCCCTTGGGCCTTCTTATGGACGATGAATCACAGAAATTGCATCGGAATTAAATACAAAAGGCACAATGCAGACTTAAGAACAAGAAGACTGACTCTTCTTACTGTCTATACTTTGAACCATTCCTGTGACACTAGTTATAGATTCCGATGCTTCACACCAGGTTTACTGTATCCCTTGGACCTTCTTATTGACGATGAAACACAGAAATTGCATCGGAATGAAATACAAAAGGCACAATGCCGACTTAAGTAAAAGGAACCTGACTCTTCTTACTGTCTATGATTTGAACCATTCCTGTGACACTAGTTATGGATTCCGATGCTTTACTCCAGGTTTACTGTATCCCTTGGACCTTCTTATAGACGATGAAACACAGAAATTGCATCCGAATTAAATAGAAAATGCACAATGATGACTTAAGTACAATAACACTGACTATTCTTTCTGACTATGCTTTGAACCATTCCTGTGACACTAGTTACAGATTCCGATGCTTCACTTTAGGATTACTGTATCCCTCTGACCTTCTTATTGACGATGAAACACAGATATTGTATCGGAATTAAATACAAAAGGCACAATGCCGACTTAAGTACAAGAAGACTGACTCTTCTTACTGTCTATGTTATGAACCATTCCTGTGACACTAGTTATAGATTCCGATGCTTCACTCCAGGTTAACTGTATCCCTCTGACCTTCTTGTTGACGATGAAACACAGAAATTGCATCGGAATTAAATACAAAAGGCATAATGCCGACTTAAGTACAAGACGACTGACTCTTCCTAGTGTCTATGTTTTGAACCATTCCTGTGACACTAGTTATAGATTCCGATACTTCACTTCAGGTTTACTGTATCCCTCTGACCTTATTGCCGATGAAACACAGATATTGCATCGGAATTTAATACAAAATGCACTATGCCGACTTAAGTACAAGAAGACTGACTCTCCTTACTGTCTATGTTTTGAACCATTCCTTTGACACTAGTTATAGATTCCAATGCTTCACTTCAGATTTACTGTATCCCTTGGACCTTCGTATTGACGATGAAACACAGAAATTGCATCGGAATCAAATACAAAAGCACAATGCCGACTTAAGTACAAGAAGACTGACGCTTCCTACTGTCTATGTTTTCAACCATTCCTGTGACACTAGTTATAGATTACGATGCTTCACTTCACGTTTACTGTATCCCTTGGACCTTCTTATTGACGATGAAACACAGAAATTGCATCGGAATTAAATACAAAAGGCACAATGCCGACTTAAGTACATGAACACCGACTCTTCCTACTGACTATATTTTGAACCATTCCTGTGACACTAGTTATAGATTCCGATGATCCACTTGAGGTTTACTGTATCCCTTGGACCTTCTTATTGACTATGAAACACAGAAATTGCATCGGAATTTAATACAAAAGGCACAATGCCGACTTATGTACAAGATGACTGACTCTTCTTACTGTCTATGTTTTGAACCATTCCTGTGACACTAGTTATAGATTCCGATGCTACACTCCAGGTTTACTGTATCCCTTGGACCTTCTTATTGACGATGAAACACAGAAATTGCATCGGAATTAAATACAAAAGGCACAATGCCGACTTAAGGACTAGAAGACTGACTCTTCTTACTGACTATGTTTTGAACCATCCCTGTGACACTAGTTATTGTTTCCGATGCTTCACTTCAGGTTTACTGTATCCATTGGACCTTATTATTGACGTTGAAACACAGAAATTGCATCGGAATTAAATAAAAAATCCAAAATGCCGACTTAAGTACACGAAGACTGACTCTTCTTACTGTCTATGATTTGAACCATTCCTGTGACACTAGTTATAGATTCCGATGTTACACTCCAGGTTTACTGTATCCCTTGGACCTTCTTATTGACGATGAAACACAGAAATTGCAACGGAATTAAATACAAAAGGCACAATGCCGACTTAAGGACAAGAAGACTGACTCTTCTTACTGACTATGTTTTGAACCATTCCTGTGACACTAGTTATAGATTCCGATGCTTCACTTCAGGTTTATTGTATCCCTCTGACCTTCGTATTGACGATGAAACACAGAAACTGCATCGGAATTAAATAGAAAGGGCACAATGTCGACTTAAGTACAAGCAGACTGACTCTTCTTACTGTCTATGTTATGAACCATTCCTGTGACACTAGTTATAGATTCCGATGCTTCACTCCAGGTTTACTGGATCCCTTGGACCTTCTTATTGACGATGAAACACAGAAATTGCATCGGAATTTAATACAAAAGGCACAATGCCGACTTAAGTACAAGAAGACTGACTCTTCCTACTGTCTATGTTTGGACCATTCCTGTGACACTAGTTTTGGATTCCGATGCTTCACTTCAGGTTTACTGTATCCCTCTGACCTTCTTATTGACGATGAAACACAGAAATTGCATCGGAATTAAATACAAAAGGCACAATGCCGACTTAAGTACAAGACGACTGACTCTTCCTACTGTCTATGTTTTGAACCATTCCTGTGATACTAGTTATAGATTCCGATACTTCACTTCAGGTTTACTGTATCCCTCTGACCTTATTGCCGATGAAACACAGAAATTGCATCGGAATTAAATACAAAAGGCACAATGCCAACTTAAGGACAAGAAGACTGACTCTTCTTACTGACTATGTTTTGAACCATTCCTGTGACACTAGTTATAGATTCCGATGCTTCACTTCATCGTTACTGTTTCCCCTGGACCTTCTTATTGACGATGAAACAGAGAAATTGCATCGGAATTAAATACAAAAGGCACAGTGCCGACTTAAGTACAAGAGGACTGACTCTTCGTACTGTCTATGTTTTGAACCATTTCTGTGAAACTAGTTATAGAGTCCGATGCTTCACTGCAGGTTTACTGTATCCCTTGGGCCTTCTTATGGACGATGAATCACAGAAATTGCATCGGAATTAAATACAAAAGGCACAATGCAGACTTAAGAACAAGAAGACTGACTCTTCTTACTGTCTATACTTTGAACCATTCCTGTGACACTAGTTATAGATTCCGATGCTTCACACCAGGTTTACTGTATCCCTTGGACCTTCTTATTGACGATGAAACACAGAAATTGCATCGGAATGAAATACAAAAGGCACAATGCCGACTTAAGTAAAAGGAACCTGACTCTTCTTACTGTCTATGATTTGAACCATTCCTGTGACACTAGTTATGGATTCCGATGCTTTACTCCAGGTTTACTGTATCCCTTGGACCTTCTTATAGACGATGAAACACAGAAATTGCATCCGAATTAAATAGAAAATGCACAATGATGACTTAAGTACAATAACACTGACTATTCTTTCTGACTATGCTTTGAACCTTTCCTGTGACACTAGTTACAGATTCCGATGCTTCACTTTAGGATTACTGTATCCCTCTGACCTTCTTATTGACGATGAAACACAGATATTGTATCGGAATTAAATACAAAAGGCACAATGCCGACTTAAGTACAAGAAGACTGACTCTTCTTACTGTCTATGTTATGAACCATTCCTGTGACACTAGTTATAGATTCCGATGCTTCACTCCAGGTTAACTGTATCCCTCTGACCTTCTTGTTGACGATGAAACACAGAAATTGCATCGGAATTAAATACAAAAGGCATAATGCCGACTTAAGTACAAGACGACTGACTCTTCCTAGTGTCTATGTTTTGAACCATTCCTGTGACACTAGTTATAGATTCCGATACTTCACTTCAGGTTTACTGTATCCCTCTGACCTTATTGCCGATGAAACACAGATATTGCATCGGAATTTAATACAAAATGCACTATGCCGACTTAAGTACAAGAAGACTGACTCTCCTTACTGTCTATGTTTTGAACCATTCCTTTGACACTAGTTATAGATTCCAATGCTTCACTTCAGATTTACTGTATCCCTTGGACCTTCGTATTGACGATGAAACACAGAAATTGCATCGGAATCAAATACAAAAGCACAATGCCGACTTAAGTACAAGAAGACTGACGCTTCCTACTGTCTATGTTTTCAACCATTCCTGTGACACTAGTTATAGATTACGATGCTTCACTTCACGTTTACTGTATCCCTTGGACCTTCTTATTGACGATGAAACACAGAAATTGCATCGGAATTAAATACAAAAGGCACAATGCCGACTTAAGTACATGAACACCGACTCTTCCTACTGACTATGTTTTGAACCATTCCTGTGACACTAGTTATAGATTCCGATGATCCACTTGAGGTTTACTGTATCCCTTGGACCTTCTTATTGACTATGAAACACAGAAATTGCATCGGAATTTAATACAAAAGGCACAATGCCGACTTATGTACAAGATGACTGACTCTTCTTACTGTCTATGTTTTGAACCATTCCTGTGACACTAGTTATAGATTCCGATGCTACACTCCAGGTTTACTGTATCCCTTGGACCTTCTTATTGACGATGAAACACAGAAATTGCATCGGAATTAAATACAAAAGGCACAATGCCGACTTAAGGACTAGAAGACTGACTCTTCTTACTGACTATGTTTTGAACCATCCCTGTGACACTAGTTATTGTTTCCGATGCTTCACTTCAGGTTTACTGTATCCATTGGACCTTATTATTGACGTTGAAACACAGAAATTGCATCGGAATTAAATAAAAAAGGCAAAATGCCGACTTAAGTACACGAAGACTGACTCTTCTTACTGTCTATGATTTGAACCATTCCTGTGACACTAGTTATAGATTCCGATGTTACACTCCAGGTTTACTGTATCCCTTGGACCTTCTTATTGACGATGAAACACAGAAATTGCAACGGAATTAAATACAAAAGGCACAATGCCGACTTAAGGACAAGAAGACTGACTCTTCTTACTGACTATGTTTTGAACCATTCCTGTGACACTAGTTATAGATTCCGATGCTTCACTTCAGGTTTATTGTATCCCTCTGACCTTCGTATTGACGATGAAACACAGAAACTGCATCGGAATTAAATAGAAAGGGCACAATGTCGACTTAAGTACAAGCAGACTGACTCTTCTTACTGTCTATGTTATGAACCATTCCTGTGACACTAGTTATAGATTCCGATGCTTCACTCCAGGTTTACTGGATCCCTTGGACCTTCTTATTGACGATGAAACACAGAAATTGCATCGGAATTTAATACAAAAGGCACAATGCCGACTTAAGTACAAGAAGACTGACTCTTCCTACTGTCTATGTTTGGACCATTCCTGTGACACTAGTTTTGGATTCCGATGCTTCACTTCAGGTTTACTGTATCCCTCTGACCTTATTGCCGATGAAACACAGAAATTGCATCGGAATTAAATACAAAAGGCACAATGCCGATATAAGGCAAAGAAGACTGACTCTTCTTACTGACTACGGTTTTAACCATTCCTGTGACACTAGCTAAAGAATTCCGATGCTTCACTTCAGGTTTACTGTATACCTCGGACCTTCTTATTGACGATGAAACACAGAAATTGCATCGGAATTAAATACAAAAGACACAACGCCGACTTAAGTACCAGAAGACTGACTGTTCCAACTGTCTATGTTTGAACCATTCCGGTGACACCGGTTATAGATTCCGATGCTTCACTTCAGGTTTACTGTATCCCTCTGACCTTCTTAGTGACGATGAAACACAGAAATTGCATCGGAATTAAATACAAAATGCACAATGCCGACTTAAGTACAAGAATACTGACTCATCTTACTGTCTATGTTTCGAACTGTCCCTGTGACACTAGTTATAGATTCCGATGCTTCACACCAGGTTTACTGTATCCCTTGGACCTTCTTATTGACGATGAAACACAGAAATTGCATCGGAATGAAGTACAAAAGGCACAGTGCCGACTTAAGTAAAAGGAACCTGACTCTTCTTACTGTCTTTGATTTGAACCATTCCTGTGACACTAGTTATGGATTGCGATGCCTTACTCCAGGTTTACTGTATCCCTTGGACCTTCTTATTGACGATGAAACACAGAAATTGCATCCGAATTAAATAGAAAATGCACAATGATGACTTAAGTACAAGAACACTGACTATTCTTACTGACTATGCTTTGAACCATTCCTGTGACACTAGTTATAGATTCCGATGCTTCACTTTAGGATTACTTTATCCCTCTGACCTTCTTATTGACGATAAAACACAGATATTGTATCGGAATTAAATACAAAAGGCATAATGTCAACTTAAGTACAAGAAGACTGACTCTTCTTACTGTCTATGTTATGAACCATTCCTGTGACACTAGTTATAGATTCCGATGCTTCACTCCAGGTTTGCTGTATCCCTTGGACCTTCTTATTGAAGATGAAACACAGAAATTGCATCGGAATTAAATACAAAAGGCACAATGCCGACTTAAGTACAAGAAGACTGACTCTTCCTACTGTCTATGTTTTGAACCATTCCTGTGACACTAGTTTTAGACTCCGATGCTTCACTTCAGGTTTACTGTATCCCTCTGACCTTCTTGTTGACGATGAAACACAGAAATTGCATCGGAATTAAATACAAAAGGCACAATGCCGGCTTAAGTACAAGACGACTGACTCTTCCTACTGTCTATGTTTTGAACCATTCCTGTGACACTAGTTATAGATTCCGATACTTCACTTCAGGTTTACTGTATCCCTCTGACCTCATTGCCGATGAAACACAGATATTGCATCGGAATCAAATACAAAAGGCTCAATGCCGACTTAAGTACAAGAAGACTGACTCTTCCTACTGTCTATGTTTTGAACCATTCCTGTGACACTAGATATAGATTCCGATGCTTCACTTCAGGTTTACTGTATCCCTTGAACCTTATTATTGACGACGAAACACAGAAATTGCATCGGGATTAAATAAAATAGGCAAAATGCCGACTTAAGTACACGAAGACTGACTCATCTTACTGTCTATGTTTTGAACCATTCCTGAGACACTAGATATAGATTCCGATGCTTCACTTCAGGTTTACTGTATCCCTTGGACGTTATTATTGACGATGAAACGCAGAAATTGAATCGGAATTAAATAAAAAAGGCAAAATGCCGACTTAAGTACACGAAGACTGACTCTTCTTACTGTCTATGTTTTGAACCATTCCTGTGACACTAGTTATAGATTCCGATGTTACACTCCAGGTTTACTGTATCGCTTGGACCTTCTTATTAACAATGAACACAGAAATTGCATCGGAATGAAATACAATAGACACAATGCCGACTTAAGGACAAGAAGACTGACTCTTCCTACTGACTATCTTTTGAACCATTCCTGTGACACTAGTTATAGATTCCGATGCTTCACTTCAGTGTTACTGTTTCCCTTGGACCTTCTTATTGACGATGAAACAGAGAAATAGCATCGGAATTAAATACAAAAGGCACAGTGCCGACTTAAGTACATGAAGACTGACTCTTCCTACTGTCTATGTTTTGAACATTTCTGTGAAACTAGTTATAGAGTCCGATGCTTCACTGCAGGTTTACTGTATCCCTTGGGCCTTCTTATTGACGATGAATCACAGAAATTGCATCGGAATTAAATACAAAGGCACAATGCAGACTTAAGTAGAAGAAGACTGACTCTTCTTACTGTCTATACTTTGAACCATTCCTGTGACACTAGTTATAGATTACGATGCTTCACTTCAGGTTTACTGAATCCCTTGGACCTTCTTGTTGCCGATGAAGCACAGAAATTGCATCGGGATTAAATACAAAAGGCACAATGCCGACTTAAGTACAAGACGTCTGATTCTTCCTACTGTCTATGTTTTGAACCATTACTGTGACACTAGTTATAGATTCCGATGCTTCACTTCAGGTTTACTGTATCCCTTGGACCTTCTTGTTGCCGATGAAACACAGAAATTGCATCGGAATTAAATACAAAAGGCACAATGCCGACATAAGGCAAAGAAGACTGACTCTTCTTACTGACTACGGTTTTAACCATTCCTGTGACACTAGCTAAAGAATTCCGATGCTTCACTTCAGGTTTACTGTATACCTCGGACCTTCTTATTGACGATGAAACACAGAAATTGGATCGGAATTAAATACAAAAGACACAACGCCGACTTAAGTACCAGAAGACTGACTGTTCCAACTGTCTATGTTTGAACCATTCCGGTGACACCAGTTATAGATTCCGATGCTTCACTTCAGGTTTACTGTATCCATCTGACCGTCTTATTGACGATGAAACACAGATATTGCATCGGAATCAAATAGAAAATGCACAATGCCGACTTAAGTACTAGAAGCCTGACTCTTCCTACTGTCTATATTTTGAACCATTCCTGTGACACTAGTTATAGATTCCGATGCTTCACTTCAGGTTTACTGTATCCCTCTGACCTTCTTAGTAACGATGAAACACAGAAATAGCATCGGAATTAAATACAAAATGCACAATGCCGACTTAAGTACAAGAATACTGACTCATCTTACTATCTATGTTTTGAACTGTCCCTGTGACACTAGTTATAGATTCCGATGCTTCACACCAGGTTTACTGTATCCCTTGGACCTTCTTATTGACGATGAAACACAGATATTGCATCGGAATGAAGTACAAAAGGCACAATGCCGACTTAAGTAAAAGGAACCTGACTCTTCATACTGTCTATGATTTGAACCATTCCTGTGACACTAGTTATGGATTGCGATGCTTTACTCCAGGTTTACTGTATCCCTTGGACCTTCTTATTGACGATGAAACACAGAAATTGCATCCGAATTAAATAGAAAATGCACAATGATGACTTAAGTACAAGAACACTGACTATTCTTACTGACTATGCTTTGAACCATTCCTGTGACACTAGTTATAGATTCCGATGCTTCACTTTAGGATTACTGTATCCCTCTGACCTTCTTATTGACGATGAAACACAGATATTGTATCGGAATTAAATACAAAAGGCATAATGTCGACTTAAGTACAAGAAGACTGACTCTTCTTACTGTCTATGTTATGAACCATTCCTGTGACACTAGTTATAGATTCCGATGCTTCACTCCAGGTTTGCTGTATCCCTTGGACCTTCTTATTGACGATGAAACACAGAAATTGCATCGGAATTAAAAACAAAAGGCACAATGCCGACTTAAGTACAAGAAGACTGTCTCTTCCTACTGTCTATGTTTTGAACCATTCCTGTGACACTAGTTTTAGACTCCGATGCTGCACTTCAGGTTTACTGTATCCCTCTGACCTTCTTGTTGACGATGAAACACAGAAATTGCATCGGAATTAAATACAAAAGGCACAATGCCGACTTAAGTACAAGACGACTGACTCTTCCTACTGCCTATGTTTTGAACCATTCCCGTGACACTAGTTATAGATTCCGATATTTCACTTCAGGTTTACTGTATCCCTCTGACCTCATGGCCGATGAAACACAGATATTGCACCGGAATCAAATACAAAAGGATCAATGCCGACTTAAGTACATGAAGACTGACTCTTCCTACTGTCTATGTTTTGAACCATTCCTGTGACACTAAATATAGATTCCGATGCTTCACTTCAGGTTTACTGTATCCCTTGAACCTTATTATTGACGATGAAACACAGAAATTGCATCGGGATTAAATAAAAAAGGCAAAATGCCGACTTAAGTACACGACGACTGACTATTCTTACTGTCTATGTTT
This sequence comes from Schistocerca serialis cubense, assembly GCF_023864345.2. Classification (NCBI taxonomy): domain Eukaryota; kingdom Metazoa; phylum Arthropoda; class Insecta; order Orthoptera; family Acrididae; genus Schistocerca; species Schistocerca serialis. Next base: position 7,943,225 of record NW_026047592.1, read on the forward strand.
TGAACCATTCCTGTGACCCTAGATATAGATTCCGATGCTTCACTTCAGGTTTACTGTATCCCTTGGACGTTATTATTGACGATGAAACGCAGAAATTGCATCGGAATTAAATAAAAAAGGCAAAATGCCGACTTAAGTACACGAAGACTGACTCTTCTTACTGTCTATGTTTTGAACCATTCCTGTGACACTAGTTATAGATTCCGATGCTACACTCCAGGTTTACTGTATCGCTTGGACCTTCTTATTAACAATGAAACACAGAAAATGCATCGGAATGAAATACAATAGACACAATGCTGACTTAAGGACAAGAAGACTGACTCTTCCTACTGACTATGTTATGAACGATTCCTGTGACACTAGTTATAATTTCCGATGCTTCACTTAAGGTTTATTGCATCCCTCTGACCTTCTTATTGACGATGAAACACAGAAATTGCATCGGAATTAAATAGAAAAGGCACAATGTCGACTTTAGTACAAGGAGACTGACTCATCTTACTGTCTATGTTTCGAACCATTCCTGTGACACTAGTTATAGATTCCAATGCATCACTTCAGGTTTACTGTATCCCTTGGACCTTGTTATTGACGCTGAAACACAGAAATTGCATCGGAATTAAACACAAAAGGCACAATGCCGACTTAAGTACAAAAATACTGACTCTTCTTACTGACTATGTTTGAACCATTCCTGTGACACTAGTTATAGATTGCGATGCTTCACTTCAGGTTTACTATATCCCTCTGACCATCTTATTGACGATGAAACACAGAAATTGCATCGGAATTAAATACAAAAGGCACAATGCCGACTTAAGTACAAGAAGACTGACTCTTCTTACTGTCTATGTTTTGAACCTTTCCTGTGACACTAGTTATAGATTCCGATGCTTCACTTCAGATTTACTGTATCCCTTGGACCTTCTTATTGACGATGAAACACAGAAATTGCATCGGAATTAAATACAAAAAGCACAATGCCGACTTAAGTACAAGAAGACTGACGCTTCCTAATGTCTATGTTTTCAACCATTCCTGTGACACTAGTTATAGATTACGATGCTTCACTTCACGTTTACGGAATCCCTTGGACCTTCTTATTGACGACGAAACACAGAAATTGCATCGGAATTAAATACAAAAGGCACAATGCCGACTTAAGTACTTGAAGACCGACTCTTCCTACTGACTATGTTTTGAACCATTCCTGTGATACTAGTTATAGATTCCGATGCTTCACTTGATGTTTACTGTATCCCTTGGACCTTCTTATTGACAATGAAACACAGAAATTGCATCGGAATATAATACAAAAGGCACAATGACGTCTTATGTACAAGATGACTGACTCTTCTTACTGTCTATGTTTTGAACCATTCCTGTGACACTAGTTATAGATTCCGATGCTACACTCCAGGTTTACTGTATCCCTTAGACCTTCTTATTGACGATGAAACACAGAAATTGCATCGGAATTAAATACAAAAGGCACAATGCCGACTTAAGGACTAGAAGACTGACTCTTCTTACTGACTATGTTTTGAACCATCCCTGTGACACTAGTTATTGATTCCGATGCTTCACTTCAGGTTTACTGTATCCCTTGGACATTATAATTGACGATGAAACACAGAAATTGCATCGGAATTAAATAAAAAAGGCACAATGCCGACGTAAGTACACGAAGACTGACTCTTCTTACTGTCTATGTTTTGAACCATTCCTGTGACACTAGTTATAGATTCCGGTGTTACACTCCAGGTTTACTGTATCCCTTGGACCTTCTTATTGACGATGAAACACAGAAATTGCATCGGAATTTAATACAAAAGGCACAATGTCGACTTAAGTACAAGAAGACTGACTCTTCCTACTGTCTATGTTTTGAACCATTTCTGTGAAACTAGTTATAGAGTCTGATGCTTCACTTCAGGTTTACTGTATCCCTTGGACCTTCTTATTGACGATGAAACACAGAAATTGCATCGGAATTAAATAAAAGAAGCAAAATGCCGACATAAGTACACGAAGACTGACTCTTCTTACTGTCTATGTTTTGAACCATTCCTGTGACACTAGTTATAGATTCCGATGCTACACTCGAGGTTTACTGTATCCCTTGGTCCTTCTTATTGAGGATGAAACACTAAAATTGCATCGGAATTAAATACAATAGGCACAATGCCGACTTAAGGACAAGAAGACTGACTCTTCTTACTGACTATGTTTTGAACCATTCCTGTGACACTAGTTATAGATTCCGATGCTTCACTTCAGGTTTATTGTATCCCTCTGACCTTCTTATTGACGATGAAACACAGAAATTGCATCGGAATTAAATACAAAAGGCACAATGCCGACTTAAGTACAAGAAGACTGACTCTTCTTACTGTCTATGTTTTGAACCTTTCCTGTGACACTAGTTATAGATTCCGATGCTTCACTTCAGATTTACTGTATCCCTTGGACCTTCTTATTGTCGATGAAACACAGAAATTGCATCGGAATTAAATACAAAAGGTACAATGCCGACTTAAGTACAAGAAGTCTGACGCTTCCTACTGTCTATGTTTTCAACCATTCCTGTGATACTAGTTATAGAGTCCGATACTTCACTTCAGGTTTACTGTATCGCTCTGACCTTATTGCCGATGAAACACAGATATTGCATCGGAATCAAATACAAAAGGCTCAATGCCGACTTAAGTACAAGAAGACTGACACTTCCTACTGTCTATGTTTTGAACCATTCCTGTGACACTAGATATAGATTCCGATGCTTCACTTCAGAATTACTGTATCCCTTGGACCTTATTATTGACGATGAAACACAGAAATTGCATCGGAATTAAATAAAAAAGGCAAAATGCCGACTTAAGTACACGAAGACTGACTCTTCTTACTGTCTATGTTTTGAACCATTCCTGTGACACTAGATATAGATTCCGATGCTTCACTTCAGGTTTACTGTCTCCCTTGGACCTTCTTATTGACGATGAAACACAGAAATTGCATCGGAATTAAATAAAAAAGGCTAAATGCCGACTTAAGTACACGAAGACTGACTCTTCTTACTGTCTATGTTTTCAACCATTCCTGTGACACTAGTTATTGATTCAGATGTTACACTCCAGGTTTACTGTATCCCTTGGACCTTCTTATTGACGATGAAACACAGAAATTGCATCGGAATTAAATACAAAAGGCACAATGCCGACTTAAGGACAAGAAGACTGATGTTCTTACTGACTATGTTTTGAACCATTCCTGTGACACTAGTTATAGAATCCGATGCTTCACTTCAGGTTTATTGTATCCCTCTAACCTTCGTATTGACGATGAAACACAGAAATTGCATCGGAATTAAATAGAAAAGGCACAATGTCGATTTAAGTACAAGGAGACTGACTGTTCTTACTGTCTATGTTATGAACCATTCCTGTGACACTAGTTATAGATTCCGATGCTTCACTCCACGTTTACTGGATCCCTTGGACCTTCTTATTGACGATGAAACACAGAAATTGCATTGGAATTAATTAGAAAAGGCACAATGCCGACTTATGTACAAGAGGACTGACTCTTCTTACTGACTATGTATTGAACCATTCGTGTGACACTAGTTATAGATTCCGATGCTTCACTTCAGGTTTACTGTATACCTTGGACCTTCTTATTGACGATGAAACACAGAAATTGCATCGGAATTAAATACAAAAGGCACAATGACGAAATAAGTACAAGAAGACTGACTCTTCCTACTGTCTATGTTTTGAGCCATTCCTTTGACAATAGTTTTGGATTCCGATGCTTCGTTTTAGGTTTACTGTATCCCTCTGACCTTCTTATTGACGATGAAACACAGAAATTGCATCAGAATTAAATACAAAAGGCACAATGCCGACTTAAGTACAAGACGACTGACTCTTCCTACTGTCTATGATTTGAACCATTCCTGTGACACTAGTTATAGATTCAGATACTTCACTTCAGGTTTACTATATCCCTCTGACCTTATTGCCGATGAAACACAGAAATTGCATCGGAATGAAATACAAAAGGCACAATGCCGACTTAAGGACAAGAAGACTGACCCTTCTTACTGACTATGTTTTGAACCATTCCTGTGACACTAGTTATAGATTCCGATGCTTCACTTGAGGTTTACTGTATCCCTTGGACCTTCTTATTGACGATGAAACAAAGAAATTGCATCGGAATTAAATACAAAAGGCACAATGCCGACTTAAGTACAAGAAGACTGACTCTTCCTACTGTCTATGTTTTGAACCATTTCTGTGAAACTAGTTATAGAGTCCGATGCTTCACTTCAGGTTTACTGTATCCCTTGGGCCTTCTTATTGACGATGAATCACAGAAATTGCATCGGAATTAAATACAAAAGGCACAATGCCGACTTAACTACAAGAAGACTGAATCTTCTTACTGTCTATACTATGAACCATTCCTTTGACACTAGTTATAGATTCCGATGCTTCACTTCAGGTTTACTGTATCCCTTGGACCTTCTTGTGGCCGATGAAACACAGACATAGCATCGGGATTAAATACAAAAGGCACAATGCCGACTTAAGTACAAGACGTCTGATTCTTCCTACTGTCTATGTTTTGAACCATTACTGTGACACTAGTTATAGATTCCGATGCTTCTCTCCAGGATTACTGTATCCCTTGGACCTTCTTATTGACGATGAAACACAGAAATTGCATCGGAATTAATTACAAAAGGCACAATGCCGACATAAGGCAAAGAAGACTGACTCTTCTTACTGACTACGGTTTTAACCATTCCAGTGACACTAGCTAAAGAATTCCGGTGCTTCACTTCAGGTTTACTGTATACCTCGGACCTTCTTATTGACGATGAAACACAGAAATTGCATCGGAATTAAATACAAAAGACACAACGCCGACTTATGTACCAGAAGACTGACTGGTCCAACTGTCTATGTTTTGAACCATTCCTGTGACACTAGTTATAGATTCCGATGCTTCACTTCAGGTTTACTGTATCCATCTGACCGTCTTATTGACGATGAAACACAGAAATTGCATCGGAATCAAATAGAAAAGGCTCAATGCCGACTTAAGTACTAGAAGCCTGACTCTTCCTACTGTCTATGTTTTGAACCATTCCTGTGACACTAGTTATAGATTCCGATGCTTCACTTCAGGTTTACTGTATCCCCTGGACCATCTTATTGACGATGAAACACAGAAATTGCATTGGAATTCAGTACAAAAGGCACAATGCCGACTTAACTACAAGAAGACTGACTCTTCGTACTGACTATGCTTTGAACCATTCCTGTGACACTAGTTATAGATTCCGATTCTTCACTTCAGGATTACTGTATCCCGCTGACCTTCTTAGTGACGATGAAACACAGAAATTGCATCGGAATTAAATACAAAAAGCACAATGCCGACTTAAGTACAAGTATACTGACTCATCTTACTGTCTATGTTTTGAACCGTCCCTGTGACACTAGTTATAGATTCAGATGCTTCACTCCAGGTTTACTGTATCCCTTGGACCTTCTTATTGACGATGAAACACAGAAATTGCATCGGAATGAAATACAAAAGGCACAATGCCGACTTAAGTAAAAGGAGGCTGACTCTTCTTACTGTCTATGATTTGAACCATTCCTGTGACACTAGTTATGGATTCCGATGATTCACTCCAGGTTTACGGTATCCCTTGGACCTTAATGCCGATGAAACACAGATAATGCATCGGAATCAAATACAAAATGCTCAATGCGAACTTAAGTACAAGAAGACTGACTCTTCCTACTGTCTATGTTTTGAACCATTCCCGTGACACTAGGTATAGATTCCGATGCTTCACTTCAGAATTACTGTATCCCCTGGACCTTCTTATTGACGATGAAACACAGAAATTGCATTGGAATTAAATACAAAAGGCACAATGCCGACTTAAGTACTTGAAGACCGACTCTTCCTGCTGACTATGTTTTGAACCATTCCTGTGATACTAGTTATATTTTCCGATGCTTCACTTGATGTTTACTGTATCCCTTGGACCTTCTTATTGACGATGAAACACAGAAATTGCATCGGAATTTAATACAAAAAGGCACAATGCCGACTTATGTACAGTATGACTGACTCTTCTTACTGTCTATGTTTTGAACCATTCCTGTGACACTAGTTATTGATTCCGATGCTACACCCCTGGTTTACTGTATCCCTTGGGCCTTATTATTGACGATGAAACACAGAAATTGCATCGGAATTAAATAAAAAAGGCAAAATGCCGACTTAAGTACACGAAGACTGACTCTTCTTACTGTCTATGTTTTGAACCATTCCTGTGACACTAGTTATAGATTCCGATGTTACACTCCAGGTTTACTGTATCCCATGGACCTTCTTATTGACGATGAAACACAGAAATTGCATCGGAATTAAATACAAAAGGCACAATGCCGACTTAAGGACAAGAAGACTGACTGTTCTTACTGACAATGTTTTAAACCATTCCTGTGACACTAGTTATAGAATCCGATGCTTCACTTCAGATTTATTGTATCCCTCTAACCTTCGAATTGACGATGAAACACAGAAATTGCATCGGAATTAAATAGAAAAGGCACAATGTCGACTTAAGTACAAGGAGACTGACTCTTCTTACTGTCTATGTTATGAACCATTCCTGTGACACTAGTTATAGATTCCGATGCTTCACTCCTGGTTTACTGGATCCCTTGGACCTTCTTATTGACGATGAAACACAGAAATTGCATCGGAATTAAATAGAAAAGGCACAATGTCGACGTAAGTACAAGAAGACTGACTCTTCTTACTGACTATGTTTTGAACCATTCGTGTGACACTAGTTATAGATTCCGATGCTTCACTTCAGGTTTACTGTATACCTTGGACCTTCTTAGTGACGATGAAACACAGAAATTGCATCGGAATTAAATACAAAAGGCACAATGCCGACTTAAGTACAAGAAGACTGACTCTTCCTACTGTCTATGTTTTGAGCCATTCCTGTGACACTAGTTTTGGATTCCGATGCTTCACTTCAGGTTTACTGTATCCCTCTGACCTTCTTATTGACGATGAAACACAGAAATTGCATCGGAATTAAATACAAAAGGCACAATGCCGACTTAAGTACAACACGACTGACTCTTCCTACTGTCTATGATTTGAACCATTCCTGTGACACTAGTTAAAGATTCAGATACTTCACTTCAGGTTTACTGTATCCCTCTGACCTTATTGCCGATGAAACACAGAAATTGCATCGGAATTAAATACAAAAGGCACAATGCCGACTTCAGTACAAGAAGACTGACTCTTCCTATTGTCTATGTTTTGAACCATTTCTGTGAAACTAGTTATAGAGTCCAATGCTTCACTTCAGGTTTACTGTATCCCTTGGACCTTCTTGTGGCCGATGAAACACAGACATTGCATTGGGATTAAATACAAAAGGCACAATGCCGACTTAAGTACCAGAAGACTGACTGGTCCAACTGTCTATGTTTTGAACCATTCCTGTGACACTAGTTATAGATTCCGATGCTTCACTTCAGGTTTACTGTATCCATCTGACCGTCTTATTGACGATGAAACACAGAAATTGCATCGGAATCAAATAGAAAAGGCACAATGCCGACTTAAGTACTAGAAGCCTGACTCTTCCTACTGTCTATGTTTTGAACCATTCCTGTGACACTAGTTATAGATTCCGAAGCTTCTCTCCAGGATTACTGTATCCCTTGGACCATCTTATTGACGATGAAACACAGAAATTGCATTGGAATTCAGTACAAAAGGCACAATGCCGACTTAAGTAAAAGGAGGCTGACACTTCTTACTGTCTATGATATGAACCATTCCTGTAACACTAGTTATGGATTCCGATGATTCACACCAGGTTTACTGTATCCCTTGGACCTTATTGCCGATGAAACACAGATATTGCATCGGAATCAAATACAAAAGGCTCAATGCCGACTTAAGTACAAGAAGACTGAGTCTTCCTACTGTCTATGTTTTGAATCATTCCTGTGACACTAGATATAGATTCCGATGCTTCACTTCAGAATTACTGTATCCCTAGGACCTTATTATTGACGATGAAACACAGAAATTGCATCGGAATTAAATAAAAAAGGCAAAGTGCCGACATAAGTACACGAAGACTGACTCTTCTTACTGTCTATGTTTTGAACCATTCCTGTGACACTAGATATAGATTCCGATGCTTCACTTCAGGTTAACTGTATCTCTTGGACCTTATTATTGACGATGAAACACAGAAATTGCATCGGAATTAAATAAAAAAGGCAAAATGCCGACTTCAGTACACGAAGACTGACTCTTCTTACTGTCTATGTTTTGAACCATTCCTGTGACACTAGTTATAGATTCCGATGCTACACTCGAGGTTTACTGTATCCCTTGGTCCTTCTTATTGACGATGAAACACAGAAATTGCATCGGAATTAAATACAATAGGCACAATGCCGACTTAAGGACAAGAAGACTGACTCTTCTTACTGACTATGTTTTGAACCATTCCTGTGACACTAGATATAGATTCCGATGCTTCACTTCAGGTTTATTGTATCCCTCACCTTCTTATTGACGATGAAACACAGAAATTGCATCGGAATTAAATACAAAAGGCACTATGCCGACTTAAGTACAAGAAGACTGACTCTTCTTACTGCCTATGTTTTGAACCATTCCTGTGACACTAGTTATAGATTCCGATGCTTCACTTCAGATTTACTGTATCCTTTGGACCTTCTTATTGACGATGAAACACAGAAATTGCATCGGAATTAAATACAAAAGGCACAATGCCGACTTAAATACAACAAGACTGACTCTTCCTACTGTCTATGTTTTCAACCATTCCTGTGACACTAGTTATAGATTACGATGCTTCACTTCACGTTTACTGTATCCCTTGGACCTTCTTGTTGACGATGAAACACAGAAATTGCATCGGAATAAAATACAAAAGGCACAATGCCGACATAAGTACATGAAGACCGACTCTTCGTACTGACTATGATTTGAACCATTCCTGTTACACTAGTTATAGATTCCGATGCTTCACTTGAGGTTTACTGTATCCCTTGGACCTTCTTATTGACGATGAAACACAGATATTGCATCGGAATTAAATACAAAAGGCACAATGCCGACTTAAATACAAGAAGACTGACTCTTCCTACTGTCTATGTTTTCAACCATTCCTGTGACACTAGTTATAGATTACGATGCTTCACTTCACGTTTACTGTATCCCTTGGACCTTCTTATTGACGATGAAACACAGAAATTGCATCGGAATTAAATACAAAAGGCACAATGCCGACTTAAGTACATGAAGACCGACTCTTCCTACTGACTATGATTTGAACCATTCCTGTGACACTAGTTATAGATTCCGACGCTTCACTTGAGGTTTACTGTATCCCTTGGACCTTCTTATTGACGATGAAACACAGAAATTGCATCGGAATTTAATACAAAAGGCTCAATGCCGACTTAAGTACAAGATGACTGACTCTTCTTACTGTCTATGTTTTGAACCATTCCTGTGACACTACTTATAGATTCCGATGCTACACTCCAGGTTTACTGTATCCCTTGGAATTTCTTATTGACGATGAAACACAGAAATTGCATCGGAATTAAATACAAAAGGCACAATGCCGACTTAAGGACTAGAAGACTGACTCTTGTTACTGACTATGTTTTGAACCATTCGTGTGACACTAGTTATAGATTCCGATGCTTCACTTCAGGTTTACTGTATCCCTCTGACCTTCTTATTGACGATGAAACACAGAAATTGCATCGGAATTAAATACAAAAGGCACAATGCCGACTTAAGTACAAGACGACTGACTCTTCCTACTGTCTATGATTTGAACCATTCCTGTGACACTAGTTAAAGATTCAGATACTTCACTTCAGGTTTACTGTATCCCTCTGACCTTATTGCCGATGAAACACAGAAATTGCATCGGAATTAAATACAATAGGCACAATGCCGACTTAAGGACAAGAAGACTGACCCTTCTTACTGACTATGTTTTGAACCATTCCTGTGACACTAGTTATAGATTCCGATGCTTCACTTCAGTATTACGGTATCCCTTGGACCTTCTTATTGACGATGAAACAGAGAAATTGCATCGGAATTAAATACAAAAGGCACAATGCCGACTTCAGTACAAGAAGACTGACTCTTCCTATTGTCTATGTTTTGAACCATTTCTGTGAAACTAGTTATAGAGTCCGATGCTTCACTTCAGGTTTACTGTAGCCCTTGGGCCTTCTTATTGACGATGAATCACAGAAATTGCATCGGAATTAAATACAAAAGGCACAATGCAGACTTAAGTACAAGAAGACTGAATCTTCTTACTGTCTATACTTTGAACCATTCCTTTGACACTAGTTATAGATTCCGATGCTTCACTTCAGGTTTACTGTATCCCTTGGACCTTCTTGTGGCCGATGAAACACAGACATTGCATTGGGATTAAATACAAAAGGCACAATGCCGACTTAAGTACAAGACGTCTGATTCTTCCTACTGTCTATGTTTGAACCATTACTGTGACACTAGTTATAGATTCCGATGCTTCTCTCCAGGATTACTGTATTCCTTGGACCTTCTTATTGACGATGAAACACAGAAATTGCATCGGAATTAAGTACAAAAGGCACAATGCCGACATAAGGCAAAGAAGACTGACTCTTCTTACTGACTATGTTTTGAACTATTCCTGTGACACTAGCTAAAGAATTCCGATGCTTTACTTCAGGTTTACTGTATACCTCGGTCCTTCTTATTGACGATGAAACACAGAAATAGCATCGGAATTAAATACAAAAGACACAACGCCGACTTAAGTACCAGAAGACTGACTGGTCCAACTGTCTATGTTTTGAACCATTCCTGTGACACTAGTTATAGATTCCGATGCTTCACTTCAGGTTTACTGTATCCATCTGACCGTCTTATTGACGATGAAACACAGAAATTGCATCGGAATCAAATAGAAAAGGCACAATGCCGACTTAAGTACTAGAAGCCTGACTCTTCCTACTGTCTATGTTTTGAACCATTCCTGTGACACTAGTTATAGATTCCGAAGCTTCTCTCCAGGATTACTGTATCCCTTGGACCATCTTATTGACGATGAAACACAGAAATTGCATTGGAATTCAGTACAAAAGGCACAATGCCGACTTAAGTAAAAGGAGGCTGACACTTCTTACTGTCTATGATTTGAACCATTCCTGTAACACTAGTTATGGATTCCGATGATTCACTCCAGGTTTACTGTATCCCTTGGACCTTATTGCCGATGAAACACAGATATTGCATCGGAATCAAATACAAAAGGCTCAATGCCGACTTAAGTACAAGAAGACTGAGTCTTCCTACTGTCTATGTTTTGAATCATTCCTGTGACACTAGATATAGATTCCGATGCTTCACTTCAGAATTACTGTATCCCTAGGACCTTATTATTGACGATGAAACACAGAAATTGCATCGGAAATAAATAAAAAAGGCAAAGTGCCGACTTAAGTACACGAAGACTGACTCTTCTTACTGTCTATGTTTTGAACCATTCCTGTGACACTAGATATAGATTCCGATGCTTCACTTCAGGTTAACTGTATCTCTTGGACCTTATTATTGACGATGAAACACAGAAATTGCATCGGAATTAAATAAAAAAGGCAAAATGCCGACTTCAGTACACGAAGACTGACTCTTCTTACTGTCTATGTTTTGAACCATTCCTGTGACACTAGTTATAGATTCCGATGCTACACTCGAGGTTTACTGTATCCCTTGGTCCTTCTTATTGACGATGAAACACAGAAATTGCATCGGAATTAAATACAATAGGCACAATGCCGACTTAAGGACAAGAAGACTGACTCTTCTTACTGACTATGTTTTGAACCATTCCTGTGACACTAGATATAGATTCCGATGCTTCACTTCAGGTTTATTGTATCCCTCACCTTCTTATATACGATGAAACACAGAAATTGCATCGGAATTAAATACAAAAGGCACAATGCCGACTTAAATACAAGAAGACTGACTCTTCCTACTGTCTATGTTTTCAACCATTCCTGTGACACTAGTTATAGATTCCGATGCTTCACTTGAGGTTTACTGTATCCCTTGGACCTTCTTATTGACGATGAAACACAGAAATTGCATCGGAATTAAATACAAAAGGCACAATGCCGACTTAAGTACATGAAGACCGACTCTTCCTACTGACTATGATTTGAACCATTCCTGTGACACTAGTTATAGATTCCGACGCTTCACTTGAGGTTTACTGTATCCCTTGGACCTTCTTATTGACGATGAAACACAGAAATTGCATCGGAATTTAATACAAAAGGCTCAATGCCGACTTAAGTACAAGATGACTGACTCTTCTTACTGTCTATGTTTTGAACCATTCCTGTGACACTACTTATAGATTCCGATGCTACACTCCAGGTTTACTGTATCCCTTGGAATTTCTTATTGACGATGAAACACAGAAATTGCATCGGAATTAAATACAAAAGGCACAATGCCGACTAAAGGACTAGAAGACTGACTCTTGTTACTGACTATGTTTTGAACCATTCGTGTGACACTAGTTATAGATTCCGATGCTTCACTTCAGGTTTACTGTATACCTTGGACCTTCTTATTGACGATGAAACACAGAAATTGCATCGGAATTAAATACAAAAGGTACAATGCGGACTTAAGTAAAAGAAGACTGACTCTTCCTACTGTCTATGTTTTTAGCCATTCCTGTGACACTAGTTTTGGATTCCGATGCTTCACTTCAGGTTTACTGTATCCCTCTGACCTTCTTATTGACGATGAAACACAGAAATTGCATCGGAATTAAATACAAAAGGCACAATGCCGACTTAAGTACAAGACGACAGACTCTTCCTACTGTCTATGATTTGAACCATTCCTGTGACACTAGTTAAAGATTCAGATACTTCACTTCAGGTTTACTGTATCCCTCTGACCTTATTGCCGATGAAACACAGAAATTGCATCGGAATTAAATACAATAGGCACAATGCCGACTTAAGGACAAGAAGACTGACCCTTCTTACTGACTATGTTTTGAACCATTCCTGTGACACTAGTTATAGATTCCGATGCTTCACTTCAGTATTACGGTTTCCCTTGGACCTTCTTATTGACGATGAAACAGAGAAATTGCATCGGAATTAAATACAAAAGGCACAATGCAGACTTAAGTACAAGAAGACTGAATCTTCTTACTGTCTATACTTTGAACCATTCCTTTGACACTAGTTATAGATTCCGATGCTTCACTTCAGGTTTACTGTATCCCTTGGACCTTCTTGTGGCCGATGAAACACAGACATTGCATTGGGATTAAATACAAAAGGCACAATGCCGACTTAAGTACAAGACGTCTGATTCTTCCTACTGTCTATGTTTTGAACCATTACTGTGACACTAGTTATAGATTCCGATGCTTCTCTCCAGGATTACTGTATTCCTTGGACCTTCTTATTGACGATGAAACACAGAAATTGCATCGGAATTAAATACAAAAGGCACAATGCCGACATAAGGCAAAGAAGACTGACTCTTCTTACTGACTATGTTTTGAACCATTCCTGTGACACTAGCTAAAGAATTCCGATGCTTTACTTCAGGTTTACTGTATACCTCGGTCCTTCTTATTGACGATGAAACACAGAAATTGCATCGGAATTAAATACAATAGGCACAATGCCGACTTAAGGACAAGAAGACTGACTCTTCTTACTGTCTATGTTTTGAACCAATCCTGTGACACTAGTTATAGATTCCGATGCTTCACTTCAGATTTACTGTATCCCTTGGACCTTCGTATTGACGATGAAACACAGAAATTGCATCGGAATTAAATACAAAAGGCACAATGCCGACTTAAGTACAAGACGTCTGATTCTTCCTACTGTCTATGTTTTGAACCATTACTGTGACACTAGTTATAGATTCCGATGCTTCTCTCCAGGATTACTGTATTCCTTGGACCTTCTTATTGACGATGAAACACAGAAATTGCATCGGAATTAAATAGAAAAGGCACAATGCCGACTTAAGTACAAGAAGACTGACTCTTCCTACTGTCTATGTTTTGAGCCATTCCTGTGACACTAGTTTCGGATTCCTATGCTTCACTTCAGGTTTACTGCATCCCTCTGACCTTCTTATTGACGATGAAACACAGAAATTGCATCGGAATTAAATACAAAAGGCACAGTGCCGACTGAAGTACAAGACGACTGACTCTTCCTACTGTCTATGATTTGAACCATTCCTGTGACACTAGTTATAGATTCAGATACTTCACTTCAGGTTTACTATATCCCTCTGACCTTATTGCCGATGAAACACAGAAATTGCATCGGAATGAAATACAAAAGGCACAATGCCGACTTAAGGACAAGAAGACTGACCCTTCTTACTGACTATGTTTTGAACCATTCCTGTGACACTAGTTATAGATTCCGATGCTTCACTTCAGTATTACTGTTTCCCTTGGACCTTCTTATAGTCGATGAAACAAAGAAATTGCATCGGAATTAAATACAAAAGGCACAATGCCGACTTAAGTACAAGAAGACTGACTCTTCCTACTGTCTATGTTTTGAACCATTTCTGTGAAACTAGTTATAGAGTCCGATGCTTCACTTCAGGTTTACTGTATCCCTTGGGCCTTCTTATTGACGATGAATCACAGAAATTGCATCGGAATTAAATACAAAAGGCACAATGCAGACTTAACTACAAGAAGACTGAATCTTCTTACTGTCTATACTTTGAACCATTCCTGTGACACTAGTTATAGATTCCGATGCTTCAGTTCAGGTGTACTGTATCCCTTGTACCTTCTTGTGGCCGATGAAACACAGACATAGCATGGGGATTAAATACAAAAGGCACAATGCCGACTTAAGTACAAGACGTCTGATTCTTCCTACTGTCTATGTTTTGAACCATTACTGTGACACTAGTTATAGATTCCGATGCTTCTCTCCAGGATTACTGTATCCCTTGGACCTTCTTATTGACGATGAAACACAGAAATTGCATCGGAATTAAATACAAAAGGCACAATGCCGACATAAGGCAAAGAAGACTGACTCTTCTTACTGACTACGGTTTTAACCATTCCTGTGACACTAGCTAAAGAATTCCGGTGCTTCACTTCAGGTTTACTGTATACCTCGGACCTTCTTATTGACGATGAAACACAGAAATTGCATCGGAATTAAATACAAAAGACACAACGCCGACTTAAGTACCAGAAGACTGACTGGTCCAACTGTCTATGTTTTGAACCATTCCTGTGACACTAGTTATAGATTCCGATGCTTCACTTCAGGTTTACTGTATCCATCTGACCGTCTTATTGACGATGAAACACAGAAATTGCATCGGAATCAAATAGAAAAGGCACAATGCCGACTTAAGTACTAGAAGCCTGACTCTTCCTACTGTCTATGTTTTGAACCATTCCCGTGACATTAGTTATAGATTCCGATGCTTCACTTCAGGTTTACTGTATCCCCTGGACCATCTTATTGACGATGAAACACAGAAATTGCATTGGAATTCAGTACAAAAGGCACAATGCCGACTTAACTACAAGAAGACTGACTCTTCGTACTGACTATGCTTTGAACCATTCCTGTGACACTAGTTATAGATTCTGATTCTTCACTTCAGGATTACTGTATCCCGCTGACCTTCTTAGTGACGATGAAACACAGAAATTGCATCGGAATTAAATACAAAAAGCACAATGCCGACTTAAGTACAAGTATACTGACTCATCTTACTGTCTATGTTTTGAACCGTCCCTGTGACACTAGTTATAGATTCCGATGCTTCACTCCAGGTTTACTGTATCCCTTGGACCTTCTTATTGACGATGAAACACAGAAATTGCATCGGAATGAAATACAAAAGGCACAATGCCGACTTAAGTAAAAGGAGGCTGACTCTTCTTACTGTCTATGATTTGAACCATTCCTGTGACACTAGTTATGGATTCCGATGATTCACTCCAGGTTTACGGTATCCCTTGGACCTTAATGCCGATGAAACACAGATATTGCATCGGAATCAAATACAAAATGCTCAATGCGGACTTAAGTACAAGAAGACTGACTCTTCCTACTGTCTATGTTTTGAACCATTCCCGTGACACTAGGTATAGATTCCGATGCTTCACTTCAGAATTACTGTATCCCTTGGACCTTCTTATTGACGATGAAACACAGACATTGCATTGGAATTAAATACAAAAGGCACAATGCCGACTTAAGTACTTGAAGACCGGCTCTTCCTGCTGACTATGTTTTGAACCATTCCTGTGATACTAGTTATTTTTTCCGATTCTTCACTTGATGTTTACTGTATCCCTTGGACCTTCTTATTGACGATGAAACACAGAAATTGCATCGGAATTTAATACAAAAAGGTACAATGCCGACTTATGTACAAGAAGACTGACTCTTCTTACTGTCTATGTTTTGTACCATTCCTGTGACACTAGTTATTGATTCCGATGCTACACTCCTGGTTTACTGTATCCCTTGGACCTTATTATTGACGATGAAACACAGAAATTGCATCGGAATTAAATAAAAAAGGCAAAATGCCGACTTAAGTACACGAAGACTGACTCTTCTTACTGTCTATGTTTTGAACCATTCCTGTGACACTAGTTATAGATTCCGATGTTACACTCCAGGTTTACTGTATCCCATGGACCTTCTTATTGACGATGAAACACAGAAATTGCATCGGAATTAAATACAGAAGGCACAATGCCGACTTAAGGACAAGAAGACTGACTGTTCTTACTGACAATGTTTAAACCATTCCTGTGACACTAGTTATAGAATCCGATGCTTCACTTCAGGTTTATTGTATCCCTCTAACCTTCGAAGTAACGATGAAACACAGAAATTGCATCGGAATTAAATAGAAAAGGCACAATGTCGACTTAAGTACAAGGAGACTGACTCTTCTTACTGTCTATGTTATGAACCATTCCTGTGACACTAGTTATAGATTCCGATGCTTCACTCCTGGTTTACTGGATCCCTTAGAACTTCTTATTGACGATGAAACACAGAAATTGCATCGGAATTAAATAGAAAAGGCACAATGCCGACATAAGTACAAGAAGACTGACTCTTCTTACTGACTATGTTTTGAACCATTCGTGTGACACTAGTTATAGATTCCGATGCTTCACTTCAGGTTTACTGTATACCTTGGACCTTCTTATTGACGATGAAACACAGAAATTGCATCGGAATTAAATACAAAAGGCACAATGCCGACTTAAGTACAAGAAGACTGACTCTTCCTACTGTCTATGTTTTGAGCCATTCCTGTGACACTAGTTTTGGATTCCGATGCTTCACTTCAGGTTTACTGTATCCCTCTGACCTTCTTATTGACGATGAAACACAGAAATTGCATCGGAATCAAATACAAAAGGCTCAATGCCGACTTAAGTACAAGAAGACTGAGTCTTCCTACTGTCTATGTTTTGAACCATTCCTGTGACACAAGATATGGATTCCGATGCTTCACTTCAGAATTACTGTATCCCTAGGACCTTATTATTGACGATGAAACACAGAAATTGCATCGGAATTAAATAAAAAAGGCAAAGTGCCGACTTAAGTACACGAAGACTGACTCTTCTTACTGTCTATGTTTTGAACCATTCCTGTGACACTAGATATAGATTCCGATGCTTCACTTCAGGTTAACTGTATCCCTTGGACCTTATTATTGACGATGAAACACAGAAATTGCATCGGAATTAAATAAAAAAGGCAAAATGCCGACTTCAGTACACGAAGACTGACTCTTCTTACTGTATATGTTTTGAACCATTCCTGTGACACTAGTTATAGATTCCGATGCTACACTCGAGGTTTACTGTATCCCTTGGTCCTTCTTATTGATGATGAAACACAGAAATTGCATCGGAATTAAATACAATAGGCACAATGCCGACTTAAGGACAAGAAGACTGACTCTTCTTACTGACTATGTTTTGAACCATTCCTGTGACACTAGTTATAGATTCCGATGCTTCACTTCAGGTTTATTGTATCCCTCTGACCTTCTTATTGACGATGAAACACAGAAATTGCATCGGAATTAAATACAAAAGGCACTATGCCGACTTAAGTACAAGAAGACTGACTCTTCTTACTGCCTATGTTTTGAACCATCCCTGTGACACTAGTTATAGATTCCGATGCTTCACTTCAGATTTACTGTATCCTTTGGACCTTCTTATTGACGATGAAAACCAGAAATTGCATCGGAATTAAATACAAAAGGCACAATGCCGACTTAAATACAAGAAGACTGACTCTTCCTACTGTCTATGTTTTCAACCATTCCTGTGACACTAGCTATAGATTACGATGCTTCACTTCACGTTTACTGTATCCGTTGGACCTTCTTATTGACGATGAAACACAGAAATTGCATCGGAATTAAATACAAAAGGCACAATGCCGACTTAAGTACATGAAGACCGACTCTTCCTACTGACTATGATTTGAACCATTCCTGTGACACTAGTTATAGATTCCGATGCTTCACTTGAGGTTTCCTGTATCCCTTGGACCTTCTTATTGATGATGAAACACAGAATTTGCATCGGAATTAAATACAAAAGGCACAATGCCGACTTAAATACAAGAAGACTGACTCTTCCTACTGTCTATGTTTTCAACCATTCCTGTGACACTAGTTATAGATTACGATGCTTCACTTCACGTTTATTGTATCCCTTGGACCTTCTTATTGACGATGAAACACAGAAATTGCATCGGAATTAAATACAAAAGGCACAATGCCGACTTAAGTACATGAAGACCGACTCTTCCTACTGACTATGATTTGAACCATTTCTGTGAAACTAGTTATAGAGTCCGATGTTTCACTTCAGGTTTACTGTAGCCCTTGGGCCTTCTTATTGACGATGAATCTCAGAAATTGCATCGGAATTAAATACAAAAGGCAAAATGCAGACTTAAGTACAAGAAGACTGAATCTTCTTACTGTCTATACTTTGAACCATTCCTTTGACACTAGTTATAGATTCCGATGCTTCACTTCAGGTTTACTGTATCCCTTGGACCTTCTTGTGGCCGATGAAACACAGACATTGCATTGGGATTAAATACAAAAGGCACAATGCCGACTTAAGTACAAGACGTCTGATTCTTCCTACTGTCTATGTTTTGAACCATTACTGTGACACTAGTTATAGATTCCGATGCTTCTCTCCAGGATTACTGTAATCCTTGGACCTTCTTATTGACGATGAAACACAGAAATTGCATCGGAATTAAATACAAAAGGCACAATGCCGACATAAGGCAAAGAAGACTGACTCTTCTTACTGACTATGTTTTGAACCATTCCTGTGACACTAGCTAAAGAATTCCGATGCTTTACTTCAGGTTTACTGTATACCTCGGTCCTTCTTATTGACGATGAAACACAGAAATTGCATCGGAATTAAATACAATAGGCACAATGCCGACTTAAGGACAAGAAGACTGACTCTTCTTACTGTCTATGTTTTGAACCAATCCTGTGACACTAGTTATAGATTCCGATGCTTCACTTCAGACTTACTGTATCCCTTGGACCTTCGTATTGACGATGAAACACAGAAATTGCATCGGAATTAAATACAAAAGGCACAATGCCGACTTAAGTACAAGAAGACTGACGCTTCCTACTGTCTATGTTTTCAACCATTCATGTGACACTAGTTATAGATTACGATGCTTCACTTCACGTTTACTGTATCCCTTGGACCTTCTTATTGACGATGAAACACAGAAATTGCATCGGAATTAAATACAAAAGGCACAATGCCGACTTAAGTACTTGAAGACCGACTCTTCCTACTGACTATGTTTTGAACCTTTCCTGTGATACTAGTTATAGATTCCGATGCTTCACTTCAGGTTTACTGTATCCATCTGACCGTCTTATTGACGATGAAACACAGAAATTGCATCGGAATCAAATAGAAAAGGCACAATGCCGACTTAAGTACTAGAAGCCTGACTCTTCCTACTGTCTATGTTTTGAACCATTCCTGTGACACTAGTTATAGATTCCGATGCTTCACTTCAGGTTTACTGTATCCCCTGGACCATCTTATTGACGATGAAACACAGAAATTGCATTGGAATTCAGTACAAAAGGCACAATGCCGACTTAACTACAAGAAGACTGACTCTTCGTACTGACTATGCTTTGAACCATTCCTGTGACACTAGTTATAGATTCTGATTCTTCACGTCAGGATTACTGTATCCCGCTGACCTTCTTAGTGACGATGAAACACAGAAATTGCATCGGAATTAAATACAAAAAGCACAATGCCGACTTAAGTACAAGTATACTGACTCATCTTACTGTCTATGTTTTGAACCGTCCCTGTGACACTAGTTATAGATTCCGTTGCTTCACTCCAGGTTTACTGTATCCCTTGGACCTTCTTATTGACGATGAAACACAGAAATTGCATCGGAATGAAATACAAAAGGCACAATGCCGACTTAAGTAAAAGGAGGCTGACTCTTCTTACTGTCTATGATTTGAACCATTCCTGTGACACTAGTTATGGATTCCGATGATTCACTCCAGGTTTACGGTATCCCTTGGACCTTAATGCCGATGAAACACAGATATTGCATCGGAATCAAATACAAAATGCTCAATGCGGACTTAAGTACAAGAAGACTGACTCTTCCTACTGTCTATGTTTTGAACCATTCCCGTGACACTAGGTATAGATTCCGATGCTTCACTTCAGAATTACTGTATCCCTTGGACCTTCTTATTGACGATGAAACACAGAAATTGCATTGGAATTAAATACAAAAGGCACAATGCCGACTTAAGTACTTGAAGACCGGCTCTTCCTGCTGACTATGTTTTGAACCATTCCTGTGATACTAGTTATTTTTTCCGATGCTTCACTTGATGTTTACTGTATCCCTTGGACCTTCTTATTGACGATGAAACACAGAAATTGCATCGGAATTTAATACAAAACGGTACAATGCCGACTTATGTACAAGAAGACTGACTCTTCTTACTGTCTATGTTTTGTACCATTCCTGTGACACTAGTTATTGATTCCGATGCTACACTCCTGGTTTACTGTATCCCTTGGACCTTATTATTGACGATGAAACACAGAAATTGCATCGGAATTAAATAAAAAAGGCACAATGCCGACTTAAGTACAAGAAGACTGACTCTTCCTACTGTCTATGTTTTGAGCCATTCCTGTGACACTAGTTTTGGATTCCGATGCTTCACTTCAGGTTTACTGTATCCCTCTGACCTTCTTATTGACGATGAAACACAGAAATTGCATCGGAATCAAATACAATAGGCTCAATGCCGACTTAAGTACAAGAAGACTGAGTCTTCCTACTGTCTACGTTTTGAACCATTCCTGTGACACAAGATATAGATTCCGATGCTTCACTTCAGAATTACTGTATCCCTAGGACCTTAATATTGACGATGAAACACAGAAATTGCATCGGAATTAAATAAAAAAGGCAAAGTGCCGACTTAAGTACACGAAGACTGACTCTTCCTACTGTCTATGTTTTGAACCATTCCTGTGACACTAGTTATAGAATCCGATGCTTCACTTCAGGTTTATTGTATCCCTCTAACCTTCGAATTAACGATGAAACACAGAAATTGCATCGGAATTAAATAGAAAAGGCACAATGTCGACTTAAGTACAAGGAGACTGACTCTTCTTACTGTCTATGTTTTGAACCATTCCTGTGACACTAGATATAGATTCCGATGCTTCACTTCAGGTTAACTGTATCCCTTGGACCTTATTATTGACGATGAAACACAGAAATTGCATCGGAATTAAATACAATAGGCACAATGCCGACTTAAGGACAAGAAGACTGACTCTTCTTACTGTCTATGTTTTGAACCAATCCTGTGACACTAGTTATAGATTCCGATGCTTCACTTCAGATTTACTGTATCCCTTGGACCTTCGTATTGACGATGAAACACAGAAATTGCATCGGAATTAAATAGAAAAGGCACAATGCCGACTTAAGTACAAGAAGACTGACGCTTCCTACTATCTATGTTTTCAACCATTCATGTGACACTAGTTATAGATTACGATGCTTCACTTCACGTTTACTGTATCCCTTGGACCTTCTTATTAACGATGAAACACAGAAATTGCATCGGAATTAAATACAAAAGGCACAATGCCGACTTAAGTACTTGAAGACCGACTCTTCCTACTGACTATGTTTTGAACCATTCCTGTGATACTAGTTATAGATTCCGATGCTTCACTTGATGTTTACTGTATCCCTTGGACCTTCTTATTGACGATGAAACACAGAAATTGTATCGGAATTAAATACAAAAGGCACAATGCCGACTTAAGGACTAGAAGACTGACTCTTCTTACTGACTATGTTTTGAACCATCCCTGTGAGACTAGTTATTGATTCCGATGCTTCACTTCAGGTTTACTGTATACCTTGGAACTTCTTATTGACGATGAAACACAGAAATTGCATCGGAATTAAATACAAAAGGCACAATGCCGACTTAAGTACAAGAAGACTGACTCTTCCTACGGTCTATGTTTTGAGCCATTCCTGTGACACTAGTTTCGGATTCCTATGCTTCACTTCAGGTTTACTGTATCCCTCTGACCTTCTTATAGACGATGAAACACAGAAATTGCATCGGAATTAAATACAAAAGGCACAGTGCCGACTTAAGTACAAGACGACTGACTCTTCCTACTGTCTATGATTTGAACCATTCCTGTGACACTAGTTATAGATTCAGATACTTCACTTCAGGTTTACTATATCCCTCTGACCTTGTTGCCGATGAAGCACAGAAATTGCATCGGAATGAAATACAAAAGGCACAATGCCGACTTAAGTACAAGACGTCTGATTCTTCCTACTGTCTATGTTTTGAACCATTACTGTGACACTAGTTATAGATTCCGATGCTTCTCTATAGGATTACTGTATCCCTTGGACCTTCTTATTGACGATGAAACACAGAAATAGCATCGGAATTAAATACAAAAGGCACAATGCCGACATAAGGCAAAGAAGACTGACTCTTCTTACTGACTACGGTTTTAACCATTCCTGTGACACTAGCTAAAGAATTCCGGTGCTTCACTTCAGGTTTACTGTATACCTCGGACCTTCTTATTGACGATGAAACACAGAAATTGCATCGGAATTAAATACAAAAGACACAACGCCGACTTAAGTACCAGAAGACTGACTGGTCCAACTGTCTATGTTTTGAACCATTCCTGTGACACTAGTTATAGATTCCGATGCTTCACTTCAGGTTTACTGTATCCATCTGACCGTCTTATTGACGATGAAACACAGAAATTGCATCGGAATCAAATAGAAAAGGCACAATGCCGACTTAAGTACTAGAAGCCTGACTCTTCCTACTGTCTATGTTTTGAACCATTCCTGTGACACTAGTTATAGATTCCGATGCTTCACTTCAGGTTTACTGTATCCCCTGGACCATCTTATTGACGATGAAGCACAGAAATTGCATTGGAATTCAGTACAAAAGGCACAATGCCGACTTAACTACAAGAAGACTGACTCTTCGTACTGACTATGCTTTGAACCATTCCTGTGACACTAGTTATAGATTCCGATTCTTCACTTCAGGATTTCTGTATCCCGCTGACCTTCTTAGTGACGATGAAACACAGAAATTGCATCGGAATTAAATACTAAAAGCACAATGCCGACTTAAGTACAAGTATACTGACTCATCTTACTGTCTATGTTTTGAACCGTCCCTGTGACACTAGTTATAGATTCCGATGCTTCACTCCAGGTTTACTGTATCCCTTGGACCTTATTATTGACGATGAAACACAAAAATTGCATCGGAATGAAATACAAAGGCACAATGCAGACTTAAGTAAAAGGAGGCTGACTCTTCTTACTGTCTATGATTTGAACCATTCCTGTGACACTAGTTATGGATTCCGATGATTCACTCCAGGTTTACGGTATCCCTTGGACCTTAATGCCGATGAAACACAGATATTGCATCGGAATAAAATACAAAATGCTCAATGCGGACTTAAGTACAAGAAGACTGTCTCTTCCTACTGTCTATGTTTTGAACCATTCCCGTAACACTAGGTATAGATTCCGATGCTTCACTTCAGAATTACTGTATCCCTTGGACCTTCTTATTGATGATGAAACACAGAAATTGCATTGGAATTAAATACAAAAGGCACAATGCCGACTTAAGTACTTGAAGACCGACTCTTCCTGCTGACTATGTTTTGAACCATTCCTGTGATACTAGTTATATTTTCCGATGCTTCACTTGATGTTTACTGTATCCCTTGGACCTTCTTATTGACGATGAAACACAGAAATTGCATCGGAATTTAATACAAAAAGGCACAATGCCGACTTATGTACAAGATGACTGACTCTTCTTACTGTCTATGTTTTGAACCATTCCTGTGACACTAGTTATTAATTCCGATGCTACACTCCTGGTTTACTGTATCCCTTGGACCTTATTATTGACGGTGAAACACAGAAATTGCATCGGAATTAAATAAAAAAGGCAAAATGCCGACTTAAGTACACGAAGACTGACTCTTCTTACTGTCTATGTTTTGAACCATTCCTGTGACACTAGTTATAGATTCCGATGTTACACTCCAGGTTTACTGTATCCCATGGACCTTCTTATTGACGATGAAACACAGAAATTGCATCGGAATTAAATACAAAAGGCACAATGCTGACTTAAGGACAAGAAGACTGACTGTTCTTACTGACAATGTTTTAAACCATTCCTGTGACACTAGTTATAGAATCCGATGCTTCACTTCAGGTTTATTGTATCCCTCTAACCTTCGAATTGACGATGAAACACAGAAATTGCATCGGAATTAAATAGAAAAGGCACAATGTCGACTTAAGTACAAGGAGACTGACTCTTCTTACTGTCTATGTTATGAACCATTCCTGTGACACTAGATATAGATTCCGATGCTTCACTCCTGGTTTACTGGATCCCTTGGACCTTCTTATTGACGATGAAACACAGAAATTGCATCGGAATTAAATAGAAAAGGCACAATGCCGACTTAAGTACAAGAAGACTGACTCTTCTTACTGACTATGTTTTGAACCATTCGTGTGACACTAGTTATAGATTCCGATGCTTCACTTCAGGTTTACTGTATACCTTGGACCTTCTTATTGACGATGAAACACAGAAATTGCATCGGAATTAAATACAAAAGGCACAATGCCGACTTAAGTACAAGAAGACTGACTCTTCCTACTGTCTATGTTTTGAGCCATTCCTGTGACACTAGTTTTGGATTCCGATGCTTCACTTCAGGTTTACTGTATCCCTCTGACCTTCTTATTGACGATGAAACACAGAATTTGCATCGGAATTAAATACAAAAGGCACAATGCCGACTTAAGTACAAGACGACTGACTCTTCCTACTGTCTATGATTTGAACCATTCCTGTGACACTAGTTAAAGATTCAGATACTTCACTTCAGGTTTACTGTATCCCTCTGACCTTATTGCCGATGAAACACAGAAATTGCATCGGAATTAAATACAAAAGGCACAATGCCGACTTAAGGACAAGAAGACTGACCCTTCTTACTGCCTATGTTTTGAACCATTCCTGTGACACTAGTTATAGATTCCGATGCTTCACTTCAGTATTACGGTTTCCCTTGGACCTTCTTATTGACGATGAAACAGAGAAATTGCATCGGAATTAAATACAAAAGGCACAATGCCGACTTCAGTACAAGAAGACTGACTCTTCCTATTGTCTATGTTTTGAACCATTTCTGTGAAACTAGTTATAGAGTCCGATGCTTCACTTCAGGTTTACTGTAGCCCTTGGGCCTTCTTATTGACGATGAATCACAGAAATTGCATCGGAATTAAATACAAAAGAAACAATGCAGACTTAAGTACAAGAAGACTGAATCTTCTTACTGTCTATACTTTGAACCATTCCTTTGACACTAGTTATAGATTCCGATGCTTCACTTCAGGTTTACTGTATCCCTTGGACCTTCTTGTGGCCGATGAAACACAGACATTGCATTGGGATTAAATACAAAAGGCACAATGCCGACTTAAGTACAAGACGTCTGATTCTTCGTACTGTCTATGTTTTGAACCATTACTGTGACACTAGTTATAGATTCCGATGCTTCTCTCCAGGATTACTGTATTCCTTGGACCTTCTTATTGACGATGAAACACAGAAATTGCATCGGAATTAAATACAAAAGGCACAATGCCGACATAAGGCAAAGAAGACTGACTCTTCTTACTGACTATGTTTTGAACCATTCCTGTGACACTAGCTAAAGAATTCCGATGCTTTACTTCAGGTTTACTGTATACCTCGGTCCTTCTTATTGACGATGAAACACAGAAATAGCATCGGAATTAAATACAAAAGACACAACGCCGACTTAAGTACCAGAAGACTGACAGGTCCAACTGTCTATGTTTTGAACCATTCCTGTGACACTAGTTATAGATTCCGATGCTTCACTTCAGGTTTACTGTATCCATCTGACCGTCTTATTGACGATGAAACACAGAAATTGCATCGGAATCAAATAGAAAAGGCACAATGCCGACTTAAGTACTAGAAGCCTGACTCTTCCTACTGTCTATATTTTGAACCATTCCTGTGACACTAGTTATAGATTCCGAAGCTTCACTTCAGGTTTACTGTATCCCTTGGACCATCTTATTGACGATGAAACACAGAAATTGCATTGGAATTCAGTACAAAAGGCACAATGCCGACTTAAGTAAAAGGAGGCTGACTCTTCTTACTGTCTATGATTTGAACCATTCCTGTAACACTAGTTATGGATTCCGATGATTCACTCCAGGTTTACTGTATCCCTTGGACCTTATTGCCGATGAAACACAGATATTGCATCGGAATCAAATACAAAAGGCTCAATGCCGACTTAAGTACAAGAAGACTGAGTCTTCCTACTGTCTATGTTTTGAACCATTCCTGTGATACTAGATATAGATTCCGATGCTTCACTTCAGAATTACTGTATCCCTAGGACCCTATTATTGACGATGAAACACAGAAATTGCATCGGAATTAAATAAAAAAGGCAAAGTGCCGACTTAAGTACACGAAGACTGACTCTTCTTACTGTCTATGTTTTGAACCATTCCTGTGACACTAGATATAGATTTCGATGCTTCACTTCAGGTTAACTGTATCCCTTGGACCTTATTATTGACGATGAAACACAGAAATTGCATCGGAATTAAATAAAAAAGGCAAAATGCCGACTTCAGTACACGAAGACTGACTCTTCTTACTGTCTATGTTTTGAACCATTCCTGTGACACTAGTTATAGATTCCGATGCTACACTCGAGGTTTACTGTATCCCTTGGTCCTTCTTATTGACGATGAAACACAGAAATTGCATCGGAATTAAATACAATAGGCACAATGCCGACTTAAGGACAAGAAGACTGACTCTTCTTACTGACTATGTTTTGAACCATTCCTGTGACACTAGTTATAGATTCCGATGCTTCACTTCAGGTTTATTGTATCCCTCTGACCTTCTTATTGACGATGAAACACAGAAATTGCATCGGAATTAAATACAAAAGGCACTATGCCGACTTAAGTACAAGAAGACTGACTCTTCTTACTGCCTATGTTTTGAACCATTCCTGTGACACTAGTTATAGATTCCGATGCTTCACTTCAGATTTACTGTATCCTTTGGACCTTCTTATTGACGATGAAACACTGAAATTGCATCGGAATTAAATATAAAAGGCACAATGCGACTTAAATACAAGAAGACTGACTCTTCCTACTGTCTATGTTTTCAACCATTCCTGTGACACTAGTTATAGATTACGATGCTTCACTTCACGTTTACTGTATCCCTTGGACCTTCTTATTGACGATGAAACACAGAAATTGCATCGGAATTAAATACAAAAGGCACAATGCCGACTTAAGTACATGAAGACCGACTCTTCCTACTGACTATGATTTGAACCATTCCTGTGACACTAGTTATAGATTCCGATGCTTCACTTGAGGTTTACTGTATCCCTTGGACCTTCTTATTGACGATGAAACACAGAAATTGCATCGGAATTAATTAAAAAATGCAAAATGCCGACTTAAGTACACGAAGACTGACTCTTCTTACTGTCTATGTTTTCAACCATTCCTGTGACACTAGTTATAGATTCCGATGTTACACTCCAGGTTTACTGTATCCCTTGGACCTTCTTGTTGACGATGAAACACAGAAATTGCATCGGAATTAAATACAAAAGGCACAATGCCGACTTAAGGACAAGAAGACTGACTGTTCTTACTGACTATGTTTTGAACCATTCCTGTGACACTAGTTATAGATTCCGATGCTTTACTTCAGGTTTATTGTATACCTCCGACCTTCGTATTGACGATGAAACACAGAAATTGCATCGGAATTAAATAGAAAGGCACAATGTCGACTTAAGTACAAGGAGACTGACTCCTCTTACTGAGCATGTTATGAACCATTCCTGTGACACTAGTTATAGATTCCGATGCTTCACTCCAGGTTTACTGGATCCCTTGGTCCTTCTTATTGACGATGAAAAACAGAAATTGCATCGGAATTAAATAGAAAAGGCACAATGCCGACTTAAGGATAAGAAGACTGACTCTTCTTACTGACTATGCTTTGAACTATTCCTGTGACACTAGTTATACATTTTGCTGCTTCACTTCAGGTTTACTGTATCCCTTGGACTTTCTTGTTGCCGATGAAACACAGAAATTGCATCGGGATTAAATACAAAAGGCACAATGCCGACTTAAGTACAAGAGGTCTGATTCTTCCTACTGTCTATGTTTTGAGCCATTACTGTGACACTGGTTATAGATTCCGATGCTTCACTCCAGGTTTACTGTATCCCTCTGACATTCTTATTGACGATCAAACACAGAAAATGCATCGGAATTATATAGAAAAGGCACAATGCCGACTTAAGTAGAAGAAGACTGACGCTTCTTACTGTCTATGATTTGAACCATTCCTGTGACACTAGTTATGGATTCCGATGCTTCACTCCAGGTTTACTGTATCCCTTGGACCTTCTTATTGACGATGAAACACAGAAATAGCATCCGAATTAAATAGAAAATGCACAATGATGACTTAAGTACAAGAAGACTGACTATTCTTACTGACTATGCTTTGAACCATTCCTGTGACACTAGTTATAGATTCCAATGCTTCACTTTAGGATTACTGTATCCCTCTGAACTTCTTATTGACGATGAAACACAGATATTGTATCACAATTAAATACAAAAGGCACACTGCCGACTTAAGTACAAGAAGACTGACTCTTCTTACTGACTATGTTTTGATCCATTCCTGTGACACTAGTTATAAATATCGATGCTTCACTTCAGGTTTACTGTATCCCTTGGATCTTCTTATTGACGATGAAACACAGAGATTGCATCGGAATTAAATACAAAAGGCACAATGCAGAATTAAGTACAAGAAGACTGACTCTTCTTACTGTCAATGTTTTGATCCATTCCTGTGACACTAGTTATAGATTCCGATTCTTCACTCCAGGTTTACTGTATCCCTTGGACCTTCTTATTGACGATGAAACACAGAAATTGCATCGGAATTAAATACATAAGGCACAATGCCGACTAAAGTACAAGTAGACTGACTCTTCTAACAGTCAATGTTTCGAACCATTCCTGTGACAGTAGTTATAGATTCCAGTGCTTCACTCCAGGTTTACTGTTTCCCTGGGACCTTCTTATTGACGATGAAACACTGGAATTGCATCATAATTAAATAGAAAAGGCACAATGCCGATTTAAGTACAAGAAGACTGACGTTTCTTATTTACTATGTTTTGAACCATTTCTGTGACACTAGTTAAAGATTCCGATGCTTCACTTGAGGTTTAGTGTATCCCTTGGACCATCTTATTGACGATGATACACAGAAATTGCATCGGAATTAAATACAAAAGGCACAATGCCGACTTAAGTACAAGTAGACTGACTTTTCTTACTGTCTATGTTTTGAACCATTCCATTGACACTAGTAATAGATTCCGATGCTTCACTCCAGGTTTACTGTATCCCTTGGACCTTCTTATTGACGATGAAACACAGAAATTGCATCGGAATTAAATAGGAAAGGCACAATGAGGACTTAAGTACAAGAAGACTGACCCTTCTTACTGAATATGTTTTGAACCATTCATGTGACACTAGTTATAGATTCCGATGCTTCACTTCAGGTTTATTGTATCCATTTGACCTTCTTATTGACGATGTAACACAGAAATTGCATCGGAATTAAGTAGAAGAGGCACAATGTCGACTTAAGTACAAGAAGACTGACTCTTCTTATTGTCTATGTTTGAACCATTCCTGTGACACTAGTTATAGATTCCGATGCTTCACTCCAGGTTTACTGAATCCCTTAGACCTTCTTATTGACGATGAAACACAGAAATTGCATCGGAATTAAATAGGAAAGGCACAATGTCGACTTAAGTACAAGAAGACTGACTCTTCTAATTGTCTATGTTTGAACCATTCCTGTGACACTAGTTATAGATTCCGATGCTTCACTCCAGGTTTACTGTATCATTTGGGCCTTCTTATTGACGATGAAACACAGAAATTGCATCGGAATTAAATACAAAAGGCACAATGCCGACTTAAGTACAAGAAGACTGACTCTTCCTACTGTCTATGTTTTGAACCATTCCTGTGACACTAGTTATAGATTCCGATGCTTCAATTCCGGTTTACTGTATTCCTCTGCCCTTATTGCCGATGAAACACAGAAATTGAATCGGAATTAAATACAAAAGGCACAATGCCGACTTAATTACAAGAAGACTGACTCTTCCTACTGTCTATGTTTTGAACCATTCCTGTGACACTAGTTATAGATTCCGATGCTTCACTTCAGGTTTACTGTATTCCTCTGCCCTTATTGACGATGAAACACAGAAATTGCATCGGAATTAAATAGAAAAGGCAAAATGCCGACTTAAGTACAAGAAGACTGACTCTTCCTACTCTCAATGTCTTGAACCATTCCTGTGACACTAGTTTTAGAATCCGATGCTTCACTTCAGGTTTACTGTATCCCTCTGATTTTCTTATTGACGATGAAACACAGAAATTGCATCGGAATTAAATACAAAAGGCACAATGCCGACTTAAGTACAAGAAGACTGACTCTTTCTACTGTCTATGTTTCAACCATTCCTGTGACACCAGTTATATATTCCGATGCTTGACTTCAGGTTTACTGTATCCCTCTGAACTTCTTATAGATGGTGAAACACAGAAATTGCATCTGATTTAAATACGAAATGCACAATGCCAACATAAGTACAAGAAGACTGACTCTTCCTACTGACTATGTTTTGAACCTTTCCTGTGACACTAGTTATAGATTCCGATGCTTCACTCCAGGTTTACTGTATCACTTGGACCTTCGTATTGACGATGAAACACAGAAATTGCAACAGAATTAAATAGAAAATGCACAATAATGACTTAAGTACTAGAAGACTGACTCTTCTTACTGACTATGCTTTGAACCATTCCTGTGACACCAGTTATAGATTCCGATGCTTCACTTCAGGATTACTGTATACCGTGGACCTTCTTATTGACGATGAAACACAGAAATTGCATCGGAATTAAATACAAAAGCCACAATGCCGACTTAAGTACAAGAAGACTGACTCTTCCTACTCTCAATGTGTTGAACCATTCCTGTGACACTAGTTTTAGATTCCGATGCTTCACTTCAGGTTTACTGTATCCCTTAGACCTTGTTATTGACGATGAAAAACAGAAATTGCACCGGAATTAAATAGGAAAGGCACAATGTCGACTTAAGTACAAGAAGAATGACGCTTCTTATTGTCTATGTTTGAACCATTCCTGTGACACTAGTTATTGATTCCGATATTTCACTCCAGGTTTACTGTATCCCTTGGGCCTTCTTATTGACGATGAAACAAAGAATTTGTATCGGAATTAAATAGAAAAGGCACATGCCGACTTAAGTACAAGATGACTGACTCTTCTTATTGTCTGTGTTTTGAACCATTCCTGTGACACTAGTTATAGATTCCGATGCTACACTCCAGGTTTACTGTATCCCTTGGACCTTCTTATTGACGATGAAACAATGAAATTGCATCGGAATGAAATACAAAAGGCACAATGCCGACTTAAGGACTAGAAGACTGACTCTTCTTACTTACTATGTTTTGAACCATCCCTGTGACACTAGTTATTGATTCCGATGCTTCACTTCAGGTTTACTGTATCCCATGGACCTTATTATTGACGATGAAACACAGAAATTGAATCGGAATTAAATAAAAAAGGCAAATTGCCGACTTAAGTACAAGAAGACTGACTCTTCCTACTCTCAATGTCTTGAACCATTCCTGTGACACTAGTTTTAGAATCCGATGCTTCACTTCAGGTTTACTGTATCCCTCTGATTTTCTTATTGACGATGAAACACAGAAATTGCATCGGAATTAAATACAAAAGGCACAATGCCGACTTAAGTACAAGAAGACTGACTCTTTCTACTGTCTATGTTTCAACCATTCCTGTGACACCAGTTATATATTCCGATGCTTGACTTCAGGTTTACTGTATCCCTCTGAACTTCTTATAGCCGGTGAAACACAGAAATTGCATCTGATTTAAATACGAAATGCACAATGCCAACATAAGTACAAGAAGACTGACTCTTCCTACTGACTATGTTTTGAACCTTTCCTGTGACACTAGTTAAAGATTCCGATGCTTCACTCCAGGTTTACTGTATCACTTGGACCTTCGTATTGACGATGAAACACAGAAATTGCAACAGAATTAAATAGAAAATGCACAATAATGACTTAAGTACTAGAAGACTGACTCTTCTTACTGACTATGCTTTGAACCATTCCTGTGACACCAGTTATAGATTCCGATGCTTCACTTCAGGATTACTGTATACCGTGGACCTTCTTATTGACGATGAAACACAGAAATTGCATCGGAATTAAATACAAAAGCCACAATGCCGACTTAAGTACAAGAAGACTGACTCTTCCTACTCTCAATGTTTTGAACCATTCCTGTGACACTAGTTTTAGATTCCGATGCTTCACTTCAGGTTTACTGTATCCCTTAGACCTTGTTATTGACGATGAAAAACAGAAATTGCACCGGAATTAAATAGGAAAGGCACAATGTCGACTTAAGTACAAGAAGAATGACGCTTCTTATTGTCTATGTTTGAACCATTCCTGTGACACTAGTTATTGATTCCGATATTTCACACCAGGTTTACTGTATCCCTTGGGCCTTCTTATTGACGATGAAACAAAGAATTTGTATCGGAATTAAATAGAAAAGGCACATGCCGACTTAAGTACAAGATGACTGACTCTTCTTATTGTCTGTGTTTTGAACCATTCCTGTGACACTAGTTATAGATTCCGATGCTACACTCCAGGTTTACTGTATCCCTTGGACCTTCTTATTGACGATGAAACACAGAAATTGCATCGGAATTAAATACAAAAGGCTCAATGCCGACTTAAGGACAAGAAGACTGACTGTTCTTACTGACTATGTTTTGAACCATTCCTGTGACACTAGTTATAGATTCCGATGCTTTACTTCAGGTTTATTGTATCCCTCCGACCTTCGTATTGACGATGAAACACAGAAATTGCATCGGAATTAAATAGAAAAGGCACAATGTCGACTTAAGTACAAGGAGACTGACTCTTCTTACTGTCTATGTTATGAACCATTCCTGTGACACTAGTTATAGATTCCGATGCTTCACTCCAGGTTTACTGGATCCCTTGGATCTTCTTATTGACGATGAAACACAGAAATTGCATCGGAATTAAATAGAAAAGGCACAATGCCGACTTAAGGACAAGAAGACTGACTCTTCTTACTGACTATGTTTTGAACTATTCCTGTGACACTAGTTATAGATTCCGATGCTTCACTTCAGTATTACTTTTTCCCTTGGACCTTCTTATTGACGATGAATCACAGAAATTGCATCGGAATTAAATACAAAAGGCACAATGCAGACTTAAGTACAAGAAGACTGACTCTTCTTACTGTCTATACTTTGAACCATTCCTGTGACACTAGTTATACATTCCGATGCTTCACTTCAGGTTTACTGTATCCCTTGGACCTTCTTGTTGCCGATGAAACACAGAAATGGCATCGGGATTAAATACAAAAGGCACAATGCCGACTTAAGTACAAGACGTGTGATTCTTCCTACTGTCTATGTTTTGAGCAATTACTGTGACACTAGTTATAGATTCCGATGCTTCACTCCAGGTTTACTGTATCCCTCTGACCTTCTTATTGACGATTAAACACAGAAATTACATCGGAATTATATAGAAAAGGCACAATTCCGACTTAAGTACAAGAAGACTGACGCTTCTTACTGTCTATGTCTTGAACCATTCCTTTGACACTATTTATGGATTCCGATGCTTCACTTCTGGTTTACTGTATCCCTCTGACCTTCTTGTTGACGATGATACACAGAAATTGCATCTTAATTAAATGCAAAAGGCACAATGAAGACTTAAGTACAAGAAGACTGACTCTTCTTACTGTCTATGCTTTGAACCATTCCTGTGACACTAGTTATAGATACCGATGCTTCACTTCAGTAATACTTTTTCCCTTGGACCTTCTTATTGACGATGAAACACAGATATTGTACCGGAATTAAATACAAAAGGCACAATGCCGACTTAAGTACAAGAAGACTGACTCTTCCTACTCTCAATGTTTTGAACCATTCCTGTGACACTAGTTTTAACTTCCGATGCTTCACTTCACGTTTACTGTATCCCTCTGATCTTCTTATTGACGATGAAACACAGAAATTGCATCGGAATTAAATACAAAAGGCACAATGCCGATTTAAGTACAAGAAGACTGACTCTTTCTGCTGTCTATGTTTAAACCATTCCTGTGACACCAGTTATAGATTCCGATGCTTGATTTCAGGTTTACTGTATCCCTCTGACCTTCTTATTGCGGTGAAACACAGAAATTGCATTTGATTTAAATACGAAAGGCACAATGCCAACTAAAGTACAAGAAGACTGACTCTTCTTACTGACTATGTTTTGAACCTTTCCTGTGCCACTAGTTATAGATTCCGATGCTTCACTCCAGGTATACTGTATCCCTTGGACCTTCGTATTGACGATGAAACACAGAAATTTCATCAGAATTAAATAGAAAATGCACAATGATGACTTAAGTACTAGAAGACTGAATCTTCTTACTGACTATGTTTTGAACCATTCCTGTGACACTAGTTATAGATTCCGATGCTTCACTTCAGGATTACTGTATACTGTGGACCTTCTTATTGACGATGAAACACAGAAATTGCATCGGAATTAAATACAAAAGGCACAATGCCGACTTAAGTACAAGAAGACTGACTCTTCCTACTCTCAATGTTTTGAACCATTCCTGTGACACTAGTTTTAGATTCCGATGCTTCACTTCAGGTTTACTGTACCCCTTAGACCTTCTTATTGACGATGAAACACAGAAATTGCATCGGAATTAAATAGGAAAGGCACAATGTCGACTTAAGTACAAGAAGACTGACTCTTTTTATTGTCTGTGTTTGAACCATTCCTGTGACACTAGTTATAGATTCCGATGCTTCACTCCAGGTTTACTGTATCCCTTAGGCCTTCTTGTTGACGATGAAACACAGAAATTGCATCGGAATTAAATAGAAAAGGCACAATGCCGACTTAAGTACAAGAAGACTGACTCTTCCTACTCTCAATGTTTTGAACCATTCCTGTGACACTAGTTTTAGATTCCGATGCTTCACTTCAGGTTTACTGTTTCTTTTGGACCTTCTTATTGACGATGAAACACAGAGATTGCATCGGAATTAAATACAAAAGGCACAATGCCGACTTAAGTACAAGAAGACTGACTCTTCCTACTGTCTATGTTTGAACCATTCCTGTGACACCAGTTATAGATTCCGATGCTTGACTTCAGGTTTACTGTATCCCTCTGACCTTCTTATTGCCGGTGAAACACAGAAATTGCATCTGATTTAAATACGAAAGGCACAATGCCAACTTAAGTACAAGAAGACTGACTCTTCATACTGACTATGTTTTGAACCTTTCCTGTGACTCTAGTTATAGATTCCGATGCTTCACTCCATGTTTACTGTAACCCTTGGTCCTTCTTATTGACGATGAAACACAGAAATTGCATCGGAATTAAATACAAAAGGCACAATGCCGACTTAAGGACCAGAAGACTGACTCTTCTTACTGTCTATGTTTTGAACCATTCCTGTGACACTAGTTATAGATTCCGATGCTTCACTTCAGGTTTACTGTTTCTTTTGGACCTTCTTATTGACGATGAAACACAGAGATTGCATCGGAATTAAATACAAAAGGCACAATGCCGACTTAAGTACGAGAAGACAGACTGTTCCAACTGTCTATGATTTGAACCAATCCTGTGACACTAGTTATAGATTCCGTGGCTTCACTCCAGGTTTACTGTTTCCCTTGGACCTTCTTATTGACGATGAAACACAGGAATTGCATCATAATCAAATAGAAAAGGCACAATTACGACTTAAGTATAGGAAAACTGACGCTTCTTACTGAATATGTTTTGAACCATGCCTGTGACACTAGTTAAAGATTCCGATGCTTCACTTGAGGTTTACTGTATCCCTTGGACCTTCTTATTGACGATGAAACACAGAAATTGCATCGGAATTAAATACAAAAGGCACAATGCCGACCTAAGTACAAGAAGACTGACTCTTCTTACTGTCTATGTTTTGAACCATTCCTGTGACACTAGTTATAGATTCCGATGATTCACTCCAGGTTTACTGTATCCCTTGGACCTTCTTGTTGACTATGAAACACAGAAATTGCATCGGAATTAAATACAAAACTCACAATGCCGACTTAAGGACAAGAAGACTGACTCTTCTTATGGACTATGTTTTGAACCATTCCAGTGACACTAGCTATAGATTCCGATGCTACACTTCAGGTTTACTGTATCCCTCTGACCTTCTTATTGACGATGAAACACAGAAATTGCATCGGAATTAAATAGGAAAGGCACAATGAGGAATTAAGAACAAGAAGACTGACTCTTCTTACTGACTAAGTTTTGAACCATTCCTGTGACACTAGTTATAGATTCCGATGCTTCACTTCAGGTTTATTGTATCCCTTGGACATTCTTATTGACGATGAAACACAGAAATTGCATCGGAATTAAGTAGAAAAGGCACAATGTCGACTTAAGTACAAGAAGACTGACTCTTCTTATTGTCTATGTTTTGAACCATTCCTGTGACACTAGTTATATATTCCGATGCTTCACTCCAGGTTTACTGTATCCCTTGGACCTTCTTATTGACGATGAAACACAGAAATTGCATCGGAATTAAATACAAAGGGCACAATGCCGACTTAAGTACAAGAAGACTGACTCTTCCTACTCTCAATGCTTTGAACCATTCCTGTGACTCTAGTTTTAGATTCCGATGCTTCACTTCAGGTTTACTGTATCCCTCTGATCTTCTTATTGACGATGAAACACAGAAATTGCATCAGAATTAAATACAAAAGGCACAATGCCGACTTAAGTACAAGAAGACTGACTCTTCCTACTGTCTATGTTTTGAACCATTCCTGTGACACTAGTTATAGATTCCGATGCTTCACTTCAGGTTTACTGTATTCCTCTGACCTTATTGCCGATGAAACACAGAAATTGCATCGGAATTAAATAAAAAAGGCACAATGCCGACTTAAGGACCAGAAGACTGACTCTTCTTACTGTCTATGTTTTGAACCATTCCTGTGACACTAGTTATAGATTCCGATGCTTCACTTCAGGTTTACTGTTTCTTTTGGACCTTCTTATTGACGATGAAACACAGAGATTGCATCGGAATTAAATACAAAAGGCACAATGCCGAATTAAGTACAAGAAGACTGACTCTTCCTACTGTCTATGTTTGAACCATTCCTGTGACACCAGTTATAGATTCCGATGCTTGACTTTAGGTGTACTGTATCCCTCTGACCTTCTTATTGCCGGTGAAACACAGAAATTGCATCTGATTTAAATACGAAAGGCACAATGCCTGCATAAGTACAAGAAGACTGACTCTTCATACTGACTATGTTTTGAACCTTTCCTGTGACACTAGTTATAGATTCCGATGCTTCACTCCAGGTGTACTGTATCGCTTGGACCTTCGTATTGACGATGAAACACAGAAATTGCATCAGAATTAAATAGAAAATGCACAATGATGACTTAAGTACTAGAAGACTGACTCTTCTTACTGACTATGTTTTGAACCATTCCTGTGACACTAGTTATTGATTCCGATGCTTCACTTCAGGATTACTGTATCCCTCTGACCTTCTTATTGACGATGAAACACAGAAATTGCATCGGAATTAAATACAAAAGGCACAATGCAGACTAAAGTACAAGAAGTCTGACTCTTCTTACTGTCTATGATTTGAACCATCCCTGTGACACTAGTTATAGATTCCGATGCTTCACTCCAGGTTTACTGTAACCCTTGGTCCTTCTTATTGACGATGAAACACAGAAATTGCATCGGAATTAAATACAAAGGGCACAATGCCGACTTAAGTACAAGAAGACTGACTCTTCCTACTCTCAATGCTTTGAACCATTCCTGTGACTCTAGTTTTAGATTCCGATGCTTCACTTCAGGTTTACTGTATCCCTCTGATCTTCTTATTGACGATGAAACACAGAAATTGCATCAGAATTAAATACAAAAAGCACAATGCCGACTTAAGTACAAGAAGACTGACTCTTCCTACTGTCTATGTTTTGAACCATTCCTGTGACACTAGTTATAGATTCCGATGCTTCACTTCAGGTTTACTGTATTCCTCTGACCTTATTGCCGATGAAACACAGAAATTGCATCGGAATTAAATAAAAAAGGCACAATGCCGACTTAAGGACCAGAAGACTGACTCTTCTTACTGTCTATGTTTTGAACCATTCCTGTGACACTAGTTATAGATTCCGATGCTTCACTTCAGGTTTACTGTTTCTTTTGGACCTTCTTATTGACGATGAAACACAGTGATTGCATCGGAATTAAATACAAAAGGCACAATGCCGAATTAAGTACAAGAAGACTGACTCTTCCTACTGTCTATGTTTGAACCATTCCTGTGACACCAGTTATAGATTCCGATGCTTGACTTTAGGTTTACTGTATCCCTCTGACCTTCTTATTGCCGGTGAAACACAGAAATTGCATCTGATTTAAATACGAAAGGCACAATGCCAGCATAAGTACAAGAAGACTGACTCTTCATACTGACTATGTTTTGAACCTTTCCTGTGACACTAGTTATAGATTCCGATGCTTCACTCCAGGTTTACTGTATCGCTTGGACCTTCGTATTGACGATGAAACACAGAAATTGCATCAGAATTAAATAGAAAATGCACAATGATGACTTAAGTACTAGAAGACTGACTCTTCTTACTGACTATGTTTTGAACCATTCCTGTGACACTAGTTATTGATTCCGATGCTTCACTTCAGGATTACTGTATCCCTCTGACCTTCTTATTGACGATGAAACACAGAAATTGCATCGGAATTAAATACAAAAGGCACAATGCAGACTAAAGTACAAGAAGTCTGACTCTTCTTACTGTCTATGATTTGAACCATCCCTGTGACACTAGTTATAGATTCCGATGCTTCACTCCAGGTTTACTGTAACCCTTGGTCCTTCTTATTGACGATGAAACACAGAAATTGCATCGGAATTAAATACAAAAGGCACAATGCCGACTTAAGTACAAGAAGACTGACTCTTCTTACTGACTATGTTTTGAACCATTCCTGTGACACTAGTTATAAATTCCGATGCTTCACTTCAGGTTTACTGTATCCCTCTGATCTTCTTATTGACGATGAAACACAGAATTTGCATCGGAATTGAATACAAAAGGCACAGTGCCGACTTAACTACAAGAAGACTGACTCTTCCTACTGTCTATGTTTTGAACCATTCCTGTGACACTAGTTATAGATTCCGATGCTTCACTTCAGGTTTACTGTATCCATCTGTTCTTATTGCCGATGAAACACAGAAATTGCATCGGAATTAAATACAAAAGGCACAATGCCGACTTAAGGACCAGAAGACTGATTCTTCTTACTGTCTATGTTTTGAACCATTCCTGTGACACTAGTTATAGATTCCGATGCTTCACTTCAGGTTTACTGTTTCTTTTGGAACTTCTTATTGACGATGAAACACAGAGATTGCATCGGAATTAAATACAAAAGGCACAATGCCGACTTAAGTACGAGAAGACAGACTGTTCCAACTGTCTATGTTTTGAACCATTCCTGTGACACTAGTTATAGATTCCCTTGCTTCATTTCAGGTTTACTGTATCCCTCTGACCGTCTTATTGACGATGAAACACAGAAATTGCATCGGAATCAAATAGAAAGGGCACAATGCCGACTTAAGTTCTAGAAGCCTGACTCTTCCTACTGTCTATGTTTTGAACCATTCCTGTGATACTAGTTATAGATTCCGATGCTTCACTCCAGGTTTACTGTATCCATTGGACATTCGTATTGACGATGAAACACAGAAATTGCATCGGAATGAAATACAAAAGGCACAATGCCGACTTAAGTACAAGAAGACTGACTCTTCTTACTGACTATGTTTTGAACCATTCCTGTGACACTAGTTATGGATTCCGATGCTTCACTTCAGGTTTCCTGTATCCCTCTGACCTTCGTATTGACGATGAAACACAGAAATTGCATCGCAATTAAATACAAAATACACAATGCCGAATTAAGTACAAGAAGACTGACTCTTCTTACTGTCTATTTTAGAACCAATCCTGTGACACTAGGTATAGACTCCGATGCTTCACTCCAGGTTTACTGTATCCCTCGGACCTTCTTATTGACGATGAAACACAGAACTTGCATCCGAATTAAATAGATAATGCACAATGATGACTTAAGTACAAGAAGACTGACTACTCTTACTGACTATGCTTTGAACCATTCCTGTGACACTTGTTATAGATTCCGATGCTTCACTTTAGGATTACAGTACCCCTCTGACCTTCTTACTGACGATGAAACACAGATATTGCATCGGAATTAAATACAAAAGGCACAATGCCGACTTAAGTACAAGAAGACTGATTCTTATTACTGTCTATGTTTTGAACCATCCCTGTGACACTAGTTATAGATTCCGATGCTACACACCAGGTTTACTGTATCCCTTGGTCTTTCTTATTGACGATGAAACACAGAAATTGCATCGGAATTAAATCCAAAATCTAAATTCGGACTTAAGTACAAGAAGACTGACTCTTCTTACTGACTATGTTTTGATCCATTCCTGTGACACTAGTTATAAATTCCGATGCTTCACTTCAGGTTTGCTGTATCCCTTGGATCTTCTTATTGACGATGAAACACAGAAAGTGCATCGGAATTAAATACAAAAGGCACAATGCAGAATTAAGTAAAAGAAGACTGACTCTTCTTACTGTCTATGTTATGATCCATTCCTGTGACACTAGTTATTGATTCCGACGCTTCATTCCAGGTTTACTGTATCCCTTGGACCTTCTTATTGACGATGAAACACAGAAATTGCATCGGAATTAAATACAAAAGGCATAATGCCGACTAAAGTACAAGAAGACTGACTCTTCTAACAGTCTATGTTTTGAACCATTCCTGTGACACTAGTTATAGATTCCGTTGCTTCACTCCAGGTTTACTGTTTCCCTTGGACCTTCTTATTGACGATGAAACACAGGAATTGCATCATAATTAAATAGAAAAGGCACAATTCCGACTTAAGTATAGGAAAACTGACGCTTCTTACTGAATATGCTTTGAACCATTCCTGTGACACTAGTTAAAGATTCCGATGCTTCACTTGAGGTTTACTGTATCCCTTGGACCTTCTTATTGACGATGAAACACAGAAATTGCATCGGAATTAAATACAAAAGGCACAATGCCGACCTAAGTACAAGAGGACTGACTCTTCTTACTGTCTATGATTTGAACCATTCCTGTGACACTAGTTATAGATTCCGATGCTTCACTCCAGGTTTACTGTATCCCTTGGACCTTCTTGTTGACTATGAAACACAGAAATTGCATCGGAATTAAATACAAAAGGCACAATGCCGACTTAAGGACAAGAATACTGACTCTTCTTATTGACTATGTTTTGAACCATTCCAGTGACACTAGCTATAGATTCCGATGCTATACTTCAGGTTTACTGTATCCCTCTGACCTTCTTATTGACGATGAAACACAGAAATTGCTTCGGAATTAAATAGGAAAGGCACAATGAGGAATTAAGGACAAGAAGACTGACTCTTCTTACTGACTAAGTTTTGAACCATTCCTGTGACACTAGTTATAGATTCCGATGCTTCACTTCAGGTTTATTGTATCCCTTGGACCTTCTTATTGACGATGAAACACAGAAATTGCATCGGAATTAAGTAGAAAAGGCCCAATGTCGACTTAAGTACAAGAAGACTGACTCTTCTTATTGTCTATGTTTTGAACCATTCCTGTGACACTAGTTATAGATTCCGATGCTTCACTCCAGGTTTACTGTATCCCTTGGACCTTCTTATTGACGATGAAACACAGGAATTGAATCATAATTAAATAGAAAAGGCACAATGCTGATTTATGTACAAGAAGACTGACGCTTCTTATTTACTATGCTTTGAACCATTCCTGTGACACTAGTTAAAGATTCCGATGCTTCACTTGAGGTTTACTGTATCCCTTGGACCTTCTTATTGACGATGAAACACAGAAATTGCATCGGAATTAAATACAAAAGGCACAATGCCGACTTAAGTACAAGATGACTGACTCTTCTTACTGTCTATGTTTTGAACCATTCCTGCGACACTAGTTATAGATTCCGATGCTTCACTCCAGGTTTACTGTATCCCTTGGACCATCTTGTTGACTATGAAACACAGTAATCGCATCGGAATTAAATACAAAAGGCACAATGCCGACTTAAGTACAAGAAAACTGACTCTTCTTACTGACTATGCTTTGAACCATTCCAGTGACACTAGCTATAGATTCCGATGCTTCATTTCAGGTTTACTGTGTCATTCTGACCTTCATATTGACGATGAAACACAGAAATAGCATCGGAATTAAATACAAAAGGCACAATGAGGAATTAAGAACAAGAAGACTGACTCTTCTTACTGACTAAGTTTTGAACCATTCCTGTGACACTAGTTATAGATTCCGATGCTTCACTTCATGTTTATTGTATCCCTTGGACCTTCTTATTGACGATGAAACACAGAAATTGCATCGGAATTAAGTAGAAAAGGCCCAATGTCGACTTAAGTACAAGAAGACTGACTTTTCTTATTGTCTATGTTTTGAACCATTCCTGTGACACTAGTTATAGATTCCGATGCTTCACTCCAGGTTTACTGTATCCCTTGGACCTTCTTATTGACGATGAAACACAGAATTTGCATCGGAATTAAATAGAAAAGGCACAATGCCGACTTAAGTAAAAGAAGACTGACTTTTCTAACTGACTATGTTTCGAACCAATCCTGTGACACTAGTTATAGATTACGATGCTTCACGTCAGGTTTACTGTATACCTTGGACCTTCTTATTGACGATGAAACACAGAAATTGCATCGGAATTAAATTCAAAAGGCAAAATGCCGACTTAAGTACAAGAAGATTGACTCTTCCTACTGTCTATGTTTTGAACCATTTCTGTGACACTAGTTTTGGATTCCGATGTTTCACTTCAGGTTTGCTGTATCCCTCTGATCTTCTTATTGACGATGAAAGACAGAAATTGCATCGGAATTAAATACAAAAGGCACAATGCCGATTAAAGTACAAGAAGACTGACTCTTCTAACAGTCTATGTTTTGGACCATTCGTGTGACACTAGTTATAGATTCCGGTGCTTCACTCCAGGTTTACTGTTTCCCTTGGACCTTCTTATTGACGATGAAACACAGATATTGCATCGGAATTAAGTAGAAAAGGCACAATGTCGACTTAAGTAAAACAAGACTGCTCTTCTTATTG
Source organism: Schistocerca serialis cubense (assembly GCF_023864345.2). NCBI lineage: Eukaryota > Metazoa > Arthropoda > Insecta > Orthoptera > Acrididae > Schistocerca > Schistocerca serialis. The sequence goes on from NW_026047592.1 coordinate 7,987,859, forward strand.
TCTATGTTTTGAATCATTCCTGTGACACTAGTTACAGATTCCGATGCTTCACTCCAGGTTTACTGTATCCCTTGGACCTTGTTATTGACGATGAAACACAGAAATTTCATCGGAATTAAATACAAAAGGCACAATGAGACTAAAGTACAAGAAGACTGACTCTTGTTACAGTCTATGTTTTGAACCATTCTTGTGACACTAGTTATAGATACCGGTGCTTCACTCCAGGTTTACTGTATCTCTTTGACCTTCTTATTGACGATGAAACACAGAAATTGCAACAGATTTAAATAGAAAAGGCACAATGCTGACTTAAGTACAAGAAGACTGACGCTTCTTACTGACTATGTTTTGAACCATTCCTGTGACACTAGTTATAGATTCCGATGCTTCACTTCAGGTTTACTGTATCCCTTGGGCCTTCTTATTGACGATGAAACACAGATATTGCATCGGAATTAAATAGAAAAGGCACAATGCCGAAATAAGTACAAGAAGTCTGACACTTCTTACTGACTATGTTTTGAATCATTCCTGTGACACTAGTTATAGATTCCGATGCTTCACTCCAGGTTTACTGTATCCCTTGGACCTTCTTATTGACGATGAAACACAGAAATTGCATCGGAATGAAATAGGAAAGGCACAATGAGGACTTAAGTACAAGAAGACTGACTCTTCTTACTGACTATGTTTTGAACCATTCCTGTGACACTAGTTATAGATTCCGATGCTTCACTTCAGGTTTATTGTATCCCTCGGACCTTCTTATTGACGATGAAACACAGAAATTGCATCGGAATTAAGTAGAAAAGGCACAATGTCGACTTAAGTACAAGAAGACTGCTCTTCTTATTGTCTATGTTTTGAATCATTCCTGTGACACTAGTTATAGATTCCGATGCTTCACTCCAGGTTTACTGTATCCCTTGGACCATGTTATTGACGATGAAACACAGAAATTTCATCGGAATTAAATACAAAAGGCACAATGCCGACATAAGGCAAAGAGGACTGACTCTTCTTACTGACTATGTTTTGAACCATTCCTGTGACACTAGTTATAGATTCCGATGCTGCACTTCAGGATTACTGTATATCTCGGACGTTCTTATTGACGATGAAACACAGAAATTGCATCGGAATTAAATACAAAAGGCACAATGCCGATTAAAGTACAAGAAGACTGACTCTTCTAACAGTCTATGTTTTGGACCATTCGTGTGACACTAGTTATAGATTCCGGTGCTTCACTCCAGGTTTACTGTTTCCCTTGGACCTTCTTATTCACGATGAAACACAGGAATTGAATCATAATTAAATAGAAAAGGCACAATGCTGATTTATGTACAAGAAGACTGACGCTTCTTATTTACTATGCTTTGAACCATTCCTGTGACACTAGTTAAAGATTCCGATGCTTCACTTGAGGTTTACTGTATCCCTTGGACCTTCTTATTGACGATGAAACACAGAAATTGCGTCGGAATTAAATACAAAAGGCACAATGCCGACTTAAGTACAAGATGACTGACTCTTCTTACTGTCTATGTTTTGAACCATTCCTGCGACACTAGTTATAGATTCCGATGCTTCACTCCAGGTTTACTGTATCCCTTGGACCATCTTGTTGACTATGAAACACAGTAATCGCATCGGAATTAAATACAAAAGGCACAATGCCGACTTAAGGACAAGAAAACTGACTCTTCTTACTGACTATGCTTTGAACCATTCCAGTGACACTAGCTATAGATTCCGATGCTTCATTTCAGGTTTACTGTGTCATTCTGACCTTCATATTGACGATGAAACACAGAAATAGCATCGGAATTAAATACAAAAGGCACAATGAGGAATTAAGAACAAGAAGACTGACTCTTCTTACTGACTAAGTTTTGAACCATTCCTGTGACACTAGTTATAGATTCCGATGCTTCACTTCAGGTTTATTGTATCCCTTGGACCTTCTTATTGACGATGAAACACAGAAATTGCATCGGAATTAAGTAGAAAAGGCCCAATGTCGACTTAAGTACAAGAAGACTGACTCTTCTTATTGTCTATGTTTTGAACCATTCCTGTGACACTAGTTATAGATTCCGATGCTTCACTCCAGGTTTACTGTATCCCTTGGACCTTCTTATTGACGATGAAACACAGAATTTGCATCGGAATTAAATAGAAAAGGCACAATGCCGACTTAAGTAAAAGAAGACTGACTTTTCTAACTGACTATGTTTCGAACCAATCCTGTGACACTAGTTATAGATTACGATGCTTCACGTCAGGTTTACTGTATACCTTGGACCTTCTTATTGACGATGAAACACAGAAATTGCATCGGAATTAAATTCAAAGGGCAAAATGCCGACTTAAGTACAAGAAGATTGACTCTTCCTACTGTCTATGTTTTGAACCATTTCTGTGACACTAGTTTTGGATTCCGATGTTTCACTTCAGGTTTGCTGTATCCCTCTGATCTTCTTATTGACGATGAAAGACAGAAATTGCATCGGAATTAAATACAAAAGGCACAATGCCGACTTAAGGACAAGAAGACTGACTCTTCTTACTGACTATGATTTGAAATATTCCTGTGACACTAGTTATAGATTCCGATGCTTCACTCCAGGTTTACTGTATCCCTTGGACCTTCTTATTGACGATGAAACACAGAAATTGCATCGGAATTAAATACAAAAGGCACAATGCCGACTAAAGTGCAAGAAGACTGACTCTTCTTACAGTCTATGTTTTGAACCATTCCTGTGACACTAGTTATAGATTCCGATGCTTCACTTCAGGTTTACTGTATACCTCGGACCTTCTTATTGACGATAAATCACAGAAATTGCATCAGAATTAAATACGAAAGACACTACGCCGACTGAAGTACAAGAAGACTGACTGTTCCAACTGTCTATGTTTTGAACCACTCCTGTGATAATAGTTATAGATTCCGATGCTTCACTTCTGGTTTACAGTATCCCTCTGACCGTCTTATTGACGATGAAACACAGAAATTGCATCGGAATCAAATAGAAAGGGCACAATGCCGACTTAAGTTCTAGAAGCCTGACTCTTCCTACTGTCTATGTTTTGATCCATTCCTGTGACACTAGTTACAGATTCCGATGCTTCACTTAAGGTTTACAGTATCCCTCTGACCGTCTTATTGACGATGAAACACAGAAATTGCATCGGAATTAAGTAGAAAAGGCACAATGTCGACTTAAGTAAAACAAGACTGCTCTTCTTATTGTCTATGTTTTGAATCATTCCTGTGACACTAGTTATAGATACCGATGCTTCACTCCAGGTTTACTGTATCCCTTGGACCTTGTTATTGACGATGAAACACAGAAATTTCATCGGAATTAAATACAAAAGGCACAATGAGACTAAAGTACAAGAAGACTGACTCTTGTTACAGTCTATGTTTTGAACCATTCTTGTGACACTAGTTATAGATACCGGTGCTTCACTCCAGGTTTACTGTATCTCTTTGACCTTCTTATTGACGATGAAACACAGAAATTGCAACAGATTTAAATAGAAAAGGCACAATGCTGACTTAAGTACAAGAAGACTGACGCTTCTTACTGACTATGTTTTGAACCATTCCTGTGACACTAGTTATAGATTCCGATGCTTCACTTCAGGTTTACTGTATCCCTTGGGCCTTCTTATTGACGATGAAACACAGATATTGCATCGGAATTAAATAGAAAAGGCACAATGCCGAAATAAGTACAAGAAGACTGACACTTCTTACTGACTATGTTTTGAATCATTCCTGTGACACTAGTTATAGATTCCGATGCTTCACTCCAGGTTTACTGTATCCCTTGGACCTTCTTATTGACGATGAAACACAGAAATTGCATCGGAATTAAATAGGAAAGGCACAATGAGGACTTAAGTACAAGAAGACTGACTCTTCTTACTGACTATGTTTTGAACCATTCCTGTGACACTAGTTATAGATGCCGATGCTTCACTTCAGGTTTATTGTATCCCTCGGACCTTCTTATTGACGATGAAACACAGAAATTGCATCGGAATTAAGTAGAAAAGGCACAATGTCGACTTAAGTACAAGAAGACTGCTCTTCTTATTGTCTATGTTTTGAATCATTCCTGTGACACTAGTTATAGATTCCGATGCTTCACTCCAGGTTTACTGTATCCCTTGGACCATGTTATTGACGATGAAACACAGAAATTGCATCGGAATTAAATACAAAAGGCACAATGCCGACATAAGGCAAAGAGGACTGACTCTTCTTACTGACTATGTTTTGAACCATTCCTGTGACACTAGTTATAGATTCCGATGCTGCACTTCAGGATTACTGTATATCTCGGACGTTCTTATTGACGATGAAACACAGAAATTGCATCGGAATTAAATACAAAAGGCACAATGCCGATTAAAGTACAAGAAGACTGACTCTTCTAACAGTCTATGTTTTGGGCCATTCGTGTGACACTAGTTATAGATTCCGGTGCTTCACTCCAGGTTTACTGTTTCCCTTGGACCTTCTTATTGACGATGAAACACAGGAATTGAATCATAATTAAATAGAAAAGGCACAATGCTGATTTATGTACAAGAAGACTGACGCTTCTTATTTACTATGCTTTGAACCATTTCTGTGACACTAGTTAAAGATTCCGATGCTTCACTTGAGGTTTACTGTATCCCTTGGACCTTCTTATTGACGATGAAACACAGAAATTGCATCGGAATTAAATACAAAAGGCACAATGCCGACTTAAGTACAAGATGACTGACTCTTCTTACTGTCTATGTTTTGAACCATTCCTGCGACACTAGTTATAGATTCCGATGCTTCACTCCAGGTTTACTGTATCCCTTGGACCATCTTGTTGACTATGAAACACAGTAATCGCATCGGAATTAAATACAAAAGGCACAATGCCGACTTAAGGACAAGAAAACTGACTCTTCTTACTGACTATGCTTTGAACCATTCCAGTGACACTAGCTATAGATTCCGATGCTTCATTTCAGGTTTACTGTGTCATTCTGACCTTCATATTGACGATGAAACACAGAAATAGCATCGGAATTAAATACAAAAGGCACAATGCCGACTTAAGTACAAGAAGACTGACTCTTCTTACTGTCTATGTTTTGAACCATTCCATTGACACTAGTTATAGATTCCGATGCTTCACTCCAGGTTTACTGTATCCCTTGGACCTTCTTATTGACGGTGAAACACAGAAATTGCATCGGAATTAAATAGGAAAGGCACAATGAGGACTTAAGTACAAGAAGACTGACTAATCTTACTGACTATGATTTGAACCATTCCTGTGACACTAGTTATAGATTCCGATGCTTCCCTTCAGGTTTATTGTATCCCTTTGACCTTCTTATTGACGATGAAACACAGAAATTGCATCGGAATTAAGTAGAAAAGGCACAATGTCGACTTAAGTACAAAAGACTGACTCTGCTTATTGTCTATGTTTTGAACCATTCCTGTGACACTAGTTATGGATTCCGATGCTTCACTCCAGGTTTACTGTATCCCTTGGGCCTTCTTATTGACGATGAAACACAGAAATTGCATCGGAATTAAATACAAAAGGCACAATGCCGACTTAAGGACCAGAATACTGACTCTTCTTACTGTCTATGTTTTGAACCATTCCTGTGACACTAGTTATAGATTGCGATGCTTCACTTCAGGATTACTGTTTCTTTTAGACCATCTTATTGACGATGAAACACAGAAATTGCATCGGAATTAAATACAAACGGCACAATGCCGACTAAAGTACAAGAAGTCTGACTCTTCTTACTGTCTATGTTTTGAACCATCCCTGTGACACTAGTTATAGATTCTGATGCTTCACTCCAGGTTTACTGTATCCCTTGGTCCTTCTTATTGACGATGAAACACAGAAATTGCATCGGAATTTAATACAAAAGCCACAATGCCGACTTAAGTACAAGAATTCTGACTCTTCTTACTGACTAAGTTTTGAACCGTTCCTGTGACACTAGTAATAAATTCCGATGCTTCACTTCAGGTTTACTGTATCCCTTGGACCTTCTTATTGACGATGAAACACAGAAATTGCATCGGAATTAAATACAAACGGCACAATGCAGACTAAAGTACAAGAAGTCTGACTCTTCTTACTGTCTATGTTTTGAACCATCCCTGTGACACTAGTTATAGATTCTGATGCTTCACTCCAGGTTTACTGTATCCCTTGGTCCTTCTTATTGACGATAAAACACAGAAATTGCATCGGAATTTAATACAAAAGCCACAATGCCGACTTAAGTACAAGAATTCTGACTCTTCTTACTGACTAAGTTTTGAACCGTTCCTGTGACACTAGTTATAAATTCCGATGCTTCACTTCAGGTTTACTGTATCCCTTGGACCTTCTTATTGACGATGAAACACAGATACTGCTTCGGAATTAAATAGAAAAGGCACAATGCCGACTTAAGTACAAGAAGACTGACTCTTCTTACAGTCTATGTATTGAACCATTCCTGTGACACTAGTTACAGATTCCGATGCTTCACTTCAGGTTTACTGTATCCCTCTGACCGTCTTATTGACGATGAAACACAGAAATTGCATCGGAATCAAATAGAAAGGGCACAATGCCGACTTAAGTTCTAGAAGCCTGACTCTTCCCACTGTCTATGTTTTTAACCATTCCTGTGACACTAGTTATAGATTCCGATGCTTCACTTCAGGTTTACTATATCCCTTGGACCTTCTTATTGACGATGAAACACTGAAATTGCATTGTAATTCAGTACAAAAGGCACAATGCCGACTTAATACAAGAAGACTGACTCTTCTTACTGACTATGCTTTGAACCATTCCTGCGGCACTAGTTATAGATTCCGATGCTTAACTTCAGGATTACTGTATCCCTCTGACCTTCTTATTGACGATGAAACATAGAAATTGCATAGGAATTAAATACAAACGGCACAATGCCGACTAAAGTACAAGAACTCTGACTCTTCTTACTGTCTATGTTTTGAACCATCCCTGTGACACTAGTTATAGATTCCGATGCTTCACTTCAGGTTTACTGTATCCCTCTGTTCTTATTGCCGATGAAACACAGAAATTGCATCGGAATTAAATACAAAAGGCACAATGCCGACTTAAGAACCAGAAGACTGACTCTTCTTACTGTCTATGTTTCGATCCATTCCTGTGACACTAGTTACAGATTCCGATGCTTCACTTCAGGTTTACAGTATCCCTCTGACCGTCTTATTGACGATGAAACACAGAAATTGCATCGGAATTAAATACAAAAAGCACCATGCCGACTTAAGTACAAGAATACTGACTCATCTTACTGCCTATGTTTGAACCGTCCCTGTGACACTAGTTATAGATTCCGATGCTTCACTCCAGGTTTACTGTATCCCTTGGTCTTTCTTATTGACGATGAAACACAGAAATTGCATCGGAATTAAATCCAAAATCTAAATTCCGACTTAAGTACAAGAAGAATGACTCTTCTTACTGACTATGTTTTGAACCATTCCTGTGACACTAGTTATGGATTCCGATGCTTCACTTCAGGTTTACTGTATCCCTCTGACCTTCGTATTGACGATGAAATACAGAAATTGCATCGCAATTAAATACAAAATACACAATGCCGAATTATGTACAAGAAGACTGTTTCTTCTTACTGTCTATTTTAGAACCAATCCTGTGACACTAGTTATAGTTTCCGATTCTTCACTCCAGGTTTGCTGTATCCCTTGGACCTTCTTGTTGACTATGAAACACAGAAATTGCATCGGAATTAAATACAAAAGGCACAATGCCGACTTAAGTGAAAGAAGTCTGACTCTTATTACTGTATATGATTTAAACCATTCCTGTGACACTAGTTATAGATTCCAATGCTTCTCTCCAGGTTTCCTGTATCCCTTGGACATTCTTATTGACGATGAGACACAGAACTTGCATCCGAATTAAATAGAAAATGCACAATGATGACTTAAGTACAAGAAGACTGACTATTCTTACTGACTATGCTTTGAACCAATCCTGTAACACTTGTTATAGATTCCGATGCTTCACTTTAGGATTACTGTACCCCTCTGACCTTCTTACTGACGATGAAACACAGATATTGCATCGTAATTAAATACAAAAGGCACAATGCCGACTTAAGTACAAGAAGACTGACTCTTATTACTGTCTATGTTTTGAACTATACATGTGACACTAGTTATAGATTCCGATGCTACACACCAGGTTTACTGTATCCCTTGGTCTTTCTTATTGACGATGAAACACAGAAATTGCATCGGACTTAAATCCAAAATCTAAATTCCGACTTAAGTACAAGAAGACTGACTCTTCTTACTGACTAAGTTTTGATCCATTCCTGTGACACTAGTTATAAATTCCGATGCTTCACTTCAGGTTTGCTGTATCCCTTGGATCTTCTTATTGATGATGAAACACAGAAATGGCATCGGAATTAAATACAAAAGGCACAATGCAGAATTAAGTACAAGAAGACTGACTCTTCTTACTGTCTATGTTATGATCCATTCCTGTGACACTAGTTATTGATTCCGATGCTTCATTCCAGGTTTACTGTATCCCTTGGACCTTCTTATTGACGATGAAACACAGAAATTGAATCGGAATTAAATGCAAAAGGCACAATGCCGACTAAAGTACAAGAAGACTGACTCTTCTAACAGTCTATGTTTTGAACCATTCCTGTGACACTAGTTATAGATTCCGTTGCTTCACTCCAGGTTTACTGTTTCCCTTGGACCATCTTATTGACGATGAAACACAGGAATTGCTTCATAATTAAATAGAAAAGGAACAATTCCGACTTAAGTATAGGAAAACTGACGCTTCTTACTGAATATGTTTTGAACCATTCCTGTGACACTAGTTAAAGATTCCGATGCTTCACTTGAGGTTTACTGTATCCCTTGGACCTTCTTATTGACGATGAAACACAGAAATTGCATCGGAATTATATACAAAAGGCACAATGCCGACCTAAGTACAAGAAGACTGACTCTTCTTACTTTCTATGTTTTGAACCATTCCTGTGACACTAGTTATACATTCCGATTCTTCACTCCAGGTTTACTGTATCCCTTGGACCTTCTTGTTGACTATGAAACACAGAAATTGCATCGGAATTAAATACAAAAGGCACTATGCCGACTTAAGAACAAGAAGACTGACTCTTCTTATTGACTATGTTTTGAACCATTCCAGTGACACTAGCTATAGATTCCGATGCTACAGTTCAGGTTTACTGTATCCCTCTGACCTTCTTATTGACGATGAAACACAGAACTTGCATCCGAATTAAACAGAAAATGCACAATGATGACTTAAGTACAAGAAGACTGACTATTCTTACTGACTATGCTTTGAACCAATCCTGTAACACTTGTTATAGATTCCGATGCTTCACTTTAGGATTACTGTACCCCTCTGACCTTCTTACTGACGATGAAACACAGATATTGCATCGTAATTAAATACAAAAGGCACAATGCCGACTTAAGTACAAGAAGACTGACTCTTATTACTGTCTATGTTTTGAACTATACATGTGACACTAGTTATAGATTCCGATGCTACACACCAGGTTTACTGTATCCCTTGGTCTTTCTTATTGACGATGAAACACAGAAATTGCATCGGACTTAAATCCAAAATCTAAATTCCGACTTAAGTACAAGAAGACTGACTCTTCTTACTGACTAAGTTTTGATCCATTCCTGTGACACTAGTTATAAATTCCGATGCTTCACTTCAGGTTTGCTGTATCCCTTGGATCTTCTTATTGATGATGAAACACAGAAATGGCATCGGAATTAAATACAAAAGGCACAATGCAGAATTAAGTACAAGAAGACTGACTCTTCTTACTGTCTATGTTATGATCCATTCCTGTGACACTAGTTATTGATTCCGATGCTTCATTCCAGGTTTACTGTATCCCTTGGACCTTCTTATTGACGATGAAACACAGAAATTGAATCGGAATTAAATGCAAAAGGCACAATGCCGACTAAAGTACAAGAAGACTGACTCTTCTAACAGTCTATGTTTTGAACCATTCCTGTGACACTAGTTATAGATTCCGTTGCTTCACTCCAGGTTTACTGTTTCCCTTGGACCATCTTATTGACGATGAAACACAGGAATTGCTTCATAATTAAATAGAAAAGGAACAATTCCGACTTAAGTATAGGAAAACTGACGCTTCTTACTGAATATGTTTTGAACCATTCCTGTGACACTAGTTAAAGATTCCGATGCTTCACTTGAGGTTTACTGTATCCCTTGGACCTTCTTATTGACGATGAAACACAGAAATTGCATCGGAATTATATACAAAAGGCACAATGCCGACCTAAGTACAAGAAGACTGACTCTTCTTACTTTCTATGTTTTGAACCATTCCTGTGACACTAGTTATACATTCCGATTCTTCACTCCAGGTTTACTGTATCCCTTGGACCTTCTTGTTGACTATGAAACACAGAAATTGCATCGGAATTAAATACAAAAGGCACTATGCCGACTTAAGAACAAGAAGACTGACTCTTCTTATTGACTATGTTTTGAACCATTCCAGTGACACTAGCTATAGATTCCGATGCTACAGTTCAGGTTTACTGTATCCCTCTGACCTTCTTATTGACGATGAAACACAGAACTTGCATCCGAATTAAACAGAAAATGCACAATGATGACTTAAGTACAAGAAGACTGACTATTCTTACTGACTATGCTTTGAACCATTCCTGTGACGCTTGTTATAGATTCCGATGCTTCACTTTAGGATTACTGTACCCCTCTGACCTTCTTACTGACGATGAAACACAGATATTGCATCGGAATTAAATACAAAAGGCACAATGCCGACTTAAGTACAAGAAGACTGACTCTTATTACTGTCTATGTTTTGAACCATCCCTGTGACACTAGTTATAGATTCCGATGCTACCCACCAGGTTTACTGTATCCCTTGGTCTTTCTTATTTACGATGAAACACAGAAACTGCATCGGAATTAAATCCAAAATCTAAATTCCGACTGAAGTACAAGAAGACTGACTCTTCTTACTGACTATGTTTTGATCCATTCCTGTGACACTAGTTATAAATTCCTATGCTTCACTTCAGGTTTGCTGTATCCCTTGGATCTTCTTATTGACGATGAAACACAGAAATTGCATCGGAATTAAATACAAAAGGCACAATGCAGAATTAAGTACAAGAAGACTGACTCTTCTTACTGTCTATGTCATTATCCATTCCTGTGACACTAGTTATAGATTACGATGCTTCACGTCAGGTTTACTGTATACCTTGGACCTTCTTATTGACGATGAAACAGAGAAATTGCATCGGAATTAAATTCAAAAGGCAAAATGCCGACTTAAGTACAAGAAGATTGACTCTTCCTACTGTCTATGTTTTGAACCATTTCTGTGACAATAGTTTTGGATTCCGATGCTTCACTTCAGGTTTACTGTTTCCCTCAGATATTCTTATTGACGATGAAAGACAGAAATGGCATCGGAATTAAATACAAAAGGCACAATGCCGACTTAAGGACAAGAAGACTGACTCTTCTTACTGACTATGATTTGAAATATTCCTGTGACACTAGTTATAGATTCCGATGCTTCACTCCAGGTTTACTGTATCCCTTGGACCTTCTTATTGACGATGAAACACAGAAATTGCATCGGAATTAAATACAAAAGGCACAATGCCGACTAAAGTACAAGAAGATTGACTCTTCTTACAGTCTATGTTTTGAACCATTCCTGTGACACTAGTTATAGATTCCGATGCTTCACTTCAGGTTTACTGTATACCTCGGACCTTCTTATTGACGATAAAACACAGAAATTGCATCAGAATTAAATGCAAAGGACACAACGTCGACTTAAGTACAAGAAGCCTGACTCTTCCTACTGTCTATGTTTTGATCAATTCCTGTGACACTAGTTACAGATTCCGATGCTTCACTTCAGGTTTACAGTATCCCTCTGACCGTCTTATTGACGATGAAACACAGAAATTGCATCGGAATCAAATAGAAAGGGCACAATGCCGACTTAAGTACAAGAAGACTGACTCTTCTTACTGACTATATTTTGAACCTTTCCTGTGACACTAGTTATGGATTCCAATGCTTCACATCAGGTTTACTGTATCCCTCTGACCTTCGTATTGACGATGAAACACAGAAACTGCATCGGAATTAAATACAAAAGGCACAATGCCGAATTAAGTACAAGAAGACTGACTCTTCTTACTGTCTATTTTAGAACCAATCCTGTGACACTAGTTATAGACATCGATGCTTCACTCGACGTTTACTGTATCCCTTGGACCTTCTTATTGTCGATGGATCACAGAAATTGCATCATAATTAAATTCAAAAGGCACATTGCCGACATAAGTGAAAGAAGTCTGACTCTTCCTACTGTCTATGATTTGAACCATTCCTGAGACACTAGTTGTAGATTCCGATGCTTCTCTCCAGGTTTACTGTATCCCTTGGACCTTCTTATTGACGATGAAACACAGATATTGCATCGGAATTAAGTAGAAAAGGCACAATGTCGACTTAAGTACCAGAAGACTGACTCTTATTACTGTCTATGTTTTGAACCATCCCTGTGACACTAGTTATAGATTCCGATGCTACACACCAGGTTTACTGTATCCCTTGGACTTTCTTATTGACGATGAAACACAGAACTTGCATCCGAATTAAATAGAAAATGCACAATGATGACTTAAGTACAAGAAGACTGACTGTTCTTACTGACTATGCTTTGAACCATTCCTGTGACACTTGTTATAGATTCCGATGCTTCACTTTAGGATTACTGTACCCCTCTGACCTTCTTACTGACGATGAAAGACAGATATTGCATCGTAATTAAATACAAAAGGCACAATGCCGACTTAAGTACAAGAAGACTGACTCTTATTACTGTCTATGTTTTGAACCATCCCTGTGACACTAGTTATAGATTCCGATGCTTCACTTCAGGTTTACTGTATCCCTCTGTTCTTATTGCCGATGAAACACAGAAATTGCATCGGAATTAAATACAAAAGGCACAATGCCGACTTAAGGACCAGAAGACTGACTCTTCTTACTGTCTATGTTTCGATCCATTCCTGTGACACTAGATACAGATTCCGATGCTTCACTTCAGGTTTACAGTATCCCTCTGACCGTCTTATTGACGATGAAACACAGAAATTGCATCGGAATTAAATACAAAAGGCACAATGCCGACTTAAGTGAAAGAGGTCTGACTCTTATTACTGTATATGATTTAAACCATTCCTGTGACACTAGTTATAGATTCCAATGCTTCTCTCCAGGTTTACTGTATCCCTTGGACCTTCTTATTGACGATGAGACACAGAACTTGCATCCGAATTAAATAGAAAATGCACAATGATGACTTAAGTACAAGAAGACTGACTATTCTTACTGACTATGCTTTGAACCATTCCTGTAACACTTGTTATAGATTCCGATGCTTCTCTTTAGGATTACTGTACCCCTCTGACCTTCTTACTGACGATGAAACACAGATATTGCATCGGAATTAAATACAAAAGGCACAATGCCGACTTAAGTACAAGAAGACTGACTCTTATTACTGTCTATGATTTGAACCATACCTGTGACACTAGTTATAGATTCCGATGCTACACACCAGGTTTACTGTATCCCTTGGTCTTTCTTATTGACGATGAAACACAGAAATTGCATCGGAATTAAATCCAAAATCTAAATTCCGACTTAAGTACAAGAAGACTGACTCTTCTTACTGACTATGTTTTGATCCATTCCTGTGACACTAGTTATAAATTCCGATGCTTCACTTCAGGTTTGCTGTATCCCTTGGATCTTCTTATTGATGATGAAACACAGAAATGGCATCGGAATTAAATACAAAAGGCACAATGCAGAATTAAGTACAAGAAGACTGACTCTTCTTACTGTCTATGTTATGATCCATTCCTGACACACTAGTTATTGATTCCGATGCTTCATTCCAGGTTTACTGTATCCCTTGGACCTTCTTATTGACGATGAAACACAGAAATTGCATCGGAATTAAATGCAAAAGGCACAATGCCGACTAAAGTACAAGAAGACTGACTCTTCTAACAGTCTATGTTTTGAACCATTCCTGTGACACTAGTTATAGATTCCGTTGCTTCACTCCAGGTTTACTGTTTCCCTTGGACCTTCTTATTGACGATTAAACACAGGAATTGCTTCATAATTAAATAGAAAAGGCACAATTCCGACTTAAGTATAGGAAAACTGACGCTTCTTACTGAATATGTTTTGAACCATTCCTGTGACACTAGTTAAAGATTCCGATGCTTCACTTGAGGTTTACTGTATCCCTTGGACCTTCTTATTGACGATTAAACACAGAAATTGCATCGGAATTATATACAAAAGGCACAATGCCGACCTAAGTACAAGAAGACTGACTCTTCTTACTTTCTATGTTATGAACCATTCCTGTGACACTAGATATAGATTCCGATTCTTCACTCCAGGTTTACTGTATCCCTTGGACCTTCTTGTTGACTATGAAACACAGAAATTGCATCGGAATTAAATACAAAAGGCACAATGGCGACTTAAGAACAAGAAGACTGACTCTTCTTATTGACTATGTTTTGAACCATTCCAGTGACACTAGCTATAGATTCCGATGCTACAGTTCAGGTTTACTGTATCCCTCTGACCTTCTTATTGACGATGAAACACAGAAATTGCATCGGAATTAAATAGGAAAGGCACAATGAGGAATTAAGAACAAGAAGACTGACTCTTCTTACTGACTAAGTTTTGAACCATTCCTGTGACACTAGTTATAGATTCCGATGCTTCACTTCAGGTTTATTGTATCCCTTGGACCTTCTTATTGACGATGAAACACAGATATTGCATCGGAATTAAGTAGAAAAGGCACAATGTCGACTTAAGTACAAGAAGACTGACTCTTATTACTGTCTATGTTTTGAACCATCCCTGTGACACTAGTTATAGATTCCGATGCTACACACCAGGTTTACTGTATCCCTTGGACCTTCTTATTGACGATGAAGCACAGAACTTGCATCCGAATTAAATAGAAAATGCACAATGATGACTTAAGTACAAGAAGACTGACTATTCTTACTGACTATGCTTTGAACCATTCCTGTGACACTTGTTATAGATTCCGATGCTTCACTTTAGGATTACTGTACCCCTCTGACCTTCTTACTGACGATGAAACACAGATATTGCATCGGAATTAAATACAAAAGGCACAATGCCGACTTAAGTACAAGAAGACTGACTCTTATTACTGTCTATGTTTTGAACCATCCCTGTGACACTAGTTATAGATTCCGATGCTACCCACCAGGTTTACTGTATCCCTTGGTCTTTCTTATTGACGATGAAACACAGAAATTGCATCGGAATTAAATCCAAAATCTAAATTCCGACTGAAGTACAAGAAGACTGACTCTTCTTACTGACTATGTTTTGATCCATTCCTGTGACACTAGTTATAAATTCCGATGCTTCACTTCAGGTTTGCTGTATCCCTTGGATCTTCTTATTGACGATGAAACACAGAAATTGCATCGGAATTAAATACAAAAGGCACAATGCAGAATTAAGTACAAGAAGACTGACTCTTCTTACTGTCTATGTCATTATCCATTCCTTTGACACTAGTTATAGATTACGATGCTTCACGTCAGGTTTACTGTATACCTTGGACCTTCTTATTGACGATGAAACAGAGAAATTGCATCGGAATTAAATTCAAAAGGCAAAATGCCGACTTAAGTACAAGAAGATTGACTCTTCCTACTGTCTATGTTTTGAACCATTTCTGTGACACTAGTTTTGGATTCCGATGCTTCACTTCAGGTTTACTGTATCTATCTGATCCTCTTATTGACAATGAAAGACAGAAATTGCATCGGAATTAAATACAAAAGGCACAATGCCGACTTAAGGACAAGACGGCTGACTCTTCTTACTGACTATGATTTGAAATATTCCTGTGACACTAGTTGTAGATTCCGATGCTTCACTCCAGGTTTACTGTATCCCTTGGACCTTCTTATTGACGATGAAACACAGAAATTGCATCGGAATTAAATACAAAAGGCACAATGCCGACTAAAGTACAAGAAGATTGACTCTTCTTACAGTCTATGTTTTGAACCATTCCTGTGACACTAATTATAGATTCCGATGCTTCACTTCAGGTTTACTGTATACCTCGGACCTTCTTATTGACGATAAAACACAGAAATTGCATCAGAATTAAATACAAAGGACACAACGTCGACTTAAGTACAAGAAGCCTGACTCTTCCTACTGTCTATGTTTTGATCCATTCCTGTGACACTAGTTACAGATTCCGATGCTTCACTTCAGGTTTACAGTATCCCTCTGACCGTCTTATTGACGATGAAACACAGAAATTGCATCGGAATCAAATAGAAAGGGCACAATGCCGACTTAAGTACAAGAAGACTGACTCTTCTTACTGACTATATTTTGAACCATTCCTGTGACACTAGTTATGGATTCCAATGCTTCACTTCAGGTTTACTGTATCCCTCTGACCTTCGTATTGACGATGAAACACAGAAACTGCATCGGAATTAAATACAAAAGGCACAATGCCGAATTAAGTACAAGAAGACTGACTCTTCTTACTGTCTATTTTAGAACCAATCCTGTGACACTAGTTATAGACATCGATGCTTCACTCGACGTTTACTGTATCCCTTGGACCTTCTTATTGTCGATGGAACACAGAAATTGCATCGGAATTAAATTCAAAAGGCACAATGCCGACTTAAGTGAAAGAAGTCTGACTCTTCCTACTGTCTATGATTTGAACCATTCCTGAGACACTAGTTGCAGATTCCGATGCTTCTCTCCAGGTTTACTGTATCCCTTGGACCTTCTTATTGACGATGAAACACAGATATTGCATCGGAATTAAGTAGAAAAGGCACAATGTCGACTTAAGTACAAGAAGACTGACTCTTCCTACTGTCTATGTTTTGAACCATCCCTGTGACACTAGTTATAGATTCCGATGCTACACACCAGGTTTACTGTATCCCTTGGACTTTCTTATTGACGATGAAACACAGAACTTGCATCCGAATTAAATAGAAAATGCACAATGATGACTTAAGTACAAGAAGACTGACTATTCTTACTGACTATGCTTTGAACCATTCCTGTGACACTTGTTATAGATTCCGATGCTTCACTTTAGGATTACTGTACCCCTCTGACCTTCTTACTGACGATGAAAGACAGATATTGCATCGGAATTAAATACAAAAGGCACAATGCCGACTTAAGTACAAGAAGACTGACTCTTATTACTGTCTATGTTTTGAACCATCCCTGTGACACTAGTTATAGATTCCGATGCTACCCACCAGGTTTATTGTATTCCTTGGTCTTTCTTATTGACGATGAAACACAGAAATTGCATCGGAATTAAATCCAAAATCTAAATTCCGACTTAAGTAAAAGAAGACTGACTCTTCTTACTGACTATGTTTTGAACCAATCCTGTGACACTAGTTATAGATTACGATGCTTCACGTCAGGTTTACTGTATACCTTGGACCTTCTTATTGACGATGAAGCACAGAAATTGCATCGGAATTAAATTCAAAAGGCAAAATTCCGACTTAAGTACAAGAAGATTGACTCTTCCTACTGTCTATGTTTTGAACCATTTCTGTGACACTAGTTTTGGATTCCGATGCTTCACTTCAGGTTTACTGTATCCCTCTGATCTTCTTATTGACGATGAAAGACAGAAATTGCATCGGAATTAAATACAAAAGGCACAATGCCGACTTAAGGACAAGAAGACTGACTCTTCTTACTGACAATGATTTGAAATATTCCTGTGACACTAGTTATAGAATCCGATGCTTCACTCCAGGTTTACTGTATCCCTCTGACCTTCTTATTGACGATGAAACACAGAAATTGCATCGGAATTAAATACAAAAGGCACAATGCCGAATTAAGTACAAGAAGACTGACTCTTGTTACTGTCTATTTTAGAACCAATCCTGTGACACTAGTTATAGACATCTATGCTTCACTCGACGTTTACTGTATCCCTTGGACCTTCTTATTGACGATAAAACACAGAAATTGCATCACAATTAAATACAAAGGACACAACGTCGACTTAAGTACAAGAAGACTGACTGTTCCAACTGTCTATGTTTTGAACCACTCCTGTGACAATAGTTATAGATTCCGATACTTCACTTCAGGTTAACAGTATCCCTCTGACCGTCTTATTGACGATGAAACACAGAAATTGCATCGGAATCAAATAGAAAGGGCACAATGCCGACTTAAGTACAAGAAGACTGACTCTTCTTACTGACTATGTTTTGAACCATTCCAGTGACACTAGTTATGGATTCCAATTCTTCACTTCAGGTTTACTGTATCCCTCTGACCTTCGTATTGACGATGAAACACAGAAATTGCATCGGAATTAAATACAAAAGGCACAATGCCGAATTAAGTACGAGAAGACTGACTCTTCTTACTGTCTATTTTAGAACCAATCCTGTGACACTAGTTATAGACATCGATGCTTCACTCGACATTTACTGTATCCCTTGGACCTTCTTATTGTCGATGGAACACAGAAATTGCATCGGAATTAAATTCAAAAGGCACAATGCCGACTTAAGTGAAAGAAGTCTGACTCTTCCTACTGTCTATGATTTGAACCATTCCTGAGACACTAGTTGTAGATTCCGATGCTTCTCTCCAGGTTTACTGTATCCCTTGGACCTTCTTATTGACGATGAAACACAGAAATTGCATCCGAATTAAATAGAAAATGCACAATGATGACTTAAGTACAAGATGACTGACTATTCTTTCTGACTATGCTTTGAACCATTCCTGTGACACTAGTTATAGATTCCGATGCCTCACTTAAGGATTACTGTATCCCTCTGACCTTCTTAGTGACGATGAAACACAGATATTGCATTGGAATTAAATACAAAAGGCACAATGCCGACATAAGTACAAGAAGACTGACTCTTATTACTGTCTATGTTTTGAACCATCCCTGTGACACTAGTTATAGATTCCGATGCTACACTCCAGGTTTACTGTATCCCTTGGTCCTTCTTATTGACGATGAAACACTGAAATTGCATCGGAATTAAATACAAAAGGCAAAATTCCGACTTAAGTACAAGAAGACTGACTCTTCTTACTGACTATGTTTGATCCATTCCTGTGACGCTAGTTATAAATTCCGATGCTCCACTTCAGGTTTACTGTACCCTCTGACCTTCCTATTGCCGATGAAACACAGAAATTGCATCGGAATTAAATACAAAAGCACAATGCCGACTTAAGGACAAGAAGACTGACTCTTCTTACTGACTATGTTTTGAACTATTTCTGTGACACTAGTAATAGCTTCCGATGCTTCACTTCAGGATTACTGTATCCCTCTGACCTTCTTACTGACGATGAAACACAGAAATAGCATCGGAATTAAATACAAAAGCCACGATGCCGACTTAAGTACAAGAAGACTGACTCTTCTTACTGTCTATGTTTTGAACCATTCCTGTGACACTAGTTATAGATTCCGATGCTTCACTTCAGGTTTACTATATCCCTCTGACCTTCTTATTGCCGGTGAAACACAGAAATTGCATTGGATTTAAATACGAAAGGCACAATGCCAACTTAAGTACAAGAAGACTGACTCTTCTTACTGACTATCTTTTGAACCATTCCTGTGACACTAGTTATAGATTACGATGCTTCACTCCAGGTTTACTGTATCCCTTGGACCCTCTTATTGACGATGAAACACAGAAATTGCATCGGAATTAAATACAAAAGGCACAAAGCCGACTAAAGTACAAGAAGACTGACTCTTGTTACAGTCTATGTTTTGAACCATTCCTGTGACACTAGTTATAGATACCGGTGATTCACTCCAGGTTTACTATATCTCTTGGACCTTCTTATTGACAATGAAACTCAGAAATTGCATCAGAATTAAATAGAAAAGGCACAATGCTGACTTAAGTACAAGAAGACTGACACTTCTTACTGTCTATGTTTTGAACCTTTCCTGTGACACTAGTTATTAATTCCGATGCTCCACTTCAGCTTTACTGTAGCCTCTGACCTTCCTATTGCCGATGAAACACAGAAATTGCATCGGAATTAAATACAAAAGGCACAATGCCGACATAAGTCAAAGAAGACTGACTCTTCTTACTGACTATGTTTTGAACCATTCCTGTGACACTAGTTATAGACTCCGATGCTTCACTTCAGGATTACTGTATACCTCGGACCTTCTTATTGACGATGAAACACAGAAATTGCATCGGAATTAAATAGAAAAGGCACAACGCCGACTTAAGTACCAGAAGACTGGCTGTTCCAACTGTCTATGTTTTGAACCATTCCTGTGACAGTAGTTATAGATTCCGATGCTTCACTACGGGTTTACTGTATCCCTATGACCGTTTTATTGACGATGAAACATAGAAATTGCATCGGCATCAAATACAAAAGGCACAATGCCGACTTAAGTACTAGAAGCCTGACTCTTCCTACTGTCTATGTTTTGAACCATTCCTGTGACACTAGTTATAGATTCCGATGCTTGACTTCAGATTTACTGTATCCATTGGACCATCTTATTGACGATGAAACACAGAAATTGCATCGGAATGAAATACAAATGGCACAATGCCGACTTAAGTACAAGAAGACTGACTCTTCTTACTGTCTATGCTTTGAACCATTCCTGTGACACTAGTTATAGATTCCGATGCTTCACACCAGGTTTACCGTATCCCTTGGACCTTCTTATTGACGATGAAACACAGAAATTGCATCGGAATGAAATACAAAAGGCACAATGCCGACTTAACTAAAAGAAGACTGACTCTTCTTACTGACTATGTTTTGATCTATTCCTGTGACACTAGTTATAAATTCCGATGCTTCACTTCAGGTTTACTGAATCCCTTGGATCTTCTTATTGACGATGAAACACAGAGATCGCATCGGAATTAAATACAAAAGGCACAATGCAGAATTAAGTACAAGAAGACTGACTCTTCTTACTGTCTATGTTTTGATCCAGTCCTGTGACACTAGTTATAGATACGGATTATTCACCCCAGGTTTACTGTATCCCTTGAACCTTCTTATTGACGATGAAACACAGAAATTGCATCGGAATTAAATACAAAGGGCACAATGCCGACTAAAGTACAAGAAGACTGACTCTTCTAACAGTCTATGTTTTGAACCATTCCTGTGACACTAGTTATAGATTCCGGTGCTTCACTCCAGGTTTACTGTTTCCCTTGGACCTTCTTATTGACGATGAAACACAGGAATTGCATCATAATTAAATACAAAACGCACAATGCTGATTTAAGTACAAGAAGACGGACGCTTCTTGTTGACTATGCTTTGAACCAATCCTGTGACACTAGTTAAAGATTCCGATGCTTCACTTGAGGTTTACTGTATCCCTTGGAACTTCTCATTGACGATGAAACACAGAAATTGCATCGGAATTAAATACAAAAGGCACAATGCCGACTTAAGTACAAGAAGACTGACTCTTCTTACTGTCTATGTTTTGAACCATTCCTGCGACACTAGTTATAGATTCCTTTGCTTCACTCCAGGTTTACTGTTCCTTTGGACCTTCTTGTTGACTATGAAACACAGAAATTGCATCGGAATTAAATACAAAAGGCACAATGCCGACTTAAGGACAAGAAAACTGACTCTTCTTACTGACTATGTTTTGAACCATTCCAGTGACACTAGCTATAGATTCCGATGCTTCACTTTCGGTTTACTGTGTCACTCTGACCTTCTTATTGACGATGAAACACAGAAATAGCATCGGAATTAAATACAAAAGGCACAATGCCGACTTAAGTACATGAAGACTGACTCTTCTTACTGTCTATGTTTTGATCCATTCCATTGACACTAGTTATAGATTCTGATGCTTCACTCCAGGTTTACTGTATCCCTTGGACCTTCTTATTGACGGTGAAACAAAGAAATTGCATCGTTATTAAATAGGAAAGGCACAATGAGTACTTAAGTACAAGAAGACTTACTCTTCTTACTGACTATGATTTGAACCACTCCTGTGACACTAGTTATAGATTCCGATGCTTCACTTCAGGTTTATTGTATCCCTTGGACCTTCTTATTGACGATGAAACACAGAAATTGCATCGGAATTAAGTAGAAAAGGCACAATGTCGACTTAAGTACAAGAAGACTGACTCTTCTTATTGTCTATGTTTAGAACCATTCCTGTGACACTAGTTATAGATTCCGATGCTTCACTCCAGGTTTACTGTATCCCTTGGACCTTCTTATTCACGATGAAACACAAAAATTGCATCGGAATTAAATAGAAAAGGCACAATGCCGACTTAAGTAAAAGAAGACTGACTCTTCTTACTGACTATGTTTTGAACCAATCCTGTGACACTAGTTATAGATTACGATGCTTCACGTCAGGTTTACTGTATACATTGGACCTTCTTATTGACAATGAAACACAGAAATTGCATCGGAATTAAATTCAAAAGGCAAAATGCCGACTTAAGTAAAAGAAGATTGACTCATCCTACTGTCTATGTTTTGAACCATTTCTGTGACACTAGTTTTGGATTCCGATGCTTCACTTCAGGTTTACTGTATCCCTCTGATCTTCTTATTGACGATGTAAGACAGAAATTGCATCGGAATTAAATACAAAAGGCACCATGCCGACTTAAGGACAAGAAGACTGACTCTTCTTACTGACTATGATTTGAAATATTCCTGTGACACTAGTTATAGATTCCGATGCTTCACTCCAGGTTTACTGTATCCCTTGGACCTTCTTATTGACGATGAAACACAGAAATTGCATCGGAATTAAATACAAAAGGCACAATGCCGAATTAAGTACAAGAAGACTGACTCCTCTTACTGTCTATTTTAGAACCAATCCTGTGACACTAGTTATAGACATCTATGCTTCACTCGACGTTTACTGTATCCCTTGGACCTTCTTATTGACGATAAAACACAGAAATTGCATCAGAATTAAATACAAAGGACACAACGTCGACTTAAGTACAAGAAGACTGACTGTTCCAACTGTCTATGTTTTGAACCACTCCTGTGACAATAGTTATAGATTCCGATACTACACTTCAGGTTTACAGTATCCCTCTGACCGTCTTATTGACGATGAAACACAGAAATTGCATCGGAATCAAATAGAAAGGGCACAATGCCGACTTAAGTTCTAGAAGCCTGACTCTTCCTACTGTCTATGCTTTGATCCATTCCTGTGACACTAGTTACAGACTCCGATGCTTCACTTCAGGTTTACAGTATCCCTCTGACCGTCTTATTGACGATGAAACACAGAAATTGCATCGGAATCAAATAGAAAGGGCACAATGCCGACTTAAGTACAAGAAGACTGACTCTTCTTACTGACTATGTTTTGAACCATTCCTGTGACACTAGTTATGGATTCCAATGCTTCACTTCAGGTTTACTGTATCCCTCTGACCTTCGTATAGACGATGAAACACAGAAATTGCATCGGAATTAAAAACAAAAGGCACAATGCCGAATTAAGTACAAGAAGATTGACTCTTCTTACTGTCTATTTTAGAACCAATCCTGTGACACTAGTTATAGACATCGATGCTTCACTCGACGTTTACTGTATCCCTTGGACCTTCTTATTGTCGATGGAACACAGAAATTGCATCGGAATTAAATTCAAAAGGCACAATGCCGACTTAAGTGAAAGAAGTCTGACTCTTCCTACTGTCTATGATTTGAACCATTCCTGAGACACTAGTTGTAGATTCCGATGCTTCTCTCCAGGTTTACTGTATCCCTTGGACCTTCTTATTGACGATGAAACACAGAAATTGCATCCGAATTAAATAGAAAATGCACAATGATGACTTAAGTACAAGAAGTCTGACTATTCTTACTGACTATGCTTTGAACCATTCCTGTGACACTAGTTATAGATTCCGATGCCTCACTTAAGGATTACTGTATCCCTCTGACCTTCTTACTGACGATGAAACACAGATATTGCATCGGAATTAAATACAAAAGGCACAATGCCGACATAAGTACAAGAAGACTGACTCTTATTACTGTCTATGTTTTGAACCATCCCTGTGACACTAGTTATAGATTCCGATGCTACACTCCAGGTTTACTGTATCCCTCTGACCTTCTTATTGCCGGTGAAACACAGAAATTGCATTGGATTTAAATACGAAAGGCACAATGCCAACTTAAGTACAAGAAGACTGACTCTTCTTACTGACTATCTTTTGAACCATTCCTGTGACACTAGTTATAGATTCCGATGCTTCACTCCAGGTTTACTGTATCCCTTGGACCTTCTTATTGACGATGAAACACAGAAATTGCATCGGAATAAAATACAAAAGGCACAATGCCGACTAAAGTACAAGAAGACTGACTCTTGTTAGAGTCTATGTTTTGAACCATTCTTGTGACACTAGTTATAGATACCGGTGCTTCACTCCAGGTTTACTATATCTCTTGGACCTTCTTATTGACGATGAAACACAGAAATTGCATCAGAATTAAATAGAAAAGGCACAATGCTGACTTAAGTACAAGAAGACTGACGCTTCTTACTGACTATTTTGAACCATTCCTGTGACACTAGTTATAGATTCCGATGCTTCACTACGGGTTTACTGTATCCCTATGACCGTTTTATTGACGATGAAACATAGAAATTGCATCGGAATCAAATAGAAAAGGCACAATGCCGACTTAAGTACTAGAAGCCTGACTCTTCCTACTGTCTATGTTTTGAACCATTCCTGTGACACTAGTTATAGATTCCGATGCTTGACTTCAGATTTACTGTATCCATTGGACCATCTTATTGACGATGAAACACAGAAATTGCATCGGAATTAAATACAAAAAGCACAATGACTACGTAAGTACAAGAATACTGACTCATCTTACTTTCTATGTTTTGAACCGTACCTGTGACACTAGTTACAGATTCCGATGGTTCACTCCACGTTTACTGTATCCCTTGGACGTTCTTATTGACGATGAAACACAGAAATTGCATCGGAATGAAATACAAAAGGCACAATGCCGACTTAAGTACAAGAAGACTGACTCTTTTTACTGTCTATGATTTGAACCATTCCTGTGACACTAGTTATGGATTGCGATGCTTCACACCAGGTTTACCGTATCCCTTGGACCTTCTTATTGACGATGAAACACAGAAATTGCATCCGAATTAAATAGAAAATGCACAATGATGACTTAAGTACAAGAAGACTGACTATTCTTACTGACTATGCTTTGAACCATTCCTGTGACACTAGTTATAGATTCCGATGC
Source organism: Schistocerca serialis cubense (assembly GCF_023864345.2). Lineage (NCBI taxonomy): Eukaryota > Metazoa > Arthropoda > Insecta > Orthoptera > Acrididae > Schistocerca > Schistocerca serialis. The sequence goes on from NW_026047592.1 coordinate 8,013,499, forward strand.
TTCACTTTAGGATTACTGTATCCCTCTGATATTCTTATTGACGATGAAACACAGATATTGTATCGGAATTAAATACAAAAGGCACAATGCCAACTTAAGTACAAGAAGACTGACTCTTCTTACTGACTATGTTTTGATCCATTCCTCTGACACTAGTTATAAATTCCAATGCTTCACTTCAGGTTTACTGTATCCCTTGGATCTTCTTATTGACGATGAAACACAGAGATTGCATCCGAATTAAATACAAAATGCACAATGCAGAATTTAGTACAAGAAGACTGACTCTTCTTACTGTCTATGTTTTGATCCAGTCCTGTGACACTAGTTATAGATTCGGATTCTTCACCCCAGGTTTACTGTATCCCTTGAACCTTCTTGTTGACGATGAAACACAGAAATTGCATCGGAATTAAATACAAAGGGCACAATGCCGACTAAAGTATAAGAAGACTGACTCTTCTAACAGTCTATGTTTTGAACCATTCCTGTGACACTAGTTATAGATTCCGGTGCTTCACTACAGGTTTACTGTTTCCCTTGGACCTTCTTATTCACGATGAAACACAAAAATTGCATCGGAATTAAATAGAAAAGGCACAATGCCGACCAAAGTAAAAGAAGACTGACTCTTCTTACTGACTATGTTTTGAACCAATCCTGTGACACTAGTTATAGATTACGATGCTTCACGTCAGGTTTACTGTATACATTGGACCTTCTTATTGACAATGAAACACAGAAATTGCATCGGAATTAAATTCAAAAGGCAAAATGCCGACTTAAGTAAAAGAAGATTGACTCATCCTACTGTCTATGTTTTGAACCATTTCTGTGACACTAGTTTTGGATTCCGATGCTTCACTTCAGGTTTACTGTATCCCTCTGATCTTCTTATTGACGATGTAAGACAGAAATTGCATCGGAATTAAATACAAAAGGCACCATGCCGACTTAAGGACAAGAAGACTGACTCTTCTTACTGACTATGATTTGAAATATTCCTGTGACACTAGTTATAGATTCCGATGCTTCACTCCAGGTTTACTGTATCCCTTGGACCTTCTTATTGACGATGAAACACAGAAATTGCATCGGAATTAAATACAAAAGGCACAATGCCGAATTAAGTACAAGAAGACTGACTCCTCTTACTGTCTATTTTAGAACCAATCCTGTGACACTAGTTATAGACATCTATGCTTCACTCGACGTTTACTGTATCCCTTGGACCTTCTTATTGACGATAAAACACAGAAATTGCATCAGAATTAAATACAAAGGACACAACGTCGACTTAAGTACAAGAAGACTGACTGTTCCAACTGTCTATGTTTTGAACCACTCCTGTGACAATAGTTATAGATTCCGATACTACACTTCAGGTTCACAGTATCCCTCTGACCGTCTTATTGACGATGAAACACAGAAATTGCATCGGAATCAAATAGAAAGGGCACAATGCCGACTTAAGTTCTAGAAGCCTGACTCTTCCTACTGTCTATGCTTTGATCCATTCCTGTGACACTAGTTACAGACTCCGATGCTTCACTTCAGGTTTACAGTATCCCTCTGACCGTCTTATTGACGATGAAACACAGAAATTGCATCGGAATCAAATAGAAAGGGCACAATGCCGACTTAAGTACAAGAAGACTGACTCTTCTTACTGACTATGTTTTGAACCATTCCTGTGACACTAGTTATGGATTCCAATGCTTCACTTCAGGTTTACTGTATCCCTCTGACCTTCGTATTGACGATGAAACACAGAAATTGCATCGGAATTAAAAACAAAAGGCACAATGCCGAATTAAGTACAAGAAGATTGACTCTTCTTACTGTCTATTTTAGAACCAATCCTGTGACACTAGTTATAGACATCGATGCTTCACTCGACGTTTACTGTATCCCTTGGACCTTCTTATTGTCGATGGAACACAGAAATTGCATCGGAATTAAATTCAAAAGGCACAATGCCGACTTAAGTGAAAGAAGTCTGACTCTTCCTACTGTCTATGATTTGAACCATTCCTGAGACACTAGTTGTAGATTCCGATGCTTCTCTCCAGGTTTACTGTATCCCTTGGACCTTCTTATTGACGATGAAACACAGAAATTGCATCCGAATTAAATAGAAAATGCACAATGATGACTTAAGTACAAGAAGTCTGACTATTCTTACTGACTATGCTTTGAACCATTCCTGTGACACTAGTTATAGATTCCGATGCCTCACTTAAGGATTACTGTATCCCTCTGACCTTCTTACTGACGATGAAACACAGATATTGCATCGGAATTAAATACAAAAGGCACAATGCCGACATAAGTACAAGAAGACTGACTCTTATTACTGTCTATGTTTTGAACCATCCCTGTGACACTAGTTATAGATTCCGATGCTACACTCCAGGTTTACTGTATCCCTCTGACCTTCTTATTGCCGGTGAAACACAGAAATTGCATTGGATTTAAATACGAAAGGCACAATGCCAACTTAAGTACAAGAAGACTGACTCTTCTTACTGACTATCTTTTGAACCATTCCTGTGACACTAGTTATAGATTCCGATGCTTCACTCCAGGTTTACTGTATCCCTTGGACCTTCTTATTGACGATGAAACACAGAAATTGCATCGGAATAAAATACAAAAGGCACAATGCCGACTAAAGTACAAGAAGACTGACTCTTGTTAGAGTCTATGTTTTGAACCATTCTTGTGACACTAGTTATAGATACCGGTGCTTCACTCCAGGTTTACTATATCTCTTGGACCTTCTTATTGACGATGAAACACAGAAATTGCATCAGAATTAAATAGAAAAGGCACAATGCTGACTTAAGTACAAGAAGACTGACGCTTCTTACTGACTATTTTGAACCATTCCTGTGACACTAGTTATAGATTCCGATGCTTCACTACGGGTTTACTGTATCCCTATGACCGTTTTATTGACGATGAAACATAGAAATTGCATCGGAATCAAATAGAAAAGGCACAATGCCGACTTAAGTACTAGAAGCCTGACTCTTCCTACTGTCTATGTTTTGAACCATTCCTGTGACACTAGTTATAGATTCCGATGCTTGACTTCAGATTTACTGTATCCATTGGACCATCTTATTGACGATGAAACACAGAAATTGCATCGGAATTAAATACAAAAAGCACAATGACTACGTAAGTACAAGAATACTGACTCATCTTACTTTCTATGTTTTGAACCGTACCTGTGACACTAGTTACAGATTCCGATGGTTCACTCCACGTTTACTGAATCCCTTGGACGTTCTTATTGACGATGAAACACAGAAATTGCATCGGAATGAAATACAAAAGGCACAATGCCGACTTAAGTACAAGAAGACTGACTCTTTTTACTGTCTATGATTTGAACCATTCCTGTGACACTAGTTATGGATTGCGATGCTTCACACCAGGTTTACCGTATCCCTTGGACCTTCTTATTGACGATGAAACACAGAAATTGCATCCGAATTAAATAGAAAATGCACAATGATGACTTAAGTACAAGAAGACTGACTATTCTTACTGACTATGCTTTGAACCATTCCTGTGACACTAGTTATAGATTCCGATGCTTCACTTTAGGATTACTGTATCCCTCTGATATTCTTATTGACGATGAAACACAGATATTGTATCGGAATTAAATACAAAAGGCACAATGCCAACTTAAGTACAAGAAGACTGACTCTTCTTACTGACTATGTTTTGATCCATTCCTCTGACACTAGTTATAAATTCCAATGCTTCACTTCAGGTTTACTGTATCCCTTGGATCTTCTTATTGACGATGAAACACAGAGATTGCATCCGAATTAAATACAAAATGCACAATGCAGAATTTAGTACAAGAAGACTGACTCTTCTTACTGTCTATGTTTTGATCCAGTCCTGTGACACTAGTTATAGATTCGGATTCTTCACCCCAGGTTTACTGTATCCCTTGAACCTTCTTGTTGACGATGAAACACAGAAATTGCATCGGAATTAAATACAAAGGGCACAATGCCGACTAAAGTATAAGAAGACTGACTCTTCTAACAGTCTATGTTTTGAACCATTCCTGTGACACTAGTTATAGATTCCGGTGCTTCACTACAGGTTTACTGTTTCCCTTGGACCTTCTTATTCACGATGAAACACAAAAATTGCATCGGAATTAAATAGAAAAGGCACAATGCCGACCAAAGTAAAAGAAGACTGACTCTTCTTACTGACTATGTTTTGAACCAATCCTGTGACACTAGTTATAGATTACGATGCTTCACGTCAGGTTTACTGTATACATTGGACCTTCTTATTGACAATGAAACACAGAAATTGCATCGGAATTAAATTCAAAAGGCAAAATGCCGACTTAAGTAAAAGAAGATTGACTCATCCTACTGTCTATGTTTTGAACCATTTCTGTGACACTAGTTTTGGATTCCGATGCTTCACTTCAGGTTTACTGTATCCCTCTGATCTTCTTATTGACGATGTAAGACAGAAATTGCATCGGAATTAAATACAAAAGGCACCATGCCGACTTAAGGACAAGAAGACTGACTCTTCTTACTGACTATGATTTGAAATATTCCTGTGACACTAGTTATAGATTCCGATGCTTCACTCCAGGTTTACTGTATCCCTTGGACCTTCTTATTGACGATGAAACACAGAAATTGCATCGGAATTAAATACAAAAGGCACAATGCCGACTTAAGTACAAGAAGACTGACTCTTCTTACTGTCTATGTTTTGAACCATTCCTGCGACACTAGTTATAGATTCATTTGCTTCACTCCAGGTTTACTGTTCCTTTGGACCTTCTTGTTGACTATGAAACACAGAAATTGCATCGGAATTAAATACAAAAGGCACAATGCCGACTTAAGTACAAGAAAACTGACTCTTCTTACTGACTATGTTTTGAACCATTCCAGTGACACTAGCTATAGATTCCGATGCTTCACTTCAGGTTTACTGTGTCACTCTGACCTTCTTATTGACGATGAAACACAGATATAGCATCGGAATTAAATACAAAAGGCACAATGCCGACTTAAGTACATGAAGACTGACTCTTCTTACTGTCTATGCTTTGAACCATTCCATTGACACTAGTTATAGATTCTGATGCTTCACTCCAGGTTTACTGTATCCCTTGGACCTTCTTATTGACGGTGAAACACAGAAATTGCATCGTAAGTAAACAGGAAAGGCACAATGAGTACTTAAGTACAAGAAGACTGACTCTTCTTACTGACTATGTTTTGAACCACTCCTGTGACACTAGTTATAGATTCCGATGCTTCACTTCAGGTTTATTGTATCCCTTGGACCTTCTTATTGACGATGAAACACAGAAATTGCATCGGAATTAAGTAGAAAAGGCACAATGTCGACTTAAGTACAAGAAGACTGACTCTTCTTATTGTCTATGTTTTGAACCATTCCTGTGACACTAGTTATAGAGTCCTATGCTTCACTCCAGGTTTACTGTATCCCTTGGACCTTCTTATTGACGATGAAACACAGAAATTGCATCGGAATTAAATAGAAAAGGCACAATGCCGTCTTAAGTACAAGAAGACTGACTCTTCTTACAGACTATGTTTTGAACCAATCCTGTGACGCTAGTTATAGATTACGATGCTTCACGTCAGGTTTACTGTATACCTTGGACCTTCTTATTGACGATGAAACACAGAAATTGCATCGGAATTAAATTCAAAAGGCAAAATGCCGACTTAAGTACAAGAAGATTGACTCTTCCTACTGTCTATGTTTTGAACCATTTCTGTGACACTAGTTTTGGATTCCGATGCTTCACTTCAGGTTTACTGTATCCCTCTGATCTTCTTATTGCCGATGAAAGACAGAAATTGCATCGGAATTAAATACAAAAGGCACAATGCCGAATTCAGTACAAGAAGACCTACTCTTCTTACTGTCTATTTTAGAACCAATCCTGTGACACTAGTTATAGACATCTTAGCTTCACTCGACGTTTACTGTATACCTTGGACCTTCTTATTGACGATAAAACACAGAAATTGCATCAGAATTAAATACAAAGGACACAACGTCGACTTAAGTACAAGAAGACTGACTGTTCCAACTGTCTATGTTTTGAACCACTCCTGTGACAATAGTTATAGATTCCGATACTTCACTTCAGGTTTACAGTATCCCTCTGACCGTCTTATTGACGATGAAACACAGAAATTGCATCGGAATCAAATAGAAAGGGCACAATGCCGACTTAAGTTCTAGAAGCCTGACTCTTCCTACTGTCTATGTTTTGATCCATTCCTGTGACACTAGTTACAGATTCCGATGCTTCACTTCAGGTTTACAGTATCCCTCTGACCGTCTTATTGACGATGAAACACAGAAATTGCATCGGAATCAAATAGAAAGGGCACAATGCCGACTTAAGTACAAGAAGACTGACTCTTCTTACTGACTATGTTTTGAACCATTCCTGTGACACTAGTTATGGATTCCAATGCTTCACTTCAGGTTTACTGTATCCCTCTGACCTTCGTATTGACGATGAAACACAGAAATTGCATCGGAATTAAATACAAAAGGCACAATGTCGAATTAAGTACAAGATGACTGACTCTTCTTACTGTCTATTTTAGAACCAATCCTGTGACACTAGTTATAGACATCGATGCTTCACTCGACGTTTACTGTATCCCTTGGACCTTCTTATTGTCGATGGAACACAGAAATTGCATCGGAATTAAATTCAAAAGGCACAATGCCGACTTAAGTGAAAGAAGTCTGACTCTTCCTACTGTCTATGTTTTGAACCATTTCTGTGACACTAGTTTTGGATTCCGATGCTTCACTCCAGGTTTACTGTATCCCTTGGACCTTCTTATTGACGATGAAACACAGAAATTGCATCCGAATTAAATAGAAAATGCACAATGATGACTTAAGTACAAGAAGACTGACGCTTCTTACTGACTATGTTTTGAACCATTCCTGTGACACTAGTTATAGATTCCGATGCTTCACTTCAGGTTTACTGTATCCCTTGGGCCTTCTTATTGACGATGAAACACAGATATTGCATCGGAATTAAATAGAAAAGGCACAATGCCGAAATAAGTACAAGAAGACTGACACTTCTTACTGTCTATGTTTTGAACCTTTCCTGTGACACTAGTTATTAATTCCGATGCTCCACTTCAGGTTTACTGTACCCTCTGACCTTCCTATTGCCGATGAAACACAGAAATTGCATCGGAATTAAATACAAAAGCACAATGCCGACTTAAGGACAAGAAGACTGACTCTTCTTACTGACTATGTTTTGAACTATTTCTGTGACACTAGTTATAGCTTCCGATGCTTCACTTCAGATTAACTGTATCCCTCTGACCTTCTTACTGACGATGAAACACAGAAATTGCATCGGAATTAAATACAAAAGCCACAATGCCGACTTAAGTACAAGAAGACTGACTCTTCTTACTGTCTATGTTTTGAACCATTCCTGTGACACTAGTTATAGATTCCGATGCTTCACTTCAGGTTTACTGTATCCCTCTGACCTTCTTATTGCCGGTGAAACACAGAAATTGCATTGGATTTAAATACGAAAGGCACAATGGCAACTTAAGTACAAGAAGACTGACTCTTCTTACTGACTATCTTTTGAACCATTCCTGTACAACTAGTTATGGATTCCGATGCTTCACTCCAGGTTTACTGTATCCCTTGGACCTTCTTATTGACGATGAAACACAGAAATTGCATCGGAATTAAATACAAAAGGCAAAATGCCGACTAAAGTACAAGAAGACTGACTCTTGTTACAGTCTATGCTTTGAACCATTCTTGTGACACTAGTTATAGATACCGGTGCTTCACTCCAGGTGTACTATATCTCTTGGACCTTCTTATTGACGATGAAACACAGAAATTGCATCAGAATTAAATAGAAAAGGCACAATGCTGACTTAAGTACAAGAAGACTGACGCTTCTTACTGACTATTTTGAACCATTCCTGTGACACTAGTTATAGATTCCGATGCTTCATTTCAGGTTTACTGTATCCGTTGGACCTTCTTATTGACGATGCAACATAGATATTGCATCTGAATTAAATAGAAAAGGCACAATGCCGACATAAGTACAAGAAGACTGACACTTCTTACTGTCTATGTTTTGAACCTTTCCTGTGACACTAGTTATTAATTCCGATGCTCCACTTCAGGTTTACTGAAGCCTCTGACCTTCCTATTGCCGATGAAACACAGAAATTGCATCGGAATTAAATACAAAAGGCACAATGCCGACATAAGGCAAAGAAGACTGACTCTTCTTACTGACTATGTTTTGAAACATTCCTGTGACACTAGTTATAGATTCCGATGCTTCACTTCAGGATTACTGTATACCTCGGACCTTCTTATTGACGATGAAACACAGAAATTGCATCGGAATTAAATAGAAAAGGCACAACGCCGACTTAAGTACCAGAAGACTGGCTGTTCCAACTGTCTATGTTTTGAACCATTCCTGTGACACTAGTTATAGATTCCGATGCTTCACTACGGGTTTACTGTATCCCTATGACCGTTTTATTGACGATGAAACATAGAAATTGCATCGGAATCAAACAGAAAAGGCACAATGCCGACTTAAGTACTAGAAGCCTGACTCTTCCTACTGTCTATGTTTTGAACCATTCCTGTGACACTAGTTATAGATTCCGATGCTTCATTTCAGGATTACTGTATCCCTCTGACCTTCTTGGTGACGATGAAACACAGAAATTGCATCGGAATTAAATACAAAAAGCACAATGCCTACTTAAGTCCAAGAATACTGACTCATCTTACTTTCTATGTTTTGAACCGTCCCTGTGACACTAGTTACAGATTCCGATGCTTCACTCCAGGTTTACATGTATCCCTTGGACCTTCTTATTGACGATGAAACACAGAAATTGCATCGGAATGAAATACAAAAGGCACAATGCCGACTTAAGTACAAGAAGACTGACTCTTCTTACTGTCTATGATTTGAACCATTCCTGTGACACTAGTTATGGATTCCGATGCTTCACACCAGGTTTACCGTATCCCTTGGACCTTCTTATTGACGATGAAACACAGAAATTGCATCCGAATTAAATAGAAAATGCACAATGATGACTTAAGTACAAGAAGACTGACTATTCTTACTGACTATGCATTGAACCATTCCTGTGACACTAGTTATAGATTCCGATGCTTCACTTTAGGATTACTGTATCCCTCTGACCTTCTTATTGACGATGAAACACAGATATTGTATCGGAATTAAATACAAAAGGCACAATGCCAACTTAAGTCAAGAAGACTGACTCTTCTTACTGACTATGTTTTGAACTATTTCTGTGACACTAGTTATAGCTTCCGATGCTTCACTTCAGGTTAACTGTATCCCTCTGACCTTCTTACTGACGATGAAACACAGAAATTGCATCGGAATTAAATACAAAAGCCACAATGCAGAATTAAGTACAAGAAGACTGACTCTTCTTGTTGACTATGCTTTGAACCATTCCTGTGACACTAGTTAAAGATTCCGATGCTTCACTTGAGGTTTACTGTATCCCTTGGAACTTCTTATTGACGATGAAACACAGAAATTGCATCGGAATTAAATACAAAAGGCACAATGCCGACTTAAGTACAAGAAGACTGACTCTTCTTACTGTCTATGTTTTGAACCATTCCTGCGACACTAGTTATAGATTCCTTTGCTTCACTCCAGGTTTACTGTTCCTTTGGACCTTCTTGTTGACTATGAAACACAGAAATTGCATCGGAATTAAATACAAAAGGCACAATGCCGACTTAAGGACAAGAAAACTGACTCTTCTTACTGTCTATGTTTTGAACCATTCCATTGACACTAGTTATAGATTCTGATGCTTCACTCCAGGTTTACTGTATCCCTTGGACCTTCTTATTGACGGTGAAACACAGAAATTGCATCGTAATTAAATAGGTAAGACACAATGAGTACTTAAGTACAAGAAGACTGACTCTTCTTACTGACTATGTTTTGAACCAATCCTGTGACACTAGTTATAGATTCCGATGCTTCACGTCAGGTTTACTGTATACCTTGGACCTTCTTATTGACGATGAAACACAGAAATTGCATCGGAATTAAATTCAAAAGGCAAAATGCCGACTTAAGTACAAGAAGATTGACTCTTCCTACTGTCTATGTTTTGAACCATTTCTGTGACACTAGTTTAGGAATCCGATGCTTCACTTCAGGTTTACTGTATCCCTCTGATCTTCTTATTGACGATGAAAGACAGAAATTGCATCGGAATTAAATACAAAAGGCACAATGCTGACTTAAGGACAAGAAGACTGACTATTCTTACTGACTATGATTTGAAATATTCCTGTGACACTAGTTATAGATTCCGATGCTTCACTCCAGGTTTACTGTATCCCTTGGACCTTCTTATTGACGATGAAACACAGAAATTGCATCGGAATTAAATACAAAAGGCACAATGCCGAATTAAGTACAAGAAGACTGACTCTTCTTACTGACTATTTTAGAACCAATCCTGTGACACTAGTTATAGACATCTATGCTTCACTCGACGTTTACTGTATCCCTTGGACCTTCTTATTGACGATAAAACACAGAAATTGCATCAGAATTAAATACAAAGGACACAACGTCGACTTAAGTACAAGAAGACTGACTGTTCCAACTGTCTATGTTTGAACCACTCCTGTGACAATAGTTATAGCTTCCGATACTTCACTTCAGGTTTACAGTATCCCTCTGACCGTCTTATTGACGATGAAACACAGAAATTGCATCGCAATCAAATAGAAAGGGCACAATGCCGACTTAAGTACAAGAAGACTGACTCTTCTTACTGACTATGTTTTGAACCATTCCTGTGACACTAGTTATGGATTCCAATGCTTCACTTCATGTTTACTGTATCCCTCTGACCTTCGTATTGACGATGAAACACAGAAATTGCATCGGAATTAAATACAAAAGGCACAATGCCGAATTAAGTACAAGAAGACCGACTCTTCTTACTGTCTATTTTAGAACCAATCCTGTGACACTAGTTATAGACATCGATGCTTCACTCGACGTTTACTGTATCCCTTGGACCTTCTTATTGTCGATGGAACACAGAAATTGCATCGGAATTAAATTCAAAAGGCACAATGCCGACTTAAGTGAAAGAAGTCTGACTCTTCCTACTGTCTATGATTTGAACCATTCCTGAGACACTAGTTGTAGATTCCGATGCTTCTCTCCAGGTTTACTGTATCCCTAGGACGTTCTTATTGACTATGAAACACAGAAATTGCATCCGAATTAAATAGAAAATGCACAATGATGACTTAAGTACAAGAAGACTGACTATTCTTACTGACTATGCTTTGAACCATTCCTGTGACACTAGTTATAGATTCCGATGCTACACTCCAGGTTTACTGTATCCCTTGGTCCTTCTTATTGACGATGAAACACTGAAATTGCATCGGAATTAAATACGAAAGGCAAAAGTCCGACTTAAGTACAAGAAGACTGACTCTTCTTACTGTCTATGTTTTGATCCATTCCTGTGACACTAGTTATAGATTCCGATGCTTCATTCAAGGTTTACTGTTCCTTTGGACCTTCTTGTTGACTATGAAACACAGAAATTGCATCGGAATTAAATACAAAAGGCACAATGCCGACTTAAGGACAAGAAAACTGACTCTTCTTACTGACTATGTTTTGAACCATTCCAGTGACACTAGCTATAGATTCCGATGCTTCACTTCAGGTTTACTGTGTCACTCTGACCTTCTTATTGACGATGAAACACAGAAATAGCATCGGAATTAAATACAAAAGGCACAATGCCGACTTAAGTACATGAAGACTGACTCTTCTTACTGCCTATGTTTTGAACCATTCCATTGACACTAGTTATAGATTCTGATGCTTCACTCCAGGTTTACTGTATCCCTTGGACCTTCTTATTGACGGTGAAACACAGAAATTGCATCGGAATTAAATAGGTAAGACACAATGAGTACTTAAGTACAAGAAGACTGACTCTTCTTACTGACTATGTTTTGAACCACTCCTGTGACACTAGTTATAGATTCCGATGCCTCACTTCAGGTTTATTGTATCCCTTGGACCTTCTTATTGACGATGAAACACAGAAATTGCATCGGAATTAAGTAGAAAAGGCACAATGTCGACTTAAGTACAAGAAGACTGACTCTTCTTATTGTCTATGTTTTGAACCATTCCTGTGACACTAGTTATAGATTCCGATGCTTCACTCCAGGTTTACTGTATCCCTTGGACCTTCTTATTGACGATGAAACACAGAAATTGCATCGGAATTAAATAGAAAAGGCACAATGCCGACTTAAGTAAAAGAAGACTGACTCTTCTTACTGACTATGTTTTGAACCAATCCTGTGACACTAGTTATAGATTCCGATGCTTCACGTCAGGTTTACTGTATACCTTGGACCTTCTTATTGACGATGAAACACAGAAATTGCATCGGAATTAAATTCAAAAGGCAAAATGCCGACTTAAGTACAAGAAGATTGACTCTTCCTACTGTCTATGTTTTGAACCATTTCTGTGACACTAGTTTAGGATTCCGATGCTTCACTTCAGGTTTACTGTATCCCTCTGATCTTCTTATTGACGATGAAAGACAGAAATTGCATCGGAATTAAATACAAAAGGCACAATGCTGACTTAAGGACAAGAAGACTGACTATTCTTACTGACTATGATTTGAAATATTCCTGTGACACTAGTTATAGATTCCGATGCTTCACTCCAGGTTTACTGTATCCCTTGGACCTTCTTATTGACGATGAAACACAGAAATTGCATCGGAATTAAATACAAAAGGCACAATGCCGAATTAAGTACAAGAAGACTGACTCTTCTTACTGACTATTTTAGAACCAATCCTGTGACACTAGTTATAGACATCTATGCTTCACTCGACGTTTACTGTATCCCTTGGACCTTCTTATTGACGATAAAACACAGAAATTGCATCAGAATTAAACACAAAGGACACAATGTCGACTTAAGTACAAGAAGACTGACTGTTCCAACTGTCTATGTTTGAACCACTCCTGTGACAATAGTTATAGATTCCGATACTTCACTTCAGGTTTACAGTATCCCTCTGACCGTCTTATTGACGATGAAACACAGAAATTGCATCGCAATCAAATAGAAAGGGCACAATGCCGACTTAAGTACAAGAAGACTGACTCTTCTTACTGACTATGTTTTGAACCATTCCTGTGACACTAGTTATGGATTCCAATGCTTCACTTCATGTTTACTGTATCCCTCTGACCTTCGTATTGACGATGAAACACAGAAATTGCATCGGAATTAAATACAAAAGGCACAATGCCGAATTAAGTACAAGAAGACTGACTCTTCTTACTGTCTATTTTAGAACCAATCCTGTGACACTAGTTATAGACATCGATGCTTCACTCGACGTTTACTGTATCCCTTGGACCTTCTTATTGTCGATGGAACACAGAAATTGCATCGGAATTAAATTCAAAAGGCACAATGCCGACTTAAGTGAAAGAAGTCTGACTCTTCCTACTGTCTATGATTTGAACCATTCCTGAGACACTAGTTGTAGATTCCGATGCTTCTCTCCAGGTTTACTGTATCCCTTGGACGTTCTTATTGACGATCAAACACAGAAATTGCATCCGAATTAAATAGAAAACGCACAATGATGACTTAAGTACAAGAAGACTGACTATTCTTACTGACTATGCTTTGAACCATTCCTGTGACACTAGTTATAGATTCCGATGCTACACTCCAGGTTTACTGTATCCCTTGGTCCTTCTTATTGACGATGAAACACTGAAATTGCATCGGAATTAAATACAAAAGGCAAAATTCCGACTTAAGTACAAGAAGACTGACTCTTCTTACTGACTATGTTTTGATCCATTCCTGTGACGCTAGTTATAAATTCCGATGCTTCACTTCAGGTTTACTGTATCCCTTGGATCTTCTTATTGACGATGAAACACGGAAATTGCATCGGAATTAAATAAAAAAGGCACAATGCAGAATTAAGTACAAGAAGACTGACTCTTCTTACTGTCTATGTTTTGATCCATTCCTGTGACACTAGTTATAGATTCCGATGCTTCATTCAAGGTTTACTGTATCCCCTGGACCTTCTTATTGACGATGAAACACAGAAATTGCATCGGAATTAAATACAAAAGGCACAATGCCGACTAAAGTACAAGATGACTGACCCTTCTAACAGTCTATGTTTTGAACCATTCCTGTGACACTAGTTATAGATTCCGTTGCTTCACTCCAGGTTTACTGTTTCCCTTGGACCTTCTTATTGACGATGAAACACAGGAATTGCATCATAATTAAATAGAAAAGGCACAATTCCGACTTAAGTACAAGAAGACCGATGCGTCTTACTGACTATGTTTTGAACCATTCCTGTGACACTAGTTAAAGATTCCGTGCTTCACTTGAGGTTTACTGTATCCCTTGGACTTTCTTATTGACGATGAAACACAGAAATTGCATCGGAATTATATACAAAAGGCACAATGCCGACTAAAGTACAAGAAGACTGACTCTTGTTACAGTCTATGTTTGAACCACTCTTGTGACACTAGTTATAGATACCGATGCTTCACTCCAGGTTTACTGTATCCCTTGGACCTTCTTGTTGACTATGAAACACTAAAATTGCATCGGAATTAAATACAAAAGGCAAAATTCCGACTTAAGTACAAGAAGACTGACTCTTCTTACTGACTATGTTTTGATCCATTCCTGTGACACTAGTTATAAATTCCGATGCTTCACTTCAGGTTTACTGTATCCCTTGGATCTTCTTATTGACGATAAAACAGAGAAATTGCATCGGAATTAAATAAAAAAGGCACAATGCAGAATGAAGTACAAGGAGACTGACTCTTCTTACTGTCTATGTTTTGATCCATTTCTGTGACACTAGTTATAGATTCCGATGCTTCATTCCAGGTTTGCTGTATCCCATGGACCTTCTTATTGACGATGAAACACAGAAATTGCATCGGAATTAAATACAAAAGGCACAATGCCGACTAAAGTACAAGAAGACTGACTCTTCTAACAGTCTTTGTTTTGAACCATTCCTGTGACACAAGTTATAGATTCCGTTGCTTCACTCCAGGTTTACTGTTTCCCTTGGACCTTCTTATTGACGATGAAACACAGGAACTGCATCATAATTAAATAGAAAAGGCACAATTCCGACTTAAGTACCAGAAGACTGACGCTTCTTACTGACTATGTTTTGAACCATTCCTGTGACACTAGTTAAAGATTCCGATGCTTCACTTGAGGTATACTGTATCCCTTGGACCTTCTTATTGACGATGAAACACAGAAAATGCATCGGAATTAAATACAAAAGGCACAATGCCGACTAAAGTACAAGAAGACTGACTCTTGTTACAGTCTATGCTTTGAACCATTCTTGTGACACTAGTTATAGATACCGATGCTTCACTCCAGATTTACTGTATCCCTTGGACCTTCGTGTTGACTATGAAACACAGAAATTGCATCGGAATTAAATAGAACAGGCACAATGCCGACTTAAGGACAAGAAGACTGACTCTTCTTACTGACTATGTTTTGAATCATTCCAGTGACACTAGCTATAGATTCCGATGCTACACTTCAGGTTTAGTGTATCCCTCTGACCTTCTTATTGACGATGAAACACAGAAATTGCATCGGCATTAAATAGGAAAGGCACAATGAAGACTTAAGTACAAGAAGACTGACTCTTCTTACTGACTATGTTTTGAACCATTCCTGTGACACTAGTAATAGATTCCGATGCTTCACTTCAGGTTTATTTTATCCCTCTGACCTCCTTATTGACGATGAAACACAGAAATTGCATCGGAATTAAGTAGAAAAGGCACAATGTCGACTTAAGTACAAGAAGACTGACTCTTCTTATTGTCTATGTTTTGAATCATTCCTGTGACACTAGTTATAGATGCGATGCTTCACTCCAGGTTTACTGTATCCCTAGGACCTTCTTATTGACGATGAAACACAGAAATTTCATCGGAATTAAATACAAAAGGCACAATGCCGACTAAAGTACAAGAAGACTGACTCTTGTTACAGTCTATGTTTTGAACCATTCTTGTGACACTAGCTATAGATACCGGTGCTTCACTCCAGGTTTACTGTATCTCTTGGACCTTCTTACTGACGATGAAACACAGAAATTGCAACAGATTTAAATAGAAAAGGCACAATGCTGACTTAAGTACAAGAAGACTGACGCTTCTTACTGACTATGTTTTGAACCATTCCTGTGACACTAGTTATAGATTCCGATGCTTCACTTCAGGTTTACTGTATCCCTTGGGCCTTCTTATTGACGATGAAACACAGATATTGCATCGGAATTAAATAGAAAAGGCACAATGCCGAAATAAGTACAAGAAGACTGACACTTCTTACTGTCTATGTTTTGAACCTTTCCTGTGACACTAGTTATTAATTCCGATGCTCCACTTCAGGTTTACTGTACCCTCTGACCTTCCTATTGCCGATGAAACACAGAAATTGCGTCGGAATTAAATACAAAAGCACAATGCCGACTTAAGGACAAGAAGACTGACTCTTCTTACTGACTATGTTTTGAACTATTTCTGTGACACTAGTTATAGCTTCCCATGCTTCACTTCAGCTTTACTGTATCCCTCTGACCTTCTTACTGACGATGAAACACAGAAATTGCATTGAATTAAATACAAAAGCCACAATGCCGACTTAAGTACAAGAAGACTGACTCTTCTTACTGTCTATGTTTTGAACCATTCCTGTGACACAAGTTATAGATTCCGATGCTTCACTTCAGGTTTACTGTATCCCTCTGACCTTTTTATTGCCGGTGAAACACAGAAATTGCATTGGATTTAAATACGAAAGGCACAATGCCAACTTAAGTACAAGAAGACTGACTCTTCTTACTGACTATCTTTTGAACCATTCCTGTGACACTAGTTGTAGATTCCGATGCTTCACTCCAGGTTTACTGTATCCCTTGGACCTTCTTATTGACGATGAAACACAGAAATTGCATCGGAATTAAATACAAAAGGCACAATGCCGACTAAAGTACAAGAAGACTGACTCTTGTTACAGTCTATGTTTTGAACCATTCTTGTGACACTAGTTATAGATACCGGTGCTTCACTCCAGGTTTACTATATCTCTTGGACCTTCTTATTGACGATGAAACACAGAAATTGCATCAGAATTAAATAGAAAAGGCACAATGCTGACTTAAGTACAAGAAGACTGACGCTTCTTACTGACTATTTTGAACCATTCCTGTGACACTAGTTATTGATTCCGATGCTTCACTTCAGGTTTACTGTATCCCTTGGACCTTCTTATTGACGATGCAACATAGATATTGCATCTGAATTAAATAGAAAAGGCACAATGCCGAAATAAGTACAAGAAAACTGACACTTCTTACTGTCTATGTTTTGAACATTTCCTGTGACACTAGTTATTAATTCCGATGCTCCACTTCAGGTTTACTGTAGTCTATGACCTTCCTATTGCCGATGAAACACAGAAATTGCATCGGAATTAAATACAAAAGGCACAATGCCGACATAAGGCAAAGAAGACTGACTCTTCTTACTGACTATGTTAAGAACCATTCCTGTGACACTAGTTATAGATTCCGATGCTTCATTTCAGGATTACTGTATCCCTCTGACCTTCTTAGTGACGATGAAACACAGAAATTGCATCGGAATTAAATACAAAATGCACAATGCCTACTTAAGTACAAGAATACTGACTCATCTTACTTTCTATGTTTTGAACCGTCCCTGTGACACTAGTTACAGATTCCGATGCTTCACTCCAGGTTTACTGTATCCCTTGGACCTTCTTATTGACGATGAAACACAGAAATTGCATCCGAATTAAATAGGAAATGCACAATGATGACTTAAGTACAAGAAGACTGACTATTCTTACTGACTATGCTATGAACCATTCCTGTGACACTAGTTATAGATTCCGATGCTTCACTTTAGGATTACTGTATCCCTCTGACCTTCTTATTGACGATGAAACACAGATTTTGTATCGGAATTAAATACAAAAGGCACAATGCCAACTTAAGTACAAGAAGACTGACTCTTCTTACTGACTATGTTTTGATCCATTCCTGTGACACTAGTTATAAATTCCGATGCTTCACTTCAGGTTTACTGTATCCCTTGGATCTTCTTATTGACGATGAAACACAGAGATTGCGTCGGAATTAAATACAAAATTCACAATGCAGAATTAAGTACAAGAAGACTGACTCTTCTTACTGTCTATGTTTTGACCAGTCCTGTGACACTAGTTATAGATTCGGATTCTTCACCCCAGGTTTACTGTATCCCTTGAACCTTCTTATTGACGATGAAACACAGAAATTGCATCGGAATTAAATACAAAGGGCACAATGCCGACTAAAGTACAAGAAGACTGACTCCCCTAACAGTCTATTTTTTGAACCATTCCTGAGACACTAGTTATAGATTCCGGTGCTTCACTCCAGGTTTACTGTTTCCCTTGGACCTTCTTATTGACGATGAAACACAGGAATTGCATCATAATTAAATAGAAAAGGCACAATGCTGATTTAAGTACAAGAAGACTGACGCTTCTTGTTGACTATGCTTTGAACCATTCCTGTGACACTAGTTAAAGATTTCGATGCTTCACTTGAGGTTTACTGTATCCCTTGGACCTTCTTACTGACGATGAAACACATGAATTGCATCATAATTAAATTGAAAAGGCACAATGCTGATTTAAGCACAAGAAGACTGACGCTTCTCATTTACTATGCTTTGAACCATTCCTGTGACACTAGTTAAAGATTCCGATGCTTCACTTGAGGTTTACTGTATCCCTTGGACCTTCTTATTGACGATGAAACACAGAAATTGCATCGGAATTAAATACAAAAGGCACAATGCCGACTTAAGTACATGAAGAGTGACTCTCCTTACTGTCTATGTTTTGAACCATTCCATTGACACTAGTTATAGATTCTGATGCTTCACTCCAGGTTTACTGTTTCCCTTGGACCTTCTTATTGACGGTGAAACACAGAAATTGCATCGTAATTAAATAGGAAAGGCACAATGAGTACTTAAGTACAAGAAGACTGACTCTTCTTACTGTCTATGTTTTGAACCATTCCATTGACACTAGATATATATTCCGATGCTTCACTCCAGGTTTACTGTATCCTTTGGACCTTCTTATTAATGGTGAAACACAGAAATTGCATCGGAATTAAATAGGAAAGGCACAATGAGGACTTAAGTACAAGAAGACTGACTCTTCTTACTGACTATGATTTGAACCATTCCTGTGACACTAGTTATAGATTACGATGCTTCCCTTCAGGTTTATTGTATCCCTTTGACCTTCTTATTGACGATGAAACACAGAAATTGCATCGGAATTAAATACAAAAGGCACAATGCCGACTTAAGGACCAGAAGACTGACTCTTCTTACTGTCTATGTTTTGAACCATTCCTGTGACACTAGTTATAGATTCCGATGCTTCACTTCAGGATTACTGTTTCTTTTAGACCTTCTTATTGACGATGAAACACAGAGATTGCATCGGAATTAAATACAAAAGGCACAATGCCGTCTTAAGTACAAGAAGACTCACTCTTCCTACTGTCTATGTTTGAACCACTCCTGTGACACTAGTTATAGATTCCGATGCTTCACTTCAGGATTACTGTATCCCTCTGACCTTCTTATTGACGATGAAACACAGAAATTGCATCGGAATTAAATACAAACGGCACAATGCCGACTAAAGTACAAGAAGTCTGACTCTTCTTACTGTCTATGTTTTGAACCATCCCTGTGACACTAGTTATAGATTCCGATGCTTCACTCCAGGTTTACTGTATCCCTTGGTCCTTCTTATTGACGATGAAACACAGAAATTGCATCGGAATTTAATACAAAAGGCACATTGCTGACTTAAGTACAAGAAGACTGACTCTTCTTACTGACTAAGTTTTGAACCGTTCCTGTGACACTAGTTATAAATTCCGATGCTTCACTTCAGGTTTACTGTATCCCTTGGACCTTCCTATTGACGATGAAACACAGATATTGCTTCGGAATTAAATAGAAAAGGCACAATGCCGACTTAAGTACAAGAAGACTGACTCTTCTTACAGTCTATGTATTGAACCATTCTTGTGACACTAGCTATAGATACCGGTGCTTCACTCCAGGTTTATTGTATCCCTTGGACCTTCTTACTGACGATGAAACACAGAAATTGCAACAGATTTAAATAGAAAAGGCACAATGCTGACTTAAGTACAAGAAGACTGACGCTTCTTACTGACTATGTTTTGAACCATTCCTGTGACACTAGTTCTAGATTCCGATGCTTCACTCCAGGTTTACTGTATCCCCTGGACCTTCTTATTGACGATGAAACACAGAAATTGCATCGGAATTAAATACAAAAGGCACAATGCTGACTTAAGTACAAGAAGACTGACGCTTCTAACTGACTACTTTGAACCATTCCTGTGACACTAGTTATAGATTCCGACGCTTCACTTCAGGTTTACTGTATCCCTTGGACCTTCTTAATGACGATGCAACATAGATATTGCATCTGAATTAAATAGAAAAGGCACAATGCCGAAATAAGTACAAGAAGACTGACACTTCTTACTGTCTATGTTTTGAACCATTCCTGTGACACTAGTTATTAATTCCGATGTTCCACTTCAGGTATACTGTAGCCTCTGACCTTCCTATTGCCGATGAAACACAGAAATTGCATCGGAATTAAATACAAAAGGCACAATGCCGACATAAGGCAAAGAAGACTGACTCTTCTTACTGACTATGTTTTGAACCATTCCTGTGACACTAGTTATAGATTCCGATGCTTCACTTCAGGATTACTGTATACCTAGGACCTTCTTATTGACGATGAAACACAGAAATTGCATCGGAATTAAATAGAAAAGGCACAACGCCGACATAAGTACCAGAAGACTAGCTGTTCCAACTGTCTATGTTTTGAACCATTCCTGTGACACTAGTTATAGATTCCGATGCTTCACTACGGGTTTACTGTATGCCTATGACCGTTTTATTGACGATGAAACATAGGAATTGCATCGGAATCAAATAGAAAAGGCACAATGCCGACTTAAGTACTAGAAGCCTGACTCTTCCTACTGTCTATGTTTTGGACCATTCCTGTGACACTAGTTATAGATTCCGATGCTTGACTTCAGATTTACTGTATCCATTGGACCATCTTATTGACGATGAAACACAGAAATTGCATTGGAATTCAGTACAAAAGACACAATGCCGACTTAACTACAAGAAGACTGACTCTTCTTACTGACTATGCTTTGAACCATTCCTGTGACACTAGTTATAGATTCCGATGCTTCACTTCAGGATTACTGTATCCCTCTGACCTTCTTAGTGACGATGAAACACAGAAATTGCATCGGAATTAAATACAAAAAGCACAATGCCTACTTAAGTACAAGAATACTGACTCATCTTACTTTCTATGTTTTGAACCGTCCCTGTGACACTAGTTACAGATTCCGATGCTTCACTCCAGGTTTACTGTTTCCCTTGGACCTTCTTATTGACGCTGAAACACAGGAATTGCATCATAATTAAATAGAAAAGGCACAATGCTTATTTAAGTACAAGAAGACTGACACTTCTTATTAACTATGGTTTGAACCATTCCTGTGACACTAGTTAAAGATTCCGATGCTTCACTTGAGGTTTACTGTATCCCTTGGACCTTCTTATTGACGATGAAACACAGAAATTGCATCGGAATTAAATACAAAGGGCACAATGCCGACTAAAGTACAAGAAGACTGACTCTTCTAACAGTCTATGTTTTGAACCATTCCTGTGACACTAGTTATAGATTCCGGTGCTTCACTCCAGGTTTACTGTTTCCCTTGGACCTTCTTATTGACGATGAAACACAGGAATTGCATCATAATTAAATACAAAACGCACAATGCTGATTTAAGTACAAGAAGACTGACGCTTCTTGTTGACTATGCTTTGAACCATTCCTGTGACACTAGTTAAAGATTCCGATGCTTCACTTGAGGTTTACTGTATCCCTTGGAACTTCTTATTGACGATGAAACACAGAAATTGCATCGGAATTAAATACAAAAGGCACAATGCCGACTTAAGTACAAGAAGACTGACTCTTCTTACTGTCTATGTTTTGAACCATTCCTGCGACACTAGTTATAGATTCCTTTGCTTCACTCCAGGTTTACTGTTCACTTGGACCTTCTTGTTGACTATGAAACACAGAAATTGCATCGGAATTAAATACAAAAGGCACAATGCGGACTTAAGGACAAGAAAACTGACTCTTCTTACTGACTATGTTTTGAACCATTCCAGTGACACTAGCTATAGATTCCGATGCCTCACTTCAGGTTTACTGTGTCACTCTGACCTTCTTATTGAGGATGAAACACAGAAATAGCATCGGAATTAAATACAAAAGGCACAATGCCGACTTAAGTACATGAAGACTGACTCTTCTTACTGTCTATGTTTTGAACCATTCCATTGACACTAGTTATAGATTCTGATGCTTCACTCCAGGTTTACTGTATCCCTTGGACCTTCTTATTGACGGTGAAACACAGAAATTGCATCGTAATTAAATAGGAAAGGCACAATGAGTACTTAAGTACAAGAAGACTGACTCTTCTTACTGACTATGTTTTGAACCACTCCTGTGACACTAGTTATAGATTCCGATGCTTCACTTCTGGTTTACTATATCCCTTGGACCTTCTTATTGACGATGAAACACAGAAATTGCATCCGAATTAAATAGAAAATGCACAATGATGACTTAAGTACAAGAAGACTGACTATTCTTACTGACTATGCTTTGAATCATTCCTGCGACACTAGTTATAGATTCCGATGTTTCACTATAGGATTACTGTATCCCTTGGTCCTTCTTATTGACGGTGAAACACAGAAATTGCATCGGAATTAAATTGGAAAGGGAAAATGAGGACTTAAGTACAAGAAGACTGACTCTTCTTACTGACTATGTTTTGAACCATTCCTGTGACACTAGTTAAAGATTCCGATGCTTCACTTGAGGTTACTGTATCCTTGGACCTTCTTATTGACGATGAAACACGAAATTGCATCGGAATTAAATACAAAACGCACAATGCTGACTTAAGTACAAGAAGACTGACTCTTCTTACTGTCTATGTTTTGAACCATTCCTGCGACACTAGTTACAGATTCCGATGCTTCACTCCAGGTTTACTGTACCCCTTGGTCCTTCTTATTGACGGTGAAACACAGAAATTGCATCGGAATTAAATTGGAAAGGGAAAATGAGGACTTAAGTACAAGAAGACTGACTCTTCTTACTGACTATGTTTTGAACCATTCCTGTGACACTAGTTATAGATTCCAATGCTTCACTTCAGGTTTATTGTATCCCTTTGACCTTCTTATTGACGATGAAACACAGAAATTGCATCGGAATTAAGTAGAAAAGGCACAATGTCGACTTAAGTACAAGAAGACTGACTCTTCTTATTGTCTATGTTTTGAGCCATTCCTGTGACACTAGTTATGGATTCCGATGCTTCACTCCAGGTTTACTATATCCCTTGGGCCTTCTTATTGACGATGAAACACAGAAATTGCATCGCAATTAAATAGAAAAGGCACAACGCCGACTTAAGTACAAGAAGACTGACTCTTCTTACAGTCTATGTTTTCAACCATTCCTGTGACACTAGTTATAGATTCCGGTGCTTCACTTCAGGTTTACTGTATACCTCGGACCTTCTTATTGACGATGAAACAGAGAAATTGCATCAGAATTAAATACAAAAGGCACAACGCCGACTTGAGTACAAGAAGACTGACTCTTCTTACTGTCTATGTTTTGAACCATTCCTGCGACACTAGTTATAGATTCCTTTGCTTCACTCCAGGTTTACTGTTCACTTGGACCTTCTTGTTGACTATGAAAAACAGAAATTGCATCGGAATTAAATACAAAAGGCACAATGCCGACTTAAGGACAAGAAAACTGACTCTTCTTACTGACTATGTTTTGAACCATTCCAGTGACACTAGCTATAGTTTCCGATGCTTCACTTCGGGTTTACTGTGTCACTCTGACCTTCTTATTGAGGATGAAACACAGAAATAGCATCGGAATTAAATACAAAAGGCACAATGCCGACTTAAGTACATGAAGACTGACTCTTCTTACTGTCTATGTTTTGAACCATTCCATTGACACTAGTTATAGATTCTGATGCTTCACTCCAGGTTTACTGTATCCCTTGGACCTTCTTATTGACGGTGAAACACAGAAATTGCATCGTAATTAAATAGGAAAGGCACAATGAGTACTTAAGTACAAGAAGACTGACTCTTCTTACTGACTATGTTTTGAACCACTCCTGTGACACTAGTTATAGATTCCGATGCTTCACTTCTGGTTTACTATATCCCTTAGACCTTCTTATTGACGATGAAACACAAAAATTGCATCCGAATTAAATAGAAAATGCACAATGATGACTTAAGTACAAGAAGACTGACTATTCTTACTGACTATGCTTTGAACCATTCCTGCGACACTAGTTATAGATTCCGATGTTTCACTTTAGGATTACTGTATCCCTTGGTCCTTCTTATTGACGGTGAAAGACTGACGCTTCTTATTGACTATGTTTTGAACCATTCCTGTGACACTAGTTAAAGATTTCGATGCTTCACTTGAGGTTTACTGTTTCCCTTGGACCCTCTTATTGACGATGAAACACGAAATTGCATCGGAATTAAATACAAAACGCACAATGCTGATTTAAGTACAAGAAGACTGACTCTTCTTACTGTCTATGTTTTGAACCATTCCTGCGACACTAGTTATAGATTACGATGCTTCACTTCAGGTTTACTGTATACCTTGGACCTTCTTATTGACGATGAAACACAGAAATTGCATCGGAATTAAATACAAAAGGCACAATGCCGACTTAAGTACAAGAAGACTGACTCTTCTTACTGACTATGTTTTGAACCATTCCAGTGACACTAGCTATAGATTCCGATGCTTCACTTCAGGTTTATTTTATCCCTTTGACCTTCTTATTGACGATGAAACACAGAAATTGCATCGGAATTAAGTAGAAAAGGCACAATGTTGACTTAAGTACAAGAAGACTGACTCTTCTTATTGTCTATGCTTTGAACCATTCCTGTGACACTAGTTATAGATTCCGATGCTTCACTCCAGGTTTACTGTATCCCTTGGGCCTTCTTATTGACGATGAAACACAGAAATTGCATCGGAATTAAATAGAAAAGGCACAATGCCGACTTAATTACAAGAAGACTGACTCTTCTTACTGACTATGTTTTGAACCATTCCTGTGACACTAGTTATAGATTACGATGCTTCACTTCAGGTTTACTGTATACCTTGGACCTTCTTATTGACGATGAAACACAGAAATTGCATCGGAATTAAATACAAAAGGCACAATGCCGACTTAAGTACAAGAAGACTGACTCTTCCTACTGTCTATGTTTTGAACCATTCCTGTGACACTAGTTTTGGATTCCGATGCTTCACTTCAGGTTTACTGTATCCCTCTGATCCTCTTATTGACGATGAAACACAGAAATTGCATTGGAATTAAATACAAAAGGCACAGTGCCGAAATAAGTACAAGAATACTGACTCATCTTACTTTCTATGTTTTGAACCGTCCCTGTGACACTAGTTACAGATTCCGATGCTTCACTCCAGGTTTACTGTTTCCCTTGGACCTTCTTATTGACGCTGAAACACAGGAATTGCATCATAATTAAATAGAAAAGGCACAATGCTTATTTAAGTACAAGAAGACTGACACTTCTTATTTACTATGTTTTGAACCATTCCTGTGACACTAGTTAAAGATTCCGATGCTTCACTTGAGGTTTACTGTATCCCTTGGACCTTCTTATTGACGATGAAACACAGAAATTGCATCGGAATTAAATACAAAGGGCACAATGCCGACTAAAGTACAAGAAGACTGACTCTTCTAACAGTCTATGTTTTGAACCATTCCTGTGACACTAGTTATAGATTCCGGTGCTTCACTCCAGGTTTACTGTTTCCCTTGGACCTTCTTATTGACGATGAAACACAGGAATTGCATCATAATTAAATACAAAACGCACAATGCTGATTTAAGTACAAGAAGACTGACGCTTCTTGTTGACTATGCTTTGAACCATTCCTGTGACACTAGTTAAAGATTCCGATGCTTCACTTGAGGTTTACTGTATCCCTTGGAACTTCTTATTGACGATGAAACACAGAAATTGCATCGGAATTAAATACAAAAGGCACAATGCCGACTTAAGTACAAGAAGACTGACTCTTCTTACTGTCTATGTTTTGAACCATTCCTGCGACACTAGTTATAGATTCCTTTGCTTCACTCCAGGTTTACTGTTCACTTGGACCTTCTTGTTGACTATGAAACACAGAAATTGCATCGGAATTAAATACAAAAGGCACAATGCGGACTTAAGGACAAGAAAACTGACTCTTCTTACTGACTATGTTTTGAACCATTCCAGTGACACTAGCTATAGATTCCGATGCCTCACTTCAGGTTTACTGTGTCACTCTGACCTTCTTATTGAGGATGAAACACAGAAATAGCATCGGAATTAAATACAAAAGGCACAATGCCGACTTAAGTACATGAAGACTGACTCTTCTTACTGTCTATGTTTTGAACCATTCCATTGACACTAGTTATAGATTCTGATGCTTCACTCCAGGTTTACTGTATCCCTTGGACCTTCTTATTGACGGTGAAACACAGAAATTGCATCGTAATTAAATAGGAAAGGCACAATGAGTACTTAAGTACAAGAAGACTGACTCTTCTTACTGACTATGTTTTGAACCACTCCTGTGACACTAGTTATAGATTCCGATGCTTCACTTCTGGTTTACTATATCCCTTGGACCTTCTTATTGACGATGAAACACAGAAATTGCATCCGAATTAAATAGAAAATGCACAATGATGACTTAAGTACAAGAAGACTGACTATTCTTACTGACTATGCTTTGAACCATTCCTGCGACACTAGCTATAGATTCCGATGTTTCACTATAGGATTACTGTATCCCTTGGTCCTTCTTATTGACGGTGAAACACAGAAATTGCATCGGAATTAAATTGGAAAGGGAAAATGAGGACTTAAGTACAAGAAGACTGACTCTTCTTACTGACTATGTTTTGAACCATTCCTGTGACACTAGTTAAAGATTCCGATGCTTCACTTGAGGTTACTGTATCCTTGGACCTTCTTATTGACGATGAAACACGAAATTGCATCGGAATTAAATACAAAACGCACAATGCTGACTTAAGTACAAGAAGACTGACTCTTCTTACTGTCTATGTTTTGAACCATTCCTGCGACACTAGTTACAGATTCCGATGCTTCACTCCAGGTTTACTGTACCCCTTGGTCCTTCTTATTGACGGTGAAACACAGAAATTGCATCGGAATTAAATTGGAAAGGGAAAATGAGGACTTAAGTACAAGAAGACTGACTCTTCTTACTGACTATGTTTTGAACCATTCCTGTGACACTAGTTATAGATTCCAATGCTTCACTTCAGGTTTATTGTATCCCTTTGACCTTCTTATTGACGATGAAACACAGAAATTGCATCGGAATTAAGTAGAAAAGGCACAATGTCGACTTAAGTACAAGAAGACTGACTCTTCTTATTGTCTATGTTTTGAGCCATTCCTGTGACACTAGTTATGGATTCCGATGCTTCACTCCAGGTTTACTATATCCCTTGGGCCTTCTTATTGACGATGAAACACAGAAATTGCATCGCAATTAAATAGAAAAGGCACAACGCCGACTTAAGTACAAGAAGACTGACTCTTCTTACAGTCTATGTTTTCAACCATTCCTGTGACACTAGTTATAGATTCCGGTGCTTCACTTCAGGTTTACTGTATACCTCGGACCTTCTTATTGACGATGAAACAGAGAAATTGCATCAGAATTAAATACAAAAGGCACAACGCCGACTTGAGTACAAGAAGACTGACTGTTCCAAATGTCTATGTTTTGAACCATTCCTGTGACACTAGTTATAGATTCCGATGCTTCACTTCAGGTTTACTGTATCCCTCTGACCGTCTTATTGACGATGAAACTCAGAAATTGCATTGGAATCAAATAGAAAAGACACAACGCCATCTTGAGTACAAGAAGACTAACTCTTTTTATTGACTATGATTTGATCCATTCCTGTGACACTAGTTATAAATTCCGATTCTTCACTTCAGGTTTACTGTATCCCTTGGATCTTCTTATTGACGACGAAACACAGAGATTGCATCGGAATTAAATACAAAAGGCACAATCCAGAATGAAGTACAAGAAGACTGACTCTTCTTACTGTCTATGTTTTGATCCATTCCTGTGACACTAGTTATAGATTCCGATTCTTCACCCCAGGTTTACTGTATCCCTTGGACCTTCTTATTGACGATGAAACACAGAAATTGCATCGGAATTAAATACAAAAGGCACAATGCCGCCTAAAGTACAAGAAGACTGACTCTTCTAACAGTCTATGTTTTGAACCATTCCTGTGACACTAGTTATAGATTCCGGTGCTTCACTCCAGTTTTACTGTTTCCCTTGGACCTTCTTATTGACGATGAAACACAGGAATTGCATCATAATTAAATAGAAAAGGCACAATGCCGATTTAAGTACAAGAAGACTGACGCTTCTTATTGACTATGTTTTGAACCATTCCTGTGACACTAGTTAAAGATTCCGATGCTTCACTTGAGGTTTACTGTTTCCCTTGGACCCTCTTATTGACGATGAAACACGAAATTGCATCGGAATTAAATACAAAACGCACAATGCTGATTTAAGTACAAGAAGACTGACTCTTCTTACTGTCTATGTTTTGAACCATTCCTGCGACACTAGTTATAGATTCCGATGCTTCACTCCAGGTTTACTGTATCCCTTGGACCTTCTTGTTGACTATGAAACACAGAAATTGCATCGGAATTAAATACAAAAGGCACAATGCCGACATAAGAACAAGAAAACTGACTCTTCTTACTGACTATGTTTTGAACCATTCCAGTGACACTAGCTATAGATTCCGATGCTTCACTTCAGGTTTATTTTATCCCTTTGACCTTCTTATTGACGATGAAACACAGAAATTGCATCGGAATTAAATAGAAAAGGCACAATGCCGACTTAAGTACAAGAAGACTGACTCTTCTTACAGTCTATGTATTGAACCATTCTTGTGACACTAGCTATAGATACCGGTGCTTCACTCCAGGTTTATTGTATCCCTTGGACCTTCTTACTGACGATGAAACACAGAAATTGCAACAGATTTAAATAGAAAAGGCACAATGCTGACTTAAGTACAAGAAGACTGACGCTTCTTACTGACTATGTTTTGAACCATTCCTGTGACACTAGTTCTAGATTCCGATGCTTCACTTCAGGTTTACTGTATCCCTTGGGCCTTCTTATTGACGATGAAACACAGATATTGCATCGTAATTAAATAGAATAGGCACAATGCCGAAATAAGTACAAGAAGACTGACACTTCTTACTGTCTATGTTTTGAACCTTTCCTGTGACACTAGTTATTAATTCCGATGCTGCACTTCAGGTTTACTGTACCCTCTGACCTTCCTATTGCCGATGAAACACAGAAATTGCATCGGAATTAAATACAAAAGGCACAATGCCGACTTAAGGACATGAAGACTGACTCTTCTTACTGACTATGTTTTGAACTATTTCTGTGACACTAGTTATAGCTTCCGATGCTTCACTTCAGGTTTACTGTACCCCTCTGACCTTCTTACTGACGATGAAACACAGAAATTGCATCGGAATTAAATACAAAAACCACAATGCCGACTTAAGTACAAGAAGACTGACTCTTCTTACTGTCTATGTTTTGAACCATTCCTCTGACACTAGTTATAGATTCCGATGCTTCACTTCAGGTTTACTGTATCCCTCTGACCTTCTTATTGCCGGTGAAACACAGAAATTGCATTGGATTTAAATACGAAAGGCACAATGCCAACTTAAGTACAAGAAGACTGACTCTTCTTACTGACTATCTTTTGAACCATTCCTGTGACACTAGTTATAGATTCCGATGCTTCACTCCAGGTTTACTGTATCCCCTGGACCTTCTTATTGACGATGAAACACAGAAATTGCATCGGAATTAAATACAAAAGGAACAATGCCGACTAAAGTACAAGAAGACTGACTCTTGTTACAGTCTATGTTTTGAACCATTCTTGTGACACTAGTTATAGATACCGGTGCTTCACTCCAGGTTTACTGTATCTCTTGGACCTTCTTATTGACGATGAAACACAGAAATTGCATCAGAATTAAATAGAAAAGGCACAATGCTGACTTAAATACAAGAAGACTGACGCTTCTAACTGACTACTTTGAACCATTCCTGTGACACTAGTTATAGATTCCGATGCTTCACTTCAGGTTTACTGTATCCCTTGGACCTTCTTATTGACGATGCAACCTAGATATTGCATCTGAATTAAATAGAAAAGGCACAATGCCGAAATAAGTACAAGAAGACTGACACTTCTTACTGTCTATGTTTTGAACCATTCCTGTGACACTAGTTATTAATTCCGATGTTCCACTTCAGGTATACTGTAGCCTCTGACCTTCCTATTGCCGATGAAACACAGAAATTGCATCGGAATTAAATACAAAAGGCACAATGCCGACATAAGGCAAAGAAGACTGACTCTTCTTACTGACTATGTTTTGAACCATTCCTGTGACACTAGTTATAGATTCCGATGCTTCACTTCAGGATTACTGTATACCTAGGACCTTCTTATTGACGATGAAACACAGAAATTGCATCGGAATTAAATAGAAAAGGCACAACGCCGACATAAGTACCAGAAGACTAGCTGTTCCAACTGTCTATGTTTTGAACCATTCCTGTGACACTAGTTATAGATTCCGATGCTTCACTACGGGTTTACTGTATGCCTATGACCGTTTTATTGACGATGAAACATAGAAATTGCATCGGAATCAAATAGAAAAGGCACAATGCCGACTTAAGTACTAGAAGCCTGACTCTTCCTACTGTCTATGTTTTGGACCATTCCTGTGACACTAGTTATAGATTCCGATGCTTGACTTCAGATTTACTGTATCCATTGGACCATCTTATTGACGATGAAACACAGAAATTGCATTGGAATTCAGTACAAAAGACACAATGCCGACTTAACTACAAGAAGACTGACTCTTCTTACTGACTATGCTTTGAACCATTCCTGTGACACTAGTTATAGATTCCGATGCTTCACTTCAGGATTACTGTATCCCTCTGACCTTCTTAGTGACGATGAAACACAGAAATTGCATCGGAATTAAATACAAAAAGCACAATGCCTACTTAAGTACAAGAATACTGACTCATCTTACTTTCTATGTTTTGAACCGTCCCTGTGACACTAGTTACAGATTCCGATGCTTCACTCCAGGTTTACTGTTTCCCTTGGACCTTCTTATTGACGCTGAATCACAGGAATTGCATCATAATTAAATAGAAAAGGAACAATGCTTATTTAAGTACAAGAAGACTGACACTTCTTATTTACTATATTTTGAACCATTCCTGTGACACTAGTTAAAGATTCCGATGCTTCACTTGAGGTTTACTGTATCCCTTGGACCTTCTTATTGACGATGAAACACAGAAATTGCATCGGAATTAAATACAAAGGGCACAATGCCGACTAAAGTACAAGAAGACTGACTCTTCTAACAGTCTATGTTTTAAACCATTCCTGTGACACTAGTTATAGATTCCGGTGCTTCACTCCAGGTTTACTGTTTCCCTTGGACCTTCTTATTGACGATGAAACACAGGAATTGCATCATAATTACATACAAAACGCACAATGCTGATTTAAGTACAAGAAGACTGACGCTTCTTGTTGACTATGCTTTGAACCATTCCTGTGACACTAGTTAAAGATTCCGATGCTTCACTTGAGGTTTACTGTATCCCTTGGAACTTCTTATTGACGATGAAACACAGAAATTGCATCGGAATTAAATACAAAAGGCACAATGCCGACTTAAGTACAAGAAGACTGACTCTTCTTACTGTCTATGTTTTGAACCATTCCTGCGACACTAGTTATAGATTCCTTTGCTTCACTCCAGGTTTACTGTTCACTTGGACCTTCTTGTTGACTATGAAACACAGAAATTGCATCGGAATTAAATACAAAAGGCACAATGCCGACTTAAGGACAAGAAAACTGACTCTTCTTACTGACTATGTTTTGAACCATTCCAGTGACACTAGCTATAGATTCCGATGCTTCACTTCGGGTTTACTGTGTCACTCTGACCTTCTTATTGAGGATGAAACACAGAAATAGCATCGGAATTAAATACAAAAGGCACAATGCCGACTTAAGTACATGAAGACTGACTCTTCTTACTGTCTATGTTTTGAACCATTCCATTGACACTAGTTATAGATTCTGATGCTTCACTCCAGGTTTACTGTATCCCTTGGACCTTCTTATTGACGGTGAAACACAGAAATTGCATCGTAATTAAATAGGAAAGGCACAATGAGTACTTAAGTACAAGAAGACTGACTCTTCTTACTGACTATGTTTTGAACCACTCCTGTGACACTAGTTATAGATTCCGATGCTTCACTTCTGGTTTACTATATCCCTTGGACCTTCTTATTGACGATGAAACACAAAAATTGCATCCGAATTAAATAGAAAATGCACAATGATGACTTAAGTACAAGAAGACTGACTATTCTTACTGACTATGCTTTGAACCATTCCTGCGACACTAGTTATAGATTCCGATGTTTCACTTTAGGATTACTGTATCCCTTGGTCCTTCTTATTGACGGTGAAACACAGAAATTGCATCGGAATTAAATTGGAAAGGGAAAATGAGGACTTAAGTACAAGAAGACTGACTCTTCTTACTGACTATGTTTTGAACCATTCCTGTGACACTAGTTAAAGATTCCGATGCTTCACTTGAGGTTACTGTATCCTTGGACCTTCTTATTGACGATGAAACACGAAATTGCATCGGAATTAAATACAAAACGCACAATGCTGACTTAAGTACAAGAAGACCGACTCTTCTTACTGTCTATGTTTTGAACCATTCCTGCGACACTAGTTACAGATTCCGATGCTTCACTCCAGGTTTACTGTATCCCTTGGTCCTTCTTATTGACGGTGAAACACAGAAATTGAATCGGAATTAAATTGGAAAGGGAAAATGAGGACTTAAGTACAAGAAGACTGACTCTTCTTACTGACTATGTTTTGAACCATTCCTGTGACACTAGTTATAGATTCCAATGCTTCACTTCAGGTTTATTGTATCCCTTTGACCTTCTTATTGACGATGAAACACAGAAATTGCATCGGAATTAAGTAGAAAAGGCACAATGTCGACTTAAGTACAAGAAGACTGACTCTTCTTATTGTCTATGTTTTGAGCCATTCCTGTGACACTAGTTATGGATTCCGATGCTTCACTCCAGGTTTACTATATCCCTTGGGCCTTCTTATTGACGATGAAACACAGAAATTGCATCGCAATTAAATAGAAAAGGCACAACGCCGACTTAAGTACAAGAAGACTGACTCTTCTTACAGTCTATGTTTTCAACCATTCCTGTGACACTAGTTATAGATTCCGGTGCTTCACTTCAGGTTTACTGTATACCTCGGACCTTCTTATTGACGATGAAACAGAGAAATTGCATCAGAATTAAATACAAAAGACACAACGCCGACTTGAGTACAAGAAGACTGACTGTTCCAAATGTCTATGTTTTGAACCATTCCTGTGACACTAGTTAGAGATTCCGATGCTTCACTTCAGGTTTACTGTATCCCTCTGACCGTCTTATTGACGATGAATCTCAGATATTGCATTGGAATCAAATAGAAAAGACACAACGCCATCTTGAGTACAAGAAGACTAACTCTTTTTACTGACTATGATTTGATCCATTCCTGTGACACTAGTTATAAATTCCGATGCTTCACTTCAGGTTTACTGTATCCCTTGGATCTTCTTATTGACGACGAAACACAGAGATTGCATCGGAATTAAATACAAAAGGCACAATCCAGAATGAAGTACAAGAAGACTGACTCTTCTTACTGTCTATGTTTTGATCCATTCCTGTGACACTAGTTATAGATTCCGGTGCTTCACTCCAGTTTTACTGTTTCCCTTGGACCTTCTTATTGACGATGAAACACAGGAATTGCATCATAATTAAATAGAAAAGGCACAATGCCGATTTAAGTACAAGAAGACTGACGCTTCTTATTGACTATGTTTTGAACCATTCCTGTGACACTAGTTAAAGATTTCGATGCTTCACTTGAGGTTTACTGTTTCCCTTGGACCCTCTTATTGACGATGAAACACGAAATTGCATCGGAATTAAATGCAAAACGCACAATGCTGATTTAAGTACAAGAAGACTGACTCTTCTTACTGTCTATGTTTTGAACCATTCCTGCGACACTAGTTATAGATTCCGATGCTTCACTCCAGGTTTACTGTATCCTTTGGACCTTCTTGTTGACTATGAAACACAGAAATTGCATCGGAATTAAATACAAAAGGCACAAAGCCGACATAAGAACAAGAAAACTGACTCTTCTTACTGACTATGTTTTGAACCATTCCAGTGACACTAGCTATAGATTCCGATGCTTCACTTCAGGTTTATTTTATCCCTTTGACCTTCTTATTGACGATGAAACACAGAAATTGCATCGGAATTAAGTAGAAAAGGCACAATGTTGACTTAAGTACAAGAAGACTGACTCTTCTTATTGTCTATGCTTTGAACCATTCCTGTGACACTAGTTATAGATTCCGATGCTTCACTCCAGGTTTACTGTATCCCTTGGGCCTTCTTATTGACGATGAAACACAGAAATTGCATCGGAATTAAATAGAAAAGGCACAATGCCGACTTAATTACAAGAAGACTGACTCTTCTTACTGACTATGTTTTGAACCATTCCTGTGACACTAGTTATAGATTACGATGCTTCACTTCAGGTTTACTGTATACCTTGGACCTTCTTATTGACGATGAAACACAGAAATTGCATCGGAATTAAATACAAAAGGCACAATGCCGACTTAAGTACAAGAAGACTGACTCTTCCTACTGTCTATGTTTTGAACCATTCCTGTGACACTAGTTTTGGATTCCGATGCTTCACTTCAGGTTTACTGTATCCCTCTGATCCTCTTATTGACGATGAAACACAGAAATTGCATTGGAATTAAATACAAAAGGCACAGTGCCGAAATAAGTACAAGAAGACTGACTCTTCCTACTGTCTATGCTATGAACCATTCCTGTGACACTAGTTATAGATTCCGATGCTTCACTTCAGGTTTACTGTATACCTCGGACCTTCTTATTGACGATGAAACAAAGAAATTGCATCAGAATTAAATACAAAAGACACAACGCCGACTTGAGTACAAGAAGACTGACTGTTCCAACAGTCTATGTTTGGAACCATTCCTGTGACACTAGTTATAGATTCCGATGCTTCACTTCAGGTTTACTGTATCCCTCTGACCGTCTTATGGACGATGAAACACAGAAATTGCATCGGAATCAAATAGAAAGGGCACAATGCCGACTTAAGTTCTAGAAGCCTGACTCTTCCTACTGTCTATGTTTTGAACCATTCCTGTGACACTAGTTATAGATTCCGATGCTTAACTTCAGGATTACTGTATCCCTCTGACCTTCTTAGTGACGATGAAACACAGAAATTGCATCGGAATTAAATACAAAAAGCACAATGCCGACTTAAGTACAAGAATACTGACTCATCTTACTGTCTATGTTGTGAACCGTCCCTGTGACACTAGTTATAGATTCCGATGCTTCACTCCAGGTTTACTGTATCCCTTATACCTTCTTATTGACGATGAAACACAGAAATTGCATGGGAATTAAATACAAAAGGCACAATGCCGACTTAAGTACAAGAAGACTGACTCTTCTTACTGACTATGTTTTGAACCATTCCTGTGACACTAGTTATGGATCCTGATGCTTCACTTCAGGTTTACTGTATCCCTCTGACCTTCGTATTGACGATGAAACACAGAAATTGCATCGGAATTAAATACAAAAGGCACAATGCCGAATTAAGTACAAGAAGACTGACTCTTCTTCCTGTCTATTTTAGTACCAATCCTGTGACACTAGTTATATACTCCGATGCTTCACTCCAGGTTTACTGTTTCCCTTGGACCTTCTTATTGTCGATGAAACACAGAAATTGCATCGGAATTAAATACAAAAGGCACAATGCCGACTTAAGTGAAAGAAGTCTAACTCTTCTTACTGTCTATGATTTGAACCATTCCTGTGACACTAGTTATAGATTCCGATGCTTCACTCCAGGTTTACTGTATCCCTTGGACCTTCTTATTGACGATGAAACACAGAAATTGCATCCGAATTAAATAGAAAATGCACAATGATGACTTAAGTACAAGAAGACTGACTATTCTTACTGACTATGCTTTGAACCATTCCTGTGACACTAGTTATAGATTCCGG
Organism: Schistocerca serialis cubense; assembly: GCF_023864345.2. NCBI lineage: Eukaryota > Metazoa > Arthropoda > Insecta > Orthoptera > Acrididae > Schistocerca > Schistocerca serialis. Next base: position 8,050,535 of record NW_026047592.1, read on the forward strand.
TGCTTCACTCCAGGTTTACTGTATCCCTTGGACCTTCTTATTGACGATGAAACACAGGAATTGCATCATAATTAATTAGAAAAGGCACAATGCCGATTTAAGTACAAGCAGCCTGACACTTCTTATTGACTATGTTTTGAACCATTCCTGTGACACTAGTTAAAGATTCCGATGCTTCACTTGAGGTTTACTGTATCCTTGGACCTTCTTATTGACGATGAAACACGAAATTGCATCTAAATTAAATACAAAACGCACAATGCTGACTTAAGTACAAGAAGACTGACTCTTCTTACTGTCTATGTTTTGAACCATTCCTGCGACACTAGTTAAAGATTCCGATGCTTCACTCCAGGTTTACTGTATCCCTTGGTCCTTCTTATTGACGGTGAAACACAGAAATTGCATCGGAATTAAATTGGAAAGGCACAATGAGGACTTAAGTACAAGAAGACTGACTCTTCTTACTGACTATGCTTTGAACCATTCCTGTGACACTAGTTATAGATTCCAATGCTTCACTTCAGGTTTATTGTATCCCTTTGACCTTCTTATTGACGATGAAACACAAAAATTGCATCGGAATTAAGTAGAAAAGGCACAATGTCGACTTAAGTACAAGAAGACTGATTCTTCTTATTGTCTATGTTTTGAACCATTCCTGTGACACTAGTTATAGATTCCGATGCTTCACTCCAGGTTTACTGTATCCCTTGGGCCTTCTTATTGACGATGAAACACTGAAATTGCATCGGAATTAAATAGAAAAGGCACAATGCCGACATAATTACAAGAAGACTGACGCTTCTTACTGACTATGTTTTGAACCATTCCTATGACACTAGTTATAGATTACGATGCTTCACTTCAGGTTTACTGTATACCTTTGACCTTCTTATTGACGATGAAACACAGAAATTGCATCGGAATTAAATACAAAAGGCACAATACCGACTTAAGTACAAGAAGACTGACTCTTCCTACTGTCTATGTTTTGAACCATTCCTGTGACACTAGTTTTGGATTCCCATGCTTCACTTCAGGTTTACTGTATCCCTCTGATCTTCGTATTGACGATGAAACACAGAAATTGCATCGGAATTAAATACAAAAGGCACAGTGCCGAAATAAGTACAAGAAGACTGACTCTTCCTACTGTCTATGTTTTGAACCATTCCTGTGACACTAGTTATAGATTCCGATGCTTCACTTCAGGTTTACTGTAACCCTCTGACCTTATTGCCGATGAAACACAGAAATTGCATCGGAATTAAATATAAAAGGCACAATGCCGACTTAAGGACCAGAAGACTGACTCTTCTTACTGTCTATGTTTTGAACCATTCCTGTGACACTAGTCATAGATTCCGATGCTTCACTTCAGGATTACTGTTTCTTTTGGACATTCTTATTGACGATGAAACATCAGAGATTGCATCGGAATTAAATACAAAAGGCACAATTCTGACTTAAGTACAAGAAGACTGACTCTTCCTACTGTCTATGTTTGAACCATTCCTGTGACACTAGTTATGGAATTACGATACTTCACTTCAGGATTACTGTATCCCTCTGACCTTCTTAATGACGATGAAACACAGAAATTGCATCGGAATTAAATACAAAAGGCACAATGCCGACTAAAGTACAAGAAGTGTGACTCTTCTTACTGTCTATGTTTTGAACCATCCCTGTGACACTAGTTATAGATTCCGGTGCTTCACTCCAGGTTTACTGTATCCCTTGGTCCTTCTTATTGACGATGAAACACAGAAATTGCATCGGAATTAAATACAAAAGGCACAATGCCGACTTAAGTACAAGAAGACTGACTCTTCTTACTGACTAAGTGTTGAACCGTTCCTGTGACACTAGTTATAAATTCCGATGCTTCACTTCAGGTTTACTGTATCCCTTAGACCTTCTTATTGACGATGAAACACAGATATTGCTTCGGAATTAAATAGAAAAGGCACAACGCCGACTTAAGTACAAGAAGACTGACTCTTCTTACAGTCTATGTTTTCAACCATTCCTGTGACACTAGTTATAGATTCCGATGCTTCACTTCAGGTTTACTGTATACCTCGGACCCTCTTATTGACGATGAAACAGAGAAATTGCATCAGAATTAAATACAAAAGACACAACGCCGACTTGAGTACAAGAAGACTGACTGTTCCAAATGTCTATGTTTTGAACCATTCCTGTGACACTAGTTATAGATTCCGATGCTTCACTTCAGGTTTACTGTATCCCTCTGACCGTCTTATTGACGATGAAACACAGAAATTGCATCGGAATCAAATAGAAAAGACACAACGCCGACTTGAGTACAAGAAGACTTACTGTTCCAAATGTCTATGTTTTCAACCATTCCTGTGACACTAGTTATAGATTCCGATGCTTCACTTCAGGTTTACTGTATCCCTCTGACCGTCTTATTGACGATGAAACACAGAAATTGCATCGGAATCAAATAGAAAAGACACAACGCCGTCTTGAGTACAAGAAGACTGACTCTTTTTACTGACTATGTTTTAATCCATTCCTGTGACACTAGTTATAAATTCCGATGCTTCACTTCAGGTTTACTGTATCCCTTGGATCTTCTTATTGACGACGAAACACAGAGATTGCATCGGAATTAAATAAAAAAGGCACAATGCCGCCTAAAGTACAAGAAGACTGACTCTTCTAACAGTCTATGTTTTGAACCATTCCTGTGACACTAGTTATAGATTCCGGTGCTTCACTCCAGTTTTACTGTTTCCCTTGGACCTTCTTATTGACGATGAAACACAGGAATTGCATCATAATTAAATAGAAAAGGCACAATGCCGATTTAAGTACAAGAAGACTGACGCTTCTTATTGACTATGTTTTGAACCATTCCTGTGACACTAGTTAAAGATTCCGATGCTTAACTTGAGGTTTACTGTTTCCCTTGGACCTTCTTATTGACGATGAAACACGAAATTGCATCGGAATTAAATACAAAACGCACAATGCTGATTTAAGTACAAGAAGACTGACTCTTCTTACTGTCTATGTTTTGAACCATTCCTGCGACACTAGTTATAGATTCCGATGCTTCACTCCAGGTTTACTGTATCCCTTGGACCTTCTTGTTGACTATGAAACACAGAAATTGCATCGGAATTAAATACAAAAGGCACAATGCCGACTTAAGGACAAGAAAACTGACTCTTCTTACTGACTATGTTTTGAACCATTCCAGTGACACTAGCTATAGATTCCGATGCTTCACTTCAGGTTTATTTTATCCCTTTGACCTTCTTATTGACGATGAAACACAGAAATTGCATCGGAATTAAGTAGAAAATGCACAATGTCGACTTAAGTACAAGAAGACTGACTCTTCTTATTGTCTATGTTTTGGACCATTCCTGTGACACTAGTTATAGATTCCGATGCTTCACTCCCGGTTTACTGTATCCCTTGGGCCTTCTTATTGACGATGAAACACAGAAATTGCATCGGAATTAAATAGAAAAGGCACAATGCCGACTTAATTACAAGAAGACTGACTCTTCTTACTGACTATGTTTTGAACCATTCCTGTGACACTAGTTATAGATTACGATGCTTCACTTCAGGTTTACTGTATACCTTGGACCTTCTTATTGACGATGAAACACAGAAATTGCATCGGAATTAAATACAAAAGGCACAATGCCGACTTAAGTACAAGAAGACTGACTCTTCCTACTGTCTATGTTTTGAACCATTCCTGTGACACTAGTTTTGGATTCCGATGCTTCACTTCAGGTTTACTGTATCCGTCTGATCTTCTTATTGACGATGAAACACAGAAATTGCATCGGAATTAAATACAAAAGGCACAGTGCCGAAATAAGTACAAGAAGACTGACTCTTCCTACTGTCTTTGCTTTGAACCATTCCTGTGACACTAGTTATAGATTCCGATGCTTCACTTCAGGTTTACTGTATACCTCGGACCTTCTTATTGACGATGAAAAAAAGAAATTGCATCAGAATTAAATACAAAAGACACAACGCCGACTTGAGTACAAGAAGACTGACTGTTCCAACAGTCTATGTTTGGAACCATTCCTGTGACACTAGTTATAGATTACGATGCTTCACTTCAGGTTTACTGTATACCTTGGACCTTCTTATTGACGATGAAACACAGAAATTGCATCGGAATTAAATACAAAAGGCACAATGCCGACTTAAGTTCCAGAAGCCTGACTCTTCCTACTGTCTATGTTTTGAACCATTCCTGTGACACTAGTTATAGATTCCGATGCTTAACTTCAGGATTACTGTATCCCTCTGACCTTCTTAGTGACGTTGAAACACAGAAATTGCATCGGAATTAAATACAAAAAGCACAATGCTGATTTAAGTACAAGAATACTGACTCATCTTACTGTCTATGTTGTGAACCATCCCTGTGACACTAGTTGTAGATTCCGATGCTTCACTCCAGGTTTACTGTATCCCTTATACCTTCTTATTGACGATGAAACACAGAAATTGCATGGGAATTAAATACAAAAGGCACAATGCCGACTTAAGTACAAGAAGACTGACTCTTCTTACTGACTATGTTTTGAACCATTCCTGTGACACTAGTTATAGATTACGATTCTTCACTTCAGGTTTACTGTATACCTTGGACCTTCTTATTGACGATGAAACACAGAAATTGCATCGGAATTAAATACAAAAGGCACAATGCCAACTTAAGTACAAGAAGACTGACTCTTCCTACTGTCTATGTTTTGAACCATTCCTGTGACACTAGTTTTGGAATCCGATGCTTCACTTCAGGTTTACTGTATCCCTCTGATCTTCTTATTGACGATGAAACACAGAAATTGCATCGGAATTAAATACAAAAGGCACAGTGCCGAAATAAGTACAAGAAGACTGACTCTTCCTACTGTCTTTGCTTTGAACCATTCCTGTGACACTAGTTATAGATTCCGATGCTTCACTTCAGGTTTACTGTATACCTCGGACCTTCTTATTGACGATGAAACAAAGAAATTGCATCAGAATTAAATACAAAAGACACAACGCCGACTTGAGTACAAGAAGACTGACTGTTCCAACAGTCTATGTTTGGAACCATTCCCGTGACACTAGTTATAGATTACGATGCTTCACTTCAGGTTTACTGTATACCTTGGACCTTCTTATTGACGATGAAACACAGAAATTGCATCGGAATTAAATACAAAAGGCACAATGCCGACTTAAGTTCCAGAAGCCTGACTCTTCCTACTGTCTATGTTTTGAACCATTCCTGTGACACTAGTTATAGATTCCGATGCTTAACTTCAGGATTACTGTATCCCTCTGACCTTCTTAGTGACGTTGAAACACAGAAATTGCATCGGAATTAAATACAAAAAGCACAATGCCGACTTAAGTACAAGAATACTGACTCATCTTACTGTCTATGTTGTGAACCGTCCCTGTGACACTAGTTGTAGATTCCGATGCTTCACTCCAGGTTTACTGTATCCCTTATACCTTCTTATTGACGATGAAGCACAGAAAGTGCATGGGAATTAAATACAAAAGGCACAATGCCGACTTAAGTACAAGAAGACTGACTCTTCTTACTGACTATGTTTTGAACCATTCCTGTGACACTAGTTATGGATCCTGATGCTTCACTTCAGGTTTACTGTATCCCTCTGACCTTCGTATTGACGATGAAACACAGAAATTGCATCGGAATTAAATACAAAAGGCACAATTCCGAATTAAGTACAAGAAGACTGACTCTTCTTCCTGTCTATTTTAGTACCAATCCTGTGACACTAGTTATAGACTCCGATGCTTCACTCCAGGTTTACTGTATCCCCTGGACCTTCTTATTGTCGATGAAACACAGAAATTGCATCGGAATTAAATACAAAAGGCACAATGCCGACTTAAGTGAAAGAAGTCTTACTCTTCTTACTGTCTATGATTTGAACCATTCCTGTGACACTAGTTATAGATTCCGATGCTTCACTCCAGGTTTACTGTATCCCTTGGACCTTCTCATTGACGATGAAACACAGAAAATACATCGGAATTAAATACAAAACGCACAGTGCCGAAATAAGTACAAGAAGACTGACTCTTCCTACTGTCTATGCTTTGAACCATTCCTGTGACACTAGTTATAGATTCCGATGCTTCACTCCAGGTTTACTGTATCCCTTGGTCCTTCTTATTGACGATGAAACACAGAAATTGCATCGGAATTAAATACAAAAGGCACAATGCCGACTTAAGGACCAAAAGAATGACTCTTCTTACTGTCTATGTTTTGAACCATTCCTGTGACACTAGTCATAGATTCCGATGCTTCACTTCAGGATTTCTGTTTCTTTTGGACATTCTTATTGACGATGAAACACAGAGATTGCATCGGAATTAAATACAAAAGGCACAATTCTGACTTAAGTACAAGAAGACTGACTCTTCCTACTGTCTATGTTTGAACCATTCCTGTGACACTAGTTATGGATTCCGATACTTCACTTCAGGATTACTGTATCCTTCTGACCTTCTTAATGACGATGAAACACAGAAATTGCATCGGAATTAAATACAAAAAGCACAATGCCGACTAAAGTACAAGAAGTGTGACTCTTCTTACTGTCTATGTTTTGAACCATCCCTGTGACACTAGTTATAGATTCCGGTGCTTCACTCCAGGTTTACTGTATCCCTTGGTCCTTCTTATTGACGATGAAACACAGAAATTGCATCGGAATTAAATACAAAAGGCACAATGCCGACTTAAGTACAAGAAGACTGACTCCTCTTACTGACCAAGTGTTGAACCGTTCCTGTGACACTAGTTATAAATTCCGATGCTTCACTTCAGGTTTACTGTATCCCTTGGACCTTCTTATTGACGATGAAACACAGATATTGCTTCGGAATTAAATAGAAAAGGCACAACGCCGACTTAAGTACAAGAAGACTGACTCTTCTTACAGTCTATGTTTTCAACCATTCCTGTGACACTAGTTATAGATTCCGATGCTTCACTTCAGGTTTACTGTATACCTCGGACCTTCTTATTGACGATGAAACAGAGAAAATGCATCAGAATTAAATACAAAAGACACAACGCCGACCTGAGTACAAGAAGACTGACTGTTCCAAATGTCTATGTTTTGAACCATTCCTGTGACACTAGTTATAGATTCCGATGCTTCACTTCAGGTGTACTGTATCCCTCTGACCGTCTTATTGACGATGAAACACATGAATTGCATCGGAATCAAATAGAAAAGACACAACGCCGTCTTGAGTACAAGAAGACTGACTGTTCCAACTGTCTATGTTTTGAACCATTCCTGTGACACTAGTTATAGATTCCGATGCTTCACTCCAGGTTTACTGTATCCCTTGGACCTTCTTATTGACGATGAAACACAGAAATTGCATCCGAATTAAATACAAAATGCACAATGATGACTTAAGTATAAGAAGACTGACTATTCTTACTGACTATGCTTTGAACCATTCCTGCGACACTAGTTATAGATTCCGATGTTTCACTTTAGGATTACTGTATCCCTCTTACCTTCTTACTGACGATGAAACACAGATATTGCATCGGAATTAAATACAAATGGCACAATGCCGACTTAAGTACAAGAAGACTGACTCTTATTACTGTCTATGTTTTGAACCATCCCTGTGACTCTAGTTATAGATTCCGATGCTACACTCCAGGTTTACTGTATCCCTTGGTCCTTCTTATTGACGATGAAACACAGAAATTGCATCGGAATTAAATACAAAAGCCAAAATTCCGTCTTAAGTACAAGAAGACTGACTCTTTTTACTGACTATGTTTTGATCCATTCCTGTGACACTAGTTATAAATTCCGATGCTTCACTTCAGGTTTACTGTATCCCTTGGATCTTCTTATTGACGATGAGACACAGAGATTGCATCGGAATTAAATACAAAAGGCACAATCCAGAATGAAGTACAAGAAGACTGACTCTTCTTACTGTCTATGATTTGATCCATTCCTGTGACACTTGTTATAGATTCCGATTCTTCACCCCACGTTTACTGTATCAATTGGACCTTCTTATTGACGATGAAACACAGAAATTGCATCGGAAATAAATACAAAAGGCACAATGCCGCCTAAAGTACAAGAAGACTGACTCTTCTAACAGTCTATGTTTTGAACCATTCCTGTGACACTAGTAATAGATTCCGGTGCTTCACTTCAGTTTTACTGTTTCCCTTGGACCTTCTTATTGACGATGAAACACAGGAATTGCATCATAATTAAATAGAAAAGGCACAATGCCGATTTAAGTACAAGAAGACTGACGCTTCTTATTGACTATGTTTTGAACCATTCCTGTGACAAGAGTTAAAGATTCCGATGCTTCACTTGAGGTTTACTGTATCCCTTGGACCTTCTTATTGACGATGAAACACGAAATTGCATCGGAATTAAATACAAAACGCACAATGCTGACTTAAGTACAAGAAGACTGACTCTTCTTACTGTCTATGTTTTGAAGCATTCCTGCGACACTAGTTATAGATTCCGATGCTTCACTCCAGGTTTACTGTATCCCTTGGACCTTCTTGTTGAGTATGAAACACAGAAATTGCATCGGAATTAAATACAAAAGGCACAATGCCGACTTAAGAACAAGAAAACTGACTCTTCTTACTGACTATGTTTTGAACCATTCCAGTGACACTAGCTATAGATTCCGATGCTTCACTTCAGGTTTATTGTATCCCTTTGACCTTCTTATTGACTATGAAACACAGAAATTGCATCGGAATTGAGTAGAAAAGGCACAATCTCGACTTAAGTACAAGAAGACTGACTCTTCTTATTGTCTATGATTTGAACCATTCCTGTGACACTAGTTATAGATTCCGATGCTTCACTCCAGGTTTACTGTATCTCTTGGGCCTTCTTATTGACGATGAAACACAGAAATTGCATCGGAATTAAATAGAAAAGGCACAATGCCGACTTAAGTACAAGAAGACTGACTCTTCTTACTGACTATGTTTTGAACCATTCCTGTGACACTAGTTATAGATTACGATGCTTCACTTCAGGTTTACTGTATACCTTGGACCTTCTTATTGACGATGAAACACAGAAATTGCATCGGAATTAAATACAAAAGGCACAATGCCGACTAAAGTACAAGAAGACTGACTCTTCCTACTGTCTATGTTTTGAACCATTCCTGTGACACTAGTTTTGGATTCCGATGCTTCACTTCAGGTTTACTGTATCCCTCTGATCTTCTTATTGACGATGAAACACAAAGATTGCATCGGAATTAAATACAAAAGGCACAGTGCCGAAATAAGTACAAGAAGACTGACTCTTCCCACTGTCTATGTTTTGAACCATTCCTGTGTCACTAGTTATAGATTCCGATGCTTCACTTCAGGTTTACTGTATACCTCGGACCTTCTTATTGACGATGAAACAAAGAAATTGCATCAGAATTAAATACAAAAGACACAACGCCGACTTGAGTACAAGAAGACTGACTGTTCCAACTGTCTATGTTTTGAACCATTCCTGTGACACTAGTTATAGATTCCGATGATTCACTTCAGGTTTACTGTTTCCCTCTGACCGTCTTATTGACGATGAAACACAGAAATTGCATCGGAATCAAATATAAAGGACACAATGCCGAATTAAGTTCTAGAAGCCTGACTCTTCCTACTGTCTATGCTTTGAACCATTCCTGTGACACTAGTTATGGATTCCGATGCTTCTTTTCAGGTTTACTGTATCCCTCTGACCTTCGTATTGACGATGAAACACAGAAATTGCATCCGAATTAAATAGAAAATGCACAATGATGACTTAAGTACAAGAAGACTGACTATTCTTACTGACTATGCTTTGAACCATTCCTGTGACACTAGTTATAGATTCCGGTGCTTCACTCCAGGTTTACTGTTTCCCTTGGACCTTCTTATTGACGATGAAACACAGGAATTGCATCATAATTAATTAGAAAATGCAAAATGCCGATTTAAGTAAAAGAAGCTTGACGCTTCTTATTGACTATGTTTTGAACCATTCCTGTGACACTAGTTAAAGATTCCGATGCTTCACCCTCGGGAGAGCCTGTAACTCCTAGAGGGCGCGTCCCCAGGTGGCGGATCGGGGAACGCCTCCCAGATATGGGTGGTAGGAGGGAAATCAAATACCTCCCGCGGACCAACAGGCCGGGCAGAGCAAGTTCGTTAGCTGAAGTGAAAGCAACTGCTCTAGGGGTAGGCATCCCCGAAATCAAGACCCTGGTCCTCCAGGTTGGGGGTTGTGCTTAGGGCCAGCGACCCTATCACAGGATCCTGTAGGAGAAAATGGATTGCTACGAATCAGAATGACAAGAATGCTGGGCCACCAAACTTGATGACGAACTTGCAAAATTTAAAGGTTATGAATATGGGAACATGGAATGTATTAAGTCTCTATAGATCAGGATCACTGATAAATGTCATACAGGAACTTGAAAAGTATAAAATGGATTTAGTTGCAGTACAAGAAACCAGATGGACGGGTAATGGAAGTATAAACAAAAATAAGTATACAATAATGTATGGGGGAAATGATACACAAATACATGCACTAGGGACAGGATTTATAATAAACAACAAATTGTTACCTTTTATTAGGAAATTTGAGGCAGTGAATGAAAGGATATCTCACATTACGATTCAATGCAAATATAAGACTTTAAATGTTATAAATTGCCATGCTCCAACAGAGGATAAAGAGGACAATATTAAAGAAGAATTTTACAACAAATTGGAACAGGTATATGATACATTCTCGAAAAATTCAATTAAAATAATTCTAGGAGATTTCAATGCCAAGATAGGACATGAAAATCATTATAAACCTACAATTGGACCTCATAGTCTACATCAGCAGAGTAATGAAAACGGAACAAAACTTATTAGCTTTGCCACTTCCAAAAACATGTTGATCAAAAGTACATATTTTGCACATAAAGATATACATAAACAAACATGGGCTTCAAGAGATGGCATCACAAAAAATCAAATTGATCATGTATTAATCGAAAAACAACATCATAAATGCATACATGATATCAGAAGTCAAAGGGGAGCAGACTGTGATTCGGATCACTTTCTTGTAAAAGCCAAGTTCAAGATCTCACTCTCAAGACATAAATGGTCTAAATTAAATGGTGTTCCTAGGTTTAATACAATGAAACTGAAAAACCCAAACATTCTCAACCAGTACATTAGAGAATTAGAAACACACAAACCTGAAGTGGAAAGTAAAATTAACAATGATGATACTAATCAAGCCTGGAACGCTCTGAAAGAAAATATCACACGAGCAACTACCTCAGTTTTGGGACATTTTACTACAACTAAGAACCCCTGGTTTGATGCCGAGTGCTCGAACGCTATCGAAGATAGAAAATTAGCAAGGGAAAAATTCCTACAAAAACCAATAACACAAAATAAACTTATTTTTGAAGAGAAACAGAAACTTGCCAGGAAACTCATTAGGAAAAAGAAAAGGGATTTTATGAATTACAAATTAAAAAGAGCTGAAAATGACCGTACCACAGACTCCAGAGGATTTTTCAAGAGCATAAATATGTTTAAAAGTGGGAATATAAAAAATTATGGACAGTTCATAACAGACCCAGATGGCTCCTTGCTGACAGAAAGAAGTGACATTGCTAACAGATGGAAGGAATATTTTAATGAGTTACTAAATGCTCCAACTATAAGCGTCTCTCAGGAAGATGACAATGAATATCTTACTGCTGACCCATCGGACGAAGAGCCCAGCTTAGCAGAAATTAAAGAAAGCATCAAGAAGCTGAAGAGACATAAAGCTCCTGGAAGTGATGGTATAGACACAGATATATGGAAGCTCAGTAAATTTCCTTTTGTAAACTGCTTACACAAAATCATCACCAACATCTGGAAGCAGGAACAGGTCCCACATGATTGGAAAGAAGTAGTTGTGTGCCCTATATACAAGAAGGGGGACCCAACAAATTGTTCAAACTACAGAGGAATTGCGTTACTAAACACAACATATAAAATTCTGACAAATATACTGTTAGCAAGGATAAGCCCTTACGTTGAAGACTCCCTAGATGATGCCCAATGTGGATTTAGACCTAACAGATCGACTATTGACAATATATATGTCCTAAGGATGTTGGGTGAAAAGAAATACGAATTCAATCAAAATGTACATATGCTTTTCATTGATTTTAAAAAAGCTTTTGACAGTATCAACAGGGAATATTTATGGAAGTGCATGAGGCAGATTGGCATCCCTAACAAATTGATAAATTTAATAAAATCTTGCACTTTAAACTCAAAATACAAAATAAAAGTAGCTAGCAAACTTTCTGAAGACTTTGAGGTTAAAACTGGAGTCAAACAAGGGGATTCACTCTCACCAGTTCTTTTTAACATAGTAATCAATAGAATAATCCAAAAAGTAGAGCTACTACAAATTGGAGCACAACTGGAAAGCAAAATTAACATTGTAGCATACGCTGATGACATTGCATTATTAGCTGACAGTGAGAATGATTTGAAGCTTCTTACAGCACAATTAATTAAAGCCACAAATGGCACAGGCCTCCAGCTGAATACAGACAAAACAATGTACTTTATCTTATCCCGCTATCCATCAAATAATAATGTACTGCAAATTAATAACACAGCTTTCACAAAGACAAATGAATTTAATTACCTTGGTACAATAGTAACCTCTGACAACTCCATAAAAATTGAAATAGAATCACGAATTCAGAAGGCTAACAAATGCTACTATAGTCTCTTGACAGTTTTCAAAAGCAAGTTAATTTCTAGGAACACCAAACTACAAGTATACAAATCATTGATTATACCAGTACTCACCTATGGATCTGAAACCTGGACTCTCACAAAAAAAGAGGAAAACAGATTAAGAGTATTTGAACGAAAAATTTTGAGAAAAATATTTGGACCCATAAGAGATAGGATCAGTGATGAATGGAGATTGCTAAATAACAATGAAATTTACAAATTATATAAAGACTCCGATATAGTGGCGAAAATTAAAGCCAAAAGACTGAAATGGATAGGGCATGTCATCAGAGCACCACCAAACAGGACCATCAAGAAAGTGACTGAAGAGATTCCCACCGGAAGACGACCTCTTGGACGCCCACGCATGAGATACTTGGACAATATTCAAGACGATCTCTGAAAACTAGGACATGACAGACAGTGGCAAATTACTTGTAAAGACAGAGCAAAGTGGTTCAACATTGTCCATTCTGCAGCAAAAAGCCTTCATGGATTGTAATGCTTAATAATAATAATAATAATAATGCTTCACTTGAGGTTTACTGTATCCCTTGGACCTTCTTATTGACGATGAAACACGAAATTGCATCGGAATTAAATACAAAACGCACAATGCTGACCTAAGTACAAGAAGACTGACTCTTCTTACTGTCTATGTTTTGAACCATTCCTGCGACACTAGTTATAGATTCCGATGCTTCACTCCAGGTTTACTGTATCCCTTGGACCTTCTTGTTGACTATGAAACACAGAAATTGCATCGGAATTAAATACAAAAGGCATAATGCCGACTTAAGGACAAGAAAACTGACTCTTCTTACTGACTATGTTTTGAACCATTCCAGTGACACTAGCTATAGATTCCGATGCTTCACTTCTGGTTTACTGTGTCACTCTGACGTTCTTATTGACGATGAAACACAGAAATAGCATCGGAATTAAGTACAAAAGGCACAATGCCGACTTAAGTACAAGAAGACTGACTCTTCCTACTGTCTATGTTTTGAACCATTCCTGTGACACTAGTTTTGGAGTCCGATGCTTCACTTCAGGTTTACTGTATCCCTCTGATCATCTTATGGACGATGAAACACAGAAATTGCATCGGAATTAAATACAAAAGGCACAGTGCCGAAATAAGTACAAGAAGACTGACTCTTCCTACTGTCTATGTTTTGAACCATTCCTGTGACACTAGTTATAGATTCCGATGCTTCACTTCAGGTTTACTGTAACCCTCTGACCTTATTGCCGATGAAACACAGAAATTGCATCGGAATTAAATACAAAAGGCACAATGCCGACTTAAGGACCAGAAGACTGACTCTTCTTACTGTCTATGTTTTGAACCATTCCTGTGACACTAGTCATAGATTCCGATGCTTCACTTCAGGATTACTGTTTCTTTTGGACCTTCTTATTGACGATGAAACACAAAGATTGCATCGGAATTAAATACAAAAGGCACAATGCTGACTTAAGTACAAGAAGACTGACTCTTCCTACTGTCTATGTTTGAACCATTCCTGTGACACTAGTTATGGATTCCGATACTTCACTTCAGGATTACTGTATCCCTCTGACCTTCTTAATGACGATGAAACACAGAAATTGCATCGGAATTAAATACAAAAGGCACAATGCCGACTAAAGTACAAGAAGTGAGACTCTTCTTACTGTCTATGTTTTGAACCATCCCTGTGACACTAGTTATAGATTCCGGTGCTTCACTCCAGGTTTACTGTATCCCTTGGTCCTTCTTATTGACGATGAAACACAGAAATTGCATCGGAATTAAATACAAAAGGCACAATGCCGACTTAAGTACAAGAAGACTGACTCTTCTTACTGACTAAGTTTTGAACCGTTCCTGTGACACTAGTTATAAATTCCGATGCTTCACTTCAGGTTCACTGTATCCCTTGGACCTTCTTATTGACGACGAAACACAGATATTGCTTCGGAATTAAATAGAAAAGGCACAACGCCGACTTAAGTACAAGAAGACTGACTCTTCTTACAGTCTATGTTTTCAACCATTCCTGTGACACTAGTTATAGATTCCGATGCTTCACTTCAGGTTTACTGTATACCTCGGACCTTCTTATTGACGATGAAACAGAGAAATTGCATCAGAATTAAATACAAAAGACACAACGCCGACTTGAATACAAGAAGACTGACTGTTCCAACTGTCTATGTTTTGAACCATTCCTGTGACACTAGTTATAGATTCCGATGCTTCACTTCAGGTTTACTGTATCCCTCTGACCGTCTTATTGACGATGAAACACAGAAATTGCATCGGAATCAAATAGAAAGGGCACAATGCCGACTTAAGTTCTAGAAGCCTGACTCTTCCTACTGTCTATTTTTGAACCATTCCTGTGACACTAGTTATAGATTCCGATGCTTCACTTCAGGTTTACTGTATCCCTTGGACCATCTTATTGACGACGAAACACAGAAATTGCATTGGAATTCAGTACAAAAGGCACAATGCCGACTTAACTACAAGAAGACTGACTCTTCTTACTGATAATGCTTTGAACCATTCCTGTGACACTAGTTATAGATTCCGATGCTTAACTTCAGGATTACTGTATCCCTCTGACCTTCTTAGTGACGATGAAACACAGAAATTGCATCTGAATGAAATACAAAAAGCACAATGCCGACTTAAGTACAAGAATACTGACTCATCCTACTGTCTATGTTGTGAACCGTCCCTGTGACACTAGTTATAGATTCCGATGCTTCACTCCAGGTTTACTGTATCCCTTGGACCTTCGTATTGACGATGAAACACAGAAATTGCATGGGAATTAAATACAAAAGGCACAATAACGACTTAAGTACAAGAAGACTGACTCTTCTTACTGACTATGTTTTGAACCATTCCTGTGACACTAGTTATGGATTCCGATGCTTCACTTCAGGTTTACTGTATCCCTCTGACCTTCGTATTGACGATGAAACACAGAAATTGCATCGGAATTAAATACAAAAGGCACAATGCCGAATTAAGTACAAGAAGACTGACTCTTCTTCCTGTCTATTTAGAACCAATCCTGTGACACTAGTCATAGACTCCGATGCTTCACTCCAGGTTTACTGTATCCCTTGGACCTTCTTATTGTCGATGATACACAGAAATTGCATCGGAATTCACTACAAAAGGCACAATGCCGACATAAGTGAAATAAGTCTGACTCTTCTTACTGTCTATGTTTTGATCCATTCCTGTGACACTAGTTATAGATTCCGTTGCTTCACTCCAGGTTTACTGTTTCCCTTGGACCTTCTTATTGACGATGAAACACAGGAATTGCATCATAATTAAATAGAAAAGGCACAATTTCGACTTAAGTACAAGATGACTGACGCTTCTTACTGACTATGTTTTGAACCATTCCTGTGACACTAGTTAAAGATTTCGATGCTTCACTTGAGGTTTTCTGTATCCCTTGGACCTTCTTATTGACGATGAAACACAGAAATTGCATCGGAATTAAATACAAAAGGCACAATGCCGACCTAAGTACAAGAAGACTGACTCTTCTTACTGTCTATGTTTTGAACCATTCCTGTGACACTAGTTATAGATTCCGATGCTTCACTCCAGGTTTACTGTATCCCTTGGACCTTCTTGTTGACTATGAAACACAGAAATTGCATCGGAATTAAATACAAAAGGCACAATGCCGACTTAAGGACAATAAGACTGACTCTTCATACTGACTATGTTTTGAACCATTCCAGTGACACTAGCTATAGATTCCGATGCTACACTTCAGTTTTACTGTATCCCTCTGACCTTCTTATTGACGATGAAACACAGAAATTGCACCGGCATTAAATAGGAAAGGCACAATGAGGACTTAAGTACAAGAAGACTGACTCTTCTTACTGACAATGTATTGAACCATTCCTGTGACACTAGTTATAGATTCCGATGCTTCACTTCAGGTTTACTGTATCCCTCTGATCTTCTTATTGACAATGAAAGACAGAAATTGCATCGGAATTAAATACAAAAGGCACAATGCCGACCTAAGTACAAGAAGACTGACTCTTCTTACTGACTATGTTTTGAACTATTCCTGTGACACTAGTTATAGATTCCGATGCTTCACTTCAGGTTTACTGGAGACCTCTGACCTTATTGCCGATGAAACACAGAAATTGCATCGGAATTAAATACAAAAGGCACAATGCCGACTTAAGGACAACAAGACTGACTCTTCTTAATGACTATGTTTTGAACTATTCCTGTGATACTAGTTATAGCTTCCGATGCTTCACTTCCGGTTTACTGTATCCCTCTGACCTTCTTATTGACGATGAAACACAGAAATTGCATCGGAATCAAATACAAAAGGCACAATGCCGACTTAAGTACAAGAAGACTGACTCTTCCTACTGTCTATGTTTGAACCATTCCTGTGACACTAGTTATAGATTCCGATGCTTCACTTCAGGTTTACTGTATCCCTCTGACCTTCTTATTGCCGGCGAAACACAGAAATTGCATCGGATTTAAATACAAAAGGCACAATGCCAACTTAAGTACAAGAAGACTGACTCTTCTTACTGACTATGTTTTGAACCATTCATGTGGCCCTAGTTATAGATTCCGATGTTTCACTCCAGGTTTACTGTATCCCTTGGACCTTCTTATTGGCGATGAATCATAGAAATTGCATCAGAATTAAGTAGAAAATGCACAATGATGACTTAAGTACAAGAAGACTGACTCTTCTTAATGACTATGTTTTGAACTATTCCTGTGATACTAGTAATAGATTCCGATGCTTCACTCCAGGTTTACTGTATCCCTTGGTCTTTCTCATTGACGATGAAACAGAGAAATTGCATCAGAATTAAAAACAAAAGACACAACGCCGACTTGAGTACAAGAAGACTGACTGTTCCAACTGTCTATGTTTTAAACCATTCCTGTGACACTAGTTATAGATTCCGATGCTTCACTTCAGGTTTACTGTATCCCTCTGACCGTCTTATTGACTATGAAACACAGAAATTGCATCGGAATCAAATAGAAAGGGCACAATGCCGACTTAAGTTCTAGAAGCCTGACTCTTCCTACTGTCTATGTTTTGAACCATTCCTGTGACACTAGTTATAGATTCCGATGCTTCACTTCAGGTTTACTGTATCCCTTGGACCTTCTTATTGACGATGAAACACAGATATTGCTTCGAAATTAAATAGAAAAAGCACAACGCCGACTTAAGTACAAGAAGACTGACTCTTCTTACAGTCTATGTTTTCAACCATTCCTGTGACACTAGTTATGGATTCCGACGCTTCACTTCAGGTTTACTGTATACCTCGGACCTTCTTATTGACGATGAAACAGAGAAATTGCATCAGAATTGAATACAAAAGACACAACGCCGACTTGAGTACAAGAAGACTGACTGTTCCAACTGTCTATGTTTTGAACCATCCCTGTGACACTAGTTATAGATTCCGATGCTTCACTTCAGGTTTACTGTATCCCTCTGACCGTCTTATTGACGATGAAACACAGAAATTGCATCGGAATCAAATAGAAAGGGCACAATGCCGACTTAAGTTCTAGAAGCCTGACTCTTCCTACTGTCTATGTTTTGAACCATTCCTGTGACACTAGTTATAGATTCCGATGCTTCACTTCAGGTTTACTGTATCCCTTGGACCTTCTTATTGACGATGAAACACAGAAATTGCATTGGAATTCAGTACAAAAGTCACAATGCCGACTTAACTACAAGAAGACTGACTCTTCTTACTGATAATGCTTTGAACCATTCCTGTGACACTAGTTATAGATTCCGATGCTTAACTTCAGGATTACTGTATCCCTCTGACCTTCTTAGTGACGATGAAACACAGAAATTGCATCGGAATCAAATAGAAAGGGCACAATGCCGACTTAAGTTCTAGAAGCCTGACTCTTCCTACTGTCTATGTTTTGAACCATTCCTGTGACACTAGTTATAGATTCCGATGCTTCACTTCAGGTTTACTGTATCCCTTGGACCTTCTTATTGCCGATGAAACACAGAAATTGCATCGGAATTAAATACAAAACGCACAATGCCGACTTAAGTACATGAATACTGACTCATCTTACTGTCTATGTTGTGAACCGTCCCTGTGACACTAGTTATAGATTCCGATGCTTCACTCCAGGTTTACTGTATCCCTTGGACCTTCGTATTGACGATGAAACACAGAAATTGCATGGGAATTAAATACAAAAGGCACAATAATGACTTAAGTACAAGAAGACTGACTCTTCTTACTGACTATGTTTTGAACCATTCCTGTGGCACTAGTTATGGATTCCGATGCTTCACTTCAGGTTTACTGTATCCCTCTGACCTTCGTATTGACGATGAAACACAGAAATTGCATCGGAATTAAATACAAAAGGCACAATGCCGAATTAAGTACAAGAAGACTGACTCTTCTTCCTGTCTATTTTAGAACCAATCCTGTGACACTAGTTATAGACTCCGATGCTTCACTCCAAGTTTACTGTATCCCTTGGACCATCTTATTGTCGATGAAACACAGAAATTGCATCGGAATTAAATACAAAAGGCACAATGCCGACTTAAGTGAAAGAAGTCTGACTCTTCTTACTGTCTATGATTTGAACCATTCCTGTGACACTAGTTATAGATTCCGATGCTTCACTCCAGGTTTACTGTATCCCTTGGACATTCTTATTGACGATGAAACACAGAAATTGCATCCGAATTAAATAGAAAATGCACAAAGATGACTTAAGTACAAGAAGACTGACTATTCTTACTGACTATGCTTTGAACCATTCCCGTGACACTAGTTATAGATTCCGATGCTTTACTTTAGGATTACTGTATCCCTCTGACATTCTTACTGACGATGAAACACAGATATTGCATCGGAATTAAATACAAAAGGCACAATGACGACTTAAGTACAAGAAGACTGACTCTTATTACTGTCTATGTTCTGAACCATCCCTGTGACACTAGTTATAGATTCCGATGCTACACTCCAGGTTTACTGTATCCCTTGGTCCTTCTTATTGACGATGAAACACAGAAATTGCATCAGAATTAAATACAAAAGGCAAAATTCCGCCTTAAGTACAAGAAGACTGACTCTTCTTACTGACTATGTTTTGATCCATTCCTGTGACACTAGTTATAAAGTCCGATGCTTAACTTCAGGTTTACTGTATCTCTTGGATCTTCTTATTGACGATGAAACACAGAAATTGCATCGGAATTAAATACAAAAGGCACAATGCAGAATTAAGTACAAGAAGACTGACTCTTCTTATTGTCTATGTTTTGATCCATTCCTGTGACACTAGTTATAGATTCCGTTGCTTCACTCCAGGTTTACTGTTTCCCTTGGACCTTCTTATTGACTATGAAACACAGGAATTGCATCATAATTAAATAGAAAAGGCACAATTTCGACTTAAGTACAAGAAGACTGACGCTTCTTACTGACTATGTTTTGAACCATTCCTGTGACTCTAGTTAAAGATTTCGATGCTTCACTTGAGGTTTACTGTATCCCTTGGACCTTCTTATTGACGATGAAACACAGAAATTGCATCAGAATTAAATACAAAAGGCACAATGCCGACCTAAGTACAAGAAGACTGACTCTTCTTACTGACAATGTTTTGAACTATTCGTGTGACACTAGTTATAGATTCCGATGCTTCACTTCAGGTTTACTGTGGACCTCTGACCTTATTGCCGATGAAACACAGAAATTGCATCGGAATTAAATACAAAAGGCACAATGCCGACTTAAGGACAAGAAGACTGACTCTTCTTACTGACTATGTTTTGAACTATTCCTGTGATACTAGTTATAGCTTCCGATGCTTCACTTCCGGTTTACTGTATCCCTCTGACCTTCTTATTGACGATGAAACACAGAAATTGCATCGGAATTAAATACAAAAGCAGCAATGCCGACTTAAGTACAAGAAGACTGACTCTTCTCACTGTCTATGTTTTGAACCATTCGTGTGACACTAGTTATGGATTACGATGCTTCACTTCAGGTTTACCGTTTCCCTTGGACCTTCTTATTGCCGATGAAACACAGAAATTGCATCAGAATTAAATTGAAAAGCCACAATGCTGACTTAAGTACAAGAAGATTGACGCTTCTTACTGACTATGTTTTGAACCATTCCTGTGACACTAGTTATAGATTCCGATGCTTCACTTCAGGTTTACTGTATCCCTTGGACCTTCTTATTGCCGATGAAACACAGAAATTTCATCGGAAATAAATACAAAAGGCACAATGCCAACTTAAGTACAAGAAGACTGACTCTTCCTACTGTCCATGTTTTGACCATTCCTGTGACACTAGTTATAGATTCCGATGCTTCACTTCAGGTTTACTGTATCCCTCTGACCTTCTTATTGACGATGAAACACAGAAATTGCATCGGAATTAAATACAATAGGCACAATGCCGACTTAACTACAAGAAGACTGACTCTTCTTACTGACTATGTTTCGAACCATTCTTGTGACACTAGTTATAGTTTCCGATGCTTCACTCCAGGTTTACTGTATCCCTTGGACCTTTTTATAGACAATGAAACACAGAAATTGCATCGGAATTAAATACAAAAGGCACAATGCCGAATTTAGTTCAAGAAGACTGACTCCTCTTACTGTCTATGTTTTGAACCATTCTTGTGACTCTAGTTATAGATTCCGATGCTTCACTTCAGGTTAACTGTATCCCTCTGACCTTCCTATTGACGATGAAACACAGAAATTGCATCGGAATTAAATATTAAAGGCACAATGACGACTTAAGTACAAGAAGACTGACTCTTATAACTGTCTATGTTTTGACCATTTCTGTGACACTAGTTATAGATTCCGAAGCTTCACTTCAGGTTTACTGTATCCCTCTGACCTTCTTATTGACGATGAAAAACAGAAATTGCATCGGAATTAATTACAAAAGGCACAATGCCGACTTAACTACAAGAAGACTGACACTTCTTAATGACTATGTTTTGAACCTTTCCCGTGACACTAGTTATAGATTCCGATGCTTCACTTCAGGTTTACTGTATCCCTTGGACTTCTTATTGACGATGAAACACAGAAATTGCATCGGAATTAAATACAAAAGGCACAATGCCGACTGAAGTACAAGAAGAGTGACTCTTCTTACAGTATATGTTTAAAACCATTCCTTTGACACTAGTTTATTATTCCAATGCTTCACTCCAGGTTTACTGTATCCCTTGGTCCTTCTTGTTGACGATGAAACACAGAAATTGCATCGGAATTAATTACAAAAGCACAATGCCGACTTAAGTACAAGAAGACTGACTCGTCTTACTGACTATGTTTGAACCATTCCTGTGACACTAGTTATAGATTCCGGTGCTTCACTTCAGGTTTACTGTATCCCTTGGACCTTCTTACTGACGATGAAACACAGAAATTGCATCGGAATTAAATAGAAAAGGCACAATGCCGACTTAAGTATAAGAAGACTGACTCTTATCACTGTCTATGTTTTGAACCATTCCTGTGACACTAGTTATAGATTCCGATGCTTCACTTCAGGTTTACTGAATCCCTTGGACCTTCGTATTGACGATGAAACACAGAAATTGCATCGGAATTAAATACAAAAGGCACAATGCCGACTTAAGGACGAGAAGACTGACTCTTCTTACTGACTATGTTTCGAACCATTCCTGCGACACTAGCTATAGATTCCGATGCTTCACTTCAGGTTTACGGTATCCCTCTGACCTTCTTATTGACGATGAAACACAGAAATTGCATCGGAATTAAATACAAAAGGCACAATGCCGACTTAAGTACAAGAAGACTGACTCTTCTTAATGTCTATGTTTTGAACCGTTCCTGTGACACTAGTTATAGATTCCGATGCTTCACTCCAGTTTTACTGTATCCCTTGGACCTTCTTATTGACGATGAAACACAGAAATTGCATCGGAATAAATATAAAAGGCACAATGTCGACTTAAGTACAAGAAGACTGACTCTTCTTACTGACTATGTTCTGAACGATTCCTGTGACACTAGTTATTGATTCCGATGCTTCACTTCAGGTTTATTGTATCCCTCTGACCGTCTTATTGACGATGAAACACAGAAATGCATAGGAATTAAATAGAAAAAGCACAATGTCGACTTAAGTACAAGAAGACTGACTCTTCTCACTGTCTATGTTTTGAACCGTTCCTGTGACACTAGTTATAGATTCCGATGCTTCACTCCAGGTTTACTGTATCCCTTGGACCTTCTTATTGACGATGAAACACAGAAATTGCATCGGAATAAATAGAAAAGGCACAATGTCGACTTGAGTACAAGAAGACTGACTCTTCTTACTGACTATGTTCTGAACGATTCCTGTGACACTAGTTATAGATTCCGATGCTTCACTTCAGGTTTGCTGTATACCTTGGACCTTCTTATTGACGATGAAACACAGAAATTGCATCGGAATTAAATACAAAAGGCGCAATGCGACTTAAGTACAAGAAGACTGACTCTTATCACTGTCTATGTTTTGAACCATTCCTGTGACACTAGTTATAGATTCCGATGCTTCACTTCAGGTTTACTGTATCCCTTGGACCTTCTTATTGACGATGAAACACAGAAATTGCATTGGAATTCAGTACAAAAGGCACAATGCCGACTTAACTACAAGAAAACTGACTCTTCTTACTGATAATGCTTTGAACCATTCCTGTGACACTAGTTATAGATTCCGATGCTTAACTTCAGGATTACTGTATCCCTCTGACCTTCTTAGTGACGATGAAACACAGAAATTGCATCGGAATTAAATACAAAACGCACAATGCCGACTTAAGTACAAGACTACTGACTCATCTTACTGTCTATGTTGTGAACCGTCCCTGTGACACTAGTTATAGATTCCGATGCTTCACTCCAGGTTTACTGTATCCCTTGGACCTTCGTATTGACGATGAAACACAGAAATTGCATGGGAATTAAATACAAAAGGCACAATAATGACTTAAGTACAAGAAGACTGACTCTTCTTACTGACTATGTTTTGAACCATTCCTGTGACACTAGTTATGGATTCCGATGCTTCACTTCAGGTTTACTGTATCCCTCTGACCTTCGTATTGACGATGAAACACAGAAATTGCTTCAGAATTAAATACAAAAGGCACAATGCCGAATTAAGTACAAGAAGACTGACTCTTCATCCTGTCTATTTTAGAACCAATCCTGTGACACTAGTTATAGACTCCGATGCTTCACTCCAAGTTTACTGTATCCCTTGGACCATCTTATTGTCGATGAAACACAGAAATTGCATCGGAATTAAATACAAAAGGCACAATGCCGACTTAAGTGAAAGAAGTCTGACTCTTCTTACTGTCTATGATTTGAACCATTCCTGTGACACTAGTTATAGATTCCGATGCTTCACTCCAGGTTTACTGTATCCCTTGGACATTCTTATTGACGTTGAAACACAGAAATTGCATCCGAATTAAATAGAAAATGCACAATGATGACTTAAGTACAAGAAGACTGACTATTCTTACTGACTATGCTTTGAACCATTCCTGTGACACTAGTTATAGATTCCGATGCTTTACTTTAGGATTAATTTATCCCTCTGACATTCTTACTGACGATGAAACACAGATATTGCATCGGAATTAAATACAAAAGGCACAATGACGACTTAAGTACAAGAAGACTGACTCTTATTACTGTCTATGTTCTGAACCATCCCTGTGACACTAGTTATAGATTCCGATGCTACACTCCAGGTTTACTGTATCCCTTGGTCCTTCTTATTGACGATGAAACACAGAAATTGCATCAGAATTAAATACAAAAGGCATAATTCCGCCTTAAGTACAAGAAGACTGACTCTTCTTACTGACTTTGTTTGATCCATTCCTGTGACACTAGTTATAAAGTCCGATGCTTCACTTCAGGTTTACTGTATCCCTTGGATCTTCTTATTGACGATGAAACACAGAAATTGCATCGGAATTAAATACAAAAGGCACAATGCAGAATTAAGTACAAGAAGACTGACTCTTCTTATTGTCTATGTTTTGATCCATTCCTGTGACACTAGTTATAGATTCCGTTGCTTCACTCCAGGTTTACTGTTTCCCTTGGACCTTCTTATTGACTATGAAACACAGGAATTGCATCATAATTAAATAGAAAAGGCACAATTTCGACTTAAGTACAAGAAGACTGACGCTTCTTACTGACTATGTTTGAACCATTCCTGTGACTCTAGTTAAAGATTCCGATGCTTCACTTGAGGTTTACTGTATCCCTTGGACCTTCTTATTGACGATGAAACACAGAAATTGCATCGGAATAAATATAAAAGGCACAATGTCGACTTAAGTACAAGAAGACTGACTCTTCTTACTGACTATGTTCTGAACGATTCCTGTGACACTAGTTATTGATTCCGATGCTTCACTTCAGGTTTATTGTATCCCTCTGACCGTCTTATTGACGATGAAACACAGAAATGCATAGGAATTAAATAGGAAAAGCACAATGTCGACTTAAGTACAAGAAGACTGACTCTTCTCACTGTCTATGTTTTGAACCGTTCCTGTGACACTAGTTATAGATTCCGTTGCTTCACTCCAGGTTTACTGTATCCCTTGGACCTTCTTATTGACGATGAAACACAGAAATTGCATCGGAATAAATAGAAAAGGCACAATGTCGACTTGAGTACAAGAAGACTGACTCTTCTTACTGACTATGTTCTGAACGATTCCTGTGACACTAGTTATAGATTCCGATGCTTCACTTCAGGTTTGCTGTATACCTTGGACCTTCTTATTGACGATGAAACACAGAAATTGCATCGGAATTAAATACAAAGGGCGCAATGCGACTTAAGTACAAGAAGACTGACTCTTATCACTGTCTATGTTTTGAACCATTCCTGTGACACTAGTTATAGATTCCGATGCTTCACTTCAGGTTTACAGTATCCCTTGGACCTTCTTATTGACGATGAAACACAGAAATTGCATTGGAATTCAGTACAAAAGGCACAATGCCGACTTAACTACAAGAAAACTGACTCTTCTTACTGATAATGCTTTGAACCATTCCTGTGACACTAGTTATAGATTCCGATGCTTAACTTCAGGATTACTGTATCCCTCTGACATTCTTAGTGACGATGAAACACAGAAATTGCATCGGAATTAAATACAAAACGCACAATGCCGACTTAAGTACAAGAATACTGACTCATCTTACTGTCTATGTTGTGAACCGTCCCTGTGACACTAGTTATAGATTCCGATGCTTCACTCCAGGTTTACTGTATCCCTTGGACCTTCGTATTGACGATGACACACAGAAATTGCATGGGAATTAAATACAAAAGGCACAATAATGACTTAAGTACAAGAAGACTGACTCTTCTTACTGACTATGTTTTGAACCATTCCTGTGACACTAGTTATGGATTCCGATGCTTCACTTCAGGTTTACTGTATCCCTCTGACCTTCGTATTGACGATGAAACACAGAAATTGCTTCAGAATTAAATACAAAAGGCACAATGCCGAATTAAGTACAAAAAGACTGACTCTTCTTCCTGTCTATTTTAGAACCAATCCTGTGACACTAGTTATAGACTCCGATGCTTCACTCCAAGTTTACTGTATCCCTTGGACCATCTTATTGTCGATGAAACACAGAAATTGCATCGGAATTAAATACAAAAGGCACAATGCCGACTTAAGTGAAAGAAGTCTGACTCTTCTTACTGTCTATGATTTGAACCATTCCTGTGACACTAGTTATAGATTCCGATGCTTCACTCCAGGTTTACTGTATCCCTTGGACATTCTTATTGACGATGAAACACAGAAATTGCATCCGAATTAAATAGAAAATGCACAATGATGACTTAAGTACAAGAAGACTGACTATTCTTACTGACTATGCTTTGAACCATTCCTGTGACACTAGTTATAGATTCCGATGCTTTACTTTAGGATTAATTTATCCCTCTGACATTCTTACTGACGATGAAACACAGATATTGCATCGGAATTAAATACAAAAGGCACAATGACGACTTAAGTACAAGAAGACTGACTCTTATTACTGTCTATGTTCTGAACCATCCCTGTGACACTAGTTATAGATTCCGATGCTACACTCCAGGTTTACTGTATCCCTTGGTCCTTCTTATTGACGATGAAACACAGAAATTGCATCAGAATTAAATACAAAAGGCAAAATTCCGCCTTAAGTACAAGAAGACTGACTCTTCTTACTGACTTTGTTTGATCCATTCCTGTGACACTAGTTATAAAGTCTGATGCTTCACTTCAGGTTTACTGTATCCCTTGGATCTTCTTATTGACGATGAAACACAGAAATTGCATCGGAATTAAATACAAAAGGCACAATGCAGAATTAAGTACAAGAAGACTGACTCTTCTTATTGTCTATGTTTTGATCCATTCCTGTGACACTAGTTATAGATTCCGTTGCTTCACTCCAGGTTTACTGTTTCCCTTGGACCTTCTTATTGACTATGAATCACAGGAATTGCATCATAATTAAATAGAAAAGGCACAATTTCGACTTAAGTACAAGAAGACTGACGCTTCTTACTGACTATGTTTTGAAACATTCCTGTGACTCTAGTTAAAGATTCCGATGCTTCACTTGAGGTTTACTGTATCCCTTGGACCTTCTTATTGACGATGAAACACAGGAATTGCATCGGAATTAAATACAAAAGGCACAATGCCGACCTAAGTACAAGAAGACTGACTCTTCTTACTGTCTATGTTTTGAACCATTCCTGTGACACTAGTTATAGATTCCGATGCTTCACTCCAGGTTTACTGTATCCCTTGGACCTTCTTGTTGACTATGAAACACAGAAATTGCATCGGAATTAAATACAAAAGGCACAATGCCGACTTAGGGACAAGAAGACTGACTCTTCATACTGACTATGTTTTGAACCATTCCAGTGACACTAGCTATAGATTCCGATGCTACACTTCAGGTTTACTGTATCCCTCTGCCCTTCTTATTGACGATGAAACACAGAAATTGCACCGGAATTAAATAGGAAAGGCACAATGAGGACTTAAGTACAAGAAGACTGACTCTTCTTACTGACTATGTTTGAACCATTCCTGTGACACTAGTTATAGATTCCGATGCTTCACTTCAGGTTTACTGTATCCCTCTGATCTTCTTATTGACAATGAAAGACAGAAATTGCATCGGAATTAATTACAAAAGGCACAATGCCGACTTAACTACATGAAGACTGACACTTCTTAATGACTATGTTTTGAACCTTTCCCGTGACACTAGTTATAGATTCCGATGCTTCACTTCAGGTTTACTGTATCCCTTGGACTTCTTATTGATGATGAAACACAGAAATTGCATCGGAATTAAATACAAAAGGCACAATGCCGGCTGAAGTACAAGAAGACTGACTCTTCTTACAGTATATGTTTAAAACCATTCCTTTGACACTAGTTTATTATTCCAATGCTTCACTCCAGGTTTACTGTATCCCTTGGTCCTTCTTGTTGACGATGAAACGCAGAAATTGCATCGGAATTAATTACAAAAGCACAATGCCGACTTAAGTACAAGAACACTGACTCTTCTTACTGACTATGTTTGAACCATTCCTGTGACACTAGTTATAGATTCCGATGCTTCACTTCAGGTTTACTGTATCCCTTGGACCTTCTTACTGACGATGAAACACAGAAATTGCATCGGAATTAAATAGAGAAGGCACAATGCCGACTTAAGTATAAGAAGACTGACTCTTATCACTGTCTATGTTTTGAACCATTCCTGTGACACTAGTTATAGATTCCGATGCTTCACTTCAGGTTTACTGAATCCCTTGGACCTTCATATTGACGATGAAACACAGAAATTGCATCGGAATTACATACAAAAGGCACAATACCGACTTAAGTACAAGAAGACTGACTCTTTCTACTCTCAATGTTTTGAACCATTCCTGTGACACTAGGTATAGATTCCATTGCTTCACTTCAGGTTTACTGTATCCCTCTGATCTTCGTATTGACGATGAATCACAGAAATTGCATCGGACTTTAATACAAAAGGCACAATGCCGACTTAAGTACAACACGACTGACTCTTCTAACGGTCTATCTTTTGAACCATTCCTATGACACTAGTTATAGATTCCGATGCTTCACTTAAGGATTACTGTATCCCTTGGACCTTCTTATTGACGATGAAACACAGAAATTGCATCGGAATTAAATACAAAAGGCACAATGCCGACTTAAGGACGAGAAGACTGACTCTTGTTACTGACTATGTTTCGAACCATTCCTGTGACACTAGCTATAGATTCCGATGCTTCACTTCAGGTTTACGGTATCCCTCTGACCTTCTTATTGACGATGAAACACAGAAATTGCATCGGAATTAAATACAAAAGGCACAATGCCGACTTAAGTACAAGAAGACTGACTATTCTTAATGTCTATGTTTTGAACCGTTCCTGTGACACTAGTTATAGATTCCGATGCTTCACTCCAGGTTTACTGTATCCCTTGGACCTTCTTATTGACGATGAAACACAGAAATTGCATCGGAATAAATAGAAAAGGCACAATGTCGACTTAAGTACAAGAAGACTGACTCTTCTTACTGACTATGTTCTGAACGATTCCTGTGACACTAGTTATAGATTCCGATGCTTCACTTCAGGTTTATTGTATCCCTCTGACCGTCTTATTGACGATGAAACACAGAAACGCATAGGAATTAAATAGAAAAAGAACAATGTCGACTTAAGTACAAGAAGACTGACTCTTCTCACTGTCTATGTTTTGAACCGTTCCTGTGACACTAGTTATAGATTCCGATGCTTCACTCCAGGTTTACTGTATCCCTTGGACCTTCTTATTGACGATGAAACACAGAAATTGCATCGGAATTAAATACAAAATGCGCAATGCGACTTAATTACAAGAAGACTGACTCTTCCTACTGTCTATGTTTTGAACCATTCCTGTGACACTAGTTTTGGATTCCGATGATTCACTTATGGTTAACTGTATCCCTCTGACCTTCTTATTGACGATGAAACACAGAAGTTGCATCGGAACTAAATACAATAGGCACAAAGCGACGTAGGTACAAGAAGACTGACTCTTCTCACTGTCTATGTTTTGAACCGTTCCTGTGACACTAGTTATAGAATACGATGCTTCACTCCAGGTTTACTGTATCCATGGACCTTCTTATTGACGATGAAACACGGAAATTGCATCGGAATTAAATACAAAAGGCACAAAGCCGACTTAAGTACGAGAAGACTGACTCTTCATACAGTCTATGTTTAAAACCATTCCTGTGACACTAGTTATAGATTCCGATGCTTCACTCCAGGTTTACTGTATCCCTTGGACCTTCTTATTGACGATGAAACACAGAAATTGCATCGGAATTAAATACAAAAGGCACAATGCCGACTTAAGTACAAGAAGACTGACTCTTCTTACTGACTATGATTTGAACCATTCCTGTGACACTAGTTACAGATTCCGATGCTTCACTTCAGGTTTACTGTATCCCTTGGATCTTCTTATTGACGATGAAACACAGATATTGCATCGGAATTAAATAGAATAGGCACATTGCCGACTTAAGTACAAGAAGACTGACTCTTCCTACTGTAAATGTTTTGAAACATTCCTGTGACATTGGTTATAGGTTCCGATGCTTCACTTCAGGTTTACTGTAACCCTCTGATTTTCTTGTTGACGATGAAACACAGAAATTGCATCGGAAATAAATACAAAAGGCACAATGCCGACTTAAGTACAAGAAGACTGACTCCTCTTAGTGTCTATGTTTTGAACCATTCCTGTGACACTAGTTATAGCTCCCGATGCTTCACTTCAGGTTTACTGTATCCCTTGCACCTTCTTAATGACGATGAAACACAGAAATTGCATCGGAATTAAATACAAAAGGCACAATGCCGACTTAAGTACAAGAAGACTGACTCCTCCTACTGTCTATGTTTTGAACCATTCCTGTGACACTAGTTATAGATTCCGATGCTTCACTTTAGGTTTACTGTTTCCCTTGGACCTTCTTATTGACGATGAAACACAGAATTTGCATCGGAATTAAACACAAAAGGCACAATGCCGGCCTAAGTACAAGATGACTGACTCTTCTTACTGTCTATGATTTGAACCATTCCATTGACACTAGTTATAGATTTCGATGCTTCACTCCAGGTTTACTGTATCCCTTGGACCTTGTTATTGAGGATGAAACACAGAAACTGCATCGGAATTAAATAGAAAAGACACAATGCCGACATAAGTACAAGAAGACTGAATCTTCTTACTGACTATGTTTTGAACCATTCCTGTTACACTAGTTATAGATTCCGATGATTCACTTCAGGTTTACTGTATCCCTTGGACATTGTTATTGACGATGAAACACAGAAACTGCATCGGAATTGAATAGAAAAGACACAATGCCGACATAAGTACAAGAAGACTGACTCTTCTTACTGACTATGTTTTGAACCATTCCTGTTACACTAGTTATAGATTCCGATGCTTCACTTCAGGTTTACTGTATCCCTCTGATCTTCTTATTGACGATGAAACACAGAAATTGCATCGGAATTAAATACAAAAGGCACAATGCCGACTAAAGTACAAGAAGACTGACTCTTCTTACTGTCTATGTTTTGAACCATTCCATTGACACTAGTTACAGATTCCGATGCTTCACTCCAGGTTAACTGCGTCCCTTGGACCTTGTTATTGACGATGAAACACAGAAATTGCATCGGATTTAAATAGAAAAGGCACAATGCCGACTTAAGTACAAGAAGACTGACTCGTCCTACTGTCTATGTTTTGAACCATTCCTGTGACACTAGTTTTGGATTCCGATGCTTCACTCCAGGTTTACTGTATCCCTTGGACCTTCTTATTGACGATGAAACGCAGAAATTGCATCGGAATCAGGTAGAAAATGCACAATGCCGACTTAAGGACATGAAGACTGACTCTTCGTACTGACTATGTTTGGAACCATTCCTGTGACACTAGCTATAGATTCCGATGCTTCACTTCAGGTTTACTGTAACCCTCTGACCTTCCTATTGACAATGAAACACAGAAATTGCATCGGAATTAGATACAAAAGGCACAATGCCGACTTAAGTACAGGAAGACTGACTCTTCTTACTGTCTATGTTTTGAAATATTCCATTGACACTAGTTATCGATTCCGATGCTTCACTCCAGGTTTACTGCATCCCTTGGACCATCTTATTGACGATGAAACACAGAAATTGCATCGGAATTAAATACAAAAGGCACAATGCCGATTTAACTACAAGAAGACTGACTCTTCTTACTGACTATGTTTTGAACCATTCTTGTGACACCAGTTATAGATTCCGATGTCTCACTCCAGGTTTACTGTATCCCTTGGACCTTCTTATTGACGATGAAACACAGAAATTGCTTCGGAATTAAATACAAAAGGCACAATGCCGACTTTACTTCAAGAAGACTGACTCTTCTTACTGTCTATGCTTTGAACCATTCCTGTGACTCTAGTTATAGATTCTGATGCTTCACATCAGGTCTACAGTATCCCTCTGACCTTCTTATTGACGATGAAACAAAGAAATTGCATGGGAATTAAATACAAAATGCACAATGCCGACTCAAGTACAAGAAGACTGACTCTTCTTACTGTCTATGTTTTGAACCATTCCTATGACACTAGTTATAGATTCCGATGCTTCAATTTGGGTCTACTCTATCCCTTGGACCCTCTTATTGACGATGAAACACAGAAATTGCATCGGAATTAAATACAAAAGGCACAATGCCGACTTAAGTACAAGAAGACTGACTCTTCTTACTGTCTATGTTTAAAACCATTCCTGTGACACTAGTTATAGATTCCGATGCTTCACTCCAGGTCTCCTGTATCCCTCGGACCTTCTTATTGACGATGAAACACAGAAATTGCATCGGAATTAAATACAAATGGCACAATGCCGACTTCAGTACAAGAAGACTGACTCTTCTTACTGACTATGTTTTGAACCATTCCTGTGACACTAGTTATAGATTCCGATGCTTCACTTCAGGTCTACTGTATCCCTTGGACCTTCTTACTGACGATGAAACACAGAAATTGCATCGGAATTACATACAAAAGCCACAATACCGACTTAAGTACAAGAAGACTGACTCTTCTTACTGTCTATGTTTTGAACCATTCCTATGACACTAGTTATAGATTCCGATGCTTCACTTCAGGTGCACTGTATCCCTTGGACCTTCTTATTGACGATGAAACACAGAAATTGCATCGGAATTAAATACAAAGGGCACAATGCCGACTTAAGTACAAGAAGACTGACTGTTCCTACTGTAAATGTTTTGAACCATTCCTGTGACCCTAGTTATAGATTCCGACGCTTCACTTCAGGTTTACTGTATCCCTCTGATCTTCTTATTGACGATGAAACACAGAAATTGCATCGGAATTAAATACAAAACGCACAATGCCGACTTAAGTACAAGAAAACTGACTCTTCTTAGTGTCTATGTTTTGAACCATTCCTGTGACACTAGTTATAGATTCCGATGCTTCACTTCAGGTTTACCGTATCCCTTGGACCTTCTTATTGACGATGAAACACAGAAATTGCATCGGAATTAAAAACAAAAGGCACTATGCCGACTTAAGTATAAAAAGACTGACTCTTCTTACTGACTATGTTTTGAACCATTCCTGTGACACTAGTTATAGATTCCGATGCTCACTTCAGGTTTACAGTATCCCTCTGACCATATTATTGACGATGAAACACAGAAATAGCATCGGAATTAAATACAAAAGGCACAATGCCGACTTAAGTACAAGACGACCGACTTTTCTTACTGTCTATGCTTTGAACCATTCCTGAGACACTAGTTATAGATTCCGGTGCTTCACTTCAGGTTTACTGTATCCCTTGGACTTTCTTATTGACGATGAAACACAGAAATTGCATCGGAATTAAATACCAAAGGCACAATGCCGACTTAAGTACAAGAAGACTGAATCTTCCTACTGTAAATGTTTTGAACCATTCCTGTGACACTAGTTATAGATTCCGATGCTTCACTTCAGGTTTACCGTATGCCTTGGACCTTCTTATTGACGATGAATCACAGAAATTGCATCGGAATTAAACACAAAAGGCACAATGACGACTTAAGTATAAAAAGACTGACTCTTCTTACTGACTAAGTTTTGAACCATTCCTGTGACACTAGTTATAGATTCCGATGATTCACTTCAGGTTTACTGTTTCCCTTGGACCTTCTTGTTGACGATGAAACACAGTAATTGCATCGGAATTAAATACAAAAGGCAAGATGCCGACTTAAGTATACGAAGACTGACTCTTCTTACTGTCTATGTTTTGAACCATTCCTGTGACACTAGTTATAGATTCCGATGCTACACTCCAGGTTTACTGTATCCCTTGGACCTTCTTATTAACGATGAAACACAGTAATTGCATCGGAATTAAATACAAAAGGCAAGATGCCGACTTAAGTATACGAAGACTGACTCTTCTTACTGTCTATGTTTTGAACCATTCCTGTGACACTAGTTATAGATTCCGATGCTACACTCCAGGTTTACTGTATCCCTTGGACCTTCTTATTAACGATGAAACACAGAAATTGCATCGGAATTAAATACTAAAGGCACAATGCTGACATCAGGACAAGAAGACTGACTCTTCTGTCTGACTTTGTATTGATTTATTCCTGTGACACTAGCTATAGATTCCGATGCTTCACTTCATGTTTACTGTATCCCTTGGACCTTCTTATTGACGATGAAACACAGAAATTGCATCGGAATTAAATACAAAAGGCACAATGCCGACTTAAGTACAAGAAGACTTCCTCTTCCTACTGTCTATGTTTTGAACCATTCATGTGACACTAGTTATGGATTCCGATGCTTCACTTCAGGTTTACTTTATCCCTTGGATCTTCTTATTGACGATGAAACACAGAAATTGCATCGGAATTAAATACAAAAGGCACAATGCCGACTTAAGTACAAGAAGACTGACTCTTCTTACTGTCTATGTTTAAAACCATTCCTGTGACACTAGTTATAGATTCCGATGCTTCACTCCAGGTCTCCTGTATCCCTCGGACCTTCTTATTGACGATGAAACACAGAAATTGCATCGGAATTAAATACAAATGGCACAATGCCGACTTCAGTACAAGAAGACTGACTCTTCTTACTGACTATGTTTTGAACCATTCCTGTGACACTAGTTATAGATTCCGATGCTTCACTTCAGGTCTACTGTATCCCTTGGACCTTCTTACTGACGATGAAACACAGAAATTGCATCGGAATTAAATACAAAAGCCACAATACCGACTTAAGTACAAGAAGACTGACTCTTCTTACTGTCTATGTTTTGAACCATTCCTATGACACTAGTTATAGATTCCGATGC
Source organism: Schistocerca serialis cubense (assembly GCF_023864345.2). NCBI lineage: Eukaryota > Metazoa > Arthropoda > Insecta > Orthoptera > Acrididae > Schistocerca > Schistocerca serialis. Next base: position 8,086,098 of record NW_026047592.1, read on the forward strand.
TTCACTTCAGGTGCACTGTATCCCTTGGACCTTCTTATTGACGATGAAACACAGAAATTGCATCGGAATTAAATACAAAGGGCACAATGCCGACTTAAGTACAAGAAGACTGACTGTTCCTACTGTAAATGTTTTGAACCATTCCTGTGACCCTAGTTATAGATTCCGACGCTTCACTTCAGGTTTACTGTATCCCTCTGATCTTCTTATTGACGATGAAACACAGAAATTGCATCGGAATTAAATACAAAACGCACAATGCCGACTTAAGTACAAGAAAACTGACTCTTCTTAGTGTCTATGTTTTGAACCATTCCTGTGACACTAGTTATAGATTCCGATGCTTCACTTCAGGTTTACCGTATCCCTTGGACCTTCTTATTGACGATGAAACACAGAAATTGCATCGGAATTAAAAACAAAAGGCACTATGCCGACTTAAGTATAAAAAGACTGACTCTTCTTACTGACTATGTTTTGAACCATTCCTGTGACACTAGTTATAGATTCCGATGCTCACTTCAGGTTTACAGTATCCCTCTGACCATATTATTGACGATGAAACACAGAAATAGCATCGGAATTAAATACAAAAGGCACAATGCCGACTTAAGTACAAGACGACCGACTTTTCTTACTGTCTATGCTTTGAACCATTCCTGAGACACTAGTTATAGATTCCGGTGCTTCACTTCAGGTTTACTGTATCCCTTGGACTTTCTTATTGACGATGAAACACAGAAATTGCATCGGAATTAAATACCAAAGGCACAATGCCGACTTAAGTACAAGAAGACTGAATCTTCCTACTGTAAATGTTTTGAACCATTCCTGTGACACTAGTTATAGATTCCGATGCTTCACTTCAGGTTTACCGTATGCCTTGGACCTTCTTATTGACGATGAATCACAGAAATTGCATCGGAATTAAACACAAAAGGCACAATGACGACTTAAGTATAAAAAGACTGACTCTTCTTACTGACTAAGTTTTGAACCATTCCTGTGACACTAGTTATAGATTCCGATGATTCACTTCAGGTTTACTGTTTCCCTTGGACCTTCTTGTTGACGATGAAACACAGTAATTGCATCGGAATTAAATACAAAAGGCAAGATGCCGACTTAAGTATACGAAGACTGACTCTTCTTACTGTCTATGTTTTGAACCATTCCTGTGACACTAGTTATAGATTCCGATGCTACACTCCAGGTTTACTGTATCCCTTGGACCTTCTTATTAACGATGAAACACAGTAATTGCATCGGAATTAAATACAAAAGGCAAGATGCCGACTTAAGTATACGAAGACTGACTCTTCTTACTGTCTATGTTTTGAACCATTCCTGTGACACTAGTTATAGATTCCGATGCTACACTCCAGGTTTACTGTATCCCTTGGACCTTCTTATTAACGATGAAACACAGAAATTGCATCGGAATTAAATACTAAAGGCACAATGCCGACATCAGGACAAGAAGACTGACTCTTCTGTCTGACTTTGTATTGATTTATTCCTGTGACACTAGCTATAGATTCCGATGCTTCACTTCATGTTTACTGTATCCCTTGGACCTTCTTATTGACGATGAAACACAGAAATTGCATCGGAATTAAATACAAAAGGCACAATGCCGACTTAAGTACAAGAAGACTTCCTCTTCCTACTGTCTATGTTTTGAACCATTCATGTGACACTAGTTATGGATTCCGATGCTTCACTTCAGGTTTACTTTATCCCTTGGATCTTCTTATTGACGATGAAACACAGAAATTGCATTGGAATTAAATACAAAAGGCACAATGCCGACTTAATAACATGAAGACCGACTCTCCCTACTGACTATGTTTTGAACCATTCCTGTGACACTAGTTACAGTTTCCGATGCTCACTTCAGGTTTACTGTATCCCTTGGACCTTCATATTGACGATGTAACACAGAAATTGTATCGGAATTAAATACAAAAGGCACAATGCCGACTTAAGTACAGGAAGACTGACTCTTCTTACTGTCTATGTTTTGAAATATTCCATTGACACTAGTTATAGATTCCGATTCTTCACTCCAGGTTTACTGCATCCCTTGGACCATCTTATTGACGATGAAACACAGAAATTGCATCGGAATTAAATGCAAAAGGCACAATACCGAATTAAGTACAAGAAGACTAACTCTTCTTACTGTCTATGTTTTGAATCATTCCTGCGACACTAATTATAGATTCCGATGCTTCACTCCAGGTTTACTGTATCCCTTGGACCTTCTTATTGACCATGAAACGCAGAAATTGCATCGGAATCAGGTACAAAATGCACAATGCCGACTTAAGGACATGAAGACTGACTCTTCGTACTGACTATGTTTGGAACCATTCCTGTGACACTAGCTATAGATTCCGATGCTTCACTTCAGGTTCACTGTAACCCTCTGGCCTTCCTATTGACAATGAAACACAGAAATTGCATCGGAATTAGATACAAAAGGCACAATGCCGACTTAAGTACAGGAAGACTGACTCTTCTTACTGTCTATGTTTTGAAATATTCCATTGACACTAGTTATAGATTCCGATTCTTCACTCCAGGTTTACTGCATCCCTTGGACCATCTTATTGACGATGAAACACAGAAATTGCATCGGAATTAAATGCAAAAGGCACAATGCCGACTTAAGTACAAGAAGACTGACTCTTCTTACTGACTATGGTTTGAACCATGCCTGTGACACTAGCTATAGATTCCGATGCTTCACCTCAGGTTTACTGTATCCCTTGGACATTCTTATTGACGATGAAACACAGATATTGCATCGGAATTAAATACAAAAGGCAAAATGCCGACTTAAGTACACGAAGACTGACTCTTTTTACTGTCTATGTTTTGAACCATTCCTGTGACACTAGTTATAGTTTCCGATGCTACACTCCAGGTTTACTGTATCCCTTGGACCTTCTTACTGACGATGAAACACAGAAATTGGATGGGAATCAATTACAAAAGACACAATGCCGACTTAAGGACAAGAAGACTGACTCTTCTTACTGACTTTGTTTTGAACCTTTCCTGTGACACTAGTTATTGATTCCGATGCTTCACTTCAGGTTTATTGTATCCCTCTGACCTTCTTATTGACGATGAAACACAGAAATTGCATCGGAATTAAATAGAAAAGGCACAATGTCGGCTTAAGTACAAGAAGACTGACTCTTCTTATTGTCTATTTTTTGGACCATTCCTGCGACACTAGTTATAGATTCCGATGCTTCACTCCAGGTTTACTGTATCCCTTGGACCTTCTTATTGACGATGAAACACAGAAATTGCATCGGAATTAAATACAAAAGGCACAATGCCCACTTAAGTACAAGAAGACTGACTATTCCTACCGTCTATGTTTTGAACCATTCATGTGACACTAGTTATAGATTCCGATGCTTCACTTCAGGTGTACTGTATCCCTTGGATCTTCTTATTGACGATGAAACACAGAAATTGCATCGGAATTAAATACAAATGCACAATGCCGACTTACGTACATGAAGACCGACTCTCCCTACTGACTATGTTTGAACCATTCCTGTGACAGTAGTTATAGATTCCGATGCTTCACTTGAGGTTTACTGTATCCCTTGGACCTTCTTATTGACGATGAAACACAGAAATTGCATCGTAATTAAATACAAAAGGCACAATGCCGACTTATGTACAAGAAGACTAACTCTTCTTACTGACTATTTTTGAACCATTCCTGCGACACTAGTTATAGATTCAGATGCTTCACTCCAGGTTTAATGTATCCCTAGGACCTTCTTATTGACGATTAAACACAGAAATTGCATCGGAATCAAATACAAAACGCACAATGCCGACTTAAGGACATGAAGACTAACTCTTCGTACTGACTATGTTTAGAACCATTCCTGTGACACTAGCTATAGATTCCGATGCTTCACTTCAGGTATACTGTATCCCTCTTACCTTCTTATTGACGATGAGACACAGAAATTGCATCGGAATTAGATTCAAAAGGCAAAATGACGACTTAAGTACAAGAAGACTAAATGTTCTTACTGTCTATGTTTTGAACCATTCCATTGACACTAGTTATAGATTCCGATGCTTCACTCCAGGTTTACTGTATCCCTTTGGACCTTGTTATTGACGATGAAACACAGAAATTGCATCGGAATTAAATACAAAAGGCACAATGCCGACTTAAGTACAAGAAGAATGACTCTTCTTACTGACTATGGTTTGAACCATTCCTGTGAAACTAGTCATAGATTCCGATGCTTCACCTCAGGTTTACTGTTTCCCTTGGCCATTCTTATTGACGATGAATCACAGAAATTGCATCGGAATTAAATACAAAAGGCAAAATGCCGATATAAGTACACGAAGACTGACTCTTCTTACTGTCTATGTTTTGAACCATTCCTGTGACACTAGTTATAGATTCCGATGCTACACTCAAGGTTTACTGTATCCCTTGAACCTTCTTATTGACGATGAAGCACAGAAATTGAATCGGAATTAATTACAAAAGGCACAATGCAGACTTAAGGACAAGAAGACTGACTCTTCTTACTGACCATGGTTTGAACCATTCCTGTGACACTAGTTATAGATTCCGATGCCTCACTTCAGGTTTACTGTATCTCTTGGACCTTGTTATTGACGATGAAACACTGAAATTGCATCGGAATTAAGTACAAAAGGCACAATGCGACTTAAGTACAAGAAGACTGACTCTTCCTACTGTCTATGTTTTGAAAAATTCCTGTGACACTAGTTTTGGATTCCGATACTTCACTTCAGGTTAACTGTATCCCTCTGACCTTCTTATTGACGAAGAAACACAGAAATTGCATCGGAATTAAATTCAAAAAGCACAATGCCGACTTATGTACAAGAAGACTGACTCTTCCCACTGTCTATTTGAACCATTCCAGTGACACTAGTTATAGATTCCGATGCTTCACTTCAGGTTTACTGTTTCCCTTGGACCTTCTTATTGACGATGAGACACAGAAATTGCATCGGAATTAAATACAAAAGGCACAATTCCGACTTAAGTACATGAAGACTGTCTCTTCTTACTGACTATGTTTTGAACCATTCCTGTGCCACTAGTTATAGATTCCGATGCTTCACTTCAGGTTTACTGTATGCCTTGGACCTTCTTATTGACAATGAAAAACAGAAATTGCATCGGAGTTAATTACAAAACGCAAAATGCCGACTTAGGTACATGAAGACTGACTCTTCTTACTGTCTGTATTTTGAACCATTCCTGTGACACTAGTTATAGATTCCGATGCTACACTCCAGGTTTTTGTATCCCTTGGACCATCTTATTTACGATGAAACACACAAATTGCATTGGACTTAAATACAAAAGGCACAATGCCGACTTAAGGACAAGATGACTGACTCTTCTTACTGACTTTGTTTTGAACCTCTCCTGTGACACTGGTTATAGATTCCGATGCTTCACTTCAGGTTTATTGTATCCCTCTGACCTTCTTATTGACGATGAAACACAGAAATTGCATCGGAATTAAATACAAAAGGCACAATGCCGCCTTAAGTACAAGAAGACTGACTCTTCTTACTGTCTATGTTTGAACCATTCCTGTGACACTAGTTATAGATTCCGATGCTTCACTCCAGGTTTACTGTATCCCTTGGGACTTCTTATTGACGATGAAACACAGAAATTGCATCGGAATTAAATAGAAAATGCACAATGCCGACTTAAGTACAAGAAGACTGACTCTTCTTACTGACTATGTTTTGAATCATTCCAGTGACACTAGTTATAGATTCCGATGCTTCACTTCAGGTTTACTGTATACCTTGGACCTTCTTATTGACGACGAAACACAGAAATTGCATCGGAATTAAATAAAAAAAGCACAATGGTGACTTAAGGACAAGAAGACTGACTCTTCCTACTGTCTATGTTTTCAACCACTCCTATGACACTAGTTTTGGATTCTGATGCTTCACTTCAGGTTTACTGTATCTCTCTGACCTTCATATTGACGATGAAACACAGAAATTGCATCGGAATTAAATACAAAAGGCACAATGACGACTTAAGTACAAGATGACTGACTCTTCCTACTGTCTTTGTTTTGAACCATTCCTGTGACACTAGTTATAGATTCCGATGCTTCACTCCAGGTTTACTGTATCCCTTGTGGCTTCTTATTGACGATGAAACACAGAAATTGCATCGGAATTAAATACAAAAGGCACAATGCTGACTTAGTACAAGAAGACTGGATCTTCTTACTGACAATGTTTTGAACCATTCCTGTGACACTAGTTATAGATTCCGATGCTTCACTTCAGGTTTACTGTATCCCTTGGACCTTCTTATTGACGATGAAACACAGAAATTGCACCGGAATTAAATAGAAAAGGCACAATGCCGACTTAAGTACAAGAAGACTGACTCTTCTTACTGTCCATGTTTTGAACCATTCATGTGACACTAGTTATAGATTCCGATGCTTCACTTCAGGTTTACTGTATCAATTGGATCTTCTTATTGACGATGAAACACAGAAATTGCATCGGAATTAAATACAAAAGGCACAATGCCGACTTAATAACATGAAGACCGACTCTCTCGACTTACTATGTTTTGAACCATTCGTGTGACACTAGTTATAGATTCCGATGCTTCACTTGAGGTTTACTGTATCCCTTGGACATTCTTATTGACGATGAAACACAGAAATTGAATCGGAATTTAATACAAAAGGCACAATGCCGACTTAAGTACAAGAAGACTGACTCTTCTTACTGACTATGTTTTGAACCATTCCTGTGACACTAGTTAAGGATTCCGATGCCTCACTTCAGGTTTACTGTATCTCTTGGACTTTGTTATTGACGATGAAACACAGAAATTGCACCGGAATTAAATACAAAAGCCACAATGCGACATAGGTACAAGAAGATTGACTCTTCCTACTGTCTATGTTTTGAACCATTCCTGTGACACTAGTTTCGGATTCCGATGCTTCACTTCAGGTTAACTGTATCACTCTGACCTTCTTATTGACGATGAAACACAGAAATTGCACCGGAATTAAATACAAAACGCACAATGCCGACTTAAGTACAAGAAGACTGACTCTCCCCACTGTCTATTTGAAACATTCCCGTGACACTAGTTATAGATTCCGATGCTTTACTTCAGGTTTTCTGTTTCCCTTGGCCCTTCTTATTGACGATGAAACACAGAAATTGCATTGGAATTAAACACAAAAGGCACAATGCCGACTTAAGGACAAGAAGGCTGACTCTTCTTACTGACTTTGTTTTTAACCATTCCTGTGACACTAGTTATAGATTCCGATGTTTCACTTCAGGTTTATTGTATCCCTTTGACCTTCTTATTGACGATGAAACACAGAAATTGCATCGGAATTAAATAGAAAAGGCACAATGTCGACTTAAGTACAAGAAGACTGACTCTTCTTAATGTCTATGTTTTGAACTATTCCTGTGACACTAGTTATAGATTCCGATGCTTCACTCCAGGTTTAGTGTATCCCATGGACCTTCTTATTGACGGTGAAACACAGAAATTGCATCGGAATTAAATAGAAAATGCACAATGCCGTCTTAAGTACAAGAAGACTGACTCTTCTTACTGACTATGTTTTGAACCATTCCAGTGACACTAGTTATAGATTCCGATGCTTCACTTCAGGTTTACTGTATACCTTTGACCTTCTTATTGACGATGAAACACAGAAATTGCATCGGAATTAAATACAAAAGGCACAATGGCGACTTGAGGACAAGAAGACTGACTCTTCTTACTGTCTACGTTTTGAACCATTCATGTGACACTAGTTATGGATTCTGATGCTTCACTTCAGGTTTACTGTATACCTCTGACCTTCGTTTTGACGATGAAATACAGAAATTGCATCGGAATTAAATACAAAAGGCACAATGACGACTTAAGTACAAGATGACTTACTCTTCCTACTGTCTATGTTTTGAACCATTCCTGTGACACTAGTTATAGATTCAGATGCTTCACTTCAGGTTTACTGTTTCCCTTGCCCCTTCTTATTGACGATGAAACTCAGAAATTGCATCAGAATTAAATACAAAAGGCACAATGCCGACTTAAGTACAAGAAGACTGACTCTTCCTACTGTCTATGTTTTGAACCATTCCTGTGACACTAGTTATAGATTCCGATGCTTCACTTGAGGTTTACTGTATCCCTTGGACCTTCTTATTGACGATGAAACACAGAAATTGCATCGGAATTAAATACAAAAGGCACAATGCTGACTTAAGTAGAAGAAGACTGACTCTTCTTACTGACTATGATTTGAACCATTCCTGTGACACTAGTTGTAGATTCCGATGCTTCACTTCAGGTTTACTGTATCCCTTGGTCCTTCTTATTGACGATGAAAAACAAAAATTGCATCGGAAAAATAGAAAAGGCACAATGCCGACTTAAGTACAAGAAGACTGACTCTTCTTACTGTCCATGTTTTGAACGATTCATGTGACACTAGTTATAGATTCCGATGCATCACTTCAGGTTTACTGTATCCCTTGGATCTTCTTATTGACGATGAAACACAGAAATTCATCGGAATTAAATACAAAAGGCACAATGCCGACTTAAGTACTAGAAGACTGACTCTTCTTACTGACTATGTTTTGAACCATTCCTGTGACACTAGTTATAGATTCCGATGCCTCACTTCAGGTTTACTGTATCTCTTGGACCTTGTTATTGACGATGGAACATAGAAATTGCTTCGGGATTAAATACAAAAGGCACAATGCGACTTAGGTACAAGAAGACTGACTCTTCCTGCTGTCTATGTTTTGAACCATTCCTGTGACACTAGTTTCGGATTCTGATGCTTCACTTCAGGTTAACTGTATCCCTCTGACCTTCTTATTCACGAAGAAACACAGAAATTGCATCGGAATTAAATACAAAAGGCACAATGCCGACTTAAGTACAAGAAGACTGACTCTTCCCACTGTCTATTTGAACCATTCCTGTGACACTAGTTATAGATTCAGATGCTTCACTTCAGGTTTACTGTTTCCCTTGCCCCTTCTTATTGACGATGAAACACAGAAATTGCATCAGAATTAAATACAAAAGGCACAATGCCGACTTAAGTACAAGAAGACTGACTCTTCCTACTGTCTATGTTTTGAACCATTCCTGTGACACTAGTTATAGATTCCGATGCTTCACTTGAGGTTTACTGTATCCCTTGGACCTTCTTATTGACGATGAAACACAGAAATTGCATCGGAATTAAATACAAAAGGCACAATGCCGACTTAAGTAGAAGAAGACTGACTCTTCTTACTGACTATGATTTGAACCATTCCTGTGACACTAGTTGAAGATTCCGATGCTTCACTTCAGGTTTACTGTATCCCCTGGTCCTTCTTATTGACGATGAAAAACAAAAATTGCAACGGAAAAATTGAAAAGGCACAATGCCGACTTAAGTACAAGAAGACTGACTCTTCTTACTGTCCATGTTTTGAACCATTCATGTGACACTAGTTATAGATTCCGATGCATCACTTCAGGTTTACTGTATCCCTTGGATCTTCTTATTGACGATGAAACACAGAAATTGCTTCTGAATTAAATACAAAAGGCACAATGCGACTTAGGTACAAGAAGACTGACTCTTCCTGCTGTCTATGTTTTGAGCCATTCCTGTGACACTAGTTTCGGATTCTGATGCTTCACTTCAGGTTAACTGTATCCCTCTGACCTTCTTATTCACGATGAAACACAGAAATTGCATCGGAATTAAATACAAAAGGCACAATGCCGACTTAAGTACAAGAAGACTGACTCTTCCCACTGTCTATTTGAACCATTCCTGTGACACTAGTTATAGATTCAGATGCTATACTTCAGGTTTACTGTTTCCCTTGCCCCTTCTTATTGACGATGAAACACAGAAATTGCATCAGAATTAAATACAAAAGGCACAATGCCGACTTAAGTACAAGAAGACTGACTCTTCCTACTGTCTATGTTTTGAACCATTCCTGTGACACTAGTTATAGATTCCGATGCTTCACTTGTTGTTTACTGTATCCCTTGGACCTTCTTATTGACGATGAAACACAGAAATTGCATCGGAATTAAATACAAAAGGCACAATGCCGACTTAAGTAGAAGAAGACTGACTCTTCTTACTGACTATGATTTGAACCATTCCTGTGACACTAGTTGAAGATTCCGATGCTTCACTTCAGGTTTACTGTATCCCTTGGTCCTTCTTATTGACGATGAAAAACAAAAATTGCATCGGAAAAATTGAAAAGGCACAATGCCGACTTAAGTACAAGAAGACTGACTCTTCTTACTGTCCATGTTTTGAACCATTCATGTGACACTAGTTATAGATTCCGATGCATCACTTCAGGTTTACTGTATCCCTTGTATCTTCTTATTGCCGATGAAACACAGAAATTGCTTCTGAATTAAATACAAAAGGCACAATGCGACTTAGGTACAAGAAGACTGACTCTTCCTGCTGTCTATGTTTTGAACCATTCCTGTGACACTAGTTTCGGATTATGATGCTTCACTTCAGGTTAACTGTATCCCTCTGACCTTCTTATTCACGATGAAACACAGAAATTGCATCGGAATTAAATACAAAAGGCACAATGCCGACTTAAGTACATGAAGACTGTCTCTTTTCACTGACTATGTTTTGAACCATTACTGTGACACTAGTTATAGATTCCGATGCTTCACTCCAGGTTTACTGTATCCCTTGGTTTTTCTTATTGACGATGAAACACAGAAATTGCATCGGAATTAAATGCAAAAGGCACAATGCCGACTTAATAACATGAAGACCGACCCTCCCGACTGACTATGTTTTGAACCATTCCTGTGACACTACTTATAGATTCCGATGCTTCACTTGAGGTTTACTGTATCCCTTGGACCTTCTTATTGACGATGAAACACAGAAATTGTATCGGAATTAAATACAAAAGGCAAAATGCCGAATTAAGTACAAGAAGACTAAGACTTCTTACTGTCTATGTTTTGAACCATTCCTGCGACACTAGTTATAGATTCCGATGCTCCACTCCTGGTTTACTGTATCCCTTGGACATTGTTATTGACGATGAAACACAGAAATTGCAACGGAATTAAATACAAAAGGCACAATGCCGACTTAAGTACAAGAAGACTGACTCTTCTTACTCACTATGGTTTGAACCATTCCTGTGACACTAGTTATAGATTCCGATGCTTCACCTGGGGTTTATTGTATCCCTCTGACCTTCTTATAGACGATGAAACACAGAAATTGAATCGGAATTAAATAGAAAAGGCACAATGTCGACTTAAGTACAAGAAGACTGACTCTTCTTACTGTCTATGTTTTAGACCATTCCTGCGACACTAGTTATAGGTTCCGATGCTTCACTCCAGGTTTACTGTATCCCTTGGACCTTCTTATTGACGATGAAACACAGAAATTGCATCGGAATTAAATACAAAAGCCACAATGCCGACTTAAGTACATGAAGACCGACTCTACCTACTGACTATGTTTTGAACCATTCCTGTGACACTAGTTATAGATTCCTATGCTTCACTTGAGGTTTACTATATCCCTCGGACCTCCTTATTGACGATGAACACAGAAATTGCATCGGAATGAAATACAAAAGGCAGAATGCCGACTTAAGTACAAGAAGACTAACTCTTCTTACTGTCTATGTTTTGAACCGTTCCTGCGACACTAGTTATAGATTCCGATGCTTCACTCCAGGTTTACTGTATGCCTTGGACCTTCGTATTGACGATGAAACACAGAAATTGCATCGGAATCAAATACAAAAGGCCCAATGCCGACTTAAGGACATGAAGACTGACTCTTCGTACTGACTATGTTTAGAACCATTCCTGTGACACTAGCTATAGCTTCTGATGCTTCACTTCATGTTTACTGTATCCCTCTGACGTTCTTATTGACGATGAATATCAGAAATTGCATCGGAATTAGATAAAGAATGCACAATGCCGACTTAAGTACAAGAAGACTGACTGTTCTTACTGTCTATGTTTTGAACCATTCCATTGACACTAGTTATAGATTCCGATGCTTCACTCCAGGTTTACTGTATCACTTGGACATTGTTATTGACGACGAAACACAGAAATTGCAACGGAATTAAATACAAAAAGCACAATGCCGACTTAAGTACAAGAAGACTGACTCTTCTTACTCACTATGGTTTGAACCATTCCTGTGACACTAGTTATAGATTCCGATGCTTCACCTGAGGTTTATTGTATCCCTCTGACCTTCTTATAGACGATGAAACACAGAAATTGCATCGGAATTAAATAGAAAAGGCACAATGTCGACTTAAGTACAAGAAGACTGACTCTTCTTACTGACTATGTTTTGAACCATTACTGTGACACTAGTTATAGATTCCGATGCTTCACTCCAGGTTTACTGTATCCCTTGGACCTTCTTATTGACGATGAGACACTGAAATTGCATCGGAATTAAATACAAAACGCACAATGCCGACTTAAGTACATGAAGACTGTCTCTTTTCACTGACTATGTTTTGAACCATTCCTGTGACACTAGTTATAGATTCCGATGCTTCACTTCAGGTTTACTGTATACCTTGGACCTTCTTATTGACGCTGAAACACAGAAATTGCATCGGAATAAAATAGAAAAGGCACAATGCCGACTTAAGTACAAGAAGACTGACTCTTCTAACTGTCTATGTTTTGAACCATTACTGTGACACTAGTTATAGATTCCGATGCTTCACTCCAGGTTTACTGTATCCCTTGGATCTTCTTATTGACGATGAAACACAGAAATTGCATCGGAATTAAATGCAAAAGGCACAATGCCGACTTAATTACATGAAGACCGACTCTCCCGACTGACTATGTTTTGAACCATTCCTGTGACACTACTTATGGATTCCGATGCTTCACTTGAGGTTTACTGTATCCCTTGGACCTTCTTATTGACGATGAAACACAGAAATTGTATCGGAATTAAATAGAAAAGGCAAAATGCCGAATTAAGTACAAGAGGACTAAGACTTCTTACTGTCTATGTTTTGAACCATTCCTGCGACACTAGTTATAGATTCCGATGCTCCACTCAAGGTTTACTGTATCCCTCGGACATTGTTATTGACGATGAAACACAGAAATTGCAACGGAATTAAATACAAAAGGCACAATGCCGACTTAAGTACAAGAAGACCAACTCTTCTTACTGTCTATGATTTGAACCATTCCTGCGACACTAGTTATAGATTCCGATGCTTCACTCCAGGTTTACTGTATGCCTTGGACTTTCGCATTGACGATGAAACACAGAAATTGCATCGGAATCAAATACAAAAGGCACAATGCCGACTTAAGGACATGAAGACTGACTCTTCGTACTGACTATGTTTAGTACCATTCCTGTGACACTAGCTATAGCTTCTGATGCTTCACTTCATGTTTACTGTATCCCTCTGACCTTCTTATTGACGATTAAAAACAGAAATTGCATCGGAATTAGATAAAGAATGCACAATGCCGACTTAAGTACAAGAAGACTGACTGTTCTTACTGTCTATGTTTTGAACCATTCCATTGACACTAGTTATAGATTCCGATGCTTCACTCCAGGTTTACTGTATCACTTGGACATTGTTATTGACGACGAAACACAGAAATTGCAACGGAATTAAATACAAAAAGCACAATGCCGACTTAAGTACAAGAAGACTGACTCTTCTTACTCACTATGGTTTGAACCATTCCTGTGACACTAGTTATAGATTCCGATGCTTCACCTGAGGTTTATTGTATCCCTCTGACCTTCTTATAGTCGATGAAACACAGATATTGAATCGGAATTAAATAGAAAAGGCACTATGTCGACTTAAGTACAAGAAGACTAACTCTTCTTACTGTCTATGTTTTAGACCATTCCTACGACACTAGTTATAGATTCCGATGCTTCACTCCAGGTTTACTGTTTCCCTTGGACTTTGTTATTGACGATGAAACAAAGAAATTGCATCGGAATTAAATACAAAAGGCAAAATGCCGACTTAAGTACACGAAGACTGACTCTTCTTACTGTCTATGTTTTTGAACCATTTCTGTGACACTAGTTATAGAGTCCGATGCTTCACTTCAGGTTTACTGTATCCCTTGGACATTCTTATTGACGATGATTCACAGAAATTCCATCGGAATTAAATACAAAAGGCACAATGCCGACTTAAGTACAAGAAGACTGACTCTTCCTACTGTCTATGTTTCGAACCATTCATGTGACACTAGTTATAGATTCCGATGCTTCACTTCAGGTTTACTGTATCTCTTGGATCTTCTTATTGACGATGAAACACAGAAATTGCATCGGAATTAAATACAAAAGGGACAATGCCGACTTAAGTACATGACGACCGACTCTCGCTACTGACTATGTTTTCAACCATTCCTGTGACACTAGTTATAGATTCCGATGCTTCACTTGAGGTTTACTGTATCCGTCGGACCTTCTTATTGACGATGAAACACAGAAATTGCATCGGAATTAAATACAAAAGGCACAATGCCGACTTAAGTACAAGAAGACCAACTCTTCTTACTGTCTATGATTTGAACCATTCCTGCGACACTAGTTATAGATTCCGATGCTTCACTCCAGGTTTACTGTATCCCTTGGACCTTCGTATTGACGATGAAACACAGAAATTGCATCGGAATCAAATACAAAAGGCACAATTCCGACTTAAGGACATGAAGACTGACTCTTCGTACTGACTATGTTTAGAACCATTCCTGAGACACTAGCTATAGATTCCGATGCTTCACTTCAGGTTTACTGTATCCCTTGGACATTCTTATTGACGATGAAACACAGGAATTGCATCGGAATTAAATACAAAAGGCCAAATGCCGACTTAAGTACATGAAGACTGACTCTTCTTACTGTCTATGTTTTAAACCATTCCTGTGACACTAGTTATAGATTCCGATGCTACACTCCAGGTTTACTGTATCCCTTGAACCTTCTTATGGACGATGAAACACAGAAATAGGATCGGAATTAATTACAAAAGGCACATTGCCGACTTAAGGACAAGAAGACTGACTCTTCTTACTGACTTTATTTGAACGATTTCTGTGACACTAGTTATAGATTCCGATGCTTCACTTCAGGTTTATTGTATCCCTCTGACCTCCTTATTGACGATGAAACACAGAAATTGCATCGGAATTAAATTGAAAAGGAACAATGTCGACTTAAGTACAAGAAGACTGACTCTTCTTACTGTCTATGTTTTGAACCATTCCTGTGACACTAGTTATAGATTCCGATGCTTCACTTCAGGTTTACTGTTTCCCTTGGACCTTCTTATTGACGATGAAGCACAGAAATTGCATCGGAATTAAATACAAAAGGCACAATGCCGACTTAAGTACAAGAAGACTGACTCTTCCTACTGTCTATATTTTGAACCATTTCTGTGACACTAGTTATAGAGTACGATGCTTCACTTCAGGTTTACTGTATCCCTTGGTCATTCTTATTGACGATGAATCAAAGAAATTGCATCGGAATTAAATACAAAAGGCACAATGCTGACTTAAGGACAAGAAGACTGACTCTTCTTATGGACTATGTTTTGAACCATTCCAGTGACACTAGCTATAGATTCCGATGCTACACTTCAGGTTTACTGTATCCCTCTGACCTTCTTATTGACGATGAAACACAGAAATTGCATCGGAATAAAATAGGAAAGGCACAATGAGGAATTAAGAACAAGAAGACTGACTCTTCTTACTGACTAAGTTTTGAACCATTCCTGTGACACTAGTTATAGATTCCGATGGTTCACTTCAGGTTTAGTGTATCACTTGGACCTTCTTATTGACGATGAAAAACAGCAATTGCATCGCAGTTTATTACAAAAGGCAAAAGCCGACTTAAGTACATGAAGACTGACTCTTCTTACTGTCTATATTTTGAACCATTCCTGTGACACTAGTTATAGATTTCGATGCTACACTCCAGGTTTACTGTATCCCTTGGACCTTATTATTGACGATGAAACACAGAAATTGCATCGGAATTAAATAGAAAATGCACAATGCCGACATAAGTACAAGAAGACTGACTCTTACTGACTATGTTTTAAACCATTCCTGTGACACTAGTTATAGATTCCGATGCTTCACTTCAGGTTTACTGTATACCTTGGACCTTCTTATCGACGATGAAACACAGAAATTGCATCGGAATAAAATAGAAAAGGCACAATGTCGACTTAAGTACAAGAAGACTGACTCTTCTTACTGTCAATGTTTTGAACCATTCCTGTGACACTAGTTATAGATTCCGATGCTTCACTCCAGGTTTACTGTATCCCTTGGACCTTCTTATTGACGATGAAACAGAAATTGCATCGGAATTAAATAGAAAATGCACATTGCCGACTTAAGTACAAGAAGACTGACTCTTCTTACTGACTATGTTTTGAACCATTCCAGCGACACTAGTTATAGATTCCGATGCTTCACTTCAGGTTTACTGTATACCTTGGACCTTCTTGTTGACGATGAAACACAGAAATTGCAACGGAATTAAATACAAAAGGTACAATGGCGACTTAAGGACATGAAGACTGACTCTTCCTACTGTCTACGTTTTGAACCATTCCTGTGATACTAGTTATAGATTCCGATGCTTCACGTCAGGTTTACTGTATCCCTCTGATCTTCTTATTGACGATGAAACACAAAAATTGCATCGGAATTAAACACAAAAGGCACAATGCCGACTTAAGTACAAGAAGACTGACTCTTCTTACTGACTATGTTTTGAACCATTCCTGTGACACTAGTTATAGATTCCGATGCTTCACTTCAGGTTTACTGTATCACTTGGACCTTCTTATTGACGATGAAACGCAGAAATTGCATCGGAATTAAACACAAAAGGCACAATGCCGACTTAAGTTCAAAATGACTGACACTTCTTACTGACTATGTTTTGAACCATTCGTGTGACACTAGTTATAGATTCCGATGATTCACTTCAGTTTTACTGTATCCCTCTGACCTTCTTATTGACGATGAAACACAGAAATTGCATCGGAATTCAATACAAAAGGCATGATGCAGACTTAAGTAGAAGAAGACTGACCTTTTTACTGCCTATTATTGGAACCATTCCTGTGACACTAGCTATAGATTCCGATGCTTCACTTCAGGTTTACTGTACCCCTCTGACCTTCTTATTGACGATGAAACACAGAAATTGCATCGGAATTAGATACAAACGGCTCAATGACGACATAAGTACAAGAAGACTGACTCTTCTTACTGTCTATGTTTTGAACCATTCCATTGACACTAGTTATAGAATCCGAAGCTTCACTCCAGGTTTACTGTATCCCTTGGACCTTGTTATTGACGATGAAACACAGAAATTGCATCGGAATTAAATTCAAAAGGCACAATGCCGACTTAAGTACAAGAAGACTGACTCTTCTTCTGACTATGGTTTGAACCATTCCTGTGACACTAGTTATAGATTCCGATGCTTCACCTCAGGTTTACTGTATCCCTTGGACATACTTATTGACGATGAAACACAGATATTGCATCGGAATTAAATATAAAAGGCAAAATGCCGACTTAAGTACATGAAGACTGACTCTTCTTACTGTCTATGTTTTGAACCATTCCTGTGACACTAGTTATAGATTCCGATGCTACACTCCAGGTTAACTGTATCCCTTGAACCATCTTATTGACGATGAAACACAGAAATTGGATCGGTATTAATTACAAAAGGCACAATGCCGACTTAAGTACAAGATGACTGACTCTTCTTACTGCCTTTGTTTTTGAACTATTCCAGTGACACTAGTTATAGATTCCGATGCTTCACTTCAGGTTTATTGTATCCCTCTGACCTTCTTATTGAAGATGGAACACAGAAATTGCATCGGAATTAAATAGAAAAGGCACAATGTCGACTTAGGTACAAGAAGACTGACTCTTCTTACTGTCTATGTTTTGGACCATTCCTGCGACACTAGTTATAGATTCCGATGCTTCACTCCATGTTTACTGTATCCCTTGGACCTTCTTATTGACGATGAAACACAGAAATTGCATCGGAATTAAATACAAAAGGCACAATGCTGACTTAAGTACAAGAAGACTGACTCTTCTTACTGACTAGGTTTTGGACCATTCCTGTGACACTAGTTATAGATTCCTATGCCTCATTTCAGGTTTACTGTATCTCTTGGACCTTGTTATTGACGATGAAACACAGAAATTGCATCGGGATTAAATACAAAAGGCACAATGCCGACTTAAGTACATGAAGACTGACTCTTCCTACTGTCTATGTTTTGAACCATTTCTGTGACACTAGTTATAGAGTCCGATGCTTCACTTCAGGTTTACTGTATCCCTTTGACATTCTTATTGACGATGAATCACAGAAATTGCATCGGAATTAAATACAAAAGGCACAATGCCGACTTAAGTACAAGAAGACTGACTGTTCTTTCTGTCGATGTATTGAACCATTACTGTGACACTAGTTGTAGATTCCGATTCTTCATTCCAGGTTTACTGTATCCGTTGAACCTTCTAATTGACGATGAGACACAGAAATTCCATCGGAATTAAATACAAAAGGCACAATGCCGACTTAAGTACATGAAGACTGACTCCTCTTACTGTCTATATTTTGAACCATTCCTGTGATACTAGTTATAGATTCCGATGCTACACTCCAGGTTTACTGTATCCCTTGGACCATCTTATTGAAGATGAAACACACAAATCGCATTTGAATTAAATACAAAAGTCACAATGCCGACTTAAGGACAAGAAGACTGACTCTTCTTACTGACTTTGTTTTGAACCATTCCTGTGACACTAGTTACAGATTCCGATGCTTCACTTCAGGTTTATTGTATCTTTAGGACCTTCTTATTGACGATGAAACACAGAAATTGCATCGGAATTAAATACAAAAGGCACAATGTCGACTGAAGTACAAGAAGACTGACTCTTCATACTGTCTATGTTTTGAACCATTCCTGTGACACTAGTTATAGATTCCGATGCTTCACTCCAGGTTTACTGTATCTCTTGGACCTTCTTATTGGCGATGAAACACAGAAATTGCATCGGAATTAAATAGAAAATGCACAATGCCGACTTAAGGACAAGAAGACTGACTCTTCCTACTGTCTATGTTTTGAACCATTCCTGTGACACTAGTTTTGGATTCCGATGCTTCACTTCAGGTTTACTGTATCCCTCTGACCTTCGTATTGACGATGAAACACAGAAATTGCATCGGAATTAAATACAAAAGGCGCAATGACGACTTAAGTACAAGATGACTGACTCTTCCTATTGTCTATGTTTGAACCATTCCTGTGACACTAGTTATAGATTCCGATGCTTCACTCCAGGTTTACTGTATCTCTTGGGCCTTCTTATTGACGATGAAACTCAGAAATTGCATCGGAATTAAATACTAGAGGCACAATGCCGAATTAAGTACAAGAAGACTGACTCTTCTTACTGTCTATGTTTTGAACCATTCCTGTGACAATAGCTATAGATTCCGATGCTTCACTTCAGGTTTACTGTATCCCTTGGACTTTCTTATTGTCGATGAAACACAGAAATTGCATCGGAATTAAATTCAAAAGGCACAATACCGACTTACGTACAAGAAGACTGACTCTTCTTACTGTCTATGTTTTGAGCCATTCCTGTGACACTAGTTATAGATTCCGATGCTTCACTTCAGGTTTACTGTATTCCTTGGACTTTTTTATTGTCGATGAAACACAGAAATTGCATCGGAATTAAATACAAGAGGTACAATGCCGACTTAAGTACAAGAAGACTGACTCTTCCTACTGTCAATGCTTTGAACCATTTCTGAGACACTAGTTTTAGATTCCGATGCTTCAATTTGGGTTTACTGTATCCCTTGGAACTTCTTATTGACGATGAAACACAGAAATTGCATCGGAATTAAATACAAATAAGCACAATACCGACTTAAGTACAAGAAGACTGACTCTTCTTACTGTCTATGTTTTGAACCATTCCTGTGACACTAGGTATAGATTCCGATGCTGCACTTCAGGTTTACTGTATCCCTCTGACCTTCTTATTGACGATGAAACACAGAAAATACATCGGAATTGAATACAAAAGGCTCAATGCCGACTTAAGTACAAGAAGACTGACTCTGTTTACTGACTATGTTTTGAATCATTCCTGTGACACTAGTTATAGATTCGGATGCTTCACTTCAGGTTTACTGGATCCCTCTGACCTTCTTATTGACGATGAAACACAGATATTGCATCGGAATTAAATAGAAAAGGCACAATGCCGACTTAAGTATAAGACGACAGACTTTTCTTACTGTCTATGCTTGAACCATATCTGTGAAACTAGTGATAGATTCCGATGCTTCACTCCAGGTTTACTGTATCCCTTGGGCCTTCTTAATGACGATGATACACATAAATTGCATCGGAACTAAACACAAAAGGCACAATGCCGACTTAGTACAAGGAGACTGACTCTTCTTGCTGACTATGTTTGAACCATTCCTGAGACACTAGTTTTAGATTCCGATGCTTCAATTCGGGTTTACTGTATCCCTTGGAACTTCTTATTGACGATGTAACACAGAAATTGCATCGGAATTAAATTCAAAAGGCACAATGCCGACTTAAGTACAAGAAGACTGACTCTTCCTACTGTCAATGTTTTGAATCATTCCTGTGACACTAGTTATAGATTCCGATGATTCACTTCAGGTTCACTGTATCCCTCTGACCTTCTTATTGACGATGAAACACAAAAATTGCATCGGAATTGAATACAAAAGGCACAATGTAGACTTAAGTAGAAGAAGACTGACTATTTTTACTGATTATGAATTGAACCATTCCTGTGACACTAGTTATAGATTCAGACGCTTCACTTCAGGTATACTGTATCCCTCTGACCTTCTTATTGAAGATGAAACACAGAAATTGCATCGGAATTAAATAGAAAAGGCACACTGCCGACTTAAGTACAAGACGACTGACTTTTCTTACTGTCTATGTTTTGAACCATTCCTGTGACACTAGTTATAGATGCCGATGCTTCACTTCAGGTTTACTGTATCCCTTGGACCTTCTTATTGACGATGAAACACAGAAATTGCATCGGAATTATATACAAAAGCACAATGCCGACTTAAGAACAAGAAGACTGACTCTTCCTACTGTCTATGTTTGAACCATTCCAGTGACACTAGTTATAGATTCCGAAGCTTCACTTGAGGTTTACTGTATCCGTTGGACGTTCTCATTGACGATGAAACATAGAAATTGCATCGGAATTAAATACAAAAGGCTCAATGCCGACTTAAGTACATGAAGACCGTCTCTTCCTACTGACTATGTTTTGAACCATTCTGTGACACTAGTTATGGATTCCGATGCTTCACTTGAGGTTTACTGTATCCCTTGGACCTCCTTATTGACGATGAAACACAGAAATTACATCGGAATTAAATACAAAAGGCACAATGCCGGCTTAAGTACAAGAAGACTGACTCTTCCTACTGGCAATGATTTGAACCATTCCTGTGACACTAGTTATAGATTCCGATGCTTCACTTCAGGTTTAGTGTATCCCTCTGATCTTCTTATTGACGATGAAACACAGAAATACATCGGAATTAAATACAAAAGGCACAATGCCGACTTAAGTACAAGAAGACTGACTCTTCTTACTGCCTATGTTTTGAACCATTCCTGTGACACTAGTTATAGATACCGATGCTTCACTTCAGGTTTACTGTATCCCTTGGACCTTCTTATTGACGATGGAACACATAAATTGCATCGCAATTAAACACAAAAGGCACAATGCCGACTTAAGTTCAAAATGACTAACACTTCTTACTGACTATGTTTTGAACCATTCCTGTGACACTAGTTATAGATTCCGATGATTCACTTCAGGTTTACTGTATCCCTCTGATCTTCTTATTGACGATGAAACACAGAAATACATCGGAATTGAATACAAAAGGCACAATGCCGGCTTAAGTACAAGAAGACTGACCCTTCCTACTGGCAATGATTTGAACCATTCCTGTGACACTAGTTATAGATTCCGATGCTTCACTTCAGGTTTACTGTATCCCTCTGATCTTCTTATTGACGATGAAACACAGAAATACATCGGAATTAAATACAAAAGGCACAATGCCGACTTAAGTACAAGAAGACTGACTCTTCTTACTGCCTATGTTTTGAACCATTCCTGTGACACTAGTTATGGATTCAGATGCTTCACTTCAGGTATACTGTATCCCTCTGATCTTCTTATTGACGATGAAACACAGAAATTGCATCGGAATTAAATAGAAAAGGCACAATGACGACTTAAGTACAAGACGACTGACATTTCTTCCTGCCTATGTTTTTAACCATTCCTGTGACACTAGTTATAGATGCCGATGCTTCACTTCAGGTTTACTGTATCCCTTGGACCTTCTTATTGACGATGAAACACAGAAATTGCATCGGAATTAAATACAAAAGGCACAATGCCGACTTAAGTACAAAAAGACTGACTCTTCCTACTGTCTATGGTTAAACCATTCCTGTTACACTAGTTATAGATTCCGAAGCTTCACTTCAGGTTTACTGTATCCCTTGGACCTTCTCATTGACGATGAAACACAGAAATTGCATCGGAATTAAATACAAAATGCACAATGCCGACTTCAGTACATGAAGACCGACTCTTCCTACTGACTATGTTTTGAACCATTCCTGTGACACTAGTTATGGATTCAGATGCTTCACTTCAGATATACTGTATCCCTCTGATCTTGTTATTGACGATGAAACACAGAAATTGCATCGGAATTAAATAGAAAAGGCACAATGCCGACTTAAGTACAAGACGACTGACTTTTCTTACTGTCTATGTTCTTAACCATTTCTGTGACACTAGTTATAGATGCCGATGCTTCACTTCAGGTTTACTGTATCCCTTGGACCTTCTTATTGAAGATGAAACACAGAAATTGCATCGGAATTAAATACAAAGGGCACAATGCCGACTTAAGTACAAGAAGACTGACTCTTCCTACTGTCTATGTTTGAACGATTCCTGTTACACTAGTTATAGATTCCGATGCTTCACGTGAAGTTTACTGTATCCCTTGGACCTTCTCATTGACTATGAAACACAGAAATTGCAACGGAATTAAATACAAAAGGAACAATGCCGACTTAAGTTCATGAAGACCGACTCTTCCTACTGACTATGTTTTGAACCATTCCTGGGACACTAGTTATGGATTCCGATGCTTCACTTGAGGTTTACTGTATCCCTTGGACCTCTTTATTGACGATGAAACACAGAAATTGCATCGGAATTAAATACAAAAGGCACAATGCCGACTTAAGTACAAGAAGACTGACTCTTCTTACAGTCTATGTTTTGAAACATTCCATTGACACTAGTTATAGATTCCGATGCTTCACTCCAGGTTTACTGTTTCCCTTGGACCTTATTATTGACGATGAAACACAGAAATTGCATCGGAATTAAATACAAAAGGCACAATGCCGACTTTAGTACAAGATGACTGACTCTTCTTACTGACTATGTTTTTAATCATTCCTGTGACTCTAGTTATAGATTCCGATGCTTCACTTCAGGTTTACTGTATCACTTGGACCTTCTTATTGACGATGAAACACAGAAATTGCATCGGAATTAAATACAAAAGGCAAAATGCCGACTTAAGTACACGAGGACTGACTCTTCTTACTGTCTATGATTTGAACCATTCCTGTGACACTCGTTATAGATTACGATGCTTTACTTCAGGTTTACTGTATCCCTTGGACCTTCTTATTGACGATGAAACACAGAACTACATCGGAATTAAATACAAAAGGCACAATGCCGACTTAAGTTCAAAATGACTGACACTTCTTACTGACTATGTTTTGAACCATTCCTGTGACACTAGTTATAGATTCCGATGATTCACTTCAGGTTTACTGTATCCCTCTGGCCTTCTTATTGACGATGAGCACAGAAATTGCATCGGAATTGAATACAAAAGGCACAATGCAGACTTAAGTAGAAGAAGACCTGCTCTTCCTACTGTCTATGTTTGAACCATTCCTGTTACACTAGTTATAGATTCCGAAGCTTCACTTGAGGTTTACTGTATCCCTTGGACCTTCACATTGACGATGAAACACAGAAATTGCATCGGAATTATATACAAAAGGCACAATGCCGACTTAAGTACATGAAGACCGACTCTTCCTACTGACTATGTTTTAAACCATTCCTGCGACACTAGTTATGGATTCCGATGCTTCATTTGAGATTTACTGTATCCCTTGGACCTTCTTATTGACGTTGAAAAACAGAAATTGCATCGGAATTAAATACAAAATGCACAATGCCGGCTTAAATACAAGAAGACTGACTCTTCCTACCGGTAATGATTTGAACAATTCCTGTGACACTAGTTATAGATTCCGATGCTTCACTTCAGGTTTACTGTATCCCTCTGATCTTCTTATTGACGATGAAACAGAGAAATACATCGGAATTAAACACAAAAGGCACAATGCCGACTTAAGTACAAGAAGACTGACTCTTCTTACTGTCTATGTTTTGAACCATTCCTGTGACACTAGTTATAGATACCGATGCTTCAAATCAGGTTTACTGTATCCCATGGACCTTCTTATTGACGATGAAACACATAAATTGCATCGGAATTAAACACAAAAGGCTCAATGCCGACTTAAGTTCAAAATGACTGACACTTCTTGCTGACTATGTTTTGAACCATTCCTGTGACACTGGTTATTGATACCGATGTTTCACGTGAGGTTTACTGTATCCCTTGGACCTTTTATTGACGATGAAACACAGAAATTGGATCGGTATTAAATACAAAAGGCACAATGCCGACTTAAGTACATGAAGACCGTCTCTTCCTACTGACTCCGTTTTGAACCATTCCTGTGACACTAGTTATAGATTCCGATGTTTCACTTGAGGTTAACTGTATCCCTTGGACCTTCTTATTGACGATGAAACACAGAAATTGCATCGGAATTAAATACAAAAGGCACAATGCCGACTTAAGTACAAGAAGACTGACACTTCTTACTGTCTATGTTTTGAACCATTCCTGTGACACTAGTTATAGATTCCGATGTTTCGCTCCAGGTTTACTGTATTCTTGGACCTTCTTATTGACAATGAAACACAGAAATTGCATCGGAATTAAATACAAAAAGCACAATGCCGACTTAAGAGCAAGAAGAATGACTCTTCTTACTGACTATGATTGAACCATTCCTGTGACACTAGCTATAGATTCCGATGCTTCACTTCAGGTTTACTGTATCCCTCTGACCTTCTTGTTGACGATGAAACACAGAAATTGCATCGGAATTAAATACAATAGGCACAATGCCGACTTAAGTACAAGAAGACTGACTCTTCCTACTGACTCCGTTTTGAACCATTCCTGTGACACTAGTTATAGATTCAGATGCTTTACTTGAGGTTTACTGTATCCCTTGGACCATCTTATTGACGATGAAACACAGAAATTGCATCGGAATTAAATACGAAAGGCACAATGCCGATTTAAGTACATGATGACCGACTCTTCCTACTGCCTATGTTTTGAACCATTCCTGTGACACTGGTTATTGATACCGATGTTTCACTTGAGGTTTATTGTATCCCTTGGACCTTTTATTGACGATGAAACACAGAAATTGGATCGGTATTAAATACAAAAGGCACAATGCCGATTTAAGTACATGAAGACCGACTCTTCCTACTGACTCCGTTTTGAACCATTCCTGTGTTCTAGTTATAGATTCCGATGTTTCACTTGAGGTTAACTGTATCCCTTGGACCTTCCTATTGACGATGAAACACAGAAATTGCGTCGGAATTAAATACAAAAGGCACAATGCCGACTTAAGTACAAGAAGACTGACTCTTCTTACTGTCTATGTTTTGAACCATTCCTGTGACACTAGTTATAGATTCCGATGTTTCGCTCCAGGTTTACTGTATTCTTGGACCTTCTTATTGACAATGAAACACAGAAATTGCATCGCCATTAAATACAAAAAGCACAATGCCGACTTAAGAGCAAGAAGAATGACTCTTCTTACTGACTATGATTGAACCATTCCTGTGACACTAGCTATAGATTCCGATGCTTCACTTCAGGTTTACTGTATCCCTCTGACCTTCTTGTTGACGATGAAACACAGAAATTGCATCGGAATTAAATACAATAGGCACAATGCCGACTTAAGTACAAGAAGACTGACTCTTCTTACTGTCTATGTTATGAACCATTCCATTGACACTAGTTATAGATTCCGATGCTTCACTCCAGGTTTACTGTATCCCTTGGACCTTGTTATTGACGATGAAACACAGAAATTGCATCGGAATTACATAGAAAATGCACAATGCCGACTTCAGTACAAGAAGACTGACTCTTCTTACTGACTATGTTTTGAACCATTCCTGTGACACTAGTTTTAGATTCCGATGCTTCACTTCAGGTTTACTGTATCCCTCTGACCTTCTTATTGACGATGAAACACATAAACGGCTTCGGAATTATATACAAAAGGCACAATGCCGACTTAAGTACAAGAGGACTGACTCTTCTAACTGTCTATTTCTTGAACCATTCCTGTGACACTAGTTACAGATTCCGATGCTTCACTTGAGGTTTACTGTATCCCTTGGACCTTCTTAGTGACGATGAAACACAGAAATTGCATCGGAATTATATACAAAAGACACAATGCCGATTTAAGTACATGATGACCGACTCTTCCTACTGACTATGTTTTGAACCATTCCTGTGACACTGGTTATTGATACCGATGCTTCACTTGAGGTTTACTGTATCCCTTGGACCTTCTCATTGACGATGAAACACAGAAATAGCATCGGAATTAAATACAAACTGCACAATGCCGACTTAAGTACATGAAGACCGACTCTTCCTACTGACTATGTTTTGAACCATTCCTGTGACACTAGTTATGGATTCAGATGCTTCACTTCAGATATACTGTATCCCTCTGATCTTGTTATTGACGATGAAACACAGAAATTGCATCGGAATTAAATAGAAAAGGCACAATGCCGACTTAAGTACAAGACGACTGACTTTTCTTACTGTCTATGTTTTTAACCATTCCTGTGACACTAGTTATAGATGCCGATGCTTCACTTCAGGTTTACTGTATCCCTTGGACCTTCTTATTGACGATGAAACACAGAAATTGCATCGGAATTAAACACAAAAGGCACAATGCCGACTTAAGTACAAGAAGACTGACTCTTCCTACTGTCTATGTTTGAACCATTCCTGTTACACTAGTTATAGATTCCGATGCTTCACGTGAAGTTTACTGTATCGCTTGGACCTTCACATTGACTATGAAACAAAGAAATTGCATCGGAATTAAATACAAAAGGAACAATGCCGACTTAAGTTCATGAAGACCGACTCTTCCTACTGACTATGTTTTGAACCACTCCTGTGACACTAGTTATGGATTCCGATGCTTCACTTGAGGTTTACTGTATCCCTTGGACCTCCTTACTGACGATGAAACACAGAAATTGAATCGGAATTAAATACAAAAGGCACAATGCCGACTTAAGTACAAGAAGACTAACTCTTCTTACAGTCTATGTTTTGAACCATTCCATTGACACTAGTTATAGATTCCGATGCTTCACTCCAGGTTTACTGTTTCCCTTGGACCTTGTTATTGACGATGAAACACAGAAATTGCATCCGAATTAAATACAAAAGGCACAATGCCGACTTAAATACAAGATGACTGACTCTTCTTACTGACTATGTATTTAATCATTCCTGTGACTCTAGTTATAGATTCCGATGCTTCACTTCAGGTTTACTGTATCACTTGGACCTTCTTATTGACGATGAAACACAGAAATTGCATCGGAATAAAAACGAAAGGCAAAATGCCGACTTAAGTACACGAAGACTGACTCTTCTTACTGTCTATGATTTGAACCATTCCTGTGATACTAGTTATAGATTCCGATGCTACACTCCAGTTTCACTGTATACCTTGGACCTTCTTATTTACGATGTAACACAGATATTGCATCGGAATTAAATACAAAAGGCACAATGCCGACTTAAGGACAAGAAGATTGACACTTCTTAGTGACTTTGTTTTGAACCATTCCTGTGACACTAGTTATAGATTCCGATGCTTCACTTCAGGTTTACTGTATCCCTTGGACCTTCGTATTGACGTTGAGACACAGAAATTGAATCGGAATTAAATACAAAAGCACAATGCCGACTTAAGTACAAGAAGACTGACTCTTCCTACAGTCAATGATTTGAACCATTCCTGTGACACTCGTTATAGATTACGATGCTTTACTTCAGGTTTACTGTATCCCTTGGACCTTCTTATTGACGATGAAACACAGAAATACATCGGAATTAAATACAAAAGGCACAATGCCGACTTAAGTACAAGAAGACTGACTCTTCTTACTGTCTATGTTTTGAACCATTCCTGTGACAATAGTTATAGATACCGATGCTTCACTTCAGGTTTACTGTATCCCTTGGACCTTCTTATTGATGATGAAACACATAAATTGCATCGCAATTAAACACAAAAGGCATAATGCCGACTTAAGTTCAAAATGACTGACACTTCTTACTGACTATGTTTTGAACCATTCCTGTGACACTAGTTATAGATTCCGATGATTCACTTCAGGTTTACTGTATCCCTCTGGCCTTCTTATTGACGATGAGCACAGAAATTGCATCGGAATTGAATACAAAAGGCACAATGCAGACATAAGTAGAAGAAGACCTGCTCTTCCTACTGTCTATGTTTGAACCATTCCTGTTACACTAGTTATAGATTCCGAAGCTTCACTTGAGGTTTACTGTATCCCTTGGACCTTCTCATTGACGATGAAACACAGAAATTGCATCGGAATTAAATACAAAAGGCACAATGCCGACTTAAGTACATGAAGACCGTCTCTTCCTACTGACTATGTTTTAAACCATTCCTGTGACACTAGTTATGGATTCCGATGCTTCATTTGAGGTTTACTGTATCCCTTGGACCTTCTTATTGACGATGAAACACAGAAATTGCATCGGAATTAAATACAAAATGCACAATGCCGGCTTAAATACAACAAGACTGACTCTTCCTACTGGCAATGATTTGAACCATTCCTGTGACACTAGTTATAGATTCCGATGCTTCACTTCAGGTTTACTGTATCCCTCTGATCTTCTTATTGACGATGAAACACAGAAATACATCGGAATTAAATACAAAAGGCACAATGTCGACTTAAGTACAAGAAGACTGACTCTTCTTACTGTCTATGTTTTGAACAATTCCTGTGACACTAGTTATAGATACCGATGCTTCACGTCAGGTTTACTGTATCCCATGGACCTTGTTATTGACGATGAAACACATAAATTGCATCAGATTTAAACACAAAAGGCACAATGCCTACTTAAGTTCAAAATGACTGACACTTCTTGCTGACTATGTTTTGAACCATTCCTGTGACACTAGTTATAGATTCCGATGATTCACTTCAGGTTTACTGTATCCCTCTGACCTTCTTATTGACGATGAAACACAGAAATTGCATCGGAATTGAATACAAAAGGCACAATGCAGACTTAAGTAGAAGAAGGCTGACTCATTTTACTGACGATGATTTGAACCATTCCTGTGGCACTAGTTATGGATTCAGATGCTTCACGTCAGGTATACTGTATCCCTCTGATCTTCTTATTGACGATGAAACACAGAAATTGCATCGGAATTAAATACAATAGGCACAATGCTGAATGAAGTACAAGAAGACTGACTCTTCTTACTGTCTATGTTTTGAACCATTCCTGTGACAATAGTTATAGATTCCGATGCTTCACTCCAGGTTTAATGTATCCCTTGGACCTTCTTATTGACGAAGAAACACACAAATTGCATCGGAATTAAATACAAAAGGCACAATGCCGCCTTAAGGACAAGAAGACTGACTCTTCTTTCTGAATATGTTTTGAACCATTCCTGTGACACTAGCTATTGATTCCGATGCTTCACTTCAGGTTTAGTGTATCCCTCTGACTTTCTTATTGACGATGAAACACAGAAACGGCTTCGGAATTAAATACAAACGGCACAATGCCGACTTAAGAGCAAGAAGAATGACTCTTCTTACTGACTATGATTGAACCATTCCTGTGACACTAGCTATAGATTCCGATGCTTCACTTCAGGTTTACTGTATCCCTCTGACCTTCTTGTTGACGATGAAACACAGAAATTGCATCGGAATTAAATACAATAGGCACAATGCCGACTTAAGTACAAGAAGACTGACTCTTCTTACTGTCTATGTTATGAACCATTCCATTGACACTAGTTATAGATTCCGATGCTTCACTCCAGGTTTACTGTATCCCTTGGACCTTGTTATTGACGATGAAACACAGAAATTGCATCGGAATTACATAGAAAAGGCACAATGCCGACTTCAGTACAAGAAGACTGACTCTTCTTACTGACTATGTTTTGAACCATTCCTGTGACACTAGTTTTAGATTCCGATGCTTCACTTCAGGTTTACTGTATCCCTCTGACCTTCTTATTGACGATGAAACACATAAACGGCTTCGGAATTATATACAAAAGGCACAATGCCGACTTAAGTACAAGAGGACTGACTCTTCTAACTGTCTATTTCTTGAACCATTCCTGTGACACTAGTTACAGATTCCGATGCTTCACTTGAGGTTTACTGTATCCCTTGGACCTTCTTAGTGACGATGAAACACAGAAATTGCATCGGAATTATATACAAAAGACACAATGCCGATTTAAGTACATGATGACCGACTCTTCCTACTGACTATGTTTTGAACCACTCCTGTGACACTAGTTATGGATTCCGATGCTTCACTTGAGGTTTACTGTATCCCTTGGACCTCCTTACTGACGATGAAACACAGAAATTGAATCGGAATTAAATACAAAAGGCACAATGCCGACTTAAGTACAAGAAGACTAACTCTTCTTACAGTCTATGTTTTGAACCATTCCATTGACACTAGTTATAGATTCCGATGCTTCACTCCAGGTTTACTGTTTCCCTTGGACCTTGTTATTGACGATGAAACACAGAAATTGCATCCGAATTAAATACAAAAGGCACAATGCCGACTTAAATACAAGATGACTGACTCTTCTTACTGACTATGTATTTAATCATTCCTGTGACTCTAGTTATAGATTCCGATGCTTCACTTCAGGTTTACTGTATCACTTGGACCTTCTTATTGACGATGAAACACAGAAATTGCATCGGAATAAAAACGAAAGGCAAAATGCCGACTTAAGTACACGAAGACTGACTCTTCTTACTGTCTATGATTTGAACCATTCCTGTGATACTAGTTATAGATTCCGATGCTACACTCCAGGTTCACTGTATACCTTGGACCTTCTTATTTACGATGTAACACAGATATTGCATCGGAATTAAATACAAAAGGCACAATGCCGACTTAAGGACAAGAAGATTGACACTTCTTAGTGATTTTGTTTTGAACCATTCCTGTGACACTAGTTATAGATTCCGATGCTTCACTTCAGGTTTACTGTATCCCTTGGACCTTCGTATTGACGTTGAGACACAGAAATTGAATCGGAATTAAATACAAAAGCACAATGCCGACTTAAGTACAAGAAGACTGACTCTTCCTACAGTCAATAATTTGAACCATTCCTGTGACACTCGTTATAGATTACGATGCTTTACTTCAGGTTTACTGTATCCCTTGGACCTTCTTATTGACGATGAAACACAGAAATACATCGGAATTAAATACAAAAGGCACAATGCCGACTTAAGTACAAGAAGACTGACTCTTCTTACTGTCTATGTTTTGAACCATTCCTGTGACAATAGTTATAGATACCGATGCTTCACTTCAGGTTTACTGTATCCCTTGGACCTTCTTATTGATGATGAAACACATAAATTGCATCGCAATTAAACACAAAAGGCACAATGCCGACTTAAGTTCAAAATGACTGACACTTCTTACTGACTATGTTTTGAACCATTCCTGTGACACTAGTTATAGATTCCGATGATTCACTTCAGGTTTACTGTATCCCTCTGGCCTTCTTATTGACGATGAGCACAGAAATTGCATCGGAATTGAATACAAAAGGCACAATGCAGACATAAGTAGAAGAAGACCTGCTCTTCCTACTGTCTATGTTTGAACCATTCCTGTTACACTAGTTATAGATTCCGAAGCTTCACTTGAGGTTTACTGTATCCCTTGGACCTTCTCATTGACGATGAAACACAGAAATTGCATCGGAATTAAATACAAAAGGCACAATGCCGACTTAAGTACATGAAGACCGTCTCTTCCTACTGACTATGTTTTAAACCATTCCTGTGACACTAGTTATGGATTCCGATGCTTCATTTGAGGTTTACTGTATCCCTTGGACCTTCTTATTGACGATGAAACACAGAAATTGCATCGGAATTAAATACAAAATGCACAATGCCGGCTTAAATACAACAAGACTGACTCTTCCTACTGGCAATGATTTGAACCATTCCTGTGACACTAGTTATAGATTCCGATGCTTCACTTCAGGTTTACTGTATCCCTCTGATCTTCTTATTGACGATGAAACACAGAAATACATCGGAATTAAATACAAAAGGCACAATGTCGACTTAAGTACAAGAAGACTGACTCTTCTTACTGTCTATGTTTTGAACAATTCCTGTGACACTAGTTATAGATACCGATGCTTCACGTCAGGTTTACTGTATCCCATGGACCTTGTTATTGACGATGAAACACATAAATTGCATCAGATTTAAACACAAAAGGCACAATGCCTACTTAAGTTCAAAATGACTGACACTTCTTGCTGACTATGTTTTGAACCATTCCTGTGACACTAGTTATAGATTCCGATGATTCACTTCAGGTTTACTGTATCCCTCTGACCTTCTTATTGACGATGAAACACAGAAATTGCATCGGAAATGAATACAAAAGGCACAATGCAGACTTAAGTAGAAGAAGGCTGACTCATTTTACTGACGATGATTTGAACCATTCCTGTGGCACTAGTTATGGATTCAGATGCTTCACGTCAGGTATACTGTATCCCTCTGATCTTCTTATTGACGATGAAACACAGAAATTGCATCGGAATTAAATACAATAGGCACAATGCTGAATGAAGTACAAGAAGACTGACTCTTCTTACTGTCTATGTTTTGAACCATTCCTGTGACAATAGTTATAGATTCCGATGCTTCACTCCAGGTTTAATGTATCCCTTGGACCTTCTTATTGACGAAGAAACACACAAATTGCATCGGAATTAAATACAAAAGGCACAATGCCGCCTTAAGGACAAGAAGACTGACTCTTCTTTCTGAATATGTTTTGAACCATTCCTGTGACACTAGCTATTGATTCCGATGCTTCACTTCAGGTTTAGTGTATCCCTCTGACTTTCTTATTGACGATGAAACACAGAAACGGCTTCGGAATTAAATACAAACGGCACAATGCCGACTTAAGAGCAAGAAGAATGACTCTTCTTACTGACTATGATTGAACCATTCCTGTGACACTAGCTATAGATTCCGATGCTTCACTTCAGGTTTACTGTATCCCTCTGACTTCTTGTTGACGATGAAACACAGAAATTGCATCGGATTTAAATACAATAGGCACAATGCCGACTTAAGTACAAGAAGACTGACTCTTCTTACTGTCTATGTTATGAACCATTCCATTGACACTAGGTATAGATTCCGATGCTTCACTCCAGGTTTACTGTATCCCTTGGACCTTGTTATTGACTATGAAACACAGAAATTGCATCGGAATTACATAGAAAAGGCACAATGCCGACTTCAGTACAAGAAGACTGACTCTTCTTACTGACTATGTTTTGAACCATTCCTGTGACACTAGTTTTAGATTCCGATGCTTCACTTCAGGTGTACTGTATCCCTCTGACCTTCTTATTGACGATGAAACACATAAATGGCTTCGGAATTATATACAAAAGGCACAATGCCGACTTAAGTACAAGAGGACTGACTCTTCTAACTGTCTATTTCTTGAACCATTCCTGTGACACTAGGTACAGATTCCGATGCTTCACTTGAGGTTTACTGTATCCCTTGGACCTTCTTAGTGTCGATGAAACACAGAAATTGCATCGGAATTATATACAAAAGGCACAATGCCGATTTAAGTACATGATGACCGACTCTTCCTACTGACTATGTTTTGAACCATTCCTGTGACACTGGTTATTGATACCGATGCTTCACTTGAGGTTTACTGTATCCCTTGGACCTTCTTATTGACGATGAAACACAGAAATTGTGTCGGTATTAAATACAAAAGGCACAATGCCGACTTAAGTACATGAAGACCGACTCTTCCTACTGACTATATTTTAAACCATTCCTGTGACACTAGTTATAGATTCCGATGTTTCACTGGAGGTTAACTGTATCCCTTGGACCTTCTTATTGACGATGAAACACAGAAATTGCATCGGAATTAAATACAAAAGGCACAATGCCGACTTAGGTACAAGAAGACTGACTCTTCTTACTGTCTATGCTTTGAACCATTCCTGTGACACTAGTTATAGATTCCGATGATTCACTTCAGGTTTACTGTATCCCTCTGACCTTCTTATTGACGAAGAAACACAGAAATTGCATCGGAATTGAATACAAAAGGCACAATGCAGACTTAAGTAGAAGAAGGCTGACTCTTTTTACTGACGATGATTTGAACCATTACTGTGGCACTAGTTATGGATTCAGATGCTTCACGTCAGGTATACTGTATCCCTCTGATCTTCTTATTGACGATGAAACACAGAAATTGCATCGGAATTAAATAGAAAAGGCACAATGCCGACTTAAGTACAAGACGACTGACTTTTCTTACTGTCTATGTTTTTAACCATTCCTGTGACACTAGTTATGGATGCCGATGCTTCACTTCAGGTTAACTGTATCCCTTGGACCTTCTTATTGACGATGAAACACAGAAATTGCATCGGAATTAAATACAAAAGGCACAATGCCGACTTAAGTACAAGAAGACTGACTCTTCTTAGAGTCTATGTTTTAACCATTCCATTGACACTAGTTATGGATTCCGATGGTGCACTCCAGGTTTACTGTTTCCCTTGGACCTTGTTATTGACGATGAAACACAGAAATTGCATCGGAATTAAATACAAAAGGCACAATGCCGACTTAAGAACAAGAGGACTGACTCTTCTTACTGACTATGTTTGAACCATTCCTGTGACACTAGTTATAGATTCCGATGCTTCACTTCAGGTTTACTGTATCACTTGGACCTTCTTATTGACGATGAAACACAGATATTGCATCGGAATTAAATACAAAAGGCACAATGCCGACTTAAGGACAAGAAGATTTACACTTCTTACTGACTTTGTTTTGAACCATTCCTGTGACACTAGTTATAGATTCCGATGCTTCACTTCAGGTTTACTGTATCCCTTGGACCTTCGTATTGACGTTGAGACACAGAAATTGAATCGGAATTTAATACAAAAGCACAATGCCGACTTAAGTACAAGAAGACTGACTCTTCCTACTGTCTATGTTTTGAACCATTCCTGTGACACTCGTTACAGAATACGATGCTTTACTTCAGGTTTACTGTATCCCTTGGACCTTCTCATTGACGATGAAACACAGAAATTGCATCGGAATTAAATACAAAAGGCACTATGCAGACTTAAGTACATGAAGACCGACTCTTCCTACTGACTATGTTTTGAACCATTCCTGTGACACTAGTTATAAATTCCGATGCCTCACTTCAGGTTTACTGTATCCCTTGGACCTTCTTATTGACGATGAAACACAGAAAAAGCATCGGAATTAAATACAATAGGCACAATGCTGAATTAAGTAGAAGAAGACTGACTCTTCTTACTGTCTATGTTTTGAAACAATCCTGTGATAATAGTTATAGATTCCGATGCTTCACTCCAGGTTTAATGTATCCCTTGGACCTTCTTATTGACGAAGAAACACACAAATTGCATCGGAATTAAATGCAAAAGGCACAATGCCGACTTCAGAACAAGAAGACTGACTCTTCTTTCTGAATATGCTTTGAACCATTCCTGTGACACTAGCTATTGATTCCGATGCTTCACTTCAGGTTTAGTGTATCCCTCTGACTTTCGTATTGACGATGAAACACAGAAACGGCTTCGGAATTAAATACAAACGGCACAATGCCGACTTAAGTACAAGAGGACTGACTCTTCCTACTGTCTATGTTTTGAACCATTCCTGTGACACTAGTTATAGATTCAGATGCTTCACTTGAGGTTTACTGTATCCCTTGGACCTTCTTATTGACGATGAAACACAGAAATTGCATCGGAATTAAATACAAAAGGAACAATGCCGATTTAAGTACATGAAGACCGACTCTTCCTACTGACTCCGTTTTGAACCATTCCTGTGTTCTAGTTATAGATTCCGATGTTTCACTTGAGGTTAACTGTATCCCTTGGACCTTCTTATTGACGATGAAACACAGAAATTGCATCGGAATTAAATACAAAAGGCACAATGCCGACTTAAGTACAAGAAGACTGACTCTTCTTACTGTCTATGTTATGAACCATTCCATTGACACTAGTTATAGATTCCGATGCGTCACTCCAAATTTACTGTATCCCTTGGACCTTGTTATTGACGATGAAACACAGAAATTGCATCGGAATTACATAGAAAAGGCACAATGCCGACTTCAGTACAAGAAGACTGACTCTTCTTACTGAATATGTTTTGAACCATTCCTGTGACACTAGTTTTAGATTCCGATGCTTCACTTCAGGTTTACTGTATCCCTCTGACCTTCTTATTGACGATGAAACACATAAAGGGCTTCGGAACTATATACAAAAGGCACAATGCCGACTTAAGTACAAGAGGACTGACTCTTCTAACTGTCTATTTCTTGAACCATTCCATTGACACTAGTTATATATTCCGATGCTTCACTCCAGGTTTACTGTATCCCTAGGACCTTGTTATTGACGATGAAACACAGAAATTGCATCGGAATTAAATAGAAAAGGCACAATGCCGAATTAAGTACAAGAAGACTGACTCTTCTTACTGACTATGTTTTGAACCATTCCTGTGACACTAGTTTTAGATTCCGATGCTTCACTTCAGGTTTACTGTACCCCTTAGACCTTCTTATTGACGATGAAACATAGAAATTGCATCGGAATTAAGTACAAAAGGCAAAATGCCGACTTAAGTACACGAAGACTGACTCTTCTTAGTGTCTATGCTTTGAACCATTCCTGTGACACTAGTTACAGATTCCGATGCTACACTCCAGGTTTACTGTATCCCTTGGACCTTCTTATTGCCGATGAAACACAGAAATTGCATCGCAATTAAATACAAAAGGCACTATGATGACTTAAGTACATGAAGACCGACTCTTCGTACTGACTATGTTTTGAACCATTCCTGTGACACTAGTTATCGATTCCGATGCCTCACTTCAGGTTTACTGTATCCCTTGGACCTTCTTATTGACGATGAAACACAGAAATTGCATCGGAATTAAATACAATAGGCACAATGCTGAATTAAGTACAAGAAGACTGACTCTTCTTACTGTCTATGTTTTGAACCATTCCTGTGACACTAGTTATAGATTCCGATGGTTCACTCCAGGTTTACTGTTTCCCTTGGACCTTGTTATTGACGATGAAACACAGAAATTGCATCGGAATTAAATACAAAAGGCACTATGCCGACGTAAGTACATGAAGACCGACTCTTCCTACTGACTATGTTTTGAACCATTCCTGTGACACTAGTTATAGATTCCGATGCCTCACTTCAGGTTTACTGTATCCCTTGGACCTTCTTATTGACGATGAAACACAGAAATTGCATCGGAATTAAATACAATAGGCACAATGCTGAATTAAGTACAAGAAGACTGACTCTTCTTACTGTCTATGATTTGAACCATTCCTGTGACTATAGTTATAGATTCCGATGCTTCACTCCAGGTTTAATGTATCCCTTGGACCTTCTTATTGACGAAGAAACACACAAATTGCATCGGAATTAAATACAAAAGGCACTATGCCGACTTAAGGACAAGAAGACTGACTCTTCTTACCGACTATGTTTGAACCATTCCGGGGACACTAGCTATAGATTCCGATGCTTCACTTCAGGTTTTCTGTATCCCTCTAACCTACTTGTTGACGATGAAACACAGAAATTGCATCGGAATTAAATACAATAGGTACAATGCCGATTTAAGTACAAGAAGACTGACTCTTCCTACTGTCTATGTTTTGAACCATTCCTGTGACACTAGTTATAGATTCCGATGCTTCGCTATAGGTTTACTGTATCCTTTGGACCTTCTTATTGACAATGAAACACAGAAATTGCATCGGAATTAAATACAAAAGGCACAATGCCGAATTAAGTACAAGAAGACTGACTCTTCTGACTGTCTATGTTTTGAACCATTCCATTGACACTAGTTATAGATTCCGATGCTACACTCCAGGTTTACTGTATCCCTAGGACCTTGTTATTGACGATGAAACACAGAAATTGCATCGGAATTAAATAGAAAAGGCACAATGCCGAATTAAGTACAAGAAGACTGACTCTTCTTACTGACTATGTTTTGAACCATTCCTGTGACACTAGTTTTAGATTCCGATGCTTCACTTCAGGTTTACTGTACCCCTTAGACCTTCTTATTGACGATGAAACATAGAAATTGCATCGGAATTAAATACAAAAGGCAAAATGCCGACTTAAGTACACGAAAACTGACTCTTCTTACTGTCTATGCTTTGAACCATTCCTGTGACACTAGTTACAGATTCCGATGCTACACTCCAGGTTTACTGTATCCCTTGGACCTTCTTATTCCCGATGAAACACAGAAATTGCATCGCAATTAAATACAAAAGGCACTATGCCGACTTAAGTACATGAAGACCGACTCTTCCTACTGACTATGTTTTGAACCATTCCTGTGACACTAGTTATAGATTCCGATGCCTCACTTCTGGTTTACTGTATCCCTTGGTCCTTCTTATTGACGATGAAACACAGAAATTGCATCGGAATTAAATACAATAGGCACAATGCTGAATTAAGTGCAAGAAGACTGACTCTTCTTGCTGTCTATGTTTTGAACCATTCCTGTGACAATAGTTATAGATTCCGATGCTTCACTCCAGGTTAACTGTATCCCTTGGACCTTGTTATTGACGATGAAACACAGAATTGCATCGGAATTACATAGAAAAGGCACAATGCCGACGTCAGTACAAGAAGACTGACTCTTCTTACTGACTATGTTTTGAACCATTCCTGTGACACTAGTTTTAGATTCCGATGCTTCACTTCAGGTTTACTGAATCCCTCTGACCTTCTTATTGACGATGAAACACATAAACGGCTTCGGAATTATATACAAAAGGCACAATGCCGACTTAAGTACAAGAGGACTGACTCTTCTAACTGTCTATTTCTTGAACCATTCCTGTGACACTAGTTACAGATTCCGATGCTTCACTTGAGGTTTACTGTATCCCTTGGACCTTTTTAGTGACGATGAAACACAGAAATTGCATCGGAATTAAATACAAAAGGCACAATGCCGACTTAAGTACAAGAAGACTGACTCTTCTTACTGTCTATGTTTTGAACCATTCCTGTGACACTAGTTATAGATTCCGATGCTTCGCTCCAAGTTTACTGTATTCTTGGACCTTCTTATTGACAATAAAACACAGAAATTGCATCGGAATTAAATACAAAAAGCACAATGCTGACTTAAGAACAAGAAGACTGACTCTTCTTACTGACTATGTTTGAACCATTCCGGTGAAACTAGCTATAGACTCCGATGCTTCACTTCAGGTTTACTGTATCGCTCTAACCTTCTTGTTGACGATGAAACACAGAAATTGCATCGGAATTAAATACAATAGGTACAATGCCGATTTAAGTACAAGAAGACTGACTCTTCCTACTGTCTATGATTTGAACCATTCCTGTGACACAAGTTATAGATTCCGATGCTTCACTTCAGGTTTACTGTATCCCTTGGACCTTCTTATTGACAATGAAGCACAGAAATTGCTTCGGAATTAAATACAAAAGGCAAAATGCCGACTTAAGTACACGAAGACTGACTCTTCTTACTATGAATGGAACCATTCCTGTGACACTAGTTATAGATTCCGATGCTACACTCCAGGTTTACTGTATCCCTTGGACCTTCTTATTCACGATGAAACACAGAAATTGCATCGGAATTAAATACAAAAGGCACAATGCCGACATAAGGACAACAAGATTGACTCTTCTTACTGACTTTGTTTTGAACCATTCCTGTGACACTAGTTATAGATTCCGATGCTTCACTTCAGGTTTACTGTATCCCTTGGACCTTCGTATTGACGAAGAAACACACAAATTGCATCGGAATTAAATACAAAATGTACAATGCCGCCTTAAGGGCAAGAAGAATGACTCTTCTTACTCACTATGTTTTGAACCATTCCTGTGACACTAGCTACAGATTCCGATGCTTCACTTCAGGTTTAGTGTATCCCTCTGACTTTCTTATTGACGATGAAACACAGAAATGGCTTCGGAATTAAATACAAAAGGCACAATGCCGACTTAAGTACAAGAGGACTGACTCTTCTTACTGACTATGTTTTGAACCATTCCTGTAACACTAGTTAAAGTTTCCGATGCTTCACTTGAGGTTTACTGTATCACTTGGACCTTCTTATTGACGATGAAACACAGAAATTGCATCGGAATTAAATACAAACGGCACAATGCCGACTTAAGTACATGAAGACCGGCTCTTCCTACTGACTACGTTTTGAACCATTCCTGTGACACTAGTTATTGATACCGATGCTTCACTTGAGGTTTACTGTATCCCTTGGACCTTCTTATTGACGATGAAACACAAAAATTGTATCGGAATTGAATGCAATAGGCACAATGCCGACTTAGGTACATGAAGACCGACTCTTCCTACTGACTATGTTTTGACCCATTCCTGCGACACTAGTTATAGATTCCGATGTTTCACTTGAGGTTAACTGTATCCCTTGGACCTTCTTATTGACGATGAAACACAGAAATTGCATCGGAAATAAATACTAAAGGCACAATGCCGACTTAAGTACAAGAAGACTGACTCTTCTTACTGTCTATGTTTGAACCATTCCTG
Organism: Schistocerca serialis cubense; assembly: GCF_023864345.2. Classification (NCBI taxonomy): domain Eukaryota; kingdom Metazoa; phylum Arthropoda; class Insecta; order Orthoptera; family Acrididae; genus Schistocerca; species Schistocerca serialis. The sequence continues at coordinate 8,127,779 of NW_026047592.1, forward strand.
TGACACTAGTTATAGATTCCGATTCTTCGCTCCAGGTTTACTGTATCCCTTGGACCTTCGTATTGACAATGAAACACAGAAATTGCAACGGAATTAAATACAAAAAGCACAATGCCGACTTAAGAACAAGAAGACTGACTCTTCTTACTGACTATGTTTGATCCAGTCCTGTGACACTAGCTATAGATTCCGATGCTTCACTTCAGGTTTACTGTATCCCTCTGACCTTCTTGTTGACGATGAAACACAGAAATTGCATCGGAATTAAATACAGTAGGCACAATGCCGACTTAAGTAAAAGAAGACTGACTCTTTTTACTGTCTATGTTTTGTACCATTCCATTGACACTAGTTATAGATTCCGATGCATCACTCCAGGTTTACTGTATCCCTTGGACCTTGTTATTGACGATGAAACACAGAAATTGCATCGGAATTAAATAGAAAAGGCACAATGCCGACTTAAGTACAAGAAGACTGACTCTTCTTACTGACTATGTTTTGAACCATTCCTGTGACACTAGTTATAGATTCCGATGCTTCACTTCAGGTTTGCTGTATCCCTTGGACCTTCTTATTGACGATGAAACACAGAAATTGCATCGGAATTAAATACAAAAGGCACAATGCCAACTTAAGTACATGAAGGCTGACTCTTCCTACTGTCTATGTTTTGAACCATTCCTGTGACACTAGTTATAGATTCCGATGCTTCACTTCAGGTTTACTGTACCCCTTGGACCTTCTTATTGACGATGAAACATAGAAATTGCATCGGAATTAAATACAAAAGGCAAAATGCCGACTTAAGTACACGAAGACTGACTCTTCTTATTGTCTATGTTTTGAACCATTCCTCTGACACTAGTTACAGATTCCGATGCTACACTCCAGGTTTACTGTATCCCTTGAACCATCTTATTGACGATGAAACACAGAAATTGCATCGGAATTAAATAGAAAAGGCACAATGCTGACTTAAGTACAAGAGGACTGACTCTTCGTACTGTCTATGTTTTGAACCATTCCTGTGACACTCGTTACAGATTACGATGCTTTAATTCAGGTTTACTGTATCCCTTGGACCTTCTTATTGACGATGAAGCACAGAAATTGCATCGGAATTAAATACAAAAGGCACAATGCCGACTTAAGTACATGAAGACCGACTCTTCCTACTGACTATGTTTTGAACCATTCCTGTGACACTAGTTACAGATTCCGATGCTACACTCCAGGTTTACTGTATCCCTTGTATCTTCTTATTGACGATGAAACACAGATATTGCATCGGAATTAAATAGAAACGGCACAATGCCGACTTAAGTACAAGAGGAGTGACTCTTCTTACTGACAATGTTTTGAACCATTCCTGTGACACTAGTTATAGATTCCGATGCTTCACTTCCGGTTTACTGTATCCCTTGGACCTTCTTATTGACGTAGAAACACAGAAATTGCATCGGAATTAAATACAAAAGGCACAATGCCAACTTAAGTACAAGAAGGCTGACTCTTCCTACTGTCTATGTTTTGAACCATTCCTGTGACACTAGTTATGGATTCCGATGCTTCACTTCAGGTTTACTGGATCCCTTGGACCTACTTATTGACGATAAAACACAGATATTGCATCGGAAGTAAATAGAAACGGCACAATGCCGACTTAAGTACACGAAGACCGACTCTTCTTACTGTCTATGTTTCGAACCATTCCTGTGACATCAGTTATAGATTCCGATGCTTCACTCCAGGTATACTGTATCCCTTGGACCTTCTTATTGACGATGAAACACAGAAATTGCATCGGAATTAAATACAAAAGGCACAATGCCGACTTAAGTACAAGAAGACTGACACTTCTTACTGTCTATGTTTTGAACCATTCCATTATCACTAGTTATAGATTCCGATGCTACACTCCAGGTTTACTGTTTCCCTTGTACCTTTTTATTGACGATGAAACACAGAAATTGCATCGGAATTAAATAGAAAAGGCACAATGCCGACGTAAGTACAAGAAGACTGACTCTTCTTACTGACTATGTTTTGAACCATTCCTGTGACACTAGTTATAGATTCCAATGCTTCACTTCAGGTTAACTGTATCCCTCTGACCTTCTTATTGACGATGAAACACAGAAATTGCATCGGAATTAAATACAAAATGCAAAATGCTGACTTAAGTACACGAAGACTGACTCTTCTTACTGTCTATGATTTGAACCATTCCTGTGACACTAGTTATCGATTCCGGTGCTTCACTTCAGGTTTAGTGTATCCCTCTGACTTTCGTATTGACGATGAAACACAGAAATGGCTTCGGAATTAAATACAAAAGGCACAATGCCGACTTAAGTACAAGAGGACTGACTCTTCTTACTGTCTATGTTTTGAACCATTCCTGTGACACTAGTTATAGATTCCGATGCTTCACTTGAGGTTAACTGTACCCCTTGGACCTTCTTATTGACAATGAAACACAGAAATTGCATCGGAATTAAATACAAAAAGCACAATGCCGATTTAAGTACAAGAAGACTGACTCTTCTTACTGACTATGTTTGATCCAGTCCTGTGACACTAGCTATAGATTCCGATGCTTCACTTCAGGTTTACTGTATCCCTCTGACCTTCTTGTTGACGATGAAACACAGAAATTGCATCGGAATTAAATACAGTAGGCACAATGCCGACTTAAGTAAAAGAAGACTGACTCTTTTTACTGTCTATGTTTTGTACCATTCCATTGACACTAGTTATAGATTCCGATGCATCACTCCAGGTTTACTGTATCCCTTGGACCTTGTTATTGACGATGAAACACAGAAATTGCATCGGAATTAAATAGAAAAGGCACAATGCCGACTTAAGTACAAGAAGACTGACTCTTCTTACTGTCTATGTTTTGAACCATTCCATTGACACTAGTTATAGATTCCGATGCTTCACTCCAGGTTTACTGTATTCCTTGGACCTTGTTATTGACGATGAAACACAGAAAATGTATTGGAATTAAATAGAAAAGGCACAATGCCGACTTGAGTACAAGAAGACTGATTCTTCTTACTGACTATGTTTTGAACCATTCCTGTGACACTAGTTATACATTCCGATGCTTCACTTCAGGTTTACTGTAACCCTTGGACCTTCTTATCGACGATGAAACATAGAAATTGCATCGGAATTAAATACAAAAGGCAAAATGCCGACTTAAGTACACGAAGACTGACTCTTCTTACTGTCTATGTTTTGAACCATTCCTGTGACACTAGTTACAGATTCCGATGCTACACTCCAGGTTTACTGAATCCCTTGGACCATCTTATTGACGATGAAACACAGAAATTGCATCGGAATTAAATATAAAAGGCACAATGCCGACTGAAGTACAAGAAGGCTGACACTTCCTACTGTCTATGTTTTGAACCATTCCTGTGACACTAGTTATAGATTCCGATGCATCACTTCAGGTTTACTGGATCCCTTGGACCTACTTATTGACGATGTAACACAGAAATTGCATAGGAATTAAATAGAAAAGGCACAATGCCGACTTAAGTACATGAAGACCGACTCTTCCTACAGACTATGTTTTGAACCATTCCTGTGACACTAGTTATACATTCCGATGCTTCACTTGAAGCATACTGTATCCCTTGGAACTTCTTATTGACGATGAAACACAGAAATTGCATCGTAATTAAATACAAAAGGCACAATGCCGACTTAAGTACAAGAAGACTGACTCTTCTACTGTCTATGTTTTGAACCATTCCTGTGACATCAGTTATAGATTCCGATGCTTCCCTCCAGGTATACTGTATCCCTTGGACCTTCTTATTGACGATGAAACACAGAAATTGCATCGGAATTAAATACAAAAGACACAATGCCGTCTTAAGTACAAGAAGACTACCTCTTCTTACTGTCTATGTTTTGAACCATTCCATTGGCACTAGTTATAGATTCCGATGCTTCACTCCAGGTTTACTGTTTCCCTTGGACCTTGTTATTGACGATGAAACACAGAAATTGCATCGGAATTAAATAGAAAAGGCACAATGCCGACTTAAGTACAAGAAGACTGACTCTTCTTACTGACTATGTTTTGAACCATTCCTGTGACACTAGTTATAGATTCCGATGCTTCACTTCAGGTTTACTGTATCCCTTGGACCTTCTTATTGACGTTGAAACACAGAAATTGCATCGGAATTAAATACAAAAGGCAAAATGCTGACTTAAGTACACGAAGACTGACTCTTCTTACTGTCTATGATTTGAACCATTCCTGTGACACTAGTTATCGATTCCGGTGCTTCACTTCAGGTTTAGTGTATCCCTCTGACTTTCTTATTGACGATGAAACACAGAAATGGCTTCGGAATTAAATACAAAAGGCACAATGCCGACTTAAGTACAAGAAGACTGACACTTCTTACTGTCTATGTTTTGAACCATTCCATTATCACTAGTTATAGATTCCGATGCTACACTCCAGGTTTACTGTTTCCCTTGCACCTTTTTATTGACGATGAAACACAGAAATTGCATCGGAAATAAATAGAAAAGGCACAATGCCGACGTAAGTACAAGAAGACTGACTCTTCTTACTGACTATGTTTTGAACCATTCCTGTGACACTAGTTATAGATTCCGATGCTTCCCTTCAGGTTTACTGTATCCCTCTGACCTTCTTATTGACGATGAAACACAGAAAATGCATCGGAATTAAATACAAAATGCAAAATGCTGACTTAAGTACACGAAGACTGACTCTTCTTACTGTCTATGATTTGAACCATTCCTGTGACACTAGTTATCGATTCCGGTGCTTCACTTCAGGTTTAGTGTATCCCTCTGACTTTCTTATTGACGATGAAACACAGAAATGGCTTCGGAATTAAATACAAAAGGCACAATGCCGACTTAAGTACAAGAGGACTGACTCTTCTTACTGTCTATGTTTTGAACCATTCCTGTGACACTAGTTATAGATTCCGATGCTTCACTTGAGGTTAACTGTACCCCTTGGACCTTCTAATTGACAATGAAACACAGAAATTGCATCGGAATTAAATACAAAAAGCACAATGCCGATTTAAGTACAAGAAGACTGACTCTTCTTACTGACTATGTCTGAACCATTCCTGTGACACTAGCTATAGATTCCGATGCTTCACTTCAGGTTTACTGTATACCTCTGACCTTCTTGTTGACGATGAAACACAGAAATTGCATCGGAATTAAATACAATACCCACAATGCCGACTTAAGTGCAAGAAGACTGACTCTTCTTACTGTCTATGTTTTGAACCATTCCATTGACACTAGTTATAGATTCCGATGCTTCACTCCAGGTTTACTGTATTCCTTGGACCTTGTTATTGACGATGAAACACAGAAATTGTATTGGAATTAAATAGAAAAGGCACAATGCCGACTTAAGTACAAGAAGACTGATTCTTCTTACTGACTATGTTTTGAACCATTCCTGTGACACTAGTTATAGATTCCGATGCTTCACTTCAGGTTTACTGTACCCCTTGGACCTTCTTATTGACGATGAAACACAGAAATTGCATAGGAATTAAATAGAAAAGGCACAATGCCGACTTAAGTACACGAAGACTGACTCTTCTTACTGTCTATGCTTTGAACCATTCCTGTGACACTAGTTACAGATTCCGAAGCTACACTCCAGGTTTACTGTATCACTTGGACCTTCTTATTGCCGATGAAACACAGAAATTGCATCGCAATTAAATAGAAAAGCACAATGCCGACTTAAGTACAAGAGGACTGACTCTTCTTACTGACTATGTTTTGAACCATTCCTGTGACACTAGTAATAGATTCCGATGCTTCACTTCAGGTTTACTGTATCCCTTGGACCTTCTTATTGACAATGAAGCACAGAAATTGCTTCGGAATTAAATACAAAAGGCAAAATGCCGACTTAAGTACACGAAGACTGACTCTTCTTACTGTCTATGTTTTGAACCATTCCTGTGACACTAGTTATAGATTCCGCTGCTTCACTCCAGGTTTACTGTATCCCTAGGACCTTGTTATTGACGATGAAACACAGAAATTGCTTCGGAATTAAATAGAAAAGGCACAATGCCGAATTAAGTACAAGAAGACTGACTCTTCTTACTGACTATGTTTTGAACCATTCCTGTGACACTAGTTTTAGATTCCGATGCTTCACTTCAGGTTTACAGTACCCCTTAGACCTTCTTATTGACGATGAAACATAGAAATTGCATCGGAATTAAATACAAAAGGCAAAATGCCGACTTAAGTACACGAAGACTGACTCTTCTTACTGTCTATGCTTTGAACCATTCCTGTGACACTAGTTACAGATTCCGAAGCTACACTCCAGGTTTACTGTATCACTTGGACCTTCTTATTGCCGATGAAACACAGAAATTGCATCGCAATTAAATAGAAAAGCACAATGCCGACTTAAGTACAAGAGGACTGACTCTTCTTACTGACTATGTTTTGAGCCATTCCTGTGACACTAGTTATAGATTCCGATGCTTCTCTTCAGGTTTACTGTATCCCTTGGACCTTCTTATTGACAATGAAGCACAGAAATTGCTTCGGAATTAAATACAAAAGGCAAAATGCCGACTTAAGTACACGAAGACTGACTCTTCTTACTATGAATGGAACCATTCCTGTGACACTAGTTATAGATTCCGATGCTACACTCCAGGTTTACTGTATCCCTTGGACCTTCTTATTCACGATGAAACACAGAAATTGCATCGGAATTAAATACAAAAGGCACAATGCCGACATAAGGACAACAAGATTGACTCTTCTTACTGACTTTGTTTTGAACCATTCCTGTGACACTAGTTATAGATTCAGATGCTTCACTTCAGGTTTACTGTATCCCTTGGACCTTCGTATTGACGAAGAAACACACAAATTGCATCGGAATTAAATACAAAATGTACAATGCCGACTTAAGGGCAAGAAGAATGACTCTTCTTACTCACTATGTTTTGAACCATTCCTGTGACACTAGCTACAGATTCCGATGCTTCACTTCAGGTTTAGTGTATCCCTCTGACTTTCTTTTTGACGATGAAACACAGAAATGGCTTCGGAATTATATACAAAAGGCACAATGCCGACTTAAGTACAAGAGGACTGACTCTTCTTACTGACTATGTTTTGAACCATTCCTGTAACACTAGTTAAAGTTTCCGATGCTTCACTTGAGGTTTACTGTATCCCTTGGACCTTCTTATTGACGATGAAACACAGAAATAGCATCGGAATTAAATACAAACGGCACAATGCCGACTTAAGTACATGAAGACCGGCTCTTCCTACTGACTACGTTTTGACCCATTCCTGCGACATTAGTTATAGATTCCGATGTTTCACTTGAGGTTAACTGTATCCCTTGGACCTTCTTATTGACGATGAAACACAGAAATTGCATCGGAAATAAATACTAAAGGCACAATGCCGATTTAAGTACAAGAAGACTGACTCTTCTTACTGTCTATGTTTTGAACCATTCCTGTGACACTAGTTATAGATTCCGATTCTTCGCTCCAGGTTTACTGTATCCCTTGGACCTTCTTATTGACAATGAAACACAGAAATTGCATCGGAATTAAATACAAAAAGCACAATGCCGACTTAAGAACAAGAAGACTGACTCTTCTTACTGACTATGTTTGAACCAGTCCTGTGACACTAGCTATAGATTCCGATGCTTCACTTCAGGTTTACTGTATCCCTCTGACCTTCTTGTTGACGATGAAACACAGAAATTGCATCGGAATTAAATACAGTAGGCACAATGCCGACTTAAGTAAAAGAAGACTGAATCTTTTTACTGTCTATGTTTTGTACCATTCCATTGACACTAGTTATAGATTCCGATGCTTCACTCCAGGTTTACTGTATCCCTTGGACCTTGTTATTGACGATGAAACACAGAAATTGCATCGGAATTAAATAGAAAAGGCACAATGCCGACTTAAGTACAAGAAGACTGACTCTTTTTACTGACTATGTTTTGAACCATTCCTGTGACACTAGTTATAGATTCCGATGCTTCACTTCAGGTTTACTGTACCCCTTGGACCTTCTTATTGACGATGAAACATAGAAATTGCATCGGAATTAAATACAAAAGGCAAAATGCCGACTTAAGTACACGAAGACTGACTCTTCTTACTGTCTATGTTTTGAACCATTCCTGTGACACTAGTTACAGATTCCGATGCTACACTCCAGGTTTACTGTATCCCTTGGACCTTCTTATTGACGATGAAACACAGATATTGCATCGCAATTAAATACAAAAGGCACAATGCCGACTTAAGGACAAGAAGACTGACTATTCCTACAGTCTTTGTTTTGAACCATTAGTGTGACACTAGTTATAGATTCCGATGCTTCACTTCAGGTTTGCTGTATCCCTTGGACCTTCTTATTGACGATGAAACACAGAAATTGCATCGGAATTAAATGCAAAAGGCACAATGCCAACTTAAGTACAAGAAGGCTGACTCTTCCTACCGTCTATGTTTTGAACCATTCCTGTGACACTAGTTATAGATTCCAATGCTTCACTTCAGGTTTACTGTACCCCTTGGACCTTCTTATTGACGATGAAACATAGAAATTGCATCGGAATTAAATAGAAAAGGCACAATGCTGACTTAAGTACAAGAGGACTGACTCTTCGTACTGTCTATGTTTTGAACCATTCCTGTGACACTCGTTACAGATTACGATGCTTTAATTCAGGTTTACTGTATCCCTTGGACCTTCTTATTGACGATGAAGCACAGAAATTGCATCGGAATTAAATATAAAGGCACAATGCCGACTTAAGTACATGAAGACCGGCTCTTCCTACTGACTATGGTTTGAACCATTCCTGTGACACTAGTTACAGATTCCGATGCTACACTCCAGGTTTACTGTATCCCTTGTATCTACTTATTGACGATGAAACACAGATATTGCATCGGAATTAAATAGAAACGGCACAATGCCGACTTAAGTACAAGAGGACTGACTCTTCTTAGTGACAATGTTTTGAACCATTCCTGTGACACTAGTTATAGATTCCGATGCTTCACTTCCGGTTTACTGTATCCCTTGGACCTTCTTATTGACGTAGAAACACAGAAATTGCATCGGAATTAAATATAAAAGGCACAATGCCGACTTAAGTACAAGAAGGCTGACTCTTCCTACTGTCTATGTTTTGAACCATTCCTGTGACACTAGTTATGGATTCCGATGCTTCACTTCAGGTTGACTGGATCCCTTGGACCTACTTATTGACGATAAAACACAGATATTTCATCGGAAGTAAATAGAAACGGCACAATGCCGACTTAAGTACATGAAGACCGACTCTTCTTACTGTCTATGTTTCGAACCATTCCTGTGACATCAGTTATAGATTCCGATGCTTCACTCCAAGTAAACTGTATCCCTTGGACCTTCTTAATGACGATGAAACACAGAAATTGCATCGGAATTAAATACAAAAGGCACAATGCCGACTTAAGTACAAGAAGACTGACACTTCTTACTGTCTATGTTTTGAACCATTCCATTATCACTAGTTATCGATTCCGATGCTACACTCCAGGTTTACTGTTTCCCTTGGACCTTTTTATTGACGATGAAACACAGAAATTGCATCGGAATTAAATAGAAAAGGCACAATGCCGACGTAAGTACAAGAAGACTGACTCTTCTTACTGACTATGTTTTGAACCATTCCTGTGACACTAGTTATAGATTCCGATGCTTCACTTCAGGTATACTGTATCCCTCTGACCATCTTATTGACGATGAAACACAGAAATTGCATCGGAATTAAATACAAAAGGCAAAATGCCGACTTAAGTACACGAAGACTGACTCTTCTTACTGTCTATGCTTTGAACCATTCCTGTGACACTAGTTACAGATTCCGAAGCTACACTCCAGGTTTACTGTATCACTTGGACCTTTTTATTGCCGATGAAACACAGAAATTGCATCGCAATTAAATAGAAAAGCACAATGCCGACTTAAGTACAAGAGGACTGACTCTTCTTACTGACTATGCTTTGAACCATTCCTGTGACACTAGTTATAGATTCCGATGCTTCACTTCAGGTTTACTGTATCCCTTGGACCTTCTTATTGACAATGAAGCACAGAAATTGCTTCGGAATTAAATACAAAAGGCAAAATGCCGACTTAAGTACACGAAGACTGACTCTTCTTACTATGAATGGAACCATTCCTGTGACACTAGTTATAGATTCCGATGCTACACTCCAGGTTTACTGTATCCCTTTGACCTTCTTATTCACGATGAAACACAGAAATTGCATCGGAATTAAATACAAAAGGCACAATGCCGACATAAGGACAACAAGATTGACTCTTCTTACTGACTTTGTTTTGAACCATTCCTGTGACAATAGTTATAGATTCCGATGCTTCACTTCAGGTTTACTGTATCCCTTGGACCTTCGTATTGACGAAGAAACACACAAATTGCATCGGAATTAAATACAAAATGTACAATGCCGACTTAAGGGCAAGAAGAATGACTCTTCTTACTCACTATGTTTTGAACCATTCCTGTGACACTAGCTACAGATTCCGATGCTTCACTTCAGGTTTAGTGTATCCCTCTGACTTTCTTATTGACGATGAAACACAGAAATGGCTTCGGAATTAAATACAAAAGGCACAATGCCGACTTAAGTACAAGAGGACTGACTCTTCTTACTGACTATGTTTTGAACCATTCCTGTAACACTAGTTAAAGTTTCCGATGCTTCACTTGAGGTTTACTGTATCCCTTGGACCTTCTTATTGACGATGAAACACAGAAATTGCATCGGAATTAAATACAAACGGCACAATGCCGACTTAAGTACATGAAGACCGGCTCTTCCTACTGTCTACGTTTTGAACCATTCCTGTGACACTAGTTATTGATACCGATGCTTCACTTGAGGTTTACTGTATCCCTTGTACCTTCTTATTGACGATGAAACACAAAAATTGTATCGGAATTAAATGCAATAGGCACAATGCCGACTTAAGTACATGAAGACCGACTCTTCCTACTGACTATGTTTTGACCCATTCCTGCGACACTAGTTATAGATTCCGATGTTTCACTTGAGGTTAACTGTATCCCTTGGACCTTCTTATTGACGATGAAACACAGAAATTGCATCGGAAATAAATACTAAAGGCACAATGCCGACTTAAGTACAAGAAGACTGACTCTTCTTACTGTCTATGTTTTGAACCATTCCTGTGACACTAGTTATAGATTCCGATTCTTCGCTCCAGGTTTACTGTATCCCTTGGACCTTCTTATTGACAATGAAACACAGAAATTGCATCGGAATTAAATACAAAAAGCATAATGCCGACTTAAGAACAAGAAGACTGACTCTTCTTACTGACTATGTTTGAACCAGTCCTGTGACACTAGCTATAGATTCCGATGCTTCACTTCAGGTTTACTGTATCCCTCTGACCTTCTTGTTGACGATGAAACACAGAAATTGCATCGGAATTAAATACAGTAGGCACAATGCCGACTTAAGTAAAAGAAGACTGACTCTTTTTACTGTCTATGTTTTGTACCATTCCATTGACACTAGTTATAGATTCCGATGCTTCACTCCAGGTTTACTGTATCCCTTGGACCTTGTTATTGACGATGAAACACAGAAATTGCATCGGAATTAAATAGAAAAGGCACAATGCCGACTTAAGTACAAGAAGACTGACTCTTCTTACTGACTATGTTTTGAACCATTCCTGTGACACTAGTTATAGATTCCGATGCTTCACTTCAGGTTTACTGTACCCCTTGGACCTTCTTATTGACGATGAAACATAGAAATTGCATCGGAATTAAATACAAAAGGCAAAATGCCGACTTAAGTACACGAAGACTGACTCTTCTTACTGTCTATGTTTTGAACCATTCCTGTGACACTAGTTACAGATTCCGATGCTACACTCCAGGTTTACTGTATCCCTTGGACCTTCTTATTGACGATGAAACACAGATATTGCATCGCAATTAAATACAAAAGGCACAATGCCGACTTAAGGACAAGAAGACTGACTATTCCTACAGTCTTTGTTTTGAACCATTAGTGTGACACTAGTTATAGATTCCGATGCTTCACATCAGGTTTGCTGTATCCCTTGGACCTTCTTATTGACGATGAAACACAGAAATTGCATCGGAATTAAATGCAAAAGGCACAATGCCAACTTAAGTACATGAAGGCTGACTCTTCCTACCGTCTATGTTTTGAACCATTCCTGTGACACTAGTTATAGATTCCGATGCTTCACTTCAGGTTTACTGTACCCCTTGGACCTTCTTATTGACGATGAAACATAGAAATTGCATCGGAATTAAATAGAAAAGGCACAATGCTGACTTAAGTACAAGAGGACTGACTCTTCGTACTGTCTATGTTTTGTACCATTCCTGTGACACTCGTTACAGATTACGATGCTTTAATTCAGGTTTACTGTATCACTTGGACCTTCTTATTGACGATGAAGCACAGAAATTGCATCGGAATTAAATACAAAAGGCACAATGCCGACTTAAGTACATGAAGACCGGCTCTTCCTACTGACTATGGTTTGAACCATTCCTGTGACACTAGTTACAGATTCCGATGCTACACTCCAGGTTTACTGTATCCCTTGTATCTTCTTATTGACGATGAAACACAGATATTGCATCGGAATTAAATAGAAACGGCACAATGCCGACTTAAGTACAAGAGGACTGACTCTTCTTAGTGACAATGTTATGAACCATTCCTGTGACACTAGTTATAGATTCCGATGCTTCACTTCCGGTTTACTGTATCCCTTGGACCTTCTTATTGACGTAGAAACACAGAAATTGCATCGGAATTAAATATAAAAGGCACAATGCCGACTTAAGTACAAGAAGGCTGACTCTTCCTACTGTCTATGTTTTGAACCATTCCTGTGACACTAGTTATGGATTCCGATGCTTCACTTCAGGTTGACTGGATCCCTTGGACCTACTTATTGACGATAAAACACAGATATTTCATCGGAAGTAAATAGAAACGGCACAATGCCGACTTAAGTACATGAAGACCGACTCTTCTTACTGTCTATGTTTCGAACCATTCCTGTGACATCAGTTATAGATTCCGATGCTTCACTCCAGGTAAACTGTATCCCTTGGACCTTCTTAATGACGATGAAACACAGAAATTGCATCGGAATTAAATACAAAAGGCACAATGCCGACTTAAGTACAAGAAGACTGACACTTCTTACTGTCTATGTTTTGAACCATTCCATTATCACTAGTTATAGATTCCGATGCTACACTCCAGGTTTACTGTTTCCCTTGGACCTTTTTATTGACGATGAAACACAGAAATTGCATCGGAATTAAATAGAAAAGGCACAATGCCGACGTAAGTACAAGAAGACTGACTCTTCTTACTGACTATGTTTTGAACCATTCCTGTGACACTAGTTATAGATTCCGATGCTTCACTTCAGGTTTACTGTATCCCTCTGACCTTCTTATTGACGATGAAACACAGAAATTGCATCGGAATTAAATACAAAAGGCAAAATGCCGACTTAAGTACACGAAGACTGACTCTTCTTACTGTCTATGCTTTGAACCATTCCTGTGACACTAGTTACAGATTCCGAAGCTACACTCCAGGTTTACTGTATCACTTGGACCTTTTTATTGCCGATGAAACACAGAAATTGCATCGCAATTAAATAGAAAAGCATAATGCCGACTTAAGTACAAGAGGACTGACTCTTCTTACTGACTATGTTTTGAACCATTCCTGTGACACTAGTTATAGATTCCGATGCTTCACTTCAGGTTTACTGTACCCCTTGGACCTTCTTATTGACAATGAAGCACAGAAATTGCTTCGGAATTAAATACAAAAGGCAAAATGCCGACTTAAGTACACGAAGACTGACTCTTCTTACTATGAATGGAACCATTCCTGTGACACTAGTTATAGATTCCGATGCTACACTCCAGGTTTACTGTATCCCTTGGACCTTCTTATTCACGATGAAACACAGAAATTGCATCGGAATTAAATACAAAAGGCACAATGCCGACATAAGGACAACAAGATTGACTCTTCTTACTGACTTTGTTTTGAACCATTCCTGTGACACTAGTTATAGATTCCGATGCTTCACTTCAGGTTTACTGTATACCTTGGACCTTCGTATTGACGAAGAAACACACAAATTGCATCGGAATTAAATACAAAATGTACAATGCCGACTTAAGGGCAAGAAGAATGACTCTTCTTACTCCCTATGTTTTGAACCATTCCTGTGACACTAGCTACAGATTCCGATGCTTCACTTCAGGTTTAGTGTATCCCTCTGACTTTCTTATTGACGATGAAACACAGAAATGGCTTCGGAATTAAATACAAAAGCCACAATGCCGACTTAAGTACAAGAGGACTGACTCTTCTTACTGACTATGTTTTGAACCATTCCTGTAACACTAGTTAAAGTTTCCGATGCTTCACTTGAGGTTTACTGTATCCCTTGGACCCTCTTATTGACGATGAAACACAGAAATTGCATCGGAATTAAATACAAACGGCACAATGCCGACTTAAGTACATGAAGACCGGCTCTTCCTACTGACTACGTTTTGAACCATTCCTGTGACACTAGTTATTGATACCGATGCTTCACTTGAGGTTTACTGTATCCCTTGGACCTTCTTATTGACGATGAAACACAAAAATTGTATCGGAATTAAATGCAATAGGCACAATGCCGACTTAAGTACATGAAGACCGACTCTTCCTACTGACTATGTTTTGACCCATTCCTGCGACACTAGTTATAGTTTCCGATGTTTCACTTGAGGTTAACTGTATCCCTTGGACCTTCTTATTGACGATGAAACACAGAAATTGCATCGGAAATAAATACTAAAGGCACAATGCCGACTTAAGTACAAGAAGACTGACTCTTCTTACTGTCTATGTTTTGAACCATTCCTGTGACACTAGTTATAGATTCCGATTCTTCGCTCCAGGTTTACTGTATCCCTTGGACCTTCTTATTGACAATGAAACACAGAAATTGCATCGGAATTAAATACAAAAAGCATAATGCCGACTTAAGAACAAGAAGACTGACTCTTCTTACTGACTATGTTTGAACCAGTCCTGTGACACTTGCTATAGATTCCGATGCTTCACTTCAGGTTTACTGTATCCCTCTGACCTTCTTGTTGACGATGAAACACAGAAATTGCATCGGAATTAAATACAGTAGGCACAATGCCGACTTAAGTAAAAGAAGACTGACTCTTTTTACTGTCTATGTTTTGTACCATTCCATTGACACTAGTTATAGATTCCGATTCTTCACTCCAGGTTTACTGTATCCTTGGACCTTGTTATTGACGATGAAACACAGAAATTGCATCGGAATTAAATAGAAAAGGCACAATGCCGACTTAAGTACACGAAGACTGACTCTTCTTACTATGAATGGAACCATTCCTGTGACACTAGTTATAGATTCCGATGCTACACTCCAGGTTTACTGTATCCCTTTGACCTTCTTATTGACGATGAAACACAGAAATTGCATCGGAATTAAATACAAAAGACACAATGCCGTCTTAAGTACAAGAAGACTACCTCTTCTTACTGTCTATGTTTTGAACCATTCCATTGGCACTAGTTATAGATTCCGATGCTTCACTCCAGGTTTACTGTTTCCCTTGGACCTTGTTATTGACGATGAAACACAGAAATTGCATCGGAATTAAATAGAAAAGGCACAATGCCGACTTAAGTACAAGAAGACTGACTCTTCTTACTGACTATGTTTTGAACCATTCCTGTGACACTAGTTATAGATTCCGATGCTTCACTTCAGGTTTACTGTATCCCTTGGACCTTCTTATTGACGTTGAAACACAGAAATTGCATCGGAATTAAATACAAAAGGCAAAATGCTGACTTAAGTACACGAAGACTGACTCTTCTTACCGTCTATGATTTGAACCATTCCTGTGACACTAGTTATCGATTCCGGTGCTTCACTTCAGGTTTAGTGTATCCCTCTGACTTTCTTATTGACGATGAAACACAGAAATGGCTTCGGAATTAAATACAAAAGGCACAATGCCGACTTAAGTACAAGAAGACTGACACTTCTTACTGTCTATGTTTTGAACCATTCCATTATCACTAGTTATAGATTCCGATGCGACACTCCAGGTTTACTGTTTCCCTTGCACCTTTTTATTGACGATGAAACACAGAAATTGCATCGGAATTAAATAGAAAAGGCACAATGCCGACGTAAGTACAAGAAGACTGACTCTTCTTACTGACTATGTTTTGAACCATTCCTGTGACACTAGTTATAGATTCCGATGCTTCCCTTCAGGTTTACTGTATCCCTCTGACCTTCTTATTGACGATGAAACACAGAAAATGCATCGGAATTAAATACAAAATGCAAAATGCTGACTTAAGTACACGAAGACTGACTCTTCTTACTGTCTATGATTTGAACCATTCCTGTGACACTAGTTATCGATTCCGGTGCTTCACTTCAGGTTTAGTGTATCCCTCTGACTTTCTTATTGACGATGAAACACAGAAATGGCTTCGGAATTAAATACAAAAGGCACAATGCCGACTTAAGTACAAGAGGACTGACTCTTCTTACTGTCTATGTTTTGAACCATTCCTGTGACACTAGTTATAGATTCCGATGCTTCACTTGAGGTTAACTGTACCCCTTGGACCTTCTAATTGACAATGAAACACAGAAATTGCATCGGAATTAAATACAAAAAGCACAATGCCGATTTAAGTACAAGAAGACTGACTCTTCTTACTGACTATGTCTGAACCATTCCTGTGACACTAGCTATAGATTCCGATGCTTCACTTCAGGTTTACTGTATACCTCTGACCTTCTTGTTGACGATGAAACACAGAAATTGCATCGGAATTAAATACAATACCCACAATGCCGACTTAAGTGCAAGAAGACTGACTCTTCTTACTGTCTATGTTTTGAACCATTCCATTGACACTAGTTATAGATTCCGATGCTTCACTCCAGGTTTACTGTATTCCTTGGACCTTGTTATTGACGATGAAACACAGAAATTGTATTGGAATTAAATAGAAAAGGCACAATGCCGACTTAAGTACAAGAAGACTGATTCTGCTTACTGACTATGTTTTGAACCATTCCTGTGACACTAGTTATAGATTCCGATGCTTCACTTCAGGTTTACTGTACCCCTTGGACCTTCTTATTGACGATGAAACACAGAAATTGCATAGGAATTAAATAGAAAAGGCACAATGCCGACTTAAGTACACGAAGACAGACTCTTCTTACTGTCTATGCTTTGAACCATTCCTGTGACACTAGTTACAGATTCCGAAGCTACACTCCAGGTTTACTGTATCACTTGGACCTTCTTATTGCCGATGAAACACAGAAATTGCATCGCAATTAAATAGAAAAGCACAATGCCGACTTAAGTACAAGAGGACTGACTCTTCTTACTGACTATGTTTTGAACCATTCCTGTGACACTAGTAATAGATTCCGATGCTTCACTTCAGGTTTACTGTATCCCTTGGACCTTCTTATTGACAATGAAGCACAGAAATTGCTTCGGAATTAAATACAAAAGGCAAAATGCCGACTTAAGTACACGAAGACTGACTCTTCTTACTGTCTATGTTTTGAACCATTCCTGTGACACTAGTTATAGATTCCGATGCTTCACTCCAGGTTTACTGTATCCCTAGGACCTTGTTATTGACGATGAAACACAGAAATTGCTTCGGAATTAAATAGAAAAGGCACAATGCCGAATTAAGTACAAGAAGACTGACTCTTCTTACTGACTATGTTTTGAACCATTCCTGTGACACTAGTTTTAGATTCCGATGCTTCACTTCAGGTTTACAGTACCCCTTAGACCTTCTTATTGACGATGAAACATAGAAATTGCATCGGAATTAAATACAAAAGGCAAAATGCCGACTTAAGTACACGAAGACTGACTCTTCTTACTGTCTATGCTTTGAACCATTCCTGTGACACTAGTTACAGATTCCGAAGCTACACTCCAGGTTTACTGTATCACTTGGACCTTCTTATTGCCGATGAAACACAGAAATTGCATCGCAATTAAATAGAAAAGCACAATGCCGACTTAAGTACAAGAGGACTGACTCTTCTTACTGACTATGTTTTGAGCCATTCCTGTGACACTAGTTATAGATTCCGATGCTTCTCTTCAGGTTTACTGTATCCCTTGGACCTTCTTATTGACAATGAAGCACAGAAATTGCTTCGGAATTAAATACAAAAGGCAAAATGCCGACTTAAGTACACGAAGACTGACTCTTCTTACTATGAATGGAACCATTCCTGTGACACTAGTTATAGATTCCGATGCTACACTCCAGGTTTACTGTATCCCTTTGACCTTCTTATTCACGATGAAACACAGAAATTGCATCGGAATTAAATACAAAAGGCACAATGCCGACATAAGGACAACAAGATTGACTCTTCTTACTGACTTTGTTTTGAACCATTCCTGTGACACTAGTTATAGATTCCGATGCTTCACTTCAGGTTTACTGTATCCCTTGGACCTTCGTATTGACGAAGAAACACACAAATTGCATCGGAATTAAATACAAAATGTACAATGCCGACTTAAGGGCAAGAAGAATGACTCTTCTTACTCACTATGTTTTGAACCATTCCTGTGACACTAGCTACAGATTCCGATGCTTCACTTCAGGTTTAGTGTATCCCTCTGACTTTCTTATTGACGATGAAACACAGAAATGGCTTCGGAATTAAATACAAAAGGCATAATGCCGACTTAAGTACAAGAGGACTGACTCTTCTTACTGACTATGTTTTGAACCATTCCTGTAACACTAGTTAAAGTTTCCGATGCTTCACTTGAGGTTTACTGTATCCCTTGGACCTTCTTATTGACGATGAAACACAGAAATTGCATCGGAATTAAATACAAACGGCACAATGCCGACTTAAGTACATGAAGACCGGCTCTTCCTACTGTCTACGTTTTGAACCATTCCTGTGACACTAGTTATTGATACCGATGCTTCACTTGAGGTTTACTGTATCCCTTGTACCTTCTTATTGACGATGAAACACAAAAATTGTATCGGAATTAAATGCAATAGGCACAATGCCGACTTAAGTACATGAAGACCGACTCTTCCTACTGACTATGTTTTGACCCATTCCTGCGACACTAGTTATAGATTCCGATGTTTCACTTGAGGTTAACTGTATCCCTTGGACCTTCTTATTGACGATGAAACACAGAAATTGCATCGGAAATAAATACTAAAGGCACAATGCCGACTTAAGTACAAGAAGACTGACTCTTCTTACTGTCTATGTTTTGAACCATTCCTGTGACACTAGTTATAGATTCCGATTCTTCGCTCCAGGTTTACTGTATCCCTTGGACCTTCTTATTGACAATGAAACACAGAAATTGCATCGGAATTAAATACAAAAAGCATAATGCCGACTTAAGAACAAGAAGACTGACTCTTCTTACTGACTATGTTTGAACCAGTCCTGTGACACTAGCTATAGATTCCGATGCTCCACTTCAGGTTTACTTTATCCCTCTGACCTTCTTGTTGACGATGAAACACAGAAATTGCATCGGAATTAAATACAGTAGGCACAATGCCGACTTAAGTAAAAGAAGACTGACTCTTTTTACTGTCTATGTTTTGTACCATTCCATTGACACTAGTTATAGATTCCGATGCTTCACTCCAGGTTTACTGTATCCCTTGGACCTTGTTATTGACGATGAAACACAGAAATTGCATCGGAATTAAATAGAAAAGGCACAATGCCGACTTAAGTACAAGAAGACTGACTCTTCTTACTGACTATGTTTTGAACCATTCCTGTGACACTAGTTATAGATTCCGATGCTTCACTTCAGGTTTACTGTACCCCTTGGACCTTCTTATTGACGATGAAACATAGAAATTGCATCGGAATTAAATACAAAAGGCAAAATGCCGACTTAAGTACACGAAGACTGACTCTTCTTACTGTCTATGTTTTGAACCATTCCTGTGACACTAGTTACAGATTCCGATGCTACACTCCAGGTTTACTGTATCCCTTGGACCTTCTTATTGACGATGAAACACAGATATTGCATCGCAATTAAATACAAAAGGCACAATGCCGACTTAAGGACAAGAAGACTGACTATTCCTACAGTCTTTGTTTTGAACCATTAGTGTGACACTAGTTATAGATTCCGATGCTTCACTTCAGGTTTGCTGTATCCCTTGGACCTTCTTATTGACGATGAAACACAGAAATTGCATCGGAATTAAATGCAAAAGGCACAATGCCAACTTAAGTACATGAAGGCTGACTCTTCCTACCGTCTATGTTTTGAACCATTCCTGTGACACTAGTTATAGATTCCGATGCTTCACTTCAGGTTTACTGTACCCCTTGGACCTTCTTATTGACGATGAAACATAGAAATTGCATCGGAATTAAATAGAAAAGGCACAATGCTGACTTAAGTACAAGAGGACTGACTCTTCGTACTGTCTATGTTTTGAACCATTCCTGTGACACTCGTTACAGATTACGATGCTTTAATTCAGGTTTACTGTATCCCTTGGACCTTCTTATTGACGATGAAGCACAGAAATTGCATCGGAATTAAATACAAAAGGCACAATGCCGACTTAAGTACATGAAGACCGGCTCTTCCTACTGACTATGGTTTGAACCATTCCTGTGACACTAGTTACAGATTCCGATGCTACACTCCAGGTTTACTGTATCCCTTGTATCTTCTTATTGACGATGAAACTCAGATATTGCATCGGAATTAAATAGAAACGGCACAATGCCGACTTAAGTACAAGAGGACTGACTCTTCTTAGTGACAATGTTATGAACCATTCCTGTGACACTAGTTATAGATTCCGATGCTTCACTTCCGGTTTACTGTATCCCTTGGACCTTCTTATTGACGTAGAAACACAGAAATTGCATCGGAATTAAATATAAAAGGCACAATGCCGACTTAAGTACAAGAAGGCTGACTCTTCCTACTGTCTATATTTTGAACCATTCCTGTGACACTAGTTATGGATTCCGATGCTTCACTTCAGGTTGACTGGATCCCTTGGACCTACTTATTGACGATAAAACACAGATATTTCATCGGAAGTAAATAGAAACGGCACAATGCCGACTTAAGTACATGAAGACCGACTCTTCTTACTGTCTATGTTTCGAACCATTCCTGTGACATCAGTTATAGATTCCGATGCTTCACTCCAGGTAAACTGTATCCCTTGGACCTTCTTAATGACGATGAAACACAGAAATTGCATCGGAATTAAATACAAAAGGCACAATGCCGACTTAAGTACAAGAAGACTGACACTTCTTACTGTCTATGTTTTGAACCATTCCATTATCACTAGTTATAGATTCCGATGCTACACTCCAGGTTTACTGTTTCCCTTGGACCTTTTTATTGACGATGAAACACAGAAATTGCATCGGAATTAAATAGAAAAGGCACAATGCCGACGTAAGTACAAGAAGACTGACTCTTCTTACTGACTATGTTTTGAACCATTCCTGTGACACTAGTTATAGATTCCGATGCTTCACTTCAGGTTTACTGTATCCCTGTGACCTTCTTATTGACGATGAAACACAGAAATTGCATCGGAATTAAATACAAAAGGCAAAATGCCGACTTAAGTACACGAAGACTGACTCTTCTTACTGTCTATGCTTTGAACCATTCCTGTGACACTAGTTACAGATT
The DNA here is from genome assembly GCF_023864345.2 of Schistocerca serialis cubense. Lineage (NCBI taxonomy): Eukaryota > Metazoa > Arthropoda > Insecta > Orthoptera > Acrididae > Schistocerca > Schistocerca serialis. The sequence goes on from NW_026047592.1 coordinate 8,149,776, forward strand.
CCGAAGCTACACTCCAGGTTTACTGTATCACTTGGACCTTATTATTGCCGATGAAACACAGAAATTGCATCGCAATTAAATAGAAAAGCATAATGCCGACTTAAGTACAAGAGGACTGACTCTTCTTACTGACTATGTTTTGAACCATTCCTGTGACACTAGTTATAGATTCCGATGCTTCACTTCAGGTTTACTGTATCCCTTGGACCTTCTTATTGACAATGAAGCACAGAAATTGCTTCGGAATTAAATACAAAAGGCAAAATGCCGACTTAAGTACACGAAGACTGACTCTTCTTACTATGAATGGAACCATTCCTGTGACACTAGTTATAGATTCCGATGCTACACTCCAGGTTTACTGTATCCCTTGGACCTTCTTATTCACGATGAAACACAGAAATTGCATCGGAATTAAATACAAAAGGCACAATGCCGACATAAGGACAACAAGATTGACTCTTCTTACTGACTTTGTTTTGAACCATTCCTGTGACACTAGTTATAGATTCCGATGCTTCACTTCAGGTTTACTGTATACCTTGGACCTTCGTATTGACGAAGAAACACACAAATTGCATCGGAATTAAATACAAAATGTACAATGCCGACTTAAGGGCAAGAAGAATGACTCTTCTTACTCACTATGTTTTGAACCATTCCTGTGACACTAGCTACAGATTCCGATGCTTCACTTCAGGTTTAGTGTATCCCTCTGACTTTCTTATTGACGATGAAACACAGAAATGGCTTCGGAATTAAATACAAAAGCCACAATGCCGACTTAAGTACAAGAGGACTGACTCTTCTTACTGACTATGTTTTGAACCATTCCTGTAACACTAGTTAAAGTTTACGATGCTTCACTTGAGGTTTACTGTATCCCTTGGACCCTCTTATTGACGATGAAACACAGAAATTGCATCGGAATTAAATACAAACGGCACAATGCCGACTTAAGTACATGAAGACCGGCTCTTCCTACTGACTACGTTTTGAACCATTCCTGTGACACTAGTTATTGATACCGATGCTTCACTTGAGGTTTACTGTATCCCTTGGACCTTCTTATTGACGATGAAACACAAAAATTGTATCGGAATTAAATGCAATAGGCACAATGCCGACTTAAGTACATGAAGACCGACTCTTCCTACTGACTATGTTTTGACCCATTCCTGCGACACTAGTTATAGTTTCCGATGTTTCACTTGAGGTTAACTGTATCCCTTGGACCTTCTTATTGACGATGAAACACAGAAATTGCATCGGAAATAAATACTAAAGGCACAATGCCGACTTAAGTACAAGAAGACTGACTCTTCTTACTGTCTATGTTTTGAACCATTCCTGTGACACTAGTTATAGATTCCGATTCTTCGCTCCAGGTTTACTGTATCCCTTGGACCTTCTTATTGACAATGAAACACAGAAATTGCATCGGAATTAAATACAAAAAGCATAATGCCGACTTAAGAACAAGAAGACTGACTCTTCTTACTGACTATGTTTGAACCAGTCCTGTGACACTTGCTATAGATTCCGATGCTTCACTTCAGGTTTACTGTATCCCTCTGACCTTCTTTTTGACGATGAAACACAGAAATTGAATCGGAATTAAATACAGTAGGCACAATGCCGACTTAAGTAAAAGAAGACTGACTCTTTTTACTGTCTATGTTTTGTACCATTCCATTGACACTAGTTATAGATTCCGATTCTTCACTCCAGGTTTACTGTATCCTTGGACCTTGTTATTGACGATGAAACACAGAAATTGCATCGGAATTAAATAGAAAAGGCACAATGCCGACTTAAGTACACGAAGACTGACTCTTCTTACTATGAATGGAACCATTCCTGTGACTCTAGTTATAGATTCCGATGCTACACTCCAGGTTTACTGTATCCCTTTGACCTTCTTATTGACGATGAAACACAGAAATTGCATCGGAATTAAATACAAAAGACACAATGCCGTCTTAAGTACAAGAAGACTACCTCTTCTTACTGTCTATGTTTTGAACCATTCCATTGGCACTAGTTATAGATTCCGATGCTTCACTCCAGGTTTACTGTTTCCCTTGGACCTTGTTATTGACGATGAAACACAGAAATTGCATCGGAATTAAATAGAAAAGGCACAATGCCGACTTAAGTACAAGAAGACTGACTCTTCTTACTGACTATGTTTTGAACCATTCCTGTGACACTAGTTATAGATTCCGATGCTTCACTTCAGGTTTACTGTATCCCTTGGACCTTCTTATTGACGTTGAAACACAGAAATTGCATCGGAATTAAATACAAAAGGCAAAATGCTGACTTAAGTACACGAAGACTGACTCTTCTTACTGTCTATGATTTGAACCATTCCTGTGACACTAGTTATCGATTCCGGTGCTTCACTTCAGGTTTAGTGTATCCCTCTGACTTTCTTATTGACGATGAAACACAGAAATGGCTTCGGAATTAAATACAAAAGGCACAATGCCGACTTAAGTACAAGAAGACTGACACTTCTTACTGTCTATGTTTTGAACCATTCCATTATCACTAGTTATAGATTCCGATGCTACACTCCAGGTTTACTGTTTCCCTTGCACCTTTTTATTGACGATGAAACACAGAAATTGCATCGGAATTAAATAGAAAAGGCACAATGCCGACGTAAGTACAAGAAGACTGACTCTTCTTACTGACTATGTTTTGAACCATTCCTGTGACACTAGTTATAGATTCCGATGCTTCCCTTCAGGTTTACTGTATCCCTCTGACCTTCTTATTGACGATGAAACACAGAAAATGCATCGGAATTAAATACAAAATGCAAAATGCTGACTTAAGTACACGAAGACTGACTCTTCTTACTGTCTATGATTTGAACCATTCCTGTGACACTAGTTATCGATTCCGGTGCTTCACTTCAGGTTTAGTGTATCCCTCTGACTTTCTTATTGACGATGAAACACAGAAATGGCTTCGGAATTAAATACAAAAGGCACAATGCCGACTTAAGTACAAGAGGACTGACTCTTCTTACTGTCTATGTTTTGAACCATTCCTGTGACACTAGTTATAGATTCCGATGCTTCACTTGAGGTTAACTGTACCCCTTGGACCTTCTAATTGACAATGAAACACAGAAATTGCATCGGAATTAAATACAAAAAGCACAATGCCGATTTAAGTACAAGAAGACTGACTCTTCTTACTGACTATGTCTGAACCATTCCTGTGACACTAGCTATAGATTCCGATGCTTCACTTCAGGTTTACTGTATACCTCTGACCTTCTTGTTGACGATGAAACACAGAAATTGCATCGGAATTAAATACAATACCCACAATGCCGACTTAAGTGCAAGAAGACTGACTCTTCTTACTGTCTATGTTTTGAACCATTCCATTGACACTAGTTATAGATTCCGATGCTTCACTCCAGGTTTACTGTATTCCTTGGACCTTGTTATTGACGATGAAACACAGAAATTGTATTGGAATTAAATAGAAAAGGCACAATGCCGACTTAAGTACAAGAAGACTGATTCTTCTTACTGACTATGTTTTGAACCATTCCTGTGACACTAGTTATAGATTCCGATGCTTCACTTCAGGTTTACTGTACCCCTTGGACCTTCTTATTGACGATGAAACACAGAAATTGCATAGGAATTAAATAGAAAAGGCACAATGCCGACTTAAGTACGCGAAGACTGACTCTTCTTACTGTCTATGCTTTGAACCATTCCTGTGACACTAGTTACAGATTCCGAAGCTACACTCCAGGTTTACTGTATCACTTGGACCTTCTTATTGCCGATGAAACACAGAAATTGCATCGCAATTAAATAGAAAAGCACAATGCCGACTTAAGTACAAGAGGACTGACTCTTCTTACTGACTATGTTTTGAACCATTCCTGTGACACTAGTAATAGATTCCGATGCTTCACTTCAGGTTTACTGTATCCCTTGGACCTTCTTATTGACAATGAAGCACAGAAATTGCTTCGGAATTAAATACAAAAGGCAAAATGCCGACTTAAGTACACGAAGACTGACTCTTCTTACTGTCTATGTTTTGAACCATTCCTGTGACACTAGTTATAGATTCCGATGCTTCACTCCAGGTTTACTGTATCCCTAGGACCTTGTTATTGACGATGAAACACAGAAATTGCTTCGGAATTAAATAGAAAAGGCACAATGCCGAATTAAGTACAAGAAGACTGACTCTTCTTACTGACTATGTTTTGAACCATTCCTGTGACACTAGTTTTAGATTCCGATGCTTCACTTCAGGTTTACAGTACCCCTTAGACCTTCTTATTGACGATGAAACATAGAAATTGCATCGGAATTAAATACAAAAGGCAAAATGCCGACTTAAGTACACGAAGACTGACTCTTCTTACTGTCTATGCTTTGAACCATTCCTGTGACACTAGTTACAGATTCCGAAGCTACACTCCAGGTTTACTGTATCACTTGGACCTTCTTATTGCCGATGAAACACAGAAATTGCATCGCAATTAAATAGAAAAGCACAATGCCGACTTAAGTACAAGAGGACTGACTCTTCTTACTGACTATGTTTTGAGCCATTCCTGTGACACTAGTTATAGATTCCGATGCTTCTCTTCAGGTTTACTGTATCCCTTGGACCTTCTTATTGACAATGAAGCACAGAAATTGCTTCGGAATTAAATACAAAAGGCAAAATGCCGACTTAAGTACACGAAGACTGACTCTTCTTACTATGAATGGAACCATTCCTGTGACACTAGTTATAGATTCCGATGCTACACTCCAGGTTTACTGTATCCCTTGGACCTTCTTATTCACGATGAAACACAGAAATTGCATCGGAATTAAATACAAAAGGCACAATGCCGACATAAGGACAACAAGATTGACTCTTCTTACTGACTTTGTTTTGAACCATTCCTGTGACACTAGTTTTAGATTCAGATGCTTCACTTCAGGTTTACTGTATCCCTTGGACCTTCGTATTGACGAAGAAACACACAAATTGCATCGGAATTAAATACAAAATGTACAATGCCGACTTAAGGGCAAGAAGAATGACTCTTCTTACTCACTATGTTTTGAACCATTCCTGTGACACTAGCTACAGATTCCGATGCTTCACTTCAGGTTTAGTGTATCCCTCTGACTTTCTTTTTGACGATGAAACACAGAAATGGCTTCGGAATTATATACAAAAGGCACAATGCCGACTTAAGTACAAGAGGACTGACTCTTCTTACTGACTATGTTTTGAACCATTCCTGTAACACTAGTTAAAGTTTCCGATGCTTCACTTGAGGTTTACTGTATCCCTTGGACCTTCTTATTGACGATGAAACACAGAAATAGCATCGGAATTAAATACAAACGGCACAATGCCGACTTAAGTACATGAAGACCGGCTCTTCCTACTGACTACGTTTTGACCCATTCCTGCGACATTAGTTATAGATTCCGATGTTTCACTTGAGGTTAACTGTATCCCTTGGACCTTCTTATTGACGATGAAACACAGAAATTGCATCGGAAATAAATACTAAAGGCACAATGCCGATTTAAGTACAAGAAGACTGACTCTTCTTACTGTCTATGTTTTGAACCATTCCTGTGACACTAGTTATAGATTCCGATTCTTCGCTCCAGGTTTACTGTATCCCTTGGACCTTCTTATTGACAATGAAACACAGAAATTGCATCGGAATTAAATACAAAAAGCACAATGCCGACTTAAGAACAAGAAGACTGACTCTTCTTACTGACTATGTTTGAACCAGTCCTGTGACACTAGCTATAGATTCCGATGCTTCACTTCAGGTTTACTGTATCCCTCTGACCTTCTTGTTGACGATGAAACACAGAAATTGCATCGGAATTAAATACAGTAGGCACAATGCCGACTTAAGTAAAAGAAGACTGAATCTTTTTACTGTCTATGTTTTGTACCATTCCATTGACACTAGTTATAGATTCCGATGCTTCACTCCAGGTTTACTGTATCCCTTGGACCTTGTTATTGACGATGAAACACAGAAATTGCATCGGAATTAAATAGAAAAGGCACAATGCCGACTTAAGTACAAGAAGACTGACTCTTTTTACTGACTATGTTTTGAACCATTTTTGTGACACTAGTTATAGATTCCGATGCTTCACTTCAGGTTTACTGTACCCCTTGGACCTTCTTATTGACGATGAAACATAGAAATTGCATCGGAATTAAATACAAAAGGCAAAATGCCGACTTAAGTACACGAAGACTGACTCTTCTTACTGTCTATGTTTTGAACCATTCCTGTGACACTAGTTACAGATTCCGATGCTACACTCCAGGTTTACTGTATCCCTTGGACCTTCTTATTGACGATGAAACATAGAAATTGCATCGGAATTAAATACAAAAGGCAAAATGCCGACTTAAGGACAAGAAGACTGACTATTCCTACAGTCTTTGTTTTGAACCATTAGTGTGACACTAGTTATAGATTCCGATGCTTCACTTCAGGTTTGCTGTATCCCTTGGACCTTCTTATTGACGATGAAACACAGAAATTGCATCGGAATTAAATGCAAAAGGCACAATGCCAACTTAAGTACAAGAAGGCTGACTCTTCCTACCGTCTATGTTTCGAACCATTCCTGTGACACTAGTTATAGATTCCGATGCTTCACTTCAGGTTTACTGTACCCCTTGGACCTTCTTATTGACGATGAAACATAGAAATTGCATCGGAATTAAATAGAAAAGGCACAATGCTGACTTAAGTACAAGAGGACTGACTCTTCGTACTGTCTATGTTTTGAACCATTCCTGTGACACTCGTTACAGATTACGATGCTTTAATTCAGGTTTACTGTATCCCTTGGACCTTCTTATTGACGATGAAGCACAGAAATTGCATCGGAATTAAATACAAAAGGCACAATGCCGACTTAAGTACATGAAGACCGGCTCTTCCTACTGACTATGGTTTGAACCATTCCTGTGACACTAGTTACAGATTCCGATGCTACACTCCAGGTTTACTGTATCCCTTGTATCTACTTATTGACGATGAAACACAGATATTGCATCGGAATTAAATAGAAACGGCACAATGCCGACTTAAGTACAAGAGGACTGACTCTTCTTAGTGACAATGTTTTGAACCATTCCTGTGACACTAGTTATAGATTCCGATGCTTCACTTCCGGTTTACTGTATCCCTTGGACCTTCTTATTGACGTAGAAACACAGAAATTGCATCGGAATTAAATATAAAAGGCACAATGCCGACTTAAGTACAAGAAGGCTGACTCTTCCTACTGTCTATGTTTTGAACCATTCCTGTGACACTAGTCATGGATTCCGATGCTTCACTTCAGGTTGACTGGATCCCTTGGACCTACTTATTGACGATAAAACACAGATATTTCATCGGAAGTAAATAGAAACGGCACAATGCCGACTTAAGTACATGAAGACCGACTCTTCTTACTGTCTATGTTTCGAACCATTCCTGTGACATCAGTTATAGATTCCGATGCTTCACTCCAAGTAAACTGTATCCCTTGGACCTTCTTAATGACGATGAAACACAGAAATTGCATCGGAATTAAATACAAAAGGCACAATGCCGACTTAAGTACAAGAAGACTGACACTTCTTACTGTCTATGTTTTGAACCATTCCATTATCACTAGTTATCGATTCCGATGCTACACTCCAGGTTTACTGTTTCCCTTGGACCTTTTTATTGACGATGAAACACAGAAATTGCATCGGAATTAAATAGAAAAGGCACAATGCCGACGTAAGTACAAGAAGACTGACTCTTCTTACTGACTATGTTTTGAACCATTCCTGTGACACTAGTTATAGATTCCGATGCTTCACTTCAGGTATACTGTATCCCTCTGACCATCTTATTGACGATGAAACACAGAAATTGCATCGGAATTAAATACAAAAGGCAAAATGCCGACTTAAGTACACGAAGACTGACTCTTCTTACTGTCTATGCTTTGAACCATTCCTGTGACAGTAGTTACAGATTCCGAAGCTACACTCCAGGTTTACTGTATCACTTGGACCTTTTTATTGCCGATGAAACACAGAAATTGCATCGCAATTAAATAGAAAAGCACAATGCCGACTTAAGTACAAGAGGACTGACTCTTCTTACTGACTATGCTTTGAACCATTCCTGTGACACTAGTTATAGATTCCGATGCTTCACTTCAGGTTTACTGTATCCCTTGGACCTTTTTATTGCCGATGAAACACAGAAATTGCATCGCAATTAAATAGAAAAGCACAATGCCGACTTAAGTACACGAAGACTGACTCTTCTTACTATGAATGGAACCATTCCTGTGACACTAGTTATAGATTCCGATGCTACACTCCAGGTTTACTGTATCCCTTTGACCTTCTTATTCACGATGAAACACAGAAATTGCATCGGAATTAAATACAAAAGGCACAATGCCGACATAAGGACAACAAGATTGACTCTTCTTACTGACTTTGTTTTGAACCATTCCTGTGACACTAGTTATAGACTCCGATGCTTCACTTCAGGTTTACTGTATCCCTTGGACCTTCGTATTGACGAAGAAACACACAAATTGCATCGGAATTAAATACAAAATGTACAATGCCGACTTAAGGGCAAGAAGAATGACTCTTCTTACTCACTATGTTTTGAACCATTCCTGTGACACTAGCTACAGATTCCGATGCTTCACTTCAGGTTTAGTGTATCCCTCTGACTTTCTTATTGACGATGAAACACAGAAATGGCTTCGGAATTAAATACAAAAGGCACAATGCCGACTTAAGTACAAGAGGACTGACTCTTCTTACTGACTATGTTTTGAACCATTCCTGTAACACTAGTTAAAGTTTCCGATGCTTCACTTGAGGTTTACTGTATCCCTTGGACCCTCTTATTGACGATGAAACACAGAAATTGCATCGGAATTAAATACAAACGGCACAATGCCGACTTAAGTACATGAAGACCGGCTCTTCCTACTGTCTACGTTTTGAACCATTCCTGTGACACTAGTTATTGATACCGATGCTTCACTTGAGGTTTACTGTATCCCTTGTACCTTCTTATTGACGATGAAACACAAAAATTGTATCGGAATTAAATGCAATAGGCACAATGCCGACTTAAGTACATGAAGACCGACTCTTCCTACTGACTATGTTTTGACCCATTCCTGCGACACTAGTTATAGATTCCGATGTTTCACTTGAGGTTAACTGTATCCCTTGGACCTTCTTATTGACGATGAAACACAGAAATTGCATCGGAAATAAATACTAAAGGCACAATGCCGACTTAAGTACAAGAAGACTGACTCTTCTTACTGTCTATGTTTTGAACCATTCCTGTGACACTAGTTATAGATTCCGATTCTTCGCTCCAGGTTTACTGTATCCCTTGGACCTTCTTATTGACAATGAAACACAGAAATTGCATCGGAATTAAATACAAAAAGCATAATGCCGACTTAAGAACAAGAAGACTGACTCTTCTTACTGACTATGTTTGAACCAGTCCTGTGACACTGGCTATAGATTCCGATGCTTCACTTCAGGTTTACTGTATCCCTCTGACCTTCTTGTTGACGATGAAACACAGAAATTGCATCGGAATTAAATACAGTAAGCACAATGCCGACTTAAGTAAAAGAAGACTGACTCTTTTTACTGTCTATGTTTTGTACCATTCCATTGACACTAGTTATAGATTCCGATGCTTCACTCCAGGTTTACTGTATCCCTTGGACCTTGTTATTGACGATGAAACACAGAAATTGCATCGGAATTAAATAGAAAAGGCACAATGCCGACTTAAGTACAAGAAGACTGACTCTTCTTACTGACTATGTTTTGAACCATTCCTGTGACACTAGTTATAGATTCCGATGCTTCACTTCAGGTTTACTGTACCCCTTGGACCTTCTTATTGACGATGAAACATAGAAATTGCATCGGAATTAAATACAAAAGGCAAAATGCCGACTTAAGTACACGAAGACTGACTCTTCTTACTGTCTATGTTTTGAACCATTCCTGTGACACTAGTTACAGATTCCGATGCTACACTCCAGGTTTACTGTATCCCTTGGACCTTCTTATTGACGATGAAACACAGATATTGCATCGCAATTAAATACAAAAGGCACAATGCCGACTTAAGGACAAGAAGACTGACTATTCCTACAGTCTTTGTTTTGAACCATTAGTGTGACACTAGTTATAGATTCCGATGCTTCACTTCAGGTTTGCTGTATCCCTTGGACCTTCTTATTGACGATGAAACACAGAAATTGCATCGGAATTAAATGCAAAAGGCACAATGCCAACTTAAGTACATGAAGGCTGACTCTTCCTACCGTCTATGTTTTGAACCATTCCTGTGACACTAGTTATAGATTCCGATGCTTCACTTCAGGTTTACTGTACCCCTTGGACCTTCTTATTGACGATGAAACATAGAAATTGCATCGGAATTAAATAGAAAAGGCACAATGCTGACTTAAGTACAAGAGGACTGACTCTTCGTACTGTCTATGTTTTGAACCATTCCTGTGACACTCGTTACAGATTACGATGCTTTAATTCAGGTTTACTGTATCCCTTGGACCTTCTTATTGACGATGAAGCACAGAAATTGCATCGGAATTAAATACAAAAGGCACAATGCCGACTTAAGTACATGAAGACCGGCTCTTCCTACTGACTATGGTTTGAACCATTCCTGTGACACTAGTTACAGATTCCGATGCTACACTCCAGGTTTACTGTATCCCTTGTATCTTCTTATTGACGATGAAACACAGATATTGCATCGGAATTAAATAGAAACGGCACAATGCCGACTTAAGTACAAGAGGACTGACTCTTCTTAGTGACAATGTTATGAACCATTCCTGTGACACTAGTTATAGATTCCGATGCTTCACTTCCGGTTTACTGTATCCCTTGGACCTTCTTATTGACGTAGAAACACAGAAATTGCATCGGAATTAAATATAAAAGGCACAATGCCGACTTAAGTACAAGAAGGCTGACTCTTCCTACTGTCTATGTTTTGAACCATTCCTGTGACACTAGTTATGGATTCCGATGCTTCACTTCAGGTTGACTGGATCCCTTGGACCTACTTATTGACGATAAAACACAGATATTTCATCGGAAGTAAATAGAAACGGCACAATGCCGACTTAAGTACATGAAGACCGACTCTTCTTACTGTCTATGTTTCGAACCATTCCTGTGACATCAGTTATAGATTCCGATGCTTCACTCCAGGTATACTGTATCCCTTGGACCTTCTTAATGACGATGAAACACAGAAATTGCATCGGAATTAAATACAAAAGGCACAATGCCGACTTAAGTACAAGAAGACTGACACTTCTTACTGTCTATGTTTTGAACCATTCCATTATCACTAGTTATAGATTCCGATGCTACACTCCAGGTTTACTGTTTCCCTTGGACCTTTTTATTGACGATGAAACACAGAAATTGCATCGGAATTAAATAGAAAAGGCACAATGCCGACGTAAGTACAAGAAGACTGACTCTTCTTACTGACTATGTTTTGAACCATTCCTGTGACACTAGTTATAGATTCCGATGCTTCACTTCAGGTTTACTGTATCCCTCTGACCTTCTTATTGACGATGAAACACAGAAATTGCATCGGAATTAAATACAAAAGGCAAAATGCCGACTTAAGTACACGAAGACTGACTCTTCTTACTGTCTATGCTTTGAACCATTCCTGTGACACTAGTTACAGATTCCGAAGCTACACTCCAGGTTTACTGTATCACTTGGACCTTTTTATTGCCGATGAAACACAGAAATTGCATCGCAATTAAATAGAAAAGCATAATGCCGACTTAAGTACAAGAGGACTGACTCTTCTTACTGACTATGTTTTGAACCATTCCTGTGACACTAGTTATAGATTCCGATGCTTCACTTCAGGTTTACTGTATCCCTTGGACCTTCTTATTGACAATGAAGCACAGAAATTGCTTCGGAATTAAATACAAAAGGCAAAATGCCGACTTAAGTACACGAAGACTGACTCTTCTTACTATGAATGGAACCATTCCTGTGACACTAGTTATAGATTCCGATGCTACACTCCAGGTTTACTGTATCCCTTGGACCTTCTTATTCACGATGAAACACAGAAATTGCATTGGAATTAAATACAAAAGGCACAATGCCGACATAAGGACAACAAGATTGACTCTTCTTACTGACTTTGTTTTGAACCATTCCTGTGACACTAGTTATAGATTCCGATGCTTCACTTCAGGTTTACTGTATACCTTGGACCTTCGTATTGACGAAGAAACACACAAATTGCATCGGAATTAAATACAAAATGTACAATGCCGACTTAAGGGCAAGAAGAATGACTCTTCTTACTCACTATGTTTTGAACCATTCCTGTGACACTAGCTACAGATTCCGATGCTTCACTTCAGGTTTAGTGTATCCCTCTGACTTTCTTATTGACGATGAAACACAGAAATGGCTTCGGAATTAAATACAAAAGCCACAATGCCGACTTAAGTACAAGAGGACTGACTCTTCTTACTGACTATGTTTTGAACCATTCCTGTAACACTAGTTAAAGTTTCCGATGCTTCACTTGAGGTTTACTGTATCCCTTGGACCCTCTTATTGACGATGAAACACAGAAATTGCATCGGAATTAAATACAAACGGCACAATGCCGACTTAAGTACATGAAGACCGGCTCTTCCTACTGACTACGTTTTGAACCATTCCTGTGACACTAGTTATTGATACCGATGCTTCACTTGAGGTTTACTGTATCCCTTGGACCTTCTTATTGACGATGAAACACAAAAATTGTATCGGAATTAAATGCAATAGGCACAATGCCGACTTAAGTACATGAAGACCGACTCTTCCTACTGACTATGTTTTGACCCATTCCTGCGACACTAGTTATAGTTTCCGATGTTTCACTTGAGGTTAACTGTATCCCTTGGACCTTCTTATTGACGATGAAACACAGAAATTGCATCGGAAATAAATACTAAAGGCACAATGCCGACTTAAGTACAAGAAGACTGACTCTTCTTACTGTCTATGTTTTGAACCATTCCTGTGACACTAGTTATAGATTCCGATTCTTCGCTCCAGGTTTACTGTATCCCTTGGACCTTCTTATTGACAATGAAACACAGAAATTGCATCGGAATTAAATACAAAAAGCATAATGCCGACTTAAGAACAAGAAGACTGACTCTTCTTACTGACTATGTTTGAACCAGTCCTGTGACACTTGCTATAGATTCCGATGCTTCACTTCAGGTTTACTGTATCCCTCTGACCTTCTTGTTGACGATGAAACACAGAAATTGCATCGGAATTAAATACAGTAGGCACAATGCCGACTTAAGTAAAAGAAGACTGACTCTTTTTACTGTCTATGTTTTGTACCATTCCATTGACACTAGTTATAGATTCCGATTCTTCACTCCAGGTTTACTGTATCCTTGGACCTTGTTATTGACGATGAAACACAGAAATTGCATCGGAATTAAATAGAAAAGGCACAATGCCGACTTAAGTACAAGAAGACTGACTCTTCTTACTGACTATGTTGTGAACCATTCCTGTGACACTAGTTATAGATTCCGATGCTTCACTTCAGGTTTACTGTACCCCTTGGACCTTCTTATTGACGATGAAACATAGAAATTGCATCGGAATTAAATACAAAAGGCAAAATGCCGACTTAAGTACACGAAGACTGACTCTTCTTACTGTCTATGTTTTGAACCATTCCTGTGACACTAGTTACAGATTCCGATGCTACACTCCAGGTTTACTGTATCCCTTGGACCTTCTTATTGACGATGAAACACAGATATTGCATCGCAATTAAATACAAAAGGCACAATGCCGACTTAAGGACAAGAAGACTGACTATTCCTACAGTCTTTGTTTTGAACCATTAGTGTGACACTAGTTATAGATTCCGATGCTTCACTTCAGGTTTGCTGTATCCCTTGGACCTTCTTATTGACGATGAAACACAGAAATTGCATCGGAATTAAATGCAAAAGGCACAATGCCAACTTAAGTACATGAAGGCTGACTCTTCCTACCGTCTATGTTTTGAACCATTCCTGTGACACTAGTTATAGATTCCGATGCTTCACTTCAGGTTTACTGTACCCCTTGGACCTTCTTATTGACGATGAAACATAGAAATTGCATCGGAATTAAATAGAAAAGGCACAATGCTGACTTAAGTACAAGAGGACTGACTCTTCGTACTGTCTATGTTTTGAACCATTCCTGTGACACTCGTTACAGATTACGATGCTTTAATTCAGGTTTACTGTATCCCTTGGACCTTCTTATTGACGATGAAGCACAGAAATTGCATCGGAATTAAATACAAAAGGCACAATGCCGACTTAAGTACATGAAGACCGACTCTTCCTACTGACTATGGTTTGAACCATTCCTGTGACACTAGTTACAGATTCCGATGCTACACTCCAGGTTTACTGTATCCCTTGTATCTTCTTATTGACGATGAAACACAGATATTGCATCGGAATTAAATAGAAACGGCACAATGCCGACTTAAGTACAAGAGGACTGACTCTTCTTAGTGACAATGTTTTGAACCATTCCTGTGACACTAGTTATAGATTCCGATGCTTCACTTCCGGTTTACTGTATCCCTTGGACCTTCTTATTGACGTAGAAACACAGAAATTGCATCGGAATTAAATATAAAAGGCACAATGCCGACTTAAGTACAAGAAGGCTGACTCTTCCTACTGTCTATGTTTCGAACCATTCCTGTGACATCAGTTATAGATTCCGATGCTTCACTCCAGGTAAACTGTATCCCTTGGACCTTCTTATTGACGATGAAACACAGAAATTGCATCGGAATTAAATACAAAAGGCACAATGCCGACTTAAGTAGAAGAAGACTGACACTTCTTACTGTCTATGTTTTGAACCATTCCATTATCACTAGTTATAGATTCCGATGCTACACTCCAGGTTTACTGTTTCCCTTGGACCTTTTTATTGACGATGAAACACAGAAATTGCATCGGAATTAAATAGAAAATGCACAATGCCGACGTAAGTACAAGAAGACTGACTCTTCTTACTGACTATGTTTTGAACCATTCCTGTGACACTAGTTATAGATTCCGATGCTTCACTTCAGGTTTACTGTATCCCTCTGACCTTCTTATTGACGATGAAACACAGAAATTGCATTGGAATTAAATACAAAATGCAAAATGCTGACTTAAGTACACGAAGACTGACTCTTCTTACTGTCTATGATTTGAACCATTCCTGTGACACTAGTTATCGATTCCGGTGCTTCACTTCAGGTTTAGTGTATCCCTCTGACTTTCTTATTGACGATGAAACACAGAAATGGCTTCGGAATTAAATACAAAAGGCACAATGCCGACTTAAGTACAAGAGGACTGACTCTTCTTACTGTCTATGTTTTGAACCATTCCTGTGACACTAGTTATAGATTCCGATGCTTCACTTGAGGTTAACTGTACCCCTTGGTCCTTCTTATTGACTATGAAACACAGAAATTGCATCGGAATTAAATACAAAAAGCACAATGCCGATTGAAGTACAAGAAGACTGACTCTTCTTACTGACTATGTCTGAACCATTCCTGTGACACTAGCTATAGATTCCGATGCTTCACTTCAGGTTTACTGTATACCTCTGACCTTCTTGTTGACGATGAAACACAGAAATTGCATCGGAATTAAATACAATACCCACAATGCCGACTTAAGTGCAAGAAGACTGACTCTTCTTACTGTCTATGTTTTGAACCATTCCATTGACACTAGTTATAGATTCCGATGCTTCACTCCAGGTTTACTGTATTCCTTGGACCTTGTTATTGACGATGAAACCCAGAAATTGTATTGGAATTAAATAGAAAAGGCACAATGCCGACTTAAGTACAAGAAGACTGATTCTTCTTACTGACTATGTTTTGAACCATTCCTGTGACACTAGTTATACATTCCGATGCTTCACTTCAGGTTTACTGTACCCCTTGGACCTTCTTATCGACGATGAAACATAGAAATTGCATCGGAATTAAATACAAAAGGCAAAATGCCGACTTAAGTACACGAAGACTGACTCTTCTTACTGTCTATGTTTTGAACCATTCCTGTGACACTAGTTACAGATTCCGATGCTACACTCCAGGTTTACTGTATCCCTTGGACCATCTTATTGACGATGAAACACAGAAATTGCATCGGAATTAAATATAAAAGGCACAATGCCGACTTAAGTACAAGAAGGCTGACACTTCCTACTGTCTATGTTTGAACCATTCCTGTGACACTAGTTATAGATTCCGATGCATCACTTCAGGTTTACTGGATCCCTTGGACCTACTTATTGACGATGTAACACAGAAATTGCATAGGAATTAAATAGAAAAGGCACAATGCCGACTTAAGTACATGAAGACCGACTCCTCCTACAGACTATGTTTTGAACCATTCCGGTGACACTAGTTATACATTCCGATGCTTCACTTGAGGCATACTGTATCCCTTGGAACTTCTTATTGACGATGAAACACAGAAATTGCATCGGAATTAAATAGAAAAGGCACAATGCCGACTTAAGTACACGAAGACTGACTCTTCTTACTGTCTATGATTTGAACCATTCCTGTGACACTAGTTATCGATTCCGGTGCTTCACTTCAGGTTTAGTGTATCCCTCTGACTTTCTTATTGACGATGAAACACAGAAATTGCATCGGAATTAAATACAAAAGACACAATGCCGTCTTAAGTACAAGAAGACTACCTCTTCTTACTGTCTATGTTTTGAACCATTCCATTGGCACTAGTTATAGATTCCGATGTTTCACTCCAGGTTTACTGTTTCCCTTGGACCTTGTTATTGACGATGAAACACAGAAATTGCATCGGAATTAAATAGAAAAGGCACAATGCCGACTTAAGTACAAGAAGACTGACTCATCTTACTGACTATGTTTTGAACCATTCCTGTGACACTAGTTATAGATTCCGATGCTTCACTTCAGGTTTACTGTATCCCTTGGACCTTCTTATTGACGATGAAACACAGAAATTGCATCGGAATTAAATACAAAAGGCAAAATGCTGACTTAAGTACATGAAGACTGACTCTTCTTACTGTCTATGATTTGAACCATTCCTGTGACACTAGTTATCGATTCCGGTGCTTCACTTCAGGTTTAGTGTATCCCTCTGACTTTCTTATTGACGATGAAACACAGAAATGGCTTCGGAATTAAATACAAAAGGCACAATGCCGACTTAAGTACAAGAAGACTGACTCTTCTTACTGTCTATGTTTTGAACCATTCCATTATCACTAGTTATAGATTCCGATGCTACACTCCAGGTTTACTGTTTCCCTTGCACCTTTTTATTGACGATGAAACACAGAAATTGCATCGGAATTAAATAGAAAAGGCACAATGCCGACGTAAGTACAAGAAGACTGACTCTTCTTACTGACTATGCTTTGAACCATTCCTGTGACACTAGTTATAAATTCCGATGCTTCACTTCAGGTTTACTGTATCCCTCTGACCTTCTTATTGACGATGAAACACAGAAATTGCATCGGAATTAAATACAAAATGCAAAATGCTGACTTAAGTACACGAAGACTGACTCTTCTTACTGTCTATGATTTGAACCATTCCTGTGACACTAGTTATCGATTCCGGTGCTTCACTTCAGGTTTAGTGTATCCCTCTGACTTTCTTATTGACGATGAAACACAGAAATGGCTTCGGAATTAGATACAAAAGGCACAATGCCGACTTAAGTACAAGAGGACTGACTCTTCTTACTGTCTATGTTTTGAACCATTCCTGTGACACTAGTTATAGATTCCGATGCTTCACTTGAGGTTAACTGTACCCCTTGGACCTTCTTATTGACAATGAAACACAGAAATTGCATCGGAATTAAATACAAAAAGCACAATGCCGATTTAAGTACAAGAAGACTGACTCTTCTTACTGGCTATGTCTGAACCATTCCTGTGACACTAGCTATAGATTCCGATGCTTCACTTCAGGTTTACTGTATACCTCTGACCTTCTTGATGACGATGAAACACAGAAATTGCATCGGAATTAAATACAATACCCACAATGCCGACTTAAGTGCAAGAAGACTGACTCTTCTTACTGTCTATGTTTGAACCATTCCATTGACACTAGTTATAGATTCCGATGCTTCACTCCAGGTTTACTGTATTCCTTGACCTTGTTATTGACGATGAAACACAGAAATTGTATTGGAATTAAATAGAAAAGGCACAATGCCGACTTAAGTACAAGAAGACTGATTCTTCTTACTGACTATGTATTGAACCATTCCTGTGACACTAGTTATAG
This sequence comes from Schistocerca serialis cubense, assembly GCF_023864345.2. NCBI lineage: Eukaryota > Metazoa > Arthropoda > Insecta > Orthoptera > Acrididae > Schistocerca > Schistocerca serialis. The sequence continues at coordinate 8,168,311 of NW_026047592.1, forward strand.
ATTCCGATGCTTCACTTCAGGTTTACTGTACCCCTTGGACCTTCTTATCGACGATGAAACATAGAAATTGCATCGGAATTAAATACAAAAGGCAAAATGCCGACTTAAGTACACGAAGACTGACTCTTCTTACTGTCTATGTTTTGAACCATTCCTGTGACACTAGTTACAGATTCCGATGCTACACTCCAGGTTTACTGTATCCCTTGGACCATCTTATTGACGATGAAACACAGAAATTGCATCGGAATTAAATATAAAAGGCACAATGCCGACTTAAGTACAAGAAGGCTGACACTTCCTACTGTCTATGTTTTGAACCATTCCTGTGACACTAGTTATAGATTCCGATGCATCACTTTAGGTTTACTGGATCCCTTGGACCTACTTATTGACGATGTAACACAGAAATTGCATAGGAATTAAATAGAAAAGGCACAATGCCGACTTAAGTACATGAAGACCGACTCTTCCTACAGACTATGTTTTGAACCATTCCTGTGACACTAGTTATACATTCCGATGCTTCACTTGAGGCATACTGTATCCCTTGGAACTTCTTATTGACGATGAAACACAGAAATTGCATCGTAATTAAATACAAAAGGCACAATGCCGACTTAAGTACAAGAAGACTGACTCTTCTACTGTCTATGTTTTGAACCATTCCTGTGACATCAGTTATAGATTCCGATGCTTCACTCCAGGTATACTGTATCCCTTGGACCTTCTTATTGACGATGAAACACAGAAATTGCATCGGAATTAAATACAAAAGTCACAATGCCGTCTTAAGTACAAGAAGACTACCTCTTCTTACTGTCTATGTTTTGAACCATTCCATTGGCACTAGTTATAGATTCCGATGCTTCACTCCAGGTTTACTGTTTCCCTTGCACCTTGTTATTGACGATGAAACACAGAAATTGCATCGGAATTAAATAGAAAAGGCACAATGCCGACTTAAGTACAAGAAGACTGACTCTTCTTACAGACTATGTTTTGAACCATTCCTGTGACACTAGTTATAGATTCCGATGCTTCACTTCAGGTTTACTGTATCCCTTGGACCTTCTTATTGACGATGAAACACAGAAATTGCATCGGAATTAAATACAAAAGGCAAAATGCTGACTTAAGTACACGAAGACTGACTCTTCTTACTGTCTATGATTTGAACCATTCCTGTGACACTAGTTATCGATTCCGGTGCTTCACTTCAGGTTTAGTGTATCCCTCTGACTTTCTTATTGACGATGAAACACAGAAATGGCATCGGAATTAAATACAAAAGGCACAATGCCGACTTAAGTACAAGAGGACTGACTCTTCTTACTGTCTATGTTTTGAACCATTCCTGTGACACTAGTTATAGATTCCGACGTTTCACTTGAGGTTAACTGTACCCCATGGACCATCTTATTGACAATGAAACACAGAAATTGCATCGGAATTAAATACAAAAAGCACAATGCCGATTTAAGTACAAGAAGACTGACTCTTCTTACTGACTATGTTTGAACCATTCCTGTGACACTAGCTATAGATTCCGATGCTTCACTTCAGGTTTACTGTATACCTCTGACCTTCTTGTTGACGATGAAACACAGAAATTGAATCGGAATTCAATACAATACCCACAATGCCGACTTAAGTACAAGAAGACTGACTCTTCTTACTGTCTATGATTTGAACCATTCCATTGACACTAGTTATAGATTCCGATGCTTCACTCCAGGTTTACTGTATTCCTTGGACCTTGTTATTGACGATGAAACACAGAAATTGCATTGGAATTAAATAGAAAAGGCACAAAGCCGACTTAAGTACAAGAAGACTTTTTCTTCTTACTGACTATGTTTTGAACCATTCCTGTGACACTAGTTATAGATTCCGATGCTTCACTTCAGGTTTACTGTACCCCTTGGACCTTCTTATTGACGATGAAACATAGAAATTGCAACGGAATTAAATACAAAAGGCAAAATGCCGACTTAAGTACACGAAGACTGATTCTTCTTACTGTCTATGTTTTGAACCATTCCTGTGACACTAGTTACAGATTCCGATGCTACACTCCAGGTTTACTGTATCCCTTGGACCTTCTTATTGACGATGAAACACAGAAATTGACAAATTGCACAATGCCGACTTAAGGACAACAAGATTGACTCTTTTTTCTGACTTTGTTTTGAACCATTCCTGTGACACTAGTTATAGATTCCGATGCTTAACTTCAGGTTTACTCTATCCCTTGGATCTTCTTATTGACGCTGAAACACAGAAATTGAATCGGAATTAAATACAAAAGGCACAATGCCGACTTAAGTACAAGAAGACTGACTCTTCCTACTGTCTATGTTTTGAACCATTCCTGTGACACTCGTTATAGATTACGATGCTTTACTTCAGGTTTACTGTATCCCTTGGACCTTCTTACTGACGATGAAGCACAGAAATTGCATCGGAATTAAATACAAAAGGCACAATGCCGACTTAAGTACATGAAGACCGACTCTTCCTACTGCCTATGTTTTGAACCATTCCTGTGACACTAGTTACAGATTCCGATGTTACACTCCAGGTTTACTGTATCCCTTCGATCTTCTTATTGACGATGAAACACAGAAATTGCATCGGAATTAAATAGAAACGGCACAATGCCGACTTAAGTACAAGAGGACTGACCCTTCTTACTGACTATGTTTTGAACCATTCCTGTGACACTAGTTATAGATTCCGATGCTTCACTTCAGGTGTTAATGTATCCCTTGGACCTTCTTATTGACGATGAAACACAGAAATAGCATCGGAATTAAATACAAAAGCAAAATGCCGACTTAAGTACACCAAGACTGACTCTTCTTACTGTCTATGATTTGAACCATTCCTGTGACACTAGTTATAGTTTCCGGTGCTTCACTTCAGGTTTAGTGTATCCCTCTGACTTTCTTATTGACGATGAAACACAGAAATGGCTTCGGAATTAAATACAAAAGGCACAATGACGACTTAAGTACAAGAGGACTGACTCTTCTTACTGTCTATGTTTTGAACCAGTCCTGTGACACTAGTTATAGATTCCGATGCTTCACTTGAGGTTAACTGTACCCCTTGGACCTTCTTACTGATAATGAAACACAGAAATTGCATCAGAAATAAATACAAAAAGCACAATGCCGATTTAAGAACAAGAAGACTGGTTCTTCTTACTGACTATGTTTGAACCATTCCTGCGACACTAGCTGTAGATTCCGATGCTTCACTTCAGGTTTACTGTATCCCTCTGACAGTCTTGTTGACGATGAAACACAAAAATTGCATCGGAATTAAATACAATACCCACAATGCCGACTTAAGTACAAGAAGACTGACTCTTCTTACTGTCTATGTTTTGAACCATTCCATTGACACTAGTTATAGATTCCGATGCTTCAATCCAGGTTTACTGTATCCCTTGGACCTTCTTATTGACGATGAAACACAGAAATTGCATCGGAATTAAATACAAAAGGCAAAATGCTGACTTATGTACTCGAAGACTGACTCTTCTTACTGTCTATGATTTGAACAATTCCTGTGACACTAGTTATAGATTCCGATGCTACACTTCAGGTTTACTGTATCCCTTGGACCTTCTTATTGACGATGAAACACAGAAATTTCATCGGAATTAAATACAAAAGGCACAATGCCGACTTAAGTACAAGAAGATTGACTCTTCTTAGTGACATTGTTTTGAACCATTCCTGTGACACTAGTTATAGACTACGATGCTTCGCTTCAGGTTTACTGTATCCCTTGGATCTTCTTATTGACGCTGAAACACAGAAATTGAATCGGAATTACATACAAAAGGCGCAATGCCGACTTAAGTACAAGAAGACTGACTCTTCCTACTGTCTATGTTTTGAACCATTCCTGTGACACTCGTTATAGATTACGATGCTTTACTTCAGGTTTACTGGATCCCTTGGACCTACTTATTGACGATGTAACACAGAAATTGCATAGGAATTAAATAAAAAGGCACAATGCCGACTTAAGTACATGAAGACCGACTCTTCCTACAGACTATGTTTTGAACCATTCCTGTGACACTAGTTATACATTCCGATGCTTCACTTGAGGCATACTGTATCCCTTGGAACTTCTTATTGACGATGAAACACAGAAATTGCATCGTAATTAAATTCAAAAGGCACAATGCCGACTTAAGTACAAGAAGACTGACTCTTCTTACTGTCTATGTTTTGAACCATTCCTGTGACATCAGTTATAGATTCCGATGCTTCACTCCAGGTATACTGTATCCCTTGGATCTTCTTATTGACGATGAAACACAGAAATTGCATCGGAATTAAATACAAAAGTCACAATGCCGTCTTAAGTACAAGAAGACTACCTCTTCTTACTGTCTATGTTTTGAACCATTCCATTGGCACTAGTTATAGATTCCGATGCTTCACTCCAGGTTTACTGTTTCCCTTGGACCTTGTTATTGACGATGAAACACGGAAATTGCATCGGAATTAAATAGAAAAGGCACAATGCCGACTTAAGTACAAGAAGACTGACTCTTCTTACTGACTATTTTTTGAACCATTCCTGTGACCCTAGTTATAGATTCCGATGCTTCACTTCGGGTTTACTGTATCCCTTGGACCTTCTTACTGACGATGAAACACAGAAATTGCATCGGAATTTAATACAAAAGGCAAAATGCTGACTTAAGTACACGAAGACTGACTCTTCTTACTGTCTATGATTTGAACCATTCCTGTGACACTAGTTATCGATTCCGGTGCTTCACTTCAGGTTTAGTGTATCCCTCTGACTTTCTTATTGACGATGAAACACAGAAATGGCATCGGAATTAAATACAAAAGGCACAATGCCGACTTAAGTACAAGAGGACTGACTCTTCTTACTGTCTATGTTTTGAACCATTCCTGTGACACTAGTAATAGATTCCGATGCTTCACTTGAGGTTAACTGTACCCCATGGACCTTCTTATTGACAATGAAACACAAAAATTGCATCGGAATTAAATCCAAAAAGCACAATGCCGATTTAAGTACAAGAAGACTGACTCTTCTTACTGACTATGTTTGAACCATTCCTGTGACACTAGCTATAGATTCCGATGCTTCACTTCAGGTTTACTGTATACCTCTGACCCTCTTGTTGACAATGAAACACAGAAATTGCATCGGAATTCAATACAATACCCACAATGCCGACTTAAGTACAAGAAGACTGACTCTTCTTACTGTCTATGATTTGAACCATTCCATTGACACTAGTTATAGATTCCGATGCTTCACTCCAGGTTTACTGTATTCCTTGGACCTTGTTATTGACGATGAAACACAGAAATTGCATTGGAATTAAATAGAAAAGGCACAATGGCGACTTAAGTACAAGAAGACTGATTCTTCTTACTGACTATGTTTTGAACCATTCCTGTGACACTAGTTATAGATTCCGATGCTTCACTTCAGGTTTACTGTACCCCTTGGACCTTCTTATTGACGATGCAACATAGAAATTGCATCGGAATTAAATACAAAAGGCAAAATGCCGACTTAAGTACACGAAGACTGACTATTCTTACTGTCTATGTTTGAACCATTCCTGTGCCACTAGTTACAGATTCCGATGCTACACTCCAGGTTTACTGTATCCCTTGGACCATCTTATTGACGATAAAACACAGAAATTGCATCGAAATTAAATAGAAAAGGCACAATGCCGACTTAAGTACAAGAGGACTGACCCTTCTTACTGACTATGTTTTGAACCATTCCTGTGACACTAGTTATAGATTCCGATGCTTCACTTCGGGTTTACTGTATTCCTTGGACCTTCTTATTGACGATGAAACAAAGAAATTGCATCGGAATTAAATACAAAAGGCAAAATGCTGACTTAAGTACACGAAGACTGACTCTTCTTACTGTCTATGATTTAAACCATTCCTGTGACACTAGTTGTAGATTCCGATGTTACACTCCAGGTTTACTGTATCCCTTGGACCTTCTTATTGACGATGAAACACAGAAATTGCATCGGAATTAAATACAAAAGGCACAATGCCGACTTAAGGACAACAAGATTGACTCTTTTTACTGACTTTGTTTTGAACCATTCCTGTGACACTAGTGATAGATTCCGATGCTTCACTTCAGGTTTACTGTATCCCTTGGATCTTCTTATTGACGCTGAAACACAGAAATTGATTCGGAATTAAATACAAAAGGCACAATGCCGACTTAAGTACAAGAAGACTGACTCTTCCTACTGTCTATGTTTTGAACCATTCCTGTGACACTCGTTATAGATTACGATGCTTTACTTCAGGTTTACTGTATCCCTTGGACCTTCTTATTGACGATGAAGCACAGAAATTGCATCGGAATTAAATACAAAAGGCACAATGCCGACTTAAGTACATGAAGACCGACTCTTCCTACTGACTATGTTTTGAACCATTCCTGTGACACTAGTTACAGATTCCGATGCTACACTCCAGGTTTACTGTATCCCTTCGAACTTCTTATTGACGAAGAAACACAAAAATTGCATCGGAATTAAATAGAAACGGCAGAATGCCGACTTAAGTACAAGAGGACTGACCCTTCTTACTGACTATGTTGTGAACCATTCCTGTGACACTAGTTATAGATTCCGATGCTTCACTTCAGGTGTTAATGTATCCCTGGGACCTTCTTATTGACGATGAAACACAGAAATAGCATCGGAATTAAATACAAAAGCAAAATGCCGACTTAAGTACACCAAGACTGACTCTACTTACTGTCTATGATTTGAACCATTCCTGTGACACTAGTTATAGATTCCGGTGCTTCACTTCAGGTTTAGTGTATCCCTCTGACTTTCTTATTGACGATGAAACACAGAAATGGCTTCGGAATTAAATCCAAAAGGCACAATGCCGACTTAAGTACAAGAGGACTGACTCTTCTTACTGTCTATGTTTTGAACCAGTCCTGTGTCACTAGTTATAGATTCCAATGCTTCACTTGAGGTTAACTGTACCCCTTGGACCTTCTTACTGACAATGAAACACAGAAATTGCATCAGAATTAAATACAAAAAGCACAATGCCGATTTAAGAACAAGAAGACTGACTCTTCTTACTGACTATGTTTGAACCATTCCTGCGACACTAGCTGTAGATTCCGATGCTTCACTTCAGGTTTACTGTATCCCTCTGACATTCTTGTTGACGATGAAACACAAAAATTGCATCGGAATTAAATACAATACCCACAATGCCGCCTTAAGTACAAGAAGACTGACTCTTCTTACTGTCTATGTTTTGAACCATTCCATTGACACTAGTTATAGATTCCGATGCTTCAATCCAGGTTTACTGTATCCCTTGGACCTTCTTATTGACGATGAAACACAGAAATTGCATCGGAATTAAATACAAAATGCAAAATGCTGACTTAAGTACACGAAGACTGACTCTTCTTACTGTCTATGATTTGAACCATTCCTGTGACACTAGTTATAGATTCCGATGCTACACTTCAGGTTTACTGTATCCCTTGGACCTTCTTATTGACGATGAAACACGGAAATTTCATCGGAATTAAATACAAAAAGCACAATGCCGACTTAAGTGCAAGAAGATTGACTCTTCTTAGTGACATTGTTTTGAACCATTCCTGTGACACTAGTTATAGATTCCGATGCCTCACTTCAGGTTAACTGTATCCCTTGGACCTTCTTATTGACGATGAAACACAGAAATTGCATCGGAATTAAATACAAACGACACAATGCCGACTTAAGTACAGGAAGACTGACTCTACCTACTGTCTATGTTTTGAACCATTCCTGTGACACTCGTTATAGATTACGATGCTTTACTTCAGGTTTACTGTATCCCTTGGACCATCCTATTGACGATGAAGCACAGAAATTGCATCGGAATTAAATACAAAATGCACGATGCCGACATAAGTACAAGAGGACTGACTCTTCTTACTGTCTATGTTTTTAACCATCCTGTGACACTAGTTACGGATTCCGATGCTTCACTTCAGGTTTACTGTATCCTTGGACCTTGTTATTGACGATGAAACACAGATATTGCATCGGAATTAAATACAAAAGGCACAATGCCGACTTAAGGACAAGAAGACTGACTATTCCTACTGACTTTGTTTTGAACCATTAGTGTGATACTAGTTATAGATTCCGATGCTTCACTTCAGGTTTACTGTATCCCTTGGACCTTCTTAGTGACGATGAAACACAGAAATTGCATCGGAATTAAATACAAAAGGCACAATGCCGACTTAAGGGCAAGAAGACTGACTCTCCTTACTGACGATGTTTTGAACCAATCCTGTGACACTAGCTATAGATTCCGATGCTTCACTTCAGGTTTAGTGTATCCCTCTGGCTCTCTTATTGACGATGAAACACAGAAATGGCTTCGGAATTAAATACAAAAGGCACAATGCCGACTTAAGTACAAGAGGACTGACTCTTCTTACTGTCTATGGTTTGAACCATTCCTGTGACACTAGTTATAGATTCCTATGCTTCACTTGATTTTTAATGTATCCCTTGGACCTTATTATTGACGATGAAACACAGAAATTGCATCGGAATTAAATACAAGAGGCACAATGCCGACTTAAGTACATGAAGACCGACTCTTCCTACTGACTATGTTTTGAACCATTCCGGTGACACTAGTTATTGATACCGATGCTTCACTTGTGGTTTACTGTATCGCTTGGACCTTCTTATTTACGAAGAAACACAAAAATTGTATCGGTATTAAATACAAAAGGCACAATGCCGACTTAAGTACATGAAGACCGACTCTTCCTACTGACTATGCTTTGAACCATTCCTGTGGCACTAGTTATAGATTCCGATGTTTCACTTGAGGTTAACTGTATCCCTTGGACCTTCTTATTGACAATGAGACACAGAAATTGCATCGGAATTAAATACTAAAGGCACAATGCCGACTTAAGTACAAGAAGACTGACTCTTCTTACAGTCTATGTTTTGAACAATTCCTGTGACACTAGTTATAGATTCCGATGCTTCACTCCAGGTTTACTGTATCCCTTGGACCTTCTTATTGACGATGAAACACACAAATTGCATCGGAATTACATACAAAAGGCAAAATGCCGACTTAAGTACACGAAGACTGACTCTTCTTACTGTCTATGATTTGAACCATTCCTGTGACACTAGTTATAGATTCCGATGATACACTACAGGTTTACTGTATCCCTAGGACCTTCTTATTGACGATGAAACACAGAAATTGCATCGGAATTAAATACAAAAGGCACAATGCCGACTTAAGGACAACAAGATTGACTCTTCTTACTGTCTATGTTTTGAACCATTCCTGTGACACTAGTTATAGATTCCGATGCTTCACTCCAAGTTTACTGTACCCCTTGGACCTGCTTATTGACGAAGAAACACACAAATTGCATCGGAATTAAATACAAAAGCCACAATGCCGACTTAAGGACAAGAAGACTGACTCTTCTTACTGACTATGTTTTGAACCAATCCTGTGACACTAGCTATAGATTCCGATGCTTCACTTCAGGTTTAGTGTATCCCTCTGACTCTCTTATTGACGATGAAACACAGAAATTGCTTCGGAATTAAATACAAAAGGCACAATGCCGACTTAAGTACAAGAGGACTGACTCTTCTTACTGTCTATGTTTTGAACAATTCCTGTGACGCTAGTTATAGATTCAGATGCTTCACTTGAGGTTTACTGTATCCCTTGGACCATCTTATTGACGCTGAAACACAGAAATTGAATCGGAATTAAATACAAAAGGCACAATGCCGACTTAAGTACAAGAAGATTGACTGTTCTTAGTGACATTGTTTTGAACCATTCCTATGACACTAGTTATAGACTACGATGCTTCGCTTCAGGTTTACTGTATCCCTTGGATCTTCTTATTGACGCTGAAACACAGAAATTGAATCGGAATTACATACAAAAGGCGCAATGCCGACTTAAGTACAAGAAGACTGACTCTTCCTACTGTCTATGTTTTGAACCATTCCTGTGACACTCGTTATAGATTACGATGCTTCACTTTAGGTTTACTGTATCCCTTGGACCTTCTTAGTGACGATGAAACACAGAAATTGCATCGGAATTAAATACAAAAGGCACAATGCCGACTTAAGGACAAGAAGACTGACTCTCCTTACTGACGATGTTTTGAACCAATCCTGTGACACTAGCTATAGATTCCGATGCTTCACTTCAGGTTTAGTGTATCCCTCTGGCTCTCTTATTGACCATGAAACACAGAAATGGCTTCGGAATTAAATACAAAAGGCACAATGCCGACTTAAGTACAAGAGGACTGACTCTTCTTACTGACTATGGTTTGAACCATTCCTGTGACACTAGTTATAGATTCCGATGCTTCACTTGATTTTTAATGTATCCCTTGGACCTTATTATTGACGATGAAACACAGAAATTGCATCGGAATTAAATACAAGAGGCACAATGCCGACTTAAGTACATGAAGACCGACTCTTCCTACTGACTATGTTTTGAACCATTCCGGTGACACTAGTTATTGATACCGATGCTTCACTTGTGGTTTACTGTATCGCTTGGACCTTCTTATTTACGAAGAAACACAAAAATTGTATCGGTATTAAATACAAAAGGCACAATGCCGACTTAAGTACATGAAGACCGACTCTTCCTACTGACTATGCTTTGAACCATTCCTGTGGCACTAGTTATAGATTCCGATGTTTCACTTGAGGTTAACTGTATCCCTTGGACCTTCTTATTGACAATGAGACACACAAATTGCATCGGAATTACATACAAAAGGCAAAATGCCGACTTAAGTACACGAAGACTGACTCTTCTTACTGTCTATGATTTGAACCATTCCTGTGACACTAGTTATAGATTCCGATGATACACTCCAGGTTTACTGTATCCCTTGGACCTTCTAATTGACGATGAAACACACAAATTGCATCGGAATTACATACAAAATGCAAAATGCCGACTTAAGTACACGAAGACTGATTCTTCTTACTGTCTATGATTTGAACCATTCCTGTGACACTAGTTATAGATTCCGATGATACACTACAGGTTTACTGTATACCTTGGACCTTCTTATTGACGATGAAACACAGAAATTGCATCGGAATTAAATACAAAAGGCACAATGCCTACTTAAGGACAACAAGATTGACTCTTCTTACTGTCTATGTTTTGAACCATTCCTGTGACACTAGTTATAGATTCCGATGCTTCACTCCAAGTTTACTGTACCCCTTGGACCTGCTTATTGACGAAGAAACACACAAATTGCATCGGAATTAAATACAAAAGCCACAATGCCGACTTAAGGACAAGAAGACTGACTCTTCTTACTGACTATGTTTTGAACCAATCCTGTGACACTAGCTATAGATTCCGATGCTTCACTTCAGGTTTAGTGTATCCCTCTGACTCTCTTATTGACGATGAAACACAGATATTGCTTCGGAATTAAATACAAAAGGCACAATGCCGACTTAAGTACAAGAGGACTGACTCTTCTTACTGTCTATGTTTTGAACAATTCCTGTGACGCTAGTTATAGATTCAGATGCTTCACTTGAGGTTTACTGTATCCCTTGGACCTTCTTATTGACGCTGAAACACAGAAATTGAATCGGAATTAAATACAAAAGGCACAATGCCGACTTAAGTACAAGAAGATTGACTCTTCTTAGTGACATTGTTTTGAACCATTCCTGTGACACTAGTTATAGACTACGATGCTTCGCTTCAGGTTTACTGTATCCCTTGGATCTTCTTATTGACGCTGAAACACAGAAATTGAATCGGAATTATATACAAAAGGCGCAATGCCGACTTAAGTACAAGAAGACTGACTCTTCCTACTGTCTATGTTTTGAACCATTCCTGTGACACTCGTTATAGATTACGATGCTTTACTTCAGGTTTACTGTATCCCATGGACCTTCTTATTGACGATGAAACAAAGAAATTGCATCGGAATTAAATACAAAAGGCGCAATGCCGACTTAAGTACAAGAAGACTGACTCTTCCTACTGTCTGTGTTTAGAACCATTCCTGTGACACTCGTTATCGATTACGATGCTTCACTTCAGGTTTACTGTATCCCTTGGACCTTCTTAGTGACGATGAAACACAGAAATTGCATCGGAATTAAATACAAAAGGCACAATGCCGACTTAAGGACAAGAAGATTGACTCTCCTTACTGACGATGTTTTGAACCAATCCTGTGACACTAGCTATAGATTCCGATGCTTCACTTCAGGTTTAGTGTATCCCTCTGGCTCTCTTATTGACGATGAAACACAGAAATTGCATCGGAATTAAATACAAGAGGCACAATGCCGACTTAAGTACATGAAGACCGACTCTTCCTACTGACTATGTTTTGAACCATTCCGGTGACACTAGTTATTGATACCGATGCTTCACTTGTGGTTTACTGTATCGCTTGGACCTTCTTATTTACGAAGAAACACAAAAATTGTATCGGTATTAAATACAAAAGGCACAATGCCGACTTAAGTACATGAAGACCGACTCTTCCTACTGACTATGCTTTGAACCATTCCTGTGGCACTAGTTATAGATTCCGATGTTTCAATTGAGGTTAACTGTATCCCTTGGACCTTCTTATTGACAATGAGACACAGAAATTGCATCGGAATTAAATACTAAAGGCACAATGCCGACTTAAGTACAAGAAGACTGACTCTTCTTACAGTCTATGTTTTGAACAATTCCTGTGACACTAGTTATAGATTCCGATGCTTCACTCCAGGTTTACTGTATCCCTTGGACCTTCTTATTGACGATGAAACACACAAATTGCATCGGAATTACATACAAAAGGCAAAATGCCGACTTAAGTACACGAAGACTGACTCTTCTTACTGTCTATGATTTGAACCATTCCTGTGACACTAGTTATAGATTCCGATGATACACTACAGGTTTACTGTATCCCTTGGACCTTCTTATTGACGATGAAACACAGAAATTGCATCGGAATTAAATACAAAAGGCACAATGCCGACTTAAGGACAACAAGATTGACTCTTCTTACTGTCTATGTTTTGAACCATTCCTGTGACACTAGTTATAGATTCCGATGCTTCACTCCAAGTTTACTGTACACCTTGGACCTGCTTATTGACGAAGAAACACACAAATTGCATCGGAATTAAATACAAAAGCCACAATGCCGACTTAAGGACAAGAAGACTGACTCTTCTTACTGACTATGTTTTGAACCAATCCTGTGACACTAGCTATAGATTCCGATGCTTCACTTCAGGTTTAGTGTATCCCTCTGACTCTCTTATTGACGAAGAAACACAGATATTGCTTCGGAATTAAATACAAAAGGCACAATGCCGACTTAAGTACAAGAGGACTGACTCTTCTTACTGTCTATGTTTTGAACAATTCCTGTGACGCTAGTTATAGATTACGATGCTTTACTTCAGGTTTACTGTATCCCTTGGACCTTCTTCTTGACGATGAAACAAAGAAATTGCATCGGAATTAAATACAAATGGCACAATGCCGACTTAAGTACAAGAGGACTGACTCTTCTTACTGTCTATGTTTTGAACAATTCCTGTGACGCTAGTTATAGATTCAGATGCTTCACTTGAGGTTTACTGTATCCCTTGGATCTTCTTATTGACGCTGAAACACAGAAATTGAATCGGAATTAAATACAAAAGGCACAATGCCGACTTAAGTACAAGAAGATTGACTCTTCTTAGTGACATTGTTTTGAACCATTCCTGTGACACTAGTTATAGACTACGATGCTTCGCTTCAGGTTTACTGTATCCCTTGGATCTTCTTATTGACGCTGAAACACAGAAATTGAATCGGAATTACATACAAAAGGCGCAATGCCGACTTAAGTACAAGAAGACTGACTCTTCCTACTGTCTATGTTTTGAACCATTCCTGTGACACTCGTTATAGATTACGATGCTTTACTTCAGGTTTACTGTATCCCTTGGACCTTCTTATTGACGATGAAACAAAGAAATTGCATCGGAATTAAATACAAAAGGCACAATGCCGACTTAAGTACAAGAAGACTGACTCTTCTTACTGATTATGTTTTGAACCATTCCTGTGACACTAGTTATAGATTCCGATGCTTCACTTCAGGTTTACTGTATCCCTTGGACCTTCTTATTGACGATGAAACACAGAAATTGCATCGGAATTAAATACAAAAAGCAAAATGCTGACTTAAGTACACGAAGACTGACTCTTCTTACTGTCTATGATTTGAACCATTCCTGTGACACTAGTTATCGATTCCGGTGCTTCACTTCAGGTTTAGTGTATCCCTCAGACTTTCTTATTGACGATGAAACACAGAAATGGCTTCGGAATTAAATACAAAAGGCACAATGCCGACTTAAGTACAAGAGGACAGACTCTTCTTACTGTCTATGAATTGAACCATTCCTGTGACACTAGTTATAGATTCCGATGCTTCACTTGAGGTTAACTGTACCCCATGGACCTTCTTATTGACAATGAAACACAGAAATTGCATCGGAATTAAATACAAAAAGCACAATGCCGATTTAAGTACAAGAAGACTGACTCTTCTTACTGACTATGTTTGAACCATTCCTGTGACACTAGCTATAGATTCCGATGCTTCACTTCAGGTTTACTGTATACCTCTGACCTTCTTGTTGACGATGAAACACAGAAATTGCATCGGAATTCAATACAATACCCACAATGCCGACTTAAGTACAAGAAGACTGGCTCTTCTTACTGTCTATGATTTGAACCATTCCATTGACACTAGTTATAGATTCCGATGCTTCACTCCAGGTTTACTGTATTCCTTGGACCTTGTTATTGACGATGAAACACAGAAATTGCATTGGAATTAAATAGAAAAGGCACAATGCCGACTTAAGTACAAGAAGACTGATTATTCTTACTGACTATGTTTTGAACCATTCCTGTGACACTAGTTATAGATTCCGATGCTTCACTTCAGGTTTACTGTACCCCTTGGACCTTCTTATTGACGATGAAACATAGAAATTGCATCGGAATTAAATACAAAAGGCAAAATGCCGACTTAAGTACACTAAGAGTGACTCTTCTTACTGTCTATGTTTGAACCATTCCTGTGACACTAGTTACAGATTCCGGTGCTACACTCCAGGTTTACTGTATCCCTTGGACCATCTTATTGACGATAAAACACAGAAATTGCATCGGAATTAAATAGAAAAGGCACAATGCCGACTTAAGGACAACAAGATTGACTCTTTTTACTGACTTTGTTTTGAACCATTCCTGTGACACTAGTTATAGATTCCGATGCTTCACTTCAGGTTTACTGTATCCCTTGGATCTTCTTATTGACGCTGAAACACAGAAATTGAATCGGGATTAAATACAAAAGGCACAATGCCGACTTAAGTACAAGAAGACTGACTCTTCCTACTGTCTATGTTTTGAACCATTCCTGTGACACTCGTTATAGATTACGATGCTTTACTTCAGGTTTACTGTATCCCTTGGACCTTCTTATTGACGATGAAGCACAGAAATTGCATCGGAAATAAATACAAAAGGCACAATGCCGACTTAAGTACATGAAGACCGACTCTTCCTACTGACTATGTTTTGAACCATTCCTGTGACACTAGTTACAGATTCCGATGCTACACTCCAGGTTTACTGTATCCCTTCGAACTTCTTATTGACGATGAAACACAGAAATTGCATCAGAATTAAATAGAAACGGCATAATGCTGACTTAAGTACAAGAAGACTGACCCTTCTTACTGACTAGGTTTTGAACCATTCCTGTGACACTAGTTATAGATTCCGATGCTTCACTTCAGGTGTTGATGTATCCCTTGGATCTTCTTATTGACGATGAAACACAGAAATAGCATCGGAATTAAATACAAAAGCAAAATGCCGACTTAAGTACACCAAGACTGACTCTTCTTACTGTCTATGATTTGAACCATTCCTGTGACACTAGTTATAGATTCCGGTGCTTCACTTCAGGTTTAGTGTATCCCTCTGACTTTCTTATTGACGATGAAACACAGAAATGGCTTCGGAATTAAATAGAAAAGGCACAATGCCGACTTAAGTACAAGAGGACTGACTCTTCTTACTGTCTATGTTTTGAACCAGTCCTGTGACTCTAGTTATAGATTCCGATGCTTCACTTGAGGTTAACTGTACCCCTTGGACCTTCTTACTGACAATGAAACACAGAAATTGCATCAGAATTAAATACAAAAAGCACAATGCCGATTTAAGAACAAGAAGACTGACTCTTGTTACTGACTATGTTTGAACCATTCCTGCGACACTAGCTGTAGATTCCGATGCTTCACTTCAGGTTTACTGTATCCCTCTGACATTCTTGTTGACGATGAAACACAAAAATTGCATCGGAATTAAATACAATACCCACAATGATGACTTAAGTACAAGAAGACTGACTCTTCTTACTGTCTATGTTTTGAACCATTCCATTGACAGTAGTTATAGATTCCGATGCTTCAATCCAGGTTTACTGTATCCCTTGGACCTTCTTATTGACGATGAAACACAGAAATTGCATCGGAATTAAATACAAAATGCAAAATGCTGACTTAAGTACACAAAGACTGACTCTTCTTACTGTCTATGATTTGAACCATTCCTGTGACACTAGTTATAGATTCCGATGCTACACTTCAGGTTTAATGTATCCCTTGGACCTTCTTATTGACGATGAAACACAGAAATTTCATTGGAATTAAATACAAAAAGCACAATGCCGACTTAAGTACAAGAAGATTGACTCTTCTTAGTGACATTGTTTTGAACCATTCCTGTGACACTAGTTATAGATTCCGATGCCTCACTTCAGGTTAACTGTATCCCTTGGACCTTCTTATTGACGATGAAACACAGAAATTGCATCGGAATTAAATACAAACGGCACAATGCCGACTTAAGTACAGGAAGACTGACTCTACCTACTGTCTATGTTTTGAACCATTCCTGTGACACTCGTTATAGATTACGATGCTTTACTTCAGGTTTACTGTATCCCTTGGACCATCCTATTGTCGATGAAGCACAGAAATTGCATCGGAATTAAATACAAAATGCACGATGCCGAATTAAATACAAGAAGACTGACTCTTCTTACTGTTTATGTTTTGAACCATTCCTGTGACACTAGTTATAGATTCCGATGCTTCACTCCAGGTTTACTGTATCCCTTGGACCTTCTTATTGTCGAAGAAACACACAAATTGCATCGGAATTAAATACAAAAGGCACAATGCCGACATAAGTACAAGAGGACTGACTCTTCTTACTGTCTATGTTTTTAACCATTCCTGTGACACTAGTTACGGATTCCGATGCTTCACTTCAGGTTTACTGGATCCCCTGGACCTTCTTATTGACGATGAAACATAGAAATTGCATCGGAATTAAATACAAAACGATAAATGCCGACTTAAGTACACGAAGACTGACTCTTCTTACTGTCTATGTTTTGAACCATTCCTGTGACACTAGTTACAGATTCCGATGCTTCACTCCAGGTTTCCTGTATCCTTGGACCTTGTTATTGACGATGAAACACAGATATTGCATCGGAATTAAATACAAAAGGCACAATGCCGACTTAAGGACAAGAAGACTGACTATTCCTACTGACTTTGTTTTGAACCATTAGTGTGATACTAGTTATAGATTCCGATGCTTCACTTCAGGTTTACTGTATCCCTTGGACCTTCTTAGTGACGATGAAACACAGAAATTGCATCGGAATTAAATACAAAAGGCACAATGCCGACTTAAGGAAAAGAAGACTGACTCTCCTTACTGACGATGTTTTGAACCAATCCTGTGACACTAGCTATAGATTCCGATGCTTCACTTCAGGTTTAGTGTATCCCTCTGGCTCTCTTATTGACGATGAAACACAGAAATGGCTTCGGAATTAAATACAAAAGGCACAATGCCGACTTAAGTACAAGAGGACTGACTCTTCTTACTGTCTATGGTTTGAACCATTCCTGTGACACTAGTTATAGATTCCGATGCTTCACTTGATTTTTAATGTATCTCTTGGACCTTATTATTGACGATGAAACACAGAAATTGCATCGGAATTAAATACAAGAGGCACAATGCCGACTTAAGTACATGAAGACCGACTCTTCCTACTGACTATGTTTTGAACCATTCCGGTGACACTAGTTATTGATACCGATGCTTCACTTGTGGTTTACTGTATCGCTTGGACCTTCTTATTTACGAAGAAACACAAAAATTGTATCGGTATTAAATACAAAAGGCACAATGCCGACTTAAGTACATGAAGACCGACTCTTCCTACTGACTATGCTTTGAACCATTCCTGTGGCACTAGTTATAGATTCCGATGTTTGACTTGAGGTTAACTGTATCCCTTGGACCTTCTTATTGACGATGAAACACACAAATTGCATCGGAATTACATACAAAAGGCAAAATGCCGACTTAAGTACACGAAGACTGACTCTTCTTACTGTCTATGATTTGAACCATTCCTGTGACACTAGTTATAGATTCCGATGATACACTACAGGTTTACTGTATCCCTTGGACCTTCTTATTGACGATGAAACACAGAAATTGCATCGGAATTAAATACAAAAGGCACAATGCCGACTTAAGGACAACAAGATTGACTCTTCTTACTGTCTATGTTTTGAACCATTCCTGTGACACTAGTTATAGATTCCGATGCTTCACTCCAAGTTTACTGTACCCCTTGGACCTGCTTATTGACGAAGAAACACACAAATTGCATCGGAATAAAATACAAAAGCCACAATGCCGACTTAAGGACAAGAAGACTGACTCTTCTTACTGACTATGTTTTGAACCAATCCTGTGACACTAGCTATAGATTCCGATGCTTCACTTCAGGTTTAGTGTATCCCTCTGACTCTCTTATTGACGATGAAACACAGAAATTGCTTCGGAATTAAATACAAAAGGCACAATGCCGACTTAAGTACAAGAGGACTGACTCTTCTTACTGTCTATGTTTTGAACAATTCCTGTGACGCTAGTTATAGATTCAGATGCTTCACTTGAGGTTTACTGTATCCCTTGGACCTTCTTATTGACGCTGAAACACAGAAATTGAATCGGAATTAAATACAAAAGGCACAATGCCGACTTAAGTACAAGAAGATTGACTCTTCTTAGTGACATTGTTTTGAACCATTCCTGTGACACTAGTTATAGACTACGATGCTTCGCTTCAGGTTTACTGTATCCCTTGGATCTACTTATTGACGCTGAAACACAGAAATTGAATCGGAATTACATACAAAAGGCGCAATGCCGACTTAAGTACAAGAAGACTGACTCTTCCTACTGTCTATGTTTTGAACCATTCCTGTGACACTCGTTATAGATTACGATGCTTCACTTTAGGTTTACTGTATCCCTTGGACCTTCTTAGTGACGATGAAACACAGAAATTGCATCGGAATTAAATACAAAAGGCACAATGCCGACTTAAGGACAAGAAGACTGACTCTCCTTACTGACGATGTTTTGAACAGAATCCTGTGACACTAGCTATAGATTCCGATGCTTCACTTCAGGTTTAGTGTATCCCTCTGGCTCTCTTATTGACGATGAAACACAGAAATGGCTTCGGAATTAAATACAAAAGGCACAATGCCGACTTAAGTACAAGAGGACTGACTCTTCTTACTGTCTATGGTTTGAACCATTCCTGTGACACTAGTTATAGAATCCGATGCTTCACTTGATTTTTAATGTATCCCTTGGACCTTATTATTGACGATGAAACACAGAAATTGCATCGGAATTAAATACAAGAGGCACAATGCCGACTTAAGTACATGAAGACCGACTCTTCCTACTGACTATGTTTTGAACCATTCCGGTGACACTAGTTATTGATACCGATGCTTCACTTGTGGTTTACTGTATCGCTTGGACCTTCTTATTTACGAAGAAACACAAAAATTGTATCGGTATTAAATACAAAAGGCACAAAGCCGACTTAAGTACATGAAGACCGACTCTTCCTACTGACTATGCTTTGAACCATTCCTGTGGCACTAGTTATAGATTCCGATGTTTCACTTGAGGTTAACTGTATCCCTTGGACCTTCTTATTGACAATGAGACACAGAAATTGCATCGGAATTAAATACTAAAGGCACAATGCCGACTTAAGTACAAGAAGACTGACTCTTCTTACAGTCTATGTTTTGAACAATTCCTGTGACACTAGTTATAGATTCCGATGCTTCACTCCAGGTTTACTGTATCCCTTGGACCTTCTTATTAACGATGAAACACACAAATTGCATCGGAATTACATACAAAAGGCAAAATGCCGACTTAAGTACACGAAGACTGACTCTTCTTACTGTCTATGATTTGAACCATTCCTGTGACACTAGTTATAGATTCCGATGATACACTACAGGTTTACTGTATCCCTTGGACCTTCTTATTGACGATGAAACACAGAAATTGCATCGGAATTAAATACAAAAGGCACAATGCCGACTTAAGGACAACAAGATTGACTCTTCTTACTGTCTATGTTTTGAACCATTCCTGTGACACTAGTTATAGATTCCGATGCTTCACTCCAAGTTTACTGTACCCCTTGGACCTGCTTATTGACGAAGAAACACACAAATTGCATCGGAATTAAATACAAAAGCCACAATGCCGACTTAAGTACAAGAGGACTGACTCTTCTTACTGTCTATGTTTTGAACAATTCCTGTGACGCTAGTTATAGATTCAGATGCTTCACTTGAGGTTTACTGTATCCCTTGGACCTTCTTATTGACGCTGAAACACAGAAATTGAATCGGAATTAAATACAAAAGGCACAATGCCGACTTAAGTACAAGAAGATTGACTCTTCTTAGTGACATTGTTTTGAACCATTCCTGTGACACTAGTTATAGACTACGATGCTTCGCTTCAGGTTTACTGTATCCCTTGGATCTTCTTATTGACGCTGAAACACAGAAATTGAATCGGAATTACATACAAAAGGCGCAATGCCGACTTAAGTACAAGAAGACTGACTCTTCCTACTGTCTATGTTTGAACCATTCCTGTGACACTCGTTATAGATTACGATGCTTTACTTCAGGTTTACTGTATCCCTTGGACCTTCTTATTGACGATGAAACAAAGAAATTGCATCGGAATTAAATACAAAAGGCGCAATGCCGACTTAAGTACAAGAAGACTGACTCTTCCTACTGTCTATGTTTTGAACCATTCCTGTGACACTCGTTATCGATTACGATGCTTCACTTCAGGTTTACTGTATCCCTTGGACCTTCTTAGTGACGATGAAACACAGAAATTGCATCGGAATTAAATACAAAAGGCACAATGCCGACTTAAGGACAAGAAGACTGACTCTCCTTACTGACGATGTTTTGAACCAATCCTGTGACACTAGCTATAGATTCCGATGCTTCACTTCAGGTTTAGTGTATCCCTCTGGCTCTCTTATTGACGATGAAACACAGAAATGGCTTCGGAATTAAATACAAAAGGCACAATGCCGACTTAAGTACAAGAGGACTGACTCTCCTTACTCCCTATGGTTTGAACCATTCCTGTGACACTAGTTATAGATTCCGATGCTTCACTTGATTTTTACTGTATCCCTTGGACCTTATTATTGACGATGAAACACAGAAATTGCATCGGAATTAAATACAAGAGGCACAATGCCGACTTAAGTACATGAAGACCGACTCTTCCTACTGACTATGTTTTGAACCATTCCGGTGACACTAGTTATTGATACCGATGCTTCACTTGTGGTTTACTGTATCGCTTGGACCTTCTTATTTACGAAGAAACACAAAAATTGTATCGGTATTAAATACAAAAGGCACAATGCCGACTTAAGTACATGAAGACCGACTCTTCCTACTGACTATGCTTTGAACCATTCCTGTGGCACTAGTTATAGATTCCGATGTTTCACTTGAGGTTAACTGTATCCCTTGGACCTTCTTATTGACAATGAGACACAGAAATTGCATCGGAATTAAATACTAAAGGCACAATGCCGACTTAAGTACAAGAAGACTGACTCTTCTTACAGTCTATGTTTTGAACAATTCCTGTGACACTAGTTATAGATTCCGATGCTTCACTCCAGGTTTACTGTATCCCTTGGACCTTCTTATTGACGATGAAACACACAAATTGCATCGGAATTACATACAAAAGGCAAAATGCCGACTTAAGTACACGAAGACTGACTCTTCTTACTGTCTATGATTTGAACCATTCCTGTGACACTAGTTATAGATTCCGATGATACACTACAGGTTTACTGTATCCCTTGGACCTTCTTATTGACGATGAAACACAGAAATTGCATCGGAATTAAATACAAAAGGCACAATGCCGACTTAAGGACAACAAGATTGACTCTTCTTACTGTCTATGTTTTGAACCATTCCTGTGACACTAGTTATAGATTCCGATGCTTCACTCCAAGTTTACTGTACCCCTTGGACCTGCTTATTGACGAAGAAACACACAAATGGCATCGGAATTAAATACAAAAGCCACAATGCCGACTTAAGGACAAGAAGACTGACTCTTCTTACTGACTATGTTTTGAACCAATCCTGTGACACTAGCTATAGATTCCGATGCTTCACTTCAGGTTTAGTGTATCCCTCTGACTCTCTTATTGACGATGAAACACAGAAATTGCTTCGGAATTAAATACAATAGGCACAATGCCGACTTAAGTACAAGAGGACTGACTCTTCTTACTGTCTATGTTTTGAACAATTCCTGTGACGCTAGTTATAGATTCAGATGCTTCACTTGAGGTTTACTGTATCCCTTGGACCTTCTTATTGACGCTGAAACACAGAAATTGAATCGGAATTAAATACAAAAGGCACAATGCCGACTTAAGTACAAGAAGATTGACTCTTCTTAGTGACATTGTTTTGAACCATTCCTGTGACACTAGTTATAGACTACGATGCTTCGCTTCAGGTTTACTGTATCCCTTGGATCTTCTTATTGACGCTGAAACACAGAAATTGAATCGGAATTACATACAAAAGGCGCAATGCCGACTTAAGTACAAGAAGACTGACTCTTCCTACTGTCTATGTTTGAACCATTCCTGTGACACTCGTTATAGATTACGAGGCTTTACTTCAGGTTTACTGTATCCCTTGGACCTTCTTATTGACGATGAAACAAAGAAATTGCATCGGAATTAAATACAAAAGGCGCAATGCCGACTTAAGTACAAGAAGACTGACTCTTCCTACTGTCTATGTTTTGAACCATTCCTGTGACACTCGTTATCGATTACGATGCTTCACTTCAGGTTTACTGTATCCCTTGGACCTTCTTAGTGACGATGAAACACAGAAATTGCATCGGAATTAAATACAAAAGGCACAATGCCGACTTAAGGACAAGAAGACTGACTCTCCTTACTGACGATGTTTTGAACCAATCCTGTGACACTAGCTATAGATTCCGATGCTTCACTTCAGGTTTAGTGTATCCCTCTGGCTCTCTTATTGACGATGAAACACAGAAATGGCTTCGGAATTAAATACAAAAGGCACAATGCCGACTTAAGTACAAGAGGACTGTCTCTTCTTACTCTCTATGGTTTGAACCATTCCTGTGACACTAGTTATAGATTCCGATGCTTCACTTGATTTTTACTGTATCCCTTGGACCTTATTATTGACGATGAAACACAGAAATTGCATCGGAATTAAATACAAGAGGCACAATGCCGACTTAAGTACATGAAGACCGACTCTTCCTACTGACTATGTTTTGAACCATTCCGGTGACACTAGTTATTGATACCGATGCTTCACTTGTGGTTTACTGTATCGCTTGGACCTTCTTATTTACGAAGAAACACAAAAATTGTATCGGTATTAAATACAAAAGGCACAATGCCGACTTAAGTACATGAAGACCGACTCTTCCTACTGACTATGCTTTGAACCATTCCAGTGGCACTAGTTATAGATTCCGATGTTTCACTTGAGGTTAACTGTATCCCTTGGACCTTCTTATTGACAATGAGACACAGAAATTGCATCGGAATTAAATACTAAAGGCACAATGCCGACTTAAGTACAAGAAGACTGACTCTTCTTACAGTCTATGTTTTGAACAATTCCTGTGACACTAGTTATAGATTCCGATGCTTCACTCCAGGTTTACTGTATCCCTTGGACCTTCTTATTGACGATGAAACACACAAATTGCATCGGAATTACATACAAAAGGCAAAATGCCGACTTAAGTACACGAAGACTGACTCTTCTTACTGTCTATGATTTGAACCATTCCTGTGACACTAGTTATAGATTCCGATGATACACTACAGGTTTACTGTATCCCTTGGACCTTCTTATTGACGATGAAACACAGAAATTGCATCGGAATTAAATACAAAAGGCACAATGCCGACTTAAGGACAACAAGATTGACTCTTCTTACTGTCTATGTTTTGAACCATTCCTGTGACACTAGTTATAGATTCCGATGCTTCACTCCAAGTTTACTGTACCCCTTGGACCTGCTTATTGTCGAAGAAACACACAAATTGCTTCGGAATTAAATACAAAAGCCACAATGCCGACTTAAGTACAAGAGGACTGACTCTTCTTACTGTCTATGTTTTGAACTATTCCTGTGACGCTAGTTATAGATTACGATGCTTTACTTCAGGTTTACTGTATCCCTTGGACCTTCTTATTGACGATGAAACAAAGAAATTGCATCGGAATTAAATACAAAAGGCACAATGCCGACTTAAGTACAAGAGGACTGACTCTTCTTACTGTCTATGTTTTGAACAATTCCTGTGACGCTAGTTATAGATTCAGATGCTTCACTTGAGGTTTACTGTATCCCTTGGATCTTCTTATTGACGCTGAAACACAGAAATTGAATCGGAATTAAATACAAAAGGCACAATGCCGACTTAAGTACAAGAAGATTGACTCTTCTTAGTGACATTGTTTTGAACCATTCCTGTGACAATAGTTATAGACTACGATGCTTCGCTTCAGGTTTACTGTATCCCTTGGATCTTCTTATTGACGCTGAAACACAGAAATTGAATCGGAATTACATGCAAAAGGCGCAATGCCGACTTAAGTACAAGAAGACTGACTCTTCCTACTGTCTATGTTTTGAACCATTCCTGTGACACTCGTTATATATTACGATGCTTCACTTCAGGTTTACTGTATCCCTTGGACCTTCTTAGTGACGATGAAACACAGAAATTGCATCGGAATTAAATACAAAAGGCACAATGCCGACTTAAGGACAAGAAGACTGACTCTCCTTACTGACGATGTTTTGAACCAATCCTGTGACACTAGCTATAGATTCCGATGCTTCACTTCAGGTTTAGTGTATCCCTCTGGCTCTCTTATTGACGATGAAACACAGAAATGGCTTCAGAATTAAATACAAAAGGCACAATGCCGACTTAAGTACAAGAGGACTGACTCTTCTTACTGTCTATGGTTTGAACCATTCCTGTGACACTAGTTATAGATTCCGATGCTTCACTTGATTTTTACTGTATCCCTTGGACCTTATTATTGACGATGAAACACAGAAATTGCATCGGAATTAAATACAAGAGGCACAATGCCGACTTAAGTACATGAAGACCGACTCTTCCTACTGACTATGTTTTGAACCATTCCGGTGACACTAGTTATTGATACCGATGCTTCACTTGTGGTTTACTGTATCGCTTGGACCTTCTTATTTACGAAGAAACACAAAAATTGTATCGGTATTAAATACAAAAGGCACAATGCCGACTTAAGTACATGAAGACCGACTCTTCCTACTGACTATGCTTTGAACCATTCCTGTGGCACTAGTTATAGATACCGATGATTCACTTGAGGTTAACTGTATCCCTTGGACCTTCTTATTGACAATGAGACACAGAAATTGCATCGGAATTAAATACTAAAGGCACAATGCCGACTTAAGTACAAGAAGACTGACTTTTCTTACAGTCTATGTTTTGAACAATTTTTGTGACACTAGTTATAGATTCCGATGCTTCACTCCAGGTTTACTGTATCCCTTGGACCTTCTTATTGACGATGAAATACACAAATTGCATCGGAATTACATACAAAAGGCAAAATGCCGACTTAAGTACACGAAGACTGACTCTTCTTACTGTCTATGAATTGAACCATTCCTGTGACATTAGTTATAGATTCCGATGATACACTCCAGGTTTACTGTATCCCTTGGACCTTCTTATTGACGATGAAACACAGAAATTGCATCGGAATTAAATACAAAAGGCACAATGCCGACTTAAGGACAACAAGATTGACTCTTCTTACTGTCTATGATTTGAACCATTCCTGTGACACTAGTTATAGATTCCGATGCTTCACTCCAAGTTTACTGTACCCCTTGGACCTGCTTATTGACGAAGAAACACACAAATTGCATCGGAATTAAATACAAAAGCCACAATGCCGACTTAAGGACAAGAAGACTGACTCTTCTTACTGACTATGTTCTGAACCAATCCTGTGACACTAGCTATAGATTCCGATGCTTCACTTCAGGTTTAGTGTATCCCTCTGACGCTCTTATTGACGATGAAACACAGAAATTGCTTCGGAATTAAATACAAAAGGCACAATGCCGACTTAAGTACAAGAGGACTGACTCTTCTTACTGTCTATGTTCCGAACAATTCCTGTGACGCTAGTTATAGATTCAGATGCTTCACTTGAGGTTTACTGTATCCCTTGGACCTTCTTATTGACGCTGAAACACAGAAATTGAATCGGAATTAAATACAACAGGCACAATGCCGACTTAAGTACAAGAAGATTGACTCTTCTTAGTGACATTGTTTTGAACCATTCCTGTGACACTAGTTATAGACTACGATGCTTCGCTTCAGGTTTACTGTATCCCTTGGATCTTCTTATTGACGCTGAAACACAGAAATTGAATCGGAATTACATACAAAAGGCGCAATGCCGACTTAAGTACAAGAAGACTGACTCTTCCTACTGTCTATGTTTTGAACCATTCCTGTGACACTCGTTATAGATTACGATGCTTTACTTCAGGTTTACTGTATCCCTTGGACCTTCTTATTGACGATGAAACAAAGAAATTGCATCGGAATTAAATACAAAAGGCACAATGCCGACTTAAGTACAAGAAGACTGACTCTTAGTACTGACTATGTTTTGAACCATTCCTGTGACACTAGTTATAGATTCCGATGCTTCACTTCAGGTTTACTGTATCCCTTGGACCTTCTTATTGACGATGAAACACAGAAATTGCATCGGAATTAAATACAAAAGGCAAAATGCTGACTTAAGTACACGAAGACTGACTCTTCTTACTGTCTATGATTTGAACCATTCCTGTGACACTAGTTATCGATTCCGGTGCTTCACTTCAGGTTTACTGTATCCCTCTGACTTTCTTATTGACGATGAAACACAGAAATGGCTTCGGAATTAAATACAAAAGGCACAATGCCGACTTAAGTACAAGAGGACTGACTCTTCTTACTGTCTATGTTTTGAACCATTCCTGTGACACTAGTTATAGATTCCGATGCTTCACTTGAGGTTAACTGTACCCCATGGACCTTCTTATTGACAATGAAACTCAGAAATTGCATCGGAATTAAATACAAAAAGCACAATGCCGATTTAAGTACAAGAAGACTGACTCTTCTTACTGACTATGTTTGAACCATTCCTGTGACACTGGCTATAGATTCCGATGCTTCACTTCAGGTTTACTGTATACCTCTGACCTTCTTGTTGACGATGAAACACAGAAATTGCATCGGAATTCAATACAATACCCACAATGCCGACTTAAGTACAAGAAGACTGACTCTTCTTACTGTCTATGATTTGAACCATTCCATTGACACTAGTTATAGATTCCGATGCTTCACTCCAGGTTTACTGTATTCCTTGGACCTTGTTATTGACGATGAAACACAGAAATTGCATTGGAATTAAATAGAAAAGGCACAATGCCGACTTAAGTACAAGAAGACTGATTCTTCTTACTGACTATGTTTTGAACCATTCCTGTGACACTAGTTATAGATTCCGATGCTTCACTTCAGGTTTACTGTACCCCTTGGACCTTCTTATTGACGATGAAACATAGAAATTGCATCGGAATTAAATACAAAAGGCAAAATGCCGACTTAAGTACACGAAGACTGACTCTTCTTACTGTCTATGTTTGAACCATTCCTGTGACACTAGTTACAGATTCCGATGCTACACTCCAGGTTTACTGTATCCCTTGGACCATCTTATTGACGATAAAACACAGAAATTGCATCGGAATTAAATAGAAAAGGCACAATGCCGGCTTAAGTACAAGAGGACTGACTCTTCTTACTGACTATGTTTTGAACCATTCCTGTGACACTAGTTATAGATTCCGATGCTTCACTTCGGGTTTACTGTATCCCTTGGACCTTCTTATTGACGATGAAACAAAGAAATTGCATCGGAATTAAATACAAAAGGCAAAATGCTGACTTAAGTACACGAAGACTGACTCTTCTTACTGTCTATGATTTAAACCATTCCTGAGACACTAGTTATAGATTCCGATGTTACACTCCAGGTTTACTGTATCCCTTGGACCTTCTTATTGACGATGAAACACAGAAATTGCATCGGAATTAAATACAAAAGGCACAATGCCGACTTAAGGACAACAAGATTGACTCTTTTTACTGACTTTGTTTTCAACCATTCCTGTGACACTAGTTATAGATTCCGATGCTTCACTTCAGGTTTACTGCATCCCTTGGATCTTCTTATTGACGCTGAAACACAGAAAATGAATCGGAATTAAATACAAAAGGCACAATGCCGACTTAAGTACAAGAAGACTGACTCTTCCTACTGTCTATGTTTTGAACCATTCCTGTGACACTCGTTATAGATTACGATGCTTTACTTCAGGTTTACTGTATCCCTTGGACCTTCTTATTGACGATGAAGCACAGAAATTGCATCGGAATTAAATACAAAAGGCACAATGCCGACTTAAGTACATGAAGACCGACTCTTCCTACTGACTATGTTTTGAACCATTCCTGTGACACTAGTTACTGATTCCGATGCTACACTCCAGGTTTACTGTATGCCTTCGAACTTCTTATTGACGATGAAACACAGAAATTGCATCGGAATTAAATAGAAACGGCACAATGCCGACTTAAGTACAAGAGGACTGACCCTTCTTACTGACTATGTTTTGAACCATTCCTGTGTCACTAGTTATAGATTCCGATGCTTCACTTCAGGTGTTAATGTATCCCTTGGACCTTCTTATTGACGATGAAACACAGAAATAGCATCGGAATTAAATACAAAAGCTAAATGCCGACTTAAGTACACCAAGACTGACTCTTCTTACTGTCTATGATTTGAACCATTCCTGTGACACTTGTTATAGATTCCGGTGCTTCACTTCAGGTTTAGTGTATCCCTCTGACTTTCTTATTGACGATGAAACACAGAAATGGCTTCGGAATTGAATACAAAAGGCGCAATGCCGACTTAAGTACAAGAGGACAGACTCTTCTTACTGTCTATGTTTTGAACCAGTCCTGTGACACTAGTTATAGATTCCGATGCTTCACTTGAGGTTAACTGTACCCCTTGGACCTTCTTACTGACAATGAAACACAGAAATAGCATCAGAATTAAATACAAAAAGCACAATGCCGATTTAAGAACAAGAAGACTGACTCTTCTTACTGACTATGTTTGAACCATTCCTGCGACACTAGCTGTAGATTCCGATGCTTCACTTCAGGTTTACTGTATCCCTCTGACATTCTTGTTGACGATGAAACACAAAAATTGCATCGGAATTAAATACAATACCCACAATGCCGACTTAAGTACAAGAAGACTGACTCTTCTTACTGTCTATGTTTTGAACCATTCCATTGACACTAGTTATAGATTCCGATGCTTCAATCCAGGTTTACTGTATCCCTTGGACCTTCTTATTGACGATGAAACACAGAAATTGCATCGGAATTAAATACAAAAGGCAAAATGCTGACTTAAGTACACGAAGACTGACTCTTCTTACTGTCTATGATTTGAACCATTCCTGTGACACTAGTTATAGATTCCGATGCTACACTTCAGGTTTACTGTATCCCTTGGACCTTCTTATTGACGATGAAACACAGAAATTTCATCGGAATTAAATACAAAAAGCACAATGCCGACTTAAGTACAAGAAGATTGACTCTTCTTAGTGACATTGTTTTGAACCATTCCTGTGACACTAGTTATAGATTCCGATGCCTTACTTCAGGTTAACTGTATCCCTTGGACCTTCTTATTGACGATGAAACACAGAAATTGCATCGGAATTAAATACAAACGGCACAATGCCGACTTAAGTACAGGAAGACTGACTCTACCTACTGTCTATGTTTGGAACCATTCCTGTGACACTCGTTATAGATTACGATGCTTTACTTCAGGTTTACTGTATCCCTTGGACCATCCTATTGACGATGAAACACAGAAATTGCATCGGAATTAAATACAAAATGCACGATGCCGAATTAAATACAAGAAGACTGACTCTTCTTACTGTTTATGTTTTGAACCATTCCTGTGACACTAGTTATAGATTCCGATGCTTCACTCCAGGTTTACTGTATCCCTTGGACCTTCTTATTGACGAAGAAACACACAAATTGCATCGGAATTAAATACAAAAGGCACAATGCCGACTTAAGGACAAGATGACTGACTCTTCTTACTGACTATGTTTTGAACCATTCCTGTGTCACTAGCTATAGATTCCGATGCTTCACTTCAGGTTTAGTGTATCCCTCTGACTCTCTTATTGACGATGAAACACAGAAATTGCTTCGGAATTAAATACAAAAGGCACAATGCCGACTTAAGTACAAGAGGACTGACTCTTCTTACTGTCTATGTTTTGAACAATTCCTGTGACGCTAGTTATAGATTCAGATGCTTCACTTGAGGTTTACTGTATCCCTTGGACCTTCTTATTGACGCTGAAACACAGAAATTGAATCGGAATTAAATACAAAAGGCACAATGCCGACTTAAGTACAAGAAGATTGACTCTTCTTAGTGACATTGTTTTGAACCATTCCTGTGACACTAGTTATAGACTACGATGCTTCGCTTCAGGTTTACTGTATCCCTTGGATCTTCTTATTGACGCTGAAACACAGAAATTGAATCGGAATTACATACAAAAGGCGCAATGCCGACTTAAGTACAAGAAGACTGACTCTTCCTACTGTCTATGTTTTGAACCATTCCTGTGACACTCGTTATAGATTACGATGCTTTACTTCAGATTTACTGTATCCCTTGGACCTTCTTATTGACGATGAAACAAAGAAATTGCATCGGAATTAAATACAAAAGGCACAATGCCGACTTAAGTACAAGAAGACTGACTATTCCTACTGTCTATGTTTTGAACCATTCCTGTGACACTCGTTATAGATTACGATGCTTTACTTCAGATTTACTGTATCCCTTGGACCTTCTTATTGACGATGAAACAAAGAAATTGCATCGGAATTAAATACAAAAGGCAAAATGCTGACTTAAGTACACGAAGACTGACTCTTCTTACTGTCTATGATTTGAACCATTCCTGTGACACTAGTTATCGATTCCGGTGCTTCACTTCAGGTTTAGTGTATCCCTCTGACTTTCTTATTGACGATGAAACACAGAAATGGCTTCGGAATTAAATACAAAAGGCACAATGCCGACTTAAGTACAAGAGGACTGACTCTTCTTACTGTCTATGTTTTGAACCATTCCTGTGACACTAGTTATAGATTCCGATGCTTCACTTGAGGTTAACTGTACCCCATGGACCTTCTTATTGACAAAGAAACACAGAAATTGCATCGGAATTAAATACAAAAAGCACAATGCCGATTTAAGTACAAGAAGACTGACTCTTCTTACTGACTATGTTTGAACCATTCCTGTGACACTAGCTATAGATTCCGATGCTTCACTTCAGGTTTACTGTATACCTCTGACCTTCTTGTTGACGATGAAACACAGAAATTGCATCGGAATTCAATACAATACCCACAATGACGACTTAAGTACAAGAAGACTGACTCTTCTTACTGTCTATGATTTGAACCATTCCATTGACACTAGTTATAGATTCCGATGCTTCACTCCAGGTTTACTGTATTCCTTGGACCTTGTTATTGACGATGAAACACAGAAATTGCATTGGAATTAAATAGAAAAGGCACAATGCCGACTTAAGTACAAGAAGACTGATTCATCTTACTGACCATGTTTTGAACCATTCCTGTGACACTAGTTATAGATTCCGATGCTTCACTTCAGGTTTACTGTACCACTTGGATCTTCTTATTGACGATGAAACATAGAAATTGCATCGGAATTAAATACAAAAGGCAAAATGCCGACTTAAGTACACGAAGACTGACTCTTCTTACTGTCTATGTTTGAACCATTCCTGTGACACTAGTTACAGATTCCGATGCTACACTCCAGGTTTACTGTATCCCTTGGACCATCTTATTGACGATAAAACACAGAAATTGCATCGGAATTAAATAGAAAAGGCACAATGCCGACTTAAGTACAAGAGGACTGACTCTTCTTACTGACTATGTTTTGAACCATTCCTGTGACACTAGTTATAGATTCCGATGCTTCACTTCGGGTTTACTGTATCCCTTGGACCTTCTTATTGACGATGAAACAAAGAAATTGCATCGGAATTAAATACAAAAGGCAAAATGCTGACTTAAGTACACGAAGACTGACTCTTCTTACTGTCTATGATTTAAACCATTCCTGAGACACTAGTTATAGATTCCGATGTTACACTCCAGGTTTACTGTATCCCTTGGACCTTCTTATTGACGATGAAACACAGAAACTGCATCGGAATTAAATACAAAAGGCACAATGCCGACTTAAGGACAACAAGATTGACTCTTTTTACTGACTTTGTTTTGAACCATTCCTGTGACACTAGTTATAGATTCAGATGCTTCACTTCAGGTTTACTGTATCCCTTGGATCTTCTTATTGACGCTGAAACACAGAAATTGAATCGGAATTAAATACAAAAGGCACAATGCCGACTTAAGTACAAGAAGACTGACTCTTCCTGCTGTCTATGCTTTGAACCATTCCTGTGACACTCGTTATAGATTACGATGCTTTACTTCAGGTTTACTGTATCCCTTGGACCTTCTTATTGACGATGAAGCACAGAAATTGCATCGGAATTAAATACAAAAGGCACAATGCCGACTTAAGTACATGAAGACCGACTCCTCCTACTGACTATGTTTTGAACCATTCCTGTGACACTAGTTACTGATTCCGATGCTACACTCCAGGTTTACTGTATCCCTTCGAACTTCTTATTGACGATGAAACACAGAAATTGCATCGGAATTAAATAGAAACGGCACAATGCCGACTTAAGTACAAGAGGACTGACCCTTCTTACTGCCTATGTTTTGAACCATTCCTGTGACACTAGTTATAGATTCCGATGCTTCACTTCAGGTGTTAATGTATCCCTTGGACCTTCTTATTGACGATGAAACATAGAAATAGCATCGGAATTAGATACAAAAGCAAAATGCCGACTTAAGTACACCAAGACTGACTCTTCTTACTGTCTATGATTTGAACCATTCCTGTGACACTAGTTATAGATTCCGGTGTTTCACTTCAGGTTTAGTGTATCCCTCTGACTTTCTTATTGACGATGAAACACAGAAATGGCTTCGGAATTAAATACAAAAGGCGCAATGCCGACTTAAGTACAAGAGGACTGACTCTTCTTACTGTCTATGTTTTGAACCAGTCCTGTGACACTAGTTATAGATTCCGATGCTTCACTTGAGGTTAACTGTACCCCTTGGACCTTCTTACTGACAATGAAACACAGAAATTGCATCAGAATTAAATACAAAAAGCACAATGCCCATTTAAGAACAAGAAGACTGACTCTTCTTACTGACTATGTTTGAACCATTCCTGCGACACTAGCTGTAGATACCGATGCTTCACTTCAGGTTTACTGTATCCCTCTGACATTCTTGTTGACGATGAAACACAAAAACTGCATCGGAATTAAATACAATACCCACAATGCCGACTTAAGTACAAGAAGACTGACTCTTCTTACTGTCTATGTTTTGAACCATTCCATTGACACTAGTTATAGATTCCGATGCTTCAATCCTGGTTTACTGTATCCCTTGGACCTTCTTATTGACGATGAAACACAGAAATTGCATCGGAATTAAATACAAAATGCAAAATGCTGACTTAAGTACACGAAGACTGACTCTTCTTACTGTCTATGATTTGAACCATTCCTGTGACACTAGTTATAGATTCCGATGCTACACTTCAGGTTTACTGTATCCCTTGGACCTTCTTATTGATGATGAAACACAGAAATTTCATCGGAATTAAATACAAAAAGCACAATGCCGACTTAAGTACAAGAAGATTGACTCTTCTTAGTGACATTGTTTTGAACCATTCCTGTGACACTAGTTATAGATTCCGATGCCTCACTTCAGGTTAACTGTATCCCTTGGACCTTCTTATTGACGATGAAACACAGAAATTGCATCGGAATTAAATACAAACGGCACAATGCCGACTTAAGTACAGGAAGACTGACTCTACCTACTGTCTATGTTTTGAACAATTTCTGTGACACTCGTTATAGATTACGATGCTTTACTTCAGGTTTACTGTATCCCTTGGACCATCCTATTGACGATGAAACACAGAAATTGCATCGGAATTAAATACAAAATGCACGATGCCGAATTAAATACAAGAAGACTGACTCTTCTTACTGTTTATGATTGAACCATTCCTGTGACACTAGTTATAGATTCCGATGCTTCACTCCAGGTTTACTGTATCCCTTGGACCTTCTTATTGACGATGAAACACAGAAATTGCATCGGAATTAAATACAAGAGGCACAATGCCGACTTAAGTACATGAAGACCGACTCTTCCTACTGACTATGTTTTGAACCATTCCTGTGACACTAGTTATTGATACCGATGCTTCACTTGTGGTTTACTGTATCGCTTGGACCTTCTTATTTACGAAGAAACACAAAAATTGTATCGGTATTAAATACAAAAGGCACAATGCCGACTTAAGTACATGAAGACCGACTCTTCCTACTGACTATGCTTTGAACCATTCCTGTGGCACTAGTTATAGATTCCGATGTTTCACTTGAGGTTAACTGTATCCCTTGGACCTTCTTATTGACAATGAGACACAGAAATTGCATCGGAATTAAATACTAAAGGCACAATGCCGACTTAAGTACAAGAAGACTGACTCTTCTTACAGTCTATGTTTTGAACAATTCCTGGGACACTAGTTATAGATTCCGATGCTTCACTCCAGGTTTACTGTATCCCTTGGACCTCCTTATTGACGATGAAACACACAAATTGCATCGGAATTACATACAAAAGGCAAAATGCCGACTTAAGTACACGAAGACTGACTCTTCTTACTGTCTATGATTTGAACCATTCCTGTGACACTAGTTATAGATTCCGATGCTTCACTCCAAATTTACTGTACCCTTTGGACCTGCTTATTGACGAAGAAACACACAAATTGCATCGGAATTAAATATAAAAGCCACAATGCCGACTTAAAGACAAGAAGACTGACTCTTCTTACTGACTATGTTTTGAACCAATCCTGTGACAGTAGCAATAGATTCCGATGCTTCACTTCAGGTTTAGTGTATCCCTCTGACTCTCTTATTGACGATGAAACACAGAAATTGCTTCGGAATTAAATACAAAAGGCACAATGCCGACTTAAGTACAAGAGGACTGACTCTTCTTACTGTCTATGTTTTGAACAATTCCTGTGACGCTAGTTATAGATTCAGATGCTTCACTTGAGGTTTACTGTATCCCTTGGACCTTCTTATTGACGCTGAAACACAGAAATTGAATCGGAATTAAATACAAAAGGCACAATGCCGACTTAAGTACAGGAAGACTGTCTCTTCCTACTGTCTATGTCTTGAACCATTCCTGTGACACTCGTTATAGATTACGTTGCTTTACTTCAGGTTTACTGTATCTCTTGGACCCTCTTATTGACGATGAAACACAGAAATTGCATCGGAATTCAATACAAAAGGCACAATGCCGACTTAAGTACAAAAGGACTGACTCTTCTTACTGTCTATGTTTTGAACCATTCCTCTGACACTCGTTAGAGATTGCGATGCTTCACTTGAGGTTAACTGTATCGCTTGGACCTTCTTATTGACGATGAAACAAAGAAATTGCATCGGAATTAAATACAAAAGGCACAATGCTGACTTAAGTACAAGAAGACTGACTCTTCTTACTGTCTATGTTTTGAACCATTCCTGTGACACTAGTTATAGATTCCGATGCTTCGCTCCAGGATTACTGTATCCCTTGGACCTTTTTATTGACAATGAAACACAGAAATTGTATCGGAATTAAATACAAAAAGCACAATGCCGACTTAAGAACAAGAAGACTGACTCTTCTTACTGACTATGTTTGAACCATTCCTGTAACACTAGCTATAGATTCCGATGCTTCACTTCAGGTTTACTGTATCCCTCTGACCTTCTTGTTGACGATGAAACACAGAAATTGCATCGGAATTAAATACAAAAGGCACAATGCCGACTTAAGTACAAGAAGACCGACTCTTCTTACTGTGTATGTTTTGAACCATTCCATTGACACTAGTTATAGATTCCGATGCTTCACTCCAGGTTTACTGTATCCCTTGGACCTTGTTATTGACGATGAAACACAGAAATTGCATCGGAATTAAATAGAAATTGCACAATGCCGACATAGGTACAAGAAGACTGACTCTTCTTACTGACTTTGTTTTGAACATTTCCTGTGACACTAGTTATAGATTCCGATGCTTCGATTCAGGTTTACTGTATCCCTTGGACCTTCTTATTGACGCTGAAACACAGAAATAGAATCGGAATTAAATACAAAAGGCACAATGCCGACTTAAGTACAAGTAGACTGACTCTTCCTACTGTCTATGTTTTGAACCATTCCTGTGACACTCGTTATAGATTACGATGCTTTACTTCAGGTTTACTGTATCCCTTGGACCTTCTTATTGACGATGAAACACAGAAATTGCATCGGAATTAAATACAAAAGGCACAATGCCGACTTAAGTACATGAAGACTGACTCTTCCTACTGACTATGTTTTGAACCATTCCTGTGACACTAGTAACAGATTCCGATGCTACACTCCAGGTTTACTGTATCCCTTGGACCTTCTTATTGACGATGAAACACAGAAATTGCATCGGAATTAAATAGAAAAGGCACAATGCCGATTTAAGTACAAGAGGACTGACTCTTCTTACTGACTATGTTTTGAACCATTCCTGTGACACTAGATATAGATTCCGATGCTTCACTTCATGTTTAAAGTATCCCTTGGACCTTCTTATTGACGATGAAACAAACAAATTGCATCGGAATTAAATACAAAAGGCAAAATGCCGTCTTAAGTAACGAAGACTGTCTCTTCTTACTGTCTATGATTTGAACCATTCCTGTGGCACTAGTTACAGATTCCGCATGCTTCACTCCAGGTTTACTGTATCCCTTGGACCTTCTTATTGACGAAGAAACACACAAATTGCATTGGAATTAAATACAAAATGCACAATGAAGACTGAAGGACAAGAAGACTCACTCTCCTTAGTGACGATGTTTTGAACCAATCCTGTGACACTAGCTATAGATTCCGATGCTTCACTTCAGGTTTAGTGTAACCCTCTGGCTCTCTTATTGACGATGAAACACAGAAATGGCTTCGGAATTAAATACAAAAGACACAATGCCGACTTAATTACAAGAGGACTGACTCTTCTTACTGTCTATGGTTTGAACCATTCCTGTGACACTAGTTATAGATTCCGATGCTTCACTTGATTTTTACTGTATCCCTTGGACCTTATTATAGACGATGAAATACAGAAATTGCATCGGAATTAAATACAAGAGGCACAATGCCGACTTAAGTACATGAAGACCGACTCTTCCTACTGACTATGTTTTGAACCATTCCTGTGACACTAGTTATTGATACCGATGCTTCACTTGTGCTTTACTGTATCGCTTGGACCGTCTTATTTACGAAGAAACACAAAAATTGTATCGGTATTAAATACAAAAGGCACAATGCCGACTTAAGTACATGAAGACCGACTCTTCCTACTGACTATGCTTTGAACCATTCCTGTGGCACTAGTTATAGATTCCGATGTTTCACTTGAGGTTAACTGTATCCCTTGGACCTTCTTATTGACAATGAGACACAGAAATTGCATCGGAATTAAATACTAAAGGCACAATGCCGACTTAAGTACAACAAGACTGACTCTTCTTACAGTCTATGTTTTGAACAATTCCTGTGACACTAGTTATAGATTCCGATGCTTCACTCCAGGTTTACTGTATCCCTTGGACCTTCTTATTGACGATGAAACACACAAATTGCATCGGAATTAAATTCAAAAGCCAAAAGGCCGAATTAAGTGCACGAAGACTGACTCTTCTTACTGTCTATGATTTGAACCATTCCTGTGACACTAGTTATAGATTCCGATGATACACTCCAGGTTTACTGTATCCCTTGGACCTTCTTATTGACGATGAAACACAGAAATTGCATCGGAATTAAATACAAAAGTCACAATGCCGACTTAAGGACAACAAGATTGACTCTTCTTACTGTCTATGCTTTGAACCATTCCTGTGACACTAGTTATAGATTCCGATGCTTCACTCCAGGTTTACTGTACCCCTTGGACCTACTTATTGACGAAGAAACACACAAATTGCATCTGAATTAAATACAAAAGGCACAATGCCGACTTAAGGACAAGAAGACTGACTCTTCTTACTGACTATGTTTTGAACCAATCCTGTGACACAAGCTATAGATTCCGATGCTTCACTTCAGGTTTAGTGTATCCCTCTGACTCTCTTATTGACGATGAAACACAGAAATTGCATCGGAATTAAATACAAAAGGCACAATGCCGACTTAAGTACAAGAGGACTGACTCTTCTTACTGTCTATGTTTTGAACCATTCCTGTGACACTAGTTATAGATTCAGATGCTTCACTTGAGGTTTACTGTATCCCTTGGACCTTCTTATTGACGCTGAAACACAGAAATTGAATCGGAATTAAATACAAAAGGCACAATGCCGACTTAAGTACAAGAAGACTTTCTCTTCCTACTGTCTATGTTTTGAACCATTCCTGTCACACTCGTTATAGATTACGATGCATAAACTTCAGGTTTACTGTATCCCTTGGACCTTCTTATTGACGATGAAACACAGAAATTGCATCGGAATTAAATACAAATGGCACAATGCCGACTTAAGTACATGAAGACCGACTCTTCCTACTGATTATGTTTTGAACCATTCCTGTGACACTAGTTATAGATTCCGATGCCTCAATTCAGGTTTACTGTATTCCTTGGACCATCTTATTGACAATGAAACACAGAAATTGCATCGGAATTAAATACAAAAGGCACAATGCCGAATTAAGTACAAGAAGACTGACTCTTCTTACAGTCTATGTTTTGAACAATTCCTGTGACACTAGTTATAAATTCCGATGCTTCACTCCAGGTTTACTGTATCCCTTGGACCTTCTTATTGACGATGAAACACACAAATTGCATCGGAATTAAATACAAAAGGCAAAATGCCGACTTAAGTACACGAAGACTGACTCTTCTTACTGTCTATGATTTGAACGATTCCTGTGACACTAGTTATAGATTCCGATGATACACTCCAGTTTACTGTATTCCTTGGACCTTCTTATTGACGAAGAAACACAGAAATTGCATCGGAATTAAATACAAAAGGCACAATGCCGACTTAAGGACAACAAGATTGACTCTTCTTACTGTCTATGTTTTGAACCAATCCTGTGACACTAGTTATAGATTGCGATATTTCACTCCAGGTTTACTGTACCCCTTGGACCTTCTTATTGACGAAGAAACACACAAATTGCATCGGAATTAAATAGAAAAGGCACAATGCCGACTTAAGGACAAGAAGACTGACTCTTCTTACTGACTATGTTTTGAACCAATCCTGTGACACTAGCTATAGATTCCGATGCTTCAATTCAGGTTTAGTGCATCCCTTGGACCTTCTTATTGACGACGATACACAAAAATTGTATCGGTATTAAATACAAAAGGCACAATGCCGACTTAAGTACATGAAGACCGACTCTTCCTACTGACTATGCTTTGAACCATTCCTGTGACACTAGTTAAAGATTCCGATGTTTCACTTGAGGTTAACTGTATCCCTTGGACCTTCTTATTGACGATGAGACACAGAAATTGCATCGGAATTAAATACTAAAGGCACAATGCCGTCTTAAGTACAAGAAGACTGATTCTTCTTACTGTCTATGTTTTGAACCATTCCTGTGACACTAGTTATAGATTCCGATGCTTCGCTCCAGGTGTACTGTATCCCTTGGACCCTCTTATTGACAATGAAACACAGAAATTGCATCGGAATTAAATACAAAAGGCACAATGCCAACTTAAGGACAAGAAGATTGACTCTACTTACTGACTATGTTTGAACCATTCCTGTGACACTAGCTATAGATTCCGATGCTTCACTTCAGGTTTACTGTATCTCTCTGACCTCCTTGTTGACGATGAGACACAGAAATTGCATCGGAATTAAATAAAAAAGGCACAATGCCGACTTAAGTAAAAGAAGACTGACTCTTCTTACTGTCTATGTTTTGTACCATTCCATTGACACTAGTTATAGATTCCGATGCTTCTCACCAGGTTTACTGTATCCCTTGGACCTTGTTATTGACGATGAAACACACAAATTGCATCGGAATTAAATACAAAAGGCACAATGCCGACTTTAGTACACGAAGACTGACTCTTCTTACTGTCCATGATTTGAACCTTTCCTGTGACACTAGTTATAGATTCCGATGTTTCACTTGAGGTTAACTGTATCCCTTGAACCTTCTTATTGACGATAAAACACAGAAATTGCATCGGAATTAAATACAAAAGGCAAAATGCCGTCTTAAGTAACGAAGACTGACTCTTCTTACTGTCTATGATTTGAACCATTCCTGTGGCACTAGTTACAGATTCCGCATGCATCACTCCAGGTTTACTGTATCCCTTGGACCTTCTTATTGACGAAGAAACACACAAATTGCATTGGAATTAAATGCAAAATGCACAATGAAGACTTAAGGACAAGAAGACTCACTCTCCTTACTGACGATGTTTTGAACCAATCCTGTGACACTAGCTATAGATTCCGATGCTTCACTTCAGGTTTAGTGTATCCCTCTGGCTCTCTTATTGACGATGAAACACAGAAATGGCTTCGGAATTAAATACAAAAGGCAGAATGCCGACTTAATTACAAGAGGACTGACTCTTCTTACTGTCTATGGTTTGAACCATTCCTGTGACACTAGTTATAGATTCCGATGCTTCACTTGATTTTTACTGTATCCCTTGGACCTTATTATAGACGATGAAACACAGAAATTGCATCGGAATTAAATACAAGAGGCACAATGCCGACTTAAGTGCATGAAGACCGACTCTTCCTACTGTCTATGTTTTGAACCATTCCTGTGACACTAGTTATTGATACCGATGCTTCACTTGTGCTTTACTGTATCGCTTGGACCTTCTTATTTACGAAGAAACACAGAAATTGTATCGGTATTAAATACAAAAGGCACAATGCCGACTTAAGTACATGAAGACCGACTCTTCCTACTGACTTTGCTTTGAACCATTCCTGTGGCACTAGTTATAGATTCCGATGTTTCACTTGAGGTTAACTGTATCCCTTGGACCTTCTTATTGACAATGAGACACAGAAATTGCATCGGAATTAAATACTAAAGGCACAATGCCGACTTAAGTACAACAAGACTGACTCTTCTTACAGTCTATGTTTTGAACAATTCCTGTGACACTAGTTATAGATTCCGATGCTTCACTCCCGGTTTACTGTATCCCTTGGACCTTCTTATTGACGATGAAACACACAAATTGCATCGGAATTAAATTCAAAAGGCAAAAGGCCGAATTAAGTACACGAAGACTGACTCTTCTTACAATCTATGATTTGAACCATTCCTGTGACACTAGTTATAGATTCCGATGATACACTCCAGGTTTACTGTATCCCTTGGACCTTCTTATTGACGATGAAACACAGAAATTGCATCGGAATTAAATACAAAAGTCACAATGCCGACTTAAGGACAACAAGATTGACTCTTCTTACTGTCTATGCTTTGAACCATTCCTGTGACACTAGTTATAGATTCCGATGCTTCACTCCAGGTTTACTGTACCCCTTGGACCTTGTTATTGACGAAGAAACACACAAATTGCATCTGAATTAAATACAAAAGGCACAATGCCGACTTAAGGACAAGAAGACTGACTCTTCTTACTGACTATGTTTTGAACCAATCCTGTGACACAAGCTATAGATTCCGATGCTTCACTTCAGGTTTAGTGTATCCCTCTGACTCTCTTATTGACGATGAAATACAGAAATTGCATCGGAATTAAATACAAAAGGCACAATGCCGACTTAAGTACAAGAGGACTGACTCTTCTTACTGTCTATGTTTTGAACCATTCCTGTGACACTAGTTATAGATTCAGATGCTTCACTTGAGGTTTACTGTATCCCTTGGACCTTCTTATTGACGCTGAAACACAGAAATTGAATCGGAATTAAATACAAAAGGCACAATGCCGACTTAAGTACAAGAAGACTTTCTCTTCCTACTGTCTATGTTTTGAACCATTCCTGTCACACTCGTTATAGATTACGATGCATAAACTTCAGGTTTACTGTATCCCTTGGACCTTCTTATTGACGATGAAACACAGAAATTGCATCGGAATTAAATACAAATGGCACAATGCCGACTTAAGTACATGAAGACCGACTCTTCCTACTGATTATGTTTTGAACCATTCCTGTGACACTAGTTATAGATTCCGATGCCTCACTTCAGGTTTACTGTATTCCTTGGACCATCTTATTGACAATGAAACACAGAAATTGCATCGGAATTAAATACAAAAGGCACAATGCCGAATTAAGTACAAGAAGACTGACTCTTCTTACAGTCTATGTTTTGAACAGTTCCTGTGACACTAGTTATAAATTCCGATGCTTCACTCCAGGTTTACTGTATCCCTTGGACCTTCTTATTGACGATGAAACACACAAATTGCATCGGAATTAAATACAAAAGGCAAAATGCCGACTTAAGTACACGAAGACTGACTCTTCTTACTGTCTATGATTTGAACCATTCCTGTGACACTTATTATAGATTCCGATGATACACTCCAGGTTTACTGTATTCCTAGGACCTTCTTATTGACGAAGAAACACAGAAATTGCATCGGAATTAAATACAAAAGGCACAATGCCGACTTAAGGACAACAAGATTGACTCTTCTTACTGTCTATGTTTTGAACCATTCCTGTGACACTAGTTATAGATTCCGATATTTCACTCCAGGTTTACTGTACCCCTTGGACCTTCTTATTGACGAAGAAACACACAAATTGCATCGGAATTAAATAGAAAAGGCACAATGCCGACTTAAGGACAAGAAGACTGACTCTTCTTACTGACTATGTTTTGAACCAATCCTGTGACACTAGCTATAGATTCCGATGCTTCAATTCAGGTTTAGTGCATCCCTTGGACCTTCTTATTGACGACGATACACAAAAATTGTATCGGTATTA
Source organism: Schistocerca serialis cubense (assembly GCF_023864345.2). Taxonomy (NCBI): domain Eukaryota; kingdom Metazoa; phylum Arthropoda; class Insecta; order Orthoptera; family Acrididae; genus Schistocerca; species Schistocerca serialis. The sequence continues at coordinate 8,212,560 of NW_026047592.1, forward strand.
AATACAAAAGGCACAATGCCGACTTAAGTACATGAAGACCGACTCTTCCTACTGACTATGCTTAGAACCATTCCTGTGACACTAGTTAAAGATTCCGATGTTTCACTTGAGGTTAACTGTATCCCTTGGACCTTCTTATTGACGATGAGACACAGAAATTGAATCGGAATTAAATACTAAAGGCACAATGCCGTCTTAAGTACAAGAAGACTGACTCTTCTTACTGTCTATGTTTTGAACCATTCCTGTGACACTAGTTATAGATTCCGATGCTTCGCTCCAGGTGTACTGTATCCCTTGGACCCTCTTATTGACAATGAAACACAGAAATTGCATCGGAATTAAATACAAAAGGCACAATGCCAACTTAAGGACAAGAAGATTGACTCTACTTACTGACTATGTTTGAACCATTCCTGTGACACTAGCTATAGATTCCGATGCTTCACTTCAGGTTTACTGTATCTCTCTGACCTCCTTGTTGACGATGAGACACAGAAATTGCATCGGAATTAAATACAAAAGGCACAATGCCGACTTAAGTAAAAGAAGACTGACTCTTCTTACTGTCTATGTTTTGTACCATTCCATTGACACTAGTTATAGATTCCGATGCTTCACACCAGGTTTACTGTATCCCTTGGACCTTGTTATTGACGATGAAACACACAAATTGCATCGGAATTAAATACAAAAAGCACAATGCCGACTTTAGTACACGAAGACTGACTCTTCTTACTGTCCATGATTTGAACCTTTCCTGTGACACTAGTTATAGATTCCGATGTTTCACTTGAGGTTAACTGTATCCCTTGGACCTTCTTATTGACGATAAAACACAGAAATTGCATCGGAATTAAATACAAAAGGCACAATGCCGACTTAAGAACAAGAATACTGACTCTTCTTAATGACTATGTTTGACCTATTCCTATGACACTAGCTATAGATTCCGATGTTTCACTTCAGGTTTACTGTACCCCTCTGACCTTTTTGTTGACGATGAAACACAGAAATTGCACTAAATTGCACTAAATACAATAGGCACAATGCCGACTTAAGTACAAGAAGACTGACTCTTCTTACTGTCTATGTTTTGAACCATTCCATTGACACTAGTTATGGATTCCGATGCTTCACTCCAGGTTTACTGTATCCCTTGGACCTTGTTATAGACGATGAAACACAGAAATAGCATCGGAATTAAATAGAAAAGGCACAATGCCGAATTAAGTACAAGAAGACTGACTCTTCATACTGACTATGTTTTGAACCATTCCTGTGACACTAGTTATAGATTCCGATGCTTCACTTCAGGTTTACTGTACCCCTTGGACCTTCTTATTGACGATGAAACATAGAAATTGCATCGGAATTAAATACAAAAGGCAAAATGCCGACTTAAGTACACGAAGACTGACTCTTCTTACTGACTATGTTTTGAACCATTCCTGTGACACTAGTTACAGATTCCGATGCTACACTCCAGGTTTACTGTATCCCTTGGACCTTCTTATTGACGATGAAACACAGAAATTGCATCGGAATTAAATAGAAAACGCACAATGCCGACTTAAGTACAAGAGGACTGACTCTTCTTACTGACTATGTTTTAAACCATTCCTCGGACACTAGTTATAGATTCCGATGCTTCACTTCATGTTTACTGTATCCCTTGGACCTTCTTATTGACGGTGAAACACACAAATTGCATCGGAATTAAATACAAAAGGCAAAATGCCGTCTTAAGTACACGAAGACTGACTCTTCTTTCTGTCTATCATTTGAACCATTCCTGTGACACTAGTTATAGATTCCGATGCTACACTCCATGTTTACTGTATCCCTTGGACCTTCTTATTGACGATGAAACACAGAAATTGCATCGGAATTAAATACAAAAGGCACAATGCCAACTTAAGGACAAGAAGATTGACTCTTCTTACTGACTTTGTTTGAACCATTCCTGTGACACTAGTTATAGATTCCGATGCTTCACTTCAGGTTAACTGTATCCCTTGGACCTTCTGATTGACGATGAAACACAGAAATTGCATCGGAATTAAATACAAAAGGCACAATGCCGACTTAAGTACAAGAAGGCTGACTCTTCCTACTGTCTATGTTTTGAACCATTCCTGTGACACTAGTTATAGATTCCGATGCTTCACTTCAGGTTTAGTGCATCCCTTGGACCTTCTTATTGACGACGATACACAAAAATTGTATCGGTATTAAATACAAAAGGCACAATGCCGACTTAAGTACATGAAGACCGACTCTTCCTACTGACTATGCTTTGAACCATTCCTGTGACACTAGTTAAAGATTCCGATGTTTCACTTGAGGTTAACTGTATCCCTTGGACCTTCTTATTGACGATGAGACACAGAAATTGCATCGGAATTAAATACTAAAGGCACAATGCCGTCTTAAGTACAAGAAGACTGACTCTTCTTACTGTCTATGTTTTGAACCATTCCTGTGACACTAGTTATAGATTCCGATGCTTCGCTCCAGGTGTACTGTATCCCTTGGACCCTCTTATTGACAATGAAACACAGAAATTGCATCGGAATTAAATACAAAAGGCACAATGCCAACTTAAGGACAAGAAGATTGACTCTACTTACTGACTATGTTTGAACCATTCCTGTGACACTAGTTATAGATTCCGATGCTTCACTTCAGGTTTAGTGCATCCCTTGGACCTTCTTATTGACGACGATACACAAAAATTGTATCGGTATTAAATACAAAAGGCAAAATGCCGACTTAAGTACATGAAGACCGACTCTTCCTACTGACTATGTTTTGAACCATTCCTGTGAAACTAGTTATAGATTCGATTGCTTCACTTGAGGCTTACTGTATCGCTTGGAACTTCTTTTTGACGATGAAACACAGAAATTGCATCGGAATTGGACACAAAAGGCACAATGCCGACTTAAGTACAAGAAGACTGACTCTTCTTACTGTTTAAGTTTTGAACCATTCCTGTGACACCAGTTATAGATTCCGAAGCTTCCCTCCAGGTTTACTGTATCCCTTTGACCTTCTTATTGACGATGAATCACAGAAATTGCATCGGAATTCAATACAAAAGGCACAATGCCGACTTAAGTACAAGAAGACTGACTCTTCTTAGTGTTAATGTTTTGAACCATTCCATTGACACTAGTTATAGATTCCGATGCTTCACTCCAGGTTTACTGTTTCCCTTGGACCTTGTTATTGACGATGAAACACAGAAATTGCATCGGAATTAAATACAAAAGGCAGTATGCCGACTTAAGTACAAGAAGACTGACTCTTCTTACTGACTATGTTTTGAACCATTCCGATGACACTAGTTATAGATTCCGATGCTTCACTTCAGGTTTACTGTATCCCTTGGACCTTCTTATTGACGATGAAACACAGAAATTGCATCGGAATTAAATACAAAAGGCACAATGCCGACTTAAGTACACGAAGACTGACTCTTCTTACTGTCCATGATTTGAACCATTCCTGTGACAGTAGTTATAGATTCCGATGCTTCACTTCAGGTTTAGTGTATCCCTCTGACTTTCTTATTGACGATGAAACACAGAAATGGCTTCGGAATTAAATACAAAAGCCACAATGCCGACTTAAGTACAAGAAAACTGACTCTTCTTACTGTCTATGTTTTGAACCATTCCTGTGACACTAGTTATAGATTCCGATGCTTCGCTCCAGGTTTACTGTATCCCTTGGACCTTCTTATTGACGATGAAACATAGAAATTGGATCGGAATTAAATACAAAAGGCAAAATGCCGACTTAAGTACACGAAGACTGACTCTTCTTACTTTCTATGATTTGAACAATTCCTGTGACACTAGTTATACATTCCGATGCTACATTCCAGGTTTACTGTATCCCTTGGACCTTCTTATTGACGTTGAAACACAGAAATTGCATCGGAAGTTAATACAAAAGGCACAATGCCGACTTAAGGACAAGAAGATTGACTCTTCTTACTGACTTTGTTTTGAACCATTCCTGTGACACTAGTTATAGAGTCCGATGCTACACTTCAGGTTTACTGTATCCCTTGGACCTTCTGATTGACGCTGAAACACAGAAACTGAATCGGAATTAAATACAAAAGGCACAACGCCGACTTAAGTACAAGAAGACTGACTCTTCCTACTGTCTATTTTTTGAACCATTCCTGTGACACTCGTTATAGAATACGGTGCTTTACTTCAGGTTTACTGTATCCCATGGACCTTCGTATTGACGATGAAAGACAGAAATTGCATCGGAATTAAATACAAAAGGCATAATGCCGGCTTAAGTACATGAAGACCGACTCTTCCTACTGACTATGTTTTGAGCCATTCCTGTGACACTAGTTATAGATTCCGATGTTTCACTTGAGGTTAACTGTATCCCTTGGACCTTCTTATTGACGATGAAACACAGAAATTGCATCGGAATTAAATACAAAAGGCAAAATACCGACTTAAGTACACGAAGACTGACTCTTCTTACTGACTATGTTTTGAACCATTCCTGTGACACTAGTTACAGATTCCGATGCTACACTCCAGGTTTACTGTATCCCTTGGACCTTCTTATTGACGATGAAACACAGAAATTGCATCGGAATTAAATAGAAAAGGCACAATGCCGACTTAAGTACAAGAGGACTGACTCTTCTTACTGACTATTATTTGATTCATTCCTGTAACACTAGTTATAGATTCCGATGCTTCACTTCAGGTTTACTGTATCCCTTGGACCTTTTTATTGACAATGAAATCCAGAAATTGCATCGGAATTAAATACAAAAGGCAAAATACGACTTAAGTACACGAAGACTGACACTTCTTGCTGTCTATGATTTGAACCATTTCTGTGACACTAGTTATAGATTCCGATGCTACACTCCAGGTTTACTGTATCCCTTGGACCTTCTTATTGACGATGAAACACAGAAATTCCATCGGAATTAAATACAAAAGGCACAATGCCGACTTAAGGACAAGAAGATTGACTCTTCTTACTGACTTTCTTTTGAACCATTCCTGTGACACTAGTTATAGATTCCGATGCTTCACTTCAGGTTTACTGTATCCCTTTGACCTTCTTATTGACGCTGAAACACAGAAATTGAATCGGAATTAAATAGAAAAGGCACAATGCCGACTTAAGTACAAGAAGACTGACTCTTCCTACTGTCTATGTTTTGAACCATTCCTGTGACACTCGTTATAGATTACGATGCTTTACTTCAGGTTTACTGTATCCCTTGGACCTTCTTATTGACGATGAAACACAGAAATTGCATCGGAATTAAATACAAAAGGCACAATGCCGATTTAAGTACATGAAGACTGACTCTTCCTACTGACTATGTTTTGAACCATTCCTGTGACACTAGTTACAGATTCCGATGCTACACTCGAGGTTTACTGTATCCCTTGGACCCTCTTATTGACGATGAAACACACAAATTGCATCGGAATTAAATAGAAAAGGCACAATGCCGACTTAAGTACAAAAAGACTGACTCTACCTACTGACTATGTTTTGAACCATTCCTGTGACACTAGTTACAGATTCCGATGCTACACTCCAAGTTTACTGTATCCCTTGGACCTTCTTATTGACGATGAAACACAGAAATTGCATCGGAATTAAATAGAAAAGGCACAATGCCGACTTAAGTACAATAGGACTTACTCTTCTTACTGACTATGATTTAAACCATTCCTGTGACACCAGTTATTGATTCCGATGCTTCACTTCATGTTTACTGTATCCCTTGGACCTTCTTATTGACGGTGAAACACACAAATTGCATCGGAATTAAATACAAAAGGCAACACACAAATTGCACCGGAATTAAATACAAAATGCACAATGCCGACATAAGGACCAGGAGACTGACTCTTCTTACTGACTTTGTTTTGAACCATTAGTGTGACACTAGTTATAGATTCCGATGCTTCACTTCAGGTTAACTGTATCCCTTGGACCTTCTTATTGACGATGAAACACAGAAATAGCATCGGAATTAAATACAAAAGGCAAAATACCGACTTAAGTACACGAAGACTGACTCTTCTTACTGACTATGTTTTGAACCATTCCCGTGACACTAGTTACAGATTCCGATGCTACACTCCAGGTTTACTGTATCCCTTGGACCTTCTAATTGACGATGAAACACAGAAATTGCATCGGAATTAAATAGAAAAGGCACAATGCCGACTTAAGGACAAGAAGATTGACTCTTCTTACTGACTTTCTTTTGAACCATTCCTGTGACACTAGTTATAGATTCCGATGCTTCACTTCAGGTTTACTGTATCCCTTTGACCTTCTTATTGACGCTGAAACACAGAAATTCCATCGGAATTAAATACAAAATGCACAATGCCGACATAAGGACCAGGAGACTGACTCTTCTTACTGACTTTGTTTTGAACCATTAGTGTGACACTAGTTATAGATTCCGATGCTTCACTTCAGGTTAACTGTATCCCTTGGACCTTCTTATTGACGATGAAACACAGAAATTGCATCGGAATTAAATACAGAAGGCAAAATGCTGACTGAAGTACACGAAGACTGACTCTTCTTACTGTCTATGATTTGAACCATTCCTGTGACACTAGTTATCGATTTCGATGCTTCACTTCAGGTTTAGTGTATCCCTCTGGCTCTCTTATTGACGATGAAACACAGAAATGGCTTCGGAATTAAATTGAAAAGGCACAATGCCGACTTAGGTACAAGAGGACTGACTCTTCTTACTGTCTATGTTTTGAACCATTCCTGTGACACTAGTTATAGATTCCGATGCTTCACTTGAGGTTTACTGTATCCCTTGGACCTTCTTATTGACGATGAAACACAGAAATTGCATCGGAATTAAATACAAGAGGCACAATGCCGACTTAAGTACATGAAGACCGACTCTTCCTACTGACTCTGTTTTGAACCATTCCTGTGACACTAGTTATTGATACCTATGCTTCACTTGAGGTTTACTGTATCCCTTGGACCGTCTTATTGACGATGAAACACAAAAATTGTATCTGTATTAAATACAAAAGGCACAATGCCGACTTAAGTACATGAAGACCGACTCTTCCTACTGACTATGCTTTGAACCATTCCTGTGACACTAGTTATAGATTCCGATGTTTCATTTGAGGTTAACCTTTTCCCTTGGACCTTCTTATTGACGATGAGACACAGAAATTGCATCGGAATTAAATACAAAAGGCACAATGCCGACTTAAGTACAAGAAGACTGACTCTTCTTACAGTCTATGTTTTGAACCATTCCTGTGACACTAGTTATAGATTCCGATGCTTCACTCCAGGTTTACTGTATCCCTTGGACCTTCTTATTGACGATGAAACACACAAATTGCATCGGAATTAAATACAAAAGGCAAAATGCCGACTTAAGTACACGAAGACTGACTCTTCTTACTGTCTATGATTTGAACCATTCCTGTGACTCTAGTTATAGATTCCGATGATACACTCCAGGTTTACAGTATCCCTTGGACCTTCTTATTGACGATGAAACACAGAAATTGCATCGGAATTAAATACAAAAGGCACAATGCCGACTTAAGGACAACAAGATTGACTCTTCCTACTGACTTTGTTTTGAACCATTCCTGTGACACTCGTTATAGATTACGATGCTTTACTTCAGGTTTACTGTATCCCTTGGACCTTCTTATTGACGATGAAACACACAAATTGCATCGGAATTAAATACAAAAGGCACAATGCCGACTTAAGGACAAGAAGACTGACTATTTCTACAGACATTGTTTTCAACCATCATTGTGACACTAGTTATAGATTCCGATGCTTCACTTCAGGTTTACTGTATCCCTTGGACCTTCTTATTGACAATGAAACACAAAAATTGCATCGGAATTAAATACAAAAAGCACAATGCCGACTTAAGAACAAGAAGACTGACTGTACTTACTGACTATGTTTGAACCATTCCTGTGACACTAGCTATAGATTCCGATGCTTCACTTCAGGTTTACTGTACCCCCTGACCTCCTTGTTGACGATGAGACACAGAAATTGCATCGGAATTAAATACAAAAGGCACAATGCCGACTTAAGTAAAAGAAGACTGACTCTTCTTACTGTCTATGTTTTGTACCATTACATTGACACTAGTTATAGATTCCGATGCTTCATACCAGGTTTACTGTATCCCTTTGACCTCGTTATTGACGATGAAACACACAAATTGCATCGGAATTAAATAGAAAAGGCACAATGCCGACTTAAGTTCAAGAAGACTGACTCTTCTTACTGACTATGTTTTGAACCATTCCTGTGACACTAGATACAGATTCCGATGCTACACTCCAGGTTTACTGTATCCCTTGGACCTTCTTATTGACGATGAAACACAGATATTGCATCGGAATTAAATACAAAAGGCACAATGCCGACTTAAGGACAAGAAGACTGACTATTACTACTGACTTTGTTTTGAACCATCAGTGTGACACTAGATATAGATTCCGATGCTTCACATCAGGTTTACTGTATCCCTTGGACCTTCTTATTGACGATGAAACACAGAAATTGCATAGGAATTAAATACAAAAGGCACAATGCCGACTTAAGTACAAGAAGGCTTACTCTTCCTACTGTCTATGCTTTGAACCATTCCTGTGACACTAGTTATAGATTCCGATGCTTCACTTCAGGTTTACTGGATCCCTTGGACCTTCTTATTGACGATGAAACACAGAAATTGCATCGGAATTAAATACAAAAGGCACAATGCCGACTTAAGTACATGAAGACCGACTCTTCCTACTGACTATGTTTTGAACCATTCCTGTGACACTAGTTATAGATTCCGATGCTTCACTTGAGGCTTACTGTATCCCTTGGAACTTCTTTTTGACGATGAAACACACAAATTGCATCGGAATTAAATACAAAAGGCAAAATGCCGACTTAAGTACACGAAGACTGACTCTTCTTACTGTCTATGATTTTAACCATTCCTGTGACACTAGTTATAGATTCCGATGATACACTCCAGGTTTACTGTATCCCTTGGACCTTCTTATTGACGATGAAACACAGAAATTGCATCGGAATTAAATACAAAAGGCACAATGCCGACATAAGGACAACAAGATTGACTCTTCCTACTGACTTTGTTTTGAACCATTCCTGTGACACTCGTTATAGATTACGATGCTTTACTTCAGGTTTACTGTATCCCATGGATCTTCTTATTGACGATGAAACACACAAATTGCATCGGAATTAAATACAAAAGGCACAATGCCGACATAAGGACAAGAAGACTGACTATTCCTACTGACATTGTTTTGAACCATCATTGTGACACTAGTTATAGATTCCGATGCTTCACTTCAGGTTTACTGTATCCCTTGGACCTTCTTATTGACAATGAAACACAAAAATTGCATCGGAATTAAATACAAAAAGCACAATGCCGACTTAAGAACAAGAAGACTGACTGTTCTTACTGACTATGTTTGAACCATTCCTGTGACACTAGCTATAGATTCCGGTGCTTCACTTCAGGTTTACTGTATCCCTCTGACCTCCTTGTTGACGATGAGACACAGAAATTGCATCGGAATTAAACACAAAAGGCACAATGCCGACTTAAGTAAAAGAAGACTGACTCTTCTTACTGTCTATGTTTTGTACCATTACATTGACACTAGTTATAGATTCCGATGCTTCATACCAGGTTTACTGTATCCCTTTGACCTCGTTATTGACGATGAAACACACAAATTGCATCGGAATTAAATAGAAAAGGCACAATGCCGACTTAAGTACAAGAAGACTGACTCTTCTTACTGACTATGTTTTGAACCATTCCTGTGACACTAGTTACAGATTCCGATGCCACACTCCAGGTTTACTGTTTCCCTTGGACCTTCTTATTGACGATGAAACACAGATATTGCATCGGAATTAAATACAAAAGGCACAATGCCGACTTAAGGACAAGAAGACTGACTATTACTACTGACTTTGTTTTGAACCATCAGTGTGACACTAGTTATAGATTCCGATGCTTCACATCAGGTTTACTGTATCCCTTGGACCTTCTTATTGACGATGAAACACAGAAATTGCATAGGAATTAAATACAAAAGGCACAATGCCGACTTAAGTACAAGAAGGCTGACTCTTCCTACTGTCTATGCTTTGAACCATTCCTGTGACACTAGTTATAGATTCCGATGCTTCACTTCAGGTTTACTGGATCCCTTGGACCTTCTTATTGACGATTAAACACAGAAATTGCATCGGAATTAAATACAAAAGGCACAATGCCGACTTAAGTACATGAAGACCGACTCTTCCTACTGACTATGTTTTGAACCATTCCTGTGACACTAGTTATAGATTCCGATGCTTCACTTGAGGCTTACTTTATCCCTTGGAACTTCTTTTTGACGATGAAACACAGAAATTGCATCGGAATTAAAACAAAAGGCACAATGCCGACTTAAGTACAAGAAGACTGACTCTTCTTACTGTCTATGATTTTAACCATTCCTGTGACACTAGTTATAGATTCCGATGATACACTCCAGGTTTACTGTATCCCTTGGACCTTCTTATTGACGATGAAACACAGAAATTGCATCGGAATTAAATACAAAAGGCACAATGCCGACATAAGGACAACAAGATTGACTCTTCCTACTGACTTTGTTTTGAACCATTCCTGTGACACTCGTTATAGATTACGATGCTTTACTTCAGGTTTACTGTATCCCTTGGATCTTCTTATTGACGATGAAACACACAAATTGCATCGGAATTAAATAGAAAAGGCACAATGCCGACATAAGGACAAGAAGACTGACTATTCCTACTGACATTGTTTTGAACCATCATTGTGACACTAGTTATAGATTCCGATGCTTCACTTCAGGTTTACTGTATCCCTTGGACCTTCTTATTGACAATGAAACACAAAAATTGCATCGGAATTAAATACAAAAAGCACAATGCCGACTTAAGAACAAGAAGACTGACTGTTCTTACTGACTATGTTTGAACCATTCCTGTGACACTAGCTATAGATTCCGGTGCTTCACTTCAGGTTTACTGTATCCCTCTGACCTCCTTGTTGACGATGAGACACAGAAATTGCATCGGAATTAAACACAAAAGGCACAATGCCGACTTAAGTAAAAGAAGACTGACTCTTCTTACTGTCTATGTTTTGTACCATTATATTGACACTAGTTATAGATTCCGATGCCTCATACCAGGTTTACTGTATCCCTTTGACCTCGTTATTGACGATGAAACACACAAATTGCATCGGAATTAAATAGAAAAGGCACAATTTCGACTTAAGTACAAGAAGACTGACTCTTCTTACTGACTATGTTTTGAACCATTCCTGTGACACTAGTTACAGATTCCGATGCTACACTCCAGGTTTACTGTTTCCCTTGGACCTTCTTATTGACGATGAAACACAGATATTGCATCGGAATTAAATACAAAAGGCACAATGCCGACTTAAGGACAAGAAGACTGACTATTACTACTGACTTTGTTTTGAACCATCAGTGTGACACTAGTTATAGATTCCGATGCTTCACATCAGGTTTACTGTATCCCTTGGACCTTCTTATTGACGATGAAACACAGAAATTGCATAGGAATTAAATACAAAAGGCACAATGCCGACTTAAGTACAAGAAGGCTGACTCTTCCTACTGTCTATGCTTTGAACCATTCCTGTGACACTAGTTATAGATTCCGATGCTTCACTTCAGGTTTACTGGATCCCTTGGACCTTCTAATTGACGATGAAACACAGAAATTGCATCGGAATTAAATACAAAAGGCACAATGCCGACTTAAGTACATGAAGACCGACTCTTCCTACTGACTATGTTTTGAACCATTCCTGTGACACTAGTTATAGATTCCGATGCTTCACTTGAGGCTTACTTTATCCCTTGGAACTTCTTTTTGACGATGAAACACAGAAATTGCATCGGAATTAAACACAAAAGGCACAATGCCGACTTAAGTACAAGAAGACTGACTCTTCTTACTGTCTATGTTATGAACCATTCCTGTGACAACAGTTATAGATTCCGATGCTTCACTCCAGGTTTACTGTTGGCCTTTGACCTTCTTATTGACGATGAGACACAGAAATAGCATCGGAATTAAATACAAAAGGCACAATGCCGACTTAAGTACAAGAAGACTTACTCTTCTTACTGTCTATGTTTTGAACCATTCCATTGACACTAGTTATAGACTCCGATGCTTCACTCCAGGTTTACTGTTTCCCTTGGACCTTCTTATTGACGATGAAACACAGAAATTGCATCGGAATTAAATACAGAAAGCACAATGCCGACTTAAGATCAAGAAGACTGACTCTTCTTACTGACTATGATTTGAACCATTCCTGTGACACTAGTTATAGATTCCGATGCTTCACTTCAGGTTTACTGTACCCCTTGGACCTTCTTATTGACGATGAAACATAGAAATTGCATCGGACTTAAATACAAAAGGCAAAATGCCGACTTAAGTACACGAAGACTGGCTCTTCTTACTGTCTATGATTTGAACCATTCCTGTGACACTAGTTATACATTCCGATGCTACACTCCAGGTTTACTCTATCCCTTGGACCTTCTTATTGACGATGAAACACAGAAATTGCATCGGAATTAAATACAAAAGGCACAATGCCGACTTAAGGACAAGAAGATTGACTCTTCTTACTGACTTTGTTTTGAACCATTCCTGTGACACTAGTTATAGATTCCGATGCTTCACTTCAGGTTTACTGTATCCCTTGGACCTTCTGATTGACGCTGAAACACAGAAATTGAATCGGAATTAAATACAAAAGGCACAATGCAGACTTAAGTACAAGAAGACTGATTTTTCCTACTGTCTATTTTTGAACCATTCCTGTGACACTCGTTATAGATTACGGTGCTTTACTTCAGGTTTACTGTATCCCTTCGACGTTCTTATTGACGATGAAACACACAAATTGCATCGGAATTAAATACAAAAGGCACAAGGCCGACTTAAGATCAAGGAGACTGACTATTCTTAATGAATATGTTTGAACTATTCCTATGACACTAGCTATAGATTCCGATGCTTCACTTCAGGTTTACTGTATCCCTTGGACCTTGTTATTGACGATGAAACACAGAAGTAGCATCGGAATTAAATAGAAAAGGCACAATGCCGACTTAAGTACAAGAAGACTGACTCATCTTACTGACTATGTTTTGAACCATTCCGATGACACTAGTTATAGATTCCGATGCTTCACTTCAGGTTTACTGTACCCATTGGACCTTCGTATTGACGATGAAACATAGAAATTGCATCGGAATTAAATACAAAAGGCAAAATGCCGACTTAAGTACACGAAGACTGCCTCTTCTTACTGACTATGTTTTGACCCATTCCTGTGACACTACTTATAGATTCCGATGCCACACTCCAGGTTTACTGTATCCCTTGGACCATCTTATTGACGATGAAACACAGAAATTGCATCGGAATTAAATACAAAAGGCACAATGCCGACTTAAGGACAAGAAGATTGACTCTTCTTACTGATTTTTTTTTTAACCATTCCTGTGACACTAGTTATAGATTCCGATGCTTCACTTCAGGTTTACTGTATCCCTTGGACCTTCTTATTGAAGCTGAAACACAGGAGTTGAATCGGAATTTATTACAAAAGGCACAATGTCGACTTAAGTACAAGAAGACTGACTCTTCCTACTGTCTATGTTTTGAACCATTCCTGTGACACTCGTTATAGATTACGATGCTTTACTTCAGGTTTACTGTATCCCTTGGATCTTCTTATTGACGATGAAACACACAAATTGCATCGGAATTAAATACAAAAGGCACAATGCCGACATAAGGACAAGAAGACTGACTATTCCTACTGACATTGTTTTGAACCATCATTGTGACACTAGTTATAGATTCCGATGCTTCACTTCAGGTTTACTGTATCCCTTGGACTACCTTATTGACGATTAATCACAGAAATTGCATCGGAATTAAATACAAAAGGCACAATGCCGAATTAAGTACAAGAAGACTGACTCTTCTTACTGACTATTATTTGATCCATTCCTGTACCACTAGTTATAGATTCCGATGCTTCACTTCAGGTTTATTGTATCCCTTGGACCTTCTTATTGACAATGAAACACAGAAATTGCATCGGAATTAAATACAAAAGGGAAAATACGACTTAAGTACACGAAGACTGACTCTTCTTACTGTCTATGATTTGAACCATTCCTGTGACACTAGTTATAGATTCCGATGCTTCACTTCAGGTTTACTGTACCCCTTGGACCTTCTTATTGACGATGAAACATAGAAATTGCATCGGACTTAAATACAAAAGGCAAAATGCCGACTTAAGTACACGAAGACTGGCACTTCTTACTGTCTATGATTTGAACCATTCCTGTGACACTAGTTATACATTCCGATGCTACACTCCAGGTTTACTCTATCCCTTGGACCTTCTTATTGACGATGAAACACAGAAATTGCATCGGAATTAAATACAAAAGGCACAATGCCGACTTAAGGACAAGAAGATTGACTCTTCTTACTGACTTTGTTTTGAACCATTCCTGTGACACTAGTTATAGATTCCGATGCTTCACTTCAGGTTTACTGTATCCCTTGGACCTTCTGATTGACGCTGAAACACAGAAATTGAATCGGAATTAAATACAAAAGGCACAATGCAGACTTAAGTACAAGAAGACTGATTTTTCCTACTGTCTATTTTTGAACCATTCCTGTGACACTCGTTATAGATTACGGTGCTTTACTTCAGGTTTACTGTATCCCTTCGACGTTCTTATTGACGATGAAACACAGAAATTGCATCGGAATTAAATACAAAAGGCACAAGGCCGACTTAAGATCAAGGAGACTGACTATTCTTAATGAATATGTTTGAACTATTCCTATGACACTAGCTATAGATTCCGATGCTTCACATCAGGTTTACTGTATCCCTTGGACCTTGTTATTGACGATGAAACACAGAAGTAGCATCGGAATTAAATAGAAAAGGCACAATGCCGACTTAAGTACAAGAAGACTGACTCATCTTACTGACTATGTTTTGAACGATTCCGATGACACTTGTTATAGATTCCGATGCTTCACTTCAGGTTTACTGTACCCATTGGACCTTCGTATTGACGATGAAACATAGAAATTGCATCGGAATTAAATACAAAAGGCAAAATGCCGACTTAAGTACACGAAGACTGACTCTTCTTACTGACTATGCTTTGACCCATTCCTGTGACACTACTTATAGATTCCGATGCTACACTCCAGGTTTACTGTATCCCTTGGACCATCTTATTGACGATGAAACACAGAAATTGCATCGGAATTAAATACAAAAGGCACAATGCCGACTTAAGGACAAGAATTTTGACTCTTCTTACTGACTTTGCTTTGAACCATTCCTGTGACACTAGTTATAGATTCCGATGCTTCACTTCAGGTTTACTGTATCCCTTGGACCTTCTTATTGACGCTGAAACACAGAAGTTAAATCGGAATAAAATCAAAAGGCACAATGCCGACTTAAGTACAAGAAGACTGACTCTTCCTACTGTCTTTGATTTGAACCATTCCTGTGACACTCGTTATAGATTACGATGATTTACTTCCGGTTTACTGTATCCCTTGGACCTTCTTATTGACGATGAAACACAGAAATTGCATCGGAATTAAATACAAAAGGCACAATGCCGACTTAAGTACATGAAGACCGACTCTTCCTACTGATTATGATTTGAAGCATTCCTGTGACACTTGTTATAGATTCCGATGCCTCACTTCAGGTTTACTGTATCTCTTGGACTATCTTATTGACGATTAATCACAGAAATTGCATCGGAATTAAATACAAAAGGCACAATGCCGAATTAAGTACGAGAAGACTGACTCTTCTTACTGTCTATGTTTTGAACCATTCCTGTGACACTAGCTATAGATTCCGATGCTTCACTTCAGGTTTAGTGTATCCCTCTGACTTTCTTATTGACGATGAAAAACAGAAATGGCTTCGGAATTAAATACAAAAGGCACAATGCCGACTTAAGTACAAGAGGACTGACTCTTCTTACTGTCTATGTTTAGAACCATTCCTGTGTCACTGGTTATAGGTTCCGATGCTTCACTTGAGGTTTACTGTATCCCTTGCACCTTCTTATTGACGATGAAACACAGAAATTGCATCGTAATTAAATACAAAAGGCACAATGCCGACTTAAGTACATGAAGACCGACTCTTCCTACTGACTATGTTTTGAACCATTCCTGTGCCACTAGTTATTGATACCGATGCTTCACTTGAGGTTTACTGTATCCCTTGGACCTTCTTATTGACGATGAAACACAAAAATTGTATCGGTATTAAATACAAAAGGCACAATGCCGACTTAAGTACATTGAGACCGACTCTTCCTACTGACTATGTTTTGAACCATTCCTGTGACACTAGTTATAGATTCCGATGTTTCACTTGAGGTTAACTGTATCCCTTGGACATTGTTATTGACGATGAAACACAGAAATAGCATCGGAATTAAATAGAAAAGGCACAATGCCGACTTAAGTACAAGAAGACTGACTCTTCTTACTGACTATGTTTTGAACCATTCCTGTAACACTAGTTATAGATTCCGATGCTTCACTCCAGGTTTACTGTATCCCTAGGACCTTGTTATTGACAATGAAACACAGAAATTGCATCGGAATTAAATAGAAAAGGCACAATGCCGACTTAAGTACAAGAACACTGACTCATCTAACTGACTATGTTTTGAACCATTCCGATGACACTAGTTATAGTTTCCGATGCTTCACTTCAGGTTTACTGTACCCCTTGGACCTTCTTATTGACGATGAAACATAGAAATTGCATCGGAATTAAATACAAAAAGCAAAATGCCGACTTAAGTACACGAAGATTGACTCTTCTTACTGACTATGTTTTGACCCATTCCTGTGACACTACTTATAGATTCCGATGCTACACTCCAGGTTTACTGTATCCCTTGGACCATCTTATTGACGATGAAACACAGAAATTGCATCGGAATTAAATACAAAAGGCACAATGCCAACTTAAGGACAAGAAGATTGACTCTTCTTACTGATTTTGTTTTGAACCATTCCTGTGACACTAGTTATAGATTCCGATGCTTCACTTCAGGTTTACTGTATCCCTTGGACCTTCTTATTGACGCTGAAACACAGAAGTTGAATCGGTATTAAATACAAAAGGCACGATGCCGACTTAAGTACAAGAAGACTGACTCTTCCTACTGTCTATGTTTTGAACCATTCCTGTGACACTCGTTATAGATTACGATGCTTTACTTCCGGTTTACAGTATCCCTTGGACCTTTTTATTGACGATGAAACACAGAAATTGCATCGGAATTAAATACAAAAGGCACAATGCCGAATTAAGTACAAGAAGACTGACTCTTCTTACTGACTATTATTTGATCCATTCCTGTACCACTAGTTATAGATTATGATGCTTCACTTCAGGTTTACTGTATCCCTTGGACCTTCTTATTGACAATGAAACACAGAAATTGCATCGGAATTAAATACAAAAGGGAAAATACAACTTAAGTACACGAAGACTGACTCTTCTTACTGTCTATGATTTGAACCATTCCTGTGACACTAGTTATAGATTCCGATGCTACACTCCAGGTTTACTGTACCCCTTGCACCATCTTATTGACGATGAAACACAGAAATTGCATCGGAATTAAATACAAAAGGCACAATGCCGACTTAAGGACAAGAAGATTGACTCTTCTTACTGACTTTGCTTTGAACCATTCCTGTGACACTAGTTATAGATTCCGATGCTTCACTTCAGGTTTACTGTATCCCTTGGACCTTCTTATTGACGCTGAAACACAGAAGTTGAATCGGAATAAAATCAAAAGGCACAATGCCGACTTAAGTACAAGAAGACTGACTCTTCCTACTGTCTTTGATTTGAACCATTCCTGTGACACTCGTTATAGATTACGATGATTTACTTCAGGATTTACTGTATCCCTTGGACCTACATATTGACGATGAAACACAGAAATTGCATCGGAATTAAATACAAAAGGCACAATGCCGACTTAAGTACATGAAGACCGACTCTTCCTACTGATTATGTTTTGAAGCATTCCTGTGACACTTGTTATAGATTCCGATGCCTCACTTCAGGTTTACTGTATCCCTTGGACTATCTTATTGACGATTAATCACAGAAATTGCATCGGAATTAAATACAAAAGGCACAATGCCGAATTAAGTACGAGAAGACTGACTCTTCTTACTGTCTATGATTTGAACCATTCCTGTGACACTAGCTATAGATTCCGATGCTTCACTTCAGGTTTAGTGTATCCCTCTGACTTTCTTATTGACGATGAAACTCAGAAATTGCATCGGAATTAAATACAAAAGGCACAATGCCGACTTAAGTACATGAAGACCGACTCTTCCTACTGACTATGTTTTAACCATTCCTGTGACACTAGTTATTGATACCGATGTTTCACTTGAGGTTTACTGTATCCCTTGGACCTTCTTATTGACGGTGAAACACAAAAATTGTATCGGTATTAAATACAAAAAGCACAATGCCGACTTAAGTACATTAAGACCGACTCTTCCTACTGACTATGTTTTGAACCATTCCTGCGACACTAGTTATAGATTCCGATGTTTCACTTGAGGTTAACTGTATCCCTTGGACCTTGTTATTGACGATGAAACACAGAAATAGCATCGGAATTAAATACAAAAGGCACAATGCCGACTTAAGGACAAGAAGATTGACTCTTCTTACTGACTATGTTTTGAACCATTCCTGTGACACTAGTTATAGATTCCGATTCTTTCTCTTCAGGTTTACTGTACCCCTTGGACCTTCTTATTGACGATGAAACATAGAAATTGCATCGGAATTAAATACAAAAGGCAAAATGCCGACTTAAGTACACGAAGACTGAGTCTTCTTACTGACTATGTTTTGAACCATTCCTGTGACTTTAGTTACAGATTCCGATGCTACACTCCAGGTTTACTGTATCCCTTGGACCTTCTTATTGACGATGAAACACAGAAATTGCAACGGAATTAAATAGAAAAGGCACATTGCCGACTTAAGTACAAGAGGACTGACTCTTCTTACTGACTATTATTTGATCCATTCCTGTAACACTAGTTATAGATTCCGATGCTTCACTTCAGGTTTACTGTATCCCTTGGACCTTCTTATTGACACTGAAACACAGAAATTGCATCGGAATTAAATACAAAAGGGAAAATACGACTTAAGTACACGAAGACTGACTCTTCTTACTGTCTATGATTTGAACCATTCCTGTGACACTAGTTATAGATTCCGATGCTACACTCCAGGTTTACTATATCCCTTGGACCATCTTGTTGACGATAAAAAACACAGAAATTGCATCGGAATTAATTACAAAAGGCACAATGCCGACTTAAGGACAAGAAGATTGACTCTTCTTACTGACTTTGTTTTGAACCATTCCTGTGACACTAGTTATAGATTCCGATGCTTCACTTCAGGTTTACTGTATCCCTTGGACCTTCTTATTGACGCTGAAATACAGAAGTTGAATCGGAATAAAATCAAAAGGCACAATGCCGACTTAAGTACAAGAAGACTGACTCTTCCTACTGTCTATGCTTTGAACCATTCCTGTGACACTCGATAAAGATTACGATGCTTTACTTCAGGTTTACTGTATCCCTTGGACCTTCTTATTGACGATGAAACACAGAAATTGCATCGGAATTAAATAGAAAAGGCACAATGCCGACTTAAGTACAAGAGGACTGACTCTTCTAACTGACTATTATTTGATCCATTCCTGTAACACTAGTTATAGATTCCGATGCTTCACTTCAGGTTTACTGTATCCCATGGACCTTCTTATTGACGATGAAACACAGAAATTGCATCGGAATTAAATACAAAAGGGAAAATACGACTTAAGTTTACGAAGACTGACTCTTCTTACTGTCTATGATTTGAACCATTCCTGTGACACTAGTTATAGATTCCGATGCTACACTCCAGGTTTACTGTATCCCTTGGACCATCTAATTGACGATGAAACACAGAAATTGCATCGGAATTACATACAAAAGGCACAATGCCGATTTAAGGACAAGAAGATTGACTCTTCCTACTGACTTTGTTTTGAACCATTCCTGTGACACTAGTTATAGATTCCGATGCTTCACTTCAGGTTTACCGTATCCCTTGGACCTTCTTATTGACGCTGAAACACAGAAGTTGAATCGGAATACAATCAAAAGGCACAATGCCGACTTAAGTACAAGAAGACTGACTCTTCCTACTGTCTATGCTTTGAACCATTCCTGTGACACTCGTTAAAGATTACGATGCTTTACTTCAGGTTTACTGTATCCCTTGGACCTTCTTATTGACGATGAAACACAGAAATTGCATCGGAATTAAATACAAAAGGCACAATGCCGACTTAAGTACATGGAGACCGACTCTTCCTACTGATTATGTTTTGAACCATTCCTGTGACACTAGTTATAGATTCCGATGCCTCACTTCAGGTTTACTGTATCCCTTGGACTATCTTATTGACGATTAATCACAGAAATTGCATCGGAATCAAATACAAAAGGCACAATGCCGAATTAAGTACAAGAAGACTGACTCTTCTTACTGTCTATGTTTTGAACCATTCCTGTGACACTAGCTATAGATTCCGATGCTTCACTTCAGGTTTAGTGTATACCTCTGACATTCTTATTGACGATGAAAGCAGAAATGGCGTCGGAATTAAATACAAAAGGCACTGTGCCGACTTAAGTACAAGAGGACCGACTCTTCTTACTGTCTATGTTTAGAACCATTCCTGTGACACTGGTTATAGATTCCGATGCTTCACTTGAGGTTTACTGTATCCCTTGGACCTTCTTATTGACGATGAAACACAGAAATTGCATCGTAATTAAATACAAAAGGCACAATGCCGACTTAAGTACATGAAGACCGACTCTTCTTACTGACTATACTTTGAACCATTCCTGTGACACTAGTTATTGATACCGATGCTTCACTTGAGGTTTACTGTATCCCTTGGACCTTCTTATTGACGATGAAACACAAAAATTGTATCGGTATTAAATACAAAAGGCACAATGCCGACTTAAGTACATGAAGACAGACTCTTCCAACTGACTATGTTTTGCACCATTCCTGTGACACTAGTTATAGTTTCCGATGTTTCACTTGAGGTTAACTGTATCCCTTGGACCTTGTTATTGACGATGAAACACAGAAATTGCATCGGAATAAAATACTAAAGGCACAATGCCGACTTAAGTATAAGAAGACTTACTCTTCTTACTGTCTATGCTTTGAACCATTCCTGTGACACTAGTTATAGATTCCGATGCTTCCCTCCAGGTTTACTGTACCCCTTGGACCTTCTTATTGACGATGAAACATAGGAAATGAATCGGAATTAAATACAAAAGGCAAAATGCCGACTTAAGTACACGAAGACTGACTCTTCTTACTGTCTATGTTTTGAACCATTCCTGTGACACTAGTTACAGATTCCGATGCTACACTCCAGGTTTACTGTATCCCTTGGACCTTCTTATTGACGATGAAACACAGAAATTGCATCGGAATTAAATAGAAAAGGCACAATGCCGACTTAAGTACAAGAGGACTGACTCTTCTTACTGACTATGATTTGAACCATTCCTGTAACACTAGTTATAGATTCCGATGCTTCACTTCATGTTTACTGTATCCCTTGGAGCTTCTTATTGACGATGAAACACAGAAATTGCATCGGAATTAAATACAAAAGGCAAAATGGCGACTTAAGTACACGAAGACTGACTCTTCTTACTGTCTATGATTTCAAACATTCCTGTGACACTAGTTATAGATTCCGATGCTACACTCCAGGTTTACTGTATCCCTTGGACCTTCTTATTGACAATGAAACACAGAAATTGCATCGGAATTAAATACAAAAGGGAAAATACGACTTAAGTACACGAAGACTGACTCTTCTTACTGTCTATGCTTTGAACCATTCCTGTGACACTAGTTATAGATTCCGATGCTTCGCTCCAGGTTTACTGTATCCCTTGGACCTTCTTATTGACAATGAAACACAGAAATTGCATCGGAATTAAATACAAAAGGGAAAATACGACTTAAGTACACGAAGACTGACTCTTCCTACTGTCTATGTTTTGAACCATTCCTGTGACAGTCGTTATGGATTACGATGCTTCACTTCAAATTTACTGTATCCCTTGGACCTTCTTATTGACGATGAAACACAGAAATAGCATCGGAATTAAATACAAAAGGCACAATGCCGACTTAAGTACAAGAGGACTGACTCTTCTTACTGTCTATGTTTAGAACCATTCCTGTGACACTGGTTATAGATTCCGATGCTATACTTGAGGTTTACTGTATCCCTTGGACCTTCCTATTGACGATGAAACACAGAAATTGCATCGGAATTAAATACAAAATGCAGAATGCCGACTTAAGTACATGAAGACCGACTCTTCCTACTGACTATGATATGAACCATTCCTGTGACAGTAGTTATTGATACCGATGCTTCACTTGAGGTTTACTGTATCCCTTGGACCTTCTTATTGACGATGAAACACAAAAATTGCATCGGAATTAAATACTAAAGGCACAATGCCGACTTAAGTACAAGAAGACTGACTCTTCTTACTGTCTATGTTTTGAACCATTCCTGTGACACTAGTTATAGATTCCGATGCTTCGCTCCAGTTTTACTGTATCCCTTGGACCTGCTTATTGACAATGAAACACAGAAATTGCATCGGAATTAAATACAAAAAGCACAATGCCGACTTAAGTACAAGAAGATTGACTCTTCTTACTGACTATGTTTGAACCATTCCTGTGACACTAGCTATAGATTCCGATGCTTCACTTCAGGTTTACTGTATCCCTCTGACCTTCTTGTTGACGATGAAGCACAGAAATTGCATCGGAATTAAATACAATAGGCACAATGCCGACTTAAGTACAAGAAGACTGACTCTTCTTACTGTCTATGTTTTGAACCATTCCATTGAGACTAGTTATAGATTCCGAAGCTTCACTCCAGGTTTACTGTATCCCTTGGACCTTGTTATTGACGATGAAACACAGAAATTGCATCGGAATTAAATACAAAAGGCACAATGCCGACTTAAGGGCAAGAAGATTGACTCTTCTTACTGACTTTGTTTTGAACCATTCCTGTGACACTAGTTATAGATTCCGATGCTTCACTTCAGGTTTACTGTATCCCTTGGACCTTCTTATTGACGCTGAAACACAGAAGTTGAATCGGAATTAAATACAAAGGGCACAATGCCGACTTAAGTACAAGAAGACTGACTCTTCCTACTGTCTATGTTTTGAACCATTCCTGTGACACTCGTTATAGATTACGATGCTTTAGTTCCGGTTTACAGTATCCCTTGGACCTTTTTATTGACGATGAAACACAGAAATTGCATCGGAATTAAATACTAAAGGCACAATGCCGACTTAAGTACATGAAGACTGACTCTTCCTACTGATTATGTTTTGAACCATTCCTGTGACACTAGTTATAGATTCCGATGCCTCACTTCAGGTTTACTGTATCCCTTGGACTATCTTATTGACGATTAATCACAGAAATTGCATCGGAATTAAATACAAAAGTCACAGTGCCGAATTAAGTAAAAGAAGACTGACTCTTCTTACTGACTATTATTAGATCCATTCCTGTAACACTAGTTATAGATTCCGATGCTTCACTTCAGGTTTACTGTATCCCTTGGACCTTCTTATTGACAATGAAACACAGAAATTGCATCGGAATTAAATACAAAAGGGAAAATACGACTTAAGTACACGAAGACTGACTCTTCTTACTGTCTATGATTTGAACCATTCCTGTGACACTAGTTATAGATTCCGATGCTACACTCCAGGTTTACTGTATCCCTTGGACCATCTTATGGACGATGAAACATAGAAATTGCATCGGAATTAAATACAAAAGGCACAATGCCGACTTAAGGACAAGAAGATTGACTCTTCTTACTGACTTTGCTTTGAACCATTCCTGTGACACTAGTTATAGATTCCGATGCTTCACTTCAGGTTTACTGTATCCCTTGGTCCTTCTTATTGTCGCTGAAACACATAAGTTGAATCGGAATAAAATCAAAAGGCACAATGCCGACTTAAGTACAAGAGGACTGACTCTTCTTAGTGACAATGTTTTGAACCATTCCTGTGACACTAGTTATAGATTCCGATTCTTTCTCTTCAGGTTTACTGTACCCCTTGGACCTTCTTATTGACGATGAAACATAGAAATTGCATCGGAATTTAATACAAAAGGCAAAATGCCGACTTAAGTACCTGAAGACTGACTGTTCTTACTGTCTATGATTTGAACCATTCCTGTGACACTAGTTATACATTCCGATGCTATACTCCAGGTTTACTGTATCCCTTGGACCTTCTTATTGACGATGAAACACAGAAATTGCATCGGAATTAAATACAAAAGGCACAATGCCGACTTAAGGACAAGAAGATTGACTCTTCTTACTGACTTTGTTATGAACCATTCCTGTGACACTAGTTATAGATTCCGATGCATCACTTCAGGTTTACTGTATCGCTTGGACCTTCTGATTGACGCTGAAACACAGAAATTGAATCGGAATTAAATACAAAAGGCACAATGCCGACTTAAGTATAAGAAGACTGTCTCTTCTTACTGACTATGTTTTGAACCATTCCTGTGACACTAGTTATAGATTCCGATTCTTTCTCTTCAGGTTTACTGTACCCCTTGGACCTTCTTATTGACGATGAAACATAGAAATTGCATCGGAATTAAATACAAAAGGCAAAATGCCGACTTAAGTACACGAAGACTGAGTCTTCTTACTGACTATGTTTTGAACCATTCCTGTGACTTTAGTTACAGATTCCGATGCTACACTCCAGGTTTACTGTATCCCTTGGACCTTCTTATTGACGATGAAACACAGAAATTGCAACGGAATTAAATAGAAAAGGCACATTGCCGACTTAAGTACAAGAGGACTGACTCTTCTTACTGACTATTATTTGATCCATTCCTGTAACACTAGTTATAGATTGCGATGCTTCACTTCAGGTTTACTGTATCCCTTGGACCTTCTTATTGACACTGAAACACAGAAATTGCATCGGAATTAAATACAAAAGGGAAAATACGACTTAAGTACACGAAGACTGACTCTTCTTACTGTCTATGATTTGAACCATTCCTGTGACACTAGTTATAGATTCCGATGCTACACTCCAGGTTTGCTATATCCCTTGGACCATCTTATTGACGATAAAAAACACAGAAATTGCATCGGAATTAATTACAAAAGGCACAATGCCGACTTAAGGACAAGAAGATTGACTCTTCTTACTGACTTTGTTTTGAACCATTCCTGTGACACTAGTTATAGATTCCGATGCTTCACTTCAGGTTTACTGTATCCCTTGGACCTTCGTATTGACGCTGAAACACAGAAGTTGAATCGGAATAAAATCAAAAGGCACAATGCCGACTTAAGTAAAAGAAGACTGACTCCTCCTACTGTCTATGATTTGAACCATTCCTGTGACACTCGTTATAGATTACGATGCTTTACTTGAGGTTTACTGTATCCCTTGGACCTTCTTATTGACGATGAAACACAGAAATTGCATCGGAATTAAATACAAAATGCACAATGCCGACTTAAGAACATGAAGACCGACTCTTCCTACTGATTATGTTTGAACCATTCCTGTGACACTAGCTATAGATTCCGATGCTTCACTTCAGGTTTAGTGTATCCCTCTGACTTTCTTATTGACGATGAAAAACAGAAATGGCTTCGGAATTAAATACAAAAGGCACAATGCCGACTTAAGTACATTAAGACCGACTCTTCCTACTGACTATGTTTTGAACCATTCCTGTGACACTAGTTACAGATTCCGATGCTACACTCCAGGTTTACTGTATCCCTCGGACCTTCTTATTGACGATGAAACACAGTAATTGCATCGGAATTAAATAGAAAAGGCACAATGCCGACTTAAGTACAAGAGGACTGACTCTTCTAACTGACTATTATTTGATCCATTCCTGTAACACTAGTTATAGATTCCGATGCTTCACTTCAGGTTTGCTGTATCCCATGGACCTTCTTATTGACGATGAAACACAGGAATTGCATCGGAATTAAATACAAAAGGGAAAATACGACTTAAGTTTACGAAGACTGACTCTTCTTACTGTCTATGATTTGAACCATTCCTGTGACACTAGTTATAGATTCCGAAGCTACACTCCAGGTTTACTGTATCCCTTGGACCATCTTATTGACGATGAAACACAGAAATTGCATCGGAATTACATACAAAAGGCACAATGCCGTTTTATGGACAAGAAGATTGACTCTTCCTACTGACCTTGTTTTGAACCATTCCTGTGACACTAGTTATAGATTCCGATGCTTCACTTCAGGTTTACCGTATCCCTTGGACCTTCTTATTGACGCTGAAACACAGAAGTTGAATCGGAATACAATCAAAAGGCACAATGCCGACTTAAGTACAAGAAGACTGACTCTTCCTACTGTCTATGTTTTGAACCATTCCTGTGACACTCGTTAAAGATTACGATACCTTACTTCAGGTTTACTGTATCCCTTGGACCTTCTTATTGACGATGAAACACAGAAATTGCATCGGAATTAAATACAAAAGGCACAATGCCGACTTAAGTACATGAAGACCGACTCTTCCTACTGATTATGTTTTGAACCATTCCTGTGACACTAGTTATAGATTCCGATGCCTCACTTCAGGTTTACTGAATCCCTTGGACTATCTTATTGACGATTAATCACAGAAATTGCATCGGAATCAAATACAAAAGGCACAATGCCGAATTAAGTACAAGATGACTGACTCTTCTTACTGTCTATGTTTTGAACCATTCCTGTGACACTAGCTATAGATTCCGATGCTTCACTTCAGTTTTAGTGTATACCTCTGACTTTCTTATTGACAATGAAAGCAGAAATGGCGTCGGAATTAAATACAAAAGGCACTATGCCGACTTAAGTACAAGAGGACTGACTCTTCTTACTGTCTATGTTTAGAACCATTCCTGTGACACTGGTTATAGATTCCGATGCTTCACTTGAGGTTTACTGTATCCCTTGGACCTTCTTATTGACGATGAAACACAGAAATTGCATCGTAATTAAATACAAAAGGCACAATGCCGACTTAAGTACATGAAGACCGACTCTTCCTACTGACTATACTTTGAACCATTCCTGTGACACTAGCTATAGATTCCGATGCCTCACTTCAGGTTTACTGTATCCCTCTGACCTTCTTGTTGACGATGAAACACAGAAATTGCATCGGAAATAAATACAATAGGCACAATGCCGACTTAAGTACAAGAAGACTTACTCTTCTTACTGTCTATGTTTCGAACCATTCCATTGACACTAGTTATAGATTCCGATGCTTCACTCCAGGTTTACTGTATCCCTTGGACCTTGTTATTGACGATGAAACGCAGAAATAGCATCGGAATAAAATAGAAAAGGCACAATGCCGACTTAAGTACAAGAAGACTGACTCTTCTTACTGACTATGTTTGAACCATTCCTGTGACTCTAGTTATAGATTCCGATGCTTCACTTCAGGTTTACTGTACCCCTTGGACCTTCTTATTGACGATGAAACATAGAAAATGAATCGGAATTAAATACAAAAGGCAAAATGCCGACTTAAGTACACGAAGACTGACTCTTCTTAATGTCTATGTTTTGAACCATTCCTGTGACACTAGTTACAGATTCCGATGCTACACTCCAGGTTTACTGTATCCCTTGGACCTTCTTATTGACGATGAAACACAGAAATTGCATCGGAATTAAATAGAAAAGGCACAATGCCGACTTAAGTACAAGAGGACTGACTCTTTTTACTGACTATGATTTGACCCATTCCTGTAACACTAGTTATAGATTCCGATGCTTCACTTCAGGTTTACTGTATCCCTTGGAGCTTCTTATTGACGATGAAACACAGAAATTGTATCGGAATTAAATACAAAAGGCAAAATGGCGACTTAAGTACACGAAGACTGACTCTTCTTACTGTCTATGATTTCAAAGATTCCTGTGACACTAGTTATAGATTCCGAAGCTACACTCCAGGTTTACTGTATCCCTTGGACCATCTTATTGACGATGAAACACAGAAATTGCATCGGAATTAAATACAAAAGGCACAATGCCGACTTAAGGACAAGAAGATTGACTCTTCCTACTGACTTTGTTTTGAACCATTCCTGTGACACTAGTTATAGATTCCGATGCTTCACTTCAGGTTTACTGTATCCCTTGGACCTTCTTATTGACGCTGAAACACAGAAATTGAATCGGAATTAAATACAAAAGGCACAATGCCGACTTAAGTACAAGAAGACTGACTCTTCCTACTGTCTATGTTTTGAACCATTCCTGTGACAGTCGTTATAGATTACGATGCTTTACTTCAAATTAACTGTATCCCTTGGACCTTCTTATTGACGATGAAACACAGAAATTGCATCGGAATTAAATACAAAAGGCACAATGCCGACTTAAGTACATGAAGACCGACTCTTAAAACTGATTATGTTTTGAACCATTCCTGTGACACAAGTTATAGATTCCGATGCCTCACTTCAGGTTTACTGTATCCCTTGGACCTTCTTATTGACGATGAAACACAGAAATTGCATCGGAATTAAATACAAAATGCACAATGCCGACTTAAGTACATGAAGACCGACTCTTCCTACTGACTATGTTTTGAACCATTCCTGTGACACTAGTTATAGATTCCGATGTTTCCCTTGAGGTTAACTGTATCCCTTGGACCTTCTTATTGACAATGAAACACAGAAATTGCATCGGAATTAAATACAAAAGGCACAATGCCGACTTAAGTACAAGAGGACTGACTCTTCTTACTGTCTATGTTTAGAACCATTCCTGTGACACTGGTTATATATTCCGATGCTATACTTGAGGTTTACTGTATCCCTTGGACCTTCTTATTGACGATGAAACACAGAAATTGCATCGGAATTAAATACAAAATGCAGAATGCCGACTTAAGTACATGAAGACCGACTCTTCCTACTGACTATGTTTTGAACCATTCCTGTGACAGTAGTTATTGATACCGATGCTTCACTTGAGGTTTACTGTATCCCTTGGACCTTCTTATTGACGATGAAACACAAAAATTGCATCGGAATTAAATACAAAAGGCACAATGCCGAATTAAGTACGAGAAGACTGACTCTTCTTACTGTCTATGTTTTGAACCATTCCTGTGACACTAGCTATAGATTCCGATGATTCACTTCAGGTTTAGTGTATCCCTCTGACTTTCTTATTGACGATGAAAAACAGAAATGGCTTCGGAATTAAATACAAAAGGCACAATGCCGATTTAAGTACAAGAGGACTGACTCTTCTTACTGTCTATGTTTAGAACCATTCCTGTGACACTGGTTATAGATTCCGATGCTTCACTTGAGGTTTACTGTATCCCTTGGACCTTCTTATTGACGATGAAACACAGAAATTGCATCGTAATTAAATACAAAAGGCACAATGCCGACTTAAGTACATGAAGACCGACTCTTCCTACTGACTATACTATGAACCATTCCTGTGACACTAGTTATTGATACCGATGCTTCACTTGAGGTTTACTGTATCCCTTGGAGCTTCTCATTGACGATGAAACACAGAAATTGCATCGGAATTAATTACAAAAGGCACAATGCCGACTTAAGTACAAGAGGACTGACTCTTCTTACTGACTATGATTTGAACCATTCCTGTAACACTAGTTATAGATTCCGATGCTTCACTTCAGGTTTACTGTATCCCTTGGAGCTTCTCATTGACGATGAAACACAGAAATTGCATCGGAATTACATACAAAAGGCAAAATGCCGACTTAAGTACACGAAGACTGACTCTTCTTACTGTCTATAATTTCAAACATTCCTGTGACACTAGTTATAGATTCCGTTGCTACACTCCAGGTTTACTGTATCCCTTGGACCATCTTATTGACGATGAAACACAGAAATTGCATCGGAATTAAATACAAAAGGCACAATGCCGACTTAAGGACAAGAAGATTGACTCTTCTTACTGACTTTGTTTGGAACCATTCCTGTGACACTAGTTATAGATTCCGATGCTTCACTTCAGGTTTACTGTATCCCTTGGACCTTCTTATTGACGCTGAAACACAGAAATTGAATCGGAATTAAATAGAAAAGGCCCAATGCCGACTTAAGTACAAGAAGACTGACTCTTCCTACCGTCTATGTTTTGAACCATTCCTGTGACAGTCGTTATAGATTACGATGCTTTACTTCAGGTTTACCATATCCCTTGGATCTTCTTATTGACGATGAAACACAGAAATTGCATCGGAATTAAATACAAAAGGCACAATGCCGACTTAAGTACATGAAGACCGACTCTTAATACTGATTATGTTTTGAACCATTCCTGTGACACTAGTTATAGATTCCGATGCCTCACTTCAGGTTTACTGTATCCCTTGGACCTTCTTATTGACGATGAAACACAGAAATTGCATCGGAATTAAATACAAAACGCACAATGCCGACTTAAGTACATGAAGACCGACTCTTCCTACTGACTATGTTTTGAACCATTCCTGTGACACTAGTTATAGATTCCGATGTTTCACTTGAGGATAACTGTATCCCTTGGACCTTCTTATTACCAATGAAACACAGAAATTGCATCGGAATTAAATACAAAAGGCACAATGCCGACTTAAGTACAAGGAGACTGACTCTTCTTACTGTCTATGTTTAGAACCATTCCTGTGACACTGGTTATAGATTCCGATGCTATACTTGAGGTTTACTGTATCCCTTGGACCTTCTTATTGACGATGAAACACAGAAATGGCATCGGAATTAAATACAAAATGCACAATGCCGACTTAAGTACATGAAGACCGACTCTTCCTACTGACAATGATTTGAACCATTCCTGTGACACTAGTCATTGATACCGATGCTTCACTTGAGGTTTACTGTATCCCTTGGACCTTCTTATTGACGATGAAACACAAAAATTGCATCGGAATTAAATACTAAAGGCACAATGCCGACTTAAGTAATAGAAGACTGATTCTTCTTACTGTCTATGTTTTGAACCATTCCTGTGACACTAGTTATAGATTCCGATGCTTCGCTCCAGGTTTACTGTATCCCTTGGACCTTCTTATTGACAATGAAACACAGAAATTGCATCGGAATTAAATACAAAAGGCACAATGCCGACTTAAGTACAAGAAGACTGACTCTTCTTACTGACTATGTTTGAACCATTCCTGTGACACTAGCTATAGATTCCGATGCTTCACTTCAGGTTTACTGTATCCCTCTGACCTTCTTGTTGACGATGAAGCACAGAAATTGCATCGGAATTAAATACAATAGGCACAATGCCGACTTAAGTACAAGAAGACTGACTCTTATTACTGTCTATGTTTTGAACCATTCCATTGACACTAGTTATAGATTCCGAAGCTTCACGCCAGGTTTACTGTATGCCTTGGAGCTTCTTATTGACGATGAAACACAGAAATTGCATCGGAATTAAATACAAAAGGCACAATGCAGACTTAAGGACAAGAAGATTGACTCTTCTTACTGACTTTATTTGAACCATTCCTGTGACACTAGTTATAGATTCCGATGCTTCACTTCAGGTTTACTGTATCCCTTGGACCTTCTTATTGACGCTGAAACACAGAAGTTGACTCGGAATTAAATACAAAAGGCACAATGCCGACTTAAGTACAAGAAGACTGACTCTTCCTACTCTCTATGTTTAGAACCATTCCTGTGACACTCGTTATAGATTACGATGCTTTACTTCCGGTTTACAGTATCCCTTGGACCTTTTTATTGACGATGAAACACAGAAATTGCATCGGAATTAAATACTAAAGGCACAATGCCGACTTAAGTACATGAAGACCGACTCTTCCTACTGATTATGTTTTGAACCATTCCTGTGACACTAGTTATAGATTCCGATGCCTCACTTCAGGTTTACTGAATCCCTTGGACTATCTTATTGACGATTAATCAAAGAAATTGCATCGGAATTAAATACAAAAGGCACAATGCCGAATTAAGTACAAGAAGACTGACTCTCCTTACTGACTATTATTTGATCCATTCCTGTAACACTAGTTATAGATTCCGATGCTTCACTTCAGGTGTACTGTATCCCTTGGACCATCTTATTGACGATGAAACACAGAAATTGCATCGGAATTAAATACAAAAGGCACAATGCCGACTGAAGTACATGAAGACCGACTCTTCCTACTGATTATGTTTTGAAGCATTCCTGTGACACTTGTTATTGATTCCGATGCCTCACTTCAGGTTTACTGTATCCCTTGGACTATCTTATTGACGATTAATCATAGAAATTGCATCGCAATTAAATACAAAAGGCACAATGCCGAATTAAGTACGAAAGACTGACTCTTCTTACTGTCTATGCTTTGAACCACTCCTGTGTCACTAGCTATAGAGTCCGATGCTTCACTTCAGGTTTAGTGTATCCCTCTGACTTTCTCATTGACGATGAAAAACAGAAATGGCTTCGGAATTAAATACAAAAGGCACAATGCCGACTTAAGTACAAGAGGACTGACTCTTCTTACTGTCTATGTTTAGAACCATTCCTGTGTCACTGGTTATAGATTCCGATGCTTCACTTGAGGTTTACTGTATCCCTTGCACCTTCTTATTGACGATGAAACACAGAAATTGCATCGTAATTAAATACAAAAGGCACAATGCCCACTTAAGTACATGAAGACCGACTCTTCCTACTGGCTATGTTTTGAACCATTCCTGTGACACTAGTTATTGATACCGGTGCTTCACTTGAGGTTTACTGTATCCCTTGGACCTTCTTATTGACGATGAAACACAAAAATTGTATCGGTATTAAATACAAAAGGCACAATGCCGACTTAAGTACATTAAGACCGACTTTTCCTACTGACTATGTTTTGAACCATTCCTGTGACACTAGTTATACATTCAGATTCTTTCTCTTCAGGTTTACTGTACCCCTTGGACCTTCTTATTGACGATGAAACATAGAAATTGCATCGGAATTAAATACAAAAGGCAAAATGCCGACTTAAGTACACGAAGACTGACTCTTCTTACTGACTATGATTTGAACCATTCCTGTGACACTAGTTATACATTCCGATGCTACACTCCAGGTTTACTGTATCTCTTGGACCTTCTTATTGACGATGAAACACAGAAATTGCATCGGAATTAAATACAATAGGCACAATGCCGACTTAAGGACAAGAAGATTGACTCTTCTTACTGACTTTGTTTTGAACCATTCCTGTGACACTAGTTATAGTTTCCGATGCTTCACTTCAGGTTTACTGTATCCCTTGGACCTTCTGATTGACGCTGAAACACAGAAATTGAATCGGAATTAAATACAAAAGGCACAATGCCGACTAAAGTACAAGAAGACTGACTCTTCTTACTGACTATGTTTTGAACCATTCCTGTGACACTAGTTATAGATTCCGATTCTTTCTCTTCAGGTTTACTGTACCCGTTGGACCTTCTTATTGACGATGAATCATAGAAATTGCATCGGAATTAAATACAAAAGGCAAAATGCCGACTTAAGTACACGAAGACTGAGTCTTCTTACTGACTATGTTTTGAACCATTCCTGTGACTTTAGTTACATATTCCGATGCAACACTCCAGGTTTACTGTATCCCATGGACCTTCTTATTGACGATGAAACACAGAAGTTGAATCGGAATAAAATCAAAAGGCACAATGCCGACTTAAGTACAAGAAGACTGACTCTTCCTACTGTCTATGATTTGAACCATTCCTGTAACACTAGTTATAGATACCGATGCTTCACTTCAGGTTTACTGTATCCCTTGGACCTTCTTATTGACAATGAAACACAGAAATTGCATCGGAATTAAATACAAAAGGGAAAATGCGACTTAAGTACACGAAGACTGACTCTTCTTACTGTCTATGATTTGAACCATTCCTCTGACACTAGTTATAGATTCCGATGCTACACTCCAGGTTTACTGTATCCCTTGGACCATCTTATTGACGGAAAAAAACACAGAAATTGCATCGGAATTAATTACAAAAGGCACAATGCCGACATAAGGCCAAGAAGATTGACTCTTCTTACTGACTTTGTTTTGAACCATTCCTGTGACACTAGTTATAGATTCCAATGCTTCACTTCAGGTTTACTGTATCCCTTGGACCTTCTTATTGACGCTGAAACACAGAAGTTGAATCGGAATAAAATCAAAAGGCACAATGCCGACTTAAGTACAAGAAGACTGACTCTTCCTACTGTCTATGATTTGAACCATTCCTGTGACACTCGTTATAGATTACGATGCTTTACTTCTGGTTTACTGTATCCCTTGGACCTTCTTATTGACGATGAAACACAGAAATTGCATCGGAATTAAATACAAAAGGCACAATGCCGACTTAAGTACATGAAGACCGACTCTTCCTACTGATTATGTTTTGAACCATTCCTGTGACACTATTTATAGATTCCGATGCCTCACCTCAGGTTTACTGTATCCCTTGGACTATCTTATTGACGATTAATCACAGAAATTGCATCGGAATTAAATACAAAAGGCACAATGCCGAATTAAGTACGAGAAGACTGACTCTTCTTACTGTCTATGTTTGAACCATTCCTGTGACACTAGCTATAGATTCCGATGCTTCACTTCAGGTTTAGTGTATCCCTCTGACTTTCTTATTGACGATGAAAAACAGAAATGGCTTCGGAATTAAATACAAAAGGCACAATGCCGACTTAAGTACATTAAGACCGACTCTTCCTACTGACTATGTTTTGAACCATTCCTGTGACACTAGTTATAGATTCCGATGTTTCACTTGAGGTTAACTGTATCCCTTGGACCTTGTTATTGACGATGAAACACAGAAATAGCATCGGAATTAAATAGAAAAGGCACAATGCCGACTTAAGTACAAGAAGACTGACTCGTCTTACTGACTATGTTTTGAACCATTCCTGTGACACTAGTTATAGATTCCGATTCTTTCTCTTCAGGTTTACTGTACCCCTTGGACCATCTTATCGACGATGAAACATAGAAATTGCATCGGAATTAAATACAAAAGGCAAAATGCCGACTTAAGTACACGAAGACTGACTCTTCTTACTGACTATGTTTTGAACCATTCCTGTGACACTAGTTACAGATTCCGATGCTACACTCCAGGTTTACTGTATCGCTCTGACTTTCTTATTGACGATGAAAGCAGAAATGGCTTCGGAATTAAATACAAAAGGCACTATGCCGACTTAAGTACAAGAGGACTGACTCTGCTTATTGTCTATGTTTAGAACCATTCCTGTGACACTGGTTATAGATACCGATGCTTCACTTGAGGTTTACTGTATCCCTTGGACCTTCTTATTGACGATGAAACACAGAAATTGCATCGTAATTAAATACAAAAGGCACAATGCCGACTTAAGTACATGAAGACCGACTCTTCCTACTGACTATACTTTGAACCATTCCTGTGACACTAGTTATTGATACCGATGCTTCACTTGAGGTTTACTGTATCCCTTGGACCTTCTTATTGACGATGAAACACAAAAATTGTATCGGTATTAAATACAAAAGGCACAATGCCCACTTAAGTACATGAAGACCGACTCTTCCAACTGACTATGTTTTGAACCATTCCTGTGACACTAGTTATAGATTCCGATGTTTCACTTGAGGTTAACTGTATCCCTTGGACCTTGTTATTGACGATGAAACACAGAAATTGCATCGGAATTAAATACTAGAGGCACAATGCCGACTTAAGTATAAGAAGACTTACTCTTCTTACTGTCTATGCTTTGATCCATTCCTGTGACACTAGTTATAGATTCCGATGCTTCGTTTGAGGTTTACTGGATCCCTTGGACCTTCTTATTAACAATGAAACACAGAAATTGCATCGGAATTAAACACAAAAAGCACAATGCCGACTTAAGTACAAGAAGACTGACTCTTCTTACTGACTATGTTTGAACCATTCCTGTGACACTAGCTATAGATTCCGATGCTTCACTTCAGGTTTACTGTAACCCTCTGACCTTCTTGTTGACGATGAAGCACAGAAATTGCATCGGAATTAAATACAATAGGCACATTGCCGACTTAAGTACAAGAAGACTGACTCTTCTTACTGTCTATGTTTTGAACCATTCCATTGACACTAGTTATAGATTCCGAAGCTTCACTCCAGGTTTACTGTCTCCCTTGGACCTTGTTATTGACGATGAAACACAGAAATTGCAGCGGAATTAAATAGAAAAGGCACAATGCCGACTTAAGTACAAGAAGACTGAGTCTTCTTACTGACTATGTTTTGAACCATTCCTGTGACACTAGTTATAGATTTCGATGCTTCCCTTCAGGTTGACTGTACCCCTTGAACCTTCTTATTGATGATGAAACACAGAAATTGCATCGGAATTAAATACAAAAGGCAAAAAGCCGACTTAAGTACACGAAGACTGACTCTTCTTACTGTCTATGTTTTGAACCATTCCTGTGACACTAGTTACAGATTCTGATGCTACACTCCAGGTTTACTATATCCCTTGGACCTTCTTATTGACGATGAAACACAGAAATTGCATCGGAATTAAATACAAAAGGCACAATGCTGACTTAAGGACCAGAAGACTGACTATTCCTACTGACTTTGTTTTGAACCATTAGTGTGACACTAGTTATAGATTCCGATGCTTCACTTCAGGTTTTCTGTATCCCTTGGACCTTCTTGTTGACGATGAAACACAGAAATTGCATCGGAATTAAATACAAAAGGCACAATGCCGACTTCAGTACAAGACGACTGACTCTTCCTACTGCCTATGTTTTGAACCATTCCTGTGACACTAGTTATCGATTCCGATGCTTCACTTCAGGTTTACTGGATCCCTTGGACCTTCGGATTGACGATGAAACACAGAAATTGCATCGGAATTAAATACAAAAGGCACAATGCCGACTTAAGTACATGAAGACCGACTCTTCCTACTGACTATGTTTTGAACCATTCCTGTGACACTAGTTATAGATTCTGATGTTTCACTTGAGGTTAACTGTATCTCTTGGACCTTCTTATTGACGATGAAACACAGAAATTGTATCGGAATTAAATACAAAAGGCACAATGCCGACTTAAGTACAAGAAGACTGACTTTTCTTACTTACTATGTTTGAACCATTCCTGTGACACTAGCTATAGATTCCGATGCTTCACTTCAGGTTTACTGGATCCCTTGGACCTTCGTATTGACGATGAAACACAGAAATTGCATCGGAATTAAATACAAAAGGCACAATGCCGACTTAAGTACATGAAGACCGACTCTTCCTACTGACTATGATTTGAACCATTCCTGTGACACTAGATATAGATTTCGATGCTTCACTTCAGGTTTACTGTATCCCTTGGACCTTGTTATTGACGATGAAACACAGAAATTGCATCGGAATTAAATAGAAAAGGCACAATGCCGACTTAAGTACAAGAAGACTGACTCTTCTTACCGACTATGTTTTGAACCATTCCTGTGACACTAGTTATAGATTTCGATGCTTCCCTTCAGGTTTACTGTACCCCTTGAACCTTCTTATTGATGATGAAACATAGAAATTGCATCGGAATTAAATACAAAAGGCTAAATGCCGACTTAAGTACACGAAGACTGACTCTTCTTACTGTCTATGATTTGAACCATTCCTGTGACACTAGTTACAGATTCCGAAGCTACACTCCAGGTTTACTGTATCCCTTGGACCTTCTTATTGACGATGAAACACAGAAAATGCATCGGAATTATATACAAAAGGCACAATGCCGACTTAAGGACCAGAAGACTGACTATTCCTACTGACTTTGTTTTGAACCATTAGTGTGACACTAGTTATAGATTCCGATGCTACACTCCAGGTTTACTGTATCCCTTGGACCATCTTATTGACGATGAAACAGAAAAATTGCATCGGAATTAAATACAAAAGGCACAATGCCGACTTAAGGACAGGAAGATTGACTCTTCTTACTGACTTTGTTTTGAACCATTCCTGTGACTCTAGTTATAGATTCCGATGCTTCACTTCAGGTTTACTGTATCCCTTGGACCTTCTTATTGACGAAGAGACACAGAAATTGCATCGGAATTAAATACATAAGGTACAATGCCGACTTAAGGACAAGAGGACTGACTATTCCTACTAACTTTGTTTTGAACCATTAGTGTGACACTAGTTATAGATTCCGATGCTTCACTTCAGGTTTACTGTATCCCTTGGACCTTCTTATTGACGAAGAAACACAGAAATTGCATCGGAATTAAATACAAAAGGCACAATGCCGACTTAAGTACAACAAGACTGACTCTTCTTACTGTCTATGTTTTGAACCATTCCTGTGACACCAGTTATAGATTCCGATGCTTCACTCCAGGTTTACCGTATCCCTTGGATGTTCGTATTGACGATGAAACACAGAAATTGCATCGGAATTAAATACAAAAGGCACGATGCCGACATAAGTACAAGAAGACTGACTCTTCTAATTGTCTATGTTTTGAACCATTCCATTGACACTAGTTATAGATTCCGATGCTTCTCTCCAGGTTTACTGTGTGCCTTGGACCTTGTTATTGACGATGAAACACAGAAATTGCATCGGAATTAAATAGAAAAGCACAATGCCGACTTACGTACAAGAAGACTGACTCTTCTTACTGACTATGTTTTGTACCATTCCTGTGACACTAGTTATAGATTCCGATGCTTCACTTCAGGTTTACTGCATCCCTTGGACCTTCTTAATGACGATGAAACACAGAAATTCATCGGAATTAAATACAAAAGGCAAATTGCCGACTTAAGTGCACGAAGACTGACTCTTCTTACTGTCAATGATTTGAACCACTCCTGTGACACTAGTTATAGATTCCGATGCTTCACTTCAGGTTTACTGTATCCCTTGGACCTTCTTATTGACGATGAAACACAGAAATTGCATCGGCATTAAATACAAAAGGCACAATGCCGACTTAAGGACAAGAAGATTGAGTCTTCTTACTGACTTTGGTTTGAACCATTCCTGTGACACTAGATATAGATTCCGATGCTTCACTTCAGGTTTAATGTATCCCTTGGACCTTCTTATTGACGCTGAAACACAGAAATTGAATCGGAATTAAATACAAAAGGCACAATGCCGACTTAAGTACAAGAAGACTGACTCTTCCTACTGTCTATGTTTAGAACCATTCCTGTGACACTCGTTATAGATTACGATGCTTTACTTCAGATTTACTGTATCCCTTGGACCTTCCTATTGACGAAGAAACACAGAAATTGCATCGGAATTAAATACAAAAGGCACAATGCCGACTTAACTACATGATGACTGACTCTTCCTACTGACTATGTTTTGAACCATTCCTGTGACACTAGTTATTGATACCGATGCTTCACTTGCGGTTTACTGTATCCGTTGGACCTTCTTATAGACGATGAAACACAGAAATTGCATCGGAATTAAATAGCAAAGGCACAATGCCGACATAAGTACAAGAAGACTGACTCTTCTTACTGACTATGTTTTGTACCATTCCTGTGACACTAGTTATAGATTCCGATTCTTCACTTCAGGTTTACTGTTTCCCTTGGACCTTCTTATTGACGATGAAACACAGAAATTGCATCGGAAATAAATACATAAGGCAAAATGCCGACTTAAGTACATGAAGACTGACTCTTCTTACTATCTATGATTTGAACCATTCCTGTGACACTAGTTATAGATTCCGATGCTACACTCCAGGTTTACTGTATCCCTTGGACCTTCTTATTAACGATGAAACACAGAAATTGCATCGGAACTAAATACAAAAGGCACAATGCCGACTTAAGGACAAGAAGACTGACTCTTCCTACTGTCTATGTTTTGAACCATTCCTGTGACACTAGTTATAGATTCCGATGCTTCACATCAGGTTTACTGCATCCCTTGGACCTTCTTATTGACGATGAAACACAGAGATTGCATCGGAATTAAATACAAAAGGCAAAATGCCGAATTAAGTACACGAAGACTGACTCTTCTTACTGTCTATGATTTGAACCATTCCTGTGACACTTGTTATAGATTCCGATGCTACACTCCAGGTTTACTGTATCCCTTGGACCTTCTTATTGACGATGAAACACAGAAATTGCATCGGAATTAAATACAAAAGGCACAATGCCGACTTAAGGACAAGAAGATTGAGTCTTCTTACTGACTTTGTTTTGAACCATTCCTGTGACACTAGTTATAGATTCCAATGTTTCACTTCAGGTTTAATGTATCCCTTGGACCTTCTTATTGACGCTGAAACACAGAAATTGAATCGGAATTAAGTACAAAAGGTACAATGCTGACTTAAGTACAAGAAGACTGACTCTTCCTACTGTCTATGTTTAGAACCATTCCTGTGACACTCGTTATAGATTTCGATGCTTTACTTCAGGTTTACTGTATCCCTTGGACCATCTTATTGACGAAGAAACACAGAAATTGCATCGGAATTAAATACAAAAGGCACAATGCCGACTTAAAAACATTAAGACCGACTCTTCCTACTGACTATGTTTTGAACCATTCCTGTGACACTAGTTATTGATACCGATGCTTCACTTGCGGTTTACTGTATCCCGTGGACCTTCTAATTGAAGATGAAACACAGAAATTGTATCGGAATTAAATACAAAAGGCACAATGCCGACTTATGTACATGAAGACCGACTCTTCCTACTGACTATGTTTTGAACCATTCCTGTGACACTAGTTATTGGTACCGATGCTTCACTTGAGGTTTACTGTATCCCTTGGACCTTCTTATTGACGATGAAACACAGAAATTGCAACGGAATTAAATACAAAAGGCACAATATCGACTTAACTACATGATGACTGACTCTTCCTACTGACTATGTTTTGAACCATTCCTGAGACACTAGTTATAGATTCCGAAGCCTCACTTCAGGTTTAGTGTATCCCTCTGACTTTCTTATTGACGATGAAACACAGAAATGGCTTCGGAATTAAAAACCAAAGGCAGAATGCCGACATAAGTACAAGAGGACTGACTCTTCTTACTGTCTATGTTATGAACCATTCCATTGACACTAGTTATAGATTCCGATGCTTCACTCCAGGTTTACTGTATCCCTTGGACGTTGTTATTGACGATGAAACACAGAAATAGCATCTGAATTAAATAGAAAAGGCACAATGCTGACTTAAGTACAAGAAGACTGACTCTTCTTATTGACTATGATTTGAACCATTCCTGTC
This sequence comes from Schistocerca serialis cubense, assembly GCF_023864345.2. Taxonomy (NCBI): domain Eukaryota; kingdom Metazoa; phylum Arthropoda; class Insecta; order Orthoptera; family Acrididae; genus Schistocerca; species Schistocerca serialis. The sequence goes on from NW_026047592.1 coordinate 8,254,439, forward strand.
ACACTAGTTATAGATTCCGATGCTTCACTTCAGGTTTACTGTATCCCTTGGACCTTGTTATTGACGATGAAACACAGAAATTGCAGCGGAATTAAATAGAAAAGGCACAATGCCGACTTAAGTACAAGAAGACTGACTCTTCTTACTGACTATGTTTGAACCATTCCTGTGACACTAGTTATAGATTTCGATGCTTCCCTTCAGGTTTACTGTACCCCTTGAACCTTCTTATTGATGATGAAACATAGAAATTGCATCGGAATTAAATACAAAAGGCAAAATGACGACTTAAGTACACGAAGACTGACTCTTCTTACTGTCTATGTTTTGTACCATTCCTGTGACACTAGTTACAGATTCCGATGCTACACTCCAGGTGTACTGTATCCCTTGGACCTTCTTATTGACGATGAAACACAGAAATTGCATCGGAATTAAATACAAAAGGCACAATGCCGACTTAAGGACCAGAAGACTGACTATTCCTACTGACTTTGTTTTGAACCTTTAGTGTGACACTAGTTATAGATTCCGATGCTACACTCCAGGTTTACTGTATCCCTTGGACCATCTTATTGACGATGAAACACAGAAATTGCATCGGAATTAAATACAAAAGGCACAATGCCGACTTAAGGGCAGGAAGATTGACTCTTCTTACTGACTTTGTTTTGAACCATTAGTGTGACACTAGTTATAGATTCCGATGCTACACTCCAGGTTTACTGTATCCCTTGGACCTTCTTATTGACGATGAAACACAGAAATTACATCGGAATTAAATACAAAAGGCACAATGCCGACTTATGTACATGAAGACCGACTCTTCCTACTGACTATGTTTAGTACCATTCCTGTGACACTAGTTATTGGTACCGATGCTTCACTTGAGGTTTACTGTATCCCTTAGACCTTCTTATTGACGATGAAACACAAAAATTGTATCGGTATTAAATACAAAAGGCACAATGCCGACTTAAGTACATGAAGACCGACTCTTCCTACTGACTATGTTTTGAACCATTCCTGTGACACTAGTTGTAGATTCCGATGTTTCACTTGAGGTTAACTGTATCCCTTGGACCTTCTTATTGACGATGAAACACAGAAATTGCATCGGAATTAAATACAAAAGGCACAATGCCGACTTAAGTACAACAAGACTGACTCTTCTTACTGTCTATGTTTTGACCCATTCCTGTGACACCAGTTATAGATTCCGATGCTTCACTCCAGGTTTACCGTATCCCTTGGATGTTCGTATTGACGATGAAACACAGAAATTGCATCGGAATTAAATACAAAAGGCACGATGCCGACATAAGTACAAGAAGACTGACTCTTCTTATTGTCTATGTTTTGAACCATTCCATTGACACTAGTTATAGATTCCGATGCTTCACTCCAGGTTTACTGTTTGCCTTGGACCTTGTTATTGACGATGAAACACAGAAATTGCATCGGAATTAAATAGAAAAGCACAATGCCGACTTATGTACAAGAAGACTGACTCTTCTTACTGACTATGTTTTGTACCATTCCTGTGACACTAGTTATAGATTCCGATGCTTCACTTCAGGTATACTGCATCCCTTGGACCTTCTTATTGACGATGAAACACAGAAATTCATCGGAATTAAATACAAAAGGCAAATTGCCGACTTAAGTACACGAAGACTGACTCTTCTTACTGTCAATGATTTGAACCACTCCTGTGACACTAGTTATAGATTCCGATGCTACACTCCAGGTTTACTGTATCCCTTGGACCTTCTTATTGACGATGAAACACAGAAATTGCATCGGCATTAAATACAAAAGGCACAATGCCGACTTAAGGACAAGAAGATTGAGTCTTCTCACTGACTTTGGTTTGAACCATTCCTGTGACACTAGTTATAGATTCCGATGCTTCACTTCAGGTTTAATGTATCCCTTGGACCTTCTTAATGACGCTGAAACACAGAAATTGAATCGGAATTAAATACAAAAGGCACAATGCCGACTTAAGTACAAGAAGACTGACTCTTCCTACTGTCTATGTTTGGAACCATTCCTGTGACACTCGTTATAGATTACGATGCTTTACTTCAGGTTTACTGTATCCCTTGGACCTTCCTATTGACGAAGAAACACAGAAATTGCATCGGAATTAAATACAAAAGGCCAATGCCGACTTAACTACATGATGACTGACTCTTCCTACTGACTATGTTTTGAACCATTCCTGTGACACTAGTTATTGATACCGATGCTTCACTTGCGGTTTACTGTATCCGTTGGACCTTCTTATTGACGATGAAACACAGAAATTGCATCGGAATTAAATAGCAAAGGCACAATGCCGACATAAGTACAAGAAGACTGACTCTTCTTACTGACTATGTTTTGTACCATTCCTGTGACACTAGTTATAGATTCCGATTCTTCACTTCAGGTTTACTGTATCCCTTGGACCTTCTTATTGACGATGAAACACAGAAATTGCATCGGAATTAAATACATAAGGCAAAATGCCGACTTAAGTACATGAAGACTGACTCTTCTTACTATCTATGATTTGAACCATTCCTGTGACACTAGTTATAGATTCCGATACTACACTCCAGGTTTACTGTATCCCTTGGACCTTCTTATTAACGATGAAACACAGAAATTGCATCGGAACTAAATACAAAAGGCACAATGCCGACTTAAGGACAAGAAGACTGACTCTTCCTACTGTCTATGTTTTGAACCATTCCTGTGACACTAGTTATAGATTCCGATGCTTCACATCAGGTTTACTGCATCCCTTGGACCTTCTTATTGACGATGAAACACAGAGATTGCATCGGAATTAAACACAAAAGGCAAAATGCCGAATTAAGTACACGAAGACTGACTCTTCTTACTGTCTATGATTTGAACCATTCCTGTGACACTTGTTATAGATTCCGATGCTACACTCCAGGTTTACTGTATCCCTTGGACCTTCTTATTGACGATGAAACACAGAAATTGCATCGGAATTAAATACAAAAGGCACAATGCCGACTTAAGGACAAGAAAATTGAGTCTTCTTACTGACTTTGTTTTGAACCATTCCTGTGACACTAGTTATAGATTCCAATGTTTCACTTCAGGTTTAATGTATCCCTTGGACCTTCTTATTGACGCTGAAACACAGAAATTGAATCGGAATTAAATACAAAAGGTACAATGCCGACTTAAGTACAAGAAGACTGACTCTTCCTACTGTCTATGTTTAGAACCATTCCTGTGACACTCGTTATAGATTACGATGCTTTACTTCAGGTTTACTGTATCCCTTGGACCTTCCTATTGACGAAGAAACACAGAAATTGCATCGGAATTAAATACAAAAGGCCAATGCCGACTTAACTACATGATGACTGACTCTTCCTACTGACTATGTTTTGAACCATTCCTGAGACACTAGTTATAGATTCCGAAGCCTCACTTCAGGTTTAGTGTATCCCTCTGACTTTCTTATTGACGATGAAACACAGAAATGGCTTCGGAATTTAAAACCAAAGGCAGAATGCCGACATAAGTACAAGAGGACTGACTCTTCTTACTGTCTATGTTTAGAACCATTCCTGTGACACTAGTTATGGATTCCGATTCTTCACTTCAGGTTTACTGTATCCCTTGGACCTTCTTATTGACGATGAAACACAGAAATTGCATCGCAATTAAATACAAAAGGAACAATGCCGACTTATGTACATGAAGACCGACTCTTCCTACTTACTATGTTTTGAACCATTCCTGTGACACTAGTTATTGATACCGATGCTTCACTTGAGGTTTACTGTATCCCTTGGAGCTTCTTATTGACGATGAAACACAGAAATTGCATCAGAATTAAATACTAAAGGCACATTGCCGACTTAAGTACAAGAAGACTGACTCTTCTTACTGTCTATGTTTCGAACCATTCCATTGGCATTAGTTATAGATTCCTATGCTTCACTCCAAGTTTACTGTATCCCTTGGACCTTGTTATTGACGATGAAACACAGAAATTGCATCGGAATTAAATAGAAAAGGCACAATGCCGACTTAAGTACAAGGAGACTGACTCTTCTTACTGACTAAGTTTTGAACCATTCCTGTAACACTAGTTAAAGATTCCGATGCTTCACTTCAGGTTTACTGTATCCCTTGGACCTTCTTATTGACGATGAAACACAGAAATTGCATCGGAATTAAATACAAAAGGCACGATGCCGACATAAGTACAAGAAGACTGACTCTTCTAATTGTCTATGTTTTGAACCATTCCATTGACACTAGTTATAGATTCCGATGCTTCTCTCCAGGTTTACTGTGTGCCTTGGACCTTGTTATTGACGATGAAACACAGAAATTGCATCGGAATTAAATAGAAAAGCACAATGCCGACATAAGTACAAGAAGACTGACTCTTCTTACTGACTATGTTTTGTACCATTCCTGTGACACTAGTTATAGATTCCGATGCTTCACTTCAGGTTTACTGCATCCCTTGGACCTTCTTAATGACGATGAAACACAGAAATTCATCGGAATTAAATACAAAAGGCAAATTGCCGACTTAAGTGCACGAAGACTGACTCTTCTTACTGTCAATGATTTGAACCACTCCTGTGACACTAGTTATAGATTCCGATGCTTCACTTCAGGTTTACTGTATCCCTTGGACCTTCTTATTGACGATGAAACACAGAAATTGCATCGGCATTAAATACAAAAGGCACAATGCCGACTTAAGGACAAGAAGATTGAGTCTTCTTACTGACTTTGGTTTGAACCATTCCTGTGACACTAGATATAGATTCCGATGCTTCACTTCAGGTTTAATGTATCCCTTGGACCTTCTTATTGACGCTGAAACACAGAAATTGAATCGGAATTAAATACAAAAGGCACAATGCCGACTTAAGTACAAGAAGACTGACTCTTCCTACTGTCTATGTTTAGAACCATTCCTGTGACACTCGTTATAGATTACGATGCTTTACTTCAGATTTACTGTATCCCTTGGACCTTCCTATTGACGAAGAAACACAGAAATTGCATCGGAATTAAATACAAAAGGCACAATGCCGACTTAACTACATGATGACTGACTCTTCCTACTGACTATGTTTTGAACCATTCCTGTGACACTAGTTATTGATACCGATGCTTCACTTGCGATTTACTGTATCCGTTGGACCTTCTTATAGACGATGAAACACAGAAATTGCATCGGAATTAAATAGCAAAGGCACAATGCCGACATAAGTACAAGAAGACTGACTCTTCTTACTGACTATGTTTTGTACCATTCCTGTGACACTAGTTATGGATTCCGATTCTTCACTTCAGGTTTACTGTTTCCCTTGGACCTTCTTATTGACGATGAAACACAGAAATTGCATCGGAAATAAATACATAAGGCAAAATGCCGACTTAAGTACATGAAGACTGACTCTTCTTACTATCTATGATTTGAACCATTCCTGTGACACTAGTTATAGATTCCGATGCTACACTCCAGGTTTACTGTATCCCTTGGACCTTCTTATTAACGATGAAACACAGAAATTGCATCGGAACTAAATACAAAAGGCACAATGCCGACTTAAGGACAAGAAGACTGACTCTTCCTACTGTCTATGTTTTGAACCATTCCTGTGACACTAGTTATAGATTCCGATGCTTCACATCAGGTTTACTGCATCCCTTGGACCTTCTTATTGACGATGAAACACAGAGATTGCATCGGAATTAAATACAAAAGGCAAAATGCCGAATTAAGTACACGAAGACTGACTCTTCTTACTGTCTATGATTTGAACCATTCCTGTGACACTTGTTATAGATTCCGATGCTACACTCCAGGTTTACTGTATCCCTTGGACCTTCTTATTGACGATGAAACACAGAAATTGCATCGGAATTAAATACAAAAGGCACAATGCCGACTTAAGGACAAGAAGATTGAGTCTTCTTACTGACTTTGTTTTGAACCATTCCTGTGACACTAGTTATAGATTCCAATGTTTCACTTCAGGTTTAATGTATCCCTTGGACCTTCTTATTGACGCTGAAACACAGAAATTGAATCGGAATTAAGTACAAAAGGTACAATGCTGACTTAAGTACAAGAAGACTGACTCTTCCTACTGTCTATGTTTAGAACCATTCCTGTGACACTCGTTATAGATTTCGATGCTTTACTTCAGGTTTACTGTATCCCTTGGACCATCTTATTGACGAAGAAACACAGAAATTGCATCGGAATTAAATACAAAAGGCACAATGCCGACTTAAAAACATTAAGACCGACTCTTCCTACTGACTATGTTTTGAACCATTCCTGTGACACTAGTTATTGATACCGATGCTTCACTTGCGGTTTACTGTATCCCGTGGACCTTCTAATTGAAGATGAAACACAGAAATTGTATCGGAATTAAATACAAAAGGCACAATGCCGACTTATGTACATGAAGACCGACTCTTCCTACTGACTATGTTTTGAACCATTCCTGTGACACTAGTTATTGGTACCGATGCTTCACTTGAGGTTTACTGTATCCCTTGGACCTTCTTATTGACGATGAAACACAGAAATTGCAACGGAATTAAATACAAAAGGCACAATATCGACTTAACTACATGATGACTGACTCTTCCTACTGACTATGTTTTGAACCATTCCTGAGACACTAGTTATAGATTCCGAAGCCTCACTTCAGGTTTAGTGTATCCCTCTGACTTTCTTATTGACGATGAAACACAGAAATGGCTTCGAAATTAAAAACCAAAGGCAGAATGCCGACATAAGTACAAGAGGACTGACTCTTCTTACTGTCTATGTTATGAACCATTCCATTGACACTAGTTATAGATTCCGATGCTTCACTCCAGGTTTACTGTATCCCTTGGACGTTGTTATTGACGATGAAACACAGAAATAGCATCTGAATTAAATAGAAAAGGCACAATGCTGACTTAAGTACAAGAAGACTGACTCTTCTTATTGACTATGATTTGAACCATTCCTGTCACACTAGTTATAGATTCCGATGCTTCACTTCAGGTTTACTGTATCCCTTGGACCTTGTTATTGACGATGAAACACAGAAATTGCAGCGGAATTAAATAGAAAAGGCACAATGCCGACTTAAGTACAAGAAGACTGACTCTTCTTACTGACTATGTTTTGAACCATTCCTGTGACACTAGTTATAGATTTCGATGCTTCCCTTCAGGTTTACTGTACCCCTTGAACCTTCTTATTGATGATGAAACATAGAAATTGCATCGGAATTAAATACAAAAGGCAAAATGACGACTTAAGTACACGAAGACTGACTCTTCTTACTGTCTATGTTTTGTACCATTCCTGTGACACTAGTTACAGATTCCGATGCTACACTCCAGGTGTACTGTATCCCTTGGACCTTCTTATTGACGATGAAACACAGAAATTGCATCGGAATTAAATACAAAAGGCACAATGCCGACTTAAGGACCAGAAGACTGACTATTCCTACTGACTTTGTTTTGAACCTTTAGTGTGACACTAGTTATAGATTCCGATGCTACACTCCAGGTTTACTGTATCCCTTGGACCATCTTATTGACGATGAAACACAGAAATTGCATCGGAATTAAATACAAAAGGCACAATGCCGACTTAAGGGCAGGAAGATTGACTCTTCTTACTGACTTTGTTTTGAACCATTAGTGTGACACTAGTTATAGATTCCGATGCTACACTCCAGGTTTACTGTATCCCTTGGACCTTCTTATTGACGATGAAACACAGAAATTACATCGGAATTAAATACAAAAGGCACAATGCCGACTTATGTACATGAAGACCGACTCTTCCTACTGACTATGTTTAGTACCATTCCTGTGACACTAGTTATTGGTACCGATGCTTCACTTGAGGTTTACTGTATCCCTTAGACCTTCTTATTGACGATGAAACACAAAAATTGTATCGGTATTAAATACAAAAGGCACAATGCCGACTTAAGTGCATGAAGACCGACTCTTCCTACTGACTATGTTTTGAACCATTCCTGTGACACTAGTTGTAGATTCCGATGTTTCACTTGAGGTTAACTGTATCCCTTGGACCTTCTTATTGACGATGAAACACAGAAATTGCATCGGAATTAAATACAAAAGGCACAATGCCGACTTAAGTACAACAAGACTGACTCTTCTTACTGTCTATGTTTTGACCCATTCCTGTGACACCAGTTATAGATTCCGATGCTTCACTCCAGGTTTACCGTATCCCTTGGATGTTCGTATTGACGATGAAACACAGAAATTGCATCGGAATTAAATACAAAAGGCACGATGCCGACATAAGTACAAGAAGACTGACTCTTCTTATTGTCTATGTTTTGAACCATTCCATTGACACTAGTTATAGATTCCGATGCTTCACTCCAGGTTTACTGTTTGCCTTGGACCTTGTTATTGACGATGAAACACAGAAATTGCATCGGAATTAAATAGAAAAGCACAATGCCGACTTATGTACAAGAAGACTGACTCTTCTTACTGACTATGTTTTGTACCATTCCTGTGACACTAGTTATAGATTCCGATGCTTCACTTCAGGTATACTGCATCCCTTGGACCTTCTTATTGACGATGAAACACAGAAATTCATCGGAATTAAATACAAAAGGCAAATTGCCGACTTAAGTACACGAAGACTGACTCTTCTTACTGTCAATGATTTGAACCACTCCTGTGACACTAGTTATAGATTCCGATGCTACACTCCAGGTTTACTGTATCCCTTGGACCTTCTTATTGACGATGAAACACAGAAATTGCATCGGCATTAAATACAAAAGGCACAATGCCGACTTAAGGACAAGAAGATTGAGTCTTCTTACTGACTTTGGTTTGAACCATTCCTGTGACACTAGTTATAGATTCCGATGCTTCACTTCAGGTTTAATGTATCCCTTGGACCTTCTTATTGACGCTGAAACACAGAAATTGAATCGGAATTAAATACAAAAGGCACAATGCCGACTTAAGTACAAGAAGACTGACTCTTCCTACTGTCTATGTTTGGAACCATTCCTGTGACACTCGTTATAGATTACGATGCTTTACTTCAGGTTTACTGTATCCCTTGGACCTTCCTATTGACGAAGAAACACAGAAATTGCATCGGAATTAAATACAAAAGGCCAATGCCGACTTAACTACATGATGACTGACTCTTCCTACTGACTATGTTTTGAACCATTCCTGTGACACTAGTTATTGATACCGATGCTTCACTTGCGGTTTACTGTATCCGTTGGACCTTCTTATTGACGATGAAACACAGAAATTGCATCGGAATTAAATAGCAAAGGCACAATGCCGACATAAGTACAAGAAGACTGACTCTTCTTACTGACTATGTTTTGTACCATTCCTGTGACACTAGTTATAGATTCCGATTCTTCACTTCAGGTTTACTGTATCCCTTGGACCTTCTTATTGACGATGAAACACAGAAATTGCATCGGAATTAAATACATAAGGCAAAATGCCGACTTAAGTACATGAAGACTGACTCTTCTTACTATCTATGATTTGAACCATTCCTGTGACACTAGTTATAGATTCCGATACTACACTCCAGGTTTACTGTATCCCTTGGACCTTCTTATTAACGATGAAACACAGAAATTGCATCGGAACCAAATACAAAAGGCACAATGCCGACTTAAGGACAAGAAGACTGACTCTTCCTACTGTCTATGTTTTGAACCATTCCTGTGACACTAGTTATAGATTCCGATGCTTCACATCAGGTTTACTGCATCCCTTGGACCTTCTTATTGACGATGAAACACAGAGATTGCATCGGAATTAAACACAAAAGGCAAAATGCCGAATTAAGTACACGAACACTGACTCTTCTTACTGTCTATGATTTGAACCATTCCTGTGACACTTGTTATAGATTCCGATGCTACACTCCAGGTTTACTGTATCCCTTGGACCTTCTTATTGACGATGAAACACAGAAATTGCATCGGAATTAAATACAAAAGGCACAATGCCGACTTAAGGACAAGAAAATTGAGTCTTCTTACTGACTTTGTTTTGAACCATTCCTGTGACACTAGTTATAGATTCCAATGTTTCACTTCAGGTTTAATGTATCCCTTGGACCTTCTTATTGACGCTGAAACACAGAAATTGAATCGGAATTAAATACAAAAGGTACAATGCCGACTTAAGTACAAGAAGACTGACTCTTCCTACTGTCTATGTTTAGAACCATTCCTGTGACACTCGTTATAGATTACGATGCTTTACTTCAGGTTTACTGTATCCCTTGGACCTTCCTATTGACGAAGAAACACAGAAATTGCATCGGAATTAAATACAAAAGGCCAATGCCGACTTAACTACATGATGACTGACTCTTCCTACTGACTATGTTTTGAACCATTCCTGAGACACTAGTTATAGATTCCGAAGCCTCACTTCAGGTTTAGTGTATCCCTCTGACTTTCTTATTGACGATGAAACACAGAAATGGCTTCGGAATTTAAAACCAAAGGCAGAATGCCGACATAAGTACAAGAGGACTGACTCTTCTTACTGTCTATGTTTAGAACCATTCCTGTGACACCGGTTATAGATTCCGATGCTTCACTTGAGGTTTACTGTATCCCTTGGACCTTCTTATTTACGATGAATCACAGAAATTGCATCGCAATTAAATACAAAAGGCACAATGCCGACTTATGTACATGAAGACCGACTCTTCCTACTTACTATGTTTTGAACCATTCCTGTGACACTAGTTATTGATACCGATCCTTCACTTGAGGTTTACTGTATCCCTTGGAGCTTCTTATTGACGATGAAACACAGAAATTGCATCAGAATTAAATACTAAAGGCACATTGCCGACTTAAGTACAAGAAGACTGACTCTTCTTACTGTCTATGTTTCGAACCATTCCATTGGCATTAGTTATAGATTCCTATGCTTCACTCCAAGTTTACTGTATCCCTTGGACCTTGTTATTGACGATGAAACACAGAAATTGCATCGGAATTAAATAGAAAAGGCACAATGCCGACTTAAGTACAAGGAGACTGACTCTTCTTACTGACTAAGTTTTGAACCATTCCTGTAACACTAGTTAAAGATTCCGATGCTTCACTTCAGGTTTACTGTATCCCTTGGACCTTCTTATTGACGATGAAACACAGAAATTGCATCGGAATTAAATACAAAAGGCAAAATGCCGACTTAAGTACACGAAGACTGACTCTTCTTACTATCTATGATTTGAACCATTCCTGTGACACTAGTTTTAGATTCCGATGCTACACTCCAGGTTTACTGTATCCCTTGGACCTTCTTATTAACGATGAAACACAGAAATTGCGTCGGAACAAAATACAAAAGGCACAATGCCGACTTAAGTACAAGAAGACTGACTCTTCTTACTGACTATGTTTTGTACCATTCCTGTGACACTAGTTATAGATTCCGATTCTTCACTTCAGGTTTACTGTATCCCTTGGACCTTCTTATTGACGATGAAACACAGAAATTGCATCGGAATTAAATACAAAAGGCAAAATGCCGACTTAAGTACACGAAGACTGACTCTTCTTACTATCTATGATTTGAACCATTCCTGTGACACTAGTTATAGATTCCGATGCTACACTCCAGGTTTACTGTATCCCTTGGGCCTTCTTATTAACGATGAAACACAGAAATTGCATCGGAATTAAATACAAAAGGCACAATGCCGACTTAAGTACAAGAAGACTGACTCTTCTTACTGTCTATGTTTTGAACCATTCCATTGACACTAGTTATAGATTCCGATGCTTCACTCCAGGTTTACTGTTTCCCTTGGACTTTGTTATTGACGATGAAACACAGAAATTGGATCGGAATTAAATAGAAAAGGCACAATGCCGACTTAAGTACAAGAAGACTGACTCTTTTTATTGACTATGTTTTGTACCATTCCTGTGACACTCGTTATAGATTCCGATGCTTCACTTCAGGTTTACTGTATCCCTTGGACCTTCTTATTGACGCTGAAACACAGAAATTTAATCGGAATTAAATGCAAAAGGCACAATGCCGACGTAAGTACAAGAAGTCTGACTCTTCCTACTGTCTAAGATTTGAACCATTCCTGTGACACTCGTTATAGATTACGACACTTCACTTCAGGTTTACTGTATCCCTTGGTCCTTCTTATTGACAATGAAACACAGAAATTGCATCGGAATTAAATACAAAAAGCACAATGCCGACTTAAGTACAAGAAGACTGACTCTTCTTATTGACTATGTTCGAACCATTCCTGTGACACTAGCTATAGATTCCGATGCTTCACTTCAGGTTTGCTATATCTCTCTGACCTTCTTGTTGACGATGAAACACAGAAATTGCATCGGAATTAAATATAATAGGCACAATGCCGACTTAAGTACAAGATGACTGGCTCTTCTTACTGTCTATGTTTGAACCACTCCATTGACACTACTTATAAATTCCGATGCTTCACTCCAGGTTTACTGTATCCCTTGGACCTTGTTATTGACGATGAAACACAGAAATTGCATTGGAATTAAATAGAAAAGGCACAATGCCGACTGAAGTACAAGAAGACTGACTCTTCTTACTGACTATGTTTTGAACCATTCCTGTGACACCAGTTATAGATTCCGATGCTTCACTTCAGGTTTACTGTACCCCTTGGTCCTTCTTATTGATGATGAAACATAGAAATTGCATCGAAATTAAATGCAAAAGGCAAAATGCCGACTTAAGTACACGAAGACTGACTCTTCTTACTGTCTATGTTTTGAACCATTCCTGTGACACTAGTTACAGATGCCGATGCTACACTCCAGGTTTACTGTATCCATTGCACCTTCTTATTTACGATGAAACACAGAAATTGCATCGGAATTAAATACAAAAGGCACAATGCCGACTTAAGGACAAGAAGACTGACTATTCCTACTGACTTTGCTTTGAACCATTAGTGTGACACTAGTTATAGATTCCGATGCTTCACTTCAGGTTTACTGTATCCCTTGGACCTTCTTATTGACGATGAAACACAGAAATTGCATCGGAATTAAATACAAAAGGCACAATGCCGACTTAAGTATAAGAAGGCTGACTCTTCCTACTGTCTATGTTTTGAACCATTCCTGTGACACTAGTTATAGATTCCGATGCTTCGTTTCAGGTTTACTGGATCCCTTGGACCGCCTTTTTGACGATGAAACACAGAAATTGCATCGGAATTAAATACAAAAGGCACAATGCCGACTTAAGTACATGAAGACCGACTCTTCCACTGACTATGTTTTGAACCATTCCTGTGACACTAGTTATAGATTCCGATGCTTCACTTAAGGCTTACTGTATCCCTTGGAACTTCTTATTGACGATGAAACACAGAAATTGCATCGGAATTAAATACAAAAGGCACAATGCCGACTTAAGTACAACAAGACTGACTCTTCTTACTGTCTACGTTTTGAACCATTCCTGTGACACCAGTTATAGATTCCGATGCTTCACTCCAGGTTTACCGTATCCCTTGGATGTTCTTATTGACGATAAAACACAGAAATTGCATCGGAATTAAATACAAAAGGCACAATGCCGACTTAAGTACAAGAAGACTGACTCTTCTTACTGTCTATGTTTTGAACCATTCCATTGACACTAGTTATAGATTCCGATACTTCACTCCAGGTTTACTGTTTCCCTTGGACCTTGATATTGACGATGAAACACAGAAATTGCATCGGAATTAAATAGAAAAGGCACAATGCCGACTTAAGTACAAGAAGACTGACTCTTCTTACTGACTATGTTTTGTACCATTCCTGTGACACTAGTTATAGATTCCGATGCTTCACTTCAGGTTTACTGCATCCCTTGGACCTTCTTATTGACGGTGAAACACAGAAATTCATCGGAATTATATACAAAAGGCAAAATGCCGACTTAAGTACACGAAGGCTGACTCTTCTTACTGTCAATGATTTGAACCATTCCTGTGACACCCGTTATAGATTACGATGCTAAACTTCAGGTTTACTGTATCCCTTGGACCTTCCTATTGACGAAGAAACACAGAAATTGCATCGGAATTAAATACAAAAGGCACAATGCCGACTTAACTACATAAAGACCGACTCTTCCTACTGACTATGTTTTGAACCATTCCTGTGACACTAGTTATAGATTCCGATGCTACACTCCAGGTTTACTGTATCCCTTGGACCTTCTTATTGACGATGAAACACAGAAATGGCATCGGAATTAAAACAAAAGGCACAATGCCGACTTAAGTACAAGAAGACTGACTCTTCTTACTGTCTATGTTTTGAACCATTCCATTGACACTAGTTATAGATTCCGATGCTTCACTCCAGGTTTACTGTTTCCCTTGGACCTTGTTATTGACGATGAAACACAGAAATTGGATCGGAATGAAATAGAAAAGGCACAATGCCGACTTAAGTACAAGAAGACTGACTCTTCTTACTGACTATGTTTTGAACCATTCCTGTGACACTAGTTATAGATTCCGATGCTTCACTTCAGGTTTACTGTACCCCTTGGACCTTCTTATTGATGATGAAACATAGAAATTGCATCGGAATTAAATACAAAAGGCACAATGCCGACTTAAGTACAAGATGACTGACTCTTCTTACTGTCTATGTTTTGAACCATTCCATTGACACTAGTTATAGATTCCGATGCTTCACTCCAGGTTTACTGTATCCCTTGGACCTTCTTATTTACGATGAAACACAGAAATTGCATCGGAATTAAATACAAAAGGCACAATGCCGACTTAAGGACAAGAAGACTGACTATTCCTACTGACTTTGCTTTGAACCATTAGTGTGACACTAGTTATAGATTCCGATGCTTCACTTCAGGTTTACTGTATCCCTTGGACCTTCTTATTGACGATGAAACACAGAAATTGCATCGGAATTAAATACAAAAGGCACAATGCCGACATAACTACATAAAGACCGACTCTTCCTACTGACTATGTTTTGAACCATTCCTGTGACACTAGTTATAGATTCCGAAGCCTCACTTCCGGTTTAGTGTATCCCTCTGACTTTCTTATTGACGATGAAACACAGAAATGGCTTCGGAATTAAAAATAAAAGGCACAATGCCGACTTAAGTACAAGAGGACTGACTCTTCTTACTGACTATGTTTTGAACCATTCCTGTGACACTAGTTATAGATTCCGATGCTTCACTTGAGGTTTACTGTATCCCTTGGACCTTCTCATTGACGATGAAACACAGAAATTGCATCGGAATTAAATACAAAAGGCACAATGTTGACTTATCTACATGATGACTGACTCTTCCCACTGACTATGTTTTGTACCATTCCTGTGACACTAGTTATAAGATTCCGATGCTTCACTTGAGGTTTACTGTATCCCTTGGACCTTCTTATTGACGATGAAACACAGAAATTGCATCGGAATTAAATACAAAAGGCAACTTGCCGACTTAATTACACGAAGACTGACTCTTCTTACTGTCTATGATTTGAACCATTCCTGTGACACTAGTTATAGATTCCGATGCTACACTCCAGGTTTACTGTATCCCTTGGACCTTCTTATTAACGATGAAACACAAAAATTGCATCGGAACTAAATACAAAAGGCACAATGCCGACTTAAGGACAAGAAGACTGACTCTTCCTACTGTCTATGTTTTGAACCATTCCTGAGACACGCGTTATAGATTCCGATGCTTCACTTCAGGTTTACTGTATCCCTTGGACCTTCTTATTGACGCTGAAACACAGAAATTCAATCGGAATTAAATACAAAAGGCACAATGCCGACTTAAGTACAAGAAGACTGACTCTTCCTACTGTCTATGTTTTGAACCATTCCTGTGACACTCATTATAGATTACGATGCTTCACTTCAGGTTTACTGTATCCCTTGGACCTTCTTATTGACGATGAAACACAGAAATTGCATCGGAATTAAATACAAAAGGCACAATGCCGACTTAAGTACAAGAAGACTGTCTCTTCTTACTGTCTATGTTTTGAACCATTCCATTGACACTAGTTATAGATTCCGATGCTTCACTCCAGGTTTACTATTTCCCCTGGACCTTGTTATTGACGATGAAACACAGAAATTGGATCGGAATTAAATAGAAAAGGCACAATGACGACTTAAGTACAAGAAGACTGACTCATCTTACTGACTATGTTTTGTACCATTCCTGTGACACTAGTTATAGATTCCGATGCTTCACTTCAGGTTTACTGCATCCCTTGGACCTTCTTATTGACGATGAAACACAGAAATTGCATCGGAATTAAATACAAAAGGCAAAATGCCGAATTAAGTACACGAAGACTGACTCTTCTGACTGTCTATGATTTGAACCATTCCTGTCACACTAGTTATAGATTCCGATGCTACATTCCAGGTTTACTGTATCCCTTGGACCTTCTTATTGACGATGAAACACAGAAATTGCATCGGAATTAAATACAAAAGGCACAATGCCGACTTAAGGACAAGAGGATTGAGTCGTCTTACTGACTTTGTTTTGAACCATTCCTGTGACACTAGTTATAGATTCCGATGCTTCACTTCAGGTTTAATGTATCCCTTGGACCTTCTTATTGACGCTGAAACACAGAAATTGAATCGGAATTAAATACAAAAGGCACAATGCCTACTTTAGTACAAGAAGACTGACTCTTCCTACTGTCTATGTTTAGAAGCATTCCTGTGACACTCGTTATAGATTACGATGCTTTATTTTGGTTTACTGTATCCCATGGACCTTCTTATTGACGAAGAAACACAGAAATTGCATCGGAATTAAATACAAAAGGCACAATGCCGACTTAACTAAATAAAGACCGACTCTTCCTACTGACTATGTTTTGAACCATTCCTGTGACACTAGTTATAGATTCCGAAGCCTCACTTCAGGTTTAGTGTATCCCTCTGACTTTCTTATTGACGATGAAACACAGAAATGGCTTCGGAATTAAAAACAAAAGGCACAATGCCGACTTAAGTACAAGAGGACTGCCTATTCTTACTGTCTATGTTTTGAACCATTCCTGTGACACTACTTATAGATTCCGATGCTTCACTTGAGGTTTACTGTATCCCTTGGACCTTCTTAGTGACGATGAAACACAGAAATTGCATCGGAATTAAATACAAAAGGCACAATGCCGACTTAAGTACAAGAAGACTGACTCTTCTTACTGTCTATGTTTTGAACCATTCCATTGACACTAGTTATTGATTCCGATGCTTCACTCCAGGTTTACTGTATCCCTTGGACCTTGTTATTGACGATGAAACACAGAAATTGCATTGGAATTAAATAGAAAAGGCACAATGCCGACTTAAGTACAAGAAGACTGACTCTTCTTACTGACTATGTTTTGAACCATTCCTGTGACACTAGTTATAGATTCCGATGCTTCACTTCAGGTTTACTGTACCCCTAGGACCTTCTTATTGATGATGAATCATAGAAATTGCATCGGAATTAAATACAAAAGGCAAAATGCCGACTTAAGTACACGAAGACTGACTCCTCTTACTGTCCATGTTTTGAACCACTCCTGTGACACTAGTTACAGATTCCGATGCTACACTCCAGGTTTACTGTATCCATTGGACCTTCTTATTTACGATGAAACACAGAAATTGCATCGGAATTAAATACAAAAGGCACAATGCCGACTTAAGGACAAGAAGACTGACTATTCCTACTGACTTTGCTTTGAACCATTAGTGTGACACTAGTTATAGATTCCGATGCTTCACTTCACGTTTACTGTATCCCTTGGACCTTCTTATTGACGATGAAACACAGAAATTGCATCGGAATTAAATACAAAAGGCACAATGCCGACTTAAGTACAAGAAGGCTGACTCTTCCTATTGTCTATGTTTTGAACCATTCCTGTGACACTAGTTATAGATTCCGATGCTTCACTTCAGGTTTACTGGATCCCTTGGACCGTCTTGTTGACGATGAAACACAGAAATTGCATCGGATTTAAATACAAAAGGCACAATGCCGACTTAAGTACATGAAGACCGACTCTTCCTACTGACTATGTTTTGAACCATTCCTGTGACACTAGTTATAGATTCCGATGCTTCACTTGAGGCTTACTGTGTCCCTTGGAACTTCTTATTGACGATGAAACACAGAAATTGCATCGGAATTAAATACAAAAGGCACAATGCCGACTTAAGTACAAGAAGACTGACTCTTCTTACTGTCTATGTTTTGACTCATTCCATTGACACTAGTTATAGATTCCGATGCTTCACTCCAGGTTTTTGTGTTTCCCTTGGACCTTGTTATTGACGATGAAACACAGAAATTGCATCGGAATTAAATACAAAAGGCACAATGCCGACTTAAGTACAAGAAGACTGACTCTTCTTACTGACTATGTTTTGTACCATTCCTGTGACACTAGTTATAGATTCCGATGCTTCACTTCAGGTTTACTGCATTCCTTGGACCTTCTTATTGACGTGAAACACAGAAATTCATCGGAATTAAATACAAAAGGCAAAATGCCGACTTAAGTACACGAAGACTGACTCTTCTTACTGTCAATGATTTGAACCATTCCTGTGACAGTAGTTATAGATTCCGATGCTACACTCCAGGTTTACTGTATCCCTTGGACCTTCTTATTGACGATGAAACACAGAAATTGCATCGGCATTGAATACAAAAGGCACAATGCCGACTTAAGGACAAGAAGATTGAGTCTTCTTACTGACTTTGTTTTGAACCATTTGTGTGACACTAGTTATAGATTCCGATGCTTCACTTGAGGTTTACTGTATCCCTTGGGCCTTCTCATTGACGATGAAACACAGAAATTGCATCGGAATTAAATACAAAAGGCACAATGTTGACTTAACTACATGATGACTGACTCTTCCTACTGACTATGTGTTGTACCATTTTTGTGACACTAGTTATAAGATTCCGATGCTTCACTTCAGGTTTACTGTGTCCCTTGGACCTTCTTATTGACGATGAAACACAGAAATTGCATCGGAATTAAATACAAAAGGCAACATGCCGACTTAAGTACACGAAGACTGACTCTTCTTACTGTCTATGATTTGAACCATTCCTGTGACACTAGTTATAGATTCCGATGCTACACTCCCGGTTTACTGTATACCTTGGACCTTCTTATTAACGATGAAACACAAAAATTGCATCGGAACTAAATACAAAAGGCACAATGCCGACTTAAGGACAAGAAGACTGACTCTTCCTACTGTCTATGTTTTGAACCATTCCTGAGACACTCGTTATAGATTCCGATGCTTCACTTCAGGTTTACTGTATCCCTTCGACCTTCTTATTGACGCTGAAACACAGAAATTCAATCGGAATTAAATACAAAAGGCACAATGCCAGCTTAAATACAAGAAGACTGACTCTTCCTACTGTCTATGTTTTGAACCATTCCTGTGACACTCGTTATAGATTACGATGCTTCACTTCAGGTTTACTGTATCCCTTGGACCTTCTTATTGACGATGAAACACAGAAATTGCATCGGAATTAAATACAAAAGGCACAATGCCGACTTAAGTACAAGAAGACTGACTCTTCGTACTGTCTATGTTTTGAACCATTCCATTGACACTAGTTATAGATTCCTATGCTTCACTCCAGGTTTACTGTTTCCCTTGGACCTTGTTATTGACGATGAAACACAGAAATTGGATCGGAATTAAATAGAAAAGGCACAATGCCGACTTAAGTACAAGAAGACTGACTCTTCTTACTGACTATGTTTTGTACCATTCCTGTGACACTAGTTATAGATTCCGATGCTTCACTTCAGGTTTACTGCATCCCTTGGACCTTCTTATTGACGATGAAACACAGAAATTGCGTCGGAATTAAATACAAAAGGCAAAATGCCGACTTAAGTACACGAAGACTGACTCTTCTTACTGTCTATGTTTTGAACCACTCCTGTGACTCTAGTTACAGATTCCGATGCTACACTCCAGGTTTACTGTATCCATTGGACCTTCTTATTTACGATGAAACACAGAAATTGCATCGGAATTAAATACAAAAGGCACAATGCCGTCTTAAGGACAAGAAGACTGACTATTCCTACTGACTTTGCTTTGAACCATTAGTGTGACACTAGTTATAGATTCCGATGCTTCACTTCACGTTTACTGTATCCCTTGGACCTTCTCATTGACGATGAAACACAGAAATTGCATCGGAATTAAATACAAAAGGCACAATGCCGACTTAAGTACAAGAAGGCTGACTTTTCCTATTGTCTATGTTTTGAACCATTCCTGTGACACTAGTTATAGATTCCGATGCTTCACTTCAGGTTTACTGGATCCCTTGGACCGTCTTGTTGACGATGAAACACAGAAATTGCATCGGATTTAAATACAAAAGGCACAATGCCGACTTAAGTACATGAAGACCGACTCTTCCTACTGACTATGTTTTGAACCATTCCTGTGACACTAGTTATAGATTCCGATGCTTCACTTGAGGCTTACTGTATCCCTTGGAACTTCTTATTGACGATGAAACACAGAAATTGCATCGGAATTAAATACAAAAGGCACAATGCCGACTTAAGTACAAGAAGACTGACTCTTCTTACTGACTATGTTTTGTACCATTCCTGTGACACTAGTTATAGATTCCGATGCTTCACTTCAGGTTTACTGCATCCCTTGGACCTTCTTATTGACGTGAAACACAGAAATTCATCGGAATTAAATAAAAAGGCAAAATGCCGACTTAAGTACACGAAGACTGACTCTTCTTACTGTCAATGATTTGAACCATTCCTGTGACACTAGTTATAGATTCCGATGCTACACTCCAGGTTTACTGTATCCCTTGGACCTTCTTATTGACGATGAAACACAGAAATTGCATCGGCATTGAATACAAAAGGCACAATGCCGACTTAAGGACAAGAAGATTGAGTCTTCTTACTGACTTTGTTTTGAACCATTTGTGTGACACTAGTTATAGATTCCGATGCTTCACTTCAGGTTTAATGTATCCCTTGGACCTTCTTATTGACGCTGAAACACAGAAATTGAATCGGAATTAAATACAAAAGGCACAATGCCGACTTAAGTACAAGAAGACTGACTCTTCCTACTGTCTATGTTTAGAACCATTCCTGTGACACTCGTTATAGATTACGATGCTTAACTTCAGGTTTACTGTATCCCTTGGACCTTCCTATTGACGAAGCAACACAGAAATTGCATCGGAATTAAATACAAAAGGCACAATGCCGACTTAACTACATAAAGACCGACTCTTCCTACTGACTATGCTTTGAACCATTCCGGTGACACTAGTTATAGATTCCGAAGCCTCACTTCAGGTTTAGTGTATCCCTCTGACTTTCGTATTGACGATGAAACACAGAAATGGCTTCGGAATTAAAAACAAAAGGCACAATGCCGACCTAAGTACAAGAGGACTGACTCTTCTTACTGTCTATGTTTTGAACCATTGCTGTGACACTAGTTATAGATTCCGATGCTTCACTTGAGGTTTACTGTATCCCTTGGGCCTTCTCATTGACGATGAAACACAGAAATTGCATCGGAATTAAATACAAAAGGCACAATGTTGACTTAACTACATGATGACTGACTCTTCCTACTGACTATGAGTTGTACCATTCCTGTGACACTAGTTATAGATTCCGAAGCCTCACTTCAGCTTTAGTGTATCCCTCTGTCTTTCTTATTGACGATGAAACACAGAAATGGCTTCGGAATTAAAAACCAAAGGCAGAATGCCGGCTAAAGTACAAGAGGACTGACTCTTCTTACTGTCTATGTTTTGAACCATTCCTAAGACACTAGTTATAGATTCCGATGCTTCACTTGAGGTTTACTGTATCCCTTGGTCCTTCTTATTGACGATGAAACACAGAAATTGCATCGGAATTAAATGCAAAAGGCACAATATCGACTTAACTACATGATGACTGACTCTTCCTACTGACTATGTTTTGAACCATTCCTGTGACACTAGTTGTTGATACCGATGCTTCACTTGAGGTTTACTGTATCCCTTGGACCTTCTAATTGAAGATGAAACACAGAAATTGTATCGGTATTAAATACAAAAGACACAATGCCGACTTAAGTACATGAAGGCCGACTCTTCCTACTGACTATGTTTTGAACCATTCCTGTGACACTAGTAATAGATTCCGATGCTTCACTTGAGGCTTATTGTATCCCTTGTATCTTCTTATTGAGGATGAAACACAGAAATTGCATCGGAATTAAATAGAAAAGGCACAATGCCGACTTAAGTACAAGAAGACTGACTCTTCCTACTGTCTATGTTTTTTACCATTCCTGTGACACTCGTTATAGATTACGATGCTTCACTTCAGGTTTACTGTATCCCTTGGACCTTCTTATTGACGAAGAAACACAGAAATGGCATCGGAATTAAATACAAAAGGCAAAATGCCGACTTAAGTACACGAAGACTGACTCTTCTTACTGTCTTTGATTTGAACCATTCCTGTGACACTAGTTATAGATTCCGATGCTACACTCCAGGTTTACTGTATCCCTTGGACCTTCCTATTGACGCTGAAACACAGAAATTGAATCGGAATTAAATACAAAAGACACAATGTCGACTTATGTACAAGAAGACTGACTCTTCCTACTGTCTATGTTTTTTACCATTCCTGTGACACTCGTTATAGATTACGATGCTTCACTTCAGGTTTACTGTATCCCTTGGACCTTCTTATTGACGAAGAAACACAGAAATGGCATCGGAATTAAATACAAAAGGCAAAATGCCGACTTAAGTACACGAAGACTGACTCTTCCTACTGTCTATGTTTTGAACCATTCCTGTGACACTCGTTATAGATTACGATGCTTCACTTCAGGTTTACTGTATCCCTTGGACCTTCTTATTGACGATGAAACACAGAAATTGCATCGGAATTAAATAGAAAAGGCACAATGCCGACTTAAGTACAAGAAGACTGACTCTTCTTACTGACTATGCTTTGTACCATTCCTGTGACACTAGTTATAGATTCCGATGCTTCACTTCAGGTTTACTGGATCCCTTGGACCTTCTTGTTGACGATGAAACACAGAAATTGCATCGGAATTAAATACAATAGGCACAATGCCGACTTAAGTACATGAAGACCGACTCTTCCTACTGACTATGTTTTGAACCATTCCTGTGACACTAGTTATAGATTCCGATGCTTCAGTTGAGGCTTACTGTATCCCTTGGAACTTCTTTTTGACGATGAAACACAGAAATTGCATCGGAAATAAATGCAAAAGGCACAATGCCGACTTAAGTACAAGAAGACCGACTCTTCTTACTGTCTATGTTTTGAACCATTCCATTGACACTAGTTATAGATTCCGATGCTTCACTCTAGGTTTACTGTTTCCCTTGGACCTTGTTATTGACGATGAAACACAGAAATTGCATTGGAATTAAATAGAAATGCACAATGCCGACTTAAGTACAAGAAGACTGACTCTTCTTACTGACTATGTTTTGTACCACTCCTGTGACACTAGTTATAGATTCCGATGCTTCACTTCAGGTTTACTGCATCCCTTGGACCTTCTTATTGACGATGAAACACAGAAATTGCATCGATATTAAATATAAAAGGCAAAATGCCGACTTAAATACACGAAGACTGACTCTTCACACTGTCTATGTTTTGAACCATTCCTGTGACACTAGTTATAGATTCCGATGCTACACTCCAGGTTTACTGTATCCCTTGGACCTTCTTATTGCCGATGAAACACAGAAATTGCATCGAAACTAAATACAAAAGGCACAATGCCGACTTAAGGACAAGAAGACTGACTCTTCCTACTGTCTATGTTTTGAACCATTCCTGTGACACTCGTTATAGATTCCGATGCTTCACTTCAGGTTTACTGTATCCCTTGGACCTTCTTATTGACGCTGAAACTAAGAAATTTAATCGGAATTAAATACAAAAGGCACAATGCCGACTTAAGTACAAGAAGACTGACTCTTCCTACTGTCTATGTTTTGAACCATTCCTGTGACACTCGTTATAGATTACGATGCTTCACTTCAGGTTTACTGTATCCCTTGGACCTTCTTATTGACGATGAAACACAGAAATTGCATCGGAATTAAATACAAAAGGCAAAATGCCGACTTAAGTACACGAAGACTGACTTTTCTTACTGTCTATGTTTTGAACCATTCCTGTGACACTCGTTATAGATTACGTTGCTTCACTTCAATTTTACTGTATCCCTTGGACCTTCTTATTGACAATGAAACACAGAAATTGCATCGGAATTAAATACAAAAGGCAAAATGCCGACTTAAGTACACGAAGACTGACTCTTCTTACTGTCTATGATTTGAACCATTCCTGTGACACTAGTTATTGATTCCGATGCTACACTCCAGGTTTACTGTATCCCTTGGACCTTCTTATTGACGATGAAACACAGAAATTGCATCGGAATTAAATACAAAAGGCACAATGCCGACTTAAGGACAAGAAGATAGAGTCTTCTTACTGACTTTGTTTTGAACCATTCCTGTGACACTGGTTATAGATTCCGATGCTTCACTTCAGGTTTAAAGTATCCCTTGGACCATCTTATTGACGCTGAAACACAGAAATTGAATCGGAATTAAATACAAAAGGCACAATGCCGACTTAAGTACAAGAGGACTGACTCTTCCTACTGTCTATGTTTTGAACCATTCCTGTGACACTAGTTATAGATTACGATGCTTCACTTCAGGTTTACTGTATCCCTTGGATCTTCTTATTGACGATGAGACACAGAAATTGCATCGGAATTAAATACAAAAGGCAAAATGCCGACTTAAGTACACGAAGACTGACTCTTCCTACTGTCTATGTTTTCAACCATTCCTGTGACACTCGATATAGATTACGATGCTTCACTTCAGGTTTACTGTATCCTTGGACCTTCTTATTGACGACGAAACACAGAAATTGCATCGGAATTAAATACAAAAGGCAAAAAGCCGACTTAAGTACACGAAGACTGACTCTTCTTACAGCCTATGATTTGAACCATTCCTGTGACACTAGTTATAGATTCCGATGCTACACTCCAGGTTTACTGTATCCCTTGGACCTTCTTATTGACGATGAAACACCGAAATTGAATCGGAATTAAATACAAAAGTCACAATGCCGACTTAAGTACAAGAAGACTGACTCTTCCTACTGTCTATGTTTTGAACCATTCCTGTGACACTCGTTATAGATTACGATGCTTTACTTCAGGTTTACTGTATCCCTTGGACCTTCGTATTGACGAAGAAACACAGAAACTGCATCGGAATTAAATACAAAAGGCACAATGCCGACTTAAGTACAAGAAGACTGACTCTTCTTACTGACTACGCTATGTACCATTCCTGTGACACTAGTTATTGATTCCGATGCTTCACTTCAGGTTTACTGCTTCCCTTGGACCTTCTTGTTGACGATGAAACACAGAAATTGCATCGGAATTAAATACAAAAGGCACAATGCCTACTTAAGGACAAGAAGATTGAGTCTTCTTACTGACTTTGTTTTGAACCATTCCCGTGACACTAGTTATAGATTCCGATGCTTCACTTCAGGTTTAAAGTACCTCTTGGACCTTCTTATTGACGCTGAAACACAGAAATTGCATCGGAATTAAATACAAAAGGCACAATGCCGACTTAACTACATAAAGACCGACTCTTCCTACTGACTATGCTTTGAACCATTCCTGTGACACTAGTTATAGATTCCGAAGCCTCACTTCAGGTTTAGTGTATCCCTCTGACTTTCGTATTGACGATGAAACACAGAAATGGCTTCGGAATTAAAAACAAAAGGCACAATGCCGACCTAAGTACAAGAGGACTGACTCTTCTTACTGTCTATGTTTTGAACCATTGCTGTGACACTAGTTATAGATTCCGATGCTTCACTTGAGGTTTACTGTATCCCTTGGGCCTTCTCATTGACGATGAAACACAGAAATTGCATCGGAATTAAATACAGAAGGCACAATGTTGACTTAACTACATGATGACTGACTCTTCCTACTGACTATGAGTTGTACCATTCCTGTGACACTAGTTATAGATTCCGAAGCCTCACTTCAGCTTTAGTGTATCCCTCTGTCTTTCTTATTGACGATGAAACACAGAAATGGCTTCGGAATTAAAAACCAAAGGCAGAATGCCGGCTAAAGTACAAGAGGACTGACTCTTCTTACTGTCTATGTTTTGAACCATTCCTAAGACACTAGTTATAGATTCCGATGCTTCACTTGAGGTTTACTGTATCCCTTGGTCCTTCTTATTGACGATGAAACACAGAAATTGCATCGGAATTAAATGCAAAAGGCACAATATCGACTTAACTACATGATGACTGACTCTTCCTACTGACTATGTTTTGAACCATTCCTGTGACACTAGTTGTTGATACCGATGCTTCACTTGAGGTTTACTGTATCCCTTGGACCTTCTAATTGAAGATGAAACACAGAAATTGTATCGGTATTAAATACAAAAGACACAATGCCGACTTAAGTACATGAAGGCCGACTCTTCCTACTGACTATGTTTTGAACCATTCCTGTGACACTAGTAATAGATTCCGATGCTTCACTTGAGGCTTATTGTATCCCTTGTATCTTCTTATTGAGGATGAAACACAGAAATTGCATCGGAATTAAATAGAAAAGGCACAATGCCGACTTAAGTACAAGAAGACTGACTTTTCTTACTGTCTATGTTTTGAACCATTGCATTGACACTAGTTGAGGATTCCGATGATTCACTCCAGGTTTACTGTTCCCCTTGGACCTTGTTATTGATGATGAAGCACAGAAATTGCATCGGAATTAAATAGAAAAGGCACAATGCCGACATAAGTACAAGAAGACTGACTCTTCTTACTGACTATGTTTTGTACCATTCCTGTGACACTAGTTATAGATTTCGATGCTTCCCTTCAGGTTTACTGTATCTCTTGTACCTTCTTATTGACATTGAAACACAGAAATTGCATCGGAATTAAATACAAAAGGCAAAATGACGACTTAAGTACACGAAGACTGACTCTTCTTACTGTCTTTGATTTGAACCATTCCTGTGACACTAGTTATAGATTCCGATGCTACACTCCAGGTTTACTGTATCCCTTGGACCTTCCTATTGACGCTGAAACACAGAAATTGAATCGGAATTAAATACAAAAGACACAATGTCGACTTATGTACAAGAAGACTGACTCTTCCTACTGTCTATGTTTTTTACCATTCCTGTGACACTCGTTATAGATTACGATGCTTCACTTCAGGTTTACTGTATCCCTTGGACCTTCTTATTGACGAAGAAACACAGAAATGGCATCGGAATTAAATACAAAAGGCAAAATGCCGACTTAAGTACACGAAGACTGACTCTTCCTACTGTCTATGTTTTGAACCATTCCTGTGACACTCGTTATAGATTACGATGCTTCACTTCAGGTTTACTGTATCCCTTGGACCTTCTTATTGACGATGAAACACAGAAATTGCATCGGAATTAAATAGAAAAGGCACAATGCCGACTTAAGTACAAGAAGACTGACTCTTCTTACTGACTATGCTTTGTACCATTCCTGTGACACTAGTTATAGATTCCGATGCTTCACTTCAGGTTTACTGGATCCCTTGGACCTTCTTGTTGACGATGAAACACAGAAATTGCATCGGAATTAAATACAATAGGCACAATGCCGACTTAAGTACATGAAGACCGACTCTTCCTACTGACTATGTTTTGAACCATTCCTGTGACACTAGTTATAGATTCCGATGCTTCAGTTGAGGCTTACTGTATCCCTTGGAACTTCTTTTTGACGATGAAACACAGAAATTGCATCGGAAATAAATGCAAAAGGCACAATGCCGACTTAAGTACAAGAAGACCGACTCTTCTTACTGTCTATGTTTTGAACCATTCCATTGACACTAGTTATAGATTCCGATGCTTCACTCTAGGTTTACTGTTTCCCTTGGACCTTGTTATTGACGATGAAACACAGAAATTGCATTGGAAATAAATAGAAATGCACAATGCCGACTTAAGTACAAGAAGACTGACTCTTCTTACTGACTATGTTTTGTACCACTCCTGTGACACTAGTTATAGATTCCGATGCTTCACTTCAGGTTTACTGCATCCCTTGGACCTTCTTATTGACGATGAAACACAGAAATTGCATCGATATTAAATATAAAAGGCAAAATGCCGACTTAAATACACGAAGACTGACTCTTCACACTGTCTATGTTTTGAACCATTCCTGTGACACTAGTTATAGATTCCGATGCTACACTCCAGGTTTACTGTATCCCTTGGACCTTCTTATTGCCGATGAAACACAGAAATTGCATCGAAACTAAATACAAAAGGCACAATGCCGACTTAAGGACAAGAAGACTGACTCTTCCTACTGTCTATGTTTTGAACCATTCCTGTGACACTCGTTATAGATTCCGATGCTTCACTTCAGGTTTACTGTATCCCTTGGACCTTCTTATTGACGCTGAAACTAAGAAATTTAATCGGAATTAAATACAAAAGGCACAATGCCGACTTAAGTACAAGAAGACTGACTCTTCCTACTGTCTATGTTTTGAACCATTCCTGTGACACTCGTTATAGATTACGATGCTTCACTTCAGGTTTACTGTATCCCTTGGACCTTCTTATTGACGATGAATTACAGAAATTGCATCGGAATTAAATACAAAAGGCAAAATGCCGACTTAAGTACACGAAGACTGACTTTTCTTACTGTCTATGTTTTGAACCATTCCTGTGACACTCGTTATAGATTACGTTGCTTCACTTCAATTTTACTGTATCCCTTGGACCTTCTTATTGACGATGAAACACAGAAATTGCATCGGAATTAAATACAAAAGGCAAAATGCCGACTTAAGTACACGAAGACTGACTCTTCTTACTGTCTATGATTTGAACCATTCCTGTGACACTAGTTATTGATTCCGATGCTACACTCCAGGTTTACTGTATCCCTTGGACCTTCTTATTGACGATGAAACACAGAAATTGCATCGGAATTAAATACAAAAGGCACAATGCCGACTTAAGGACAAGAAGATAGAGTCTTCTTACTGACTTTGTTTTGAACCATTCCTGTGACACTGGTCATAGATTCCGATGCTTCACTTCAGGTTTAAAGTATCCCTTGGACCATCTTATTGACGCTGAAACACAGAAATTGAATCGGAATTAAATACAAAAGGCACAATGCCGACTTAAGTACAAGAGGACTGACTCTTCCTACTGTCTATGTTTTGAACCATTCCTGTGACACTAGTTATAGATTACGATGCTTCACTTCAGGTTTACTGTATCCCTTGGATCTTCTTATTGACGATGAGACACAGAAATTGCATCGGAATTAAATACAAAAGGCAAAATGCCGACTTAAGTACACGAAGACTGACTCTTCCTACTGTCTATGTTTTCAACCATTCCTGTGACACTCGATATAGATTACGATGCTTCACTTCAGGTTTACTGTATCCTTGGACCTTCTTATTGACGACGAAACACAGAAATTGCATCGGAATTAAATACAAAAGGCAAAAAGCCGACTTAAGTACACGAAGACTGACTCTTCTTACAGTCTATGATTTGAACCATTCCTGTGACACTAGTTATAGATTCCGATGCTACACTCCAGGTTTACTGTATCCCTTGGACCTTCTTATTGACGATGAAACACCGAAATTGAATCGGAATTAAATACAAAAGTCACAATGCCGACTTAAGTACAAGAAGACTGACTCTTCCTACTGTCTATGTTTTGAACCATTCCTGTGACACTCGTTATAGATTACGATGCTTTACTTCAGGTTTACTGTATCCCTTGGACCTTCGTATTGACGAAGAAACACAGAAACTGCATCGGAATTAAATACAAAAGGCACAATGCCGACTTAAGTACAAGAAGACTGACTCTTCTTACTGACTACGCTATGTACCATTCCTGTGACACTAGTTATTGATTCCGATGCTTCACTTCAGGTTTACTGCTTCCCTTGGACCTTCTTGTTGACGATGAAACACAGAAATTGCATCGGAATTAAATACAAAAGGCACAATGCCTACTTAAGGACAAGAAGATTGAGTCTTCTTACTGACTTTGTTTTGAACCATTCCTGTGACACTAGTTATAGATTCCGATGCTTCACTTCAGGTTTAAAGTACCTCTTGGACCTTCTTATTGACGCTGAAACACAGAAATTGCATCGGAATTAAATACAAAAGGCACAATGCCGACTTAACTACATAAAGACCGACTCTTCCTACTGACTATGCTTTGAACCATTCCTGTGACACTAGTTATAGATTCCGAAGCCTCACTTCAGGTTTAGTGTATCCCTCTGACTTTCGTATTGACGATGAAACACAGAAATGGCTTCGGAATTAAAAACAAAAGGCACAATGCCGACCTAAGTACAAGAGGACTGACTCTTCTTACTGTCTATGTTTTGAACCATTGCTGTGACACTAGTTATAGATTCCGATGCTTCACTTGAGGTTTACTGTATCCCTTGGGCCTTCTCATTGACGATGAAACACAGAAATTGCATCGGAATTAAATACAAAAGGCACAATGTTGACTTAACTACATGATGACTGACTCTTCCTACTGACTATGAGTTGTACCATTCCTGTGACACTAGTTATAGATTCCGAAGCCTCACTTCAGCTTTAGTGTATCCCTCTGTCTTTCTTATTGACGATGAAACACAGAAATGGCTTCGGAATTAAAAACCAAAGGCAGAATGCCGGCTAAAGTACAAGAGGACTGACTCTTCTTACTGTCTATGTTTTGAACCATTCCTAAGACACTAGTTATAGATTCCGATGCTTCACTTGAGGTTTACTGTATCCCTTGGTCCTTCTTATTGACGATGAAACACAGAAATTGCATCGGAATTAAATGCAAAAGGCACAATATCGACTTAACTACATGATGACTGACTCTTCCTACTGACTATGTTTTGAACCATTCCTGTGACACTAGTTGTTGATACCGATGCTTCACTTGAGGTTTACTGTATCCCTTGGACCTTCTAATTGAAGATGAAACACAGAAATTGTATCGGTATTAAATACAAAAGACACAATGCCGACTTAAGTACATGAAGGCCGACTCTTCCTACTGACTATGTTTTGAACCATTCCTGTGACACTAGTAATAGATTCCGATGCTTCACTTGAGGCTTATTG
Organism: Schistocerca serialis cubense; assembly: GCF_023864345.2. NCBI lineage: Eukaryota > Metazoa > Arthropoda > Insecta > Orthoptera > Acrididae > Schistocerca > Schistocerca serialis. Next base: position 8,285,933 of record NW_026047592.1, read on the forward strand.
TATCCCTTGTATCTTCTTATTGAGGATGAAACACAGAAATTGCATCGGAATTAAATAGAAAAGGCACAATGCCGACTTAAGTACAAGAAGACTGACTTTTCTTACTGTCTATGTTTTGAACCATTGCATTGACACTAGTTGAGGATTCCGATGATTCACTCCAGGTTTACTGTTCCCCTTGGACCTTGTTATTGATGATGAAGCACAGAAATTGCATCGGAATTAAATAGAAAAGGCACAATGCCGACATAAGTACAAGAAGACTGACTCTTCTTACTGACTATGTTTTGTACCATTCCTGTGACACTAGTTATAGATTTCGATGCTTCCCTTCAGGTTTACTGTATCTCTTGTACTTTCTTATTGACATTGAAACACAGAAATTGCATCGGAATTAAATACAAAAGGCAAAATGCCGACTTAAGTACACGAAGACTGACTCTTCTTACTGTCTTTGATTTGAACCATTCCTGTGACACTAGTTATAGATTCCGATGCTACACTCCAGGTTTACTGTATCCCTTGGACCTTCCTATTGACGCTGAAACACAGAAATTGAATCGGAATTAAATACAAAAGACACAATGTCGACTTATGTACAAGAAGACTGACTCTTCCTACTGTCTATGTTTTTTACCATTCCTGTGACACTCGTTATAGATTACGATGCTTCACTTCAGGTTTACTGTATCCCTTGGACCTTCTTATTGACGAAGAAACACAGAAATGGCATCGGAATTAAATACAAAAGGCAAAATGCCGACTTAAGTACACGAAGACTGACTCTTCCTACTGTCTATGTTTTGAACCATTCCTGTGACACTCGTTATAGATTACGATGCTTCACTTCAGGTTTACTGTATCCCTTGGACCTTCTTATTGACGATGAAACACAGAAATTGCATCGGAATTAAATAGAAAAGGCACAATGCCGACTTAAGTACAAGAAGACTGACTCTTCTTACTGACTATGCTTTGTACCATTCCTGTGACACTAGTTATAGATTCCGATGCTTCACTTCAGGTTTACTGGATCCCTTGGACCTTCTTGTTGACGATGAAACACAGAAATTGCATCGGAATTAAATACAATAGGCACAATGCCGACTTAAGTACATGAAGACCGACTCTTCCTACTGACTATGTTTTGAACCATTCCTGTGACACTAGTTATAGATTCCGATGTTTCAGTTGAGGCTTACTGTATCCCTTGGAACTTCTTTTTGACGATGAAACACAGAAATTGCATCGGAAATAAATGCAAAAGGCACAATGCCGACTTAAGTACAAGAAGACCGACTCTTCTTACTGTCTATGTTTTGAACCATTCCATTGACACTAGTTATAGATTCCGATGCTTCACTCTAGGTTTACTGTTTCCCTTGGACCTTGTTATTGACGATGAAACACAGAAATTGCATTGGAATTAAATAGAAATGCACAATGCCGACTTAAGTACAAGAAGACTGACTCTTCTTACTGACTATGTTTTGTACCACTCCTGTGACACTAGTTATAGATTCCGATGCTTCACTTCAGGTTTACTGCATCCCTTGGACCTTCTAATTGACGATGAAACACAGAAATTGCATCGATATTAAATATAAAAGGCAAAATGCCGACTTAAATACACGAAGACTGACTCTTCACACTGTCTATGTTTTGAACCATTCCTGTGACACTAGTTATAGATTCCGATGCTACACTCCAGGTTTACTGTATCCCTTGGACCTTCTTATTGCCGATGAAACACAGAAATTGCATCGAAACTAAATACAAAAGGCACAATGCCGACTTAAGGACAAGAAGACTGACTCTTCCTACTGTCTATGTTTTGAACCATTCCTGTGACACTCGTTATAGATTCCGATGCTTCACTTCAGGTTTACTGTATCCCTTGGACCTTCTTATTGACGCTGAAACTAAGAAATTTAATCGGAATTAAATACAAAAGGCACAATGCCGACTTAAGTACAAGAAGACTGACTCTTCCTACTGTCTATGTTTTGAACCACTCCTGTGACACTCGTTATAGATTACGATGCTTCACTTCAGGTTTACTGTATCCCTTGGACCTTCTTATTGACGATGAAACACAGAAATTGCATCGGAATTAAATACAAAAGGCAAAATGCCGACTTAAGTACACGAAGACTGACTTTTCTTACTGTCTATGTTTTGAACCATTCCTGTGACACTCGTTATAGATTACGTTGCTTCACTTCAATTTTACTGTATCCCTTGGACCTTCTTATTGACGATGAAACACAGAAATTGCATCGGAATTAAATACAAAAGGCAAAATGCCGACTTAAGTACACGAAGACTGACTCTTCTTACTGTCTATGATTTGAACCATTCCTGTGACATTAGTTATTGATTCCGATGCTACACTCCAGGTTTACTGTATCCCTTGGACCTTCTTATTGACGATGAAACACAGAAATTGCATCGGAATTAAATACAAAATGCACAATGCCGACTTAAGGACAAGAAGATAGAGTCTTCTTACTGACTTTGTTTTGAACCATTCCTGTGACACTGGTTATAGATTCCGATGCTTCACTTCAGGTTTAAAGTATCCCTTGGACCATCTTATTGACGCTGAAACACAGAAATTGAATCGGAATTAAATACAAAAGGCACAATGCCGACTTAAGTACAAGAGGACTGACTCTTCCTACTGTCTATGTTTTGAACCACTCCTGTGACACTAGTTACAGATTCCGATGCTTCACTTCAGGTTTACTGTATCCCTTGGATCTTCTTATTGACGATGAGACACAGAAATTGCATCGGAATTAAATACAAAAGGCAAAATGCCGACTTAAGTACACGAAGACTGACTCTTCCTACTGTCTATGTTTTCAACCATTCCTGTGACACTCGATATAGATTACGATGCTTCACTTCAGGTTTACTGTATCCTTGGACCTTCTTATTGACGACGAAACACAGAAATTGCATCGGAATTAAATACAAAAGGCAAAAAGCCGACTTAAGTACACGAAGACTGACTCTTCTTACAGTCTATGATTTGAACCATTCCTGTGACACTAGTTATAGATTCCGATGCTACACTCCAGGTTTACTGTATCCCTTGGACCTTCTTATTGACGATGAAACACCGAAATTGAATCGGAATTAAATACAAAAGTCACAATGCCGACTTAAGTACAAGAAGACTGACTCTTCCTACTGTCTATGTTTTGAACCATTCCTGTGACACTCGTTATAGATTACGATGCTTTACTTCAGGTTTACTGTATCCCTTGGACCTTCGTATTGACGAAGAAACACAGAAACTGCATCGGAATTAAATACAAAAGGCACAATGCCGACTTAAGTACAAGAAGACAGACTCTGCTTACGGTCTATGTTTTGAACCATTCCATTGACACTAGTTTTAGATTCCGATGCTTCACTTCAGGTTACTGGATCCCTTGGACCTTGTTATAGGCGATGAAACACAGAAATTGCATCGGAATTAAATAGAAAAGGCACAATGCCGACTTAAGTACAAGAAGACTGACTCTTCTTACTGACTACGCTATGTACCATTCCTGTGACACTAGTTATTGATTCCGATGCTTCACTTCAGGTTTACTGCTTCCCTTGGACCTTCTTGTTGACGATGAAACACAGAAATTGCATCGGAATTAAATACAAAAGGCACAATGCCTACTTAAGGACAAGAAGATTGAGTCTTCTTACTGACTTTGTTTTGAACCATTCCTGTGACACTAGTTATAGATTCCGATGCTTCACTTCAGGTTTAAAGTACCTCTTGGACCTTCTTATTGACGCTGAAACACAGAAATTGCATCGGAATTAAATACAAAATGCACAATGCCGACTTAAGTACAAGAAGATTGACTCTTCTTACTGTCTATGTTTTGAACCATTCCAATGACACTAGTTATAGATTCCGATGCTACACTCCAGGTTTACTGTATCCTTTGGACCTTCTTATTGACGATTAAACACAGAAATTGCATCGGAACTAAATACAAAAGGCACAATGCCGACTTAAGGACATGATGACCGACTCTTCCAAATGTCTATGTTTTGAACCATTCCTGTGACACTCGTTATAGATTCCGATGCTTCACTTCAGGTTTACTGTATCCCTTGGACTTTCATATTGACGCTGAAACACAGAAATGTAATCGAGATTAAATACAAAAGGCACAATGCCGACTTAAGTACAAGAAGACTGACTCTTCCTACTGTCTATGTTTTGAACCCTTCCTGTGACACGCGTTATAGATTACGATGCTTCACTTCAGGTTTACTGTATCCCTTGGGCCTTCTCATTGACGCTGAAACACAGAAATTGCATCGGAATTAAATACAAAAGGCACAATGCCGACTTAAGTACATGAAGACTGACTCTTCCTACTGAATATGTTTTGAACCATTCCTGTGACACTAGTTATAGATTCCGATGCTTCACTTGAGGCTTACTGTATCCCTTGGAACTTCATATTGACGATGAAACACAGAAATTGCATCGGAATTAAATGCAAAAGGCAGAATGCCGACTTAAGTACAAGAAGACTGACTCTTCTTACTGTCTATGTTTTGAACCATTCCATTGACACTACTTATAGATTCCGATGCTTCACTCCAGGTTTACTGATTCCCTTGGACCTATTTATTGACGATGAAACACAGAAATTGCATCGGAATTAAATAGAAAAGGCACAATGCCGACTTAAGTACAAGAAGACTGACTCTTCTTACTGACTATGTTTTGTACCATTCCTGTGACACTAGTTATAGATTCCGATGCTTCACTTCAGGTTTACTGCATCCCTTGGACCTTCTTATTGACGATTAAACATAGAAATTGCATCGATATTAAATACAAAAGGCAAAATGCCGACTTAAGTACACGAAGACTGACTCTTCTTACTGTCTATGATTTGAACCATTCCTGTGACACTAGTTATAGATTCCGATGCTACACTCCAGGTTTACTGTATCCCTTGGACCTTCTTATTGACGACGAAACACAGAAATTGCATCGGAACTAAATACAAAAGGCACAATGCCGACTTAAGGACAAGAAGACTGACTCTTCCTACTGTCTATGATTAGAACCATTCCTGTGACACTCGTTATAGATTACGATGCTTTACTTCAGGTTTACTGTATCCCTTGGACCTTCTTATTGACGAAGAAACACAGAAATTGCATCGGAATTAAATACAAAAGGCACAATGCCGACTTAACTACATAAAGACCGACTCTTCCTACTGACTATGTTTTGAACCATTCCTGTGACACTAGTTAAAGATTCCGAAGCCTCACTTCAGGTTTAGTGTATCCCTCTAACTTTCTTATTGACGATGAAACACAGAAATGGCTTCGGAATTAAAAACAAAAGGCACAATGCCAACTTAAGTACAAGAGGACTGACTCTTCTTACTGTCTATGTTTTGAACCATTCCTGTGACACTAGTTATAGATTCCGATGCTTCACTTGAGGTTTACTGTATCCCTTGGTCCTTCTTATTGACGATGAAACACAGAAATTGCATCGGAATTAAATACAAAAGGCACAATGCCGAATTAAGTACATGATGACTGACTCTTCCTACTGACTATGTTTTGAACCATTCCTGTGACACTAGTTATTGATACCTATGGTTCACTTCAGGTTTACTGTATCCCTTGGACCTTCTTATTGAAGATGAAACACAGAAATTGTATCGGTATTCAATACAAAAGGCACAATGCCGACTTAAGTACATGAAGACCGACTCTTCCTACTGACTATGTTTTGAACCATTCCTGTGACACTAGTTATAGATTCCGATGCTTCACTTGAGGCTTATTGTATCCCTTGGAACTTCTTATTGACGATGAAACACAGAAATTGCATCGGCATTAAATACAAAAGGCACAATGCCGACTTAAGTACAAGAAGACTGACTCTTCTTACTGTCTATGTTTTGAACCATTACATTGACACTAGCTATACATTCCGATGCTTCACTCCAGGTTTACTGTTCCCCTTGGGCCTTGTTATTGACGATGAAACACAGAAATTGAATCTGAATTAAATAGAAAAGGCACAATGCCGACTTAAGTACAAGAAGACTGACTCTTCTTACTGACTAATTTTTGTACCATTCCTGTGACACTAGTTATAGATTCCGATGCTTCACTTCAGGTTTACTGTATCCCTTGACCCTTCTTATTGACGATGAAACACAGAAGTTTAATCGGAATTAAATACAAAAGGCAAAATGCCGACTTAAGTACACGAAGACTGACTCTTCTTACTGTCTATGATTTGAACCATTCCTGTGACACTAGTTACAGATTCCGATGCTACACTCCAGGTTTACTGTATCCCTTGGACCTTCTTATTGACGCTGAAACTAAGACATTTAATCGGAATTAAATACAAAAGGCACAATGCCGACTTAAGTACATGAAGACTGACTCTTCCTACTGTCTATGCTTTGAACCATTCCTGTGACACTCGTTATAGATTACGATGCTTCACTTCAGGTTTACTGTATCCCTTGGACCTTCTTATTGACGATGAAACACAGAAATTGCATCGGAATTAAATACAAAAGGCAAAATGCCGACTTAAGTACACGAAGACTGACTTTTCTTACTGTCTATGTTTTGAATCATTCCTGTGACACTCGTTATAGATTACGTTGCTTCACTTCAGGTTTACTGTATCCCTTGGACCTTCTTATTGACGATGAAACACAGAAATTGCATCGGAATTAAATACAAAAGGCAAAATGCCGACTTAAGTACACGAAGACTGACTCTTCTTACTGTCTATGATTTGAACCATTCCTGTGACACCTGTTATTGATTCCGATGCTACACTCCAGGTTTACTGTATCCCTTGGACCTTCTTATTGACGATGAAACACAGAAATTGCATCGGAATTAAATACAAAAGGCACAATGCCGACTTAAGGACAAGAAGATTGAGTCTTCTTACTGACTTTGTTTTGAACCATTCCTGTGACACTAGTTATAGATTCCGATGCTTCACTTCAGGTTTAAAGTATCCCTTGGACCATCTTATTGACGCTGAAACACAGAAATTGAATCGGAATTAAATACAAAAGGCACAATGCCGACTTAAGTACAAGAGGACTGACTCTTCCTACTGTCTATGTTTTGAACCATTCCTGTGACACTAGTTATAGATTACGATGCTTCACTTCAGGTTTACTGTATCCCTTGGATCTTCTTATTGACGATGAGACACAGAAATTGCATCGGAATTAAATACAAAAGGCAAAATGCCGACTTAAGTACACGAAGACTGACTCTTCCTACTGTCTATGTTTTCAACCATTCCTGTGACACTCGATATAGATTACGATGCTTCACTTCAGGTTTACTGTATCCTTGGACCTTCTTATTGACGACGAAACACAGAAACTGCATCGGAATTAAATACAAAAGGCACAATGCCGACTTAAGTACAAGAAGACAGACTCTGCTTACTGTCTATGTTTTGAACCATTCCATTGACACTAGTTTTAGATTCCGATGCTTCACTTCAGATTACTGGATCCCTTGGACCTTGTTATAGGCGATGAAACACAGAAATTGCATCGGAATTAAATAGAAAAGGCACAATGCCGACTTAAGTACAAGGAGACTGACTCTTCTTACTGACTACGCTATGTACCATTCCTGTGACACTAGTTATTGATTCCGATGCTTCACTTCAGGTTTACTGCTTCCCTTGGACCTTCTTGTTGACGATGAAACACAGAAATTGCATCGGAATTAAATACAAAAGGCACAATGCCTACTTAAGGGCAAGAAGATTGAGTCTTCTTACTGACTTTGTTTTGAACCATTCCTGTGACACTAGTTATAGATTCCGATGCTTCACTTCAGGTTTAAAGTACCTCTTGGACCTTCTTATTGACGCTGTAACACAGAAATTGCATCGGAATTAAATACAAAATGCACAATGCCGACTTAAGTACAAGATGATTGACTCTTCTTACTGTCTATGTTTTGAACCATTCCAATGACACTAGTTATAGATTCCGATGCTACACTCCAGGTTTACTGTATCCTTTGGACCTTCTTATTGACGATTAAACACAGAAATTGCATCGGAACTAAATACAAAAGGCACAATGCCGACTTAAGGACAAGAAGACCGACTCTTCCAACTGTCTATGTTTTGAACCATTCCTGTGACACTCGTTATAGATTACGATGCTTCACTTCAGGTTTACTGTATCCCTTGGACCTTCTTATTGACGATGAAACACAGAAATTGCATCGGAATTAAATACAAAAGGCAAAATGCTGACTTAAGTACACTAAGATTGGCTCTTCTTACTGTCTATGATTTGAACCATTCCTGTGACACTAGTTATAGATTCCGATGCTACACTCCAGGTTTACTGTATCCCTTGGACCTTGTTATTGACGATGAAACACAGAAATTGAATCGGAATTAAATACAAAAGTCACAATGCCGACTTAAGTACAAGAAGACTGATTTATCCTACTGTCTATGTTTTGAACCATTTCTGTGACACTCGTTATAGATTACGATGTTTTACTTCAGGTTTACTGTATTCCTTGGACCTTCTTATTGACGAAGAAAAACAGAAATTGCATCGGAATTAAATACAAAAGGTACAATGCCGACTTAAGTACAAGAAGACTGACTATTCCTACTGACTTTGTTTTGAACCATTAGTGTGACACTAGTTATACATTTCGATGCTTCACTTCAGGTTCACTATATCCCTTGGACCTTCTTATTGACGAAGAAACACAGAAATTGAATCGGAATTAAATACAAAAGGCACAATGCCGACTTAAGTACAAGAAGGCAGACTCTTCCTACTGTCTATGCTTTGAACCATTCCTGTGACACTAGTTATTGATTCCGATGCTTCACTACAGGTTTACTGGATCCCTTGGACCTTGTTATTGTCGATGAAACACAGAAATTGCATCGGAATTAAATAGAAAAGGCACAATGCCGAATTAAGTACAAGAAGACTGACTCTTCTTACTGACTATGCTTTGTACCATTCCTGTGACACTAGTTATAGATTCCGATGCTTCACTTCATGTTTACTGGATCCCTTGGACCTTCTTGTTGACGATGAAACACAGAAATTGCATCGGAATTAAATACAAAAGGCACAATGCCGACTTAAGTACATGAAGACTGACTCTTCCTACTGAATATGTTTTGAACCATTCCTGTGACACTAGTTATAGATTCCGATGCTTCACTTGAGGCTTACTGTATCCCTTGGAACTTCTTATTGACGATGAAACACAGAAATTGCATCGGAATTAAATGCAAAAGGCACAATGCCGACTTAAGTACAAGAAGACTGACTCCTCTTACTGTCTATGTTTTGAACCATTCCATTGACACTAGTTATAGATTCCGATGCTTCACTCCAGGTTTACTGTTTCCCTTGGACCTATTTATTGACGATGAAACACAGAAATTGCATCGGAATTAAATAGAAAAGGCACAATGCCGACTTAAGTACAAGAAGACTGACTCTTCTTACTGACTATGTTTTGTACCATTCCTGTGACACTAGTTATAGATTCCGATGCTTCACTTCAGGTTTACTGCATCCCTTGGACCTTCTTATTGACGATGAAACAAAGAAATTGCATCGATATTAAATACAAAAGGCAAAATGCCGACTTAAGTACACGAAAACTGACTCTTCTTACTGTCTATGATTTGAACCATTCCTGTGACACTAGTTATAGATTCCGATGCTACACTCCAGGTTTACAGTATCCCTTGGACCTTCTTATTGACGACGAAACACAGAAATTGCATCGGAACTAAATACAAAAGGCACAATGCCTACTTAAGGACAAGAAGATTGAGTCTTCTTACTGACTTTGTTTTGAACCATTCCTGTGACACTAGTTATAGATTCCGATGCTTCACTTCAGGTTTAAAGTACCTCTTGGACCTTCTTATTGACGCTGAAACACAGAAATTGCATCGGAATTAAATACAAAATGCACAATGCCGACTTAAGTACAAGAAGATTGACTCTTCTTACTGTCTATGTTTTGAACCATTCCAATGACACTAGTTGGAGATTCCGATGCTACACTCCAGGTTTACTGTATCCTTTGGACCTTCTTATTGACGATTAAACACAGAAATTGCGTCGGAACTAAATACAAAAGGCACAATGCCGACTTAAGGACATGAAGACCGACTCTTCCAACTGTCTATGTTTTGATCCATTCCTGTGACACTCGTTATAGATTCCGATGCTTCACTTCAGGTTTACTGTATCCCTTGGACCTTCTTATTGACGCCGAAACACAGAAATGTAATCGGAATTGAATACAAAAGGCACAATGCCGACTTAAGTACAAGAAGACTGACTCTTCCCACTGTCTATGTTTTGAACCCTTCCTGTGACACTCGTTATAGATTACGATGCTTCACTTCAGGTTTACTGTATCCCTTGGACCTTCTTCTTGACGATGAAACACAGAAATTGCAACGGAATGAAATACAAAAGGCAAAATGCCGACTTAAGTACACGAAGACTGACTCTTCCTACTGTCCATGTATTGAACCATTCCTGTGACACTCGTTATAGATTACGATGCTTCACTGCAGGTTTACTGTATCCCTTGGACCTTCTTATTGACGATGAAACACAGAAATTGCATCGGAATTAAATACAAAAGGCACAACGCCTACTTAAGGACAAGAAGATTGAGTCTTCTTACTGACTTTGTTTTGAACCATTCCTGTGACACTAGTTATAGATTCCGATGCTTCACTTCAGGTTTAAAGTACCCCTTGGACCTTCTTATTGACGCTGAAACACAGAAATTGAATTGGAATTAAATACAAAAGGCACAATGCCGACTTAAGTACAAGAAGACTGACTCTTCCTACTGTCTATGTTTTGAACCATTCCTGTGACACTCGTTATAGATTACGATGCCTCACTTCAGGTTTACTGTATCACTTGGACCTTCTTATTGACGATGAAACACAGAAATTGCATCGGAATTAAATACAAAAGGCACAATGCCGAATTAAGTACACGAAGACTGACTCTTCTACTGTCTATGTTTTGAACCATTCCTGTGACACTCGTTATAGATTACGATGCTTCACTTCAGGTTTACTGTATCCCTTGGACCTTCTTATTGACGATGAAACACAGAAATTGCATCGGAATTAAATACAAAAGGCAAAATGCTGACTTAAGTACACTAAGATTGGCTCTTCTTACTGTCTATGATTTGAACCATTCCTGTGACACTAGTTATGGATTCCGATGCTACACTCCAGGTTTACTGTATCCCTTGGACCTTGTTATTGACGATGAAACACAGAAATTGAATCGGAATTAAATACAAAAGTCACAATGCCGACTTAAGTACAAGAAGACTGATTTATCCTACTGTCTATGTTTTGAACCATTTCTGTGGCACTCGTTATAGATTACGATGTTTTACTTCAGGTTTACTGTATTCTTTGGACCTTCTTATTGACGAAGAAACACAGAAATTGCATCGGAATTAAATACAAAAGGTACAATGCCGACTTAAGTACAAGAAGACTGACTATTCCTACTGACTTTGTTTTGAACCATTAGTGTGACACTAGTTATACATTTCGATGCTTCACTTCAGGTTCACTATATCCCTTGGACCTTCTTATTGACGAAGAAACACAGAAATTGAATCGGAATTAAATACAAAAGGCACAATGCCGACTTAAGTACAAGAAGGCAGACTCTTCCTACTGTCTATGTTTTGAACCATTCCTGTGATACTAGTTATTGATTCCGATGCTTCACTACAGGTTTACTGGATCCCTTGGACCTTGTTATTGTCGATGAAACACAGAAATTGCATCGGAATTAAATAGAAAAGGCACAATGCCGAATTAAGTACAAGAAGACTGACTCTTCTTACTGACTATGCTTTGTACCATTCCTGTGACACTAGTTATAGATTCCGATGCTTCACTTCATGTTTACTGGATCCCTTGGACCTTCTTGTTGACGATGAAACACAGAAATTGCATCGGAATTAAATACAAAATGCACAATGCCGACTTAAGTACATGAAGACTGACTCTTCCTACTGAATATGTTTTGAACCATTCCTGTGACACTAGTTATAGATTCCGATGCTTCACTTGAGGCTTACTGTATCCCTTGGAACTTCTTATTGACGATGAAACACAGAAATTGCATCGGAATTAAATGCAAAAGGCACAATGCTAACTTAAGTACAAGAAGACTGTCTCTTCTTACTGTCTATGTTTTGAACCATTCCATTGACACTAGTTATAGATTCCGATGCTTCACTCCAGGTTTACTGTTTCCCTTGGACCTATTTATTGACGATGAAACACAGAAATTGCATCGGAATTAAATAGAAAAGGCACAATGCCGACTTAAGTACAAGAAGACTGACTCTTCTTACTGACTATGTTTTGTACCATTCCTGTGACACTAGTTATAGATTCCGATGCTTCACTTCAGGTTTACTGCATCCCTTGGACCTTCTTATTGACGATGAAACAAAGAAATTGCATCGATATTAAATACAAAAGGCAAAATGCCGACTTAAGTACACGAAAACTGACTCTTCTTACTGTCTATGATTTGAACCATTCCTGTGACACTAGTTATAGATTCCGATGCTACACTCCAGGTTTACAGTATCCCTTGGACCTTCTTATTGACGACGAAACACAGAAATTGCATCGGAACTAAATACAAAAGGCACAATGTCTACTTAAGGACAAGAAGATTGAGTCTTCTTACTGACTTTGTTTTGAACCATTCCTGTGACACTAGTTATAGATTCCGATGCTTCACTTCAGGTTTAAAGTACCTCTTGGACCTTCTTATTGACGCTGAAACACAGAAATTGCATCGGAATTAAATACAAAATGCACAATGCCGACTTAAGTACAAGAAGATTGACTCTTCTTACTGTCTATGTTTTGAACCATTCCAATGACACTAGTTATAGATTCCGATGCTACACTCCAGGTTTACTGTATCCTTTGGACCTTCTTATTGACGATTAAACACAGAAATTGCGTCGGAACTAAATACAAAAGGCACAATGCCGACTTAAGGACATGAAGACCGACTCTTCCAACTGTCTATGTTTTGATCCATTCCTGTGACACTCGTTATAGATTCCGATGCTTCACTTCAGGTTTACCGTATCCCTTGGACCTTCTTATTGACGCCGAAACACAGAAATGTAATCGGAATTAAATACAAAAGGCACAATGCCGACTTAAGTACAAGAAGACTGACTCTTCCCACTGTCTATGTTTTGAACCCTTCCTGTGACACTCGTTATAGATTACGATGCTTCACTTCAGGTTTACTGTATCCCTTGGACCTTCTTCTTGACGATGAAACACAGAAATTGCAACGGAATGAAATACAAAAGGCAAAATGCCGACTTAAGTACACGAAGACTGACTCTTCCTACTGTCCATGTATTGAACCATTCCTGTGACACTCGTTATAGATTACGATGCTTCACTGCAGGTTTACTGTATCCCTTGGACCTTCTTATTGACGATGAAACACAGAAATTGCATCGGAATTAAATACAAAAGGCACAACGCCTACTTAAGGACAAGAAGATTGAGTCTTCTTACTGACTTTGTTTTGAACCATTCCTGTGACACTAGTTATAGATTCCGATGCTTCACTTCAGGTTTAAAGTACCCCTTGGACCTTCTTATTGACGCTGAAACACAGAAATTGAATCGGAATTAAATACAAAAGGCACAATGCCGACTTAAGTACAAGAAGACTGACTCTTCCTACTGTCTATGTTTTGAACCATTCCTGTGACACTCGTTATAGATTACGATGCCTCACTTCAGGTTTACTGTATCACTTGGACCTTCTTATTGACGATGAAACACAGAAATTGCATCGGAATTAAATACAAAAGGCACAATGCCGAATTAAGTACACGAAGACTGACTCTTCTACTGTCTATGTTTTGAACCATTCCTGTGACACTCGTTATAGATTACGATGCTTCACTTCAGGTTTACTGTATCCCTTGGACCTTCTTATTGACGATGAAACACAGAAATTGCATCGGAATTAAATACAAAAGGCAAAATGCTGACTTAAGTACACTAAGATTGGCTCTTCTTACTGTCTATGATTTGAACCATTCCTGTGACACTAGTTATGGATTCCGATGCTACACTCCAGGTTTACTGTATCCCTTGGACCTTGTTATTGACGATGAAACACAGAAATTGAATCGGAATTAAATACAAAAGTCACAATGCCGACTTAAGTACAAGAAGACTGATTTATCCTACTGTCTATGTTTTGAACCATTTCTGTGGCACTCGTTATAGATTACGATGTTTTACTTCAGGTTTACTGTATTCTTTGGACCTTCTTATTGACGAAGAAACACAGAAATTGCATCGGAATTAAATACAAAAGGTACAATGCCGACTTAAGTACAAGAAGACTGACTATTCCTACTGACTTTGTTTTGAACCATTAGTGTGACACTAGTTATACATTTCGATGCTTCACTTCAGGTTCACTATATCCCTTGGACCTTCTTATTGACGAAGAAACACAGAAATTGAATCGGAATTAAATACAAAAGGCACAATGCCGACTTAAGTACAAGAAGGCAGACTCTTCCTACTGTCTATGTTTTGAACCATTCCTGTGACACTAGTTATTGATTCCGATGCTTCACTACAGGTTTACTGGATCCCTTGGACCTTGTTATTGTCGATGAAACACAGAAATTGCATCGGAATTAAATAGAAAAGGCACAATGCCGAATTAAGTACAAGAAGACTGACTCTTCTTACTGACTATGCTTTGTACCATTCCTGTGACACTAGTTATAGATTCCGATGCTTCACTTCATGTTTACTGGATCCCTTGGACCTTCTTGTTGACGATGAAACACAGAAATTGCATCGGAATTAAATACAAAAGGCACAATGCCGACTTAAGTACATGAAGACTGACTCTTCCTACTGAATATGTTTTGAACCATTCCTGTGACACTAGTTATAGATTCCGATGCTTCACTTGAGGCTTACTGTATCCCTTGGAACTTCTTATTGACGATGAAACACAGAAATTGCATCGGAATTAAATGCAAAAGGCACAATGCTGACTTAAGTACAAGAAGACTGTCTCTTCTTACTGTCTATGTTTTGAACCATTCCATTGACACTAGTTACAGATTCCGATGCTTCACTCCAGGTTTACTGTTTCCCTTGGACCTATTTATTGACGATGAAACACAGAAATTGCATCGGAATTAAATAGAAAAGGCACAATGCCGACTTAAGTACAAGAAGACTGACTCTTCTTACTGACTATGTTTTGTACCATTCCAGTGACACTAGTTATAGATTCCGATGCTTCACTTCAGGTTTACTGCATCCCTTGGACCTTCTTATTGACGATTAAACAAAGAAATTGCATCGATATTAAATACAAAAGGCAAAATGCCGACTTAAGTACACGAAGACTGACTCTTCTTACTGTCTATGATTTGAACCATTCCTGTGACACTAGTTATAGATTCCGATGCTACACTCCAGGTTTACTGTATCCCTTGGACCTTCTTATTGACGACGAAACACAGAAATTGCATCGGAACTAAATACAAAAGGCACAATGCCGACTTAAGGACAAGAAGACTGACTCTTCCTACTGTCTATGTTTGAACCATTCCTGTGACACTCGTTATAGATTCCGATGCTTCACTTCAGGTTTACTGTATCCCTTGTACCTTCTTATTGACGCTGAAACACAGAAATTTAATCGGAATTAAATGCAAAATGCACAATGCCGACTTAAGTACAAGAAGACTGACTCTTCCTACTGTCTATGTTTTGAACCATTCCTGTGACACTCGTTATAGATTACGATGCTTCCCTTCAGGTTTACTGTATCCCTTGGACCTTCTTATTGACGCTGAAACACAGAAATTGAATCGGAATGAAGTACAAAAGGCACAATGCCGACTTAAGTACAACAAGACTGACTCTTCCTACTGTCTATGATTAGAACCATTCCTGTGACACTCGTTATAGATTACGATGCTTTACTTCAGGTTAACTGTATCCCTTGGACCTTCTTATTGACGAAGAAACACAGAAATTGCATCGGAATTAAATACAAAAGGCACAATGCCGAATTAAGTACATGATGACTGACTCTTCCTACTGACTATGTTTTGAACCATTCCTGTGACACTAGTTATTGATACCGATGGTTCACTTCAGGTTTACTGTATCCCTTGGACCTTCTTATTGAAGATGAAACACAGAAATAGTATCGGTATTAAATACAAAAGGCACAATGCCGACTTAAGTACATGAAGACCGACTCTTCCTACTGACTATGTTTTGAACCATTCCTGTGACACTAGTTATAGATTCCGATGCTTCACTTGAGGCTTATTGTATCCCTTGGAACTTCTTATTGACGATGAAACACAGAAATTGCATCGGCATTAAATACAAAAGGCACAATGCCGACTTAAGTACAAGAAGACTGACTCCTCTTACTGTCTATGTTTTGAACCATTCCTGTGACACAAGTTATAAATTCCGATGCTTCACTCCAGGATTACTGTATCCCTTGGATCTTCTTATTGACGATGAAACACAGAAATTGCATCGGAATTAAATACAAAAGGCACAATGCCGACTTAAGTACAAGAAGACTGACTCTTCTTACTGTCTATCTTTTGAACCATTACATTGACACTAGTTATACATTCCGATGCTTCACTCCAGGTTTACTGTTCCCCTTGGGCCTTGTTATTGACGATGAAACACAGAAATTGAATCGGAATTAAATAGAAAAGGCACAATGCCGACTTAAGTACACGAAGACTGACTCTTCTTACTGACTATGTTTTGTACTATTCCTGTGACACTAGTTATAGATTCCGATGCTTCACTTCAGGTTTACTGTATCCCTTGACCCTTCTTATTGACGATGAAACACAGAAGTTTAATCGGAATTAAATACAAAAGGCAAAATGCCGACTTAAGTACACGAAGACTGACTCTTCTTACTGTCTATGATTTGAACCATTCCTGTGACACTAGTTACAGATTCCGATGCTACACTCCAGGTTTACTGTATCCCTTGGACCTTCTCATTGACGATGAAACACAGAAATTGCATCGGAACTAAATACAAAAGGCACAATGCCGACTTAAGGACAAGAAGACTGACTCTTCCTACTGTCTATGTTTTGAACCATTCCTGTGACACTCGTTATAGATTCCGAAGCTTCACTTCAGGTTTACTGTATCCCTTGGACCTTCTTATTGACGCTGAAACACAGAAATTGAATCGGAATTGAATACAAAAGGCACAATGCCGACTTAAGTACAAGAAGACTGACTCTTCCTACTGTCTATGTTTTGAACCATTCCTGTGACACTCGTTATAGATTACGATGCTTCACTTCAGGTTTACTGTATCTCTCTGACCTTCTTGTTGACGATGAAACACAGAAATTGCATCGGAATTAAATACAATAGGCACAATGCCGACTTAAGTACAAGAAGACTGACTCTTCTTACTGACTATGTTTTGTACCATTCCTGTGACACTAGTTATAGATTCCGATGCTTCACTTCAGGTTTACTGCATCCCTTGGACCTTCTTATTGACGATGAAACAAAGAAATTGCATCGATATTAAATACAAAAGGCAAAATGCCGACTTAAGTACACGAAAACTGACTCTTCTTACTGTCTATGATTTGAACCATTCCTGTGACACTAGTTATAGATTCCGATGCTACACTCCAGGTTTACAGTATCCCTTGGACCTTCTTATTGACGACGAAACACAGAAATTGCATCGGAACTAAATACAAAAGGCACAATGTCTACTTAAGGACAAGAAGATTGAGTCTTCTTACTGACTTTGTTTTGAACCATTCCTGTGACACTAGTTATAGATTCCGATGCTTCACTTCAGGTTTAAAGTACCTCTTGGACCTTCTTATTGACGCTGAAACACAGAAATTGCATCGGAATTAAATACAAAATGCACAATGCCGACTTAAGTACAAGAAGATTGACTCTTCTTACTGTCTATGTTTTGAACCATTCCAATGACACTAGTTATAGATTCCGATGCTACACTCCAGGTTTACTGTATCCTTTGGACCTTCTTATTGACGATTAAACACAGAAATTGCGTCGGAACTAAATACAAAAGGCACAATGCCGACTTAAGGACATGAAGACCGACTCTTCCAACTGTCTATGTTTTGATCCATTCCTGTGACACTCGTTATAGATTCCGATGCTTCACTTCAGGTTTACCGTATCCCTTGGACCTTCTTATTGACGCCGAAACACAGAAATGTAATCGGAATTAAATACAAAAGGCACAATGCCGACTTAAGTACAAGAAGACTGACTCTTCCCACTGTCTATGTTTTGAACCCTTCCTGTGACACTCGTTATAGATTACGATGCTTCACTTCAGGTTTACTGTATCCCTTGGACCTTCTTCTTGACGATGAAACACAGAAATTGCAACGGAATGAAATACAAAAGGCAAAATGCCGACTTAAGTACACGAAGACTGACTCTTCCTACTGTCCATGTATTGAACCATTCCTGTGACACTCGTTATAGATTACGATGCTTCACTGCAGGTTTACTGTATCCCTTGGACCTTCTTATTGACGATGAAACACAGAAATTGCATCGGAATTAAATACAAAAGGCACAACGCCTACTTAAGGACAAGAAGATTGAGTCTTCTTACTGACTTTGTTTTGAACCATTCCTGTGACACTAGTTATAGATTCCGATGCTTCACTTCAGGTTTAAAGTACCCCTTGGACCTTCTTATTGACGCTGAAACACAGAAATTGAATCGGAATTAAATACAAAAGGCACAATGCCGACTTAAGTACAAGAAGACTGACTCTTCCTACTGTCTATGTTTTGAACCATTCCTGTGACACTCGTTATAGATTACGATGCCTCACTTCAGGTTTACTGTATCACTTGGACCTTCTTATTGACGATGAAACACAGAAATTGCATCGGAATTAAATACAAAAGGCACAATGCCGAATTAAGTACACGAAGACTGACTCTTCTACTGTCTATGTTTTGAACCATTCCTGTGACACTCGTTATAGATTACGATGCTTCACTTCAGGTTTACTGTATCCCTTGGACCTTCTTATTGACGATGAAACACAGAAATTGCATCGGAATTAAATACAAAAGGCAAAATGCTGACTTAAGTACACTAAGATTGGCTCTTCTTACTGTCTATGATTTGAACCATTCCTGTGACACTAGTTATGGATTCCGATGCTACACTCCAGGTTTACTGTATCCCTTGGACCTTGTTATTGACGATGAAACACAGAAATTGAATCGGAATTAAATACAAAAGTCACAATGCCGACTTAAGTACAAGAAGACTGATTTATCCTACTGTCTATGTTTTGAACCATTTCTGTGGCACTCGTTATAGATTACGATGTTTTACTTCAGGTTTACTGTATTCTTTGGACCTTCTTATTGACGAAGAAACACAGAAATTGCATCGGAATTAAATACAAAAGGTACAATGCCGACTTAAGTACAAGAAGACTGACTATTCCTACTGACTTTGTTTTGAACCATTAGTGTGACACTAGTTATACATTTCGATGCTTCACTTCAGGTTCACTATATCCCTTGGACCTTCTTATTGACGAAGAAACACAGAAATTGAATCGGAATTAAATACAAAAGGCACAATGCCGACTTAAGTACAAGAAGGCAGACTCTTCCTACTGTCTATGTTTTGAACCATTCCTGTGACACTAGTTATTGATTCCGATGCTTCACTACAGGTTTACTGGATCCCTTGGACCTTGTTATTGTCGATGAAACACAGAAATTGCATCGGAATTAAATAGAAAAGGCACAATGCCGAATTAAGTACAAGAAGACTGACTCTTCTTACTGACTATGCTTTGTACCATTCCTGTGACACTAGTTATAGATTCCGATGCTTCACTTCATGTTTACTGGATCCCTTGGACCTTCTTGTTGACGATGAAACACAGAAATTGCATCGGAATTAAATACAAAAGGCACAATGCCGACTTAAGTACATGAAGACTGACTCTTCCTACTGAATATGTTTTGAACCATTCCTGTGACACTAGTTATAGATTCCGATGCTTCACTTGAGGCTTACTGTATCCCTTGGAACTTCTTATTGACGATGAAACACAGAAATTGCATCGGAATTAAATGCAAAAGGCACAATGCTGACTTAAGTACAAGAAGACTGTCTCTTCTTACTGTCTATGTTTTGAACCATTCCATTGACACTAGTTACAGATTCCGATGCTTCACTCCAGGTTTACTGTTTCCCTTGGACCTATTTATTGACGATGAAACACAGAAATTGCATCGGAATTAAATAGAAAAGGCACAATGCCGACTTAAGTACAAGAAGACTGACTCTTCTTACTGACTATGTTTTGTACCATTCCAGTGACACTAGTTATAGATTCCGATGCTTCACTTCAGGTTTACTGCATCCCTTGGACCTTCTTATTGACGATTAAACAAAGAAATTGCATCGATATTAAATACAAAAGGCAAAATGCCGACTTAAGTACACGAAGACTGACTCTTCTTACTGTCTATGATTTGAACCATTCCTGTGACACTAGTTATAGATTCCGATGCTACACTCCAGGTTTACTGTATCCCTTGGACCTTCTTATTGACGACGAAACACAGAAATTGCATCGGAACTAAATACAAAAGGCACAATGCCGACTTAAGGACAAGAAGACTGACTCTTCCTACTGTCTATGTTTGAACCATTCCTGTGACACTCGTTATAGATTCCGATGCTTCACTTCAGGTTTACTGTATCCCTTGTACCTTCTTATTGACGCTGAAACACAGAAATTTAATCGGAATTAAATGCAAAATGCACAATGCCGACTTAAGTACAAGAAGACTGACTCTTCCTACTGTCTATGTTTTGAACCATTCCTGTGACACTCGTTATAGATTACGATGCTTCCCTTCAGGTTTACTGTATCCCTTGGACCTTCTTATTGACGCTGAAACACAGAAATTGAATCGGAATGAAGTACAAAAGGCACAATGCCGACTTAAGTACAACAAGACTGACTCTTCCTACTGTCTATGATTAGAACCATTCCTGTGACACTCGTTATAGATTACGATGCTTTACTTCAGGTTAACTGTATCCCTTGGACCTTCTTATTGACGAAGAAACACAGAAATTGCATCGGAATTAAATACAAAAGGCACAATGCCGAATTAAGTACATGATGACTGACTCTTCCTACTGACTATGTTTTGAACCATTCCTGTGACACTAGTTATTGATACCGATGGTTCACTTCAGGTTTACTGTATCCCTTGGACCTTCTTATTGAAGATGAAACACAGAAATAGTATCGGTATTAAATACAAAAGGCACAATGCCGACTTAAGTACATGAAGACCGACTCTTCCTACTGACTATGTTTTGAACCATTCCTGTGACACTAGTTATAGATTCCGATGCTTCACTTGAGGCTTATTGTATCCCTTGGAACTTCTTATTGACGATGAAACACAGAAATTGCATCGGCATTAAATACAAAAGGCACAATGCCGACTTAAGTACAAGAAGACTGACTCCTCTTACTGTCTATGTTTTGAACCATTCCTGTGACACAAGTTATAAATTCCGATGCTTCACTCCAGGATTACTGTATCCCTTGGATCTTCTTATTGACGATGAAACACAGAAATTGCATCGGAATTAAATACAAAAGGCACAATGCCGACTTAAGTACAAGAAGACTGACTCTTCTTACTGTCTATCTTTTGAACCATTACATTGACACTAGTTATACATTCCGATGCTTCACTCCAGGTTTACTGTTCCCCTTGGGCCTTGTTATTGACGATGAAACACAGAAATTGAATCGGAATTAAATAGAAAAGGCACAATGCCGACTTAAGTACACGAAGACTGACTCTTCTTACTGACTATGTTTTGTACTATTCCTGTGACACTAGTTATAGATTCCGATGCTTCACTTCAGGTTTACTGTATCCCTTGACCCTTCTTATTGACGATGAAACACAGAAGTTTAATCGGAATTAAATACAAAAGGCAAAATGCCGACTTAAGTACACGAAGACTGACTCTTCTTACTGTCTATGATTTGAACCATTCCTGTGACACTAGTTACAGATTCCGATGCTACACTCCAGGTTTACTGTATCCCTTGGACCTTCTCATTGACGATGAAACACAGAAATTGCATCGGAACTAAATACAAAAGGCACAATGCCGACTTAAGGACAAGAAGACTGACTCTTCCTACTGTCTATGTTTTGAACCATTCCTGTGACACTCGTTATAGATTCCGAAGCTTCACTTCAGGTTTACTGTATCCCTTGGACCTTCTTATTGACGCTGAAACACAGAAATTGAATCGGAATTGAATACAAAAGGCACAATGCCGACTTAAGTACAAGAAGACTGACTCTTCCTACTGTCTATGTTTTGAACCATTCCTGTGACACTCGTTATAGATTACGATGCTTCACTTCAGGTTTACTGTATCTCTCTGACCTTCTTGTTGACGATGAAACACAGAAATTGCATCGGAATTAAATACAATAGGCACAATGCCGACTGAAGTACAAGAAGACTGACTCTTCTTACTGTCTATGATTTGTACCATTCCATTGACACTAGTTATAGATTCCGATGCTTCACTCCAGGTTTACTGTACCCCTTGGAAATTGTTATCGACGATGAAACACAGAAATTGCATCGGAATAAAATAGAAAAGGCACAATGCCGACTTAAGTACATGAAGACCGACTCTTCCTACTGACTATGTTTTGAACCATTCCTGTGACACTAGTTATAGATTCCGATGCTTCACTTGAGGCTTATTGTATCCCTTGGAACTTCTTATTGACGATGAAACACAGAAATTGCATCGGAATTAAATACAAAAGGCACAATGCCGACATAAGTACAAGAAGACTGACTCTTCTTACTGTCTATGTTTTGAATCATTTCTGTGACACCAGTTATAGTTTCCGATGCTTCACTCCAGGTTAACTGTATCCCTTGGATCTTCTTATTGACGATGAAACACAGAAATTGCATCGGAATTCAATACAAAAGGCACAATACCAACTTAAGTACAAGAAGACTGACTCCTCTTACTGTCTATGTTTTGAACCATTCCATTGACACTAGTTATGGATTCCGATGCTTCACTCCAGGTTTACTGTTCCCCTTGGACCTTGTTATTGACGATGAAACACAGAAATTGCATCGGAATTAAATAGAAAAGGCACAATGCCGACTTAAGTACAAGAAGACTGACTCTTCTTACTGACTATGTTTTGTACCATTCCTGTGACACTAGTAATAGATTCCGATGCTTCACTTCAGGTTTACTGTATCCCTTGTATCTTCTTATTGACTATGAAACACAGAAACTGCATCGGAATTAAATACAAAAGGCACAATGCCGACTTAAGTACAAGAAGACAGACTCTGCTTACTGTCTATGTTTTGAACCATTCCATTGACACTAGTTATAGATTCTGATGCTTCACTTGAGGTTTACTGTTCCCCTTGGACTTTGTTATTGACGATGAAACACAGAAATTGCATCGGAATTAAATACAAAAGTCACAATGCCGACTTAAGTACAAGAAGACTGACTCTTCTTACTGACTATGTTTTGTACCATTCCTGCGACACTAGTTATAGATTCCGATGCTTCACTTCAGGTTTACTGTATCCCTTGGACCTTCTTATTGACGATGAAACACAGAAATTGCATCGGAATTAAATACATAAGGCAAAATGCCGACTTAAGTACACGAAGACTGACTCTTCTTACTGTCTATGATTTGAACCATTCCTGTGACACTAGTTATAGATTCCGATGCTACACTCCAGGTTTACTGTATCCCTTGGACCTTATTATTGACGATGAAACACAGAAATTGCATCGGAACTAAATACAAAAGGCACAATGCCGACTTAAGGACAAGAAGACTGACTCTTCGTACTGTCTATGATTTGAACCATTCCTGTGACACTCGTTATAGATTCCGATGCTTCACGTCAGGTTTACTGTACCCCTTGGACCTTCTTAATGACGCTGAAACACAGAAATTGAATCGGAATTAAATACAAAAGGCACAATGCCGACTTAAGTACAAGAAGACTGACTCTTCCTACTGTCTATGTTTTGAACCATTCCTGTGACTCTCGTTATAGATTCCGATGCTTCACTTCAGGTTTACTGTATCCCTTGGACCTTCTTATTGACGCTGAAACACAGAAATTTAATCGGAATTAAATACAAAAGGCACAATGCCGACATACGTACAAGACCCCTGACTCTTCCTACTGTCTACGGTTTGAACCATTCCTGTGACACTCGTTATAGATTACGATGCTTCACTTCAGGTTTACTGTATCCCTTGGATCTTCTCATTGACAACGAAACACAGAAACTGCATCGGAATTAAATACAAAAGACACAATGCCGACTTAAGTACAAGAAGACCGACTCTGCTTACTGTCTATGTTTTGAACCATTCCATTGACACTAGTTATAGATTCCGATGCTTCACTCGAGGTTTACTGTTCCCGTTGGACCTTGTTATTGACGATGAAACACAGAAATTGCATCGGAATTAAATACAAAAGGCACAATGCCGACTTAAGGACAAGAAGACTGACTCTTCGTACTGTCTATGATTTGAACCATTCCTGTGACACTCGTTATAGATTCCGATGCTTCACGTCAGGTTTACTGTATCCCTTGGACCTTCTTATTGACGATGAAGCACAGAAATTGCATCGGAATTAAATACAAAAGGCAAAATGCCGACTTAAGTACACGAAGACTGACTCTTCTTACTGTCTATGATTTGAGCCATTCCTGTGACACTAGTTATAGATTCCGATGCTTCACTCCAGGTTTACTGTATCCCTTGTATCTTCTTATTGACTATGAAACACAGAAACTGCATCGGAATTAAATACAAAAGGCACAATGCCGACTTAAGTACAAGAAGACAGACTCTGCTTACTGTCTATGTTTTGAACCATTCCATTGACACTAGTTATAGATTCCGATGCTTCACTTGAGGTTTACTGTTCCCCTTGGACTTTGTTATTGACGATGAAACACAGAAATTGCATCGGAATTAAATACAAAAGTCACAATGCCGACTTAAGTACAAGAAGACTGACTCTTCTTACTGACTATGTTTTGTACCATTCCTGCGACACTAGTTATAGATTCCGATGCTTCACTTCAGGTTTACTGTATCCCTTGGACCTTCTTATTGACGATGAAACACAGAAATTGCATCGGAATTAAATACAAAAGGCAAAATGCCGACTTAAGTACACGAAGACTGACTCTTCTTACTGTCTATGATTTGAACCATTCCTGTGACACTAGTTATAGATTCCGATGCTACACTCCAGGTTTACTGTATCCCTTGGACCTTATTATTGACGATGAAACACAGAAATTGCATCGGAACTAAATACAAAAGGCACAATGCCGACTTAAGGACAAGAAGACTGACTCTTCGTACTGTCTATGATTTGAACCATTCCTGTGACACTCGTTATAGATTCCGATGCTTCACTTCAGGTTTACTGTACCCCTTGGACCTTCTTAATGACGCTGAAACACAGAAATTGAATCGGAATTAAATACAAAAGGCACAATGCCGACTTAAGTACAAGAAGACTGACTCTTCCTACTGTCTATGTTTTGAACCATTCCTGTGACTCTCGTTATAGATTACGATGCTTCACTTCAGGTTGACTGTAACCCTTGGACCTTCTTATTACGATGAAACACAGAAATTGCATCGGAATTAAATACAAAAGGCAAAATGCCGACTTAAGTACACGAAGACTGACTCTTCCTATTGTCTATGTTTTGAACCATTCCTGTGACACTCGTTATAGATTACGATGCTTCACTTCAGGTTTACTGTATCCCTTGGACCTTCTTATTGACGATGACACACAGAAATTGCATCGGAATTAAATACAAAATTCAAAATGCCGACTTAAGTACACGAAGACTGACTCTTCTTACTGTCTATGATTTGAACCATTCCTGTGACACTAGTTATAGATTCCGATGCTACACTCCAGGTTTACTGTATCCCTTGGACCTTCTTATTGACGATGAAACACAGAAATTGCATCGGAATCAAATACAAAATGCACAATGCCGACTTAAGTACATAAAGACCGACACTTCCTACTGACTATGTTTTGATCCATTCCTGTGACACTAGTTATAGATTCCGAAGCCTCACTTCAGGTTTACTGTATCCCTTGGACCATCTTATTGACGATGAAACACAGAAATTGCATCGGAATTAAATACGAAAGGCACAATGCCGAATTAAGTACAAGAAGACTGACTCTTCTTACTGTCTATGTTTTGAACCATTCCTGTGACACTAGTTATAGATTCTGATGCGTCACTCCAGGTTTACTGTATCCCTTGGACCTTCTTATTGACGAAGAAACACACAAATTGCATCGGAATTAAATACAAAAGGCACAATGCCGACTTAAGGACAAGAAGACAGACTCTTCTTACTGATTATGTTTTGAACAATTCCTGTGACACTAGCTATAGATTCCGATGCTTCACTTCAGGTTTAGTGTATCCCTCTGACTTTCTTATTGACGATGAAACACAGAAATTGCTTCGGAATTAAAAACAAAAGGCACAATGCCGACTTAAGTACAAGAGGACTGACTCTTCTTACTGTCTATGTTTGATCCATTCCTGTGACAATAGTTATAGATTCCGATGCTTCACTTGAGGATTACTATATCGCTTGAACCTTCTCATTGACGATGAAACACAGAAATTGCATCGGAATTAAATACAAAAGGCACAATGCCGACTTAAATACATGATGACTGACTCTTCCAACTGACTATGATTTGAACCGTTCCTGTGACACTAGTTATTGATACCGATGCTTCACTTGAGGTTTACTGTATCCCTTGGACCTTCTTATTGAAGATGAAACACAGAAATTGTATCGGTATTAATTACAAAAGGCACAATGCCGACTTAAGTACATGAAGACCTACTCTTCCTACTGACTATGTTTTGAACCATTCCTGTGACACTAGTGATAGATTCCGATGTTTCACTTGAGGTTAACTGTATCCCTTAGACCTTCTTATTGACGATGAAACACAGAAATGCATTCGCAATTGATTACAATAGGCACAATGCCGACTTAAGTACAAGAAGTCTGAGTCAACTTACTGTCTATGTTTTGAACCATTTGTGTGATACTAGTTACAGATTCCGATGCTTCACTCCAGGATTACTGTATCCCTTTGACCTTGTTATTGACGATGAAACACAGAAATTGCATCGGAATTAAATAGAAAAGGCACAATGCCGACTTTAGTACAACAAGACTGACTCTTCTTACTGACTATGTTTTGAACCATTACTGTGACACTAGTTATAGATTCCGATACTTCACTTCAGGTTTACTGTACCCCTTGGACCTTCTTAATGACGATAAAACATAGACATTGCATCGGAATTAATTACAAAAGAAAAATGCCAACTTAAGTACACGAAGACTGACTCTTCATACTGTCTATGTTTTGAACCATTCCTGTGACACTAGTTACAGATTCCGATGCTACACTCCAGGTTTACTGTATCCCTTGGACCTTCTTATTGACGATGAAACACAGAAATTGCATAGGAATTAAATACAAAAGGCACAATGCCGACTTAAGGACAAGAAGACTGACTCTTCCTACTGACTTTGTTTGAACCATTAGTGTGACACTAGTTATAGATTCCGATGCTTCACTTCAGGTTTACTGGACCCCTTGGACATTCTTATTGACGATGAAACACAGAAATTGCATCGGAATTAAATACAAAAGGCACAATGCCGACTTAAGTACATGAAGACCGACTCTTCCTACTGACTATGCTTTGAACCATTCCTGTGACACTAGATATAGATTCCGATGCTTCACTTGAGGCTTACTGTATCCCTTGGAACTTCTTATTGACGATGAAACACAGAAATTGCATCGGAATTAAATACAAAAGACACAATGCCGTCTTAAGTACAATAAGACTGTCTCTTCTTTCTGTCTATGTTTTGAACCATTCCTATGACACCAGTTACAGATTCCGATGCTTCACTCCAGGTTTACTGTATCCCTTGGACCTTCTTTTTGACGATGAAACACAGATATTGCATCGGAATTAAATACAAAAGGCACAATTCCGACTTAAGTACAAGAAGACTGACTCTTCTTACTGTCTATGTTTTGAACCATTCCATTGACACTAGTTATAGAATCCGATGCTTCACTCCAGGTTTACTGTTTCCCTTGGACCTTGTTATTGACGATGAAACACAGAAATTGCATTGGAATTAAATAGAAAATGCACAATGCCGACTTAAGTAGAAGAAGACTGACTCTTCTTACTGACTATGTTTTGAACCATTCCAGTGACACTAGTTATAGATTCCGATGCTTCACTTCAGGTTTACTGTATCCCTTGGACCTTCTTATTGACAATGTAACACAGAAATTGCATCGGAATTAAATAGAAAAGGCACAATGCCGACTTCAGTAGATGAAGACCGACTCTTCCTCCTGACTGTGTTTTGAACCATTCCTGTGACACTAGTTATAGATTCCGATGCTTCACTTCAGGTTTACTGGATCCCTTGGAACTTCTTATTGACGATGAAACACAGAAATTGCATCGGAATTAAATACAAAACGCACAATGCCGACTTAAGTATTTGAAGACCGACTCTTCCGATTGACTATGTTTTGAACCATTCCTGTGACACTAGTTATAGATTCCGATGCTTCACTTGATGCTTGCTGTATCCCTTGGAACTTCTTATTGACGATGAAACACAGAAATTGCATCGGAAATAAATACAAAAGGCACAATGCTGACTTAAGTACAAGAAGACTGACTCTTCTTACTGTCTATGATTTGAACCATTCCTGTGACACCAGTTATAGATACCGATGCTTCACTCCAGATTTAATGTATCCCTTGGACCTTCTTATTGACGATGAAACACAGAAATTGCATCGGAATTAAATACAAAAGGCACAATGCCGACTTAAGTACAAGAAGACTGACTCTTCTTACTGTCTATGTTTTGAACCATTCCATTGACACTAGTTATAGATTCCGATGCTTCACTCCAGGTTTACTGTTTCCCTTGGACCTTGTAATTGACGATGAAACACAGAAATTGCATCGGAATTAAATACAAAAAGCACAATGCCGACTTAAGGACGAGAAGACTGAGTCTTCTTTCTGACTTTGTTTTGAACCATTCCTGTGACACTAGTTATGGATTCCGATTCTTCACTTCAGGTTTACTGTATCTCTTGGACCTCCTTATTGACGCTGAAACACAGAAATTGAATCGGAATTAAATACAAAAGGCACAATGCCGACTTAAGTACAAGAAGACTGACTCTTCCTACTGTCTATGTTTTGAACCATTCCTGTGACACTAGTTCCAGATTCCGATGCTTCACTTGAGGTATAGTGTATCCCTTGGACTTTCTTATTGACGATGAAACACAGAAATTGCATCGGAATTAAATGCAAAAGGCACAATTCCGACTTAAGTACATGATGACCGACTCTTCCTACTGACTATGCTTTGAACCATTCATGTGACACTAGTTATTGATACCGATGCTTCACTTGAGGTTTACTGTATCCCTTGGACCTTCTTATTGACGATGAAACACAGAAATTGTATCGGTATTAAATACAAAAGGCACAATGCCGACTTAAGTACATGAAGACCGACTCTTCCTACTGACAATGTTTGAACCATTCCTGTGACACTAGTTATAGATTCCGATGTTTCACTTGAGGTTAACTGTAACCCTTGGACCTTCTTATTGACGATGAAACACAGAAATTGCATCGGAATTAAATACAAAAGGCACAATGCCGACTTAAGGACAAGAAGACTGACTATTCCTACTGACTTTGTTTTGAACCATTAGTGTGACACTAGTTATAGATTCCGATGCTTCACTTCAGGTTTACTGGACCCCTTGGACCTTCTCATTGACGATGAAACGCAGAAATTGCATCGGAATTAAATACAAAAGGCACAATGCCGACTTAAGTACAAGAAGGCTGATTCTTCCTACTGTCTATGTTTTGAACCAGTCCTGTGACACTAGTTATAGATTCTGATGCTTCACTTCATGTTTACTGGATCCCTTGGACCTTCTTATTGACGATGAAACACAGAAATTGCATCGGAATTAAATACAAAAGGCACAATGCCGACTTAAGTACATGAAGACCGACTCATCCTACTGACATTGCTTTGAACTATTCCTGTGACACTAGTTATAGATTCCGATGCTTCACTTGATGCTTACTGTATCCCTTGGAACTTCTTATTGACGATGAAACACAGAAATTGCATCGGAATTAAATACAAGAGGCACAATGCTGACTTAAGTACAAGAAGACTGACTCTTCTTACTGTCTATATTTTGAACCATTCCATTGACACTAGTTATAGATTCCGATACTTCACTCCAGGTTTACTATATCCCTTGGACCTTGTTACTGACGATGAAACACAGAAATTGCATCGGAATTAAATAGAATAGGCACAATGCCGATTTAAGTACATGAAGACCGACTCTTCCTACTGACTATGTTTTGAACCATTCCTGTGACACTAGTTATAAATTCCGATGCTTCACTTGAGGCTTATTGTATCCCTTGGACCTTGTTGTTGACGATGAAACACAGAAATTGCATCGTAATTAAATAGAAAAGTCACAATGCCGACTTAAGTACAAGAAGACTGACTCTTCTTACTGACTATGTTTTGTACCATTCCTGTGACACTAGTTATAGATTCCGATGCTTCACTTCAGGTTTACTGTATCCCTTGGACCTTCTTATTGACGATGAAACACAGAAATTGCATCGGAATTAAATACAAAAGGCAAAATGCCGACTTAAGTACACGAAGACTGACTCTACTTACTGTCTCTGATTTGAACCATTCCTGTGACACTAGTTATAGATTCCGATGCTACACTCCAGGTTTACTGTATCCCTTGGACCTTATTATTGACGATGAAACACAGAAATTGCATCGGAATTAAATACAAAAGGCACAATGCCGACTTAAGGACAAGAAGACTGACTCTTCCTACTGTCTATGTTTTGAACCATTCCTGTGACACTCGTTATAGATTCCGATGCTTCACTTCAGGTTTACTGTATCCCTTGGACCTTCTTATTGACGCTGAAACACAGAAATTGAATCGGAATTAAATACAAAAGGCACAATGCCGACTTAAGTACAAGAAGACTGACTCTTCCTACTGTCTATGTTTTGAACCATTCCTGTGACACTCGTTATAGATTACGATGCTTCACTTCAGGTTTACTGTATCCCTTGGACCTTCTTATTGACGATTAAACACAGAAATTGCATCGGAATTAAATACAAAAGTCAAAATGCCGACTTGAGTACACGAAGACTGACTCTTCTTACTGTCTATGATTTGAACCATTCCGTTGACACTAGTTATTGATTCCGATGCTACACTCATGGTTTACTGTATCCCTTGGACCTTCTTATTGACGATGAAACACAGAAATTGAATCGGAATTAAATACAAAAGTCACAATGCCGACTTAAGTAGAAGAAGACTGACTCTTCCTACTGTCTATGATTTGAACCATTCCTGTGACACTCGTTATGGATTACGATGCTTTACTTCAGGTTTACTGTATCCCTTGGACCTTCTTATTGACGAAGAAACACTGAAATTGCATCGGAATTAAATACAAAAGGCGCAATGCCGACTTAAGTACATAAAGACTGACTCTTCCTACTGACTATGATTTGAACCATTCCTGTGACACTAGTTACAGATTCCGATGCTACACTCCAGGTTTACTGTATCCCTTGGACCTTCTTATTGACGATGAAACACAGAAATTGCATCGGAATTAAATACAAAAGGCACAATGCCTACTTAAGGCAAGAAGACTGACTCTTCCTACTGACTTTGTTTGAACCATTAGTGTGACACTAGTTATTGATTCCGCTGCTTCACTTCAGGTTTACTGGACCCCTTGGACATTCTTATTGACGATGAAACACAGAAATTGCATCGGAATTAAATACAAAAGGCACAATGCCGACTTAAGTACGTGAACACCGACTCTCCTACTGACTATGATTTGCACCATTCCTGTGACACTAGTTATAGATTCCGATGCTTCACTTGCGGCTTACTGTATCCCTTAGACCTTCTTATTGACGATGAAACACAGAAATGCAATCGGAATTGATTACAATAGGCACAATGCCGACTTAAGTACAAGAAGTCTGACTCTACTTACTGTCTAT
Source organism: Schistocerca serialis cubense (assembly GCF_023864345.2). Taxonomy (NCBI): domain Eukaryota; kingdom Metazoa; phylum Arthropoda; class Insecta; order Orthoptera; family Acrididae; genus Schistocerca; species Schistocerca serialis. The sequence goes on from NW_026047592.1 coordinate 8,318,535, forward strand.
GTTTTGAACCATTCCTGTGACACTAGTTACAGATTCCGATGCTTCACTCCAGGATTACTGTATCCCTTGGACCTTGTTATTGACGATGAAACACAGAAATTGTATCGGATTTAATAGAAAAGGCACAATGCCGACTTAAGGACAAGAAGACTGACTCTTCCTACTGACTTTGTTTGAACCATTAGTGTGACACTAGTTATTGATTCCGATGCTTCACTTCAGGTTTACTGCACCCCTTGGATATTCTTATTGACGATGAAACACAGAAATTGCATCGGAATTAAATACAAAAGGCACAATGCCGACTTAAGTACGTGAAGACCGACTCTTCCTACTGAGTATGATTTGAACCATTCCTGTGACACTAGTTATAGATTCCGATGCTTCACTTGATGCTTGCTGTATCCCTTGGAACTTCTTATTGACGATGAAACACAGAAATTGCATCGGAATTAAATACAAAAGGCACAATGCTGACTTAAGTACAAGAAGACTGACTCTTCCTAATGTCTATGTTTTGAACAGTTCCTGTGACACTCGTTATAGATTCGGATGCATCACTTCAGGTTTACTGTATCCCTTGGACCTTCTTATTGACGCTGAAACACAGAAATTGAATCGGAATTAAATACAAAAGGCACAATGCCGACTTAGGTACAAGAACACTGACTCTTCCTACTGTCTATGTTTTGAACCATTCCTGTGACACTCGTTATAGATTACGATGCTTCACTTCAGGTTTACTGTATCCCTTGGACCTTCTTATTGACGATGAAACACAGAAATTGCATCGGAATTAAATACAAAAGGCAGAATGCCGACTTAAGTACACGAAGACTGACTCTTCTTACTGTCTATGATTTGAACCATTCCTGTGACACTAGTTATAGATTTCGATGCTGCACTCCAGGTTTACTGTATCCCCTGGTCCTTCTTATTGACGATGAAACACAGAAATTGCATCGGAATTAAATACAAAAGGCACAATGCCGACTTAAGGACGAGAAGACTGAGTCTTCTTACTGACTTTGTTTTGAACCATTCATGTGACACTAGTTATAGATTCCGATTCTTCACTTCAGGTTTACTGTATCTCTTGGACTTCCTTATTGACGCTGAAACACAGAAATTGAATCGGAATTAAATACAAAAGGCACAATGCCGACTTAAGTACAAGAAGACTGACTCTTCCTACTGTCTATGTTTTGAACCATTCCTGTGACACTAGTTCCAGATTCCGATGCTTCACTTGGGGTATACTGTATCCCTTGGACTTTCTTATTGACGATGAAACACAGAAATTGCATCGGAATTAAATAGAAAAGGCACAATGCCGACTTAAGTACATGATGACCGACTCTTCCTACTGACTATGCTTTGAACCATTCATGTGACACTAGTTGTTGATACCGATGCTTCACTTGAGGTTTACTGTATCCCTTGGACCTTCTTATTGACGATGAAACACTGAAATTGTATCGGTATTAAATACAAAAGGCACAATGCCGACTTAAGTACAAGAAGACCGACTCTTCCTACTGACTATGTTTGATCCATTCCTGTGACACGAGTTATAGATTCAGATGTTTCACTTGAGATTAACTGTAACCCTTGGACCTTCTTATTGACGATGAAACACAGAAATTGCATCGGAATTAAATACAAAAGGCGCAATGCCGACTTAAGGACAAGAAGACTGTCTATTCCTACTGACTTTGTTTTGAACCATTAGTGTGACACTAGTTATAGATTCCGATGCTTCACTTCAGGTTTACTGGACCCCTTGGACCTTCTCATTGACGATGAAACACAGAAATTGCATCGGAATTAAATACAAAAGGCACAATGCCGACTTAAGTACAAGAAGGCTGACTCTTCCCACTGTCTATGTTTTGAACCAGTCCTGTGACACTAGTTATAGATTCCGATGCTTCACTTCATGTTTACTGGATCCCTTGGACCTTCTTATTGACGATGAAACACAGATATTGCATCGGAATTAAATACAAAAGGCACAATGCCGACTTAAGTACATGAAGACCGACTCTTCCTACTGACTTTGTTTGAACCATTAGTGTGACACTAGTTATAGATTCCGATGCTTCACTTGATGCTTACTGTATCCCTTGGAACTTCTTATAGACGATGAAACACAGAAATTGCATCGGAATTAAATACAAAAGGCACAATGCTGACTTAAGTACAAGAAGACTGACTCTTCTTACTGTCTAAGTTTTGAACCATTCCATTGACACTAGTTATAGATTTCGATGCTTCACTCCAGGTTTACTGTATCCCTTGGACCTTGTTACTGACGATGAAACACAGAAATTGCATCGGAATTAAATAGAAAAGGCACAATGCCGATTTAAGTACATGAAGACCGACTCTTCCTACTGACTATGTTTTGAACCATTCCTGTGACACTAGTTATAAATTCCGATGCATCACTTGAGGCTTATTGTATCCCTTGGACCTTGTTATTGACGATGAAACACAGAAATTGCATCGGAATTAAATAGAAAAGTCACAATGTCGACCTAAGTACAAGAAGGCTGACTCTTCTTACTGACTATGTTTTGTACCATTCCTGTGACACTAGTAGTAGATTCCGATGTTTCACTTCAGGTTTACTGTATCCCTTGGACCTTCTTATTGACGATGAAACACAGAAATTGCATCGGAATTAAATACAAAAGGCAAAATGCCGACTTAAGTACACGAAGACTGACTCTTCTTACTGTCTGTGATTTGAACCATTCCTGTGACACTAGTTATAGATTCCGATGCTACACTCCAGGTTTACTGTATCCCTTGGACCTTATTATTGACGATGAAACACAGAAATTGCATCGGAACTAAATACAAAAGGCACAATGCCGACTTAAGGACAAGAAGACTGACTCTTCCTACTGTCTATGTTTTGAACCATTCCTGTGACACTCGTTATAGATTCCGATGCTTCACTTCAGGTTTACTGTATCCCTTGGACCTTCTTATTGACGCTGAAACACAGAAATTGAATCGGAATTAAATACAAAAGGCACAATTCCGACATAAGTACAAGAAGACTGACTCTTCCTACTGTCTATGTTTTGAACCATTCCTGTGACACTCGTTATAGATTACGATGCTTCACTTCAGGTTTACTGTATCCCTTGGACCTTCTTATTGACGATGAAACACAGAAATTGCATCGGAATTAAATACAAAAGTCAAAATGCAGACTTGAGTACACGAAGACTGACTCTTCTTACTGTCTATGATTTGAACCATTCCTGTGAGACTAGTTATAGATTCCGATGCTACACGCATGGTTTACTGTATCCCTTGGACCTTCTTATTGACGATGAAACACAGAAATTGAATCGGAATTAAATACAAAAGGCACAATGCCGACTTAAGTACATAAAGACCGACTCTTCCTATTGACTATGTTTTGATCCATTCCTGTGACACTAGTTATAGATTCCGAAGCCTCACTTCAGGTTTACTGTATCCCTTGGACCATCTTATTGACGATGAAACACAGAAATTGCATCGGAATTAAATACGAAAGGCACAATGCCGAATTAAGTACAAGAAGACTGTCTCTTCTTACTGTCTATGTTTTGAACCATTCCTGTGACACTAGTTATAGATTACGATGCGTCACTCCAGGTTTACTGTATCCCTTGGACCTTCTTATTGACGAAGAAACACACAAATTGCATCGGAATTAAATACAAATGGCACAATGCCGACTTAAGTACATTATGACTGACTCTTCCAACTGACTATGATTTGAACCATTCCTGTGACACTAGTTATTGATACCGATGCTTCACTTGAGGTTTACTGTATCCCTTGGACCTTCTTATTGAAGATGAAACACAGAAATTGTATCGGTATTAATTACAAAAGGCACAATGCCGACTTAAGTGCATGAAGACCGACTCTTCCTACTGACAATGTTTTGAACCATTCCTGTGAAACTAGTTATAGATTCCGATGTTTCACTTGATGTTAACTGTATCCCTTAGACCTTCTTATTGACGATGAAACACAGAAATGCAATCGGAATTGATTACAATAGGCACAATGCCGACTTAAGTACAAGAAGTCTGACTCTTCTTACTGTCTATGTTTTGAACCATTCCTGTGACACTAGTTACAGATTCCGATGCTTTACTCCAGGATTACTGTATCGCTTGGACCTTGTTATTGACGATGAAACACAGAAATTGCATCGGAATTAAATAGAAAAGGCACAATGCCGACTTTAGTACAAGAAGACTGACTCTTCTTACTGACTATGTTTTGAATCATTCCTGTGACAATAGTTATAGATTCCGATGCTTCACTTCAGGTTTACTGTACCCCGTGGACCATCTTAATGACGATGAAACATAGAAATTGCATCGGAATTAATTACAAAAGGCAAAATGCCGACTTAAGTACACGAAGACTGACTCTTCATACTGTCTATGTTTTGAACCATTCCTGTGACACTAGTTACAGATTCCGATGCTACACTCCAGGTTTACTGTATCCCTTGGACCTTCTTATTGACGATGAAACACAGAAATTGCATCGGAATTAAATACAAAAGGCACAATGCCGACTTCAGGACAAGAAGACTGACTCTTCCTACTGGCTTTGTTTGAACCATTAGTGTGACACTAGTTATTGATTCCGATGCTTCACTTCAGGTTTACTGGACCCCTTGGACATTCTTATTGACGATGAAACACAGAAATTGCATCGGAATTAAATACAAAAGGCACAATGCCGACTTAAGTACGTGAAGACCGACTCCTCCTACTGACTATGATTTGAACCATTCCTGTGACACTAGTTATAGATTCCGATGCTTCACTTGCGGCTTACTGTATCCCTTGGAACTTCTTATTGACGATGAAACACAGAAATTGCATCGGAATTAAATACAAAAGACACAATGCCGTCTTAAGTACAAGAAGACTGACTCTTCTTTCTGTCTATGTTTTGAACCATTCCTGTGACACCAGTTACAGATTCCGATGCTTCACTCCAGGTTTACTGTATCCCTTGGACCTTCTTTTTGACGATGAAACACAGATATTGCATCGGAATTAAATACAAAAGGCACAAATCCGACTTAAGTACATGAAGACTGACTCTTCTTACTGTCTACGTTTTAAACCATTCCATTGACACTAGTTATAGAATCCGATGCTTCACTCCAGGTTTACTGTTTCCCTAGGACCTTGTTATTGACGATGAAACACAGAAATTGCATCGGAATTAAATAGAAAATGCACAATGTCGACTTAAGTACAAGAAGACTGACTCTTCTTACTGACTATATTTTGAACCATTCCAGTGCCACTAGTTATAGATTCCGATGCTTCACTCCAGGTTTACTGGACCCCTTGGACATTCTTAATGACGATGAAACACAGAAATTGCATCGGAATTAAATACAAAAGGCACAATGCCGACTTAAGTACGTGAAGACCGACTCTTCCTACTGACTATGATTTGAACCATTCCTGTGACACTAGTTATAGATTCAGATGCTTCACTTGATGCTTACTGTATCCCTTGGAACTTCTTATTGACGATGAAACACAGAAATTGCATCGGAATTAAATACAAAAGGCACAATGCTGACTTGAGTACAAGAAGACTGACTCTTCTTACTGTCTATGTTTTGAACCATTCCTGTGACACCAGTTATAGATTGCGATGCTTCACTCCAGATTTAATGTATCCCTTGGGCCTTCTTATTGACGATGAAACACAGAAATTGCATCGGAATTAAATACAAAAGGCACAATGCCGACTTAAGTACATGAAGACTGACTCTTCTTACTGTCTATGTTTTGAAGCATTCCATTGACACTAGTTATAGATTCCGATGCTTCACTCCAGGTTTACTGTTTCCCTTGGACCTTGTTATTGACGATGAAACACAGAAATTGCATCGGAATTAAATAGAAAAGGCACAATGCCGACTTAGGTACAAGAAGACTGACTCTTCTTACTGACTATGTTTTGAACCATTCCTGTGACACTAGTTATAGATTCCGATGATTCACTTCAGGTTTACTGTATCCCTTGGACCTTGTTATTAACGATGAAACACAGAAATTGCATCGGAATTAAATAGAAAAGGCACAATGCCGACTTAAGTACAAGAAGACTGACTCTTCTTACTGACTATGTTTTGAACCATTCCTGTGACACTAGTTATAGATTCCGATGCTGCACTCCAGGTTTACTGTATCCCTTGGTCCTTCTTATTGACGATGAAACACAGAAATTGCATCGGAATTAAATACAAAAGGCACAATGCCGACTTAAGGACGAGAAGACTGAGTCTTCTTACTGACTTTGTTTTGAACCATTCCTGTGACACTAGTTATAGATTCCGATTCTTCACTTCAGGTTTACTGTATCTCTTGGACCTCCTTATTGACGCTAAAACACAGAAATTGAATCGGAATTAAATTCAAAAGGCACAATGCCGACTTAAGTACAAGAAGACTGACTCTTCCTACTGTCTATGTTTTGAACCATTCCTGTGACACTCGTTATAGATTACGATGTTTTACTTCAAGTTTACTGTATCCCTTGGACCTTCTTATTGACGAAGAAACACAGAAATTGCATCGGAATTAAATACAAAAGGCACAATGCCGAATTAAGTACAAGAAGACTGACTCTTCTTACTGTCTATGTTTTGAACCATTCCTGTGACACTAGTTACAGATTCCGATGCTTCACTCCAGGTTCACTGTATCCCTTGGACCTTTTTATTGACGAAGAAAGAAAAAAATTGCATCGGAATTAAATACAATAGGCACAATGCCGACTTAAGGACAAGAAGACTGACTCTTCTTACTGACTATGTTTTGAACCGTTCCTGTGACACTTGCTATAGAATCCGATGCTTCACTTCAGGTTTAGTGTATCCCTCTGACTTTCTTATTGACGATGAAACACAGAAATGGCTTCGGAATTAAATACAAAAGGCACAATGCCGACTTAAGTACAAGAGGACTGACTCTTCTTACTGTCTATGTTTTGAACCATTCCTGTGACACTAGTTCCAGATTCCGATGCTTCACTTGAGGTATACTGTATCCCTTGGACTTTCTTATTGACGATGAAACACACAAATTGCATCGGAATTAAATACAAAAGGCACAAAGCCGACTTAAGTACATTATGACCGACTCTTCCTACTGACTATGCTTTGAACCATTCATGTGACACTAGTTATTGATACCGATGCTTCACTTGAGGTTTACTGTATCTCTTGGACCTTCTTATTGACGATGAAACACAGAAATTGTATCGGTATTAAATACAAAAGGCACAATGCCGACTTAAGTACATGAAGACCGACTCTTCCTACTGACTATGTTTGAACCATTCCTGTGACACTAGTCATAGATTCCGATGTTTCAGTTGAGGTTAACTGTATTCCTTGGACCTTCTTATTGACGATGAAACACAGAAATTGCATCGGAATTAAATACAAAAGGCACAATGCCGACTTAAGGACATGAAGACTGACTATTCCTACTGACTTTGTTTTGAACCATTAGTGTGACACTAGTTATAGATTCCGATGCTTCACTTCAGGTTTACTGTATCCCTTGGACCTTCTCATTGACTATGAAACACAGAAATTGCATCGGAATTAAATACAAAAGGCACAATGCCGACTTAAGGACGAGAAGACTGAGTCTTCTTACTGACTTTGTTTTGAACCATTCCTGTGACACTAGTTATAGATTCCGATTCTTCACTTCAGGTTTACTGTATCTCTTGGACCTCCTTATTGACGCTAAAACACAGAAATTGAATCGGAATTAAATTCAAAAGGCACAATGCCGACTTAAGTACAAGAAGACTGACTCTTCCTACTGTCTATGTTTTGAACCATTCCTGTGACACTCGTTATAGATTACGATGTTTTACTTCAAGTTTACTGTATCCCTTGGACCTTCTTATTGACGAAGAAACACAGAAATTGCATCGGAATTAAATACAAAAGGCACAATGCCGAATTAAGTACAAGAAGACTGACTCTTCTTACTGTCTATGTTTTGAACCATTCCTGTGACACTAGTTACAGATTCCGATGCTTCACTCCAGGTTCACTGTATCCCTTGGACCTTTTTATTGACGAAGAAAGAAAAAAATTGCATCGGAATTAAATACAATAGGCACAATGCCGACTTAAGGACAAGAAGACTGACTCTTCTTACTGACTATGTTTTGAACCGTTCCTGTGACACTTGCTATAGAATCCGATGCTTCACTTCAGGTTTAGTGTATCCCTCTGACTTTCTTATTGACGATGAAACACAGAAATGGCTTCGGAATTAAATACAAAAGGCACAATGCCGACTTAAGTACAAGAGGACTGACTCTTCTTACTGTCTATGTTTTGAACCATTCCTGTGACACTAGTTCCAGATTCCGATGCTTCACTTGAGGTATACTGTATCCCTTGGACTTTCTTATTGACGATGAAACACACAAATTGCATCGGAATTAAATACAAAAGGCACAAAGCCGACTTAAGTACATTATGACCGACTCTTCCTACTGACTATGCTTTGAACCATTCATGTGACACTAGTTATTGATACCGATGCTTCACTTGAGGTTTACTGTATCTCTTGGACCTTCTTATTGACGATGAAACACAGAAATTGTATCGGTATTAAATACAAAAGGCACAATGCCGACTTAAGTACATGAAGACCGACTCTTCCTACTGACTATGTTTGAACCATTCCTGTGACACTAGTCATAGATTCCGATGTTTCACTTGAGGTTAACTGTATTCCTTGGACCTTCTTATTGACGATGAAACACAGAAATTGCATCGGAATTAAATACAAAAGGCACAATGCCGACTTAAGGACATGAAGACTGACTATTCCTACTGACTTTGTTTTGAACCATTAGTGTGACACTAGTTATAGATTCCGATGCTTCACTTCAGGTTTACTGTATCCCTTGGACCTTCTCATTGACTATGAAACACAGAAATTGCATCGGAATTAAATACAAAAGGCACAATGCCGACTTAAGTACAAGAAGGCTGACTCTTCTTACTGTCTATGCTTTGAACCATTCCTGTGACACCAGTTATAGATTCCGATGCTTCACTCCAGATTTAATGTATCCCTTGGACCTTCTTATTGACGATGAAACACAGAAATTGTATCGGTATTAAATACAAAAGGCACAATGCCGACTTAAGTACATGAAACCGACTCTTCCTACTGACTATGTTTGAACCATTCCTGTGACACTAGTTATAGATTCCGATGCTTCACTTGCGGCTTACTGTATCCCTTGGAACTTCTTATTGACGATGAAACACAGAAATTGCATCGGAATTAAATACAATAGACACAATGCCGTCTTAAGTACAAGAAGACTGACTCTTCTTTCTGTCTATGTTTTGAACCATTCCTGTGACACCAGTTACAGATTCCGATGCTTCACTCCAGGTTTACTGTATCCCTTGGACCTTCTTATTGACGATGAAACACAGAAATTGTATCGGTATTAAATACAAAAGGCACAATGCCGACTTAAGTACATGAAGACCGACTCTTCCTACTGACTATGTTTGAACCATTCCTGTGACACTAGTTATAGAATCCGATGCTTCACTCCAGGTTTACTGCTTCCCTTGGACCTTGTTATTGACGATGAAACACAGAAATTGCATCGGAATTAAATAGAAAATGCACAATACCGACTTAAGTACAAGAAGACTGACTCTTCTTACTGTCTATGCTTTGAACCATTCCAGTGACACTAGTTATAGATTCCGATGCTTCACTCCAGGTTTACTGTATCCCTTGGACCTTCTTATTGACAATGAAACACAGAAACTGCATCGGAATTAAATAGAAAAGGCACAATGCCGACTTAAGTACATGAAGACCGACTCTTCCTACTGACTATGTTTTGAACCATTCCTGTGACACTAGTTATAGATTCCGATGCTTCACTTCAGGTTTATTGGATCCCTTGGACCTTCTTATTGACGATGAAACACAGAAATTGCATCGGAATTAAATACAAAAGGCACAATGCCGACTTAAGTACATGAAGACCGACTCTTCCTACTGACTATGTTTTGAACCATTCCTGTGACACTAGTTATAGATTCAGATGCTTCACTTGATGCTTACTGTATCCCTTGGAACTTCTTATTGACGATGAAACACAGAAATTGCATCGGAATTAAATACAAAAGGCACAATGCTGACTTAAGTACAAGAAGACTGACTCTTCTTGCTGTCTATGTTTTTAACCATTCCTGTGACACCAGTTATAGATTGCGATGCTTCACTCCAGATTTAATGTATCCCTTGGACCTTCTTATTGACGATGAAACACAGAAATTGCATCGGAATTAAATACAAAACGCACAATGCCGACTTAAGTACAAGAAGACTGACTCTTCTTACTGTCTATGTTTTGAAGCATTCCATTGACACTAGTTATAGATTCCGATGCTGCATTCCAGGTTTACTGTTTCCCTTGGACCATGTTATTGACGATGAAACACAGAAATTAGATTGTAATTAAATAGAAAAGGCACAATGCCGACTTAAGTACAAGAAGACTGACTCTTCTTACTGACTATGTTTTGAACCATTCCTGTGACACTAGTTATAGATTCCGATGCTTCACTTCAGGTTTACTGTATCCCTTGGACCTTCTTATTGACGATGAAACACAGAAATTGCATCGGAATTAAATACAAAAGGCAAAATGCCGACTTAAGTACACGAAGACTGACTCTTCTTACTGTCTATGATTTGAACCATTCCTGTGACACTAGTTATTGATTCCGATGGTACACTCCAGGTTTACTGTATCCCTTGGACCTTCTTATTGACGATGAAACACAGAAATTGCATCGGAATCAAATAGAAAAGGCACAATGCCGACTTAAGTACAAGAAGACTGTCTCTTCCTAATGTCTATGTTTTGAACAGTTCCTGTGACACTCGTTATAGATTCCGATGCATCACTTCAGGTTTACTGTATCCCTTGGACCTTCTTATTGACGCTGAAACACAGAAATTGAATCGGAATTAAATACAAAAGGCACAATGCCGACTTAAGTACAAGAAGACTGACTCTTCCTACTGTCTATGTTTTGAACCATTCCTGTGACACTCGTTATAGATTACGATGTTTCACTTCAGGTTTACTGTATCCCTTGGACCTTCTTATTGACGATGAAACACAGAAATTGCATCGGAATTAAATACAAAAGGCAGAATGCCGACTTAAGTACACAAAGACTGACTCTTCTTACTGTCTATGATTTGAACCATTTCTGTGTCACTAGTTATAGATTTCGATGCTGCACTCCAGGTTTACTGTATCCCTTGGTCCTTCTTATTGACGATGAAACACAGAAATTGCATCGCAATTAAATACAAAAGGCACAATGCCGACTTAAGGACGAGAAGACTGAGTCTTCTTACTGACTTTGTTTTGAACCATTCCTGTGACACTAGTTATAGATTCCGATTCTTCACTTCAGGTTTACTGTATCTCTTGGACTTCCTTAGTGACGCTGAAACACAGAAATTGAATCGGAATTAAATACAAAAGGCACAATGCCGACTTAAGTACAAGAAGACTGACTCTTCCTACTGTCTATGATTTGAACCATTCCTGTGACACTCGTTATAGATTACGATGTTTTACTTCAAGTTTACTGTATCCCTTGGACCTTCTTATTGACGAAGAAACACAGAAATTGCATCGGTATTAAACACAAAAGGCACAATGCCGAATTAAGTACAAGAAGACTGACTCTTCTTACTGTCTATGTTTTGAACCATTCCTGTGACACTAGTTACAGATTCCGATGCTTCACTCCAGGTTCACTGTATCCCTTGGTCCTTCTTATTGACGAAGAAAGAAAAAAATTGCATCGGAATTAAATACAATAGGCACAATGCCGACTTAAGGACAAGAAGACTGACTCTTCTTACTGACTATGTTTTGAACCGTTCCTGTGACACTAGCTATAGATTCCGATGCTTCACTTCAGGTTTAGTGTATCCCTCTGACTTTCTTATTGACGATGAAACACAGAAATGGCTTCGGAGTTAAATACAAAAGGCACAATGCCGACTTAAGTACAAGAGGACTGACTCTTCTTACTGTCTATGTTTTGAACCATTCCTGTGACACTAGTTCCAGATTCCTATGCTTCACTTGAGGTATACTGTATCCCTTGGACTTTCTTATTGACGATGAAACACAGAAATTGCATCGGAATTAAATACAAAAGGCACAAAGCCTACTTAAGTACATTATGGCCGACTCTTCCTACTGACTATGCTTTGAACCATTCATGTGACACTAGTTATTGATACCGATGCTTCACTTGAGGTTTACTGTATCTCTTGGACCTTCTTATTGACGATGAAACACAGAAACTGTATCGGTATTAAATAGAAAAGGCACAATGCCGACGTAAGTACATGAAGACCGACTCTTCCTACTGACTATGTTTGAACCATTCCTGTGACACTAGTTATAGATTCCGATGTTTCACTTGAGGTTAACTGTATCCCTTGGACCTTCTTATTGACGATGAAACACAGAAATTGCATCGGAATTAAATACAAAAGGCACAATGCCGACTTAAGGACAAGAAGACTGACTATTCCGACTGACTTTGCTTTGAACCATTAGTGTGACACTAGTTATAGATTCCGAAGCTTCACTTCAGGTTTACTGTATCCCTTGGACCTTCTCGTTGACGATGAAACACAGAAATTGAATCGGAATTAAATACAAAAGGCACAATGCCGACTTAAGTACAAGAAGGCTGACTCTTCCTACTGTCTATGTTTTGAACCAGTCCTGTGACACTAGTTATAGATTCCGATGCTTCACTTCAGGTTTACTGGATCCCTTGGACCTTCTTATTGACGATGAAACACAGAAATTGCAACGTGATTAAATACAAAAGGCACAATGCCGACTTAAGTACATGAAGACCGACTCTTCCTACTGACAATGTTTTGAACCATTCCTGTGACACTAGTTATAGATTCCGATGCTTCACTTGATGCTTACTGTATCCCTTGGAACTTCTTATTGACGATGAAACACAGAAATTGCATCGGAATTAAATACAAAAGGCACAATGCTGACTTAAGTACAAGAAGACTGACTCTTCTTACTTTCTATGTTTTGAACCATTCCTGTGACACCAGTTATAGATTCCGATGCTTCACTCCAGATTTAATGTATCCCTTGGACCTTCTTATTGACGATGAAACACAGAAATTGTATCGGTATTAAATACAAAAGGCACAATGCCGACTTAAGTACATGAAGACCGACTCTTCTTCCTGACTATGATTGAACCATTCCTGTGACACTAGTTATAGATTCCGATGTTTCACTTGAGGTTAACTGTATCCCTCTGACCTTCTTGTTGACGATGAAACACAGAAATTGCATCGGAATTAAATATAATAGGCACAATGCCGACTTAAGTACAAGAAGACTGACTCTTCTTACTGTCTATGATTTGAACCATTCCATTGACACTAGTTATAGATTCCGATGCTTCACTCCAGGTTTACTGTATCCCTTGGACCTTGTTATTGACGATGAAACACAGAAACTGCATCGGAATTAAATAGAAAAGGCACAATGCCGACTTAAGTACAAGAAGACTGACTCTTCTTACTGACTATGTTTGAACCATTCCTGTGACACTATTTACAGATTCCGATGCTTCACTTCAGGTTTACTTTACCCCTTGGACCTTGTTATTGACGATGAAACATAGAAATTGAATCGGAATTAATTACAAAAGGCAAAATGCCGACTTAAGTACACGAAGACTGACTCTTCTTACTGTCTATGGTTTGAACCATTCCTGTGACACTAGTTAATGATTCCGATTCTTCATTTGAGGCTTACTGTATCCCTTGGAACTTCTTATTAACGATGAAACACAGAAATTGCATCGGAATTGCACAATGCCGACTTAAGTACAAGAAGACTGACTCCTCTTACTGTCTATGTTTTGAACCATTCCATTGACACTAGTTATAGATTCCGATGCTTCACTCCAGGTTTACTGTTTCCCTTGGACCTTGTTATTGACGATGAAACACAGAAATTGCATCGGAATTAAATAGAAAAGGCCCAATGCCGACTTAAGTACAAGAAGACTGACTCTTCTTACTGACTATGTTTTGAACCATTCCTGTGACACTAGTTATAGATTCCGATGCTTCACTTCAGGTTTACTGTATCCATTGGACCTTCTTATTGACGATGAAACACAGAAATTGCATCGGAATTAAATACAAAAGGCAAAATGCCGACTTAAATACACGAAGACTGACTCTTCTTACCGTCTATGATTTGAACCATTCCTGTGACACTAGTTATTGATTCCGATGCTACACTCCAGGTTTACTGTATCCCTTGGACCTTCTTATTGACGATGAAACACAGAAATTGCATCGTAATCAAATAGAAAAGCCACAATGCCGACTTAAGTACAAGAAGACTGACTCTTCCTAATGTCTATGTTTTGAACAGTTCCTGTGACACTCGTTATAGATTCCGATGCATCAATTCAGGTTTACTGTATCCCTTGGACCTTCTTATTGACGCTGAAACACAGAAATTGAATCGGAATTAAATACAAAAGGCACAATGCCGACTTAAGTACAAGAAGACTGACTCTTCCTACTGTCTATGTTTTGAACCATTCCTGTGACACTCGTTATAGATTACGATGCTTCACTTCAGGTTTACTGTATCCCTTGGACCTTCTTATTGACGATGAAACACAGAAATTGCATCGGAATTAAATACAAAAGGCAGAATGCCGACTTAAGTACACGAAGACTGACTCTTCTTACTGTCTATGATTTGAACCATTCATGTGTCACTAGTTATAGATTTCGTTGCTGCACTCCAGGTTTACTGTATCCCTCGATCCTTCTTATAGACGATGAAACACAGAAATTGCATCGGAATTAAATACGAAAGGCACAATGCCGACTTAAGGACGAGAAGACTGAGTCTTCTTACTGACTTTGTTTGAACCATTCCTGTGACACTAGTTATAGATTCCGATTCTTCACTTCAGGTTTACTGTATCTCTTGGACCTCCTTATTGACGCTGAAACACAGAAATTGAATCGAAATTAAATACAAAAGGCACAATGCCGACTTAAGTACAAGAAGACTGACTCTTCCTACTGTCTATGTTTTGAACCATTCCTGTGACACTCGTTATAGATTACGATGTTTTACTTCAAGTTTACTGTATCCCTTGGTCCCTTCTTATTGACGAAGAATCACAGAAATTGCATCGGAATTAAATACAAAAGGCACAATGCCGAATTAAGTACAAGAAGACTGACTCTTCATACTGTCTATGTTTTGAACCATTCCAGTGACACTAGTTACAGATTCCGATGCTTCACTCCAGGTTCACTGTATCCCTTGGACCTTCTTATTGACGAAGAAAGAAAAAAATTGCATCGGAATTAAATACAATAGGCACAATGCCGACTTAAGGACAAGAAGACTGACTCTTCTTACTGACTATGTTTTGAACCGTTCCTGTGACACTAGCTATAGATTCCGATGCTTCACTTCAGGTTTAGTGTATCCCTCTGACTTTCTTATTGATGATGAAACACAGAAATGGCTTCGGAATTAAATACAAAAGGCACAATGCCGACTTAAGTACAAGAGGACTGACTCTTCTTACTGTCTATGTTTTGAACCATTCCTGTGACACTAGTTCCAGATTCCGATGCTTCACTTGAGGTATACTGTATCCCTTGGACTTTCTTATTGACGATGAAACACAGAAATTGCATCGGAATTAAATACAAAAGGCACAATGCCGACTTAAGTACAAGAAGGCCGACTCTTCCTACTGTCTATGTTTCGAACCAGTCCTGTGAAACTAGTTACAGATTCCGATGCTTCACTTCAGGTTTACTGGATCCCTTGGACCTTCTTATTGACGATGAATCACAGAAATTGCATCGGAATTAAATACAAAAGGCACAATGCCGACTTAAGTACATGAAGACCGACTCTTCCTACTGACAATGTTTTGAACCATTCCTGTGACACTAGTTATAGATTCCGATGCTTCACTTGATGCTTACTGTATCCCTTGGAACTTCTTATTGACGATGAAACACAGAAATTGCATCGGAATTAAATACAAAAGGCACAATGCTGACTTAAGTACAAGAAGACTGACTCTTCTTACTGTCTATGTTTTGAACCATTCCTGTGACACCAGTTATAGATTCCGATGCTTCACTCCAGATTTAATGTATCCCTTGGACCTTCTTATTGACGATGAAACACAGAAATTGTATCGGTATTAAATACAAAAGGCACAATGCCGACTTAAGTACATGAAGACCGACTCTTCCTACTGACTATGTTTGAACCATTCCTGTGACACTAGTTATAGATTCCGATGTTTCACTTGAGGTTAACTGTATCCCTCTGACCTTCTTGTTGACGATGAAACACAGAATTTGCATCGGAATTAAATACAATAGTCACAATGCCGACTTAAGTACAAGAAGACTGACTCTTCTTACTGTCTATGATTTGAACCATTCCATTGACACTAGTTATAGATTCCGATGCTTCACTCCAGGTTTACTGTATCCCTTGGACCTTGTTATTGACGATGAAACACAGAAATTGCATCGGAATTAAATAGAAAAGGCACAATGCCGACTTAAGTACAAGAAGACTGACTCTTCTTACTGACTATGTTTTGAACAGTTCCTGTGACACTCGTTATAGATTCCGATGCATCACTTCAGGTTTACTGTATCCCTTGGACCTTCTTATTGACGCTGAAACACAGAAATTGAATCGGAATTAAATACATAAGGCACAATGCCGACTTAAGTACAAGAAGACTGACTCTTCCTACTGTCTATGTTTTGAACCATTCCTGTGACACTCGTTATAGATTACGATGCTTCACTTCAGGTTTACTGTATCCCTTGGACCTTCTTATTGACGATGAAACACAGAAATTGCGTCGGAATTAAATACAAAAGGCAGAATGCCGACTTAAGTACAAGAAGACTGACTCTTCTTACTGTCTATGTTTTGAACCATTCCTGTGACACCAGTCATAGATTCCGATGCTTCACTCCAGATTTAATGTATCCCTTGTACCTTCTTATTGACGATGAAAGACAGAAATTGTATCGGTATTAAATACAAAAGGCACAATGCCGACTTAAGTACATGAAGACCGACTCTTCCTACTGACTATCTTTGAACCATTCCTGTGACACTAGTTATAGATTCCGATGTTTCACTTGAGGTTAACTGTATCCCTCTGACCTTCTTGTTGACGATGAAACACAGAAATTGCATCGGAATTAAATACAATAGGCACAATGCCGACTTAAGTACAAGAAGACTGACTCTTCTTACTGTCTATGTTTTGAACCATTCCTGTGACACTAGTTAATGATTCCGATGCTTCATTTGAGGCTTACTGTATCCCTTGGAACTTCTTATTGACGAAGAAACACAGAAATTGCATCGGAATTAAATACAAAAGACACAATGCCGACTTAAGTAAAAGAAGACTGACTCTTCTTTCTGTCTATGTTTTGAACCATTCCAGTGACACCTGTTATAGATTCCGTTGCTTCACTCCAGGTTTACTGTATCCCTTGGACCTTCTTATTGACGATGAAACACAGATATTGCATCGGAATTAAATACAAAAGGCACAATGCCGACTTAAGTACATGAAGACCGATTCTTCCTACTGACTATGTTTGAACCATTCCTGTGACACTAGTTATAGATTCCGATGTTTCACTTGAGGTTAACTGTATCCCTCTGACCTTCTTGTTGACGATGAAACACAGAAATTGCATCGAAATTAAATACAATAGGCACAATGCCAACTTAAGTACAAGAAGACTGACTCTTCTTCCTGTCTATGTTTTGAATCAATCCATTGACACCAGTTATAGATTCCGATGCTTCACTCCAGGTTTACCGTATCCCTTGGACCTTCTTATTGACGATGAAACACAGAAATTGCATCGGAATTAAATACAAAAGGCACAATGCTGACTTAAGGACAAGAAGACTGACTCTTCCTACTGACTTTGCTTTGAACCATTTGTGTGACACTAGTAATAGATTCCGATGCTTCACTTCAGGTTTACTGTATCCCTTGGACCTTCTTATTGACGATGAAACACAGAGATTGAATCGGAATTAAATAGAAAAGGCACAATGCCGACTTAAGTACAAGAAGACTGACTATTCTTACTGACTATGATTTGAACCTTTCCTGTGATACTAGTTATAGATTCCGATGCTTCACTTCAGGTTTACTGTATCCATTGGACCTTCTTATTGACGATGAAACACTGAAATTGCATCGGAATTAAATACAAAAGGCAAAATGCCGACTTAAGTACACGAAGACTAACTCTTCTTACTGTCTATGATTTGAACCATTCCTGTGACATTGATTCCTATGCTACACTCCAGGTTTACTGTATCCCTTGGACCTCGTTATTGACGATGAAACACAGAAATTGCATCGGAATTAAATACAAAAGGCACAATGCCGACTTAAGTACAAGAAGGCTGACTCTTCCTACTGTCTATGTTTTGAACCAGTCCTGTGACACTAGTTATAGATTCAGATGCTTCACTTCAGGTTTACTGGATCCCTTGGACCTTCTTATTGACGATGAAACACAGAAATTGCATCGGAATTAAATACAAGAGGCACAATGCCGACTTACGTACATGAAGACCGACTCTTCCTAATGACAATGTTTTGAACCATTCCTGTGACACTAGTTATAGATTCCGATGCTTCACTTGATGCTTACTGTATCCCTTGGGACTTCTTATTGACGATGAAACACAGAAATTGCATCGGAATTAAATACAAAAGGCACAATGCTGACTTAAGTACAAGAAGACTGACTCTTCTTACTGTCTATGCTTTGAACCATTCCTGTGACACCAGTTATAGATTCCGATGCTTCACTCCAGATTTAATGTATCCCTTGTACCTTCTTATTGACGATGAAACACAGAAATTGTATCGGTATTAAATACAAAAGGCACAATGCCGACTTAAGTACATGAAGACCGACTCTTCCTACTGACTATGTTTGAACCATTCCTGTGTCACTAGTTATAGATTCCGATATTTCACTTGAGGTTAACTGTATCCCTCTGACCTTCTTGTTGACGATGAAACACAGAAATTGCATCGGAATTAAATACAATAGGCACAATGCCGACTTAAGTACAAGAAGACTGACTCTTCTTACTGTCTATGATTTGAACCATTCCATTGACACTAGTTATAGAATCCGATGCTTCACTCCAGGTTTACTGTATCCCTTGGACCTTGTTATTGACGGTGAAACACAGAAATTGCATCGGAATTAAATAGAAAAGGCACAATGCCGACTTAAGTACAAGAAGACTGACTCTTCTTACTGACTATGTTTTGAACCATTCCTGTGACACTAGTTATAGATTCCGATGCTTCACTTCAGGTATACTGTATCCCTTGGACCTTCCTATTGACGAGTAAACACAGAAATTGCATCGGAATTAAATACAAAAGGCACAATGCCGACTTAAGGACAAGAAGACTGACTCTTACGACTGACTTTGTTTCGAACCATTAGTGTGACACTAGTTATAGATTCCGATGCTTCACTTCAGGTTTACTGTATCCCTTGGACCTTCTTATTGACGCTGAAACAAAGAAATTGAATCGGTATTAAATACAAAGGGCACAATGCCGACTTAAGTACACGAAGACTGACTCTTCTTACTGTCTATGATTGGAACCATTCCTGTGACACTAGTTATAGATTCCGATGTTTCACTCCAGGTTTACTGTATCCCTTGGACCTTCTTATTGACGAAGAAACACACAAATTGCATCGGAATTAAATACAAAAGGCACAATGCCGACTTAAGTACAAGAAGACTGACTCTTCTTACTGACTATGTTTTGAACCATTCCTGTGACACTAGTTAATGATTCCGATGCTTCATTTGTGGCTTACTGTATCCCTTGGAACTTCTTATTGACGATGAAACACAGATATTGCATCGGAATGAAATACAAAAGGCACAATGCCGACTTAAGTACATGAAGACCGATTCTTCCTACTGACTATGTTTGAACCATTCCTGTGACACTAGTTATAGATTCCGATGTTTCACTTGAGGTTAACTGTATCCCTCTGACCTTCTTGTTGACGCTGAAACACAGAAATTGAATCGGAATTAAATACAAAAGGCACAATGCCGACTTAAGTACAAGAAGACTGACTCTTCCTACTGTCTATGTTTTGAACCATTCCTGTGACACTCGTTATAGATTACGATGCTTCACTTCAGGTTTACTGTATCTTTTGGACCTTCTTATTGACGATGAAACACAGAAATTGCATCGGAATTAAATACAAAAGGCAGAATGCCGACTTAAGTACACGAAGACTGACTCTTCTTACTGTCTATGATTTGAACCATTCCTGTGTCACTAGTTATAGATTTCGATGCTGCACTCCAGGTTTACTGTATCCCTCGATCCTTCTTATTGACGATGAAACACAGAAATTGCATCGGAATAAAATACGAAAGGCACAATGCCGACTTAAGGACGAGAAGACTGAGTCTTCTTACTGACTTTGTTTGAACCATTCCTGTGACACTAGTTATAGATTCCGATTCTTCACTTCAGGTTTACTGTATCTCTTGGACCTCCTTATTGACGCTGAAACACAGAAATTGAATCGGAATTAAATACAAAAGGCACAATGCCGACTTAAGTACAAGAAGACTGACTCTTCCTACTGTCTATGTTTTGAACCATTCCTGTGACACTCGTTATAGATTACGATGTTTTACTTCAAGTTTACTGTATCCCTTGGTCCCTTCTTATTGACGAAGAATCACAGAAATTGCATCGGAATTAAATACAAAAGGCACAATGCCGAATTAAGTACAAGAAGACTGACTCTTCTTACTGTCTATGTTTTGAACCATTCCTGTGACACTAGTTACAGATTCCGATGCTTCACTCCAGGTTCACTGTATCCCTTGGACCTTCTTATTGACGAAGAAAGAAAAAAATTGCATCGGAATTAAATACAATAGGCACAATGCCGACTTAAGGACAAGAAGACTGACTCTTCTTACTGACTATGTTTTGAACCGTTCCTGTGACACTAGCTATAGATTCCGATGCTTCACTTCAGGTTTAGTGTATCCCTCTGACTCTCTTATTGACGATGAAAAACAGAAATAGCTTCGGAATTAAATACAAAAGGCACAATGCCGACTTAAGTACAAGAGGACTGACTCTTCTTACTGTCTATGTTTTGAACCATTCCTGTGACACTAGTTCCAGATTCCGATGCTTCACTTGAGGTATACTGTATCCCTTGGACTTTCTTATTGACGATGAAACACAGAAATTGCATCGGAATTAAATACAAAAGGCACAAAGCCGACTTAAGTACATTATGACTGACTCTTCCTACTGACTATGCTTTGAACCATTCATGTGACACAAGTTATTGATACCGATGCTTCACTTGAGGTTTACTGTATCTCTTGGACCTACTTATTGACGATGAAACACAGAAATTGTATCGGTATTAAATACAAAAGGCACAATGCCAACTTAAGTACATGAAGCCCGACTCTTCCTACTGACTATGTTTGAACCATTCCTGTGACACTAGTTATAGATTCCGATGTTTCACTTGAGGTTAACTGTATTCCTTGGACCTTCGTATTGACGATGAAACACAGAAATTGCATCGGAATTAAATACAAAAGGCACAATGCCGACTTAAGTACAAGAAGGCTGACTCTTCCTACTGTCTATGTTTCGAACCAGTCCTGTGAAACTAGTTATAGATTCCGATGCTTCACTTCAGGTTTACTGGATCCCTTGGACCTTCTTATTGACGATGAATCACAGAAATTGCATCGGAATTAAATACAAAAGGCACAATGCCGACTTAAGTACATGAAGACCGACTCTTCCTACTGACAATGTTTTGAACCATTCCTGTGACACTAGTTATAGATTCCGATGCTTCACTTGATGCTTACTGTATCCCTTGGAACTTCTTATTGACGATGAAACACAGAAATTGCATCGGAATTAAATACAAAAGGCACAATGCTGACTTAAGTACAAGAAGACTGACTCTTCTTACTGTCTATGTTTTGAACCATTCCTGTGACACCAGTTATAGATTCCGATGCTTCACTCCAGATTTAATGTATCCCTTGGACCTTCTTATTGACGATGAAACACAGAAATTGTATCGGTATTAAATACAAAAGGCACAATGCCGACTTAAGTACATGAAGACCGACTCTTCCTACTGACTATGTTTGAACCATTCCTGTGACACTAGTTATAGATTCCGATGTTTCACTTGAGGTTAACTGTATCCCTCTGACCTTCTTGTTGACGATGAAACACAGAAATTGCATCGGAATTAAATACAATAGTCACAATGCCGACTTAAGTACAAGAAGACTGACTCTTCTTACTGTCTATGATTTGAACCATTCCATTGACACTAGTTATAGATTCCGATGCTTCACTCCAGGTTTACTGTATCCCTTGGACCTTGTTATTGACGATGAAACACAGAAATTGTATCGGAATTAAATAGAAAAGGCACAATGCCGACTTAAGTACAAGAAGACTGACTCTTCCTACTGTCTATGTTTTGAACCATTCCTGTGACACTCGTTATAGATTACGATGCTTCACTTCAGGTTTACTGTATCCCTTGGACCTTCTTATTGACGATGAAACACAGAAATTGCATCGGAATTAAATACAAAAGGCAGAATGCCGACTTAAGTACACGAAGACTGACTCTTCTTACTGTCTATGATTTGAACCATTCCTGTGTCACTAGTTATAGATTTCGATGCTGCACTCCAGGTTTACTGTATCCCTCGGTCCTTCTTATTGACGATGTAACACAGAAATTGCATCGGAATTAAATACAAAAGGCACAATGCCTACTTAAGTACATGAAGACCGACTCTTCCTACTGACAATGTTTTGAACCATTCCTGTGACACTAGTTATGGATTCCGATGCTTCACTTGATGCTTACTGTATCCCTTGGGACTTCTTATTGCCGATGAAACACAGAAATTGCATCGGAATTAAATACAAAAGGCACAATGCTGACTTAAGTACAAGAAGACTGACTCTTCTTACTGTCTATGTTTTGAACCATTCCTGTGACACCAGTTATAGATTCCGATGCTTCACTCCAGATTTAATGTATCCCTTGTACCTTCTTATTGACGATGAAACACAGAAATTGTATCGGTATTAAATACAAAAGGCACAATGCCGACCTAAGTACATGAAGACCGACCCTTCCTACTGACTATCTTTGAACCATTCCTGTGACACTAGTTATAGATTCCGATGTTTCACTTGAGGTTAACTGTATCCCTCTGACCTTCTTGTTGACGATGAAACACAGAAATTGCATCGGAATTAAATACAATAGGCACAATGCCGACTTAAGTACAAGAAGACTGACTCTTCTTACTGACTATGTTTTGAACCATTCCTGTGACACTAGTTAATGATTCCGATGCTTCATTTGAGGCTTACTGTATCCCTTGGAACTTCTTATTGACGATGAAACACAGAAATTGCATAGGAATTAAATACAAAAGACACAATGCCGACTTAAGTAAAAGAAGACTGACTCTTCTTTCTGTCTATGTTTTGAACCATTCCAGTGACACCAGTTATAGATTCCGTTGCTTCACTCCAGGTTTACGGTATCCCTTGGACCTTCTTATTGACGATGAAACACAGATATTGCATCGGAATTAAATACAAAAGGCACAATGCCGACTTAAGTACATGAAGACCGATTCTTCCTACTGACTATGTTTGAACCATTCCTGTGACACTAGTTATAGATTCCGATGTTTCACTTGAGGTTAACTGTATCCCTCTGACCTTCTTGTTGACGATGAAACACAGAAATTGCATCGAAATTAAATACAATAGGCACAATGCCGACTTAAGTACAAGAAGACTGACTCTTCTTACTGTCTATGTTTTGAATCAATCCATTGACACCAGTTATAGATTCCGATGCTTCACTCCAGGTTTACTGTATCCCTTGGACCTTCTTATTGACGATGAAACACAGAAATTGTATCGGTATTAAATACAAAAGGCACAATGCCGACTTAAGGACAAGAAGACTGACTCTTCCTACTGACTTTGTTTTGAACCATTTGTGTGACACTAGTAATAGATTCCGATGCTTCACTTCAGGTTTACTGTATCCCTTGGACCTTCTTATTGACGATGAAACACAGAGATTGAATCGGAATTAAATACAAAACGCACAATGCCGACATAAGTACAAGAAGACTGACTCTTCCTACTGTCTATGTTTTGAACCATTCCTGCGACACTCGTTATAGACTCCGATGCTTCACTTCAGGTTTACTGTATCCCTTGGAACTTCTTATTGACGCTGAAACACAGAAATTGAATCGGAATTAAATACAAATGGCACAATGCCGACTTAAGTACAAGAAGACTGACTCTTCCTACTGTCTATGTTTTGAACCATTCCTGTGACACTCGTTATAGATTACGATGTTTTACTTCAAGTTAACTGTATCTTTTGGTCCCTTCTTATTGACGAAGAATCACAGAAATTGCATCGGAATTAAATACAAAAGGCACAATGCCGAATTAAGTACAAGAAGACTGACTCTTCTTACTGTCTATGTTTTGAACCATTCCTGTGACACTAGTTACAGATTCCGATGCTTCACTCCAGGTTCACTGTATCCCTTGGACCTTCTGATTGACGAAGAAAGAAAAAAATTGCATCGGAATTAAATACAATAGGCACAATGCCGACTTAAGGACAAGAAGACTGACTCTTCTTACTGACTATGTTTTGAACCGTTCCTGTGACACTAGCTATAGATTCCGATGCTTCACTTCAGGTTTAGTGTATCCCTCTGACTTTCTTATTGACGATGAAAAACAGAAATGGCTTCGGAATTAAATACAAAAGGCACAATGCCGACTTAAGTACAAGAAGGCTGACTCTTCCTACTGTCTATGTTTCGAACCAGTCCTGTGAAACTAGTTATAGATTCTTGATGCTTCACTTCAGATTTACTGGATCCCTTGGACCTTCTTATTGACGATGAATCACAGAAATTGCATCGGAATTAAATACAAAAGGCACAATGCCGACTTAAGTACATGAAGACCGACTCTTCCTACTGACAATGTTTTGAACCATTCCTGTGACACTAGTTATAGATTCCGATGCTTCACTTGATGCTTACTGTATCCCTTGGAACTTCTTATTGACGATGAAACACAGAAATTGCATCGGAATTAAATACAAAAGGCACAATGCTGACTTAAGTACAAGAAGACTGACTCTTCTTACTGTCTATGTTTTGAACCATTCCTGTGACACCAGTTATAGATTCCGATGCTTCACTCCAGATTTAATGTATCCCTTGGACCTTCTTATTGACGATGAAACACAGAAATTGTATCGGTATTAAATACAAAAGGGACAATGCCGACTTAAGTACATGAAGACCGACTCTTCCTACTGACTATGTTTGAACCATTCCTGTGACACTAGTTATTGATTCCGATGTTTCACTTGAGGTTAACTGTATCCCTCTGACCTTCTTGTTGACGATGAAACACAGAAATTGCATCGGAATTAAATACAATAGTCACAATGCCGACTTAAGTACAAGAAGACTGACTCTTCTTACTGTCTATGATTTGAACCATTCCATTGACACTAGTTATAGATTCCGATGCTTCACTCCAGGTTTACTGTATCCCTTGGACCTTGTTATTGACGATGAAACACAGAAATTGCATCGGAATTAAATAGAAAAGGCACAATGCCGACTTAAGTACAAGAAGACTGACTCTTCCTACTGTCTATGTTTTGAACCATGCCTGTGACACTCGTTATAGATTACGATGCTTCACTTCAGGTTTACTGTATCCCTTGGACCTTCTTATTGACGATGAAACACAGAAATTGCATCGGAATTAAATACAAAAGGCAGAATGCCGACTTAAGTACACGAAGACTGACACTTCTTACTGTCTATGATTTGAACCATTCCTGTGTCACTTGTTATAGATTTCGATGCTGCACTCCAGGTTTACTGTATCCCTCGGTCCTACTTATTGACGATGTAACACAAAAATTGCATCGGAATTAAATACAAAAGGCACAATGCCTACATAAGTACATGAAGACCGACTCTTCCTACTGACAATGTTTTGAACCATTCCTGTGACACTAGTTATGGATTCCGATGCTTCACTTGATGCTTACTGTAACCCTTGGGACTTCTTATTGCCGATGAAACACAGAAATTGCATCGGAATTAAATACAAAAGGCACAATGCTGAGTTAAGTACAAGAAGCCTGACTCTTCTTACTGTCTATGTTTTGAACCATTCCTGTGACACCAGTTATAGATTCCGATGCTTCACTCCAGATTTAATGTATCCCTTGTACCTTCTTATTGACGATGAAACACAGAAATTGTATCGGTATTAAATACAAAAGGCACAATGCCGACCTAAGTACATGAAGACCGACTCTTCCTACTGACTATCTTTGAACCATTCCTGTGACACTAGTTATAGATTCCGATGTTTCACTTGAGGTTAACTGTATCCCTCTGACCTTCTTGTTGACGATGAAACACAGAAATTGCATCGGAATTAAATACAATAGGCACAATGCCGACTTAAGTACAAGAAGACTGACTCTTCTTACTGACTATGTTTTGAACCATTCCTGTGACACTAGTTAATGATTCCGATGCTTCATTTGAGGCTTACTGTATCCCTTGGAACTTCTTATTGACGATGAAACACAGAAATTGCATAGGATTTAAATACAAAACACACAATGCCGACTTAAGTAAAAGAAGACTGACTCTTCTTTCTGTCTATGTTTTGAACCATTCCAGTGACACCAGTTATAGATTCCGTTGCTTCACTCCAGGTTTACTGTATCCCTTGGACCTTCTTATTGACGATGAAACACAGATATTGCATCGGAATTAAATACAAAAGGCACAATGCCGACTTAAGTACATGAAGACCGATTCTTCCTACTGACTATGTTTGAACCATTCCTGTGACACTAGTTATAGATTCCGATGTTTCACTTGAGGTTAACTGTATCCCTCTGACCTTCTTGTTGACGATGAAACACAGAAATTGCATCGAAATTAAATACAATAGGCACAATGCCGACTTAAGTACAAGAAGACTGACTCTTCTTACTGTCTATGTTTTGAATCAATCCATTGACACCAGTTATAGATTCCGATGCTTCACTCCAGGTTTACTGTATCCCTTGGACCTTCTTATTGACGATGAAACACAGAAATTGTATCGGTATTAAATACAAAAGGCACAATGCCGACTTAAGGACAAGAAGACTGACTCTTCCTACTGACTTTGTTTTGAACCATTTGTGTGACACTAGTAATAGATTCCGATGCTTCACTTCAGGTTTACTGTATCCCTTGGACCTTCTTATTGACGATGAAACACAGAGATTGAATCGGAATTAAATACAAAACGCACAATGCCGACATAAGTACAAGAAGACTGACTCTTCCTACTGTCTATGTTTTGAACCATTCCTGCGACACTCGTTATAGACTCCGATGCTTCACTTCAGGTTTACTGTATCCCTTGGACCTTCTTATTGACGCTGAAACACAGAAATTGAATCGGAATTAAATACAAATGGCACAATGCCGACTTAAGTACAAGAAGACTGACTCTTCCTACTGTCTATGTTTTGAACCATTCCTGTGACACTCGTTATAGATTACGATGCTTCACTTCAGGTTTACTGTATCCCTTGGACCTTCTTATTGACGATGAAACACAGAAATTGCATCGGAAATAAATACAAAAGGCAAAATGCCGACTTAAGTACACGAAGACTGACTCTTCTTACTCTCTATGATTTGAACCATTCCTGTGACACTAGTTATAGATTCCGATGCTGCACTCCAGGTTTACTGTATCCCTTGGACCTTCTTATTGACGATGAAACACAGAAATTGCATCGGAATTAAATACAAAAGGCACAATGCCGACTTAAGGACAAGAAGACTGAGTCTTCTTACTGAGTTTGCTTTGAACCATTCCTGTGACACTAGTTATAGATTTTGATGCTTCACTTCAGGTTTACTGTATCCCTAGGACCTTCTTATTGACGCTGAAACACAGAAATTGAATCGGAATTAAATAGAAAAGGCACAATGCCGACTTAAGTACAAGAAGACTGACTATTCTTACTGACTATGATTTGAACCTTTCCTCTGACACTAGTTATAGATTCCGATGCTTCACTTCAGGTTTACTGTATCCATTGGACCTTCTTATTGACGATGAAACACAGAAATTGCATCGGAATCAAATACAAAAGGCAAAATGCCGACTTAAGTACACGAAGACTAACTCTTCTTACTGTCTATGATTTGAACCATTCCTGTGACATTGATTCCTATGCTACACTCCAGGTTTACTGTATCCCTTGGACCTCGTTATTGACGATGAAGCACAGAAATTGCATCGGAATTAAATACAAAAGGCACAATGCCGACTTAAGTACAAGAAGGCTGACTCTTCCTACTGTCTATGTTTTGAACCAGTCCTGTGACACTAGTTATAGATTCCGATGCTTCACTTCAGGTTTACTGGATCCCTTGGACCTTCTTATTGACGATGAAACACAGAAATTGCATCGGAATTAAATACAAGAGGCACAATGCCGACTTAAGTACATGAAGACCGACTCTTCCTAATGACAATGTTTTGAACCATTCCTGTGACACTAGTTATAGATTCCGATGCTTCACTTGATGCTTACTGTATCCCTTGGGACTTCTTATTGACGATGAAACACAGAAATTGCATCGGAATTAAATACAAAAGGCACAATGCTGACTTAAGTACAAGAAGACTGACTCTTCTTACTGTCTATGTTTTGAACCATTCCTGTGACACCAGTTATAGATTCCGATGCTTCACTCCAGATTTAATGTATCCCTTGTACCTTCTTACTGACGATGAAACACAGAAATTGTATCGGTATTAAATACAAAAGGCACAATGCCGACTTAAGTACATGAAGACCGACTCTTCCTACTGACTATGTTTGAACCATTCCTGTGACACTAGTTATAGATTCCGATGTTTCACTTGAGGTTAACTGTATCCCTCTGACCTTCTTGTTGACGATGAAACACAGAAATTGCATCGGAATTAAATACAATAGGCACAATGCCGACTTAAGTACAAGAAGACTGACTCCTCTTACTGTCTATGATTTGAACCATTCCATTGACACTAGTTATAGAATCCGATGCTTCACTCCAGGTTTACTGTATCCCTTGGACCTTGTTATTGACGATGAAACACAGAAATTGCATCGGAATTAAATAGAAAAGGCACAATGCCGACTTAAGTACAAGAAGACTGACTCTTCTTACTGACTATGTTTTGAACCATTCCTGTGACACTAGTTATAGATTCCGATGCTTCACTTCAGGTATACTGTATCCCTTGGACCTTCCAATTGACGAGTAAACACAGAAATTGCATCGGAATTAAATACAAAAGGCACAATGCCGACTTAAGGACAAGAAGACTGACTCTTCCGACTGACTTTGTTTTGAACCATTAGTGTGACACTAGTTATAGATTCCGATGCTTCACTTCAGGTTTACTGTATCCCTTGGACCTTCTTATTGACGCTGAACCAAAGAAATAGAATCGGTATTAAATACAAAGTGCACAATGCCGACTTAAGTACACGAAGACTGACTCTTCTTACTGTCTATGATTGGAACCATTCCTGTGACACTAGTTATAGATTCCGATGTTTCACTCCAGGTTTACTGTATCCCTTGGACCTTCTTATTGACGAAGATACACACAAATTGCATCGGAATTAAATACAAAAGGCACAATGCCGACTTAAGTACAAGAAGACTGACTCTTCTTACTGACTATGTTTTGAACCATTCCTGTGACACTAGTTAATGATTCCGATGCTTCATTTGAGGCTTACTGTATCCCTTGGAACTTCTTATTGACGATGAAACACAGATATTGCATCGGAATTAAATACAAAAGACACAATGCCGACTTAAGTAAAAGAAGACTGACTCTTCTTTCTGTCTATGTTTTGAACCATTCCAGTGACACCAGTTATAGATTCCGTTGCTTCACTCCAGGTTTACTGTATCCCTTGGACCTTCTTATTGACGATGAAACACAGATATTGCATCGGAATTAAATACAAAAGGCACAATGCCGACTTAAGTACATGAAGACCGATTCTTCCTACTGACTATGTTTGAACCATTCCTGTGACACTTGTTATAGATTCCATTGGTTCACTTGAGGTTAACTGTATCCCTCTGACCTTCTTATTGACGATGAAACACAGAAATTGCATCGAAATTAAATACAATAGGCACAATGCCGACTTAAGTACAAGAAGACTGACTCTTCTTACTGTCTATGTTTTGAATCAATCCATTGACACTAGTTATAGATTCAGATGCTTCACTCCAGGTTTACTGTATCCCTTGGACCTTCTTATTGACGATGAAACACAGAAATTGCATCGGAATTAAATACAAAAGGCACAATGCCGACTTAAGGGAAAGAAGACTGACTCTTCCTACTGACTTTGTTTTGAACCATTTGTGTGACACTAGTAATAGATTCCGATGCTTCACTTCAGGTTTACTGTATCCCTTGGACCTTCTTATTGACGATGAAACACAGAGATTGAATCGGAATGAAATACAAAAGGCACAATGCCGACATAAGTACAAGAAGACTGACTCTTCCTACTGTCTATGTTTTGAACCATTCCTGCGACACTCGTTATAGACTCCGATGCTTCACTTCAGGTTTACTGTATCCCTTGGACCTTCTTATTGACGCTGAAACACAGAAATTGAATCGGAATTAAATACAAAAGGCACAATGCCAACATAAGTACAAGAAGACTGACTCTTCCTACTGTCTATGTTTTGAACCATTCCTGCGACACTCGTTATAGACTCCGATGCTTCACTTCAGGTTTACTGTATCCCTTGGACCTTCTTATTGACGCTGAAACACAGAAATGGCTTCGGAATTAAATACAAAAGGCACAATGCCGACTTAAGTACAAGAGGACTGACTCTTCTTACTGTCTATGTTTTGAACCATTCCTGTGACACTAGTTCCAAGTTCCGATGCTTCACTTGAGGTATACTGTATCCCTTGGACTTTCTTATTGACGATGAAACACAGATATTGTATCGGTATTAAATACAAAAGTCACAATGCCGACTTAAGTACATGAAGACCGACTCTTCCTACTGACTACGTTTGAACCATTCGTGTGACACTAGTTATAGATTCCGATGTTCCACTTGAGGTTAACTGTATCCCTTGGACCTTCTTATTGACGATGAAACACAGAAATTGCATCGGAATTAAATACAAAAGGCACAATGCCGACTTAAGGACAAGAAGACTGACTATTCCTACTGACTTTGTTTTGAACCATTAGTGTGACACTAGTTATAGATTCCGATGCTTCACTTCAGGTTTACTGTATCCCTTGGACTTTCTCATTGACGATGAAACACAGAAATTGCATCGGAATTAAATACAAAAGGCACAATGCCGACTTAAGTACAAGAAGGCTCACTCTTCCTACTGTCTATGTTTTGAACCAGTCCTGTGACACTAGTTATGGATTCCGATGCTTCACTTCAGGTTTACTGGATCCCTTGGACCTTCTTATTGACGATGAAACACAGAAATTGCATCGGAATTAAATACAAAAGGCACAATGCCGACTTAAGTACATGAAGACCGACTCTTCCTACTGACAATGTTTTGAACCATTCCTGTGACACTAGTTATAGATTCCGATGCATCACTTAATGCTTACTGTATCCCTTGGGACTTCTTATTGACGATGAAACACAGAAATTGCATCGGAATTAAATACAAAAGGCACAATGCTGACTTAAGTACAAGAAGACTGACTCTTCTTACTGTCTATGTTTTGAACCATTCCTGTGACACCAGTTATAGATTCCGATGCTTCACTCCAGATTTAATGTATCCCTTGTACCTTCTTATTGACGATGAAACTCAGAAATTGTATCGGTATTAAATACAAAAAGCACAATGCCGACTTAAGTACATGAAGACCGACTCTTCCTACTGACTATGTTTGAACCATTCCTGTGACACTAGTTATAGATTCCGATGTTTCACTTGAGGTTAACTGTATCCCTCTGACCTTCTTGTTGACGATGAAACACAGAAATTGCATCGGAATTAAATACAATAGGCACAATGCCGACTTAAGTACAAGAAGACTGACTCTTCTTACTGTCTATGATTTGAACCATTCCATTGACACTAGTTATAGATTCCGATGCTTCACTCCAGGTTTACTGTATCCCTTGGACCTTGTTATTGACGATGAAACACAGAAATTGCATCGGAATTAAATACAAAAGGCACAATGCCGACTTAAGTACAAGAAGACTGACTCTTCTTACTGACTATGTTTTGAACCATTCCTGTGACACTAGTTATAGATTCCGATGCTTCACTTCAGGTATACTGTATCCCTTGGACCTTCCTATTGACGAGTAAACACAGAAATTGCATCGGAATTAAATACAAAAGGCACAATGCCGACTTAAGGACAAGAAGACTGACTCTTCCGACTGACTTTGGTTTGAACCATTAGTGTGACACTAGTTACAGATTCCGATGCTTCACTTCAGGTTTACTGTATCCCTTGGACCTTCTTATTGACGCTGAAACACAGAAATTGAATCGGTATTAAATACAAAGGGCACAATGCCGACTTAAGTACACGAAGACTGACTCTTCTTACTGTCTATGATTGGAACCATTCCTGTGACACTAGTTATAGATTCCGATGTTTCACTCCAGGTTTACTGTATCCCTTGGACCTTCTTATTGACGAAGAAACACACAAATTGCATCGGAATTAAATACAAAAGGCACAATGCCGACTTAAGTACAAGAAGACTGACTCTTCTTACTGACTATGTTTTGAACCATTCCTGTGACACTAGTTAATTATTCCGATGCTTCATTTGAGGCTTACTGTATCCCTTGGAACTTCTTATTGACGATGAAACACAGAAATTGCATCGGAATTAAATACAAAAGACACAATGCCGACTTAAGTAAAAGAAGACTGACTCTTCTTTCTGTCTATGTTTTGAACCATTCCAGTGACACCAGTTATAGATTCCGTTGCTTCACTCCAGGTTTACTGTATCCCTTGGACCTTCTTATTGACGATGAAACACAGATATTGCATCGGAATTAAATACAAAAGGCACAATGCCGACTTAAGTACATGAAGAGCGATTCTTCCTACTGAGTATGTTTGAACCATTCCTGTGACACTAGTTATAGATTCCGATGTTTCACTTGAGGTTAACTGTATCCCTCTGACCTTCTTGTTGACGATGAAACACAGAACTTGCATCGAAATTAAATACAATAGGCACAATGCCGACTTAAGTACAAGAAGACTGACTCTTCTTACTGTCTATGTTTTGAATCAATACATTGACACTAGTAATAGATTCCGATGCTTCACTACAGGTTTACTGTATCCCTTGGACCTTCTTATTGACGATGAAACACAGAAATTGCATCGGAATTAAATACAAAAGGCACAATGCCGACTTAAGGACAAGAAGACTGACTCTTCCTACTGACTTTGTTTTGAACCATTTGTGTGACACTAGTGATAGATTCCGATGCTTCACTTCAGGTTTACTGTATCCCTTGGACCTTCTTGTTGACGATGAAACACAGAAATTGAATCGGAATTAAATACAAAAGGCACAATGCCGACATAAGTACAAGAAGACTGACTCTTCCTACTGTCTATGTTTTGAACCATTCCTGCGACACTCGTTATAGACTCCGATGCTTCACTTCAGGTTTACTGTATCCCTTGGACCTTCTTATTGACGCTGAAACACAGAAATTGAATCGGAATTAAATACAAAAGGCACAATGCCGACTTAAGTACAAGAAGACTGACTCTTCCTACTGTCTATGTTTTGAACCATTCCTGTGACACTCGTTATAGATTACGATGCTTCACTTCAGGTTTACTGTATCCCTTGGACCTTCTTATTGACGATGAAACACAGAAATTGCATCGGAAATAAATACAAAAGGCAAAATGCCGACTTAAGTACACGAAGACTGACTCTTCTTACTCTCTATGATTTGAACCATTCCTGTGACACTAGTTATAGATTCCGATGCTGCACTCCAGGTTTACTGTATCCCTTGGACCTTCTTATTGACGATGAAACACAGAAATTGCATCGGAATTAAATACAAAAGGCACAATGCCGACTTAAGGACAAGAAGACTGAGTCTTCTTACTGACTTTGTTTTGAACCATTCCTGTGACACTAGTTATAGATTTTGATGCTTCACTTCAGGTTTACTGTATCCCTAGGACCTTCTTATTGACGCTGAAACACAGAAATTGAATCGGAATTAAATAGAAAAGGCACAATGCCGACTTAAGTACAAGAAGACTGACTATTCTTACTGACTATGATTTGAACCTTTCCTGTGACACTAGTTATAGATTCCGATGATTCACTTCAGGTTTACTGTATCCATTGGACCTTCTTATTGACGATGAAACACAGAAATTGCATCGGAATTAAATACAAAAGGCAAAATGCCGACTTAAGTACACGAAGACTAACTCTTCTTACTGTCTATGATTTGAACCATTCCTGTGACATTGATTCCTATGCTACACTCCAGGTTTACTGTATCCCTTGGACCTCGTTATTGACGATGAAACACAGAAATTGCATCGGAATTAAATACAAAAGGCACAATGCCGACTTAAGTACAAGAAGACTGACTCTTCCTACTGTCTACGATTTGAACCATTCTTGTGACACTCGTTATGGATAACGATGCTTCACTTCAGGTTTACTGTATCCCTTGGACCTTCTTATTGACGATGAAACACAGAGATTGCATCGGAATTAAATACAAAAGGCACAATGCCGACTTAAGGACAAGAAGACTGAGTCTTCTTACTGACTTTGTTTTGAAACATTCCTGTGACACTAGTTATAGATTCCGATGCTTCACTTCAGGTTTACTGTATCCCTTGGACCTTCTTATTGACGCTGAAACACAGAAATTGAATCGGAATTAAATACAAAAAGCACAATGCCGACTTAAGTACACGAAGACTGACTGTTCCTAATGTCTATGTTTTGAACCATTCCTGTGACACTCGTTAAAGATTACGATGCTTTACTTCAGGTTTACTGTATCCCTTGGACCTTCTTATTGCCGAAGAAACACAGATATTGCATCGTAATTAAATAGAAAAGGCACAATGCCGACTTAAGTACATGAAGACCGACTCTTCCTACTGACTATGTTTTGAACCATTGTTGTGACACTATTTATAGATTCCGATGCCTCACTTCAGGTTTACTGTATCCCTTGGAATATCTTATTGACGATGAAACACAGAAATTGCATCGGAATTAAATACAAAAGGCACAATGCCGAATTAAGTACAAGAAGGCTGACTCTTCTTACTGTCTATGTTTTGTGCCATTCCTGTGACACTAGTTATAGATTCCGATGCTTCACTCCAGGTTTACTGTATCCCTTGGACCTTCTTATTGTCGAAGAAACACACAAATTGCATCGGTATTAAATACAATAGGCACAATGCCGACATAAGGACAAGAAGACTGACTTTTCTTACTGACTATGTTTTGAACCGTTCCTGTGACACTATCTATAGAGTCCGATGCTTCACTTCAGGTTTAGTGTATCCCACTGACTTTCTTATTGACGATGAAACACAGAAATGGCTTCGGTATTAAATACAAAAGGCACAATGCCGACTTAAGTACAAGAGGACCGACTCTCCTTACTGTCTATGTTTGAACCATTCCTGCGACACTAGTTCCAGATTCCGATGCTTCACTTCAGGTATACTGTATCCCTTGAAATATCTTATTGACGATGAAACACAGAAATTGCATTGGAATGAAATACAAAAGGCACAATGCCGACTTAAGTTCATGATGACCGACTCTTCCTACTGACTATGCTTTCAACC
Organism: Schistocerca serialis cubense; assembly: GCF_023864345.2. Lineage (NCBI taxonomy): Eukaryota > Metazoa > Arthropoda > Insecta > Orthoptera > Acrididae > Schistocerca > Schistocerca serialis. The sequence goes on from NW_026047592.1 coordinate 8,354,948, forward strand.
ATTCCTGTGACACTAGTTATAGATTCCGATGCTTCACTTCAGGTTTACTGTACCCCTTGGACCTTCTTATTGACGATGAAACACAAAAATTGCATCGGCATTAAATACAAAAGGCACAATGCCGACTTAAGGAGAAGAAGACTGACTCTTCCTACTGACTTTGTTTTGAACCATTAGTGTGACACTAGTTATAGATTCCGATGCTTCACTTCAGGTTTACTGGATCCCTTGGACCTTCTTATTGACAAAGAAACACAGAAATTGCATCGGAATAAAATACAAAAGGTACAATGCCGAATTAAGTACATGAAGGCCGACTCTTCCAACTGACTATGTTTTGAACCATTCCTCTGACACTAGTTATAGATTCCGATGCATCACTTGAGGCTTACTGTATCCCTTGGAACTTCTTATTGACGATGAAGCACAGAAATTGCATCGGTATTAAATACAAAAGGCACAATGCCGACTTAATTACAAGAAGACTAACTCTTCTTTCTGTCTATGTTTTGAACCATTCCTGTGACACCAGTTGTAGATTCCGATGCTTCACTCCAGGTTTACTGTATCCCTTGGATCTTCTTATTGACGATGAAACACAGAAATTGCATCGGAATTAAATACAAAAGGCACAAAGCCGACTTAAGTACAAGAAGACTGACTCTTCTTACTGTCTATGTTTTGAACCATTCCATTGACACTAGTTATAGATTCCGATGATTCACTTCAGGTTTAATGTTTCCCTTGGACCTCGTTATTGACGATGAAACACAGAAATTGCATCGGAATTAAATACAAAAGGCACAATGCCGACATAAGTACAAGAAGACTGACTCTTCCTACTGTCTATGCTTTGAACCATTCCTGTGACACTCGTTATAGATTACGATGCTTCACTTCAGGTTTACTGTATCCCTTGGAACTTCTTATTGACGATGAAACACAGAAATTGCATCGGAATTAAATACAAAAGGCAAAATGACGACTTAAGTACACGAAGACTGACTCTTCTTACTGTCTATGCTTTGAACCATTCCTTTGACGCTAGTTATAGATTCCGATGCTTCACTTGAGGTTTACTGTATCCCTTGGACCTTCTTATTGACGATGAAACAGAGATATTGCATCGGAATTAAGTAGAAAAGGCACAATGCCGACTTAAGTACATGTAGACCGACTCTTCCTACTGACTATGTTTTGAACCATTCCTGTGACACTAGTTATAGATTGCGATGTTTCACTTGAGGTTAACTGTATCCCTTGGACCTTCTTATTGACGATGAAACACAGAAATTGCCTCGGAATTAAATACAAAAGGCACAATGCCGACTTAAGTATAAGAAGACTGACTCTTCTCACTCTCTACGTTTTGAACCATTCCTGTGACACTAGTTATAGATTCCGATGCTTCACTTCAGGTTTACTGCACCCCTTGGACCTTCTTATTGACGATGAATTATAGAAATTGCATCGGAATTAAATACAAAAGGCAAAATGCGGACTTAAGTACAAGAAGACTGACTCTTCCTACTGTCTATGTTTTGAACCATTCCTGTGACACTAGTTACAGATTCCGATGCTACACTCCAGGTTTACTGTATCCCTTGCACCTTCTTATTGACGATGAAACACAGAAATTGCATCGGAATTAAATACAAAAGGCACAATGCCGACATAAGGACAAGAAGACTGACTCTTCCTACGGACTTTGTTTTGAACCATTAGTCTGACACTAGTTATAGATTCCGATGCTTCACTTGATTTTTACTGTATCCCTTGGACCTTCTTATAGACGATGAAATACAGAAATTGCATCGGAATTAAATACAAAAGGCACAATGCCGACATAAGTACATGAAGACCGACTTTTCATACTGACTATGTTTTGAACCATTCCTGTGACACTAGTTATGGATTCCGATGCTTCACTTGAGGCTTACTGTATCCCATGGAACTTCTTGTTGACGATGAAACACACAAATTGCATCGGAATTAAATACAAAAGGCACAATGCCGACTTAAGTACAATAAGACTGACTCTTCTTACTGTCTATGTTTTGAACCATTGCTGTGACACCAGTTTGAGATTCCGATGCCTCACTCCAGGTATACTGTATCCCTTGGACCTTCTTATTGACGATGGAACACAGAAATTACATCGGAATGAAATACAAAAGCACAATGCCGACGTAAGTACAAGAGGACTGACCCTTCTTACTGTCTATGTTTTGAACCATTCCATTGACACTAGTTATAGATTCCGATGCTTCACTCCAGGTTTACTGTTTCCCTTGGACCTTGTTATTGACGATGAAGCACAGAAATTGCATCGGAATTAAATAGAAAAGGCTCAATGCCGACTTAAGTACAAGAAGACTGACTCTTCTGACTGACTATGTTTTGAACCATTCCTGTGACACTAGTTATAGATTCCGATGCTTCACTTCAGGTTTACTGTATCCCTTGGACCTTCTTATTGACGATGAAACACAGAAATTGCTTCGGAATTAAATACAAATGGCAAAATGCCGACTTAAGTACCAGAAGACTGACTCTTCTTACTGTCTATGATTTGAACCAATCCTGTGACACTAGTTATAGATTCCGATGCTACACTCGAGGTTTACTGTATCCCTTGGACCTTCTTATTGACGATGAAACACAGAAATTGAATCGGAATTAATTACAAAAGGCACAATGCCGACTTAAGGACAAGAAGACTGACTCTTCCTACTGTCTATGTTTTGAACCATTCCTGTGACACTCGTTATAGATTCCGATGCTTCACTTCAGGTTTACTGTATCCCTTGGACCTTCTTATTGACGCTGAAACACGGAAATTGAATCGGAATTAACTACAAATGGCACAATGCCGACTTAAGTACATGAAGACTGACTCTTCCTACTGTCTATGTTTTGAACCATTCCTGTCACACTAGTTATAGATTCCGATGCATCACTCCAGGTTTACTGTATCCCTTGGACCTTCTTATTGACGAAGAAACACACAAATAGCATCGGTATTAAATACAAAAGGCACAATGCCGACTTAAGTACAAGAAGACTGACTCTTGTTACTGCCTATGTTTTGAACCATTCCTGTGACACTAGCTATAGATTCCGATGCTTCACTTCAGGTTTAGTGTATCCCTCTGACTTTCTTATTGACGATGACACACAGAAATGGCTTCGGAATTAAATACAAAAGGCACATTGCCGATTTAAGTACAAGAAGACTGACTCTTCTTACTGTCTATGTTTTGAACCATTCCTGTCACACTCGTTATAGATTACGATGCTTCACTTCCGGTTTACTGTATCCCTTGGACCTTCTTATTGACGATGAAACACAGAAATTGAATCGGAATTAAATACAAAAGGCACAATGCTGACTTAAGTACACGAAGACTGACTCTTCTTACTGTCTATGATTTGAACCATTCCTGTGACTCTAGTTATTGATTCCGATGCTTCACTTGAGGTTTACTGTATCCCTTAGACCTTCTTATTGACGATGAAACACAGAACTTGCATCGGAATTAAATACAAAAGGCACAATGCAGACTTAAGTACATGAAGACTGACTCTTCTTACTGTCTATGTTTTGAACCATTCCTGTGACACTAGTTATAGATTCCGAGGCTTCACTTCAGGTTTACTGCACCCCTTGGACCTTCTTATTGACGATGAAACACAGAAATTGCATCGGAATTAAATACAAAAGGCACAATGCCGACTTAAGGACAAGAAGACGGACACTTCCTACTGACTTTGTTTTGAACCATTAGTGTGACACTAGTTATAGATTCCGATGCTTCACTTCAGGTTTACTGTATTCCTTGGACCTTTTTATTGACGATGAAACACAGAAATTGCATCGGAATGAAATACAAAAGGCACAATGCCCACTTAAGTACAAGATGACTGACTCTTCCTACTGTCTTGTTTTGAACCATTCCTGTGACACTAGTTACAGTTTCCGATGCTACACTCCAGGTTTACTGTATCCCTTGCACCCTCTTATTGACGATGAAACACAGAAATTGCATCGGAATTAAATAGAAAAGGCACAATGCCGACTTAAGGACGAGAAGACTGACTCTTCCTACTGACTTTGTTTTGAACCATTAGTGTGACACTAGTTATAGATTCCGATGCTTTACTTGATTTTTACTGTATCCCTTGGACCTTCTTATTGACGATGAAACACAGAAATTGCATCGGAATTAAATACAAAAGGCACAATGCCGATTTAAGTACAAGAGGACAGACTCTTCTTACTGTCTATGTTTTGAACCATTCCTGTGACACTAGTCATAGATTCCGACGCTTCACTTTAGGTTTACTGGATCCCTTGGACCTTCTTATTGACGATGAACCACAGAAATTGCATCGGAATTAAATACAAAAGGCACAATGCCGACATAAGTACATGAAGACCGACTCTTCCTACTGACTATGTTTTGAACCATTCCTGTGACACTAGTTATAGATTCCGATGCTTCACTTGAGGCTTACTGTATCCCTTGGAACTTCTTGTTGACGATGAAACACAAAAAATTGCATCGGAAAAATACAAAAGGCACAATGCCGACTTAAGTACAAGAAGACTGACTCTTCTTACTGTCTATGTTTTGAACCATTCCTGTGACACCAGTTATAGATTCCGATGCTTCACTCCAGGTATACTGTATCCCTTGGACCTTCTTATTGACGATGAAACACAGAAATTGCATCGGAATTAAATACTGAAGCACAATGCCGACGTAAGTACATGAGGACTGACTCTTCTTACTGTCTATGTTTTGAACCATTCCATTGACACTAGTTATAGATTATGATGCTTCACTCCAGGTTTACTGTTTCCCTTGGACCTTGTTATTGACGATGAAACACAGAAATTGCATCGGAATTAAATAGAAAAGTCTCAGTGCCGACTTAAGTACAAGAAGACTTACTCTTCTTACTGACTATGTTTTGAACCATTCCTGTGACACTAGTTATAGATTCGGATGCTTCACTTCAGGTTTACTGTATCCCTTGGACCTTCTTATTGACGCTGAAACACAGAAATTGAATCGGATTTAAATACAAAAGGCACAATGCCGATTTAAGTACAAGAAGACTGACTCTTCTTACTGTCTATGTTTTGAACCATTCCTGTGACTCTAGTTATAGATTCCGATGTTTCACTTGAGATTAACTGCATACCTTGGACCTTCTTACTAACGATGAAACCAGAAATTGCATCGGAATTAAATACAAAAGGCACAATGCCGACTTAAGTACAAGAAGACTGACTCTTCTTACTGCCTATGTTTTGAACCATTCCTGTGACACTAGTTATAGATTCCGATGCTCACTCCAGGTTTACTATATCCCTTGGACCTTCTTATTGACAATGAAACACAGAAATTGCATCGGAATTAAATACAAAAAGCACAATGCCGACTTAAGAACAAGAAGACTGACTCTTCTTACTCACTATGTTTGAACCATTCCTGTGACACTAGCTATAGATTCCGATGCTTCACTTCAGGTTTACTGTATCCCTCTGAGCTTCGTGTTGACGATGAAACAGAGAAATTGCATCGGAATTAAATACAAAAGCACAATGCCGACGTAAGTACAAGAGGACTGACTCTTCTTACTGTCTATGTTTTGAACCATTCCTGTGACACTAGTTATAGATTCCGATGTTACACTCCAGGTTTACTGTATCCCTTGGACCTTCTTATTGACGATGAAACACAGAAATTGCATCGGAATTAAATACAAAAGGCACAATGCCGACTTAAGGACAAGAAGACTGACTCTTCCTACTGTCTATGTTTGAACCATTCCTGATACACCCGTTATAGATTCCGATGCTTCACTTCAGGTTTACTGTATCCCTTGGACCTTTTTATTGACGCTGAAACACAGAAATTGAATCGGAATTAAATACAAAGGGCACAAAGCCGACTTAAGTACAAGAAGACTGACTCTTCCTACTGTCTATGTTTTGAACCATTCCTGTGACACTCGTTATAGATTACAATGCTTTACTTCAGGTTTACTGTATCCCTTGGACCTTCTTATTGACAATGAAACACAGAAATTGTATCGGTATTAAATACAAAAAGCACAATGCCGACTTAAGTACATGAAGTCTGACTCTTCCTACTGACAATGTTTTTAACCATTCCTGTGACACTAGTTATGGATTCCGATGTTTCACTTGAGGTTTAGCTGTATACCTTGGACCTTCTTATTAACGATGAAACAGAGAAATTGCATCGGAATTAAATACAAAAGGCACAATGCCGACTTAAGTACAAGAAGACTGACTCTTGTTACTGCCTATGTTTTGAACCATTCCTGTGACACTAGCTATAGATTCCGATGCTTCACTTCAGGTTTAGTGTATCCCTCTGACTTTCTTATTGACGATGACACACAGAAATGGCTTCGGAATTAAATACAAAAGGCACAATGCCGATTTAAGTACAAGAAGACTGACTCTTCTTACTGTCTATGTTTTGAACCATTCCTGTGCTACTAGTTATAGATTCCGATGCTTCACTTGAGGTTTACTGTATCCCTTGGACCTCCTTATTGACGATGAAACACAGAAATTGTATCGGTATTAAATACAAAAGGCACAATGCCGACTTGAGTACATGAAGTCTGACTCTTCCTACTGACTATGTTTTTAACCATTCCTGTGACACTAGTTATAGATTCCGATGTTTCACTTGAGGTTAACTGCATACCTTGGACCTTCTTATTAACGATGAAACACATTAATTGCATCGGAATTAAATACAAAAGGCACAATGCCGACTTAAGTACAAGAAGACTGACTCTTCTTACTGTCTATGTTTTGAACCATTCCTGTGACACTAGTTATAGATTCCGATGCTTCGCTCCAGGTTTACTATATCCCTTGGACCTTCTTATTGACAATGAAACACAGAAATTGCATCGGAATTAAATACAAAAAGCACAATGCCGACTTAAGAACAAGAAGACTGACTCTTCTTACTGACTATGTTTGAACCATTCCTGTGACACTAGCTATAGATTCCGATGCTTCACTTCAGGTTTACTGTATCCCTCTGAGCTTCGTGTTGACGATGAAACAGAGAAATTGCATCGGAATTAAATACAAAAGCACAATGCCGACGTAAGTACAAGAGGACTGACTCTTCTTACTGTCTATGTTTTGAACCATTCCATTGACACTAGTTATAGATTCCGATGCTTCACTCCAGGTTTACTGTTTCCCTTGGACCTTGTTATTGACGATGAAACACAGAAATTGCATCGGAATTAATTAGAAAAGGCTCAATGCCGACGTAAGTACAAGAAGACTGACTCTTCTTACTGACTATGTTTTGAACCATTCCTGTGACACTAGTTATAGATTCCGATGCTACACTCCAGGTTTACTGTATCCCTTGGACCTTCTTATTGACGATGAAACACAGAAATTGCATCGGATTTAAATACAAAAGGCACAATGCCGACTTAAGGACAAGAAGACTGACTCTTCCTACTGTCTATGTTTTGAACCATTCCTGGGACACCCGTTATAGATTCCGATGCTTCACTTCAGGTTTACTGTATCCCTTGGACCTTATTATTGACGCTGAAACACAGAAATTGAATCGGAATTAAATACAAAAGGCACAAAGCCAACTTAAGTACAAGAAGACGGACTCTTCCTACTGTCTATGTTTTGAATCATTCCTGTGACACTCGTTATAGATTACAATGCTTTACTTCAGGTTTACTGTATCCCTTGGACCTTATTATTGACGATGAAAGACAGAAATTGCATCGGAATTAAATACAAAATGCACAATGCCGACTTAAGTACATGAAGACCGACTCTTCCTACTGACAATGTTTTGAACCATTCCTGTGACACTAGTTATAGATTCCGATGCCTCGCTTCAGGTTTACTGTATCCCATGGACCTTCTTATTGACGATGAAACACAGAAATTGCATCGGAATTAAATACAAAAGGCGCAATGCCGATTTAAGTACAAGAGGACTGACTCTTCTTACTGTCTATGATTTGAACCATTCCTGTGACACTAGTTATAGATTCCGATGTTTCACTTGCGGTTTACTGTATCCCTTGGACCTTCTTATTGACGATGAAACACAGATATTGCATCGGAATTAAGTAGAAAAGGCACAAAGCCGACTTAAGTACATGATGACCGACTCTTCCTACAGACTATGTTTTGAACCATTCCTGTGACACTAGTTATTGATACCGATGCTTCACTTGAGGTTTACTGTATCCCTTGGACCTTCTTAGTGACGATGAAACACAATAATTGTATCGGTATTAAATACAAAAGGCACAATGCCGACTTAAGTACATGAAGACCGACTCTTCCTACTGACTATGTTTGGAACCATTCCTGTGACACTAGTTATAGATTCCGATGTTTCACTTGAGGTTAACTGTATCCCTTGGACCTTCTTATTGACGATGAAACACAGAAATTGCCTAGGAATTAAATACAAAAGGCACAATGCCGACTTAAGTACAAGAAGACTGACTCTTCTTACTGTCTATGTTTTGAACCATTCCTGTGACACTAGTTATAGATTCCGATGCTTCACTTCAGGTTTACTGCACCCCTTGGACCTTCTTATTGACGATGAAACATAGAAATTGCATCGGAATTAAATACAAAAGGCAAAATACGGACTTAAGTACGAGAAGACTGACTCTTCTTACTGACTATGTTTTGAACCATTCCTGTGACACTTGTTATAGATTCCGGTGCTTCACTTCAGGTTTACTGTATCCCTTGGACCTTCTTATTGACGATGAAACACAGAAATTGCTTCGGAATTAAATACAAAAGGCAAAATGCCGACTTAAGTACCAGAAGACTGACTCTTCTTACTGTCAATGATTTGAACCATTCCTGTGACACTAGTTATAGATTCCGATGCTACACTCCAGGTTTACTGTATCCCTTGGACCTTCTTATTGACGATGAAACACAGAAATTGCATCGGAATTAAATACAAAAGGCACAATGCCGACTTAAGGACAAGAAGACTGACTCTTCCTACTGTCTATGTTTTGAACCATTCCTGTGACCCTCGTTATAGATTCCGATGCTTCACTTCAGGTTTACTGTATCCCTTGGACCTTCTTATTGACGCTGAAACACAGAAATTGAATCGGAATTAGATACAAAGAGCACAATGCCGACTTAAGTACAAGAAGACTGACTCTTCCTACTGTCTATGCTTTGAACCATTCCTGTGACACTCGTTATAGATTACGTTGCTTCAATTCAGGTTTACTGTATCCCTTGGACCTTCTTATTGACGATGAAACACAGAAATTGCATCGGAATTAAATACATAAGGCACAATGCCGACTTAAGTACACGAAGACCGACTCTTCCTACTGACTATGCTTTGAACCATTCCTGTGCCACTAGTTATAGATTCCGATGCCTCGCTTCAGGTTTACTGTATCCCTTGGACCTTCTTGTTGACGATGAAACACAGAAATTGCATCGAAATTAAATACAAAAGGCACAATGCCGAATTAAGTACGAGAAAACTGACTCTTCTTACTGTCTATGTTTTGAACCGTTCCTGTGACACTAGTTATAGATTCCGATGCATCACTCCAGGTTTACTGTATCTCTTGGACCTTCTTATTGACGAAGAAACACACAAATTGCATCGGTATTAAATACAAAAGGCACAATGCCGACTTAAGTACAAGAAGACTGACTCTTGTTACTGCCTATGATTTGAACCATTCCTGTGACACTAGCTATAGATTCCGATGCTTCACTTCAGGTTTAGTGTATCCCTCTGACTTTCTTATTGACGATGACACACAGAAATGGCTTCGGAATTAAATACAAAAGGCACAATGCCGATTTAAGTACAAGAAGACTGACTCTTCTTACTGTCTATGTTTTGAACCATTCCTGTGACTCTAGATATAGATTCCGATGCTTCACTTGAGGTTTACTGTATCCCTTGGACCTTCTTATTGACGATGAAACACAGAAATTTCCTCGGAATGAAATACAAAAGGCACAATGCCGACTTAAGTACATGATGACCGACTCTGCCTACTGACTATGTTTTGAACCGTTCCTGTGACACTAGTTATAGATACCGATGCTTCAGTTGAGGTTTACTGTATCCCTTGGACCTTCTTATTGACGATGAAACACAGAAATTGTATCGGTATTAAATACAAAAAGCACAATGCCGACTTAAGAACATGAAGTATGACTCTTCCTACTGACTATGTTTTTAACCATTCCTGTGACACTAGTTATAGATTCCGATGTTTCACTTGAGGTTAACTGTATACCTTGGACCTTCTTATTAACGATGAAACACAGAAATTGCACCGGAATTAAATACAAAAGGAACAATGCCGACTTAAGTACAAGAAGACTGACTCTTCTTACTGTCTATGTTTTGAACCATTCCTGTGACACTAGTTATAGATTCCGATGCTTCGCTCCGGGTTTACTATATCCCTTGGACCTTCTTATTGACGATGAAACACAGAAATTGCATCGGAATTAAATATAAAATGCACAATGCCGACTTAAGAACATGAAGACTGACTCTTCTTACTGACTATGTTTGAACCATTCCTGTAACACTAGCTATAGATTCCGATGCTTCACTTCAGGTTTACTGTATCCCTCTGACCTTCTTGTTGACGATGAAACACAGAAATTGCATCGGAATTAAATACAAAAGCACAATGCCGACGTAAGTACAAGAGGACTGACTCTTCTTACTGTCTATGTTTTGAACCATTCCATTGACACTAGTTATAGATTCCGATGCTTCACTCCAGGTTTACGGCTTCCCATGGACCTTGTTATTGACGATGAAACACAGAAATTGCATCGGAATTAAATACAAAAGGCTCAATGCCGACTTAAGTACAAGAAGACTGACTCTTCTTACTGACTATGTTTTGAACCATTCCTGTGACACTAGTTATAGATTCCGATGCTTCACTTCAGGTTTACTGTATCCCTTGGACCTTCTTATTGACGATGAAACACAGAAATTGCTTCGGAATTAAATACAAAAGGATAAATGCCGACTTAAGTACCAGATGACTGACTCTTCTTACTATCTATGATTTGAACCATTCCTGTGACACTAGTTATAGATTCCGATGCAACACTCCAGGTTTACTGTATCCCTTGGACCTTCTTATTGACGATGAAACACAGAAATTGCATCGGAATTAAATACAAAAGGCACGATGCCGACCTAAGGACAACAAGACTGACTCTTCCTACTGTCTATGTTTTGAACCATTCCTGTGACACCCGTTATGGATTCCGATGCTTCACTTCAGGTTTACTGTATCCCTTGGACCTTCTTATTGTCGTTGAAACACAGAAATTGAATCGCAAATAAATACAAAAGGCACAATGCCGACTTAAGTACAAGAAGACTGACTCTTCCTACTGTCTATGTTTTCAACCATTCCTGTGACACTCGTTATAGATTACGATGCTTTACTTCAGCTTTACTGTATCCCTTGGACCTTCATAGTGACGATGAAACACAGAAATTGCATCGGAATTAAATACAAAAGGCACAATGCCGACTTAAGTACATGAAGAACGACTCTTCCTACTGACTATGTTTTGAACCATTCCTGTGACACTAGTTATAGATTCCGATGCCTCGCTTCAGGTTTACTGTATCCCTTGGCCCTTCTTATTGACGATGAAACACAGATATTGCATCGGAATTAAATACTAAAGGCACAATGCCGAATTAAGTACAAGAAGACTGACTCTTCTTACTGTCTATGCTTTGAACCATTCCTGTGACACTAGTTATATATTCCGATGCATCACTCCAGGTTTACTGTATCCCTTGGACCTTCTTTTTGACGAAGAAACACAAATTGCATCGGTATTAAATACAAAAGGCACAATGTCGACTTAAGTACAAGAAGACTGACTCTTGTTACTGCCTATGTTTTGAACCATTCCTGTGACACTAGCTATAGATTCCGATGCTTCACTTCAGGATTAGTGTATCCCTATGACTTTCTTATTGACGATGAATCACAGAAATGGCTTCGGAATTAAATACAAAAGGCACAATGCCGACTTAAGTACAAGAAGACTGAATCTTCTTACTGTCTATGTTTTGAACCATTCCTGTGACACTAGTTATAGATTCCGATGCTTCACTTCAGGTTTACTGTATCTCTTGAACCTTCTTATTGACGATGAAACACAGAAATTGCATCGGAATCAAATACAAAAGGCACAATGCCGACTTAAGTACATTATGACCGACTCTTCCTAGTGACTATGTTTTGAACCATTCCTGTGACAATAGTTATAGATACCGATGCTTCACTTCAGGTTTACTGTATCCCTTGCACCTTCTTATTGACGATGAAACACAGAAATTGTATCGGTATTAAATACAAAAGGCACATTGCCGACTTAAGTACATGATGTCTGACTCTTCCTACTGACTATGTTTTTAACCACTCCTGTGACACTAGTTATAGATTGCGATGTTTCACTTGAGGTTAACTGTATACCCTGGACCTTCTTATTAACGATGAAACGCAGAAATTGCATCGGAATTAAATACAAAAGGCAAAATGCGGACTTAAGTACACGAAGACTGACTCTTCGAACTGTCTATGTTTTGAACCATTCCTGTGACACTAGTTACAGATTCCGATACTACACTCCAGGTTTACTGTATCCCTTGCACCATCTTATTGACGATGAAACACAGAAGTTGCATCGGAATTAAATACAAAAGGCACAATGACGACTTAAGAACAAGAAGACTGACTCTTCCTCCTGACTTTGTTTGGAACCATTAGTGTGACACTAGTTATAGATACCGATGCTTCACTTGAGGTTTACTGTATCCCTTGGACCTTCTTCTTGACGATGAAACACTGAAATTGCATCGGAATTAAATACAAAAGGCACAATGCCGACTTAAGTATAAGAAGACTGACTCTTGTTACTGCCTATGATTTGAACCATTCCTGTGACACTAGCTATAGATTCCGATGCTTCACTTCAGGTTGACTGTATCCCTCTGACTTTCTTATTGACGATGACACACAGAAATGGCTTTGGAATTAAATACAAAAGGCACAATGCCGATTTAAGTACAAGTAGACTGACTCTTCTTACTGTCTATGTTTTGAACCATTCCTGTGACACTAGTTATAGATTCCGATTCTTTACTTGAGGTTTACTGTATCCCTTGGACCTTCTTATTGACGATGAAACACAGAAATTGCATCGGAATTAAATACAAAAGGCACAATGCCGACTTAAGTAGATGAAGACCGACTCTTCCTACTGACTATGCTTTGAACCAATCCTGTGACACTAGTTATAGATTCCGATGCCTCGCTTCAGGTTTACTGTATCCCTTGGACCTTCTTATTGACGATGAAACACAGAAATTGCATCGGAATTAAATACAAAAGGCACAATGCCGAATTAAGTACGAGAAGACTGACTCTCCTTACTGTCTATGTTTTGAACCATTCCTGTGACACTAGTTATAGTTTCCGATGCATCACTCCAGGTTTACTGTATCCCTTGGGCCTTCTTATTGACGAAGAAACACACAAATTGCATCGGTATTAAATACAAAAGGCACAATGCCGACTTAAGTACAAGAAGACTGACTCTTGTTACTGCCTATGATTTGAACCATTCCTGTGACACTAGCTATAGATTCCGATGCTTCACTTCAGGTTTAGTGTATCCCTCTGACTTTCTTATTGACGATGACACACAGAAATGGCTTCGGAATTAAATACAAAAGGCACAATGCCGATTTAAGTACAAGAAGACTGACTCTTCTTACTGTCTATGTTTTGAACCATTCCTGTGACTCTAGATATAGATTCCGATGCTTCACTTGAGGTTTACTGTATCCCTTGGACCTTCTTATTGACGATGAAACACAGAAATTTCCTCGGAATGAAATACAAAAGGCACAATGCCGACTTAAGTACATGATGACCGACTCTGCCTACTGACTATGTTTTGAACCGTTCCTGTGACACTAGTTATAGATACCGATGCTTCAGTTGAGGTTTACTGTATCCCTTGGACCTTCTTATTGACGATGAAACACAGAAATTGTATCGGTATTAAATACAAAAAGCACAATGCCGACTTAAGAACATGAAGTATGACTCTTCCTACTGACTATGTTTTTAACCATTCCTGTGACACTAGTTATAGATTCCGATGTTTCACTTGAGGTTAACTGTATACCTTGGACCTTCTTATTAACGATGAAACACAGAAATTGCACCGGAATTAAATACAAAAGGAACAATGCCGACTTAAGTACAAGAAGACTGACTCTTCTTACTGTCTATGTTTTGAACCATTCCTGTGACACTAGTTATAGATTCCGATGCTTCGCTCCGGGTTTACTATATCCCTTGGACCTTCTTATTGACGATGAAACACAGAAATTGCATCGGAATTAAATATAAAATGCACAATGCCGACTTAAGAACATGAAGACTGACTCTTCTTACTGACTATGTTTGAACCATTCCTGTAACACTAGCTATAGATTCCGATGCTTCACTTCAGGTTTACTGTATCCCTCTGACCTTCTTGTTGACGATGAAACACAGAAATTGCATCGGAATTAAATACAAAAGCACAATGCCGACGTAAGTACAAGAGGACTGACTCTTCTTACTGTCTATGTTTTGAACCATTCCATTGACACTAGTTATAGATTCCGATGCTTCACTCCAGGTTTACGGCTTCCCATGGTCCTTGTTATTGACGATGAAACACAGAAATTGCATCGGAATTAAATACAAAAGGCTCAATGCCGATTTAAGTACAAGAAGACTGACTCTTCTTACTGACTATGTTTTGAACCATTCCTGTGACACTAGTTATAGATTCCGATGCTTCACTTCAGGTTTACTGTATCCCTTGGACCTTCTTATTGACGATGAAACACAGAAATTGCTTCGGAATTAAATACAAAAGGATAAATGCCGACTTAAGTACCAGATGACTGACTCTTCTTACTATCTATGATTTGAACCATTCCTGTGACACTAGTTATAGATTCCGATGCAACACTCCAGGTTTACTGTATCCCTTGGACCTTCTTATTGACGATGAAACACAGAAATTGCATCGGAATTAAATACAAAAGGCACGATGCCGACCTAAGGACAACAAGACTGACTCTTCCTACTGTCTATGTTTTGAACCATTCCTGTGACACCCGTTATGGATTCCGATGCTTCACTTCAGGTTTACTGTATCCCTTGGACCTTCTTATTGTCGTTGAAACACAGAAATTGAATCGCAAATAAATACAAAAGGCACAATGCCGACTTAAGTACAAGAAGACTGACTCTTCCTACTGTCTATGTTTTCAACCATTCCTGTGACACTCGTTATAGATTACGATGCTTTACTTCAGCTTTACTGTATCCCTTGGACCTTCATAGTGACGATGAAACACAGAAATTGCATCGGAATTAAATACAAAAGGCACAATGCCGACTTAAGTACATGAAGAACGACTCTTCCTACTGACTATGTTTTGAACCATTCCTGTGACACTAGTTATAGATTCCGATGCCTCGCTTCAGGTTTACTGTATCCCTTGGCCCTTCTTATTGACGATGAAACACAGATATTGCATCGGAATTAAATACAAAAGGCACAATGCCGAATTAAGTACAAGAAGACTGACTCTTCTTACTGTCTATGCTTTGAACCATTCCTGTGACACTAGTTATATATTCCGATGCATCACTCCAGGTTTACTGTATCCCTTGGACCTTCTTTTTGACGAAGAAACACAAATTGCATCGGTATTAAATACAAAAGGCACAATGTCGACTTAAGTACAAGAAGATTGACTCTTGTTACTGCCTATGTTTTGAACCATTCCTGTGACACTAGCTATAGATTCCGATGCTTCACTTCAGGATTAGTGTATCCCTATGACTTTCTTATTGACGATGAATCACAGAAATGGCTTCGGAATTAAATACAAAAGGCACAATGCCGACTTAAGTACAAGAAGACTGAATCTTCTTACTGTCTATGTTTTGAACCATTCCTGTGACACTAGTTATAGATTCCGATGCTTCACTTCAGGTTTACTGTATCTCTTGGACCTTCTTATTGACGATGAAACACAGAAATTGCATCGGAATCAAATACAAAAGGCACAATGCCGACTTAAGTACATTATGACCGACTCTTCCTAGTGACTATGTTTTGAACCATTCCTGTGACAATAGTTATAGATACCGATGCTTCACTTCAGGTTTACTGTATCCCTTGCACCTTCTTATTGACGATGAAACACAGAAATTGTATCGGTATTAAATACAAAAGGCACATTGCCGACTTAAGTACATGATGTCTGACTCTTCCTACTGACTATGTTTTTAACCACTCCTGTGACACTAGTTATAGATTGCGATGTTTCACTTGAGGTTAACTGTATACCCTGGACCTTCTTATTAACGATGAAACACAGAAATTGCATCGGAATTAAATACAAAAGGCAAAATGCGGACTTAAGTACACGAAGACTGACTCTTCGAACTGTCTATGTTTTGAACCATTCCTGTGACACTAGTTACAGATTCCGATACTACACTCCAGGTTTACTGTATCCCTTGCACCATCTTATTGACGATGAAACACAGAAGTTGCATCGGAATTAAATACAAAAGGCACAATGACGACTTAAGAACAAGAAGACTGACTCTTCCTCCTGACTTTGTTTGGAACCATTAGTGTGACACTAGTTATAGATACCGATGCTTCACTTGAGGTTTACTGTATCCCTTGGACCTTCTTCTTGACGATGAAACACTGAAATTGCATCGGAATTAAATACAAAAGGCACAATGCCGACTTAAGTATAAGAAGACTGACTCTTGTTACTGCCTATGATTTGAACCATTCCTGTGACACTAGCTATAGATTCCGATGCTTCACTTCAGGTTGACTGTATCCCTCTGACTTTCTTATTGACGATGACACACAGAAATGGCTTTGGAATTAAATACAAAAGGCACAATGCCGATTTAAGTACAAGTAGACTGACTCTTCTTACTGTCTATGTTTTGAACCATTCCTGTGACACTAGTTATAGATTCCGATTCTTTACTTGAGGTTTACTGTATCCCTTGGACCTTCTTATTGACGATGAAACACAGAAATTGCATCGGAATTAAATACAAAAGGCACAATGCCGACTTAAGTAGATGAAGACCGACTCTTCCTACTGACTATGCTTTGAACCAATCCTGTGACACTAGTTATAGATTCCGATGCCTCGCTTCAGGTTTACTGTATCCCTTGGACCTTCTTATTGACGATGAAACACAGAAATTGCATCGGAATTAAATACAAAAGGCACAATGCCTAATTAAGTACGAGAAGACTGACTCTCCTTACTGTCTATGTTTTGAACCATTCCTGTGACACTAGTTATAGTTTCCGATGCATCACTCCAGGTTTACTGTATCCCTTGGGCCTTCTTATTGACGAAGAAACACACAAATTGCATCGGTAATAAATACAAAAGGCACAATGCCGACTTAAGTACAAGGAGACTGACTCTTCTTACTGTCTATGTTTTGAATAATTCCTGAGACACTAGTTATGGATTCCGATGCTTCGCTCCAGGTTTACTGTATCCCTTGGACCTTCTTATTGACAATGAAACAAAGAAATTGCATCGGAATTAAATACAAAAAGCACAATGCCGACTTAAGAACAAGAGGACTGACTCTTCTTACTGACTATGTTTGAACCATTCCTGTGACACTAGCTATAGATTCCGATGCTTCACTTCAAGTTTACTGTATCCCTCTGACCTTCTTGTTGACGATGAAACACAGAAATAGCATCGGAATTAAATACAATAGGCACAATGCCGACTTAAGTACAAGACGACTGACTCTTCTTACTGTCTATGTTTTGAACCATTCCATTGACACTAGTTATAGATTCCGATGCTTCACTCCAGGTTTACTGTATCCCTTGGATCTTGTTATTGACGATGAAACACAGAAATTGCATCGGAATTAAATAGAAAAGGCACAATGCCGACTTAAGTACAAGAAGACTGACTCTTCTTACTGACTATGATTTGAACCATTCCTGTGACACTAGTTATAGATTCCGATGCTTCACTTCAGGTTTACTGCACCCCTTGGACCTTCTTTTGACGATGAAACATAGAAATTGCATCGGAATTAAATACAAAAGGCAAAATGCGGACTTAAGTACACGAAGACTGACTCTTCTTACTGTCTATGTTTTGAACCATTCCTGTGACACTAGTTACAGAATCCGATACTACACTCCCGGTTTACTGTATCCCTTGCACCTTCTTATTGACGATGAAACACAGAAATTGCATCGGAATTAGATACAAAAGGCAGAATGACGACTTAAGAACAAGAAGACTAACTCTTCTTACTGACTATGTTTGAACCATTCCTGTGACACTAGCTATAGATTCCGATGCTTCACTTCAGGTTTACTGTATCCCTCTGACCTTCTTGTTGACGATGAAACACAGAAATTGCATCGGAATTAAATACAAAAGCACAATGCCGACGTAAGTACAAGAGGACTGACTCTTCTTACTGTCTATGTTTTGAACCATTCCTGTGACACTAGTTATATATTCCGATGCATCACTCCAGGTTTACTGTATCCCTTGGACCTTCGTATTGACGAAGAAACAAACAAATTGCATCGGTATTAAATACAAAAGGCACAACGCCGACTTAAGTACAAGATGACTGACTCTTGTTACTGCATATGTTTCGAACCATTCCTGTGACAATAGTTATAGATACCGATGCTTCACTTGAGGTTTACTGTATCCCTTGGACCTTCTTATTGACGATGAAACACAAAAATTGTATCGGTATTAAATACAAAAGGCACAATGCCGACTTAAGTACATGAGGTCTGACTCTTCCTACTAACTATGTTTTTAACTATTCCTGTGACACTAGTTATAGATTCCGATGTTTCACTTGAGGTTAACTGTATACCCTGGACCTTCTTATTAACGATGAAACACAGAAATTGCATCGGAATTAAGTACAAAACGCACAATGCCGACTTAAGTACAAGGAGACTGACTCTTCTTACTGACTATGTTTTGAACTATTCCATTGACACTAGTTATAGATTCCGATGCTTCACTCCAGGTTTACTGCTTCCCTTGGACCTTGTTATTGACGATGAAACACAGAAATTACATCGGAATTAAATAGAAAAGGCTCAATGCCAACTTAAGTACAAGAAGACTGACTCTTCTTACTGACTATGTTTTGAACCATTCCTGTGACACTACTTATAGATTTCGAAGCTTCACTTCAGGTTTACTGTATCCCTTGGACCTTCTTATTGACGATGAAACACAGAAATTGCTTCGGAATTAAATACAAATGGCAAAATGCCGACTTAAGTACCAGATGACTGACTCTTCTTACTGTCTATGATTTGAACCATTCCTGTGACACTAGTAATAGATTCCAATGCTACACTCCAGGTATACTGTGTCCCTTGGACCTTCTTATTGACGATGAAACACAGAAATTGCATCGGAATTAAATACAAAAGGCACGATGCCGACTTAAGTACAAGAAGACTGACTCTTCCTACTGTCTATGTTTTGAAGCATTCCTGTGACACCCGTTATAGATTCCGATGCTTCACTTCAGGTTTACTGTATCCCTTGGACCTTCTTATTGACGCTGAAGCACAGAAATTGAATCGGAATTAAATACAAAAGGAACAATGCCGACTTAAGTACAAGAAGACTGACTCTTCCTACTGTCTATGTTTTGAACCATTCCTGTGACACTCGTTATAGATTACGATGCTTTACTTCAGGTTTACTGTATCCCTTGGACCTTCTTATTGACGATGAAACACAGAAATTGCATCGGAATTAAATGCAAAAGGCACAATGCCGACTTAAGTACATGAAGACCGACTCTTCCTACTGACTATGTTTTGAACCATTCCTGTGACACTAGTTATAGATTACGATGCCTCGCTTCAGGTTTACTGTATCCCTTGGACCTTCTTATTGACGATGAAACACAGAAATTGCATCGGAATTAAATACAAAAGGCACAATGCCGAATTAAGTACAAGAAGACTGACTCTCCTTACTGTCTATGTTTTGAACCATTCCTGTGACACTAGTTATATATTCCGATGCATCACTACAGGTTTACTGTATCCCTTGGACCTTCGTATTGACGAAGAAACAAACAAATTGCATCGGTATTAAATACAAAAGGCACAACGCCGACTTAAGTACAAGATGACTGACTCTTGTTACTGCATATGTTTTGAACCATTCCTTTGACACTAGCTATAGATTCCGATGCTTCACTTCAGGTTTAGTGTATCCCTCTGACTTTCTTATTGACGATGAAACACAGAAATGGCTTCGGAATTAAATACAAAAGGCACAATGCCAATTTAAGTTCAAGAAGACTGAATCTTCTTACTGTCTATGTTTTGAACCATTCCTGTGACACTAGTTATAGATTCCGATGCTTCACTTGAGGTTTACTGTATCCCTTGGACCTTCTTATTGACGATGAAACACAGAAATTGCATCGGAATCAAATACAAAAGGCACAATGCCGACGTAAGTACATGATGACCGACTCTTCCTACTGACTATGTTTTGAACCATTCCTGTGACAATAGTTATAGATACCGATGCTTCACCAGAGGTTTACTGTATCCCTTGGACCTTCTTATTGACGATGAATCACAGAAATTGTATCGGTATTAAATACAAAAGGCACAATGCCGACTTAAGTACATGAGGTCTGACTCTTCCTACTAACTATGTTTTTAACCATTCCTGTACACTAGTTATAGATTCCGATGTTTCACTTGAGGTTAACTGTATACCCTGGACCTTCTTATTAACGATGAAACACAGAAATTGCATCGGAATTAAATACAAAACGCACAATGCCGACTTAAGTACAAGGAGACTGATTCTTCTTACTGTCTATGTTTTGAATAATTCCTGTGACACTAGTTATAGATTCCGATGCTTCGCTCCAGGTTTACTGTATCCCTTGGACCTTCTTATTGACAATGATACACAGAAATTGCATCGGAATTAAATACAAAAAGCACAATGCCGACTTAAGAACAAGAAGACTGACTCTTCTTACTGACTATGTTTGAACCATTCCTGTGACACTAGCTATAGATTCCGATGCCTCACTTCAAGTTTACTGTATCCCTCAACCTTCTTGTTGACGATGAAACACAGAAATAGCATCGGAATTAAATACAATAGGCACAATGCCGACTTAAGTACAAGACGACTGACTCTTCTTACTGTCTATGTTTTGAACCATTCCATTGACACTAGTTCTAGATTCCGATGCTTCACTCCAGGTTTACTGTATCCCTTGGACCTTGTTATTGACGATGAAACACAGAAATTACATCGGAATTAAATAGAAAAGGCACAATGCCGACTTAAGTACAAGAAGACTGACTCTTCTTACTGACTATGATTTGAACCATTCCTATGACACTAGTTATAGATTCCGATGCTTCACTACAGGTTTACTGCACCCCTTGGACCTTCTTTTGACGATGAAACATAGAAATTGCATCGGAATTAAATACAAAAGGCAAAATGCGGACTTAAGTACACGAAGACTGACTCTTCTTACTGTCTATGTTTTGAACCATTCCTGTGACACTAGTTACAGATTCCGATACTACACTCCAGGTTTACTGTATCCCTTGCACCTTCTTATTGACGATGAAACACAGAAATTGCATCGGAATTAAATACAAAAGGCAGAATGACGACTTAAGAACAAGAAGACTGACTCTTCCTCCTGACTTTGTTTTGAACCATTAGTGTGACACTAGTTACAGATACCGATGCTTCACTTGAGGTTTACTGTATCCCTTGGACCTTCTTATTGACGATGAAACACAGAAATTGTATCGGTATTAAATACAAAAGCACAATGCCGACGTAAGTACAAGAGGACTGACTCTTCTTACTGTCTATGTTTTGAACCATTCCATTGACACTAGTACTAGATTCCGATGCTTCACTCCAGGTTTACTGCTTCCCTTGGACCTTGTTATTGACGATGAAACACAGAAATTACATCGGAATTAAATAGAAAAGGCTCAATGCCGACTTAAGTACAAGAAGACTGACTCTTCTTACTGACTATGTTTTGAAATATTCCTGTGACACTAGTTATAGATTTCGAAGCTTCACTTCAGGTTTACTGTATCCCTTGGACCTTCTTATTGACGATGAAACACAGATATTGCTTTGGAATTAAATCCAAAAGGCAAAATGCCGACTTAAGTACCAGAAGACTGACTCTTCTTACTGTCTATGATTTGAACCATTCCTGTGACACTAGTTATAGATTCCGATGCTACACTCCAGGTTTACTGTATCCCTTGGACCTTCTTATTGACGATGAAACACAGAAATTGTATCGGTATTAAATACAAAAGGCACAATGCCGACTTAAGTACATGAAGTCTGACTCTTCCTACTGACTATGTTTTTAACCATTCCTGTGACACTAGTTATAGATTCCGATGTTTCACTTGAGGTTAACTGTATACCTTGGACCTTCTTATTAAAGATGAACACAGAAATTGCATCGGAATTAAATACAAAAGGAACAATGCCGACTTAAGTACAAGAAGACTGACTCTTCTTACTGTCTATGTTTTGAACCATTCCTGTGACACTAGTTATAGATTCCGATGCTTCGCTCCGGGATACTATATCCCTTGGACCTTCTTATTGACAATGAAACACAGAAATTGCATCGGAATTAAATATAAAAAGCACAATGCCGACTTAAGAACAAGAAGACTGACTCTTCTTACTGACTATGTTTGAACCATTCCTGTGACACTAGCTATAGATTCCGATGGTTCACTTCAGGTTTACTGTATCCCTCTGACCTTCTTGTTGACGATGAAACACAGAAATTGCATCGGAATTAAATACAAAAGCACAATGCCGACGTAAGTACAAGAGGACTGACTCTTCTTACTGTCTATGTTTTGAACCATTCCATTGACACTAGTTATAGATTCCGATGCTTCACTCCAGGTTTACTGCTTCCCTTGGACCTTGTTATTGCCGATGAAACACAGAAATTGCATCGGAATTAAATAGAAAAGGCTCAATGCCGACTTAAGTACAAGAAGACTGACTCTTGTTACTGACTATGTTTTGAAATATTCCTGTGACACTAGTTATAGATTTCGAAGCTTCACTTCAGGTTTACTGTATCCCTTGGACCTTCTTATTGACGATGAAACACAGAAATTGCATCGGAATTAAATACAAAAGGCACAATGCCGAATTAAGTACAAGAAGACTGACTCTCCTTACTGTCTATGTTTTGAACCATTCCTGTGACACTAGTTATATATTCCGATGCATCACTCCAGGTTTACTGTATCCCTTGGACCTTCGTATTGACGAAGAAACAAACAAATTGCATCGGTATTAAATACAAAAGGCACAACGCCGACTTAAGTACAAGATGACTGACTCTGGTTACTGCATATGTTTTGAACCATTCCTGTGACACTAGTTATAGATTACGATGCCTCGCTTCAGGTTTACTGTATCCCTTGGACCTTCTTATTGACGATGAAACACAGAAATTGCATCGGAAGTAAATACAAAAGGCACAATGCCGAATTAGGTACAAGAAGACTGACTCTTCTTACTGACTATGTTTTGAACTATTCCATTGACACTAGTTATAGATTCCGTTGCTTCACTCCAGGTTTACTGCTTCCCTTGGACCTTGTTATTGACGATGAAACACAGAAATTACATCGGAATTAAATAGAAAAGGCTCAATGCCGACTTAAGTACAAGAAGACTGACTCTTCTTACTGACTATGTTTTGAACCATTCCTGTGACACTACTTATAGATTTCGAAGCTTCACTTCAGGTTTACTGTATCCCTTGGACCTTCTTATTGACGATGAAACACAGAAATTGCTTCGGAATTAAATACAAAAGGCAAAATGCCGACTTAAGTACCAGAAGACTGACTCTTCTTACTGTCTATGATTTGAACCATTCCTGTGACACTAGTTATAGATTCCAATGCTACACTCCAGGTATACTGTATCCCTTGGACCTTCTTATTGACGATGAAACACAGAAATTGCATCGGAATTAAATACAAAAGGCACGATGCCGACTTAAGTACATGAAGACTGACTCTTCCTACTGTCTATGTTTTGAACCATTCCTGTGACACCCGTTATAGATTCCGATGCTTCACTTCAGGTTTACTGTATCCCTTGGACCTTCTTATTGACGCTGAAGCACAGAAATTGAATCGGAATTAAATACAAAAGGAACAATGCCGACTTAAGTACAAGAAGACTGACTCTTCCTACTGTCTATGTTTTGAACCATTCCTGTGACACTCGTTATAGATTACGATGCTTTACTTCAGGTTTACTGTATCCCTTGGACCTTCTTATTGACGATGAAACACAGAAATTGCATCGGAATTAAATGCAAAAGGCACAATGCCGACTTAAGTACATGAAGACCGACTCTTCCTACTGACTATGTTTTGAACCATTCCTGTGACACTAGTTATAGATTACGATGCCTCGCTTCAGGTTTACTGTATCCCTTGGACCTTCTTATTGACGATGAAACACAGAAATTGCATCGGAATTAAATACAAAAGGCACAATGCCGAATTAAGTACAAGAAGACTGACTCTCCTTACTGTCTATGTTTTGAACCATTCCTGTGACACTAGTTATATATTCCGATGCATCACTCCAGGTTTACTGTATCCCTTGGACCTTCTTATTGACAATGAAACACAGAAATTGCATCGGAATTAAATACAAAAAGCACAATGCCGACTTAAGAACAAGAAGACTGACTCTCCTTACTGACTATGTTTGAACCATTCCTGTGACACTAGCTATAGATTCCGATGCTTCACTTCAAGTTTACTGTATCCCTCTGACCTTCTTGTTGACGATGAAACACAGAAATAGCATCGGAATTAAATACAATAGGCACAATGCCGACTTAAGTACAAGACGACTGACTCTTCTTACTGTCTATGTTTTGAACCATTCCATTGACACTAGTTCTAGATTCCGATGCTTCACTCCAGGTTTACTGTATCCCTTGGACCTTGTTAATGACGATGAAACACAGAAATTGCATCGGAATTAAATAGAAAAGGCACAATGCCGACTTAAGTACAAGAAGACTGACTCTTCTTACTGACTATGATTTGAACCATTCCTATGACACTAGTTATAGATTCCGATGCTTCACTTCAGGTTTACTGCACCCCTTGGACTTTCTTTTGACGATGAAACATAGAAATTGCATCGGAATTAAATAAAAAAGGCAAAATGCGGACTTAAGTACACGAAGACTGACTCTTCTTACTGTCTATGTTTTGAACCATTCCTGTGACACTAGTTACAGATTCCGATACTACACTCCAGGTTTACTGTATCCCTTGCACCTTCTTATTGACGATGAAACACAGAAATTGCATCGGAATTAAATACAAAAGGCAGAATGACGACTTAAGAACAAGAAGACTGACTCTTCCTCCCGACTTTGTTTTGAACCATTAGTGTGACACTAGTTATAGATACCGATGCTTCACTTGAGGTTTACTGTATCCCTTGGACCTTCTTATTGACGATGAAACACAGAAATTGTATCGGTATTAAATACAAAAGCACAATGCCGACGTAAGTACAAGAGGACTGACTCTTCTTACTGTCTATGTTTTGAACCATTCCATTGACACTAGTACTAGATTCCGATGCTTCACTCCAGGTTTACTGCTTCCCTTGGACCTTGTTATTGACGATGAAACACAGAAATTACATCGGAATTAAATAGAAAAGGCAAAATGCCGACTTAAGTACCAGAAGACTGACTCTTCTTACTGTCTATGATTTGAACCATTCCTGTGACACTAGTTATAGATTCCGATGCTACACTCCAGGTTTACTGTATCCCTTGGACCTTCTTATTGACGATGAAACACAGAAATTGTATCGGTATTAAATACAAAAGGCACAATGCCGACTTAAGTACATGAAGTCTGACTCTTCCTACTGACTATGTTTTTAACCATTCCTGTGACACTAGTTATAGATTCCGATGTTTCACTTGAGGTTAACTGTATACCTTGGACCTTCTTATTAACGATGAACACAGAAATTGCATCGGAATTAAATACAAAAGGAACAATGCCGACTTAAGTACAAGAAGACTGACTCTTCTTACTGTCTATGTTTTGAACCATTCCTGTGACACTAGTTATAGATTCCGATGCTTCGCTTCGGGTTTACTATATCCCTTGGACCTTATTATTGACAATGAAACACAGAAATTGCATCGGAATTAAATATAAAAAGCACAATGCCGACTTAAGAACAAGAAGACTGACTCTTCTTACTGACTATGTTTGTACCATTCCTGTGACACTAGCTATAGATTCCGATGGTTCACTTCAGGTTTACTGTATCCCTCTGACCTTCTTGTTGACGATGAAACACAGAAATTGCATCGGAATTAAATACAAAAGCACAATGCCGACGTAAGTACAAGAGGACTGACTCTTCTTACTGTCTATGTTTTGAACCATTCCATTGACACTAGTTATAGATTCCGATGCTTCACTCCAGGTTTACTGCTTCCCTTGGACCTTGTTATTGACGATGAAACACAGAAATTACATCGGAATTAAATAGAAAAGGCTCAATGCCGACTTAAGTACAAGAAGACTGACTCTTCTTACTGACTATGTTTTGAAATATTCCTGTGACACTAGTTATAGATTTCGAAGCTTCACTTCAGGTTTACTGTATCCCTTGGACCTTCTTATTGACGATGAAACACAGAAATTGCTTCGGAATTAAATACAAAAGGCAAAATGCCGACTTAAGTACACGAAGACTGACTCTTCTTACTGTCTATGATTTGAACCATTCCTGTGACACTAGTTATAGATTCCGCTGCTACACTCCAGGTTTACTGCATCCCTTGGACCTTCTTATTGACGATGAAACACAGAAATTGCATCGGAATTAAATACAAAAGGCACGATGCCGACTTAAGGACAAGGAGACTGACTCTTCCTACTGTCTATGTTTTGAACCATTCCTGTGACACTCGTTATAGATTACGATGCTTTACTTCTGGTTTACTGTATCCCTTGGACCTTCTTATTGACGATGAAACACAGAAATTGCATCGGAATTAAATACAAAAGGCACAATGCCGACTTAGGTACATGAAGACCGACTCTTCCTACTGACTATGTTTTGAACCATTCCTGTGACACTAGTTATAGATTACGATGCCTCGCTTCAGGTTTACTGTATCCCTTGGACCTTCTTATTGACGATGAAACACAGAAATTGCATCGGAATTAAATACAAAAGGCACAATGCCGACTTAAGTACAAGAAGACTGACTCTTCTTACTGTCTATGTTTTGAACCATTCCTGTGACACTAGTTATAGATTCCGATGGTTCGCTCCGGGTTTACTATATCCCTTGGACCTTCTTATTGACAATGAAACACAGAAATTGCATCGGAATTAAATATAAAAAGCACAATGCCGCCTTATGAACAAGAAGACTGACTCTTCTTACTGAATATGTTTGAACCATTCCTGTGACACTAGCTATAGATTCGGATGCTTCACTTTAGGTTTACTGTATCCCTCTGACCTTCTTGTTGACGATGCAACACAGTAATTGCATCGGAATTAAATACAAAAGCACAATGCCGACGTAAGTACAAGAGGACTGACTCTTCTTACTGTCTATGTTTTGAACCATTCCATTGACACTAGTTACAGATTCCGATGCTTCACTCCAGGTTAACTGCGTCCCTTGGACCTTGTTATTGACGATGAAACACAGAAATTGCATCGGAATTAAATAGAAAAGGCTCAATGCCGACTTAAGTACAAGAAGACTGTCTCTTCTTACTGACTATGTTTTGAAATATTCCTGTGACACTAGTTATAGATTCCGATGCTTCACTTCAGGTTTACTGTATCCCTTGGACCTTCTTATTGACGATGAAACACAGAAATTGCTTCGGAATTAAATACAAAAGGCAAAATGCCGACTTAAGTACCAGAAGACTGACTCTACTTACTGTCTATGATTTGAACCATTCCCGTGACACTCGTTATAGATTCCGATGCTACACTCCAGGTTTACTGTATCCCTTGGACTTTCTTATTGGCGATGAAACACAGAAATTGCATCGGAATTAAATACAAAAGGCACGATGCCGACTTAAGGACAAGAAGACTGACTCTTCCGACTGTCTGTGTTTTGAACCATTCCTGTGACACCCGTTATAGATTCCGATGCTTCACTTCAGGTTTACTGTATCCCTTGGACCTTCTTATTGACGCTGAAACACAGAAATTGAATCGGATTTAAATACAAAAGGCACAATGCCGACTTAAGTACAAGAAGACTGACTCTTCCTACTGTCTATGTTTTGAACCATTCCTGTGACACTAGTTATAGATTGCGATGCTTCACTTGAGGTTTACTGAATCCCTTTGACCTTCTTATTGACGATGAAACACAGAAATTGCATCGGAATCAAATACAAAAGGCACAATGCCGACTTAAGTACATGATGACCGACTCTTCCTACTGACTATGTTTCGAACCATTCCTGTGACAATAGTTATAGATACCGATGCTTCACTTGAGGTTTACTGTATCCCTTGGACCTTCTTATTGACGATGAAACACAGAAATTGCATCGGTATTAAATACAAAAGGCACAATGCCGACTTAAGTACATGAAGTCTGACTCTTCCTACTGTCTATGTTTTTAACCATTCCTGTGACACATGTTATAGATTCCGATGTTTCACTTGAGGTTAACTGTATACCTTGGACCTTCTTATTAACGATGAAACACAGAAATTGCATCGGAATTAAATACAAAAGGCACAATGCCGACTTAAGTACAAGAAGACTGACTCTTCTTACTGTCTATATTTTGAACCATTCCTGTGACACTAGTTATAGATTCCGATGCTTCGCTCCAGGTTTACTATATCCCTTGGACCTTCTTATTGAGAATGAATCACAGAAATTGCATCGGAATTAAATACAAAAAGCACGATGCCGACTTAAGAACAAGAAGACTGACTATTCTTACTGACTATGTTTGAACCATTCCTGTGACACTGGCTATAGATTCCGATGCTTCACTTCAGGTTTACTGTATCCGTCTGACCTTCTTGTTGACGATGAAACACAGAAATTGCATCGGAATTAAATACAAAAGCACAATGCCTACGTAAGTACAAGAGGACCGACTCTTCTTACTGTCTATGTTTTGAACCATTCCATTGACACTAGTTATAGATTCCGATGCTTCACTCCAGGTTTACTGTTTCCCTTGGACCTTGTTATTTACGATGAAACACAGAAATTGCATCGGAATTAAATAGAAAAGACTCAATGCCGACTTAAGTACAAGAAGACTGACTCTTCTTACTGACTATGTTTTGAACCATTCCTGTGACACTAGTTAAAGATTCCGATGCTTCACTTGAAGTTTACTGTATCCCTTGGACCTTCTTATTGACGATGAAACACAGAAATTGCATCGGTATTAAATACAAAAGGCACAATGCCGACTTAAGTACATGAAGTCTGACTCTTCCTACTGACTATGTTTTTAACCTTTCCTGTGACACTAGTTATAGATTCCGATGTTTCACTTGAGGTTAACTGTATACCTTGGACCTTCTTATTAACGAAGGAACACAGAAAATGGATCGGAATTAAATACAAAAGGCACAATGCCGACTTAAGTACAAGAAGACTGACTCTTGTTACTGCCTATGTTTTGAACCATTCCTGTGACACTAGTTATAGATTCCGATGCTTCACTTCAGGTTTAGTGTATCCCTCTGACTTTCTTATTGACGATGACACACAGAAATGGCTTCGGAATTAAATACAACAGGCACAATGCCGATTTAAGTACAAGAAGACTGACTCTTCTTACTGTCTATGTTTTGAACCATTCCTGTGACACTAGTTATAGATTCCGATGCTTCACTTGAGGTTTACTGAATCCCTTGGACCTTCTTATTGACGATGAAACACAGAAATTGCGTCGGAATCAAATACAAAAGGCACAATGCCGACTTAAGTACATGATGACCGACTCTTCCTACTGACTATGTTTTGAACCATTCCTGTGACACTAGTTATAGATACCGATGCTTCACTTGAGGTTTACTGTATCCCTTGGACCTTCTTATTGACGATGAAACACAGAAATTGTATCGGTATTAAATACAAAAGGCACATTGCCGACTTAAGTACATGAATTCTGACTCTTCCTACTGACTATGTTTTTAATCATTCCTGTGACACTAGTTATAGATTCCGTTGTTTCACTTGAGGTTAACTGTATACCTTGGACCTTCTTATTAACGATGAAACACAGAAATTGCATCGGAATTAAATACAAAAGGCACAATGCCGACTTAAGTACCAGAAGACTGACTCTTCTTACTGTCTATGATTTGAACCATTCCTGTGACACTAGTTATAGATTCCGATGCTTCACTCCAGGTTTACTGTTTCCCTTGGACCTTGTTATTGACGATGAAACACAGAAATTGCATCGGAATTAAATAGAAAAGGCTCAATGCCGACTTAAGTACCAGAAGACTGACTCTTCTTACTGTCTATGATTTGAACCATTCCTGTGACACTAGTTATAGATTCCGATGCTACACTCCAGGTTTACTGTATCCCTTGGACCTTCTTATTTACGATGAAACACAGAAATTGCATCGGAATTAAATACAAAAGGCACAATGCCGACTTAAGGATAAGAAGACTGACTCTTCCTACTGTCTATGTTTTGAACCATTCCTGTGATACCCGTTATAGATTCCGATGCTTCACTTCAGGTTTACTGTATCCCTTGGACCTTCTTATTGACGCTGAAACACAGAAATTGAATCGGAATTAAATACAAAAGGCACAATGCCGACTTAAGTACAAGAAGACTGACTCTTCCTACTGTCTATGTTTTGAACCATTCCTGTGACACTAGTTATAGATTCCGATGCTTCACTTCAGGTTTACTGGATCCCTTGGACCTTCTTATTGACGATGAAACACAGAAATTGCATCGGAATTAAATACAAAAGGCACAATGCCGACTTACGTACATGAAGACCGACTCTTCCTACTGTCTATGTTTTGAACGATTCCTCGACACTAGTTATTGATTCAGATGCCCCGCTTCTGGTTTACTGTATCCCTTGGACCTTCTTATTGACGAAGAAACACAGAAATTGCATCGGAATTAAATACAAAAGGCACAATGCCGAATTAAGTACAAGAAGACTGACTCTTCTTACTGTCTATGTTTTGAACCATTCCTGTGACACTAGTTATATATTCCGATGCATCACTCCAGGTTTACTGTATCCCTTGGACCTTCTTCTTGACGAAGAAACACACAAATTGCATCGGTATTAAATACAAAAGGCACAATGCCGACTTAAGTACAAGAAGACTGACTCTTCCTACTGTCTATGTTTTGAACCATTCCTGTGACACTAGTTATAGATTCCGATGCTTCACTTCAGGTTTACTGGATCCCTTGGACCTTCTTATTGACGATGAAACACAGAAATTGCATCGGAATTAAATACAAAAGGCACAATGCCGACTTAAGTACATGAAGACCGACTCTTCTTACTGTCTATGTTTTGAACCATTCCTCGACACTAGTTATAGATTCAGATGCCTCGCTTCAGGTTTACTGTATCCCTTGGACCTTCTTATTGACAATGAAACACAGAAATTGCATCGGAATTAAATACAAAAGGCACAATGCCGAATTAAGTACAAGAAGACTGACTCTTCTTACTGTCTATGTTTTGAACCATTCCTGTGACACTAGTTATATATTCCGATGCATCACTCCAGGTTTACTGTATCCCTTGGACCTTCTTCTTGACGAAGAAACACACAAATTGCATCGGTATTAAATACAAAAGGCACAATGCCGACTTAAGTACAAGAAGACTGACTCTTGTTACTGCCTATGTTTTGAACCATTCCTGTGACACTAGCTATAGATTCCGATGCTTCACTTCAGGTTTAGTGTATCCCTCTGACTTTCTTATTGACGATGAAACACAGAAATGGCTTCGGAATTAAATACAAAAGGCACAATGCCGATTTAAGTACAAGAAGACTGACTCTTCTTTCTGTCTATGTTTTGAACCATTCCTGTGACACTAGTTATTGATTCCGATGCTTCACTTGAGGTTTACTGTATCCCTTGGACCTTCTTATTGACGATAAAACACAGAAATTGCATCGGAATCAAATACAAAAGGCACAATGCCGACTTAAGTACATGATGACCGACTCTTCCTACTGACTATGTTTTGAACCATTCCTGTGACACTAGTTATAGATACCGATGCATCACTTGAGGTTTACTGTATCACTTGGACCTTCTTATTGACGATGAAACACAGAAATTGTATCGGTATTAAATACAAAAGGCACAATGCCGACTTAAGTACATGAAGTCTGACTCTTCCTACTGACTATGATTTTAACCATTCCTGTGACACTAGTTTTAGTTTCCGATGTTTCACTAGAATTTAACTGTATACCTTGGACCTTCTTATTACCGATGAAACACAGAAATTACATCGGAATTAAATACAAAAGGCACAATGCCGGCTTAAGTACAAGAAGACTGACTCTTCTTACTGTCTATGTTTTGAACCATTCCATTGACACTAGTTATAGATTCCGATGCTTCACTCCAGGTTTACTGTATCCCTGGGACCTTGTTATTGACAATGAAACACAGAAATTGCATCGGAATTAAATAGAAAATGCACAATGCCGACTTAAGTACAAGAAGACTGACTCTTCTTACTGACTATGTTTTGAACCATTCCTGTGACACTAGTTATAGATTCCGATGCTTCACTTCAGGTTTACTGCACCCCTTGGACCTTCTTATTGACGATGAAACATAGAAATTGCATCGGAATCAAATACAAAGGCAAAATGCGGACTTAAATACACGAAGACTGACTCTTCTTACTGTCTATGTTTTGAACCATTCCTGCGACACTAGTTACAGATTCCGATGCTACACTCCAGGTTTACTGTATCCCTTGCACCTTCTTATTGACGATGAAGCACAGAAATTGCATCGGAATTAAATACAAAAGGCACAATGCCGTCATAAGTACATGAAGACCGACTCTTCTTACTGTCTATGATTTGAACCATTCCTCTGACACTAGTTACAGATTCCGATGCTACACTCCAGGTTTACTGTATCCCTTGGACATTCTTATTGACGATGAAACACAGAAATTGCATCGGAATTAAATACAAAAGGCACAATGCCGACTTAAGTACAAGAAGACTGACTCTTCCTACTGTCTATGTTTTGAACCATTCCTGTGATACTCGTTATAGATTCCGATGCTTCACTTCAGGTTTACTGTATCCCTTGAACCTTCTTATTGACGCTGAAACACAGAAATTGAATCGGAATTAAATACAAAAGGCACAATGCCGACTTAAGTACATGAAGACTGACTCTTCCTACTCTCTATGTTTTGAACCATTCCTGTGACACTCGTTATAGATTACGATGCTTCACTTCAGGCTTACTGTATCCCTTGGACCTTCTTATTGACGATGAAACACAGAAATTGCATCGGAATTAAATACAAAAGGCACAATGCCGACTTAAGTACATGTAGACCGACTCTTCCTACTGACTATGTTTTGAACCATTCCTGTGACACTAGCTATAGATTACGATGCCTCGCTTCAGGTTTACTGTATCCCTTGGACCTTCTTATTGACGATGAAACACAGAAATTGCATCGGAATTAAATACAAAAGACACAATGCCGAATTAAGTACAAGAAGACTGACTCTTCTTACTGTCTATGTTTTGAACAATTCCTGTGACACTAGTTATAGATTCCGATGCATCACTCCAGGTTTACTGTATCCCTTGGACCTTCTTATTGACGAAGAAACACAATAATTGCATCGGTATTAAATAAAAAAGGCACAATGCCGACTTAAGTACAAGAAGTCTGACTTTTGTTACTGCCTATGTTTTGAACCATTCCTGTGACACTAGTTATAGATACCGATGCTTCACTTCAGGTTTACTGGATCCCTTGGACCTTCTTATTGACGATGAAACACAGAAATTGCATCGGAATTAAATACAAAAGGCACAATGCCGACATAAGTATATGAAGACCGACTCTTCTTACTGTCTATGATTTGAACCATTCCTGTGACACTAGTTATAGATTCCGATGCTACACTCCAGGTTTACTGTATCCCTTGGACATTCTGATTGACGATGAAACACAGAAATTGCATCGGAATTAAATACGAAAGGCACAATGCCGACTTAAGGACAAGAAGACTGACTCTTCCTAATGTCTATGTTTTGAACCATTCCTGTGACACTCGTTATGGATTCCGATGCTTCACTTCAGGTTTACTGTATCCCATGAACCTTCTTATTGACGCTGAAACACAGAAATTGAATCGGAATTAAATACAAAAGGCACAATGCCGACTTAAGTACAAGAAGACTGACTCTTCTTACTGTCTATGTTTTGAACCATTCCTGTGACACTCGTTATAGATTACGATGCTTCACTTCAGGTTTACTGTATCCCTTGAACCTTCTTATTGACGCTGAAACACAGAAATTGAATCGGAATTAAATACAAAAGGCACAATGCCGACTTAAGTACATGAAGACTGACTCTTCCTACTCTCTAAGTTTTGAACCATTCCTGTGACACTCGTTATAGATTACGATGCTTCACTTCAGGCTTACTGTATCCCTTGGACCTTCTTATTGACGATGAAGCACAGAAATTGCATCGGAATTAAATACAAAAGGCACAATGCCGACTTAAGTACATGAAGACCGACTCTTCCTACTGACTATGTTTTGAACCATTCCTGTGACACTAGTTATAGATTACGATGCCTCGCTTCAGGTTTACTGTATCCCTTGGACCTTCTTATTGACGATGAAACACAGAAATTGCATCGGAATTAAATACAAAGGACACAATGCCGAATTAAGTACAACAAGTCTGACTCTTCTTACTGTCTATGTTTTGAACCATTCCTGTGACTCTAGTTATAGATTCCGATGCATCACTCCTGGTTTACTGTATCCCTTGGACCTTCTTATTGATGAAGAAACACAAAAATTGCATCGGTATTAAATACAAAAGGCACAATGCCGACTTAAGTACAAGAAGACTGACTTTTGTTACTGCCTATGTTTTGAACCATTCCTGTGACATATAGTTATAGATACCGATGCTTCACTTCAGGTTTACTGGATCCCTTGGACCTTCTTATTGACGATGAAACACAGAAATTGCATCGGAATTAAATACAAAAGGCACAATGCCGACATAAGTACATGAAGACCGACTCTTCTTACTGTTTATGATTTGAACCATTACTGTGACACTAGTTATAGATTCCGATGCTACACTCCAGGTTTACTGTATCCCTTGGACATTCTTATTGACGATGAAACACAGAAATTGCATCGGAATTAAATACAAAAGGCACAATGCCGACTTAAGTACAAGAAGACTGACTCTTCCTACTGTCTATGTTTTGAACCATTCCTGCGACTCTAGTTACAGATTCTGATGCTACACTCCAGGTTTACTGTATCCCTTGCACCTTCTTATTGACGTTGAAGCACAGAAATTGCATCGGAATTAAATACAAAAGGCACAATGCCGACTTAAGAACAAGAAGACTGACTCTTCCTCCTGACTTTGTTTTGAACCATTAGTGTGACACTAGTTATAGATTCCGACGCTTCACTTCAGGTTTACTGTATCCCTTGGACCTTCTTATTGACGACGAAACACAGATATTGCATCGGAATTAAATACAAAAGGCACAATGCCGACTTAAGTACAAGAAGACTGACTCTCCCTACTGTCTATGTTTTGAACCATTCCTGTTACACTAGTTATAGATTCCGATGCTTCACTTCAGGTTTACTGGATCCCTTCGACGTTCTTATTGACGATGAAACACAGAAATTGCATCGGAATTAAATACAAAAGGCACAATGCCGACATAAGTACATGAAGACCGACTCTTCGTACTGTCTATGATTTGAACCATTCCTGTGACACTAGTTATAGATTCCGATGCTACACTCCAGGTTTACTATATCCCTTGGACATTCTTATTGACGATGAAACACAGAAATTGCATCGGAATTAAATACAAAAGGCACAATGCCGACTTAAGTACAAGAAGACTGACTCTTCCTACTGTCTATGTTTTGAACCATTCCTGTGACACTCGTTATAGATTCCGATGCTTCACTTCAGGTTTACTGTATCCCTTGAACCTTCTTATTGACGCTGAAACACAGAAATTGAATCGGAATTAAATACAAAAGGCACAATGCCGACTTAAGTACAAGAAGACTGACTCTACCTACTCTCTATGTTTTGAACCATTCCTGTGACACTCGTTATAGATTACGATGCTTCACTTCAGGTTTACTGTATCCTTTGGACCTTCTTATTGACGATGAAACACAGAAATTGCATCGGAATTAAATACAAAAGGCACAATGCCGACTTAAGTACATGAAGACCGACTCTTCCTACTGACTATGTTTTGCACCATTCCTGTGACACTAGTTATAGATTACGATGCCTCGCTTCAGGTTTACTATATCCCTAGGACCCTCTTATTGACGATGAAACACAGAAATTGCATCGGAATTAAATACAAAAGACACAATGCCGAATTAAGTACAAGAAGACTGACTCTTCTTACTGTCTATGTTTTGAACCATTCCTGTGACACTTGTTATAGATTCCGATGCATCACTCCAGGTTTACTGTATCCCTTGGACCTTCTTATTGACCAAGAAACACAAAAATTGCATCGGTATTAAATACAAAAGGCACAATGCCGACTTAAGTACAAGAAGACTGACTTTTGTTATTGCCTATGATTTGAACCATTGCTGTGACACTAGCTATAGATTCCGATGCTTCACTTCAGGTTTAGTGTATCCCTCTGACTTTCTTATTGACGATGAAACACAGAAATGGCTTCGGAATTAAATACAAAAGGCACAATGCCGATTTAAGTACAAGAAGACTGACTCTTCTTACTGTCTATGTTTTGAACCATTCCTGTGACACTAGTTATAGATTCCGATGCTTCACTTGAGGTTAACTGTATCCCTTGGACCTTCTTATTGACGATGAAACACAGAAATTGCTTCGGAATTAAATACTAAAGGCACAATGCCGACATAAGTACATGAAGACCGACTCTTCTTACTGTCTATGATTTGAACCATTCCTGTGACACTAGTTATAGATTCCGATGCTACACTCCAGGTTTACTGTATCCCTTGGACATTCTTATTGACGATGAAACACAGAAATTGCATCGGAATTAAATACAAAAGGCACAATACCGACTTAAGAACAAGAAGACTGACTCTTCCTACTGTCTATGTTTTGAACCATTCCTGTGACACTCGTTATAGATTCCGATGCTTCACTTCAGGCTTACTGTATCCCTTGAACCTTCTTATTGACG
This sequence comes from Schistocerca serialis cubense, assembly GCF_023864345.2. NCBI lineage: Eukaryota > Metazoa > Arthropoda > Insecta > Orthoptera > Acrididae > Schistocerca > Schistocerca serialis. The sequence continues at coordinate 8,392,820 of NW_026047592.1, forward strand.
CAGAAACACAGAAATTGAATCGGAACTAAATACAAAAGGCACAATGCCGACTTAAGTACAAGAAGACTGACTCTTCCTACTGTCTATGTTTTGAACCATTCCTGTGACACTCGTTATAGATTACGATGCTTCACTTCAGGTTTACTGTATCCCTTGGACCTTCTTATTGACGATGAAACACAGAAATTGCATCGGAATTAAATACAAAAGGCACAATGCCGACTTAAGTACATGAAGACCGACTCTTCCTACTGACTATGTTTTGAACCATTCCTGTGACACTAGTTATAGATTACGATGCCTCGCTTCAGGTTTACTGTATCCCTTGGACCTTCTTATTGACGATGAAACACAGAAATTGCATCGGAATAAAATACAAAAGGCACAATGCCGAATTAAGCACAACAAGACTGACTCTTCTTACTGTCTATGTTTTGAACCATTCCTGGGACACTAGTTATATATTCCGATGCATCACTCCAGGTTTACTGTATCCCTTGGACCTTCTTATTGACGAAGAAACACACAATTTGCATCGGTATTAAATACAAAAGGCACAATGCCGACATAAGTACAAGAAGACTGACTCTTGTTACTGCCTATGTTTTGAACCATTCCTGTGACACTAGCTATAGATTCCGATGCTTCACTTCAGGTTTAGTGTATCCCTCTGACTTTCGTATTGACGATGAAACACAGAAATGGCTTCGGAATTAAATACAAAAGGCACAATGCCGATTTAAGTACAAGAAGACTGACTCTTCTTACTGTCTATGTTTTGAACCATTCCTGTGACACTAGTTATAGATTCCGATGCTTCACTTGAGGTTTACTGTATCCCTTGGACCTTCTTATTGACGATGAAACACAGAAATTGCATCGGAATTAAATAGAAAAGGCACAATCCCGACTTAAGTACAAGAAGACTGACTCTTCTTACTGACTATGTTTTGAACCATTCCTGTGACACTAGTTATAGATTCCGATGCTTCACTTCAGGTTTACTGCACCCCTTGGACCTTCTTATTGACGATGAAACAAAGAAATTGCATCGGAATTAAATACAAAAAGCAAAATGCGGACTTAAGTACACGAAGACTGACTCTTCTTACTGTCTATGTTTTGAACCATTCCTGCGACACTAGTTACAGATTCCGATGCTACACTCCAGGTTTACTGTATCCCTTGCACCTTCTTATTGACGATGAAGCACAGAAATTGCATCGGAATTAAATACAAAAGGCACAATGCCGACTTAAGAACAAGAAGACTGACTCTTCCTCCTGACTTTGTTTTGAACCATAAGTGTGACACTAGTTATAGATTCCGATGCTTCACTTCAGGTTTACTGTATCCCTTGGACCTTGTTATTGACGATGAAACACAGAAATTGCATCGGAATTAAATACAAAAGGCACAATGCCGACTTAAGTACAAGAAGACTGACTCTTCTTACTGTCTATGTTTTGAACCATTCCTGTGACACTAGTTATAGAATCCGATGCTTCACTTCAGGTTAACTGGATCCCTTGGACCTTCTTATTGTCGATGAAATACAGAAATTGCATCGGAATTAAATACAAAAGTCACAATGCCGACATAAGTACATGAAGACCGACTCTTCTTACTGTCTATGATTAGAACCATTCCAGTGACACTAGTTATAGATTCCGATGACACACTGCAGGTTTACTGTATCCCTTGGACATTCTTATTGACGATGAAACACAGAAATTGCATCGGAATTAAATACAAAAGGCACAATGCCGACTTAAGTACAAGAAGACTGACTCTTCCTACTGTCTATGTTTTGAACCATTCCTGTGACACTCGTTATAGATTCCGATGCTCACTTCAGGTTTACTGTATCCCTTGAACCTTCTTATTGACGCTGAAACACAGAAATTGAATGGGAATTAAATACAAAAGGCACAATGCCGACTTAAGTACAAGAAGACTGACTGTTCCTACTGTATATGTTTTGAACCATTCCTGTGACACTCGTTATAGATTCCGATGCTTCACTTCAGGTTTACTGTATCCCTTGGACCTTCTTATTGACGATGAAACACAGAAATTGCATCGGAATTAAATACAAAAGGCACAGTGCCGACTTAAGTTCATGAAGACCGACTCTTCCTACTGACTATGTTTTGAACCATTCCTGTGACACTAGTTATAGATTCCGATGCCTCGCTTCAGGTTTACTGTATCCCTTGGACCTTCTTATTGACGATGAAACACAGAAATTGCATCGGAATTAAATACAAAAGGCACAATGCCGACTTAAGTACAAGAAGTCTGACTCTTCTTACTGTCTATGTTTTGAACCATTCCTGTGACACTCGTTATAGATTCCGATGCTTCGCTCCAGGTTTACTATATCCCTTGGACCTTCTTATTGACAATGAATCACAGAAATTGCATCGGAATTAAATACAAAAAGCACAATGACGACTTAAGAACAAGAAGACTGACTCGCCTTACTGACTATGTTTGAACCATTCCTGTGACACTAGCTATAGATTCCGATGCTTCACTTCAGGTTTACTGTATCCCTCTGACCTTCTTGTTGACGATGAAACACAGAAATTGCATCGGAATTACATACAAAAGCACAATGCCGACGTAAGTACAAGAGGACTGACTCTTCTTACTGTCTATGTTTTGAACCATTCCATTGACACTAGTTATAGATTACGATGCTTCACTGCAGTTTTACTGTTTCCCTTGGACCTTGTTATTGACGATGAAACACACAAATTGCATCGGAATTAAATAGAAAAGTCTCAATGCCGACTTAAGAACAAGAAGACTGACTCTTCCTCCTGACTTTGGTTTGAACCATTAGTGTGACACTAGTTATAGATTCCGATGCTTCACTTAAGGTTTACTGTACCCCTTGGACCTTCTTATTGACGATGAAACACAGAAATTGCATCGGAATTAAATACAAAAGGCACAATGCCGACTTAAGTACACGAAGACTGACTCTTCTTACTGTCTATGTTTTGAACCATTCCTGCGACACTAGTTACAGATTCCGATGCTACACTCCAGGTTTACTGTATCCCTTGCACCTTCTTATTGACGATGAAGCACAGAAATTCCATCGGAATTAAATACAAAAGGCACAATGCCGACTTAAGGAAAAGAAGACTGACTCTTCTTACTGACTATGTTTGAACCATTCCTGTGACACTAGCTATAGATTCCGATGCCTCACTTCAGGTTTACTGTATCCCTCTGACCTTCTTGTTGACGATGAAACACAGAAATAGCATCGGAATTAAATACAATAGGCACAATGCCGACTTAAGTACAAGACGACTGACTCTTCTTACTGTCTATGTTTTGAACCATTCCATTGACACTAGTTATAGATTCCGATGCTTCACTCCAGGTTTACTGTATCCCTTGGACCATGTTATTGACGATGAAACACAGAAATTGCATCGGAATTAAATACAAAAGGCACAATGCCGACATAAGTACATGAAGACCGACTCTTTTTACTGTCTATGATTTGAACCATTCCTGTGACACTCGTTATAGATAACGATGCTTCACTTCAGGTTTACTGTATCCCTTGGACCTCCTTATTGACGATGAAGCACAGAAATTGCATCGGAATTAAATACAAAAGGCACAATGCTGACTTAAGAACAAGAAGACTGACTCTTCCTCCTGACTTTGTTTTGAACCATTAGTGTGACACTAGTTATAGATTCCGATGCTTCAGTTCAGGTTTACTGTATCCCTTGGACCTTCTTATTGACGATGAAACACAGAAATTGCATCGGAATTAAATACAAAAGGCACAATGCCGACTTAAGTACAAGAAGACTGACTCTTCTTACTGTCTATGTTTTGAACCATTCCTGTGATACTAGTTATAGATTCCGATGCTTCGTTTGAGGTTTACTGGATCCCTTGGACTTTCTTATTGCTGATGAAATACAGAAATTGCATCAGAATTAAATACAAAAGGCACAATGCCGACATAAGTACATGAAGACCGACTCTTCTTACTGTCTATGATTTGAACCATTCCTGTGACACTAGTTATAGATTCTGATGCCACACTGCAGGTTTACTGTATCCCTTGGACATTCTTATTGACGATGAAACACAGAAATTGCATCGGAATTAAATACAAAAGGCACAATGCCGACTTAAGTACAAGAAGACTGACTCTTCCTACTGTCTATGTTTTGAACCATTCCTGTGACACTCGTTATTGATTCCGATGCTTCACTTCAGGTTTACTGTATCCCTTGAACCTTCTTATTGACGCTGAAACACAGAAATTGAATCGGAATTAAATACAAAAGGCACAATGCCGACTTAAGTCCAAGAAGACTGACTGTTCCTACTGTCTATGTTTTGAACCATTCCTGTGACACTCGTTATAGATTCCGATGCTTCACTTCAGGTTTACTGTATCCCTTGGACCTTGTTATTGACGATGAAACACAGAAATTGCATCGGAATTAAATACAAAAGGCACAGTGCCGACTTAAGTACATGAAGACCGACTCTTCCTACTGACTATGTTTTGAACCATTCCTGTGACACTAGTTATAGATTCCGATGCCTCGCTTCAGGTTTACTGTATCCCTTGGACCTTCTTATTGACGATGAAACACAGAAATTGCATCGGAATTAAATACAAAAGGCACAATGCTGACTTAAGTACAAGGAGACTGACTCTTCTTACTGACTATGTTTTGAACCATTCCTGTGACACTAGTTATAGATTACGATGCTTCACTTCCGGTTTACTGTATTCCTTGGACCTTCGTATTGACGATGAAACACAGAAATTGCATCGGAATTAAATAGAAAAGGCACAATCACGTCTTAAGTACAAGCAGACTGACTCTTCTTAGTGTCTATGTTTTGAACCATTCGTGTGACGCTAGTTAAAGATTCCGATGCTTCACTTCAGGTTTACTGTATCCGTTGGACCTTCTTATTGACGATGAAACACAGAAATTGCATCGGAAATGAATACAAAAGGCACAATGGCTACTTAAGTACAAGATGACTGGCTCTTCTTACTGAGTACGTTTTGATCCATTCCTGTGACACTAGTTATAGATTCCGATGCTTCACTTCAGTTTTACTGTATCCCTCTGACCTTCTTATTGACGATGAAACACAGAAATTGCATCGGAAATAAATACAAAAGGCACAATACCGGCTTAAGTACATGTAGACTGAATCTTCCTACTGTCTATGTTTTTACCATTCCTGTGACATTAGTTACAGATTCTGATGCTTCATTTCAGGATTACTGCATCCCTTGGACCTTCGTAATGACGATGAAACACAGATAGTGCATCGGAATTAAATACAAAAGGTACAATGCCAACTTAAGGAGAAGAAGACTGACTCTTCCTACTCTCTATGTTTTGAACCATTCCTGTGACACTAGTTATAGATTCCGATGCTTCACTTTAGGTTTACTGTATCCCTTGGACCTTCTTATTGACGATGAAACACAGAAATTGCATCGGAATTAAATACAAAAGGCACAATGCCGACTTAAGTACAAGAAGGCTGACTCTTCATACTGTCTATGTTTTGAACCATTCCTGTGACACTAGTTATAGATTCCGATGCTTCACTCCTGGTTTACTGTATCCCTTCGACCTTATTATTGACGATGAAACACAGAAATTGCATCGGAATTAAATACAAAAGGCACAATGCCTTCTTAAGGACAAGAAGACTGGATCTTCCTACTGCCTATGTTTTGAACCATTCCTGTGACACTAGTTATAGATTCCGATGCTTCACTTCAGGTTTACTGTATCCCTCTGACCTTCTCATTGACGATGAAACACAGAAATTGTATCTGAATTAAATACAAAAGGCACAATGCCGACTTAAGTGCAAGAAGACTGACTCTTCTTACTGCCTATGTTTTGAACCATTCCTGTGACACTAGTTATAGATTCCGATGCTTCACTTCAGGTTTACTGTATCCGTTGGACCTTCTTATTGACGATGAAACACAGAAATTGAATCGGAATTGAATACAAATGGCACAATGCCTACTTAAGTACAAGATGACTGGCTCTTCTTACTGAGTATGTTTTCAACCATTCCTGTGACACTAGTTGTAGATTCCGAGGCTTCACTTCAGGTTTACTGTGTCCCTAGGACCTTCTTATTGACGATGAAACACAGAAATTGCATCGGAACTAAATACAAAAGGCACAATGCCGACTTAAGTATAAGAAGACTGACTCTTCTTACTGTCTATGTTTCGAACCATTGCTGTGACACTAGTTATAGATTCCGATGCTTCACTTCAGGGTTACTGTATCCTTTGGACCTTCTTATTGGCGACGAAACACAGAAATTGCATCGGAATTAAATAGAAAATGCACAATGCCGACTTAAGTACAAGAAGACTGACTCTTCCTACTGTCTATGTTTCGAACCATTGCTGTGACACTAGTTATATATTCCGATGCTTCACCTCAGGTCCACTGTATCCCTCTGACCTTCTAATTGACGATGAAACACAGAAACTGCATCGGAATTAAATAGACAAGGCACAATGCCGACTTAAGTACAAGAAGACTGACTCTTCTTACTGACTATGATTTGAACAATTCCTGTGACACTAGTTGTAGATTCCGATGCTTCACTTCTGGTTTACTGTATCCCTTGGACCGTCGTATTGATGATGAAGCACAGAAATTTCATCGGAATTGAATACAAAAGGCACAATGCCGACATAAGTACAACAATACTGACTCTTCTTACTGACTATATCTTGATCCATTCCTGTGACACTAGTTATAGATTCCGATGCTTCACTTCAGGTTTACTGTATCCCTTGGACCTTCTTATTGACGATGAAACACAGAAATTGCATCGGAATTAAATACAAAAGAAACAATGCCGAATTAAGTACAAGAAGGCTGACTCTTCTTACTGTCTATGTTTTGAACCGTTCCTGTGACACTAGTTATAGAGTCCGATGCTTCACTCCAGGTTTACTGTATCCCTTGGACCTTCTTATTGACGATGAAACACAGAAATTACATCGCAATTAAATACAAAAGGCACAATGCTGACTTAAGGACAAGGAGACTGAATCTTCTTACTGCCTATGTTTTGAACCATTCCTGTGACACTAGTTATAGATTCCGATGCTTCACTTCAGGCTTACTGTATCCCTCTGACCTTCTTATTGACGATGAAACACAGAAATTGCATCGGAATTAAATACAAAAGGCACAAAGCCTACTTAAGAAGACTTACTCTTCTTACTGACTATGTTTTGAACCATTCCTGTGACACTAGTTATAGATTCCGATGCTTCACTTCAGGCTTACTGTATCCCTCTGACCTTCTAATTGACGATGAAACACAGAAATTGCATCGGAATTAAATACAAAAAGCACAATGTCGACTTAAGTACAAGATGACTGACTCTTCTTACTGACTCTATCTTGATCCATTCCTGTGACACTAGTTATAGATTCCGATGCTTCACTTCGGGTTTACTGTATCCCTTGGACCAACTTATTGACGATGAAACACAGAAATTGCATCGGAATTAAATACAAAAGGCACAATGCCGACTTAAGTACAAGATGACTGACTCTTCTTACTGACCATGATTTGAACCATTCCTGTGACACTAGTTGTAGATTCCGATGCCTCACTTCAGGTTTATTGTATCCCTCTGACCTTCTTATTGACGATGAAACACAGATATTGCATCGGAATTAAATACAAAAGGCACAATGCCGACATAAGTACAAGCAGACTGACTCTTCTTACTGACTATGTTTTGATCCATTCCTGTGACACTAGTTATAGATTCCGATGCTTCACTTCTGGTTTACTGTATCCCTTGGACTTTCGTATTGACTACGAAACACAAAAATTGCATCGGAATTAAATACAAAAGGCACAATGCTGACTCAAGTACAAGAAGACTGACTCTTCCTACTGTTTATGTTTGAACGAATCCTGTGACATTAGTTATTGTTTCCGATGCTTCACTTCAGGTTTACTGTATCCTTTCGACCTTCCTATTGGCGACGAATCACAGAAATTGCATCGGAACAAAATACAAAAGGCACAATGCCGACGTAAGTACAAGAAGACTGACTCTTCCTACTGTCTATGTTTGAACGAATCCTATGACATTAGTTATAGATTCCGATGCTTCACTTCAGGTTTACTGTATCCTTTGGACCTTCCTATTGGCGACGAAACACAGAAATTGCATCGGAATTAAATAGAAAAGGCACAATGCCGACTTAAGTACAAGAAGACTGAAACTTCCTACTGTCTATGATTTGAACCATTCCTGTGACACTAGTTATAGATTCCGATGCTTCACCTCAGGTTCACTGTATCCCTCTGACCTACTTATTGACGATGAAACACAGAAATTGCATCGGAATTAAATACAAAAGGCACAATGTCGACTTAAGTACAAGATGACTGACTCTTCTTACTGACTCTATCTTGATCCATTCCTGTGACACTAGTTATAGATTCCGATGCTTCACTTCGATATTACTGTATCCCTTGGACCTTCTTATTGACTATGAAACACGGAAATTGCATCGGAATTAAATACAAAAGGCACAATGCCCACTTAAGTACAAGAAGACTGACTCTTCTTACTGACTATGATTTGAACCATTCCTGTGTCACTAGTTGCAGATCCCAATGCTTCACTTCAGGTTTACCGTATCCCTCTGACGTTCTTATTAACGATGAAACACAGATATTGCATCGGAATTAAATACAAAAGGTACAATGCTGACTTAAGTACAAAAAGACTGACTCTTCTTACTGACTATGTTTTGAACCACTCCTGTGACACTAGTTATAGGTTACGATGCTTCACTTCCGGTATACTGTATCCCTTGGACCTTCGTATTGACGATGAAACACAGAAATTGCATCGGAATTAAACAGAAAATGCACAATGCCGTCTTAAGTACAAGCAGACTGACTCTTCTTAGTGTCTATGTTTTGAACCATTCCTGTGACGCTAGTTAAAGATTCCGATGCTTCACTTCAGGTTTACAGTATCCGTTGCACCTTCTTATTGACGATGAAACACAGAAATTGCATCGGAATTGAATACCTAAGGCACAATGCCTACTTAAGTACAAGATGACTGGCTCTTCTTACTGAGTATGTTTTGAACCATTCCTGTGACACTAGTTGTTGATTCCGAGGCTTCACTTCAGGTTTACTGTATCCCTCTGACCTTGTTAATGACGATGAATCACAGAAATTGCATCGGTACTAAATACAAAAGGCACAATGCCGACTTAAGTATAAGAAGACTGACTCTTTACTGCTGTCTATGTTTGAACCATTCCTGAAACATTAGTTATAGATTCCGATGCTTCACTTCAGGGTTACTGTATCCCTCTGACCTTCTTATTGACGATGAAACACAGAAATTGCATCGGAATTAAATAGAAAAGGCACAATGCCGTCTTAAGTACAAGAAGACTGACTCTTCTTACTGACTATGTTTTGAACCATTCCTGTGACACTAGTTATGGATTCCGATGCTTCACTTCTGGTTTACTGTATCCCTTGCACCGTCGTATTGATGATGAAACACAGAAATTTCATCGGAATTGAATACAAAAGGCACAATGCCGACTTACGTACAAGAAGACTGACTCTTCTTACTCACTATGTTTTGAACCATTCCTGTGACACTAGTTATGGATTCCGATGCTTCACTTCAGGTTTACTGTATCCCATGGACCTTCTTATTGACGATGAAACACAGAAATTGCATCGGAATTAGATACAAAAGGCACAATGCCGACTTAAGTACAACAAGACTGACTCTTCTTACTGACTATACCTTGATCCATTCCTGTGACACTAGTTATAGATTCCGATGCTTCACTTCAGGTTTACTGTATCCCTTGGACCTTCTTATTGACGATGAAACACAGAAACTGCATCGGAATTAAATACAAAAGAAACAATGCCGAATTAAGTACAAGAAGGCTGACTCTTCTTACTGTCTATGTTTTGAACCGTTCCTGTGACACTAGTTATAGAGTCCGATGCTTCACTCCAGGTTTACTGTATCCCTTGGACCTTCTTATTGACGATGAAACACAGAAATTACATCGCAATTAAATACAAAAGACACAATGCTGACTTAAGGACAAGAAGACTGAATCTTTTTACTGCCTATGTTTTGAACCATTCCTGTGACACTAGTTATAGATTCCGATGCTTCACTTCAGGCTTACTGTACCCCTCTGACCTTCTTATTGACGATGAAACACAGAAATTGCATCGGAATTAAATACAAAAGTCACAATGCCTACTTAAAAGACTTACTCTTCTTACTGACTATGTTTTGAACCATTCCTGTGACACTAGTTTTGGATTCCGATGCTTCACTTCAGGATTACTGTATCCCTTGGACCTTCTAATTGACGATGAAACACAGAAATTGCATCGGAATTAAATACAAAAGGCACAATGTCGACTTAAGTACAAGATGACTGACTCTTCTTACTGACTCTATCTTGATCCATTCCTGTGACACTAGTTATAGATTCCGATGCTTCACTTCGGGTTTACTGTATCCCTTGGACCTTCTTATTGACGATGAAACACAGAAATTGCATCGGAATTAAATACAAAAGGCACAATGCCGACTTAAGTACAAGAAGACTGACTCTTCTTACTGACTATGATTTGAACCATTCCTGTGACACTAGTTGTAGATTCCGATGCTTCGCTTCAGGTTTATTGTATCCCTCTGACCTTCTTATTAACGATGAAACACAGATATTGCATCAGAATTAAATACAAAAGGCACAATGCCGACTTAAGTACAAGCAGACTGACTCTTCTTACTGACTATGTTTTGATCCATTCCTGTGACACTAGTTATAGATACCGATGCTTCACTTCTGGTTTACTGTATCCCTTGGACCTTCGTATTGACGACGAAACACAAAAATTGCATCGGAATTAAATACAAAAGGCACAATGCTGACTCAAGTACATGAAGACTGAGTCTCCCTACTGACTATGTTTGAACAAATCCTGTGACATTACTTATTCTTTCCGATGCTTCACTTCAGGTTAACTGTATCTTTTCGACCTTCCTATTGGCGACGAAACACAGAAATTGCATCGGAACAAAATACAAAAAGCACAATGCCGACTTAAGTACAAGAAGACTGACTCCTCCTACTGTCTATGTTTGAACGAATCCTGTGACATTAGTTATAGATTCCGATGCTTCACTTCAGTTTTACTGTATCCTTTGGACCTTCCTATTGGCGACGAAACACTGAAATTGCATCGGAATTAAATAGAAAAGGCACAATGCCGACTTAAGTACAAGAAGACTGACTCTTCCTACTGTCTATGATTTGAACCATTCCTGGGAAACTAGTTATAGATTCCGATGCTTCACCTCAGGTTCACTGTATCCCTCTGAAATTCTTATTGACGATGAAACACAGAAATTGCATCGGAATTAAATAGGAAAGGCACAATGCCGTCTTAAGTACAAGCAGACTGACTCTTCTTAATGTCTATGTTTTGAACCATTCCTGTGACACTAGTTATAGATTCTGATGCTTCACTTCAGGTCTAGTGTATCCCTCTGACCTTCTTATTGACGATGAAACACAGAAATTGCATCGGAAATAAATACAAAAGGAACAATACCGGCTTAAGTACATGTAGACTGAATCTTCCTACTGTCAATGTTTGGAACCATTCCTGTGACACTAGTTACAGATTCCGATGCTTCATTTCAGGATTACTGCATCCCTTGGACCTTCGTAATGACGATGAAACACAGATAGTGCATCGGAATTTAATACAAAATGTACAATGCCAACTTAAGTAGAAGAAGACTGACTCTTCTTACTGGATATAATTGAACCATTCCTGTGACACTAGTTATAGATTCCGATGCTTCACTTCAGGTTTACTGTATCCGTTGGACCTTCTTATCGACGATGAAACACAGAAATTGCATCGGAATTGAATACGAAAGGCACAATGCCTACTTAAGTACAAGATGACTGGCTCTTCTTACTGAGTATGTTTGAACCATTTCTGTGACACTAGTTGTAGATTCCGAGGCTTCACTTCAGGTTTACTGTATCCCTAGGACCTTCTTATTGACGATGAAACAAGGAAATTGCATCGGAACTAAATACAAAAGGCACAATGTCGACTTAAGTATAAGAAGACTGACTCTTCACTGCTGTCTATGTTTGAACCATTCCTGTGACATTAGTTATAGATTCCGATGCTTCACTTCAGGGTTACTGTATCCTTTGGACCTTCTTATTGGCGACGAAACACAGAAATTGCATCGGAATTAAATAGAAAATGCACAATGCCGACTTAAGTACAAGAAGACTGACTCCTCTTACTGTCTATGTTTCGAACCATTGCTGTGACACTAGTTATATATTCCGATGCTTCACCTCTGGTCCACTGTATCCCTCTGACCTTCTTATTGACGATGAAACACAGAAATTGAATCGGAATTAAATAGAAAAGGCACAATGCCGACTTAAGTACAAGAAGACTGACTCTTCTTACTGACTATGATTTGAACAATTCCTGTGACACTAGTTGTAGATTCCGATGCTTCACTTCTGGTTTACTGTATCCCTTGGACCGTCGTATTGATGATGAAACACAGAAATTTCATCGGAATTGAATACAAAAGGCACAATGCCGACTTACGTACAAGAAGACTGACTCTTCTTACTGACTACGTTTTGAACCATTCCTGTGACACTAGTTATGGATTCCGATGCTTCACTTCAAGATTACTGTATCCCATGGACCTTCTTATTGACGATGAAACACAGAAATTGCATCGGAATTAGATACAAAAGGCACAATGCCGATTTAAGTACAACAAGACTGACTCTTCTTACTGACTATATCTTGATCCATTCCTGTGACACTAGTTATAGATTCCGATGCTTCACTTCAGGCTTACTGTATCCCTCTGACCTTCTTATTGACGATGAAACACAGAAATGGCATCGGAATTAAATACAAAAGGCACAATGCCTACTTAAGAAGACTTACTCTTCTTACTGACTATGTTTTGAACCATATCTGTGACACTAGTTTTGGATTCCGATGCTTCACTTCAGGTTTACTGTATCCATTGGACCTTCTAATTAACGATGATAAACAGAAATTGCATCGGAATTAAATACAAAAGGCACAATGTCGACTTAAGTACAAGATGACTGACTCTTCTTACTGACTCTGTCTTGATCCATTCCTGTGACACTAGTTATAGATTCCGATGCTTCACTTCGGGTTTACTGTATCCCTTGGACCTTCTTATTGACGATGAAACACAGTAATTGCATCGGAATTAAATACAAAAGGCACAATGCCGACTTAAGTACAAGAAGACTGACTCTTCCTACTGAATATGTTTGAACGAATCCAGTGACATTAGTTATTGTTTCCGATGCTTCACTTCAGGTTTACTGTATCCTTTCGACATTCCTATTGGCGACGAAACACAGAAATTGCATCGGAACAAAATACAAAAGGCACAATGCCGACTTAAGTACAAGAAGACTGACTCATCCTACTGTCTATGACTTGAACCATTCCTGTGACACTAGTTATAGATTCCGATGCTTCACCTCAGGTTCACTGTATCCCTCTGACCTTCTTATTGACGATGAAACACAGAAATTGCATCGGAAGTAAATACAAAAGGCACAATGCCGCCTTAGGTACAAGAAGACTGACTCTTCTTACTGACTATGATTTGAACAATTCCTGTGACAGTAGTTGTAGATCCCAATGCTGCACTTCAGGTTTACCGTATCCCTCTGACGTTCTTATTAACGATGAAACACAGATATTGCATCGGAATTAAATACAAAAGGTACAATGCTGACTTAAGTACAAGAAGACTGACTCTTCTTACTGACTATGTTTTGAACCACTCCTGTGACACTAGTTATAGATTACGATGCTTCACTTCCGGTATACTGTATCCCTTGGACCTTCGTATTGACGATGAAACACAGAATTGCATCGGAATTAAATAGAAAAGGCACAATGCCGTCTTAAGTACAAGCAGACTGACTCTTCTTAGTGTCTATGTTTTGAACCATTCCTGTGACGCTAGTTAAAAATTCCGATGCTTCACTTCAGGATTACTGTATCTGTTGGACCTTCTTATTGACGATGAAACACAGAAATTGCATCGGAATTGAATACAAAAGGCACAATGCCTACTTAAGTACAAGATGACTGGCTCTTCTTACTGAGTATGTTTTGAACCATTCCTGTGACACTAGTTGTAGACTCCGAGGCCTCACTTCAGGTTTACTGTATCCCTAGGATCTTCTTATTGATGATGAAACACAGAAATTGCAACGGAACTAAATACAAAATGCACAATGCCGACTTAAGTACAAGAAGACTGACTCTTCTTACTGTCTATGTTTCGAACCATTGCTGTGACACTAGTTATATATTCCGATGCTTCACCTCAGGTCCACTGTATCCCTCTGACCTTCTTATTGACGATGAAACACAGAAATTGCATCGGAATTAAAAAGAAAAGGCACAATGCCTACTTAAGTACAAGAAGACTGACTCTTCTTACTGACTATGATTTGAACAATTCCTGTGACACTAGTTGTTGATTCCGATGCTTTACTTCTGGTTTACTGTATCCCTTGGACCGTCGTATTGATGATGAAACACAGAAATTTCATCGGAATTGAATTCAAAAGGCACAATGCCGACTTACGTACAAGAAGACTGACTCTTCTTACTGACTATGTTTTGAACCATTCCTGTGACACTAGTTATGGATTCCGATGCTTCACTTCAGGTTTACTGTATCCCTTGGACCGTCTTATTGACGATGAAACACAGAAACTGCATCGGAATTAAATACAAAAGAAACAATGCCGAATTAAGTACAAGAAGGCTGACTCTTCTTACTGTCTATGTTTTGAACCGTTCCTGTGGCACTAGTTATAGAGTCCGATGCTTCACTCCAGGTTTACTGTATCCCTTGGACCTTCTTATTGACGATGAAACACAGAAATTACATCGCAATTAAATACAAAATACACAATGCTGACTTAAGGACAAGAAGACTGAATCTTCTTACTGCCTATGTTTTGAACCATTCCTGTGACACTAGTTATAGATTCCGATGATTCACTTCAGGCTTACTGTATCGCTCTGACCTTCTTATTGACGATGAAACACAGAAATTGCATCGGAATTAAATACAAAAGGCACAATGCCTACTTAAGAAGACTTACTCTTCTTACTGACTATGTTTTGAACCATTCCTGTGACACTAGTTTTGGATTCCGATGCTTCACTTCACGTTTACTGTATCTTTTGGACCTTCTAATTGACGATGAAACACAGAAATTGCATCGGAATTAAATACAAAAGGCACAATATCGACTTAAGTACAAGATGACTAACTCTTCTTACTGACTCTATCTTGATCCATTCCTGTGACACTAGTTATAGATTCCGATGCTTCACTTCGGGTTTACTGTATCCCTTGGACCTTCTTATTGACGATGAAACACAGAAATTGCATCGGAATTAAATACAAAAGGCACAATGCCGACTTAAGTACAAGAAGACTGACTCTTCTTACTGACTATGATTTGAACCATTCCTGTGACACTAGTTGTAGATTCCGATGCTTCACTTCAGGTTTATTGTATCCCTCTGACCTTCTTATTAACTATGAAACACAGATATTGCATCGGAATTAAATACAAAAAGCACAATGCCGACTTAAGTACAAGCAGACTGACTCTTCTTACTGACTATGTTTTGATCCATTCCTGTAACACTAGTTAAAGATTCCGATGCTTCACTTGTGTTTTACTGTATCCCTTGGACCTTCGTATTGACGACGAAACACAAAAATTGCATCAGAATTAAATACAAAAGGCACAATGCTGACTCAAGTACAAGAAGACTAACTCTTCCTACTGACTATGTTTGAACGAATCCTGTGACATTAGTTATAGTTTCCGATGCTTCACTTCAGGTTTACTGTATCCTTTCGACCTTCCTATTGGCGACGAAACACAGAAATTGCATCGGAACAAAATACAAAAGGCACAATGCCGACTTAAGTACAAGAAGACTGACTCTTCCTACTGTCTATGTTTGAACGAATCCTGTGACATTAGTTATAGATTCCGATGCTTCACTTCAGGTGTACTGTATCCTTTGGACCTTCCTATTGGCGACGATACACAGAAATTGCATCGGAATTAAATAGAAAAGGCACAATGCCGACTTAAGTACAAGAAGACTGACTCTTCCTACTGTCTATGATTTGAACCATTCCTGTGACACTAGTTATAGATTCCGATGCTTCACCTCTGGTTCACTGTACCCTCTGAAATTCTTATTGACGATGAAACACAGAAATTGCATCGGAATTAAATAGAAAAGGCACAATGCCGTCTTAAGTACAAGCAGACTGACTCTTCTTAATGTCTATGTTTTGAACCAGTCCTGTGACACTAGTTAAAGATTCCGATGCTTCAGTTCAGGTTTACTGTATCCCTTGGACCTTCTTATTGACGATGAAACACAGAAATGGCATCGAAAATAAATACAAAAGGCACAATGCCGACTTAAGTACAACAAGACTGACTCTTCTCACTGGATATGTTTTGAACCATTCCTGTCACACTAGTTATAGATTCCGATGCTTCACTTCAGGTTTAGTGTATCCCTCTGACCTTCTTATTGACGATGAAACACAGAAATTGCATCGGAAATAAATACAAAAGGCACAATACCGGCTTAAGTACATGTAGACTGAATCTTCCTACTGTCAATGTTTTGAACCATTCCAGTGACACTAGTTACAGATTCCGATGCTTCATTTCAGGATTACTGCATCCCTTGGACCTTCGTAATGACGATGAAACACAGATAGTGCATCGGAATTTAATACAAAAGGTACAATGCCAACTTAAGTAGAAGAAGACTGACTCTTCTTAATGGATATGTTTTGAACCATTCCTGTGACACTAGTTATAGATTCCGATGCTTCACCTCAGGTTTACTGTATCCATCTGACCTTCTTATTGACGATGAAACACAGAAATTGCATCGGAAATAAATAAAAAAGGCACAATGCCGACTTATGTATCAGAACACTGACTCTTCTTACTGTCTATGTTTTGAACCATTCCTGTGACCTTCTTATTAACGATGAAACACACAAATTGCATCGGAATTAAATACAAAAGGCACAATGCCGACTTAAGTACAAGAAGACTGACTCTTCCTACTGACTACGTTTTGAAACATTCCTGTGACACTAGTCATAGATTCCGATGCTTCACTTCAGGTTTACTGTATCCCTCTGACCTTCTTATTGACGATGAATCAAGGAAATTGCATCGGAATTAAATACAAAAGGCACATAGCAGACATAAGTACATGTAGACTGACTTTTCCTAATGTCTATGATTTGAACCATTCCTGTGACACTAGTTATAGATTCCGATGGTTCATTTCAGGCTGACTGTATCCCTTGGACCTTCTTATTGACGATGAATCAAGGAAATTGCATCGGAATTAAATACAAAAGGCACATAGCAGACATAAGTATATGTAGACTGACTTTTCCTAATGTCTATGATTTGAACCATTCCTGTGACACTAGTTATAGATTCCGATGGTTCATGTCAGGTTTACTGGTTCCCTTGGACCTTCTTATTTACGATGAAACACAGAAATTGCATCGGAATTAAATACAAAAGGCACAATGCGGACTTAAGTACAAGAAGACTGGCTCTTCTTACTGACTATGCTTTGAACCATTCCTGTGACACTAGTTATAGATTCCGATGCTTCACTCCAGGTTAACTGTATCCCTTGGACCTTCATATTGACGATGAAACACAGAAATTGCATCGGAATTAAATACAAAAGACACAATGCCGACTTAACTACAATAAGACTGACTCTTCTTCTGCCTATGCTTTGAACCATTCCTGTGTCACTGGTTATAGATTTCGATGCTTCATTTCACGTTTACTGTATCCCTTGGACCTTCTTATTGACGATGAAACACAGAAATAGCATCGGAATTAAATACAAAAGGCACAATGCCGACTTAAGTACAAGAATACTGACTCTTCTTACTGTCTATGCTTTGAACCATTCCTGTGACACTAGTTACAGATTCAGATGCTTCACTCCAGGTTTACTTTATCCCTTGGACCTTCTTATTTACGATGAAACACAGAAATTGCATCGGAATTAAATACAAAAGGCACAATGCGGACTTAAGTACAAGAAGACTGGCTCTTCTTACTGACTATGCTTTGAACCATTCCTGTGACACTAGTTATATATTCCGATGCTTCACTTCAGTTTCACTGTATCCCTTGGACCTTCTTACTGACGATGAAACACAGAAATTGCATCGGAAATAAATAAAAAAGGCACAATGCCGACTTAAGTATCAGAACACTGACTCTTCTTACTGTCTATGTTTTGAACCATTCCTGTGACCTTCTTATTAACGATGAAACACACAAATTGCATCGGAATTAAATACAAAAGGCACAATGCCGACTTAAGTACAAGAAGACTGACTCTTCCTACTGACTACGTTTTGAAACATTCCTGTGACACTAGTCATAGATTCCGATGCTTCACTTCAGGTTTACTGTATCCCGTGGACCTTCTTATTAACGATGAAACAAACAAATTGCATCGGAATTAAATACAAAAGGCACAATGCCGACTTAAGTACAAGAAGGCTGATTCTTCTTACTGACTATGTTTTGAACCAATCCTGTGACACTAGTTATGGATTCCGATGCTTCACTTCAGGTTTACTGTATCCCTCTGACCTTGTTATTGACGATGAATCACAGAAATAGCATCGGAATTAAATACAATAGGCACAACGCAGACTTAAGTACATGTAGACTGACTTTTCCTAATGTCTATGTTTTGAACCATTCCTGTGACACTAGTTACAGATTCGGATGGTTCATTTCAGGTATACTGTATCCCTTGGACCTCCTTATTGACGATGAAACACAGAAATTGTATCGGAATTAAATACAAATGCACAATGCCGACTTTAGTACAAGAAGACTGACTCTTCCAACTGTCTACGTTATGAACCATTCCTGTGACACTAGTTATAGATTCCGATGCCTCACTTCAGATTTACTGTATCCCTGTGACCTTCGTATTGACGATGAAACACAGAAATTGCATCGGAATAAAATAGAAAAGGCACAATGCCGACTTAACTACAAGAAGACTGACTCTTCTTACTGACTATGTTTTGAACCATTCCTGTGACACTAGTTATAGATTCCGATGCTTAACTTCAGGATATCTGTATCCCACTGACCTTCTTAGTGACGATGAAACACAGAAATTGCATCGTAATTAAATACAAAAGGCACATTGCCGACTTAAGTACAAGAAGACTGACTCTTCTTACTGACTATGTTTTGAACCATTCCTGTGACACTAGTTATAGATTCTGATGCTTCCCTTCAGGTTTACTGTATCCCTTGGACCATCTTATTGGCGATGAAACACAAGAATTGCATTGGAATTAAATACAAAAAGCACAATGCCGAATTAAGTACAAGAAGACTGACTCATCTTACTGTCTATGTTTTGAACCATTCCTGTGACACTAGTTATAGATTCCGTTGCTTCACTCCAGGGTTACTGTATCTCTTGGACCTTCATATTGACGATGAAACACAGAAATTGCATCGGAATTAAATACAACAACGCACAATGCCGACTTAAGTACAAGAAGACTGACTCTACTTACTGAATATGTTTTGAACCATTCCTGTGACACAAGTTATAGATTCCGATGCCTCACTTCACATTTACTGTATCCCTCTGACCTTCTAATTGACGATAAAACACAGAAATTACATCGGAATTAAATACATAAGGCGCAATGCCGACTTAAGTACAATAAGACTGAATCTTCTTACTGTCAATGTTTTGAGCCATTCCTGTGACACTAGATATAGATTCCGATGCTTCACTCTAGGTTTACTGTATCCCTTGGACATACTAATTGACGATGAAACACAGAAATTGCATCGGAATTAAATAAAAAATGCACAATGCCGACTTAAGTACAAGAAGACTGACTCTTCTTACTGTCTATCTTTTGATCCATTCCTGTGACACTAGTTACTGATTTCGATGCTTCACTCCAGGTTTACTGTATCCCCTGGACCTTCCTATTGACGATGAAACACAGAAATTGCATTGGAATTAAATACAAAAGGCACAATGCCGACTTAAGTACAAGAAGATTGGCCCTTCTTACTACCTATGCTTTGAACCATTCCTGTGACACTAGTTATGGACTCCGAAGCTTCACTTCAGTTTCACTGTATCCCTTGGGCCTTCTAATTGACGATGAAACACACAAATTGCATCGGAATTAAATACAAAAAGCACAATGCCGACTTAAGTACAAGAAGACTGGCTCTTCTTACTGACTATGCTTTGAACCATTCCTGTGACACTAGTTGAAAATTCCGATGCTTCACTTCAGGTTCACTGTAACCCTTGGACCTACTGATTGACGATGAAACACAGAAATTGCATCGGAATTAAATAGAAAAGGCACAATGCCGACTTAAGTACAAGAAGACTGACTCTTCATACTGTCTATGTTTTGAACCATTCCTGTGACACTAGTTATAGATTCCGATGCTTCACTTCCGGTTTACTGTATCCCTCTGGTCTTCTTATTGACGATGAAAAACAGAAATTGCATCGGAATTAAAAACAAAAGGCAGAATGCCGACTTATGTACAAAAAGACTGACTCTGCTTACTGTCTATGATTTGAACCATTCCTGTGATACTAGTTATAGATTTCGATGCTTCACTTCAGGTTTACTGAATCCCTTGGACCTTCTTATTGGCGATGAAACACAGAAATTGCATCGGATTTAAATACAAAATGCACAATGCCGACTTAAGTACAAGAAGACGGACTCTTCTTACTGACTATGTATTGAACCATTCCTGTGACACTAGTTATGGATTCCGATGCTTCACTTCAGGATTACTGTATCCCTCTGACCTTCTTATTGACGATAAAACACAGATATTGCATCGGAATTAACTACAAAAGGCACAATGCCGACTTAAGTACAAGAAGACTGACTCTTCTTACTGTCAATGTTTTGAACCATTCCTGTGACACTAGTTATAGATTCCGATGCTTCACTCCAGGTTTAATGTATCCCTTGGACCTTCTTATTCACGATGAAACACAGAAATTGCATCAGAATTAAATTGAAAAGGCACAATGCCGTTTTAAGTACAAGAAGACTGACTCTTCTTATTGACTATGTTTGGAACCATTGCTGTGACACTAGTTATAGATTCCAATGCTTCACTTCAGGTTTACTGTATCCCTTGGACCATCCTATCGACGATGAGACACAGAAATCTCATCGGAATTAAATAGAAAAAGCACAATGCCGACTTAAGTTCAAGAAGACTGACTCTTCCTACTGTCTATGTTGTGAACCATTCCTGTGACACCAGTTTTTTATTCCGATGCTTAACTTAAGGTTTACTGTATCCCTCTGACCTTCTTATTGACGATGAAACACAGAAATTGCATCGGAATTAAATACAAACGGCACAATGCCGACTTAACTACAAGAAGACTGACTCTTCTTACTGACTATATTTTGAACCATTCCTGTGACACTAGTTATAGATTACGATGCTTAATTTCAGGATTACTGTATACCACTGACATTCTTAGTGACGATGAAACACAGAAATTGCATCGGAATTAAATACAAAAGACACAATGCCGACTTAAGTACAAGAAGACTGACTCCTCTTACTGTCTATGTTTTGAGCCATTCCTGTGACACTAGTCATAGATTCCGATGCTTCACTTCAGGTTTACTGTATCCCTCTTACCTTCGTATTGACTATGAAACACAGATATTGCATCGGAATTAAATAAAAATGGCACAATGCCGAATTGAGTACAAGAAGATTGACTCTTCTCACTGTCTACATCTACATCTACATCTACATTGATACTCCGCAAGCCACCCAACGGTGTGTGGCGGAGGGCACTTTACGTGCCACTCTCATTACCTCCCTTTCCTGTTCCAGTCGCGGATGGTTCGCGGGAAGAACGACTGTCTGAAAGCCTCCGTGCGTGCTCTAATCTCTCTAATTTTACATTCGTGATCTCCTCGGGAAGTATAAGTAGGGGGAAGGAATATATTCGATACCTCATCCAGAAACGCACCCTCTCGAAACCTGGCGAGCAAGCTACACCGCGATGCAGAGCGCCTCTCTTGCAGAGTCTGCCACTTGAGTTTATTAAACATCTCCGTAACGCTATCACGGTTACCAAATAACCCAGTGACGAAACGCGCCGCTCTTCTTTGGATCTTCTCTATCTCCTCCGTCAACCCGACCTGGTACGGATCCCACACTGATGAGCAATACTCAAGTATAGGTCGAACGAGTGTTTTGTAAGCCACCTCCTTTGGTGATGGACTACATTTTCTAAGCACTCTCCCAATGAATCTCAACCTGGTACCCGCCTTACCAACAATTAGTTTTATATGATCATTCCACTTCAAATCGTTCCGTACGCATACTCCCAGATATTTTACAGAAGTAACTGCTACCAGTGTTTGTTCCGCTATCATATAATCATACAATAAAGTATCCTTCTTTCTATGTATTCGCAATACATTACGTTTGTCTATGTTAAGGGTCAGTTGCCACTCCCTGCACCAAGTGCCTATCCGCTGCAGATCTTCCTGTATTTCGCTACAATTTTCTAATGCAGCAACTTCTCTGTATACTACAGCATCATCCGCGAAAAGCCGCATGGAACTTCCGACACTATCTACTAAGTCATTTATATATATTGTGAAAAGCAATGGTCCCATAACACTCCCCTGTGGCACGCCAGAGGTTACTTTAACGTCTGTAGACGTCTCTCCATTGATAACAACATGCTGTGTTCTGTTTGCTAAATACTCTTCAATCCAGCCACACAGCTGGTCTGATATTCCGTAGGCTCTTACTTTGTTTATCAGGCGACAGTGCGGAACTGTATCGAACGCCTTCCGGAAGTCAAGAAAAATAGCATCTACCTGGGAGCCTGTATCTAATATTTTCTGGGTCTCATGAACAAATAAGGCGAGTTGGGTCTCACACGATCGCTGTTTCCGGAATCCATGTTGATTCCTACATAGTAGATTCTGGGTTTCCAGAAATGACATGATACGCGAGCAAAAAACATGTTCTAAAATTCTACAAGAGATCGACGTAAGAGATATAGGTCTATAGTTTTGCGCATCTGCTCGACGACCCTTCTTGAAGACTGGGACTATCTGTGCTCTTTTCCAATCATTTGGAACCCTCCGTTCCTCTAGAGACTTGCGGTACACGGCTGTTAGAAGGGGGGCAAGTTCTTTCGCGTACTCTGTGTAGAATCGAATTGGTATCCCGTCAGGTCCAGTGGACTTTCCTCTATTGTGTGATTCCAGTTGCTTTTCTATTCCTTGGACACTTATTTCGATGTCAGCCATTTTTTCGTTTGTGCGAGGATGTTTTGAACCATTCCTGTGACACTAGTTATGGACTCCGATGCTTCACTCCAGTTTTACTGTATCCCTTGGACCTTCTTATTGACGATGAAACACAGATATTGCATCGGAATTAAATTCAAAAAGTACAATGCCGAATGAAGTAAAAGAAGTCTGACTCTTCTTACTGTCTATGTCTTGAACCATTAATGTGACACTAGTTATAGATTACGATGCTTCACTCCAGGTTTACTGTATTCCTTGGACCTTCTTATTGACGATGAAACAGAGAAATTGCATCATATTTATATAGAAAAGGCACAATGATAACTTAAGTACAAGAAGACTGACTCTTCTTACTGACTATGTTTTCAACCATTCCTGTGACACTAGTCATAGATTCCGATGCTTCACTTCAGGATTACTGTATCCCTCTGACCTTCTTATTGACGATGAAACACAGAAATTGCATCGGAATTAAATACAAAAAGCACAATGCCGACTTAAGAACGTGTAGACTGACTTTTCCTACTGTCTATGTTTTGAACCATTCCTGTGACACTAGTCATCGAATCCGATGCTTCTCTTCAGGTTTACTGTATCCCTCTGACCTTCTTATTGACGATCAAACACAGAAATTGCATTGGAATTAAATAGAAAAGGCACAATACCGAGTTAAGTACAAGAAGACTGACTCTTCCTACTGTCTATGTTTTGTACCATTCCTGTGACACTCGTTATAGATTCCGATGCTTCACTTCAGGTTTACTGTATCCCTTCGACCTTCTTATTAACGATGAAACACACAAATTGCATCGGAATTAAATAGAAAAGGCACAATGCCGACTTAAGTACAAGAAGACTGTCTCTTCCTACTGACTATGTTTTGAACCATTCCTGTGACACTAGTTATAGATTCCGATGCTTCACTTCAGGTTTACTGTATCCCTCTGAGCTTCTTATTGACGATGAATCACAGAAATTGCATCGGAATTAAATACAAAAGGCACAAAGGAGACATAAGTACATGTAGACTGACTTTTCCTAATGTCTATGATATGAACCATTCCTGTGACACTAGTTATAGATTCCGATGGTTCATTTCAGGTTTACTGTATCCCTTGGACATTCCTATTGACGATGAAACACAGAAATTGCATCGGAATTAAATACAAAAGGCACAATGGCGACTTAAGTACAAGAAGACTGACTCTTCCAACTGTCTACGTTTCGAACCATTCCTGTGACACTAGTTATAGATTCCGATGCTTCACTTCAGGTTTACTGTATCCCTCTGACCTTCTTATTGACGATGAAACACAGAAATTGCATCGGAATTAAATACAAAAGGCACTATGCCGACTTAACTGCAAGAAGACTGACTCTTCTTACTGACTATGTTTTGAACCATTCCGGCGACACTAGTTATAGATTCCGATGCTTAACTTCAGGATAACTGTATCCCACTGACCTTCTTAGTGGCGATGAAACACAGAAATTGCATCGAAATTAAATACAAAAGGCACAATGCCGACTTAGGTACAAGAAGACTGACTCTTCTTACTGACTATGTTTTGAACCATTCCTGTGACATTAGTTATAGATTCTGATGCTTCTATTCAGGTTTACTGTATCCCTTGGACCTTCTTATTGGCGATGAAACACAGAAAGAGCATCGGAATTAAATACAAAGGCACAATGCCGACTTAAGCACAAGAAGACTGACTCATCTTACTGTATATGTTTGAACCATTCCTGTGACACTAGTTATAGATTCCGATGCTTCACTCCAGGTTTACTGTATCCCTTGGACCTTCATATTGACGTTGAAACACAGAAATTGCATCGGAATTAAATACAAAAGACACAATGCCGACTTAACTACAATAAGACTGACTCTTCTTCTGTCTATGTTTTGAACCATTCCTGTGTCACTGGTTATAGATTTCGATGCTTCACTTCACGTTTACTGTATCCCTTGGGCCTTCTTATTGACGATGAAACACAGAAATTGCATCGGAATTAAATACAAATGGTACAATGCCGACTGAAGTACAAAAGACAGACTCTTCTTACTGACTATGTTTTGAACCATTCCTGTGACACTAGATATAGATTACGATGCTTCACTCAATTTTTACTCAATCCCTTAGACCTTCTTATTGACGATGAAACACAGAAATTGCATCGGAATTAAATAAATAATGCACAATGCCGACTTAAGAACAATAAGACTGACTCTTATTACTGTCTATGCTTTGAACCATTCCTGTGACACTAGTTACAGATTCAGATGCTTCACTCCAGGTTTACTGTATCCCTTGGACCTTCTTATTTACGATGAAACACAGAAATTGCATCGGAATTAAATACAAAAGGCACAATGCCGACTTAAGTACAAGAAGACTGGCTCTTCTTATTGACTATGCTTTGAACCATTCCTGTGTCACTAGTTATAGATTCCGATGCTTCAATTCAGTTTCACTGTATCCCTTGGACCTTCTTATTGACGATGAAACACAGAAATTGCATCGGCATTAAAAAGAAAAGGCACAATGCCGACTTAAGTACAAGAAGACTGGCTCTTCTTACTGACTATGCTTTGAACCATTCCTGTGACACTAGTTATAGATTCCGATGCTTCACTTCAGTTTCACTGTATCCCTTGGACCTTCTTACCGACGATGAAACCCAGAAATTGCATCGGTATTAAATAGAAAAAGCCCAATGCCGGCTTAAGTACAAGAAGACTGATTCTTCCTACTGTCTATGATTTGAACCATTCCTGTGACACTAGATATAGACTCTGATGCTTCACTTCAGGTTTACTGTATCCTTCTGCCCTTCTTATTGACGATGAAACACAGAAATTGCATCGGAATTAAATATAAAAGGCACAATGCCGACTTAAGTACAAGAAGACTGACCCTGCTTACTGTCTATGTTTTGAACCATTAATGTGATACTAGTTATAAATTCTGATGCTTCACTTCAGGTTTACTGTATCCCTTGGACCTTCTTATTGGCGATGAAACACAGAAATTGCATCGGAATTAAATACAAAAGCACAATGCCGACTTAAGTACAAGGAGACGGACTCTTCTTACTGACTATGTTTTGGACTATCCTGTGACACTAGTTATAGATTCCGATGCCTCACTTCTGGTTTACTGTATCCCTTGGACATTCCTATTGACGATGAGACACAGATATCGCATCGGAATTAAATAGAAAAAGCACAATGCCGTCTTAAGTACAAAAAGACGGACTCTTCCTACTCTCTATATTTTGAACCATTCCTGTGACACTAGTTTGTTATTCCGATGCTTCACTTGACGTTTACTGTATCCCTCGGACCTTCTTATGGACGGTGAAACACAGAAATTGCATCGGAATAAAATACAAAAGGCACAATCCCGACTTAAGTACAAGAAGACTGAATCTCCCAACTCTCTATGTTTTTTACCAATCCTGTGACACTAGATATAGTTTCCGATGCTTCACTTCAGGTTTACTGTATCCCTCTGACCATCTTATTGACGATGAAAAACAGAAATTGCATCGGAATTAAATAGAGAAGGTACAATACAGACTTAATTACAAGAAGACTGACTCATCCTACTGTCTATCTTTTGAACCATTCCTGTGACACTAGTTATAGATTCCGATGCTTCACTTCAGGTTTACTGTATCCCTTGGACCTTCTTATTAACGATGAAACACACAAATTGCATCGGAATTAAATACAAAAGTCACAATGCCGACTTAAGTACAAGAAGACTGACTCTTCTTACTGACTATGTTTTGAACCAATCCTGTGACACTAGTTATAGATTCCGATGCTTCACTTCAGGTTTACTGTATCCCTCTGACCTTCTTATTGACGATGAATCACAGAAATTGCATCGGAATTAAATACAAAAGGCACAAAGCAGACTTAAGTACATGTAGACTGACTTTTCCTAATGTCTATGTTTTGAACCATTCCTGTGACACTAGTTATAGATTCCGATGGTTCATTTCAGGTATACTGTATCCCTGTGACCTTCGTATTGACGATGAAACACAGAAATTGCATCGGAATTAAATAGAAAATGCACAATGCCGACTTAACTACAAGAAGACTGACTCTTCTTACTGACTATGTTTGAACCATTCCTGTGACACTAGTTATAGAGTCTGAAGCGTCACTTCAGGTTTACTTTATCCCTTGGACCTTCTTATTGGCGATGAAACACAATAAGGGCATCGGAATTAAATACAAAAAGCACAATGCCGAATTAAGTACAAGAAGCCTGACTCATCTTACTGTCTATGTTTTGAACCATTCCTGTGACACTAGTTATAGATTTCGATGCTACACTCCATTGTTACTGTATCTCTTGTACCTTCATATTGACGATGAAACCCAGAAATTGCATCGGAATTAAATACAAAAAAGCACAATGCCGACTTAAATACAAGAAGACTGACTCTACTTACTGACTATGTTTTGTACCATTCCTGTGACACTAGTTATAGATTCCGATGCCTCACTTCACATTTACTGTATCCCTCTGACCTTCTAATTGACGATAAAACACAGAAATTACATCGGAATTAAATACATAAGGCGCAATGCCGACTTAAGTACAAGAAGACTGAATCTTCTTACTGTCTATGTTTTGAACCATTCCTGTGACACTAGATATAGATTCCGATGCTTCACTCTAGGTTTACTGTATCCCTTGGACATACTTATTGACGATGAAAGGCAGAAATTGCATCGGAATTAAATAAAAAATGCACAATGCCGACTTAAGTACAAGAAGACTGACTCTTCTTACTGTCTATCTTTTGAACCATTCCTGTGACACTAGTTACAGATTCCGATATTTCACTCCAGGTTTACCGTATCCCTTGGATCTTCCTATTGACGATGAAACACAGAAATTGCATCGGAATTAAATACAACATTCACAATGCCAACTTAAGTACAAGAAGACTGACTCTTCTTACTGTCTATGATTTGAACCATTCCTGTGACACTAGTTACAGATTCCGATGCTTCTGTCCAGGTTTACTGTCTCCCTTGGACCTTCTTATTGACGAAGAAACACAGTAATTGCATCGGAATTAAATACAAAAGGCACAATGCCGACTTAACTACAAGAAGACTGACTCTGCTTACTGTCTATGATTTGAACCATTCCTGTGATACTAGTTATAGATTTCGATGCTTCACTTCAGGTTTACTGTATCCCTTGGACCTTCTTATTGGAGATGAAACACAGAAATCGCATCGGAATTAAATAGAAAAGCACAATGCCGACTTAAGTTCAAGAAGACTGACTCTTCCTACTGTCTATGTTGTGAACCATTCCTGTGACACTAGTTTTTTATTCCGATGCTTAAGTTAAGGTTTACTGTATCCCTCTGACCTTCTTATTGACGATGAAACACAGAAATCGCATCGGAATTAAATAGAAAAGGCACAATGCCGACTTAACTACAAGAAGACTGACTCTTCTTACTGACTATATTTTGAACCATTCCTGTGACACTAGTTATGGATTCCGATGCTTAATTTCTCGATTACTGTATACCACTGACATTCTTAGTGACGATGAAACACAGAAATTGCATCGGAATTAAATACAAAAAGCACAATGCCAACTGAAGTACAAGAATACTGACTCATCTTACTGTCTATGATTTGAACCGTTCCTGTGACTCTAGTTATAGATTACGATGCTTACCTCCAGTTTTACTGTATCCCTTGGACCTTCTTATTGACGATGAAAAAAAGAAATTGCATCGGAATTAAATACAAAACTCACAATGCCGACTTAAGTACCAGAAGTCTGACTCTTCTTACTGACTATGTTTTGAACCATTCTTGTGACACTAGTTATAAATTCCGTTGCTTCACTTCAGGTTTACTGTATCCCTTGGACCTTCTTATTGACGATGAAACACAGAAATTTCATCGGAATTAAATACAAAAGGACAATGCCGACTTAAGTACAAGAAGACTGACTCTTCTTACTGTCTATGTTTTGAACCATCCCTGTGACACTAGTTATAGATTCCGATGCTTCACTCCAGGTTTATTGTATGCCTTGGGCCATCTTATTGACGTTGAAACACAGAAATTGCGTCGGAATTAAATAGAAAATACACAATGCCGACTTAAGTACAAGAATACTGACTCATCTTACTATCTATGTTTTGAACCATCCCTGTGACACTAGTTATTGATGCCGATGCTTCACTCCAGGTTTACTGTATCCCTTGGACCTTCTTATTGAGATGAAACACAGAAATTGCATCGGAATTAAATACAAAAAGCACAATGCAGACTTATGTACAAGAAGACTGACTCTTCTTACTGACTATGTTTTGAACCTTTCCTGTGACACTAGTTATAGAATCTGATGCTTCACTTCAGGTTAACTGTATCCCTCTGACCCTCTTATTGACGATGAAACACAGAAATTGCATCGGAATTAAATACAAATGGCACAATGCCGAATTGAGTACAAGAAGATTGACTCGTCTTACTGTCTATGTTTTGAACCATTCCTGTGACACTAGTTATGGACTCCGATGCTTCACTCCAGGTTTACTGTATCCCTTGGACCTTCTTATTGACGATGAAAAACATAAAATTGCATCGGAATTAAATTGGAAAGGTACAATGCCGAATGAAGTAAAAGAAATCTGACTCTTCTTACTGTCTATGTTTTGAACCATTAATGTGACACTAGTTATAGATTACGATGCTTCACTCCAGGTTTACTGTATTCCTTGGACCTTCTTATTGACGTTGAAACAGAGAAAAAAGCATCATAATTAAATAGAAAAGGCACAATGATAACTTAAGTACAAGAAGACTGTTTCTTCTTACTGACTATGTTTTGAACCATTCCTGTGACACTAGTCATAGATTCCGATGCTTCACTTCAGGATTACTGTATCCCTCTGACCTTCTAATTGACGATGAAACACAGAAATTGCATCGGAATTAAATACAAAAGGCACAATGCCGACTTAAGTACATGTAGACTGACTTTTCCTGCTGTCTATGTTATGAACCATTCATGTGACACTTGTTATAGATTCCGATGGTTCATTTCTGGTTTACTGTATCCCTTGGACCTTCTTATTGACGATGAAACACAGAAATTGCATCGGAATTAAATACAAAAGGCACAATGCCGACTTAAGTACAAGAGGACTGACTCTTCCAACTGTCTATGATTTGAACAATTCCTGTGACACTAGTTATAGATTCCGATGCTTCACTTCAGGTTTACTTTATCCCTCTGATCGTCGTATTGACGAAGAAACACAGAAATTGCATCGGAATTAAATAGAAAAGGCACAATGCCGACTTAAGTACTAGAAGACTGACTCTTCCTACTGTCTATGTTTTGAACCATTCCTGTGATACTAGTTATAGATTCCGATGCTTCACTTCAGGTTTACTGTATCCCTTGGACTTTCTTATTGACGATGAAACACAGAAATTGCATCGGAATTAAATACAAAAGGCACAATGCCGACTTAACTACAAGAAGACTGACTCTTCTTACTGACTATGCTTTGAACCATTCCTGTGACTCTAGTTATAGATTCCGATGCTTAACTTCATGATTACTGTTTCCCTCTGACCTTCTTAGTGACGATGAAACACAGATATTGCATCGGAATTAAATACAAAAAGCACAATGCCGACTTAAGTACAAGAAAACTGACTCATCTTACTATCTATGTTTTGAACCGTCCCTGTGACGCTAGTTATAGATTCCGCTGCTTCACTACAGGTTTACTGTATCCCTTGGACCTTCTTATTAACGATGAAACACAGAAATTGCATCGGAATTAAATACAAAAGGGACAATACCGACTTAAGTACAAGAAGACTGACTCTTCTTACTGACTATGATTTGAACCATTCCTGTGACACTAGTCATAGATTCCGATGCTTAACTTCAGGATTTCTGTATCCCTTGGACCTTCTTATTGACGATGAAACACAGACATTGCGTAGGAATTAAATACAAAAGGCACAATGCAGAATTAAGTACAAGAAGACTGACTCTTCTTACTGTCAATGTTTTGAAACGTTTCTGTGACACTAGTTATAGATTCCGATGCTTCACTCCAGGTTTACTGTATCCCTTGGACCTTCTTATTGACGATGAAACACAGAAATTGCATCGGAATTAAATACAAAAGGCACAATGCCGACTTAAGTACATGTAGACTGACTTTTCCTACTGTCTATGTTTTGAACCATTTCTGTGACACTAGTTATAGATTCCAATGCTTCACTTCAGGTTTACTTTATCCCTCTGACCGTCGTATTGACGAAGAAACACAGAAATTGCATCGGAATTAAATAGAAATGGCACAATGCCGACTTAAGTACTACAAGACCGACTCTTCCTACTGTCTATGTTTTGAACCATTCCTGTGACACTAGTTATAGATTCCGATGCTTCACTTCAGGTTTACTGTATCGTTTGGACCTTCTTATTAACGATGAAACACAGAAATTGCATCGGAATTAAATACAAAAGGCACAATGCCGACTTAAGTACAAGAAGACTGACTCTTCTTACTGTCTATGTTTTGAACCATCCCTGTGACACTAGTTATAGATTCCGATGCCGCACTCCAGGTTTACTGTATCCCTTGGACCCTCTTATTGGCGATGAAACACAGAAATAGTATCGAAATTAAATACAAAACTTACAATGCCGACTTAAGTACCAGAAGTCTGACTCTTCTTACTGACTATGTTTTGAACCATTCCTGTGACACTAGTTATAGATTCCGATGCTTCACATCATGTTTACTGTATCCCTCTGACCTTCGTATTGACGATGAAACACAGAAATTGCATCGGAATTTAATACAAAAGGCACAATGCCGACCTAAGTACAAGAAGACTGACTCTTCTTACTGACTATGCTTTTAACCATTCCTGTGACACTAATCATAGATTCCGATGCTTAACTTCAGGATTACTGTATCCCTTGGACCTTCTTATTGACGATGAAACACAGAAATTGCATCGGAATTAAATACAAAAGGCACAATGCCGACTTAAGTTCAAGAAGACTGACTCTACTCACTGTCTATGTTATGAACCGTTCCTGTGACTCTAGTTATAGATTCCGATGCTTCACTTCAGGTTTACTGTATCCCTCTGACCTTCTTATTGACGATAAAACACAGAAATTGCATCGGAATTAAATACAAAAGGCACAATGCCGACTTAAGTACAAGAAGACTGACTCTTCTTACTGTCTATGTTTTGAACCTTTCCTCTGACACTAGTTATAGATTCCGATGCTTCAATTCAGGTCTACTGTATCCCTTGGACCTTCTTCTTGACGATGAAACACAGAAATTGCATCGGAATTAAATACAAAAGGCACAATGCCGACTTAAGTACATGTAGATTGACTTTTCCTACAGTCTACATTTTGAACCATTCCTGTGACACTAGTTATAGAATCCGATGGTTCATTTCAGGTTTACTGTATCCCTCTGACCTTCTTAGTGACGATGAAACACAGAAATTGCATCGGAATTAAATACAAAAAGCACAATGCCGACTTCAGTACAAGAATACTGACTCATTTTACTGTCTATGATTTGAACTGTCGCTGTGACACTAGTTATAGATTCCGATGCTTCACTCCAGGTTTACTGTATCCCTTGGACCTTCTTATTGACAATGACACACAGAAATTGCATCAGAATTAAATAGAAAATGCACAATGATGACTTAAGTAGAAGAAGCCTGACTCTTCTTCCTGACTATGATTTGAACCGTCCCTGTGACACTAGTTATAGATTCCGATGCTTCACTCCAGGTTTACTGTATCTCTTGGACCTTCTTATTGAAGACGAAACACAGAAATTGCATCGGAATTAAATACAAAAGGCACAATGCCGTCATAAGTATAAGAAGACTGACTCTTCTTACTGACTATGTTTTGAACCATCCCTGTGAAAGTAGTTATAGATTCCGATGATTCACTCCAGGTTTGCTGTGTCCCATGGACCTACTTATTGACAATGAAACACAGAAATTGCATCGGAATTAAATAGAAAAGGCACAAGGCCGACTTAAGTAGAAGAAGACTGACTCTTCTTGCTGTCTATGTTTTGAACCATTGCTGTGACACTAGTTATAGATTCCGATGCTTCTCTCCAGGTTAACTGTATCCCTTGGTCCTTCTTATTGACGATGAAACACAGAAATTTCATCGGATTGAAATACAAAAGGCACAATGCCGACTTACGTACAAGAAGACTGACTCTTCTTACTGATTATGATTTGAGCCATTCCTGTGACACTTAAATTCCGAGGATTCACTTCAGGTTTACTGTATCCCTTGGACCTTCTTACTGACGATGAAACACAAAAATTGCATCGGAATTAAATACAAAAGGCACAATGCAGAATTAAGTACAAGAAGACTGAATCTTCTTACTGTCTATGTTTTGAACCATTCCTGTGAACCTAGTTATAAATTCCGATGCTACACTCCAGGTTTACTGTATCCCTTGGACCTTCTTATTGACGATGAAATACAGAAAATGCATCAGAATTAAATAGAAAAGGCACAATGCCGACTTAAGTACAAGAAGACTGGCTCTTCTTACTGTCTATGTTTTGAACCATTCCTGTGACACTAGTTATAGATTCCGATGCTTCACTCCAGGTTTACTGTATCCCTTAAACCTTCTTACTGACGATGAAACACAGAAATTGCATCGGAATTAAATACAAAAGGCACAATGCCGACTTAAGTACAAGAAGACTGACTCTACTGACTGTCTATGTTTTGAACCGTTCCTGTGACTCTAGTTATAGATTCCGATGATTCACTCCAGGTTTGCTGTGTCCCATGGACCTACTTATTGACAATGAAACACAGATTGCATCGGAATTAAATACAATAGGAACAATGTCTACTTAAGTACATGTAGACTGACTCTTCCTGCTATCTATGCTTTGAACCATTCCTGTGACACTAGATTTAGATTCCGATGCTTAACATCAGGATTACTTTATCCCTTGGACCTTCTTATTGACGATGAAACACAGAAATTGCATCGGAATTAAATACAAAAGGCACAATGCCGACTTAAGTACAAGAAGACTGACTCTTCTTACTGATTATGATTTGAGCCATTCCTGTGACACTTAAATTCCGAGGATTCACTTCAGGTTTACTGTATCCCTTGGACCTTCTTATTGACGATGAAACACAAAAATTGCATCGGAATTAAATGCAAAAGGCACAATGCAGAATTAAGTACAAGAAGACTGAATCTTCTTACTGTCTATGTTTTGAACCATTCCTGTGACACTAGTTATAATTTCCGATGCTACACTCCAGGTTTACTGTATCCCTTGGACCTTCTTATTGACGATGAAATACAGAAAATGCATCAGAATTAAATAGAAAAGGCACAATGCCGACTTAAGTACAAGAAGACTGACGCTCCTTACTGACTATGTTTTGAACCATTCCTGTGACACTAGTCATAGATTCCGATGGTTCATTTCTGGTTTACTGTATCCCTTGGACCTTCTTATTGACGATGAAACACAGAAATTGCGTCGGAATTAAATACAAAAGGCACAATGCAGAATTAAGTACAAGAAGACTTACTCTTCTTACTGTCAATGTTTTGAAACGTTTCTGTGACACTAGTTATAGATTCCGATGCTTCACTCCAGGTTTACTGTATCCCTTGGACCTTCTTATTGACGAAGAAACACAGAAATTGCATCGCAATTAAATACAAAAGACACAATGCCGACTTAAGTACAAGAAAACTGACTCTTCCAACTGTCTATGTTTTAAGCATTCCTGTGACACTAGTTATAGATTCCGATGCTTCTCTTTAGGTTTACTTTATCCCTCTGACCGTCGTATTGACGAAGAAACACAGAAATTGCATCGGAATTAAATAGAAATGGCACAATGCCGACTTAAGTACTACAAGACTGACTCTTCCTACTGTCTATGTTTTGAACCATTGCTGTGACACTAGTTATAGATTCCGATGCTTCTCTCCAGGTTAACTGTATCCCTTGGTCCTTCTTATTGACGATGAAACACAGAAATTGCATCGGATTTAAATACAAAAGGCACAATGCCGACTTAAGTACAAGAAGACTGACTCTTCTTACTGAATATGATTTGAGCCATTCCTGTGACACTTAAATTCCGAGGATTCACTTCAGGTTTACTGTATCCCTTGGACCTTCTTATTGACGATGAAACACAAAAATTGCATCGGAATTAAATACAAAAGGCACAATGCAGCATTAAGTACAAGAAGACTGAATCTTCTTACTGTCTATGTTTTGAACCATGCCTGTGACACTAGTTATAAATTCCGATGCTACACTCCAGGTTTACTGTATCCCTTGGACCTTCTGATTGACGATGAAATACAGAAAATGCATCAGAATTAAATAGAAAAGGCACAATGCCGACTTAAGTACAAGAAGACTGACGCTCCTTACTGACTATGTTTTGAACCATTCCTGTGACACTAGTTATAGATTCCGATGGTTCATTTCTGGTTTACTGTATCCCTTGGACCTTCTTATTGACGATGAAGCACAGAAATTGCGTCGGAATTAAATACAAAAGGCACAATGCAGAATTAAGTACAAGAAGACTTACTCTTCTTACTGTCAATGTTTTGAAACGTTTCTGTGACACTAGTTATAGATTCCGATGCTTCACTCCAGGTTTACTGTATCCCTTGGACCTTCTTATTGACGATGAAACACAGAAATTGCATCGGAATTAAATACAAAAGGCACAATGCCGACTTAAGTACATGTAGACTGACTTTTCCTACTGTCTATGTTTTGAACCATTTCTGTGACACTAGTTATAGATTCCGATGGTTCATTTCTGGTTTACTGT
Organism: Schistocerca serialis cubense; assembly: GCF_023864345.2. NCBI lineage: Eukaryota > Metazoa > Arthropoda > Insecta > Orthoptera > Acrididae > Schistocerca > Schistocerca serialis. Next base: position 8,429,447 of record NW_026047592.1, read on the forward strand.
ATCCCTTGGACCTTCTTATTGACGATGAAACACAGAAATTGCATCGCAATTAAATACAAAAGACACAATGCCGACTTAAGTACAAGAAGACTGACTCTTCCAACTGTCTATGTTTTAAGCATTCCTGTGACACTAGTTATGGATTCCGATGCTTCACTTCAGGTTTACTTTATCCCTCTGACCGTCGTATTGACGAAGAAACACAGAAATTGCATCGGAATTAAATAGAAATGGCACAATGCCGACTTAAGTACTACAAGACTGACTCTTCCTACTGTCTATGTTTTGAACCATTCCTGTGACACTAGTTATAGATTCCGATGCTTAACTTCAGGATTAGTGTTTCCCTTGGACCTTCTTATTGACGATGAAACACAGAAATTGCATCGGAATAAATACAAAAGGCACAATGCCGACTTAAGTACAAGAAGACTGACTCTACTGACTGTCTATGTTTTGAACCGTTCCTGTGACTCTAGTTATAGATTCCGATGATTCACTCCAGGTTTGCTGTGTCCCATGGACCTACTTATTGACAATGAAACACAGAAATTGCATCGGAATTAAATACAATAGGAACAATGTCTACTTAAGTACATGTAGACTGACTCTTCCTACTATCTATGCTTTGAACCATTCCTGTGACACTAGTTTTAGATTCCGATGCTTAACATCAGGATTACTTTATCCCTTGGACCTTCTTATTGACGATGAAACACAGAAATTGCATCGGAATTAAATACAAAGGTATCATTGCCGACTTAAGTACAAGAAGACTGACTCTTCTTACTGACTGTGACTTGAACCGTTCCTGTGATACTAGTTATAGATTCCGATGCTTCACTTCAGGTTTACTGTATCCCTTGGACCTTCTTATTGACGATGAATCTCAGAAATTGCATCGGAATAAAATACTAAAGGCACAATGCCGACTTAAGTACAAGAAGACTGACTCTTCCTACTGTCAATGCTTTGAACCATTCCTGTGACACTAGTTATAGATACCGATGCTTCACTTCAGTTTTACTGTATCCCTCTGATCTTCTTATTGACGATGAAACACAGAAATTGCATCGGAATTAAATACAAAAGGTACAAGGCCGACTTAAGTACAAGGAGATTGACTCTTCTTACTGTCTATGGTTTGAACCATTCCTGTGACACTAGTTATAGATTCCGATGCTTCACTCCAGGTTTACTGTATCCCTTGGACCTTCTTATTGACGATGAAACACAGAAATTGCATCAGAATTAAATAGAAAATGCTTAATGATGACTTAAGTACAAGAAGCCTGACTCTTCTTCCTGACTATGATTTGAACCGTCCCTGTGAAACTAGTTATAGATTCCAATGCTTCACTCCAGGTTTACTGTATCTCTTGGACCTTCTTATTGAAGATGAAACACAGAAATTGCATCGGAATTAAATGCAAAAGGCACAATGCCGACATTAGTACAAGAAGACTGACTCTTCCTACCGTCTATGCTTTGAACCATTCCTGTGACACTAGTTTTAGATTCCGATGCTTAACTTCAGGATTAGTGTTTCCCTTGGACCTTCTTATTGACGATGAAACACAGAAATTGCATCGGAATAAATACAAAAGGCACAATGCCGACTTAAGTACAAGAAGACTGACTCTTCTTGCTGTCTATGTTTTGAACCATTGCTGTGACACTAGTTATAGATTCCGATGCTTCTCTCCAGGTTAACTGTATCCCTTGGTCCTTCTTATTGACGATGAAACACAGAAATTGCATCGGATTTAAATACAAAAGGCACAATGCCGACTTAAGTACAAGAAGAATGACTCTTCTTACTGATTATGATTTGAGCCATTCCTGTGACACTTAAATTCCGAGGATTCACTTCAGGTTTACTGTATCCCTTGGACCTTCTTATTGACGATGAAACACAAAAATTGCATCGGAATTAAATACAAAAGGCACAATGCAGAATTAAGTACAAGAAGACTGAATCTTCTTACTGTCTATGTTTTGAACCATTCCTGTGCCACTAGTTATAAATTCCGATGCTACACTCCAGGTTTACTGAATCCCTTGGACCTTCTTATTGACGATGAAACACAGAAAATGCATCAGAATTAAATAGAAAAGGCACAATGCCGACTTAAGTACAAGAAGACTGACGCTCCTTACTGACTATGTTTTGAATCATTCCTGTGACACTAGTTATAGATTCCGATGCTTCACTTCAGGTTTACTATATCCCTTAAACCTTCTTATTGACGATGAAACACAGAAATTGCATCGGAATTAAATAGAAAAGGCACAATGCCGACTTCTACATCTACATCTACATTGATACTCCGTAAGCCACCCAACGGTGTGTGGCGGAGGGCACTTTACGTGCCACTGTCATTACCTTCCTTTCCTGTTCCAGTCGCGTATGGTTCGCGGGAAGAACGACTGTCTGAAAGCCTCCGTGCGCGCTCTAATCTCTCTAATTTTACACTCGTGATCTCCTCGGGAGGTATAAGTAGGGGGAAGCAATATATTCGATACCTCATCCAGAAACGCACCCTCTCTAAACCTGGCGAGCAAGCTACACTGCGATGCAGAGCGCCTCTTTTGCAGAGTCTGCCACTTGAGTTTATTAAACATCTCCGTAACGCTATCACGGTTACCAAATAACCCGGTGACAAAACGCGCCGCTCTTCTTTGGATCTTCTCTATCTCCTCCGTCAACCCGACCTGGTACGGATCCCACACTGATGAGCAATACTCAAGTATAGGTCGAACGAGTGTTTTGTAAGCCACCTCCTTTGGTGATGGACTACATTTTCTAAGCACTCTCCCAATGAATCTCAACCTGGTACCCGCCTTACCAACAATTAATTTTATATGATCATTCCACTTCAAATCGTTCCGTACGCACACTCCCTGATATTTTACAGAAGTAACTGCTACCAATGTTTGTCCCGCTATCATATAATCATACAATAAAGGATCCTTCTTTCTATGTATTCGCAATACATTACATTTGTCTATGTTAAGGGTCAGTTGCCACTCCCTGCACCAAGTGCCTATCCGCTGCAGATCTTCCTGTATTTCGCTACAATTTTCTAATGCAGCAACTTCTCTGTATACTACAGCATCATCCGCGAAAAGCCGCATGGAACTTCCGACACTATCTACTAGGTCATTTATATATATTGTGAAAAGCAATGGCCCCATAACACTCCCCTGTGGCACGCCAGAGGTTACTTTAACGTCTGTAGACGTCTCTCCATTGATAACAAGATGCTGTGTTCTGTTTGCTAAATACTCTTCAATCCGGCCACACAGCTGGTCTGATATTCCGTAGGCTCTTACTTTGTTTATCAGGCGACAGTGCGGAACTGTATCGAACGCCTTCCGGAAGTCAAGAAAAATAGCATCTACCTGGGAGCCTGTATCTAATATTTTCTGGGTCTCATGAACAAATAAGGCGAGTTGGGTCTCACACGATCGCTGTTTCCGGAATCCATGTTGATTCCTACATAGTAGATTCTGGGTTTCAAGAAATGACATGATACGCGAGCAAAAAACATGTTCTAAAAGTCTACAAGAGATCGACGTAAGAGATATAGGTCTATAGTTTTGCGCATCTGCTCGACTTAAGTACAAGAAGGCTGACTCTTCTTACTGTCTATGATTTGAAACATTCCTGTGACTCTAGTTATAGATTCCGATGCTTCACTTCAGGTTTACTGTATCCCTCTGTCCTTCTTATTGACGATGAAACACAGAAATTGCATCGGAATTAAATACAAAAGGCACAATGCCGACTTAAGTACAAGAAGAATGACTCTTCTTACGTTCTATGTTTAGAACCAATCCTATGACACTAGTTATAGATTCCGATGCTTCAATTCAGGTCTACTGTATCCCTTGGACCTTCTTATTGACCATGAAACACAGAAATTACATCGGAATTAAATACAAAATGCACAATGCCGACTTAAGTACAAGAAGACTGACTCTTCCTACTGTCTATGTTTAAAACCATTCCTGTGACACTAGTTATAGATTCCGATGCTTCACTCCAGGTTTACTGTATCCCTTGGACCTCCTTATTGACGATGAAACACAGAAATTGCATCGGAATTAAATACAAAAGTAACATTGCCGACTTAAGTACAAGAAGACTGACTCTTCTTACTGACTATGACTTGAACCGTTCCTGTGACACTAGTTATAGATTCCGATGCTTCACTTCAGGTTTACTGTATCCCTTGGACCTTGTTATTGACGATGAAACACAGAAATTGCATCTGAATTAAACACAAAAGGCACAATGCCGACTTAAGTACAAAAAGACTGACTCTTCTTACCGGCTATGTTTTGAACCATTCCTGTGACACTAGTTATAGATTCCGATGCTTCACTTCAGGTATACTGTATCCCTCTGACCTTCTTATTGACGACGAAACACAGAAATTGCATCGGAATTAAATACAAAAGGCACAATGCCGACTTCAGTACAAGAAGACTGATTTTTTTTACTGACTATGTTTTGAACCATTCCTGTGACACTAGTTATAGATTCGGATGCTTCACTTCAGGTTTACTGTATCCCTCTGACCTTCTTATTGACGATAAACACAGAAATTGCATCGGAATAAAATAGAAAAGGCACAATGCCCGCTTAAGTACAAGACGACTGACTTATCTCACTGTCTATGTTTTGAACCGTTCCTGTGACACTAGTTGTAGATTCCGAAGCTTCACTTCAGGTTTACTGTATCATTTGGACCTTCTTATTGACGATGAAACACAGAAATTGCATCGGAGTTAAATACAAAAGGCACAATGCCGACTTAAGTACAAGAAGACTGAGTCTTCTTACTGACTATGCTTTGAACCATTCCTGTGACACTAGTTATAGATCCCGATGCTTCACTTCAGGTTTACTGTATCCCTCTGACCTTCTAATTGACGAGGAAACACAGAAATTGCATCGGAATTAAATAGATACGCCACAGTGCCTACTTAAGTACGAGAAGACTGACTTTTCTTACTGGCTATGTTTTGAACCATTCCTGTGACACTAGTTATAGATTCCGATGCTTGACTTCGGTTTTACTGTATCCCTTGGACCTTCTTATTGACGATGAAACACAGAAATTGCATCTGCATTAAATACAAAATGCAAAATGTCGACTTAAGTACAAGAAGACTGACCCTTCCTACAGTCTATGTTTTGAACCATTCCTGTGACACTAGTTATAGATTCCGATGCTTAACTTCAGGTTTACTGTATCCCTTGGACCTTCTAATTGACGATGAAACACAGAAATTAGATCGTAATTAAATAGAAAATGCACAATTCCGACTTAAGTACATGAAGACTGATTCTTCTTACTGTCTATGTTTTGAACCATTCCTGTGACACTAGTTATAGCTTCCGATGCTTCACTTCAGGTTTACTGTACCCCTTGGACCCTCTTATTGACGACGAAACACAGAAATTGCATCGGATTTAAATACAAAAGGCACAATACCGACTTAAGTACAAGAAGACTGACTCTTCTTACTGTCTATGTTTTGAACCATTCCTGTGACACTAGTTATAGATTCCGATGCTTCACCTCAGGTTTACTGTATCCCTTGGACCTTCTTATTGACGATGAAACACAGAAATTGCATCGGAATTAAATACAAAAGGCACAATGCCGACTTAAGTATAGGAAGACTGACCCTTCCTACTGTCATTGTTTTGAACCATTCCTGTGACACTTGTTATAGATTCCGATGCTTCACTTCAGGTTAACTGTATCCCTCTGATGTTCTTATTGACGATGAAACACAGAAATTGCATCGAAAATCAATACAAAAGGCACAATGCCGACTTAAGTACAAGAGGACTGACTCTTCTTACTGTCTATGTTTTGAAGCATTCTTGTGACACTAGTTATAGATTCCGATGCTTCACTTCAGGTTTACTGTATCCCTTGGACCTTGTTATTGACGATGAAACACAGAAATTGCATCTGAATTAAACACAAAAGGCACAATGCCGACTTAAGTACAAAAAGACTGAATCTTCCTACCGGCTATGTTTTGAACCGTTCCTGTGACACTAGTTATAGATTCCGATGCTTCACTTCAGGTATACTGTATCCCTCTGACCTTCTTATTGACGATGAAACACAGAAATTGCATCGGAATTAAATACAAAAGGCACAATGCCGACTTCAGTACAAGAAGACTGATTTTTTTTACTGACTATGTTTTGAACCATTCCTGTGACACTAGTTATAGATTCAGATGCTTCACTTCAGGTTTACTGTATCCCTCTGGACCTTCTTATTGACGATAAACACAGAAATTGGATCGGAATAAAATAGAAAAGGCACAATCCCGAATTAAGTACAAGACGACTGATATTTCATACTGTGTATGTTTTGAACCGTTCCTGTGACACTAGTTGTAGATTCCTATGCTTCACTTCAGGTTTACTGTATCATTTGGACCTTCTTATTGACGATGAATCACAGAAATTGCATCGGAGTTAAATACAAAAGGCACAATGCCGACTTAAGTACAAGAAGACTGACTCTTCTTACTGACTATGTTTTGAACCATTCCTGTGACACTAGTTATAGATCCCAATGCTTCACTTCAGGTTTACTGTATCCCTCTGACCATCTTGTTGACGAGGAAACACAAAAATTGCATCGGAATTAAATAGATACGCCACAGTGCCTACTTAAGTACGAGAAGACTGACTCTTCTTACTGGCTATGTTTTGAACTATTCCTGTGACACTAGTTATAGATTCCGATGCTTTACTTCGGTTTTACTGTATCCCTTGGACCTTCTAATTGACGATGAAACACAGAAATTGCATCGGAATTAAATACAAAAGGCACAATGCCGACTTAAGTACAAGAAGACTGACCCTTCTTTCAGTCTATGATTTGAACCATTCCTGTGACACTAGTTATAGATTCCAATGCTTAACTTCAGGTTTACTGTAATCCTTGGACCTTCTTATTGACGATGAAACACAGAAATTGCATCGGAATTAAATACAATAGGAACAATGTCGACTTAAGTACAAGTAGACTGACTCTTCCTACTGTCTATGCTTTGAACCTTTCCTGTGACTCTAGTTTTAGATTCCGATGCTTAACTTCAGGATAACTGTATCCCTTGGACCTTCTTATTGACGATTAAACACAGAAATTGCATCGGAATTAAATAGAAATGGCACAATGCCGACTTAAGTACTACAAGACTGACTCTTCCTACTGTCTATGTTTTGAACCATTGCTGTGACACTAGTTATAGATTCCGATGCTTCTCTCCAGGTTAACTGTATCCCTTGGTCCTTCTTATTGACGATGAAACACAGAAATTGCATCGGATTTAAATACAAAAGGCACAATGCCGACTTAAGTACAAGAAGACTGACTCTTCTTACTGATTATGATTTGAGCCATTCCTGTGACACTTAAATTCCGAGGATTCACTTCAGGTTTACTGTATCCCTTGGACCTTCTTATTGACGATGAAACACAAAAATTGCATCGGAATTAAATACAAAAGGCACAATGCAGAATTAAGTACAAGAAGACTGAATCTTCTTACTGTCTATGTTTTGAACCATGCCTGTGACACTAGTTATAAATTCCGATGCTACACTCCAGGTTTACTGTATCCCTTGGACCTTCTTATTGACGATTAAACACAGAAATTGCATCGGAATTAAATACAAAAGGCACAATACTGACTAATGTACAAGAAGACTGACTCTTCTTACAGTGTATGTTTTGAACCATTCCTGTGACACTAGTTATAGTTTCCGGTGCTTCACTCCAGGTTTACTGTATCCCTTGGACCTTCTTATTGACGATGAAACACAGAAATTGCCTCAGAATTAAATAGAAAGGGCACAATGCCGACTAAAGTACAAGAAGACTGACGCTTCTTACTGACTATGTTTTGAACCATTGCTGTGACACTGGTTATATTTTCCGATGCTTCACTTCAGGTTTACTGTATCCCTTGGACCTTCTTATTGACGATGAAACACAGATATTGCATCGGAATTAAATAGAAAAGGAACAATGCCGACTTAAGTACAAGAAGACTGACTCTTCTTAGTGTTTATGTTTTGAACCATTCCTGTGACACTAGTTTTGGATTCCGATGCATCACTTCAGGTTTACTGTATCCCTTGGACCTTCTTATTGACGATGAAACACAGAAATTGCATCGGAATTAAATAGAAAAAGCACATTGCCAACTAAAGTACAAGAAGACTGACTCTTCTTTCAGTCTATGATTTGAACCATTCCGGTGACACAAGTTATAGATTCCGATGCTTCACTCCAGGTTTACTGTATCCCTTGGACCTTCTTATTGACGATGAAACACAGAAATTGCATCAGAATTAAATAGAAAAGGCACAATGCCGACTTAAGTACAAGAAGACTGACGCTCCTTGCTGACTATGTTTTGAACCATTCCTGTGACACTAGTTATAGATTCCGATGCTTCACTTCAGGTTTACTATAGTCCTTAAACCTTCTTATTGACGATGAAACACAGAAATTCCATCGGAATTAAATAGAAAAGGCACAATGCCGACTTTTACATCTACATCTACATTGATACTCCGCAAGCCACCCAACGGTGTGTGGCGGAGGGCACTTTACGTGCCACTGTCATTACCTCCCTGTCCTGTTCCAGTTGCGTATGGTTCGCGGGAAGAACGACTGTCTGAAAGCCTCCGTGCGCGCCCTAATCTCTCTAATTCTACACTCGTGGTCTCCTCGTTAGGTATAAGTAGGGGGAAGCAATATATTCGATACTTCATCCAGAAACGCACCCTCTCGAAACCTGGCGAGCAAGCTACACCGCGATGCAGAGCGCCTCTCTTGCAGATTCTGCCACTTGAGTTTATTAAACATCTCCGTAACGCTATCACGGTTACCAAATAACCCGGTGACAAAACCCGCTGCTCTTCTTTGGATCTTCTCTATCTCCTCCGTCAACCCGACCTGGTACGGATCCCACACTGATGAGCAATACTCAAGTATAGGTCGAACGAGTGTTTTGTAAGCCACCTCCTTTGTTGATGGACTACATTTTCTAAGCACTCTCCCAATGAATCTCAACCTGGTACCCGCCTTTCCAACAATTAATTTTATATGATCATTCCACTTCAAATCGTTCCGTACGCACACTCCCAGATATTTTACAGAAGTAACTGCTACCAATGTTTGTCCCGCTATCATATAATCATACAATAAAGGATCCTTCTTTCTATGTATTCGCAATACATTACATTTGTCTATGTTAAGGGTCAGTTGCCACTCCCTGCACCAAGTGCCTATCCGCTGCAGATCTTCCTGTATTTCGCTACAATTTTCTAATGCAGCAACTTCTCTGTATACTACAGCATCATTAGCGAAAAGCCGCATGGAACTTCCGACACTATCTACTAGGTCATTTATATATATTGTGAAAAGCAATGGTCCCATAACACTCCCCTGTGGCACGCCAGAGGTTACTTTAACGTCTGTAGACGTCCCTCCATTGATAACAACATGCTGTGTTCTGTTTGCTAAAAACTCTTCAATCCAGCCACACAGCTGGTCTGATATTCCGTAGGCTCTTACTTTGTTTATCAGGCGACAGTGCGGAACTGTATCGAACGCCTTCCGGAAGTCAAGAAAAATAGCATCTACCTGGGAGCCTGTATCTAATATTTTCTGGGTCTCATGAACAAATAAGGCGAGTTGGGTCTCACACGATCGCTGTTTCCGGAATCCATGTTGATTCCTACATAGTAGATTTTGGGTTTCCAGAAATGATATGATACGCGAGCAAAAAACATGTTCTAAAATTCTACAAGAGATCGACGTAAGAGATATAGGTCTATAGTTTTGCGCATCTGCTCGACTTAAGTACAAGAAGGCTGACTCTTCTTACTGTCTATGTTTTGAACCATTCCTGTGACTCTAGTTATAGATTCCGATGCTTCACTTCAGGTTTACTGTATCCCTCTAACTTTCTTATTGACGATGAAACACAGAAATTGCATCGGAATTAAACACAAAAGGCACAATGCCGACTTAAGTACAAGAAGACTGACTCTTCTTACGTTCTATGTTTTGAACCAATCCTATGACACTAGTTATAAATTCCGATGCTTCAATTCAGGTCTACTGTATCCCTTGGACCTTCTTATTGACCATGAAACACAGAAATTACATCGGAATAAAATACAAAATGCACAATGCCGACTTAAGTACAAGAAGACTGACTCTTCCTACTGTCTATGTTTAAAACCATTCCTCTGACACTAGTTATAGATTCCGATGCTTCACTCCAGGTTTACTGTATCCCTTGGACCTTCTTATTGACGATGAAACACAGAAATTGCATCGGAATTAAATACAAAAGTAACATTGCCAACTTAAGTACAAGAAGACTGACTCTTCTTACTGACTATGACTTGAACCGTTCCTGTGACACTAGTTATAGATTCCGATGCTTCACTTCAGGTTTACTGTATCCCTTGGACCTTGTTATTGACGATGAAACACAGAAATTGCATCTGAATTAAACACAAAAGGCACAATGCCGACTTAAGTACAAAAAGACTGACTCTTCTTACCGGCTATGTTTTGAACCATTCCTGTGACACTAGTTATAGATTCGGATGCTTCACTTCAGGTTTACTGTATCCCTCTGACCTTCTTATTGACGATAAACACAGAAATTGCATCGGAATAAAATAGAAAAGGCACAATGCCGACTTAAGTACAAGACGGCTGACTCTTCTTACTGACTATGCTTTGAACCATTCCTGTGACGCTAGTTATAGATTCCGATGCTTCACTTCAGGTTTACTGTATCCCTCTGACTTTCTTATAGACGAGGAAACACAGTAATTGCATCGGAATTAAATAGATACGCCACAGTGCCTACTTAAGTACGAGAAGACTGACTCTTCTTACTGGCAATGCTTTGAACCATTCCTGTGACACTAGTTATAGATTCCGATGCTTGACGTCGGTTTTACTGTATCCCTTGGACCTTCTTATTGACGATGAAACACAGAAATTGCATCGGAATTAAATACAAAAGGCAAAATGCCGACTTAAGTACAAGAAGACTGACCCTTCTTTCAGTCTATGTTTTGAACCATTCCTGTGACACTAGTTATAGATTCCGATGCTTAACTTCAGGTTTACTGTATCCCTTGGACCTTCTAATTGACGATGAAACACAGAAATTAGATCGTAATTAAATAGAAAATGCACAATTCCGACTTAAGTACATGAAGACTGATTCTTCTTACTGTCTATGTTTTGAACCATTCCTGTGACACTAGTTATAGCTTCCGATGCTTCACTTCAGGTTTACTGTATCCCTTGGACCCTCTTATTGACGACGAAACACAGAAATTGCAACGGATTTAAATACAAAAGGCACAATACCGACTTAAGTACAAGAAGACTGACTCTTCGTACTGTCTATGTTTTGAACCATACCTGTGACACTAGTTATAGATTCCGATGCTTCACTTCAGGTTTACTGCATCCCTTGGACCTTCTTATTGACGATGAAACACAGAAATTGCATCGGAATTAAATACAAAAGGCACAATGCCGACTTAAGTACAGGAAGACTGACCCTTCCTACTGTCAATGTTTTGAACCATTCCTGTGACATTTGTTATAGATTCCGATGCTTCACTTCAGGGTTACTGTATCCCTCTGATCTTCTTATTGACGATGTAACACAGAAATTGCATCGAAAATAAATACAAAAGGCACAATGCCGACTTAAGTACAAGAAGACTGACTCTTCTTACTGTCTATGTTTTGAAGCATTCTTGTGACACTAGTTATAGATTCCGATGCTTCACTTCAGGTTTACTGTATCTCTTGGACCTTGTTATTGACGATGAAACACGGAAATTGCATCTGAATTAAACACAAAAGGCACAATGCCGACTTAAGTAGAAAAAGACTGACTCTTCTTACCGGCTATGTTTTGAACCGTTCCTGTGACACTAGTTATAGATTCCGATGCATCACTTCTGGTATACTGTATCCCTCTGACCTTCTTATTGATGATGAAACACAGAAATTGCATCGGGATTAAATACAAAAGGCACAATGCCGACTTCAGTACAAGACGACTAACATTTCTTACTGTGTATGTTTTGAACCGTTCATGTGACACTAGTTGTAGATTCCTATGCATCACTTCAGGTTTACTGTATCAATTGGACCTTCATATTGACGATGAATCACAGAAATTGCATCGGAGTTAAATACAAAAGGCACAATGCCGACTTAAGTACAAGAAGACTGACTCTTCTTACTGACTATGTTTTGAACCATTACTGTGACACTAGTTATAGATCCCGATGCTTCACTTCAGGTTTACTGTATACCTCTGACCATCTTATTGACGAGGAAACACAAAAACTGCATCGGAATTAAATAGATACGCCACAGTGCCTACTTAAGTACGAGAAGACTGACCCTTCTTACTGGCTATGTTTGAACCATTCCTGTGACACTAGTTATACATTCCGATGCTTGACTTCGGTTTTACTGTATCCCTTGGACCTTCTTATTGACGATGAAACACAGAAATTGCATCGGAATTAAATACAAAAGGCACAATGCCGACTCCAGTACAAGAAGACTCATTTTTTTTACTGACTATGTTTTAACCATTCCTGTGACACTAGTTATAGATTCGGATGCTTCACTTCAGGTTTACTGTATCCCTCTGACGTTCTTATTGACGATAAACACAGAAATTGCATCGGAATAAAATAGAAAAGGCACAATGCCGACATAAGTACAAGACGACTGACTTTTCTTACTGTCTATGTTTTGAACCGTTCCTGTGACACTAGTTGTAGATTTCGATGCTTCACTTCAGGCTTACTGTATCATTTGGACCTTCTTATTGACGATGAAACACAGAAACTGCATCGGAGTTAAATACAAAAGCCACAATGCCGACTTAAGTACAAGAAGACTGACTCTTCTTACTGACTATGTTTTGAACCATTCCTGTGACACTAGTTACAGATCCCGATGCTTCACTTCAGGTTTACTGTATCCCTCTGACCTTCTTATTGACGAGGAAACACAGAAATTGCATCGGAATTAAACAGATACGCCACAGTGCCTACTTAAGTACGAGAAGACTGACTCTTCTTACTGGCTATGTTTTGAACTATTCCTGTGACACTAGTTACAGATTCCCATGCTTGACTTCGGTATTACTGTATCCCTTGGACCTTCTTATTGTCGATGAAACACAGAAATTGCAACGGAATTAAATACAAAAGGCACAATGTCGACCTAACTACAAGAAGACTGACGCTTCCTACTGTCAATGCTTTGAACCATTCCTGTGACACTTGTTATAGATTCCGATGCTTCACTTCAGGTTTACTGTATCCCTCTGATATTCTTATTGACGATGAAACACAGAAATTGCATCGAAAATAAATACAAAAGGCACAATGCCGACTTAAGAACAAGAAGACTGACTCTTCTTACTGTCTACGTTTTGAACCATTCCTGTGACACTAGTTATAGATTCCGATGCTTCACTTCTGGTTTACTGTATCCCTTGGACCTACTTATTGACAATGAAACTCAGAAATAGCATCGGAATTAAACACAAAAGGCACAATGAAGACTTAAGTACAAAAAGACTGACTCTTCTTAATGACTATGTTTGAACCATTCCTGTGACACTAGTTATAGATTCCGATGCTTCACTTCAGGTTTACTGTATCCCTTGGACCTACTTATTGACGATGAAACACAGAAATTGCATCAGAATTAAACACTAAACGCACAATGCCGACTTAAGTACAAAAAGGCAGACTCTTCTTACTGACTATGTTTTGAGCCATTCCAGTGACACTAGTTATAGATTCCGATGCCTCACTTCAGGTTTACTGTATCCCTCTGACCCTCTTATTGGCGATGAAACACAGATATGGCATCGTAATTAAATAGAAATGTCACAATGCCGACTTAAGTACAAGAAGACTGACTCTTCTTACTGTCTATGTTTAGAACCATTCCTGTGACACTAGTTATAGATTCCGATGCTTCACTTCAGGTTTACTGTATCCCTTGGACCTTCTTATTGACGATGAAACACAGAAATTGCATCGGAATTAAATAGAAAAGGCACAATGCCGACTTAAGTACAAGACGACTGACTTTTCTTACTGTCTATGTTTTGAACCATTCCTGTGACACTAGTCATAGATTCCGATGCTTCACTTCCGGTTTACTGTTTCCCTTGGACCTTCTCATTGACGATGAAACACAGAAATTGCATCGGATTTAAATACAAAAGGCACAATACCTACTTAAGTACAAGAAGACTGACTCTTCTTACTGACTATGTTTTGAACCATTCCTGTGACACTAGTTATAGATCCCGATGCTTCACTTCCGGTTTATTGTATCCATCCGACCTTCTTATTGACGAGGAAACACAGAAATTGTATCGGAATAAAATAGAAACGCCACAATGCCTACCAAGGTACAAGAAGACTGACTCTTTTTACTGGCTATGTTTTGAACCATTCCTGTGACACTAGGTATAGATTCTGATGCTTGACTTTCGTTTTACTGTATGCCTTGGACCTTCTTACTGACGATGAAACACAGAAATTGCATCGGAATTAAATACAAAAGGCACAATGCCGACTTCAGTACAAGAAGACTGACTCTTCTTACTGACTATGTTTTGAACCATTCTTGTGACACTAGCTATAGATTCCGATGCTTCACTTCAGGTTTACTGTAGCCCTTAGACCTTCTTATTGACGATGAAACACAGAAATTGCTTCGGAATTAAATACAAAAGGCACAATGCCGACTTAAGTACAAGAAGACTGACTCTACTGACTGTCTATGCTTTGAACCATTCCTGTGACTCTAGTTAAAGATTCCGATGCTTCAATTCAGGTCTACTGTATCCCTTGGACCTTCTTATTGACGATGAAACACAGAAATTGCATCGGAATTAAATACAAAAGGTACAATGCCGACTTAAGTACAAGAAGACTGACTCTTCTTACTGACTTTGCTTTGAAGCATTCCTGTGACACTAGTTATAGATTCCGATGCTTCACATCAGGTTTACTGTATCCCTCTGACCATCTTATGTACGATGAAACACATAAATTGCATCGGAATTAAATGCAAAAGGCACAATGCCGACTTATGAACATGTAGATTGACTTTTCCTACTGTCTATGATTTGAACCATTCCTGTGACACTAGTCATAGAATCCGATGGTTCATTTCAGGTTTACTGTATCCCTCTGACCTTCTTAGTGACGATGAAACACAGATATTGCATCGGAATTAAATACAAAAATGGCGGTGCCGAATAAAATACAAGAAGACTGACTCTTCTTCTTGTCAACGCTTTGAACCATTCCTGTGACACAAGTTACAGACTCTGATGCTTCACTCCAGGTTTACTGTATCCCTTGGACCTTCTTATTGACGATGAAACACAGAAATTGCATCGGATTTAAATACAAAAGGCACAATGCCGACTTAAGTACAAGAAGACTGGCTCATCTTACTGATTATGATTTGAGCCATTCTTGTGACACTTAAATTCCGATGATTCACTTCAGGTTTACTGTATCCCTTGGACCTTCTTATTGACGATGAAACACAGAAATTGCATCGGAAATAAATACAAAAGGCACAATGCCGACTTAAGTACAAGAAGATTGACTCTTCTTACTGTCTATGCTTTGAACCATCCCTGTGACACTAGTTATAGATTCCGATGCTTCACTACAGGTTTACTGTATCCCTTGGTCCTTCTTATTGACGATGAAACACAGAAATTGCATCGGATTTAAATACAAAAGGCACAATGCCGACGTAAGTACAAGAAGACTGGCTCTTCTTACTGATTATGATTTGAGCCATTCCATTGACACTTAAATTCCGATGATTCACTTCAGGTTTACTGCATCGCTTGGACCTTCTTATTGACGATGAAATACAAAAATTGCAAGGAATTAAATACAAAAGGCAGAATGCAGAATTAAGTACAAGAAGACTGACTCTTCTTTCAGTCTATGTTTTAACCATTCCAGTGACACTAGTTATAGATTCCGATGCTTCACTCCAGGTATACTGTGTCCCTTGCAGAAATTGCATCGGAATTAAATACAATAGGAACAATGTCGACTTAAGTACAAGTATACTGACTCATCCTACTGTCTATGTTTTGAACCATTCCTGTGACACTAGTTTTAATTCCGATCCTTAACTTCAGGATTACTGTATCAATTGGCCCTTCTTATTGACGATGAAACACAGAAATTGCATCGGATTTAAATACAAAAGGCACAATGCCGACTTAAGTACAAGAAGACTGACTCTTCTAACTGATTATGATTTGAGCCATTCCTGTGACACTTAAATTCCGATGATTCACTTCAGGTTTACTGCATCCCTTGGACCTTCTTATTGACGATGAAATACAAAAATTGCATCGGAATTAAATACAAAAGGCACAACGCAGAATTAAGTACAAGAAGACTGACTCTTCTTACTGACTACGTGTTGAACCATTGCTGTGACACTAGTTATAGATTCCGATGCTTCACTTCAGGATTACTGTATCCCTTGGACCTTCTTACTGACGATGAAACGCAGATATTGCATCGGAATTAAATAGAAAAGGAACAATGCCGACTTAAGTACAAGAAGACTGACTCTTCTTACTGTTTATGTTTTGAACCATTCCTCTGACACTAGTTTTGGATTCCGATGCATCACTTCAGGTTTACTGTATCCCTTGGACCTACTTATTGACGATGAAACACAGAAATTGCATCGGAATTTAATAGAAAAGGCACATGCCAACTAAAGTACAAGAAGACTGACTCTTCTCTCAGTCTATGTTTTAACCATTCCTGTGACACCAGTTATAGATTCCGATGCTTAACTCCAGGTTTACTGTATCCCTTGGACCTTCTTATTGACGATGAAACACAGAAATTACATCGGAATTAAATACAAAAGGAACAATGCCGACTTAAGTAAAAGAAGACTGACTCTTCCTACTGTCAATGTTTTGAACCATTCCTGTTACACTAGTAATACATTCCGATGCTTCACTTCAGGTTTACTGTATCCCTCTGATCTTCTTATTGACGATAAACAAAGATATTGCATCGGAATAAAATAGAAAAGGCACAATGCCGACTTAAGTACATGACGACTGAATTTTCTCACTGTCTAAGATTTGAACCATTCCTGTGACACTAGTTGTAGATTCCGATGCTTCACTTCAGGTTTACTGTATCATTTGGACCTTCTTATTGACGATGAAACACAGAAATTGCATCGGAGTTAAATACAAAAGGCACAATGCCGACTTAAGTACAAGAAGACTGACTCTTCTTACTGACTATGTTTTGAACCATTCTTGTGACACTAGTTATAGATCCCGATGCGTCACTTCAGCTTTACTGTATCCCTCTGACCATCTTATTGACGAGGAAACACAGAAATTGCATCGGAATTAAATAGATACGCCACAGTGCCTACTTAAGTACGAGAAGACTGAGTCTACTTACTAGCTATGTTTTGAAACATTCCTGTGACACTAGTTATAGATTCCGATGCTTGACTTCGGTTTTACTGTATCCCTTGGACCTTCTTATTGACGATGAAACACAGATATTGCATCGGAATTAAATACAAAAGGCACAATGCCGACTTAAGTACAAGAAGACTGACCCTTCTTACAGTCTATGTTTTGAACCATTCCTGTGACACTAGTTATAGATTCCGATGCTTAACTTCAGGTTTACTGTATCCCTTGGTCCTTCTTATTGACGATGAAACACAGAAATTGCATCGTAATTAAATAGAAAATGCACAATGCCGACTTAAGTACATGAAGACTGATTCTTCTTACTGTCTATGCTTTGAACCATTCCAGTGACACTCGTTATAGCTTCCGATGCTTCACTTCAGGTTTACTGTATCCCTTGGACCCTCTTATTGACGATGAAACACAGAAATTGCATCGGAATTAAATACAAAAGGCACAATACCGACTTAAGTACGAGAAGACTGACTCTTCTTACTGTCTATGTTTTGAACCATTCCTGTGACACTAGTTATAGATTCCGATGCTTCACTTCAGGTTTACTGTATCCCTTGGACCTTCTTATTGACGATGAAACACAGAATTTGCATCGGAATTAAATAAAAAAGGGACAATGCCGACTTAAGAACAATAAGACTGACCCTTCCTACTGTCAATGTTTTGAACCATTCCTTTGACACTTGTTATAGACTCCGATGCTTCACTTCAGGTTTACTGTATCCCTCTGATCTTCTTATTGACGATGAAACACAGAAATTGAATCGAAAATAAATACAAAAGGCACAATGCCGACTTAAGTACAAGAAGACTGACTCTTCATACTGTCTATGTTTTGAACCATTCCTGTGACACTTGTTATAGATTCCGATGCATCACTTCAGGTTTACTGTATCCCTTGGACCCACTTATTGATGATGAAGCACAGAAATTGCATCAGAATTAAAAACAAAATGCACAATACCGACTTAAGTACAAGAAGACTGACTCTTCTTAGTGTCTATGTTTTGAACCATTCCTGTGACACTAGTTATAGATTCCGATGCTTCACTTCAGGTTTAATGTATCACTTGGACCTACTTATTGACGATGAAACACAGAAATTGCATCGGAATTAAACACAAAATGCACAATGCCGACTTAAGTACAAAAAGACTGACTCTTTTTAATGACTATGTTTTGAACCATTCCTGTGACACTAGTTATAGATTCCGATGCTTCACTTCAGGTGTACTGTATCCCTTGGACCTACTTATTGACGATGAAACACAGAAATTGCATCGGAAATAAACACAAAAGGCACAATGCCGACTTAAGTACAAAAAGACTGACTCTTCTTACTGACTATGTTTTGAACCATTCCAGTGACACTAGTTATAGATTCCGATGCTTCACTTCAGGTTTACTGTATACCTCTGACCCTCTTATTGACGATGAAACACAGAAATTGCATCGGAATTAGATACAAAAGGCACAATGCCGACTTAAGTAAAAGAAGTCTGACTCTTTTTACTGACTATGTTTTGAACAATTCCTGTGACACTAGTTATAGATTAGGATGCTTCACTTCAGGTTTACTGTATCCCTCTGACATTCTTGTTGACGATGAAACACAGAAATTGCATCGGAATTAAATAGAAAAGGCACGATGCCGACTTAAGTACAAGACGACTGACTTTTCTTACTGTCTATGTTTTAAACCATTCCAGTGACACTAGTTATAGATTCCGATGCTTCACTTCCGGTTTACTGTATCCCTTGGACCTTCTCATTGACGATGAAACACAGAAATTGCATCGGAATTAAATACAAAAGGCACAATGCCGACTTAAGTACAAGAAGACTGACTCCTCTTACTGAGTATGTTTTGAACCTTTCCTGTGACACT
Organism: Schistocerca serialis cubense; assembly: GCF_023864345.2. NCBI lineage: Eukaryota > Metazoa > Arthropoda > Insecta > Orthoptera > Acrididae > Schistocerca > Schistocerca serialis. The sequence goes on from NW_026047592.1 coordinate 8,449,008, forward strand.
AGTTATAGATCCCGATGCTTCACTTCCGGTTTACTGTATCCCTCCGACCTTCTTATTGACGAGGAAACACAGAAATTGTATCGGAATTAAATAGAAACGCCACAATCCCTACTAAAGTACAAGAAGACTGACTCTTCTTACTGGCTATGCTTTGAACCATTCCTGTGACACTAGTTATAGATTCTGATGCTTGACTTCCGTTTTACTGTATCCCTTGGACCTTCTTACTGACGATGAAACACAGAAATTGCAACGGAATTAAATACAAAAGGCACAATGCCGACGTAAGTACAAGAAGACTGACCCTTCTTAATGTCTATGATTTGAACCATTCCTGTGACACTAGTTACAAATTCCGATGCTTCACTTCGGGTTTACTGTATCCCTCTGAGCTTCTTATTGACGATGAAACACAGAACTTGCATCGGAATTAAATACAAAAGGCACAATGCCGATTTAAGTACAAGAAGACTGACTCTTCTTACTGACTATGTTTTGATCCATTCCTGTGACACTAGTTACAGATTGCAACGCTTCACTTCAGGTTTACTGTATCCCTCTGACCTTCTTATTGACGATGAAACACAGAAATTGCATCGGAATTAAATACAAAAGGCACAATACCGACTTAAGTACAAGAAGACTGACACTTCGTACTGTCTATGTTTTGAACCATTGCTGTGACACTAGTTATAGATTCCGATGCTTCCCTCCAGGTTTACTGTATTCCTTGGACCTTCTTGTAGACGATGAAACACAGAAGTTGCATCGGAATTAAATACAAAAGGCACAATGCCGACTTAAAGACAAGAAGACTGACTCTTCTTACTGACTATGTTTTGAACCATTCCTGTGACACTAGTTATAGATTCCGATGCTTCACTTCAGGTTTACTGTATCCCTTGGACCTTCTTATTAACGATGAAACACAGAATTTGAATCGGAATTAAATACAAAAGGCAAAATGCCGACTTAAGTACATGAAGACTGACTCTTTTACTATCTATGTTTTGAACCATTCCTGTAACACTAGTTATTGATTCCGATGCTTCACTTCAGGTTTACTGTACACCTTGGACCTTCTTATTGACTATGAAACACAGAAATCGCATCGGAATTAAATACAAAAGGCACAATGCCGACTTAAGTACCAGAAGACTGACTCTTCCTACTGTCTATATTTTGAACCATTCCTGTGACACTAGTTATAGATTCCGATGCTTCACTTCAGGTTTACTGTATCCCTCTGACCTTATTGCCGATGAAACACAGAAATTGCATCGGAATTAAATAGAAAAGGCACAATGCCGACTTAAGTACAAGAAGGCTGTCTCTTCTTCTTTGTCTATGCTTTAAGCCATTCCTGTGACACTAGTTATAGATTCCGATGCTTCACTTCAGGTTTACTGTATCCCTTGCACCTTCTTATTGACGATGAAACAAAGAAATTGGTTCGGAATTCAATACAAAAGGCACAATGCCGACTTAGCTACAGGAAGACTGACTCTTCTTACTGACTATGCTCTGAACCATTCCTGTGACACTAGTTATAGATTCCGATGCTTAACTTCAGGATTACTGTATCCCTCTGACCTTCTTAGTGACGATGAAACACAGAAATTGCATCGGAATTAAATACAAAAAGCACAATGCCGACTTAAGTACAAGAATACTGACTCATCTTACTGTCTATGATTTGCACCATTCCTGTGACACTAGTTATAGATTCCGATGCTTCACTCCAGGTTTACTGTATCCCTTGGACCTTCTTATAGACGATGAAACACAGAAATTGCATCGGAATTAAATACAAAAGGCACAATGCCGGCTTAAGGACAAGAAGACTGACTCTTCCTACTGACTATCTTTTGAACCATTCCTGTGACACTAGTTATAGATTCCGATACTTCACTTCAGGTTTACTGTATCCCGCTGACCTTCATATTGACGATGAAACACAGATATTGCATCGGAATTAAATACAAAAGGCACAATGCCGACTTAAGTACAAGAGGACTGACTCTTCTTACTGTCTATGTTTTGGACCATTCCATTGACACTAGTTATAGATTCCGATTCTTCACTCCAGGTTTACCGTTTCCCTTGGACCATCTTATTGACGATGAAACAAAGAAATTGCATCGGAATTAAATAGAAAAGGCACAATGCCGACTTAAGTACAGGAAGACTCAATCTTTTTACTGACTATGTTTTAAACCATTCCTGTGACACTAGTTATAGATTCCGATGCTTCACTTCAGGTTTGCTGTATCCCTTGGACCTTCTTATTGACGATGAAACACAGAAATTGCATCGGAATTAAATACAAAAGGCAAAATGCCGTCATAAGTACACGAAGACTGACTCTTCTTACTTTCTATGGCTTGAACCATTCCTGTGACACTGGTTATAGATTCCGATGTTACACTCCAGGTTTACTGTATCCCTTGGACCTTCTTATTGACGATGAAACACAGAAATTGAATCGGAATTAAATACAAAAGGCACAATGCCGACTTAAGGACAAGAAGACTGACGCTTCTTTCTGACTATGTTTTGAACCATTCCTGTGACTCTAGTTATAGATTCCGATGCTTCACTTCAGGTTTACTGTATCCCTCTGACCTTCTTATTGACGATGAAAAACAGAAATTGCATCGGAATTAAATACAAAAGGCACAATGCCGACTTAAGGACAAGAAGACTGACACTTTTTACTATCTATGCTTTGAACCATCCCTGTGACACTAGTTAGAGTTTCCGATGCTTCACTCCAGGTTTACTGTATCCCTTGGTCCTTCTTATTGACGAAGAAAAACAGAAATTGCATCGGAATTAAATACAAAAGGCACAATGCCGACTTAAGAACAAGAAGACTGACTCTTATTACTGACTGTGTTTTGGACCATTCCTGTGACACTAGTTATAAATTCCGATGCTTCACTTCGGGTTTACTGTATCCCTTGGACCTTCTTATTGACGATGAAACACAGAAATTACATCGGAATTAAATACATAAGGAACAATGCCGACTTAAGTAAAAGAAGACTGACTCTTCCTACTGTCAATGTTTTGAACCATTCCTGTCACACTAGTAATACATTCCGATGCTTCACTTCAGGTTTACTGTATCCCTCTGATCTTCTTATTGACGATAAACAAAGATATTGCATCGGAATAAAATAGAAAAGGCACAATGCCGACTTAAGTACAAGACGACTGAATTTTCTCACTGTCTAAGTTTTGAACCATTCCTGTGACACTAGTTGTAGATTCCGATGCTTCACTTCAGGTTTACTGTATCATTTGGACCTTCTTATTGACGAAGAAACACAGAAATTGCATCGGAGTTAAATACAAAAGGCACAATGTCGAATTAAGTACAAGAAGACTGACTCTTCTTACTGACTATGTTTTGAACCATTCCTGTGACACTAATTATAGATCCCGATGCGTCACTTCAGGTTTACTGTATCCCTCTGACCTTCTTATTGACGAGGAAACACAGAAATTGCATCGGAATTAAATAGATACGCCACAGTGCCTACTTAAGTACGAGAAGACTGAGTCTACTTACTGGCTATGTTTTGAAACATTCCTGTGACACTAGTTATAGATTCCGATGCTTGACTTCGGTTTTACTGTATCCCTTGGACCTTCTTATTGACGATGAAACACAGATATTGCATCGGAATTAAATACAAAAGGCACAATGCCGACTTAAGTACAAGAAGACTGACCCTTCTTACAGTCTATGTTTTGAACCATTCCCGTGACACTAGTTATAGATTCCGATGCTTAACTTCAGGTTTACTGTATCCCTTGGACCTTCTTATTGACGATGAAACACAGAAATTGCATCGTAATTAAATAGAAAATGCACAATGCCGACTTAAGTACATGAAGACTGATTCTTCTTACTGTCTATGTTTTGAACCATTCCAGTGACACTCGTTACAGCTTCCGATGCTTCACTTCAGGTTTACTGTATCCCTTGGACCCTCTAATTGACGATGAAACACAGAAATTGCATCGGAATTAAATACAAAAGGCACAATACCGACTTAAGTAAGAGAAGACTGACTCTTCTTACTGTCTATGTTTTGAACCATTCCTGTGACACTAGTTATAGATTCCGATGCTTCACTTCAGGTTTACTGTATCCCTTGGACCTTCTTATTGACGATGAAACACCGAATTTGCATCGGAATTAAATAAAAAAGGGACAATGCCGACTTAAGTACAAGAAGACTGACCCTTCCTACTGTCAATGTTTTGAACCATTCCTTTGACACTTGTTATAGACTCCGATGCTTCACTTCAGGTTTACTGTATCCCTCTGATCTTCTTATTGACGATGAAACACAGAAATTGCATCGAAAATAAATACAAAAGGCACAATGCCGACTTAAGTACAAGAAGACTGACTCTTCATACTGTCTATGTTTTGAACCATTCCTGTGACACTTGTTATAGATTCCGATGCTTCACTTCAGGTTTAATGTATCACTTGGACCTACTTATTGACGATGAACCACAGAAATTGCATCGGAATTAAACACAAAAGGCACAATGCCGACTTAAGTACAAAAAGACTGACTCTTCTTAATGACTATGTTTTGAACCATTCCTGTGACACTAGTTATAGTTTCCGATGCTTCACTTCAGGTTTACTGTATCCCTTGGACCTTCTTATTGACGATGAAACACAGAAATTGCATCGGAATTAAATACAAAAGGCAAAATGCCGACTTAAGTACATGATGACTGACTCTTCTTACTATCTATGTTTTGAACCATTCCTGTAACACTAGTTATTGATTCCGATGCTTCACTTCAGGTTTACTGTACACCTTGGACCTTCTTATTGACTATGAAACACAGAAATCGCATCGGAATTAAATACAAAAGGCACAATGCCGACTTAAGTACAAGAAGACTGACTCTTCCTACTGTCTATATTTTGAACCATTCCTGTGACACTAGTTATAGATTCCGATGCTTCACTTCAGGTTTACTGTATCCCTCTGACCTTATTGCCGATGAAACACTGAAATTGCATCGGAATTAAATAGAAAAGGCACAATGCCGACTTAAGTACAAGAAGGCTGTCTCTTCTTCTTTGTCTATGCTTTAAACCATTCCTGTGACACTAGTTATAGATTCCGATGCTTCACTTCAGGTTTACTGTATCCCTTGCACCTTCTTATTGGCGATGAAACAAAGAAATTGGTTCGTAATTCAATACAAAAGGCACAATGCCGACTTAGCTACAGGGAGACTGACTCTTCTTACTGACTATGTTTTGAACCATTCCTGTGACACTAGTTATAGATTCCGATACTTCACTTCAGGTTTACTGTATGCCGCTGACCTTCTTATTGACGATGAAACACATATATTGCATCGGAATTAAATACAAAAGGCACAATGCCGACTTAAGTACAAGAGGACTGACTCTTCTTACTGTCTATGTTTTGGACCATTCCATTGACACTAGTTATAGATTCCGATTCTTCACTCCAGGTTTACCGTTTCCCTTGGACCATCTTATTGACGATGAAACACAGAAATTGCATCGGAATTAAATAGAAAAGGCACAATGCCGACTTAGGTACAGGAAGACTCAATCTTTTTACTGACTATGTTTTAAACCATTCCTGCGACACTAGTTATAGATTCCGATGCTTCACTTCAGGTTTGCTGTATCCCTTGGACCTTCTTATTGACGATGAAACACAGAAAATGCATCGGAATTAAATACAAAAGGCAAAATGCCGACATAAGTACACGAAGACTGACTCTTCTTACTTTCTATGGCTTGAACCATTCCTGTGACACTGGTTATAGATTCCGATGTTACACTCCAGGTTTACTGTATCCCTTGGACCTTCTTATTGACGATGAAACACAGAAATTGCATCGGAATTAAATACAAAAGGCACAATGCCGACTTAAGGACAAGAAGACTGACGCTTCTTTCTGACTATGTTTTGAACCATTCCTGTGACTCTAGTTATAGATTCCGATGCTTCACTTCAGGTTTACTGTATCCCTCTGACCTTCTTATTGACGATGAAACACAGAAATTGCATCGGAATTAAATACAAAAGGCACAATGCCGACTTAAGGACAAGAAGACTGACACTTTTTACTATCCATGCTTTGAACCATTCCCGTGACACTAGTTATAGATTCCCATGCTTCACTGCAGGCTTACTGTGTCCCTTAGACTGTCTTATTGACGATGAAACACAGAAATTACATCGGAATTAAATACAATAGGCACAATGCCGACATGAGTACAAGAAGACTGACTCTTCCTACTGTCTATGTTTTGAACCATTCCTGTGACACTAGTTATAGATTCCGATGCTTCACTTCAGTTTTATTGTATCCCTTGGACCGTCTTATTGACGATGAAACACAGATATTGCATCGGAATTAAATACAAAAGGCACAATGCCGACTTAAGAACAAGAAGACTGACTCTTATTACTGACTGTGTTTTGGACCATTCCTGTGACACTAGTTATAAATTCCGATGCTTCACTTCGGGTTTACTGTATCCCTTTGACCATCTTATTGACGATGAAACACAGAAATTGCATCGGATATAAATAGAAAAGGCACAATGTCGAATTAAGTACAAGAAGACTGACTCTTCTTACTGTCTATGATTTGAGCCATTCCTGTGACACTAGTTATGGATTCCGATGCTTCACTCCAGGTTTACTATATCCCTTGGACCTTCTTATTGACGATGAAACACAGAAATTGCATCGGAATTAAATAGAAAAGGCACAATGCCGACTTAAGTACAAGAAGACTGACGCTTTTTACTGACTATGCTATGAACCATTCCTGTGACACTAGTTATAGATTCCGATGCTTCACTTCAGGTTTACTGTACACGTTGGACCTTGTTATTGACTATGAAACACAGAAATCGCATCGGAATTAAATACAAAAGGCACAATTTTGACTTAAGTACAAGAAGACTGACTCTTCCTACTGTCTATTTTTTGAACCATTCCTGTGACACTAGTTATAGATTCCGATGCTTCAATTTAGGTTTACTGTATCCCTCTGACCTTATTGCCGTTGAAACATTGAAATTGCATCGGAATTAAATACAAAAGGCACAATGCCGACTTAAGGACAAGAAGACTGTCCCTTCTTACTATCTATGTTTTGAACCAGTCCTGTGACACTAGTGATAGATTTCGATGCCTCACTTCAGGTTTACTGTATCCCTTGGACCTTGTTATTTACGATGAATCACAGAAATTTCATCGGAATTAAATACGAAAGGCACAATGCCAAATTAAGTTCAAGAAGACTGACTCTTCTAACTGACTATGTTTTGAACCATTCCTGTGACACTAGTTATAGATTCTGATACTTCACTTCATGTTTACTGTATCCTTCTGACCTTCTTATTGACGATGAAACACAGAAATTGCATCGGAATGAAATAGAAAAGGCACTATGCCGACTTAAATACAAGAAGACTGACTCTTCTTACTGTCTATGCTTTGAGCCATTCCTGTGACACAACTTATAGATTCCGATGCTTCACTTCAGGTTTACTGTATCCCTTGCACCTTCTTATTGACGATGAAACACAGAAATTAGTTCGGAATTCAATACAAAAGGCACAATACCGACTTAACTACAAGAAGACTGACTCTTCTTACTGACTATGCTTTGAACCATTCCAGTGACACTAGTTATAGATTAAGATGCCTAACTTCAGGATTACTGTATCCCACTGACCTTGTTAGTGACGATGAAACACAGAAATTGCATCGGAATTAAATACAAAAAGCACAATGCTGACTTAAGTACAAGAATACTGACTCATCTTACTGTCTATGATTTGCACCATTCCTGTGACACTAATTATAGATTCCGATGCTTCACTTCAGGTTTACTGTTTCCCTTGGACCTTCTTATTGACGATGAAACACAGAAATTGCTTCGGAATTAAATACAAAAGGCACAATGCCGACTTATGTACAAGAAGACTGACTCTTCCTACTGTCTATGTTTTGAACCATTTCTGTGACACAAGTTATAGAGTCGTATGCTTCACTTCAGGTTTACTGTATCCCTTGGACCTTGTTATTTACGATGAATCACAGAAATTGCATCGGAATTAAATACAAAAGCACAATGCCGACTTAAGTACAAGAAGACCGACTCTTCTTACTGTCTATAATTTGAACCATTCCAGTGACACTAGTTATAGATTCCGATGCTTCACTTCAGGTTTACTGTATCCCTTGGAACTTCTTATTGACGATGAAACACAGAAAGTGCATCGGAATTAAATACAAAAAGCATAATGCCGACTTAACTACAAGAAGACTGACTCTTCTTACTGACTATGCTTTGAACCATTCCTGTGACTCTAGTTATAGATTCCGATGCTTAACTTCAGGATTACTGTATCCCTCTGACCATCTTAGTGACGATTAAACACAGAAATTGCATCGGAATTAAATACAAAAAGCACAATGCCGGCTTAAGTACAAGAATACTGACTCATCTTACTGTCTATGAATGCACCATTCCTGTGACACTAGTTATGGATTCCGATGCTTCACTTCAGGTTTACTGTATCCCTTGGACCTTGATATTTACGATGAATCACAGAAATTGCATCGGAATTAAATACAAAAGGCACAATGCCGACTTAAGTACAAGAAGACTGACTCTTCTTACTGTCTATAATTTGAACCATTATAGTGACACTAGTTATAGATTCCGATGCTTCACTTCAGGTTTACTGTATCCCTTGGACCTTGTTATTTACGATGAATCACAGGAATTGCATCGGAATTAAATACGAAAGGCACAATGCCAAATTAAGTTCAAGAAGACTGACTCTTCTTACTGACTATGTTTTGAACCATTCCTGTGACACTAGTTATAGATTCTGATACTTCAATTCATGTTTACTGTATCCTTCTGACCTTCTTATTGACGATGAAACACAGAAATTGCATCGGAATTAAATAGAAAAGCCACTATGCCGACTTAAGTACAAGAAGACTGACTCTTCTTACTGTCTATGCTTTGAGCCATTCCTGTGACACAAGTTATAGATTCCGATGCTTCACTTCAGGGTTACTGTATCCCTTGCACCTTCTTATTGACGATGAAACACAGAAATTAGTTCGGAATTCAATACAAAAGGCACAATGCCGACTTAACTACAAGAAGACTGACTCTTCTTACTGACTATGCTTTGAACCATTCCAGTGACACTAGTTATAGATTAAGATGCCTAACTTCAGGATTACTGTATCCCACTGACCTTGTTAGTGACGATGAAACACAGAAATTGCATCGGAATTAAATACAAAAAGCACAATGCTGACTTAAGTACAAGAATACTGACTTATCTTACTGTCTATGATTTGCACCATTCCTGTGACACTAATTATAGATTCCGATTCTTCACTCCAGGTTTACCGTTTCCCTTGGACCATCTTATTGACGATGAAACACAGAAATTGCATCGGAATTAAATAGAAAAGGCACAATGCCGACTTAGGTACAGGAAGACTCAATCTTTTTACTGACTATGTTTTAAACCATTCCTGTGACACTAGTTATAGATTCCGATGCTTCACTTCAGGTTTGCTGTATCCCTTGGACCTTCTTATTGACGATAAAACACAGAAAATGCATCGGAATTAAATACAAAAGGCAAAATGCCGACATAAGTACACGAAGACTGACTCTTCTTACTTTCTATGGCTTGAACCATTCCTGTGACACCGGTTATAGATTCCGATGTTACACTCCAGGTTTACTGCATCCCTTGGACCTTCTTATTGACGATGAAACACAGAAATTGCATCGGAATTAAATACAAAAGGCACAATGCCGACTTAAGGACAAGAAGACTGACGCTTCTTTCTGACTATGTTTTGAACCATTCCTGTGACTCTAGTTATAGATTGCGATGCTTCACTTCAGGTTTACTGTATCCCTCTGACCTTCTTATTGACGATGAAACACAGAAATTGCATCGGAATTAAATACAAAAGGCACAATGCCGACTTAAGGACAAGAAGACTGACACTTTTTACTATCCATGCTTTGAACCATTCCCGTGACACTAGTTATAGATTCCGATGCTTCACTGCAGGCTTACTGTGTCCCTTAGACTGTCTTATTGACGATGAAACACAGATATTGCATCGGAATTAAATACAAAAGGCACAATACCGACTTAAGAACAAGAAGACTGACACTTCTTACTGTCTATGTTTTGAACCATCCCTGTGACACTAGTTAGAGTTTCCGATGCTTCACTCCAGGTTTACTGTATCCCTTGGTCCTTCTTATTGACGAAGAAAAACAGAAATTGCATCGGAATTAAATACAAAAGGCACAATGCCGACTTAAGAACAAGAAGACTGACTCTTATTACTGACTGTGTTTTGGACCATTCCTGTGACACTAGTTATAAATTCCGATGCTTATCTTCGGGTTTACTGTATCCCTTTGACCATCTTATTGACGATGAAACACAGAAATTGCATCGGATATAAATAGAAAAGGCACAATGTCGAATTAAGTACAAGAAGACTGACTCTTCTTACTGTCTATGTTTTGAGCCATTCCTGTGACACTAGTTATAGATTCCGATGCTTCACTCCAGGTTTACTATATCCCTTGGACCTTCTTATTGACGATGAAACACAGAAATTGCATCGGAATTAAATAGAAAAGGCACAATGCCGACTTAAGTACAAGAAGACTGACGCTTTTTACTGACTATGCTATGAACCATTCCTGTGACACTAGTTATAGATTCCGATGCTTCACTTCAGGTTTACTGTACACCTTGGACCTTGTTATTGACTATGAAACACAGAAATCGCATCGGAATTAAATACAAAAGGCACAATGCCGACTTAAGTACAAGAAGACTGACTCTTCCTACTGTCTATTTTTTGAACCATTCCTGTGACACTAGTTATAGATTCCGATGCTTCAATTTAGGTTTACTGTATCCCTCTGACCTGATTGCCGTTGAAACATAGAAATTGCATCGGAATTAAATACAAAAGGCACAATGCCGACTTAAGGACAAGAAGACTGACCCTTCTTACTATCTATGTTTTGATCCAGTCCTGTGACACTAGTGATAGATTTCGATGCCTCACTTCAGGTTTACTGTTTCCCTTGGACCTTGTTATTTACGATGAATCACAGAAATTGCATCGGATTTAAATACAAAAGGCACAATGCCGGCTTAAGTACAAGAAGGCCGACTCTTCTTACTGTCTATAATTTGAACCATTCCAGTGACACTAGTTATAGATTCCGATACTTCACTTCATGTTTACTGTATCCTTCTGACCTTCTTATTGACGATGAAACACAGAAATTGCATCGGAATTAAAAAGAAAAGCCACTATGCCGACTTAAGTACAAGAAGACTGACTCTCCTTACTGTCTATGCTTTGAGCCATTCCTGTGACACAAGTTATAGATTCCGATGCTTCACTTCAGGTTTACTGTATCCCTTGCACCTTCTTATTGACGATGAAACAAAGAAATTAGTTCGGAATTCAATACAAAAGGCACAATGCCGACTTAACTACAAGAAGACTGACTCTTCTTACTGACTATGCTTTGAACCATTCCAGTGACACTAGTTATAGATTAAGATGCCTAACTTCAGGATTACTGTATCCCACTGACCTTGTTAGTGACGATGAAACACAGAAATTGCATCGGAATTAAATACAAAAAGCACAATGCTGACTTAAGTACAAGAATACTGACTCATCTTACTGTCTATGATTTGCACCATTCCTGTGACACTAATTATAGATTCCGATGCTTCACTTCAGGTTTATTGTTTCCCTTGGACCTTCTTATTGACGATGAAACACAGAAATTGCATCGGAATTAAATACAAAAGGCACAATGCCGACTTATGTAAAAGAAGACTGACTCTTCCTACTGTCTATGATTTGAACCATTTCTGTGACACAAGTTATAGAGTCGTATGCTTCACTTCAGGTTTACTGTATCCCTTGGACCTTGTTATTTACGATGAATCACAGAAATTGCATCGGAATTAAATACAAAAGCACAATGCCGACTTAAGTACAAGAAGACCGACTCTTCTTACTGTCTATAATTTGAACCATTCCAGTGACACTAGTTATAGATTCCGATGCTTCACTTCAGGTTTACTGTATCCCTTGGACCTTGTTAATTACGATGAATCACAGAAATTGCATCGGAATTAAATACGAAAGGCACAATGCCAAATTAAGTTCAAGAAGACTGACTCTTCTTACTGACTATGTTTTGAACCACTCCTGTGACACTAGTTATAGATTCTGATACTTCACTTCATGTTTACTGTATCCTTCTGACCTTCTTATTGACGATGAAACACAGAAATTGCATCGGAATTAAATAGAAAAGGCACTATGCCGACTTAAGTACAAGAAGACTGACTCTTCTTACTGTCTATGCTTTGAGCCATTCCTGTGACACAAGTTATAGATTCCGATGCTTCACTTCAGGTTTACTGTATCCATTGCACCTTCTTGTTGACGATGAAACACAGAAATTAGTTCGGAATTCAATACAAAAGGCAAAATGCCGACTTAACTACATGAAGACTGACTCTTCTTACTGACTATGCTTTGAACCATTCCAGTGACACTAGTTATAGATTAAGATGCCTAACTTCTGGATTACTGTATCCCACTGACCTTGTTAGTGACGATGAAACACAGAAATTGCATCGGAATTAAATACAAAATGCACAATGCTGACTTAAGTACAAGAATACTGACTCATCTTACTGTCTATGATTTGCACCATTCCTGTGACACTAATTATAGATTCCGATGCTTCACTTCAGGTTTATTGTTTCCCTTGGACCTTCTTATTGACGATGAAACACAGAAATTGCATCGGAATTAAATACAAAAGGCACAATGCCGACTTATGTAAAAGAAGACTGACTCTTCCTACTGTCTATGTTTTGAACCATTTCTGTGACACAAGTTATAGAGTCGTATGCTTCACTTCAGGTTTACTGTATCCCTTGGACCTTGTTATTTACGATGAATCACAGAAATTGCATCGGAATTAAATACAAAAGCACAATGCCGACTTAAGTACAAGAAGACCGACTCTTCTTACTGTCTATAATTTGAACCATTCCAGTGACACTAGTTATAGATTCCGATGCTTCACTTCAGGTTTACTGTAACCCTTGGAACTTCTTATTGAGTATGAAACACAGAAAGTGCATCGGAATTAAATACAAAAGGCACAATGCCGACTTAACTACAAGAAGACTGACTCTTCTTACTGACTATGCTTTGAACCATTCCTGTGACTCTAGTTATAGATTCCAATGCTTAACATCAGGATTACTGTATCCCTCTGACCATCTTAGTGACGATGAAACACAGAAATTGAATCGGAATTAACTACAAAAAGCACAATGCCGGCTTAAGTACAAGAATACTGACTCATCTTACTGTCTATGAATGCACCATTCCTGTGACACTAGTTATGGATTCCGATGCTTCACTTCAGGTTTACTGTATCCCTTGGACCTTGATATTTACGATGAATCACAGAAATTGCATCGGAATTAAATACAAAAGGCACAATGCCGACTTAAGTATAAGAAGACTGACTCTTCTTACTGTCTATAATTTGAACCATTATAGTGACACTAGTTATAGATTCCGATGCTTCACTTCAGGTTTACTGTATCCCTTGGACCTTTTTATTGACGATGAAACACAGAAATTGCATCGGAATTAAATACAAAAGGCACAATGCCGACTTAAGTACAAGAAGACTGACTCTTCCTACTGTCTATGTTTTGAACCATTACTGTGACACTAGTTACAGATTCCGATGCTTCACTCGAGGTTCACTGTATCCCCTGGACCTTCTTATTGACGATGAAACACAGAAATTGCATCGGAATTAAATACAAAATGCACAATGCCGACTTTAGTACAAGAAGACTGACTCTTCCAACTGTCTATGTTTTGAACCATTCCTGTGACTCTAGTTATACATTCCGATGCTTAACTTCCGGATTATTGTATCCCTCTGACCTTCTCATTGACGATGAAACACAGAAATTGCATCGGAATTAAATACAAAAAGCACAATGCCGACTTAAGTACATGAATACTGACTCATCTTACTGTCTATGTTTTGAACTGTCCCTGTGACACTAGTTATGGATTCCGATGTTTCACTCCAGGTTGACTGTATCCCTTGGACCTTCTTATTGACGATGAACCACAGAAATTGCAACGGAATTAAATACAAAATGCACAATGCCGACTTAAGTACAAGAAGACTGACCCTTCTTACTGACTATGTTTTGAACAATTCCTGTGACGCTAGTTATAGATTCCGTTGCTTCACTTCAGGTTTACTGTATCCCTCTGACCCTCTTATTGACGATGAAACACAGAAATTTCATCGGAATTAAATACAAAAGGCACAATGCCGAATTAAGTACAAGAAGACTGACTCTTCTTACTGTCTATGCTTTTAACCATTCCTGTGGCACTAGTTATAGACTCCGATGCTTCACTCCAGGTTTACTGTATCCCTTCGACCTTCTTATTGACGATGAAACACAGAAATTGCATCGGAATTAAATACAAATGGCACAAGCCGACTTAAGTACAAGAAGACTGACTCTTCTTACTGTCTATGATTTGAACCATCCCTGTGACACTAGTTATAGATTCCGATGCTTCACTGCATGTTTACTGTGTCCCTTAGCCCTTCTTATTGACGATGAAACACAGAAATTACATCGGAATTAAATACAATAGGCACAATGCCGACTTAAGTACAAGAAGACTGACTCTTCCTACTGTCTATGTTTTGAACCATTCGAGTGACACTAGGTATTTATTCCGATGCTTCACTTCAGGTTTACTGTATCCCTTGGACCGTGTTATTGACGATGAAACACAGAAATTGCATCGGAAATAAATACAAAATGCACAATACCGACTTAAGGACAAGAAGACTGACTCTTTTATGGACTATGCTTTGAACCTTTCCTGTGACACTAGTCATAGATTCCGATGCTTAACTTCAAGATTACTGTATCCCTCTGACCTTCTTATTGACGATGAACCACAGAAATTGCATCCGAATTAAATACAAAAGGCACAATGCCGACTTAAGTACAAGAAGTCTGACTCTTCTTACTGTCTATGTTTTGAACCATCCCTGTGACACTAGTTATAGTTTCCGATGCTTCACTCCAGGTTTACTGCATCCCTTGGTCCTTCTTATTGACGAAGAAACACAGAAATTGCATCGGAATTATATACAAAAGTCACAATGCCGACTTAAGTACAAGAAGACTGACTCTTATTAATGACTATGTTTTGGACCATTCCTGTGACACTAGTTATGAATTCCGATGCTTCACTTCGGGTTTACTGTATCCCTTGGACCATCTTATTGAGGATGAAAAACAGAAATTGCATCGGATATAAATAGAAAAGGCACAATGTCGACTTAAGTACAAGAAGACTGACGCTTCTCACTGACTATGATTTGAACCATTCCTGTGACACTAGTTATAGATTCCGTTGCTTCACTTCAGGTTTACTGTACACCTTGGACCTTCTTATTGACTATGAAACACAGAAATCGCATCGGAATTAAATAGAAAAGGCACAATGCCGACATAAGTACAAGAAGACTGACTCTTCCTACTGTCTATATTTTGAACCATTCCTGTGACACTAGTTATAGATTCCGATGCTTCAATTTAGGTTTACTGTATCCCTCTGACCTTATAGCCGATGAAACACAGAAATTGAATCGGAATTAAATACAAAAGGCACAATGCCGACTTAAGGAAAAGAAGACTGACCCTTCTTACTATCTATGTTTTGAACCAGTCCTGTGACACTAGTTATAGATTCCGATGCTTCACTTCTGGTTTACTGTTTCCCTTGGACCTTCTTATTGGCGATGAAACACAGAAATTGCATCGGAATTAAATACAAAAGGCACAATGCCGACTTATGTACAAGAAGACTAACTCTTCCTACTGTCTATGTTTTGAACCATTTCTGTGACACTAGTTATTGAGTCCGCTGCTTCACTTCAGGTTTACTGTATCCCTTGGACCTTCTTATTGACGGTGAAACACTGAAATTGCATCGGAATTAAATACGAAAGGCACAATGCCAACTTAAGTTCAAGAAGACTGACTCTTCTTACTGACTATGTTTTGAACCATTCCTGTGACACTAGTTATAGATTCCGATGCTTCACTTCAGGTTTACTGTATCCTTCTGACCTTCTTATTGACGATGAAACACAGAAATTGCATCGGAATTAAATAGAAAAGGCAGTATGCCGACTTAAGTACAAGAAGACTGACTCTTCTTACTGTCTATGTTTTGAGCCATTCCTGTGACACTAGTTATAGATTCCGATGCTTCACTTCATGTTTACTCTATCCCTTGCACCTTCTTATTGACGATGAAACACAGAAATTGGTTCGGAATTCAATACAAAAGGCACAATGCCGACTTAACTACAAGAAGACTGACTCTTCTTACTGACTATGCTTTGAACCATTCCAGTGACACTAGTCATAGATATCGATGCCTTACCTCAGTATTACTGTATCCCACTGACTTTGTTAGATACGATGAAACACAGAAATTGCATCGGAATTAAATACAAAAAGCACAATGCCGACTTAAGTACAAGAATACTGACTCATCTTACTGTCTATGTTTTGAACCGTCCCTGTGACACTAGTTATAGATTCCAATGTTTCACTCCAGGTTCACTGTATCCCTTGGACATTCTTATTGACGATGAAACACAGAAATTGCATCGGAATTAAATACAAAATGCACAATGCCGACTTAAGTACAAGAGGACTGACCCTTCTTACTGACTATGTTTTGAACCATTCCTGTGACACTAGTTATAGATTCCGTTGCTTCACTTCAGGTTTACTGTATCCCTCTGACCTTCTTATTGACGATGAAACACAGAAATTGCATCGGAATTAAATACAAAAGGCACAATGCCGAATTAAGTGCAAGAAGACTGACTCTACTTACTGTCTATGATTTGAACCATCCCTGTGACACTAGTTATAGATTCCGATGCTTCACTGCAGGTTTACTGTGTCCCTTAGACCTTCTTATTGACGATGAACCACAGAAATTACATCGGAATGAAATACAATAGGCACAATGCCGACTTAAGTACAAGAAGACTGACTCTTCCTACTGTCTATGTTTTGAACCATTCGAGTGACACTAGTTATAGATTCCGATGCTTCACTCCAGGTTTACTGTATCCCTTGGTCCTTCTTATTGACGAAGAAACACGGAAATTGCATCGGAATTATATACAAAAGGCACAATGCCGACTTAAGTACAAGAAGACTGACTCTTATTAATGACTATGTTTTGGACCATTCCTGTGACACTAGTTATAAATTCCGATGCTTCACATCAGGTTTACTGTATCCCTCTGACCATCTTATGTACGATGAAACACAGAAATTGCATCGGAATTAAATACAAAAGGCACAATGCCGACTTATGAACATGTAGATTGACTTTTCCTACTGTCTATGATTTGAACCATTCCTGTGACACTAGTCATAGAATCCGATGGTTCATTTCAGGTTTACTGTATCCCTCTGCCCTTCTTAGTGACGATGAAACACAGAAATTGCATCGGAATTAAATACAAAAAGCGCAATGCCGAATAAAATACAAGAAGACTGACTCTTCTTCTTGTCTACGCTTTGAACCATTCCTGTGACACTAGTTACAGACTCCGATGCTTCACTCCAGGTTGACTGTATCCCTTGGTCCTTCTTATTGACGATGAAACACAGAAATTGCATCGGATTTAAATACAAAAGCACAATGCCGACTTAAGTACAAGAAGACTGGCTCTTCTTACTGATTATGATTTGAGCCATTCCTCTGACACTTAAATTCCGATGATTCACTTCAGGTTTACTGTATCCCTTGGACCTTCTTATTGACGGTGAAACACAGAAATTGCATCGGAATTAAATACGAAAGGCACATTGCCAACTTAAGCACAAGAAGACTGACTCTTCTTTCTGACTATGTTTTGAACCATTCCTGAGACACTAGTTTATAGATTCCGATGCTTCAATGCAGGTCTACTGTATCCCTTGGACTTTCCTATTGACGATGAAACACAGAAATTGCATCGGAATTAAATACAAAAGGTACAATGCTGACTTAAGTACAAGAAGACTGACTCTTCTTACTGACTTTGTTTTGAAGCATTCCTGTGACACTAGTTATAGATTCCGATGCTTCACTTCGGGTTTACTGTATCCCTTGGACCTTCTTATTGTCGATGAAACACAGAAATTGCATCGGAATTCAATACAAAAGGCACAAGGCCGACTTAACTAGAAGAAGACTGACCCTTCTTACTGACTGTGTTTTGAACCATTCCTGTGACACTAGTTATAGATTCCGTTGCTTCACTTCAGGTTTACTGTATCCCTCTGACCTTCTTATTGACGATGAAACACAGAAATTGCATCGGAATTAAATACAAAAGGCATAATGCCGAATTAAGTACAAGAAGACTGACTCTTCTTACAGTGTATGCTTTTAACCATTCCTGTGACACTAGACATAGACTCCGATGCTTCACTACAGGTTTACTGTATCCCTTCGACCTTCTTATTGACGATGAAACACAGAAATTGCATCGGAATTAAATACAAAAGGCACAATGCCGACTTAAGTACAAGAAGACTGACTCTTCTTACTGTCTACGCTTTGAACCATCCCTGTGACACTAGTTATAGATTCCGATGTTTCAATTAAGGTTTACTGTATCCCGTGGACCGTGTTATTGACGATGAAACACAGAAATTGCATCGGAAATAAATACAAAAAGCACAATACCGACTTAAGAACAAGAAGACTGACTCTTCTTATGGACTATGCTTTGAACTATTCCTGTGACACTAGTCATAGATTCCGATGCTTAACTTCAGGATTAATGTATCCCTCTGACCTTCTTATTGACGATGAAACACAGAAATTGCATCCGTATTAAATACAAAAGGCACAATGCCACCTTAAGTACAAGAAGTCTGACTCTTCTTACTGTCTATGTTTTGAACCATCCCTGTGACACTAGTTATAGTTTCCGATGCTTCACTCCTGGTTTACTGTATCCCTTGGTCCTTCTTATTGACGAAGAAACACTGAAATTGCATCGGAATTAAATACAAAAGGCACAATGCCGACTTAAGGACAAGAAGACTGACCCTTCTTACTATCTATGTTTTGAACCAGTCCTGTGACACTAGTTATAGATTCCGATGCTTCACTTCAGGTTTACTGTTTTCCTTGGACCTTCTTATTGACGATGAAACACAGAAATTGCATCGGAATTAAATACAAAAGGCACAATGCCGACTTATGTAGAAGAAGACTAACTCTTCCTACTGTCTATGTTTTGAACCATTTCTGTGACACTAGTTATAGAGTCCGTTGCTTCAATTCAGGTTTACTGTATCCTTTGGGCCTTCTCATTGACGGTGAAACACAGAAATTGCATCGGAATTAAATACGAAAGGCACAATGCCAACTTAAGTTCAAGAAGACTGACTTTTCTTACTGACTATGTTTTGAACCATTCCTGTGACTCTAGTTATAGATTCCGATGCTTCACTGCAGGTTTACTGTATCCTTCTGACCTTCTTATTGACGATGAAACACAGAAATTGCATCGGAATTAGGTAGAAAAGGCAGTATGCCGACTTAAGTACAAGAAGACTGACTCTTCTTACTGTCTATGCTTTGAACCATTCCTGTGACACTAGTTATAGATTCCGACGCTTTACTTCAGGATTACTGTATCCCTCTGACCTTCTTATGGACGATGAAACACAGAAATTGCAACGGAATTAAATACAAAAGGCACAATGCCGACTTCAGTACAAGAACACTGACACTTCTTACTGACTATGTTTTGAACCATTCTTGTGACACTAGCTATAGATTCCGATGCTTCACTTCAGGTTTACAGTAGCCCTTAAACCTTCTAATTGACGATGAAACACAGAAATTGCATCGGAATTAAATACAAAAGGCACAATGCCGACTTAAGTACAAGATGACTGACTCTACTGACTGTCTATGCTTTGAACCATTCCTGTGACTCTAGTTATAGATTCCGATGCTTCAATTCAGGTCTACTGTATCCCTTGGACCTTCTTATTGACGATGAAACACAGAAATTGCATCGGAATTAAATACAAAAGGTACAATGCCGACTTAAGTACAAGAAGACTGACTCTTCTTACTGACTTTGTTTTGAAGCATTCCTGTGACACTAGTTATAGATTCCGATGCTTCACATCAGGTTTACTGTATCCCTCTGACCATCTTATGTACGATGAAACACAGAAATTGCATCGGAATTTAATACAAAAGGCACAATGCCGACTTATGAACATGTAGATTGAGTTTTCCTACTGTCTATGATTTGAACCATTCCTGTGACACTAGTCATAGAATCCGATGGTTCATTTCAGGTTTACTGTATCCCTCTGCCCTTCTTAGTGACGATGAAACACAGAAATTGCATCGGAATTAAATACAAAAAGCGCAATGCCGAATAAAATACAAGAAGACTGACTCTTCTTCTTGTCTACGCTTTGAACCATTCCTGTGACACTAGTTACAGACTCCGATGCTTCACTCCAGGTTTACTGTATCCCTTGGACCTTCTTATTGACGATGAAACACAGAAATTGCATCGGATTTAAATAGAAAAGGCACAATGCCGGCTTAAGTACAAGAAGACTGGCTCTTCTTACTGATTATGATTTGAGCCCTTCCTGTGACACTTAAATTCCGATGATTCACTTCAGGTTTACTGTATCCCTTGGACCTTCTTATTGACGGTGAAACACAGAAATTGCATCGGAATTAAATACGAAAGGCACATTGCCAACTTAAGCACAAAAAGACTGACTCTTCTTCCTGACTATGTTTTGAACCATTCCTGAGACACTAGTTATAGATTTCGATGCTTCAATTCAGGTCAACTGTATCCCTTGGACCTTCTTATTGACGATGAAACACAGAAATTGCATCGGAATTAAATACAAAAGGTACAATGCTGACTTAAGTAGAAGAAGACTGACTCTTCTTACTGACTTTGTTTTGAAGCATTCCTGTGACACTAGTTATAGATTCCGATGCTTCACTTCAGGTTTACTGTATCCCTTGGACCTTCTTATTGTCGATGAAACACAGAAATTGCATCGGAATTCAATACAAAAGGCTCAAGGCCGACTTAACTACAAGAAGACTGACCCTTCTTACTGACTGTGTCTTGAACCATTCCTGTGACACTAGTTATAGATTCCGTTGCTTCACTTCAGGTTTACTGTATCCCTCTGACCTTCTTATTGACGATGAAACACAGAAATTGCATCGGAATTAAATACAAAAGGCACAATGCCGAATTAAGTACAAGAAGACTTACTCTTCTTACTGTGTATGCTTTTAACCATTCCTGTGACACTAGACATAGACTCCGATGCTTCACTCCAGGTTTACTGTATCCCTTGGACCTTCTTATTGTCGATGAAACACAGAAATTGCATCGGAATTAAATACAAAAGGCACAATGCCGACTTAAGTACAAGAAGACTGACTCTTCTTACTGTCTACGCTTTGAACCATCCCTGTGACACTAGTTATAGATTCCGATGTTTCAATTCAGGTTTACTGTATCCCGTGGACCGTGTTATTGACGATGAAACACAGAAATTGCATCGGAAATAAATACAAAAAGCACAATACCGACTTAAGAAGAAGAAGACTGACACTTCTTATGGACTATGTTTTGAACTATTCCTGTGACACTAGTCATAGATTCCAATGCTTAACTTCAGGATTAATGTATCCCTCTGACCTTCTTATTGACGATGAAACACAGAAATTGCATCCGTATTAAATACAAAAGGCACAATGCCGACTTAAGTACAAGAAGTCTGACTCTTCTTACTGTCTATGTTTTGAGCCATCCCTGTGACACTAGTTATAGTTTCCGATGCTTCACTCCTGGTTTACTGTATCCCTTGGTCCTTCTTATTGACGAAGAAACACTGAAATTGCATCGGAATTAAATACAAAAGGCACAATGCCGACTTAAGGACAAGAAGACTGACCCTTCTTACTATCTATGTTTTGAACCAGTCCTGTGACACTAGTTATAGATTCCGATGCTTCACTTCAGGTTTACTGTTTCCCTTGGACCTTCTTATTGACGATGAAACACAGAAATTGCATCGGAATTAAATACAAAAGGCACAATGCCGACTTATGTAGAAGAAGACTAACTCTTCCTACTGTCTATGTTTTGAACCATTTCTGTGACACTAGTTATAGAGTCCGTTGCTTCAATTCAGGTTTACTGTATCCTTTGGGCCTTCTCATTGACGGTGAAACACAGAAATGGCATCGGAATTAAATACGAAAGGCACAATGCCAACTTAAGTTCAAGAAGACTGAATTTTCTTACTGACTATGTTTTGAACCATTCCTGTGACCCTAGTTATAGATTCCGATGCTTCACTGCAGGTTTACTGTATCCTTCTGACCTTCTTATTGACGATGAAACACAGAAATTGCATCGGAATTAGGTAGAAAAGGCAGTATGCCGACTTAAGTACAAGAAGACTGACTCTTCTTACTGTCTATGCTTTGAACCATTCCTGTGACACTAGTTATAGATTCCGACGCTTTACTTCAGGATTACTGTATCCCTCTGACCTTCTTATGGACGATGAAACACAGAAATTGCATCGGAATTAAATACAAAAGGCACAATGCCGACTTCAGTACAAGAACACTGACTCTTCTTACTGACTATGTTTTGAACCATTCTTGTGACACTAGCTATAGATTCCGATGCTTCACTTCAGGTTTACAGTAGCCCTTAAACCTTCTAATTGACGATGAAACACAGAAATTGCATCGGAATTAAATACAAAAGGCACAATGCCGACTTAAGTACAAGATGACTGACTCTACTGACTGTCTATGCTTTGAACCATTCCTGTGACTCTAGTTATAGATTCCGATGCTTCAATTCATGTCTACTGTATCCCTTGGACCTTCTTATTGACGATGAAACACAGAAATTGCATCGGAATTAAATACAAACGGTACAATGCCGACTTAAGTACAAGAAGACTGACTCTTCTTACTGACTTTGTTTTGAAGCATTCCTGTGACACTAGTTATAGATTCCGATGCTTCACATCAGGTTTACTGTATCCCTCTGACCATCTTATGTACGATGAAACACAGAAATTGCATCGGAATTTAATACAAAAGGCACAATGCCGACTTAAGTACAAGAAGACTGGCTCTTCTTACTGATTATGATTTGAGCCATTCCTGTGACACGTAAATTCCGATGATTCACTTCAGGTTAACTGTATCTACATCTACATCTACATCTATAGTCCGCGAGCCACCTTACGGTGTGTGGCGGAGGGTACTTATTGTACCACTATCTGATCCCCCCTTCCCTGTTCCATTCACGAATTGTGCGTGGAAAGAACGACTGCTGGTAAGTCTCCGTATTTGCTCTAATTTATCGGATCTTTTAGTTGTGATCATTACGCGAGATATATGTGGGCAGTAGTAATATGTTGCCCATCTCTTCCCGGAATGTGCTCTCTCGTAATTTCGATAATAAACCTCTGAATATTGCGTAACGCCTTCCTTGAAGTGTCCGCCACTGGAGCTTGTTCAGCATCTCCGTAACGCTCTCGCGCTGACTAAATGTCCCCATGACGAATCGCGCTGCTTTTCGCTGGATCATGTCTATCTCTTCTATTAATCCAACCTGGTAAGGGTCCCATACTGATGAGCAATACTCAAGAATCGGACGAACAAGCGTTTTGTAAGCTACATCTTTCGTCGATGAGTCACATTTTCTTAGAATTCTTCCTATGAATCTCAACCTGGCGCCTGCTTTTCCCACTATTTGTTTTATGTGATCATTCCACTTCAGATCGCTCCGGATAGTAACTCCTATGTATTTTACGGTCGTTACCGCTTCCAATGATTTACCACCTATGGCATAATCGTACTGGAATGGATTTCTGCCCCTATGTATGCGCATTATATTACATTTATCTACGTTTAGGGAAAGCTGACAGCTGTCGCACCATGCATTAATCCTCTGCAGGTCTCTTGGACCTTCTTATTGACGATGAAACACAGAAATTGCATCGGAAATAAATACAAAAGGCACAATACCGACTTAAGTACAAGAAGACTGACTCTTCTTACTGTCTATGTTTTGAACCATCCCTGTGACACTAGTTATAGATTCCGATGCTTCACTCCAGGTTAACTGTATCCCATGGTCCTTCTTATTGACGATGAAACACAGAAAATGCATCGGAATTAAATACAAAAGGCACAATGCCGACTTAAGTACAAGAAGACTGACTCTTCCTACTGTCTATGTTTTGAACCATTACTGTGACACTAGTTATAGATTCCGATGCTTCACTCCAGGTTTACTGTATCCCTAGGACCTTCTTATTCACGGTGAAACACAAAAATTGCATCGGAATTAAATACGAAAGGCACATTGCCAACTTAAGCACAAGAAGACTGACTCTTCTTCCTGACTATGTTTTGAACCATTCCTGAGACACTAGTTATAGATTCCGATGCTTCACTTCTGGTTTACTGTATCCCCCTGACCGTCTTATTGACGATGAAACACAGAAATTGCATCCGAATTAAATAGAAAAGCACAATGCCGACTTAAGTACTAGAAGACTGACTCTTCCTACTGTCTATGTTTTGAACCATTCCTAAGACACTTGTTATAGATTCCGATGCTTCACTTCAGGTTTACTGTATCCCTTGGACCTTCTTATTGTCGATGAAACACAGAAATTGCATCGGAATTCAATACAAAAGGCACAAGGCCGACTTAACTACAAGAAGACTGACCCTTCTTACTGACTGTGTTTTGAACCATTCCTGTGACACTAGTTATAGATTCCGTTGCTTCACTTCAGGTTTACTGTATCCCTCTGACCTTCTTATTGACGATGAAACACAGAAATTGCATCGGAATTAAATACAAAAGGCACAATGCCGAATTAAGTACAAGAAGACTGACTCTTCTTACTGTGTATGCTTTTAACCATTCCTGTGACACTAGTTATAGACTCCGATGCTTCACTCCAGGTTTACTGTATCCCTTCGACCTTCTTATTGACGATGAAACACAGAAATTGCATCGGAATTAAATACAAAAGGCACAATGCCGACTTAAGTACAAGAAGACTGACTCTTCTTACTGTCTATAATTTGAACCATTTCAGTGACACTAGTTATAGATTCCGATGTTTCAATTCAGGTTTACTGTATCCCGTGGACCGTGTTATTGACGATGAAACACAGAAATTGCATCGGAAATAAATACAAAAAGCACAATACCGACATAAGAACAAGAAGACTGACTCTTCTTATGGACTATGCTTTGAACTATTCCTGTGACACTAGTCATAGATTCCGATGCTTAACTTCAGGATTACTGTATCCCTCTCACCTTCTTATTGACGATGAAACACAGAAATTGCATCCGTATTAAATACAAAAGGCACAATGCCGACTTAAGTACAAGAAGTCTGACTCTTCTTACTGTCTATGTTTTGAACCAACCCTGTGACACTAGTTATACTTTCCGATGCTTCACTCCTGGTTTACTGTATCCCTTGGACCATCTTATTGACGATGAAACACAGAAATTGCATCGGATATAAATAGAAAAGGCACAATGTCGACTTAAGTACAAGAAGACTGACGCTTCTCACTGACTATGCTTTGAACCATTCCTCTGACACTAGTTATAGATTCCGATGCTTCACTTCAGGTTTACTGTACACCTTGGACCTTCTTATTGACTATGAAACACAGAAATCGCATCGGAATTAAATACAAAAGGCAGAATGCCGACTTAAGTACAAGAAGACTGACTCTTCCTACTGTCTATATTTTGAACCATTCCTGTGACACTAGTTATAGATTCCGATGCTTCAATTTAGGTTTACTGTATCCCTCTGACCTTATTGCCGATGAAACACAGAAATTGCATCGGAATTAAATACAAAAGGCACAATGCCGACTTAAAGACAAGAAGACTGACCCTTCTCACTATCTATGTTTGAACCAGTCCTGTGACACTAGTTATAGATTCCGATGCTTCACTTCTGGTTTACTGTTTCCCTTGGACCTTCTTATTGACGATGAAACACAGAAATTGCATCGGAATTAAATACAAAAGGCACAATGCCGACTTATGTACAAGAAGACTAACTCTTCCTACTGTCTATGTTTTGAACCATTTCTGTGACACTAGTTATAGAGTCCGTTGCTTCACTTCAGGTTTACTGTATCCCTTGGGCCTTCTTATTGACGGTGAAACACAGAAATTGCATCGGAATAAAATACGAAAGGCACAATGCCAACTAAAGTTCAACAAGACTGACTCTTCTTACAGACAATGTATTGAACCGTTTCTGTGACACTAGTTACAGATTCCGATGCTTCACTTCAGGTTTACTGTATCCTTCTGACCTTCTTATTGACGATGAAACACAGAAATTGCATCGGAATTAAATAGAAAAGGCAGTATGCCAACTTAAGTACAAGAAGACTGACTCTTCTTACTGTCTATGCTTTGAACCATTCCTGTGACACTAGTTATAGATTCCGATGCTTCACTTCAGGTTTACTGTATCCCTTGCACCTTCTTATTGACGATGAAACACAGAAATTGGTTCGGAATTCAATACAAAAGGCACAATGCCGACTTAACTACAAGAACACTGACTCTTCTTACTGACTATGCTTTGAACCATTCCAGTTACACTAGTTATAGATTCCGATGCCTAACTTCAGGATTACTGTATCCCACTGACCTTGTTAGTGACGATGAAACACAGAAATTGCATCGGAATTAAATACAAAAAGTACAATGCCGACTTAAGTACAAGAATACTGACTCATCTTACTGTCTATGATTTGCACCATTCCTGTGACACTAGTTATAGAATCCGATGCTTCACTTCAGGTTTACTGTTTCCTTTGGACCTTCTTATTGACGATGAAACACAGAAATTGCATCGGAATTAAATACAAAAGGCACAATGCCGACTTAAGTACAAGAAGACCGACTCTTCTTACTGTCTATAATTTGAACCATTCCAGTGACACTAGTTATAGATTCCGATGCTTCACTTCAGGATTACTGTATCCCTCTGACCTTCTTAGTGACGATGAAACACAGAAATTGCATCGGAATTAAGTACAAAAAGCACAATGCCTACTTATGTACAAGAATACTGACTCATCTTATTGTCTATGAATTGCACCATTCCTGTGACACTAGTTATAGATTCCGATGCTTCACGCCAGGTTTAATGTATCCCTTGGACCTTGTTATTTACGATGAATCACAGAAAATGCATCGGAGATAAATACAAAAGGCACAATGCCGACTTAAGTACAAGAAGACTGACTCTTCTTACTGTCTATAATTTGAACCATTCCAGTGACACTAGTTATAGATTCCGATGCTTCACTTCATGTTTACTGTATCCCTCGGACCTTCTTATTGACGATGAAACACAGAAATTGCATCGGAATTAAATACAAAAGGCACAATGCCGACTTAAGTACAAGAAGACTGACTCTACCTACTGTCTATGTTTGGACCATTTCTGTGACACTAGTTATAGATTCCGATGCTTCACTCCAGGTTTACTGTAACCCTTGGACCATCTTATTAACGGTGAAACACAGAAATTGCATCGGAATTAAATACGAAAGGCACATTGCCAACTTAAGTACAAGAAGACTGACTCTTCTTCCTGACTATGTTTTCAACCATTCCTGTGAAACTAGTTGTACATTCCGATGCTTCACTTCAGGTTTACTGTATCCCTTGGACCTTCTTATTGACGATGAAACACAGAAATAGCATCGGAATTAAATACAAAAGACACAATGCCGACTTAAGTACAAGAAGACTGACTCTTCCAACTGTCTATGTTTTGAACCATTCCTGAGACACTAGTTATAGATTCCGATGCTTCACTTCAGGCTTACTGTATCCCCCTGACCGTCTTATTGACGATGAAACACAGAAATTGCATACGAATTAAATAGAAATGGCACAATGCCGACTTAAGTACTAGAAGACTGACTCTTCCTACTGTCTATGTTTTGAACCATTCCTAAGACACTTGTTATAGATTCCGTTGCTTCACTTCAGGTTTACTGTATCCCTCTGACCTTCTTATTGACGATGAAACACAGAAATTGCATCGGAATTAAATACAAAAGGCACAATGCCGAATTAAGTACAAGAAGACTGACTCTTCTTACTGTATATGCTTTTAACCATTCCTCTGACACTAGTTATACACTCCGATGCTTCGCTCCAGATTTACTGTAACCCTTCGACCTTCTTATTGACGATGAAACACAGAAATTGCATCGGAATTAAATACAAAAGGCACAAAGCCGACTTAAGTACATGAAGACTGACTCTTCTTACTGTCTATGCTTTGAACCATCCCTGTGACACTAGTTATAGATTCCGATGCTTCACTGCAGGTTTACTGTGTCCCTTAGACCTTCTTATTGACGATGAAACACAGAAATTACATCGGAATTAAATACAATAGGCACAATGCCGACTTAAGTACTAGAAGACTGACTCTTATTAATGACTGTGTTTTGAACCAGTCCTGTGACACTAGTTATAAATTCCGATGCTTCACTTCGGGTTTACTGTATCCCTTGGACCATCTTATTGACGATGAAACACAGAAATTGCATCGGATATAAATAGAAAAGGCACAATGTCGACTTAAGTACAAGAAGACTGACGCTTCTCACTGACTATGCTTTGAACCATTCCTGTGACACTAGTTATAGATTCCGATGCTTCACATCAGGTTTATTGTACACCTTGGACCATCTTATTGACTATGAAACACAGAAATCGCATCGGAATTAAATACAAAACGCACAATGCCGACTTATGTACAAGAAGACTAACTCTTCCTACTGTCTATGTTTTGAACCATTTCTGTGACACTAGTTATAGAGTCCGTTGCTTCACTTCAGGTTTACTGTACCCCTTGGGCCTTCTTATTGACGGTGAAACACAGAAATTGCATCAGAATTAAATACGAAAGGCACAATGCCAACTTAAGTACAAGAAGACTGACTATTCTTACTGACTATGATTTGAACCATTCCAGTGACACTAGTTATAGATTCCGATGCTTCACTTCAGGTTAACTGTATCCCTTAAACCTTCTTATTGACGATGAAACGCAGAAATTGCATCGGAATTAAATACAAAAGACACTATGCCGACTTAAGTACAAGAAGACTGACTCTTCTTACCGTCTATGTTTTGACCCGTCCCTGTGACCCTAGTTATAGATTCCGATGTTTCACTCCAGGTTGACTGTATCCCTTGGACCTTCTTATTGACGATGAAACACAGAAATTGCATCGGAATTAAATACAAAATGCACAATGCCGACTTAATTACAAGAAGACTGACTCTTCTTACTGACTATGCTTTTGAACCATTCCTGTGACACTAGTTATAGATTCCGTTGCATCACTTCAGGTTTACTGTATCCCTCTGACCTTCTTATTGACGATGAAACACAGAAATTGCTTCGGAATTAAATACAAAAGGCACAATGCCGAATTAAGTACAAGAAGACTGACTCTTCTTACTGTCTATGCTTTTAACCATTCCTGTGACACTAGTTATAGACTCCGATGCTTCAGTCCAGGTTTACTGTATCCCTTCGACCTTCTTATTAACGATGAAACACAGAAATTGCATCGGAATTAAATACAAAAGGCACAATGCCGACTTAAGTACAAGAAGTCTGACTCTTGTTACTGTCTATGTTTATAACCATCCCTGTGACACTAGTTATAGTTTCCGATGCTTCACTCCTGGTTTACTGTATCCCTTGGTCCTTCTTATTGACGAAGAAACACTGAAATTGCATCGGAATGAATTACAAAAGGCACAATGCCGACTTATGTACAAGAAGACTGACTCTTATTACTGTCTATAATTTGAACCATTCCTGTGACACTAGATATAGATTCCGATGCTTAAGTTTAGGTTTACTGTATCCCTCTGACCTTATTGCCGATGAAACACAGATATTGCATCGGAATTAAATACAAAAGGCACAATGCCGACTTATGTACAAGAAGACTAACTCTTCCTACTGTCTATGTTTTGAACCATTTCTGTGACACTAGTTATAGAGTCCGTTGCTTCACTTCAGGTTTACTGTATCCCTTGGGCCTTCTTATTGACGGTGAAACACAGAAATTGCATCAGAATTAAATTGAAAAGGCAGTATGCCAACTTAAGTACAAAAAGACTGACTCTTCTTACTGTCTATGCTTTGAACCATTCCTGTGACACTAGTTATAGTTTCCGATGCTTCACTTCAGGTTTACTGCATCCCTTGCACCTTCTTATTGACGATGAAACACAGAAACTGGTTCGGAATTCAATACAAAAGGCACAATGCCGACTTAACTACAAGAACACTGACTCTTCTTACTGACTATGCTTTGAACCATTCCAGTGACACTAGTTATAGATTCCGATGCCTAACTTCAGGATTACTGTATCCCACTGACCTTGTTAGTGACGATGAAACACAGAAATTGCATCGGAACTAAATACAAAAAGCACATTGCCGACTTAAGTACAAGAATACTGACTCATCTTACTGTCTATGATTTGCACAATTCCTGTGACACTTGTTATAGATTCCGATGCTTCACTTCAGGTTTACTGTTTCTCTTGGACCTTCTTATTGACGATGAAACACAGAAATTGCATCGGAATTAAATACAAAAGGCACGATGCCGACTTATGTACAAGAAGTCTGACTCTTCCTTCTGTCTATGTTTTGAACCATTTCTGTGACACTAGTTATAGAGTCCGATGCTTCACTTTGGGTTTACTGTATCCCTTGGACCTTGTTATTTACGATGAATCACAGAAATTGCATCGGAATTAAATACAAAAGGCACAATGCCGACTTAAGTACAAGAAGACCGACTCTTCTTACTGTCTATAATTTGAACCATTCCAGTGACACTAGTTATAGATTCCGATGCTTCACTTCAGGATTACTGTATCCCTCTGACCTTCTTAGTGACGATGAAACACAGAAATTGCATCGGAATTAAATACAAAAAGCACAATGCCGACTTAAGTACAAGAATACTGACTCATCATATTGTCTATGAATTGCACAATTCCTGTGACACTAGTTACAGATTCCGATGCTTCACGTCAGGTTTAATGTATCCCTTGGACCGTGTTATTTACGATGAATCACAGAAATTGCATTGGAGATAAATACAAAAGGCACAATGCCGACTTAAGTACAAGGAGACTGACTCTTCTTACTGTCTATAATTTGAACCATTCCAGTGACACTAGTTATAGATTCTGATGCTTCACTTCATGTTTACTGTATCCCTCGGACCTTCTTATTGACGATGAAACACAGAAATTGCATCGGAATTAAATACAAAAGGCACAATGCCGACTTAAGTACAAGAAGACTGACTCTTCCTACTGTCTACGTTTTGAACCATTACTGTGACACTAGTTATAGATTCCGATGCTTCACTCCAGGTTTACTGTATCCCTTGGACCTTCTTATTGACGGTGAAACACAGAAATTGTATCGGAATTAAATACGAAAGGCACATTGCCAACTTAAGTACAAGAAGACTGACTCTTCTTCCTGACTATGTTTTCAACCATTCCTGTGACACTAGTTGTAGATTCCGATGCTTCACTTCAGGTTTACTGTATCCCTTGGACCATCTTATTGACGATGAAACACAGAAATAGCATCGGAATTAAATACAAAAGACACAATGCCGACTTAAGTACAAGAAGACTGACTCTCCCAACTGTCTATGTTTTGAACCAGTCCTGAGACACTAGTTATAGATTCCGATGCTTCACTTCAGGCTTACTGTATCCCCCTGACATTTTATTGACGATGAAACACAGAAATTGCATCAGAATTAAATAGAAAAGGCACAATGCCGACCTAAGTACTAGAAGACTGACTCTTCCTACTGTCTATGTTTTGAACCATTCCTAAGACACTTGTTATAGATTCCGTTGCTTCACTTCATTTTTACTGTATCCCTCTGACCTTCTTATTGACGATGAAACACATAAATTGCATCTGAATTAAATACAAAAGGCACAATGCCGAATTAAGTACAAGAAGATTGACTCTTCTTACTGTCTATGCTTTTAACCATTCCTGTGACACTAGTTATAGACTCCGATGCTTCGCTCCAGATTTACTGTATCCCTTCGACCTTCTTATTGACGATGAAACACAGAAATTGCATCGGAATTAAATACAAAAGGCACAATGCCGACTTAAGTACATAAAGACTGACTCTTCTTACTGTCTATGCTTTGAACCATCCCTGTGACACTAGTTATAGATTCCGATGCTTCACTGCAGGTTTACTGTGTCCCTTAGACCTTCTTATTGACGATGAAACACAGAAATTACATCGGAATTAAATACAAAAGACTCAATGCCGACTTAAGTACAAGAAGACTGACTCTTCCAAATGTCTATGTTTTGAACCATTCCTGTGACGCTAGTTATAGATTCCGATGCTTCACTTCAGGTTAACTGTATCCCTCTGACCGTCTTAGTGACGATGAAACACAGAAATTGCATCCGAATTAATACAAAAGGCACAATGCCGACTTAAGTACAAGAAGACTGACTCTTCTTACCGTCTATGTTTTGAACCGTCCCTGTGACCCTAGTTATAGATTACGATGTTTCACTCCAGGTTGACTGTATCCCTTGGACCTTCTTATTGACGATGAAACACAGAAATTGCATCGGAATTAAATACAAAATGCACAATGCCGACTTATGTACAAGAATACTGACTCTTCCTACTGTCTATGTTTTGAACCATTCCTGTGACACTAGTTATAGATTCCGTTGCTTCACTTCAGGTTTACTGTATCCCTCTGACCTTCTTATTGACGATGAAACACAGAAATTGCATCGGAATTAAATACAAAAGGCACAATGCCGAATTAAGTACAAGAAGACTGACTCTTCTTATTGTCTATGCTTTTAACCATTCCTGTGACACTTGTTATAGACTCCGATGCTTCAGTCCAGGTTTACTGTATCCCTTCGACCTTCTTATTGACGATGAAACACAGAAATTGCATCGGAATTAAATACAAAAGGCACAATGCCGACTTAAGTACATGAAGACTGACTCTTCTTACTGTCTATGCTTTGAACCATCCCTGTGACACTAGTTATAGATTCCGATGCTTCACAGCAGGTTTACTGTGTCCCTTAGACCTTCTTATTGACGATGAAACACAGAAATTACATCGGAATTAAATACAATAGGCACAATGCCGACTTAAGTACAAGAAGACTGACTCTTCCTACTGTCTATGTTGTGACCCATTTCTGTGACACTAGTTATAGAGTCCGATGCTTCACTGCAGGTTTACTGTGTCCCTTAGACCTTCTTATTGACGATGAAACACAGAAATTACATCGGAATTAAATACAAAAGGCACAATGCCGACTTAAGTACAAGAAGACCGACTCTTCTTACTGTCTATAATTTGAACCATTCCAGTGACACTAGTTATAGATTCCGATGCTTCACTTCAGGATTTCTGTATCCCTCTGACCTTCTTAGTGACGATGAAACACAGAAATTGCATCGGAATTAAATACAAAATGCACAATGCCGACTTATGTACAAGAATACTGACTCAACTTATTGTCTATGGATTGTACCATTCCTGTGACACTAGTTATAGATTCCGATGCTTCACGTCAGGTTTAATGTATCCCTTGGACCTTGTTATTTACGATGAATCACAGAAATTAAATCGGAGATAAATACAAAAGGCACAATGCCGACTTAAGTACAAGAAGACTGACCCTTCTTACTGTCTAAAATTTGATCCATTCGAGTGACACTAGTTATAGATTCCGATGCTTCACTTCATGTTTACTTTATCCCTCGGACCTTCTTATTGACGATGAAACACAGAAATTGCATCGGAATTAAATACAAAAGGCACAATGCCGACTTAAGTACAAGAAGACTGACTCTTCCTACTGTCTATGATTTGAACCATTACTGTGACACTAGTTATAGATTCCGATGCTTCACTGCAGGTTTACTGTGTCCCTTAGACCTTCTTATT
This sequence comes from Schistocerca serialis cubense, assembly GCF_023864345.2. Classification (NCBI taxonomy): domain Eukaryota; kingdom Metazoa; phylum Arthropoda; class Insecta; order Orthoptera; family Acrididae; genus Schistocerca; species Schistocerca serialis. The sequence continues at coordinate 8,483,487 of NW_026047592.1, forward strand.
GACGAAGAAACACAGAAATTACATCGGAGTTAAATACAATAGGCACAATGCCGACTTAAGTACAAGAAGACTGACTCTTCTTACTGTCTATAGTTTGAACCATTCCAGTGCCACTAGTTATAGATTCCGATGCTTGACTTCATGTTTACTGTATCCCTTGGATCTTCTTATTGACGATGAAACACAGAAATTGCATCGGAATTAAATACAAAATGCACAATGCCGACTTATGTACAAGAATACTGACTCTTCCTACTGTCTATGTTTTGACCCATTTCTGTGACACTAGTTATAGAGTCCGATGCTTCACTTCAGGTTTACTGTATCCCTTGGACCTTCTTATTGACGGTGAAACACAGAAATTGCATTGGAATTAAATACGAAAGGCACAATGCCAACTTAAGTACAAGAAGACTGACTCTTCTTACTGACTATGTTTTGAACCATTCCTGTGACACTAGTTATAGATTCCGTTGCTTCACTTCAGGTTTACTGTATCCCTCTGACCTTCTTATTGACGATGAAACACAGAAATTGCATCGGAATTAAATACAAAAAGCACAATGCCGACCTAAGTACAAGAATACTGACTCATCTTACTGTCTATGATTTGCACCATTCCTGTGACACTAGTTATAGATTCCGATGCCTCACTTCAGGTTTACTGTTTCCTTTGGACCTTCTTATTGACGATGAAACACAGAAATTGCATCGGAATTAAATACAAAAGGCACAATGCCGACTTAAGTACAAGAATACTGACTCATCTTATTGTCTATGAATTGCACCATTCCTGTGACACTAGTTATAGATTCCAATGCTTCACGTCAGGTTTAATGTATCCCTTGGACCTTGTTATTTACGATGAATCACAGAAATTGCATCGGAGATAAATACAAAAGGCACAATGCCGACTTAAGTACAATAAGACTGACTCTTCTTACTGTCTATAATTTGAACCATTCCAGTGACACTAGTTATAGATTCCGATGCTTCACTTCATGTTTACTGTATCCCTCGGACCTTCCTATTGACGATGAAACACAGAAATTGCATCGGAATTAAATACAAAAGGCACAATGCCGACTTGAGTACAAGAAGACTGACTCTTCCTACTGTCTATGTTTTGAACCATTCCTGAGACACTAGTTATAGATTCCGATGCTTCACTTCAGGCTTACTGTATCCCCCTGACCGTCTTATTGACGATGAAACACAGAAATTACATACGAATTAAATAGAAAAGGCACAATGCCGACTTAAGTACTAGAAGACTGACTCTTCCTACTGTCTATGATTTGAACCATTCCTAAGACACTTGTTATAGATTCCGTTGCTTCACTTCAGGTTTACTGTATCCCTTGGACCATCTTATTGACGATGAAACACAGAAATTGCATCGGATATAAATAGAAAAGGCACAATGTCGACTTAAGTACAAGAAGACTGACGCTTCTCACTGACTATGCTTTGAACCATTCCTGTGACACTTGTTATAGATTCCGATGCTTCACTTCAGGTTTACTGTACACCTTGGACCTTCTTATTGACTATGAAACACAGAAATCGCATCGGAATTAAATACAAAAGGCACAATGCCGACTTATGTACAAGAAGACTAACTCTTCCTACTGTCTATGTTTTGAACCATTTCTTTTACACTAGTTATGGAGTCCGTTGCTTCACTTCAGGTTTACTGTACCCCTTGGGCCTTCTTATTGACGGTGAAACACAGAAATTGCATCGGAATTAAATACGAAAGGCACAATGCCAACTTAAGTACAAGAAGACTGACTCTTCTTACTGACTATGTTTTGAACCATTCCAGTGACTCTAGTTATAGATTCCGATGCTTCACTTCAGGTTTACTGTATCCCTTAAACGTTCTTATTGACGATGAAACGCAGAAATTGCATCGGAATTAAATACAAAAGACACAATGCCGACTTAAGTACAAGAAGACTGACTCTTCTTACTGTCTATGTTTTGACCCGTCCCTGTGACCCTAGTTATAGATTCCGATGTTTCACTCCAGGTTGACTGTATCCCTTGGACCTTCTTATTGACGATGAAACACAGAAATTGCATCGGAATTAAATACAAAATGCACAATGCCGACTTAAGTACAAGAAGACTGACTCTTCTTACTGACTATGATTTGAACCATTCCTGTGACACAAGTTATAGATTCCGTTGCTTCACTTCAGGTTTACTGTATCCCTCTGACCTTCTTATTGACGATGAAACACAGAAATTGCATCGGAATTAAATACAAAAGGCACAATGCCGAATTAAGTACAAGAAGACTGACTCTTCTTTCTGTCTATGCTTTTAACCATTCCTGTGACACTAGTTATAGACTCCGATACTTCAGTCCAGGTTTACTGTATCCCTTCGACCTTCTTATTGACGATGAAACACAGAAATTGCATCGGAATTAAATACAAAAGGCACAATGCCGACTAAAGTACAAGAGGTCTGACTCTTCTTACTGTCTATGTTTATAACCATCCCTGTGACACTAGTTATAGTTTCCGATGCTTCACTCCTGGTTTACTGTATCCCTTGGTCCTTCTTATTGACGAAGAAACACTGAAATTGCATCGGAATGAAATACAAAAGGCACAATGCCGACTTAAGTACAAGAAGACTGACTCTTATTTATGACTATGTTTTGGACCATTCCTGTGAAACTAGTTATAAATTCCGATGCTTCACTTCGGGTTTACTGTATCCCTTGGACCATCTTATTGACGATGAAACACAGAAATTGCATCGGATATAAATAGAAAAGGCACAATGTCGACTTAAGTACAAGAAGACTGACGCTTCTCACTGACTATGCTTTGAACCATTCCTGTGACACTAGTTATAGATTCCGATGCTTCACTTCAGGTTTACTGTACACCTTGGAACTTCTTATTGACTATGAAACACAGAAATCGCATCGAAATTAAATACAAAAGGCACAATGCCGACTTAAGTACAAGAAGACTGACTCTTCCTACTGTCTATATTTTGAACCATTCCTGTGACACTAGTTATAGATTCCGATGCTTAAATTTAGGTTTACTGTATCCCTCTGACCTTACTGCCGATGAAACACAGAAATTGCATCGGAATTAAATACAAAAGGCACAATTCCGACTTAAGGACAAGAAGACTGACCCTTCTTACTATCTATGTTTTGAACCAGTCCTGTGACACTAGTTACAGATTCCGATGCTTCACTTCAGGTTTACTGTTTCCCTTGGACCTTCTTAATGACGTTGAAACACAGAAGTTGCATCGGAATTAAATACAAAAGGCACAATGCCGACTTATGTACAAGAAGACTAAGTCTTCCTACTGTCTATGTTTTGAACCATTTCTGTGACACTAGTTATAGAGTCCGTTGCTTCACTTCAGATTTACTGTATCCCTTGGGCCTTCTTATTGACGATGAAACACAGAAATTGCATCGGATTTAAATAGAAAAGGCAGTATGCCAACTTAAGTACAAGAAGACTGACTCTTCTTACTGTCTATGCTTTGAACCATTCCTGTGACACTAGTTATAGATTCCGATGCTTCACTTCAGGTTTACTGCATCCCTTGCACCTTCTTAATGACGTTGAAACACAGAAATTGCATCGGAATTAAATACAAAAGACACAATGCCGACTTAAGTACAAGAAGACTGACTCTCCCAACTGTCTATGTTTTGAACCATTCCTGAGACACTAGTTATAGATTCCGATGCTTCACTTCAGGCTTACTGTATCCCCCTGACCGTATTATTGACGATGAAACACAGAAATTGCATCCGAATTAAATAGAAAAGGCACAATGCCGACTTAAGTACTAGAAGACTGACTCTTCCTACTGTCTATGTTTTGAACCATTCCTAAGACACTTGTTATAGATTCCGTTGCTTCACTTCATTTTTACTGTATCCCTCTGACCTTCTTATTGACGATGAAACACAGAAATTGCATCGGAATTAAATACAAAAGGCACAATGCCGAATTAAGTACAAGAAGACTGACTCTTCTTACTGTCTATGCTTTTAACCATTCCTGTGACACTAGTTATAGACTCCGATGCTTCGCTCCAGACTTACTGTATCCCTTCGACCTTCTTATTGACGATGAAACACAGAAATTGCATCGGACTTAAATACAAAAGGCACAATGCCGACTTAAGTACATGAAGACTGACTCTTCTTACTGTCTATGCTTTGAACCATCCCTGTGACACTAGTTATAGATTCCGATGCTTCACTGCAGGTTTACTGTGTCCCTTAGACCTTCTTATTGACGATAAAACACAGAAGTTACATCGGAATTAAATACAATAGGCACAATGCCGACTTAAGTACAAGAAGACTGACTCTTCTTACTGTCTATAGTTTGAACCATTCCAGTGCCACTAGTTATAGATTCCGATGCTACACTTCATGTTTACTGTATCCCTTGGACCTTCTTATTGACGATGAAACACAGAAATTGCACCGGAATTAAATACAAAATGCACAATGCCGACTTATGTACAAGAAGACTGACTCTTCCTACTGTCTACGTTTTGACCCATTTCTGTGACACTAGTTATAGAGTCCGATGCTTCACTTCAGGTTTACTGTATCCCTTGGACCTTCTTATTGACGGTGAAACACAGAAATTGCATTGGAATTAAATACGAAAGGCACAATGCCAACTTAAGTACAAGAAGACTGACTCTTCTTACTGACTATGTTTTGAACCATTCCAGTGACACTAGTTATAGATTCCGATGCTTCACTTCAGGTTTACTGTATCCCTTAAACCTTCTTATTGACGATGAAACGCAGAAATTGCATCGGAATTAAATACAAAAGACACAATGCCGACTTAAGTACAAGAAGACTGACTCTTCCAACTGTCTATGTTTTGAACCATTCCTGTGACGCTAGTTATAGACTCCGATGTTTCACTTCAGGCTTACTGTATCCCTCTGACCGTCTTAGTGACGATGAAACACAGAAATTGCATCCGAATCAATACAAAGGCACAATGCCGACTTAAGTACAAGAAGACTGACTCTTCTTACCGTCTATGTTTGAACCGTCCCTGTGACCCTAGTTATAGATTCCGATGTTTCACTCCAGGTTGACTGTATCCCTTGGACCTTCATATTGACGTTGAAAAACAGAAATTGCATCGGAATTAAATACAAAATGCACAATGCCGACTTAAGTACAAGAAGACTGACTCTTCTTACTGACTATGTTTTGAACCATTCCTGTGACACTAGTTATAGATTCCGTTGCTTCACTTCACGTATACTGTATCCCTCTGACCTTCTTATTGACGATGAAACACAGAAATTGCATCGGAATTAAATACAAAAGGCACAATGCCGAATTAAGTGCAAGAAGACTGACTCTTCTTATTGTCTATGCTTTTAACCATTCCGGTGACACTTGTTATAGACTCCGATGCTTCAGTCCAGGTTTACTGTATCCCTTCGACCTTCTTATTGACGATGAAACACAGAAATTGCATCGGAATTAAATACAAAAGGCACAATGCCGACTTAAGTACATGAAGACTGACTCTTCTTACTGTCTGTGTTTTGAACCATCCCTGTGACACTAGTTATAGATTCCGATGCTTCACTGCAGGTATACTGTGTCCCTTAGACCTTCTTATTGACGATGAAACACAGAAATTACATCGGAATTAAATACAATAGGCTCAATGCCGACTTAGGTACAAGAAGACTGACTCTTCCTACTGTCTATGTTGTGACCCATTTCTGTGACACTAGTTATAGAGTTCGATGCTTCACTGCAGGTTTTTCTGTGTCCCTTAGACCTTCTTATTGACGATGAAACACAGAAATTACATCGGAATTAAATACAAAAGGCACAATGCCGACTTAAGTACAAGAAGACCGACTCTTCTTAGTGTCAATAATTTGAACCATAACAGTGACACTAGTTATAGATTCCGATGCTTCACTTCAGGATTACTGTATCCCTCTGACCTTCTTAGTGACGATGAAACACAGAAATTGCATCGGAATTAAATACAAAAAGCACAATGCCGACTTATGTACAAGAATACTGACTCATCTTATTGTCTATGAATTGCACCATTCCTGTGACACTAGTTATAGATTCCGATGCTTCACGTCAGGTTTAATGTATCCCTTGGACCTTGTTATTTACGATGAATCACAGAAATTGCATCGGAGATAAATACAAAAGGCACAATGCCGACTTAAGTACAAGAAGACTGACTCTTCTTACTGTCTATAATTTGAACCATTCCAGTGACACTAGTTATAGATTCCGATGCTTCACTTCATGTTTACTGTATCCCTCGGACCTTCTTATTGACGATGAAACACAGAAATTGCATCGGAATTAAATACAAAAGGCACAATGCCGACTTAAGTACAAGAAGACTGACTCTTCCTACTGTCTATGATTTGAACCTATACTGTGACACTAGTTATAGATTCCGATGCTTCACTCCAGGTTTACTGTATCCCTTGGACCTTCTTATTAACGGTGAAACACAGAAATTGCATCGGAATTAAATACGAAAGGCACATTGCCAAGTTAAGTACAAGAAGACTGACTCTTCTGCCTGACTATGTTTTCAACCATTCCTGTGACACTAGTTGTAGATTCCGATGCTTCACTTCAGGTTTACTGTATCCCTTGGACCTTCTGATTGACGATGAAACACAGAAATAGCATCGGAATTAAATACAAAAGACACAATGCCGACTTAAGTACAAGAAGACTGACTCTTCCAACTGTCTATGTTTTGAACCATTCCTGAGACACTAGTTATAGATTCCGATGCTTCACTTCAGGCTTACTGTATCCCCCTGACCGTCTTATTGACGATGAAACACAGAAATTCCATCCGAATTAAATAGAAAAGGCACAATGCCGACTTAAGTACTAGAAGACTGACTCTTGCTACTGTCTATGTTTTGAACCATTCCTAAGACACTTATTATAGATTCCGTTGCTTCACTTCTGGTTTACTGTATCCCTCTGACCTTCTTATTGACAATGAAACACAGAAATTGCATCGGAATTAAATACAAAAGGCACAATGCCGAATTAAGTACAAGAAGACTGACTCTTCTTACTGTCTATGCTTTTAACCATTCCTGTGACACTAGTTATAGACTCCGTTGCTTCGCTCCAGATTTACTGTATCCCTTCGACCTTCTTATTGACGATGAAACACAGAAATTGCATCGGAATTATATAAAAAAGGCACAATGCCGACTTAAGTACATGAAGACTGACTCTTCTTACTGTCTATGCTTTGAACCATCCCTGTGACACTAGTTATAGATTCCGATGCTTCACTGCAGGTTTACTGTGTCCCTTAGACCTTCGTATTGACGATGAAACACAGAAATTACATCGGAGTTAAATACAATAGGCACAATGCCGACTTAAGTACAAGAAGACTGACTCTTCTTACTGTCTATAGTTTGAACCATTCCAGTGCCACTAGTTATAGATTCCGATGCTTGACTTCATGTTTACTGTATCCCTTGGACCTTCTTATTGACGATGAAACACAGAAATTGCACCGGAATTAAATACAAAATGCACAATGGCGACTTATGTACAAGAAGACTGACTCTTCCTACTGTCTATGTTTTGACCCATTTCTGTGACACTAGTTATAGAGTGCGATGCTTCACTTCAGGTTTACTGTATCCCTTGGACCTTCTTATTGACGGTGAAACACAGAAATTGCATTGGAATTAAATACGAAAGGCACAATGCCAACTTAAGTACAAGAGGACTGACTCTTCTTACTGACTATGTTTTGAACCATTCCAGTGACACTAGTTATAGATTCCGATGCTTCACTTCAGGTTTACTGTATCCCTTAAACCTTCTTATTGACGATGAAACGCAGAAATTGCATCGGAATTAAATACAAAAGACACAATGCCGACTTAAGTACAAGAAGACTGACTCTTCTTACCGTCTATGTTTTGAACCGTCCCTGTGACCCTAGTTATAGATTCCGATGTTTCACTCCAGGTTGACTGTATCCCTTGGACCTTCTTATTGACGATGAAACACAGAAATTGCATCGGAATTAAATACAAAATGCACAATGCCGACTTAAGTACAAGAAGACTGACTCTTCTTACTGACTATGTTTTGAACCATTCCTGTGACACTAGTTATAGATTCCGTTGCTTCACTTCAGGTTTACTGTATCCCTCTGACCTTCTTATTGACGATGAAACACAGAAATTGCATCGGAATAAAATACAAAAAGCACAATGCCGACTTAAGTACAAGAATACTGACTCATTTTACTGTCTATGATTTGCACCATTCCTGTGACACTAGTTATAGATTCCGATGCTTCACTTCAGGTTTACTGTTTCCTTTGGACCTTCTTATTGACGATGAAACACAGAAATTGCATCGGAATTAAATACAAAAGGCACAATGCCGACTTAAGTACAAGAAGACCGACTCTTCTTACTGTCTATAATTTGAACCATTCCAGTGACACTAGTTATAGATTCCGATGCTTCATTTCAGGATTACTGTATCCCTCTGACCTTCTTAGTGACGATGAAACACAGAAATTGCATCGGAATTAAGTACAAAAAGCACAATGCCGACTTATGTACAAGAATACTGACTCATCTTATTGTCTATGAATTGCACCATTCCTGTGACACTAGTTATAGATTCCGATGCTTCACGTCAGTTTTAATGTATCCCTTGGACCTTGTTATTTCCGATGAATCACAGAAATTGCATCGGAGATAAATACAAAAGGCACAATGCCGACTTAAGTACAAGAAGACTGACTCTTCTTACTGACTATGTTTTGAACCATTCCTGTGACACTAGTTATTGATTCCGTTGCTTCACTTCAGGTTTACTGTATCCCTCTGACCTTCTTATTGACGATGAAACACAGAAATTGCATCGGAATTAAATACAAAAAGCACAATGCCGACATAAGTACAAGAATACTGACTCATCTACTGTCTATGATTTGCACCATTCCTGTGACACTAGTTATAGATTCCGATGCTTCACTTCAGGTTTACTGTTTCCTTTGGACCTTCTTATTGACGATGAAACACAGAAATTGCATCGGAATTAAATACAAAAGGCACAATGCCGACTTAAGTACAAGAAGACCGACTCTTCTTACTGTCTATAATTTGAACCATTCCAGTGACACTAGTTATAGATTCCGATGCTTCATTTCAGGATTACTGTATCCCTCTGACCTTCTTAGTGACGATGAAACACAGAAATTGCATCGGAATTAAGTACAAAAAGCACAATGCCGACTTATGTACAAGAATACTGACTCATCTTATTGTCTATGAATTGCACCATTCCTGTGACACTAGTTATAGATTCCGATGCTTCACGTCAGGTTTAATGTATCCCTTGGACCTTGTTATTTCCGATGAATCACAGAAATTGCATCGGAGATAAATACAAAAGGCACAATGCCGACTTAAGTACAAGAAGACTGACTCTTCTTACTGTCTATAATTTGAACCATTTCAGTGACACTAGTTATAGATTCCGATGCTTCACTTCATGTTTACTGTATCCCTCGGACCTTCTTATTGACGATGAAACACAGATATTGCATCGGAATTTAATACAAAAGGAACAATGCCGACTTAAGTACAAGAAGACTGACTCTTCCTACTGTCTATGTTTTGAACCATTACTGTGACACTAGTTATAGATTCCGATGCTTCACTCCAGGTTTACTGTATCCCTTGGACCTTCTTATTAACGGTGAAACACAGAAATTGCATCGGAATTAAATACGAAAGGCACATTGCCAACTTAAGTACAAGAAGACTGACTCTTCTTCCTGACTATGTTTTCAACCATTCCTGTGACACTAGTTGTAGATTCCGATGCTTCACTTCAGATTTACTGTATCCCTTGGACCTTCTTATTGACGATGAAACACAGAAATAGCATCGGAATTAAATACAAAAGACACAATGCCGACTTAAGTACAAGAAGACTGACTCTTCCAACTGTCTATGTTTTGAACCATTCCTGAGACACTAGTTATAGATTCCGATGCTTCACTTCAGGCTTACTGTATCCCCCTGACCGTCTTATTGACGATGAAACACAGAACTTGCATACGAATTAAATAGAAAAGGCACAATGCCGACTTAAGTACTAGAAGACTGACTCTTCCTACTGTCTATGTTTTGAACCATTCCTAAGACATTTGTTATAGATTCCGTTGCTTCACTTCAGGTTTACTGTATCCCTCTGACCTTCTTATTGACGATGAAACACAGAAATTGCATCGGAATTAAATACAAAAGGCACAATGCCGAATTAAGTACAAGAAGACTGACTCTTCTTACTGTCTATGCTTTTAACCATTCCTGTGACACTAGTTATAGACTCCGATGCTTCGCTCCAGATTTACTGTATCCCCTCGACCTTCTTATTGACGATGAAACACAGAAATTGCATCGGAATTAAATACAAAAGGCACAATGCCGACTTAAGTACATGAAGACTGACTCTTCTTACTGTCTATGCTTTGAACCATCCCTGTGACACTAGTTATAGATTCCGATGCTTCACTGCAGGTTTACTGTGTCCCTTAGACCTTCGTATTGACGATGAAACACAGAAATTACATCGGAGTTAAATACAATAGGCACAATGCCGACTTCAGTACTAGAAGACTGACTCTTATTAATGACTATGTTTTGGACCATTCCTGTGACACTAGTTATAAATTCCGATGCTTCACTTCGGGTTTACTGTATCCCTTGGACCATCTTATTGACGATGAAACACAGAAATTGCATCGGATGTAAATAGAAAAGGCACAATGTCGACTTAAGTACAAGAAGACTGACGCTTCTCACTGACTATGCTTTGAACCATTCCTGTGACACTAGTTATAGATTCCGATGCTTCACTTCAGGTTTACTGTACACCTTGGACCTTCTTATTGACTATGAAACACAGAAATCGCATCGAAATTAAATACAAAAGGCACAATGCCGACTTAAGTATAAGAAGACTGACTCTTCCTACTGTCTATATTTTGAACCATTCCTGTGACACTAGTTATAGATTCCGATGCTTAAATTTAGGTTTACTGTATCCCTCTGACCTTATTGCTGATGAAACACAGAAATTGCATCGGAATTAAATACAAAAGGCACAATGCCGACTTAAGGACAAGAAGACTGACCCTTCTTACTATCTATGTTTTGAACCAGTCCTGTGACACTAGTTACAGATTCCGATACTTCACTTCAGGTTTACTGTTTCCCTTGGACCTTCTTAATGACGTTGAAACACAGAAATTGCATCGGAATTAAATACAAAAGGCACAATGCCGACTTATGTACAAGAAGACTAACTCTTCCTACTGTCTATGTTTTGAACCATTTCTGTGACACTAGTTATAGAGTCCGTTGCTTCACTTCAGGTTTACTGTATCCCTTGGGCTTTCTTATTGACGATGAAACACAGAAATTGCATCGGATTTAAATAGAAAAGGCAGTATGCCTACTTAAGTACAAGAAGACTGACCCTTCTTACTGTCTATGCTTTGAACCATTCCTGTGACACTAGTTATAGATTCCGATGCTTCACTTCAGGTTTACTGCATCCCTTGCACCTTCTTATTGACGATGAAACACAGAAATTGGTTCGGAATTCAATACAAAAGGCACAATGCCGACTTAACTACAAGAACACTGACTCTTCTTACTGACTATGCTTTGAACCATTCCAGTGACACTAGTTATAGATTCCGATGCCTAACTTCAGGATTACTGTATCCCACTGACCTTGTTAGTGACGATGAAACACAGAAATTGCATCGGAACTAAATACAAAAAGCACAATGCCGACTTAAGTACAAGAATACTGACTCATCTTACTGTCTATGATTTGCACCATTCCTGTGACACTTGTTATAGATTCCGATGCTTCACTTCAGGTTTACTGTTTCTCTTTGACCTTCTTATTGACGATGAAACACAGAAATTGCATCGGAATTAAATACAAAAGGCACAATGCCGACTTATGTACAAGAAGTCTGACTCTTCCTTCTGTCTATGTTTTGAACCATTTCTGTGACACTAGTTATAGAGTCCGATGCTTCACTTCGGGTTTACTGTATCCCTTGGACCTTGTTATTTACGATGAATCACAGAAATTGCATCGGAATTAAATACAAAAGGCACAATGCCGACCTAAGTACAAGAAGACCGACTCTTCTTACTGTCTATAATTTGAACCATTCCAGTGACACTAGATATAGATTCCGATGCTTCACTTCAGGATTACTGTATCCCTCTGACCTTCTTAGTGACGATGAAACACAGAAATTGCATCGGAATTAAATACAAAAAGCACAATGCCGACTTAAGTACAAGAATACTGACTCATCTTATTGTCTATGAATTGCACAGTTCCTGTGACACTAGTTACAGATTCCGATGCTTCACGTCAGGTTTAATGTATCCCTTGGACCGTGTTATTTACGATGAATCACAGAAATTGCATTGGAGATAAATACAAAAGGCACAATGCCGACTTAAGTACAAGAAGACTGACTCTTCTTACTGTCTATAATTAGAACCATTTCAGTGACACTAGTTATAGATTCCGATGCTTCACTTCATGTTTTCTCTATCCCTCGGACCTTCTTATTGACGATGAAACACAGAAATTGCATCGGAATTAAATACAAAAGGCACAATGCCGACTTAAGTACAAGAAGACTGACCCTTCCTACTGTCTATGTTTTGAACCATTAATGTGACACTAGTTATAGATTCCGATGCTTCACTCCAGGTTTACTGTATCCCTTGGACCTTCTTATTGACGGTGAAACACAGAAATTGCATCGGAATTAAATACGAAAGGCACATTGCCAACTTAAGTACAAGAAGACTGACTGTTCTTCCTGACTATGTTTTCAACCATTCCTGTGACACTAGTTGTAGATTCCGATGCTTCACTTCAGGTTTACTGTATCCCTTGGACCTTCTTATTGACGATGAAACACAGAAATAGCATCGGAATTAAATACAAAAGACACAATGCCGACTTAAGTACAAGAAGACTGACTCTCCCAACTGTCTATGTTTTGAACCATTCCTGAGACACTAGTTATAGAATCCGATGCTTCACTTCAGGCTTACTGTATCCCCCTGACCGTCTTATTGACGATGAAACACAGAAATTGCATCCGAATTAAATAGAAAAGGCACAATGCCGACTTAAGTACTAGAAGACTGACTCTTCCTACTGTCTATGCTTTGAACAATTCCTAAGACACTTGTTATAGATTCCGTTGCTTCACTTCATTTTTACTGTATCCCTCTGACCTTCTTATTGACGATGAAACACAGAAATTGCATCGGAATTAAATACAAAAGGCACAATGCCGAATTAAGTACAAGAAGACTGACTCTTCTTACTGTCTATGCTTTTAACCATTCCTGTGACACTAGTTACAGACTCCGATGCTTCGCTCCAGATTTACTGTATCCCTTCGATCTTCTTATTGACGATGAAACACAGAAATTGCATCGGAATTAAATACAAAAGGCACAATGCCGACTTAAGTACATGAAGACTGACTCTTCTTACTGTCTATGCTTTGAACCATCCCTGTGACACTAGTTATAGATTCCGATGCTTCACTGCAGGTTAACTGTGTCCCTTAGACCTTCTTAATGACGATGAAACACAGAAATAACATCGGAATTAAATACAATAGGCACAATGCCGACTTAAGTACAAGATGACTGACTCTTCTTACTGTCTATAGTTTGAACCATTCCAGTGCCACTAGTTATAGATTCTGATGCTTCACTTCATGTTTACTGTATTCCTTGGACCTTCTTATTGACGATGAAACACAGAAATTGCACCGGAATTAAATACAAAATGCACAATGCCGACTTATGTACAAGAAGACTGACTCTTCCTACTGTCTACGTTTTGACCCATTTCTGTGACACTAGTTATAGAGTCCGATGCTTCACTTCAGGTTTACTGTATCCCTTGGACCTTCTTATTGACGGTGAAACACAGAAATTGCATTGGAATTAAATACGAAAGGCACAATGCCAACTTAAGTACAAGAAGACTGACTCTTCTTACTGACTATGTTTTGAACCATTCCAGTGACACTAGTTATAGATTCCGATGCTTCACTTCAGGTTTACTGTATCACTTAAACCTTCTTATTGACGATGAAACGCAGAAATAGAATCGGAATTAAATACAAAAGACACAATGCCGATTTAAGTACAAGAAGACTGACTCTTCCAACTGTCTATGTTTTGAACCATTCCTGTGACGCTAGTTATAGATTCCGATGCTTCACTTCAGGTTTACTGTATCCCTCTGACCGTCTTAGTGACGATGAAACACAGAAATTGCATCCGAATTAATACAAAAGGCACAATGCCGACTTAAGTACAAGAAGACTGACTCTTCTTACCGTCTATGTTTTGAACCGTCCCTGTGACCCTAGTTATAGATTCCGATGTTTCACTCCAGGTTGACTGTATCCCTTGGACCTTCTTATTGACGATGAAAAACAGATATTGCATCGGAATTAAATACAAAATGCACAATGCCGACTTAAGTACAAGAAGACTGACTCTTCTTACTGACTATGTTTTGATCCATTCCTGTGACACTAGTTATAGATTCCGTTGCTTCACTTCAGGTATACTGTATCCCTCTGACCTTCTTATTGACGATGAAACACAGAAATTGCATCGGAATTAAATACAAAAGGCACAATGCCGAATTAAGTACAAGAAGACTGACTCTTCTTACTGTCTATGCTTTTAACCATTCCTGTGACACTTGTTATAGACTCCGATGCTTCAGTCCAGTTTTACTGTATCCCTTCGACCTTCTTATTGACGATGAAACACAGAAATTGCATCGGATTTAAATACAAAAGGCACAATGCCGACTTAAGTACATGAAGACTGACTCTTCTTACTGTCTATGCTTTGAACCATCCCTGTGACACTAGTTATAGATTCCGATGCTTCACTGCAGGTTTTCTGTGTCCCTTAGACCTTCTTATTGACGATGAAACACAGAAATTACATCGGAATTAAATACAATAGGCACAATGCCGACTTAAGTACAAGAAGACTGACTCTTCCTACTGTCTATGTTGTGACCCATTTCTGTGACACTAGTTATTGAGTTCGATGCCTCACTGCAGGTTTACTGTGTCCCTTAGACCTTCTTATTGACGATGAAACACAGAAATTACATCGGAATTAAATACAAAAGGCACAATGCCGACTTAAGTACAAGAAGACCTACTCTTCTTACTGTCTATAATTTGAACCATTCCAGTGACACTAGTTATAGCTTCCGATGCTTCACTTCAGGATTACTGTATCCCTCTGACCTTCTTAGTGACGATGAAACACAGAAATTGCATCGGAATTAAATACAAAAAGCACAATGCCGACTTATGTACAAGAATACTGACTCATCTTATTGTCTATGAATTGCACCATTCCTGTGACACTAGTTATAGATTCCGATGCTTCACGTCAGGTTTAATGTATCCCTTGGACCTTGTTATTAACGATGAATCACAGAAATTGCATCGGAGATAAATACAAAAGGCACAATGGCGACTTAAGGACAAGAAGACTGACTCTTCTTACTGTCTATAATTTGAACCATTCCAGTGACACTAGTTATAGATTCCGATGCTTCACTTCATGTTTACTGTATCCCTCGGACCTTCTTATTGACGATGAAACACAGAAATTGCATCGGAATTAAATACAAAAGGCACAATGCCGACTTAAGTACAAGAAGACTGACTCATCTTATTGTCTATGAATTGCACCATTCCTGTGACACTAGTTATAGATTCCGATGCTTCACTTCAGGTTCAATGTATCCCTTGGACCTTGTTATTTACGATGAATCACAGAAATTGCATCGGAGATAAATACAAAAGGCACAATGCCGACTTAAGTAAGAGAAGACTAACTCTTCTTACTGTCTATGTTTTGAACCATTACTGTGACACTAGTTATAGATTCCGATGCTTCGCTCCAGATTTACTGTATCCTTTCGACCTTCTTATTGACGATGAAACACAGAAATTGCATCGGAATTAAATACAAAAGGCACAATGCCGACTTAAGTACATGAAGACTGACTCTTCTTACTGTCTATGCTTTGAACCATCCCTGTGACACTAGTTATAGATTCCGATGCTTCACTGCAGGTTTACTGTGTCCCTTAGACCTTCTTATTGACGATGAAACACAGAAATTACATCGGAGTTAAATACAATAGGCACAATGCCGACTTAAGTACAAGAAGACTGACTCTTCTTACTGTCTATAGTTTGAACCATTCCAGTGCCACTAGTTATAGATTCCGATGCTTGACTTCATGTTTACTGTATCCCTTGGACCTTCTTATTGACGATGAAACACAGAAATTGCATCGGAATTAAATACAAAATGCACAATGCCGACTTATGTACAAGAAGACTGACTCTTCCTACTGTCTATGTTTTGACCCAATTCTGTGACACTAGTTATTGAGTCCGATGCTTCACTTCGGGTTTACTGTATCCCTTGGACCTTCTTATTGACGGTGAAACACAGAAATTGCATTGGAATTAAATACGAAAGGCACAATGCCAACTTAAGTACAAGAAGACTGACTCTTCTTACTGACTATGTTTTGAACCATTCCAGTGACACTAGTTATAGATTCCGATGCTTCAGTCCAGGTTTACTGTATCCCTTCGACCTTCTTATTGACGATGAAACACAGAAATTGCATCGGAATTAAATACAAAAGGCACAATGCCTACTTAAGTACAAGAAGTCTGACTCTTCTGACTGTCTATGTTTTGAACCATCCCTGTGACACTAGTTATAGTTTCCGATGCTTCACTCCTGGTTTACTGTATCCCTTGGTCCTTCTTATTGACGAAGAAACACTGAAATTGCATCGGAATGAAATACAAAAGGCACAATGCCGACTTAAGTACAAGATGACTGACTCTAATTATTGACTATGTTTTCGACCATTCCTGTGACACTAGTTATAAATTCCGATGCTTCACTTCAGGTTTACTGTACACCTTGGACCTTCTTATTGACTATGAAACACAGAAATCGCATCGGAATTAAATACAAATGGCACAATGCCGACTTAAGTACAAGAAGACTGACTCTTCCTACTGTCTATATTTTGAACCATTCCTGTGGCACTAGTTATAGATTCCGATGCTTCAATTTAGGTTTACTGTATCCCTCTGACCTTATTGCCGATGAAACACAGAAATTGCATCGGAATTAAATACAAAAGGCACAATGCCGACTAATGTACAAGAAGACTAACTCTTCCAACTGTCTATGTTTTGAACCATTTCTGTGACACTAGTTATAGAGTCCGTTGCTTCACTTCAGGTTTACTGTACCCCTTGGGCCTTCTTATTGACGGTGAAACATCAGAAATTGCATCTGATTTAAATACAAATTGCACAATGCCGACTTAAGTACAAGAAGACTGACTCTTCTTACTGACTATGTTTTGTACCATTCCTGTGACACTAGTTATAGATTCCGTTGCTTCACTTCAGGTTTACTGTATCCCTCTGACCTTCTTATTGACGATGAAACACAGAAATTGCATCGGAATTAAATACAAAAGGCACAATGCCGAATTAAGTACAAGAAGACTGACTCTTCTTACTGTCTATGCTTTTAACCATTCCTGTGACACTAGTTATAGACTCCGATGCTTCAGTCCAAGTTTACTGTATCCCTTCGACCTTCTTATTGACGATGAAACACAGAAATTGCATCGGAATTAAATACAAAAGGCACAATGCCGACTTAAGTACAAGAAGTCTGACTCTTCTTACTGTCTATGTTTTGAACCATCCCTGTGACACTAGTTATAGTTTCCGATGCTTCACTCCTGGTTTACTGTATCCCTTGGTCCTTCTTATTGACGAAGAAACACTGAAATTGCGTCGGAATGAAATACAAAAGGCACAATGCCGACTTAAGTACAAGAAGACTGACTCTTATTAAAGACAATGTTGTGGACCATTCCTGTGACACTAGTTATAAATTCCGATGCTTGACTTCGGGTTTACTGTAACCCTTGGACCATCTTATTGACGATGAAACACAGAAATGGCATCGGATATAAATAGAAAAAGCACAATGTCGACTTAAGTACAAGAAGACTGATTCTTCTCACTGACTATGCTTTGAACCATTCCTGTGACACTAGTTACAGATTCCGATGCTTCACTTCAGGTTTGCTGTACACCTTGGACCTTCTTATTGACTATGAAACACAGAATTCGCATCGGAATTAAATACAAAAGGCACAATGCCGACTTATGTACAAGAAGACTGACTCTTCCTTCTGTCTATGTTTTGAACCATTTCTGTGACACTAGTTATAGAGTCCGATGCTTCACTTTGGGTTTACTGTATCCCTTGGACCTTGTTATTTACGATGAATCACAGAAATTGCATCGGAATTAAATACAAAAGGCACAATGCCGACTTAAGGACAAGAAGACTGACCCTTCTTACTATCTATGATTTGAACCAGTCCTGTGACACTAGTTACAGATTCCGATGCTTCACTTCAGGTTTACTGTTTCCCTTGGACCTTCTTAATGACGATGAAACACAGAAATTGCATCGGAATTAAATACAAAAGGCACAATGCCGACTTATGTACAAGAAGACTAACTCTTCCTACTGTCTATGTTTTGAACCATTTCTGTGACACTAGTTATAGTGTCCGTTGCTTCACTTCAGGTTTACTGTATCCCTTGGGCCTTCTTATTGACGGTGAAACATAGAAATTGCATCGGAATTAAATACGAAAGGCACAATGCCAACTTAAGTTCAACAAGACTGACTCTTCTTACTGACTATGTATTAAACCGTTCCTGTGACACTAGTTATAGATTCCGATGCTTCACTTCAGGTTTACTGTATCCTTCTGACCTTCTTATTGACGATGAAACACAGAAATTGCATCGGAATTAAATAGAAAAGGCAGTATGCCAACTTAAGTACAAGAAGACTGACTCTTCTTACTGTCTATGCTTTGAACCATTCCTGTGACACTAGTTATAGATTCCGATGCTTCACTTCAGGTTTATTGCATCCCTTGCACCTTCTTATTGACGATGAAACACAGAAATTGGTTCGGAATTCAATACAAAAGGCACAATGCAGATTTAACTACACGAACACTGACTCTTCTTACTGACTTTGGTTTGAACCATTCCAGTGACACTAGTTATAGATTCCGATGCCTAACTTCAAGATTACTGTATCCCACTGACCTTGTTAGTGACGGTGAAACACAGAAACTGCATCGGAACTAAACACAAAAAGCACAATGCCGACTTAAGTACAAGAATACTGACTCATCTTACTGTCTATGATTTGCACCATTCCTGTGACACTTGTTATAGATTCCGATGCTTCACTTCAGGTTTACTGTTTCTCTTGGACCTTCTTATTGACGATGAAACACAGAAATTGCATCGGAATTAAATACAAAATGCACAATGCCGACTTATGTACAAGAAGACTGACTCTTCCTTCTGTCTATGTTTTGAACCATTCCTGTGACACTAGTTATAGAGTCCGATGCTTCACTTCGGGTTTACTGTATCCCTTGGATCTTGTTATTTACGATGAATCACAGAAATTGCATCGGAATTAAATACAAAAGGCACAATGCCGACCTAAGTACAAGAAGACCGACTCTTCTTACTGTCTATAATTTGAACCATTCCAGTGACACTAGTTATAGATTCCGATGCTTCACTTCAGGATTACTGTATCCCTCTGACCTTCTTATTGACGGTGAAACACAGAAATTGCATCGGAATTAAATACAAAAGTCACAATGCCGACTTAAGTACATGAAGACTGACTCTTCTTACTGTCTATAGTTTGAACCATTCCTGTGACACTAGTTATAGATTCCGATGCTTCACTTCAGGTT
The DNA here is from genome assembly GCF_023864345.2 of Schistocerca serialis cubense. Taxonomy (NCBI): domain Eukaryota; kingdom Metazoa; phylum Arthropoda; class Insecta; order Orthoptera; family Acrididae; genus Schistocerca; species Schistocerca serialis. Next base: position 8,503,573 of record NW_026047592.1, read on the forward strand.
TACTGTTTCTCTTGGACCTTCTTATTGACGATGAAACACAGAAATTACATCGGAATTAAATACAATATGCACAATGCCGACTTAAGTACAAGAAGACTGACTCTTCTTACTGTCTATAGTTTGAACCATTCCAGTGCCACTAGTTATAGATTCCGATGCTTCACTTCAGGTTTATTGCATCCCTTGCACCTTCTTATTGACGATGAAACACAGAAATTGGTTCGGAATTCAATACAAAAGGCACAATGCAGACTTAACTACACGAACACTGACTCTTCTTACTGACTTTGCTTTGAACCATTCCAGTGACACTAGTTATAGATTCCGATGCCTAACTTCAAGATTACTGTATCCCACTGACCTTGTTAGTGACGGTGAAACACAGAAACTGCATCGGAACTAAACACAAAAAGCACAATGCCGACTTAAGTACAAGAATACTGACTCATCTTACTGTCTATGATTTGCACCATTCCTGTGAAACTTGTTATAGATTCCGATGCTTCACTTCAGGTTTACTGTATCCCTTGGACCTTCTTATTGATGGTGAAACACAGAAATTGCATTGGAATGAAATACGAAAGGCACAATGACAACTTAAGTACAAGAAGACTGACTCTTCTTACTGACTATGCTTTGAACCATTCCAGTGACACTAGTTATAGATTCCGATGCTTCACTTGAGGTTTACTGTATCCCTTAAACCTTCTTATTGACGATGAAACGCAGAAATTGCATCGGAATTAAATACAAAAGACACAATGCCGACTTAAGTACAAGAAGACTGACTCTTCTTACCGTCTATGTTTTGAACCGTCCCTGTGACCCTAGTTATAGATTCCGATGTTTCACTCCAGGTTGACTGTATCCCTCTGACCTTCTTATTGACGATGAAACACAGAAATTGCATCGGAATAAAGTACAAAAGGCACAATGCCGAATTAAGTACAAGAAGACTGACTCTTCTTACGGTCTATGATTATAACCATTCCTGTGACACTAGTTATAGACTCCGATGCTTCAGTCCAGGTTTACTGTATCCCCTCGACCTTCTTATTGACGATGAAACACAGAAATTTCATCGGAATTAAATACAAAAGGCACAATGCCGACTTAAGTACAAGATGTCTGACTCTTCTTACTGTCTATGTTTTGAACCATCCCTGTGACACTAGTTATAGTTTCCGATGCTTCACTCCTGCTTTACTGTATCCCTTGGTCCTTCTTATTGACGAAGAAACACTGAAATTGCATCGGAATGGAATACAAAAGGCACAATGCCGACTTAAGTACAAGAAGACTGACTCTTATTAATGACTATGTTTTGGACCATTCCTGTGACACTAGTTATAAATTCCGATGCTTCACTTCGGGTTTACTGTATCCCTTGGACCATCTTATTGACGATGAAACACAGAAATTGCATCGGATATAAATAGAAAAGGCACAATGTCGACTTAAGTACAAGAAGACTGACGCTTCTCACTGACTATTCTTTGAACCATTCCTGTGACACTAGTTATAGATTCCGATGCTTCACTTCAGGTTTACTGTACACCTTGGACCCTCTTATTGACTATGAAACACAGAAATCGCATCGGAATTAAATACAAAAGGCACAATGCCGACTTAAGTACAAGAAGACTGACTCTTCCTACTGTCTATATTTTGAACCATTCCTGTGACACTAGTTATAGATTCCGATGCTTCAATTTAGGTTTACTGTATCCCTCTGACCTTATTGCCGATGAAACACAGAAATTGCATCGGAATTAAATACAAAAGGCACAATGCCGACTTAAGGACAAGAAGACTGACCCTTCTTACTATCTATGTTTTGAACCAGTCCTGTGACACTAGTTACAGATTCCGATGATTCACTTCAGGTTTACTGTTTCCCTTGGACCTTCTTAATGACGATGAAACACAGAAATTGCATCGGAATTAAATACAAAAGGCACAATGCCAACTTATGTACAAGAAGACTAACTCTTCCTACTGTCTATGTATTGAACCATTTCTGTGACACTAGTTATAGAGTCCGTTGCTTCACTTCAGGTTTACTGTACCCCTTGGGCCTTCTTATTGACGGTGAAACACAGAAAATGCATCGGAATGAAATACGATAGGCACAATGCCAACTTAAGTACAAGAAGACTGAATCTTCTTACTGACTATGTTTTGAACCATTCCAGTGACACTAGTTATAGATTCCGATGCTTCACTTCAGGTTTACTGTATCCCTTAAACCTTCTTATTGACGATGAAACGCAGAAATTGCATCGGAATTAAATACAAAAGACACAATGCCGACTTAAGTACAAGAAGACTGACTCTTCTTACCGTCTATGTTTTGACCCGTCCCTGTGACCCTAGTTATAGATTCCGATGTTTCACTCCAGGTTGACTGTATCCCTTGGACCTTCTTATTGACGATGAAACACAGAAATTGCATCGGAATTAAATACAAAATGCACAATGCCGACTTAAGTACAAGAAGACTGACTCTTCTTACTGACTATGTTTTGAACCATTCCTGTGACACTAGTTATAGATTCCGTTGCTTCACTTCAGGTTTACTGTATCCCTCTGACCTTCTTATTGACGATGAAACACAGAAATTGCATCGGAATTAAATACAAAAGGCACAATGCCGAATTAAGTACAAGAAGACTGACTCTTCTTACTGTCTATGCTTTTAACCATTCCTGTGACACTAGTTATAGACTCCGATGCTTCAGTCCAAGTTTACAGTATCCCTTCGACCTTCTTATTGACGATGAAACAAAGAAATTGCATCGGAATTAAATACAAAAGGCACAATGCCGACTTAAGTACAAGAAGTCTGACTCTTCTTACTGTCAATGTTTTGAACCATCCCTGTGACACTAGTTATAGTTTCCGATGGTTCACTCCTGGTTTAGTGTATCCCTTGGTCCTTCTCATTGACGAAGAAATACTGAAATTGCATCGGAATGAAATACAAAAGGCACAATGCCGACTTAAGTACAAGAAGACTGACTCTTATTAATGACTATGTTTTGGACCATTCCTGTGACACTAGTTATAAATTCCGATGCTTCACTTCGGGTTTACTGTATCCCTTGGACCATCTTTTTGACGATGAAACACAGAAATTGCATCGGATATAAATAGAAAAGGCACAATGTCGACTTAAGTACAAGAAGACTGACGCTTCTCACTGACTATGCTTTGAACCATTCCTGTGACACTAGTTATAGATTCCGATGCTTCACTTCAGGTTTACTGTACACCTTGGACCTTCTTATTGACTATGAAACACAGAAATCGCATCGGAATTAAATACAAAAGGCACAATGCCGACTTAAGTACAAGAAGACTGACTCTTCCTACTGTCTATATTTTGAACCATTCCTGTGACACTAGTTATAGATTCCGATGCTTCAATTTAGGTTTACTGTATCCCTCTGACCTTATTGCCGATGAAACACAGAAATTGCATCGGAATTAAATAGAAAAGGCACAATGCCGACTTAAGGACAAGAAGACTGACCCTTCTTACTATCTATGTTTTGAACCAGTCCTGTGACACTAGTTACAGATTCCGATGCTTCACTTCAGGTTTACTGTTTCCCTTGGACCTTCTTAATGACGATGAAACACAGAAATTGCATCGGAATTAAATACAAAAGGCACAATGCCGACTTATGTACAAGAAGACAAACTCTTCCTACTGTCTTTGTTTTGAACCATTTCTGTGACACTAGTTATAGAGTCCGTTGCTTCGCTTCAGGTTTACTGTATCCCTTGGGCCTTCTTATTGACGGTGAATCACAAAAATTGCATCGGAATTAAATACGAAAGGCACAATGCCAACTTAAGTTCAACAAGACTGACTCTTCTTACTGACTATGTATTGAACCGTTCCTGTGACACTAGTTATAGATTCCGATGCTTCACTTCAGGTTTACTGTATCCTTCTGACCTTCTTATTGACGATGAAACACAGAAAATGCATCGGAATTAAATAGAATAGGCAGTATGCCAACTTAAGTACAAGAAGACTGACTCTTCTTACTGTCTATGCTTTGAACCATTCCTGTGACACTAGTTATAGATTCCGATGCTTCACTTCAGGTTTACTGCATCCCTTGCACCTTCTTATTGACGATGAAACACAGAAATTGGTTCGGAATTCAATACAAAAGGCACAATGCCGACTTAACTACAAGAACACTGACTCTTCTTACTGACTATGCTTTGAACCATTCCAGTGACACTAGTTATAGATTCCGATGCCTAACTTCAGGATTACTGTATCCCACTGACCTTGTTAGTGACGATGAAACACAGAAATTGCAACGGAACTAAATACAAAAAGCACAATGCCGACTTAAGTACAAGAATACTGACTCATCTTACTGTCTATGATTTGCACCATTCCTGTGACACTTGTTATAGATTCCGATGCTTCACTTCAGGTTAACTGTTTCTCTTGGACCTTCTTATTGACGATGAAACACAGAAATTGCATCGGAATTAAATACAAAAGGCACAATGCCGACTTATGTACAAGAAGACTGAATCTTCCTTCTGTCTATGTTTTGAACCATGTCTGTGACACTAGTTATAGAGTCCGATGCTTCACTTCGGGTTTACTGTATCCCTTGGACCTTGTTATTTACGATGAATCACAGAAATTGCATCGGAATTAAATACAAAAGGCACAATGCCGACTTAAGTACAAGAAGACCGACTCTTCTTACTGTCTATAATTTGAACCATTCCAGTGACACTAGTTATAGATTCCGATGCTTCACTTCAGGATTACTGTATCCCTCTGACCTTCTTATTGACGGTGAAACACAGAATTTGCATCGGAATTAAATACGAAAGGCACATTGCCAACTTAAGTACAAGAAGACTGACTCTTCTTCCTGACTATGTTTTCAACCATTCCTGTGACACTAGTTGTAGATTCCTATGCTTCACTTCAGCTTTACTGTATCCCTTGGACCTTCTTATTGACGATGAAACACAGAAATAGCATCGGAATTAAATATAAAAGACACAATGCCGACTTAAGTACAAGAAGACTGACTCTTCCAACTGTCTATGTTTTGAACCATTCCTGAGACACTAGTTATAGATTCCGATGCTTCACTTCAGGTTTACTATATCCCCCTGACCGTCTTATTGACGATGAAACACAGAAATTGCATCGGAATTAAATACAAAAGTCACAATGCCGAATTAAGTAGAAGAAGACTAATTCATCTTACTGTCTATGCTTTTAACCATTACTGTGACACTAGTTATAGACTCCGATGCTTCGCTCCAGATTTACTGTATCCCTTCGACCTTCTTATTGACGATGAAACACAGAAATTGCATCGGAATTAAATACAAAAGGCACAATGCCGACTTAAGTACATGAAGACTGACTCTTCTTACTGTCTATGCTTTGAACCATCCCTGTGACACTAGTTATAGATTCCGATGCTTCACTGCAGGTTTACTGTGTCCCTTAGACCTTCTTATTGACGATGAAACACAGAAATTACATCGGAATTAAATACAATGGGCACAATGCCGACTTAAGTACAAGAAGACTGACTCTTCTTACTGTCTATAGTTTGAACCATTCCAGTGCTAATAGTTATAGATTCCGATGCTTCACTTCATCATTACTGTATCCCTTGGACCTTCTTATTGACGATGAAACACAGAAATTGCACCGGAATTAAATACAAAATGCACAATGCCGACTTATGTACAAGAAGACTGACTCTTCCTACTGTCTATGTTTTGACCCATTTCTGTGACACTAGTTATAGAGTCCGATGCTTCACTTCATGTTTACTGTATCCCTTGGACCTTCTTATTGACGGTGAAACACAGAAATTGCATTGGAATTAAATACGAAAGGCGCAATGGCAACTTAAGTACAAGAAGACTGACTCTTCTTACTGACTATGTTTTGAACCATTCCAGTGACACTAGTTATAGATTCCGATGCTTCACTTCACGTTTACTGTATCCCTTAAACCTTCTTATTGACGATCAAACGCTGAAATTGCATCGGAATTAAATACAAAAGACACAATGCCGACTTAAGTACAAGAAGACTGACTCTTCCAACTGTCTATGTTTTGAACCATTCCTGTGACGCTAGTTATAGATTCCGATGCTTCACTTCAGGTTTACTGTATCCCTCTGACCGTCTTAGTGACGATGAAACACAGAAATTGCATCCGAATTAATACAAAAGGCACAAAGCCGACTTAAGTACAAGAAGACTGACTCTTCTTACCGTCTATGTTTTGAACCGTCCCTGTGACCCTAGTTATAGATTCCGATGTTTCACTCCAGGTTGACTGTATTCCTTGGACCATCTTATTGACGATGAAACACAGAAATTGCATCAGAATTAAATACAAAAGGCACAATGCCGACTTAAGTACAAAAAGACTGAATCTTCCTACTGTCTATGTTGTGACCCATTTCTGTGACACTAGTTATAGAGTTCGATGCTTCACTTCAGGTTTACTGTATCCCTTGGACCTTCTTATTGACGGTGAAACACAGAAATTGCATTGGAATTAAATACGAAAGGCACAATGCCAACTTAAGTACAAGAAGACTGACTCTTCTTACGGACTATGTTTTGAACCATTCCAGTGACACTAGTTATAGATTCCGATGCTTCACTTCAGGTCTACTGTATCCCGTAAACCTTCTTAATGACGATGAAACGCAGAAATTGCATCGGAATTACATACAAAAGACACAATGCCGTCTTAAGTACAAGAAGACTGACTCTTCCAACTGTCAATGTTTTGAACCATTCCTGTGACGCTAGTTATAGATTCCGATGCTTCACTTCAGGTTTACTGTATCCCTCTGACCGTCTTAGTGACGATGAAACAGAGAAATTGCATTCGAATTAAATAGAAACGGCACAATGACGACTTAAGTACTAGAAGACTGACTCTTCCTACTGTCTATGCTTTGAACCATTCCTAAGACACTTGTTATAGATTCCGATGCTTCACTTCAGGATTACTGTATCCCTTGGACCTACTCATTGTCGATGAAACACAGAAATTGCATCGGAATTCAATACAAAAGGTACAAGGCCGACTTAACAACAAGAAGACTGACTCCTCTTACTGACTGTGCTTTGAACCATTCCTGTGATTCTAGTTATAGATTCCGATGCTTAACTTCCGGATTACTGTATCCCTCTGACCTTCTTAGTGACGATGAAACACAGAAATTGCATCGGAATTAAATACAAAAGGCACAATGCCGACTTATGAACAAGAAGAATGACTCTTCCTACTGTCTATGTTTTGACCCAATTCTGTGACACTAGTTATAGAGTCCGATGCTTCACTTCAGGTTTACTGTATCCCTTGGACCTTCTTATTGACGGTGAAACACAGAAATTGCATTGGAATTAAATACGAAAGGCACAATGCCAACTTAAGTACAAGAAGACTGACTCTTCTTACTGACTATGTTTTGAACCATTCCTGTGACACTATTTATAGATTCCGATGCTTCACTTCAGGTTTACTGTATCCCTCTGACCATCTTATTGACGATGAAACACAGAAATTTCATCAAAATTAAATAGAAAAGGCACAATGCCGACTTAAGTACAAGAAGACTGACTCTTCTTACTGTCTATGCTTTGAACCATTCCTGTGACACTAGTTATAGATTCCGATGCTTCACTTCAGGTTTACTGTATCCCTTGCACCTTCTTATTGACGAAAAAAAACACAGAAATTGGTTCGGAATTCAATACAAAAGGCACAATGCCGACTTAAGTACAAGAAGACTGACTCTTCTTACTGTCTACGCTTTGAACCATCCCTGTGACACTAGTTATAGATTCCGATGTTTCACTTTAGGTTTACTGTATCCCGTGGACCGTGTTATTGACGATGAAACACAGAAATTGCATCGGAAATAAATACAAAAAGCACAATACCGACTTAAGAACAAGAAGACTGACTCTTCTTATTGACTATGCTTTGAACCATTCCTGTGACACTAGTCATAGATTCCGATGCTTAACTTCAGGATTACTGTATCCCTCTGACCTTCTTATTGACGATGAAACACAGAAATTGCATCCGTATTAAATACAAAAGGCACAATGCCGACTTAAGTACAAGAAGTCTGACTCTTCTTACTGTCTATGTTTTGAACCATCCCTGTGACACTAGTTATAGTTTCCGATGCTTCACTCCTGGTTTACCGTATCCCTTGGTCCTTCTTATTGACGAAGAAACACTGAAATTGCATCGGAATTAAATACAAAAGGCACAATGCCGACTTAAGTACAAGAAGACTGACTCTTATTAATGACTATGCTTTGGACCATTCCTGTGACACTAGTTACAAATTCCGATGCTTCACTTCGGGTTTACTGTATCCCTTGGACCATCTTATTGACGATGAAACACAGAAATTGCATCGGATATAAATAGAAAAGGCACAATGTCGACTTAAGTACAAGAAGACTGCCGCTTCTCACTGACTATGCTTTGAACCATTCCTGTGACACTAGTTATAGATTCCGATGCTTCACTTCAGGTTTACTGTACACCTTGGACCTTCTTATTGACTATGAAACACAGAAATCGCATCGGAATTAAATACAAAAGGCACAATGCCGACTTAAGTACAAGAAGACTGACTCTTCCTACTGTCTATATTTTGAACCATTCCTGTGACACTAGTTATAGATTCCGATGCTTCAATTTAAGTTTACTGTATCCCTCTGACCTTATTGCCGATGAAACACAAAAATTGCATCGGAATTAAATACAAAAGGCACAATGCCGACTTAAGGACAAGAAGACTGACTCTTCTTACTGACTATGCTTTGAACCATTCCTGTGACACTAGTTATAGATTCCGATGCTTCACTTCAGGTTTACTGTATCCCTTGCACCTTCTTATTGACGATGAAACACAGAAATTGGTTCGGAATTCAATACAAAAGGCACAATGCCGACTTAACTACAAGAACACTGACACTTCTTACTGACTATGCTTTGAACCATTCCAGTGACACTAGTTATAGATTCCGATGCCTAACTTCAGGATTACTGTATACCACTGACCTTGTTAGTGACGATAAAACACAGAAATTGCATCGAAATTAAATACAAAAAACACAATGCCGACTTAAGTACAAGAATACTGACTCATCTTACTGTCTATGATTTGCACCATTCCTGTGACACTAGTTACAGATTCCGATGCTTCACTTCAGGTTTACTGTTTCTCTTGGACCTTCTTATTGACGATGAAACATAGAAATTGCATCGGAATTAAATACAAAAGGCACAATGCCGACTTATGTACAAGAAGACTGACTCTTCCTACTGTCTATGTTTTGAACCATTTCTGTGACACTAGTTATAGAGTCCGATGCTTCACTTCAGGTTTACTGTATCCCTTGGACCTTGTTATTTACGATGAATCACAGAAATGGCATCGGAATTAAATACAAAAGGCACAATGCCGACTTAAGTACAAGAAGACCGACTCTTCTTACTGTCTATAATTTGAACCATTCCAGTGACACTAGTTATAGATTCCGATGCTTCACTTCAGGTTTACTGTATGCCTTGGACCTTCTTATTGACGATGAAACACAGAAAGTTCATCGGAATTAAATACAAAAGGCACAATGCCGACTTAACTACAAGAAAACTGACTCTTCTTACTGACTATGCTTAGAACCATTCCTGTGACTCTAGTTATAGATTCCGATGCTTCACTTCAGGATTACTGTATCCCTCTGACCTTCTTAGTGACGATGAAACACAGAAATTGCATCGGAATTAATTACAAAAAGCACAATGCCGACTTAAGTACAAGAATACTGACTCATCTTATTGTCTATGAATTGCACCATTCCTGTGACACTAGTTATAGATTCCGATGCTTCACTTCAGGTTCAATGTATCCCTTGGACCTTGTTATTTACGATGAATGACAGAAATTGCATCGGAGATAAATACAAAATGCACAATGCCGACATAAGTACAAGAAGACTGACTCTTCTTACTGTCTATAATTTGAACCGTTCCAGTGACACTAGTTATAGATTCCGATGCTTCACTTCATGTTTACTGTATCCCTCGGACCTTCTTATTGACGATGAAACACAGAAATTGCATCGGAATTAAATACAAAAGGCACAATGCCGACTTAAGTACAAGAAGACTGACTCTTCCTACTGTCTATGCTTTGAACCATTACTGTGACACTAGTTATAGATTCCGATGCTTCACTCCAGGTTTACTGTATCCCTTGGACCTTCTTTTTGACGGCGAAACACAGAAATTGCATCGGAATTATATACGAAAGGCACATAGCCAACATAAGTACAAGAAGACTGACTCTTCTTCCTGACTATGTTTTCAACCGTTCCTGTGACACTAGTTGTAGATTCCAATGCTTCACTTCAGGTTTACTGTATCCCTTGGACCTTCTTATTGACGATGAAACACAGAAATAGCATCGGAATTAAATACATAAGACACAATGCCGACTTAAGTACAAGAAGACTGACTCTTCCAATGTTTTGAACCATTCCTGAGACACTAGTTATAGATTCCGATGCTTCACTTCAGGCTTACTGTATCCCCCTTACCGCCTTATTGAAGATGAAACACAGAAATTGCATCCGAATTAAATAGAAAAGGCACAATGCCGACTTAAGTACTAGAAGACTGACTCATCCTACTGTCTATGTTTTGAACCATTCCTAAGACACTTGTTATAGATTCCGTTGCTTCACTTCAGGTTTACTGTATCCCTCTGACCTTCTTATTGGCGATGAAACACAGAAATTGCATCGGAATTAAATACAATAGGCACAATGCCGACTTAAATACATGAATACTGAATTTTCTTACTGTCTATGCTTTGAACCATCCCTGTGACACTAGTTATAGATTCTGATGCTTCACTGCAGGTTTACTTGGTCCCTTAGACCTTCTTATTGACGATGAAATACAGAAATTATATCGGAATTAAATACAATAGGCACAATGCCGACTTAAGTACAAAAAGACTGACTCTTCTTACTGTCTATAGTTTGAACCATTCCAGTGCCATTAGTTATAGATTCCGATGCTTCACTTCATGTTTACTTTACCCCTTGGACCTTCATATTGACGATGAAACACAGAAATTGCATCGGAATTAAATACAAAATGCACAATGCTGACTTATGTACAAGAAGACTGACTCTTCCTACTGTCTATGTTTTGACCCATTTCTGTGACACTAGTTATAGAGTCCGATGCTTCACTTCAGGTTTACTGTATCCCTTGGACCTTCTTATTGACGGTGAAACACAGAAATTGCATTGGAATTAAATACGAAAGGCACAATGCCAACTTAAGTACAAGAAGACTGACTCTTCTTACTGACTATGTTTTGAACCATTCCAGTGACACTAGTTATAGATTCCGATGCTTCACTTCAGGTTTACTGTATCCCTTAAGCCTTCTTATTGACGATGAAACGCAGAAATTGCATCGGAATTAAATACAAAAGACACAATGCCGACTTAAGTACAAGAAGACTGACTCTTCCAACTGTCTATGTTTTGTACCATTCCTGTGACGCTAGTTATAGATTCCGATGCTTCACTTCAGGTTTACTGTATCCCTTAATCCTTCTTATTGACGATGAAACGCAGAAATTGCATCGGAATTAAATACAAAAGGCACAATGCCGACTTAAGTACAAGAAGACTGACTCTTCTTACCGTCTATGTTTTGAACCGTTCCTGTGACCCTAGTTATAGATTCCGATGTTTCACTCGAGGTTGACTGTATCCCTTGGACCTTGTTATTGACGATGAAACACAGAAATTGCATCGGAATTAAATACAAAATGCACAATGCCGACTTAAGTACAAGAAGACTGACTCTTCTTACTGACTATGTTATGAACCATTCCGGGGACACTAGTTATAGATTCCGTCGCTTCACTTCAGGTTTACTGTATCCCTCTGACCTTCTTATTGACGATGAAACACAGAAATTGCATCTGAATTAAATACAAAAGGCACAATGCCGAATTAAGTACAAGAAGACTGACTCTTCTTACTATCTATGCTTTTAACCATTCCTGTGACACTAGTTATAGACTCCTATGCTTCACTCCAGGTTTACTGTATCCCTTCGACCTTCTTATTGACGATGATTCATAGAAATTACATCGGAACTAAATACAATAGGCACAATGCCGACTTAAGTACAAGAAGACTGACTCTTCTTACTGTCTATAGTTTGAACCATTCCAGTGACACTAGTTATAGATTCCGATGCTTCACTTCATGTTTACTCTATCCCTTGGAGCTTCTTATTGACGATGAAACACAGAAATTGCATCGGAATTAAATACAAAAGGCACAATGCCGACTTAAGTACAAGAAGACTGACTCTTCCAAGTATCTATGATTTGACCCATTTCTGTGACACTAGTTATAGAGTCCGATGCTTCACTTCAGGTTTACTGTATCCCTTGGACCTTCTTATACGGTGAAACACAGAAATTACATTGGAATTAAATACGAAAGGCACAATGCCAACTTAAGTACAAGAAGACTGACTCTTCTTACTGACTATGTTTTGAACCATTCCAGTGACACTAGTTATAGATTCCGATGCTTCACTTCAGGTTTACTGTATCCCGTAAACCTTCTTATTGACGATGAAACGCAGAAATTGCATCGGAATTAAATACAAAAGACACCATGCCGACTTAAGTACAAGAAGACTGACTCTTCCAACTGTCTATGTTTTGAACCATTCCTGTGACGCTAGTTATAGATTCCGATGCTTCTCTTCAGGTTTACTGTATCCCTCTGACCGTCTTAGTGACGATGAAACAGAGATATTGCATCCGAATTAAATAGAAAAGGCACAATGACGACTTAAATACTAGAAGACTGACTCTTCCTACTGTCTATGTTTTGAACCATTCCTAAGACACTTGTTATAGATTCCGATGTTTCACTTCAGGTTTACTGTATCCCTTGGACCTTCTTATTGTCGATGAAACACAGAAATTGCATCGGAATTAAATACAAAAGGCACAAGGCCGACTTAACTACAAGAAGACTGACTCCTCTTACTGACTGTGCTTTGAACCATTCCTGTGACTCTAGTTATGGATTCCGATGCTTAACTTCCGGATTACTGTATCCCTCTGTCCTTCTTAGTGACGATGAAACACAGAAATTGCATCGGAATTAAATACAAAAGGCACAATGCCGACTTATGTACAAGAAGAGTGACTCTTCCTACTGTCTATGTTTTGACCAATTTCTGTGACACTAGTTATAGAGTCCGATGCTTCACTTCAGGTTTACTCTATCCCTTGGACCTTCTTATTGACGGTGAAACACAGAAATTGCATCGGAATTAAATACGAAAGGCACAATGCCAACTTAAGTACAAGAAGACTGACTCTTCTTACTGACTATGTTTTGAACCATTCCTGTGACACTAGTTATAGATTCCGATGCTTCACTTCAGGTTTACTGTATCCCTCTGACCTTCATATTGACGATGTTGTTGTTGTTGTTGTTGTGTTCTTCAGTCCTGAGACTGGTTTGATGCAGCTCTCCATGCTACTCTATCCTGTGCAAGCTTTTTCATTTCCCAGTACCTACTGCAACCTACATCCTTCTGAATCTGCTTAGTGTATTCATCTCTTGGTCTCCCTCTACGATTTTTACCCTCCACGCTGCCCTCCAATACTAAATTGGTGATCCCTTGATGCCTCAGAACATGTCCTACCAACCGATCCCTTCTTCTGGTCAAGTTGTGCCACAAACTTCTCTTCTCCCCAATCCTATTCAATACTTCCTCATTAGTTATGTGATCTACCCATCTAATCTTCAGCATTCTTCTGTAGCACCACATTTCGAAAGCTTCTATTCTCTTCTTGTCCGAACTATTTATCGTCCATGTTTCACTTCCATACATGGCTACACTCCATACGAATACTTTCAGAAATGACTTCCTGACACTTAAATCACTACTGGATGTTAACAAATTTCTCTTCTTCAGAAACGCTTTCCTTGCCATTGCCAGCCTACATTTTATGTCCTCTCTACTTCGACCATCATCAGTTATTTTACTTCCTAAATAGCAAAACTCCTTTACTACTTTAAGTGCCTCATTTCCTAATCTAATTCCCTCAGCATCACCCGACTTAATTAGACTACATTCCATTATCCTTGTTTTGCTTTTGTTGATGTTCATCTTATATCCTCCTTTCAAGACACTGTCCATTCCATTCAACTGCTCTTCCAAGTCTTTTGCTGTCTCTGACAGAATTACAATGTCATCGGCGAACCTCAAAGTTTTTATTTCTTCTCCATGAATTTTAATACCTACTCCGAATTTTTCTTTTGTTTCCTTTACTGCTTGCTCAATATACAGATTGAACAACATCGGGGAGAGGCTACAACCCTGTCTTACTCCCTTCCCAACCACTGCTTCCCTTTCATGTCCCTCGACTCTTATAACTGCCATCTGCTTTCTGTACAAATTGTAAATAGCCTTTCGCTCCCTGTATTTTACCCCTGCCACCTTTAGAATTTGAAAGAGAGTATTCCAGTCAACGTTGTCAAAAGCTTTCTCTAAGTCTACAAATGCTAGAAACGTAGGTTTGCCTTTCCTTAATCTTTCTTCTAAGATAAGTCGTAAGGTCAGTATTGCCTCACGTGTTCCAGTGTTTCTACGGAATCCAAACTGATCTTCCCCGAGGTTGGCTTCTACTAGTTTTTCCATTCGTCTGTAAAGAATTCGTGTTAGTATTTTGCAGCTGTGACTTATTAAGCTGATAGTTCGGTAATTTTCACATCTGTCAACACCTGCTTTCTTTGGGATTGGAATTATTATATTCTTCTTGAAGTCTGAGGGTATTTCGCCTGTTTCATACATCTTGCTCACCAGATGGTAGAGTTTTGTCAGGACTGGCTCTCCCACGGCCGTCAGTAGTTCCAATGGAATATTGTCTACTCCGGGGGCCTTGTTTCGACTCAGGTCTTTCAGTGCTCTGTCAAACTCTTCACGCAGTATCATATCTCCCATTTCATCTTCATCTACATCCTCTTCCATTTCCATAATATTGTCCTCAAGTACATCGCCCTTGTAGAGACCCTCTATATACTCCTTCCACCTTTCTGCTTTCCCTTCTTTGCTTAGAACTGGGTTTCCATCTGAGCTCTTGATATTCATACAAGTCGTTCTCTTATCTCCAAAAGTCTCTTTAATTTTCCTGTAGGCGGTATCTATCTTACCCCTAGTGACGATGAAACACAGAAATTGCATCGGAATTAAATAGAAAAGGCACAATGCCGACTTAAGTACAAGAAGACTGACTCTTCTTACTGTCTATGCTTTGAACCATTCCTGTGACACTAGTTATAGATTCCGATGCTTCACTTCAGGTTTACTGTATCCCTTGCACCTTCTTATTGACGATGAAACACAGAAATTGGTTCGGAATTCAATACAAAAGGCACAATGCCGACTTAACTACAAGAAGACTGACTCTTCTTACTGACTATGCTTTGAACCATTCCAGTGACACTAGTTATAGATTCGAATGCTTAACTTCAGGATTATTGTATCCCACCGACCTTGTTAGTGCCGATGAAACACAGAAATTGCATCGGAATTAAATACAAAAAGCACAATGCCGACTTAAGTACAAGAATAGTGACTCTTACAGTCTATGATTTGCACCATTCCTGTGACACTAGTTATAGATTCCGATGCTTCACTTCAGGTTTACTGTTTCCCATGGACCTTCTTATTGACGATGAAACACAGAAATTGCATCGGAATTAAATACAAAAGGCACAATGCCGTCTTATGTACAAGAAGACTCACTCTTCCTACTTTCTATGTTTTGAACCATTTCTGTGACACTAGTTATAGAGTCCGATGCTTCACTTCAGGTTTACTGTATCCCTTGGACCTTGTTATTTACGATGAATCACAGAAATTGCATCGGAATTAAATACAAAAGGCAGAATGCCGACTTAAGTACAAGAAGACTGACTCCTCCAACTGTCTATGTTTTGAACCATTCCTGTGACACTAGTTATACATTCCGATGCTTCACTTCAGGTTTACTGTATCCCCCTGACCGTCTTATTGACGATGAAACACAGAAATTGCATCCGAATTAAATAGAAAAGGCACAATGCCGACCTAAGTACAAGAAGACTGACTCTTCTTACTGTCTATGTTTGAACCATTCCTGTGACACTAGTTATAGATTCCGATGCTTCACTTCAGGTTTACTGTATCCCTCTGACCTTCTTATTGACGATGAAACACAGAAATTGCATCGGAATTAAATACAAAAGGCACAATGCCAACTTAAGTACAAGAAGACTGACTCTTCTTACTGTCTATGTTTGAACCATTCCTGTGACACTAGTTATAGATTCCGATGCTTCACTTCAGGTTTACTGTATCCCTCTGACCTTCTTATTGACGGTGAAACACAGAAATGTCATCGGAATGAAATACGAAAGGCAAAATGCCAACTTAAGTACAAGAAGACTGACTCTTCTTCCTGATTATGTTTTGAACCATTCCTGTGACACTAGTTATAGAGTCCGATGCTTCACTTCAGGTTCACTGTATCCCTTGGACCTTGTTATTTACGACGAATCACAGAAATTGCATCGGAATTAAATACAAAAGGCACAATGCCGACTTAAGTACAAGAAGACTGACTCTTCCAACTGTCTATGTTTTGAACCATTCCTGTGACACTAGTTATACATTCCGATGCTTCACTTCAGGTTTACTGTATCCCTCTGACCGTCTTATTGACGATGAAACACAGAATTTGCATCCGAATTAAATAGAAAAAGCACAATGCCGACTTAAGTACTGGAAGACTGACTCTTCCTACTGTCTATGTTTTGAACCATTCCTGTGACACAAGTTATAGATTCCGTTGCTTCACTTTAGGTTTACTGTATCCCTCTGACCTTCTTATTGACGATGAAACACAGAAATTGCATCGGAATTAAATACAAAAGGCACAATGCTGGATTAAGTACAAGAAGACTGACACTTCTTACTGTCTATGCTTTTAACCATTCCTGTGACACTAGTTATAGACTCCGATGCTTCACTCCAGAATTACTGTATCCCTTCGACCTTCTTATTGACGATGAAACACAGAAATTGCATCGGAATTAAATACAAAAGGCACAATGCCGACTTAGGTACAAGAAGACTGACTCTTCTTACTGTCTATGCTTTGAACCATCCCTGTGACACTAGTTATAGATTCCGATGCTTCACTGCAGGCTTACTGTGTCCCTTAGACCTTCTTATTGACGATGAAACACAGAAATTGCATCGGAATTAAATACAAAAGGCACAATGCCGACTTGAGTACAAGAAGACTGACTCTTCTTCCTGACTACGTTTTGAATCATTCCTGTGACACTAGTTGTAGATTCCGATGCTTCACTTCAGGTTTACTGTATCCCTTGGACCTTCTTATTGCCGATGAAACAGAGAAATAGCATCGGAATTAAATACAAAAGACACAATGCCGACTTAAGTACAAGAAGACTGACTCTTCCAACTGTCTATGCTTTCAACCATTCCTGTGATACTAGTTATAGATTCCGATGCTGCAATTCAGGTTTACTGTATCCCCCTGACCGTCTTATTGACGATGAAACACAGAATTTGCTTCCGAAAGAAATAGAAAAGGCACAATGTCGACTTAAGTACTAGAAGACTGACTCTTCCTACTGTCTATGTTTTGAACCATTCCTAAGACACTTGTTATGGATTCCGATGCTTCACTTCAGGTTTACTGTATCCCTTGGACCTCCTTATTGTCGATGAAACACAGAAATTGCATCGGAATTCAATACAAAAGGCACAAGGCCGACTGAACTACAAGAAGACTGACCCTTCTTACTGACTATGCTTTGAACCAATCCTGTGACTCTAGTTATAGATTCCGATGCCTAACTTCCGGATTACTGTATCCCTCTGACCTTCTTAGTGACGATGAAACACAGAAATTGCATCGGAATTAAATACAAAAAGCACAATGCCGATTTAAGTACAAGAATACTGACTCATCTTCCTGTCTATGTTTTGAACCGTCCCTGTGACACTAGTTATAGATTCCGATGTTTCCCTCCAGGTTGACTGTATCCCTTGGACCTTCTTATTGACGATGAAACACAGAAATTGCATCGGAATTAAATACAAAAGGCACAATGCCGACTTAAGTACAAGAAGACTGACTCTTCTTACTGTCTATGCTTTGAACCATCCCTGTGACACTAGTTATAGATTCCGATGCTTCACTGCAGGTTTACTGTGTCCCTTTGACCTTCTTATTGACGATGAAACACAGAAATTACATCGGAATTAAATACAATAGGCACAATGCCGACTTAAGTACAAGAAGACTGACTCTTCCTACTGTCTATGTTTTCAACCATTATTGTGACACTAGTTATAGATTCCGATGGTTCACTTCAGGTTTACTGTATCCCTTGGACCGTGTTATTGACGATGAAACACAGAAATTGCATCGGAATTAAATACAAAAAGGCACAATACCGACTTAAGAACAAGAAGACTGAATCATCTTATGGACTATGCTTTGAACCATTCCTGTGACACTAGTCATAGATTCCGATGCTTAACTTCAGGATTACTGTATCCTTCTGACCTTCTTATTGACGATGAAACACAGAAATTGCATCCAAATTAAATACAAAAGGCACAGGGCCGACTTAAGTACAAGAATACTGACTCTTCTTACAGACTATGATTTGAACCATTCCTGTGACACTATTTATAGATTCCGATGCTTCACTTCAGGTTTACTGTATCCCTCTGACCTTCTTATTGACGATGAAACACAGAAATTGCATCGGAATTAAATACAAAAGGCACAATGCCAACTAAAGTACAAGAAGACTGACTCTTCTTACTGTCTATGTTTGAACCATTCCTGTGACACTAGTTATAGATTCCGATGCTTCACTTCAGGTTTACTGTATCTCTCTGACCTGCTTATTGACGGTGAAACACAGCAATTTCATCGGAATTAAATACGAAAGGCACAATGCCAACTTAAGTACAAGAAGACTGACTCTTCTTCCTGATTATGTTTTGAACCATTCCTGTGACACTAGTTGTAGATTCCGATGCTTCACTTCAGGTTTACTGTAACCCTTGGACCTTCTTATTGACGATGAAACACAGAAATTGCATCGGAATTAAATACAAAAGGCACAATGCCGACTTATGTACAAGAAGACTGACTCTTCCAACTGTCCATGTTTTGAACCATTCCTGTGACGCTAGTTATAGAATCCGATGCTTCACTTCAGGTTTACTGTATCCCTCTGACCGTCTTATTGACCATGAAACACAGCAATTGCATCCGAATCAAATAGAAAAGGCACAATGCCGACTTAAGTACTAGAAGCCTGACTCTTCCTACTGTCTATGTTTTGAACCATTCCTAAGACACTTGTTATAGATTCCGATGAT
The DNA here is from genome assembly GCF_023864345.2 of Schistocerca serialis cubense. Classification (NCBI taxonomy): domain Eukaryota; kingdom Metazoa; phylum Arthropoda; class Insecta; order Orthoptera; family Acrididae; genus Schistocerca; species Schistocerca serialis. The sequence continues at coordinate 8,523,180 of NW_026047592.1, forward strand.
TCACTTCAGGTTTACTGTATCCCTTGGACCTTCTTATTGTCGATGAAACACAGAAATTGCATCGGAATTCAATACAAAAGGCACAACGCCAACGTAACTACAAGAAGACTGACTCCTTTTACTGACTATGCTTTGAACCATTCCTGTGACCCTAGTTATAGATTCCGATGTTTCACTTCAGGTTGACTGTATCCCTTGGACCGTCTTGTTGACGATGAAACACAAAAACTGCATCGGAATTAAGTACAAAATGCACAATGCCGACTTAAGTACAAGAAGACTGACTCTTCTTACTGACTATGTTTTGAACCATTGCTGTGACACTAGTTACAGATTCTGTTGCTTCACTTCAGGTTTACTGTATCCCTCTGACCTACTTATTGACGATGAAACACAGAAATTGCATCGGAATTAAATACAAAAGGCACAATACCGACTTAAGTACAAGTAGACAGACTCTTATAACTGACTATGCTTTGAACCATTCCTGTGACACTAGTCTTAGATTCCGATGCTTAACTTCAGGATTACTGTATCCCTCTGACCTTCTTATTGACGATGAAACACAGAAATTGCATCGGAATTAAATACAAAAGGCACAATGCCGCATTACTGTCTATGCTTTGAACCATTCCTGTGACACTAGTTATAGATTCCGATGCTTCACTCCAGGTTTACTGTAACCCTTGGACCTTCTTATTGACGATGAAACACAGAAATTGCATTGGAATTAAATAGAAAAGGCACAATGCCGACTTAAGTACAAGAAGACTGACTCTTCTTACTGACTATGTTTAAACCATTCCTGTGACCCTAGTTATAGATCCGATGCTTCACTTCAGGTTTACTGTATCCCTCTGACCTTCTTATTGACGATGAAACACCGAAATTGCATCGGAATTAAATAGAAAACTCACAATGCCGACTCAAGTAGAAGAAGACTGACTCTTCTTACTGTCTATGTTTTGAACCATTCCTGTGACACTAGTTATAGATTCCGATGCTTCACTCCAGGTTTACTGTACACCTTGGACCTTCTTATTGACGATGAAACACAGAAATTGCATCGGAATTAAATAGAAAAGGCACAATGGCGACTTAAGTACAAGAAGACTGACTCTTCTTAGTGATTATAGTTTGAACCATTGCTGTGACACTAGTTTTAGATTCCGATGCTTTACTACACGTTTACTGTATACCTTGGTCATTCTTATTGACGATGAAACACAGAAATTGCATCGGAATTAAATAGAAAAGGCACAATGTCGACTTAAGTACAAGAAGACTGACTCTTCTGACTGTCTATGTTTGAACCATTCCTGTGACACTAGTTATAGATTCCGATGCTTCACTCCAGGTTTACTGTATCCCTCTGACCTTATTGCCGATGAAACACAGAAATTGCATCGGAATTAAATACAAAAGTCACAATGCCGACTTAGGGACCAGAAGACTGACTCTTCATACTGTCTATGTTTTGAACCATTCGTGTGACACTAGTTATAGATTCCGATGCTTCACTTCAGGTTTACTGTATCCCTCTGACCTTCTTATTGTCAATGAAACACAGAAATTGCATCGGAATTAAAAACAAAAGGCACAATGCCGACTTAAGTACAAGAAGGCTGACTCCTTCTACTGTCTATGCTTTGAACCATTCCTGTGACACTAGTTAAGGAATCCGATGCTTCACTCCAGGTTTACTGTATCCCTTGGACCTTCTTATTGACGATGAAAAACACATAATGCATCGGAATGAAATAGAAATGGCACAATGCCGACTTAAGTAAAATAGGACTGACTCTTCTTACTGATAACAGCTTGAACCATTCCGGTGATAATGGTTTTAGATTCCGATGCTTCACTTCAGGTTTACTGTATCCCTTGGACCTTGTTATTGACGGTGACACACAGTAGTAGCATTGGAATTAAATACAAAAGGCAAAATGCCAACTTTAGTACACGAAGACTGACTCTTCTTACTGTCTATGTTTTGAACCATTCCTGTGACACTAGTTATAGAATCCGATGCTTCACTTCAGGTTTACTGTATCCCTTGGACCTTCTTATTGACGATGAAACACAGAAATTGCATCGGAATTAAATACAAAAAGGCACAATGACGACTTAAGTACAAGAAGACTGTATCTTCTTACTGTCTATGCTTTGAAACATTCCTGTGACACTAGTTATAGATTCCGATGCTTCACTCCAGGTCTACTGTATCCCTTGGACCTTCTTATTGACGATGAAACACAGAAAATTCATCGGAATTAAATACAAAAGGCCCAAGGCCGACTTAAGTACAAGAAGACTGACTCTTCTTACTGACTATGTTTTGAACCATTCCTGTGACACTAGTTATAGGTTCTGATTCTCACTTCAGGATTACTGTATCCCTCTGACTTTCGTATTGACGATGAAACACAGAAATTGCACCGGAATTAAATACAAAAGGCACAATGCCGACTTAAGGACAAGAAGACTGACACTTCTTACTGACTATGTTTTGGACCATTCCTGTGACACTAGTTATGGATTCCGATGCTTAACTTCAGGATTACTGTATCCCTCTGACCTTCTTATTGACGATGAAACACAGAAATTGCATCGGAATTAAATACAAAAGGCACAATGCCTCATTACTGTCTATGCTTTGAACCATTCCCGTGACACTAGTTATAGATTCCGATGCTTCACTCCAGGTTTACTGTAACCCTTGGACCTTCTTATTGACGATGAAACACAGAAATTGCATTGGAATTAAATAGAAAAGGCACAATGCCGACTTAAGTACAAGAAGACTGACTCTTCTTACTGTCTATGTTTTCAACCATTATTGTGAGACTAGTTATGGATTCCGATGCTTCACTTCAGGTTTACTGTATCCCTTGGACCGTGTTATTGACGATGAAACACAGAAATTGCATCGGAATTAAATACAAAAAGGCACAATGACGACTTAAGTACAAGAAGACTGTATCTTCTTACTGACTATGTTTTGAACCATTCCTGTGACACTAGTTATAGGTTCTGATTCTCACTTCAGGTTTACTGTATCACTCTGACTTTCGTATTGACGATGAAACACAGAAATTGCACCGGAATTAAATACAAAAGGCACAATGCCGACTTAAGGACAAGAAGACTGACACTTCTTACTGACTATGTTTTGGACCATTCCTGTGACACTAGTTATAGATTCCGATGCTTCACTTCAGGTTTACTGTATCCCTCTGACCTTCTTATTGACGAAGACACACAGAAATTGCCTCGGAATTTAATAGAAAACGCACAATGCCGACTTAAGTACAAGGAGACTGACTCTTCTTAATGTCTATGTTTTGAACCATTCCTGTGACACTAGTTATAGATTCCGATGCTTCACTGTCGGTTTAGTGTATCCCTTGGACCTTCTTATTGACGATGAACACAGTAATTGCATCGGAATTAAAGAGAAAATGCACAATGCCGACTTAAGTAGAAGAAGACTGATATTCTTACTGACAATGTTTTGAACCATTCCTGAGACACTAGTTATAGATTCCGATGCTTCACTTCAGGTTTACTGTATCCCTCTGACCTTCTTATTGACGATGAAACACAGAAATTGCATCGGAATTAAATAAAAAAGGCACAATGCCGACTTAAGTACAAGAAGACTGACTCTTCTTACTGTCTATGTTTTGAACCATTCCATTGACATTAGTTATAGATTCCCATGCTTCACTCCAGGTTTACTGTATCCCTTTTACACTCTTATTGACGATGAAACACTAAAATTGCATCGGAATTAAATACAAAAGTCAAAATGTAGGCTTAAGTACAAGAACACTGACTCTTCCTACTGTCTATGTTTTGAACCATTCCTGTGACACTAGTTATAGATTCCGATGCTTCACTTCAGGTTTACTGTATCCCTCTGACCTTATTCACGATGAAACACAGAAATTGCATCGGAATGAAGTACAAAAGGCACAATACCGACTTAAGTACAAGAAGACTGACTCTTCTTACTGTCTATGCTTTGAACCATTCCTGTGACACTAGTTATTGATTCCGATGCTTCACTTCAGGTTTACTGTATCATTTTGAACTTCTTATTGACGATGAAACTCAGAAATTACATCGGAATCAAATACAAAAAGCATAATGCCGACTTAAGTACAAAAAGACTGACTCTTCTTACTGACTATGTTTTGAACCATTCCTGTGCCACTAGTTATAGATTCCGATGCTTCACTTCAGGTTTACTGTATCCCTCTGACCTTATTCACGATGAAACACAGAAATTGCATCGGAATTAAATACAAAAGGCACAATACGGACTGACCATTCTTACTGTCTATGGTTTGAACAATTCCTGTGACACAAGTTATAGATTCCGATGCTTCACTTAAGGTTTGCTGTATCCATCTGACATTCTTATTGACGATGAAACATAGAAATTGCATCGGAATTAAATACAAAAGGAACAATGCTGACTTATGTACAAGAAAACTGACTCATCTTACTGTCTATGTTTGAACCATTCATGTGACACTAGTTATAGATTCCGATGCTTCACTTGAGGTTTACATTATCCCTCTGAACTTCTTATTGACGATGAAACACAGACATTGCATCGGAATTAAATAGGAAAGGCACAATGCCGAATTAAGTACAAGAAGACTGACTCTTCTTACTGTCTATGTTTTGAACCATTCCTGTGACACTATTTATAGATTCCGATGCTTGACTTCTGGTTTACTGTATCCTTGGACCTTCTTATTGACGATGAAATACAGAAATTGCATCGGAATTTAATACAAATGGCACAATGCCGACTCAAGTACAAGAAGACTGACTCTTCTTACTGTCTATGTTTTGAAACATTCCTGTGACACTAGTTATAGGTTCCGATTATTCACTTCAGGTTTACTGTAACCCTCTGACTTTCTTGTTGAGGATGAAACACAGAAGTTGCACCGGAATTAAGTACAAAAGGCACAATGCTGACTTAAGGACAGGAAGACTGACTCTTCTTACTGACTATGTTTTGAACCATTCCTGTGACACTAGTTATAGATTCCGATGCTGCACTTCAGGTTTACTGTATCCCTCTGACCATCTTATTGACGATGAAATACAGAAATTGCATCGCAATTAAATACAAATGGCACAATGCCGAATTAAGTACAAATAGTCTGACTCTTCCTATTGTCTATGTTTTGAACCATTTCTGTGGCACTAGTTATATATTCCGATGCTTCACTTCAGGTTACCTGTATCCCTTGGACCTTCTTATTGACGATGAAACACAGAAATAGCATCGGAATTAAATACAAAAGGCACAATGCCGAATTAAGTACAAGAAGACTGACTCTTCTTACTGTCTATGTTTTGAACCATTCCTGTGACACTATTTATAGATTCCGATGCTTGACTTCAGGTTTACTGTAACCTTGGACCTTCTTATTGACGATGAAATACAGAAATTGCATCGCAATGTAATACAAATGGCACAATGCCGACTCAAGTACAAGAAGACTGACTCTTCTTACTGTCTATGTATTGAACCATTCCATTGACACTAGTTATAGATTCCGATGCTTGACTTCAGGTTTACTGAATCCCTTGGACCTTCTTATTGACGATAAAACACAGTAATTGCATCGGAATTTAATACAAAAGGCACAATGCCGACTCAAGTACAAGAAGACTGACTCTTCTTACTGTCTATGCTTTGAAACATTCATGTGACACTAGTTATACATTCCAATGCTTCACTTCAGGTTTACAGTATCCCTCTGGCCTTCTTATTGACGATGAAACACAAAAATTGCATCGGAATTAAATAGAAAAGGCACAATGCCGAATTAAGTACAAGAAGACTGACTCTTCCTACTGTCTATGTTTTGAACTATTTCTGTGACACTAGTTATATATTCCGATGCTTCACTTCAGGTTTACTGTATCCCCTGGACCTTCTTATTGACGATGAAACACAGTAATTGCATCGGAATTAAATACAAAAGGCACAATGCCGACTTAAGTACAAGAAGACTGTATCTTCATACTGTCTATGTTTTGAAACATTCCTGTGACACTAGTTATAGATTCCGATGCTTCACTCCAGGTTTACTGTATCCCTTAGACCTTCTTATTGACCATGAAACACAGAAATTGCATCCGAATTAAATACAAAAGGCACAATGCCGACTTAAGGACAAGAAGACTGACTCTTCTTACTGACTATGTTTTGAAACATTCCTGTGACACTAGTTATAGATTCCGATGCTTCACTTCAGGTTTACTGTATCCCTCTGACTTTCTTATTGACGATGAAACACAGAAAATAAACCGGAATTAAATTCAAAAGGCACAATGCTGACTTAAGGACAAGAAGACTGAACCTTCTTACTGACTATGCTTTGAACCATTCCTGTGACACTAGTTATTGATTCCGATGCTTCACACCAGGTTTACTGTATCCCTCTGACCTTCTGATTAACGATGAAACTCAGAAATTGCATCGGAATTAAATACAAAATGCACAATACCGAATTAAGTACAAGAAGACTGACTCTTCCTACTGTCTATGTTTTGAACCATTTCTGTGACACTAGTTATGTATTACGATGCTTCACTTCAGGTTTACTGTATCCCTTGGACCTTATTATTGACGATGAAACACAGAAATAGCATCGGAATTAAATACAAAAGGCACAATGCCGAATTAAGTACAAGAAGACTGACTCTTCCTACTGTCTATGTTTTGAACCATTCCATTGACACTAGTTATAGATTCCGATGCTTGACTTCAGGTATACTGAATCCCTTGGACCTTCTTATTGACGATAAAACACAGAAATTGCATCGGAATTTAATACAAAAGGCACAATGCCGACTCAAGTACAAGAAGACTGACTCTTCTTACTGTGTATGTTTTGAACGATTCCTGTGACACTAGTTATAGATTCCAATGCTTCACTCCAGGTTTACTGTATCCCTTGGACCTTCTTATTGACGAAGACACACAGAAATTGCCTCGGTATTAAATAGAAAAGGCACAATGCCGACTTAAGTACAAGAAGACTGACTCTTCTTAATGTCTATGTCTTGAACCATTCCTGTGACACTAGTTATAGATTCCGATGCTTCACTCTTGGTTTACTGTAACATTTGGACCTTCTTATTGACGATGAAACACAGAAATTGCATCGGAATTAAATACAAAAGGCACAATGCCGACTTAGGGACAAGACGACTGACTCTTCCTACTGACAATGTTTTGAACCATTCCTGTGACACTAGTTATAGATTCCGATGCTTCACTTCAAGGTTTACTGTATCCCTCTGACCTTATTCACGATGAAACACAGAAATTGCATCGGAATTAAATACAAAACGCACAATACCGACTGACTCTTCTTACTGTCTATGTTTTGAACAATTCCTGTGACACTAGTTATAGATTCCGATGCTTCACTTCAGGTTTACAGTATCCCTCTGACCTTCTTATTGACGATGAAACACAAAAATTGCATCGGAATTAAATAGAAAAGGCACAATGCCGATTTAAGTACAAGAAGACTGACTCTTCCTACTGTCTATGTAATGAACCGTTCCATTGACAATAGTTATAGATTCCGATGCTTCACTTCAGGTTTACTGTATCCCTCTGACTTTCTTATTGACGATGAAACACAGAAGTTAAACCGGAATTAAATACAAAAGGCACAATGCCGACGTAATTACAAGAAAACTGACTCTTCTTACTGTCTATGTTTTGAACCATTCCTGTGACACAAGTTATAGATTCCGATGCTTCACTTAAGGTTTGCTGTATCCATCTGACATTCTTATTGACGATGAAACATAGAAATTGCATCGGAATTAAATACAAAAGGAACAATGCTGACTTATGTACAAGAAAACTGACTCTTCTTACTGTCTATGTTTGAACCATTCATGTGACACTAGTTATAGATTCCGATGCTTCACTTGAGGTTTACATTATCCCTCTGAACTTCTTATTGACGATGAAACACAGACATTGCATCGGAATTAAATAGGAAAGGCACAATGCCGAATTAAGTACAAGAAGACTGATTCTTCTTACTGTCTATGCTTTGAACCATTCCTGTGACACTAGTTATTGATTCCGATGCTTCACTCCAGGTTTACTGTATCCCTTAGACCTTCTTATTGACCATGAAACACAGAAATTGCATCCGAATTAAATACAAAAGGCACAATGCCGACTTAAGGACAAGAAGACTGACTCTTCTTACTGACTATGTTTTGAAACATTCCTGTGACACTAGTTATAGATTCCGATGCTTCACTTCAGGTTTACTGTATCCCTCTGACTTTCTTATTGACGATGAAACACAGAAAATAAACCGGAATTAAATACAAAAGGCACAATGCTGACTTAAGGACAAGAAGACTGAACCTTCTTACTGACTATGTTTTGAACCATTCCTGTGACACTAGTTATTGATTCCGATGCTTCACACCAGGTTTACTGTATCCCTCTGACCTTCTTATTAACGATGAAACTCAGAAATTGCATCGGAATTAAATACAAAATGCACAATACCGAATTAAGTACAAGAAGACTGACTCTTCCTACTGTCTATGTTTTGAACCATTTCTGTGACACTAGTTATGTATTACGATGCTTCACTTCAGGTTTACTGTATCCCTTGGACCTTATAATTGACGATGAAACACAGAAATAGCATCGGAATTACATACAAAAGGCACAATGCCGAATTAAGTACAAGAAGACTGACTCTTCCTACTGTCTATGTTTTGAACCATTCCATTGACACTAGTTATAGATTCCGATGCTTGACTTCAGGTTTACTGAATCCCTTGGACCTTCTTATTGACGATAAAACACAGAAATTGCATCGGAATTTAATACAAAAGGCACAATGCCGACTCAAGTACAAGAAGACTGACTCTTCTTACTGTGTATGTTTTGAACGATTCCTGTGACACTAGTTATAGATTCCAACGCTTCACTCCAGGTTTACTGTATCCCTTGGACCTTCTTATTGACGATGAAACACAGAAATTGCATCGGAATTAAATACAAAAGGCACAATGCCGACTTAAGGACAAGAATACTGTCTCTTCTAACTGACTATGTTTTGAAGCATTCCTGTGACACTAGTTATAGATTCCGATGCTTCACTTCAGGTTTACTGTATCCCTCTGACCTTCTTATTGACGAAGACACACAGAAATTGCCTCGGAATTAAATAGAAAAGGCACAATGCCGACTTAAGTACAAGAAGACTGACTCTTCTTAATGTCTATGTCTTGAACCATTCCTGTGACACTAGTTATAGATTCCGATGCTTCACTCTTGGTTTACTGTAACATTTGGACCTTCTTATTGACGATGAAACACAGAAATTGCATCGGAATTAAATACAAAAGGCACAATGCCGACTTAGGGACAAGAAGACTGACTCTTCCTACTGACAATGTTTTGAACCATTCCTGTGACACTAGTTATAGATTCCGATGCTTCACTTCAAGGTTTACTGTATCCCTCTGACCTTATTCACGATGAAACACAGAAATTGCATCGGAATTAAATACAAAAGGCACAATACCGACTGACTCTTCTTACTGTCTATGTTTTAACAATTCCTGTGACACTAGTTATAGATTCCGATGCTTCACTTCAGGTTTACTGTATCCCTCTGACCTTCTTATTGACGATGAAACACCGAAATTGCATCGGAATTAAATAGAAAACTCACAATGCCGACTCAAGTAGAAGAAGACTGACTCTTCTTACTGTCTATGTTTTGAACCATTCCTGTGACACTAGTTATAGATTCCGATGCTTCACTCCAGGTTTACTGTATACCTTGGACCTTCTTATTGACGATGAAACACAGAAATTGCATCGGAATTAAATAGAAAAGGCACAATGGCAACTTAAGTACAAGAAGACTGACTCTTCTTAGTGATTATAGTTTGAACCATTGCTGTGACACTAGTTATAGATTCCGATGCTTCACTTCAGGTTTACTGTATCCCTCTGACTTTCTTATTGACGATGAAACACAGAAGTTAACCCGTAATTAAATACAAAAGGCACAATGCTGACTTAAGGACAAGAAGACTGACCCTTCTTACTGACTATGTTTTGAAACATGCCTGTGACACTAGTTATGGATTCCGATGCTTCACTTCAGGTTTACTGTATCCCTCTGACCTTCTTATTGACGATGAAACTCAGAAATTGCATCGGAATTAAATACAAAAGGCACAATGCCGAATTAAGTACAAGAAGACTGACTCTTCCTACCGTCTATGTTTTGAACCATTTCTATGACACTAGTTATTTATTCCGATGCTTCACTTCAGGTTTACTGTATCCCTTGGACCTTATGATTGACGATGAAACACAGACATAGCATCGGAATTAAATACAAAAGGCACAATGCCGAATTAAGTACAAGGAGACTGACTCTTCCTACTGTCTATGTTTTGAACCATTCCATTGACACTAGTTATTGATTCCGATGCTTGACTTCAGGTTTACTGAATCCCTTGGACCTTCTTATTGACGATAAAACACCGAAATTGCATCGGAATTTAATACAAAAGGCACAATGCCGACTCAAGTACAAGAAGACTGACTCTTCTTACTGTCTATGTTTTGAACCATTCCTGTGACACTAGTTATAGATTCCAATGCTTCACTTCAGGTTTACTGTATCCCTCTGACCTTCTTATTGACGATGAAACACAGAAATTTCCTCGGAAATAAATAGAAAAGGCACAATGCCGACTTAAGTACAAGAAGACGGACTCTTCTTAATGTCTATGTTTTGAACCATTCCTGTGACACTAGTTATAGATTCCGATGCTTCACTTTAGGTTTAGAGTATCCCTTGGACCTTCTTATTGACGATGAACACAGTAATTGCATCGGAATTAAATAGAAAAGGCACAATGCCAACTTAAGTAGAAGAAGACTGACTCTTCTTACTGTCTATGTTTTGAACCATTCCATTGACACTAGTTATAGATTCCGATGCTTCACTCCAGGTTTACTGTATCCCTTTTACATTCTTATTTACGATGAAACACTGAAATTGCATCGGAATTAAATACAAAAGCCAAAATGCCGGCTTAAGTACAAGAAGACTGACTCTTCCTACTGTCTATGTTTTTAACCATTCCTGTGACACTAGTTATAGATTCCGATGCTTCACTTCAGGTTTACTGTATCCCTCTGACCATATTCACGATGAAACACAGAAATTGCATCGGAATTAAATACAAAAGGCACAATACCGACTGACCCTTCTTACTGTCTATGTTTTGAACAATTCCTGTGACACTAGTTATAGATTCCGATGCTTCACTTCAGGTTTACTGTATGCCTCTGACCTTCTTATTGACGATGAAACATTGAATTTGCATCGGAATTAAATACAAAAGGCACAATGCCGACTTAAGTACAAGAAAACTGACTCTTCTTACTGTCTATGGTTTGAACCATTTCTGTGAAATAAGTTATAGATTCCGATGCTTCACTTCAGGTTTGCTGTATCCCTCTGACATTCTTATTGACGATGAAACATAGAAATTGCATCGGAATAAAATACAAAAGGCACAATGCTGACTTAAGTACAAGAAAACTGTCTCTTCTTACTGTCTATGTTTGAACCATTCATGTAACACTAGTTATAGATTCCGATGCTTCACTTGAGGTTTACATTATCCCTCTGAACTTCTTATTGACGATGAAACACAGACATTGCATCGGAATTAAATAGAAAAGGCACAATGCCGAATTAAGTACAAGAAGACTGACTCTTCCAACTGTCCATGTTTTGAACCATTCCTGTGACGCTAGTTATAGAATCCGATGCTTCACTTCAGGTTTACTGTATCCCTCTGACCGTCTTATTGACCATGAAACACAGAAATTGCATCCGAATCAAATAGAAAAGGCACAATGCCGACAAGTATTAGAAGCCTGACTCTTCCTACTGGCTATGTTTTGAACCATTCCTAAGACACTTGTTATAGATTCCGATGCTTCACTTCAGGTTTACTGTATCCCTTGGACCTTCTTATTGTCGATGAAACACAGAAAATGCATCGGAAATCAATACAAAAGGCACAACGCCAACTTAACTACAAGAAGACTGACTCCTTTTACTGACTATGCTTTGAACCATTCCTGTGACCCTAGTTATAGATTCCGATGTTTCACTCCAGGTTGACTGTATCCCTTGGACCGTCTTATTGAGGATGAAACACAAAAACTGTATCGGAATTAAGTACAAAATGCACAATGCCGACTTAAGTACAAGAAGCCTGACTCTTCTTACTGACTATGATTTGAACCATTGCTGTGACACTAGTTATAGATTCCGTTGCTTCACTTCAGGTTTACTGTATCCTTCTGACCTACTTATTGACGATGAAACACAGAAATTGCATCGGAATTAAATACAAAAGGCACAATACCGACTTAAGTACAAGAAGACAGACTCTTATTACTGACTATGCTTTGAACCATTCCTGTGACACTAGTCATAGATTCCGATGCTTAACTTCAGGATTACTGTATCCCTCTGACCTTCTTATTGACGATGAAACACAGAAATTGCATCGGAATTAAATACAAAAGGCACAATGCCGCATTACTGTCTATGCTTTGAACCATTCCTGTGACACTAGTTATAGATTCCGATGCTTCACTCCAGGTTTACTGTAACCCTTGGACCTTCTTATTGACGATGAAACACAGAAATTGCATTGGAATTAAATAGAAAAGGCACAATGCCGACTTAAGTACAAGAAGACTGACTCTTCTTACTGACTATGTTTAAACCATTCCTGTGACACTAGTTATAGATTCCGATGCTTCACTTCAGGTTTACTGTATCCCTCTGACCTTCTTATTGACGATGAAACACCGAAATTGCATCGGAATTAAATAGAAAACTCACAATGCCGACTCAAGTAGAAGAAGACTGACTCTTCTTACTGTCTATGTTTTGAACCATTCCTGTGACACTAGTTATAGATTCCGATGCTTCACTCCAGGTTTACTGTATACCTTGGACCTTCTTATTGACGATGAAACACAGAAATTGCATCGGAATTAAATAGAAAAGGCACAATGGCAACTTAAGTACAAGAAGACTGACTCTTCTTAGTGATTATAGTTTGAACCATTGCTGTGACACTAGTTTTAGATTCCGATGCTTTACTACACGTTTACTGTATACCTTGGACATTCTTATTGACGATGAAACACAGAAATTGCATCGGAATTAAATACAAAAGGCACAATGCCGACTTAAGTACAAGAAGACTGACTCTTCTAACTGACTATGTTTTGAACCATTCCTGTGACACTAGTTATAGAATCCGATGCTTCACTTTAGGTTTACTGTATACCTTGTACCTTCTTATTGACGATGAAACACAGAAATTGTATCGGAATTAAATACAAAAGGCACAATGCCGACTTAAGTACAAGAAGACTGACTCTTCCTACTGTCTATGCTTTGAAACATTCCTGTGACACTAGTTTTGGATTCCGATGCTTCACCTCAGGTTTACTGTATCTCTCTGACCTTCTTATTGACAATGAAACACAGAAATTGCATCGGAATTAAATACAAAAGACACAATGCCGACTTAAGTACAAGAAGACTGACTCTTCCTACTGTCTATGTTTTGAACCATTCCCGTGACACTAGTTATAGATTCCGATGCTTCACTTCAGCTTTACTGTATCCCTCTGACCTTATTGCCGATGAAACACAGAAATTGCATCGGAATTAAATACAAAAGGCACAATGCCGACTTAAGGACAAGAAGACTGACTCTTCTTACTGACTATGTTTTGAAACATTCCTGTGACTCTAGTTATAGATTCCGATGCCTCACTTCAGGTTCACTGTATCCCCTGGACCTTCTTATTGACGATGAATCACAGGAATTGCATCGGAATTAAACACAAAAGGCACAATGCTGACTTAAGTACAAGAAGACTGACTCTTCTTACTGTCTATATTTTGAACCATTCCAGTGACACTAGTTATAGATTCCGATGCTTCACTTCAGGTTTACTGTATTCCTTGGACCTTCTTATTGACGATGAAACACAGAAATTGCATCGAAATTAAATACAAAAGGCACAATGCCGACTTAAGTACAAGAAGACTGACTCTTCTTACTGTCTATGTTTTGAACCATTACTGTGACACTAGGTATAGATTCCGATGCTTCACTCCAGGTTTACTGTATCCCTTGAACCTTCTTGTTGACGATGAAACACAGAAATTGCATCGGAATAAAATACAAAAGGCACAATGCCGAATTAAGGACAAGAAGACTGACTCTTCTTACTGTCTATGTTTTGAACCATTCCTGTGAAACTAGTTATAGTTTCCGATGCTTCACTTCAGGTTTACTGTATCCCTCTGACCTTCTTATTGACAATGAAACACAGAAATTGCATCGGAATTAAAAACTAAAGGCACAATGCCGACTTAAGTACAAGAAGGCTGACTCCTTCTACTGTCTACGTTTGAACCATTCCTGTGACACTAGTTATAGAATCCGATGCTTCACTCCAGGTTTACTGTATCACTTGGACCTTCTTATTGACGATGAAAAACACATACTGCATCGGAATGAAATATAAATGGCACAATGCCGACTTAAGTACAAGAGGACTGACTCTTCTTACTGATAATAGTTTGAACCATTCCGGTGACAATAGTTATAGATTCCGATGCTTCACTTCAGGTTTACTGTATCCCTTGGACCTTGTTATTGACGGTGACACACAGAAATAGCATTGGAATTAAATACAAAAGGCAAAATGCCAACTTTAGTACACGAAGACTGACTCTTCTTACTGTCTATGTTTTGAACCATTCCTGTGACACTAGTTATAGAATCCGATGCTTCACTTCAGGTTTACTGTACCCCTCTGACCTTCTTATTGACGATGAAACACAGAAATTGCATCGGAATTTGATACAAAAGGCACAATGCCGACTCAAGTACAAGAAGACTGACTCTTCTTCCTGTCTATGCTTTGAACCATTCCTTTGACACTAGTTATAGATTCCAATGCTTCACTTCAGGCTTACTGTATCCCTCTGACCTTCTTATTGACGATGAAACACAGAAATTGCATCGGAATTAAATAGAAAAGGCACAATGCCGAATTAAGTACAAGAAGACTGACTCTTCCTACTGTCTATGTTTTGAACCATTCCTGTGACACTAGTTATATATTCCGATGCTTCACTTCAGGTTTACTGTATCCCTTGGACCTTCTTATTGACGATGAAACACAGAAATTGCATCGGAATTAAATACAAAAAGGCACAATGACGACTTAAGTACAAGAAGACTGTATCTTCTAACTGTCTATGTTTTGAAACATTCCTGTGACACTAGTTATAGATTCCGATGCTTCACTCCAGGTTTACTGTATCCCTTGGACCTTCTTGTTGACGATGAAACACAGAAAATGCATCGGAATTAAATACAAAAGGCCCAAGGCCGACTTAAGTACAAGAAGACTGACTCTTCCTACTGACTATGTTTTGAACCATTCCTGTGACACTAGTTATAGATTCCGATTCTCACTTCAGGTTTACTGTATCCCTCTGACTTTCGTATTGACGATGAAACACAGAAATTGCACCGGAATTAAATACAAAAGGCACAATGCCGACTTAAGGACAAGAAGACTGACTCTTCTTACTGACTATGTTTTGAACCATTCCTGTGACACTAGTTATAGATTCCGATGCTTCACTTCAGGTTTACTGTATCCCTCTGACCTTCTTATTGACGTAGACACACAGAAATTGCCTCGGAATTAAATAGAAAAGGCACAATGCCGACTTAAGTACAAGGAGACTGACTCTTCTTAATGTCTATGTTTTGAACCATTCCTGTGACACTAGTTATAGATTCCGTTGCTTCACTGTCGGTTTAGTGTATCGCTTGGACCTTCTTATTGACGATGAACACAGTAATTGCATCGGAATTAAAGAGAAAATGCACAATGCCGACTTAAGTAGAAGAAGACTGATCTTCTTACTGACTATGTTTTGGACCATTCCTGAGACACTAGTTATAGATTCAGATGCTTCACTTCAGGTTTACTGTATCCCTCTGACCTTCTTATTGACGATGAAACACAGAAATTGCATCGGAATTAAATACAAAAGGCACAATGCCGACTTAAGTACAAGAAGACTGACTCTTCTTACTGTCTATGTTTTGAACCATTCCATTGACACTAGTTATAGATTCCGATGCTTCACTCCAGGTTTACTGTATCCCCTTTACATTCTTATTGACGATGAAACACTGAAATTGCATCGGAATTAAATACAAAAGTCAAAATGCCGGCTTAAGTACAAGAACACTGACTCTTCCTACTGTCTATGTTTTGAACCATTCCTGTGACACTAGTTATAGATTCCGATGCTTCACTTCAGGTTTAATGTATCCCTCTGCCCTTATTCACGATGAAACACAGAAATTGCATCGGAATGAAATACAAAAGGCACAATACCGACTTAAGTACAAGAAGACTGACTCTTCTTACTGTCTATGCTTTGAACCATTCCTGTGACACTAGTTATTGATTCCGATGCTTCACTTCAGGTTTACTGTATCCCTTGCAGTTTCTTATTGACGATGAAACACAGAAATTGGTTCGGAATTAAAATACAAAAGGCACAATGCCGACTTAACTACAAGAAGACTGACTCTTCTTACTGACTATGATTTGAACCATTCCAGTGACACTAGTTATAAATTCGAATGCTTAACTTCAGGATTACTGTATCCCACCGACCTTGTTAGTGCCGATGAAACACAGAAATTGCATCGGAATTAAATACAAAAAGCACAATGCCGACTTAAGTACAAGAATACTGACTCATCTTACAGTCTATGATTTGCACCATTCCTGTGACACTAGTTATAGATTCCGATGCTTCACTTCAGGTTTACTGTTTCCCTTGGACCTTCTTATTGACGATGAAACACAGAAATTGCATCGGAATTAAATACAAAAGGCACAATGCCGTCTTATGTACAAGAAGACTGACTCATCCTACTGTCTATGTTTTGAACCATTTCTGTGACACTAGTTATAGAGTCCGATGCTTCACTTCAGGTTTACTGTATCCCTTGGACCTTGTTATTTACGATGAATCACAGAAATTGCATCGGAATTAAATACAAAAGGCACAATGCCGACTTAAGTACAAGAAGACTGACTCCACCAACTGTCTGTGTTGTGAACCATTCCTGTGACACTAGTTATAGATTCCGTTGCTTCACTTCAGGTTTACTGTATGCTTCTGACCTACTTATTGACGATGAAACACAGAAATTGCATCGGAATTAAATACAAAAGGCACAATACCGACTTAAGTACAAGAAGACAGACTCTTATTACTGACTATGCTTTGAACCATTCCTGTGACACTAGTCATAGATTCCGATGCTTAACTTCAGGATTACTGTATCCCTCTGACCTTCTTATTGACGATGAAACACAGAAATTGCATCGGAATTAAATACAAAAGGCACAATGCCGCATTACTGTCTATGCTTTGAACCATTCCTGTGACACTAGTTATAGATTCCGATGCTTCACTCCAGGTTTACTGTAACCCTTGGACCTTCTTATTGACGATGAAACACAGAAATTGCATTGGAATTAAATAGAAAAGGCACAATGCCGACTTAAGTACAAGAAGACTGACTCTTCTTACTGACTATGTTTAAACCATTCCTGTGACACTAGTTATAGATTCCGATGCTTCACTTCAGGTTTACTGTATCCCTCTGACCTTCTTATTGACGATGAAACACCGAAATTGCATCGGAATTAAATAGAAAACACACAATGCCGACTCAAGTAGAAGAAGACTGACTCTTCTTACTGTCTATGTTTTGAACCATTCCTGTGACACTAGTTATAGATTCCGATGCTTCACTCCAGGTTTACTGTATACCTTGGACCTTCTTATTGACGATGAAACACAGAAATTGAATCGGAGTTAAATAGAAAAGGCACAATGGCAACTTAAGTACAAGAAGACTGACTCTTCTTAGTGATTATAGTTTGAACCATTGCTGTGACACTAGTTTTAGATTCCGATGCTTTACTACACGTTTACTGTATACCTTGGACATTCTTATTGACGATGAAACACAGAAATTGCATCGGAATTAAATAGAAAAGGCACAATGTCGACTTAAGTACAAGAAGACTGACTCTTCTGACTGTCTATGTTTGAACCATTCCTGTGACACTAGTTATAGATTCCGATGCTTCACTCCTGGTTTACTCTAACCCTTGGACCTTCTTATTGACGATGAAACACAGAAATTGCATCGGAATTAAATACAAAAGGCACAATGCCGACTTAAGTACAAGAAAACTGACTCTTCTTACTGACTATGTTTTGAACCATTCCTGTGACACTAGTTATAGAATTCGATGCTTCACTTTAGGTTTACTGTATACCTTGTACCTTCTTATTGACGATGAAACACAGAAATTGTATCGGAATTAAATACAAAAGGCACAATGCCGACTTAAGTACAAGAAGACTGACTCTTCCTACTGTCTATGCTTTGAAACATTCCTGTGACACTAGTTTTGGATTCCGATGCTTCACCTCAGGTTTACTGTATCTCTCTGACCTTCTTATTGACAATGAAACACAGAAATTGCATCGGAATTAAATACAAAAGGCACAATGCCGCATTACTGTCTATGCTTTGAACCATTCCTGTGACACTAGTTATAGATTCCGATGCTTCACTCCAGGTTTACTGTATACCTTGGACCTTCTTATTGACGATGAAAAACACATACTGCATCGGAATGAAATATAAATGGCACAATGCCGACTTAAGTACAAGAGGACTGACTCTTCTTACTGATAATAGTTTGAACCATTCCGGTGACAATAGTTATAGATTCCGATGCTTCACTTCAGGTTTACTGTATCCCTTGGACCTTGTTATTGACGGTGACACACAGAAATAGCATTGGAATTAAATACAAAAGGCAAAATGCCAACTTTAGTACACGAAGACTGACTCTTCTAACTGTCTATGTTTTGAACCATTCCTGTGACACTAGTTATAGAATCCGATGCTTCACTTCAGGTTTACTGTACCCCTCTGACCTTCTTATTGACGATGAAACACAGAAATTGCATCGGAATTTGATACAAAAGGCACAATGCCGACTCAAGTACAAGAAGACTGACTCTTCTTCCAGTCTATGCTTTGAACCATTCCTTTGACACTAGTTATAGATTCCAATGCTTCACTTCAGGCTTACTGTATCCCTCTGACCTTCTTATTGACGATGAAACACAGAAATTGCATCGGAATTAAATAGAAAAGGCACAATGCCGAATTAAGTACAAGAAGACTGACTCTTCCTACTGTCTATGTTTTGAACCATTCCTGTGACACTAGTTATATATTCCGATGCTTCACTTCAGGTTTACTGTATCCCTTGGACCTTCTTATTGACGATGAAACACAGAAATTGCATCGGAATTAAATACAAAAAGGCACAATGACGACTTAAGTACAAGAAGACTGTATCTTCTAACTGTCTATGTTTTGAAACATTCCTGTGACACTAGTTATAGATTCCGATGCTTCACTCCAGGTTTACTGTATCCCTTGGACCTTCTTGTTGACGATGAAACACAGAAAATGCATCGGAATTAAATACAAAAGGCCCAAGGCCGACTTAAGTACAAGAAGACTGACTCTTCTTACTGACTATGTTTTGAACCATTCCTGTGACACTAGTTATAGATTCCGATTCTCACTTCAGGTTTACTGTATCCCTCTGACTTTCGTATTGACGATGAAACACAGAAATTGCACCGGAATTAAATACAAAAGGCACAATGCCGACTTAAGGACAAGAAGACTGACTGTTCTTACTGACTATGTTTTGAACCATTCCTGTGACACTAGTTATAGATTCCGATGCTTCACTTCAGGTTTACTGTATCCCTCTGACCTTCTTATTGACGTAGACACACAGAAATTGCCTCGGAATTAAATAGAAAAGGCACAATGCCGACTTAAGTACAAGGAGACTGACTCTTCTTAATGTCTATGTTTTGAACCATTCCTGTGACACTAGTTATAGATTCCGTTGCTTCACTGTCGGTTTAGTGTATCGCTTGGACCTTCTTATTGACGATGAACACAGTAATTGCATCGGAATTAAAGAGAAAATGCACAATGCCGACTTAAGTAGAAGAAGACTGATCTTCTTACTGACTATGTTTTGGACCATTCCTGAGACACTAGTTATAGATTCAGATGCTTCACTTCAGGTTTACTGTATCCCTCTGACCTTCTTATTGACGATGAAACACAGAAATTGCATCGGAATTAAATACAAAAGGCACAATGCCGACTTAAGTACAAGAAGACTGACTCTTCTTACTGTCTATGTTTTGAACCATTCCATTGACACTAGTTATAGATTCCGATGCTTCACTCCAGGTTTACTGTATCCCCTTTACATTCTTATTGACGATGAAACACTGAAATTGCATCGGAATTAAATACAAAAGTCAAAATGCCGGCTTAAGTACAAGAACACTGACTCTTCCTACTGTCTATGTTTTGAACCATTCCTGTGACACTAGTTATAGATTCCGATGCTTCACTTCAGGTTTAATGTATCCCTCTGACCTTATTCACGATGAAACACAGAAATTGCATCGGAATGAAATACAAAAGGCACAATACCGACTTAAGTACAAGAAGACTGACTCTTCTTACTGTCTATGCTTTGAACCATTCCTGTGACACTAGTTATTGATTCCGATGCTTCACTTCAGGTTTACTGTATCCCTTGCAGTTTCTTATTGACGAAGAAACACAGAAATTGGTTCGGAATTAAAATACAAAAGGCACAATGCCGACTTAACTACAAGAAGACTGACTCTTCTTACTGACTATGATTTGAACCATTCCAGTGACACTAGTTATAAATTCGAATGCTTAACTTCAGGATTACTGTATCCCACCGACCTTGTTAGTGCCGATGAAACACAGAAATTGCATCGGAATTAAATACAAAAAGCACAATGCCGACTTAAGTACAAGAATACTGACTCATCTTACAGTCTATGATTTGCACCATTCCTGTGACACTAGTTATAGATTCCGATGCTTCACTTCAGGTTTACTGTTTCCCTTGGACCTTCTTATTGACGATGAAACACAGAAATTGCATCGGAATTAAATACAAAAGGCACAATGCCGTCTTATGTACAAGAAGACTGACTCTTCCTACTGTCTATGTTTTGAACCATTTCTGTGACACTAGTTATAGAGTCCGATGCTTCACTTCAGGTTTACTGTATCCCTTGGACCTTGTTATTTACGATGAATCACAGAAATTGCATCGGAATTAAATACAAAAGGCACAATGCCGACTTAAGTACAAGAAGACTGACTCCTCCAACTGTCTGTGTTGTGAACCATTCCTGTGACACTAGTTATAGATTCCGTTGCTTCACTTCAGGTTTACTGTATGCTTCTGACCTACTTATTGACGATGAAACACAGAAATTGCATCGGAATTAAATACAAAAGGCACAATACCGACTTAAGTACAAGAAGACAGACTCTTATTACTGACTATGCTTTGAACCATTCCTGTGACACTAGTCATAGATTCCGATGCTTAACTTCAGGATTACTGTATCCCTCTGACCTTCTTATTGACGATGAAACACAGAAATTGCATCGGAATTAAATACAAAAGGCACAATGCCGCATTACTGTCTATGCTTTGAACCATTCCTGTGACACTAGTTATAGATTCCGATGCTTCACTCCAGGTTTACTGTAACCCTTGGACCTTCTTATTGACGATGAAACACAGAAATTGCATTGGAATTAAATAGAAAAGGCACAATGCCGACTTAAGTACAAGAAGACTGACTCTTCTTACTGACTATGTTTAAACCATTCCTGTGACACTAGTTATAGATTCCGATGCTTCACTTCAGGTTTACTGTATCCCTCTGACCTTCTTATTGACGATGAAACACCGAAATTGCATCGGAATTAAATAGAAAACACACAATGCCGACTCAAGTAGAAGAAGACTGACTCTTCTTACTGTCTATGTTTTGAACCATTCCTGTGACACTAGTTATAGATTCCGATGCTTCACTCCAGGTTTACTGTATACCTTGGACCTTCTTATTGACGATGAAACACAGAAATTGAATCGGAGTTAAATAGAAAAGGCACAATGGCAACTTAAGTACAAGAAGACTGACTCTTCTTAGTGATTATAGTTTGAACCATTGCTGTGACACTAGTTTTAGATTCCGATGCTTTACTACACGTTTACTGTATACCTTGGACATTCTTATTGACGATGAAACACAGAAATTGCATCGGAATTAAATAGAAAAGGCACAATGTCGACTTAAGTACAAGAAGACTGACTCTTCTGACTGTCTATGTTTGAACCATTCCTGTGACACTAGTTATAGATTCCGATGCTTCACTCCTGGTTTACTCTAACCCTTGGACCTTCTTATTGACGATGAAACACAGATATTGCATCGGAATTAAATACAAAAGGCACAATGCCGACTTAAGTACAAGAAGACTGACTCTTCTTACTGACTATGTTTTGAACCATTCCTGTGACACTAGTTATAGAATTCGATGCTTCACTTTAGGTTTACTGTATACCTTGTACCTTCTTATTGACGATGAAACACAGAAATTGTATCGGAATTAAATACAAAAGGCACAATGCCGACTTAAGTACAAGAAGACTGACTCTTCCTACTGTCTATGCTTTGAAACATTCCTGTGACACTAGTTTTGGATTCCGATGCTTCACCTCAGGTTTACTGTATCTCTCTGACCTTCTTATTGACAATGAAACACAGAAATTGCATCGGAATTAAATACAAAAGACACAATGCCGACTTAAGTACAAGAAGACTGACTCTTCCTACTGTCTATGTTTTGAACCATTCCTGTGACACTAGTTATAGATTCCGATGCTTCACTTCAGCTTTACTGTATCCCTCTGACCTTATTGCCGATGAAACACAGAAATTGCATCGGAATTAAATACAAAAGGCACAATGCCGACTTAAGGACAAGAAGACTGACTCTTCTTACTGACTATGTTTTGAAACATTCCTGTGACTCTAGTTATAGATTCCGATGCCTCACTTCAGGTTCACTGTATCCCTTGGACCTTCTTATTGACGATGAATCACAGGAATTGCATCGGAATTAAACACAAAAGGCACAATGCTGACTTAAGTACAAGAAGACTGACTCTTCTTACTGTCTATATTTTGAACCATTCCAGTGACACTAGTTATAGATTCCGATGCTTCACTTCAGGTTTACTGTATTCCTTGGACCTTCTTATTGACGATGAAACACAGAAATTGCATCGAAATTAAATACAAAAGGCACAATGCCGACTTAAGTACAAGAAGACTGACTCTTCTTACTGTCTATGTTTTGAACCATTACTGTGACACTAGGTATAGATTCCGATGCTTCACTCCAGGTTTACTGTATCCCTTGAACCTTCTTGTTGACGATGAAACACAGAAATTGCATCGGAATTAAATACAAAAGGCACAATGCCGAATTAAGGACAAGAAGACTGACTCTTCTTACTGTCTATGTTTTGAACCATTCCTGTGAAACTAGTTATTGTTTCCGATGCTTCACTTCAGGTTTACTGTATCCCTCTGACCTTCTTATTGACAATGAAACACAGAAATTGCATCGGAATTAAAAACTAAAGGCACAATGCCGACTTAAGTACAAGAAGGCTGACTCCTTCTACTGTCTAAGCTTTGAACCATTCCTGTGACACTAGTTATAGAATCCGAGGCTTCACTCCAGGTTTACTGTATCACTTGCACCTTCTTATTGACGATGAAAAACACATACTGCATCGGAATGAAATAGAAATGGCACAATGCCGACTTAAGTACAAGAGGACTGACTCTTCTTACTGATAATAGTTTGAACCATTCCGGTGACAATAGTTATAGATTCCGATGCTTCACTTCAGGTTTACTGTATCCCTTGGACCTTGTTATTGACGGTGACACAAGGAAATAGCATTGGAATTAAATACAAAAGGCAAAATGCCAACTTTAGTACACGAAGTCTGACTCTTCTTACTGTCTATGTTTTGAACCATTCCTGTGACACTAGTTATAGAATCCGATGCTTCACTTCAGGTTTACTGTACCCCTCTGACCTTCTTATTGACGATGAAACACAGAAATTGCATCGGAAATAAATAGAAAAGGCACAATGCCGAATTAAGTACAAGAAGACTGACTCTTCCTACTGTCTATGTTTTGAACCATTCCTGTGACACTAGTTATATATTCCGATGCTTCACTTCAGGTTTACTGTATCACTTGGACCTTCTTATTGACGATGAAACACAGAAATTGCATCGGAATTAAATACAAAAAGGCACAATGACGACTTAAGTACAAGAAGACTGTATCTTCTTACTGTCTATGTTTTGAAACATTCCTGTGACACTAGTTATAGATTCCGATGCTTCACTCCAGGTTTACTGTATCCCTTGGACCTTCTTATTGACGATGAAACACAGAAAATGCATCGGAATTAAATACAAAAGGCCCAAGGCCGACTTAAGTACAAGAAGACTGACTCTTCTTACTGACTATGTTTTGAACCATTCCTGTGACACTAGTTATAGATTCCGATTCTCACTTCAGGTTTACTGTATCCCTCTGACTTTCGTATTGACGATGAAACACAGAAATTGCACCGGAATTAAATACAAAAGGCACAATGCCGACTTAAGGACAAGAAGACTGACTCTTCTTCCTGACTATGTTTTGAATCATTCCTGTGACACTAGTTATAGATTCCGATGCTTCACTTCGGGTTTACTGTATCCCTCTGACCTTCTTATTGACGAAGACACACAGAAATTGCCTCGGAATTAAATAGAAAAGGCACAATGCCGACTTAAGTACAAGGAGACTGACTCTTCTTAATGTCTATGTTTTGAACCATTCCTGTGACACTAGTTATAGATTCCGTTGCTTCACTGTCGGTTTAGTGTATCGCTTGGACCTTCTTATTGACGATGAACACAGTAATTGCATCGGAATTAAAGAGAAAATGCACAATGCCGACTTAAGTAGAAGAAGACTGATCTTCTTCCTGACTATGTTTTGGACCATTCCTGAGACACTAGTTATAGATTCAGATGCTTCACTTCAGGTTTACTGTATCCCTCTGACCTTCGTATTGACGATGAAACACAGAAATTGCATCGGAATTAAATAAAAAAGGCACAATGCCGACTTAAGTCCAAGAAGACTGACTCTTCTTACTGTCTATGTCTTGAACCATTCCATTGACACTAGTTGTAGATTCCGATGCTTCACTCCAGGTTTACTGTATCCCCTTTACATTCTTATTGACGATGAAACACTGAAATTGCATCGGAATTAAATACAAAAGTCAAAATGCCGGCTTAAGTACAAGAACACTGACTCTTCCTACTGTCTATGTTTTGAACCATTCCTGTGACACTAGTTATAGATTCCGATGCTTCACTTCAGGTTTAATGTATCAACTGACCTTATTCACGATGAAACACAGAAATTGCATCGGAATGAAATACAAAAGGCACAATACCGACTTAAGTACAAGAAGACTGACTCTTCTTACTGTCTATGCTTTGAACCATTCCTGTGACACTAGTTATTGATTCCGATGCTTCACTTCAGGTTTACTGTATCCCTTGCAGCTTCTTATTGACGATGAAACACAGAAATTGGTTCGGAATTAAAATACAAAAGGCACAATGCCGCCTTAACTACAAGAAGACTGACTCTTCTTACTGACTATGCTTTGAACCATTCCAGTGACACTAGTTATAGATTCGAATGCTTAACTTCAGGATTACTGTATCCCACCGACCTTGTTAGTGCCGATGAAACACAGAAATTGCATCGGAATTAAATACAAAAAGCACAATGCCGACTTAAGTACAAGAATACTGACTCATCTTACAGTCTATGATTTGCACCATTCCTTTGACACTAGTTATAGATTCCGATGCTTCACTTCAGCTTTACTGTTTCCCTTGGACCTTCTTATTGACGATGAAACACAGAAATTGCATCGGAATTAAATACAAAAGACACAATGCCGTCTTATGTACAAGAAGACTGACTTTTCCTACTGTCTATGTTTTGAACCATTTCTGTGACACTAGTTATAGAGTCCGATGCTTCACTTCAGGTTTACTGTATCCCTTGGACCTTGTTATTTACGATGAATCACAGAAATTGCATCGGAATTAAATACAAAAGGCACAATGCCGACTTAAGTACAAGAAGACTGACTCCTCCAACTGTCTATGTTGTGAACCATTCCTGTGACACTAGTTATACATTCCGATGCTTCACTTCAGGTTTACTGTATCCCCCTGACCGTCTTATTGACGATGAAACACAGAAATTGCATCCGAATTAAATAGAAAAGGCACAATGCCGACTTAAGTACAAGAAGACTGACTCTTCATACTGTCTATAATTTGAACCATTCCAGTGACACTAGTTATAGATTCCGATGCTTCACTTCAGGTTTACTGTATCCATCTGACCTTCTTATTGACGATGAAACACAGAAATTGCATCGGAATTAGATACAAAAGGCACAATGCCAACTTAAGTACAAGAAGACTGACTCTTCTTACTATCTATGTTTGAACCATTCCTGTGACACTAGTTATAGATTCCGATGCTTCACTTCAGGCTTACTGTATCCCTCTGACCTTCTTATTGACGATGAAACACAGAAATTGCATCGGAATTAAATACAAAAGGCACAATGCCAACTTAAGTACAAGAAGACTGACTCTTCTTACTGTCTATGTTTGAACCATTCCTGTGACACTAGTTATAGATTCCGATGCTTCACTTCAGGTTTACTGTATCCCTCTGACCTTCTTATTGACGGTGAAACACAGATATGTCATCGGAATTAAATACGAAAGGCACAATGCCAACTTAGGTACAAGAAGACTGACTCTTCTTCCTGATTATGTTTTGAACCATTCCTGTGACACTAGTTGTAGATTCCGATGCTTCACTTCAGGTTTACTGTATCCCTTGGACCTTCTTATTGACGATGAAACGCTGAAATTGCATCGGAATGAAATAGAAAAGACACAATGCCGACTTAAGTACAAGAATACTGACTCATCTTACAGTCTATGATTAGCACCATTCCTGTGACACTAGTTATAGATTCCGATGCTTCACTTCAGGTTTACTGTTTCCCTTGGACCTTCTTTTTGACGATGAAACACAGAAATTGCATCGGAATTAAATACAAAAGGCACAATGCCGACTTATGTACAAGAAGACTGACTCTTCCTACTGTCTATGTTTTGAACCATTTCTGTGACACTAGTTATAGAGTCCGATGCTTCACTTCAGGTTTAATGTATCCCTTGGACCTTGTTATTTACGATGAATCACAGAAATTGCATCGGAATTAAATACAAAAGGCACAATGCCGACTTAAGTACAAGAAGACTGACTCTTCCTGTTGTCTATGTTTTGAACCATTCCTGTGACACTAGTTATACATTCCGATGCTTCACTTCAGGTTTACTGTATCCCTCTGACCGTCTTATTGACGATGAAACACAGAATTTGCATCCGAATTAAATAGAAAAGGCACAATGCCGACTTAAGTACTGGAAGACTGACTCTTCCTACTGTCTATGTTTTGAACCATTCCTGTGACACAAGTTATAGATTCCGTTGCTTCACTTTAGGTTTACTGTATCCCTCTGACCTTCTTATTGACGATGAAACACAGAAATTGCATCGGAATTAAATACAAAAGGCACAATGCCGACTTAAGTACAAGAAGACTGACTCTTCTTACTGTCTATGCTTTGAACCATCCCTGTGACACTAGTTATAGATTCCGATGCTTCACTGCAGGCTTACTGTGTCCCTTAGACCTTCTTATTGACGATGAAACACAGAAATTGCATCGGAATTAAATACAAAAGGCACAATGCCGACTTGAGTTGAAGAAGACTGACTCTTCTTCCTGACTACGTCTTGAATCATTCCTGTGACACTAGTTGTAGATTCCGATGCTTCACTTCAGGTTTACTGTATCCCTTGGACCTTCTTATTGCCGATGAAACAGAGAAATTGCATCGGAATTAAATACAAAAGACACAATGCCGATTTAAGTACAAGAAGACTGACTCTTCCAACTGTCTATGCTTTCAACCATTCCTGTGACACTAGTTATAGATTCCGATGCTTCAATTCAGGTTTACTGTATCCCCCTGACCGTCTCATTGACGATGAAACACAGAAATTGCTTCCGAATGAAATAGAAAAGGCACAATGCCGACTTAAGTACTAGAAGACTGACTCTTCCTACTGTCTATGTTTTGAACCATTCCTAAGACACTTGTTATTGATTCCGATGCTTCACTTCAGGTTTACTGTATCCTTTGGACCTCCTTATTGTCGATGAAACACAGAAATAGCATCGGAATTTAATACAAAAGGCACAAGGCCGACTGAACTACAAGAAGACTGACCCTTCTTACTGACTATATTTTGAACCATTCCTGTGACTCTAGTTATAGATTCCGATGCTTAACTTCCGGATTACTGTATCCCTCTGACCTTCTTAGTGACGATGAAACACAGAAATTGCATCGGAATTAAATACAAAAAGCACAATGCCGATTTAAGTACAAGAATACTGACTCATCTTACTGTCTATGTTTTGAACCGTCCCTGTGACACTAGTTATAGATTCCGATGTTTCACTCCAGGTTGACTGTATCCCTTGGACCTTCTTATTGACGATGAAACACAGATATTGCATCGGAATTAAATACAAAAGGCACAATGCCGACTTAAGTTCAAGAAGACTGACTCTTCTTACTGTCTATGCTTTGAACCATCCCTGTGACACTAGTTATGGATTCCGATGCTTCACTGCAGGCTTACTGTGTCCCTTAGACCTTCTTATTGACGATGAAACACAGAAATTGCATCGGAATTAAATACAAAAGGCACAATGCCGACTTGAGTTGAAGAAGACTGACTCTTCTTCCTGACTACGTCTTGAATCATTCCTGTGACACTAGTTGTAGATTCCGATGCTTCACTTCAAGTTTACTGTATCCCTTGGACCTTCTTATTGCCGATGAAACAGAGAAATTGCATCGGAATTAATTACAAAAGACACAATGCCGATTTAAGTACAAGAAGACTGACTCTTCCAACTGTCTATGCTTTCAACCATTCCTGTGACACTAGTTATAGATTCCGATGCTTCAATTCAGGTTTACTGTATCCCCCTGACCGTCTCATGGACGATGAAACACAGAAATTGCTTCCGAATGAAATAGAAAAGGCACAATGCCGACTTAAGTACTAGAAGACTGACTCTTCCTACTGTCTATGTTTTGAACCATTCCTAAGACACTTGTTATTGATTCCGATGCTTCACTTCAGGTTTACTGTATCCCTTGGACCTCCTTATTGTCGATGAAACACAGAAATAGCATCGGAATTTAATACAAAAGGCACAAGGCCGACTGAACTACAAGAAGACTGACCCTTCTTACTGACTATATTTTGAACCATTCCTGTGACTCTAGTTATAGATTCCGATGCTTAACTTCCGGATTACTGTATCCCTCTGACCTTCTTAGTGACGATGAAACACAGAAATTGCATCGGAATTAAATACAAAAAGCACAATGCCGATTTAAGTACAAGAATACTGACTCATCTTACTGTCTATGTTTTGAAGGGTCCCTGTGACACTAGTTATAGATTCCGATGTTTCACTCCAGGTTGACTGTATCCCTTGGACCTTCTTATTGACGATGAAACACAGATATTGCATCGGAATTAAATACAAAAGGCACAATGCCGACTTATGTACAAGAAGACTGACTCTTCTTACTGTCTATGCTTTGAACCATCCCTGTGACACTAGTTATGGATTCCGATGCTTCACTGCAGGTTTATTGTGTCCCTTAGACATTCTTATTGACGATGAAACACAGAAATTACATCGGAATTAAATACAATAGGCACAATGCCGACTTAAGTACAAGAAGACTGACTCTTCCTACTGTCTATGTTTTCAACCATTATTGTGACACTAGTTATAGATTCCGATGCTTCACTTCAGGTTTACTGTATCCCTTGGACCGTGTTATTGACGATGAAACACAGAAATTGAATCGGAATTAAATACAAAAAGGCACAATACCGACTTAAGAACAAGAAGACTGACTCTTCTTATGGACTATGCTTTGAACGATTCCTGTGACACTAGTCATAGATTCCGATGCTTAACTTCAGGATTACTGTATCCTTCTGACCTTCTTATTGACGATGAAACACAGAAGTTGCATCCAAATTAAATACAAAAGGCACAATGCCGACTTAAGTACAAGAAGACTGACTCTTCTTACAGACTATGTTTTGAACCATTCCTGTGACACTATTTATAGATTCCGATGCTTCACTTCAGGTTTACTGTATCCCTCTGACCTTCTTATTGACGATGAAACACAGAAATTGCATCGGAATTAAATACAAAAGGCACAATGCCAACTTAAGTACAAGAAGACTGACTCTCCTTACTGTCTATGTTTGAACCATTCCTGTGACACTAGTTATAGATTCCGATGCTTCACTTCAGGTTTACTGTATCCCTCTGACCTTCTTATTGACGGTGAAACACAGAAATTTCATCGGAATTAAATACGAAAGGCACAATGCCAACTTAAGTACAAGAAGACTGACTCTTCTTCCTGATTATGTTTTGAACCATTCCAAAGACACTTCTTATAGATTCCGATGCTTCACTTCACGTTTACTGTATCCCTTGGACCTTCTTATTGTCGATGAGACACAGAAATTGCATCGGAATTCAATACAAATGGCACAACGCCAACTTAACTACAAGAAGACTGACTCCTTTTACTGACTATGCTTTGAACCATTCCTGTGACCCTAGTTATAGATTCCGATGTTTCACTCCAGGTTGACTGTATCCCTTGGACCGTCTTATTGACGATGAAACACAAAAACTGCATCGGAATTAAGTACAAAATGCACAATGCCGACTTAAGTACAAGAAGACTGACTCTTCTTACTGACTATGATTTGAACCATTGCTGTGACACTAGTTACAGATTCCGTTGCTTCACTTCAGGTTTACTGTATCCCTCTGACCTACTTATTGACGATGAAACACAGAAATTGCATCGGAGTTAAATAAAAAAGGCACAATGCCGCATTACTGTCTATGCTTTGAACCATTCCTGTGACACTAGTTATAGATTCCGATGCTTCACTCCAGGTTTACTGTAACCCTTGGACCTTCTTATTGACGATGAAACACAGAAATTGCATTGGAATTAAATAGAAAAGGCACAATGCCGACTTAAGTACAAGAAGACTGACTCTTCTTACTGACTATGTTTAAACCATTCCTGTGACACTAGTTATAGATTCCGATGCTTCACTTCAGGTTTACTGTATCCCTCTGACCTTCTTATTGACGATGAAACACCGAAATTGCATCGGAATAAAATAGAAAACTCACAATGCCGACTCAAGTAGAGGAAGACTGACTCTTCTTACTGTCTATGTTTTGAACCATTCCTGTGACACTAGTTATAGATTCCGATGCTTCACTCCAGGTTTACTGTATACCTTGGACCTTCTTATTGACGATGAAACACAGAAATTGCATCGGAATTAAATAGAAAAGGCACAATGGCGACTTAAGTACAAGAAGACTGACTCTTCTTAGTGATTATAGTTTGAACCATTGCTGTGACACTAGTTTTAGATTCCGATGCTTTACTACACGTTTACTGTATACCTTGGACATTCTTATTGACGATGAAACACAGAAATTGCATCGGAATTAAATAGAAAAGGCACAATGTCGACTTAAGTACAAGAAGACTGACTCTTCTGACTGTCTATGTTTGAACCATTCCTGTGACACTAGTTATAGATTCCGATGCTTCACTCCAGGTTTACTGTAACCCTTGGACCTTCTTATTGACGATGAAACACAGAAATTGCATCGGAATTAAATACAAAAGGCACAATGCCGACTTAAGTACAAGAAGACTGACTCTTCTTACTGTCTATGTTTTGAACCATTACTGTGACACTAGTTATAGAATCCGATGTTTCACTCCAGGTTTACTGCATCCCTTGGACCTTCTTATTGACGATGAAAAACACATACTGCATCGGAATGAAATAGAAATGGCACAATGCCGACTTAAGTACAAGAGTACTGACTCTTCTTACCGATAACAGTTTGAACCATTCCGGTGACAATAGTTATAGATTCCGATGCTTCACATCAGGTTTACTGTATCCCTTGGACCTTGTTATTGACGGTGACACACAGTAATAGCATTGGAATTAAATACAAAAGACAAAATGCCAACTTTAGTACACGAAGACTGACTCTTCTTACTGTCTATGTTTTGAACCATTCCTGTGACACTAGTTATAGAATCCGATGCTTCACTTCAGGTTTACTGTATCCCTTGGACCTTCTTATTGACGAAGACACACAGAAATTGCCTCGGAATTAAATAGAAAAGGCACAATGCCGACTAAAGTACAAGGAGACTGACTCTTCTTAATGTCTATGTTTTGAACCATTCCTGTGACACTAGTTATACATTCCGATTCTCACTTCAGGTTTACTGTATCCCTCTGACTTTCGTATTGACGATGAAACACAGAAATTGCACCGGAATTAAATACAAAAGGCACAATGCCGACTTAAGGACAAGAAGACTGACACTTCTTACTGACTATGTTTTGAACCATTCCTGTGACACTAGTTATAGATTCCGATGCTTCACTTCAGGTTTACTGTATCCCTCTGACCTTCTTATTGACGAAGACACACAGAAATTGCCTCGGAATTAAATAGAAAAGGCACAATGCCGACTAAAGTACAAGGAGACTGACTCTTCTTAATGTCTATGTTTTGAACCATTCCTGTGACACTAGTTATAGATTCCAATGCTTCACTGTCGGTTTAGTGTATCCCTTGGACCTTCTTATTGACGATGAACACAGTAATTGCATCGGAATTAAAGAGAAAATGCACAATGCCGACTTAAGTAGAAGAAGACTGATCTTCTTACTGACTATGTTTTGAACCATTCCTGAGACACTAGTTATAGATTCCGATGCTTCACTTCAGGTTTACTGTATCCCTCTGACCTTCTTATTGACGATGAAACACAGAAATTGCATCGGAATTAAATAAAAAGGCACAATGCCGACTTAAGTACAAGAAGACTGACTCATCTTACTGTCTATGTTTTGAACCATTCCATTGACACTAGTTATAGATTCCGATGCTTCACTCCAGGTTTACTGTATCCCTTTTACATTCTTATTGACGATGAAACACTAAAATTGCATCGGAATTAAATACAAAAGTCAAATTGCAGGCTTAAGTACAAGAACACTGACTCTTCCTACTGTCTATGTTTTGAACCATTCCTGTGACACTAGTTATAGATTCCGATGCCTGACTTCAGGTTTACTGTATCCTTGGACCTTCTTATTGACGATGAAATACAGAAATTGCATCGGAATTTAATACAAATGGCACAATGCCGACTCAAGTACAAGAAGACTGACTCTTCTTACTGTCTATGTTTTGAAACATTCCTGTGACACTAGTTATGGATTCCAATGCTTCACTTCAGGTTTACTGTATCCCTCTGACTTTCTTATTGACGATGAAACACAGAAGTTGCACCGGAATTAAGTACAAAAGGCACAATGCTGACTTAAGGACAGGAAGACTGACTCTTCTTACTGACTATGTTTTGAACCATTCCTGTGACACTAGTTATAGATTCCGATGCTTCACTTCAGGTTTACTGTATCCCTCTGACCATCTTATTGACGATGAAATACAGAAATTGCATCGCAATTAAATACAAAAGGCACAATGCCGAATTAAGTACAAATAGTCTGACTCTTCCTATTGTCTATGTTTTGAACCATTTCTGTGACACTAGTTATATATTCCGATGTTTCACTTCAGGTTACCTGTATCCCTTGGACCTTCTTATTGACGATGAAACACAGAAATAGCATCGGAATTAAATACAAAAGGCACAATGCCGAATTAAGTACAAGAAGACTGACTCTTCCTACTGTCTATGTATTGAACCATTCCATTGACACTAGTTATAGATTCCGATGCTTGACTTCAGGTTTACTGAATCCCTTGGACCTTCTTATTGACGATAAAACACAGAAATTGCATCGGAATTTAATACAAAAGGCACAATGCCGACTCAAGTACAAGAAGACTGGCTCTTCTTACTGTCTATGTTTTGAAACATTCATGTGACACTAGTTATACATTCCAATGCTTCACTTAAGGTTTACAGTATCCCTCTGACCTTCTTATTGACGATGAAACACAGAAATTGCATCGGAATTAAATAGAAAATGAACAATGCCGAATTAAGTACAAGAAGACTGACTCTTCCTACTGTCTATGTTTTGAACCATTTCTGTGACACTAGTTATATATTCCGATGCTTCACTTCAGGTTTACTGTATCCCCTGGACCTTCTTATTGACGATGAAACACAGTAATTGCATCGGAATTAAATACAAAAGGCACAATGCCGACTTATGTACAAGAAGACTGTATCTTCATACTGTCAATGTTTTGTAACATTCCTGTGACACTAGTTATAGATTCCGATGCTTCACTCCAGGTTTACTGTATCCCTTAGACCTTCTTATTGACCATGAAACACAGAAATTGCATCCGAATTAAATACAAAAGGCACAATGCTGACTTAAGGACAAGAAGACTGACTCTTCTTACTGACTATGTTTTGAAACATTCCTGTGACACTAGTTATAGATTCCGAGGCTTCACTTCAGGTTTACTGTATCCCTCTGACTTTCTTATTGACGATGAAACACAGAAACTAAACCGGAATTAAATACAAAAGGCACAATGCTGACTTAAGGACAAGAAGACTGAACCTTCTTACTGACTATGTTTTGAACCATTCCTGTGACACTAGTTATTGATTCCGATGCTTCACTTCAGGTTTACTGTATCCCTCTGACCTTCTTATTAACGATGAAACTCAGAAATTGCATCGGAACTAATACAAAAGGCACAATACCGAATTAAGTACAAGAAGACTGACTCTTCCTACTGTCTATGTTTTGAACCATTTCTGTGACACTAGTTATAAATTCCGATGCTTCACTTCAGGTTTACTGTATGCCTTGGACCTTATTATTGACGATGAAACACAGAAATAGCATCGGAATTAAATACAAAAGGCACAATTCCGAATTAAGTACAAGAAGACTGACTCTTCCTACTGTCTATGTTTTGAACCATTCCATTGACACTAGTTATAGATTCCGATGCTTGACTTCAGGTTTACTGAATCCCTTGGACCTTCTTATTGACGATAAAACACAGAAATTGCATCGGAATTTAATACAAAAGGCACAATGCCGACCCAAGTACAAGAAGACTGACTCTTCTTACTGTCTATGTTTTGAAATATTCCTGTGACACTAGTTATAGATTCCAATGCTTCACTCCACGTTTACTGTATCCCTTGGACCTTCTTATTGACGATGAAACACAGAAATTGCATCGGAATTAAATACAAAAGGCACAATGCCGAATTAAGGACAAGAAGACTGACTCTTCTTACTGACTATGTTTTGAAGCATTCCTGTGACACT
This sequence comes from Schistocerca serialis cubense, assembly GCF_023864345.2. Lineage (NCBI taxonomy): Eukaryota > Metazoa > Arthropoda > Insecta > Orthoptera > Acrididae > Schistocerca > Schistocerca serialis. The sequence continues at coordinate 8,559,149 of NW_026047592.1, forward strand.
AGTTATAGATTCCGATGCTTCACTTCAGGTTTACTGTATCCCTCTGACCTTCTTATTGACGAAGACACACAGAAATTGCCTCGGAATTAAATAGAAAAGGCACAATGCCGACTTAAGTACAAGAAGACTGACTCTTCTTAATGTCTATGTTTTGAACCATTCCTGTGACACTAGTTATAGATTCCGATGCTTCACTCTAGGTTTACTGTAACCCTTGGACCTTCTTATTGACGATGAAACACAGAAAATGCATCGGAATTAAATACAAAAGGCACAATGCCGACTTAGGGCAAGAAGACTGACTCTTCCTACTGACAATGTTTTGAACCATTCCTGTGACACTAGTTATAGATTCCGATGCTTCACTTCAAGGTTTACTGTATCCTTCTGACCTTCTTATTGACGATGAAACACAGAAGTTGCATCCAAATTAAATACAAAAGGCACAATGCCGACTTAAGTACAAGAAGACTGACTCTTCTTACAGACTATGTTTTGAACCATTCCTGTGACACTATTTATAGATTCCGATGCTTCACTTCAGGTTTACAGTATCCCTCTGACCTTCTTATTGACGATGAAACACAGAAATTGCATCGGAATTAAATACAAAAGGCACAATGCCAACTTAAGTACAAGAAGACTGACTCTCCTTACTGTCTATGTTTGAACCATTCCTGTGACACTAGTTATAGATTCCGATGCTTCACTTCAGGTTTACTGTATCCCTCTGACCTTCTTATTGACGGTGAAACACAGAAATTTCATCGGAATTAAATACGAAAGGCACAATGCCAACTTAAGTACAAGAAGACTGACTCTTCTTCCTGATTATGTTTTGAACCATTCCAAAGACACTTCTTATAGATTCCGATGCTTCACTTCACGTTTACTGTATCCCTTGGACCTTCTTATTGTCGATGAAACACAGAAATTGCATCGGAATTCAATACAAATGGCACAACGCCAACTTAACTACAAGAAGACTGACTCCTTTTACTGACTATGCTTTGAACCATTCCTGTGACCCTAGTTATAGATTCCGATGTTTCACTCCAGGTTGACTGTATCCCTTGGACCGTCTTATTGACGATGAAACACAAAAACTGCATCGGAATTAAGTACAAAATGCACAATGCCGACTTAAGTACAAGAAGACTGACTCTTCTTACTGACTATGATTTGAACCATTGCTGTGACACTAGTTACAGATTCCGTTGCTTCACTTCAGGTTTACTGTATCCCTCTGACCTACTTATTGACGATGAAACACAGAAATTGCATCGGAGTTAAATACAAAAGGCACAATGCCGCATTACTGTCTATGCTTTGAACCATTCCTGTGACACTAGTTATAGATTCCGATGCTTCACTCCAGGTTTACTGTAACCCTTGGACCTTCTTATTGACGATGAAACACAGAAATTGCATTGGAATTAAATAGAAAAGGCACAATGCCGACTTAAGTACAAGAAGACTGACTCTTCTTACTGACTATGTTTAAACCATTCCTGTGACACTAGTTATAGATTCCGATGCTTCACTTCAGGTTTACTGTATCCCTCTGACCTTCTTATTGACGATGAAACACCGAAATTGCATCGGAATAAAATAGAAAACTCACAATGCCGACTCAAGTAGAGGAAGACTGACTCTTCTTACTGTCTATGTTTTGAACCATTCCTGTGACACTAGTTATAGATTCCGATGCTTCACTCCAGGTTTACTGTATACCTTGGACCTTCTTATTGACGATGAAACACAGAAATTGCATCGGAATTAAATAGAAAAGGCACAATGGCGACTTAAGTACAAGAAGACTGACTCTTCTTAGTGATTATAGTTTGAACCATTGCTGTGACACTAGTTTTAGATTCCGATGCTTTACTACACGTTTACTGTATACCTTGGACATTCTTATTGACGATGAAACACAGAAATTGCATCGGAATTAAATAGAAAAGGCACAATGTCGACTTAAGTACAAGAAGACTGACTCTTCTGACTGTCTATGTTTGAACCATTCCTGTGACACTAGTTGTAGATTCCGATGCTTCACTCCAGGTTTACTGTAACCCTTGGACCTTCTTATTGACGATGAAACACAGAAATTGCATCGGAATTAAATACAAAAGGCACAATGCCGACTTAAGTACAAGAAGACTGACTCTTCTTACTGTCTATGTTTTGAACCATTACTGTGACACTAGTTATAGAATCCGATGTTTCACTCCAGGTTTACTGCATCCCTTGGACCTTCTTATTGACGATGAAAAACACATACTGCATCGGAATGAAATAGAAATGGCACAATGCCGACTTAAGTACAAGAGTACTGACTCTTCTTACCGATAACAGTTTGAACCATTCCGGTGACAATAGTTATAGATTCCGATGCTTCACATCAGGTTTACTGTATCCCTTGGACCTTGTTATTGACGGTGACACACAGTAATAGCATTGGAATTAAATACAAAAGACAAAATGCCAACTTTAGTACACGAAGACTGACTCTTCTTACTGTCTATGTTTTGAACCATTCCTGTGACACTAGTTATAGAATCCGATGCTTCACTTCAGGTTTACTGTATCCCTTGGACCTTCTTATTGACGATGAAACACAGAAATTGCATCGGAATTAAATACAAAAAGGCACAATGACGACTTAAGTACAAGAAGACTGTATCTTCTTACTGTCTATGTTTTGAAACATTCCTGTGACACTAGTTATAGATTCCGATGCTTCACTCCAGGTTTACTGTATCCCTTGGACCTTCTTATTGACGATGAAACACAGAAAATGCATCGGAATTAAATACAAAAGGCCCAAGGCCGACTTAAGTACAGGAAGACTGACTCTTCTTACTGACTATGTTTTGAACCATTCCTGTGACACTAGTTATACATTCCGATTCTCACTTCAGGTTTACTGTATCCCTCTGACTTTCGTATTGACGATGAAACACAGAAATTGCACCGGAATTAAATACAAAAGGCACAATGCCGACTTAAGGACAAGAAGACTGACACTTCTTACTGACTATGTTTTGAACCATTCCTGTGACACTAGTTATAGATTCCGATGCTTCACTTCAGGTTTACTGTATCCCTCTGACCTTCTTATTGACGAAGACACACAGAAATTGCCTCGGAATTAAATAGAAAAGGCACAATGCCGACTAAAGTACAAGGAGACTGACTCTTCTTAATGTCTATGTTTTGAACCATTCCTGTGACACTAGTTATAGATTCCAATGCTTCACTGTCGGTTTAGTGTATCCCTTGGACCTTCTTATTGACGATGAACACAGTAATTGCATCGGAATTAAAGAGAAAATGCACAATGCCGACTTAAGTAGAAGAAGACTGATCTTCTTACTGACTATGTTTTGAACCATTCCTGAGACACTAGTTATAGATTCCGATGCTTCACTTCAGGTTTACTGTATCCCTCTGACCTTCTTATTGACGATGAAACACAGAAATTGCATCGGAATTAAATAAAAAGGCACAATGCCGACTTAAGTACAAGAAGACTGACTCATCTTACTGTCTATGTTTTGAACCATTCCATTGACACTAGTTATAGATTCCGATGCTTCACTCCAGGTTTACTGTATCCCTTTTACATTCTTATTGACGATGAAACACTAAAATTGCATCGGAATTAAATACAAAAGTCAAATTGCAGGCTTAAGTACAAGAACACTGACTCTTCCTACTGTCTATGTTTTGAACCATTCCTGTGACACTAGTTATAGATTCCGATGCTTCACTTCAGGTTTACTGTATCCCTCTGACCTTATTCACGATGAAACACAGAAATTGCATCGGAATGAAATACAAAAGGCACAATACCGACTTAAGTACAAGAAGACTGACTCTTCTTACTGTCTATGCTTTGAACCATTCCTGTGACACTATTTATAGATTCCGATGCTTGACTTCAGGTTTACTGTATCCTTGGACCTTCTTATTGACGATGAAATACAGAAATTGCATCGGAATTTAATACAAATGGCACAATGCCGACTCAAGTACAAGAAGACTGACTCTTCTTACTGTCTATGTTTTGAAACATTCCTGTGACACTAGTTATGGATTCCAATGCTTCACTTCAGGTTTACTGTATCCCTCTGACTTTCTTATTGACGATGAAACACAGAAGTTGCACCGGAATTAAGTACAAAAGGCACAATGCTGACTTAAGGACAGGAAGACTGACTCTTCTTACTGACTATGTTTTGAACCATTCCTGTGACACTAGTTATAGATTCCGATGCTTCACTTCAGGTTTACTGTATCCCTCTGACCATCTTATTGACGATGAAATACAGAAATTGCATCGCAATTAAATACAAAAGGCACAATGCCGAATTAAGTACAAATAGTCTGACTCTTCCTATTGTCTATGTTTTGAACCATTTCTGTGACACTAGTTATATATTCCGATGCTTGACTTCAGGTTTACTGAATCCCTTGGACCTTCTTATTGACGATAAAACACAGAAATTGCATCGGAATTTAATACAAAAGGCACAATGCCGACTCAAGTACAAGAAGACTGGCTCTTCTTACTGTCTATGTTTTGAAACATTCATGTGACACTAGTTATACATTCCAATGCTTCACTTAAGGTTTACAGTATCCCTCTGACCTTCTTATTGACGATGAAACACAGAAATTGCATCGGAATTAAATAGAAAAGGAACAATGCCGAATTAAGTACAAGAAGACTGACTCTTCCTACTGTCTATGTTTTGAACCATTTCTGTGACACTAGTTATATATTCCGATGCTTCACTTCAGGTGTACTGTATCCCCTGGACCTTCTTATTGACGATGAAACACAGTAATTGCATCGGAATTAAATACAAAAGGCACAATGCCGACTTATGTACAAGAAGACTGTATCTTCATACTGTCAATGTTTTGTAACATTCCTGTGACACTAGTTATAGATTCCGATGCTTCACTCCAGGTTTACTGTATCCCTTAGACCTTCTTATTGACCATGAAACACAGAAATTGCATCCGAATTAAATACAAAAGGCACAATGCTGACTTAAGGACAAGAAGACTGACTCTTCTTACTGACTATGTTTTGAAACATTCCTGTGACACTAGTTATAGATTCCGAGGCTTCACTTCAGGTTTACTGTATCCCTCTGACTTTCTTATTGACGATGAAACACAGAAAATAAACCGGAATTAAATACAAAAGGCACAATGCTGACTTAAGGACAAGAAGACTGAACCTTCTTACTGACTATGTTTTGAACCATTCCTGTGACACTAGTTATTGATTCCGATGCTTCACTTCAGGTTTACTGTATCCCTCTGACCTTCTTATTAACGATGAAACTCAGAAATTGCATCGGAACTAATACAAAAGGCACAATACCGAATTAAGTACAAGAAGACTGACTCTTCCTACTGTCTATGTTTTGAACCATTTCTGTGACACTAGTTATAAATTCCGATGCTTCACTTCAGGTTTACTGTATGCCTTGGACCTTATTATTGACGATGAAACACAGAAATAGCATCGGAATTAAATACAAAAGGCACAATTCCGAATTAAGTACAAGAAGACTGACTCTTCCTACTGTCTATGTTTTGAACCATTCCATTGACACTAGTTATAGATTCCGATGCTTGACTTCAGGTTTACTGAATCCCTTGGACCTTCTTATTGACGATAAAACACAGAAATTGCATCGGAATTTAATACAAAAGGCACAATGCCGACCCAAGTACAAGAAGACTGACTCTTCTTACTGTCTATGTTTTGAAATATTCCTGTGACACTAGTTATAGATTCCAATGCTTCACTCCAGGTTTACTGTATCCCTTGGACCTTCTTATTGACGATGAAACACAGAAATTGCATCGGAATTAAATACAAAAGGCACAATGCCGAATTAAGGACAAGAAGACTGACTCTTCTTACTGACTATGTTTTGAAGCATTCCTGTGACACTAGTTATAGATTCCGATGCTTCACTTCAGGTTTACTGTATCCCTCTGACCTTCTTATTGACGAAGACACACAGAAATTGCCTCGGAATTAAATAGAAAAGGCACAATGCCGACTTAAGTACAAGAAGACTGACTCTTCTTAATGTCTATGTTTTGAACCATTCCTGTGACACTAGTTATAGATTCCGATGCTTCACTCTAGGTTTACTGTAACCCTTGGACCTTCTTATTGACGATGAAACACAGAAAATGCATCGGAATTAAATACAAAAGGCACAATGCCGACTTAGGGCAAGAAGACTGACTCTTCCTACTGACAATGTTTTGAACCATTCCTGTGACACTAGTTATAGATTCCGATGCTTCACTTCAAGGTTTACTGTATCCCTCTGACCTTATTCACGATGAAACACAGAAATTGCATCGGAATTAAATACAAAAGGCACAATACCAACTGACTCTTCTTACTGTCTATGTTTTGAACAATTCCTGTGACACTAGTTATAGATTCCGATGCTTCACTTCAGGTTTACTGTATCCCTCTGACCTTATTCACGATGAAACACAGAAATTGCATCGGAATTAAATACAAAAGGCACAATGCCGAAATAAGTACAAGAAGACTGTCTCTTCCTAGTGTCTATGTAATGAACCGTTCCATTGACACTAGTTATAGATTCCGATGCTTCACTTCAGGTTTACTGTATCCCTCTGACCTTCTTATTGACGATGAAACACAGAAATTGCATCGGAATTAAACAGAAAAGGCACAATGCCGAATTAAGTACAAGAAGACTGACTCTTCCTACTGTCTATGTTTTGAACCATTTCTGTGACACTAGTTATATACTCCGATGCCTCACTTCAGGTTTACTGTATCCCTCTGACTTTCTTATTGACGATGAGACACAGAAATTGCACCGGAATTAAATACAAAAGGCACAATGCCGGCTGAAGGACACGAAGACTGACTCTTCTTACTGACTATGTTTTGAACCATTCCTGTGACACTAGTTATAGATTCCGATGCTTCACTTTAGGTTTACTGTATCCCTCTGACCTTCCTATTGACGAAGACACACAGAAATTGCCTCGGAATTAAATAGAAAGGGCACAATGCCGACATAAGTACAAGAAGACTGACTCTTCTTACTGTATATGTTTTGAAACATTCCTGTGACACTAGTTATAGATTCCGATGCTTCACTTCAGGTTTACTGTATCCCTCTGACTTTCTTATTGACGATGAAACACAGAAGTTAAACCGGAATTAAATACAAAAGGCACAATGCTGAATTAAGGACAAGAAGACTGACCCTTCTTACTGACTATGTTTTGAACCATTCCTGTGACACTAGTTATAGATTCCGATGCTTCACTTCAGGTTTACTGTATCCCTCTGACCTTCTTATTGACGATGAAACTCAGATATTGCATCGGAATTAAATACAAAAGGCACAATGCCGAATTAAGTACAAGAAGACTGACTCTTCCTACTGTCTATGTTTTGAACCATTTCTGTGACACTAGTTATATATTCCGATGTTTCACTTCAGGTTTACTGTATCCCTTGGACCTTATGATTGACGATGAAACACAGACATAGCATCGGAATTAAATACAAAAGGCACAATGCCGAATTAAGTACAAGGAGACTGACTCTTCCTACTGTCTATGTTTTGAACCATTCCATTGACACTAGTTATAGATTCCGATGCTTGACTTCAGGTTTACTGAATCCCTTGGACCTTCTTATTGACGATAAAACACCGAAATTGCATCGGAATTTAATACAAAAGGCACAATGCCGACTCAAGTACAAGAAGACTGACTCTTTTTACTGTCTATGTTTTGAACCATTCCTGTGCCACTAGTTATAGATTCCAATGCTTCACTTCAGGTTTACTGTATCCCTCTGACCTTCTTATTGACGATGAAACACTCAAATTGCATCGGAATTAAATACAAAAGGCACAATGCCGACTCAAGTACAAGAAGACTGACTCTTCTTACTGTCTATGTTTTGAACCATTCCTGTGACACTAGTTATAGATTCCAATGCTTCAATTCAGGTTTACTGTATCCCTCTGACCTTCTTATTGACGATGAAACAGAGAAATTGCCTCGGAAATAAATAGAAAAGGCACAATGCCGACTTAAGTACAAGAAGACGGACTCTTCTTAATGTCTATGTTTTGAACCATTCCTGTGGCACTAGTTATAGATTCCGATGCTTCACTTTAGGTTTAGAGTATCCCTTGGACCTTCTTATTGACGATGAACACAGTAATTGCATCGGAATTAAATAGAAAAGGCACAATGCCAACTTAAGTAGAAGAAGACTGACTCTTCTTACTGTCTATGTTTTGAACCATTCCATTGACACTAGTTATAGATTCCGATGCTTCACTCCAGGTTTACTGTATCCCTTTTACATTCTAATTGACGATGAAACACTTAAATTGCATCGGAATTAAATACAAAAGCCAAAATGCCGGCTTAAGTACAAGAAGACTGACTCTTCCTACTGTCTATGTTTTGAACCATTCCTGTGACACTAGTTATAGATTCCGATGCTTCACTTCAGGTTCACTGTATACCTCTGACCTTATTCACGATGAAACACAGTAATTGCATCGGAATTAAATACAAAAGGCACAATACCGACTGACCCTTCTTACAGTCTATGTTTTGAACAATTCCTGTGACACTAGTTATAGATTCCGATGCTTCACTTCAGGTTTGCTGTATCCCTCTGACATTCTTATTGACGATGAAACATAGAAATTGCATCGGAATTAAATACAAAAGGCACAATGCTGACTTAAGTACAAGAAAACTGCCTCTTCTTACTGTCTATGTTTGAACCATTCATGTGACACTAGTTATAGATTCCGATGCTTCACTTGAGGTTTACATTATCCCTCTGAACTTCTTATTGACGATGAAACACAGACATTGCATCGGAATTAAATAGAAAAGGCACAATGCCCAATTAAGTACAAGAAGACTGACTCTTCCAACTGTCCATGTTTTGAACCATTCCTGTAACGCTAGTTATAGAATCCGATGCTTCACTTCAGGTTTACTGTATCCCTCTGACCGTCTTATTGACCATGAAACACAGAAATTGCATCCGAATCAAATAGAAAAGGCACAATGCCGACTTAAGTACTAGAAGCCTAACTCTTCCTACTGTCTATGTTTTGAACCATTCCTAAGACACTTGTTATAGATTCCGATGCTTCGCTTCAGGTTTACTGTATCCCTCTGACCTTCTTATTGTCGATGAAACACAGAAAATGCATCGGAATTAAATACAAAAGGCACAATACCGACTTAAGTACAAGAAGACAGACTCTTCTTACTGACTATGCTTTGAACCATTCCTGTGACACTAGTCATAGATTCCGATGCTTAACTTCAGGATTACTGTATCCCTCTGACCTTCTTATTGACGATGAAACACAGAAATTGCATCGGAAGTAAATACAAAAGGCACAATGCCGACTTAAGTACAAGAAGACTTACTCTTCCAACTGTCTATGTTTTGAACCATTCCTGTGTCACTAGTTATACATTCCGATGCTTCACTTCAGGTTTACTGTATCCCTCTGACCGTCTTATTGACGATGAAACACAGAAATTGCATCCGAATTAAATAGAAAAGGCACAATGCCGACTTAAGTACTGGATGACTGACTCTTCCTACTGTCTATGTTTTGAACCATTCCTGTGACACTAGTTATAGATTCCGTTGCTTCACTTCAGGTTTACTGTATCCCTCTGACCTTCTTATTGACGATGAAACACAGAAATTGCATCGGAATTAAATACAAAAGGCACAATGCCGCATTACTGTCTATGCTTTGAACCATTCCTGTGACACTAGTTATAGATTCCGATGCTTCACTCCAGGTTTACTGTAACCCTTGGACCTTCTTATTGTCGACGAAACACAGAAATTGCATCGGAATTAAATACAAAATGCACAATGCCGACTTAAGTACAAGAAGACTGACTCTTCTTACTGACTATGTTTTGAACCATTCCTGTGACACTAGTTATAGATTCCGATGCTTCACTTCAGGTTTACTGTATACCTTGTACCTTCTTATTGACGATGAAACACAGAAATTGTATCGGAATTAAATACAAAAGGCACAAGGCCGACTTAAGTACAAGAAGACTGACTCTTCCTACTGTCTATGCTTTGAAACATTCCTGTGACACTAGTTTTGGATTCCGATGCTTCACCTCAGGTTTACTGTATCTCTCTGACCTTCTTATTGACAATGAAACACAGAAATTGCATCGGAATTAAATACAAAAGGCACAATGCCGACTTAAGTACAAGAAGACTGACTCTTCCTACTGTCTATGATTTGAACCATTCCTGTGACACTAGTTATAGATTCCGATGCTTCACTTCAGCTTTACTGTATCCCTCTGACCTTATAGCCGATGAAACACAGAAATTGCATCGGAATTAAATACAAAAGGCACAATGCCGACTTAAGGACAAGAAGACTGACTCTTCTTACTGACTATGTTTTGAAACATTCCTGTGACTCTAGTTATAGATTCCGATGCTTCACTTCAGGTTCACTGTACCCCTTGGACCTTCTTATTGACGATGAATCACAGGAATTGCATCGGAATTAAACACAAAAGGAACAATGCTGACTTAAGTACAAGAAGACTGACTCTTCTTACAGTCTATATTTTGAACCATTCCAGTGACACTAGTTATAGATTCCGATGCTTCACTTCAGGTTTAGTGTATTCCTTGGACCTTCTTATTGACGATGAAACACAGAAATTGCATCGAAATTAAATTCAAAAGGCACAATGCCGACTTAAGTACAAGAAGACTGACTCTTCTTACTGTCTATGTTTTGAACCATTACTGTGACACTAGGTATAGATTCCGATGCTTCACTCCAGGTTTACTGTGTCCCTTGAACCTTCTTGTTGACGATGAAACACAGAAATTGCATCGGAATTAAATACAAAGGGCACAATGCCGACTTAAGGACAAGAAGACTGACTCTTCTTACTGTCTATGTTTTGAACCATTCCAGTGACACTAGTTATAGTTTCCGATGCTTCACTTCAGGTTTACTGTATCCCTCTGACCTTCTTATTGACAATGAAACACAGAAATTGCTTCGGAATTAAAAACAAAAGGCACAATGCCGACTTAAGTACAAGAAGGCTGACTCCTTCTACTGTCTATGCTTTGAACCATTCCTGTGACACTAGTTATAGAATCCGATGCTTCACTCCAGGTTTACTGTATCACTTGGACATTCTTATTGACGATGAAAAACACATACTGCATCGGAATGAAATAGAAATGGCACAATGCCGACTTAAGTACAAGAGGACTGACTCTTCTTACTGATAATAGTTTGAACCATTCCGGTGACAATAGTTATAGATTCCGATGCTTCACTTCAGGTTTACTGTATCCCTTGGACCTTGTTATTGACGGTGAAACACAGAAATAGCATTGGAATTAAATACAAAAGGCAAAATGCCAACTTTAGTACACGAAGACTGACACTTCTTACTGTCTATGTTTTGAACCATTCCTGTGACACTAGTTATAGAATCCGATGCTTCACTTCAGGTTTACTGTACCCCTCTGACCTTCTTATTGACGATGAAACACAGAAATTGCATCGGAATTAAATAGAAAACTCACAATGCCGACTGAAAAACAAGAAGACTGACTCTTCTTACTGTCTATGTTTTGAACCATTCCCTTGACACTAGTTATAGATTTCGATGCTTCACTCCAGGTTTACTGTATCCCTTGGACCTTCTTATTGACGATGAAACACAGAAATTGCATCGGAATTAAATAGAAAAGGCACAATGCCGACTTAAGTTCAGGAAGACTGACTCTTCTAAGTGATTATAGTTTGAACCATTGCTGTGACACTAGTTATGGATTCCGATGCTTTACTTCAGGTTTACTGAATCCCTTGGACGTTCTTATTGACGATGAACCACAGAAATTGCATCGGAATTTAATACAAAAGGCACAATGCCGACTCAAGTACAAGATGACTGACTCTTCTACCTGTCTATGCTTTGAACCATTCCTTTGACACTAGTTATAGATTCCAATGCTTCACTTCAGGCTTACTGTATCCCTCTGACCTTCTTATTGACGATGAAACACAGAAATTGCATCGGAATTAAATAGAAAAGGCACAATGCTGAATTAAGTACAAGAAGACTGACTCTTCCTACTGTCTATGCTTTGAACCATTCCTGTGACACTAGTTATATTTTCCGATGCTTCACTTCATGTTTACTGTATCCCTTGGACCTTCTTATTGACGATGAAACACAGAAATTGCATCGGAATTAAATACAAAAAGGCACAATGACGACTTAAGTACAAGACGACTGTATCTTCTTACTGTCTATGTTTTGAAACATTCCTGTGACACTAGTTATAGATTCCGAAGCTTCACTCCAGGTTTACTGTATCCCTTGGACCTTCTTATTGACGATGAAACACAGAAAATGCATCGGAATTAAATACAAAAGGCCCAAGGCCGACTTAAGTACAAGAAGACTGACTCTTCTTACTGACTATGTTTTGAACCATTCCTGTGACACTAGTTATAGATTCCGATTCTCACTTCAGGTTTACTGTATCCCTCTGACTTTCGTATTGACGATGAAACACAGAAATTGCACCGGAAGTAAATACAAAAGGCACAATGCCGACTTAAGGACAAGAAGACTGACTCTTCTTACTGACTATGTTTTGAACCATTCCTGTGACACTAGTTATAGATTCCGATGCTTCACTTCAGGTTTACTGTATCCCTCTCACCTTCTTATTGACGAAGACACACAGAAATTGCCTCGGAATTAAATAGAAAAGGCACAATGCCGACTTAAGAACAAGGAGACTGACTCTTCTTAATGTCTATGTTTTGAACCATTCCTGTGACACTAGTTATAGATTCCGATGCTTCACTGTCGGTTTAGTGTATCGCTTGGACCTTCTTATTGACGATGAACACAGTAATTGCATCGGAATTAAAGAGAAAATGCACAATGCCGACTTAAGTAGAAGAAGACTGATCTTCTTACTGACTATGTTTTGAACCATTCCTGAGACACTAGTTATCGATTCCGATGCTTCACTTCAGGTTTACTGTATCCCTTTTACATTCTTATTGACGATGAAACACTGAAATTGCATCGGAATTAAGTACAAAAGTCAAAATGCCGGCTTAAGTACAAGAACACTGACTCTTCCTACTGTCTATGTTTTGAACCATTCCTGTGACACTAGTTATAGATTCCGATGCTTCACTTCAGGTATACTGTATCCCTCTGACCTTATTCACGATGAAACACAGAAATTGCATCGGAATGAAATACAAAAGGCACAATACCGACTTAAGTACAAGAAGACTGACTCTTCTTACTGTCTATGCTTTGAACCATTCCTGTGACACTAGTTATTGATTCCGATGCTTCACGTCAGGTTCACTGTATCATTTTGAACTTCTTATTGACGATGAAACTCAGAAATTACATCGGAATCAAATACAAAAAGCATAATGCCGACTTAAGTACAAAAAGACTGACTCTTCTTACTGACTATGTTTTGAACCATTCCTGTGCCACTAGCTATAGATTCCGATGCTTCACTTCAGGTTTACTGTATCCCTCTGACCTTATTCACGATGAAACACCGAAATTGCATCGGAATTAAATACAAAAGGCACAATACGGACTGACCATTCTTACTGTCTACGTTTTGATCAATTCCTGTGACACTAGTTATAGATTCCGATGCTTCACTTCAAGTTTACTGTATGCCTCTGACCTTCTTATTGACGATGAAACATTGAATTTGCAAAGGAATTAAATACAAAAGGCACAATGCCGACGTAAGTACAAGAAAACTGACTCTTCTTACTGTCTATGTTTTGAACCATTCCTGTTACACAAGTTATAGATTCCGATGCTTCACTTAAGGTTTGCTGTATCCCTCTGACATTCTTATTGACGATGAAACATAGAAATTGCATGGGAATTAAATACAAAAGGAACAATGCTGACTTATGTACAAGAAAACTGACTCTTCTTACTGTCTATGTTTGAACCATTCATGTGACACTAGTTATAGATTCCGATGCTTCACTTGAGGTTTACATTATCCCTCTGAACTTCTTATTGACGATGAAACACAGACATTGCCTCGGAATTAAATAGAAAAGGCACAATGCCGAATTAAGTACAAGAAGACTGACTCTTCTTACTGTCTATGTTTTGAACCATTCCTGTGACACTATTTATAGATTCCGATGCTTGACTTCAGGTTTACAGTATCCTTGGACCTTCTTATTGACGATGAAATACAGAAATTGCATCGGAATTTAATACAAAAGGCACAATGCCGACTCAAGTACAAGAAGACTGACTCTTATTACTGTCTATGTTTTGAAACATTCCTGTGACACTAGTTATAGATTCCGATGCTTCACTTCAGGTTTACTGTATCCCTCTGACTTTCTTATTGACGATGAAACACAGAAGTTGCACCGGAATTAAGTTCAAAAGGCACAATGCTGACTTAAGGACAGGAAGACTGACTCTTCTTACTGACTATGTTTTGAACCATTCCTGTGACACTAGTTATAGATTCCGATGCTTCACTTCAGGTTTACTGTATCCCTCTGACCATCTTATTGGCGATGAAATACAGAAATTGCATCGCAATTAAATACAAAAGGCACAATGCCGAATTAAGTACAAATAGACTGACTCTTCCTACTGTCTATGTTTTGAACCATTTCTGTGACACTAGTTATATATTCCGATGCTTCACTTCAGGTTACCTGTATCCCTTGGACCTTCTTATTGACGATGAAACACAGAAATAACATCGGAATTAAATACAAAAGGCACAATGCCGAATTAAGTACAAGAAGACTGACTCTTCCTACTGTCTATGTATTGAACCATTCCATTGACACTAGTTAGAGATTCCGATGCTTGACATCAGGTTTACTGAATCCCTTGGACCTTCTTATTGACGATAAAACATAGAAATTGCATCGGAATTTAATACAAAATGCACAATGCCGACTCAAGTACAAGAAGACTGACTCTTCTTACTGTCTATGATTTGAAACATTCCTGTGACACTAGTTATACATTCCAATGCTTCACTTCAGGTTTACAGTATCCCTCTGACCTTCTTATTGACGATGAAACACAGAAATTGCAACGGAATTAAATAGAAAAGGCACAATGCCGAATTTAGTACAAGAAGACTGACTCTTCCTACTGTCTATGATTTGAACCATTTCTGTGACACTAGTTATATATTCCGATGCTTCACTTCAGGTTTACTGTATCCCCTGGACCTTCTTATTGACGATGAAACACAGTAAATGCATCGGAATTAAATACAAAAGGCACAATGCCGACTTAAGTACAAGAAGACTGTACCTTCATACTGCCTATGTTTTGAAACATTCCTGTGAAATTAGTTATAGATTCCGATGCTTCACTCCAGGTTTACTGTATCCCTTAGACCTTCTTATTGACCATGAAACACAGAAATTGCATCCGAATTAAATACAAAAGGTACACTGCCGACTTAAGGACAAAAAGACTGACTCTTCTTACAGACTATGTTTTGAAACATTCCTGTGACACTAGTTATAGATTCCGATGCTTCACTTCAGGTTTACTGTATCCCTCTGACTTTCTTATTGACGATGAAACACAGAAAATAAACCGGAATTAAATACAAAAGGCACAATGCTGACTTAAGGACAAGAAGACTGAACCTTCTTACTGACTATGTTTTGAATCATTCCTTTGACACTAGTTATTGATTCCGATGCTTCACTTCAGGTTTACTGTATCCCTCTGACCTTCTTATTAACGATGAAACTCAGACATTGCATCGGAATTAAATACAAAAGGCACAATACCGAATTAAGTACAAGAAGACTGACTCTTCCTACTGTCTATGTTTTGAACCATTTCTGTGACACTAGTTATATTTTCCGATGCTTCACTTCAGGTTTACTGTATCCCTTGGACCTTATAATTGACGATGAAACACAGAAATAGCATCGGAATTAAATACAAAAGGCACAATGACGAATTAAGTACAAGAAGACTGACTCTTCCTACTGTCCATGTTTTGAACCATTCCATGGACACTAGTTATAGATTCCGATGCTTGACTTCAGGTTTACTGAATCCCTTGGACCTTCTTATTGACGATAAAACACAGAAATTGCATCGGAATTTAATACAAAAGGCACAATGCCGACTCAAGTACAAGAAGACTGACTCTTCTTACTGTCTATGTTTTGAACCATTCCTGTGACACTAGTTATAGATTCCAATGCTTCACTCCAGGTTTACTGTATTCCTTGGACCTTCTTATTGACGATGAAACACAGAAATTGCATCGGAATTAAATACAAAAGGCACAATGCCGACTTAAGGACAAGAAGACTGACTCTTCCTACTGACTATGTTTTGAAGCATTCCTGTGACAATAGTTATAGATTCCGATGCTTCACTTCAGGATTACTGTATCCCTCTGACCTTCTTATTGACGAAGACACACAGAAATTGCCTCGGAATTAAATAGAAAAGGCACAATGCCGACTTAAGTACAAGAAGACTGAATCTTCTTAATGTCTATGTTTTGAACCATTCCTGTGACACTAGTTATGGATTCCGATGCTTCACTCTAGGTTTACTGTAACCCTTGGACCTTCTTATTGACGATGAAACACAGAAATTGCATCGGAATTAAATACAAAAGGCACAATGCCGACTTAGGGACAAGAAGACCGACTCTTCCTACTGACAATGTTTTGAACCATTCCTGTGACACTTGTTATAGATTCCGATGCTTCACTTCAAGGTTTACTGTATCCCTCTGACCTTATTCACGATGAAACACAAAAATTGCATCGGAATTAAATACAAAAGGCACAATACCGACTGACTCTTCTTACTGTCTATGTTTTGAACAATTCCTGTGACACTAGTTATAGATTCCGATGCTTCACTTCAGGTTTACTGTATCCCTCTGACCTTATTCACGATGAAACACAGAAATTCCATCGGAATTAAATACTAAAGGCACAACGCCGAATTAAGTACAAGAAGACTGACTCTTCCTACTGTCTATGTAATGAACCGTTCCATTGACACTAGTTATAGATTCCGATGCTTGACTTCAGGTTTACTGAATCCCTTGGACCTTCTTATTGACGATGAAACACAGAAATTGCATCGGAATTAAATACAAAAGGCACAATGCCGCATTACTGTCTATGCTTTGAACCATTCCTGTGACACTAGTTATAGATTCCGATGCTTCACTCCAGGTTTACTGTAACCCTTGGACCTTCTTATTGTCGATGAAACACAGAAATTGCATCGGAATTGAATACAAAATGCACAATGCCGACTTAAGTACAAGAAGACTGACTCTTCTTACTGACTATGTTTTGAACCATTCCTGTGACACTAGTTATAGATTCCGATGCTTCACTTCAGGTTTACTGTATACCTTGTACCTTCTTATTGACGATGAAACACAGAAATTGTATCGGAATTAAATACAAAAGGCACAAGGCCGACTTAAGTACAAGAAGACTGACTCTTCCTACTGTCTATGCTTTGAAACATTCCTGTGACACTAGTTTTGGATTCCGATGCTTCACCTCAGGTTTACTGTATCTCTCTGACCTTCTTATTGACAATGAAACACAGAAATTGCATCGGAATTAAATACAAAAGGCACAATGCCGACTTAAGTACAAGAAGACTGACTCTTCCTACTGTCTATGATTTGAACCATTCCTGTGACACTAGTTATAGATTTCGATGCTTCACTTCAGCTTTACTGTATCCCTCTGACCTTATAGCCGATGAAACACAGAAATTGCATCGGAATTAAATACAAAAGGCACAATGCCGACTTAAGGACAAGAAGACTGACTCTTCTTACTGACTATGTTTTGAAACATTCCTGTGACTCTAGTTATAGATTCCGATGCTTCACTTCAGGTTCACTGTACCCCTTGGACCTTCTTATTGACGATGAATCACAGGAATTGCATCGGAATTAAACACAAAAGGAACAATGCTGACTTAAGTACAAGAAGACTGACTCTTCTTACAGTCTATATTTTGAACCATTCCAGTGACACTAGTTATAGATTCCGATGCTTCACTTCAGGTTTACTGTATTCCTTGGACCTTGTTATTGACGATGAAACACAGAAATTGCATCGAAATTAAATTCAAAAGGCACAATGCCGACTTAAGTACAAGAAGACTGACTCTTCTTACTGTCTATGTTTTGAACCATTACTGTGACACTAGGTATAGATTCCGATGCTTCACTCCAGGTTTACTGTGTCCCTTGAACCTTCTTGTTGACGATGAAACACAGAAATTGCATCGGAATTAAATACAAAGGGCACAATGCCGACTTAAGGACAAGAAGACTGACTCTTCTTACTGTCTATGTTTTGAACCATTCCTGTGACACTAGTTATAGTTTCCGATGCTTCACTTCAGGTTTACTGTATCCCTCTGACCTTCTTATTGACAATGAAACACAGAAATTGCTTCGGAATTAAAAACAAAAGGCACAATGCCGACTTAAGTACAAGAAGGCTGACTCCTTCTACTGTCTATGCTTTGAACCATTCCTGTGACACTAGTTATAGAATCCGATGCTTCACTCCAGGTTTACTGTATCACTTGGACCTTCTCATTGACGATGAAAAACACATACTGCATCGGAATGAAATAGAAATGGCACAATGCCGACTTAAGTACAAGAGGACTGACTCTTCTTACTGATAATAGTTTGAACCATTCCGGTGACAATAGTTATAGATTCCGATGCTTCACTTCAGGTTTACTGTATCCCTTGGACCTTGTTATTGACGGTGAAACACAGAAATAGCATTGGAATTAAATACAAAAGGCAAAATGCCAACTTTAGTACACGAAGACTGACACTTCTTACTGTCTATGTTTTGAACCATTCCTGTGACACTAGTTATAGAATCCGATGCTTCACTTCAGGTTTACTGTACCCCTCTGACCTTCTTATTGACGATGAAACACAGAAATTGCATCGGAATTAAATAGAAAACTCACAATGCCGACTGAAAAACAAGAAGACTGACTCTTCTTACTGTCTATGTTTTGAACCATTCCTGTGACACTAGTTATAGATTTCGATGCTTCACTCCAGGTTTACAGTATCCCTTGGACCTTCTTATTGACGATGAAACACAGAAATTGCATCGGAATTAAATAGAAAATGCACAATGCCGACTTAAGTTCAGGAAGACTGACTCTTCTAAGTGATTATAGTTTGAACCATTGCTGTGACACTAGTTATGGATTCCGATGCTTTACTTCAGGTTTACTGAATCCCTTGGACGTTCTTATTGACGATTAACCACAGAAATTGCATCGGAATTTAATACAAAAGGCACAATGCCGACTCAAGTACAAGATGACTGACTCTTCTACCTGTCTATGCTTTGAACCATTCCTTTGACACTAGTTATAGATTCCAATGCTTCACTTCAGGCTTACTGTATCCCTCTGACCTTCTTATTGACGATGAAACACAGAAATTGCATCGGAATTAAATAGAAAAGGCACAATGCTGAATTAAGTACAAGAAGACTGACTCTTCCTACTGTCTATGTTTTGAACCATTCCTGTGACACTAGTTATATATTCCGATGCTTCACCTCATGTTTACTGTATCCCTTGGACCTTCTTATTGACGATGAAACACAGAAAATGCATCGGAATTAAATACAAAAGGCCCAAGGCCGACTTAAGTACAAGAAGACTGACTCTTCTTACTGACTATGTTTTGAACCATTCCTGTGACACTAGTTATAGATTCCGATTCTCACTTCAGGTTTACTGTATCCCTCTGACTTTCGTATTGACGATGAAACACAGAAATTGCACCGGAATTAAATACAAAAGGCACAATGCCGACTTAAGGACAAGAAGACTGACTCTTCTTACTGACTATGTTTTGAACCATTCCTGTGACACTAGTTATAGATTCCGATGCTTCACTTCAGGTTTACTGTATCCCTCTCACCTTCTTATTGACGAAGACACACAGAAATTGCCTCGGAATTAAATAGAAAAGGCACAATGCCGACTTAAGAACAAGGAGACTGACTCTTCTTAATGTCTATGTTTTGAACCATTCCTGTGACACTAGTTATAGATTCCGATGCTTCACTGTCGGTTTAGTGTATCGCTTGGACCTTCTTATTGACGATGAACACAGTAATTGCATCGGAATTAAAGAGAAAATGCACAATGCCGACTTAAGTAGAAGAAGACTGATCTTCTTACTGACTATGTTTTGAACCATTCCTGAGACACTAGTTATCGATTCCGATGCTTCACTTCAGGTTTACTGTATCCCTTTTACATTCTTATTGACGATGAAACACTGAAATTGCATCGGAATTAAGTACAAAAGTCAAAATGCCGGCTTAAGTACAAGAACACTGACTCTTCCTACTGTCTATGTTTTGAACCATTCCTGTGACACTAGTTATAGATTCCGATGCTTCACTTCAGGTATACTGTATCCCTCTGACCTTATTCACGATGAAACACAGAAATTGCATCGGAATGAAATACAAAAGGCACAATACCGACTTAAGTACAAGAAGACTGACTCTTCTTACTGTCTATGCTTTGAACCATTCCTGTGACACTAGTTATTGATTCCGATGCTTCACGTCAGGTTCACTGTATCATTTTGAACTTCTTATTGACGATGAAACTCAGAAATTACATCGGAATCAAATACAAAAAGCATAATGCCGACTTAAGTACAAAAAGACTGACTCTTCTTACTGACTATGTTTTGAACCATTCCTGTGCCACTAGCTATAGATTCCGATGCTTCACTTCAGGTTTACTGTATCCCTCTGACCTTATTCACGATGAAACACCGAAATTGCATCGGAATTAAATACAAAAGGCACAATACGGACTGACCATTCTTACTGTCTATGTTTTGATCAATTCCTGTGACACTAGTTATAGATTCCGATGCTTCACTTCAAGTTTACTGTATGCCTCTGACCTTCTTATTGACGATGAAACATTGAATTTGCAAAGGAATTAAATACAAAAGGAACAATGCCGACGTAAGTACAAGAAAACTGACTCTTCTTACTGTCTATGTTTTGAACCATTCCTGTGACACAAGTTATAGATTCTGATGCTTCACTTAAGGTTTGCTGTATCCCTCTGACATTCTTATTGACGATGAAACATAGAAATTGCATGGGAATTAAATACAAAAGGAACAATGCTGACTTATGTACAAGAAAACTGACTCTTCTTACTGTCTATGTTTGAACCATTCATGTGACACTAGTTATAGATTCCGATGCTTCACTTGAGGTTTACATTATCCCTCTGAACTTCTTATTGACGATGAAACACAGACATTGCATCGGAATTAAATAGAAAAGGCACAATGCCGAATTAAGTACAAGAAGACTGACTCTTCTTACTGTCTATGTTTTGAACCATTCCTGTGACACTATTTATAGATTCCGATGCTTGACTTCAGGTTTACTGTATCCTTGGACCTTCTTATTGACGATGAAATACAGAAATTGCATCGGAATTTAATACAAAAGGCACAATGCCGACTTAAGTACAAAAAGACTGACTCTTCTTACTGACTATGTTTTGAACCATTCCTGTGCCACTAGCTATAGATTCCGATGCTTCACTTCAGGTTTACTGTATCCCTCTGACCTTATTCACGATGAAACACCGAAATTGCATCGGAATTAAATACAAAAGGCACAATACGGACTGACCATTCTTACTGTCTATGTTTTGATCAATTCCTGTGACACTAGTTATAGATTCCGATGCTTCACTTCAAGTTTACTGTATGCCTCTGACCTTCTTATTGACGATGAAACATTGAATTTGCAAAGGAATTAAATACAAAAGGCACAATGCCGACGTAAGTACAAGAAAACTGACTCTTCTTACTGTCTATGTTTTGAACCATTCCTGTGACACAAGTTATAGATTCCGATGCTTCACTTCAGGTTTACTGTATCCCTCTGACTTTCTTATTGACGATGAAACACAGAAGTTGCACCGGAATTAAGTTCAAAAGGCACAATGCTGACTTAAGGACAGGAAGACTGACTCTTCTTACTGACTATGTTTTGAACCATTCCTGTGACACTAGTTATAGATTCCGATGCTTCACTTCAGGTTTACTGTATCCCTCGGACCATCTTATTGGCGATGAAACACAGAAATTGCATCGCAATTAAATACAAAAGGCACAATGCCTAATTTAGTACAAATAGACTGACTCTTCCTACTGTCTATGTTTTGAACCATTTCTGTGACACTAGTTATATATTCGGATGCTTCACTTCAGGTTACCTGTATCCCTTGGACCTTCTTATTGACGATGAAACACAGAAATAACATCGGAATTAAATACAAAAGGCACAATGCCGAATTAAGTACAAGAAGACTGACTCTTCCTACTGTCTATGTATTGAACCATTCCATTGACACTAGTTAGAGATTCCGATGCTTGACATCAGGTTTACTGAATCCCTTGGACCTTCTTATTGACGATAAAACATAGAAATTGCATCGAAATTTAATACAAAATGCACAATGCCGACTCAAGTACAAGAAGACTGACTCTTCTTAATGTCTATGTTTTGAAACATTCCTGTGACACTAGTTATACATTCCAATGCTTCACTTCAGGTTTACAGTATCCCTCTGACCATCTTATTGACGAAGAAACACAGAAATTGCATCGGAATTAAATAGAAAAGGCACAATGCCGAATTTAGTACAAGAAGACTGACTCTTCCTACTGTCTATGATGTGAACCATTTCTGTGACACTAGTTATATATTCCGATGCTTCACTTCAGGTTTACTGTATCCCCTGGACCTTCTTATTGACGATGAAACACAGTAAATGCATCGGAATTAAATACAAAAGGCACAATGCCGACTTAAGTACAAGAAGACTGTACCTTCATACTGTCTATGTTTTGAAACATTCCTGTGAAATTAGTTATAGATTCCGATGCTTCACTCCAGGTTTACTGTATCCCTTAGACCTTCTTATTGACCATGAAACACAGAAATTGCATCCGAATTAAATACAAAAGGTACACTGCCGACTTAAGGACAAAAAGACTGACTCTTCTTACAGACTATGTTTTGAAACATTCCTGTGACACTAGTTATAGATTCCGATGCTTCACTTCAGGTTTACTGTATCCCTCTGACTTTCTTATTGACGATGAAACACAGAAAATAAACCGGAATTAAATACAAAAGGCACAATGCTGACTTAAGGACAAGAAGACTGAACCTTCTTACTGACTATGTTTTGAATCATTCCTTTGACACTAGTTATTGATTCCGATGCTTCACTTCAGGTTTACTGTATCCCTCTGACCTTCTTATTAACGATGAAACTCAGACATTGCATCGGAATTAAATACAAAAGGCACAATACCGAATTAAGTACAAGAAGACTGACTCTTCCTACTGTCTATGTTTTGAACCATTTCTGTCATACTAGTTATATATTCCGATGCTTCACTTCAGGTTTACTGTATCCCTTGGACCTTATTATTGACGATGAAACACAGAAATAGCATCGGAATTAAATACAAAAGGCACAATGCCGAATTAAGTACAAGAAGACTGACACTTCCTACTGTCTATGTTTTGAACCATTCCATGGACACTAGTTATAGATTCCGATGCTTGACTTCAGGTTTACTGAATCCCTTGGACCTTCTTATTGACGATAAAACACAGAAATTGCATCGGAATTTAATACAAAAGGCACAATGCCGACTCAAGTACAAGAAGACTGACTCTTCTTACTGTCTATGTTTTGAACCATTCCTGTGACACTAGTTATAGATTCCAATGCTTCACTCCAGGTTTACTGTATTCCTTGGACCTTCTTATTGACGATGAAACACAGAAATTGCATCGGAATCAAATACAAAAGGCACAATGCCGACTTAAGGACAAGAAGACTGACTCTTCCTACTGACTATGTTTTGAAGCATTCCTGTGACAATAGTTATAGATTCCGATGCTTCACTTCAGGATTACTGTATCCCTCTGACCTTCTTATTGACGAAGACACACAGAAATTGCCTCGGAATTAAATAGAAAAGGCACAATGCCGACTTAAGTACAAGAAAACTGACTCTTCTTAATGTCTATGTTTTGAACCATTCCTGTGACACTAGTTATAGATTCAGATGCTTCACTCTAGGTTTACTGTAACCCTTGGACCTTCTTATTGACGATGAAACACAAAAATTGCATCGGAATTAAATACAAAAGGCACAATGCCGACTTAGGGACAAGAAGACCGACTCTTCCTACTGACAATGTTTTGAACCATTCCTGTGACACTAGTTACAGATTCCGATGCTTCACTTCAAGGTTTACTGTATCCCTCTGACCTTATTCACGATGAAACACAGAAATTGCATCGGAATTAAATACAAAAGGCACAATACCGACTGACTCTTCTTACTGTCTATGTTTTGAACAATTCCTGTGACACTAGTTATAGATTCCGATGCTTCACTTCAGGTTTACTGTATCCCTCTGACCTTATTCACGATGAAACACAGAAATTCCATCGGAATTAAATACAAAAGGCACAATGCCGAATTAAGTACAAGAAGACTGACTCTTCCTACTGTCTATGTAATGAACCGTTCCATTGACACTAGTTATAGATTCCGATGCTTGACTTCAGGTTTACTGAATCCCTTGGACCTTCTTATTGACGATAAAACACAGAAATTGCATCGGAATTTAATACAAAATGCACAATGCCGACTCAAGTACAAGAAGACTGACTCTTCTTACTGTCTATGTTTTGAACCATTCGTGTGACACTAGTTATATATTCCAATGCTTCACTTCAGGTTTACTGTATCCCTCTGACCTTCTTATTGACGATGAAACACAGAAATTGCATCGGAATTAAATAGAAAAGGCACAATGCCGAATTAAGTACAAGAAGACTGACTCTTCCTACTGTCTATGTTTTGAACCATTTCTGTGACACTAGTTATATATTCCGATGCTTCACTTCAGGTTTAATGTATCCCTTGGACCTTCTTATTGACGATGAAACACAGAAATTGCATCGGAATTAAATACAAAAGGCACAATGCCGACTTAAGTACAAGAAGACTGTATCTTTATACTGTCTATGTTTTGAAACATTCCTGTGACACTAGTTATAGATTCCGATGCTCACGTCAGGTTTACTGTATCCCTCTAACTTTCTTATTGACGATGAAACACAGAAATTGCACCGGAATTAAATACAAAAGGCACAATGCCGGCTGAAGGACACGAAGACTGACTCTTCTTACTGACTATGTTTTGAACCATTCCTGTGACACTAGTTATAGATTCCGATGCTTCACTTTAGGTTTACTGTATCCCTCTGACCTTCTTATTGACGAAGACACACAGAAATTGCCTCGGAATTAAATAGAAAAGGCACAATGCCGACTTAAGTACAAGAAGACTGACTCTTCTTACTGTATATGTTTTGAAACATTCCTGTGACACTAGTTATAGATTCCGATGCTTCACTTCAGGTTTACTGTATCCCTCTGACTTTCTTATTGACGATGAAACACAGACGTTAAACCGGAATTAAATACAAAAGGCACAATGCTGACTTAAGGACAAGAAGACTGACCCTTCTTACTGACTATGTTTTGAACCATTCCTGTGACACTAGTTATAGATTCCGTGCTTCACTTCAGGTTTACTGTATCCCTCTGACCTCTTTATTGACGATGAAATTCAGAAATTGCATCGGAATTAAATACAAAAGGCACAATGCCGAATTAAGTACAAGAAGACTGACTCTTCCTACTGTCTATGTTTTGAAAATTTTCTGTGACACTAGTTATATATTCCGATGCTTCACTTCAGGTTTACTGTATCCCTTGCACCTTATGATTGACGATGAAACACAGACATAGCATCGGAATTAAATACAAAAGGCACAATGCCGAATTAAGTACAAGGAGACTGACTCTTACTACTGTCTATGTTTTGAACCATTCCATTGACACTAGTTATAGATTCCGATGCTTGACTTCGGGTTTACTGAATCCCTTGGACCTTCTTATTGACGATAAAACACCGAAATTGCATTGGAATTTGATACAAAAGGCACAATGCCGACTCAAGTACAAGAAGACTGACACTTCTTACTGTCTATGCTTTGAACCATTCCTGTGACACTAGTTATAGATTCCAATGCTTCCCTTCAGGTTTACTGTATCCCTCTGACCTTCTTATTGACGATGAAACACTTTAAATGCATCGGAATTAAATACAAAAGGCACAATGCCGACTCAAGTACAAGGAGACTGACTCTTCTTACTGTCTATGTTTTGAACCATTCCTGTGACACTAGTTATGGATTCCAATGCTTCACTTCAGGTTTACTGTATCCCTCTGACCTTCTTATTGACGATGAAACACAGAAATTGCCTTGGAAATAAATAGAAAAGGCACAATGTCGACTTAAGTACAAGAAGACAGACTCTTCTTAATGTTTTGGTTTGAACCATTCCTGTGACACTAGTTATAGATTCCGATGCTTCACTTTAGGTTTAGAGTATCCCTTGGACCTTCTTATTGACGATGAACACAGTAATTGCATCGGAATTAAATAGAAGAGGCACAATGCCAACTTAAGTAGAAGAAGACTGACTCTTCTTACTGTCTATGTTTTGAACCATTCCATTGACACTAGTTATAGATTCCGATGCTTCACTCCAGGTTTACTGTATCCCTTTTACATTCCTATTGACGATGAAACACTGAAATTGCATCGGAATTAAATACAAAAGCCAAAATGCCGGCATAAATACAAGAAGACTGACTCTTCCTACTGTCTATGTTTTGAACCATTCCTGTGACACTAGTTATAGATTCCGATGCTTCACTTCAGGTTTACTATATCCCTCTGACCTTATTCACGATGAAACACAGAAATTGCATCGGAATTACATACAAAAGGCACAATACGGACTGACCATTCTTACTGTCTATGTTTTGAACAATTCCTGTGACACTAGTTATTGATTCCGATGCTTCACTTCAAGTTTACTGTGTGCCTCTGACCTTCTTATTGACGATGAAACATTGAATTTGCAGAGGAATTAAATACAAAAGGCACATTGCCGACGTAAGTACAAGAAAACTGCCTCTTCTTACTGTCTATGTTTTGAACCATTCCTGTGACACAAGTTATAGATTCCGATGCATCACTTAAGGTTTGCTGTATCCCTCTGACATTCGTATTCAAGATGAAACATAGAAATTGCATCGGAATTAAATACAAAAGGAACAATGCTGACTTATGTACAAGAAAACTGACTCTTCTTACTGTCTATGTTTGAACCATTCATGTGACACTAGTTATAGATTCCGATGCTTCACTTGAGGTTTACATTATCCCTCTGAACTTCTTATTGACGATGAAACACAGACATTGCATCGGAATTAAATAGAAAAGTCACAATGCCGAATTAAGTACAAGAAGACTGACTCTTCTTACTGTCTATGTTTTGAACCATTCCTGTGACACTATTTATAGATTCCGATGCTTGACTTCAGGTTTACTGTATCCTTGGACCTTCTTATTGACGATGAAATACAGAAATTGCATCGGAATTTAATACAAAAGGCACAATGCCGACTCAAGTACAAGAAGTCTGACTCTTCTTACTGTCTATGGTTTGAAACATTCCTGTGACATTAGTTATAGATTCTGATGCTTCACTTCAGGTTTACTGTATCCCTCTGACTTTCTTATTGACGATGAAACACAGAAGTTGCACCGGAATTAAATACAAAAGGCACAATGCTGACTTAAGGACAGGAAGACTGACTCTTCTTACTGACTATGTTTTGAACCATTCCTGTGACACTAGTTATAGATACCGATGCTTCACTTCAGGTTTACTGTATCCCCTGGACCTTCTTATTGACGATGAAACACAGTAAATGCATCGGAATTAAATACAAAAGGCACAATGCCGACTTAAGTACAAGAAGACTGTACCTTCATACTGTCTATGTTTTGAAACATTCCTGTGAAATTAGTTATAGATTCCGATGCTTCACTCCAGGTTTACTGTATCCCTTAGACCTTCTTATTGACCATGAAACACAGAAATTGCATCCGAATTAAATACAAAAGGTACACTGCCGACTTAAGGACAAAAAGACTGACTCTTCTTACAGACTATGTTTTGAAACATTCCTGTGACACTAGTTATAGATTCCGATGCTTCACTTCAGGTTTACTGTATCCCTCTGACTTTCTTATTGACGATGAAACACAGAAAATAAACCGGAATTAAATACAAAAGGCACAATGCTGACTTAAGGACAAGAAGACTGAACCTTCTTACTGACTATGTTTTGAATCATTCCTTTGACACTAGTTATTGATTCCGATGCTTCACTTCAGGTTTACTGTATCCCTCTGACCTTCTTATTAACGATGAAACTCAGACATTGCATCGGAATTAAATACAAAAGGCACAATACCGAATTAAGTACAAGAAGACTGACTCTTCCTACTGTCTATGTTTTGAACCATTTCTGTCACACTAGTTATATATTCCGATGCTTCACTTCAGGTTTACTGTATCCCTTGGACCTTATTATTGACGATGAAACACAGAAATAGCATCGGAATTAAATACAAAAGGCACAATGCCGAATTAAGTACAAGAAGACTGACACTTCCTACTGTCTATGTTTTGAACCATTCCATGGACACTAGTTATAGATTCCGATGCTTGACTTCAGGTTTACTGAATCCCTTGGACCTTCTTATTGACGATAAAACACAGAAATTGCATCGGAATTTAATACAAAAGGCACAATGCCGACTCAAGTACAAGAAGACTGACTCTTCTTACTGTCTATGTTTTGAACCATTCCTGTGACACTAGTTATAGATTCCAATGCTTCACTCCAGGTTTACTGTATTCCTTGGACCTTCTTATTGACGATGAAACACAGAAATTGCATCGGAATCAAATACAAAAGGCACAATGCCGACTTAAGGACAAGAAGACTGACTCTTCCTACTGACTATGTTTTGAAGCATTCCTGTGACAATAGTTATAGATTCCGATGCTTCACTTCAGGATTACTGTATCCCTCTGACCTTCTTATTGACGAAGACACACAGAAATTGCCTCGGAATTAAATAGAAAAGGCACAATGCCGACTTAAGTACAAGAAAACTGACTCTTCTTAATGTCTATGTTTTGAACCATTCCTGTGACACTAGTTATAGATTCAGATGCTTCACTCTAGGTTTACTGTAACCCTTGGACCTTCTTATTGACGATGAAACACAGAAATTGCATCGGAATTAAATACAAAAGGCACAATGCCGACTTAGGGACAAGAAGACCGACTCTTCCTACTGACAATGTTTTGAACCATTCCTGTGACACTAGTTACAGATTCCGATGCTTCACTTCAAGGTTTACTGTATCCCTCTGACCTTATTCACGATGAAACACAGAAATTGCATCGGAATTAAATACAAAAGGCACAATACCGACTGACTCTTCTTACTGTCTATGTTTTGAACAATTCCTGTGACACTAGTTATAGATTCCGATGCTTCACTTCAGGTTTACTGTATCCCTCTGACCTTATTCACGATGAAACACAGAAATTCCATCGGAATTAAATACAAAAGGCACAATGCCGAATTAAGTACAAGAAGACTGACTCTTCCTACTGTCTATGTAATGAACCGTTCCATTGACACTAGTTATAGATTCCGATGCTTGACTTCAGGTTTACTGAATCCCTTGGACCTTCTTATTGACGATAAAACACAGAAATTGCATCGGAATTTAATACAAAATGCACAATGCCGACTCAAGTACAAGAAGACTGACTCTTCTTACTGTCTATGTTTTGAACCATTCGTGTGACACTAGTTATATATTCCAATGCTTCACTTCAGGTTTACTGTATCCCTCTGACCTTCTTATTGACGATGAAACACAGAAATTGCATCGGAATTAAATAGAAAAGGCACAATGCCGAATTAAGTACAAGAAGACTGACTCTTCCTACTGTCTATGTTTTGAACCATTTCTGTGACACTAGTTATATATTCCGATGCTTCACTTCAGGTTTAATGTATCCCTTGGACCTTCTTATTGACGATGAAACACAGAAATTGCATCGGAATTAAATACAAAAGGCACAATGCCGACTTAAGTACAAGAAGACTGTATCTTTATACTGTCTATGTTTTGAAACATTCCTGTGACACTAGTTATAGATTCCGATGCTCACGTCAGGTTTACTGTATCCCTCTAACTTTCTTATTGACGATGAAACACAGAAATTGCACCGGAATTAAATACAAAAGGCACAATGCCGGCTGAAGGACACGAAGACTGACTCTTCTTACTGACTATGTTTTGAACCATTCCTGTGACACTAGTTATAGATTCCGATGCTTCACTTTAGGTTTACTGTATCCCTCTGACCTTCTTATTGACGAAGACACACAGAAATTGCCTCGGAATTAAATAGAAAAGGCACAATGCCGACTTAAGTACAAGAAGACTGACTCTTCTTACTGTATATGTTTTGAAACATTCCTGTGACACTAGTTATAGATTCCGATGCTTCACTTCAGGTTTACTGTATCCCTCTGACTTTCTTATTGACGATGAAACACAGACGTTAAACCGGAATTAAATACAAAAGGCACAATGCTGACTTAAGGACAAGAAGACTGACCCTTCTTACTGACTATGTTTTGAACCATTCCTGTGACACTAGTTATAGATTCCGTGCTTCACTTCAGGTTTACTGTATCCCTCTGACCTCTTTATTGACGATGAAATTCAGAAATTGCATCGGAATTAAATACAAAAGGCACAATGCCGAATTAAGTACAAGAAGACTGACTCATCCTACTGTCTATGTTTTGAACATTTTCTGTGACACTAGTTATATATTCCGATGCTTCACTTCAGGTTTACTGTATCCCTTGCACCTTATGATTGACGATGAAACACAGACATAGCATCGGAATTAAATACAAAAGGCACAATGCCGAATTAAGTACAAGGAGACTGACTCTTACTACTGTCTATGTTTTGAACCATTCCATTGACACTAGTTATAGATTCCGATGCTTGACTTCGGGTTTACTGAATCCCTTGGACCTTCTTATTGACGATAAAACACCAAAATTGCATTGGAATTTGATACAAAAGGCACAATGCCGACTCAAGTACAAGAAGACTGACACTTCTTACTGTCTATGCTTTGAACCATTCCTGTGACACTAGTTATAGATTCCAATGCTTCCCTTCAGGTTTACTGTATCCCTCTGACCTTCTTATTGACGATGAAACACTTTAAATGCATCGGAATTAAATACAAAAGGCACAATGCCGACTCAAGTACAAGGAGACTGACTCTTCTTACTGTCTATGTTTTGAACCATTCCTGTGACACTAGTTATGGATTCCAATGCTTCACTTCAGGTTTACTGTATCCCTCTGACCTTCTTATTGACGATGAAACACAGAAATTGCCTTGGAAATAAATAGAAAAGGCACAATGTCGACTTAAGTACAAGAAGACAGACTCTTCTTAATGTTTTGGTTTGAACCATTCCTGTGACACTAGTTATAGATTCCGATGCTTCACTTTAGGTTTAGAGTATCCCTTGGACCTTCTTATTGACGATGAACACAGTAATTGCATCGGAATTAAATAGAAGAGGCACAATGCCAACTTAAGTAGAAGAAGACTGACTCTTCTTACTGTCTATGTTTTGAACCATTCCATTGACACTAGTTATAGATTCCGATGCTTCACTCCAGGTTTACTGTATCCCTTTTACATTCCTATTGACGATGAAACACTGAAATTGCATCGGAATTAAATACAAAAGCCAAAATGCCGGCATAAATACAAGAAGACTGACTCTTCCTACTGTCTATGTTTTGAACCATTCCTGTGACACTAGTTATAGATTCCGATGCTTCACTTCAGGTTTACTATATCCCTCTGACCTTATTCACGATGAAACACAGAAATTGCATCGGAATTACATACAAAAGGCACAATACGGACTGACCATTCTTACTGTCTATGTTTTGAACAATTCCTGTGACACTAGTTATTGATTCCGATGCTTCACTTCAAGTTTACTGTGTGCCTCTGACCTTCTTATTGACGATGAAACATTGAATTTGCAGAGGAATTAAATACAAAAGGCACATTGCCGACGTAAGTACAAGAAAACTGCCTCTTCTTACTGTCTATGTTTTGAACCATTCCTGTGACACAAGTTATAGATTCCGATGCATCACTTAAGGTTTGCTGTATCCCTCTGACATTCGTATTCAAGATGAAACATAGAAATTGCATCGGAATTAAATACAAAAGGAACAATGCTGACTTATGTACAAGAAAACTGACTCTTCTTACTGTCTATGTTTGAACCATTCATGTGACACTAGTTATAGATTCCGATGCTTCACTTGAGGTTTACATTATCCCTCTGAACTTCTTATTGACGATGAAACACAGACATTGCATCGGAATTAAATAGAAAAGTCACAATGCCGAATTAAGTACAAGAAGACTGACTCTTCTTACTGTCTATGTTTTGAACCATTCCTGTGACACTATTTATAGATTCCGATGCTTGACTTCAGGTTTACTGTATCCTTGGACCTTCTTATTGACGATGAAATACAGAAATTGCATCGGAATTTAATACAAAAGGCACAATGCCGACTCAAGTACAAGAAGTCTGACTCTTCTTACTGTCTATGGTTTGAAACATTCCTGTGACATTAGTTATAGATTCTGATGCTTCACTTCAGGTTTACTGTATCCCTCTGACTTTCTTATTGACGATGAAACACAGAAGTTGCACCGGAATTAAATACAAAAGGCACAATGCTGACTTAAGGACAGGAAGACTGACTCTTCTTACTGACTATGTTTTGAACCATTCCTGTGACACTAGTTATAGATACCGATGCTTCACTTCAGGTTTACTGTATCCCTCTGACCATCTTATTGACGATGAAATACAGAAATTGCATCGCAATTAAATACAAAAGGCACAATGCCGAATTAAGTACAAATATACTGACTCTTCCTACTGTCTATGTATTGAACCATTCCATTGACACTAGTTATAGATTACGATGCTTGACTTCAGGTTTACTGAATCCCCTGGACCTTCTTATTGACGATGAAACACAGTAATTGCATCGGAATTAAATACAAAAGGCACAATGCCGACTTAAGTACAAGAAGACTGTATCTTCATACTGTCTATGTTTTGAAACATTCCTGTGACACTAGTTATAGATTCCGATGCTTCACTCCAGGATTACTGTATCCCTTAGACCATCTTATTGACCATGAAACACAGAAATTGCATCCGAATTAAATACAAAAGGCACAATGCCGACTTAAGGACAAGAAGACTGACTCTTCTTACTGACTTTGTTTTGAAACATTCCTGTGACACTAGTTATAGATTCCGATGCTTCATCTCAGGTTTACTGTATCCCTCTGACTTTCTTATTGACGATGAGACACAGAAAATAATCAGGAATTAAATACAAAAGGCACAATGCTGACTTAAGGACAAGAAGACTGACTCTTCTTACTGACTATGTTTTGAACCATTCCTGTGACACTAGTTATTGATTCCCATGCTTCACTTCAGGTTTACTGTATCCCTCTGACCTTCTTATTAACGATAAAACTCAGAAATTGCATCGGAATTTAATACAAAATGCACAATACCGAATTAAGTACAAGAAGACTGACTCTTCCTACTGTCTATGTTTTGAACCATTTCTGTGACACTAGTTATATATTCCGATGCTTCACTTCAGGTTTACTGTATCCCTTGGACCTTATTATTGACGATGAAACACAGAAATAGCATCGGAATTAAATACAAAAGGCACAATGCCGAATTAAGTACAAGAAGACTGACTCTTCCTACTGTCTATGTTTTGAACCATTCCATTGACACTAGTTATAGATTCCGATGCTTGACTTCAGGTTTACTGAATCCCTTGGACCTTTTATTGACGATAAAACACAGAAATTGCATCGGAATTTAATACAAAAGGCACAATGCCGACTCAAGTACAAGAAGACTGACTCTTCTTACTGTCTATGTTTTGAACCATTCCTGTGACACTAGTTATACATTCCAATGCTTCACTCTAGGTTTACTGTAACCCTTGGAACTTCTTATTGACGATGAAACACAGAAATTGCATCGGAATTAAATACAATAGGCACAATGCCGACTTAGGGACAAGAAGACTGACTCTTCCTACTGACAATGTTTTGAACCATTCCTGTGACACTAGTTATAGATTCCGATGCTTCACTTCAAGGTTTACTGTATCCCTCTGACCTTATTCACGATGAAACACAGATATTGCATCGGAATTAAATACAAAAGGCACAATACCGACTGACTCTCCTTACTGGCTATGTTTTGAACAATTCCTGTGACACTAGTTATAGATTCCGATGCTTCACTTCAGGTGTACTGTATCCCTCTGACCTTCTTATTGACGAAGACACACAGAAATTGCCTCGGAATTAAATAGAAAAGGCACAATGCCGACTTAAGTACAAGAAGACTGACTCTTCTTAATGTCTATGTTTTGAACCATTCCTGTGACACTAGTTATAGATTCCGATGCTTCACTCTAGGTTTACTGTAACCCTTGGAACTTCTTATTGACGATGAAACACAGAAATTGCATCGGAATTACATACAATAGGCACAATGCCGACTTAAGGACAAGAAGACTGACTCTTCTTACTGACTATGTTTTGAACCATTCCTGTGACACTAGTTATAGATTCCGATGCTTCACTTCAGGTTTATTGTATCCCTCTGACCTTCTTATTGACGATGAAACACAGATATTGCATCGGAATGAAATAGAAAGGGCACAATGCCGACTTAAGTACCAGAAGACTGACTCTTCTTACTGTCTATGTTTTGAACAATTCCTGTGACACTAGTTATAGATTCCGATGCTTCACTTCAGGTTTACTGTATCCCTCTGACCTTATTCACGATGAAACACAGAAATTCCATCGGAATTATATACAAAAGACACAATGCCGAATTAAGTACAAGAAGACTGACTCTTCCTACTGTCTATGTAATGAACCGTTCCATTGACACTAGTTATATATTCCGATGCTTGACTTCAGGTTTACTGAATCCCTTGGACCTTCTTATTGACGATAAAACACAGAAATTGCATCGGAATTTAATACAAAAGGCACAATGCCGACTCAAGTACAAGAAGACTGACTCTTCTTACTGTCTATGTTTTGAACCATTCCTGTGACACTAGTTATACATTCCAATGCTTCACTTCAGGTTTACTGTATCCCTCTGACCTTCTTATTGACGATGAAACACAGAAATTGCATCGGAATTAAATAGAAGAGGCTCAATGCCGAATTAAGTACAAGAAGACTGACTCTTCCTACTGTTATGTTTTGAACCATTTCTGTGACACTAGTTATATATTCCGATGCTTCACTTCAGGTTTACTGTATCCCTTGGACCCTCTTATTGACGATGAAACACAGAAATTGCATCGGAATTAAATACAAAAGGCACAATGCCAACTTAAGTACAAGAAGACTGTATCTTTATACTGTCTATTTTTTGAAACATTCCTGTGACACTAGTTATAGATTCCGATGCTCACTTCAGGTTTACTGTATCCCTCTGACTTTCTTATTGACGATGAAACACAGAAATTGCACCGGAATTAAATACAAAAGGCACAATGCCGGCTGAAGGACACGAAGACTGACTCTTCTTACTGACTATGTTTGGAACCATTCCTGTGACACTAGTTATAGATTCCGATGCTTCACTTCAGGTTTACTGTATCCCTCTGACTTTCTTATTGACGATGAAACACAGAAGTTAAACCGGAATTAAATACAAAAGGCACAATGCTGACTTAAGGACAAGAAGACTGACCCTTCTTACTGACTATGTTTTGAAACATTCCTGTGACACTAGTTATAGATTCCGATGCTTCACTTCAGGTTTACTGTATCCCTCTGACCTTCTTATTGACGATGAAACTCAGAAATTGCATCGGAATTAAATACAAAAGGCACAATGCCGAATTAAGTACAAGAAGACTGACTCTTCCTACTGTCTATGTTTTGAACCATTTCTGTGACACTAGTTATATATTCCGATGCTCACTTCAGGTTTACTGTATCCCTTGCACCTTATGATTGACGATGAAACACAGACAAGGCATCGGAATTAAATACAAAAGGCACAATGCCGAGTTAAGTACAAGGAGACTGACTCTTCCTACTGTCTATGTTTTGAACCATTCCATTGACACTAGTTATAGATTCCGATGCTTGACTTCAGGTTTACTGAATCCCTTGGACCTTCTTATTGGCGATAAAACACCGAAATTGCATCGGAATTTAATACAAAAGGCACAATGCCGACTCAAGTACAAGAAGACTGACACTTCTTACTGTCTACGTTTTGAACCATTCCTGTGACATTAGTTATAGATTCCAATGCTTCACTTCAGGTTTACTGTATCCCTGTGACCTTATTCACGATGAAACACAGAAATTGCATCGGAATTAAATACAAAAGGCACAATACCGACTGACCCTTCTTACTGTCTATGTTTTGAACAATTCCTGTGACGCTAGTTATAGATTCCGATGCTTCACTTCAGGTTTACTGTATGCCTCTGACCTTCTTATTGACGATGAAACATTGAATTTGCATCGGAATTAAATACAAAAGGCACAATGCCGACTTAAGTACAAGAAAACTGACTCTTCTTACTGTCTATGTTTTGAACCATTACTGTGACACAAGTTATAGATTCCGATGCTTCACTTCAGGTTTGCTGTATCCCTCTGACATTCTTATTGACGATGAAACATAGAAATAGCATCGGAATTAAATACAAAAGGCACAATGCTGACTTAAGTACAAGAAAACTGACTCTTCTTACTGTCTATGTTTGAACCATTCATGTGACACTAGTTATAGATTCCGATGCTTCACTTGAGGTTTACATTATCCCTCTGAACTTCTTATTGACGATGAAACACAGACATTGCATCGGAATTAAATAGAAAAGGCACAATGCCGAATTAAGTACAAGAAGACTGACTCTTCTTACTGTCTATGTTTTGAACCATTCCTGTGACACTAGTTATAGATTCCGATGCTTGACTTCAGGTTTACTGTATCCTTGGACCTACTTACAGTCGATGAAATACAGAAATTGCATCGGAATTTAATACAAAAGGCACAATGCCGACTCAAGTCCAAGAAGACTGACTCTTCTTACTGTCTATGTTTTGAAACATTCCTGTGACACTAGTTATAGATTCCGATGCTTCACTTCAGGTTTACTGTATCCCTCTGACTTTCTTATTGACGATGAAACACAGAGGTTGCACCGGAATTAAATACAAAAAGCACAATGCTGACTTAAGGACAAGAAGACTGACTCTTCTTACTGACTATGATTTGAACCATTCCTGTGACACTAGTTACAGATTCCGATGCTTCACTTCAGGTTTACTGTATCCCTCTGACCTTCTTGTTGACGATGAAATACCGAAATTGCATCGCAATTAAATACAAAAGGCACAATGCCGACTTAAGTACAAGAAGACTGACTCTTCCTACTGTCTACGTTTTGAACCATTTCTGTGACACTAGTAATATATTCCGAAGCTTCACTTCAGGTTAACTGTATCCCTTGGACCTTCTTATTGACGATGAAACACAGAAATAGCATCGGAATTAAATACAAATGGCACAATGCCGAATTAAGTACAAGAAGACTGACTCTTCCTACTGTCTATGTATTGAACCATTCCATTGACACTAGTTATAGATTCCGATGCTTGACTTCAGGTTTACTGAATCCCTTGGACCTTCTTATTGACGATAAAACACAGAAATTGCATCGGAATTAAATACAAAATGCACAATGCCGACTCAAGTACAAGAAGACTGACTCTTCTTACTGTCTATGTTTTGAACCATTCCTGTGACACTAGTTATACATTCCAATGCTTCACTTGAGGTTTACTGTATCCCTCTGACCTTCTTATTGACGATAAAACACCCAAATTTTATCGGAATTAAATAGAAAATGCACAATGCAGAATTAAGTAAAAAGAAGACTGACTCTTCCTACTGTCTATGGTTTGAACCATTTCTGTGACACTAGTTATATATTCCGATGCTTCACTTCAGGTTAACTGTATCCCTTGGACCTTCTTATTGACGATGAAACACAGAAATTGCATCGGAATTAAATACAAAAGGCACAATGCCGAATTAAGTACAAGAAGACTAACTCTACCTACTGTCTATGTTTTGAACCATTCCATTGGCACTAGTTATAGATTCCGATGCATCACTCCAGGTTTACAGTATACCTTTTACATTCTTATTGACGATGAAACACTGAAATTGCATCGGAATTAAATACAAAAGGCACAATGCCGACTCAAGTACAGGAAGACTGACTCTTCTTACTGTCAATGTTTTGAACCATTCCTGTGACACTAGTTATAGATTCCAACGCTTCACTTCAGGTTTACTGTATCCCTCTGAACTTCTTATTGACGATGAAACACAGTAATTGCATCGGAATTAAATAGAAAAGGCACAATGCCGAATTAAGTACAAGAAGACTGACTCTTCTTACTGTCTATGTTTTGAACCATTCCTGTGACACTAGTTATATATTCCGATGCTTCACTCCAGGTTTACTGTATCCCTTGGACCTTCTTATTGACGATGAAACACAGAAATTGCATCGGAATTAAATACAAAAGGCACAATGCCGACTTAAGGACAAGAAGACTGACTCTTCTTACTGACTATGTTTTGAAGCATTCCTGTGACACTAGTTATAGATTCCGATGCTTCACTTCAGGTTTACTGTATCCCTCTGACCGTCTTATTGACGAAGACACACAGAAATTGCCTGGGAATTAAATAGAAAAGGCACAATGCCGACCTAAGTACAAGAAGACTGACTCTTCTTAATGTCTATGTTTTGAACCATTCCTGTGACACTAGTTATAGATTCCGATGCTTCACTCTAGGTTTACTGTATCCCATGGACCTGCTTATTGACGATGAAACACAGAAATTGCATCGGAATTAAATACAAAAGGCACAATGCCGACTTATGGACAAGAAGACTGACTCTTCTTACTGACTATGTTTCTACCATTCCTGTGACACTAGTTATAGATTCCGATGCTTCACTTCCCCTTTACTGTATCCCTCTGACCTTATTCACGATGAAACACAGAAATTGCATCGGAATTAAATACAAAAAGCACAATACCGACTAACTCTTCTTACTGTCTACGTTTTGGACAATTCCTGTGACACTAGTTATAGATTCCGATGCTTCACTTCAGGTTTACTGAATGCCTCTGACATTCGTATTGACGATGAAACACAGAATTTGCATCGGAATTAAATACTAAAGGCACAATGCCGAATTAAGTACAAGAAGACTGACTCTTCCTACTGTCTATGTATTGAACCGTTCCATTGACGCTAGTTATAGATTCCGATGCTTGACTTCAGGTTTACTGAATCCCTTGGACC
Organism: Schistocerca serialis cubense; assembly: GCF_023864345.2. Lineage (NCBI taxonomy): Eukaryota > Metazoa > Arthropoda > Insecta > Orthoptera > Acrididae > Schistocerca > Schistocerca serialis. The sequence continues at coordinate 8,599,061 of NW_026047592.1, forward strand.
TTCTTATTGACGATAAAACACAGAAATTGCATCGGAATCTAATACAAAAGGCACAATGCCGACTCAAGTACAAGAAGACTGACTCTTCTTACTGTCTATGTTTTGAACCACTCCTGCGACACTAGTTATACATTCCAATGCTTCACTTCAGGTTTACTGTATCCCTCTGACCTTCGTATTGACGATTAAACACAGAAATTGCATCGGAATTAAATAGAAAAGGCACAATGCCGAATTAAGTACAAGAAGACTTACTCTTCCTACTGTCTATGTTTTGAACCATTTCTGTGATACTAGTTATATATTCCGATGCTTCACTTCAGGTTTACTGTATCCCTTGGACCATCTTATTGACGATGAAACACAGAAATTGCATCGGAATTAAATACAAAAGGCACAATGCCGACTTAAGTACAAGAAGACTGTATCTTCATACAGTCTATGTTTTGTAACATTCCTGTGACACTAGTTATAGATTCCGATGCTTCACTCCAGGTTTACTGTATCCCTTGGACCTTCCTATTGACGATGAAACACAGAAATTGCACCGGAATTAAATACAAAAGGCACAATACCGACTTAAGGACAAGAAGACTGACTCTTCTTACTGACTATGTTTTGAACCATTCCTGTGACACTAGTAATAGATTCCGATGCTTCACTTCAGGTTTACTGTATCCCTCTGACCATCTTATTGACGATACAATACAGAAATTGCATCGCAATTAAATACAAAAGGCACAATGCCGAATTAAGTACAAATAGACTGACTCTTCCTACTGTTTATGTTTTGAACCATTTCTGTGACACTAGTTATATATTCCGATGCTTCACTTCAGGTTACCTGTATCCCTTGGACCTTCTTATTGACGATGAAACACAGAAATAGCATCGGAATTAAATACAAAAGGCACAATGCCGAATTAAGTACAAGAAGTCTGACTCTTCCTATTGTCTATGTATTGAACCATTCCATTGACACTAGTTATAGATTCCGATGCTTGACGTGAGGTTTACTGAATCCCTTGGACCTTCTTAATGACGATAAAACACAGAAATTGCATCGGAATTTAATACAAAAGGCACAATGCCGACTCAAGTACAAGAAGACTGACTCTTCTTACTGTCTATGTTTTGAACCATTCCTGTGACACTAGTTATAGATTCCAATGCTTCACTACAGGTTTACTGTATCCCTTGGACCTTCTTATTGACGATGAAACACAGAAATTGCATCGGAATTAAATACAAAAGGCACAATGCCGACTTAAGGACAAGAAGACTGACTCTTCTTACTGACTATGTTTTGAAGCATTCCTGTGACACTAGTTATAGATTCCGATGCTTCACTTCAGGTTTACTGTATCCCTCTGACCTTCTTATTGACGAAGACACACAGAAATTGCCTCGGAATTAAATAGAAAAGGCACAATGCCGACTTAAGTACAAGAAGACTGACTCTTCTTAATGTCTATGTTTTGAACCATTCCTGTGACACTAGTTATAGATTCCGATGCTTCACTCTAGGTTTACTGTAACCCTTGGAACTTCTTATTGACAATGAAACACAGAAATTGCATCGGAATTAAATACAAAAGGCACAATGCCGACTTAGGGACAAGAAGACTGACTCTTCCTATTGACAATGTTTTGAACCATTCCTGTGACACTAGTTATAGATTCCGATGCTTCACTTCAAGGTTTACTGTATCCCTCTGACCTTATTCACGATGAAACACAGAAATTGCATCGGAATTAAATACAAAAGGCACAATACCGACTGACTCTTCTTACTGTCTATGATTTGAACAATTCCTGTGACACTAGTTATAGATTCCGATGCTTCACTTCAGGTTTACTGTATCCCTCTGACCTTATTCACGATGAAACACAGAAATTCCATCGGAAATAAATACGAAAGGCACAATGCCGAATTAATTACAAGAAGACTGACTCTTCCTACTGTCTATGTAGTGAACGGTTCCATTGACACTAGTTATATATTCCGATGCTTGACTTCTGGTTTACTGAATCCCTTGGACCTTCTTATTGACGATAAAACACAGAAATTGCATCGGAATTTAATACAAAAGGCACAATGCCGACTCAAGTACAAGAAGACTGACTCTTCTTACTGTCTATGTTTTGAACCATTCCTGTGACACTAGTTATACATTCCAATGCTTCACTTCAGGTTTACTGTATCCCTCTGACCTTCTTATTGACGATGAAACACAGAAATTGCATCGGAATTAAATAGAAGAGGCTCAATGCCGAATTAAGTACAAGAAGACTGACTCTTCCTACTGTCTATGTTTTGAACCATTTCTGTGACACTAGTTATATATTCCGATGCTTTACTTCAGGTTTACTGTATCCCTTGGACCTTCTTATTGACGATGAAACACAGAAATTGCGTCGGAATTAAATACAAAAGGCACAATGCCGACTTAAGTACAAGAAGACTGTATCTTTATACTGTCTATTTTTTGAAACATTCCTGTGACACTAGTTATAGATTCCGATGCTCACTTCAGGTTTACTGTATCCCTCTGACTTTCTTATTGACGATGAAACACAGAAATTGCACCGGAATTAAATACAAAAGGCACAATGCCGGCTGAAGGACACGAAGACTGACTCTTCTTACTGACTATGTTTTGAACCATTCCTGTGACACTAGTTATAGATTCCGATGCTTCACTTTAGGTTTACTGTATCCCTCCGACCTTCTTATTGACGAAGACACACAGAAATTGCCTCGGAATTAAATAGAAAAGGCACAATGCCGACTTAAGTACAAGAAGATTGACTCTTCTTACTGTATATGTTTTGAAACATTCCTGTGACACTAGTTATAGATTCCGATGCTTCACTTCAGGTTTGCTGTATCCCTCTGACTTTCTTATTGACTATGAAACACAGAAGTTAAACCGGAATTTTATACAAAAGGCACAATGCTGACTTAAGGACAAGAAGACTGACCCTTCTTACTGACTATGTTTGAACCATTCCTGTGACACTAGTTATAGATTCCGATGCTTCACTTCAGGTTTACTGTATCCTTCTGACCTTCTTATTGACGATGAAACTCAGAAATTGCATCGGAAATAAATACAAAAGGCACAATGCCGAATTAAGTACAAGAAGACTGACTCTTCCTACTGTCTATGTTTTGAACCATTTCTGTGACACTAGTTATATATTCCGATGCTTCACTTCAGGTTTACTGTATCCCTTGCACCTTATGATTGACGATGAAACACAGACAAGGCATCGGAATTAAATACAAAAGGCACAATGCCGAATTAAGTACAAGGAGACTGACTCTTCCTACTGTCTATGTTTTGAACCATTCCATTGACACTAGTTATAGATTCCGATGCTTGACTTCAGGTTTACTGAATCCCTTGGACCTTCTTATTGACGATAAAACACAGAAATTGCATCGGAATTAAATACAAAATGCACAATGCCGACTCAAGTACAAGAAGACTGACTCTTCTTACTGTCTATGTTTTGAACCATTCCTGTGACACTAGTTATACATTCCAATGCTTCACTTGAGGTTTACTGTATCCCTCTGACCTTCTTATTGACGATAAAACACCCAAATTTTATCGGAATTAAATAGAAAATGCACAATGCAGAATTAAGTAAAAAGAAGACTGACTCTTCCTACTGTCTATGGTTTGAACCATTTCTGTGACACTAGTTATATAATCCGATGCTTCACTTCAGGTTAACTGTATCCCTTGGACCTTCTTATTGACGATGAAACACAGAAATTGCATCGGAATTAAATACAAAAGGCACAATGCCGAATTAAGTACAAGAAGACTAACTCTACCTACTGTCTATGTTTTGAACCATTCCATTGGCACTAGTTATAGATTCCGATGCATCACTCCAGGTTTACAGTATACCTTTTACATTCTTATTGACGATGAAACACTGAAATTGCATCGGAATTAAATACAAAAGGCACAATGCCGACTCAAGTACAAGAAGACTGACTCTTCTTACTGTCAATGTTTTGAACCATTCCTGTGACACTAGTTATAGATTCCAACGCTTCACTTCAGGTTTACTGCATCCCTCTGAACTTCTTATTGACGATGAAACACAGTAATTGCATCGGAATTAAATAGAAAAGGCACAATGCCGAATTAAGTACAAGAAGACTGACTCTTCTTACTGTCTATGTTTTGAACCATTCCTGTGACACTAGTTATATATTCCGATGCTTCACTCCAGGTTTACTGTATCCCTTGGACCTTCTTATTGACGATGAAACACAGAAATTGCATCGGAATTAAATACAAAAGGCACAATGCCGACTTAAGGACAAGAAGACTGACTCTTCTTACTGACTATGTTTTGAAGCATTCCTGTGACACTAGTTATAGATTCCGATGCTTCACTTCAGGTTTACTGTATCCCTCTGACCGTCTTATTGACGAAGACACACAGAAATTGCCTGGGAATTAAATAGAAAAGGCACAATGCCGACCTAAGTACAAGAAGACTGACTCTTCTTAATGTCTATGTTTTGAACCATTCCTGTGACACTAGTTATAGATTCCGATGCTTCACTCTAGGTTTACTGTATCCCATGGACCTGCTTATTGACGATGAAACACAGAAATTGCATCGGAATTAAATACAAAAGGCACAATGCCGACTTATGGACAAGAAGACTGACTCTTCTTACTGACTATGTTTCTACCATTCCTGTGACACTAGTTATAGATTCCGATGCTTCACTTCCCCTTTACTGTATCCCTCTGACCTTATTCACGATGAAACACAGAAATTGCATCGGAATTAAATACAAAAAGCACAATACCGACTAACTCTTCTTACTGTCTACGTTTTGGACAATTCCTGTGACACTAGTTATAGATTCCGATGCTTCACTTCAGGTTTACTGAATGCCTCTGACATTCGTATTGACGATGAAACACAGAATTTGCATCGGAATTAAATACTAAAGGCACAATGCCGAATTAAGTACAAGAAGACTGACTCTTCCTACTGTCTATGTATTGAACCGTTCCATTGACGCTAGTTATAGATTCCGATGCTTGACTTCAGGTTTACTGAATCCCTTGGACCTTCTTATTGACGATAAAACACAGAAATTGCATCGGAATCTAATACAAAAGGCACAATGCCGACTCAAGTACAAGAAGACTGACTCTTCTTACTGTCTATGTTTTGAACCACTCCTGCGACACTAGTTATACATTCCAATGCTGCACTTCAGGTTTACTGTATCCCTCTGACCTTCGTATTGACGATGAAACACAGAAATTGCATCGGAATTAAATAGAAAAGGCACAATGCCGAATTAAGTACAAGAAGACTTACTCTTCCTACTGTCTATGTTTTGAACCATTTCTGTGATACTAGTTATATATTCCGATGCTTCACTTCAGGTTTACTGTATCCCTTGGACCATCTTATTGACGAAGAAACACAGAAATTGCATCGGAATTAAATACAAAAGGCACAATGCCGACTTAAGTACAAGAAGACTGTATCTTCATACAGTCTATGTTTTGTAACATTCCTGTGACACTAGTTATAGATTCCGATGCTTCACTCCAGGTTTACTGTATCCCTTGGACCTTCCTATTGACGATGAAACACAGAAATTGCACCGGAATTAAATACAAAAGGCACAATACCGACTTAAGGACAAGAAGACTGACTCTTCTTACTGACTATGTTTTGAACCATTCCTGTGACACTAGTAATAGATTCCGATGCTTCACTTCAGGTTTACTGTATCCCTCTGACCATCTTATTGACGATACAATACAGAAATTGCATCGCAATTAAATACAAAAGGCACAATGCCGAATTAAGTACAAATAGACTGACTCTTCCTACTGTTTATGTTTTGAACCATTTCTGTGACACTAGTTATATATTCCGATGCTTCACTTCAGGTTACCTGTATCCCTTGGACCTTCTTATTGACGATGAAACACAGAAATAGCATCGGAATTAAATACAAAAGGCACAATGCCGAATTAAGTACAAGAAGTCTGACTCTTCCTATTGTCTATGTATTGAACCATTCCATTGACACTAGTTATAGATTCCGATGCTTGACGTGAGGTTTACTGAATCCCTTGGACCTTCTTAATGACGATAAAACACAGAAATTGCATCGGAATTTAATACAAAAGGCACAATGCCGACTCAAGTACAAGAAGACTGACTCTTCTTACTGTCTATGTTTTGAACCATTCCTGTGACACTAGTTATAGATTCCAATGCTTCACTACAGGTTTACTGTATCCCTTGGACCTTCTTATTGACGATGAAACACAGAAATTGCATCGGAATTAAATACAAAAGGCACAATGCCGACTTAAGGACAAGAAGACTGACTCTTCTTACTGACTATGTTTTGAAGCATTCCTGTGACACTAGTTATAGATTCCGATGCTTCACTTCAGGTTTACTGTATCCCTCTGACCTTCTTATTGACGAAGACACACAGAAATTGCCTCGGAATTAAATAGAAAAGGCACAATGCCGACTTAAGTACAAGAAGACTGACTCTTCTTAATGTCTATGTTTTGAACCATTCCTGTGACACTAGTTATAGATTCCGATGCTTCACTCTAGGTTTACTGTAACCCTTGGAACTTCTTATTGACAATGAAACACAGAAATTGCATCGGAATTAAATACAAAAGGCACAATGCCGACTTAGGGACAAGAAGACTGACTCTTCCTATTGACAATGTTTTGAACCATTCCTGTGACACTAGTTATAGATTCCGATGCTTCACTTCAAGGTTTACTGTATCCCTCTGACCTTATTCACGATGAAACACAGAAATTGCATCGGAATTAAATACAAAAGGCACAATACCGACTGACTCTTCTTACTGTCTATGTTTTGAACAATTCCTGTGACACTAGTTATAGATTCCGATGCTTCACTTCAGGTTTACTGTATCCCTCTGACCTTATTCACGATGAAACACAGAAATTCCATCGGAAATAAATACGAAAGGCACAATGCCGAATTAAGTACAAGAAGACTGACTCTTCCTACTGTCTATGTAGTGAACGGTTCCATTGACACTAGTTATATATTCCGATGCTTGACTTCTGGTTTACTGAATCCCTTGGACCTTCTTATTGACGATAAAACACAGAAATTGCATCGGAATTTAATACAAAAGGCACAATGCCGACTCAAGTACAAGAAGACTGACTCTTCTTACTGTCTATGTTTTGAACCATTCCTGTGACACTAGTTATACATTCCAATGCTTCACTTCAGGTTTACTGTATCCCTCTGACCTTCTTATTGACGATGAAACACAGAAATTGCATCGGAATTAAATAGAAGAGGCTCAATGCCGAATTAAGTACAAGAAGACTGACTCTTCCTACTGTCTATGTTTTGTACCATTTCTGTGACACTAGTTATATATTCCGATGCTTTACTTCAGGTTTACTGTATCCCTTGGACCTTCTTATTGACGATGAAACACAGAAATTGCGTCGGAATTAAATACAAAAGGCACAATGCCGACTTAAGTACAAGAAGACTGTATCTTTATACTGTCTATTTTTTGAAACATTCCTGTGACACTAGTTATAGATTCCGATGCTCACTTCAGGTTTACTGTATCCCTCTGACTTTCTTATTGACGATGAAACACAGAAATTGCACCGGAATTAAATACAAAAGGCACAATGCCGGCTGAAGGACACGAAGACTGACTCTTCTTACTGACTATGTTTTGAACCATTCCTGTGACACTAGTTATAGATTCCGATGCTTCACTTTAGGTTTACTGTATCCCTCCGACCTTCTTATTGACGAAGACACACAGAAATTGCCTCGGAATTAAATAGAAAAGGCACAATGCCGACTTAAGTACAAGAAGATTGACTCTTCTTACTGTATATGTTTTGAAACATTCCTGTGACACTAGTTATAGATTCCGATGCTTCACTTCAGGTTTACTGTATCCCTCTGACTTTCTTATTGACTATGAAACACAGAAGTTAAACCGGAATTTTATACAAAAGGCACAATGCTGACTTAAGGACAAGAAGACTGACCCTTCTTACTGACTATGTTTGAACCGTTCCTGTGACACTAGTTATAGATTCCGATGCTTCACTTCAGGTTTACTGTATCCTTCTGACCTTCTTATTGACGATGAAACTCAGAAATTGCATCGGAAATAAATACAAAAGGCACAATGCCGAATTAAGTACAAGAAGACTGACTCTTCCTACTGTCTATGTTTTGAACCATTTCTGTGACACTAGTTATATATTCCGATGCTTCACTTCAGGTTTACTGTATCCCTTGCACCTTATGATTGACGATGAAACACAGACAAGGCATCGGAATTAAATACAAAAGGCACAATGCCGAACTAAGTACAAGGAGACTGACTCTTCCTACTGTCTATGTTTTGAACCATTCCATTGACACTAGTTATAGTTTCCGATGCTTGACTTCAGGTTTACTGAATCCCTTGGACATTCTTATTGACGATAAAACACCGAAATTGCATCGGAATTTAATACAAAAGGCACAATGCCGACTCAAGTACAAGAAGACTGACACTTCTTACTGTCTATGTTTTGAACCATTCCTGTGACATTAGTTATAGATTCCAATGCTTCACTTCAGGTTTACTGTATCCCTCTGACCTTATTCACGATGAAACACAGAAATTGCGTCGGAATTAAATACAAAAGGCACAATACCGACTGACCCTTCTTACTGTCTATGTTTTGAATAATTCCTGTGACGCTAGTTATAGATTCCGATGCTTCACTTCAGGTTTACTGTATGCCTCTGACCTTCTTATTGACGATGAAACATTGAATTTGCATCGGAATTAAATACAAAAGGCACAATGCCGACTTAAGTACAAGAAAACTGACTCTTCTTACTGTCTATGTTTTGAACCATTTCTGTGACACAAGTTATAGATTCCGATGCTTCACTTCAGGTTTGCTGTATCCCTCTGACATTCTTATTGACGATGAAACATAGAAATTGCATCGGAATTAAATACAAAAGGCACAATGCTGACTTAAGTACAAGAAAACTGACTCTTCTTACTGTCTATGTTTGAACCATTCATGTGACACTAGTTATAGATTCCGATGCTTCACTTGAGGTTTACATTATCCCTCTGAACGTCTTATTGACGATGAAACACAGACGTTGCCTCGGAATTAAATAGAAAAGGCACAATGCCGAATTAAGTACAAGAAGACTGACTCTTCTTACTGTCTATGTTTTGAACCATTCCTGTGACACTAGTTATAGATTCCGATGCTTGACTTCAGGTTTACTGTATCCTTGGACCTACTTATTGACGATGAAATACAGAAATTGCATCGGAATTTAATACAAAAGGCACAATGCCGACTCAAGTCCAAGAAGACTGACTCTTCTTACTGTCTATGTTTTGAAATATTCCTGTGACACTAGTTATAGATTCCGATGCTTCACTTCAGGTTTACTGTATCCCTCTGACTTTCTTATTGACGATGAAACACAGAAGTTGCACCGGAATTAAATACAAAAAGCACAATGCTGACTTAAGGACAAGAAGACTGACTCTTCTTACTGACTATGTTTTGAACCATTCCTGTGACACTAGTTACAGATTCCGATGCTTCACTTCAGGTTTACTGTATCCCTCTGACCTTCTTGTTGACGATGAAATACCGAAATTGCATCGCAATTAAATACAAAAGGCACAATGCCGAGTTAAGTACAAGAAGACTGACTCTTCCTACTGTCTACGTTTTGAACCATTTCTGTGACACTAGTAATATATTCCGAAGCTTCACTTCAGGTTAACTGTATCCCTTGGACCTTCTTATTGACGATGAAACACAGAAATAGCATCGGAATTAAATACAAAAGGCACAATGCCGAATTAAGTACAAGAAGACTGACTCTTCCTACTGTCTATGCTTTGAACCATTCCATTGACACTAGTTATAGATTCCGATGCTTGACTTCAGGTTTACTGAATCCCTTGGACCTTCTTATTGACGATAAAACACAGAAATTGCATCGGAATTAAATACAAAATGCACAATGCCGACTCAAGTACAAGAAGACTGACTCTTCTTACTGTCTATGTTTTGAACCATTCCTGTGACACTAGTTATATATTCCAATGCTTCACTTGAGGTTTACTGTATTCCTCTGACCTTCTTATTGACGATAAAACACAGAAATTTTATCGGAATTAAATAGAAAATGCACAATGCAGAATTAAGTAAAAAGAAGACTGACTCTTCCTACTGTCTATGGTTTGAACCATTTCTGTGACACTAGTTATATATTGCGATGCTTCACTTCAGGTTTACTGTATCCCTTGGACCTTCTTATTGACGATGAAACACAGAAATTGCATCGGAATTAAATACAAAAGGCACAATGCCGAATTAAGTACAAGAAGACTGACTCTTCCTAGTGTCTATGTCTAGAACCATTCCATTGGCACTAGTTATAGATTCCGATGCATCACTCCAGGTTTACAGTATCCCTTTTACATTCTTATTGACGATGAAACACAGAAATTGCATCGGAATTAAATACAAAAGGCACAATGCCGACTTAAGGACAAGAAGACTGACTCTTCTTACTGACTATGTTTTGAAGCATTCCTGTGACACTAGTTAGAGATTCCGATGCTTCACTTCAGGTTTACTGTATCCCTCTGACCTTCTTATTGACGAAGACACACAGAAATTGCCTCGGAATTAAATAGAAAAGGCACAATGCCGACTTAAGTCCAAGAAGACTGACTCTTCTTAATGTCTATGTTTTGAACCATTCCTGTGACACTAGTTATAGATTCCGATGCTTCACTCTAGGTTTACTGTAACCCTTGGAACTTCTTATTGACAATGAAACACAGAAATTGCATCAGAATTAAATACAAAAGGCACAATGCCGACTTAGGGACAAGAAGACTGACTCTTCCTACTGACAATATTTTGAACCATTCCTGTGACACTAGTTATAGATTCCGATGCTTCACTTCAAGGTTTACTGTATCCCTCTGACCTTATTCACGATGAAACACAGAAATTGCATCGGAATTAAATACAAAAGGCACAATACCGACTGACTCTTCTTACTGTCTATGTTTTGAACAATTCCTGTGACACTAGTTATAGATTCCGATGCTTCACTTCAGGTTTACTGTATCCCTCTGAACTTATTCACGATGAAACACAGAAATTCCATCGGAATTAAATACAAAAGGCACAATGCCGAATTAAGTACAAGAAGACTGACTCTTCCTACTGTCTATGTAATGAACCGTTCCATTGACACTAGTTATATATTCCGATGCTTGACTTCAGGTTTACTGAATCCCTTGGACCTTCTTATTGACGATAAAACACAGAAATTGCATCGGAATTTAATACAAAAGGCACAATGCCGACTCAAGTACACGAAGACTGACTCTTCTTACTGTCTATGTTTTGAACCATTCCTGTGACACTAGTTATACATTCCAATGCTTCACTTCAGGTTTACTGTATCCCTCTGACCTTCTTATTGACGATGAAACACAGAAATTGCATCGGAATTAAATAGAAGGGGCTCAATGCCGAATTAAGTACAAGAGGACTGACTCTTCCTACTGTCTATGTTTTGAACCATTTCTGTGACACTAGTTAAATATTCCGATGCTTTACTTCAGGTTTACTGTATCCCTTGGACCTTCTTATTGACGATGAAACACGGAAATTGCATCGGAATTAAATACAAAAGGCACAATGCCGACTTAAGTACAAGAAGACTGTATCTTTATACTGTCTATGTTTTGAAACATTCCTGTGACACTAGTTATAGATTCCGATGCTCACTTCAGGTTTACTGTATCCCTCTGACTTTCTTATTGACGATGAAACACAGAAATTGCACCGGAATTAAATACAAAAGGCACAATGCCGGCTGAAGGACACGAAGACTGACTCTTCTTACTGACTATGTTTTGAACCATTCCTGTGACACTAGTTATAGATTCCGATGCTTCACTTTAGGTTTACTGTATCCCTCTGACCTTCTTATTGACGAAGACACACAGAAATTGCCTCGGAATTAAATAGAAAAGGCACAATGCCGACTTAAGTACAAGAAGACTGACTCTTCTTACTGTATATGTTTTGAAACATTCCTGTGACACTAGTTATAGATTCCGATGCTTCACTTCAGGTTTACTGTATCCCTCTGACTTTCTTATTGACGATGAAACACAGAAGTTAAACCGGAATTTTATACAAAAGGCACAATGCTGACTTAAGGACAAGAAGACTGACCCTTCTTACTGACTATGTATTGAACCATTCCTGTGACACTAGTTATAGATTCCGATGCTTCACTTCAGGTTTACTGTATCCTTCTGACCTTCTTATTGACGATGAAACTCAGAAATTGCATCGGAAATAAATACAAAAGGCACAATGCCGAATTAAGTACAAGAAGACTGACTCTTCCTACTGTCTATGTTTTGAACCATTTCTGTGACACTAGTTATATATTCCGATGCTTCACTTCAGGTTTACTGTATCCCTTGCACCTTATGATTGACGATGAAACACAGACAAGGCATCGGAATTAAATACAAAAGGCACAATGCTGACTTAAGTACAAGAAAACTGACTCTTCTTACTGTCTATGTTTGAACCATTCCTGTGACACTAGATATAGATTCCGATGCTTCACTTCAGGTTTACTGTATCCCTCTGATCTTCTTATTGACGATGAAACACAGAAATTGCATCGGAATTAAATACAAAAGGCACAATGCCACCCTAAGTACAAGAGGACTGATCCTTCTTACTGTCTCTGTTTTGAACCATTACTGAGACACTAGTTATAGATTCCGATGCTTCACTTCAGGTTTACTGTATCCCTCTGACTTTCTTATTGACGATGAAACACAGAAGTTGCACCGGAATTAAATACAAAAAGCACAATGCTGACTTAAGGACAAGAAGACTGACTCTTCTTACTGTCTATGTTTTGAACCTTTCCTGTGACATTAGTTATAGATTCCAATGCTTGACTTCAGGTTTACTGAATCCCTTGGACATTCTTATTGACGATAAAACACCGAAATTGCATTGGAATTTAATACAAAAGGCACAATGCCGACTCAAGTACAAGAAGACTGACACTTCTTACTGTCTATGTTTTGAACCTTTCCTGTGACATTAGTTATAGATTCCAATGCTTCACTTCAGGTTTACTGTATCCCTCTGACCTTATTCACGATGAAACACAGAAATTGCGTCGGAATTAAATACAAAAGGCACAATACCGACTGACCTTTCTTACTGTCTATGTTTTGAACAATTCCTGTGACGCTAGTTATAGATTCCGATGCTTCACTTCAGGTTTACTGTATGCCTCTGACCTTCTTATTGACGATGAAACATTGAATTTGCATCGGAATTAAATACAAAAGGCACAATGCCGAACTAAGTACAAGAAGACTGACTCTTCTTACTGTCTATGTTTTGAACCATTCCTGTGACACTAGTTATAGATTCCGATGCTTGACTTCAGGTTTACTGTATCCTTGGACCTACTTATTGACGATGAAATACAGAAATTGCATCGGAATTTAATACAAAAGGCACAATGCCGACTCAAGTCCAAGAAGACTGACTCTTCTTACTGTCTATGTTTTGAAACATTCCTGTGACACTAGTTACAGATTCCGATGCTTCACTTCAGGTTTACTGTATCCCTCTGACTTTCTTATTGACGATGAAACACAGAAGTTGCACCGGAATTAAATACAAAAAGCACAATGCTGACTTAAGGACAAGAAGACTGACTCTTCTTACTGACTATGTTTTGAACCATTCCTGTGACACTAGTTACAGATTCCGATGCTTCACTTCAGGTTTACTGTATCCCTCTGACCTTCTTGTTGACGATGAAATACCGAAATTGCATCGCAATTAAATACAAAAGGCACAATGCCGAGTTAAGTACAAGAAGACTGACTCTTCCTACTGTCTACGTTTTGAACCATTTCTGTGACACTAGTATTATATTCCGAAGCTTCACTTCAGGTTAACTGTATCCCTTGGACCTTCTTGTTGACGATGAAACACAGAAATAGCATCGGAATTAAATACAAAAGGCACAATGCCGAATTAAGTACAAGAAGACTGACTCTTCCTACTGTCTATGCTTTGAACCATTCCATTGACACTAGTTATAGATTCCGATGCTTGACTTCAGGTTTACTGAATCCCTTGGACCTTCTTATTGACGATAAAACACAGAAATTGCATCGGAATTAAATACAAAATGCACAATGCCGACTCAAGTACAAGATGACTGACTCTTCCTAGTGTCTATGTTTTGAACCATTCCATTGGCACTAGTTATAGATTCCGATGCATCACTCCAGGTTTACAGTATCCCTTTTACATTCTTATTGACGATGAAACACTGAAATTGCATCGGAATTAAATAAAAAAGGCACAATGCCGACTCAAGTACAAGAAGACTGATTCTTCTTACTGTCTATGTTTTGAACCATTCCTGTGACACTAGTTATATATTCCGATGCTTCACTCCAGGTTTACTGTATCCCTTGGACCTTCTTATTGACGATGAAACACAGAAATTGCATCGGAATGAAATACAAAAGGCACAATGCCGACTTAAGGACAAGAAGACTGACTCTTCTTACTGACTATGTTTTGAAGCATTCCTGTGACACTAGTTATAGATTCCGATGCTTCACTTAAGGTTTACTGTATCCCTCTGTCCGTCTTATTGACGAAGACACACAGAAATTGCCTGGGAATTAAATAGAAAAGGCACAATGCCGACTTAAGTACAAGAAGACTGACTCTTCCTAATGTCTATGTTTTGAACCATTCCTGTGACACTAGTTATAGATTCAGATGCTTCACTCTAGGTTTACTGTATCCCATGGACCTGCTTGTTGACGATGAAACACAGAAATTGCATCAGAATTATATACAAAAGAACAATGCCGACTTATGGACAAGAAGACTGACTCTTCTTACTGACTATGTTTTGAACCATTCCTGTGACACTAGTTATAGATTCCGATGCTTCACTCCCGCTTTACTGTATCCCTCTGACTTTATTCACGATGAAACACAGAAATTGCATCGGAATTAAATACAAAAAGCACAATACCGACTGACTCTTCTTACTGTCTACGTTTTGGACAATTCCTGTGACACTAGTTATAGATTCCGATGCTTCACTTCAGGTTTACTGAATGCCTCCGACATTCTTATTGACGATGTAACACAGAATTTGCATCGGAATTAAATACTAAAGGCACAATGCCGAATTAAGTACAAGAAGACTGACTCTTCCTACTGTCTATGTATTGAACCGTTCCATTGACACTAGTTATAGATTCCGATGCTTGACTTCAGGTTTACTGAATCCCTTGGACCTTCTTATTGACGATAAAACACAGAAATTGCATCGGAATTTAATACAAAAGGCAAAATGCCGACTCAAGTACAAGAAGACTGACTCTTCTTACTGTCTATGTTTTAAACCATTCCTGCGACTCTAGTTATACATTCCAATGCTTCACTTCAGGTTTACTGTATCCCTCTGACCTTCGTATTGACGATGAAACACAGAAATTGCATGGGAATTAAATAGAAAAGGCACAATGCCGAAATAAGTACAAGAAGACTTACTCTTCCCACTGTCTATGTTTTGAACCATTTCTGTGACACTAGTTATATATTCCGATGCTTCACTTCAGGTTTACTGTATCCCTTGGACCTTCTTATTGACGATGAAACACAGAAATTGCATCGGAATTAAATACAAAAGGCACAATGCCGACTTAAGTACAAGAAGACTGTATCTTCATACAGTCTATGTTTTGAAACATTCCTGTGACACTAGTTATGGATTCCGATGCTTCACTCCAGGTTTACTGTATCCCTTGGACCTTCCTATTGACGATGAAACACAGAAATTGCACCGGAATTAAATACAAAAGGCACAATACCGACTTAAGGACAAGAAGACTGACTCTTCTTACTGACTATGTTTTGAACCATTCCTGTGACACTAGTTATAGATTCCGATGCTTCACTTAAGGTTTACTGTATCCCTCTGTCCGTCTTATTGACGAAGACACACAGAAATTGCCTGGGAATTAAATAGAAAAGGCACAATGCCGACTTAAGTACAAGAAGACTGACTCTTCCTAATGTCTATGTTTTGAACCATTCCTGTGACACTAGTTATAGATTCAGATGCTTCACTCTAGGTTTACTGTATCCCATGGACCTGCTTGTTGACGATGAAACACAGAAATTGCATCAGAATTATATACAAAAGAACAATGCCGACTTATGGACAAGAAGACTGACTCTTCTTACTGACTATGTTTTGAACCATTCCTGTGACACTAGTTATAGATTCCGATGCTTCACTCCCGCTTTACTGTATCCCTCTGACTTTATTCACGATGAAACACAGAAATTGCATCGGAATTAAATACAAAAAGCACAATACCGACTGACTCTTCTTACTGTCTACGTTTTGGACAATTCCTGTGACACTAGTTATAGATTCCGATGCTTCACTTCAGGTTTACTGAATGCCTCCGACATTCTTATTGACGATGTAACACAGAATTTGCATCGGAATTAAATACTAAAGGCACAATGCCGAATTAAGTACAAGAAGACTGACTCTTCCTACTGTCTATGTATTGAACCGTTCCATTGACACTAGTTATAGATTCCGATGCTTGACTTCAGGTTTACTGAATCCCTTGGACCTTCTTATTGACGATAAAACACAGAAATTGCATCGGAATTTAATACAAAAGGCAAAATGCCGACTCAAGTACAAGAAGACTGACTCTTCTTACTGTCTATGTTTTAAACCATTCCTGCGACTCTAGTTATACATTCCAATGCTTCACTTCAGGTTTACTGTATCCCTCTGACCTTCGTATTGACGATGAAACACAGAAATTGCATGGGAATTAAATAGAAAAGGCACAATGCCGAAATAAGTACAAGAAGACTTACTCTTCCCACTGTCTATGTTTTGAACCATTTCTGTGACACTAGTTATATATTCCGATGCTTCACTTCAGGTTTACTGTATCCCTTGGACCTTCTTATTGACGATGAAACACAGAAATTGCATCGGAATTAAATACAAAAGGCACAATGCCGACTTAAGTACAAGAAGACTGTATCTTCATACAGTCTATGTTTTGAAACATTCCTGTGACACTAGTTATGGATTCCGATGCTTCACTCCAGGTTTACTGTATCCCTTGGACCTTCCTATTGACGATGAAACACAGAAATTGCACCGGAATTAAATACAAAAGGCACAATACCGACTTAAGGACAAGAAGACTGACTCTTCTTACTGACTATGTTTTGAACCATTCCTGTGACACTAGTTATAGATTCCGATGCTTCACTTCAGGTTTACTGTATCCCTCTGACCATCTTATTGACGATACAATACAGAAATTGCATCGCAATTAAATACAAAAGGCACAATGCCGAATTAAGTACAAAGAGACTGACTCTTCCTACTGTCTATGTTTTGAACCATTTCTGTGACACTAGTTATATATTCCGATGCTTCACTTCAGGTTACCTGTATGCCTTGGACCTTCTTATTGACGATGAAACACAGAAATAGCATCGGAATTAAATACAAAAGGCACAATGCCGAAATAAGTACAAGAAGACTGACTCTTCCTATTGTCTATGTATTGAGCCATTCCATTGACACTAGTTATAGATTCCGATGCTTGACTTGAGGTTTACTGTATCCCTTGGACCTTCTTATTGACGATAAAACACAGAAATTGCATCGGAATTTAATACAAAAGGCACAATGCCGACTCAAGTACAAGAAGACTGACTCTTCTTACTGTCTATGTTTTGAAACATTCCTGTGACACTAGTTATACATTCCAATGCTTCACTTCAGGTTTACAGTATCCCGCTGACCTTCTTATTGACGATGAAACACAGAAATTGCATCGGAATTATATAGAAAAGGCACAATGCCGAATTAAGTACAAGAAGACTGACTCTTCCTACTGTCTATGTTTTGAACCATTTCTGTGACACTAGTTATATATTCCGATGCTTCACTTCAGGTTTATTGTATCGCCTGGACCTTCTTATTGACGATGAAACACAGTAATTGCATTGGAATTAAATACAAAAGGCACAATGCCGACTTAAGTACAAGAAGACTGTATCTTCATACTGTCTATGTTTGAAACATTCCTGTGACACTAGTTATGGATTCCGATGCTTCACTCCAGGTTTACTGTATCCCTTAGACCTTCTTATTGACTATGAAACACAGAAATTGCATCCGAATTAAATACAAAAGGCACAATGCCGACTTAAGGACAAGAAGACTGACTCTTCTTACTGACTATGTTTGAAACATTCCTGTGACACTAGTTATAGATTCCGATGCTTCACTTCAGGTTTACTGTATCCCTGTGACTTTCTTATTGACGATGAAACACAGAAAATAAACCGGAATTAAATACAAAAGGCACAATGCTGACTTAAGGACAAGAAGACTGAGCCTTCTTACTGACTATGTTTTTAACCATTCCTGTGACACTAGTTATTGATTCCGATGCTTCACTTCAGGTTTACTGTATCCCTCTGACCTTCTTATTAACGATGAAACTCAGAAATTGCATCGGAATTTAATACAAAAGGCACAAAGCCGAATTAAGTACAAGCTGACTGACTCTTCCTACTGTCTATGTTTTAAACCATTTCTGTGACACTAGTTATATATTCCGATGCTTCACTTCAGGTTTACTGTATCCCTTGGACCTTCTTATTGACGATGAAACACAGAAATTGCATCGAAATTAAATACAAAAGGCACAATGCCGACTTAGGGACAAGAAGACTTAACCTTCTTACCGACTATGTTTTGAACCATTCCTGTGACACTATTTATTGATTCCGATGCTTCACTTCAGGTTTGCTGTATCGCTCTGACCTTCTTATTGACGAAGACACACAGAAATTGCCTCGGAATTAAATTGAAAAGACACAATGCCGACTTAAGTACAAGAAGACTGACTCTTCTTAATGTCTATGTTTTGAACCATTCCTGTGACACTAGTTATAGATTCCGATGCTTCACTCTAGGTTTACTGTAACCTTTGGACCTTCTTATTGACGATGAAACACAGAAATTGCATCGGAATTAAATACAAAAGGCACAATGCCGACTTAGGGACAAGAAGACTGACTCTTCCTACTGACAAAGTTTTGAACCATTCCTGTGACACTAGTTATAGATTCCGGTGCTTCACTTCAAGGTTTACTGTATCCCTCTGACCTTATTCACGATGAAACACAGAAATGGCATCGGAATTAAATACAAAAGGCACAATACCGACTGACTCTTCTTACTGTCGATGTTTTGAACAATTCCTGTGACACTAGTCATAGATTCCGATGCTTCACATATGGTTTACTGTATCCCTCTGACCTTATTCACGATGAAACACAGAAATTGCATCGGAATTAAATAGAAAAGGCACAATGCCGAATTAAGTACAAGAAGACTGACTCTTCCTACTGTCTATGTTTTGAACCATTTCTGTGACACTAGTTATATATTCCGATGCTTCACTTCAGGTTTACTGTATCCCTTGGACCTTCTTATTGACGATGAAACACAGAAATTGCATCGGAATTAAATACAAAAGGCACAATGTCGACTTAAGTACAAGAAGACTGTATCTTTATACTGTCTATGTTTTGAAACATTCCTGTGACACTAGTTATAAATTCCGATGCTCACTTCAGGTTTACTGTATCCCTCTGACTTTCTTATTGACGATAAAACACAGAAATTGCACCGGAATTAAATACAAAAGGCACAATGCCGGCTGAAGGACACGAAGACTGACTCTTCTTACTGACTATGTTTTGAACCATTCCCGTGACACTAGTTATAGATTCCGATGCTTCACTTTAGGTTTACTGTATCCCTCTGACCTTCTTATTGACGATGAAACTCAGAAATTGCATCGGAATTAAATACATAAGGCACAATGCCGAATTAAGTACAAGAAGACCGACTCTTCCTACTGTCTATGTTTTGAACCAGTTCTGTGACACTAGTTATATATTCCGATGCTTCACTTCAGGTTTACTGTATCCCTTGGACCTTATGATTGACGATGAAACACAGACATAGCATCGGAATTAAATACAAAAGGCACAATGCCGAATTAAGTACAAGGAGACTGACTCTTCCTACTGTCTGTGTTTTGAACCATTCCATTGACACTAGTTATAGATTCCGATGCTTGACTTCAGGTTTACTGAATCCCTTGGACCTTCTTATTGACGATAAAACACCGAAATTGCATCGGAATTTAATACAAAAGGCACAATGCCGACTCAAGTACAAGTAGGCTGACTCTTCTTACTGTCTATGTTTTGAACCATTCCTGTGACACTAGTTATAGATTCCAATGCTTCACTTCAGGTTTACTGTATCCCTCTGACCTTCTTATTGACGATGAAACACTGAAATTGCATCGGAATTAAATACAAAAGGCACAATGCCGACTCAAGTACAAGAAGACTGACTCTTCTTACTGTCTATGTTTTGAACCATTCCTGTGACACTAGTCATAGATTCCAATGCTTCACTTCAGGTTTACTGTATCCCTCTGACCTTCTTATTGACGATGAAACATTGAATTTGCATCGGAAAGAAATACAAAAGGCAAAATGCCGACTTAACTACAAGACAACTGACTCTTCTTACTGTATATGTTTTGAACCATTTCAGTGACACAAGTTATAGATTCCAATGCTTCACTTCAGGTTTGCTGTATCCGTCTGACATTCTTATTGACGATGAAACATAGAAATTGCATCGGAATTAAATACAAAAGGCACAATGCTGACCTAAGTACAAGAAAACTGACACTTCTTATTGTCTATGTTTGAACCATTCATGTGACACTAGTTATAGATTCCGATGCTTCACTTGAGGTTTACATTATCCCTCTGAACTTCTTATTGACGATGAAACACAGACATTGCATCGGAATTAAATAGAAAAGGCACAATGCCGATTTAAGTACAAGAAGACTGACTCTTCTTACTGTCTATGTTTTGAACCATTCCTGCGACACTAGTTATAGATTCCGATGCTTGACTTCAGGTTTACTGTATCCTTGGACCTTCTTATAGACGATGAAATACAGAAATTGCTTCGGAATTTAATACAAAAGGCACAATGCCGACTCAAGTACAAGAAGACTGACTCTTCTTACTGTCTATGTTTAGAAACATTCCTGTGACACTAGTTATAGATTCCGATGCTTCACTTCAGGTTTACTGTATCCCTCTGACTTTCTTATTGACGATGAAACACAGAAGTTGCACCGGAATTAAATACAAAAGGCACAATGCTGACTTAAGGACAAGAAGACTGACTCTTCTTACTGACTATGTTTTGAACCATTCCTGTGACACTAGTTACAGATTCTGATGCTTCACTTCAGGTTTACTGTATCCCTCTGACTTTCTTATTGACGATGAAACACAGAAGTTGCACCGGAATTAAATACAAAAGGCACAATGCTGACTTAAGGACAAGAAGACTGACTCTTCTTACTGACTATGTTTTGAACCATTCCTGTGACACTAGTTATACATTCCAAAGCTTCACTTGAGGTTTACTGTATCCCTCTGACCTTCTTATTGACGATGAAACACAGAAATTTTATCGGAATTAAATAGAAAATGCACAATGCCGAATTAAGTACAAGAAGACTGACTCTTCCTACTGTCTATGGTTTGATACACTTCTGTGACACTAGTTATATATTCCGATCCTTCACTTCAGGTTTACTGTATCCCTTGGACCTTCTTATTGACGATGAAATACAGAAATTGCATCGGAATTAAATACAAAAGGCACAATGCCGAATTAAGTACAAGAAGACTGACTCTTCTTACTGACTATGTTTTGAAGCATTCCTGTGACACTAGTTATCGATTCCGATGCTTCACTTCAGGTTTACTGTACCCCTCTGACCTTCTTATTGACGAAGACACACAGAAATTGTCTGGGAATTAAATAGAAAAGGCACAATGCCGACTTAAGTGCAAGAAGACTGACTCTTCTTAATGTCTATGATTTGAACCATTCCTGTGACACTAGTTATAGATTCCGATGCTTCACTCTAGGTTTACTGTATCCCATGGACCTGCTTATTGACGATGAAACACAGAAATTGCATCGGAATTAAATACAAAAGGCACAATGCCGACTTATGGACAAGAAGACTGACTCCTCTTACTGACTATGTTTTGAACCATTCCTGTGACACTAGTTATAGATTCCGATGCTTCACTTCAGCTTTACTGTATCCCTCTGACCTTATTCACGATGAAACACAGAAATTGCAGCGGAAATTAATACAAAAAGCACAATACCGACTGACTTTTCTTACTGTCTACGTTTTAAACAATTCCTGTGACACTAGTTATAGATTCCGATGCTTCACTTCAGGTTTACTGAATGCCTCCGACATTCTTATTGACGATGTAACACAGAATTTGCATCGGAATTAAATACTAAAGGCACAATGCCGAATTAAGTACAAGAAGACTGACTCTTCCTACTGTCTATGTATTGAACCGTTCCATTGACACTAGTTATAGATTCCGATGCTTGACTTCAGGTTTACTGAATCCCTTGGACCTTCTTATTGACGATAAAACACAGAAATTGCATCGGAATTTAATACAAAAGGCAAAATGCCGACTCAAGTACAAGAAGACTGACTCTTCTTACTGTCTATGTTTTAAACCATTCCTGCGACTCTAGTTATACATTCCAATGCTTCACTTCAGGTTTACTGTATCCCTCTGACCTTCGTATTGACGATGAAACACAGAAATTGCATGGGAATTAAATAGAAAAGGCACAATGCCGAAATAAGTACAAGAAGACTTACTCTTCCCACTGTCTATGTTTTGAACCATTTCTGTGACACTAGTTATATATTCCGATGCTTCACTTCAGGTTTACTGTATCCCTTGGACCTTCTTATTGACGATGAAACACAGAAATTGCATCGGAATTAAATACAAAAGGCACAATGCCGACTTAAGTACAAGAAGACTGTATCTTCATACAGTCTATGTTTTGAAACATTCCTGTGACACTAGTTATGGATTCCGATGCTTCACTCCAGGTTTACTGTATCCCTTGGACCTTCCTATTGACGATGAAACACAGAAATTGCACCGGAATTAAATACAAAAGGCACAATACCGACTTAAGGACAAGAAGACTGACTCTTCTTACTGACTATGTTTTGAACCATTCCTGTGACACTAGTTATAGATTCCGATGCTTCACTTCAGGTTTACTGTATCCCTCTGACCATCTTATTGACGATACAATACAGAAATTGCATCGCAATTAAATACAAAAGGCACAATGCCGAATTAAGTACAAAGAGACTGACTCTTCCTACTGTCTATGTTTTGAACCATTTCTGTGACACTAGTTATATATTCCGATGCTTCACTTCAGGTTACCTGTATGCCTTGGACCTTCTTATTGACGATGAAACACAGAAATAGCATCGGAATTAAATACAAAAGGCACAATGCCGAAATAAGTACAAGAAGACTGACTCTTCCTATTGTCTATGTATTGAGCCATTCCATTGACACTAGTTATAGATTCCGATGCTTGACTTGAGGTTTACTGTATCCCTTGGACCTTCTTATTGACGATAAAACACAGAAATTGCATCGGAATTTAATACAAAAGGCACAATGCCGACTCAAGTACAAGAAGACTGACTCTTCTTACTGTCTATGTTTTGAAACATTCCTGTGACACTAGTTATACATTCCAATGCTTCACTTCAGGTTTACAGTATCCCGCTGACCTTCTTATTGACGATGAAACACAGAAATTGCATCGGAATTATATAGAAAAGGCACAATGCCGAATTAAGTACAAGAAGACTGACTCTTCCTACTGTCTATGTTTTGAACCATTTCTGTGACACTAGTTATATATTCCGATGCTTCACTTCAGGTTTATTGTATCGCCTGGACCTTCTTATTGACGATGAAACACAGTAATTGCATTGGAATTAAATACAAAAGGCACAATGCCGACTTAAGTACAAGAAGACTGTATCTTCATACTGTCTATGTTTGAAACATTCCTGTGACACTAGTTATGGATTCCGATGCTTCACTCCAGGTTTACTGTATCCCTTAGACCTTCTTATTGACTATGAAACACAGAAATTGCATCCGAATTAAATACAAAAGGCACAATGCCGACTTAAGGACAAGAAGACTGACTCTTCTTACTGACTATGTTTGAAACATTCCTGTGACACTAGTTATAGATTCCGATGCTTCACTTCAGGTTTACTGTATCCCTGTGACTTTCTTATTGACGATGAAACACAGAAAATAAACCGGAATTAAATACAAAAGGCACAATGCTGACTTAAGGACAAGAAGACTGAGCCTTCTTACTGACTATGTTTTTAACCATTCCTGTGACACTAGTTATTGATTCCGATGCTTCACTTCAGGTTTACTGTATCCCTCTGACCTTCTTATTAACGATGAAACTCAGAAATTGCATCGGAATTTAATACAAAAGGCACAAAGCCGAATTAAGTACAAGCTGACTGACTCTTCCTACTGTCTATGTTTTAAACCATTTCTGTGACACTAGTTATATATTCCGATGCTTCACTTCAGGTTTACTGTATCCCTTGGACCTTCTTATTGACGATGAAACACAGAAATTGCATCGAAATTAAATACAAAAGGCACAATGCCGACTTAGGGACAAGAAGACTTAACCTTCTTACCGACTATGTTTTGAACCATTCCTGTGACACTATTTATTGATTCCGATGCTTCACTTCAGGTTTGCTGTATCGCTCTGACCTTCTTATTGACGAAGACACACAGAAATTGCCTCGGAATTAAATTGAAAAGACACAATGCCGACTTAAGTACAAGAAGACTGACTCTTCTTAATGTCTATGTTTTGAACCATTCCTGTGACACTAGTTATAGATTCCGATGCTTCACTCTAGGTTTACTGTAACCTTTGGACCTTCTTATTGACGATGAAACACAGAAATTGCATCGGAATTAAATACAAAAGGCACAATGCCGACTTAGGGACAAGAAGACTGACTCTTCCTACTGACAAAGTTTTGAACCATTCCTGTGACACTAGTTATAGATTCCGGTGCTTCACTTCAAGGTTTACTGTATCCCTCTGACCTTATTCACGATGAAACACAGAAATGGCATCGGAATTAAATACAAAAGGCACAATACCGACTGACTCTTCTTACTGTCGATGTTTTGAACAATTCCTGTGACACTAGTCATAGATTCCGATGCTTCACATATGGTTTACTGTATCCCTCTGACCTTATTCACGATGAAACACAGAAATTGCATCGGAATTAAATAGAAAAGGCACAATGCCGAATTAAGTACAAGAAGACTGACTCTTCCTACTGTCTATGTTTTGAACCATTTCTGTGACACTAGTTATATATTCCGATGCTTCACTTCAGGTTTACTGTATCCCTTGGACCTTCTTATTGACGATGAAACACAGAAATTGCATCGGAATTAAATACAAAAGGCACAATGTCGACTTAAGTACAAGAAGACTGTATCTTTATACTGTCTATGTTTTGAAACATTCCTGTGACACTAGTTATAAATTCCGATGCTCACTTCAGGTTTACTGTATCCCTCTGACTTTCTTATTGACGATAAAACACAGAAATTGCACCGGAATTAAATACAAAAGGCACAATGCCGGCTGAAGGACACGAAGACTGACTCTTCTTACTGACTATGTTTTGAACCATTCCCGTGACACTAGTTATAGATTCCGATGCTTCACTTTAGGTTTACTGTATCCCTCTGACCTTCTTATTGACGATGAAACTCAGAAATTGCATCGGAATTAAATACATAAGGCACAATGCCGAATTAAGTACAAGAAGACCGACTCTTCCTACTGTCTATGTTTTGAACCAGTTCTGTGACACTAGTTATATATTCCGATGCTTCACTTCAGGTTTACTGTATCCCTTGGACCTTATGATTGACGATGAAACACAGACATAGCATCGGAATTAAATACAAAAGGCACAATGCCGAATTAAGTACAAGGAGACTGACTCTTCCTACTGTCTGTGTTTTGAACCATTCCATTGACACTAGTTATAGATTCCGATGCTTGACTTCAGGTTTACTGAATCCCTTGGACCTTCTTATTGACGATAAAACACCGAAATTGCATCGGAATTTAATACAAAAGGCACAATGCCGACTCAAGTACAAGTAGGCTGACTCTTCTTACTGTCTATGTTTTGAACCATTCCTGTGACACTAGTTATAGATTCCAATGCTTCACTTCAGGTTTACTGTATCCCTCTGACCTTCTTATTGACGATGAAACACTGAAATTGCATCGGAATTAAATACAAAAGGCACAATGCCGACTCAAGTACAAGAAGACTGACTCTTCTTACTGTCTATGTTTTGAACCATTCCTGTGACACTAGTCATAGATTCCAATGCTTCACTTCAGGTTTACTGTATCCCTCTGACCTTCTTATTGACGATGAAACATTGAATTTGCATCGGAAAGAAATACAAAAGGCAAAATGCCGACTTAACTACAAGACAACTGACTCTTCTTACTGTATATGTTTTGAACCATTTCAGTGACACAAGTTATAGATTCCAATGCTTCACTTCAGGTTTGCTGTATCCGTCTGACATTCTTATTGACGATGAAACATAGAAATTGCATCGGAATTAAATACAAAAGGCACAATGCTGACCTAAGTACAAGAAAACTGACACTTCTTATTGTCTATGTTTGAACCATTCATGTGACACTAGTTATAGATTCCGATGCTTCACTTGAGGTTTACATTATCCCTCTGAACTTCTTATTGACGATGAAACACAGACATTGCATCGGAATTAAATAGAAAAGGCACAATGCCGATTTAAGTACAAGAAGACTGACTCTTCTTACTGTCTATGTTTTGAACCATTCCTGCGACACTAGTTATAGATTCCGATGCTTGACTTCAGGTTTACTGTATCCTTGGACCTTCTTATAGACGATGAAATACAGAAATTGCTTCGGAATTTAATACAAAAGGCACAATGCCGACTCAAGTACAAGAAGACTGACTCTTCTTACTGTCTATGTTTAGAAACATTCCTGTGACACTAGTTATAGATTCCGATGCTTCACTTCAGGTTTACTGTATCCCTCTGACTTTCTTATTGACGATGAAACACAGAAGTTGCACCGGAATTAAATACAAAAGGCACAATGCTGACTTAAGGACAAGAAGACTGACTCTTCTTACTGACTATGTTTTGAACCATTCCTGTGACACTAGTTACAGATTCTGATGCTTCACT
This sequence comes from Schistocerca serialis cubense, assembly GCF_023864345.2. Classification (NCBI taxonomy): domain Eukaryota; kingdom Metazoa; phylum Arthropoda; class Insecta; order Orthoptera; family Acrididae; genus Schistocerca; species Schistocerca serialis. Next base: position 8,626,661 of record NW_026047592.1, read on the forward strand.
TCAGGTTTACTGTATCCCTCTGACTTTCTTATTGACGATGAAACACAGAAGTTGCACCGGAATTAAATACAAAAGGCACAATGCTGACTTAAGGACAAGAAGACTGACTCTTCTTACTGACTATGTTTTGAACCATTCCTGTGACACTAGTTATACATTCCAAAGCTTCACTTGAGGTTTACTGTATCCCTCTGACCTTCTTATTGACGATGAAACACAGAAATTTTATCGGAATTAAATAGAAAATGCACAATGCCGAATTAAGTACAAGAAGACTGACTCTTCCTACTGTCTATGGTTTGATACACTTCTGTGACACTAGTTATATATTCCGATCCTTCACTTCAGGTTTACTGTATCCCTTGGACCTTCTTATTGACGATGAAATACAGAAATTGCATCGGAATTAAATACAAAAGGCACAATGCCGAATTAAGTACAAGAAGACTGACTCTTCTTACTGACTATGTTTTGAAGCATTCCTGTGACACTAGTTATCGATTCCGATGCTTCACTTCAGGTTTACTGTACCCCTCTGACCTTCTTATTGACGAAGACACACAGAAATTGTCTGGGAATTAAATAGAAAAGGCACAATGCCGACTTAAGTGCAAGAAGACTGACTCTTCTTAATGTCTATGATTTGAACCATTCCTGTGACACTAGTTATAGATTCCGATGCTTCACTCTAGGTTTACTGTATCCCATGGACCTGCTTATTGACGATGAAACACAGAAATTGCATCGGAATTAAATACAAAAGGCACAATGCCGACTTATGGACAAGAAGACTGACTCCTCTTACTGACTATGTTTTGAACCATTCCTGTGACACTAGTTATAGATTCCGATGCTTCACTTCAGCTTTACTGTATCCCTCTGACCTTATTCACGATGAAACACAGAAATTGCAGCGGAAATTAATACAAAAAGCACAATACCGACTGACTTTTCTTACTGTCTACGTTTTAAACAATTCCTGTGACACTAGTTATAGATTCCGATGCTTCACTTCAGGTTTACTGAATGCCTCTGACCTTCTTATTGACGATGAAACACAGAATTTGCATCGGAATTAAATACAAAAGGCACAATGCCGAATTAAGTACAAGAAGACTGACTCTTCCTATTGTCTATGTATTAAACCGTTCCATTGACACTAGTTATAGATTCCGATGCTTGACTTCAGGTTTACTGAATCCCTTGGACCTTCTTATTGACGATAAAACACAGAAATTGCATCGGAATTTAATACAAAAGGCAAATGCCGACTCAAGTACAAGAAGACTGACTCTTCTTACTGTCTATGTTTTGATCCATTCCTGCGACACTAGTTATACATTCCAATGCTTCACTTCAGGTTTACTATATCCCTCTGACCTTCTTATTGACGATGAAACACAGAAATTGCATCGGAACTAAATAGAAAAGGCACAATGCCGAATTAAGTACAAAAAGACTGACTCTTCTTACTGTCTATGTTTTGAAACATTCCTGTGACACTAGTTATGGATTTCGATGCTTCACTTCAGGTTTACTGTATACCTCTGACTTTCTTATTGACAATGAAACACAGAAATTGCACCGGAATTAAATACAAAAGGCACAAAGCCGGCTTAAGGACAAGAAGACTGACTCTTCTTACTGAGTATGATTTGAACCATTCCTGTGACACTAGTTATAGATTCCGATGCTTCACTTTAGGTTTACTGTTTCCCTCTGACCTTCTTATTGACGAAGACACACAGAAATTGCCCCGGAATTAAATAGAAAAGGCACAATGCCGACTTAAGTACAAGAAGACTGAGTCTTCTTACTGTCTATGTTTTGAAACATTCCTGTGACACTAGTTATAGATTTCGATGCTTCACTTCAGGTTTACTGTATCCCTCTGACTTTCTTCTTGACGATGAAACACAGAAGTTAAACCGGAATAAAATACAAAAGGCACAATGCTGACTTAAGGACAAGAGGACTGCCCCTTCTTACTGACTATGTTTTGAACCATTCCTGTGACACTAGTTATAGATTCCGATGCTTCACTTCAGGTTTACTGTATCCCTCTGACCTTCTTATTGACGATGAAACTCAGAAATTGCATCGGAATTAAATACAAAAGGCACAATGCCGAATTAAGTACAAGAAGACTGACTCTTCCTACTGTCTATGTTTTGAATCATTTCTGTGACACTAGTTATATATTCCGATGCTTCACTTCAGGTTTACTGTATCCCTTGGACCTTATTATTGACGATGAAACACAGAAATTGCATCGGAATTAAATACAAAGGGCACAATGCCGAATTAAGTACAAGAAGACTGACTCTTCCTACTGTCTATGTTTTGAACCATTCCATTGCCACTAGTTATAGATTCCGATGCTTGACTTCAGGCTTACTGAATCCCTTGGACCTTCTTATTGACGATAAAACACAGAAATTGCATCGGAATTTAATACAAAAGGCACAATGCCGACTCAAGTACAAGAAGACTGACTCTTCTTACTGTCTGTGTTTTGAACCATTCCTGTGACACCAGTTATAGATTCCAATGCTTCACTTCAGGTTTACTGTATCCCTCTGACCTTCTTATTGACGATGAAACACAGAAATTGCATCGGAATTAAATAGAAAAGGCAGAATGCGCACTTAAGTACAAGAAGACTGACTCTTCTTACTGTCTATGTTTTGAAGCATTCCTGTGACACTAGTTATAGATTCCGATGCTTCACTTTAGGTTTAGAGTATCCCTTGGACCTTCTTATTGACGATGAACACAGTAATTGCATCGGAATTAAATAGAAAAGGCACAATGCCGACTTAAGTAGAAGAAACTGCCTCTTCTTACTAACTATGATTTGAACCATTCCTGAGACACTAGTTATGGATTCCGATGCTTCACATCAGGTTTACTGTATCCCTCTGACTTTCTTATTGACGATGAAACACAGAAATTGCATCGGATTTAAATAAAAAAGGCACAATGCCGACTTAAGTACAAGAAGACTGACTCTTCTTACTGTCTATGTTTTGAACCATTCCATTGACACTAGTTATAGATTCCGATGCTTCACTCCAGGTTTACTGTATCCCTTTTACATTCTTATTGACGATGAAACTCTGAAATTGCATCGGAATTAAATACAAAAGGCAAAATGCCGGCTTAAGTACAAGAAGACAGACTCTTCCTACTGTCTATGTTTTGAACCATTCCTGTGACACTAGTTATAAATTCCGATGCTTCACTTCAGGTTTACTGTATCCCTCTGACCTTATTCTTGATGAAACACAGAAATTGCATCGGAATGAAATACAAAAGGCACAATACCGACTTAAGTACAAGAAGACTGACTCTTCTTACTGTCTAAGTTTTGAACCATTCCTGTGACATTAGCTATTGATTCCGATGCTTCACTTCAGGTTTACTGTATCATTTTGAACTTCTTATTGACGATGAAACACAGAAATTACATCGGAATCAAATACCAAAAGCATAATGCCGACTTAAGTACAAAAAGACTGACTCTTCTTACTGACTATGTTTTGAACCATTCCTGTGACACTAGTTATAGATTCCGATGTTTCACTTCAGGTTTACTGTATCCCTCTGACCTTATTCACGATGAAACACAGAAAGTGCATCGGAATTAAATACAAAAGGCACAATACCGAATGACTCTTCTTACTGTCTACGTTTGATCAATTCCTGTGACACTAGTTATACATTCCAATGCTTCACTTGAGGTTTACTGTATCCCTCTGACCTTCTTATTGACGATGAAACACAGAAATTTTATCGGAATTAAATAGAAAAGGCACAATGCCGAACTAAGTACAAGAAGACTGACTCTTCCTACTGTCTATGTTTTGAACCATTTCTGTTACACTAGTTATATATTCCGATGCTTCACTTCAGGTTTACTGTATCCCTTGGACCTTCTTATTGACGATGAAACACAGAAATTGCACCGGAATTAAATACAAAAGGCACAATGCCGACTTAAGTACAAGAAGACTGTATCTTCATACTGTCTATGTTTTGAACCATTCCATTAACACTAGTTATAGATTCCGATGCTTGACTTCAGGTTTACTGAATCCCTTGGACCTTCTTATTGACGATAAAACACAGAAATTGCATCGGAATTTAATACAAAAAGCACAATGCCGACTCAAGTACAAGAAGACTGACTCTTCTTACTGTCTATGATTTTAACCATTCCTGTGACACTAGTTATAGATTCCAATGCTTCACTTCAGGTTTACTGTATCCCTTGGTCCTTCTTATTGACGATGAATCACAGAAATTGCATCGGAATTAAATACAAAAGGCACAATGCCGAAATAAGTACAAGAAGACTGACCCTTCCTACTGTCTATGTTTTGAACCATTCCATTGGCACTAGTTATAGATATCGATGCATCACTCCAGGTTTACAGTATCCCTTTTACATTCTTATTGACGATGAAACACTGAAATTGCAACGGAATTAAATTCAAAAGGCACAATACCGACTCAAGTACAAGAAGACTGACTCTTCTTACTGACTATGTTTTGAACCATTCCTGTGACACTAGTTATAGATTCCAATGCTTCACTTCAGGTTTACTGTATCCCTCTGAACTTCTTATTGACGATGAAACACAGAAATTGCATCGGAATTAAATAGAAAAGGCACAATGCCGAATTAAGTACAAGAAGACTGACCCTTCCTACTGTCTATGTTTTGAACCATTCCTGTGACACTAGTTATATATTCCGATGCTTCACTCCAGGTTTACTGTATCCCTTGGACCTTCTTATTGACGATGAAACACAGAAATAGCATCGGAATTAAATACAAAAGGCACAATGCCGAATTAAGTACAAGAAGACTGACTCTTCCTACTGTCTATGTATTGAACCATTCCATTGACACTAGTTATAGATTCCGATGCTTGACTTCAGGCTTACTGAATCCCTTGGACCTTCTTATTGACGATAAAACACAGAAATTGCATCGGAATTTAATACAAAAGGCACAATGCCGACTCAAGTACAAGAAGACTGACTCTTCTTACTGTCTGTGTTTTGAACCATTCCTGTGACACCAGTTATAGATTCCAATGCTTCACTTCAGGTTTACTGTATCCCTCTGACCTTCTTATTGACGATGAAACACAGAAATTGCATCGGAATTAAATAGAAAAGGCAGAATGCGCACTTAAGTACAAGAAGACTGACTCTTCTTACTGTCTATGTTTTGAAGCATTCCTGTGACACTAGTTATAGATTCCGATGCTTCACTTTAGGTTTAGAGTATCCCTTGGACCTTCTTATTGACGATGAACACAGTAATTGCATCGGAATTAAATAGAATAGGCACAATGCCGACTTAAGTAGAAGAAACTGCCTCTTCTTACTAACTATGATTTGAACCATTCCTGAGACACTAGTTATGGATTCCGATGCTTCACATCAGGTTTACTGTATCCCTCTGACTTTCTTATTGACGATGAAACACAGAAATTGCATCGGATTTAAATAAAAAAGGCACAATGCCGACTTAAGTACAAGAAGACTGACTCTTCTTACTGTCTATGTTTTGAACCATTCCATTGACACTAGTTATAGATTCCGATGCTTCACTCCAGGTTTCCTGTATCCCTTTTACATTCTTATTGACGATGAAACTCTGAAATTGCATCGGAATTAAATACAAAAGGCAAAATGCCGGCTTAAGTACAAGAAGACAGACTCTTCCTACTGTCTATGTTTTGAACCATTCCTGTGACACTAGTTATAAATTCCGATGCTTCACTTCAGGTTTACTGTATCCCTCTGACCTTATTCTTGATGAAACACAGAAATTGCATCGGAATGAAATACAAAAGGCACAATACCGACTTAAGTACAAGAAGACTGACTCTTCTTACTGTCTATGTTTTGAACCATTCCTGTGACATTAGCTATTGATTCCGATGCTTCACTTCAGGTTTACTGTATCATTTTGAACTTCTTATTGACGATGAAACACAGAAATTACATCGGAATCAAATACCAAAAGCATAATGCCGACTTAAGTACAAAAAGACTGACTCTTCTTACTGACTATGTTTTGAACCATTCCTGTGACACTAGTTATAGATTCCGATGTTTCACTTCAGGTTTACTGTATCCCTCTGACCTTATTCACGATGAAACACAGAAAGTGCATCGGAATTAAATACAAAAGGCACAATACCGAATGACTCTTCTTACTGTCTACGTTTGATCAATTCCTGTGACACTAGTTATACATTCCAATGCTTCACTTGAGGTTTACTGTATCCCTCTGACCTTCTTATTGACGATGAAACACAGAAATTTTATCGGAATTAAATAGAAAAGGCACAATGCCGAACTAAGTACAAGAAGACTGACTCTTCCTACTGTCTATGTTTTGAACCATTTCTGTGACACTAGTTATATATTCCGATGCTTCACTTCAGGTTTACTGTATCCCTTGGACCTTCTTATTGACGATGAAACACAGAAATTGCACCGGAATTAAATACAAAAGGCACAATGCCGACTTAAGTACAAGAAGACTGTATCTTCATACTGTCTATGTTTTGAACCATTCCATTAACACTAGTTATAGATTCCGATGCTTGACTTCAGGTTTACTGAATCCCTTGGACCTTCTTATTGACGATAAAACACAGAAATTGCATCGGAATTTAATACAAAAAGCACAATGCCGACTCAAGTACAAGAAGACTGACTCTTCTTACTGTCTATGATTTTAACCATTCCTGTGACACTAGTTATAGATTCCAATGCTTCACTTCAAGTTTACTGTATCCCTCTGACCCTCTTATTGACGATGAAACACAGAAATTGCATCGGAATTAAATATAAAAGGCACAATGCCGAATTAAGTACAAGAAGACTGACTCTTCCTACTGTCTATGGTTTGAACCATTTCTGTGACACTAGTTAGGTATTCCGATGCTTCACTTCAGGTTTACTGTATCCCTTGGTCCTTCTTATTGACGATGAATCACAGAAATTGCATCGGAATTAAATACAAAAGGCACAATGCCGAAATAAGTACAAGAAGACTGACCCTTCCTACTGTCTATGTTTTGAACCATTCCATTGGCACTAGTTATAGATATCGATGCATCACTCCAGGTTTACAGTATCCCTTTTACATTCTTATTGACGATGAAACACTGAAATTGCAACGGAATTAAATTCAAAAGGCACAATACCGACTCAAGTACAAGAAGACTGACTCTTCTTACTGTCTATGTTTTGAACCCTTCCTGTGACACTAGTTATAGATTCCAATGCTTCACTTCAGGTTTACTGTATCCCTCTGAACTTCTTATTGACGATGAAACACAGAAATTGCATCGGAATTAAATAGAAAAGGCACAATGCCGAATTAAGTACAAGAAGACTGATCCTTCCTACTGTCTATGTTTTGAACCATTCCTGTGACACTAGTTATATATTCCGATGCTTCACTCCAGGTTTACTGTATCCCTTGGACGTTCTTATTGACGATGAAACACAGAAATAGCATCGGAATTAAATACAAAAGGCACAATGCCGAATTAAGTACAAGAAGACTGACTCTTCCTACTGTCTATGTATTGAACCATTCCATTGACACTAGTTATAGATTCCGATGCTTGACTTCAGATTTACTGAATCCCTTGGACCTTCTTATTGACGATAAAACACAGAAATTGCATCGGAATTAAATACAAAAGGCACAATGCCGACTCAAGTACAAGAAGACTGACTCTTCTTACTGTCTATGTTTTGAACCATTCCTGTGACACTAGTTATACATTCCAATGCTTCACTTGAGGTTTACTGTATCCCTCTGACCTTCTTATTGACGATGAAACACAGAAAAGTTTATCAGAATTAAATAGAAAATGCACAATGCCGAATTAAGTACAAGAAGACTGACTCTTCCTACTGTCTATGGTTTGATACACTTCTGTGACACTAGTTATATATTCCGATGCTTCACTTCAGGTTTACTGTATCCCTTGGACCTTCTTATTGACGATGAAATACAGAAATTGCATCGGAATTAAATACAAAAGGCACAATGCCGAATTAAGTACAAGAAGACTGACTCTTCTTACTGACTATGTTTTGAAGCATTCCTGTGACACTAGTTATCGATTCCGATGCTTCACTTCAGGTTTACTGTACCCCTCTGACCGTCTTATTGACGAAGACACACAGAAATTGCCTGGGAATTAAATAGAAAAGGCACAATGCCGACTTAAGTGCAAGAAGACTGACTCTTCTTAATGTCTATGATTTGAACCATTCCTGTGACACTAGTTATAGATTCCGATGCTTCACTCTAGGTTTACTGTATCCCATGGACCTGCTTATTGACGATGAAACACAGATATTGCATCGGAATTAAATACAAAAGGCACAATTCCGACTTATGGAAAAGAAGACTGACTCATCTTACTGACTATGTTTTGAACCATTCCTGTGACACTAGTTATAGATTCCGATGCTTCACTTCAGCTTTACTGTATCCCTCTGACCTTATTCACGATGAAACACAGAAATTGCAGCGGAAATTAATACAAAAAGCACAATACCGACTGACTTTTCTTACTGTCTACGTTTTAAACAATTCCTGTGACACTAGTTATAGATTCCGATGCTTCACTTCAGGTTTACTGAATGCCTCTGACCTTCTTATTGACGATGAAACACAGAATTTGCATCGGAATTAAATACAAAAGGCACAATGCCGAATTAAGTACAAGAAGACTGACTCTTCCTATTGTCTATGTATTAAACCGTTCCATTGACACTAGTTATAGATTCCGATGCTTGACTTCAGGTTTACTGAATCCCTTGGACCTTCTTATTGACGGTAAAACACAGAAATTGCATCGGAATTTAATACAAAAGGCAAATGCCGACTCAAGTACAAGAAGACTGACTCTTCTTACTGTCTATGTTTTGAACCATTCCTGCGACACTAGTTATACATTCCAATGCTTCACTTCAGGTTTACTATATCCCTCTGACCTTCTTATTGACGATGAAACACAGAAATTGCATCGGAATTAAATAGAAAAGGCACAATGCCGAATTAAGTACAAGAAGACTGACTCTTCTTACTGTCTATGATTTGAAACATTCCTGTGACACTAGTTATGGATTTCGATGCTTCACTTCAGGTTTACTGTATCCCTCTTACTTTCTTATTGACAATGAAACACAGAAATTGCACCGGAATTAAATACAAAAGGCACAATGCCGGCTTAAGGACAAGAAGACTGACTCTTCTTACTGAGTATGATTTGCACCATTCCTGTGACACTAGTTATAGATTCCGATGCTTCACTTTAGGTTTACTGTTTCCCTCTGACCTTCCTATTGACGAAGACACACAGAAATTGCCCCGGAATTAAATGGAAAAGGCACAATGCCGACTTAAGTACAAGAAGACTGAGTCTTCTTACTGTCTATGTTTTGAAACATTCCTGTGACACTAGTTATAGATTTCGATGCTTCACTTCAGGTTTACTGTATCCCTCTGACTTTCTTATTGACGATGAAACACAGAAGTTAAACCGGAATAAAATACAAAAGGCACAATGCTGACTTAAGGACAAGAGGACTGCCCCTTCTTACTGACTATGTTTTGAACCATTCCTGTGACACTAGTTATAGATTCCGATGCTTCACTTCAGGTTTACTGTATCCCTCTGACCTTCTTATTGACGATGAAACTCAGAAATTGCATCGGAATTAAATACAAAAGGCACAATGCCGAATTAAGTACAAGAAGACTGACTCTTCCTACTGTCTATGTTTTGAATCATTTCTGTGACACTAGTTATATATTCCGATGCTTCACTTCAGGTTTACTGTATCCCTTGGACCTTATTATTGACGATGAAACACAGAAATTGCATCGGAATTAAATACAAAGGGCACAATGCCGAATTAAGTACAAGAAGACTGACTCTTCCTACTGTCTATGTATTGAACCATTCCATTGACACTAGTTATAGATTCCGATGCTTGACTTCAGGCTTATTGAATCCCTTGGACCTTCTTATTGACGATAAAACACAGAAATTGCATCGGAATTTAATACAAAAGGCACAATGCCGACTCAAGTACAAGAAGACTGACTCTTCTTACTGTCTGTGTTTTGAACCATTCCTGTGACACCAGTTATAGATTCCAATGCTTCACGTCAGGTTTACTGTATCCCTCTGACCTTCTTATTGACGATCAAACACAGAAATTGCATCGGAATTAAATAGAAAAGGCAGAATGCGCACTTAAGTACAAGAAGACTGACTCTTCTTACTGTCTATGTTTTGAAGCATTCCTGTGACACTAGTTATAGATTCCGATGCTTCACTTTAGGTTTAGAGTATCCCTTGGACCTTCTTATTGACGATGAACACAGTAATTGCATCGGAATTAAATAGAAAAGGCACAATGCCGACTTAAGTAGAAGAAACTGCCTCTTCTTACTAACTATGATTTGAACCATTCCTGAGACACTAGTTATGGATTCCGATGCTTCACATCAGGTTTACTGTATCCCTCTGACTTTCTTATTGACGATGAAACACAGAAATTGCATCGGATTTAAATAAAAAAGGCACAATGCCGACTTAAGTACAAGAAGACTGACTCTTCTTACTGTCTATGTTTTGAACCATTCCATTGACACTAGTTATAGATTCCGATGCTTCACTCCAGGTTTACTGTATCCCTTTTACATTCTTATTGACGATGAAACTCTGAAATTGCATCGGAATTAAATACAAAAGGCAAAATGCCGGCTTAAGTACAAGAAGACAGACTCTTCCTACTGTCTATGTTTTGAACCATTCCTGTGACACTAGTTATAAATTCCGATGCTTCACTTCAGGTTTACTGTATCCCTCTGACCTTACTCTTGATGAAACACAGAAATTGCATCGGAATGAAATACAAAAGGCACAATACCGACTTAAGTACAAGAAGACTGACTCTTCTTACTGTCTATGTTTTGAACCATTCCTGTGACATTAGCTATTGATTCCGATGCTTCACTTCAGGTTTACTGTATCATTTTGAACTTCTTATTGACGATGAAACACAGAAATTACATCGGAATCAAATACCAAAATCATAATGCCGACTTAAGTACAAAAAGACTGACTCTTCTTACTGACTATGTTTTGAACCATTCCTGTGACACTAGTTATAGATTCCGATGTTTCACTTCAGGTTTACTGTATCCCTCTGACCTTATTCACGATGAAACACAGAAAGTGCATCGGAATTAAATACAAAAGGCACAATACCGAATCACTCTTCTTACTGTCTACGTTTGATCAATTCCTGTGACACTAGTTATACATTCCAATGCTTCACTTGAGGTTTACTGTATCCCTCTGACCTTCTTATTGACGATGAAACACAGAAATTTTATCGGAATTAAATAGAAAAGGCACAATGCCGAACTAAGTACAAGAACACTGACTCTTCCTACTGTCTATGTTTTGAACCATTTCTGTGACACTAGTTATATATTCCGATGCTTCACTTCAGGTTTACTGTATCCCTTGGACCTTCTTATTGACGATGAAACACAGAAATTGCACCGGAATTAAATACAAAAGGCACAATGCCGACTTAAGTACAAGAAGACTGTATCTTCATACTGTCTATGTTTTGAACCATTCCATTAACACTAGTTATAGATTCCGATGCTTGACTTCAGGTTTACTGAATCCCTTGGACCTTCTTATTGACGATAAAACACAGAAATTGCATCGGAATTTAATACAAAAAGCACAATGCCGACTCAAGTACAAGAAGACTGACTCTTCTTACTGTCTATGATTTTAACCATTCCTGTGACACTAGTTATAGATTCCAATGCTTCACTTCAGGTTTACTGTATCCCTCTGACCCTCTTATTGACAATGAAACACAGAAATTGCATCGGAATTAAATATAAAAGGCACAATGCAGAATTAAGTACAAGAAGACTGACTCTTCCTACTGTCTATGGTTTGAACCATTTCTGTGACACTAGTTATATATTCCGATGCTTCACTTCAGGTTTACTGTATCCCTTGGTCCTTCTTATTGACGATGAATCACAGAAATTGCATCGGAATTAAATACAAAAGGCACAATGCCTAAATAAGTACAAGAAGACTGACCCTTCCTACTGTCTATGTTTTGAACCATTCCATTGGCACTAGTTATAGATATCGATGCATCACTCCAGGTTTACAGTATCCCTTTTACATTCTTATTGACGATGAAACACTGAAATTGCAACGGAATTAAATTCAAAAGGCACAATGCCGAATTAAGTACAAGAAGACTGACTTTTCCTACTGTCTATGTTTTGAACCATTCCTGTGACACTAGTTATATATTCCGATGCTTCACTCCAGGTTTACTGTATCCCTTGGACCTTCTTATTGACGATGAAACACAGAAATTGCATCGGAATTAAATACAAAAGGCACAATGCCGACTTTAGGATAAGAAGACTGACTCTTCTTACTGACTATGTTTTGAAGCATTCCTGTGACACTAGTTATAGATTCCGATGCTTCACTTCAGGTTTACTGTATCCCTCTGACCTTCTTATTGACGAAGACACACAGAAATTGCCTCGGAATTAAATAGTAAAGGCACAATGCCGACTTAAGTACAAGAAGACTGACTCTTCTTAATGTCTATGTTTTGAACCAATCCTGTGACTCTAGTTATAGATTCCGATGCTTCACTCTAGGTTGACTGTATCCCATGGACCTGCTTATTGACGATGAAACACAGAAATTGCTTCGGAATTAAATACAAAAGGCACAATGCCGACTTAAGGACAAGCAGACTGACTCTTCTTACTGACTATGTTTTGAACCATTCCTGTGACACTAGTTATAGATTCCGATGCTTCACTTCAGGTTTACTGTATCCCTCTGACCTTATTCACGATGAAACACAGAAATTGCATCGGAATTAAATACAAAAAGCACAATACCGACTGACTCTTCTTACTGTCTATGTTTTGAACAATTGCTGTGACACTAGTTATAGATTCCGATGCTTCACTTCAGGTTTACTGAATGACTCTGACCTTCTTATTGACGATGAAACACAGAATTTGCATCGGAATTAAATACAAAATGCACAATGCCGAATTAAGTACAAGAAGACTGACTCTTCCTACTGTCTATGTATTGAACCGTTCCATTGACACTAGTTATAGATTCCGATGCTTGACTTCAGGTTTACTGAATCCCTTGGACCTTCTTATTGACGATAAAACACAGAAATTGCATAGGAATTTAATACAAAAGGCACAATGCCGACTCAAGTACAAGAAGACTGACTCTTCTTACTGTCTATGTTTTGAACCATTCCTGCGACACTAGTAATACATTCCAATGCTTCACTTCAGGTTTACTGTATCCCTCTGACCTTCTTATTGACGATGAAACACAGAAATTGCATCGGAATTAAATAGAAAAGGCACAATGCCGAATTAAGTACAAGAAGACTGACTCTTCCTACTGTCAATGTTTTGAACCAATTCTGTGACACTAGTTATTTATTCCGATGCTTCACTTCAGGTTTACTGTATCCCTTGGACCTTCTTATTGACGATGAAACACAGAAATTGCATCGGAATTAAATACAAAAGGCACAATGCCGACTTAAGTACAAGAAGACTGTATCTTCATACAGTCTATGTTTTGAAACATTCCTGTGACACTAGTTATAGATTCCGATGCTTCACTCCAGGTTTACTGTATCCCTTGGACCTTCTTATTGACGATGAAACACAGAAATTGCACCGGAATTAAATACAAAAGGCACAATACCGACTTAAGGACAAGAAGACTGACTCTTCTTACTGACTATGTATTGAACCATTCCTGTGACACTAGTTATAGATTCCGATGCTCACTTCAGGTTCACTGTATCCCTCTGACCTTCTTATTGACGAAGACACACAGAAATTGCCTCGGAATTAAATAGAAAAGGCACAATGCCGACTTAAGTACAAGAAGACTGACTCTTCTTACTGTCTATAATTTGAACCATTCCTGTGGCACTAGTTGTAGATTCCGATGTTTCACTTCAGGTTTACTGTATTCCTTGGACCTTCTTATAGACGATGAAACACAGAAATTGCATCGGAATTATATACAAAACGCACAATGCCGACTTAAGTACAAGAAGACTAACTCTTCTTACAGTCCATGTTATGAACCATTCCTGTGACACTAGTTATAGATTCCGATGCTTCGCTCCATATTTACTATATCCCTTGGACCTTCTTATTGACGATGAAATACAGATATTGCATCGGAATTAAATACAAAAGGCACAATGCCGAATTAAGTACAAGAAGACTGACTCTTCCTACTGTCTATGTTTTGAACCATTTCTGTGACACTAGTTATATATTCCGATGCTTCACTTCAGGTTTACTGTATCCCTTGGACCTTATTATTGACGATGAAAGACAGAAATTGCATCGGAATTAAATACAAAGGGCACAATGCCGAATTAAGTACAAGAAGACTGACTCTTCCTACTGTCTATGTTTTGAACCATTCCATTGACACTAGTTATAGATTCCGATGCTTGACTTCAGGCTTACTGAATCCCTTGGACCTCCTTATTGACGATAAAACACAGAAATTGCATCGGAATTTAATACAAAAGGCACAATGCCGACTCAAGTACAAGAAGACTGACTCTTCTTACTGTCTATGCTTTGAACCATTCCTGTGACACTAGTTATAGATTCCAATGCTTCACTTCAGGTTTACTGTATCCCTCTGACCTTCTTATTGACGATGAAACACTGAAATTGCATCGGAATTAAATACAAAAGGCACAATTCCGACTCAAGTACAAGAAGACTGACTCTTATTACTGTCTATATTTTGAACCATTCCTGTGACACTAGTTATAGATGCCAATGCTTCACTTCAGGTTTACTGTATCCCTCTGACCTTCTTATTGACGATGAAACACAGAAATTGCATCGGAATTAAATACAAAAGGCACAATGCCGACTTAAGTACAAGAAGACTGTATCTTCATACTGTCTATGTTTTCAACCATTCCATTCACACTAGTTATAGATTCCGATGCTTGACTTCAGGTTTACTGAATCTCTTGGACCTTCTTATTGACGATAAAACACACAAATTGCATCGGAATTAAATACAAAAAGCACAATGCCGACTCAAGTACAAGAAGACTGACTCTTCTTACTGTCTATGCTTTGAACCATTCCTGTGACACTAGTTATAGATTCCAATGCTTCACTTCAGGTTTACTTATCCCTCTGACCCTCTTATTGACGATGACACACAGAAATTGCATCGGAATTAAATATAAAAGGCACAATGCCGAATGAAGTACAAGAAGACTGACTCTTCTTACTGTCTATGTTTTGAACCATTCCTGTGACACTAGTTATAGATGCCAATGCTTCACTTCAGGTTTACTGTATCCCTCTGACCTTCTTATTGACGATGAAACACAGAAATTGCATCGGAATTAAATACAAAAGGCACAATGCCGACTTAAGTACAAGAAGACTGTATCTTCATACTGTCTATGTTTTCAACCATTCCATTCACACTAGTTATAGATTCCGATGCATCACTCCAGGTTTTTACAGTATCCCTTTTACATTCTTATTGACGATGAAACACTGAAATTGCAACGGAATTAAATTCAAAAGGCACAATGCCGACTCAAGTACAAGAAGACTGACTCTTCTTACTGTCTATGTTTTGAACCATTCCTGTGACACTAGTTATAGATTCCAATGCTTCACTTCAGGTTAACTGTATCCCTCTGAACTTCTTATTGACGATGAAACACGGAAATTGCATCGGAATTAAATAGAAAAGGCACAATGCCGAATTAAGTACAAGAAGACTGACTCTTCCTACTGTCTATGTTTTGAACCATTCCTGTGACACTAGTTATATATTCCGATGCTTCACTCCAGGTTTACTGTATCCCTTGGACCTTCTTATTGACGATGAAACACAGAAATTGCAACGGAATTAAATACAAAAGGCACAATGCCGACTTAAGGACAAGAAGACTGACTCTTCTTACTGACTATGCTTTGAAGCATTCTTGTGACACTAGTTATAGATTCCGATGCTTCACTTCAGATTTACTGAATCCCTCTGACCTTCTTATTGACGAAGACACACAGAAATTGCCTCGGAATTAAATACAAAAGGCACAATGCCGACTTAAGGACAAGAAGACTGACTCTTCTTACTGACTATGTTTTGAACCATTCCTGTGACACTAGTTATAGATTCCGATGCTTCACTTCAGGTTCACTGTATCCCTCTGACCTTATTCACGATGAAACACAGAAATTGCATCGGAATTAAATACAAAAAGCACAATACCGACTGACTCTTCTTAATGTCTATGTTTTGAACAATTCCTGTGACACTAGTTATAGATTCCGATGCTTCACTTCAGGTTTACTGAATGCCTCTGACCTTCTTATTGACGATGAAACACAGAATTTGCATCGGAATTAAATACAAAAGGCACAATGCCGAATTAAGTACAAGAAGACTGACTCTTCCTACTGTCTATGTTTTGAACCATTTCTGTGACACCAGTTATATATTCCGATGCTTCACTTCAGGTTTACTGTATCCCTTGGCCCTTCTTATTGACGATGAAACACAGAAATTGCATCGGAATTAAATACAAAAGGCACAATGCCGACTTAAGTACAAGAAGACTGTATCTTCATACAGTCTAAGTTTTGAAACATTCCTGTGACACTAGTTATAGATTCCGATGCTTCACTCCAGGTTAACTGTATTCCTTGGACCTTCTTATTGATGATGAAACACAGAAATTGCACCGGAATTAAATACAAAAGGCACAATACCGACTTAAGGACAAGAAGACTGACTCTTCTTACTGACTACGTTTTGAACCATACCTGTGACACTAGTTATAGATTCCGATGCTCACTTCAGGTTTACTGTATCCCTCTGACTTTCTTATTGACGATGAAACACAGAAATTGCACCGGAATTAAATACAAATGGCACAATGCCGGCTTAAGGACAAGAAGACTGACTCTTCTTACTGAGTATGATTTGAACCATTCCTGTGACACTAGTTATAGATTCCGATGCTTCACTTTAGGTTTACTGTATCCCTCTGACCTTCTTATTGACGAAGACACACAGAAATTGCCTCGGAATTAAATAGAAAAGGCACAATGCCGACTTAAGTACAAGAAGACTGACTCTTCTTACTGTCTATGTTTTGAAACATTCCTGTGACACTAGTTATGGATTCCGATGCTTCACTTCAGGTTTACTGTATCCCTCTGACTTTCTTATTGACTATGAAACACAGAAGATAAAACGGAATTAAATACAAAAGGCACAATGCTGACTTAAGGACAAGAGGACTGACCCTTCTTACTGACTATGTTTTGAACCATTCCTGTGACACTAGTTATAGATTCAGATGCTTCACTCCAGGTTTACTGTATCCCTTGGACCTTCTTATTGACGATGAAACACAGAAATTGCATCGGAATTAAATACAAAAGGCACAATGCCGACTTAAGGACAAGAAGACTGACTCTTCTTACTGACTATGTTTTGATGCATTCCTGTGACACTAGTTATAGATTCCGATGCTTCACTTCAGGTTTTCTGTATCCCTCTTACCTTCTTATTGACGAAGACACACAGAAATTGCCTCGGATTTAAATTGAAGAGGCACATGCCGACTTAAGTACAGGAAGACTGACTCTTCTTAATGTCTATGTTTTGAAGCATTCCTGTGACAATAGTTATAGATTCCGATGCTTCACTTTAGGTTTAGAGTATCCCTTGGACCTTCTTATTGACGATGAACACAGTAATTGCATCGGAATTAAATAGAAAAGGCACAATGCCGACTTAAGTAGAAGAAAACTGCCTCTTCTTACTAACTATGTTTTGAACCATTCCTGAGACACTAGTTATAGATTCCGATGCTTCACATCAGGTTTACTGTGTCCTTCTGACCTTCTTATTGACGATGAAACACTGAAATTGCATCGGAATTAAATACAAAAGGCAAAATGCCGGCTTAAGTACAAGAAGACAGACTCTTCCTACTGTCTATGTTTTGAACCATTCCTGTGACACCAGTTATAGATTCCGATGCTTCACTTCAGGTTTACTGTATCCCTCTGACCTTATTCTTGATGAAACACAGAAATTGCATCGGAATGAAATACAAAAGGCACAATACCGCTTAAGTACAAGAAGACTGACTCTTCTTACTGTCTATGTTTTGAACCATTCCTGTGACACTAGCTATTGATTCCGATGCTTCACTTCAGGTTTACTGTATCATTTTGAACTTCTTATTGACGATGAAACACAGAAATTACATCGGAATCAAATACCAAAAGCATAATGCCGACTTAAGTACAAAAAGACTGACTCTTCTTACTGACTATGTTTTGAACCATTCCTGTGACACTAGTTATAGATTCCGAAGCTTCACTTCAGGTTTACTGTATCCCTCTGACCTTATGGACGATGTAACACAGAAAGTGCATCGGAATTAAATAAAAAAGGCACAATACCGACTGCCTCTTCTTTCTGTCTATGTTTTGAACAATTCCTGTGACACTAGTTATAGATTACGATGCTTCACTTCGGGTTTACTGTATGTCTCTGACTTTCTTATTGACGATGAAACACAGAAGTTGCACCGCAATTAAATACAAAAGGCACAATGCTGACTTAAGGACAGGAAGACTGACTCTTCTTACTGACTATGTTTTGAACCATTCCTGTGACACTAGTTATAGATTCCGATGCTTCACTTCAGGTTTACTGTATCCCTCTGACCTTCTTATTGACGACGAAACACAGAAATAGCATCGGAATTAAATACAAAAGGCACAATGCTGAATTAAGTACAAGAAGACTGACTCTTCCTACTGTCTATGTTTTGAACCATTCCATTGACACTAGTTATAGATTCCAATGCTTCACTTCAGGTTTACTGTATCCCTCTGACCTTCTTATTGACGATGAAACACAGAAATTGCATCGGAATTATATAGAAAAGGCACAATGCCGAATTAAGTACAAGAAGACTGCCTCTTCCTACTGTCTATGTTTTGAACCATTTCTGTGACACTAGTTATATATTCCGATGCTTCACTTCAGGTTTACTGTATCCCTTGGACCTTCTTATTGACGATGAAACACAGAAATTGCATCGGAATTAAATACAAAAGGCACAATGCCGACTTAAGTACAAGAAGACTGTATCTTCTTACTGTCTATGTTTTGAAACATTCCTGTGACACTAGTTATAGATTCCGATGCTTCACTCCAGGTTTACTGTATCCCTTTGACCTTCTTATTGACGATGAAACACAGAAATTGCATCGGAATTAAATACAAAAAGCACAAGGCCGACTTAAGGACAAGAAGACTGACTCTTCTTACTGACTATGTTTTGAAACATTCCTGTGACACTAGTTATAGATTCCGATGCTCACGTCATGTTTACTGTATCCCTCTGACTTTCGTATTGACGATGAAACACAGAAATTGCACCGGAATTAAATACAAAAGGCACAATGCCGATATTAGGACAAGAAGACTGACTCTTCTTACTGACTATGTTTTGAACCATTCCTGTGACACTAGTTATAGATTCCGATGCTTCACTTTAGGTTTACTGTATCCCTCTGACCTTCTTATTGACGAAGACACACAGAAATTGAATCGGAATTAAATAAAAAAGGCACAATGCCGACTTAAGTACTAGAAGACTGACTCTTCCTACTGTCTATGTTTTGAACCATTTCTGTGACACTAGTTATATATTCCGATGCTTCACTTCAGGTTTACTGTATCCCTTGGACCTTATTATTGACGATGAAACACAGAAATAGCAACGGAATTAAATACAAAAGGCACAATGCCGAATTAAGTACAAGAAGACTGACTCTTCCTACTGTCAATGTTTTGTACCATTCCATTGACACTAGTCATAGATTCCGATGCTTGACTTCAGGTTTACTGAATCCATTGGACCTTCTTATTGACGATAAAACACAGAAATTGCATCGCAATTTAATACAAAGGTCACAATGCCGACTCAAGTACAAGAAGACTGACTCTTCTTAATGTCTATGATTTGAACCATTCCTGTGACACTAGTTATACATTCCAATGCTTCACTCCAGGTTTACTGTATCCCTCTTACCTTCTTATTGACGATGAAACACAGAAATTGCATCGGAATTAAATAGAAAAGGCGCAATGCTGAATTAAGTACAAGAAGACTGACTCTTCCTAGTGTCTATGTTTTGAACCATTCCTGTGACACTAGTTATATATTCCGATGCTTCACTTCCGGTTTACTGTATCGCTTGGACCTTCTTATTGACGATGAAACACAGAAATTGCATCGGAATTAAATACAAAAGGCACAATGCCGACTTATGTACAAGAAGACTGTATCTTCTTACTGTCTATGTTTTGAAACATTCCTGTGACACTAGTTACAGATTCCGATGCTCACGTCATGTTTACTGTATCCCTCTGACTTTCGTATTGACGATGAAACACAGAAATTGCACCGGAATTAAATACAAAAGGCACAATGCCGATATAAGGACAAGAAGACTGACTCTTCTTACTGACTATGTTTTGAACCATTCCTGTGACACTAGTTATAGATTCCGATGCTTCACTTTAGGTTTACTGTATCCCTCTGAACTTCTTATTGACGAAGACACACAGAAATTGCCTCGGAATTAAATAAAAAAGGCACAATGCCGACTTAAGTACAAGAAGACTGACTCTTCCTACTGTCTATGTTTTGAACCATTGCTGTGACACTAGTTATATATTCCGATGCTTCACTTCAGGTTTACTGTATCCCTTGGACCTTATTATTGACGATGAAACACAGAAATAGCAACGGAATTAAATACAAAAGGCACAATGCCGAAATAAGTACAAGAAGACTGACTCTTCCTACTGTCAATGTTTTGTACCATTCCATTGACACTAGTTATAGATTCCGATGCTTGACTTCAGGTTTACTGAATCCCTTGGACCTTCTTATTGACGATAAAACGCAGAAATTGCATCGCAATTTAATACAAAGGTCACAATGCTGACTCAAGTACAAGAAGACTGACTCTTCTTAATGTCTATGATTTGAACCATTCCTGTGACACTAGTTATACATTCCAATGCTTCACTCCAGGTTTACTGTATCCCTCTTACCTTCTTATTGACGATGAAACACAGAAATTGCATCGGAATTAAATAGAAAAGGCGCAATGCCGAATTAAGTACAAGAAGACTGACTCTTCCTAGTGTCTATGTTTTGAACCATTCCTGTGACACTAGTTATATATTCCGATGCTTCACTTCCGGTTTACTGTATCCCCTGGACCTTCTTATTGACGATGAAACACAGAAATTGCATCGGAATTAAATACAAAAGGCACAATGCCGACTTAAGTACAAGAAGACTGTATCTTCTTACTGTCTATGTTTTGAATCATTCCTGTGACACTAGTTACAGATTCCGATGCTTCACTCTAGGTTTAGTGTATCCCTTGGTCCTTCTTATTGACGATGAACACAGTAATTGCATCGGAATTAAATAGAAAAGGCACAATGCCGACTTAAGTAGAAGAAGACTGATTCTTCTTACTAACTATGTTTTGAACCATTCCTGAGACACTAGTTATAGATTCGGATGCTTCACTTCAGGTTTACTGTATCCCTTGGACTTTCTTATTGACGATGAAACACAGAAATTGCATCGGAATTAAATACAATAGGTACAATGCCGACTTAAGGACAAGAAGACTGACTCTTCTTACTGACTATGTTTTTAAGCATTCCTGTGACACTAGTTATAGATTCCGATGCTTGACTTCAGGTTTACTGTATCCCTTGGACCTTCTTATTGACGATGAAACACAGAAATTGCATCGGAATGTTATACAAAAGGCACAATGCCGACACAAGTACAAGAAGATTGACTCTTCTTACTGTCTATGTTTTGAAACATTCCTGTGACACTAGTTATAGAATCCGATGCTTCACTTCGGTTAACTGTATCCCTCTGACTTTCTTATTGACGATAAAACACAGAAGTTGCACTGGAATTAAATACAAAAGGCACAATGCTGACTTAAGGACAAGAAGACTGACTCTTCTTACTGACTATGTTTTGAACCATTCCTGTGACACTAGTTATAGATTCGGATGCTTCACTTCAGGTTTACTGTATCCCTCTGACCTTCTTATTGACGATGAAACACAGAAATTGCATCGGAATTAAATACAAAAGGCACAATGCCGACTGATGTACAAGAAGACTGACTCTTCTTACTGATTATTTGTGAACCATTTCTGTGACACTAGTTATAGATTCCGATGCTTCACTTCAGGTTTACTGTATCCGTCTGACCTTCTTATTGACGATGAAACACAGAAATTGCATCGGAATTAAATACAAAAGGCAGAATGCCGACTTAAGTACAAGAAAACTGACTCTTCTTACTCTCTATGTTTTCAACCATTCCTGTGACACTAGTTATAGATTCCAATGCTTGACTTCAGGTTTACTGAATCCCTTGGACCTTCTTATTGACGATAAAACACAGAATTTGCATCGGAATTTAATACAAAAGGCACAATGCCGACTCAAGTACAAGAAGACTTACTCTTCTTACTGTCTATGTTTGAACCATTCCTGTGACACTAGTAATACATTCCAATGCTTCACTTCAGGTTTACTGTATCTCTCTGACCTTCTTATTGACGATGAAACACAGAAATTGCATCGGAATTAAATAGAAAAGGCACAATGCCGAATTAAGTACAGGAAGACTGACTCTTCCTACTGTCTATGTTTTGAACCATTTATGTGACACTGGTTATATATTCCGATGCTTCACTTCAGGTTTACTGTATCCCTCTGACCTTCTTATTGACGATGAAACACAGATATTGCACCGGAATTAAATACAAGAGGCACAATGCCGACTTAAGGACAAGAAGACTGACTCTTTATACTGACTATGTTTTGAACCATTCCTGTGACACTAGTTATAGATTCCGATGCTTCACTTCAGGTTAACTGTATCCCTCTGACCTTCTTATTGACGAAGCCACACAGAAATTGCGTCGGAATTAAATAGAAAAGGCACATAGCCGTTTAAGTACAAGAAGACTGACTCTTCTTAATGTCTATGTTTTGAACCATTCCTGTGACACTAGTTATAGATTCCGATGCGTCACTCTAGGTTTAGTGTATCCCTTGGACCTTCTTATTGACGATGAACACAGTAATTGCATCGGAATTAAATAGAAAAGGCACAATCCCGACTTAAGTTGAAGAAGACTGACTCTTCTTACTGACTATGTTTTGAACCATTCCTGAGACACTAGTTATAGATTCCGATGCTTCACTTCAGGTTTACTGTATCCCTCTAACCTTCTTATTGACGATGAAACACAGAAATTGCATCGGAATTTAATACAAAAGGCACAATGCCGACTTAAGTACAAGAAGACTGACTGTGCCCACTGTCTATGTTTTGAATCATTCCTGAGACACTAGTTAAAGATTCCGATGCTTCACTTCAAGTTTACTGTATCCCTCTGACCTACATATTGACAATGAAACACAGAAATTGCACCGGAATTCAATACAAAAGGCACAATGCCGACTTAAGTACAAGAAGACTGACTCTTCTTACTGTCTATGTTTTGAACCATACCACTGACACTAGTTATAGTTTCCGATGCTTCACTCCAGGTTTACTGTATCCCTTGGACCTTCTTATTGACGATGAAACACAGAAATTGCATCGGAATTAAATAGAAAAGGCACAATGCCGACTAAAGTACAAGAAGACTGACTCTTCTTACTGTCTATGTTTTGAAACATTCCTCTGACACTAGTTATAGATTCCGATGCTTCACTCCAGGTTTACTGTATCCCTTGGACCATCTTATTGACGATGAAACACAGAAATTGCATCGGAATTAAATACAAAAGGCACAAGGCCGACTTAAGGACAAGAAGACTGACTCTTTTTACTGACTATGTTTTGAACCATTCCTGTGACACTAGTTAT
This sequence comes from Schistocerca serialis cubense, assembly GCF_023864345.2. NCBI lineage: Eukaryota > Metazoa > Arthropoda > Insecta > Orthoptera > Acrididae > Schistocerca > Schistocerca serialis. The sequence goes on from NW_026047592.1 coordinate 8,650,881, forward strand.
AGATTCCGATGCTCAGTTCAGGTTTACTGTGTACCTCTGACCTAATTCACGATGAAACACAGAAATTGCATCGGAATGAATTACAAAAGGCACAATACCGACTTAAGTACAAGAAGACTGACTCTTCTTACTGTCTATGTTTTGAACCATACCACTGACACTAGTTATAGTTTCCGATGCTTCACTCCAGGTTTACTGTATCCCTTGGACCTTCTTATTGACGATGAAACACAGAAATTGCATCGGAATTAAATAGAAAAGGCACAATGCCGACTAAAGTACAAGAAGACTGACTCATCTTACTGTCTATGTTTTGAAACATTCCTGTGACACTAGTTATAGATTCCGATGCTTCACTCCAGGTTTACTGTATCCCTTGGACCATCTTATTGACGATGAAACACAGAAATTGCATCGGAATTAAATACAAAAGCACAAGGCCGACTTAAGGACAAGAAGACTGACTCTTCTTACTGACTATGTTTTGAACCATTCCTGTGACACTAGCTATTGATTCCGATGCTTCACTTCAGGTTTACTGTATCATTTTGAACTTCTTATTGACGCTGAAGCACAGAAATTACATCGGAATCAAATACAAAAAGGATAATGCCGACTTAAGTACAAGAAGACTGACTCTTCTTACTGACTATGTTTTGTACCATTCCTGTGACACTAGTTATAGATTACGATGCTTCACTTCAGGTTTACTGTATCCCTTGGACCTTTTTATTGACGATGAAACACAGAAATAGCAACGGAATTAAATACAAAAGGCACAATGCCGAATTTAGTACAAGAAGACTGTCTCTTCCTACTTGTTTATGTTTTGAACCATTCCATTGACACTAGTTATAGATTCCGATGCTTGACTTCAGGTTTACTCAATCCCTTGGACCTTCTTATTGACGATAAAACACAGAAATTGCATCGGAATTTAATACAAAAGGCACAATGCCGACTCAAGTACAAGAAGACTGACTCTTCCTACTGTCTATGTTTTGAACCATTTCTGTGACACTAGTTATATATTCCGATGCATCACTTCAGGTTTACTGTATCCCTTGGACCTTATTATTGACGATGAAACACAGAAATAGCAACGGAATTAAATACAAAAGGCACAATGCCGAATTAAGTACAAGAAGACTGTCTCTTCCTACTTGTTTATGTTTTGAACCATTCCATTGACATTAGTTATAGATTCCGATGCTTGACTTCAGGTTTACTAAATCCCTTGGACCTTCTTATTGACGATAAAACACAGAAATTGCATCGCAATTTAATACAAAAGGCACAATGCCGACTCAAGTACAAGAAGACTGACTCTTCTTACTGACTATGTTTGAAGCATTCCTGTGACACTAGTTATAGATTACGATGTTTCACTTCAGGTTTACAGTATCCCTCTGACCTTCTTATTGACGAAGACACACAGATATTGCCTCGGAATTAAATAGAAAAGGCATTATGCCGACTTAAGTACAAGAAGACTGACTCCTCTTAATGTCTATGTTTTGAACCATTCCTGTCACACTAGTTATAGATTCCGATGCTTCACTCTACGTTTAGTGTATCCCTTGGACCTTCTTATTGACGATGAACACAGTAATTGCATCGGAATTAAATAGAAAAGGCACAATGCCGACTTAAGTAGAAGGAGACTGACTCTTCTTACTAACTATGTTTTGAACCATTCCTGAGACACTAGTTATAGATTCCGATGCTTCACTTTAGGTTTACTGTATCCCTCTGACCTTCGTATTGTCGATGAAACACAGAAATTGCATCGGATTTAAATAAAAAAGGCACAATGCGACTTAAGTACAAGAAGACTGTCTCTTCTTACTGTCTATGTTTTGAACAATTCCATTGACACTAGTTATAGATTCCGATGCTTCACTCCAGGTTTACTGTATCCCTTTTACATTCTTATTGACGATGAAACACAGAAATTGCATCGGAATTAAATACAAAAGGCAAAATGCCGGCTTAAGTACAAGAAGACTGACTGTTCCTACTGTCTATGTTTTGAACCATTCCTGTGACACTAGTTATAGATTCCGATGCTTCACTTCAGGTTTACTGTATACCTCTGACCGTATTCACGATGAAACACAGAAATTGCATAGGAATGAATTACAAAAGGCACAATACCGACCTAAGTACAAGAAGACTGACTCTTCTTACTGTCTATGTTTTGAACCAATCCTGTGACACTAGCTATTGATTCCGATGCTTCACTTCAGGTTTACTGTATCATTTTGAACTTCTTATTGACGATGAAACACAGAAATTACATCGGAATCAAATACAAAATGTATAATGCCGACTTAAGTACAAGAAGACTGACTCTTCTTACTGACTATGTTTTGTGCCATTCCTGTGACACTAGTTATAGATTCCGATGCTTCACTTCAGGTTTACTGCATCCCTCTGACCTTATTCACGATGAAACACAAAAAATTGCATCGGAATTAAATACAAAAGGCACAATACCGACTGTTTTTTCTTACTGTCTATGTTTTGTACAATTCCTGTGACACTAGTTATAGATTCCGATGCTTCACTTCAGGTTTACTGAATGCCTCTGACCTTCTTATTGACGATGAAACACAGAATTTGCATGGGAATTAAATACAAAAGGCACAATGCCGACTTAAGTAGAAGAAAACTGACTCTTCTTACTGTCTATGTTTTGAACCATTCCTGTGACACAAGTTAAAGATTCCGATGCTTGACTTCAGGTTTACTGTATCACTTGGACCTTCTTATGGACGATGAAACACAGAAATTGCATCGGAATTTAATACAAAAGGCACAATGCCGACTCAAGTACAAGAAGACTGACTCTTCTTACTGTCTATGTTTTGAAACATTCCTGTGACACTAGTTATAGATTCCGATGCTTCACTTCGGTTTACTGTATCCCTCTGACTTTCTTATTGACGATGAAACACAGAAGTTGCACCGGAATTAAATACAAAAGGCACAATGCTGACTTAAGGACAAGAAGACTGACTCTTCTTACTGACTATGTTTTGAACCATTTCTGTGACACTAGTTATAGATTCCGATGCTTCACTTCAGGTTTACTGTATCCCTCTGACCTACTTATTGACAATGAAACACAGAAATTGCATCGGAATTAAATACAAAAGGCAGAATGCCGACGTAAGTACAAGAAAACTGATTCTTCTTACTCTCTATGTTTTGAACCATTCCTGTGACACTAGTTATAGATTCCGATGCTTGACTTCAGGTTTACTGAATCCCTTGGACCTTCTTATTGACGATAAAACACAGAAATTGCATCGGAATTTAATACAAAAGGCACAATGCCGACTCAAGTACAAGAAGACTTACTCTTCTTACTGTCTATGTTTTGAACCATTCCTGTGACACTAGTTATAGATTCCAATGCTTCACTTCAGGTTTACTGTATCTCTCTGACCTTCGTACTGACGATGAAACACAGAAATTTCATCGGAATTAAATAGAAAAGGCACAGTGCCGAATTAAGTACAAGAAGACTGACTCTTCCTACTGTCAATGTTTTGAAAAATTTATGTGACACTAGTTATATATTCCGATGCTTCACTTCAGGTTTACTGTATCCCTCTGACCTTCTTATTGACGATGAAACACAGAAATTGCACCGGAATTAAATACAAGAGACACAATGCCGACTGAAGGACAAGAAGACTGACTCTTCTTACTGACTATGTTTTGAACCATTCCTGTGACATTAGTTATAGATTCCGATGCTTCACTTCACGTTTACTGTATCCCTCTGACCTTCTTATTGACGAAGACACACAGAAATTGCCTCGGAATTAAATAGAAAAGGTACAATGCCGTTTAAGTACAAGAAGACTGACTCTTCTTAATGTCTATGTCTTAAACCATTCCTGAGACACTAGTTATTGATTCCGATGCTTCACTCTAGGTTTAGTGTATCCCTTGGACCTTCTTATTGACGATGAACACAGTAATTGCATCGGAATTAAATAGAAAAGGCACAATACCGACTTAAGTAGAAGAAGACTGACTCTTCTTACTGACTATGATTTGAACCATTCCTGAGACACTAGTTATAGAATCCGATGTTTCACTTCAGGTTTACTGTATCCCTCTGACCTTCTTATTGACGATGAAACACAGAAATTGCATCGGAATTAAATACAAACGGCACAATGCCGACTTAAGTACAAGAAGACCGACTGTGCCCACTGTCTATGTTTTGAATCATTCCTGAGACACTAGTTAAAGATTCCGATGCTTCACTTCAGGTTTACTGTATCCCTCTGACCTACATATTGACGATGAAACACAGAAATTGCACCGGAATTCAATACAAAAGGCACAATGCCGACTTAAGTACAAGAAGACTGACTCTTCTTACTGTCTATGGTTTTGAACCATACCACTGACACTAGTTATAGTTTCCGATGCTTCACTCCAGGTTTACTGTATCCCTTGGACCTTCTTACTGACGATGAAACACAGAAATTGCATCGGAATTAAACAGAAAAGGCACAATGCCGACTAAAGTACAAGAAGACTGACTCTTCTTACTGTCTATGTTTTGAACCATTCCTGCGACACTAGTTACAGCTTCCGATGCTTCACTCCAGGCTTAGTGTATCCCTTGGAACTTCTTATTAACGATGAAACACAGAAATTGCATCGGAATTAAATAGAAAAGGCACTATGATGACTTTAGTACAAGATGACTGACTCTTCTTACTGACTATGTTTTGATCCATTCCTGTGACACTAGTTATAGATTCCGATGCTTCACTTCAGGTTTACTGTATCCCTTTGACCTTCTTATTGACGATGAAACACAGAAATTGGATAGGAATTAAATAGAAAAGGCACAATGAGGACTTAAGTAGAAGAAGACTGACTTTTCTTACTGTCTATGTTTGAACCATTCCATTGACACTAGCTATAGCTTCCGAAGCTTCACTTCACGTTTATTGTTTCCCTTGGACCTTCTTATTAACGATGAAACAATGAAATTGCATCGGAATTAAATACAAAAGGCACAATGCCGACTTAAGTACATGAAGACTGATTCTTCTTACTGACTATGTTTTGAACCATTCCTGTGACACTAGTTATAGATTCCGATGCTTCACTTCAGGGTTACTGTATCCCGCTGACCTTCTCATTGACGATGAATTACAGAAATTGCATCAGAATTAAATACAAAAGACACAATGCCTACTTAAGTATAAGAACACTGACTCTTCCTTCTGTCTATGTTTTGATCCATTCCTGTGACACTAGTTATGGATTCCGATGCTTCACTTCAGGTTTACTGTATCCCTTGGACCTTCTTATTGACGATGAATCACAGAAATTGCATCGGAATTAAATAGAAAACGCACAATGCCGATATAAGTACAAGAAGACTGACTCATCCTAATGTCTATGTTTGAACCATACCATTGACACTAGTTATAGCTTCCGATGTTTCACTTCAGGTTTACTGTTTCCCTCGGACCTTCTTATTAACGATGAAACAATGAAATTGCATCGGAATTAAATAAAAAAAGCACAATGCCGACTTAAGTACATGAAGACTGATTCTTCTTACTGACTATGATTTGAACCATTCCTGTGACACTACTTATAGAATCCGATGGTTCACTTCAGGTTTACTGAATCCGTTGGACCTTCTTATTGACGATGAAACACAGAAATTGCATCGGAATTAAATACAAAAGGCACAATGCCGACTTAAGTACAAGAAGACTGACTCATCCAACTGTCTATGTTTGAACCATTCCATTGACACTAGTTAAGGCTTCCGAAGATTCACTTCAGGTTTACTGTTTCCCTTGCACCTTCTTATTAACGATGAGACAATGAAATTGCATCGGAATTACATACAAAAGTCACAATGCCGACTTAAGTATATGAAGACTGACTCTTCTTACTGTCTATGTTTTGCACCATTTCTGTGACACTAGTTATAGATTCCGATGCTTCACTCAGGGTTACTGTATCCCTCTGACCTTCTTATTGACGTTGAAACACAGAAATTGCATCAGAATTAAATACAATAGTCACAACGCCTACTTAAGTACAAGAAGACTGACTCTTCCATCTGTCTATGTTTTGATCCATTCCTGTGACACTAGTTATGGATTCCGATGCTTCACTTCAGGTTTACTGTATCCCTTGGACCTTCTTATTGACGATGAAACACAGAAATTGCATCGGAATTAAATACAAAAGGCACAATGCTGACTTAAGTACATGAAGACTGATTCTTCTTACTGACTACGTTTTATACCATTCCTGTGACACTAGTTATAGATTCCGATGGTTCACTTCAGGTTTACTGTATCCGTTGGACCCTCTTATTGACGATGAAACACAGAAATTGCATCGGAATTAAATACAAAAGGCACAATGCCGACTTAAGTACAAGAAGACTGACTCATCCTACTGTCGATGTTTGAAACATTCCATTGACACTAGTTATAGCTTCCGAAGCTTCACTTCAGTTTTACTGTTTCCCTTGGACGTTCTTATTAACGATGAAACAATGAAATTGCATCGTAATTAAATACAAAAGGCACAATGCCGACTTAAGTACATGAAGACTGATTCTTCTTACTGTCTATGATTTGAATCATTCCTGTGACACTAGTGATAGATTCCGATCCTTCACTCCAGGATTACTGTATCGGTCTGACCTTCTTATATACGATGAAACACAGAAATTGCATCGGAATTAAGTACAAAATGCACAATGCCGACTTAAGTACATGAAGACTGAGTCTTCTTACTGTCTATGTTTTGAACCATTTCTGTGACACTATTATAGATTCCGATGCTTCACTTCAGGTGTACTGTATCCCTCTGACCTTCTTATTGACGATGAAACACAGAAATTGCATCGGAATTAAATACAAAAGGCACAATGCTGACTTAAGTACATGAAGACTGATTCTTCTTACTGACTACGTTTTATACCATTCCTGCGACACTAGTTATAGATTCCGATGGTTCACTTCAGGTTTACTGTATCGGTCTGACCTTCTTATATACGATGAAACACAGAAATTGCATCGGAATTAAGTACAAAATGCACAATGCCGACTTAAGTACATGAAGACTGAGTCTTCTTACTGTCTATGTTTTGAACCATTTCTGTGACACTAGTTATAGATTCCGATGCTTCACTTCAGGGTTACTGTAGATCTCTGACCTTCTTATTGACGATGAAACACAGAAATTGCATCGGAATTAAATACAAACGGCACAATGCCGACTTAAGTACAAGAAGACTGACTTATCCTACTGTCTATGTTTGAACCATTCCATTGACACTAGTTATAGCTTCCGATGCTTCACTTCAGGATTACGGTTTCCCTTGGACCTTCTTATTAACGATGAAACAATGAAATTGCATGGAATTAAATACAAAAGGCACAATGCCGACTTAAGTACATGTAGACTGATTCTTCTAACTGACTATGTTTTGAACCATTCCTGTGACACTAGTTATAGATTCCGATGCTTCACTTCAGGTTTACTGTATCCGTTGGACCTTCTTATTGACGATGAAACACAGAAATTGCATCGGAATTAAATACAAAAGGCACAATGCCGACATATTTACAAGAAGGATGACTCTTCTTACTGTCTATGTTTTGAACCATTCCTGTGACACTAGTGATAGATTCCGATGCTTCACTCCAGGATTACTGTATCCCTTGGACCTTCTTATTGACGATGAAACACAGAAATAGCATCGGAATTAAATACAAAAGGCACAATGCCGAATTAATGACAAGAAGACTGTATCTTCTTACTGCCTATGATTTGAACCATTCCTGTGACACTAGTTATAGATTCCGATGCTTCACTTCAGGTTTACTGTATCCCTCTGACCTTCTTACTGACGATGAAACACAGAAATTGCATCGGAATTAAATTCAAAACGCACAATGCCGACTTAAGTGCAAGGAGACCGACTCTTCTTACAGACTATGTTTTGAACCATTCCTGTGACACTATTTATAGATTCCAATGCTTCACTTCAGGTTTACTGTATCCGTTGGACCCTCTTATTGACGATGAAACACAGAAATTGCATCGGAATTAAATACAAAAGGCACAATGCCGACTTAAGTACAAGAAGACTGACTCATCCTACTGTCGATGTTTGAAACATTCCATTGACACTAGTTATAGCTTCCGAAGCTTCACTTCAGTTTTACTGTTTCCCTTGGACGTTCTTATTAACGATGAAACAATGAAATTGCATCGTAATTAAATACAAAAGGCACAATGCCGACTTAAGTACATGATGACTGATTCTTCTTACTGTCTATGATTTGAATCATTCCTGTGACACTAGTGATAGATTCCGATCCTTCACTCCAGGATTACTGTATCCCTTGCACATTCTTATTGACGATGAAACACAGAAATTGCATCGGAATGAAATACAAAAGGCACAATGCCGACTTAAGGACAAGAAGACTGTATCTTCTTACTGCCTATATTTGAACTATTTCTGTGACACTAGTTATAGAATCCGATGCCTCACTTCAGGTTTACTGTATCCCTCTGACCTTCTTATTGACGATGAAACACAGAAATTGCATCGGAATTAAATTCGAAAGGCACAATGCCGACTTAAGTGCAAGGAGACTGACTCTTCTCACTGTCTATGTTTTGAACCCTTCCTGTGACACTAGTTATAGGTTCTGATGCCTCACTTCAGGTTTACTGTATCCCTTGGATCTTTTTATTGACGATGAAACACAGAAATTGCATCAGAATTAAATACAAAAGGCACAATGCCGACTTAAGGACAAGAAGACTGACTCTTCTTACTGACTATGTTTGGACCATTCCTGTGACACTAGTTATGGATTCCGATGCTTCACTCCAGGTTTACTGTATCCCTTGGTCCTTCTTATTGACGATGAAACACTGAAATTGCATCGGAATTAAATACAAAAGGCACAATGACGACTTAAGTATAAGAAGACTGACTCTTCTTACTGTCTATGTTTTGAAACATTCCTGTGACACTAGCTATAGATTCCGATGCTTTACTTCGTTATTACTGTATCCCTCTAACCTTATTGACGATGAAACACAGAAAAGGCATCGGAATTAAATACGAAAGGCACAATACCGACTTAGGTACAAGAAGACTGACTCTTCTTACTGTCTATGTTTTGAACCACTCCTGTGACACTAGATATAGATTCCGATGCTTCACTTCAGGTTTACTGTATCATTTGGACCTTCTTGTTGACGATGAAACACAGAAATTACATCGAAATTAAATACAAAAGGCACAATGCCGACTTAAGTACAAAAAGACTGTCTCTTCTTACTGACTATGATTTGAACCATTCCTGTGACACTAGTTATAGATTCCGATGCTTCACTTCAGGTGTACTGTATCCCTCTGACCTTCTTATTGACGATGAAACACAGACATTGGATAGGAATTAAATAGAAAAGGCACAATGACGACTTAAGTACAAGAAGACTGACTCTTCTTACTGTCTATGTTTTGAACCACTCCTGTGACACTAGTTGTAAATTCCGATGCATCACTTCAGGTTTACTGTATCGATCTGACCTTCTTATATACGATGAAACACAGAAATTGCATCGGAATTAAATACAAAATGCACAATGCCGACTTTAGTACATGAAGACTGAGTCTTCCTACGGTCTATGTTTTGAACCATTTCTGTGACACTAGTTATAGATTCCGATGCTTCACTTCAGGGTTACTGTATATCGCTGACCTTCTCATTGACGATGAAACACAGAAATTGCATCGGAATTAAATACAAAAGGCACAATGCCGACTTAAGTACAAGAAGACTGACTCATCCTACTGTCTATGTTTGAACCATTCCATTGACACTAGTTATAGCTTCCGATGCTTCACTTCAGGATTGCGGTTTCCCTTGGACCTTCTAATTAACGATGAAACAATGTAATTGCATCGGAATTAAATACAAAAGGCACAATGCCGACTTAAGTACATGTAGACTGATTCTTCTTACTGACTATGTTTTGAACCATTCCTGTGACACTAGTTATAGATTCCGATGCTTCACCTCAGGTTTACTGTATCCGTTGGACCTTCTTATTGACGATGAAACACAGAAATTGCATCGGAATTAAATACAAAAGGCACAATGCCGACTTATTTACAAGAAGGCTGACTCTTCTTACTGTCTATGTTTTGAACCATTCCTGTGACACTAGTGATAGATTCCGATGCTTCACTCCAGGTTTACTGTATCCCTTGGACCTTCTTATTGACGATGAAACACAGAAATAGCATCGGAATTAAATACAAAAGGCGCAATGCCGAATTAAGGACAAGAAGACTGTATCTTTTTACTGCCTATGATTTGAACCATTCCTGTGACACTAGTTATAGATTCCGATGCTTCACTTCAGGTTTACTGTATCCCTCTGACGTTCTTACTGACGATGAAACACAGAAATTGCATCGGAATTAAATTCAAAAGGCACAATGCCAACTTAAGTGCAAGGAGACTGACTCTTCTCACTGTCTATGTTTTGAACCCTTCCTGTGATACTGGTTATAGGTTCTGATGCTTCACTTCAGGTTTACTGTATCCCTTGGACCTTCTTATTAACGATGAAACACAGAAATTGCATCGGAATTAAACAGAAAAGGCACAATGCCGACTTAGGTACAAGAAGACTGACTCTTCTTACTGACTATGTTTTGAACCATTCGTGTGACACTAGTTATACAATCCGATGCTTCACTTCATTTTTACTCTATCCCTTGGACCGTCTTATTGACGATGAAACACAGAAATTGCATCGGAATTAAATACAAAAGGCACAATGCCGACTTAAGTGCTAAAAGACTGACTCTTCCTTCTGTCAATGGGTTGATCCATTCCTGTGACACTAGTTATGGATTCCGATGCTTCACTTCAGGTTTACTGTATCCCTTGGACCTTCTTATTGACGATGAATCACAGAAATTGCATCGGAATTAAATAGAAAACGCACAATGCCGATATAAGTACAAGAAGACTGACTCATCCTAATGTCTATGTTTGAACCATACCATTGACACTAGTTATAGCTTCCGATGTTTCACTTCAGGTTTACTGTTTCCCTCGGACCTTCTTATTAACGATGAAACAATGAAATTGCATCGGAATTAAATAAAAAAAGCACAATGCCGACTTAAGTACATGAAGACTGATTCTTCTTACTGACTATGATTTGAACCATTCCTGTGACACTACTTATAGAATCCGATGGTTCACTTCAGGTTTACTGAATCCGTTGGACCTTCTTATTGACGATGAAACACAGAAATTGCATCGGAATTAAATACAAAAGGCACAATGCCGACTTAAGTACAAGAAGACTGACTCATCCAACTGTCTATGTTTGAACCATTCCATTGACACTAGTTAAGGCTTCCGAAGATTCACTTCAGGTTTACTGTTTCCCTTGCACCTTCTTATTAACGATGAGACAATGAAATTGCATCGGAATTACATACAAAAGTCACAATGCCGACTTAAGTATATGAAGACTGACTCTTCTTACTGTCTATGTTTTGCACCATTTCTGTGACACTAGTTATAGATTCCGATGCTTCACTCAGGGTTACTGTATCCCTCTGACCTTCTTATTGACGTTGAAACACAGAAATTGCATCAGAATTAAATACAATAGTCACAACGCCTACTTAAGTACAAGAAGACTGACTCTTCCATCTGTCTATGTTTTGATCCATTCCTGTGACACTAGTTATGGATTCCGATGCTTCACTTCAGGTTTACTGTATCCCTTGGACCTTCTTATTGACGATGAAACACAGAAATTGCATCGGAATTAAATACAAAAGGCACAATGCTGACTTAAGTACATGAAGACTGATTCTTCTTACTGACTACGTTTTATACCATTCCTGTGACACTAGTTATAGATTCCGATGGTTCACTTCAGGTTTACTGTATCCGTTGGACCCTCTTATTGACGATGAAACACAGAAATTGCATCGGAATTAAATACAAAAGGCACAATGCCGACTTAAGTACAAGAAGACTGACTCATCCTACTGTCGATGTTTGAAACATTCCATTGACACTAGTTATAGCTTCCGAAGCTTCACTTCAGTTTTACTGTTTCCCTTGGACGTTCTTATTAACGATGAAACAATGAAATTGCATCGTAATTAAATACAAAAGGCACAATGCCGACTTAAGTACATGAAGACTGATTCTTCTTACTGTCTATGATTTGAATCATTCCTGTGACACTAGTGATAGATTCCGATCCTTCACTCCAGGATTACTGTATCGGTCTGACCTTCTTATATACGATGAAACACAGAAATTGCATCGGAATTAAGTACAAAATGCACAATGCCGACTTAAGTACATGAAGACTGAGTCTTCTTACTGTCTATGTTTTGAACCATTTCTGTGACACTATTATAGATTCCGATGCTTCACTTCAGGTGTACTGTATCCCTCTGACCTTCTTATTGACGATGAAACACAGAAATTGCATCGGAATTAAATACAAAAGGCACAATGCTGACTTAAGTACATGAAGACTGATTCTTCTTACTGACTACGTTTTATACCATTCCTGTGACACTAGTTATAGATTCCGATGGTTCACTTCAGGTTTACTGTATCGGTCTGACCTTCTTATATACGATGAAACACAGAAATTGCATCGGAATTAAGTACAAAATGCACAATGCCGACTTAAGTACATGAAGACTGAGTCTTCTTACTGTCTATGTTTTGAACCATTTCTGTGACACTAGTTATAGATTCCGATGCTTCACTTCAGGGTTACTGTAGATCTCTGACCTTCTTATTGACGATGAAACACAGAAATTGCATCGGAATTAAATACAAACGGCACAATGCCGACTTAAGTACAAGAAGACTGACTTATCCTACTGTCTATGTTTGAACCATTCCATTGACACTAGTTATAGCTTCCGATGCTTCACTTCAGGATTACGGTTTCCCTTGGACCTTCTTATTAACGATGAAACAATGAAATTGCATGGAATTAAATACAAAAGGCACAATGCCGACTTAAGTACATGTAGACTGATTCTTCTAACTGACTATGTTTTGAACCATTCCTGTGACACTAGTTATAGATTCCGATGCTTCACTTCAGGTTTACTGTATCCGTTGGACCTTCTTATTGACGATGAAACACAGAAATTGCATCGGAATTAAATACAAAAGGCACAATGCCGACATATTTACAAGAAGGATGACTCTTCTTACTGTCTATGTTTTGAACCATTCCTGTGACACTAGTGATAGATTCCGATGCTTCACTCCAGGATTACTGTATCCCTTGGACCTTCTTATTGACGATGAAACACAGAAATAGCATCGGAATTAAATACAAAAGGCACAATGCCGAATTAATGACAAGAAGACTGTATCTTCTTACTGCCTATGATTTGAACCATTCCTGTGACACTAGTTATAGATTCCGATGCTTCACTTCAGGTTTACTGTATCCCTCTGACCTTCTTACTGACGATGAAACACAGAAATTGCATCGGAATTAAATTCAAAACGCACAATGCCGACTTAAGTGCAAGGAGACCGACTCTTCTTACAGACTATGTTTTGAACCATTCCTGTGACACTATTTATAGATTCCAATGCTTCACTTCAGGTTTACTGTATCCGTTGGACCCTCTTATTGACGATGAAACACAGAAATTGCATCGGAATTAAATACAAAAGGCACAATGCCGACTTAAGTACAAGAAGACTGACTCATCCTACTGTCGATGTTTGAAACATTCCATTGACACTAGTTATAGCTTCCGAAGCTTCACTTCAGTTTTACTGTTTCCCTTGGACGTTCTTATTAACGATGAAACAATGAAATTGCATCGTAATTAAATACAAAAGGCACAATGCCGACTTAAGTACATGATGACTGATTCTTCTTACTGTCTATGATTTGAATCATTCCTGTGACACTAGTGATAGATTCCGATCCTTCACTCCAGGATTACTGTATCCCTTGCACATTCTTATTGACGATGAAACACAGAAATTGCATCGGAATGAAATACAAAAGGCACAATGCCGACTTAAGGACAAGAAGACTGTATCTTCTTACTGCCTATATTTGAACTATTTCTGTGACACTAGTTATAGAATCCGATGCCTCACTTCAGGTTTACTGTATCCCTCTGACCTTCTTATTGACGATGAAACACAGAAATTGCATCGGAATTAAATTCGAAAGGCACAATGCCGACTTAAGTGCAAGGAGACTGACTCTTCTCACTGTCTATGTTTTGAACCCTTCCTGTGACACTAGTTATAGGTTCTGATGCCTCACTTCAGGTTTACTGTATCCCTTGGATCTTTTTATTGACGATGAAACACAGAAATTGCATCAGAATTAAATACAAAAGGCACAATGCCGACTTAAGGACAAGAAGACTGACTCTTCTTACTGACTATGTTTGGACCATTCCTGTGACACTAGTTATGGATTCCGATGCTTCACTCCAGGTTTACTGTATCCCTTGGTCCTTCTTATTGACGATGAAACACTGAAATTGCATCGGAATTAAATACAAAAGGCACAATGACGACTTAAGTATAAGAAGACTGACTCTTCTTACTGTCTATGTTTTGAAACATTCCTGTGACACTAGCTATAGATTCCGATGCTTTACTTCGTTATTACTGTATCCCTCTAACCTTATTGACGATGAAACACAGAAAAGGCATCGGAATTAAATACGAAAGGCACAATACCGACTTAGGTACAAGAAGACTGACTCTTCTTACTGTCTATGTTTTGAACCACTCCTGTGACACTAGATATAGATTCCGATGCTTCACTTCAGGTTTACTGTATCATTTGGACCTTCTTGTTGACGATGAAACACAGAAATTACATCGAAATTAAATACAAAAGGCACAATGCCGACTTAAGTACAAAAAGACTGTCTCTTCTTACTGACTATGATTTGAACCATTCCTGTGACACTAGTTATAGATTCCGATGCTTCACTTCAGGTGTACTGTATCCCTCTGACCTTCTTATTGACGATGAAACACAGACATTGGATAGGAATTAAATAGAAAAGGCACAATGACGACTTAAGTACAAGAAGACTACTCTTCTTACTGTCTATGTTTTGAACCACTCCTGTGACACTAGTTGTAAATTCCGATGCATCACTTCAGGTTTACTGTATCGATCTGACCTTCTTATATACGATGAAACACAGAAATTGCATCGGAATTAAATACAAAATGCACAATGCCGACTTTAGTACATGAAGACTGAGTCTTCCTACGGTCTATGTTTTGAACCATTTCTGTGACACTAGTTATAGATTCCGATGCTTCACTTCAGGGTTACTGTATATCGCTGACCTTCTCATTGACGATGAAACACAGAAATTGCATCGGAATTAAATACAAAAGGCACAATGCCGACTTAAGTACAAGAAGACTGACTCATCCTACTGTCTATGTTTGAACCATTCCATTGACACTAGTTATAGCTTCCGATGCTTCACTTCAGGATTGCGGTTTCCCTTGGACCTTCTAATTAACGATGAAACAATGTAATTGCATCGGAATTAAATACAAAAGGCACAATGCCGACTTAAGTACATGTAGACTGATTCTTCTTACTGACTATGTTTTGAACCATTCCTGTGACACTAGTTATAGATTCCGATGCTTCACCTCAGGTTTACTGTATCCGTTGGACCTTCTTATTGACGATGAAACACAGAAATTGCATCGGAATTAAATACAAAAGGCACAATGCCGACTTATTTACAAGAAGGCTGACTCTTCTTACTGTCTATGTTTTGAACCATTCCTGTGACACTAGTGATAGATTCCGATGCTTCACTCCAGGTTTACTGTATCCCTTGGACCTTCTTATTGACGATGAAACACAGAAATAGCATCGGAATTAAATACAAAAGGCGCAATGCCGAATTAAGGACAAGAAGACTGTATCTTTTTACTGCCTATGATTTGAACCATTCCTGTGACACTAGTTATAGATTCCGATGCTTCACTTCAGGTTTACTGTATCCCTCTGACGTTCTTACTGACGATGAAACACAGAAATTGCATCGGAATTAAATTCAAAAGGCACAATGCCAACTTAAGTGCAAGGAGACTGACTCTTCTCACTGTCTATGTTTTGAACCCTTCCTGTGATACTGGTTATAGGTTCTGATGCTTCACTTCAGGTTTACTGTATCCCTTGGACCTTCTTATTAACGATGAAACACAGAAATTGCATCGGAATTAAACAGAAAAGGCACAATGCCGACTTAGGTACAAGAAGACTGACTCTTCTTACTGACTATGTTTTGAACCATTCGTGTGACACTAGTTATACAATCCGATGCTTCACTTCATTTTTACTCTATCCCTTGGACCGTCTTATTGACGATGAAACACAGAAATTGCATCGGAATTAAATACAAAAGGCACAATGCCGACTTAAGTGCTAAAAGACTGACTCTTCCTTCTGTCAATGGGTTGATCCATTCCTGTGACACTAGTTATGGATTCCGATGCTTCACTTCAGGTTTACTGTATCCCTTGGACCTTCTTATTAACGTTGAAACACAGAAATTGCATCGGAATTAAATAAAAAAGGCACAATGCCGACTTAAGTACAAGAAGACTGACTCATCCTACTGTCTATGTTTGAACCATTCCATTGACACTAGTTATAGCTTCCGAAGCTTCACTTCAGTTTTACTGTTTCCCTTGGACCTTCTTATTGACGATGAAACACAGAAATTGCATCGGAATTAAATACAAAAGGCACAATGCTGACTTAAGTACATGAAGACTGATTCTTCTTACTGACTACGTTTTATACCATTCCTGTGACACTAGTTATAGATTCCGATGGTTCACTTCAGGTTTACTGTATCCGTTGGACCTTCTTATTGACGATGAAACACAGAAATTGCATCGGAATTAAATACAAAAGGCACAATGCCGACTTAAGTACAAGAAGACTGACTCATCCTACTGTCTATGTTTGAACCATTCCATTGACACTAGTTATAGCTTCCGAAGCTTCACTTCAGTTTTACTGTTTCCCTTGGACGTTCTTATTAACGATGAAACAACGAAATTGCATCGGAATTAAATAGAAAAGGCACAATGCCGACTTAAGTACATGAAGACTGATTCTTCTTACTGTCTATGATTTGAACCATTCCTCTGACACTAGTGATAGATTCCGATCCTTCACTCCAGGTTTACTGTATCCTTTGCACATTCTTATTGACGATGAAACACAGAAATTGCATCGGAATGAAATACAAAAGGCACAATGCAGACTTAAGGACAAGAAGACTGTATCTTCTTACTGCCTATATTTTGAACTATTCCTGTGACACTAGTTATAGATTCCGATGCCTCACTTCAGGTTTACTGTATCCCTCTGACCTTCTTATTGACGATGAAACACAGAAATTGCATCGGAATTAAATTCGAAAGGCACAATGCCGACTTAAGTGCAAGGAGACTGACTCTTCTCACTGTCTATGTTTTGAACAATGCCTGTGACACTAGTTATAGGTTCTGATGCCTCACTTCAGGTTTACTGTATCCCTTGGATCTTCTTATTGACGATGAAACACAGAAATTGCATCAGAATTAAATACAAAAGGCACAATGCCGACTTAAGGACAAGAAGACTGACTCTTCTTACTGACTATGTTTGGACCATTCCTGTGACACTAGTTATGGATTCCGATGCTTCACTCCAGGTTTACTGTATCAATTGGACCTTCTTATTGACGATGAAACACAGAAATTGCATCGGAATTAAATACAAACGGCACAATGTCGACTTAAGTATAAGAAGACTGACTCTTCTTACTGTCTATGTTTTGTAACATTCCTGTGACACTAGCTATAGATTCCGATGCTTCACTTCGTTATTACTGTATCCCTCTGACCTTATTGACGATGAAACACAGAAATTGCATCGGAATTAAATACGAAAGGCACAATACCAACTTAGGTACAAGAAGACTGACTCTTCTTACTGTCTATGTTTTGAACCACTCCTGTGACACTAGATATAGATTCCGATGCTTCACTTCAGGTTTACTGTATCATTTGGACCTTCTTGTTGACGATGAAACACAGAAATTACATCGAAATTAAATACAAAAGGCACAATGCCGACTTAAGTACAAAAAGACTAACTCTTCTTACTGAGTATGATCTGAACCATTCCTGTGACACTAGTTATAGATTCCGATGCTTCACCTCAGGTGTACTGTATCCCTCTGACCTTCTTATTGACGATGAAACACAGACATTGGATAGGACTTAAATAGAAAAGGCACAATGAGGACTTAAGTACAAGAAGACTGACTCTTCTTACTGTCTATGTTTTGAACCATACCTGTGACACTAGTTATAGATTCCGATGCTTGACTTCAGGTTTACTGTATCCCTTGGAACTTCTTATTGACGATGAAACACAGAAATTGCATCGGAATTTAATGCAAAAGGCATAATGCCGACTCAAGTACAAGAAGACTGACTCTTCTGATTGTCTATGTTTTGAACCACTCCTGTGACACTAGTTGTAAATTCCGATGCATCAGTTCAGGTTTACTGTATCGGTCTGACCTTCTTATATACGATGAAACACAGAAATTGCATCGGAATTAAGTACAAAATGCACAATGCCGACTTAAGTACATGAAGACTGAGTCTTCTTACTGTCTATGTTTTGAACCATTTCTGTGACACTAGTTATAGATTCCGATGCTTCACTTCAGGGTTACTGTAGATCTCTCACCTTCTTATTGACGATGAAACACAGATATTGCATCGGAATTAAAAAGAAACGGCACAATGCCGACTTAAGTACAAGAAGACTGACTCATCCTACTGTCTATGTTTGAACCATTCCATTGACACTAGTTATAGCTTCCGATGCTTCACTTCAGGATTACGGTTTCCCTTGGACCTTCTTATTAACGATGAAACAATGAAATTGCATCGGAATTAAATACAAAAGGCACAATGCCGACTTAAGTACATGTAGACTGATTCTTCTAACTGACTATGTTTTGAACCATTCCTGTGACACTAGTTATAGATTCCGATGCTTCACTTCAGGATTACTGTATCCGTTGGACCTTCTTATTGACGATGAAACACAGAAATTGCATCGGAATTAAATACAAAAGGCACAATGCCGACATATTTACAAGAAGGCTGACTCTTCTTACTGTCTATGTTTTGAACCATTCCTGTGACACTAGTGATAGATTCCGATGCTTCACTCCAGGATTACTGTATCCCTTGGACCTTCTTATTGACGATGAAACACAGAAATAGCATCGGAATTAAATACAAAGGCACAATGCCGAATTAATGACAAGAAGACTGTATCTTCTTACTGCCTATGATTTGAACCATTCCTGTGTCACTAGTTATAGATTCCGATGCTTCACTTCAGGTTTACTGTATCCCTCTGACCTTCTTACTGACGATGAAACACAGAAATTGCATCGGAATTAAATTCAAAAGGCACAATGCCGACTTAAGTGCAAGGAGACTGACTCTTCTTACAGACTATGTTTTGAACCATTCCTGTGACACTATTTATAGATTCCAATGCTTCACTTCAGGTTTACTGTATCCGTTGTACCTTCTTATTGACGATGAAACACAGAAATTGCATCGGAATTAAATACAAAACGCACAATGCCGACTTAAGTACAAGAAGACTGACTAATCCTACTGTCGATGTTTGAAACATTCCATTGACACTAGTTATAGCTTCCGAAGCTTCACTTCAGTTTTACTGTTTCCCTTGGACGTTCTTATTAACGATGAAACAATGAAATTGCATCGTAGTTAAATACAAATGGCACAATGCCGACTTAAGTACATGAAGACTGATTCTTCTTACCGTCTATGATTTGAATCATTCCTGTGACACTAGTGATAGATTCCGATCCTTCACTCCAGGATTACTGTATCCCTTGCACATTCTTATTGACGATGAAACACAGAAATTGCATCGGAATGAAATACAAAAGGCACAATGCCGACTTAAGGACAAGAAGACTGTATCTTCTTACTGCCTATTTTTGAACTATTCCCGTGACACTAGTTATAGATTCCGATGCCTCACTTCAGGTTTACTGTATCCCTCTGACCTTCTTATTGACGATGAAACACAGAAATTGCATCGGAATTAAATTCGAAAGGCACAATGCCGACTTAAGTGCAAGGAGACTGACTCTTCTCACTGTCTATGTTTTGAACCCTTCCTGTGACACTAGTTATAGGTTCTGATGCCTCACTTCAGGTTTACTATATCCCTTGGATCTTCTTATTGACGATGAAACACAGAAATTTCATCAAAATTAAATACAAAAGGCACAATGCCGACTTAAGGACAAGAAGACTGACTCTTCTTACTGACTATGTTTGGACCATTCCTGTGACACTAGTTATGGATTCCGATGCTTCACTCCAGGTTTACTGTATCCCTTGGACCTTCTTATTGACGATGAAACACAGAAATTGCATCGGAATTAAATACAAAAAGCACAATGACGACATAAGTATAAGAAGACTGACTCTTCTTACTGTCTATGTTTTGAAACATTCCTGTGACACTAGCTATAGATTCCGATGCTTTACTTCGTTATTACTGTATCCCTCTGACCTTATTGACGATGAAACACAGAAAAGGCATCGGAATTAAATACGAAAGGCACAATACCGACTTAGGTACAAGAAGACTGACTCTTCTTACTGTCTATGTTTTGAACCACTCCTGTGACACTAGATATAGATTCCGATGCTTCACTTCAGGTTTACTGTATCATTTGGACCTTCTTGTTGACGATGAAACACAGAAATTACATCGAAATTAAATACAAAAGGCACAATGCCGACTTAAGTACAAAAAGACTGTCTCTTCTTACTGACTATGATTTGAACCATTCCTGTGACACTAGTTATAGATTCCGATGCTTCACTTCAGGTGTACTGTATCCCTCTGACCTTCTTATTGACGATGAAACACAGACATTGGATAGGAATTAAATAGAAAAGGCACAATGAGGACTTAAGTACAAGAAGACTGACTCTTCTTACTGTCTATGTTTTGAACCATTCCTGTGACTCTAGTTATAGATTCCGATGTTTGACTTCAGGTTTACTGTATCCCTTGGAACTTCTTATTGACGATGAAACACAGAAATTGCATCGGAATTTAATGCAAAAGTCACAATGCCGACTCAAGTATAAGGAGACTGACTCTTCTGATTGTCTATGTTTTGAACCACTCCTGTGCCACTAGTTGTAAATTCCGATGCATCACTTCAGGTTTACTGTATCGATCTGACCTTCTTATATACGATGAAACACAGAAATTGCATCGGAATTAAATACAAAATGCACAATGCCGACTTAAGTACATGAAGACTGAGTCTTCCTACTGTCTATGTTTTGAACCATTTCTGTGACACTAGTTATAGATTCCGATGCTTCACTTCAGGGTTACTGTATATCTCTGACCTTCTTATTGACGATGAAACACAGAAATTGCATCGGAATTAAATAAAAAAAGGCACAATGCCGACTTAAGTACAAGAAGACTGACTCATCCTACTGTCTATGTTTGAACCATTCCATTGACACTAGTTATAGCTTCCGATGCTTCACTTCAGGATTACGGTTTCCCTTGGACCTTCTTATTAACG
Organism: Schistocerca serialis cubense; assembly: GCF_023864345.2. Taxonomy (NCBI): domain Eukaryota; kingdom Metazoa; phylum Arthropoda; class Insecta; order Orthoptera; family Acrididae; genus Schistocerca; species Schistocerca serialis. The sequence continues at coordinate 8,672,707 of NW_026047592.1, forward strand.
ATGAAACAATGAAATTTGCATCGGAATTAAATACAAAAGGCACAATGCCGACTTAAGTACATGTAGACTGATTCTTCTTACTGACTATGTTTTGAACCATTCCTGTGACACTAGTTATAGATTCCGATGGTTCACTTCAGGTTTACTGTATCCGTTGGACCTTCTTATTGACGATGAAACACAGAAATTGCATCGGAATTAAATACAAAAGGCACAATGCCGACTTATTTACAAGAACGCTGACTCTTCTTACTGTCTATGCTTTGAACCATTCCTGTGACACTAGTGATAGATTCCGATGCTTCAATCCAGGTTTACTGTATCCCTTGGACCTTCTTATTGACGATGAAACACAGAAATAGCATCGGAATTAAATACAAAAGGCGCAATGCCGAGTTAAGGACAAGAAGACTGTATCTTTTTACTGCCTATGATTTGAACCATTCCTGTGACACTAGTTATAGATTCCGATGCTTCACTTCAGGTTTACTGTATCCCTCTGACCTTCTTACTGACGATGAAACACAGAAATTGCATCGGAATTAAATTCAAAAGGCACAATGCCAACTTAAGTGCAAGGTGACTGACTCTTCTCACTGTCTATGTTTTGAACCCTTCCTGTGACACTGGTTATAGGTTCTGATGCTTCACTTCAGGTTTACTGTATCCCTTGGACCTTCTTATTGACGATGAAACACAGAAATTGCATCGGAATTAAACAGAAAAGGCACAATGCCGACTTAAGTACAAGAAGACTGACTCTTCTTACTGACTATGTTTTGAACCATTCGTGTGACACTAGTTATACAATCCGATGCTTCACTTCATTTTTACTGTATCCCTTGGACCGTCTTATTGACGATGAAACACAGAAATTGCATCGGAATTAAATACAAAAGGCACAATGCCGACTTAAGTGCAAAAAGACTGACTCTTCCTTCTGTAAATGGGTTGATCCATTCCTGTGACACTAGTTATGGATTCCGATGCTTCACTTCAGGTTTACTGTATCCCTTGGACCTTCTTATTGACGATGAAACACAGAAATTGCATCGGAATTAAATAAAAAGGGCAAAATGCCGACTTAAGTACAAGAAGACTGACTCATCCTACTGTCTATGTTTGAACCATTCCATTGACACTAGTTATAGCTTCTGATGCTTCACTTCAGGTTTACTGTTTCCCTTGGACCTTCTTATTAACGATGAAACAATGAAATTGCATCGGAATTAAATACAAAAGGCACAATGCCGACTTAAGTACATGAAGACTGATTCTTCTTACTGACTATGTTTCGAACCATTCCTTTGACACTAGTTATAGATTCCGATGGTTCACTTCAGAATAGAATAGAAAAGGCACAATGCCGACTTAAGTACAAAAAGACTGACTCTTCATACTGTCTATGTTTTGAACCATTCCTGTGACACTAGTTATAGAGTCCGATGCTTCACTCCAGGTTTACTGTATCCCTTGGACCTTCTTATTGACGATGAAACACAGAAACTGCATCGGAATTCAATAGAAAAGGCACAATGCCGACTTAAGTACAAGATGACTGACTCTTCGTACTGTCAATGTTTTGAACCAGTCCTGTGACACTAGTTTTAGATTCCGATGCTTCACTTCAGCTTTACTGTATCCCTTTGACATTCTTATTGACGATGAAACACAGAAATTGCAGCGAAATTAAATACAAAAGCACAATGCCGACTTAAGTACAAGAAGACTGACTCTTCCTACAGACTAGGTTTTGAACCATTCCTGTGACACTAGTTATAGATTCCGATGCTTCACTTCAGGTTTACTGAATCCCTTGGACCTTCTTATTGACGACGAAACACAGAAATTGCATCGGAATTAAATGCAAAAGGCACAATGCCGACATAAGTACAAGAAGACTGACTGTTCTTACTGTCTATGTTTTGAACCATTCCTGTGACACTAGTTATAGATTCCTATGCTTCACTTCAGGTTTACTGTTTACCTTGGACCTTCTTATTAACGATGAAACAATGAAATTGCATTGGAATGAAATACAAAAGGCACAATGCCGACTTAAGTACAAGAAGACTGATTCTTCTTACTGCCTATGTTTTGAACCATTCCTGTGACACTAGTTATAGATTCCGATGCTTCACTTCAGGTTTACTATATCCCACTGACCTTCTTATTGACGATGAAACACAGAAATTGCATCGGAATTAAATACAAAAGGCACAATGCCGACTTAAGGATAAGAAGACAGACTCTTCTTACTGACTATGTTTGAACCATTCCTGTGACACTAGTTAAAGATTCCGATTCTTCACTTCATGTTCACTGTATCCCTCTGACACTCTTATTGACGATGGAACACAGAAACAGCATCGGAATTAAATAGAAAAGGCACAATGCCGACTTAAGTACAAGAAGTCTGACTCTTCTCACTGACTGTGTTTTGAACCATTCCTGTGACACTAGTTATACAATCCGATGCTTCACTTCAGGTTTACTGTATCGCTTGGACCGTCTTATTGACGATGAAACACAGAAATTACATCGGAATTAAATAGAAAAAGGCACAATGGCGACTTAAGTACAAGAAGACTGACTCTTCCTAGTGTCTATGTTTTGAACCATTCCTGTGACACTAGTTTTAGATTCCGATGCTTCACTTCAGCCTTACTGTATCCCTCTGACCTTCTTATTGACGATGAAACACAGAAATTGCAGCGGAATTAAGTTCAAAAGGCACAAATCCGACTTATGTACAAGAAGACTGACTCTTCCTACAGACTAGGTTTTGAACCATCCCTATGACACTAGTTAGAGATTCCGATGCTTCACTTCAGGTTTAATGAATCCCTTGGAACTTCTTATTGACGACAAAACACAGAAATTGCATCGGAATTAAAAACAAAAGGCACAATGCCGACTTAAGTACAAGAAGACTGACTGTACTTACTGTCTATGTTTTGAACCATTCCTGTGACAGTAGTTATAGATTCCGATTCTTCACACCAGGTTTACTGTATCCCTTGGACCTTCTTATTGACGATGAAATACCGAAATAGCATCGGATTTAAATAGAAAAGGCACAATGCCGACTTAGGTACAAGAAGATTGACTCTTGTTACTGACTATGTTTTGAACCATCCCTGTGACACTAGTTATGGATTCCGATGCTTCACTTCCGGTTTACTGTATCCCTTTTACCTTCTTATTGACGATGAAACACATAAATTGCATCGGAATTAAATACAAAAGGCACAATGTCGACTTAAGGACAAGAAGACAGACTCTTCTCACTGACTATGTTTTGAACCATTCCTGTGACACTAGTTATAGATTCCGATGCTTCACTTCATCTTCACTGTATCCCTCTGACACTCTTATTGACGATGGAACACAGAAACTGCATCGGAATTAAATAGAAAAGACACAATGCTGACTTAGGTACAAAAAGACTGACTCTACATACTGTCTATGTTTTGAACCATTCCTGTGACACTAGTTATAGAGTCCGATGCTTCACTCCAGGTTTACTATTTCCCTTGGACCTTCTTATTGACGATGAAACACAGAAATTGCATCGGAATTAAATAGAAAAGGCACAGTGCTGACTTAAGTACAAGAAGACTGACTCTTCTCACTGGCTATGTTTTGAACCATTCCTGTGACACAAGTTATACAATCCGATGCTTCACTTCAGGTTTACTGTATCCCTTGGACCGTCTTATTGACGATGAAACACAGAAATTGCATCGGAATTAAATAGAAAAGGCACAATGCCGTTTAAGTACAAGAAGACTGACTCTTCTTAATGTCTATGTCTTAAACCATTCCTGTGACACTAGTTATAGATTCCGATGCTTCACTCTAGGTTTAGTGTATCCCTTGGACATTCTTATTGACGATGAACACAGTAATTGCATCGGAATTAAATAGAAAAGGCACAATGCCGACTTAAGTAGAAGAAGACTGACTCTTCTTACTGACTATGATTTGAACCATTCCTGAGACACTAGTTATAGATTCCGATGTTTCACTTCAGGTTTACTGTATCCCTCTGACCTTCTTATTGGCGATGAAACACAGAAATTTCATCGGAATTAAATACAAACGGCACAATGTCGACTTAAGTACAAGAAGACTGACTCTTCTTACAGTCTATGTTTTGAACCATTCCTGTGACACTAGTTATAGATTGCGATGCTTCACCTCCGTTTATCTGTATCCCTCTGACCTTCTTATTGACGATGAAACACAGAAATTGCAACTGAATTAAATAGAAAAGGCACAATGCCGACTTAAGTACAAGAAGACTGACTCTTCTTACTGTCTATGTTTTGAACCATTCCTGTGACGCTAGTTACAGGTTCCGATGCCTCACTTCAGGTTTACTGTATCCCTTGGACCTTCTTATTGACGATGAAACACTGAAATAGCATCGGAATTAAATACAAAAGGCACAATGCTGACTTAACTACAAGAAGACTGACTCTTCTTAGTGTCTATGTTTTGAACCAATCCTGTGACGCTAGTTATAGATTCTGATGCTTCACTTCAGGTTTACTGTATCCCTTGGACCTTCTTATTGATGACGAAACACAGCAATTGCATCGGAATTAAATAGAAAAGGCACAATACCGACTTATGTACAAGAAGACTGCCTCTTCCTACTGTCTATGTTTTGAACCATTCCTGTGACACTAGTTATGGATTCCGATGCTTCACTTCAGGTTTACTGTATCCCTCGGACCTTCTTATTGACAATGAAACACAGAAATTGCATCGGAATTGAATACAAAAGGCACAATGCCGACTTATGTACAAGAAGACTGATCTTCATACTGACTATATCTTGATCCATTCCTGTGACACTAGTTATAGATTCCGATGCTTCACTTCAGGTTTACTGTATCCCTTGGATCTTCTTATTGACGATGAAACACAGAAATTGCATCGGAATTAAATACAAAAGGCACAATGCCGACTTAAGTACAAGAAGACTGACTCTTCTTACTGACTATGATTTGAACCATTCCAGTGATACTAGTTGTAGATTCCGATGCTTCACTTCATGTTTACTGTATCCCTCTGACCTTCTTATTAACGATGAAACACCGATATTGCATCGGAATTAAATAGAAAAGGCACAATGCCGACTTAAGTACAAGAAGACCGACTCTTCCAACTGTCTATGTTTTGAACCATTCCTGTGACACTAGTTATAGATTCCGATACTTCACCTCAGGTTCACTGTATCCCTCTGACCTTCTTATTGACGATGACACACAGAAATTGCATCGGAAATAAATAGAAAAGGCACAATGCCGTCTTAAGTACAAGCAGACTGACTCTTCTTAGTGTCTATGTTTTGAACCATTCCTGTGACGCTAGTTACAGATTCCGATGCTTCACTTCAGGCTTACTGTATCCCTTGGACCTTCTTATTGACGATGAAACACAGAAATTGCATCGGAATTAAATACAAAAGGCACAATGCCGACTTAAGTACAAGAAGACTGACTCTTCTTACAGACTATGTGTTGAACCATTCCTGTGACACTATTTGGAGATTCCGATGCTTCTCTTCAAGTTTACTGTATCCCTCTGACCTTCTTATTGTCGATTAAACACAGTAATTGCATCGGAATTAAATTGGAAAGGGCACAATGCCGACTTAAGTACAAGAAGACCGACTCTTCTTACTGTCTATGTTTTGAACCATTCCGGTGACACTAGTTATAGATTCCGATGCTCCACTTCAGGTCTACTGTATCTCTTGGACCTTCTTATTGACGATGAAACACAGAAGTTGCATCGGAATTAAATACAAAAGGCACAATGCCGACTTAAGTACAAGAAGACTGACTCTTCTTACCGACTATGTTTTGAACCATTCCTGTGACACTAGTTATAGATTCCGATGCTTCACTTCAGGTTTACTGTATCCCTCTGACCTTCTTATTGACGATGAAAAACAGAAATATCATCGGAAATAAATACAAAAGGCACAATACGGACTGAAGTACATTTAGACTGAATCTTCCTACTGTCTAAGTTAAGAACCATTCCCGTGACACTAGTTATAGATTCCGATGCTTCATATCAGGTTTACTGTATCCCTTGGACCTTCGTAATGACGATGAATCACAGATAGCGCATCGGAATTAAATACAAAAGGCACAATGCCAACTTAAGTACAAGAAGACTGACTCTTCCTATTGTGTATGCTTTGAACCATTCCTGTGACACTAGTTATAGATTCCGATGATTCACTTCAGGGTTACTGTATCCCTCTGACCTTCTTTTTGACAATGAAACACAGAAATTGAATCGGAATTAAATAGAACAGGCACAATGCCGACTTAACTACAGGAAGACTGACTCTTCTTACTGACTATATCTTGATCCATTCCCGTGACACTAGTTATAGATTCCGATGCTTCACTTCAGGTTTACTGTATCCCTTGGACCTTCTTATTGACGATAAAACACAGAAATTGCATCGGAATTAAATACAAAAGGGACAATGCCTACTTAAAACCAAGGAGACTGACTCTTCTTACTGACTATGTTTTGAACCATTCCTGTGACACTAGTTGTATATTTCGATGCTTCACTTCAGGTTTACTGCATCCCTAGGACCTTCTTATTGACGATGAAACACAGAAATTGCATCGGAACTTAATACAAAAGGCACAATGCCGACTTTTCTATAAGATGACTGACTCTTCTTACTGTCTATGTTTTGAACCATTCCTGTGACGCTAGTTATAGATTCCGATGCTTCACCTCAGTTTCACTGAATCCCTCTGACTTCTTATTGACGATGAAACACAGAAATTGCATCGGAATTAAATAGAAAAGGCACAATGCCGTCTTAAGTACATGAAGACTGACTCTTCTTGCGGACTATATCTTGAACCATGCCTGTGACACTAGTTATAGATTCCGATGCTTCACCTCAGATTCACTGAATCCCTCTGACCTTCTTATTGACGATGAGACACAGAAATTACATCGGTATTAAATACTAAAGGCACAATGCCGACTTAAGTACGAGACGGCTGACTCTTCCTATTGTGTATGTTTTGAACCATTCCTGTGACACTAGTTATAGATTCCGATGCTTCACTTCAGGGTTACTGTATCCCTCTTACCTTCTTTTTGACGATGAAACACAGAAATTGCATCGGAATTAAATAGAAAATGCACAATGCCGACTTAAGTGCAGGAAGACTGACTCCTCGTACTGACTATATCTTGAACCATTCCTGTGACACTAGTTATAGATTCTGATGCTTCACCTCAGTTTCACTGAATCCCTCTGACTTCTTATTGACGATGAAACACAGAAATTGCATCGGAATTAAATACTAAAGGCACAATGCCGACTTAAGTACAAGAAGGCTCACTGTTCTTTCTGACTGTTTTGAACCATTCCTGTGACACTAGTTATAGATTCCGATGCTTCACTTCATGTTTACTGTATCCTTCCGACCTTCTTATTGACTATGATACACAGAAACTGCATCGGAATTAAATACAAAAGGCACAATGCCGAATTAAGTGCAAGAAAGCTGACTCTTCTTACTGTCTATGATTTGAACCATTCGTGTGACACTAGTAATAGTTTCCGATGCTTCTCTCCAAGTTTACTGTACACTTTGGACCTTCTTATTGACGATGAAACACAGAAATTGCATCAAAACTAAATACAAAAGGCACAATGCCGACTTAAGTACAAGAAGACTGAATCTTCTTGGTGCCTATGTTTTGAACCATTCGTGTGACACTAGTTATGGATTCCGATGCTTCATTTCAGGTTTACTGTATCCCTCTGACCTTCTTATTGACGATGAAACACAGAAATTGCCTCGGAATTAAAAAGAAAAGGCACAATGCCGACTTACGTACAAGAAGACTTACTCTTCTTACTGTCTATGTTTTGAACCATTCCTGTGCCACTAGTTATAGATTCCGATGCTTCACTCCAGGTTTAGTGTATCCCTCTGACCTTCTTATTGACGATGAAACACAGAAATTGCAACGGAATTAAATACAAAAGGCACAATGCCGACTTAAGTGCAGGAAGACTGATTCTTCTTACTGTCTATGTTTTGAACCATTCTTTATACACTAGTTATAGGTTCTGACGCTTCACTTCAGGTTTTACTGTATCCCTTGGATCTTCTTATTGTCGATGAAACACAGAAATTGCATCGGAATTAAATACAAAAGGCACAATGCCGACTTAAGGACAAGAAGACAGACTCTTCTCACTGACTATGTTTTGAACCATTCCTGTGACACTAGTTATAGATTCCGATGCTTCACTCCAGGTTTACTGTATCCCTTGCACCTTCTTATTGACGATGAAACACTGAAATTGCATTGGAATTAAATACAAAAGGCACAATGCCGACTTAAGGACAGGAAAATGTATCTTCTTACTGCCTATGCATTGAACCATTCCCGTGACACTAGTTATAGATTCCGATGCTTCACTTCAGGTTTACTGTATCCCTCTGACCTTCTTATTGACGATGAAACACAGAAATTGCATCGGAATTAAATACAAAAGGCACAATGCCGACTTAAGGATAAGAAGACAGACTCTTCTTACTGACTATGTTTGAACCATTCCTGTGACACTAGTTAAAGATTCCGATGCTTCACTTCAGGTTCACTGCATCCCTCTGACACACTTATTGACGATGGAACACAGAAACAGCATCGGAATTAATTAGAAAAGGCACAATGCCGACTTAAGTACAAGAAGTCTGACTCTTCTCACTGACTATGCTTTGAAACATTCCTGTGACACTAGTTATACAATCCGATGCTTCACTTCAGGTTTACTGTATCCCTTGGACCGTCTTATTGGCGATGAAACACAGAAATTGCATCGGAATTAAATAGAAAAGGCACAATGGCGACTTAAGTACAAGAAGACTGACTATTCCTAGTGTCTATGTTTTGAACCATTCCTGTGACACTAGTTTTAGATTCCGATGATTCACTTCAGCTTTACTGGATCCCTCTGACCTTCTAATTGACGATGAAACACAGAAATTGCAGCGGAATTAAGTACAAAAGGCACAATTCCGACTTAAGTACAAGAAGACTGACTCTTCCTACAGACTAGGTTTTGAACCATTCCTGTGACACTAGTTAGAGATTCCGATGCTTCACTTCAGGTTTACTGAATCCCTTGGACCTTCTTATTGACGACAAAACACAGAAATTGCATCGGAATTAAATACAAAAGGCACAATGCCGACTTAAGTACAAGAAGACTGACTGTTCTTACTGTCTATGTTTTGAACCATTCCTGTGACACTAGTTATAGATTCCGATTCTTCACACCAGGTTTACTGTATCCCTTGGACCTTCTTATTGACGATGAAACACCGAAATAGCATCGGATTTAAATTGAAAAGGCACAATGCCGACTTAGGTACAAGAAGATTGACTCTTGTTACTGACTATGTTTTGAACCATCCCTGTGATACTAGTTATAGATTCCGATGCTTCACTTCCGGTTTACTGTATCCCTTTTACCTTCTTATTGACGATGAAACACATAAATTGCATCGGAATTAAATACAAAAGGCACAATGCCGACTTAAGGACAAGAAGACAGACTCTTCTCACTGACTATGTTTTGAACCATTCCTGTGACACTAGTTATAGATTCCGATGCTTCACTTCATCTTCACTGTATCCCTCTGACACTCTTATTGACGATGGAACACAGAAACTGCATCGGAATTAAATAGAAAAGACACAATGCTGACTTAGGTACAAAAAGACTGACTCTTCATAGTGTCTATGTTTTGAACCATTCCTGTGACACTAGTTATAGAGTCCGATGCTTCACTCCAGGTTTACTATTTCCCTTGGACCTTCTTATTGACGATGAAACACAGAAATTGCATCGGAATTAAATAGAAAAGGCACAATGCTGACTTAAGTACAAGAAGACTGACTCTTTTCACTGGCTATGTTTTGAACCATTCCTGTGACACAAGTTATACAATCCGATGCTTCACTTCAGGTTTACTGTTTCCCTTGGACCGTCTTATTGACGATGAAACACAGAAATTGCATCGGAATTAAATAGAAAAGGCACAATGCCGTTTAAGTACAAGAAGACTGACTCTTCTTAATGTCTATGTCTTAAACCATTCCTGTGACACTAGTCATAGATTCCGATGCTTCACTCTAGGGTTAGTGTATCCCTTGGACCTTCTTATTGACGATGAACACAGTAATTGCATCGGAATGAAATAGAAAAGGCACAATGCCGACTTAAGTAGAAGAAGACTGACTCTTCTTACTGACTATGATTTGAACCATTCCTGAGACACTAGTTATAGATTCCGATGTTTCACTTCAGGTTTACTGTATCCCTCTGACCTTCTTATTGGCGATGAAACACAGAAATTGCATCGGAATTAAATACAAACGGCACAATGCCGACTTAAGTACAAGAAGACTGACTCTTCTTACAGTCTATGTTTTGAACCATTCCTGTGACACTAGTTATAGATTCCGATGCTACACCTCCGGTTATCTGTATCCCTCTGACCTTCTTATTGACGATGAAACACAGAAATTGCAACTGAATTAAATAGAAAAGGCACAATGCCGACTTAAGTACAAGAATACTGACTCTTCTTACTGTCTATGTTTTGAACCATTCCTGTGACGCTAGTTACAGGTTCCGATGCTTCACTTCAGGTTTACTGTATCCCTTGGACCTTCTTATTGACGATGAAACACTGAAATAGCATCGGAATTAAATACAAAAGGCACAATGCCGAATCAAGTACAAGAAGACTGACTCTTCTAACTGACTATGATTGGAACCATTCCTGTGACACTAGTTATAGATTCCGATGATTCATTTCAGGTTTACTGTATCCCTCTGACTTTCTTATTAACGATGAAACACCGATATTGCATCGGAATTAAATAGAAAAGGCACAATGCCGACTTAAGTACAAGAAGACCGACTCTTCCAACTGTCTATGTTTTGAACCATTCCTGTGACACTAGTTATAGATTCCGATACTTCACCTCAGGTTCACTGTATCCCTCTGACCTTCTTATTGACGATGAAACACAGAAATTGCATCGGAATTAAATAGAAAAGGCACAATGCCGTCTTAAGTACAAGCAGACTGACTCTTCTTAGTGTCAATGTTTTGAACCATTCCTGTGACGCTAGTTACAGATTCCGATGCTTCACTTCAGGCTTACTGTATCCCTTGGACCTTCTTATTGACAATGAAACACAGAAATTGCATCGGAATTAAATACAAAAGGCACAATGCCGACTTAAGTACAAGAAGACTGACTCTTCTTACAGACTATGTGTTGAACCATTCCTGTGACACTATTTGGAGATTCCGATGCTTCTCTTCAAGTTTACTGTATCCCTCTGACCTTCTTATTGTCGATTAAACACAGTAATTGCATCGGAATTAAATTGAAAAGGGCACAATGCCGACTTAAGTACAAGAAGACCGACTCTTCTTACTGTCTATGTTTTGAACCATTCCGGTGACACTAGTTATAGATTCCGATGCTCCACTTCAGGTCTACTGTATCTCTTGGACCTTCTTATTGACGATGAAACACAGAAGTTGCATCGGAATTAAATACAAAAGGCACAATTCCGACTTAAGTACAAGAAGACTGACTCTTCTCACCGACTATGTTTTGAACCATTCCTGTGACACTAGTTATAGATTCCGATGCTTCACTTCAGGTTTACTGTATCCCTCTGACCTTCTTATTGACGATGAAAAACAGAAATATCATCGGAAATAAATACAAAAGGCACAATACGGACTGAAGTACATTTAGACTGAATCTTCCTACTGTCTAAGTTAAGAACCATTCCCGTGACACTAGTTATAGATTCCGATGCTTCATATCAGGTTTACTGTATCCCTTGGACCTTCTTAATGACGATGAAACACAGATAGCGCATCGGAATTAAATACAAAAGGCACAATGCCAACTTAAGTACAAGAAGACTGACTCTTCCTATTGTGTATGTTTTGAACCATTCCTGTGACACTAGTTATAGATTCCGATGCTTCACTTCAGGGTTACTGTATCCCTCTGACCTTCTTTTTGACGATGAAACACAGAAATTGCATCGGAATTAAATAGAAAAGGCACAATGCCGACTTAAGTACAGGAAGACTGACTCTTCTTACTGACTATATCTTGATCCATTCCCGTGACACTAGTTATAGATTCCGATGCTTCACTTCAGGTTTACTGTATCCCTTGGACCTTCTTATTGACGATAAAACACAGAAATTGCATCGGAATTAAATACAAAAGGGACAATGCCTACTTAAAACCAAGGAGACTGACTCTTCTTACTGACTATGTTTTGAACCATTCCTGTGACACTAGTTGTATATTTCGATGCTTCACTTCAGGTTTACTGCATCCCTAGGACCTTCTTATTGACGATGAAACACAGAAATTGCATCGGAACTAAATACAAAAGGCACAATGCCGACTTATCTATAAGATGACTGACTCTTCCTACTGTCTATGTTTTGAACCATTCCTGTGACATTATTCATGGATTCCAATGCTTCACTTCAGGTTTACTGTATCCTTTTGACCTTCTTATTGGCGACGAAACACAGAAATTGCATCGGATTAATTAGAAAAGGCACAATGCCGACTTAAGTACAAGAAGACTGACTCTTCTTACTGTCTATGTTTTGAACCATTCCTGTGACACTAGTTATAGATTCCGATGCTTCACCTCAGTTTCACTGAATCCCTCTGACCTTCTTATTGACGATGAAACACAGAAATTGCATCGGAATTAAATAGAAAAGGCACAATGCCGTCTTAAGTACATGAAGACTGACTCTTCTTACGGACTATATCTTGAACCATTCCTGTGACACTAGTTATAGATTCCGATGCTTCACCTCAGATTCACTGAATCCCTCTGACCTTCTTATTGACGATGAGACACAGAAATTACATCGGTATTAAATACTAAAGGCACAATGCCGACTTAAGTACAAGACGGCTGACTCTTCCTATTGTGTATGTTTTGAACCATTCCTGTGACACCAGTTATAGATTCCGATGCTTCACTTCAGGGTTACTGTATCCCTCTTACCTTCTTTTTGACGATGAAACACAGAAATTGCATCGGAGTTAAATAGAAAATGCACAATGCCGACTTAAGTGCAGGAAGACTGACTCTTCGTACTGACTATATCTTGAACCATTCCTGTGACACTAGTTATAGATTCTGAAGCTTCACCTCAGTTTCACTGAATCCCTCTGACCTTCTTATTGCCGATGAAACACAGAAATTGCATCGGAATTAAATACTAAAGGCACAATGCCGACGTAAGTACAAGAAGGCTCACTCTTCTTTCTGACTGTTTTGAACCATTCCTGTGACACTAGTTATAGATTCCGATGCTTCACTTCATGTTTACTGTATCCTTCCGACCTTCTTATTGACTATGAAACACAGAAACTGCATCGGAATTAAATGCAAAAGGCACAATGCCGAGTTAAGTGCAAGAAAGCTGACTCTTCTTACTGTCTATGTTTTGAACCATTCGTGTGACACTAGTTATAGTTTCCGATGCTTCTCTCCAAGTTTACTGTACACTTTGGACCTTCTTATTGACGGTGAAATACAGAAATTGCATCGAAACTAAATACTAAAGGCACAATGCCGACTTAAGTACAAGAAGACTGAATCTTCTTGCTGCCTATGTTTTGAACCATTCGTGTGACACTAGTTATGGATTCCGATGCTTCATTTCAGGTTTACTGTATCCCTTGGACCTTCTTATTGACGATTAAACACCGATATTGCCTCGGAATTATATACAAAAGGCACAATGCCGACTTAAGTACAAGAAGACTGACTCTTCCTACTGTCTATGTTTGAACCATTCCATTGACACTAGTTATAGACTCCGATGCTTCACTTCATGTTTACTGTTTCCCTTGGACCTTCTTATTGACGACTAATCAATGAAATTGCATCGGAATTAAATACAAAAAGCACAATGCCGACTTAAGTACATGAAGACTGACTCTTCTTACTGACTATGTTTTTAACCACTCCTGTGACACTAGTTGTAGATTCGGATGCTTCACTTCAGGTTTACTGTATCCCTTGCACCTTCTTAGTGACGATGAAACACCGAAATTGCATCGGAATTAAATACAAAAGGCACAATGCCGACTTAAGTACAAGATGGCTGTCTCTTCTTACTGTCTATGATTTGAACCATTACTGTGTCACTAGTTATAGATTCCGATGCTTCACTCCAGGTTTACTCTATACCTTGGACCTTCTTATTAACGATGATACACATAAATTGCATCGGAATGAAATACAAAAGTCACCATGCCGACTTAAGTACAAGAAGACTGATTCTTCCTACTGTCTATGTTTGGAACCATTCCTGTGACACTAGTTATAGATTCTGATGCTTCACTTTAGGTTTACTGAATCCCTTGGACCTTCTTATTGACGATGAAACACAAAAATTGCATCGGAATTAAATACAAAAGGCACAATGCCGACTTAAGTACAAGAAGACTGACTCTTCTTACCGTCTATGTTTTGAACCATTCCTGTGACACTAGTTATAGATTCCGATGCTTCACCTCCAGTTATCTGTATTCCTCTGACCTTCTTATTGACGATGAAACACAGAAATTGCATCGGAATTAAATAGAAAAGGCACAATGCCGACTTAAGTACAAGAAGACTGACTCTTCCTCTTGTCTATGTTTCGAACCATTCCTGTGACGCTAGTTACAGGTTCCGATGCTTCACTTCAGGTTTACTGTATCCCTTGGACATTCTTATTGGCGATGAAACACAGTAATAGCATCGCAATTAAATAGAAAAAGCACATTGCCGACATAAGTACAAGAAGACTGATTGTCCTTACTGACTATGTTATCAACCATTCCTGTGATTCTAGTTATAGATTCCGACGCTTCACCTCAGGTTTACTGTATCCCACTCACCTTCTTACTGACGATGAAACACAGAAATTGCATCGGAATTAAATAGAAAAGTCACAATGCCCACTTAAGTACAAGAAGACTGACTCATCTCACTGACTATGTTTGAACCATTCCTGTGACACTAGTTATAGATTCCGATGCTTCACTTCAGGTTTACTGTATCCCTTTGGCCTTCTTATTGACGATGAAACACAGAAATAGCATCGGAATGAAATACAAAAGGCACAATACCGACTTAAGTACAAGAAGACTGACTCGTCTTACTGACTATGATTTGAACCATTCCTGTGACACCAGTTAGAGATTCCGATGCTTCATTTCAGGTTTATTGTATCCCTCTGACCTTCGTATTGACGATGAAACACAGAAATTGCATCGGACTTAATTTGAAAAGGGCACAATGCCGACTTAAGTACAAGAAGACTGACTCTTCTTACTGTCTATGTTTTGAACCATTCCTGTGACACTAGTTATAGATTCCGATGCTTCACTTCAGGTTTACTGTATCCCTTGGACCTTCTTATTGACGATGAAATACAGAAATTGCATCGGAATTAAATACAAAAGGCACAATGCCGACTTAAGTAGAAGATGACCGACCCTTCTTACTGTCTATGTTCTGAACCATTCATGTCACAAAAGTTCTAGATTCCGATGCTTCACTTCAGGTTTAGTGTATCCCTCTGACCATCCTATTGACGATGAAACACAGAAATTTAATCGGAATTAAATACAAAAGGCACAATGCCGACTTAAGTACAAGAAGACTGTCTCTTCTTACTGACTATGTTTTGAACCATATCTGTGACACTAGTTATAGATTCCGATGCTTCACTTCAGCTTAACTGTATCCCTTGGACCTTCTTATTGACGATGAAACACTGAAATAGCATCGGAATTAAATAGAAAAGGCACAATGCTGAATCAAGTACAAGAAGACTGACTCTTCTAACTGACTATGATTGGAACCATTCCTGTGACACTAGTTATAGATTCCGAATATTCACTTCAGGTCTACTGTGTCCCTCTGACCTTTTTATTGAAGATGAAACACAGAAATAGCATCGGAATTAAATACAAAAGGCACAATGCTGACTTAAATACAAGAAAACTGACTCTTCTTATGACTATGTTTTGAACCATTCCTGTGACACTAGTTATAGATTCCGATGCTTCACTTCAGGTTTACTGTATCTCTTGGACGCTCTTATTGACGATGATACACAGAAATTGCATCGGAATTAAATACAAAAGGCAAAATGCCTACTTAAGTACAAGAAGACTGACTCTTCTTACTGTCTATGTTTTGAACCATTCCTGTGACGCTAGTTATAGATTCCGATGCTTCACTTCAGGTTTACTGTATCCCTTGGACCTTCTTATTGATGACGAAACACAGAAATTGCATCGGAATTAAATAGAAAAGGCACAATGCCGATTTATGTACAAGAAGACTGACTCTTCATACTGACTATATCTTGATCCATTCCTGTGACACTAGTTATAGATTCCGATGCTTCACTTCAGGTTTACTGTATCCCTTGGATCTTCTTATTGACGATGAAACACAGAAATTGCATCGGAAGTAAATACAAAAGGCACAATGCCGACTTAAGTACAAGAAGACTGACTCTTCTTACTGACTATGATTTGAACCATTCCAGTGATACTAGTTGTAGATTCCGATGCATCACTTCATGTTTAATGTATCCCTCTGACCTTCTTATTAACGATGAAACACCGATATTGCATCGGAATTAAATAGAAAAGGCATAATGCCGACTTAGGTACAAGAAGACCGACTCTTCCAACTGCCTATGTTTTGAACCATTCCTGTGACACTAGTTATAGATTCTGATGCTTCACCTCAGGTTCACTGTATCCCTCTGACCTTCTTATTGACGATGAAACACAGAAATTGCATCGGAATTAAATAGAAAAGGCACAATGGCGTCTTAAGTACAAGCAGACTGACTCTTCTTAGTGTCTATTTTTTGAACCATTCCTGTGACGCTAGTTACAGATTCCGATGCTTCACTTGAGGTTTACTGTACCTCTTGGACCTTCTTATTGACGATGAAACACAGATGTTGCATCGGAATTAAATACAAAAGGCACAATGCCGACTTAAGTACAAGAAGACTGACTCTTCTTACCACTATGTTTTGAACCATTCCTGTGACACTAGTTATAGATTCCGATGCTTCACTTCAGGTTTACTGTATCCCTCTGACCTTCTTATTGACGAAGAAACACAGAAATTGCATCGGAAATAAATACAAAAGGCACAATGCCGACTTAAGTACAGGAAGACTGACTCTTCTTACTGACTATATCTTGATCCATTCCTGTCGCACTAGTTATAGATTCCGATGCTTCACTTCAGGTTTACTGTATCCCTTGGACCTTCTTAATGACGATGAAACACAGATAGTGCATCGGAATTAAATACAAAAGGCACAATGCCAACTTAAATACAAGAAGACTGACTCTTCCTATTGTCTATGTTTTGAACCATTCCTGTGACACTAGTTATAGATTCCGATGCTTCACTTCAGGTTTACTGTATCCCTCTGACCTTCTTTTTGACGATGAAGCACAGAAATTGCATCGGAATTAAATAGAAAAGGCACAATGCCGACTTAAGTACAGGAAGACTGACTCCTCTTACTGACTATATCTTGATCTATTCCTGTGACACTAGTTACAGATTCCGATGCTTCACTTCAGGTTTACTGTATCCCTTGGACCTTCTTATTGACGATGAAACACAGCAATTCCATCGGAATTAAATACAAAAGGGACAATGCCTACTTAAGTACAAGAAGACTGACTCTTCTTACTGACTATGTTTTGAACCATTCCTGTGACACTAGTTGTATATTTCCATGCTTCACTTCAGGTTTACTGCATCCCTAGGACCTTCTTATTGACGATGAAACACAGAAATTGCATCGGAACTAAATACAAAAGGCACAATGATGACTTATGTATAAGATGACTGACTCTTCCTACTGTCTATGTTTTGAACCATTCCTGTGACATTATTTATGGATTCCAATGCTTCACTTCAGGTTTACTGTATCCTTTGGACCTTCTTATTGACGATGAAACACAGAAATAGCATCGGAATTAAATAGAAAAGGCACAATGCCGTCTTAAGTACAAGCAGACTGACTCTTCTTAGTGTCTATGATTTGAACCATTCCTGTGACGCTAGTTACAGATTCCGATGCTACACTTCAGGTTTACTTTATCCCTTGGACCTTCTTATTGACGATGAAACACAGAAATTGCATAGGAATTAAATACAAAAGGCACAATGCCGACTTAAGTACAAGAAGACATACTCTTCTTTCTGACTGTTTTGAACCATTCCTGTGACACTAGTTATAGATTCCGATGCTTCACTTCAGGTTTACTGTATCCCTTCGACCTTCTTATTGACTATGAAACACAGAAACTGCATCGGAATTAAATACAAAACGCACAATGCCGACTTAAGTGCAAGAAAGCTGACTCTTCTTACTGTCTATGTTTTGAACCATTCGTGTGACACTAGTTATGGTTTCCGATGCTTCTCTCCAGGTTTACTGTATATCTTGGACCTTCTTATTGACGATGAAACACAGAAATTGCATCGAAACTAAATACAAAAGGCAATTGCCGAATTAAGGACAAGAAGACTGAATCTTCTTACTGCCTATGTTTTGAACCATTCGTGTGACACTAGTTATGGATTCCGATGCTTCACTTCAGGTTTACTGTATCCCTTGGACCTTCTTATTCAAGATTAAACACCGATATTGCCTCGGAATTAAATACAAAAGGCACAATGCCGACTTAAGTACGAGAAGACTGACTCTTCCTACTGTCTATGTTTGAACCATTCCATTGACACTAGTTATAACTCCGATGCTTCACTTAATGTTTACTGTTTCCCTTGGACCTTCTTATTGACGACTAATCAATGAAATTGCATCGGAATTAAATACAAAAGGCACAATGCCGACTTAATTACATGACGACTGACTCTTATTACTGACTATGTTTTTAACCACTCCTGTGACACTAGTTGTAGATTCGGATGCTTCACTTCAGGTTTACTGTATCCCTTGGACCTTCTTAGTGACGATGAAACACAGAAATTGCATCGGAATTAAATACAAAAGGCACAATGCCGACTTAAATACAAGATGGCTGACTCTTCTTACTGTCTATGATTTGAACCATTCCTGTGACACTAGTTATAGATTCCGATGCTTCACTCCAGGTTTACTCTATACCTTGGACCTTCTTATTGACGATGAAACACAGAAATTGCATCGGATTTAAATACAAAAGGCACAATGCCGACTTAAGTACAAGAAGACTGACTCTTCTTACTGAATATGTTTTGAACCATTCCTGTGACACTAGTTATAGATTCCGATGCTTCACTTCAGGTTTACTGTATGCCTCTGACCTTCTTATTGACGATGAAACACAGAATTTGCATCGGAAATAGATACAAAACGATCAATACCGACTTAAGTACATGTAGACTGAATCTTCCTACTGTCTATGTTTTGAACCATTCCAAAGACACTAGTTATAGATTCCGATGCTTCATTTCAGATTTACTGTATCCCTTGGACCTTCTTAATGACGATGAAACACAGATAGTGCATCGGAATTAAATACAAAAGGCACAATGCCGACTTAAGTACAAGAAGACTGACTCTTCTTACTGACTATATCTTGATCCATCCCTGTGACACTAGTTATAGATTCCGATGCTTCACTTCAGGTTTACTGTATCCCTTGGACCTTCTTATTGACGATGAAACACAGAGATTGCATCGGAATTAATTACAAAACGTACAATGCCTACTGAAGTACAAGAAGACTGACTCATCTTACTGACTATGCTTTGAACCATTCCTGTGACACTAGTTGTAGATTCCGATGCTTCAGGTTCACTGTATCCCTAGGACCATCTTATTGACGATGAAACACAGAAATTGCATCGGAACTAAATACAAAAGGCACAATGCCGACTTAAGTATAAGAAGACTGACTCTTCACACTCTCTATGTTTAGAACCATACCTGTGACATTAGTTATGGATTCCGATGCTTCAATTCAGGGTTACTGTATCCTTTGGACCTTCGTATTCTCGACGAAACACAGAAATAGCATCGGAACTAAATAGAAAACGCACTTTGCCTACTTAAGTACAAGAAGGCTGACTCTTCCTACTCTCTATGTTTGAACCATTCCTATGACACCAGTTATAGATTCCCATGCTTCACCTCAGGTTCACTGTATCCCTCTGACCTTCTTATTGACGATGAATCACAGAAATTGCATCGGAATTAAATAGAAAACGCACAATGCCGACTTAGGTACAAGAAGACTGACTCTTCTTAGTGTCTATGATTTGAACCATTCCTGTGACTATAGTTACAGATTACGATGCTTCACTTCAGGTTTACTGTATCCCTTGGACCTTCTTATTGACGATGAAACACAGAAATTGCATCGGAATTAAATATAAAAGGCACAATGCCGACTTAAGTACAAGAAGACTGACTCTTCTTACTGATTGCTTAGAACCATTACTGTGACACTAGTTATTGATTCCGATGCTTCACTTCAGGTTTACTGTATCCCTCTGACCTTCCTATTGACGATGAAACACAGAAAATGCATCGGAATTAAATACAAAAGGCACAATGCCGACTTAAGGACATAAAGACTGTCTCTTCATACTGACTATGTTTTGAACCATTCCGGTGACACTAGTTATAGATTCCAATGCTTCACTTCATGTTCATTGTATCCCTCTGACACTCTTATTGACGGTGAAACACAGAAATTGCATCGGAATTAAATAGAAAAGGCACAATGCCGACTTAAGTACAAGAAGCCGGACTCTTCTTACTGTCTATGTTTTGAACCACTCGAGTGACACTAGTTATAGATTCCGATGCTTCATTTCAGGTTTACTGTATCCCTTGGACCTTCTTAATGACGATGAAACTCAGCCAGTGCATCGGAATTTAGTACAAAAGTCACAATGCCAAATTAAGTACAAGAAGACTGACTCTTCCTACTGACTATGTTTTGAACCATTCCTGTGGCACTAGTTATAGATTCCGATGCTTCATTTCAGGTTTACTGTATAGCTTCGACCTTCTTAATGACGATGAAACACAGACAGTGCATCGGAATTAAATACAAAAGTCACAATCCCAAATTAAGTACAAGAAGACTGACTCTTCCTACTGACTATGTTTTCAACCATTCCTGTGACATTAGTTATGGATTCCGAAGCTTCACTTCTGGGTTACTGTATCCCGTGGACGTTCTTATTGACGATGAAACACAGAAATTGCATCGGAATTAAATACAAAAGACACAATGCCGACTTAAGTACAAGAAGACTGACTCTTCTTACTGTCTATGTTTTGAACCATTCGAGTGACACTAGTTATAGATTCCGATGCTTCATTTCAGGTTTACTATATCCCTTGGACCTTCTTAATGATGATGAAACACAGCCAGTGCATCGGAATTTAGTACAAAAGTCACAATGCCAACTTAAGTACAAGAAGACTGACACTTCTTACTGACTATACTTTGAACCATTCCTGTGACACTAGTTGTAGATTCCGATGCTTCCCGTCAGGTTTACTGTATCCCTAGGACCTTCTTATTGACGATGAACCACAGAAATTGCATCGGAACTAAATACAAAAGGCACCATGCCGACTTAAGTATAAGAAGACTGACTCTTCCTACTGTCTATGTTTTGAACCATTCCTGTGACATTAGTTATGGATTCCGAAGCTTCACTTCTGGGTTACTGTATCCTGTGGACCTTCTTATTGACGATGAAACACAGAAATTGCATCGGAATTAAATACAAAATACACAATGCCGACTTAAGTACAAGAAGACTGACTCTTCTTACTGACTGCTTTGAACCGTTCCTGTGACGCTAGTCTTAAATTCCCATGCTTCACTTCAAGTTTACTGTATCCCCCTGACTTTCTTTTTGACGATGAAACACAGAAATTGCATCTTAATTAAATAGAAAACGCACAATGCCGACTTAGGTACAAGAAGACTGACTCTTCTTACTGACCATATCTTGATCCATTCCTGTGACACAAGTTATTGATTCCGATGGTTCACTTCAGGTTTACTGTATCCCTTGGACCTTCTTGTTGACGATGAAACACAGAAATTGCATCGGAATTCAATACAAAAGGTACAATGCCTACTTAAGTACAAGAAGACTGACACTTCTTACGGACTATGCTTTGAACCATTCCTGTGACACTAGTTGTAGATTCCGATGCTTCACTTCAGGTTTACTGTATCCCTAGGACCTACTAATTGACGATGAACCACAGAAAATGCATCGGAACCAAATACAAAAGGCACAATGCCGACTTAAGTATAAGAAGACTGACTCTTCCTACTGTCTATGTTTTGAACCATTCCTGTGACACTAGTTATGGATTCAGAAGCTTCACTTCAGGGTTACTGTATCCTTTGGACCTTCTTATTGGCGACGAAACTCAGAAATTGCATCGGAATTAAATAGAAAAGGCACAATGCCGACTAAAGTACAAGAAGACTGACTCTTCTTACTGTCTATGTTTTGAACCATTCCTGTGACCCTTGTTATAGATTCCGATGCTTCACCTCAGGTTCACTGTATCCCTCTGACCATCTTATTGACGATGAAACACAGAAATTGCATCCGAATTAAATAGAAAAGCCACAATGCCGTCTTAAGTACGAGCAGACTGACTCTTCTTAGTGTCTATGTTTTGAACCATTCCTGTGACGCTGGTTACAGATTCCGATGCTCCACTTCAGGTTTACTGTATCTCTTGGACCTTCTTATTGACGATGAAACACAGAAATTGCATCGGAATTAATTACAAAAGGCAAAATGCCGACTTAAGTACAAGGAGACTGACTCTTCTTACTGACTGTTTTGAACCATTCCAGTAACATACGTTATAGATTCCCATGCTTCACTTCAGATTTACTGTATCCCTCTGACCTTCTTATTTACGATGAAACACAAAAATTGCATCGGAATTAAATACAAAAGGCACAATGCCGACTTAAGGATAAGAAGACTGACTCTTCTTACTGACTATGTTTTGAACCATTCCTGTGCCACTAGTTATAGATTCCGATGCTTCACTTCATGTTCACTGTATTCCTCTGACCCTCTTATTGACGATGAAACACAGAAATTGCATCGGAATTAAATAGAAAAGGCACAATGCCGACTTAAGTACAAGAGGACTGACTCTTCTTACTGACTATGCTTTGAACCATTCCTGTGACACTAGTTCAGATACCGATGCTTCACTTCAGGTTTACTGTATCCTTAGGACCTTCTTATTGGCGACGAAACACAGAAATTGCATCGGAATTAAATAGAAAAGGCACAATGCCTACTTAAGTACAAGAAGACAGACTCTTCTTACTGTCTATGTTTTGAACCATTCCTATGATACTAGTTATAGATTCCGATGCTTCACCTCAGGTTCACTGTATCCCTCTAACCCTCTTATTGACGATGAAGCACAGAAATTGCATCGGAATTAAATAGAAAAGGCACAATGCCGACTTCAGTACAAGCAGACTGACTCTTCTTAGTGTCTATGTTATTAACCATTCCTGTGACGCTAGTTACAGCTTCCGATGCTTCACTTCAGGTTTACAGTATCCCTTGGACCTTCTTATTGACGATGAAACACAGAAATTGCATCGGAATTAAATACAATAGGCACAATGCCGACTTAGGTACAAGAAGACTGACTCATCTTACTGACTGCATTGAACCGTTCCTGTGACACTAGTTATAGATTCCGATGCTTCACTTCAGGTTTACTGTATCCCTTGGACCTTCTTATTGACGACGAAACACAGAAATTGCATCGGAATTAAATACAAAAGGCACAATGCCGACTTAAGGACAAGTAGACTGACTCTTCTTACTGACTATGTTTTGAACCATTCCGGTGACACTAGTTATAGATTCCGTTGCACCACTTCATGTTCACTCTATCCCTCTGACCCTCTTATTGACGGTGAAACACAGAAATTGCATCGGAATTAAATAGAAGAGGCACAATGCCGACTGAAGTACAAGAAGACTGACTCTTCTTACTGTTTATGTTTTAGACCATTCCTGTGACACTAGTTATGGATTCCGATGCTTCACGTCAGGTTTACTGTATCACTCTGACCTTCTTTTTGACGATGAAGCACATAAATTGCATCGGAATTAAATAGAAAAGGCCCAATGCCGACTAAAGTACTAGAAGACTGATTCTTCTTACTGACTATGTTTTGAACCATTCCTGTGACACTAGTTATAGATTCCGATGCTTCGCTTCAGGTTACTGTATCCCTTGGACCTTCTTATTGACGATGAAACACAGAAATTGCATCGGAACTAAATACAAAAGGCACAATGCCGACTTAAGTATAAGAAGACTGAATCTTCCTACTGTCTATGGTTTGACCCATTCCTGTGACATTAGTTATGGATTCCGATGCTTCACTTCAGGGTTACTGTATCCTTTGGACCTTCTTATTGGCGACGAAACACAGAAATTGCATCGGAATTAAATACAAAAGGCACAATGCCGACTTAAGGACAAGAAGACTGACTCTTCTTACTGACTATGTTCTGAACCATTCCGGTGACACTAGTTATAGATTCCGTTGCATCACTTCATGTTCACTGTATCCCTCTGACCCTCTTATTGACGGTGAAACACACAAATTGCATCGGAATTAAATAGAAAAGGCACAATGCCGACTTAAGTACAAGAAGACTGACTCTTCTTACTGTCTGTGTTTGAACCATTCCAGTGACACTAGTTATAGTTTCCGATGCTCCACTTCAGGTTTACTGTATCTCTTGGACCTTCTTATTGACGATGAAAAACAGAAATTTCACCGAAATTAAATACAAAAGGCACAATGCCGACTTAAGTACAAGAAGACTGACTCTTCTTACTGACTATGTTTTGAACCATTCGTGTGACATTAGTTATAGATTCCGATGCTTCACTTCAGGTTAACTGTATCCCTCTGACCTTCTTATTGACGATGAAACACAGAAATTGAATCGGAAATAAATACAACAGGCACAATACCGACTTAAGTACATGTAGACTGAATCTTCCTACTGTCTATGTTTTGAACCATTCCTGTAACACTAGTTATAGATTTCGATGCTTCATTTCAGGTTTACTGTATCCCTTGGACCTTCTTAATGACGATGAAACACAGATAGTGCATCGGATTTAAATACAAAAGGCACAATGCCAACTTAAGTACAAGAAGAATGACTCTTCTTACTGACTATGTTTTGAACCATTCCTGTGACACTAGTTATAGATTGCGATGCTTCACTTCTGGTTTAATGTATCTCTTGGACCGTCGTATTGATGATGAAACACAGAAATTTCATCGGAATTAAATACAAAAGGCACAATGCCGACTTACGTACAAGAAGACTGACTATTCTTACTGACTATGTTTTGAACCATTCCTGTGACACTAGTTATGGATTCCGATGCTTCACTTCAGGTTTACTGTATCCCATGGACCTTCTCATTGACGATGAAACACAGAAATTGAATCGGAATTAGATACAAAAGGCACAATGCCGACTTAAGTACAACAAGACTGACTCTTCTTACTGACTGCATCTTGATCTATACCTGTGACACTAGTTACAGATTCCGATGCTTCACTTCAGGTTTACTGTATCCCTTGGACCTTCTTATTGACGATGAAACACAGATATTGCATCGGAATTAAATACAAAAGAAACAATGCCGACTTAAGTACAAGAAGGCTGACTCTTCTTACTGTCTATGTTTTGAACCGTTCCTGTGACACTAGTTACAGTGTCCGATGCTTCACTCCAGGTTTACTGTATCCCTTGGACCTTCTTATTGACGATGAAACACAGAAATAGCATCGGAATTAAATAGAAAAGGCACAAAGCCGACTTAAGTACAAGAAGACTGACTCTTCCTACTGTCTATGTTTTGAACCATTCCTGTGACACTTGTTATAGATTCCGATGCTTCACCTCAGGTTCACTGTATCCCTCTGACCTTCTTATTGACGATGAAACACAGAAATTGCATCGGAATTAAATACAAAAGGCACAATGCCGTCTTAAGTACAAGCAGACTGACTCTTCTTAACGTGTATGTTTTGAACCATTCCTGTGACACTAGTTAAAGATTCCGATGCTTCACTTCAGGTTTACTGTATCCCTTGGACCTTCTTAATGACGACGAAACACAGAAATTGCATCGAAAATAAATACTAAAGGCACAATGCCGACTTAGGTACAACAAGACTGATTCTTCTCACTGGATATGTTTTGAACCATTCCTGTAACACTAGTTATAGATTCCGATACTTCACTTCAGGCTTACTGTATCCCTCTGACCTTCTTATTGACGATGAAACACAGAAATTGCATCGGAATTAAATACAAAAGGCACAATACCGACTTAAGTACATGTAGACTGAATCTTCCTACTGTCTATGTTTTGAACCATTCCTGTGACACTAGTTATAGATTCCGATGCTTCATTTCAAGATTACTGCATCCCTCGGACCTTCTTAATGACGATGAAACACAGATAGTGCATCGGAATTAAATACAAAAGGTACAATGCCAACTTAAGTAGAAGAAGACTGACTCTTCCTACTGTCTATGTTTTGAACCATTCCTGTGACACTAGTTATAGTTTACGATGCTTCACCTCAGGTTCACTCTATCCCTTGGACCTTCTTATTGACGATGAAACACAGAAATTGCAACGGAGTTAAATACAAAAGGCACAATGCCGACTTAAGTACAAGAAGACTGACTCTTCTTACTGACTGTTTTGAACCATTCCTGTGACACTAGTTATAGATTACGATGCTTCACTTCAGGTTTACTGTATCCCTCTGACCTTCTTATTAACGATGAAACACAGATATTGCATCGGAATTAAATACAAAAGGCACAATGCCGACTTAAGTACAAGAACACTGACTCTTCTTACTGACTATGTTTTGAACCATTCCTGTGTCACTAGTTATAGATTCCGATGCTTCACTTGTGGTTTACTGTATCCCTTGGACCTTCGTATTGACGATGAAACACAGACAATGCATGGGAATTAAATACAAAAGGCGCAATGCCCAATGAAGTACAAGAAGACTGACTCCTCTTACTTACTATACCTTGATTCATTCCTGTGACACTAGTTATAGATTCCGATGCTTCACTTCAGGTTTCCTGTATCCCTTGGACCTTATTATTGACGATGAGACACAGAAATTGCATCGGAATTAAATACAAAAGGCACAATGCCGACTAAAGGACAAGAAGACTGGATCTCCTTACTGCCCATGATTTGAACCATTCCTGTGACACTAGTTATAGATTCCGATGCTTCACTTCATGTTTACTGTATCCCTCTGACCTTCTCATTGACGATGAAACACAGAAATTGCATCTGAATTAAATACAAAAGGCACAATGCCGACTTAAGTGCAAGAAGACTGACTCTTCTTACTGTCTGTGTTTTGAACCATTCCTGTGACACTAGATATAGATTCCGATGCTTCACACAAGGTTTACTGTATCCCTTGGACCTTCTTATTGACGATGAAACACCGAAATTGCATCGGAATTAAATAGAAAAGGCACAATGCCGACATAGGTGCAAGACGACTGTCTCTTCTCACTGTCTATGTTTTGAACCATTTTCTGTGACACTAGTTATGGATTCCGATGCTTCACTTCAGGTTTACTGTATCCCTTGGACCTTCTTATTGACGATGAAACACAGAAATTGCATCGGAATGAAATACAAAAGGCACAACGCCGACTTAAGTACAAGAACACTGACTCTTCTTACTGACTATATATTGATCCATTCCTGTGACACTAGTTATAGATTCGGATGCTTCACTTCAGGTTTACTTTATACCTTGGACCATCTTATTGACGACGAAACACAGAAATTGCATCGGAATTAAATACAAAAGGCACAATGCCGACTTACGTACAAGAAGACTGACACTTCTTACTGACTATGATTTGAACAATTCCTGTGACACTAGTTGTAGATCCCGATGCTTCACTTCAGGTTTACTGTATCCCTTGGACCTTCTTATTGACGATGAAACACAGAAATTGCATCGGAATTAAATACAAAAGGCACAATGCCGACTTAAGAACAAGTAGACTGACTCTTCTTACTGACTATGTTCTGAACCATTCCGGTGACACTAGTTATAGATTCCGTTGCATCACTTCATGTTCACTGTATCCCTCTGACCCTCTTATTGACGGTGAAACACAGAAATTGCATCGGAATTAAATAGAAAAGGCACAATGCCGAGTTAAGTACAAGAAGACTGACTCTTCTTACTGTCTGTGTTTGAACCATTCCAGTGACACTAGTTATAGTTTCCGATGCTTCACTTCAGGTTTACTGTATCTCTTGGACCTTCTTATTGACGATGAAACACAGAAATTGCATCGGAATTAAATAGAAAAGGCACTATACCGACTTAAGTACATGTAGACTGAATCTTCCTACTGTCTATGTTTTGAACCAATCCTGTAACACTAGTTATAGATTCCGACGCTTCATTTCAGGTTTACTGTATCCCTTGGACCTTCTTAATGACGATGAAACACAGATAGTGCATCGGATTTAAATACAAAAGGCACAATGCCAACTTAAGTACAAGAAGAATGACTCTTCTTACTGACTATGTTTTGAACCATTCCTGTGACACTAGTTATAGATTGCGATGCTACACTTCTGATTTAATGTATATCTTGGACCGTCGTATTGATGATGAAACACAGAAATTTCATCGGAATTAAATACAAAAGGCACAATGCCGACTTACGTACAAGAAGACTGACTCTTCTTACTGACTATGTTTTGAACCATTCCTGTGACACTAGTTATGGATTCCGATGCTTCACTTCAGGTTTACTGTGTCCCATGGACCTTCTCATTGACGATGAAACACAGAAATTGCATCGGAATTAGATACAAAAGGCACAATGCCGACTTAAGTACAACAAGACTGACTCTTCTTACTGACTACATCTTGATCTATACCTGTGACACTAGTTACAGATTCCGATGCTTCACTTCAGAATTACTGTATCCCTTGGACCTTCTTATTGACGATGAAACACAGATATTGCATCAGAATTAAATACAAAAGAAACAATGCCGACTTAAGTACAAGAAGGCTGACTCTTCTTACTGTCTATGTTTGAACCGTTCCTGTGACACTAGTTATAGCGTCCGATGCTTCACTTCAGGTTTACTGTATCCCTTGGACCTTCTTATTGACGATGAAACACAGAAATTGCATCGGAATTAAATAGAAAAGGCACAATGCCGACTTAAGTACAAGAAGACTGACTCTTCCTACTGTCTATGTTTTGAACCATTCCTGTGACACTAGTTATAGATTCCGATGCTTCACCTCAGGTTCACTGTATCCCTCAGACCTTCTTATTGACGATGAAACACAGAAATTGCATCGGAATTAAATACAAAAGGCACAATGCCGTCTTAAGTACAAGCAGACTGACACTTCTTAATGTGTATGTTTTGAACCATTCCTGTGACACTAGTTAAAGATTCCGATGCTTCACTTCAGGTTTATTGTATCCCTTGGACCTTCTTATTGACGATGAAACACAGAAATTGCATCGAAAATAAATACAAAAGGCACAATGCCGACTTAAGTACAACAAGACTGACGCTTCTCACTGGATATGTTTTGAACCATTCCTGTAACACTAGTTATAGATTCCGATGCTTCACTTCAGGCTTACTGTATCCCTCTGACCTTCTTATTGACGATGAAACACAGAAATTGCATCGCAATTAAATACAAAAGGCACAGTGCCGACTTAAGAAGACTTACCCTTCTTACTGACTATGATTTGAACCATTCCTGTGACACTAGTTTTGGATTCCGATGCTTCACTTCAGGTTTACTGTATTCCTTGGACCTTCTTATTGGCGATGAAACACAGAAATTGCATCGGAATTAAATACAAAAGGCACAATGTCGACTTAAGTACAAGAAGATTGACTCTTCTTACTGACTATATCTTCATCCATTCCTGTGACACTAGTTATAGATTCCGATGCTTCACTTCGGGATTTCTGTATCCCTTGGACCTTCTTATTGACGATGAAACACAGGAATTGCATCGGAATTAAATACAAAAGGCACAATGCCGACTTAAGTACAAGAAGACTGACTCTTCTTAATGTCTATTATTTGAACCATTCCTGTGACACTAGTTGTAGATTCCGATGCTTCACTTCAGGTTTATTGTATCGCTCTGACCCTCTTATTAACGATGAAACACAGATATTGCATCGGAATTAAATACAAAAGGCACAATGCCAACTTAAGTACAAGCAGACTGACTCTTCTTACTGACTATGTTTTGATCCATTCCTGTGACACTAGTTATAGATTCCGATGCTTCACCTCAGGTTCACTGTATCCCTCTGACCTTCTTATTGACGATGAAACACAGATATTGCATCGGAATTGAATAGAAAAGGCACAAAGCCGTCTTAAGTACAAGCAGACTGACTCTTCTTAGTGTCTATGTTTTGAACCATTCCTGTGACACTAGTTAAAGATTCCGATGCTTCACTTCAGGTTTGCTGTATCCCTTGGACCTTCTTATTGACGATGAAACACAGAAATTGCATCGAAAATAAATACAAAAGGCACAATACCGACCTAAGTACAACAAGACTGACTCTTCTTACTGGATATGTTTTGAACCATTCCTGTGACACTAGTTATAGATTCCGATGCTACACTTAAGGTTTAGTGTATCCCTCTGACCTTCTTATTGACGATGAAACACAGAAATTGCATCGGAAATAAATACAAAAGGCACAATACCGACTTAAGTACATGTAGACTGAATCTTCCTACTGTCTATGTTTTGAACCAATCATGTGACACTAGTTATAGATTCCGATGCTTCATTTCAGGATTACTGCATCCCTCGGACCTTCTTAATGACGATGAAACACAGATAGTACATCGGAATTAAATACAAAATGTACAATGCCAACTTAAGTAGAAGAAGACTGACTCTTCCTACTGTCTATGTTTTGAACCATTCCTGTGACACTAGTTATAGTTTCCGATGCTTCACCTCAGGTTCACTCTATCCCTTGGACCTTCTTATTGACGATGAAACACAGAAATTGCAACGGAGTTAAATACAAAAGGCACAATGCCGACTTAAGTACAAGAAGACTGACTCTTCTTACTGACTGTTTTGAACCATTCCTGTGACACTAGTTATAGATTACGATGCTTCACTTCAGGTTTACTGTATCCCTCTGACCTTCTTATTAACGATGAAACACAGATATTGCATCGGAATTAAATACAAAAGGCACAATGCCGACTTAAGTACAAGAAGACTGACTCTTCTTACTGACTATGTTTTGAACCATTCCTGTGTCACTAGTTATAGATTCCGATGCTTCACTTCTGGTTTACTGTATCCCTTGGACCTTCGTATTGACGATGAAACACAGAAATTGCATGGGAATTAAATACAAAAGGCACAATGCCCAATGAAGTACAAGAAGACTGACTCTTCATACTGACTATGCTTTGAACCATTCCTGTGATACTAGTTATGGATTCCGATGCTTCACTTCAGGTTTACTTTATCCCTTGGACCTTCGTATTGACGATGAAACACTGAAATTGCATCGGTATTAAATACAAAAGGCACAGTGCCGACCTAAGTACGAGAAGACTGACTCCTCTTACTGACTCCTCTTACTGACTATACCTTGATTCATTCCTGTGACACTAGTTATCGATTCCGATGCTTCACTTCAGGTTTACTGTATCCCTTGGACCTTATTATTGACGATGAGACACAGAAATTGCATCGGAATTAAATACAAAAAGCACAATGCCGACTAAAGGACAAGAAGACTGGATCTTCTTACTGACTATGTTTTGAACCATTCCTGTGACACTAGTTATAGATTCCGATGCTTCACTTCATGTTTACTGTATCCCTCTGACCTTCTCATTGACGATGAAACACAGAAATTGCATCTGAATTAAATACAAAGGTCACAATGCCGACATAAGTGCATGAAGACTGACTCTTCTTACTGTCTGTGTTTTGAACCATTCCTGTGTCACTAGTTATAGATTCCGATGCTTCACACAAGGTTTACTGTATCCCTTGGACCTTCTTATTGACGATGAAACACCGAAATTGCATCGGAATTAAATAGAAAAGGCACAATCCCGACTTAGGTACAAGACGACTGTCTCTTCTTACTGTCTATGTTTTGAACCATTTTCTGTGACACTAGTTATGGATTCCGATGCTTCACTTCAGGTTTACTTTATCCCTTGGACCTTCTTATTGACGATGAAACACAGAAATTGCATCGGAATGAAATACAAAAGGCACAATGCCGACTTATGTACAAGAACACTGACTCTTCTTACTGACTATATATTGATCCATTCCTGTGACACTAGTTATAGATTCGGATGCTTCACTTCAGGTTTACTGTATACCTTGGACCTTCTTATTGACGACGAAACACAGAAATTGCATCGGA
This sequence comes from Schistocerca serialis cubense, assembly GCF_023864345.2. Taxonomy (NCBI): domain Eukaryota; kingdom Metazoa; phylum Arthropoda; class Insecta; order Orthoptera; family Acrididae; genus Schistocerca; species Schistocerca serialis. The sequence goes on from NW_026047592.1 coordinate 8,705,493, forward strand.
ATTAAATACAAAAGGCACAATGCCGACTTACGTACAAGAAGACTGACTCTTCTTACTGACTATAATTTGAACAATTCCTGTGACACTAGTTGTAGATCCCGATGCTTCACTTCAGGTTTACTCTATCCCTCTGACGTTCTTATTAACGATGAAACACAGATATTGCATCGGAATTAAATACAAAAGGCACAATGCTGACTTAAGTACAAGAAGACTGACTCTTCTTACTGACTATGTTTTGAACCATTCCTGTGACACTAGTTATAGATTACGGTGCTTCACTTCCGGTTTACTGTATCCCTGGGACCTTCGTATTGACGATGAAACACAGAAATTGCATCGGAATTAAATAGAAAAGGCACAATGCCGTCTTAATTACATGCAGACTGACTCTTCTTAGTGTCTATGTTTTGAACCATTCCTGTGACGCTAGTTAAAGATTCCGATGCTTCACTTCAGGTTTACTGTATCCGTTGGAGCTTCTTATTGACGATGAAACACAGAAATTGCATCGGAATTGAATACAAAAGGCACAATGCCTACTTAAGTTCAAGATGACTGGCTCTTCTTACTGAGTATGTTTTGAACCATTCCTGTGACACTAGTTGTAGATTCCGAGGCTTCACTTCAGGTTTACTGTATCCCTAGGACCTTCTCATTGACGATGAAACACAGAAATTGCATCGGAACTAAATACAAAAGGCACAATGCCGACTTAAGTATAAGAAGACTGACTCTTTACTGCTGTCTACGTTTGAACCATTCCTGTGACATTAGTTATAGATTCCGATGCTTCACTTCAGGGTTACTGTATCCTTTGGACCTTCTTATTGGCGACGAAACACAGATATTGCATCCTAATTAAATAGAAAATGCACAATGCCGACTTAAGTACAAGTAGACTGACTGTTCTTACTGTCTATGTTTCGAACCATTGCTGTGACACTAGTTATAGATTCCGATGCTTCACCTCAGGTCCACTGTATCCCTCTGACCTTCTTATTGACGATGAAACACAGAAATTGCATCGGAATTAAATAGAAAAGGCACAATGCCGTCTTAAGTACAAGCAGACTGACTCTTCTTAGTGTCTATGTTTTGAACCATTCCTGTGACGCTAGTTACAGATTCCGATGCTTCACTTCAGGTTTACTGTGTCCCTTGGACCTTCTTATTGACGATGAAACACAGATATTGCATCGGAATTAAATACAAAAGGCAAAATGGCGACTTAAGTACAAGAAGTCTGACTCTTCTTACTGACAGTTTTGAACCATTCCTGTGACACTAGATATAGATTCCGATGCTTCACTTCAGGTTTACTGTATCTCTCTGACGTTCTTATTAACGATGAAACGCAGATATTGCATCGGAATTAAATACAAAATGCACAATGCCGACTTAAGTACAAGAAGACTGACTCTTCTTACTGACAATGTTTTGAACCATTCCTGTGACACTAGTTATAGATTCCGATGCTTCACTTCTGGTTTACTGTATCCCTTGGACCGTCGTATTGATGATGAAACACAGAAATTTCATCGGAATTAAATACAAAAGGCACAATGCCGACATTCGTACAAGAAGACTGACTCTTCTTACTGACTATGTTTTGAACCATTCCTGTGACACTAGTTATGGATTCCGATGCATCACTTCAGGTTTACTGTATCCCATGGACCTTCTTATTGACGATGAAACACAGAAATTGCATCGGAATTAGATACAAAATGCACAATGCCGACTTAAGTACAAAAAGACTGACTATTCTTGCTGACTATATCTTGTTCCATTCCTGTGACACTAGTTATAGATTCCGATGCTTCACTTCAGGTTTACTGTATCCCTTGGACCTTCTTATTGACGATGAAACACAGAAATTGCATCGGAATTAAATACAAAAGAAACAATGCCGAATTAAGTACAAGAAGGCTGACTCTTCTTACTGTCTATGTTTTGAACCGTTCCTGTGACACTAGTTACAGAGTCCGATGCTTCACTCCAGGTTCACTGTATCCCTTGAACCATCTTATTGACGATGAGACACAGAAATTGCATCGGAATTAAATAGAAAAGGCACAATGCCGACTTAAGTACAAGAAGACTGACTCTTCCTACTGTCTATGTTTTGAACCATTCCTGTGACACTAGTTATAGATTCCGATGCTTCACCTCAGGTTCACTGTATCCCTCTGACCTTCTTATTGACGATGAAACACAGAAATTGCATCGGAATTAAATACAAAAGGCACAATGCCGTCTTAAGTGCAAGCAGACTGACTCTTCTTAATGTGTATGTTTTGAACCATTCCTGTGACACTAGTTATAGATTCCGATGCTTCACTTCAGGATTACTGCATCCCTCGGACCTTCTTAATGACGATGAAACACAGATAGTGCATCGGAATTAAATACAAAAGGTACAATGCCAACTTAAGTAGAAGAAGACTGACTCTTCCTACTGTCTATGTTTTGAACCATTCCTGTGACACTAGTTATAGTTTCCGATGCTTCACCTCAGGTTCACTCTATCCCTTGGACCTTCTTATTGACGATGAAACACAGTAATTGCAACGGAGTTAAATACAAAAGGCACAATGCCTACTTAAGTACAAGAAGACTGACTCTTCTTACTGACTGTTTTGAACCATTCCTGTGACACTAGTTATAGATTACGATGCTTCACTTCAGGTTTACTGTATCCCTCTGACCTTCTTATTAACGATGAAACACAGATATTGCATCGGAATTAAATACAAAAGGCACAATGCCGACTTAAGTACAAGAAGACTGACTCTTCTTACTGACTATGTTTTGAACCATTCCTGTGTCACTAGTTATAGATTCCGATGCTTCACTTCTGGTTTACTGTATCCCTTGGACCTTCGTATTGACGATGAAACACAGAAATTGCATGGGAATTAAATACAAAAGGCATAATGCCCAATGAAGTACAAGAAGACTGACTCTTCTTACTGACTATGTTTTGAACCATTCCTGTGATACTAGTTATGGATTCCGATGCTTCACTTCAGGTTTACTGTATCCCTTGGACCTTCGTATTGACGATGAAACACTGAAATTGCATCGGTATTAAATACAAAAGGCACAGTGCCGACCTAAGTACGAGAAGACTGACTCCTCTTACTGACCATACCATGATTCATTCCTGTGACACTAGTTATAGATTCCGATGCTTCACTTCAGGTTTACTGTATCCCTTGGACCTTATTATTGACGATGAGACACAGAAATTGCATCGGAATTAAATACAAAAGGCACAATGCCGACTAAAGGACAAGAAGACTGGATCTTCTTACTGCCTATGTTTTGAACCATTCCTGTGACACTAGTTATAGATTCCGATGCTTCACTTCATGTTTACTGTATGCCTCTGACCTTCTCATTGACGATGAAACACAGAAATTGCATCTGAATTAAATACAAAAGGCACAATGCCGACTTAAGTGCAAGAAGACTGACTCTTCTTACTGTCTATGTTTTGAACCATTCCTGTGACACTAGTTATAGATTCCGATGCTTCACACAAGGTTTACTGTATCCCTTGGACCTTCTTATTGACGATGAAACACCGAAATTGCATCGGAATTAAATAGAAAAGGCACAATCCCGACTTAGGTACAAGACGACTGTCTCTTCTTACTGTCTATGTTCTGAACCATTTTCTGTGACACTAGTTATGGATTCCGATGCTTCACTTCAGGTTTACTGTATCCCCTGGACATTCTTATTGACGATGAAACACAGAAATTGCATCGGAATGAAATACAAAAGGCACAATGCCGACTTATGTACAAGAACACTGACTCTTCTTACTGACTATATATTGATCCATTCCTTTGACACTAGTTATAGATTGGGATGCTTCACTTCAGGTTTACTGTATACCTTGGACCTTCTTATTGACGACGAAACACAGAAATTGCATCGGAATTAAATACAAAAGGCACAATGCCGACTTAAGTGCAAGAAGACTGACTCTTCTTACTGTCTATGTTTTGAACCATTCCTGTGACACTAGTTATAGATTCCGATGCTTCACACAAGGTTTACTGTATCCCTTGGACCTTCTTATTGCAGATGAAACACCGAAATTGCATCGGAATTAAATAGAAAAGGCACAATCCCGACTTAGGTACAAGACGACTGTCTCTTCTTACTGTCTATGTTTTGAACCATTTTCTGTGACACTAGTTATGGATTCCGATGCTTCACTTCAGGTTTACTGTATCCCATGGACCTTCTTATTGACGATGAAACACAGAAATTGCATCGGAATGAAATACAAAAGGCACAATGCCGACTTATGTACAAGAACACTGACTCTTCTTACTGACTATATATTGATCCATTCCTGTGACACTAGTTATAGATTCGGATGCTTCACTTCAGGTTTACTGTATACCTTGGACCTTCTTATTGACGACTAAACACAGAAATTGCATCGGAATTAAATACAAAAGGCATAATGCCGACTTACGTACAAGAAGACTGACTCTTCTTACTGACTATGATTTGAACAATTCCTGTGACACTAGTTGTAGATCCCGATGCTTGCACTTCAGGTTTACTGTATCCCTCTGACGTTCTTATTAACGATGAAACACAGATATTGCATCGGAATTAAATACAAAAGGCACAATGCTGACTTAAGTACAAGAAGACTGACTCTTCTTACTGACTATGTTTTGAACCATTCCTATGACACTAGTTATAGATTACGATGCTTCACTTCCGGTTTACTGTTTCCCTTGGACCTTCGTGTTGACGTTGAAACACAGAAATTGCATCGGAATTAAATAGAAAAGGCACAATGCCGTCTTAAGTACAAGCAGACAGACTCTTCTTAGTGTCTATGTTTTGAACCATTCCTGTGACGCTAGTTAAAGATTCCGATGCTTCACTTCAGGTTTACTGTATCCGTTGGAGCTTCTTATTGACGATGAAACACAGAAATTGCATCGGAATTGAATACAAAAGGCACAATGCCTACTTAAGTTCAAGATGACTGGCTCTTCTTACTGAGTATGTTTTGAACCATTCCTGTGACACTAGTTGTAGATTCCGATGCTTCACTTCAGGGTTTCTGTATCCTTTGGACCTTCTTATTGGCGACGAAACACAGAAATTGCATCCTAATTAAATAGAAAATGCACAATGCCGACTTAAGTACAAGAAGACTGACTGTTCTTACTGTCTATGTTTCGAACCATTGCTGTGACACTAGTTATAGATTCCGATGCTTCACCTCAGGTCCACTGTATCCCTCTGACCTTCTTATTGACGATGAAACACAGAAATTCCATCGGAATTAAATAGAGAAGGCACAATGCCGTCTTAAGTACAAGCAGACTGACTCTTCTTACTGACTATGTTTTGATCCATTCCTGTGACACTAGTTATAGATTCCGATGCTTCACCTCACGTTCACTGTATCCCTCTGACCTTCTTATTGACGATGAAACACAGAAATTGCATCGGAGTTGAATAGAAAAGGCACAATGCCGTCTTAAGTACAAGCAGACTGACTCTTCTTAGTGTCTATGTTTTGAACCATTCCTGTGACACTAGTTAATGATTCCGATGCTTCACTTCAGGTTTGCTGTATCCCTTGGACCTTCTTATTGACGATGAAACACAGAAATTGCATCGAAAATAAAAACAAAAGGCACAATGCCGACCTAAGAACAACAAGACTGACTCTTCTTACTGGATATGTTTTGAACCATTCCTGTGACACTAGTTATAGATTCAGATGCTACACTTCAGGTTTAGTGTATCCCTCTGACCTTCTTATTGACGATGAAACACAGAAATTGCATCGGAAATAAATACAAAAGGCACAATACCGACTTAAGTACATGTAGACTGAATCTTCCTACTGTCTACGTTTTGAACCAATCCTGTGACACTAGTTATAGATTCCGATGCTTCATTTCAGGATTACTGCATCCCTCGGACCTTCTTAATGACGATGAAACACAGATAGTGCATCGGAATTAAATACAAAAGGTACAATGCCAACTTAAGTAGAAGAAGACTGACTCTTCCTACTGTCTATGTTTTGAACCATTCCTGTGACACTAGTTATAGTTTCCGATGCTTCACCTCAGGTTCACTCTATCCCTTGGACCTTCTTATTGACGATGAAACACAGAAATTGCAACGGAGTTAAATACAAAAGGCACAATGCCGACTTAAGTACAAGAAGACTGACTCTTCTTACTGACTGTTTTGAACCATTCCTGTGACACTAGTTATAGATTACGATGCTTCACTTCAGGTTTACTGTATCCCTCTGACCTTCTTATTAACGATGAAACACAGATATTGCATCGGAATTAAATACAAAAGGCACAATGCCGACTTAAGTACAAGAAGACTGACTCTTCTTACTGACTATGTTTTGAACCATTCCTGTGTCACTAGTTATAGATTCCGATGCTTCACTTCTGGTTTACTGTATCCCTTGGACCTTCGTATTGACGATGAAACACAGAAATTGCATGGGAATTAAATAAAAAAAGGCACAATGCCCAATTGAAGTACAAGAAGACTGACTCTTCTTACTGACTATGTTTTGAACCATTCCTGTGATACTAGTTATGGATTCCGATGCTTCACTTCAGGTTTACTGTATCCCTTGGACCTTCGTATTGACGATGAAACACTGAAATTGCATCGGTATTAAATACAAAATGCACAGTGCCGACCTAAGTACGAGAAGACTGACTCCTCTTACTGACCATACCTTGATTCATTCCTGTGACACTAGTTATAGATTCCGATGCTTCACTTCAGGTTTACTGTATCCCTTGGACCTTATTATTGACGATGAGACACAGAAATTGCATCGGAATTAAATACAAAAGGCACAATGCCGACTAAAGGACAAGAAGACTGGATCTTCTTACTGCCTATGTTTTGAACCATTCCTGTGACACTAGTTATAGATTCCGATGCTTCACTTCATGTTTACTGTATCCTCTGACCTTCTCATTGACGATGAAACACAGAAATTGCATCTGAATTAAATACAAAAGGCACAATGCCGACTTAAGTGCAAGAAGACTGACTCTTCTTACTGTCTATGTTTTGAACCATTCCTGTGACACTAGTTATAGATTCCGATGCTTCACACAAGGTTTACTGTATCCCTTGGACCTTCTTATTGACGATGAAACACCGAATTTGCATCGGAATTAAATAGAAAAGGCACAATCCCGACTTAGGTACAAGACGACTGTCTCTTCTTACTGTCTATGTTTTGAACCATTTTCTGTGACACTAGTTATGGATTCCGATGCTTCACTTCAGGTTTACTGTATCCCCTGGACCTTCTTATTGACGATGAAACACAGAAATTGCATCGGAATGAAATACAAAAGGCACAATGCCGACTTATGTACAAGAACACTGACTCTTCTTACTGACTATATATTGATCCATTCCTTTGACACTAGTTATAGATTGGGATGCTTCACTTCAGGTTTACTGTATACCTTGGACCTTCTTATTGACGACGAAACACAGAAATTGCATCGGAATTAAATACAAAAGGCACAATGCTGACTTACGTACAAGAAGACTGACTCTTCTTACTGACTATGTTTTGAACCATTCCTGTGACACTAGTTATAGATTACGATGCTTCACTTCCGGTTTACTGTATCCCTTGGACCTTCGTATTGACGATGAAACACAGAAATTGCATCGGAATTAAATAGAAAAGGCACAATGCCGTCTTAAGTACAAGCAGACTGACTCTTCTTAGTGTCTATGTTTTGAACCATTCCTGTGACGCTAGTTAAAGATTCCGATGCTTCACTTCAGGTTTACTGTATCCGTTGGAACTTCTTATTGACGATGAAACACAGAAATTGCATCGGAATTGAATACAAAAGGCACAATGCCTACTTAAGTTCAAGATGACTGGCTCTTCTTACTGAGTATGATTTGAACCATTCCTGTGACACTAGTTGTAGATTCCGAGGCTTCACTTCAGGGTTACTGTATCCCTAGGACCTTCTCATTGACGATGAAACACAGAAATTGCATCGGAACTAAATACAAAAGGCACAATGCCGACTTAAGTATAAGATGACTGACTCTTTACTGCTGTCTATGTTTGAACCATTCCTGTGACATTAGTTATAGATTCCGATGCTTCACTTCAGGTTTACTGTATCCCCTGGACCTTCTTATTGACGATGAAACACAGAAATTGCATCGGAATGAAATACAAAAGGCACAATGCCGACTTATGTACAAGAACACTGACTCTTCTTACTGACTATATATTGATCCATTCCTGTGACACTAGTTATAGATTCGGATGCTTCACCTCAGGTTTACTGTATACCTTGGACCTTCTTATTGACGAAGAAACACAGAAATTGCATCGGAATTAAATACAAAAGGCACAATGCCGACTTACGTACAAGAAGACTGACTCTTCTTACTGACTATGATTTGAACAATTCCTGTGACACTAGTTGTAGATCCCGATGCTTCACTTCAGTTTTACTGTATCCCTCTGACGTTCTTATTAACGATGAAACACAGATATTGCATCGGAATTAAATACAAAAGGCACAATGCTGACTTAAGTACAAGAAGACTGACTCTTCTTACTGACTATGTTTTGAACCATTCCTGTGACACTAGTTATAGATTACGATGCTTCACTTCCGGCTTACTGTATCCCTTGGACCTTCGTATTGACGATGAAACACAGAAGTTGCATCGGAATTAAATAGAAAAGGCACAATGCCGTCTTAAGTACAAGCAGACTGACTCATCTTAGTGTCTATGTTTTGAACCATTCCTGTGACGCTAGTTAAAGATTCCGATGCTTCACTTCAGGTTTACTGTATCCGTAAAAGCTTCTTATTGACGATGAAACACAGAAATTGCATCGGAATTAAATACAAAAGAAACAATGCCGAATTAAGTACAAGAAGGCTGACTCTTCTTACTGTCTATGTTTTGAACCGTTCCTGTGACACTAGTTATAGAGTCCGATGCTTCACTCCTGGTTCACTGTATCCCTTGAACCTTCTTATTGACGATGAAACACAGAAATTACATCGCAATTAAATACAAAAGGCTCAATGCTGACTTAAGGACAAGAAGCCTGAATCTTTTTACTGCCTATGTTTTGAACAATTCCTGTGACACTAGTTCTAGATTCCGATGCTTCACTTCAGGCTTACTGTATCCCTCTGACCTTCTTATTGACGACGAAACACAGAAATTGCATCGGAATTAAATACAAAAGGCACAATGCCTACTTAAGAAGACTTACTCTTCTTACTGACTATGTTTAAACCATTCCTGTGACACTAGTTTTGGATTCCGATGCTTCACTTCAGGTTTACTGTATCCCTTGGACCTTCTAATTGACGATGAAACACAGAAATTGCATCGGAATTAAATACAAAAGGCACAATGTCGACTTAAGTACAAGATGACTGACTCTTCTTACTGACTCTATCTTGATCCATTCCTGTGACACTAGTTATAGATTCCGATGCTTCACTTCGGGTTTACTGTACCCCTTGGACCTTCTTATTGACGATGAAACACAGAAATTGCATCGGAATTAAATACAAAAGGCACAATGCCGACTTAAGTACAAGCAGACTGACTCTTCTTCCTGACTATGTTTTGATCCATTCCTGTGACACTAGTTATAGATTCCGATGCTTCACTTCTGGTTTACTGTATCCCTTGGACCTTCGTATTGACGACGAAACACAAAAATTGCATCGGAATTAGATACAAAAGGCACAATGCTGACTCAAGTACAAGAAGACTGGCTCTTCCTACTGACTATGTTTGAACGAATCCTGTGACATTAGTTATTGTTTCCGATGCTTCACTTCAGGTTTACTGTATCCTTTCGACCTTCCTATTGGCAACGAAACACAGAAATTGCATCGGAACAAAATACAAAAGGCACAATGCCGACTTAAGTACAAGAAGACTGACTCTTCCTACTGTCTATGTTTGAACGAATCCTGTGACATTAGTTGTAGAATCCGATGCTTCACTTCAGGTTTACTGTATCCTTTGGACCTTCCTATTGGCGACGAAACACAGAAATTGCATCGGAATTAAATAGAAAAGGCACAATGCCGACTTAAGTACAAGAAGACTGACTCTTCTTACTGACTGTTTTGAACCATTCCTGTGACACTAGTTATAGATTACGATGCTTCACTTCAGGTTTACTGTATCCCTCTGACCTTCTTATTAACGATGAAACACAGATATTGCATCGGAATTAAATACAAAAGGCACAATGCCGACTTAAGAACAAGAACACTGACTCTTCTTACTGACTATGTTTTGAACCATTCCTGTGTCACTAGTTATAGATTCCGATGCTTCACTTCTGGTTTACTGTATCCCTTGGACCTTCGTATTGACGTTGAAACACAGAAATTGCATGGGAATTAAATACAAAAGGCACAATACCCAATGAAGTACAAGAAGACTAACTCTTCTTACTGACTATGTTTTGAACCATTCCTGTGACACTAGTTATGGATTCCGATGTTTCACTTCAGGTTTACTGTATCCCTTGGACCTTCGTATTGACGATGAAACACTGAAATTGCATCGGTATTAAATACAAGAGGCACAGTGCCGACCAATGTACGAGAAGACTGACTCCTCTTACTGACCATACCTTGATTCATTCCTGTGACACTAGTTATAGATTCCGATGCTTCACTTCAGGTTTACTGTATCCCTTGGACCTTCTTATTGACGATGAAACACCGAAATTGCATCGGAATTAAATAGAATAGGCACAATGCCGACTTAGGTACAAGAAGACTGTCTCTTCTTACTGTCTATGTTTTGAACCATTCCTGTGACACTAGTTATGGATTCCGATGCTTCACTTCAGGTTTACTGTATCCCTTGGACCTTCTTAGTGACGATGAAACACAGAAATTGTATCGGAATTAAATACAAAAGGCACTATGCCAACTTAAGTACAAGAACACTGACTCTTCTTACTGACTATATATTGATCCATTCCTGTGACACTAGTTATAGATTCGGTTGCTTCACTTCAGGTTTACTGTATACCTTGGACCTTCTTATTGACGACGAAACACAGAAATTGCATCGGAATTAAATACAAAAGGCACAATGCCGACTTAAGTACAAGAAGAGTGACTCTTCTTACTGACTATGATTTGAACAATTCCTGTGACACTAGTTGTAGATCCCGATGCTTCACTTCAGGTTTACTATATCCCTCTGACGTTCTTATTAACGATGAAACACAGATATTGCATCGGAATTAAATACAAAACGCACAATGCTGACTTAAGTACAAGAAGACTGACTCTTCTTACTGACTATGTTTTGAACCATTCCTGTGCCACTCGTTATAGATTACGATGCTTCACTTCCGGTTTACTGTATCCCTTGGACCTTCGTATTGACGATGAAACACAGAAATTGCATCGGAATTAAATAGAAAAGGCACAATGCCGTCTTAAGTACAAGCAGACTGTCTCTTCTTAGTGTCTATGTTTGAACCATTCCTGTGACGCTACTTAAAGATTCCGATGCTTCACTTCAGGTTTACTGTACCCGTTGGACCTTCTTATTGACGATGAAACACAGAAATTGCATCGGAATTGAATACAAAAGGCACAGTGCCTACTTAAGTACAAGATGACTGGCTCTTCTTACTGAGTATGTTTTGAACCATTCCAGTGACACTAGTTGTAGATTCCGAGGCTTCACTTCAGGTTTACTGTATCCCTAGGACCATCTTATTGACGATGAAACACAGAAATTGCATCGGAACTAAATACAAAAATCACAATGCCGACTTAAGTATAAGAAGACTGACTCTTTACTGCTGTCTATGTTTGAACCATTCCTGTGACATTAGTTATAGATTCCGATGCTTCACTTCAGGGTTACTGTATCCTTTGGACCTTCATATTGGCGACGAAACACAGAAATTGCATCAGAATTAAATAGAAAATGCACAATGCCGACTTAAGTACAAGAAGACGTACTGTTCTTACTGTCTATGTTTCAAACCATTGCTGTGACACTAGTTATAGATTCCGATGCTTCACCTCAGGTCCACTGTATCCCTCTGACCTTCTTATTGACGATGAAACACAGAAATTGCATCGGAATTAAATAGAAAAGGCACAATGCCGTCTTAAGTACAAGCAGACTGTCTCTTCTTACTGTCTATGTTTTGAACCATTCCTGTGACACTAGTTATGGATTCCGATGCTTCACTTCAGGTTTACTGTATCCCTTGGACCTTCTTATTGACGATGAAACACAGAAATTGCATCGGAATTAAATACAAAAGGCACAATACCGACTTAAGTACAAGTAGACTGATTCTTCTTACTGTCTATGTTTGAACCATTCCTGTGACACTAGTTATAGATTCCGATGCTTCACTTCAGGTTTACTGTATCCCTCTGATCTTCTTATTGACGATGAATCACAGAAATTGCATCGGAATTAAATACAAAAGGCACAATGCCGACTTAAGTACAAGAAGACTGACTCTTCTTACTGTCTATTCTTTGAACCATTCCTGTTACACTAGTTATAGATTCCGATGCTTCACTTCAGGCTTACTGTATCCCTTGGACCTTCTTATTGACGATGAAACACAGAAATTGCATCGGAATTAAATACAAAAGGCACAATACCGACTTAAGTACAAATAGACTGACTCTTCTTACTGACTATGTTTGAACCATTCCTGTGACACTGGTTATAGATTCTGATGCTTCACTTCAGGTTTACTGTACCCCTCTGACCTTCTTATTGACGATGAAACACAGAAATTGCATCGGAATTAAATACAAAATGCACAATGCCGACTTAAGGACAAGAAGACTGACTCTTTTTACTGACTATGTTTTGAACCATTCCTGTGACACTAGTTATCGATTCGGATGCTTTACATCTGGTTTACTGTATCCCTCTGACCTTCTTATTGACGATGAAACACAGAAAGTGCATGGGAATTAAATAGTAAAGACACAATGCCGACTTAAGTACAAGACGACTGACTTTTCTTACTGTCTATGTATTGAACCATTCCTGTGACACTAGTTATAGATTCCGATGCTTCACTTCAGGTTTACTGTATCCCTCTGATCTTCTTATTGACGATGAAACACAGAAATTGCATCGGAATTAAATCCAAAAGGCACAAAGCCGACTTAAGTACAAGAGGACTGATCCTTCTTACCGTCTATGTTTTGAACCATTCCTGAGACACTAGTTATAGATTCCGATGCTTCACTTCAGGTTTACTGTAACCCTCTGACCTTCTTATTGATGATGAAACACAGAAATTGCATCGGAGTTAAATATAAAAGGCACAATGCAGACTTAAGTACAAGAAGACTGACTCTTCTTACAGACTATGTTTTGAAACATTCCTGTGACAGTAGTTATAGATTGCGATGCTTCACTTCAGGTTTGCTGTATCCCTCTGACCTTCTTATTGACGATGAAACACAGCATTTGCATCGGAATAAATACAAAAGGCACAATGCCGACTTAAGTACAAGAAGACAGACTCTTCCTACTGTCTATGTTTTGAACCATTCCTGTTACACTAGTTATAGATTCCGATGCTTCACTTCAGGTTTACTGTATCCCTTGGACCTTCTTATTGACGATCAAACACAGAAATTGCATCGGAATTAAATACAAAAGGCACAATGCCGATTTAAGTACATGAAGACCGACTCTTTCTACTGACTATGTTTTGAACCATTCCTGTGACACTAGTTATAGATTCCGATGCTTCACTTCAGGTTTACTGTATCCCTTGGACCTTCTTCGTGACGATGAAACACAGAAATTGCATCGGAATTAAATACAAAAGGCACAATGCCGACTTAAGTACAAGAAGACTGACTCCTCTTACAGTCTATGCTTTGAACCATTCCTGTGACACTAGTTACACATTCCGATTCTTCACTCCAGGTTTACTGTATGCCTTGGACCTTTTTATTGACGATGAAACACAGAAATTGCATCGGAATTAAATACAAAAAGCACAATGCCGACTTAAGGACGAGAAGGCTAACTCTTCTTACTGACAATGTTTTGAACCATTCCTGTGACACTAGCTATAGATTCCGATGCTTCACTTCAGGTTTACTGTATCCCTCTGACCTTCGTATTGACGATGAAACACAGAAATTGCATCGGAATTAAATACAAAAGGCACAATGCCGACTTAAGTACAAGAAGACTGACTCTTATTACTGTCTATGCTTTGAACCATTCCATTGACACTAGTTATAGATTCCGTTGTTTCACTCCACGTTTACTGTATCCCTTGGACCTTCTTATTAACGTTGAAACACAGAAATTGCATTGGAATTAAATAGAATAGGCACAATGCCGACTTAAGTACAAGAGGACTGACTCTTCCTACTGTCAATGTTTGAACCATTCCTGTGACACTAGTTATAGATTCCGGTGTTTCACCCCAGGTTTACTGTTTCCCTTGGACCTTCTTATTGACGATGAAGCACAGAAATTGCATCAGAATTAAATAGAAAAGGCACAATGCCGTATTAAGTACAAGAAGACCGACGCTTCTTACTGACTATCTTTTTGAACCATTCCTGTGACACTAGTTATAGATTCCGATGCTTCACTTCAGGTTTACTGTATCCCTTGGACCTTCTCATTGACGATTAAACACAGATATTGCATCGGAATGAAATAGAAAAGGCACAATGCCGACTTAAGTACAAGATGACTGACTCTTCTTACTGTTTATGTTTGAACCATTCCTGTGACACTAGTTACAGATTCCGATGCTTCACTTCAGGTTTACTGTATCCCTCTGACCTTCCTATAGACGAAAAAACACAGAAATTGCATCCGAATTAAATACAAAAGGCACAATATCGACTTAAGTACAAGAAGACTGACTCTTCCTACTGTCTATGTTATGAACCATTCCTGTGACACTAGTTATAGATTTCGATGCTACACTTCAGGTTTACTGTATCCCTCTTACCTTCTTATTGACGATGAAATACAGAAATTGCATCGGAATTAAATACAAAAGGCACAATGCCGACTTACGTACAGGAAGTCTGACTCTTCTTACTGACTATGTTTTGAACCATTCTCGTGACACTAGTTATAGATTCCGATGCTTCACTTCAGGTTTACTGTATCCCTTAAACCTTCTCATAGACGATGAAACACAGAAATTGCATCGGAATTAAATACAAAAGGCACAATGCCGACTTAAGTACAAGAAGAATGACCCTTCTTACTGAGTATGTTTGAACCACTCCTGTGTCACTTGTTATAGATTCCGATGCTTCACTTCAGGTTTACTGTATACCTTTTACCTTATAATTGACGATGAAACACAGAGATTGCATCGGAATTAAATAGAAAAGGCACAATGCCGACTTAAGTACAAGAAGGCTGCCTCTTTTTAGTGTCTATGTTTTGAACCATTTCTGTGACACTAGTTACAGATTGCGATGCTTCACTTCAGGTTTACTGTCTCCCTTGGACCATCTTATTGACGATGAAACACAGAAATTGCATCGGAATTAAATACAAAAGGCACAATACCGACTTAAGTACAAGAAGACTGACTCTTCTTACTGTCTATGTTTTGAACCGTTCCTGTGACACTAGTTTTAGATTCCGATGCTTCACATCAGGTTTACTGTATCCCTATGATCTTCTTTTTGACAATGAAACACAGAAATTGCATCGGAATTAAATACAAAAGGCACAATGCAGACTTAAGTACAAGAAGACTGACTCTTCTTACAGTCTATGTTTTGAACCATTCCTGTGACACTAGTTATAGATTCCGGTGCTTCACTCCAGGTTTACTGTTTCCCTTGGACCTTCTTATTGACGATGAAACACAGATATTGCATCGGAATGAAATAGAAAGGGCACAATGCCGACTTAAGTACAAGAAGACTGACTCTTCTTACTGTTTATGTTCGAACCATTCCTGTGACACTAGTTATAGATTCCGATGCTTCACTTCAGGTTTACTGTATCCCTCTGACCTTCCTGTAGACGATGAAACACACAAATTCCATCCGAATTAAATACAAAAGGCACAATGCCGACTTAAGTACAAGAAGACTGACTCTTCCTACTGTCTATGTTTTGAACCATTCCTGTGACACTAGTTTTGGATTCCGATGCTTCACTTCAGGTTCACTGTACCCCTCAGACCTTCTTATTGACGATGAAACACAGAAATTGCGTCGGAATTAAATACAAAAGGCACAATGCCAACTTAAGTACAAGAAGACTGAGTCTTCCTACTGTCTATGTTTTGAACCATTCCTGTGACACTAGTTATAGATTTCGATGCTCCACTTCAGGTTTACTGTATCCCTCTGACCTTCTTATTGACGATCAAACACAGAAATTGCATCGGAATTAAATACAAAAGGCACAATGCCGACTTAAGTACAGGAAGAGTGACTCTTCTTACTGACTATGTTTTGAACCATTCTCGTGACACTAGTTATAGATTCCGATGCTTCACTTCAGGTTTACTGTATCCCATAAACCTTCATATTGACCATGAAACACAGAAATTGCATCGGAATTAAATACAAAAGGCACAATGCCGATTTAAGTACAAGAAGACTGACTCTTCTTACTGACTATGTTTGAACCATTCCTGTGTCACTAGTTATAGATTCTGATGCTTCACTTCAGGTTTACTGTATACCTTGGACCTTATAATTGACGATGAAACACAGAGATTGCATCGGAATTAAATAGAAAAGGCACAATGAAGACTTAACTTCAAGAAGGCTGCCTCTTTTTACTATCTATGTTTTGAACCATTCCTGTGACACTAGTTATAGATTCCGATGCTTCACTTCAGGGTTACTGTATCCCTTGGACCTTCTTATTGACGATGAAACACAGAAATTGCATCGGAATTAAATACAAAGGGCAAAATGCCGACTTAAGTACACGAAGACTGACGTTTCTTACTGCCTATGTTTTGAACAATTCCTGTGACACTAGTTACAGATTCCGATGCTACACTCCACGTTTACTGTATCCCTTGGACCTTCTTATTGACGATGAAAAACAGAAATTGCATCGGAATGAAATACAAAAGGCACAATGCCGACTTAAGGACAAGAAGACTGACTCTTCTTACTGACTATGTTTTGAACAATTCCTGTGTCACTAGTTATAGATTCCGATGCTTCACTTCAGGTTTACTGTATACCTTGGACTTCCTAATTGACGATGAAACACAGAAATTGCATCGGAATTAAATAGAAAAGGCACAATGACGACTTAAGTACAAGAAGACTGACTCTTCTTACTCTCTATGTTTTGAACCATTTTTGTGACACTAGTTATAGATTCCGATGCTCCACTTCAGGTTTACTGTCTCCCTTGGACCTTCTTATTGACGAAGAAACACAGAAATTGCATCGGAATTAAATACAAAAGGCACAATACCGACTTAAGTACAAGAAGACTGACTCTTCTTACTGTCTATGTTTTGAACCATTCCTGTGACACTAGTTATAGATTCCGATGCTTCACTTCAGGTTTACTGTATCCCTCTGATCTTCTTATTGACGATGAATCACAGAAATTGCATCGGAATTAAATACAAAAGCCAGAATGCCGACTTAAGTACAAGAAGACTGACTCTTCTTACTGTCTATGTTTTGAACCATTCCTGTGACACTAGTTATAGATTCCGATGCTTCACTTCAGGCTTACTGTATCCCTCGGACCTTCTTATTGACGATGAAACACAGAAATTGCATCGGAATTAAACACAAAAGGCACAATGCCGACTTAAGTACAAATAGACTGACTCTTCTTACTGACTATGTTTTGAACCATTCCTGTGACACTGGCTATAGATTCTGATACTTCACTTCAGGTTTGCTGTACCCCTCTGACCTTCTTATTGACGATGAAACACAGAATTGCATCGGAATTAAATACAAAAGGCACAATGCCGACTTAAGGACAAGAAGACTGACTCTTTTTACTGACTATGTTTTGAACCATTCCTGTGACACTAGTTATGGATTCGGATGCTTTACTTCTGGTTTACTGTATCCCTCTGACCTTCTTATTGACGATGAAGCACAGAAATTGCATCGGAGTTAAATATAAAAGGCACAATGCAGACTTAAGTACAAGAAGACTGACTCTTCTTACAGACTATGTTTTGAAACATTCATGTGACAGTAGTTATAGATTGCGATGCTTCACTTCAGGTTTGCTGTATCCCTCTGACCTTCTTATTGACGATGAAACACAGCATTTGCATCGGAATTAAATACAAAAGGCACAATGTCGACTTAAGTAGAAGAAGACTGACTCTTCCTACTGTCTATGTTTTGAACCATTCCTGTTACACTAGTTATAGATTCCGATGCTTCACTTCAGGTTTACTGTATCCCTTGGACCTTCTTATTGACGATGAAACACAGAAATTGCATCGGAATTAAATACAAAAGGCACAATGCCGACTTAAGTACAGGAAGACTGACTCTTCTTACTGACTATGTTTTGAACCATTCTCGTGACACTAGTTATAGATTCCGATGTTTCACTTCAGGTTTAATGTATCCCTTAATCCTTCTTATTGACGATGAAACACAGAAATTGCATCGGAATTAAATACAAAAGGCACAATGCCGACTTAAGTACAAGAAGACTGACTCTTCTTACTGAGTATGTTTGAACCATTCCTGTGTCACTAGTTATAGATTCCGAAGCTTCACTTCAGGTTTACTGTATAGCTTGGACCTTATAATTGACGATGAAACACAGAGATTGCATCGGAATTAAATAGAAAAGGCACAATGCCGACTGAAGTACAAGAAGGCTGCCTCTTTTTAGTGTCTATGTTTTGAACCATTTCTGTGACACTAGTTACAGATTGCGACGCTTCACTTCAGGTTTACTGTCTCCCTTGGACCATCTTATTGACGATGAAACACAGAAATTGCAACGGAATTAAATACAAAAGGCACAATACCGACTTAAGTACAAGAACACTGACTCTTCTTACTGTCTATGTTTTGAACCATTCCTGTGACACTAGTTATAGATTTCGATGCTTCACATCAGGTTTACTGTATCCCTATGATCTTCTTATTGACAATGAAACACAGATATTGCATCGGAATTAAATACAAAAGGCACAATGCTGACTTAAGTACAAGAAGACTGATTCTTCTTACAGTCTATGTTTTGAACCATTCCTGTGACACTAGTTATAGATTCCGGTGCTTCACTCCAGGTTTACTGTTTCCCTTGGACCTTCTTATTGACGATGAAACACAGATATTGCATCGGAATGAAATAGAAAGGGCACAATGCCGACTTAAGTACAAGAAGACTGACTCATCTTACTGTTTATGTTTGAACCATTCCTGTGACACTAGTTATAGATTCCGATGCTTCACTTCAGGTTTACTGTATCCCTCTGACCTTCCTATAGACGATGAAACACAGAAATTGCATCCGAATTAAATACAAACGGCACAATATCGACTTAAGTACAAGAAGACTGAGTCTTCCTACTGTCTATGTTTTGAACCATTCCTGTGACACTAGTTATAGATTTTGATGCTACACTTCAGGTTTACTGTATCCCTCTGACCTTCTTATTGACGATCAAACACAGAAATTGCATCGGAATTAAATACAAAAGGCACAATGCCGACATAAGTACAGGAAGAGTGACTCTTCTTACTGACTAAGTTTTGAACCATTCTCGTGACACTGGTTATAGATTCTGATGGTTCACTTCAGGTTTACTGTATCCCTTAAACCTTCATATTGACGATGAAACACAGAAATTGCATCGGAATTAAATACAAAAGGCACAATGCCGACTTAAGTACAAGAAGATTGACTCTTCTTACTGAGTATGTTTGAACCATTCCTGTGTCACTAGTTATAGATTCCGATGCTTCACTTCAGGTTCACTGTATACCTTGGACCTTATAATTGACGATGAAACACAGAGATTGCATCGGAATTAAATAGAAAAGGCACAATGCCAACTTAAGTTCAAGAAGGCTGCCTCTTTTTACCATCTATGTTTTGAACCTTTCCTGTGACACTAGTTATAGATTCCGATGCTTCACTTCAGGTTTACTGTATCCCTTGGACCTGCTTATTGACGATGAAACACAGAATAGCATCGGAATTAAATAGAAAAGGCACAATGCCAACTTAAGTTCAAGAAGGCTGCCTCTTTTTACTATCTATGTTTTGAACCATTCCTGTGACACTAGCTATAGATTCCGATGCTTCACTTCAGGTTTACTGTATCCCTCTGACCTTCGTATTGACGATGAAACACAGAAATTGCATCGGAATTAAATACAAAAGGCACAATGCCGACTTAAGTACAAGAAGACTGACTCTTCTTACTGAGTATGTTTGAACCATTCCTGTGTCACTTGTTATAGATTCCGATGCTTCACTTCAGGTTTACTGTATACCTTGGACCTTATACTTGACGATGAAACACAGAGATTGCATCGGAATTAAATAGAAAAGGCACAATGCCGACTTAAGTACAAGAAGGCTGCCTCTTTTTAGTGTCTATGTTTTGAACCATTTCTGTGACACTAGTTACAGATTGCGATGCTTCACTTCAGGTTTACTGTCTCCCTTGGACCATCTTATTGACGATGAAACACAGAAATTGCATCGGAATTAAATACAAAAGGCACAATACCGACTTAAGTACAAGAAGACTGACTCTTCTTACTGTCTATGTTTTGAACCATTCCTGTGACACTAGTTTTAGATTCCGATGCTTCACATCAGGTTTACTGTGTCCCTATGATCCTCTTATTGACAATGAAACACAGAAATTGCATCGGAATTAAATACAAAAGGCACAATGCAGACTTAAGTACAAGAAGACTGACTCTTCTTACAGTCTATGTATTGAACCATTCCTGTGACACTAGTTATAGATTCCGGTGCTTCACTCCAGGTTTACTGTTTCCCTTGGACCTTCTTATTGGCGATGAAACACAGATATTGCATCGGAATGAAATAGAAAGGGCACAATGCCGACTTAAGTACAAGAAGACTGACTCTTCTTACTGTTTATGTTTGAACCATTCCTGTGACACTAGTTATAGATTCCGATGCTTCACTTCAGGTTTACTGTATCCCTCTGACCTTCCTGTAGACGATGAAACACATATATTCCATCCGAATAAAATACAAAAGGCACAATGCCGACTTAAGTACAAGAAGACTGACTCTTCCTACTGTCTATGTTTTGAACCATTCCTGTGACACTAGTTTTGGATTCCGATGCTTCACTTCAGGTTCACTGTACCCCTCAGACCTTCATATTGACGATGAAACACAGAAATTGCATCGGAATTAAATACAAAAGGCACAATGCCAACTTAAGTACAGGAAGACTGAGTCTTCCTACTGTCTATGTTTTGAACCATTCCTGTGACACTAGTTATAGATTTCGATGCTACACTTCAGGTTTACTGCATCCCTCTGACCTTCTTATTGACGATCAAACACAGAAATTGCATCGGAATTAAATACAAAAGGCACAATGCCGACTTAAGTACAGGAAGAGTGACTCTTCTTACTGACAATGTTTTGAACCATTCTCGTGACACTAGTTATAGATTCCGATGCTTCACTTCAGGTTTACTGTATCCCATAAACCTTCATATTGACCATGAAACACAGAAATTGCATCGGAATTAAATACAAAAGGCACAATGCCGACTTAAGTACAAGAAGACTGACTCTTCTTACTGAGTATGTTTGAACCATTCCTGTGTCACTAGTTATAGATTCTGATGCTTCACTTCAGGTTTACTGTATACCTTGGACCTTATAATTGACGATGAAACACAGAGATTGCATCGGAATTAATTAGAAAAGGCACAATGAAGACTTAACTTCAAGTAGGCTGCCTCTTTTTACTATCTATGTTTTGAACCATTCCTGTGACACTAGTTATAGATTCCGATGCTTCACTTCAGGTTTACTGTATCCCTTGGACCTGCTTATTGACGATGAAACACAGAAATTGCATCGGAATTAAATACAAAAGGCACAATGCCGACTTAAGTACAAGAAGACTGACTCTTCTTACTGTCTATGCTTTGAACCATTCCTGTGACAGTAGTTACACATTCCGATTCTTCACTCGAGGTTTACTGTATCCCTTGGTCCTTCTTATTGACGATGAAACACAGAAATTGCATCGGAATTAAATACAAAAGGCACAATGCCGACTTAAGTACAAGAAGACTGACTCTTCTTACTGACTATGTTTTGAACCATTCCGGTGACACTAGTCATAGATTCCGATGCTTCACTTCAGGGTTACTGTATCCCTTGGACCTTCTTATTGACGATGAAACACAGACATTGCATCGGAATTAAATACAAAGGGCAAAATGCCGACTTAAGTACACGAAGACTGACGTTTCATACTGCCTATGTTTTGAACAATTCCTGTGACACTAGTTACAGATTCCGATGCTACACTCCACGTTTACTGTATCCCTTGGATCTTCTTATTGACGATGAAAAACAGATATTGCATCGGAATGAAATACAAAAGGGACAATGCCGACTTAAGGACAAGAAGACTGACTCTTCTAACTGACTATGTTTTGAACAATTCTTGTGTCACTAGTTATAGATTCCGATGCTTCACTTCAGGTTTACTGTATACCTTGGACTTCCTAATTGACGATGAAACACAGAAATTGCATCGGAATTAAATAGAAAAGGCACAATGACGACTTAAGTACAAGATGACTGACTCTTCTTACTCTCAATGTTTTGAACCATTTTTGTGACACTAGTTATAGATTCCGATGCTCCACTTCAGGTTTACTGTCTCCCTTGGACCTTCTTATTGACGAAGAAACACAGAAATTGCATCGGAATTAAATACAAAAGGCACAATACCGACTTAAGTACAAGAAGACTGACTCTTCTTACTGTCTATGTTTTGAACCATTCCTGTGACACTAGTTATAGATTCCGATGCTTCACTTCAGGTTTACTGTATCCCTCTGATCTTCTTATTGACGATGAATCACAGAAATTGCATCGGAATTAAATACAAAAGCCACAATGCCGACTTAAGTACAAGAAGACTGACTCTTCTTACTGTCTATGTTTTGAACCATTCCTGTGACACTAGTTATGGATTCCGATGCTTCACTTCAGGCTTACTGTATCCCTTGGACCTTCTTATTGACGATGAAACACAGGAATTGCATCGGAATTAAACACAAAAGGCACAATGCCGACTTAAGTACAAATAGACTGACTCTTCTTACTGACTATGTTTTGAACCATTCCTGTGACACTGGTTATAGATTCTGATACTTCAGGTTTACTGTACCCCTCTGACCTTCTTATTGACGATGAAACACAGAATTGCATCGGAATTAAATACAAAAGGCACAATGCCGACTTAAGGACAAGAAGACTGACTCTTTTTACTGACTATGTTTTGAACCATTCCTGTGACACTAGTTATGGATTCGGATGCTTTACTTCTGGTTTACTGTATCCCTCTGACCTTCTTATTGACGATGAAGCACAGAAATTGCATCGGAGTTAAATATAAAAGGCACAATGCAGACTTAAGTACAAGAAAACTGACTCTTCTTACAGACTATGTTTTGAAACATTCCTGTGACAGTAGTTATAGATTGCGATGCTTCACTTCAGGTTTGCTGTATCCCTCTGACCTTCTTATTGACGATGAAACACAGCATTTGCATCGGAATTAAATACAAAAGGCACAATGCCGACTTAAGTAAAAGAAGACTGACTCTTCCTACTGTCTATGTTTTGAACCATTCCTGTTACACTAGTTATAGATTCCGATGCTTCACTTCAGGTTTACTGTATCCCTTGGACCTTCTTATTGACGATGAAACACAGAAATTGCATCGGAATTAAATACAAAAGGCACAATGCCGACTTAAGTACAGGAAGACTGACTCTTCTTACTGACTATGTTTTGAACCATTCTCGTGACACTAGTTATAGATTCCGATGTTTCACTTCAGGTTTACTGTATCCCTTAATCCTTCTTATTGACGATGAAACACAGAAATTGCATCGGAATTAAATACAAAAGGCACAATGCCGACTTAAGTACAAGAAGACTGACTCTTCTTACTGAGTATGTTTGAACCATTCCTGTGTCACTAGTTATAGATTCCGATGCTTCACTTCAGGTTTACTGTATACCTTGGACCTTATAATTGACGATGAAACACAGAGATTGCATCGGAATTAAATAGAAAAGGCACAATGCCGACTTAAGTACTAGAAGGCTGCCTCTTTTTAGTGTCTATGTTTTGAACCATTTCTGTGACACTAGTTACAGATTGCGATGCTTAACTTCAGGTTTACTGTCTCCCTTGGACCTTCTTATTGACGATGAAACACAGAAATTGCATCGGAATTAAATACAAAAGGCACAATACCGACTTAAGTACAAGAAGACTGACTCTTCTTACTGTCTATGTTTTGAACCATTCCTGTGACACTAGTTATAGATTCCGATGCTTCACATCAGGTTTACTGTATCCCTATGATCTTCTTATTGACAATGAAACACAGAAATTGCATCGGAATTAAATACAAAAGGCACAATGCTGACTTAAGTACAAGAAGACTGACTCTTCTTACAGTCTATGTTTTGAACCATTCCTGTGACACTAGTTATAGATTCCGGTGCTTCACTCCAGGTTTACTGTTTCCCTTGGACCTTCTTATTGACGATGAAACACAGATATTGCATCGGAATGAAATAGAAAGGGCACAATGCCGACTTAAGTACAAGAAGACTGACTCTTCTTACTGTTTATGTTTGAACCATTCCTGTGACACTAGTTATAGATTCCGATGTTTCACTTCAGGTTTACTGTATCCCTCTGACCTTCCTATAGACGATGAAACACAGAAATTGCATCCGAATTAAATACAAACGGCACAATATCGACTTAAGTACAAGAAGACTGAGTCTTCCTACTGTCTATGTTTTGAACCATTCCTGTGACACTAGTTATAGATTTTGATGCTACACTTCAGGTTTACTGTATCCCTCTGACCTTCTTATTGACGTTCAAACACAGAAATTGCATCGGAATTAAATACAAAAGGCACAATGCCGACATAAGTACAGGGAGAGTGACTCGTCTTACTGACTAAGTTTTGAACCATTCTCGTGACACTAGTTATAGATTCTGATGGTTCACTTCAGGTTTACTGTATCCTTTAAACCTTCATATTGACGATGAAACACAGAAATTGCATCGGAATTAAATACAAAAGGCACAATGCCGACTTAAGTACAAGAAGACTGACTCTTCTTACTGAGTATGTTTGAACCATTCCTGTGTCACTAGTTATAGATTCCGATGCTTCACTTCAGGTTTACTGTATACCTTGGACCTTATAATTGACGATGAAACACAGAGATTGCATCGGAATTAAATAGAAAAGGCACAATGCCAACTTAAGTTCAAGAAGGCTGCCTCTTTTTACTATCTATGTTTTGAACCTTTCCTGTGACACTAGTTATAGATTCCGATGCTTCACTTCAGTTTTACTGTATCCCTTGGACCTGCTTATTGACGATGAAACACAGAATTACATCGGAATTAAATAGAAAAGGCACAATGCCGACTTAAGGACAAGAAGACTGACTCTTTTTACTGACTATGTTTTGAACCATTCCTGTGACACTAGTTATGGATTCGGATGCTTTACTTCTGGTTTACTGTATCCCTCTGACCTTCTTATTGACGATGAAACACAGAAATTGCATCGGAGTTAAATATAAAAGGCACAATGCAGACTTAAGTACAAGAAGACTGACTCTTCTTACAGACTATGTTTTGAAACATTCCTGTGACAGTAGTTATAGATTGCGATGCTTCACTTCAGGTTTGCTGTATCCCTCTGACCTTCTTATTGACGATGAAACACAGCATTTGCATCGGAATTAAATACAAAAGGCACAATGCCGACTTAAGTACAAGAAGACTGACTCTTCCTACTGTCTATGTTTTGAACCATTCCTGTTACACTAGTTATAGATTCCGATGCTTCACTTCAGGTTTACTGTATCCCTTGGACCTTCTTATTGACAATGAAACACAGAAATTGCATCGGAATTAAATACAAAAGGCACAATGCCGACTTAAGTACAGGAAGACTGACTTTACTTACTGACTATGTTTTGAACCATTCTCGTGACACTAGTTGTAGATTCCGATGTCACTTCAGGTTTACTGTATCCCTTAATCCTTCTTATTGACGATGAAACACAGAAATTGCATCGGAATTAAATACAAAAGGCACAATGGCGACTTAAGAACAAGAAGACTTACTCTTCTTACTGAGTATGTTTGAACCATTCCTGTGTCACTAGTTATAGATTCCGATGATTCACTTCAGGTTTACTGTATACCTTGGACCTTATAATTGACGATGAAACACAGAGATTGCATCGGAATTAAATAGAAAAGGCACAATGCCGACTTAAGTACAAGAAGGCTGCCTCTTTTTAGTGTCTATGTTTTGAACCATTTCTGTGACACTAGTTACAGATTGCGATGCTTCACTTCAGGTTTACTGTCTCCCTTGGACCATCTTATTGACGATGAAACACAGAAATTGCATCGGAATTAAATACAAAAGGCACAATACCGACTTAAGTACAAGAAGACTGACTCTTCTTACTGTCTATGTTTTGAACCATTCCTGTGACACTAGTTACAGATTCCGATGCTTCACATCAGGTTTACTGTATCCCTATGATCTTCTTATTGACAATGAAACACAGAAATTGCATCGGAATTAAATACAAAAGGCACAATGCTGACTTAAGTACAAGAAGACTGACTCTTCTTACAGTCTATGTTTTGAACCATTCCTGTGACACTAGTTATAGATTCCGGTGCTTCACTCCAGGTTTACTGTTTCCCTTGGACCTTCTTATTGACGATGAAACACAGATATTGCATCGGAATGAAATAGAAAGGGCACAATGCCGACTTAAGTACAAGAAGACTGACTCTTCTTACTGTTTATGTTTGAACCATTCCTGTGACACTAGTTATAGATTCCGATGTTTCACTTCAGGTTTACTGTATCCCTCTGACCTTCCTATAGACGATGAAACACAGAAATTGCATCCGAATTAAATACAAACGGCACAATATCGACTTAAGTACAAGAAGACTGAGTCTTCCTACTGTCTATGTTTTGAACCATTCCTGTGACACTAGTTATAGATTTTGATGCTACACTTCAGGTTTACTGTATCCCTCTGACCTTCTTATTGACGTTCAAACACAGAAATTGCATCGGAATTAAATACAAAAGGCACAATGCCGACATAAGTACAGGGAGAGTGACCCTTCTTACTGACTAAGTTTTGAACCATTCTCGTGACACTAGTTATAGATTCTGATGGTTCACTTCAGGTTTACTGTATCCTTTAAACCTTCATATTGACGATGAAACACAGAAATTGCATCGGAATTAAATACAAAAGGCACAATGCCGACTTAAGTACAAGAAGACTGACTCTTCTTACTGAGTATGTTTGAACCATTCCTGTGTCACTAGTTATAGATTCCGATGCTTCACTTCAGGTTTACTGTATCCCTTGGACCTTCTTATTGACGATGAAACACAGAAATTGCATCGGAATTAAATACAAAAGGCACAATGCCGACTTAAGTACAGGAAGACTGACTTTACTTACTGACTATGTTTTGAACCATTCTCGTGACACTAGTTGTAGATTCCGATGTCACTTCAGGTTTACTGTATCCCTTAATCCTTCTTATTGACGATGAAACACAGAAATTGCATCGGAATTAAATACAAAAGGCACAATGGCGACTTAAGAACAAGAAGACTTACTGTTCTTACTGAGTATGTTTGAACCATTCCTGTGTCACTAGTTATAGATTCCGATGATTCACTTCAGGTTTACTGTATACCTTGGACCTTATAATTGACGATGAAACACAGAGATTGCATCGGAATTAAATAGAAAAGGCACAATGCCGACTTAAGTACAAGAAGGCTGCCTCTTTTTAGTGTCTATGTTTTGAACCATT
The DNA here is from genome assembly GCF_023864345.2 of Schistocerca serialis cubense. Classification (NCBI taxonomy): domain Eukaryota; kingdom Metazoa; phylum Arthropoda; class Insecta; order Orthoptera; family Acrididae; genus Schistocerca; species Schistocerca serialis. The sequence continues at coordinate 8,733,731 of NW_026047592.1, forward strand.
TCTGTGACACTAGTTACAGATTGCGATGCTTCACTTCAGGTTTACTGTCTCCCTTGGACCATCTTATTGACGATGAAACACAGAAATTGCATCGGAATTAAATACAAAAGGCACAATACCGACTTAAGTACAAGAAGACTGACTCTTCTTACTGTCTATGTTTTGAACCATTCCTGTGACACTAGTTACAGATTCCGATGCTTCACATCAGGTTTACTGTATCCCTATGATCTTCTTATTGACAATGAAACACAGAAATTGCATCGGAATTAAATACAAAAGGCACAATGCTGACTTAAGTACAAGAAGACTGACTCTTCTTACAGTCTATGTTTTGAACCATTCCTGTGACACTAGTTATAGATTCCGGTGCTTCACTCCAGGTTTACTGTTTCCCCTGGACCTTCTTATTGACGATGAAACACAGATATTGCATCGGAATGAAATAGAAAGGGCACAATGCCGACTTAAGTACAAGAAGACTGACTCTTCTTACTGTTTATGTTTGAACCATTCCTGTGACACTAGTTATAGATTCCGATGTTTCACTTCAGGTTTACTGTATCCCTCTGACCTTCCTATAGACGATGAAACACAGAAATTGCATCCGAATTAAATACAAACGGCACAATATCGACTTAAGTACAAGAAGACTGAGTCTTCCTACTGTCTATGTTTTGAACCATTCCTGTGACACTAGTTATAGATTTTGATGCTACACTTCAGGTTTACTGTATCCCTCTGACCTTCTTATTGACGTTCAAACACAGAAATTGCATCGGAATTAAATACAAAAGGCACAATGCCGACATAAGTACAGGGAGAGTGACTCTTCTTACTGACTAAGTTTTGAACCATTCTCGTGACACTAGTTATAGATTCTGATGGTTCACTTCAGGTTTACTGTATCCTTTAAACCTTCATATTGACGATGAAACACAGAAATTGCATCGGAATTAAATACAAAAGGCACAATGCCGACTTAAGTACAAGAAGACTGACTCTTCTTACTGAGTATGTTTGAACCATTCCTGTGTCACTAGTTATAGATTCCGATGCTTCACTTCAGGTTTACTGTATACCTTGGACCTTATAATTGACGATGAAACACAGAGATTGCATCGGAATTAAATAGAAAAGGCACAATGCCAACTTAAGTTCAAGAAGGCTGCCTCTTTTTACTATCTATGTTTTGAACCTTTCCTGTGACACTAGTTATAGATTCCGATGCTTCACTTCAGTTTTACTGTATCCCTTGGACCTGCTTATTGACGATGAAACACAGAATTGCATCGGAATTAAACAGAAAAGGCACAATGCCGACTTAAGGACAAGAAGACTGACTCTTTTTACTGACTATGTTTTGAACCATTCCTGTGACACTAGTTATGGATTCGGATGCTTTACTTCTGGTTTACTGTATCCCTCTGACCTTCTTATTGACGATGAAACACAGAAATTGCATCGGAGTTAAATATAAAAGGCACAATGCAGACTTAAGTACAAGAAGACTGACTCTTCTTACAGACTATGTTTTGAAACATTCCTGTGACAGTAGTTATAGATTGCGATGCTTCACTTCAGGTTTGCTGTATCCCTCTGACCTTCTTATTGACGATGAAACACAGCATTTGCATCAGAATTAAATACAAAAGGCGCAATGCCGACTTAAGTACAAGAAGACTGACTCTTCCTACTGTCTATGTTTTGAACCATTCCTGTTACACTAGTTATAGATTCCGATGCTTCACTTCAGGTTTACTGTATCCCTTGGACCTTCTTATTGACGATGAAACACAGAAATTGCATCGGAATTAAATACAAAAGGCACAATGCCGACTTAAGTACAGGAAGACTGACTTTACTTACTGACTATGTTTTGAACCATTCTCGTGACACTAGTTGTAGATTCCGATGTCACTTCAGGTTTACTGTATCCCTTAATCCTTCTTATTGACGATGAAACACAGAAATTGCATCGGAATTAAATACAAAAGGCACAATGGCGACTTAAGAACAAGAAGACTTACTCTTCTTACTGAGTATGTTTGAACCATTCCTGTGTCACTAGTTATAGATTCCGATGATTCACTTCAGGTTTACTGTATACCTTGGACCTTATAATTGACGATGAAACACAGAGATTGCATCGGAATTAAATAGAAAAGGCACAATGCCGATTTAAGTACAAGAAGGCTGCCTCTTTTTTGTGTCTATGTTTTGAACCATTTCTGTGACACTAGTTACAGATTGCGATGCTTCACTTCAGGTTTACTGTCTCCCTTGGACCATCTTATTGACGATGAAACACAGATATTGCATCGGAATTAAATACAAAAGGCACAATACCGACTTAAGTACAAGAAGACTGACTCTTCTTACTGTCTATGATTTGAACCATTCCTGTGACACTAGTTATAGATTCCGATGCTTCACATCAGGTTTACTGTATCCCTATGATCTTCTTATTGACAATGAAACACAGAAATTGCATCGGAATTAAATACAAAAGGCACAATGCTGACTTAAGTACAAGAAGACTGACTCTTCTTACAGTCTATGTTTTGAACCATTCCTGTGACACTAGTTATAGATTCCGGTGCTTCACTCCAGGTTTACTGTTTCCCTTGGACCTTCTTATTGACGATGAAACACAGATATTGCATCGGAATGAAATAGAAAGGGCACAATGCCGACTTAAGTACAAGAAGACTGACTCTTCTTACTGTTTATGTTTGAACCATTCATGTGACACTAGTTATAGATTCCGATGCTTCACTTCAGGTTTACTGTATCCCTCTGACCTTCCTATAGACGATGAAACACAGAAATTGCATCCGAATTAAATACAAACGGCACAATATCGACTTAAGTACAAGAAGACTGAGTCTTCCTACTGTCTATGATTTGAACCATTCCTGTGACACTAGTTATAGATTTCGATGCTACACTTCAGGTTTACTGTATCCCTCTGACCTTCTTATTGACGATCAAACACAGAAATTGCATCGGAATTAAATACAAAAGGCACAATGCCGACATAGGTACAGGAAGAGTGACTCTTCTTACTGACTATGTTTTGAACCATTCTCGTGACACTAGTTATAGATTCCGATGCTTCACTTCAGGTTTACTGTATCCCTTAAACCTTCATATTGACGATGAAACACAGAAATTGCATCGCAATTAAATACAAAAGGCACAATGCCGACTTAAGTACAAGAAGACTGACTCTTCTTACTGAGTATGTTTGAACCATTCCTGTGTCACTAGTTATAGATTCCGATGCTTCACTTCAGGTTTACTGTATACTTTGGACCTTATAATTGACGATGAAACACAGAGATTGCATCGGAATTAAATAGAAAAGGCACAATGCCAACTTAAGTTCAAGAAGGCTGCCCCTTTTTACTATCTATGTTTTGAACCTATCCTGTGACACTAGTTATACATTCCGATGCTTCATTTCAGGTTTACTGTATCCCTTGGACCTGCTTATTGACGATGAAACACAGAAATTGCATCGGAATTAAATACAAAAGGCACAATGCAGACTTAAGTACAAGAAGACTGACTCTTCTTACTGTCTATGCTTTGAACCATTCCTGTGACAGTAGTTACACATTCCGATTCTTCACTCCAGGTTTACTGTATCCCTTGGACCTTCTTATTGACGATGAAACACAGAAATTGCATCGGAATTAAATATTAAGGGCAAAATGCCGACTTAAGTACACGAAGACTGACGTTTCTTACTGCCTATGTTTTGAACAATTCCTGTGACACTAGTTATAGATTCCGATGCTACACTCCACGTTTATTGTATCCCGTGGACCTTCTTATTGACGATGAAAGACAGAAATTGCATCGGAATGAAATACAAAAGGCACAATGCCGACTTAAGGACAAGAAGACTGACTCTTCTTACTGACTATGTTTTGAACCATTCCTGTGTCACTAGTTATAGATTCCGATGCTTCACTTCAGGTTTACTGTATACCTTGGACTTCCTAATTGACGATGAAACACAGAAATTGCATCGGAATTAAATAGAAAAGGCACAATGACGACTTAAGTACAAGAAGACTGACTCTTCTTACTCTCTATGTTTTGAACCATTCCTGTGACACTAGTTATAGATTCCGATGCTTCACTTCAGGTTTACTGTATCCCTCTGATCTTCCTATTGACGATGAATCACAGAAATTGCATCGGAATTAAATACAAAAGGCACAATGCCGACTTAAGTACAAGAAGACTGACTCTTCTTACTGTCTATGTTTTGAACCATTCCTGTGACACTAGTTATAGATTCCGATGCTTCACTTCAGGCTTACTGTATCCTTTGGACCTTCTTATTGACGATGAAACACAGAAATTGCATCGGAATTAAACACAAAAGGCACAATGCCGACTTAAGTACAAATAGACAGACTCTTCTTACTGACTATGTTTTGAACCATTCCTGTGACACTGGTTATAGATTCTGATGCTTCACTTCAGGTTAACTGTACCCCTCTGACCTTCTTATTGACGATGAAACACAGAATTGCATCGGAATTAAATACAAAAGGCACAATGCCGACTTAAGGACAAGAAGACTGACTCTTTTTACTGACTATGTTTTGAACCATTCCTGTGACACTAGTTATGGATTCGGATGCTTTACTTCTGGTTTACTGTATCCCTCTGACCTTCTTATTGACGATGAAACACAGAAATTGCATCGGAATTAAATATAAAAGGCACAAGGCAGACTTAAGTACAAGAAGACTGACTCTTCTTACGGACTATGTTTTGAAACATTCCTGTGACAGTAGTTATAGATTGCGATGCTTCACTTCAGGTTTGCTGTATCCCTCTGACCTTCTTATTGACGATGAAACACAGCATTTGCATCGGAATTAAATACAAAAGGCACAATGCCGACTTAAGTACAAGAAGACTGACTCTTCCTACTGTCTATGTTTTGAACCATTCCTGTTACACTAGTTATAGATTCCGATACTTCACTTCAGGTTTACTGTATCCCTTGGACCTTCTTATTGAGGATGAAACACAGAAATTGCATCGGAATTAAATACCAAAGGCACAATGCCGATTTAAGTACATGAAGACCGACTCTTTCTACTGACTATGTTTTGAACCATTCTCGTGACACTAGTTATAGATTCCGATGCTTCACTTAAGGTTTACTGTATCCCTTAAACCTTCTTATTGTCGATGAAACACAGAAATTGCATCGGAATTAAATACAAAAGGCACAATGCCGACTTAAGTACAAGAAGACTAACTCTTTTTACTGTCTATGATTTGAACTATTCCTGTGACACTAGTTATAGATTCCGATGCTTCACTCCAGGTTTACTGTATCCCTTGGACCCTCTTATTGACGATGAAACACAGAAATTGCATCGGAATTAAATAGAAAAGGCACAATGCCGACTTATGTACAAGAGGACTGACTCTTCCTACTGTCAATGTTTTGAACCATTCCTGTGACACTAGTTATAAATTCCGGTGCTTCACTCCAGGTTTACTGTTTCCCTTGGACCTTCTTATTGACGATGAAACACAGAAATTGCATCAGAATTAAATAGAAAAGGCACAATGCCGACTTAAGTACAAGAAGACTGACGCTTCTTACTGACTATGATTTTGAACCATTCCTGTGACACTAGTTATAGATTCCGATGCTTCACTTCAGGTTTACTGTATCCCTTGGACCTTCTTATTGACGATGAAACACAGATATTGCATCGGAATGAAATAGGAAAGGCACAATGCCGACTTAAGTACAAGAAGACTGACTCCTCTTACTGTTTATGTTTGAACCATTCCTGTGACACTAGTTATAGATTCCGATGCTTCACTTCAGGTTTACTGTATCCCTCTGACCTTCCTATAGACGATGAAACACAGAAATTGCATCCGAATTAAATACAAAAGGCACAATATCGACTTAAGTACAAGAAGACTGACTCTTCCTACTGTCTATGTTTTGAACCATTCCTGTGACACTAGTTATAGAATTCGATGCTACACTTCAGGTTTACTGTATCCCTCTGACCTTCTTATTGACGATGAAACACAGAAATTGCATCGGAATTAAATACAAAAGGCACAATGCCGACTTAAATACAGGAAGACTGACTCTTCTTACTGACTATGTTTTGAACCATTCTCGTGACACTAGTTATAGATTCCGATGCTTCACTTCAGGTTTACTGTATTCCTTAAACCTTCTTATTGTCGATGAAACACAGAAATTGCATCGGAATTAAATACAAAAGGCACAATGCCGACTTAAGTACAAGAAGACTGACTCTTCTTACTGTCTATGCTTTGAACCATTCCTGTGACAGTAGTTACACATTCCGAATCTTCACTCCAGGTTTACTGTATCCCTTGGACCTTCTTATTGACGATGAAACACAGAAATTGCATCGGAATTAAATATTAAGGGCAAAATGCCGACTTAAGTACACGAAGACTGACGTTTCTTACTGCCTATGTTTTGAACAATTCCTGTGACACTAGTTATAGATTCCGATGGTACACTCCACGTTTATTGTATCCCTTGGACCTTCTTATTGACGATGAAAGACAGAAATTGCATCGGAATGAAATACAAAAGGCACAATGCCGACTTAAGGACAAGAAGACTGACTCTTCTTACTGACTATGTTTTGAACCATTCCTGTGTCACTAGTTATAGATTCCGATGCTTCACTTCAGGTTTACTGTATACCTTGGACTTCCTAATTGACGATGAAACACAGAAATTGCATCGGAATTAAATAGAAAAGGCACAATGACGACTTAAGTACAAGAAGACTGACTCTTCTTACTCTCTATGTTTTGAACCATTCCTGTGACACTAGTTGTAGATTCCGATGCTTCACTTGAGGTTTACTGTATCCCTCTGATCTTCCTATTGACGATGAATCACAGAAATTGCATCGGAATTAAATACAAAAGGCATAAAGCCGACTTAAGTACAAGAAGACTGACTCTTCTGACTGTCTATGTTTTGAACCATTCCTGTTACACTAGTTATAGATTCCGATGCTTCACTTCAGGCTTACTGTATCCTTTGGACCTTCTTATTGACGATGAAACACAGAAATTGCATCGGAATTAAACACAAAAGGCACAATGCCGACTTAAGTACAAATAGACAGACTCTTCTTACTGACTATGTTTTGAACCATTCCTGTGACACTGGTTATAGATTCTGATGCTTCACTTCAGGTTAACTGTACCCCTCTGACCTTCTTATTGACGATGAAACACAGAATTGCATCGGAATTAAATACAAAAGGCACAATGCCGACTTAAGGACAAGAAGACTGACTCTTTTTACTGACTATGTTTTGAACCATTCCTGTGACACTAGTTATGGATTCGGATGCTTTACTTCTGGTTTACTGTATCCCTCTGACCTTCTTATTGACGATGAAACACAGAAATTGCATCGGAATTAAATATAAAAGGCACAAGGCAGACTTAAGTACAAGAAGACTGACTCTTCTTACGGACTATGTTTTGAAACATTCCTGTGACAGTAGTTATAGATTGCGATGCTTCACTTCAGGTTTGCTGTATCACTCTGACCTTCTTATTGACGATGAAACACAGCATTTGCATCGGAATTAAATACAAAAGGCACAATGCCGACTTAAGTACAAGAAGACTGACTCTTCCTACTGTCTATGTTTTGAACCATTCCTGTTACACTAGTTATAGATTCCGATACTTCACTTCAGGTTTACTGTATCCCTTGGACCTTCTTATTGAGGATGAAACACAGAAATTGCATCGGAATTAAATACAAAAGGCACAATGCCGATTTAAGTACATGAAGACCGACTCTTTCTACTGACTATGTTTTGAACCATTCTCGTGACACTAGTTATAGATTCCGATGCTTCACTTCAGGTTTACTGTATCCCTTAAACCTTCTTATTGTCGATGAAACACAGAAATTGCATCGGAATTAAATACAATAGGCACAATGCCGACTTAAGTACAAGAAGACTAACTCTTTTTATTGTCTATGATTTGAACAATTCCTGTGACACTAGTTATAGATTCCGATGCTTCACTCCAGGTTTACTGTATCCCTTGGACCTTCTTATTGACGATGAAACGCAGAAATTGCATCGGAATTAAATAGAAAAGGCACAATGCCGACTTAAGTACAAGAGGACTGACTCTTCCTACTGTCAATGATTTGAACCATTCCTGTGACACTAGTTATAAATTCCGGTGCTTCACTCCAGGTTTACTGTTTCCCTTGGACCTTCTTATTGACGATGAAACACAGAAATTGCATCAGAATTAAATAGAAAAAGCACAATGCCGACTTAAGTACAAGAAGACTGACGCTTCTTACTGACTATGATTTTGAACCATTCCTGTGACACTAGTTATAGATTCCGATGCTTCACTTCAGGTTTACTGTATCCCTTGGACCTTCTTATTGACGATGAAACACAGATATTGCATCGGAATGAAATAGGAAAGGCACAATGCCGACTTAAGTACAAGAAGACTGACTCCTCTTACTGTTTATGTTTGAACCATTCCTGTGACACTAGTTATAGATTCCGACGCTTCACTTCAGGTTTACTGTATCCCCCTGACCTTCCTATAGACGATGAAACACAGAAATTGCATCCGAATTAAATACAAAAGGCACAATATCGACTTAAGTACAAGAAGACTGACTCTTCCTACTGTCTATGTTTTGAACCATTCCTGTGACACTAGTTATAGAATTCGATGCTACACTTCAGGTTTACTGTATCCCTCTGACCTTCTTATTGACGATGAAACACAGAAATTGCATCGGAATGAAATACAAAAGGCACAATGCCGACTTAAGTACAGGAAGACTGACTCTTCTTACTGACTATGTTTTGAACCATTCTCGTGACACTAGTTATAGATTCCGATGCTTCACTTCAGGTTTACTGTATTCCTTAAACCTTCTTATTGTCGATGAAACACAGAAATTGCATCGGAATTAAATACAAAAGGCACAATGCCGACTTAAGTACAAGAAGACTGACTCTTCTTACTGAGTATGTTTGAACCATTCCTGTGTCACTAGTTATAGATTCCGATGCTTCACTTCAGGTTTACTGTATACCTTGGACCTTATAATTGACGATGAAACACAGAGATTGCATCGGAATTAAATAGAAAAGGCACAATGCCGACTTAAGTACAAGAAGGCTGCCTCTTTTTACTGTCTATGTTTTGAACCACTTCTGTGACACTAGTTACAGATTGCGATGCTTCACTTCAGGTTTACTGTGTCCCTTGGACCTTCTTATTGACGATGAAACACAGAAATTGCATCGGAATTAAATACAAAAGGCACAATACCGACTTAAGTACAAGAAGACTGACTCTTCTTACTGTCTATGTTTTGAACCTTTCCTGTGACACTAGTTATAGATTCCGATGCTTCACATCAGATTTACTGTATCCCTATGATCTTCTTATTGACAATGAAACACAGAAATTGCATCGGAATTAAATACAAAAGGCACAATGCTGACTTAAGTACAAGAAGACGGACTCTTCTTCCAGTCTATGTTTTGAACCATTCCTGTGACACTAGTTATAGATTCCGGTGCTTCCCTCCAGGTTTACTGTTTCCCTTGGACCTTCTTATTGACGATGAAACACAGAAATTGCATCAGAATTAAATAGAAAAGGCACAATGCCGACTTAAGTACAAGAAGACTGACGCTTCTTACTGACTATGTCTTTGAACCATTCCTGTGTCACTAGTTATAGATTCCGATGCTTCACTTCAGGTTTACTGTATACATTGGACCTTGTAATTGACGATGAAACACAGAGATTGCATCGGAATTAAATAGAAAAGGCACAATGCCGACTTAAGTACACGAATGCTGCCTCTTTTTACTGTCTATGTTTTGAACCATTTCTGTGACACTAGTTATAGATTGCGATGCTTCACTTCAGGTTTACTGTCACCCTTGGACCTTCTTATTGACAATGAAACACAGAACTTGCATCGGAATTAAATACAAAAGGCACAATACCGACTTAAGTACAAGAAGACTGACTCTTCTTACTGTCTATGTTTTGAACCATTCCTGTGACACTAGTTATAGATTCCGATGCTTCACTTCAGGTTTACTGTATCCCTATGATCTTCTTATTGACGATGAAACACAGAAATTGCATCGGAATTAAATATAAAAGGCACAATCCCGACTTAAGTACAAGAGGACTGATCCTTCTTACTGTCTATGTTTTGAACCATTCCTGAGACACTAGTTATAGATTCCGATGCTTCACTTCAGGTTTACTGTAACCCTCTGACCATCTTATTGATGATCAAACACAGAAATTGCATCGGAATTAAATACAAAAGGCACAATGCAGACTTAAGTACAATAAGACTGACTCTTCTTACTGTCTATGTTTTGAACCATTCCTGTGACACTAGTTATAGATTCCGATGCTTCACATCAGATTTACTGTATCCCTAGGATCTTCTTATTGACAATGAAACACAGAAATTGCATCGGAATTAAATACAAAATGCACAATGCTGACTTAAGTACAAGAAGACTGACTCTTCTTACAGTCTATGTTTTGAACCATTCCTGTGACACTAGTTATAGATTCCGGTGCTACACTCCAGGTTTACTGTTTCCCTTGGACCTTCTTATTGACGATGAAACACAGAAATTGCATCAGAATTAAATAGAAAAGGCACAATGCCGACTTAGGTACAAGAAGACTGACGCTTCTTACTGACTATGTTTTTGAACCATTCCTGTGACACTAGATATAGATTCCGATGCTTCACTTCAGGTTTACTGTATCCCTTGGACCTTCTTATTGACGATGAAACACAGATATTGCATCGGAATGAAATAGAAAAGGCACAATACCGACTTAAGTACAAGAAGACTGACTCTTCCTACTGTCTATGTTTTGAACCATTCCTGTGAAACTAGTTATAGAATCCGAAGCTTCACTTCAGGTTTACTGTATCCCTTGGACCATCTTATTGACGATGAAACACAGATATTGCATCGGAATGAAATAGAAAAGGAACAATGCCGACTTAAGTACAAGAAGACTGACGCTTCTTACTGTCTATGTTTTTCAACCATTCCTGTGACACTAGTTATAGATTCCGGTGCTTCACTCCAGGTTTACTGCTTCCCTTGGACCTTCTTATTGACGATGATACACAGAAATTGCATCGGAATTAAATACAAAAGGCACAATGCCGACTTAAGTACAAGAAGACTGACTCTTCTTACTGACTATGTTTGAACCATTCCTGTGTCACTAGTTATAGATTCCGATGCTTCACTTCAGGTTTACTGTATACCTTGGACCTTCTAATTGACGATGAAACACAGAGATTGCATCGGAATTAAATAGAAAAGGCACAATGCCGACTTAAGTACACGAATGCTGCCTCTTTTTACTGTCTATGTTTTGAACCATTTCTGTGACACTAGTTATAGATTGCGATGCTACACTTCAGGTTTACTGTCTCCCTTGGACCTTCTTATTGACGATGAAACACAGAAATTGCATCGGAATTAAATACAAAAGGCACAATACCAACTTAAGTACAAGAAGACTGACTCTTCTTACTGTCTATGTTTTGAACCATTCCTGTGACACTAGTTATAGATTCCGATGCTTCACTTCAGGTTTACTGTATCCCTATGATCTTCTTATTGATGATCAAACACAGATATTGCATCCGAATTAAATACAAAAGGCACAATCCCGACTTAAGTACAAGAGGACTGATCCTTCTTACTGTCTATGTTTTGAATCATTCCTGAGGCACTAGTTATAGTTTCCGATGCTTCACTTCAGGTTTACTGTAACCCTCTGACCTTCTTATTGATGATCAAACACAGAAATTGCATCGGAATTATATACAAAAGGCACAATGCAGACTTAAGTACAATAAGACTGACTCTTCTTACAGACTATGTTTTGAACCATTCCTGTGACACTGGTTATAGATTGCGATGCTTCACTTCAGGTTTGCTGTATCCCTCTGACCTTCTTATTGACGATGAAACACAGAATATGCATCGGAATTAAATACAAAAGGCACAATGCCGACTTAAGTACAAGAAGACTGACTCTTCCTACTGTCTATGTTTTGAGCCATTCCTGTGACACTAGTTATAGGTTCCGATGCTTCACTTAAGGTTTACTGTATCCCTTGGACCTTCTTATTGACGATGAAACACAGAGATGGCATCGGAATTAAATACAAAAGGCACAATGCCGATTTAAGTACATGAAGACGGACTCTTTCTACTGACTATGCTTTTGAACTATTCCTGTGACACTAGTTATAGATTCCGATGCTTCACTTCAGGTTTACTGTATCCCTTCGACCTTCTTATTGACGATGAAACACAGAAATTGCATCGGAATTAAATACAAAAGGCACAATGCCAACTTAAGTACAAGAAGACTGACTCTTCTTACAGTCTATGCTTTGAACCATTCCTGTGACAGTAGTTACACATTCCGATTCTTCTCTCCAGGTTTACTGTATCCCTTGGACCTTCTTATTGACGATGAAACACAGAAATTGCATCGGAATTAAATACCAAAGGCACAATGCCGACTTAAGGACAAGAAGACAAACTCTTCTTACTGACAATGATTTGAACCATTCCTGTGACACTAGCTATAGATTCCGATGCTTCACTTCAGGTTTACTGTATCCCTCTGACCTTCTTATTGACGATGAAACACAGAAATTGCATCGGAATTAAATACAAAAGGCACAATGCCGACTTCAGTACAAGAAGACTGACTCTTCTTACTGTCTATGCTTTGAACCATTCCATTAACACTAGTTATAGATTCCGATGCTTCACTCCAGGTTTACTGTATCCCTTGGACCTTCTTATTGACGATGAAACACAGAAATTGCATCGGAATTAAATAGAAAAGGCACAATGTCGTCTTAAGTACAAGAGTACTGACTCTTCTTCCTTCTATGTTTTGAACCATTCCGGTGACACTAGTCATTGATTCCGATTCTTCACCACAGGCATACTGTATCCCTTGGACCTTCTTATTGACGATGAAACACAGAAATTGCATCGGAATTAAATACAAAGGGCAAATTGCCGACTTAAGTACACGAAGACTGACTCTTCTTACTGCCTATGTTTTGAGCCATTCCTGTGACACTAATTATAGATTCCGATGCTACACTCCAAGTTTACTGTATCCCTTGGACCTTCGTATAGACGATGAAAAACAGAAATTGCATCGGATTTAAATACAAAAGGCACAATGCCGACATATGGACAAGAAGACTGACTCTTCTTACTGTCTATGTTTTGAACCATTCCTGTGACACTAGTTATAGATTCCGATGCTTCACTCCAGGTTTACTGTATCCCTTGGACCTTCTTATTGACGATGAAACACAGAAATTGCCTCGGAATTATATAGAAAAGCCACAATGCCGACTTACGTACAAGAGGACTGACTCTTCCTACTGTCAATGTTTTGAACCATTCCTGTGACACTAGTTATAGATTCCGGTGCTTCACTCCAGGTTTACTGTTTCCCTTGGACCTTCTTATTGACGATGAAACACAGAAATTGCATCAGAATTAAATAGAAAAGGAACAATGCCGACTTAAGTACAAGAAGACTGACGCTTCTTACTGACTATGTTTTTCAACCATTCCTGTGACACTAGTTATAGATTCCGGTGCTTCACTCCAGGTTTACTGTTTCCCTTGGACCTTCTTACTGACGATGAAACACAGAAATTGCATCGGAATTAAATACAAAAGTCACAATGCCGGCTTAAGTACAAGAAGACTGACTCTTCTTACTGACTATGTTTGAACCATTCCGGTGACACTAGTCATAGATTCCGATGCTTCACCACAGGTTTACTTTATCCCATGGACCTTCTTATTGACGATGAAACACAGAAATTGCCTCGGAATTAAATAGAAAAGGCACAATTCCGACTTAAGTACAAGAGGACTGACTCTTCCTACTGTCAATGTTTTGAACCATTCCTGTGACACTAGTTATAGATTCCGGTGCTTCACTCCAGGTTTACTGTTTCCCTTGGACCTTCTTATTGACGATGAATTACAGAAATTGCATCAGAATTAAATAGAAAAGGAACAATGCCGACTTAAGTACAAGAAGACTGACGCTTCTTACTGACTATGTTTTTCAACCATTCCTGTGACACTAGTTATAGATTCCGGTGCTTCACTCCAGGTTTACTGTTGCCCTTGGACCTACTTATTGACGATGAAACACAGAAATTGCATCGGAATTAAATACAAAAGGCACAATGCCGACTTAAGTACAAGAAGACTGACTCTTCTTAGTAACTATGTTTGAACCATTCCTATGACACTAGCTATAGATTCCGATGCTTCACTTCAGGTTTACTATATCCCTCTGACCTTCTTATTGACGATGAAACACAGAAATTGCATCGGAATTAAATACAAAAGGCACAATGCCAACTTAAGTACAAGAAGACTGACTCTTCTTACAGTCTATGCTTTGAACCATTCCTGTGACAGTAGTTACACATTCCGATTCTTCTCTCCAGGTTTACTGTATCCCTTGGGTCTTCTTATTGACGATGAAACACAGAAATTGCATCGGAATTAAATAGAAAAGGCACAATGCCGTCTTAAGTACAAGAGTACTGACTCTTCTTCCTTCTACGTTTTGAACCATTCCGGTGACACTAGTCATAGATTCCGATGCTTCACCACAGGTTTACTGTATCCCTTGGATCTTCTTATTGACGATGAAACACAGAAATTGCATCGGAATTAAATACAAAGGGCAAATTGCCGACTTAAGTACACGAAGACTGACTCTTCTTACTGCCTATGTTTTGAACCATTCCTGTGACACTAGTTATAGATTCCGATGCTACACTCCAAGTTTACTGTATCCCTTGGACCTTCGTATTGACGATGAAACACAGAAATTGCATCGGATTTAAATACAAAAGGGATAATGCCGACTTATGGACAAGAAGACTGACTCTTCTTACTGTCTATGTTTTGAACCATTCCTGTGACACTAGTTATAGATTCCGATGCTTCACTCCAGGTTTACTGTATCCCTATGATCTTCTTAATGACAATGAAACACAGAAATTGCATCGGAATTAAATACAAAAGGCACAATGCTGACTTAAGTACAAGAAGACTGACTCTTCTTACAGTCTATGTTTTGAACCATTCCTGTGACACTAGTTATAGATTCCGATGCTTCACTTCAGGCTTACTGTATCCCTTGGACCTTCTTATTGACGATGAAAAACAGAAATTGCATCAGAATTAAATAGAAAAGGAACAATGCCGACTTAAGTACAAGAAGACTGACGCTTCTTACTGACTATGTTTTTCAACCATTCCTGTGACACTAGTTATAGATTCCGGTGCTTCACTCCAGGTTTACTGTTTCCCTTGGACCTTCTTATTGACGATGAAACATAGAAATTGCATCGGAATTAAATACAAAAGGCACAATGCCGACTTCAGTACAAGAAGACTGACTCTTCTTACTGACTATGTTTGAACCATTCCTGTGTCACTAGTTATAGATTCCGATGCTTCACTTCAGGTTTACTGTATACCTTGGACCTTCTAATTGACGATGAAACACAGAGATTGCATCGGAATTAAATAGAAAAGGCACAATGCCGACTTAAGTACACGAATGCTGCCTCTTTTTACTGTCTATGTTTTGAACCATTTCTGTGACACTAGTTATAGATTACGATGCTTCACTTCAGGTTTACTGTCTCCCTTGGACCTTCTTATTGACGATGAAACACAGAAAGTGCATCGGAATTAAATACAAAAGGCACAATACCGACTTAAGTACAAGAAGACTGACTCTTCTTACTGTCTATGTTTTGAACCATTCCTGTGACACTAGTTATAGATTTCGATGCTTCACTTCAGGTTTACTGTATCCCTATGATCTTCTTATTGATGATGAAACACAGAAATTGCATCGGAATTAAATACAAAAGGCACAATCCCGACTTAAGTACAAGAGGACTGATCCTTCTTACAGTCTATGTTTTGAACCATTCCTGAGACACTAGTTATAGATTCCGATGCTTCACTTCAGGTTTACTGTAACCCTCTGACCTTCTTATTGATGATCAAACACAGAAATTGCATCGGAATTAAATACAAAAGGCACAAAGCAGACTTAAGTACAATACGACTGACTCTTCTTACAGACTATGTTTTGAACCATTTCTGGGACACTGGTTATAGATTGCGATGCTTCACTTCAGGTTTGCTGTATCCCTCTGACCTTCTTATTGACGATGAAACACAGAATTTGCATCGGAATTTAATACAAAAGGCACAATGCCGACTTAAGTACAAGAAGATTGACTCTTCCTACTGTCTACGTTTTGAGCCATTCCTGTGACACTAGTTATAGGTTCCGATGCTTCACTTCAGGTTTACTGTATCCCTTGGACCTTCTTATTGACGATGAAACACAGAAATTGCATCGGAATTAAATACAAAAGGCACAATGCCGATTTAAGTACATGAAGACGGACTCTTTCTACTGACTATGCTTTTGAACTATTCCTGTGACACTAGTTATAGATTCCGATGCTTCACTTCAGGTTTTCTGCATCCCTTCGACCTTCTTATTGACGATGAAACACAGAAATTGCATCGGAATTAAATACAAAAGGCACAATGCCAACTTAAGTACAAGAAGACTGACTCTTCTTACAGTCTATGCTTTGAACCATTCCTGTGACAGTAGTTACACATTCCGATTCTTCTCTCCAGGTTTACTGTATCCCTTGGGTCTTCTTATTGACGATGAAACACAGAAATTGCATCGGAATTTAATACAAAAGGCACAATGCCGACATAAGAACAAGAAGACTAACTCTACTTACTGACAATGTTTTGAACCATTCCTGTGACACTAGCTATAGATTCCGATGCTTCACTTCAGGTTTACTGTATCCCTCTGACCTTCTTATTGACGATGAAACACAGAAATTGCATCGGAATTAAATACAAAAGGCACAATGGCGACTTCAGTACAAGAAGACTGACTCTTCTTACTGTCTATGCTTTGAACCATTCCATTGACACTAGTTATAGATTCCGATGCTTCACTCCAGGTTTACTGTATCCCTTAGACCTTCTTATTGACGATGAAACACAGAAATTGCATCGGAATTAAATAGAAAAGGCACAATGCCGTCTTAAGTACAAGAGTACTGATTCTTCTTCCTTCTATGTTTTGAACCATTCCGGTGACACAAGTCATAGATTCCGCTGCTTCACCACAGGTTTACTGTATCCCTTGGACTTCTTATTGACGATGAAACACAGAAATTGCATCGGAATTAAATACAAAAGGCACAATGCCGACATAAGAACAAGAAGACTAACTCTTCTTACTGACAATGTTTTGAACCATTCCTGTGACACTAGCTATAGATTCCGATGCTTCACTTCAGGTTTACTGTATCCCTCTGACCTTCTTATTGACGATGAAACACAGAAATTGCATCGGAATTAAATACAAAAGGCACAATGCCGACTTAAGTACAAGAGGACTGACTCTTCCTACTGTCAATGTTTTGAACCATTCCTGTGACACTAGTTATAAATTCCGGTGCTTCACTCCAGGTTTACTGTTTCCCTTGGACCTTCTTATTGACGATGAAACACAGAAATTGCATCAGAATTAAATAGAAAAGGAACAATGCCGACTTAAGTACAAGAAGACCGACGCTTCTTACTGACTATGTTTTTCAACCATTCCTGTGACACTAGTTATAGATTCCGGTGCTTCACTCCAGGTTTACTGTATCCCTTGGACCTTCTTATTGACGATGAAACACAGAAATTGCATCGGAATTAAATACAAAAGGCACAATGCCGACTTAAGTACAAGATGACTGACTCTTCTTACTGACTATGTTTGAACCATTCCGGTGACACTAGTCATATTTTCCGATGCTTCACCACAGGTTTACTGTATCCCTTGGACCTTCTTATTGACGATGAAACACAGAAATTGCCTCGGAATTAAATAGAAAAGGCACAATGCCGACTTAAGTACAAGAGGACTGACTCATCCTACTGTCAATGTTTTGAACCATTCCTGTGACACTAGTTATAGATTCCGGTGCTTCACTCCAGGCTTACTGTTTCCCTTGGAACTTCTTATTGACGATGAAACACAGAAATTGCATCAGAATTAAATAGAAAAGGAACAATGCCGACTTAAGTACAAGAAGACTGACGCTTCTTACTGACTATGTTTTTCAACCATTCCTGTGACACTAGTTATAGATTCCGGTGCTTCACTCCAGGTTTACTGTTTCCCTTGGACCTTCTTATTGACGATGAAACACAGAAATTGCATCGGAATTAAATACAAAAGGCACAATGCCGACTTAAGTACAAGAAGACTGACTCTTCTTACTGACTATGTTTGAACCATTCCTGTGTCACTAGTTATAGATTCCGATGCTTCACTTCAGGTTTACTGTATACCTTGGACCTTCTAATTGACGATGAAACACAGAGATTGCATCGGAATTAAATAGAAAAGGCACAATGCCGACTTAAGTACACGAATGCTGCCTCTTTTTACTGTCTATGTTTTGAACCATTTCTGTGACACTAGTTATAGATTGCAATGCTTCACTTCAGGTTTACTGTCTCCCTTGGACCTTCTTATTGACGATGAAACACAGAAATTGCATCGTAATTAAATTCAAAAGGCACAATACCGACTTAAGTACAAGAAGACTGACTCTTCTTACTGTCTATGTTTTGAACCATTCCTGTGACACTAGTTATAGATTCCGATGCTTCACTTCAGGTTTACTGTATCCCTATGATCTTCTTATTGATGATGAAACACAGAAATTGCATCGGAATTAAATACAAAAGGCACAATGCAGACTTAAGTACAAGAGGACTGATCCGTCTTACTGTCTATGTTTTGAACCATTCCTGGGACACTAGTTATAGATTCCGATGCTTCACTTCAGGTTTACTGTAACCCTCTGACCTTCTTATTGATGATCAAACACAGAAATTGCATCGGAATTAAATACAAAAGGCACAATGCAGACTTAAGTACAATAAGACTGACTCTTCTTACAGACTATGTTTTGAACCATTCCTGAGACACTGGTTATAGATTGCGATGCTTCACTTCAGGTTTAATGTAAACCTCTGACCTTCTTATTGACGATAAAACACATAAATTGCATCGGAATTAAATACAAAAGGCACAATGCCGATTTAAGTACATGAAGACGGACTCTTTCTACTGACTATGCTTTTGAACTATTCCTGTGACACTAGTTATAGATTCCGATGCTTCACTTCAGGTTTACTGTATCCCTTCGACCTTCTTATTGACGATGAAACACAGAAATTGCATCGGAATTAAATACAAAAGGGACAATGCCAACTTAAGTACAAGAAGACTGACTCTTCTTACAGTCCATGCTTTGAACCATTCCTGTGACAGTAGTTACACATTCCGATTCTTCTCTCCATGTTTACTGTATCCCTTGGACCTTCTTATTGACGATGAAACACAGAAATTGCATCGGAATTAAATACAAAAGGCACAATGCCGACTGAAGGACAAGAAGACTAACTCTTCTTACTGACAATGATTTGAACCATTCCTATGACACTAGCTATAGATTCCGATGCTTCACTTCAGGTTTACTGTATCCCTCTGACCTTCTTATTGACGATGAAACACAGAAATTGCATCGGAATTAAATACAAAAGGCACAATGCCGACTTCAGTAGAAGAAGACTGACTCTTCTTACTGTCTATGCTTTGAACCATTCCATTGACACTAGTTATAGATTCCGATGCTTCACTCCAGGTTTACTGTATCCCTTGGACCTTCTTATTGACGATGAAACACAGAAATTGCATCGGAATTAAATAGAAAAGGCACAATGCCGTCTTAAGTACAAGAGTACTGACTCTTCTTCCTTCTATGTTTTGAACCATTCCGGTGACACTAGTCATAGATTCCGATGCTTCACCACAGGCTTACTGTATCCCTTGGACCTTCTTATTGACGATGAAACACAGAAATTGCATCGGACTTAAATACAAAGGGCAAATTGCCGACTTAAGTACACGAAGACTGACTCTTCTTACTGCCTATGTTTTGAACCATTCCTGTGACAATAGTTATAGATTCCGATGCTACACTCCAAGTTTACTGTATCCCTTGGACCTTCGTATAGACGATGAAAAACAGAAATTGCATCGGATTTAAATACAAAAGGCACAATGCCGACTTATGGACAAGAAGACTGACTCTTCTTACTGTCTATGTTTTGAACCATTCCTGTGACACTAGTTATAGATTACGATGCTTCACTCCAGGTTTACTGTATCCCTTGGACCTTCTTATTGACGATGAAACACAGAAATTGCCTCGGAATTAAATAGAAAAGGCACAATGCCGACTTAAGTACAAGAGGACTGACTCTTCCTACTGTCAATGTTTTGAACCATTCCTGTGACACTAGTTATAGATTCCGGTGCTTCACTCCAGGTTTACTGTTTCCCTTGGACCTTCTTATTGACGATGAAACACAGAAATTGCATCAGAATTAAATAGAAAAGATACAATGCCGACTTAAGTACAAGAAGACTGACGTTTCTTACTGACTATGTTTTTCAACCATTCCTGTGACACTAGTTATATATTCCGGTGCTTCACTCCAGGTTTACTGTTTCCCTTGGACCTTCTTATTGACGATGAAACACAGAAATTGCATCGCAATTAAATACAAAAGGCACAATGCCGACTTAAGTACAAGAAGACTGACTCTTCTTACTGACTATGTTTGAACCATTCCTGTGTCACTAGTTATAGAATCCGATGCTTCACTTCAGGTTTACTGTATACCTTGGACGTTCTAATTGACGATGAAACACAGAGATTGCATCGGAATTAAATAGAAAAGGCACAATGCCGACTTAAGTACAAAAATGCTGCCTCTTTTTACTGTCTATGTTTTGAACCATTTCTGTGAAACTAGTTATGGATTGCGATGCTTCACTTCAGGTTTACTGTCTCCCTTGGACCTTCTTATTGACGATGAAACACAGAAATTGCATCGGAATTAAATACAAAAGGCACAATACCGACTTAAGTACAAGAAGACTGACTCTTCCTACTGTCTATGCTTTGAACCATTCCTGTAAAACTAGTTATAGATTCCGATGCTTCACTTCAGGTTTACTGTATCCCTATGATCTTCTTATTGACGATGAAACACAGAATTTGCATCGGAATTAAATACAAAAGGCACAATGCTGACTTAAGTACAAGATGACTGACTCTTCTTACAGTCTATGTTTTGAACCATTCCTGTGACACTAGTTATAGATTCCGATGCTTCACTTCAGGCCTACTGTATACCTTGGACCTTCTTATTGACGATGAAACACAGAAATTGCATCGGAATTAAACACGAAAGGCACAATGCCGACTTAAGTACAAAGAGACTGCCTCTTCTTAGTGACTATGCTTTGAACCATTCCTGTGACACTAGTTATAGATTCTGATGCTGCACTTCAGGTTTACTGTATCCCTTGGACATTCTTATTGACGATGAAGCACAGAAGTTGCATCGGAATTAAATACAAAAGGCACAATGCCGACTTAAGGACAAGAAGACTGACTCTTTTTACTGACTATGTTTTGAACCATTCCTGTGACACTAGTTATAGATTCCGATGCTTCACTTCAGGTTTACTATATCCCTCTGATCTTCTTATTGACGATGAAACACAGAAATTGCATCGGAATTAAATACAAAAGGCACAATGCCGACTTAAGTACAAGAAGACTGACTCTTCTTACTGTCTATGTTTTGAACCATTCCTGTGACACTAGTTATAGATTCAGATGCTTCACTTCAGGTTTACCGTATCCCTTGGACCTTCTTATGGACGATGAAACACAGAAATTGCATCGGAATTACATACAAAAGGCACAATGCCGACTTAAGTACACGAAGACTGACTCTTTTTACTGCCTATGTTTTGAACCACTCCTGTGACACTAGTTATAGATTCCGATGCTACACTGCAGGTTTACTGTATCCCTTGGACCTTCTTATTGACGATGAAAAACAGAAATTGCATCGGAATTAAATACAAATGGCACAATGCCTACTTAAGGACAAGAAGACTGACTCTTCTTACTGACCATGTTTTGAACCATCCCTGTGACACTAGTTATAGATTCCGATGCTTCACTTCAGGTTTACATTATCCCTCTTACCTTCTTATTGACGATGAAACACAGAAAATGCATCGGAATTAAATGGAACAGGCACAATGCCGACTTAAGTACAAGAAGACTGACTCTTCTTACTGTCTATGTTTTTGAACCATTCCTGTGACACTAGTTATCGATTCCGATGCTTCACTTCAGGTTTACTGTATCCCTATGATCTTCTTATTGATGATGAAACACAGAAAGTGCATCGGAATTAAATACAAAAGGCACAATCCCGACTTAAGTACAAGAGGACTGATCCTTCTTACTGTCTATGTTTTGAACCATTCCTGGGACACTAGTTATAGATTCCGATGCTTCACTTCAGATTTACTGTAACCCTCTGCCCTTCTTATTGATGATCAAACACAGAAATTGCATCGGAATTAAATACAAAAGGCACAATGCAGACTTAAGTACAATAAGACTGACTCTTCTTACAGACTATGTTTTGAACCATTCCTGTGACACTAGTTATAGGTTCCGATGCTTCACTTCAGGTTTACTGTATCCCTTGGACCTTCTTATTGACGATGAAACACAGAAATTGCATCGGAATTAAATACAGAAGGCACAATGCCGATTTAAGTACATGAAGACGGACTCTTTCTACTGACTTTGCTTTTGAACTATTCCTGTGACACTAGTTATAGATTCCGATGCTTCACTTCAGGTTTACTGTATCCCTTCGACCTTCGTATTGACGATGAAACACAGAAATTGCATCGGAATTAAATACAAAAGGCACAATGCCAACTTAAGTACAAGAAGACTGACTCTTCTTACAGTCTATGCTTTGAACCATTCCTGTGACAGTAGTTACACATTCCGATTCTTCTCTCCAGGTTTACTGTATCCCTTGGACCTTCTTATTGACGATGAAACACAGAAATTGCATCGGAATTAAATTCAAAAGGCACAATGCCGACTTAAGGACAAGAAGACTAACTCTTCTTACTGACAATGATTTGAACCATTCCTGTGGCACTAGCTATAGTTTCCGATGCTTCACTTCAGGTTTACTGTATCCCTCTGACCTTCTTATTGACGATGAAACACAGAAATTGCATCGGTAATAATACAAAAGGCACAATGCCGACTTCAGTACAAGAAGACTGACTCTTCTTACTGTCTATGCTTTGAACCATTCCATTGACACTAGTTATAGATTCCGATGCTTCACTCCAGGTTTACTGTATCCCTTGGACCTTCTTATTGACGATGAAACACAGAAATTGCATCGGAATTAAATAGAAAAGGCACAATGCCGTCTTAAGTACAAGAGTACTGACTCTTCTTCCTTCTATGTTTTGAAACATTCCGGTGACACTAGTCATAGATTCCGATGCTTCACCACAGGTTTACTGGGTCCCTTGGACCTTCTTATTGACGATGAAACACAGAAATTGCATCGGAATTAAATACAAAAGGCACAATGCCGACTTATGGACAAGAAGACTGACTCTTCTTACTGTCTATGTTTTGAACCATTCCTGTGACACTAGTTATAGATTCCGATGCTTCACTCCAGGTTTACTGTATCGCTTGGACCTTCTTATTGACGATGAAACACAGAAATTGCCTCGGAATTAAATAGAAAAGGCACAATGCCGACTTAAGTACAAGTGGACTGACTCTTCCTACTGTCAATGTTTTGAACCATTCCTGTGACACTAGTTATAGATTCCGGTGCTTCACTCCAGGTTTACTGTTTCCCTTGGACCTTCTTATTGACGATGAAACACAGAAATTGCATCAGAATTAAATAGAAAAGGAACAATGCCGACTTAAGTACAAGAAGACTGACGCTTCTTACTGACTATGTTTTTCAACCATTCCTGTGACACTAGTTATAGATTCTGATGCTGCACTTCAGGTTTACTGTATCCCTTGGACCTTCTTATTGACGATGAAACACAGAAATTGCATCGGAATTAAATAGAAAAGGCACAATGCCGTCTTAAGTACAAGAGTACTGACTCTTCTTCCTTCTATGTTTTGAAACATTCCGGTGACACTAGTCATAGATTCCGATGCTTCACCACAGGTTTACTGGGTCCCTTGGACCTTCTTATTGACGATGAAACACAGAAATTGCATCGGAATTAAATACAAAGGGCACAATGCTGACTTAAGTACAAGAAGACTGACTCTTCTTACTGTCTATGCTTTGAACCATTCCATTGACACTAGTTATAGATTCCGATGCTTCACTCCAGGTTTACTGTAACCCTTAGACCTTCTTATTGACGATGAAACACAGAAATTGCATCGGAATTAAATAGAAAAGGCACAATGCCGTCTTAAGTACAAGAGTACTGATTCTTCTTCCTTCTATGTTTTGAACCATTCCGGTGACACAAGTCATAGATTCCGCTGCTTCACCACAGGTTTACTGTATCCCTTGGACTTCTTATTGACGATGAAACACAGAAATTGCATCGGAATTAAATACAAAAGGCACAATGCCGACATAAGAACAAGAAGACTAACTCTTCTTACTGACAATGTTTTGAACCATTCCTGTGACACTAGCTATAGATTCCGATGCTTCACTTCAGGTTTACTGTATCCCTCTGACCTTCTTATTGACGATGAAACACAGAAATTGCATCGGAATTAAATACAAAAGGCACAATGCCGACTTAAGTACAAGAGGACTGACTCTTCCTACTGTCAATGTTTTGAACCATTCCTGTGACACTAGTTATAAATTCCGGTGCTTCACTCCAGGTTTACTGTTTCCCTTGGACCTTCTTATTGACGATGAAACACAGAAATTGCATCAGAATTAAATAGAAAAGGAACAATGCCGACTTAAGTACAAGAAGACCGACGCTTCTTACTGACTATGTTTTTCAACCATTCCTGTGACACTAGTTATAGATTCCGGTGCTTCACTCCAGGTTTACTGTATCCCTTGGACCTTCTTATTGACGATGAAACACAGAAATTGCATCGGAATTAAATACAAAAGGCACAATGCCGACTTAAGTACAAGATGACTGACTCTTCTTACTGACTATGTTTGAACCATTCCGGTGACACTAGTCATATTTTCCGATGCTTCACCACAGGTTTACTGTATCCCTTGGACCTTCTTATTGACGATGAAACACAGAAATTGCCTCGGAATTAAATAGAAAAGGCACAATGCCGACTTAAGTACAAGAGGACTGACTCATCCTACTGTCAATGTTTTGAACCATTCCTGTGACACTAGTTATAGATTCCGGTGCTTCACTCCAGGCTTACTGTTTCCCTTGGAACTTCTTATTGACGATGAAACACAGAAATTGCATCAGAATTAAATAGAAAAGGAACAATGCCGACTTAAGTACAAGAAGACTGACGCTTCTTACTGACTATGTTTTTCAACCATTCCTGTGACACTAGTTATAGATTCCGGTGCTTCACTCCAGGTTTACTGTTTCCCTTGGACCTTCTTATTGACGATGAAACACAGAAATTGCATCGGAATTAAATACAAAAGGCACAATGCCGACTTAAGTACAAGAAGTGTGACTCTTCTTACTGACTATGTTTGAACCATTCCTGTGTCACTAGTTATAGATTCCGATGCTTCACTTCAGGTTTACTGTATACCTTGGACCTTCTAATTGACGATGAAACACAGAGATTGCATCGGAATTAAATAGAAAAGGCACAATGCCGACTTAAGTACACGAATGCTGCCTCTTTTTACTGTCTATGTTTTGAACCATTTCTGTGACACTAGTTATAGATTGCAATGCTTCACTTCAGGTTTACTGTCTCCCTTGGACCTTCTTATTGACGATGAAACACAGAAATTGCATCGTAATTAAATACAAAAGGCACAATACCGACTTAAGTACAAGAAGACTGACTCTTCTTACTGTCTATGTTTTGAACCATTCCTGTGACACTAGTTATAGATTCCGATGCTTCACTTCAGGTTTACTGTATCCCTATGATCTTCTTATTGATGATGAAACACAGAAATTGCATCGGAATTAAATACAAAAGGCACAATGCAGACTTAAGTACAAGAGGACTGATCAGTCTTACTGTCTATGTTTTGAACCATTCCTGGGACACTAGTTATAGATTCCGATGCTTCACTTCAGGTTTACTGTAAACCTCTGACCTTCTTATTGATGATCAAACACAGAAATTGCATCGGAATTAAATACAAAAGGCACAATGCAGACTTAAGTACAATAAGACTGACTCTTCTTACAGACTATGTTTTGAACCATTCCTGAGACACTGGTTATAGATTGCGATGCTTCACTTCAGGTTTAATGTAAACCTCTGACCTTCTTATTGACGATAAAACACATAAATTGCATCGGAATTAAATACAAAAGGCACAATGCCGATTTAAGTACATGAAGACGGACTCTTTCTACTGACTATGCTTTTGAACTATTCCTGTGACACTAGTTATAGATTCCGATGCTTCACTTCAGGTTTACTGTATCCCTTCGACCTTCTTATTGACGATGAAACACAGAAATTGCATCGGAATTAAATACAAAAGGGACAATGCCAACTTAAGTACAAGAAGACTGACTCTTCTTACAGTCCATGCTTTGAACCATTCCTGTGACAGTAGTTACACATTCCGATTCTTCTCTCCATGTTTACTGTATCCCTTGGACCTTATTATTGACGATGAAACACAGAAATTGCATCGGAATTAAATACAAAAGGCACAATGCCGACTGAAGGACAAGAAGACTAACTCTTCTTACTGACAATGATTTGAACCATTCCTATGACACTAGCTATAGATTCCGATGCTTCACTTCAGGTTTACTGTATCCCTCTGACCTTCTTATTGACGATGAAACACAGAAATTGCATCGGAATTAAATACAAAAGGCACAATGCCGACTTCAGTAGAAGAAGACTGACTCTTCTTACTGTCTATGCTTTGAACCATTCCATTGACACTAGTTATAGATTCCGATGCTTCACTCCAGGTTTACTGTATCCCTTGGACCTTCTTATTGACGATGAAACACAGAAATTGCATCGGAATTAAATAGAAAAGGCACAATGCCGTCTTAAGTACAAGAGTACTGACTCTTCTTCCTTCTATGTTTTGAACCATTCCGGTGACACTAGTCATAGATTCCGATGCTTCACCACAGGCTTACTGTATCCCTTGGACCTTCTTATTGACGATGAAACACAGAAATTGCATCGGACTTAAATACAAAGGGCAAATTGCCGACTTAAGTACACGAAGACTGACTCTTCTTACTGCCTATGTTTTGAACCATTCCTGTGACAATAGTTATAGATTCCGATGCTACACTCCAAGTTTACTGTATCCCTTGGACCTTCGTATAGACGATGAAAAACAGAAATTGCATCGGATTTAAATACAAAAGGCACAATGCCGACTTATGGACAAGAAGACTGACTCTTCTTACTGTCTATGTTTTGAACCATTCCTGTGACACTAGTTATAGATTACGATGCTTCACTCCAGGTTTACTGTATCCCTTGGACCTTCTTATTGACGATGAAACACAGAAATTGCCTCGGAATTAAATAGAAAAGGCACAATGCCGACTTAAGTACAAGAGGACTGACTCTTCCTACTGTCAATGTTTTGAACCATTCCTGTGACACTAGTTATAGATTCCGGTGCTTCACTCCAGGTTTACTGTTTCCCTTGGACCTTCTTATTGACGATGAAACACAGAAATTGCATCAGAATTAAATAGAAAAGATACAATGCCGACTTAAGTACAAGAAGACTGACGTTTCTTACTGACTATGTTTTTCAACCATTCCTGTGACACTAGTTATATATTCCGGTGCTTCACTCCAGGTTTACTGTTTCCCTTGGACCTTCTTATTGACGATGAAACACAGAAATTGCATCGCAATTAAATACAAAAGGCACAATGCCGACTTAAGTACAAGAAGACTGACTCTTCTTACTGACTATGTTTGAACCATTCCTGTGTCACTAGTTATAGAATCCGATGCTTCACTTCAGGTTTACTGTATACCTTGGACGTTCTAATTGACGATGAAACACAGAGATTGCATCGGAATTAAATAGAAAAGGCACAATGCCGACTTAAGTACAAAAATGCTGCCTCTTTTTACTGTCTATGTTTTGAACCATTTCTGTGAAACTAGTTATGGATTGCGATGCTTCACTTCAGGTTTACTGTCTCCCTTGGACCTTCTTATTGACGATGAAACACAGAAATTGCATCGGAATTAAATACAAAAGGCACAATACCGACTTAAGTACAAGAAGACTGACTCTTCCTACTGTCTATGCTTTGAACCATTCCTGTAAAACTAGTTATAGATTCCGATGCTTCACTTCAGGTTTACTGTATCCCTATGATCTTCTTATTGACGATGAAACACAGAATTTGCATCGGAATTAAATACAAAAGGCACAATGCTGACTTAAGTACAAGATGACTGACTCTTCTTACAGTCTATGTTTTGAACCATTCCTGTGACACTAGTTATAGATTCCGATGCTTCACTTCAGGCCTACTGTATACCTTGGACCTTCTTATTGACGATGAAACACAGAAATTGCATCGGAATTAAACACGAAAGGCACAATGCCGACTTAAGTACAAAGAGACTGCCTCTTCTTAGTGACTATGCTTTGAACCATTCCTGTGACACTAGTTATAGATTCTGATGCTGCACTTCAGGTTTACTGTATCCCTTGGACATTCTTATTGACGATGAAGCACAGAAGTTGCATCGGAATTAAATACAAAAGGCACAATGCCGACTTAAGGACAAGAAGACTGACTCTTTTTACTGACTATGTTTTGAACCATTCCTGTGACACTAGTTATAGATTCCGATGCTTCACTTCAGGTTTACTATATCCCTCTGATCTTCTTATTGACGATGAAACACAGAAATTGCATCGGAATTAAATACAAAAGGCACAATGCCGACTTAAGTACAAGAAGACTGACTCTTCTTACTGTCTATGTTTTGAACCATTCCTGTGACACTAGTTATAGATTCAGATGCTTCACTTCAGGTTTACCGTATCCCTTGGACCTTCTTATGGACGATGAAACACAGAAATTGCATCGGAATTACATACAAAAGGCACAATGCCGACTTAAGTACACGAAGACTGACTCTTTTTACTGCCTATGTTTTGAACCACTCCTGTGACACTAGTTATAGATTCCGATGCTACACTGCAGGTTTACTGTATCCCTTGGACCTTCTTATTGACGATGAAAAACAGAAATTGCATCGGAATTAAATACAAATGGCACAATGCCTACTTAAGGACAAGAAGACTGACTCTTCTTACTGACCATGTTTTGAACCATCCCTGTGACACTAGTTATAGATTCCGATGCTTCACTTCAGGTTTACATTATCCCTCTTACCTTCTTATTGACGATGAAACACAGAAAATGCATCGGAATTAAATGGAACAGGCACAATGCCGACTTAAGTACAAGAAGACTGACTCTTCTTACTGTCTATGTTTTTGAACCATTCCTGTGACACTAGTTATCGATTCCGATGCTTCACTTCAGGTTTACTGTATCCCTATGATCTTCTTATTGATGATGAAACACAGAAAGTGCATCGGAATTAAATACAAAAGGCACAATCCCGACTTAAGTACAAGAGGACTGATCCTTCTTACTGTCTATGTTTTGAACCATTCCTGGGACACTAGTTATAGATTCCGATGCTTCACTTCAGATTTACTGTAACCCTCTGCCCTTCTTATTGATGATCAAACACAGAAATTGCATCGGAATTAAATACAAAAGGCACAATGCAGACTTAAGTACAATAAGACTGACTCTTCTTACAGACTATGTTTTGAACCATTCCTGTGACACTAGTTATAGGTTCCGATGCTTCACTTCAGGTTTACTGTATCCCTTGGACCTTCTTATTGACGATGAAACACAGAAATTGCATCGGAATTAAATACAGAAGGCACAATGCCGATTTAAGTACATGAAGACGGACTCTTTCTACTGACTTTGCTTTTGAACTATTCCTGTGACACTAGTTATAGATTCCGATGCTTCACTTCAGGTTTACTGTATCCCTTCGACCTTCGTATTGACGATGAAACACAGAAATTGCATCGGAATTAAATACAAAAGGCACAATGCCAACTTAAGTACAAGAAGACTGACTCTTCTTACAGTCTATGCTTTGAACCATTCCTGTGACAGTAGTTACACATTCCGATTCTTCTCTCCAGGTTTACTGTATCCCTTGGACCTTCTTATTGACGATGAAACACAGAAATTGCATCGGAATTAAATTCAAAAGGCACAATGCCGACTTAAGGACAAGAAGACTAACTCTTCTTACTGACAATGATTTGAACCATTCCTGTGGCACTAGCTATAGTTTCCGATGCTTCACTTCAGGTTTACTGTATCCCTCTGACCTTCTTATTGACGATGAAACACAGAAATTGCATCGGTAATAATACAAAAGGCACAATGCCGACTTCAGTACAAGAAGACTGACTCTTCTTACTGTCTATGCTTTGAACCATTCCATTGACACTAGTTATAGATTCCGATGCTTCACTCCAGGTTTACTGTATCCCTTGGACCTTCTTATTGACGATGAAACACAGAAATTGCATCGGAATTAAATAGAAAAGGCACAATGCCGTCTTAAGTACAAGAGTACTGACTCTTCTTCCTTCTATGTTTTGAAACATTCCGGTGACACTAGTCATAGATTCCGATGCTTCACCACAGGTTTACTGGGTCCCTTGGACCTTCTTATTGACGATGAAACACAGAAATTGCATCGGAATTAAATACAAAAGGCACAATGCCGACTTATGGACAAGAAGACTGACTCTTCTTACTGTCTATGTTTTGAACCATTCCTGTGACACTAGTTATAGATTCCGATGCTTCACTCCAGGTTTACTGTATCGCTTGGACCTTCTTATTGACGATGAAACACAGAAATTGCCTCGGAATTAAATAGAAAAGGCACAATGCCGACTTAAGTACAAGTGGACTGACTCTTCCTACTGTCAATGTTTTGAACCATTCCTGTGACACTAGTTATAGATTCCGGTGCTTCACTCCAGGTTTACTGTTTCCCTTGGACCTTCTTATTGACGATGAAACACAGAAATTGCATCAGAATTAAATAGAAAAGGAACAATGCCGACTTAAGTACAAGAAGACTGACGCTTCTTACTGACTATGTTTTTCAACCATTCCTGTGACACTAGTTATAGATTCTGATGCTGCACTTCAGGTTTACTGTATCCCTTGGACCTTCTTATTGACGATGAAACACAGAAATTGCATCGGAATTAAATACAAAAGGCACAATACCGACTTAAGTACAAGAAGACTGACTCTTCTTACTGTCTATGCTTTGAACCATTCCTGTAAAACTAGTTATAGATTCCGATGCTTCACTTCAGGTTTACTGTATCCCTATGATCTTCTTATTGACGATGAAACAAAGAAATTGCATCAGAATTAAATACAAAGGGCACAATGCTGACTTAAGTACAAGATGACTGACTCTTCTTACAGTCTATGTTTTGAACCATTCCTGTGACACTAGTTATCGATTCCGATGCTTCACTTCAGGCTTACTGTATCCCTTGGACCTTCTTATTGACGATGAAACACAGAAATTGCATCGGAATTGAATACAAAAGGCACAATGCCAACTTAAGTACAAGAAGACTGACTCTTCTTACAGTCTATGCTTTGAACCATTCCTGTGACAGTAGTTACACATTCCGATTCTTCTCTCCAGGTTTACTGTATCCCTTGGACCTTCTTATTGACGATGAAACACAGAAATTGCATCGGAATTAAACTCAAAAGGCACAATGCCGACTTAAGGACAAGAAGACTAACTCTTCTTACTGACAATGATTTGAACCATTCCTGTGGCACTAGCTATAGATTCCGATGCTTCACTTCAGGTTTACTGTATCCCTCTGACCTTCTTATTGACGATGAAACACAGAAATGGCATCGGTATTAAATACAAAAGGCACAATGCCGACTTCAGTACAAGAAGACTGACTCTTCTTACTGTCTATGCTTTGAACCATTCCATTGACACTAGTTATAGATTCCGATGCTTCACTCCAGGTTTACTGTATCCCTTGGACCTTCTTATTGACGATGAAACACAGAAATTGCCTCGGAATTAAATGGAACAGGCACAATGCCGACATAAGTACAAGAAGACTGACTCTTCTTACTGTCTATGTTTTTGAACCATTCCTGTGACACTAGTTATAGATTCCGATGCTTCACTCCAGGTTTACTGTATCCCTTGGACCTTCTTATTGACGATGAAATACAGATTGCATCGGAATTAAATAGAAAAGGCACAATGCCGACTTAAGTACAAGAGGACTGACTCTTCCTACTGTCAATGTTTTGAACCATTCCTGTGACACTAGTTATAGATTCCGGTGCTTAACTCCAGGTTTACTGTTTCCCTTGGACCTTCTTATTGACGATGAAACACAGAATTGCATCAGAATTAAATACAAAAGGCACAATGCCGACTTAAGTACAAGAAGACTGACGCTTCTTAGTGACTATCATTTTGAACCATTCCTGTGACACTAGTTATAGATTCCGCTGCTTCACTTCAGGTTTACTGTATCCCTTGGACCTTCTTATTGACGATGAAACACAGATATTACATCGGAATGAAATAGAAAAGGCACAATGCCGACTTAAGTACAAGAAGACTGACTCTTCTTACTGTTTATGTTTGAACCATTCCTGTGACACTAGTTATAGATTCCGAAGCTTCACTTCTGGTTTACTGTATACCTTGGACCTTCTAATTGACGATGAAACACAGAGATTGCATCGGAATTAAATAGAAAAGGCACAATGCCGACTTAAGTACAAGAAGGCTGCCTCTTTTTACTGTCTATGTTTTGAACCATTTCTGTGTCACTAGTTATAGATTGCGATGCTTCACTTCAGGTTTACTGTCTCCCTTGGACCTTCTTATTGACGACGAAACACAGAAATTGAATCGGAATTAAATACAAAAGGCATAATACCGACTTAAGTACAAGAAGACTGACTCTTCTTACTGTCTATGTTTTGAACCATTCCTGTGACACTAGTTATGGATTCCGATGCTTCACTTCAGGTTTACTGTATCCCTATGATCTTCTTATTGACGATGAAACACAGAAATTGCGTCGGAATTAAATACAAATGGCACAATGCTGACTTAAGTACAAGAAGACTGACTCTTCCGACTGTCTATGTTTTGAACCATTCCTGTGACACTAGTTATAGATTCCGATGCTTCACGTCAGGCTTATTGTATCCCTTGGACCTTCTTATTGACGATGAAACACAGAAATTGCATCGGAATTAAACACAAAAGGCACAATGCCGACTTAAGTACAAAAACACTGACTCCTCTTACTGACTATGTTTGGAACCATTCCTGTTACACTAGTTATAGATTCCGATGCTTCACTTCAGGTTTACTGTATCCCTTGGACCTTCTTATTGACGATGAAACACAGAAATTGCATCCGAATTAAATACAAAAGGCACAATGCCGACTTAAGTACACGAAGACTGACTCTTCTTACTGTCTATGTTTTGAACCATTCCTGTTACACTAGTTATAGATTCCGATGCTTCACTTCAGGTTTACTGTATCTCTTGGACCTTCTTATTGACGATGAAACACAGAAATTGCATCCGAATTAAATACAAAAGGCACAATGCCGACTTAAGTACACGAAGACTGACTCTTCTTACTGCCTATGTTTTGAACCATTCCTGTTACACTAGTTATAGATTCCGATGCTTCACTTCAGGTTTACTGTATCCCTTGGACCTTCTTATTGACGATGAAACACAGAAATTGCATCCGAATTAAATACAAAAGGCACAATGCCGACTTAAGTACACGAAGACTGACTCTTCTTACTGCCTATGTTTTGAACCACTCCTGTGACACTAGTTATAGATTCCGATGCTACACTCCAGGTTTACTGTATCCCTTGGACCTTCTTATTGACGATGAAAAACAGAAATTGCATCGGAATTAAATACAAAAGGCACAATGCCGACTTAAGGACAAGAAGACTGACTCTTCTTACTGACTATGTTTTGAAGCATTCCTGTGACACTAGTTACAGATTCCGATGCTTCACTTCAGGTTTACATTATCGCTCTTACCTTCTTATTGACGATGAAACACAGAAATTGCATCGGAATTAAATGGAACAGGCACAATGCCGACTTACGTACAAGAAGACTGACTCTTCTTAATGTCTATGTTTTTGAACCATTCCTGTGACACTAGTTATAGATTCCGATGCTTCACTCCAGGTTTACTGTATCCCTTGGACCTTCTTATTGACGATGAAACACAGAAATTGCATCGGAATTAAATAGAAAAGGCACAATGCCAACTTAAGTACAAGAGGACTGACTCTTCCTACTGTCAATGTTTGAACCGTTCCTGTGACACTAGTTATAGATTCCGGTGCTTCACTCCAGGTTTACTGTTTCCCTTGGACCTTCTTATTGACGATGAAACACAGTAATTGCATCAGAATTAAATAGAAAAGGCACAATGCCGACTTAAGTACAAGAAGACTGACGCTTCTTACTGACTATGTTTTTGAACCATTCCTTTTACACTAGTTATAGATTCCGATGCTTCACTTCAGGTTTACTGTATCCCTCTGACCTTCCTATAGACGATGAAACACAGAAATTGCATCCGAATTAAATACAAAAGGCACAATACCGACTTAAGTACAAGAAGACTGACTCTTCCTACTGTCTATGTTTTGAACCATTCCTGTGAAACTAGTTATAGAATCCGAAGCTTCACTTCAGGTTTAATGTATCCCTCTGACCTTCTTATTGACGATGAAACACAGAAATTGCATCGGAATTATATACAAAAGGCACAATGCCGACTTAAGTACAAGAAGACAGACCCTTCTTACTGACTATGTTTGAACCATTCTCGTGACACTAGTTATAGATTCCGATGCTTCACTTCAGGTTTACTGTATCCCTTAAACCTTCTTATTGACGATGAAACACAGATATTGCATCGGAATTAAATACAAAAGGCACAATGCCGACTTAAGTACAAGAAGACTGACTCTTCTTACTGACTATGTTTGAACCATACCTGTGTCACTAGTTATAGATTCCGATGCTTCACTTCAGGTTTACTGTATACCTTGGAGCTTCTAATTGACGAAGAAACACAGAGATTGCATAGGAATTAAATAGAAAAGGCACAATGCCGACTTAAGTACAAGAAGGCTGCCTCTTTTTACTGTCTATGTTTTGAACCATTTCTGTGACACTAGTTATAGATTGCGATGCTTCACTTCAGGTTTACTGTCTCCCTTGGACCTTCTTATTGACGATGAAACACAGAAATTGCATCGGAATTAAATACAAAAGGCACAATACCGACTTAAGTCAAGAAGACTGACTCTTCTTACTGTCTATGTTTTGAACCATTCCTGTGACACTAGTTATAGATTCCGATGCTTCACTTCAGGTTTACTGTGTCCCTATGATCTTCTTATTGACGATGAAACACAGAAATTGCATCGGAATTAAATACAAAAGGCACAATGCTGACTTAAGTACAAGAAGACTGACTCTTCTGACTGTCTATGTTTTGAACCATTCCTGTGACACTAGTTATAGATTCCGATGCTTCACGTCAGGCTTACTGTATCCCTTGGACCTTCTTATTGACGATGAAACTCAGAAATTGCATCGGAATTAAATACAAGAGGTACAATGCCGACTTAAGTACAAGAAGACTGATTCTTTTTACTGACTATGTTTGAACCATTCCTGTGACACTAGTTATGGATTCGGATGCATCACTTCTGGTTCACTGTATCCCTCTGACCTTCTTATTGACGATGAAACATAGAAATTGCATCGGAATTAAATAGAAAAAGCACAATGCCGACCTAAGTACAAGACGACTGACTTTTCTTACTGTCTATGTTTTGAACTATTCCTGTGACACTAGTTATAGATTCCGATGCTTCGCTTCAGGTTTACTGTATCCCTCTGATCTTCTTATTGACGATGAAACACAGAAATTGCATCGGAATTAAATACAAAAGGCACAATGGCGACTTAAGTACAAGAGGACTGATCTTTCTTACTGTCTATGTTTTGAACCATTCCTGTGACACTAGTTATAGATTCCGATGCTTCACTTCAGGTTTGCTGTACCCCTCTGACCTTCTTAATGACGATGAAACACAGAATTTGCATCGGAATGAAATACAAAAGGCACAATGCCGACTTAAGTACATGAAGACTGACTCTTCGTACTGACTATGTTTGAACCATTCCTGTGTCACTAGTTATAGATTCCGATGCTTCA
Organism: Schistocerca serialis cubense; assembly: GCF_023864345.2. Lineage (NCBI taxonomy): Eukaryota > Metazoa > Arthropoda > Insecta > Orthoptera > Acrididae > Schistocerca > Schistocerca serialis. The sequence goes on from NW_026047592.1 coordinate 8,770,554, forward strand.
CTTCAGGTTTACTGTATACCGTGGACCTTCTAATTGACGATTAAACACAGAGATTGCATCGGAATTAAATAGAAAGGGCACAATGCCGAGTTAAGTACAAGAAGGCTGCCTCTTTTTACTGTCTATGTTTTGAACCATGTCTGTGACACTAGTTATAGATAGCGATGCTTCACTTCAGGTTTACTGTCTCTCTTGGACCTTCTTATTGACGATGACACACAGAAATTGCATCGGAATTAAATACAAAAGGCACAATACCGACTTAAGTACAAGAAGACTGACTCTTTTTACTGTCTATGCTTTGAACCATTCCTGTGACACTAGTTATAGATTCCGATGTTTCACTTCAGGTTTACTGTATCGATATGATCTTCTTATTGACGATGAAACACAGAAATTGCATCGGAATTAAATACAAAAGGCACAATGCTGACTTAAGTACAGGAAGACTGACTCTTCTTACTGTCTATGATTTGAACCATTCCTGTGACACTAGTTATAGATTCCGATGCTTCACTTCAGGCTTACTGTATCCCTTGGACCTTCTTATTGACGATGAAACACAGTAATTGCATCGGAATTAAACACAAAAGGCACAATGCCGACTTAAGTACAAAAAGGCTGGCTCTTCTTACTGACTATGCTTTGAACCATTCCTGTGACACTAGTTATTGATTCGGATGCTTCACTTCTGGTTCACTGTATCCCTCTGACGTTCTTATTGACGATGAAACACAGAAATTGCATCGGAATTGAATAGAAAAGGCACAATGCCGACTTAAGTACAAGACGACTGACTTTTCTTACTGTCTATGTTTTGAACTATTCCTGTGACACTAGCTATAGACTCCGATTCTTCACTTCAGGTTTACTGTATCACTCTGATCTTCTTATTGACGAAGAAACACAGAAATTGCATCGGAATTAAATACAAAAGGCACAATGCCGACTTAAGTACAAGAGGACTGATCTTTCTTATTGTCTATGTTTTGAATCATTCCTGAGACACTAGTTATAGATTCCGATCCTTCACTTCAGCTTTACTGTATCCCTCTGACCTTCTTATTGATGTTGAAACACAGAAATTGCATCGGAATTAAATACAAAAGGCACAATGCAGACTTAAGTACAAGAAGACTGATTCTTCCTACTGACTATGTTTTGAACCATTCCTGTGACACTAGTTATAGATTGCGATGCTTCACTTCAGGTTTGCTGTATCCCTCTGACATTCTTATTGACGATGAAACACAGAATTTGCATCGGAATTAAATACAAAAGGCACAATGCCGACTTAAGTACAAGAAAACTGACTCTTCCTACTGTCTATGTTTTGAACCATTCCTGTGACACTAGTTATAGATTCCGATGCTTCACTCCAGGTTAACTGTATCCCTTGGACCTTCTTATTGACGATGAAACACAGAAATTGCATCGGAATTAAATACAAAAGGCACAATGCCGACTTAAGTACAAGAGGACTGATCCTTTTTACTGTCTGTGTTTTGAACCATTCCTGAGACACTAGTTATAGATTCCGATGCTTCACTTCAGGTTTACTGTAACCCTCTGACCTTCTTATTGATGATCAAACACAGAAATTGCATCGGAATTAAATACAAAAGGCACAACGCTGAATTAAGTACAAGAAGACTGACTCTTCTTACAGACTATGTTTTGAACCATTCCTGTGAAACTAGTTATAGATTGCGATGCTTCACTTCAGGTTTACTGTATCCCTTGGACCTTCTTATTGACGATGAAACACAGAAATTGCATCGGAATTAAATACAAAAGGCACAATGCCGATTTAAGTACATGAAGACCGACTCTTTCTACTGACTATGTTTTGAACCATTCCTGTGACACTAGTTATAGAGTCCCATGCTTCGCATCAGGTTTACTGTATCCCTTGGACCTTCTTATTGACGATGAAACACAGAAATTGCATCGGAATTAAATACAAAAGGCACAATGCCGACTTAAGTACAAGAAGACTGACTCTTCTTACAGTCTATGCTTTGAACCATTCCTGTGACAGTAGTTACACATTGCGATTCTTCTCTCCCGGTTAACTGTATCCCTTGGACCTTCTTACTGACGATGAAACACAGAAATTGCATCGGAATTAAATACAAAGGGCAAAATGCCGACTTAAGTACACGAAGAATGACTCTTCTTACTGCCTATGTTTTGAACCATTCCTGTGACACTAGTTATAGATTCCGATGCTACACTCCAAGTTTACTGTATCCCTTGGACCTTCTTATTGACGATGAAAAACAGAAATTGCATCGGAATTAAATATAAAAGGCACAATGCCGACTTAAGTACAAGAAGACTGACTCTTCTGACTGACTATGTTTTGAACCATTCCTGTGACACTAGTTATAGATTCCGATGCTTCACTTCAGGTTTACATTATCCCTCTATCCTTCTTATTGACGATGAAACACAGAAATTGCATCGGAATTAAATAGAACAGGCACAATGCCGACTTAAGTACAAGAAGACTGACTCTTCTTAATGACTATGTTTTGAACCATTCCTGTGACACTAGTTATAGATTCCGATGCTTCACTCCAGTTTTACTGTATCCCTTGGACCTTCTTATTGACGATGACACACAGAAATTGCATCGGAATTAAATAGAAAAGGCACATTGCCGACTTAAGTACAAGAGGACTGACTCTTCCTACGGTCTATGTTTTGAACCATTCCTGTGACACTAGTTATAGATTCCGGTGCTTCACTCCTGGTTTACTGTTTCCCTTGGACCTTCTTATTGACGATGAAACACAGAAATTGCATCAGAATTAAATAGAAAAGGCACAATGCCGACTTAAGTACAAGAAGACTGACGCTTCTTACTGACTATGACTTTGAACCATTCCTGTGACACTAGTTATAGATTCCGATGCTTCACTGCAGGTTTACCGTATCCCTCTGACCTTCTTATTGACGATGAAACACGGAAATTGCATCGGAATTAAAAACAAAAGGTACAATGCCGACTTAACTACAAGAAGACTGACTTTTTCTACTGCCTATGTTTTGAACCATTCCTGTGACACTAGTTATAGATTCCGATGCTTCACTTCAGGTTTACTGTATCCCTCTGACGTTATTGCCGATGAAACACAGAAATTGCTTCGGAATTAAATACAAAAGCACAATGCCGACTTAAGGACAAGAAAACTGACTCTTCTTACTGACTATGCTTTGAACCAATCCTGTGACACTAGTTATAGATTCCGATGCTGCACTTCAGGTTTACTGTATCCCTCTTACCTTCTTATTGACGATGAAACACAGTAATTGCTTGGGAATTAAATACACAAGGCACAATGCCGGCTTAAGTACATGAAGACCGACGCTTGTTATTGACAATGATTTGAACCATTCCTGTGACACTAGTTATAGAATCCGAAGCTTCACTTCAGGTTTAATGTATCCCTCTGACCTTCTTATTGACGATGAAACACAGAAATTGCATCGGAATTATATACAAAAGGCACAATGCCGACTTAAAGTACAAGAAGACAGACTCTTCTTACTGACTATGTTTTGAACCATTCTCGTGACACTAGTTATAGATTCCGATGCTTCACTTCAGGTTTACTGTATCCCTTAAACCTTCTTATTGACGATGAAACACAGAAATTGCATCGGAATTAAATACAAAAGGCACAATGCCGACTTAAGTACAAGAAGACTGACTCTTCTTACTGACTATGTTTGAACCATACCTGTGTCACTAGTTATAGATTCCGATGCTTCACTTCAGGTTTACTGTATACCTTGGAGCATCTAATTGACGATGAAACACAGAGATTGCATAGGAATTAAATAGAAAAGGCACAATGCCGACTTAAGTATAAGAAGGCTGCCTCTTTTTACTGTCTATGTTTTGAACCATTTCTGTGACACTAGTTATAGATTGCGATGCTTCACTTCAGGTTTACTGTCTCCCTTGGACCTTCTTATTGACGATGAAACACAGAAATTGCATCGGAATTAAATACAAAAGGCACAATACCGACTTAAGTCAAGAAGACTGACTCTTCTTACTGTCTATGTTTTGAACCATTCCTGTGACACTAGTTATAGATTCCGATGCTTCACTTCAGGTTTACTGTGTCCCTATGATCTTCTTGTTTTGTAGTTGTGGTCTTCAGTCCTGAGACTGGTTTGATGCAGCTCTCCATGCTACTCTATCCTGTGCAAGCTTTTTCATCTCCCAGTACCTACTGCAACCTACATCCTTCTGAATCTGCTTAGTGTATTCATCTCTTGGTCTCCCTCTACGATTTTTACCCTCCACGCTCCCCTCCAATACTAAATTGGTGATCCCTTGGTGCCTCAGAACATGTCCTACCAACCGATCCCTTCTTCTGGTCAAGTTGTGCCACAAACTTCTCTTCTCCCCAATCCTATTCAATACTTCCTCATTAGTTATGTGATCTACCCATCTAATCTTCAGCATTCTTCTGTAGCACCACATTTCGAAAGCTTCTATTCTCTTCTTGTCCAAACTATTTATCGTCCATGTTTCACTTCCATACATGGCTACACTCCATACGAATACTTTCAGAAATGACTTCCTGACACTTAAATCAATACTGGATGTTAACAAATTTCTCTTCCTCAGAAACGCTTTCCTTGCCATTGCCAGTCTACATTTTATATCCTCTCTACTTCGACCATCATCAGTTATTTTGCTCCCCAAATAGCAAAACTCCTTTACTACTTTAAGTGCCTCATTTCCTAATCTAATTCCCTCAGCATCACCCGACTTAATTAGACTACATTCCATTATCCTTGTTTTGCTTTTGTTGATGTTCATCTTATATCCTCCTTTCAAGACACTGTCCATTCCATTCAACTGCTCTTCCAAGTCCTTTGCTGTCTCTGACAGAATTACAATGTCATCGGCGAACCTCAAAGTTTTTATTTCTACTCCATGAATTTTAATACCTACTCCGAATTTTTCTTTTGTTTCCTTTACTGCTTGCTCAATATACAGATTGAACAACATCGGGGAGAGGCTACAACCCTGTCTTACTCCCTTCCCAACCACTGCTTCCCTTTCATGTCCCTCGACTCTTATAACTGCCATCTGGTTTCTGTACAAATTGTAGATAGCCTTTCGCTCCCTGTATTTTACCCCTGCCACCTTTAGAATTTGAAAGAGAGTATTCCAGTCAACATTGTCAAAAGCTTTCTCTAAGTCTACAAATGCTAGAAATGTAGGTTTGCCTTTCCTTAATCTTTCTTCTAAGATAAGTCGTAAGGTCAGTATTGCCTCACGTGTTCCAGTGTTTCTACGGAATCCAAACTGATCTTCCCCGAGGTTGGCTTCTACTAGTTTTTCCATTCGTCTGTAAAGAATTCGTGTTAGTATTTTGCAGCTGTGGCTTATTAAGCTGATAGTTCGGTAATTTTCACATCTGTCAACACCTGCTTTCTTTGGGATTGGAATTATTATATTCTTCTTGAAGTCTGTGGGTATTTCCCCTGTTTCATACATCTTGCTCACCAGATGGTAGAGTTTTGTCAGGACTGGCTCTCCCACGGCCGTCAGTAGTTCCAATGGAATATTGTCTACTCCGGGGGCCTTGTTTCGACTCAGGTCTTTCAGTGCTCTGTCAAACTCTTCACGCAGTATCATATCTCCCATTTCATCTTCATCTACATCCTCTTCCATTTCCATAATATTGTCCTCAAGTACCTCGCCCTTGTATAGACCCTCTATATACTCCTTCCACCTTTCTGCTTTCCCTTCTTTGCTAAGAACTGGGTTTCCATCTGAGCTCTTGATATTCATACAAGTCGTTCTCTTATCTCCAAAGGTCTCTTTAATTTTCCTGTAGGCGGTATCTATCTTACCCCTAGTGAGATAGGCCTCTACATCCTTACATTTGTCCTCTAGCCATCCCTGCCTAGCCATTTTGCACTTCCTGTCGATCTCATTTTTGAGACGTTTGTATTCCTTTTTGCCTGTTTCACTTACTGCATTTTTATATTTTCTCCTTTCATCAATTAAATTCAATATTTCTTCTGTTACCCAAGGATTTCTACTAGCCCTCGTCTTTTTACCTACTTGATCCTCTGCTGCCTTCACTACTTCATCCCTCAAAGCTACCCATTCTTCTTCTACTGTATTTATTTCCCCCATTCCTGTCAATTGCTCCCTTATGCTCTCCCTGAATCTCTGTACAACCTCTGGTTCTTTTAGTTTATCCAGGTCCCATCTCCTTAAATTCCCACCTTTTTGCAGTTTCTTCAGTTTTAATCTACAGGTCATAACCAATAGATTGTGGTCAGAGTCCACATCTGCCCCTGGAAATGTCTTACAATTTAAAACCTGGTTCCTAAATCTCTGTCTTACCATTATATAATCTATCTGATACCTTTTAGTATCTCCAGGGTTCTTCCATGTATACAACCTTCTTTCATGATTCTTAAACCAAGTGTTAGTTATGATTATGTTGTGCTCTGTGCAAAATTCGACCAGGCGGCTTCCTCTTTCATTTCTGTCCCCCAATCCATATTCACCTACTATGTTTCCTTCTCTCCCTTTTCCTACACTCGAATTCCAGTCACCCATGACTATTAAATTTTCGTCTCCCTTCACAATCTGAATAATTTCTTTTATTTCATCATACATTTCTTCAATTTCTTCGTCATCTGCAGAGCTAGTTGGCATATAAACTTGTACTACTGTAGTAGGTGTGGGCTTCGTATCTATCTTGGCCACAATAATGCGTTCACTATGCTGTTTGCAGTAGCTTACCCGCATTCCTATTTTCCTATTCATTACTAAACCTACTCCTTCTTATTGACGATGAAACACAGAAATTGCATCGGAATTAAATACAAAAGGCACAATGCTGACTTAAGTACAAGAAGACTGACTCTTCTGACTGTCTATGTTTTGAACCATTCCTGTGACACTAGTTATAGATTCCGATGCTTCACGTCAGGCTTACTGTATCCCTTGGACCTTCTTATTGACGATGAAACTCAAAATTGCATCGGAATTAAATACAAGAGGTACAATGCCGACTTAAGTACAAGAAGACTGATTCTTTTTACTGACTATGTTTGAACCATTCCTGTGACACTAGTTATGGATTCGGATGCATCACTTCTGGTTCACTGTATCCCTCTGACCTTCTTATTGACGATGAAACACAGAAATTGCATCGGAATTAAATAGAAAAGGCACAATGCCGACCTAAGTACAAGACGACTGACTTTTCTTACTGTCTATGTTTTGAACTATTCCTGTGACACTAGTCATAGATTCCGATGCTTCACTTCAGGTTTACTGTATCCCTCTGATCTTCTTATTGACGATGAAACACAGAAATTGCATCGGAATTAAATACAAAAGGCACAATGGCGACTTAAGTACAAGAGGACTGATCTTTCTTACTGTCTATGTTTTGAACCATTCCTGTGACACTAGTTATAGATTCCGATGCTTCACTTCAGGTTTGCTGTATCCCTCTGACCTTCTTAATGACGATGAAACCCAGAATTTGCATCGGAATGAAATACAAAAGGCACAATGCCGACTTAAGTACAAGAAGACTGACTCTTCGTACTGACTATGTTTGAACCATTCCTGTGTCACTAGTTATAGATTCCGATGCTTCACTTCAGGTTTACTGTATACCTTGGACCTTCTAATTGACGATGAAACACAGAGATTGCATCGGAATTAAATACAAAAGGCAAAATACCGACTTAAGTACAAGAAGACTGACTCTTTTTACTGTCTATGTTTTGAACCATTCCTGTGACACTAGTTATAGATTCCGATGCTTCACTTCAGGTTTACTGTATCGATATGATCTTCTTATTGACGATGAAACACAGAAATTGCATCGGAATTAAATACAAAAGGCACAATGCTGACTTAAGTACAGGAAGACTGACTCTTCTTACTGTCTATGATTTGAACCATTCCTGTGACACTAGTTATAGATTCCGATGCTTCACTTCAGGCTTACTGTATCCCTTGGACCTTCTTATTGACGATGAAACACAGTAATTGCATCGGAATTAAACACAAAAGGCACAATGCCGACTTAAGTACAAAAAGGCTGACTCTTCTTACTGACTATGCTTTGAACCATTCCTGTGACACTAGTTATAGATTCGGATGCTTCACTTCAGGTTTACTGTATCCCTTGGATCTTCTTATTGACGATGAAACACAGAAATTGCATCGGAATTAAATACAAATGGTACAATGCCGACTTAAGTACAAGAAGACTGACTCTTTTCACTGACTATGTTTGAACCATTCCTGTGACACTAGTTATGGATTCGGATGCTTCACTTCTGGTTCACTGTATCCCTCTGACGTTCTTATTGACGATGAAACACAGAAATTGCATCGGAATTGAATAGAAAAGGCACAATGCCGATTTAAGTACAAGACGACTGACTTTTCTTACTGTCTATGTTTTGAACTATTCCTGTGACACTAGCTATAGACTCCGATTCTTCACTTCAGGTTTACTGTATCACTCTGATCTTCTTATTGACGATGAAACACAGAAATTGCATCGGAATTAAATACAAAAGGCACAATGCCGACTTAAGTACAAGAAAACTGACTCTTCCTACTGTCTATGTTTTGAACCATTCCTGTGACACTAGTTATAGATTGCGATGCTTCACTCCAGGTTTACTGTATCCCTTGGACCTTCTTATTGACGATGAAACACAGAAATTGCATCGGAATTAAATACAAAAGGCACAATGCCGACTTAAGTACAAGAGGACTGATCCTTTTTACTGTCTGTGTTTTGAACCATTCCTGAGACACTAGTTATAGATTCCGATGCTTCACTTCAGGTTTACTGTAACCCTCTGACCTTCTTATTGATGATCAAACACAGAAATTGCATCGGGATTAAATACTAAAGGCACAACGCTGACTTAAGTTCAAGAAGACTGACTCTTCTTACAGACTATGTTTTGAACCATTCCTGTGACACTTGTTTTGGATTCCGATGCTTCACTTCAGGTTTTCTGTATCCCTCAGACCTTCTTATTGACGATGAAACACAGAAATTGCATCGGAATTAAATACAAAAGGCACAATGCCGACTTAAGTACAAGAAGACTGACTCTTCTTACTGACTATGTTTTGAACCATTCCTGTGACACTAGTTATAGATTCCAATGCTTCACTTCAGGTTTACTGTATCTCTCTGACCTTATTATTGACGATGAAAAACAGTAATTGCATCGGAATTAAATACAAAAGGCACAATTCCGACTTAAGTACATGAAGACCGACTCTTCTTACTGACTATGTTTGAACCATACCTGTGTCACTAGTTATAGATTCCGATGCTTCACTTCAGGTTTACTGTATACCTTGGAGCTTCTAATTGACGATGAAGCACAGAGATTGCATAGGAATTAAATAGAAAAGGCACAATGCCGACTTAAGTACAAGAAGGCTGCCTCTTTTTACTGTCTATGTTTTGAACCATTCCTGTGACACTAGTTATAGATTCCGATGCTTCACTCCAGTTTTACTGTATCCCTTGGACCTTCTTATTGACGATGAAACACAGAAATTGCATCCGAATTAAATACAAAAGGCACAATACCGACTTAAGTACAAGAAGACTGACTCTTCCTACTGTCTATGTTTTGAACCATTCCTGTGAAACTAGTTATAGAATCCGAAGCTTCACTTCAGGTTTAATGTATCCCTCTGACCTTCTTATTGACGATGAAACACAGAAATTGCATCGGAATTATATACAAAAGGCACAATGCCGACTTAAGTACAAGAAGACAGACTCTTCTTACTGACTATGTTTTGAACCATTCTCGTGACACTAGTTATAGATTCCGATGCTTCACTTCAGGTTTACTGTATCCCTTAAACCTTCTTATTGACGATGAAACACAGAAATTGCATCGGAATTAAATACAAAAGGCACAATGCCGACTTAAGTACAAGAAGACTGACTCTTCTTACTGACTATGTTTGAACCATACCTGTGTCACTAGTTATAGATTCCGATGCTTCACTTCAGGTTTACTGTATACCTTGGAGCATCTAATTGACGATGAAACACAGAGATTGCATAGGAATTAAATAGAAAAGGCACAATGCCGACTTAAGTATAAGAAGGCTGCCTCTTTTTACTGTCTATGTTTTGAACCATTTCTGTGACACTAGTTATAGATTGCGATGCTTCACTTCAGGTTTACTGTCTCCCTTGGACCTTCTTATTGACGATGAAACACAGAAATTGCATCGGAATTAAATACAAAAGGCACAATACCGACTTAAGTCAAGAAGACTGACTCTTCTTACTGTCTATGTTTTGAACCATTCCTGTGACACTAGTTATAGATTCCGATGCTTCACTTCAGGTTTACTGTGTCCCTATGATCTTCTTATTGACGATGAAACACAGAAATTGCATCGGAATTAAATACAAAAGGCACAATGCTGACTTAAGTACAAGAAGACTGACTCTTCTGACTGTCTATGTTTTGAACCATTCCTGTGACACTAGTTATAGATTCCGATGCTTCACGTCAGGCTTACTGTATCCCTTGGACCTTCTTATTGACGATGAAACTCAAAATTGCATCGGAATTAAATACAAGAGGTACAATGCCGACTTAAGTACAAGAAGACTGATTCTTTTTACTGACTATGTTTGAACCATTCCTGTGACACTAGTTATGGATTCGGATGCATCACTTCTGGTTCACTGTATCCCTCTGACCTTCTTATTGACGATGAAACACAGAAATTGCATCGGAATTAAATAGAAAAGGCACAATGCCGACCTAAGTACAAGACGACTGACTTTTCTTACTGTCTATGTTTTGAACTATTCCTGTGACACTAGTCATAGATTCCGATGCTTCACTTCAGGTTTACTGTATCCCTCTGATCTTCTTATTGACGATGAAACACAGAAATTGCATCGGAATTAAATACAAAAGGCACAATGGCGACTTAAGTACAAGAGGACTGATCTTTCTTACTGTCTATGTTTTGAACCATTCCTGTGACACTAGTTATAGATTCCGATGCTTCACTTCAGGTTTGCTGTATCCCTCTGACCTTCTTAATGACGATGAAACCCAGAATTTGCATCGGAATGAAATACAAAAGGCACAATGCCGACTTAAGTACAAGAAGACTGACTCTTCGTACTGACTATGTTTGAACCATTCCTGTGTCACTAGTTATAGATTCCGATGCTTCACTTCAGGTTTACTGTATACCTTGGACCTTCTAATTGACGATGAAACACAGAGATTGCATCGGAATTAAATACAAAAGGCAAAATACCGACTTAAGTACAAGAAGACTGACTCTTTTTACTGTCTATGTTTTGAACCATTCCTGTGACACTAGTTATAGATTCCGATGCTTCACTTCAGGTTTACTGTATCGATATGATCTTCTTATTGACGATGAAACACAGAAATTGCATCGGAATTAAATACAAAAGGCACAATGCTGACTTAAGTACAGGAAGACTGACTCTTCTTACTGTCTATGATTTGAACCATTCCTGTGACACTAGTTATAGATTCCGATGCTTCACTTCAGGCTTACTGTATCCCTTGGACCTTCTTATTGACGATGAAACACAGTAATTGCATCGGAATTAAACACAAAAGGCACAATGCCGACTTAAGTACAAAAAGGCTGACTCTTCTTACTGACTATGCTTTGAACCATTCCTGTGACACTAGTTATAGATTCGGATGCTTCACTTCAGGTTTACTGTATCCCTTGGATCTTCTTATTGACGATGAAACACAGAAATTGCATCGGAATTAAATACAAATGGTACAATGCCGACTTAAGTACAAGAAGACTGACTCTTTTCACTGACTATGTTTGAACCATTCCTGTGACACTAGTTATGGATTCGGATGCTTCACTTCTGGTTCACTGTATCCCTCTGACGTTCTTATTGACGATGAAACACAGAAATAGCATCGGAATTGAATAGAAAAGGCACAATGCCGATTTAAGTACAAGACGACTGACTTTTCTTACTGTCTATGTTTTGAACTATTCCTGTGACACTAGCTATAGACTCCGATTCTTCACTTCAGGTTTACTGTATCACTCTGATCTTCTTATTGACGATGAAACACAGAAATTGCATCGGAATTAAATACAAAAGGCACAATGCCGACTTAAGTACAAGAAAACTGACTCTTCCTACTGTCTATGTTTTGAACCATTCCTGTGACACTAGTTATAGATTGCGATGCTTCACTCCAGGTTTACTGTATCCCTTGGACCTTCTTATTGACGATGAAACACAGAAATTGCATCGGAATTAAATACAAAAGGCACAATGCCGACTTAAGTACAAGAGGACTGATCCTTTTTACTGTCTGTGTTTTGAACCATTCCTGAGACACTAGAAATAGATTCCGATGCTTCACTTCAGGTTTACTGTAACCCTCTGACCTTCTTATTGATGATCAAACACAGAAATTGCATCGGGATTAAATACTAAAGGCACAACGCTGACTTAAGTTCAAGAAGACTGACTCTTCTTACAGACTATGTTTTGAACCATTCCTGTGACACTAGTTATGGATTGCGATGCTTCACTTCAGGTTTACTGTATCCCTTGGACCTTCTTATTGACGATGAAACACAGAAATTGCATCGGAATTAAATACAAAAGGCACAATGCCGATTTAAGTACATGAAGACCGACTCTTTCTACTGACTATGTTTTGAACCATTCCTGTGACACTAGTTACAGAGTCCGATGCTTCGCATCAGGTTTACTGTATCCCTTGGACCTTCTTATTGACGATGAAACACAGAAATTGCATCGGAATTAAATACAAAAGGCACAATGCCGACTTAAGTACAAGAAGACTGACTCTTCTTACAGTCTATGCTTTGAACCATTCCTGTGACACTAGTTATAGATTCCGATGCTACACTCCAAGTTTACTGTATCCCTTGGACCTTCTTATTGACGATGAAAAACAGAAATTGCATCGGAATTAAATATAAAAGGCACAATGCCGACTTAAGTACAAGAAGACTGACTCTTCTGACTGACTATGTTTTGAACCATTCCTGTGACACTAGTTATAGATTCCGATGCTTCACTTCAGGTTTACATTATCCCTCTATCCTTCTTATTGACGATGAAATACAGAAATTGCATCGGAATTAAATAGAACAGGCACAATGCCGACTTAAGTACAAGAAGACTGACTCTTCTTACTGACTATGTTTTGAACCATTCCTGTGACACTAGTTATAGATTCCGATGCTTCACTGCAGGTTTACCGTATCCCTCTGACCTTCTTATTGACGATGAAACACGGAAATTGCATCGGAATTAAAAACAAAAGGTACAATGCGGACTTAACTACAAGAAGACTGACTTTTTCTACTGTCTATGTTTTGAACCATTCCTGTGACACTAGTTATAGATTCCGATGCTTCACTTCAGGTTTACTGTATCCCTCTGACGTTATTGCCGATGAAACACAGAAATTGCTTCGGAATTAAATACAAAAGGCACAATGCCGACTTAAGGACAAGAAAACTGACTCTTCTTACTGACTATGCTTTGAACCAATCCTGTGACACTAGTTATAGATTCCGAAGCTGCACTTCAGGTTTACTGTATCCCTTGGACATTCTTATTGACGATGAAACACAGAAATTGCATCGGAATTAAATACAAAAAGGCACAATGCCGACTTAAGTACATGAAGACCGACTCTACTTATTGAGAATGATTTGAACCATTCCTGTGACACCTGTTTTGGATTCCGATGCTTCACTTCAGGTTTACTGTATCCCTCAGACCTTCTTATTGACGATGAAACACAGAAATTGCATCGGAATTAAATACAAAAGGCACAATGCCGACTTAAGTACAAGAAGACTGACTCTTCCTACTGACTATGTTTTGAACCATTCCTGTGACACTAGTTATAGATTCCAATGCTTCACTTCAGGTTTACTGTATCTCTCTGACCTTATTATTGACGATGAAAAACAGTAATTGCATCGGAATTAAATACAAAAGGCACAATTCCGACTTAAGTACATGAAGACCGACTCTTGTTATTGACAATGATTTGAACCATTCCTGTGACACTAGTTATAGATTCCGATGCTTCACTTCAGGTTTACTGTATCCCTCTGACGTTCTTATTGACGATGAAACACAGAAATTGCATCGGAATTAAATACAAAAGGCACAATGCCGACTTAAGTACAAGAAGACTGACTCTTCTTACTGTCTATGACTTGAAACATTCCTGTGACTCTAGTTATAGATTCCGATGCTTCACTGCAGGTTTACCGAATCCCTTGGACCTTCTTATTGACGATGAAACGCAGAAATTGCATCGGAATTAAATAGAAAAGCACAATGCCGACTTAAGTACACGAAGACTGACTCTTCTTACTGTATATGTGTTGAATCTTTCCTGTGACACTAGTTATAGATTCCGATGCTACACTCCAGGTTTACTGTATCCCTTGGACCTTCTTATTGACGATGAAACACAGAAAATGCATCGGAATTAAATACAAAAGGCACAATGCCGACTTAAGTTTAAGAAGACTGACTCTTCTTACTGACTATGTTTGAACCATTCTTGTGACACTAGTTATAGATTCCGATGCTTCACTTCAGGTTTACTGTATCCCTCTGACGTTCTTATTGACGATGAAACACAGAAATTGCATCGGAATTAAATAGAAAAGGCACAATGCCGACTTAAGTACAAGAAGACTGACTCTTCTTACTGTCTATGAATTGAACCATTCCTGTGACTCTAGTTATAGATTCCGATGCTTCACTGCAGGTTTACCGTATCCCTTGGACCTTCTTATTGACGATGAAACACAGAAATTGCATCGGAATTAAATAGAAAAGACACATTGCCGACTTACGTACAAGAAGACTGACTCTTCTTACTGACTATGTTTTGAACCATTCCTGAGACACTAGATATAGATTCCGATGCTTCCCTTCAGGTTTACTGTATACCTTGGACCTTCTTATTGAAGATGAAACACAGAAATTGCATCGGAATTAAATACAAAAGGCACAATGCCGACTTAGGTACAAGAGGACTGACTCTTCCTACTGTGTATGTTTTGAACCATTCCTGTGACACTAGTTTTGGATTCCGATGCTTCACTTCAGGTTTACTGTATCCCTCTGACCTACTTATTGACGATGAAACACAGAAATTGCATCGGAATTAAAAACAAAAGGTACAATGCCGACTTAAGTACAAGAAGACTGACTTTTTCTACTGTCTATGTTTTGAACCATTCCTGTGACACTACCTATAGATTCCGATGCTACACTTCAGGTTTACTGTATCCCTCTGACGTTATTGCCGATGCAACACAGAAATTGCTTCGGAATTAAATACAAAAGGCACAATGCCGACTTAAGGACAAGAACACTGACTCTTCTTACTGACTATGTTTTGAACCAATCCTGTGACACTAGTTATAGATTCCGTTGCTGCACTTCAGGTTTAC
This sequence comes from Schistocerca serialis cubense, assembly GCF_023864345.2. Classification (NCBI taxonomy): domain Eukaryota; kingdom Metazoa; phylum Arthropoda; class Insecta; order Orthoptera; family Acrididae; genus Schistocerca; species Schistocerca serialis. The sequence continues at coordinate 8,786,128 of NW_026047592.1, forward strand.
TGTATCCCTCTGACCCTCTTATTGACGATGAAACACAGTAATTGCTTCGGAATTAAATACAGAAGGCACAATGCCGAGTTAAGTACATGAAGACCGACTCTTGTTATTGACAATGATTTGTACCATTCCTGTGACACTAGTTATAGATTCCGATGCTTCACTTCAGGTTTACTGTATCCCTTGGACATTATTATTGACGATGAAACACAGAAATTGCATCGGAATTAAATACAAAAAGGCACAATGCCGACCTAAGTACATGAAGACCGACTCTACTTATTGAGAATGATTTGAACCATTCCTGTTACACTAGTTATAGATTCCGATGCTTCACTTCAGGTTTACTGTATCCCTTGGACATTCTTATTAACGATGAAACACAGAAATTGCATCGGAATTAAATACAAAAAGCACAATGCCGACTTAAGTACAAGAAGACTGACTCTTCTTACTGTCTATGTTTTGAACCATTCCTGTGACACTAGTTATAGATTCCGATGCTTCACTCCAGGTTTACTATATCCCTTGGACCTTCTTATTGACGATGAAACACAGAATTTGCAACGGAATTAAATACAAAAGGCACAATGCCGACTTAAGGACAAGAAGACTGACTCTTCTTACTGACTATGTTTTGAACCATTCCTGTGACACTAGTTACAGATTCCGATGCTTCACTTCAGGTTTGCTGTATACCTTGGACCTTCTTATTGACGATGAAACACATAAATTCCATCAGATTTAAATACAAAAGGCACAATGCCGACTTAAGTACAAGAAGACTGACTCTTCCTACTGTCTATGTTTTGAACCATTCCTGTGACACTAGTTTTGGATTCCGATGCTTCACTTCAGGTTTACTGTATCCCTCTGACCTTATTGCCGATGAATCGGAATTAAATAGAAAAGGCACATTTCCGATTTAAGGACAAGAAGACTGACTCTTCTTACTGACTATGTTTTGATCCATTCCTGAGACACTAGTTATAGATTCCGATGCTTCACTTCAGGTTTACTGTATCCCTCTGACATTCTTATTGACGATGAAACACAGAAATTGCATCGGAATTAAATACAAAAGCCACAATGCCGACTTAAGTACAAGAAGACTGACTCTCCTTACTGACCATGATTTGAACCATTCCTGTGACACTAGTTATAGATTCCGATGCTTCACTTCAGGTATACTGTTTCCCTAGGACCTTCTTATTGACGATGAAACACAGAAATTGCATCGGAATTAAATACAAAACGCACAATGCCGACTTAAGTACAAGAAGACAGACTCTTCTTACTGTCTATGTTTTGAACCATTCCTGTGATACTAGTTGTTGATTCCGATGCTTCACTTCAGGTTTACTGCATCCCCTCGACCTTCTTATTGACGATGAAACACAGAGATTGCATCGGAAATAAATACAAATGTCACAATGCCGACTTAAGTACAAGAACACTGACTCTTCCTAATGTCTATGCTTTGAACCATTCCGGTGACACTAGTTATAGATTCCGATGCTTCACTTCAAGTTTACTGTATCCCTTGTACCTTCTTATTGACGATGAAACACAGAAATTGCATCGGACTTAAATACAAAAGGCACAATGCCGACTTAAGTAAAAGAAGACTGACTCTTCCTACTCTCTATGATTTGAACCATTCCAGTGATACTAGTTATAGATTCCGATGCTTCAATTCAGGTTTATTGTAACCCTCTGACCTTATTGACGATGAAACACGGAAATTGCATCGGAATTAAATACAAAAGAAAGAATACCGACTTAAGTACAAGAAGACTGATTCTTCTCTCTGTCTATGTTTTGAACCATTCCTGTGACACTAGTTATATATTCCGATGCTTCACTTTAGGTTACTGTATCCCTTGGACCTTCTTATTGACGATGAAACACAGAAATTGCATCGGCATTAAATACAAAAGGCACAATGACGACTTAAGTACAAGAAGACTGACTCTTCCTACTGTCTATGTTTTGAACTATTCCTGTGACACTAGTAATAGAGTCCGATTCTTCACTTCTGGTTTACTGTATCCCTTGGACCCTCTTATTGACGATGAAACACAGAAATTGCATCGGAATTAAATACAAAAGGCACAATGCCGACTTAGGTACAAGAGGACTGACTCTTCCTACTGTGAATGTTTTGAACCATTCCTGTGACACTAGTTTTTGATTCCGATGCTTCACTTCAGGTTTACTGTATCCCTCTGACCTTCTTATTGACGATGAAACACAGAAATTGCATCGGAATTAAAAACAAAAGGTACAATGCCGACTTAAGTACAAGAAGACTGACTTTTTCTACTGTCTATGTTCTGAACCATTCCTGTGACACTAGTTATAGATTCCGATGCTTCACTTCAGGTTTACTGTATCCCTCTGACGTTATTGCCGATGAAACACAGAAATTGCTTCGGAATTAAATACAAAAGGCACAATGCCGACTTAAGGACAAGAACACTGACTCTTCTTACTGACTATGTTTTGAACCAATCCTGTGACACTAGTTATAGATTCCGATGCTGCACTTCAGGTTTACTGTATCCCTCTGACCTTCTTATTGACGATGAAACACAGTAATTGCTTCGGAATTAAATACAAAAGGCACAATGCCGAGTTAAGTACATGAAGACCGACTCTTGTTATTGACAATGATTTGAACCATTCCTGTGACACTAGTTACAGATTCCGATGCTTCACTTCAGGTTTACTGTATCCCTTGGACATTCTTATTGACGATGAAACACAGAAATTGCATCGGAATTAAATACAAAAAGGCACAATGCCGACTTAAGTACATGAAGACCGACTCTACTTATTGAGAATGATTTGAACCATTCCTGTTACACTAGTTATAGATTCCGATGCTTCACTTCAGGTTTACTGTATCCCTTGGACATTCTTATTAACGATGAAACACAGAAATTGCATCGGAATTAAATACAAAAGGCACAATGCCGACTTAAGGACAAGAAGACTGACTCTTCTTACTGACTATGTTTTGAACCTTTCCTGTGACACTAGTTACAGATTCCGATGCTTCACTTCAGGTTAGCTGTATACCTTGGACCTTCTTATTGACGATGAAACACATAAATTCCATCAGATTTAAATACAAAAGGCACAATGCCGACTTAAGTACAAGAAGACTGACTCTTCCTACTGTCTATGTTTTGAACCATTCCTGTGACACTAGTTTTGGATTCCGATGCTTCACTTCAGGTTTACTGTATCCCTCAGACCTTCTTATTGACGATGAAGCACAGAAATTGCTTCGGAATTAAATACAAAAGGCACAATGCCGACTTAAGGACAAGAACACTGACTCTTCTTACTGACTATGTTTTGAACCATTCCTGTGACACTAGTTATAGATTCTGATGCTTCACTTCAGGTTTACTGTATCCCTCTGACCTTATTGCCGATGAATCGGAATTAAATAGAAAAGGCACATTTCCGATTTAAGGACAAGAAGACTGACTCTTTTTACTGACTATGTTTTGATCCATTCCTGAGACACTAGTTATAGATTCCGATGCTTCACTTCAGGTTTACTGTATCCCTCTGACATTCTTATTGACGATGAAACACAGAAATTGCATCGGAATTAAATACAAAAGCCACAATGCCGACTTAAGTACAAGAAGACTGACTCTCCTTACTGACCATGATTTGAACCATTCCTGTGACACTAGTTATAGATTCCGATGCTTCACTTCAGGTATACTGTTTCCCTAGGACCTTCTTATTGACGATGAAACACAGAAATTGCATCGGAATTAAAAACAAAAGGTTCAATGCCGACTTAAGTACAAGAACACTGACTCTTCTTACTGACTATGTTTTGAACCAATCCTGTGACACTAGTTATAGATTCCGATGCTGCACTTCAGGTTTACTGTATCCCTCTGACCTTCTTATTGACGATGAAAGACAGTAATTGCTTCGGAATTAAATACAAAAGGCACAATGCCGACTTAAGTACATGAAGACCGACTCTTGTTATTGACAATGATTTGAACCATTCCTGTGACACTAGTTATAGATTCCGATGCTTCACTTCAGGTTTACTGTATCCCTTGGACATTCTTATTGACGATGAAACACAGAAATTGCATCGGAATTAAATACAAAAAGGCACAATGCCGACTTAAGTACATGAAGACCGACTCTACTTATTGAGAATGATTTGAACCATTCCTGTTACACTAGTTATAGATTCCGATGCTTCACTTCAGGTTTACTGTATCCCTTGGACATTCTTATTAACGATGAAACACAGAAATGGCATCGGAATTAAATACAAAAGGCACAATGCCGACTTAAGTACAAGAAGACTGACTCTTCTTACTGTCTATGTTTTCAACCATTCCTGTGACACTAGTTATAGACTGCGATGCTTCACTCCAGTTTTACTATATCCCTTGGACCTTCTTATTGACGATGTAACATAGAAATTGCAACGGAATTAAATACAAAAGGCACAATTCCGACTTAAGAACAAGAAGACTGACTCTTCTTACTGACTATGTTTTGAACCATTCCTGTGACACTAGTTACAGATTCCGATGCTTCACTTCAGGTTTGCTGTATACCTTGGACCTTCTTATTGACGATGAAACACATAAATTCCATCAGATGTAAATACAAAAGGCACAATGCCGACTTAAGTACAAGAAGACTGACTCTTCCTACTGTCTATGTTTTGAACCATTCCTGTGACACTAGTTTTGGATTCCGATGCTTCACTTCAGGTTTACTGTATCCCTCAGACCTTCTTATTGACGATGAAACACAGAAATTGCATCGGAATTAAATACAAAAGGCACAATGCCAACTTAAGTACAAGTAGACTGACTCTTCCTACTGTCTATGTTTGAACCATTCCTGTGACACTAGTTATAGATTCCGATGCTTCACTTCAGGTTTACTGTATCCCTCTGACCTTATTGCCGATGAAACACAGAAATTGCATCGGAATTAATTAGAAAAGGCACATTTCCGATTTAAGGACAAGAAGACTGACTCTTCTTAGTGACTATGTTTTGATCCATTCCTGAGACACTAGTTATAGATTCCGATGCTTCACTTCAGGTTTACTGTATCCCTCTGACATTCTTATTGACGATGGAACACAGAAATTGCATCGGAATTAAATACAAAAGCCACAATGCCGACTTAAGTACAAGAAGACTGACTCTCCTTACTGACCATGTTTTGAACCATTCCTGTGACACTAGTTATAGATTCCAATGCTTCACTTCAGGTTTACTGTTTCCCTTGGACCTTCTTATTGACGATGAAACACAGAAATTGCATCGGAATTAAATACAAAAGGCACAATGCCGACTTAAGTACAAGAAGACAGACTCTTCTTACTGTCTATGTTTTGAACCATTCCTGTGATACTAGTTGTTGATTCCGATGCTTCACTTCAGGTTTACTGCATCCCCTGGACCTTCTTATTGACGATGAAACACAGAAATTGCATCGGAAGTAAATACAAATTTCACAATGCCGACTTAAGTAAAAGAAGACTGACTCCTCCTACTGTCTATGATTTGAACCATTCCTGTGACACTAGTTATAGATTCCGATGCTTCAATTCAGGTTTATTGTAACCCTCTGACCTTATTGACGATGAAACACAGAAATTGCATCGGAAGTAAATACAAAAGGAACAATACCGACTTAATTACAAGAAGACTGAATCTTCTTTCTGTCTATGTTTTGAACCATTCCTGTGACACTAGTTATATATTCCGATGCTTCACTTTTGGTTACGGTATCCCTTGGACCTTCTTATTGACGATGAAACACAGAAATTGCATCGGCATTAAATGCAAAAGGCACAATGCCGACTTAAGTACAAGAAGACTGACTCTTCCTACTGTCTATGTTTTGAACTATTCCTGTGACACTAGTAATAGAGTCCGATGCTTCACTTCTGGTTTACTGTATCCCTTGGACCCTCTTATTGACGATGAAACACAGAAATTGCATTGGAACTAAATACAAAAGGCACAATGCTGACTTAAGTACAAGAAGACTGACTCTTCCTATTGTCTATGTTTTGAACCATTCCGGTGACACGAGTTATAGATTCCGATGCTTCACTTCAGGTTTACTGTATCCCTTGGACCTTCTAGTTGACGATGAAACACAGAAATTGCTTCGGAATTAAATACAAAAGACACAATGCCGACTTAAGTACAAGAAGACTGACTCTTCTTACTGTCTATGTTTTGAACCATTCCTGTGACACTAGTTATAGATTCCGATGCTTCACTCCAGGTTTACTGTATCCATTGGACATTCTTACAGACGATGAAACATAGAAATTGCATCGGAATTACTGACTCTTCCTACTGTCTATGTTTTGAACCATTCCTGTGACACTAGCTATGGATTCCGATGCTTCACTTCAGGTTTACTGTATCCCTTGTACCTTCTTATTGACGATGTAACACAGAAATTGCATCGGAATAAAGTACAAAAGGCACAATGCTGACTTAAGTACATGAAACCCGACTCTTCTTATTAACAATAATTTGAACCACTCCTGTGACACTAGTTATAGATTCCGATGCTTCGCTTCAGGTTTACTGTATCCCTTGGACATTCTTATTGACGATGAAACACAGAAATTGTATCCGAATTAAATACAAAAGGCACAATGCCGACTTAAGTGCAAGAAGACTGACTCTTCTTACTGTCTAGAATTTGAACCATTCTTGTGACACTAGTTATAGATTCCGATGCTTCACTCCAGGTCTACTATATCCCTTGGAACTTCTCATTGACGATGAAACACAGATATTGCATAGGAATTAAATACAAAATGCACAATGCCTACTTAAGGACAAGAAGACAGACTCTTCTTACTGACTATGTTTTGAACCATTCCTGTGACAATAGTTATTGATTCCGATGCTTCACTTTAGGTTTACTGCATCCCTCTGACCTTCTTATTGACGATGAAACTCAGAAATTGCATCGCAATTAAATACAAAAGGCACAATGCCGACTTAAGTACAAGAAGACTGACTCTTCCTACTGTCTATGTTTTGAACCATTCCTGTGACACTAGTTATAGATTCCGATGCTTCACTTCAGGTTTATTGTATCCCTCTGACCTTATTGACGATGAAACACAGAAATTGCATCGGAATTAAATACAAAAGGAACAATACGGACTTAAGTACAAGAAGACTGACTCTTCTTACTGTCTATGATTTGAACCATTCCTGTGACACTAGTTATATATTCCGATGCTTCAATTTAGGTTACTGTATCCCTTGGACCTTCTTATTGACGATGAAACACAGAAATTGCATCGGAATTAAATACAAAAGGCAGAATGTCGACTTAAGTACAAGAACACTGACTCTTCCTACTGTCTATGTTTTGAACCATTCCTGTGACACTAGTTGTAGATTCCGATGCTTCACTTCAGGTTTACTGTTTCCCTTGGACCTTCTTATTGACGATGAAACACAGAAATTGCATCGGAATTAAATACAAAAGCCACAATGCCGACTTAAGTACAAGAAGACTGACTCTTCCTACTGTCTATGTTTTGAACCATTTCTGTGACACTAGTTATAGAATCCGATGCTTCACTTCAGGTTTACTGTATCCCTTTGACCTTCTTATTGTCGATGAAACAAAAAAATTGCATCAGAAATAAATACAAAAGGCACAATGCCGACTTAAGTACAAGGAGACTGACGCTGCTTACAGTCTATGTTTTGAACCATTACTGTGACACTAGTTATAGATTCCGTTGCTTCACTCCAGGTTTACTGTATCCCCTGGACCTTCTTATTGACGATGAAACACAGAAATTGGGCCGGAATTAAATACAAAAGGCACAATGCCGACTTAAGGACAAGAAGACTGACTCTTCTTACTGACTATGTTTTGAACCATTCCTGTGACAATAGTTATTGATACCGATGCTTCACTTTAGGTTTACTGCATCCCTCTGACCTTCTTATTGACGATGAAACTCAGAAATTGCATCAGAATTAAATACAAAAGCCACAATGCCGAATTAACTACAAGAAGACTGACTCTTCTTACTGACTATGTTTTGAACCAATCCTGTGACACTAGTTATAGATTCCGATGCTTCACTTCAGGTTTACTGTATGCCTCCGACCTTCTTATTGACGATGAAACACAGAAATTGCATCGGAATTAAATTGAAAAGGCACAATGCCGACTTAAGTACAGGAAGACTGACTCTTCTTACTGTCTATGTTTTGAACCATTCGTGTGAAACTAGTTGTAGACTCCGATGCTTCACTTCAGGTTTACTGTATCCCTTGGACCTTCTTATTGACGATGAAACCTAGAAATTGCATCGGAATTACTGACTCTTCCTACTGTCTTTGTTTTGAACCACTCCTGTGACACTAGCTATAGATTCCGATGCTTCACTTCAGGTTTACTGTATCCCTTGTACTTCTTATTGACGATGTAACACAGAAATTGCATCGGAATTAAATACAAAAGGCACAATGCTGACTTAAATACATGAAGACCGACTCTTCTTATTAACAAAGATTTGAACCACTCCTGTGACACTAGTTATAGATTCCGATGCTTCACTTCAGGTTTAATGTATCCCTTGGACATTCTTATTGGCGATGAAACACAGAAATTGTATCGGAATTAAATACAAAAGGCACAATGCCGACTTAAGTGCAAGAAGACTGACTCTTCTTACTGTCTATGATTTGAACCATTCCTGTGACACTAGTTATAGATTCCGATGCTTCACTCCAGGTTTACTATATCCCTTGGACCTTCTTCATGACGATGAAACACAGAAATTGCATCGGAATTAAATACAAAAGGCACAATGCCGACTTAAGGACAAGAAGACTGACTCTTCTTACTGACTATGTTTTGAACCATTCCTGTGACAATAGTTATGGATACCGATGCTTCACTTTAGGTTTACTGCATCCCTCTGACCTTCTTATTGACGATGAAACTCAGAAATTGCATCAGAATTAAATACAAAAGCCACAATGCCGAATTAACTACAAGAAGACTGACTCTTCTTACTGTCTATGTTTTGAACCATTCCATTGACACTAGTTATAGATTCTGATGCTTCACTCCAGGTTTATTGTATCCCTTGGACCTTCTTATTGACGATGAAACACAGAAATTGCATCGGAATTAAATACAAAAGGCACAATGCCGACTTAAGTACATGAAGACCGACTCTTCTTACTGTCTATGATTTGAACCATTCTCTGTGACACTAGTTATAGATTCCGGTGCTACACTCCAGGTTTACTGTATCCCTTGGACCTTCTTATTGACGATGAAACACAGAAATTGCAACGGAATTAAATACACAATGCACAATGCCGACTTAAGTACTAGAAGACTGACTCTTCCTGCTGTCTATGTTTTGAACCATTCCTGTGACACTAGTTTTGGATTCCGATGCTTCACTTTCGGTTTACTGTATCCCACTGACCTTCTTATTGACGATGAAACACAGAAATTGAATCGGAATTAAATACAAAAGGCACAATGCCGACTTAAGTACAAGAAGACTGACTCTTCCTACTGTCTATGTTTTGAACCATTCCTGTGACACTAGTTATAGATTCCGATGCTTCACTTCAGGTTTATTGTATCCCTCTGACCTTATTGACGATGAAACACAGAAATTGCATCGGAATTAAATACAAAAGGAACAATACGGACTTAAGTACAAGAAGACTGACTCTTCTTACTGTCTATGTTTTCAACCATTCCTGTGACACTAGTTATATATTCCGATGCTTCACTTTAGGTTACTGTATCCCTTGGACCTTCTTATTGACGATGAAACACAGAAATTTCATCGGCATTAAATACAAAAAGGCACAATGCCGACTTAAGTACAAGAAGACTGACTCTTCCTACTGTCTATGTTTTGAACTATTCCTGTGACACTAGTAATAGAGTCCGATGCTTCACTTCAGGTTTACTGTATCCCTTGGACCCTCTTATTGACGATGAAACACAGAAATTGCATCGGAATTAAATACAAAATGCACATTGCCGACTTAAGTACAAGAAGACTGACTCTTCCTACTGTCTATGTTTTGAACCATTCCCGTGACACGGGTTATAGATTCCGATGCTTCACTTCAGGTTTACTGTATCCCTTGGACCTTCTAGTTGACGATGAAACACAGAAATTGCATCGGAATTAAATACAAAAGGAACAATACGGACTTAAGTACAAGAATACTGACTCTTCTTACTGTCTATGTTTTGAACCATTCCTGTGACACTAGTTGTAGATTCCGATGCTTCACTTCAGGTTCACCGTTTCCCTTTGACCTTCTTATTGTCCATGAAACACAAAAATTGCATCGGAATTAAATACAAAAGGCACAATGCCGACTTAAGTACAAGAAGACTGACGCTGCTTACAGTCTATGTTTTGATCTATTACTGTGACACTAGTTATAGATTCCGTTGCTTCACTCCAGGTTTACTGTATCCCTCTGACCTTCTTATTAACGATGAAACACAGAAATTGCACCGGAATTAAATAAAGAAAGCACAATGCCGAGTTAAGGACATGAAGACTGACTCTTCTTACTGTCTATGTTTTGAACCATTCCATTGACACTAGTTATAGATTCCGATGCTTCACTCCAGGTTTACTGTATCCCTTTTAAATTGTTATTGACGATGAAACACTGAAATTGCATCGGAATTAAATACAAAAGGCAAAATGCCGGCTTAAGTAAAAGAAGACTGACTCTTCCTACTGTCTATGTTTTGAACCATTCCTGTGACACTAGTTATAGATTCCGATGCTTCACTTCAGGTTTACTGTATCCCTCCGACCTTATTCACGATGAAACACAGAAATTGCATCGGAATGAAATACAAAAGGAACAATATCGACTTATGTACAAGAAGACTGACTCTTCTTAATGTCTATGTTTTGAACCATTCCTGTGACACTAGTTATTGATTCCGATGCATCACTTCAGGTTTACTGTATCATATTGAACTTCTTATTGACGGTGAAACACAGAAATTACATCGGAATCAAATACAGAAAGCATAATGCCGACTTAAGTACAAAAAGACTGACTCTTCTTACTGACTATGTTTTGAACCATTCCTGTGCCACTAGTTATTGATTCCGATGCTTCACTTCAGGTTTACTGTATCCCTCTGACCTTATTCACGATGAAACACAGATATTGCATCGGAATTAAATACAAAAGGCACAATACCGACTGACTCTTCTTACTGTCTATGTTTTGAACAATTCCTGTGTCACTAGTTATAGATTACGATGCTTCACTTCAGGTTTACAGTATGCCTCTGACCTTCTTATTGACGATGAAACACAGAATTTGCATCGGAATTAATTACAAAAGGCACAATGCCGACTTAAGTACCAGAAAACTGACTCTTCTTACTGTCTATCTTTTGAACCATTCATGTGACATAAGTTATAGATTCCGATGCTTCACTTCATGTTTGCTGTATCCCTCGTACACTCTTATTGACGATGAAACATAGAAATTGCATCGGAATTAAATACAAAAGGCACAATGCTGACTTAAGTACAAGAAAACTGACTCTTCTTACTGTCTATGTTTTGAACCATTCAAGTGACACTAGTTATAGATTCCGACGCTTCACTTGAGGTTTACATTATCCCTCTGAACTTCTTATTGACGATGAAACACAGAAATTGCAACGGAATTAAATAGAAAAGGCACAATGCCGAATTAAGTACAAGAAGACTGACTCTTCTTACTGTCAATGTTTTGAACCATTGCTGTGACACTAATTACAGATTCCGATGCTTCACTTCAGGTTTGCTGTATCCCTCTGACCTTATTCACGATGAAACACAGAAATTGCATCGGAATTAAATACAAATGGCACAATACCGACTGACTCTTCTTACTGTCTATGTTTTGAACATTTCCTGTGTCACTAGTTATAGATTCCGATGCTTCACTTCAGGTTTACTGTATGCCTCTGACCTTCTTATTGACGATGAATCACAGAATTTGCATCGGAATTAAATACAAAAGGCACAATGCCGACTTAAGGACAAGAAGACTGACTCTTCTTACTGACTATGATTTGAACCATTCCTGTGACACTAGTAATAGATTCCGATGCTTCACTTCAGGTTTACTATATCCCTCTGACCTTCTTATTGACGATGAAACACAGAAATTGCACCGGAATTAAATAAAAAAAGCACAATGCCGACTTAAGGACATGAAGACTGACTCTTCTTACTGTCTATGTTTTGAACCATTCCATTGACACTAGTTATAGATTCCGATGCTTCACTCCAGGTTTACTGTATCCCTTTTAAATTGTTATTGACGATGAAACACTGAAATTGCATCGGAATTAAATACAAAAGGCAAAATGCTGGCTTAAGTAAAAGAAGACTGACTCTTCCTACTGTCTATATTTTGAACCATTCCTGTGACACTAGTTATAGATTCCGATGCTTCACTTCAGGTTTACTGTATCCCTCTGACCTTATTCACGATGAAACACAGAAATTGCATCGGAATGAAATACAAAAGGAACAATACCGACTTATGTACAAGAAGACTGACTCTTCTTAATGTCTATGTTTTGAACCATTCCTGTGACACTAGTTATTGATTCCGATGCATCACTTCAGGTTTACTGTATCATTTTGAACTTCTTATTGACGGTGAAACACAGAAATTACATCGGAATCAAATACAGACAGCATAATGCCGACTTAAGTACAAAAAGACTGACTCTTCTTACTGACTATGTTTTGAACCATTCCTGTGCCACTAGTTATTGATTCCGATGCTTCACTTCAGGTTTACTGTATCCCTTTGACCTTATTCACGATGAAACACAGAAATTGCATCGGAATTAAATACAAAAGGCACAATACCGACTGACTCTTCTTACTGTCTATGTTTTGAACAATTCCTGTGTCACTAGTTATAGATTACGATGCTTCACTTCAGGTTTACAGTATGCCTCTGACCTTCTTATTGACGATGAAACACAGAATTAGCATCGGAATTAATTACAAAAGGCACAATGCCAACTTAAGTACCAAAAAACTGACTCTTCTTACTGTCTATCTTTTGAACCATTCATGTGACATAAGTTATAGATTCCGATGCTTCACTTCATGTTTACTGTATCCCTCGTACACTCTTATTGACGATGAAACATAGAAATTCCATCGGAATTAAATACAAAAGGCACAATGCTGACTTAAGTACAAGAAAACTGACTCTTCTTACTGTCTATGTTTTGAACCATTCAAGTGACACTAGTTATAGATTCCGACGCTTCACTTGAGGTTTACATTATCCCTCCTAACTTCTTATTGACGATGAAACACAGAAATTGCATCGGAATTAAATAGAAAAGGCACAATGCCGAATTAAGTACAAGAAAACTGACTCTTCTTACTGTCAATGTTTTGAACCATTGCTGTGACACTAATTACAGATTCCGATGCTTCACTTCAGGTTTGCTGTATCCCTCTGACCTTATTCACGATGAAACACAGAAATTGCATCGGAATTAAATACAAATGGCACAATACCGACTGACTCTTCTTACTGTCTATGTTTTGAACATTTCCTGTGTCACTAGTTATAGATTCCGATGCTTCACTTCAGGTTTACTGTATGCCTCTGACCTTCTTATTGACGATGAAACACAGAATTTGCATCGGAATTAAATACAAAAGGCACAATGCCGACTTAAGTACCAGAAAACTGACTCATCTTACTGTCTATCTTTTGAACCATTCATGTGACACAAGTTATAGATTCCGATGCTTCACTTCATGTTTACTGTATCCCTCGTACATTCTTATTGACGATGAAACATAGAAATTGCATCGGAATTAAATACAAAAGGCACAATGCTGACTTAAGGACAAGAAGACTGACTCTTCTTACTGACGATGTTTTGAACCATTCCTGTGACACTAGTTATTGATTCCGATGCTTCACTCCAGGTTTACTGTCTCCCTCTGACGTTCTTATTGACGATGAAACACAGAAATTGCATCGGAATTAAATACAAAAGCCACAATGCCGACTTAAGTACAACAGGACTGACTCTCCTTACTGACCATGTTTTGAACCATTCCTGTGACACTAGTTTTGGATTCCGATGCTTCAATTCAGGTTTATTGTAACCCTCTGACCTTATTGACGATGAAACACGGAAATTGCATCGGAATTAAATACAAAAGGAACAATACCGACTTAAGTACAAGAAGACTGAATCTTCTTTCTGTCTATGTTTTGAACCATTCCTGTGACACTAGTTATATATTCCGATGCTTCACTTTAGGTTACTGTATCCCTTGGACCTTCTTATTGACGATGAAACACAGAAATTGCATCGGCATTAAATACAAAAGGCACAATGCCGACTTAAGTACAAGAAGACTGACTCTTCCTACTGTCTATGTTTTGAACTATTCCTGTGACACTAGTAATAGAGTCCGATGCTTCACTTCTGGTTTACTGTATCCCTTGGACCCTCTTATTGACGATGAAACACAGAAATTGCATCGGAATTAAATACAAAAGGCACAATGCCGACTTAGGTACAAGAGGACTGACTCTTCCTACTGTGTATGTTTTGAACCATTCCTGTGACACTAGCTTTGGATTCCGATGCTTCACTTCAGGTTTACTGTATCCCTCTGGCCTTCTTATTGACGATGAAACACAGAAATTGCATCGGAATTAAAAACAAAAGGTACAATGCCGACTTAAGTACAAGAACACTGACTCTTCTTACTGACTATGTTTTGAACCAATCCTGTGACACTAGTTATAGATTCCGATGCTGCACTTCAGGTTTACTGTATCCCTCTGACCTTCTTATTGACGATGAAACACAGTAATTGCTTCGGAATTAAATACAAAAGGCACAATGCCGACTTAAGTACATGAAGACCGACTCTTGTTATTGACAATGATTTGAACCATTCCTGTGACACTAGTTATAGATTCCGATGCTTCACTTCAGGTTTACTGTATCCCTTGGACATTCTTATTGACGATGAAACACAGAAATTGCATCGGAATTAAATACAAAAAGGCACAATGCCGACTTAAGGACATGAAGACCGACTCTACTTATTGAGAATGATTTGAACCATTCCTGTTACACTAGTTATAGATTCCGATGCTTCACTTCAGGTTTACTGTATCCCTTGGACATTCTTATTAACGATGAAACACAGAAATTGCATCGGAATTAAATACAAAAGGCACAATGCCGACTTAAGTACAAGAAGACTGACTCTTCTTACTGTCTATGTTTTCAACCATTCCTGTGACACTAGTTATAGACTGCGATGCTTCACTCCAGGTTTACTATATCCCTTGGACCTTCTTATTGACGATGAAACATAGAAATTGCAACGGAATTAAATACAAAAGGCACAATTCCGACTTAAGAACAAGAAGACTGACTCTTCTTACTGATTATGTTTTGAACCATTCCTGTGACACTAGTTACAGATTCCGATGCTTCACTTCAGGTTTGCTGTATACCTTGGACCTTCTTATTGACGATGAAACACATAAATTCCATCAGATGTAAATACAAAAGGCACAATGCCGACTTAAGTACAAGAAGACTGACTCTTCCTACTGTCTATGTTTTGAACCATTCCTGTGACACTAGTTTTGGATTCCGATGCTTCACTTCAGGTTTACTGTATCCCTCAGACCTTCTTATTGACGATGAAACACAGAAATTGCATCGGAAATAAATACAAAAGGCACAATGCCAACTTAAGTACAAGTAGACTGACTCTTCCTACTGTCTATGTTTGAACCATTCCTGTGACACTTGTTATAGATTCCGATGCTTCACTTCAGGTTTACTGTATCCCTCTGACCTTATTGCCGATGAAACACAGAAATTGCATCGGAATTAAATAGAAAAGGCACATTTCCGATTTAAGGACAAGAAGACTGACTCTTCTTACTGACTATGTTTTGATCCATTCCTGAGACACTAGTTATAGATTCCGATGCTTCACTTCAGGTTTACTGTATCCCTCTGACATTCTTATTGACGATGAAACACAGAAATTGCATCGGAATTAAATACAAAAGCCACAATGCCGACTTAAGTACAAGAAGACTGACTCTCCTTACTGACCATGTTTTGAACCATTCCTGTGACACTAGTTATAGATTCCGATGCTTCACTTCAGGTTTACTGTTTCCCTTGGACCTTCTTATTGACGATGAAACACAGAAATTGCATCGGAATTAAATACAAAAGGCACAATGCCGACTTAAGTACAAGAAGACAGACTCTTCTTACTGTCTATGTTTTGAACCATTCCTGTGATACTAGTTGTTGATTCCGATGCTTCACTTCAGGTTTACTGCATCCCCTGGACCTTCTTATTGACGATGAAACACAGAAATTGCATCGGAATTAAATACAAATGTCACAATGCCGACTTAAGTAAAAGAAGACTGACTCTTCCTACTGTCTATGATTTGAACCATTCCTGTGACACTAGTTATAGATTCCGATGCTTCAATTCAGGTTTATTGTAACCCTCTGACCTTATTGACGATGAAACACAGAAATTGCATCGGAATTAAATACAAAAGGAACAATACCGACTTAATTACAAGAAGACTGAATCTTCTTTCTGTCTATGTTTTGAACCATTCCTGTGACACTAGTTATATATTCCGATGCTTCACTTTTGGTTACGGTATCCCTTGGACCTTCTTATTGACGATGAAACACAGAAATTGCATCGGCATTAAATGCAAAAGGCACAATGCCGACTTAAGTACAAGAAGACTGACTCTTCCTACTGTCTATGTTTTGAACTATTCCTGTGACACTAGTATTAGAGTCCGATGCTTCACTTCTGGTTTACTGTATCCCTTGGACCCTCTTATTGACGATGAAACACAGAAATTGCATTGGAACTAAATACAAAAGGCACAATGCTGACTTAAGTACAAGAAGACTGACTCTTCCTATTGTCTATATTTTGAACCATTCCGGTGACACGAGTTATAGATTCCGATGCTTCACTTCAGGTTTACTGTATCCCTTGGACCTTCTAGTTGACGATGAAACACAGAAATTGCTTCGGAATTAAATACAAAAGACACAATGCCGACTTAAGTACAAGAAGACTGACTCTTCTTACTGTCTATGTTTTGAACCATTCCTGTGACACTAGTTATAGATTCCGATGCTTCACTCCAGGTTTACTGTATCCATTGGACATTCTTACAGACGATGACACACAGAAATTGCATCGGAATTAAATACAAAAGGCACAATGCCGACTTAAGTACAAGAAGACTGACACTTCTCACTGTCTATGCTTTGTACCATTCCTGTGACACTAGTTATAGATTCCGATGCTACACTCCCGGTTTACTGTATCCCTAGGACCTTCTTATTGACGATGAAACACAGAAATTGCATCGGAATTAAATGCAAAATCCACAATGCCGACTTAAGTACAAGAAGACTGACTCTTCTTACTGACTATGTTTTGATCCATTCCTGTGACACTAGTTATAGATTTCGACGCTTCACTTCAGGTTTACTGTATCTCTTTGACCGTCATATTGACGATGAAACACAGAAATTGCATCGGAATTAAATACAAAAGGCACATTGCCGACTTAAGTACAAGAAGTCTGACGCTGCTTACAGTCTATGTTTTGAACCATTACTGTGACACTAGTTATAGATTCCGTTGCTTCACTCCAGGTTTACTGTATCCCCTGGACCTTCTTATTGACGATGAAACACAGAAATTGTATCCGAATTAAATACAAAAGGCACAATGCCGACTTAAGTGCAAGAAGACTGACTCTTCTTACTGTCTAGAATTTGAACCATTCTTGTGACACTAGTTATAGATTCCGATGCTTCACTCCAGGTCTACTATATCCCTTGGAACTTCTCATTGACGATGAAACACAGATATTGCATAGGAATTAAATACAAAATGCACAATGCCGACTTAAGGACAAGAAGACAGACTCTTCTTACTGACTATGTTTTGAACCATTCCTGTGACAATAGTTATTGATTCCGATGCTTAACTTTAGGTTTACTGCATCCCTCTGACCTTCTTATTGACGATGAAACTCAGAAATTGCATCGCAATTAAATACAAAAGGCACAATGCCGACTTAAGTACAAGAAGACTGACTCTTCCTACTGTCTATGTTTTGAACCATTCCTGTGACACTAGTTATAGATTCCGATGCTTCACTTCAGGTTTATTGTATCCCTCTGACCTTATTGACGATGAAACACAGAGATTGCATCGGAATTAAATACAAAAGGAACAATACGGACTTAAGTACAAGAAGACTGACTCTTCTTACTGTCTATGATTTGAACCATTCCTGTGACACTAGTTATATATTCCGATGCTTCAATTTAGGTTACTGTATCCCTTGGACCTTCTTATTGACGATGAAACACAGAAATTGCATCGGAATTAAATACAAAAGGCACAATGCCGACTTAAGTACAAGAACACTGACTCTTCCTACTGTCTATGTTTTGAACCATTCCTGTGACACTAGTTGTAGATTCCGATGCTTCACTTCAGGTTTACTGTTTCCCTTGGAACTTCTTATTGACGATGAAACACAGAAATTGCATCGGAATTAAATACAAAAGGCACAATGCCGACTTAAGTACAAGAAGACTGACTCTTCCTACTGTCTATGTTTTGAACCATTTCTGTGACACTAGTTATAGAGTCCGATGCTTCACTTCAGGTTTACTGTATCCCTTTGACCTTCTTATTGTCGATGAAACAAAAAAATTGCATCAGAAATAAATACAAAAGGCACAATGCCGACTTAAGTACAAGGAGACTGACGCTGCTTACAGTCTATGTTTTGAACCATTACTGTGACACTAGTTATAGATTCCGTTGCTTCACTCCAGGTTTACTGTATCCCCTGGACCTTCTTATTGACGATGAAACACAGAAATTGGGCCGGAATTAAATACAAAAGGCACAATGCCGACTTAAGGACAAGAAGACTGTCTCTTCTTACTGACTATGTTTTGAACCATTCCTGTGACAATAGTTATTGATACCGATGCTTCACTTTAGGTTTACTGCGTCCCTCTGACCTTCTTATTGACGATGAAACTCAGAAATTGCATCTGAATTAAATACAAAAGCCACAATGCCGAATTAACTACAAGAAGACTGACTCTTCTTACTGACTATGTTTTGAACCAATCCTGTGACACTAGTTTTAGATTCCGATGCTTCACTTCAGGTTTACTGTATGCCTCCGACCTTCTTATTGACGATGAAACACAGAAATTGCATCGGAATTAAATTGAAAAGGCACAATGCCGACTTAAGTACAGGAAGACTGACTCTTCTTACTGTCTATGTTTTGAACCATTCCTGTGAAACTAGTTGTAGACTCCGATGCTTCACTTCAGGTTTACTGTATCCCTTGGACCTTCTTATTGACGATGAAACCTAGAAATTGCATCGGGATTACTGACTCTTCCTGCTGTCTTTGTTTTGAACCATTCCTGTGACACTAGCTATAGATTCCGATGCTTCACTTCAGGTTTACTGTATCCCTTGTACTTCTTATTGACGATGTAACACAGAAATTGCATCGGAATTAAATACAAAAGGCACAATGCTGACTTAAATACATGAAGACCGACTCTTCTTATTAACAAAGATTCGAACCACTCCTGTGACACTAGTTATAGATTCCGATGCTTCACTTCAGGTTTACTGTATCCCTTGGACATTCTCATTGGCGATGAAACACAGAAATTGTATCGGAATTAAATACAAAAGGCACAATGCCGACTTAAGTGCAAGAAGACTGACTCTTCTTACTGTCTATGATTTGAACCATTCCTGTGACACTAGTTATAGATTCCGATGCTTCACTCCAGGTTTACTATATCCCTTGGACCTTCTTCATGACGATGAATCACAGAAGTTGCATCGGAATTAAATACAAAAGGCACAATGCCGACTTAAGGACAAGAAGACTGACTCTTCTTACTGACTGTGTTTTGAACCATTCCTGTGACAATAGTTATGGATACCGATGCTTCACTTTAGGTTTACTGCATCCCTCTGACCTTCTTATTGACGATGAAACTCAGAAATTGCATCAGAATTAAATACAAAGGCCACAATGCCGAATTAACTACAAGAAGACTGACTCTTCTTACTGTCTATGTTTTGAACCATTCCATTGACACTAGTTATAGATTCCGATGCTTCAATTTAGGTTACTGTATCCCTTGGACCTTCTTATTGACGATGAAACACAGAAATTGCAACGGAATTAAATACACAATGCACAATGCCGACTTAAGTACTAGAAGACTGACTCTTCCTGCTGTCTATGTTTTGAACCATTCCTGTGACACTAGTTTTGGTTTCCGATGCTTCACTTTCGGTTTACTGTATCCCACTGACCTTCTTATTGACGATGAAACACAGAAATTGCATCGGAATTAAATACAAAAGGCACAATGCCGACTTAAGTACAAGAAGACTGACTCTTCCTACTGTCTATGTTTTGAACCATTCCTGTGACACTAGTTATTGATTCCGATGCTTCACTTCAGGTTTATTGTATCCCTCTGACCTTATTGACGATGAAACACAGAAATTGCATCGGAATTAAATACAAAAGGAACAATACGGACTTAAGTACAAGAAGACTGACTCTTCTTACTGTCTATGTTTTCAACCATTCCTGTGACACTAGTTATATATTCCGATGCTTCACTTTAGGTTACTGTATCCCTTGGACCTTCTTATTGACGATGAAACACAGAAATTTCATCGGCATTAAATACAAAAGGCACAATGCCGACTTAAGTACAAGAAGACTGACTCTTCCTACTGTCTATGTTTTGAACTATTCCTGTGACACTAGTAATAGAGTCCGATGCTTCACTTCAGGTTTACTGTATCCCTTGGACCCTCTTATTGACGATGAAACACAGAAATTGCATCGGAATTAAATACAAAATGCACATTGCCGACTTAAGTACAAGAAGACTGACTCTTCCTACTGTCTATGTTTTGAACCATTCCCATGACACGAGTTATAGATTCCTATGCTTCACTTCAGGTTTACTGTATCCCTTGGACCTTCTAGTTGACGATGAAACACAGAAATTGCATCGGAATTAAATACAAAAGGAACAATACGGACTTAAGTACAAGAATACTGACTCTTCTTACTGTCTATGTTTTGAACCGTTCCTGTGACACTAGTTGTAGATTCCGATGCTTCACTTCAGGTTCACCGATTCCCTTTGACCTTCTTATTGTCCATGAAACACAAAAATTGCATCGGAATTAAATACAAAAGGCACAATGCCGACTTAAGTACAAGAAGACTGACGCTGCTTACAGTCTATGTTTTGATCTATTACTGTGACACTAGTTATAGATTCCGTTACTTCACTCCAGGTTTACTGTATCCCTCTGACCTTCTTATTGACGATGAAACACAGAAATTGCCTCGAAATTAAATACAAAAAGCACAATGCCGACTTAAGTACAAGAAGACTGACTTTTCTTACTGACTATGTTTTGAACCATTCCTGTGACACTAGTTATTGATTCCGATGCATCACTTCAGGTTTACTGTATCATTTTGAACTTCTTATTGACGGTGAAACACAGAAATTACATCGGAATCAAATACAGAAAGCATAATGCCGACTTAAGTACAAAAAGACTGACTCTTCTTACTGACTATGTTTTGAACCATTCCTGTGCTACTAGTTATTGATTCCGATGCTTCACTTCAGGTTTACTGTATCCCTCTGACCTTATTCACGATGAAACACAGAAATTGCATCGGAATGAAATACAAAAGGAACAATACCGACTTATGTACAAGAAGACTGACTCTTCTTACTGACTATGTTTTGAACCATTCCTGTGACACTAGTAATAGATTCCGATGCTTCACTTCAGGTTTACTATATCCCTCTGACCTTCTTATTGAAGATGAAACACAGAAATTGCACCGGAATTAAATAAAATAAGCACAATGCCGACTTAAGGACATGAAGACTGACTCTTCTTACTGTCTATGTTTTGAACCATTCCATTGACACTAGTTATAGATTCCGATGCTTCACTCCAGGTTTACTGTATCCCTTTTAAATTGTTATTGACGATGAAACACTGAAATTGCATCGGAATTAAATACAAAAGGCAAAATGCCGGCTTAAGTAAAGGAAGACTGACTCTTCCTACTGTCTATGTTTTGAACCATTCCTGTGACACTAGTTATAGATTCCGATGCTTCACTTCAGGTTTACTGTATCCCTCTGACCTTATTCACGATGAAACACAGAAATTGCATCGGAATGAAATACAAAAGGAACAATACCGACTTATGTACAAGAAGACTGACTCTTCTTAATGTCTATGTTTTGAACCATTCCTGTGACACTAGTTATTGATTCCGATGCATCACTTCAGGTTTACTGTATCATTTTGAACTTCTTATTGACGGTGAAACACAGAAATTACATCGGAATCAAATACAGAAAGCATAATGCCGACTTAAGTACAAAAAGACTGACTCTTCTTACTGACTATGTTTTGAACCATTCCTGTGCTACTAGTTATTGATTCCGATGCTTCACTTCAGGTTTACTGTATCCCTCTGACCTTATTCACGATGAAACACAGAAATTGCATCGGAATTAAATACAAAAGGCACAATACCGACTGACTCTTCTTACTGTCTATGTTTTGAACACTTCCTGTGTCACTAGTTATAGATTATGATGCTTCACTTCAGGTTTACAGTATGCCTCTGACCTTCTTATTGACGATGAAACACAGAATTTGCATCGGAATTAATTACAAAAGGCACAATGCCGACTTAAGTACCAGAAAACTGACTCTTCTTACTGTCTATCTTTTGAACCATTCATGTGACATAAGTTATAGATTCCGATGCTTCACTTCATGTTTACTGTATCCCTCGTACACTATTATTGACGATGAAACATAGAAATTGCATCGGAATTAAATACAAAAGGCACAATGCTGACTTAAGTACAAGAAAACTGACTCTTCTTACTGTCTATGTTTTGAACCATTCAAGTGACACTAGTTATAGATTCCGACGCTTCACTTGAGGTTTACATTATCCCTCTGAACTTCTTATTGACGATGAAACACAGAAATTGCATCGGAATTAAATAGAAAAGGCACAATGCCGAATTAAGTACAAGAAGACTGACTCTTCTTACTGTCAATGTTTTGAACCATTGCTGTGACACTAATTACAGATTCCGATGCTTCACTTCAGGTTTGCTGTATCCCTCTGACCTTATTCACGATGAAACACAGAAATTGCATCGGAATTAAATACAAATGGCACAATACCGACTGACTCTTCTTACTGTCTATGTTTTGAACATTTCCTGTGTCACTAGTTATAGATTCCGATGCTTCACTTCAGGTTTAATGTATGCCTCTGACCTTCTTATTGACGATGAATCACAGAATTTGCATCGGAATTAAATACAAAAGGCACAATGCCGACTTAAGGACAAGAAGACTGACTCTTCTTACTGACTGTGTTTTGAACCATTCCTGTGACACTAGTAATAGATTCCGATGCTTCACTTCAGGTTTACTATATCCCTCTGACCTTCTTATTGACGATGAAACACAGAAATTGCACCGGAATTAAATAAAAAAAGCACAATGCCGACTTAAGGTCATGAAGACTGACTCTTCTTACTGTCTATGTTTTGAACCATTCCATTGACACTAGTTATAGATTCCGATGCTTCACTCCAGGTTTACTGTATCCCTTTTAAATTGTTATTGACGATGAAACACTGAAATTGCATCGGAATTAAATACAAAAGGCAAAATGCCGGCTTAAGTAAAAGAAGACTGACTCTTCCTACTGTCTATGTTTTGAACCATTCCTGTGACACTAGTTATAGATTCCGATGCTTCACTTCAGGTTTACTGTATCCCTCTGACCTTATTCACGATGAAACACAGAAATTGCATCGGAATGAAATACAAAAGGAACAATACCGACTTATGTACAAGAAGACTGACTCTTCTTAATGTCTATGTTTTGAACCATTCCTGTGACACTAGTTATTGATTCCGATGCATCACTTCAGGTTTACTGTACCATTTTGAACTTCTTATTGACGGTGAAACACAGAAATTACATCGGAATCAAATACAGAAAGCATAATGCCGACTTAAGTACAAAAAGACTGACTCTTCTTACTGACTATGTTTTGAACCATTCCTGTGCCACTAGTTATTGATTCCGATGCTTCACTTCAGGTTTACTGTATTCCTCTGACCTTATTCACGATGAAACACAGAAATTGCATCGGAATTAAATACAAAAGGCACAATGCTGACTTAAGGACAAGAAGACTGACTCTTCTTACTGACTATGTTTTGAACCATTCCTGTGACACTAGTTATTGATTCCGATGCTTCACTCTAGGTTTACTGTATCCCTCTGACGTTCTTATTGACGATGAAACACAGAAATTGCATCGGAATTAAATACAAAAGGCAGAATGCCGACTTAAGTACAAGATGACTGACTCTTCTTAGTGTCTATGTTTTGAAGCATTCCATTGACACTTGTTATAGATTCCGATGCTTCACGCCAGGTTTTCTGTATCCCTTGGACCTTCTTATTGACGATGAAACACTGAAATTGCATCGGAATTAAATACAAAAGGCACAATGCCGACTTAAGGACAAGAAGACTGACTCTTCTTACTGACTATGTTTTGAACCATTCCTGTGCCACTAGTTATAGATTCCGATGCTTCACTTCAGGTTTACTGGATCCCTCTGACCTTATTCACGATAAAACACAGAAATTGCATCGGAAATAAATACAAAAGGCACAATTCCGACTGACTCTTCTTACTGTCTATGTTTTGAACAATTCCTGTGACACTAGTTATAGATTCCGATGCTTCACTTCAGGTTTACTGTATGCCTCTGACCTTCTTATTGACGATGAAACACAGAATTTGCATCGGAATTAAATACGAAAGGCACAATGCCGACTTAAGTACAAGAAAACTGACTCTTCTTACTGTCTACGTTTTGAACCATTCCTGTGACACAAGTTATAGATTCCGATGCTTCACTTCAGGTATACTGTATCCCTCTGACATTCTTATTGAGGATGAAACATTGAAATTGCATCGGAATTAAATACAAAAGGCACAATGCTGACTTAAGTACAACAAAACTGACTGTTGTTACAGTCTATGTTTTGAACCATTCATGTGACACTAGTTATAGATTCCGATGCTTCACTTGAGGTTTACATTATCCCTCTGACCTTCTTATTGACGATGAAACTTAGAAATTGCATCGGAATTAAATAGAAAAGGCAGAATGCCGAATTAAGTACAAGAAGACTGACTCTTCTTACTGTCTACGTTTTGAACCATTCCTGTGACACTAGTTATAGATTCCGATGCTTCACTTCAGGTTTACTGTATCCCTCTGACCTTCTTATTGACGATGAAACACAGAAATTGCCTCGGAATTAAATACAAAAAGCACAATGCTGACTTAAGTACAAGAAGACTGACTTTTCTTACTGACTATGTTTTGAACAATTCCTGTGACACTAGTTATAGATTCCGATGCTTCACTTCAGGTTTACTGTATGCCTCTGACCTTCTTATTGACGATGAATCACAGAATTTGCATCGGAATTAAATACAAAAGGCACAATGCCGACTTAAGGACAAGAAGACTGACTCTTCTTACTGACTATGTTTTGAACCATTCCTGTGACACTAGTAATAGATTCCGATGCTTCACTTCAGGTTTACTATATCCCTCCGACCTTCTTATTGACGATGAAACACAGAAATTGCACCGGAATTAAATAAAAAAGGCACAATGCCGACTTAAGGACATGAAGACTGACTCTTCTTACTGTCTATGTTTTGAACCATTCCATTGACACTAGTTATAGATTCCGATGCTTCACTCCAGGTTTACTGTATCCCTTTTAAATTGTTATTGACGATGAAACACTGAAATTGCATCGGAATTAAATACAAAAGGCAAAATGCCAGCTTAAGTAAAAGAAGACTGACTCTTCCTACTGTCTATGTTTTGAACCATTCCTGTGACACTAGTTATAGATTCCGATGCTTCACTTCAGGTTTACTGTATCCCTCTGACCTTATTCACGATGAAACACAGAAATTGCATCGGAATGAAATACAAAAGGAACAATACCGACTTATGTACAAGAAGACTGACTCTTCTTAATGTCTATGTTTTGAACCATTCCTGTGACACTAGTTATTGATTCCGATGCATCACTTCATGTTTACTGTATCATTTTGAACTTCTTATTGACGGTGAAACACAGAAATTACATCGGAATCAAATACAGAAAGCATAATGCCGACTTAAGTACAAAAAGACTGACTCTTCTTACTGACTATGTTTTGAACCATTCCTGTGCTACTAGTTATTGATTCCGATGCTTCACTTCAGGTTTACTGTATCCCTCTGACCTTATTCACGATGAAACACAGAAATTGCATCGGAATTAAATACAAAAGGCACAATACCGACTGACTCTTCTTACTGTCTATGTTTTGAACAATTCCTGTGTCACTAGTTATAGATTATGATGCTTCACTTCAGGTTTACAGTATGCCTCTGACCTTCTTATTGACGATGAAACACAGAATTTGCATCGGAATTAATTACAAAAGGCACAATGCCGACTTAAGTACCAGAAAACTGACTCTTCTTACTGTCTATCTTTTGAACCATTCATGTGACATAAGTTATAGATTCCGATGCTTCACTTCATGTTTACTGTATCCCTCGTACACTCTTATTGACGATGAAACATAGAAATTGCATCGGAATTAAATACAAAAGGCACAATGCTGACTTAAGTACAAGAAAACTGACTCTTCTTACTGTCTATGTTTTGAACCATTCAAGTGACACTAGTTATAGATTCCGACGCTTCACTTGAGGTTTACATTATCCCTCTGAACTTCTTATTGACGATGAAACACAGAAATTGCATCGGAATTAAATAGAAAAGGCACAATGCCGCATTAAGTACAAGAAGACTGACTCTTCTTACTGTCAATGTTTTGAACCATTGCTGTGACACTAATTACAGATTCCGATGCTTCACTTCAGGTTTGCTGTATCCCTCTGACCTTATTCACGATGAAACACAGAAATTGCATCGGAATTAAATACAAATGGCACAATACCGACTGACTCTTCTTACTGTCTATGTATTGAACATTTCCTGTGTCACTAGTTATAGATTCCGATGTTTCACTTCAGGTTTACTGTATGCCTCTGACCTTCTTATTGACGATGAATCACAGAATTTGCATCGGAATTAAATACAAAAGGCACAATGCCGACTTAAGGACAAGAAGACTGACTCTTCTTACTGACTATGTTTTGAACCATTCCTGTGACACTAGTAATAGATTCCGATGCTTCACTTCAGGTTTACTATATCCCTCTGACCTACTTATTGACGATGAAACACAGAAATTGCACCGGAATTAAATAAAAAAAGCACAATGCCGACTTAAGGACATGAAGACTGACTCTTCTTACTGTCTATGTTTTGAACCATTCCAATGACACTAGTTATAGATTCCGATGCTTCACTCCAGGTTTACTGTATCCCTTTTAAATTGTTATTGACGATGAAACACTGAAATTGCATCGGAATTAAAAACAAAAGGTAAAATGCCGGCTTAAGTAAAAGAAGACTGACTCTTCCTACTGTCTATGTTTTGAACCATTCCAGTGACACTAGTTATAGATTCCGATGCTTCACTTCAGGTTTACTTTATCCCTCTGACCTTATTCACGATGAAACACAGAAATTGCATCGGAATGAAATACAAAAGGAACAATACCGACTTATGTACAAGAAGACTGACTCTTCTTAATGTCTATGTTTTGAACCATTCCTGTGACACTAGTTATTGATTCCGATGCATCACTTCAGGTTTACTGTATCATTTTGAACTTCTTATTGACGGTGAAACACAGAAATTACATCGGAATCAAATACAGAAACCATAATGCCGACTTAAGTACAAAAAGACTGACTCTTCTTACTGACTATGTTTTGAACCATTCCTGTGCCACTAGTTATTTATTCCGATGCTTCACTTCAGGTTTACTGTATCCCTCTGACCTTATTCACGATGAAACACAGAAATTGCATCGGAATTAAATACAAATGGCACAATACCGACTGACTCTTCTTACTGTCTATGTTTTGAACATTTCCTGTGTCACTAGTTATAGATTCCGATGCTTCACTTCAGGTTTACTGTATGCCTCTGACCTTCTTATTGACGATGAAACACAGAATTTGCATCGGAATTAAATACAAAAGGCACAATGCCGACTTAAGTACCAGAAAACTGACTCATCTTACTGTCTATCTTTTGAACCATTCATGTGACACAAGTTATAGATTCCGATGCTTCACTTCATGTTTACTGTATCCCTCGTACATTCTTATTGACGATGAAACATAGAAATTGCATCGGAATTAAATACAAAAGGCACAATGCTGACTTAAGGACAAGAAGACTGACTCTTCTTACTGACTATGTTTTGAACCATTCCTGTGACACTAGTTATTGATTCCGATGCTTCACTCCAGGTTTACTGTATCCCTCTGACGTTCTTATTGACGATGAAACACAGAAATTGCATCGGAATTAAATACAAAAGGCAGAATGCCGACTTAAGTACAAGATGACTGACTCTTCTTAGTGTCTATGTTTTGAAGCATTCCATTGACACTTGTTATAGATTCCGATGCTTCACGCCAGGTTTTCTTTATCCCTTGGACCTTCTTATTGACGATGAAACACTGAAATTGCATCGGAATTAAATACAAAAGGCACAATGCCGACTTAAGGACAAGAAGACGGACTCTTCTTACTGACTATGTTTTGAACCATTCCTGTGCCACTAGTTATAGATTCCGATGCTTCACTTCAGGTTTACTGGATCCCTCTGACCTTATTCACGATAAAACACAGAAATTGCATCGGAAATAAATACAAAAGGCACAATTCCGACTGACTCTTCTTACTGTCTATGTTTTGAACAATTCCTGTGACACTAGTTATAGATTCCGATGCTTCACTTCAGGTTTACTGTATGCCTCTTACCTTCTTATTGACGATGAAACACAGAATTTGCATCGGAATTAAATACGAAAGGCACAATGCCGACTTAAGTACAAGAAAACTGACTCTTCTTACTGTCTACGTTTTGAACCATTCCTGTGACACAAGTTATAGATTCCGATGCTTCACTTCAGGTTTACTGTATCCCTCTGACATTCTTATTGAGGATGAAACATTGAAATTGCATCGGAATTAAATACAAAAGGCACAATGCTGACTTAAGTACAACAAAACTGACTCTTGTTACAGTCTATGTTTTGAACCATTCATGTGACACTAGTTATAGATTCCGATGCTTCACTTGAGGTTTACATTATCCCTCTGACCTTCTTATTGACGATGAAACTTAGAAATTGCATCGGAATTAAATAGAAAAGGCAGAATGCCGAATTAAGTACAAGAAGACTGACTCTTCTTACTGTCTACGTTTTGAACCATTCCTGTGACACTAGTTATAGATTCCGATGCTTCACTTCAGGTTTACTGTATCCCTCTGACCTTCTTATTGACGATGAAACACAGAAATTGCCTCGGAATTAAATACAAAAAGCACAATGCTGACTTAAGTACAAGAAGACTGACTTTTCTTACTGACTATGTTTTGAACAATTCCTGTGACACTAGTTATAGATTCCGATGCTTCACTTCAGGTTTACTGTATGCCTCTGACCTTCTTATTGACGATGAATCACAGAATTTGCATCGGAATTAAATACAAAAGGCACAATGCCGACTTAAGGACAAGAAGACTGACTCTTCTTACTGACTATGTTTTGATCCATTCCTGTGACACTAGTAATAGATTCCGATGCTTCACTTCAGGTTTACTATATCCCTCCGACCTTCTTATTGATGATGAAACACAGAAATTGCACCGGAATTAAATAAAAAAGGCACAATGCCGACTTAAGGACATGAAGACTGACTCTTCTTACTGTCTATGTTTTGAACCATTCCATTGACACTAGTTATAGATTCCGATGCTTCACTCCAGGTTTACTGTATCCCTTTTAAATAGTTATTGACGATGAAACACTGAAATTGCATCGGAATTAAATACAAAAGGCAAAATGCCGGCTTAAGTAAAAGAAGACTGACTCTTCCTACTGTCTATGTTTTGAACCATTCCTGTGACACTAGTTATAGATTCCGATGCTTCACTTCAGGTTTACTGTATCCCTCTGACCTTATTCACGATGAAACACAGAAATTGCATCGGAATGAAATACAAAAGGAACAATACCGACTTATGTACAAGAAGACTGACTCTTCTTAATGTCTATGTTTTGAACCATTCCTGTGACACTAGTTATTGATTCCGATGCATCACTTCAGGTTTACTGTATCATTTTGAACTTCTTATTGACGGTGAAACACAGAAATTACATCGGAATCAAATACAGAAAGCATAATGCCGACTTAAGTACAAAAAGACTGACTCTTCTTACTGACTATGTTTTGAACCATTCCTGTGCCACTAGTTATAGATTCCGATGCTTCACTTGAGATTTACTGTATCCCTCTGACCTCATTCACGATGAAACACAGAAATAGCATCGGAATTAAATACAAAAGGCGCAATACCGTCTGACTCTTCTTACTGTCTATGTTTTGAACAATTCCTGTGTCAATAGTTATAGATTCCGATGCTTCACTTCAGGTTTACTGTATGCCTCTGACCTTCTTATTGACGATGAAACCCAGAATTTGCATCGGAATTAATTACAAAAGGCACAATGCCGACTTAAGTACCAGAAAACTGACTCTTCTTACTGTCTATCTTTTGAACCATTCATGTGACACAAGTTATAGATTCCGATGCTTCACTTCATGTTTACTGTATCCTTCGTACATTCTTATTGACGATGAAACATAGAAATTGCATCGGAATTAAATACAAAAGGCACAATGCTGACTTAAGTACAAGAAAACTGACTCTTCTTACTGTCTATGTTCTGAACCATTCGTGTGACACTAGTTATAGATTCCGACGCTTCACTTGAGGTTTACATTATCCCTCTGAACTTCTTATTGACGATGAAACACAGAAATTGCATCGGAATTAAATAGAAAAGGCACAATGCCGAATTAAGTACAAGAAGACTGACTCTTCTTACTGTCTATGTTTTGAACCATTCCTGTGACACTAATTACAGATTCCGATGCTTCACTTCAGGTTTGCTGTATCCCTCTGACCTTATTCACGATGAAACATAGAAATTGCATCGGAATTAAATACAAAAGGCAGAATGCCGACTTAAGTACAAGATGACTGACTCTTCTTAGTGTCTATGTTTTGAACCATTCCATTGACACTAGTTATAGATTCCGATGCTTCACTTCAGGTTTACTGTATCCCTCTGACCTTATTCACGATGAAACACAGAAATTGCATCGGAATTAAATACAAAAGGCACAATACCGACTGACTCTTCTTACTGTCTATGTTTAGAACAATTCCTGCGACACTAGTTATAGATTCCGATGCTTCACTTCAGGTTTACTGTATCCCTCTGACATTCTTATTGACGATGAAACATAGAAATTGCATCGGAAATAAATACAAAAGGCACAATGCATACTTAAGTACAAGAAAACTGACTCTTCTTACTGACTATGTTTTGAACCATTATGTGACACTAGTTATCGATTCCGATGCTTCACTTCAGGTTTACTGTATCCCTCTGACCTTCTTATTGACGATGAAACACAGAAATTGCATCGGAATTAAACAGAAAAGGCACAATTCCGACTGAAGTACAAGAAGACTGACTCTTCTTACTGACTATGCTCTGAACCATTTCTGTGACACTAGTTATAGATTCCGATGCTTCACTTCAGGGTTATTGTATCCCTCTGACCTTCTTATTGACGATGAAACACAGAAATTGCATCGGAATTTATTACAAAAGGCAGAATGCCGACTTAAGTACAAGATGACTGACTGTTCTTACTGTCTATGTTTTGAACCATTCCATTGACACTTGTTAAAGATTCCAATGCTTCATGCCAGGTTTACTGTATCCTTTGGACCTTCTTATTGACGATGAAACACTGAAATTGCATCGGAATTAAACACAAAAGGCACAATGCCGACTTAAGGAGAAGAAGAATGACTCTTCTTACTGACTATGTTTAGAACCATTCCTGTGACACTAGTTATAGATTCCGATGCTTCACTTCAGGTTTACTGTATCCCTCTGACTTTATTCACGATGAAACACAGAAATTGCATCGGAATTAATTTCAAAAGGCACAATACCGACTTAAGTACAAGAAGGCTGACTCTTCTTACTGTCTATGTTTTGAGCATTTCCTGTGTCACTAGTTATAGATGCCGATGATTCACTTCACATTTACTGTATGCCTCTGACCTTCTTATTGACGATGAAACACAGCATTTGCATCGGAATTAAATACAAAAGGCACAATGCCGACTTAAGTACAAGAAAACTGACTCTTCTTACTCTCTATGCTTTGAACCATTCCTGTGACACTAGTTATAGATTCCGATGCTTGACTTCAGGATTACTGAATCCCTTGGACCGTCTTATTGACGATGAAACACAGAAATTGCATCGGAATTTAATACAAAAGGCACAATGCCGACTCAAGTACAAGAAGACTGACTCTTCTTACTGTCTATGTTTTGAACCATTCCTGTGACTCTAGTTATAGATTCCGATGCTTCACTCCAGGTTTACTGTATCCCTTTTAACTTCTTAATGACGATGAAACACTGAAATTCCAATGCTTCACTTCAGGTTTACTGTATCCCTCTGACCTTATTCACGATGAAACACAGAAATTGCATCGGAATTAAATACAAAAGGCACAATACCGACTGACTCTTCTTACTGTCTATGTTTTGAACAATTCCTGCGACACTAGTTATAGATTCCGATGCTTCACTTCAGGTTTACTGTATCCCTCTGACATTCTTATTGACGATGAAACATAGAAATTGCATCGGAAATAAATACAAAAGGCACAATGCATACTTAAGTACAAGAAAACTGACTCTTCTTACTGACTATGTTTTGAACCATTATGTGACACTAGTTATCGATTCCGATGCTTCACTTCAGGTTTACTGTATCCCTCTGACCTTCTTATTGACGATGAAACACAGAAATTGCATCGGAATTAAACACAAAAGGCACAATTCCGACTGAAGTACAAGAAGACTGACTCTTCTTACTGACTATGCTTTGAACCATTTCTGTGACACTAGTTATAGATTCCGATGCTTCACTTCAGGGTTATTGGATCCCTCTGACCTTCTTATTGACGATGAAACTCAGAAATTGCATCGGAATTTATTACAAAAGGCAGAATGCCGACTTAAGTACAAGATGACTGACTGTTCTTACTGTCTATGTTTTGAACCATTCCATTGACACTTGTTATAGATTCCAATGCTTCATGCCAGGTTTACTGTATCCTTTGGACCTTCTTATTGACGATGAAACACTGAAATTGCATCGGAATTAAACACAAAAGGCACAATGCCGACTTAAGGAGAAGAAGAATGACTCTTCTTACTGACTATGTTTAGAACCATTCCTGTGACACTAGTTATAGATTCCGATGCTTCACTTCAGGTTTACTGTATCCCTCTGACTTTATTCACGATGAAACACAGAAATTGCATCGGAATTAATTTCAAAAGGAACAATACCGACTTAAGTACAAGAAGGCTGACTCTTCTTACTGTCTATGTTTTGAGCAATTCCTGTGTCACTAGTTATAGATTCCGATGATTCACTTCACATTTACTGTATGCGTCTGACCTTCTTATTGACGATGAAACACAGCATTTGCATCGGAATTAAATACAAAAAGCACAATGCCGACTTAAGTACAAGAAAACTGACTCTTCTTACTCTCTATGCTTTGAACCATTCCTGTGACACTAGTTATAGATTCCGATGCTTGACTTCAGGTTTACTGAATCCCTTGGACCGTCTTATTGACGATGAAACACAGAAATTGCATCGGAATTTTATACAAAAGGCACAATGCCGACTCAAGTACAAGAAGACTGACTCTTCTTACTGTCTATGTTTTGAACCATTCCTGTGACTCTAGTTATAGATTCCGATGCTTCACTCCAGGTTTACTGTATCCCTTTTAACTTCTTATTGACGATGAAACACTGAAATTCCAATGCTTCACTTCAGGTTTACTGTATCCCTCTGACCTTATTCACGATGAAACACAGAAATTGCATCGGAATTAAATACAAAAGGCACAATACCGACTGACTCTTCTTACTGTCTATGTTTTGAACAATTCCTGTGACACTAGTTATAGATTCCGATGCTTCACTTCAGGTTTACTGTATGCCTCTGACCTTCTTATTGACGATGAAACACAGAATTTGCATCGGAATTAAATACAAAAGGCACAGTGCCGACTTAAGTACAAGAGAACTGACTCTTCTTACTCTCTATGTTTTGAACCATTCCTGTGACACAAGTTATAGATTCCGATGCTTCACTTCAGGTTTACTGTATCCCTCTGACTTTCGTATTGACGATGAAACACAGGAGTTGCACCGGAATTAAATACAAAAGGCACAATGCTGACTTAAGGACAAGAAGACTGACTCTTCTTACTGACTATGTTTTGAACCATTCCTGTGACACTAGTTATCGATTCCGATGCTTCACATCAGGTTTACTGTATCCCTCTGACCTTCTCATTGACGATGAAACACAGAAGTTGCATCGGAATTAAATAGAAAAGGCACAATGCCGAATTAAGTACAAGAATACTGACTCTTCTTACTGTCTATGTTTTGAACCATTCCTGTGACACTAATTACAGATTCCGATGCTTGACTTCAGGTTTACTGTATCCCTTGTACCTTCTTGTTGACGATGAAACACAGAAGTTGCATCGGAATTAAATACAAAAAAGGACAATGCCAAATGAAGAACAAGAAGACTGACTCTTCTTTCTGTCTATGTTTTGAACCATTCCATTGACACTAGATATAGATTCCGATGCTTCACTCCAGGTTTACTATATCCCTTTTAACTTTGTATTGACGATGAAACACTGAAATAGCATTGGAATTAAATACAAAAGACAAAATGCCGACTTAAGTACAAAGAGACTGACTCTTCCTACTGTCTATGTTTGATCCATTCCTGTGACACTAGTTATAGATTCCGATGCTTCACTTCAGGTTTACTGTATCCCTCTGACCTTATTCACGATGAAACACAGAAATTGCATCGGAATTAATTTCAAAAGGCACAATACCGACTTAAGTACAGGAAGACTGTATATTCTTACTGTCTATGTTTTGAACAATTCCTGTGACACTAGTTATAGATTCCGATACTTCACTTCACATTTACTGTATGCCTCTGACCTTCTTATTGACGATGAAACACAGCATTTCCATCGGAATTAAATACAAAAGGCACAATGCCGACTTAAGTACAAGAAAACTGACTCTTCTTACTCTCTATGTTTTGAACCATTCCAGTGACACCAGTTATAGATTCCGATGCTTCACTTCAGGTTTACTGAATCCCTTGGACCTTCTTATTGACGATGAACCACAGAAATTGCATCGGAATTTAATACAAAAGGCACAATGCCGACTCAGGTACAAGAAGACTGACTCTTCTTCCTGTCTATGCTTTGAACCATTCCTTTGACACTAGTTATAGATTCCAATGCTTCACTTCAGGTTTACTGTATCCCTCTGACCTTCTTATTGACGATGAAACACAGAAATTGCATCGGAATTAAATAGAAAAGGCACAATGCCGTATTAAGTACAAGAAGACTGACTGTTCCTACTGTCTTGCTTTGAACCATTCCATTGACACTTGTTATAGATTCCGATGCTTCACGCCAGGTTTTCTGTATCCCTTGGACCTTCTTATTGACGATGAAACACTGAAATTGCATCGGAATTAAATACAAAAGGCACATTGCCGACTTAAGGAAAAGAAGACTGACTCTTCTTACTGACTATGTTTTGAACCATTCCTGTGACACTAGTTATTGATTCCGATGCTTCACTTCAGGTTAACTGTATCATTTTGAACTTCTTATTGACGATGAAACACAGAAATTACATCGGAATCAAATACAAAAAGCATAATGCCGACTTAAGTACAAAAAGACTGACTCTTCTTACTGACTATCTTTTGAACTATTCCTGTGCCACTAGTTATAGATTCCGATGCTTCACTTCAGGTTTACTGTATCCCTCTGACCTTATTCACGATGAAACACAGTAATTGCATCGGAATTAAATACAAAAGGCACAATACCGACTGACTCTTCTTACTGTCTATGTTTTGAACAATTCCTGCGACACTAGTTATAGATTCCGATGCTTCACTTCAGGTTTACTGTATCCCTCTGACATTCTTATTGACGATGAAACATAGAAATTGCATCGGAAATAAATACAAAAGGCACAATGCATACTTAAGTACAAGAAAACTGACTCTTCTTACTGACTATGTTTTGAACCATTATGTGACACTAGTTATCGATTCCGATGCTTCACTTCAGGTTTACTGTATCCCTCTGACCTTCTTATTGACGATGAAACACAGAAATTGCATCGGAATTAAACACAAAAGGCACAATTCCGACTGAAGTACAAGAAGACTGACTCTTCTTACTGATTATGCTTAGAACCATTTCTGTGACACTAGTTATAGATTCCGATGCTTCACTTCAGGGTTATTGTATCCCTCTGACCTTCTTATTGACGATGAAACACAGAAATTGCATCGGAATTTATTACAAAAGGCAGAATGCCGACTTAAGTACAAGATGACTGACTGTTCTTACTGTCTATGTTTTGAACCATTCCATTGACACTTGTTATAGATTCCAATGCTTCATGCCTGGTTTACTGTATCCTTTGGACCTTCTTATTGACGATGAAACACTGAAATTGCATCGGAATTAAACACAAAAGGCACAATGCCGACTTAAGGAGAAGAAGAATGACTCTTCTTACTGACTATGTTTAGAACCATTCCTGTGACACTAGTTATAGATTCCGATGCTTCACTTCAGGTTTACTGTATCCCTCTGACTTTATTCACGATGAAACACAGAAATTGCATCGGAATTAATTTCAAAAGGCACAATACCGACTTAAGTACAAGAAGGTTGACTCTTCTTACTGTCTATGTTTTGAGCAATTCCTGTGTCACTAGTTATAGATTCCGATGATTGACTTCACATTTACTGTATGCCTCTGACCTTCTTATTGACGATGAAACACAGCATTTGCATCGGAATTAAATACAAAAGGCACAATGCCGACGTAAGTACAAGAAAACTGACTCTTCTTACTCTCTATGCTTTGAACCATTCCTGTGACACTAGTTATAGATTCCGATGATTGACTTCAGGTTTACTGAATCCCTTGGACCGTCTTATTGACGATGAAACACAGAAATTGCATCGGAATTTAATACAAAAGGCACAATGCCGACTCAAGTACAAGAAGACTGTCTCTTCTTACTGTCTATGTTTTGAACCATTCCTGTGACTCTAGTTATAGATTCCGATGCTTCACTCCAGGTTTACTGTATCCCTTTTAACTTCTTTTTGACGATGAAACACTGAAATTCCAATGCTTCACTTCAGATTTACTGTATCCCTCTGACCTTATTCATGATGAAACACAGAAATTGCATCGGAATTAAATACAAAAGGCACAATACCGACTGACTCTTCTTACTGTCTATGTTTTGAACAATTCCTGTGACACTAGTTATAGATTCCGATGCTTCACTTCAGGTTTACTGTATGCCTCTGACCTTCTTATTGACGATGAAACATAGAATTTGCATCGGAATTAAATACAAAAGGCACAGTGCCGACTTAAGTACAAGAAACCTGACTCTTCTTACTCTCTATGTTTTGAACCATTCCTGTGACAAAAGTTATAGATTCCGATGCTTCACTTCAGGTTTACTGTATCCCTCTGACTTTCGTATTGCCGATGAAACACAGAAGTTGCACCGGAATTAAATACAAAAGGCACAATGCTAACTTAAGGACAAGAAGACTGACTCTTCTTACTGACTATGTTTTGAACCATTCCTGTGACACTAGTTATCGATTCCGATGCTTCACATCAGGTTTACTGTATCCCTCTGACCTTCTCATTGACGATGAAACACAGAAGTTGCATCGGAATTAAATAGAAAAGGCACAATGCCGAATTAAGTACAAGAATACTGACTCTTTTTACTTTCTATGTTTTGAACCATTCCTGTGACACTAATTACAGATTCCGATGCTTGACTTCAGGTTTACTGTATCCCTTGTACCTTCTTATTGACGATGACACACAGAAGTTGCATCGGAATTAAATACAAAAAAGCACAATGCCAAATTAAGAACAAGAAGACTGACTCCTCTTCTGTCTATGTTTTGAACCATTCCATTGACACTAGATATAGATTCCGATGCTTCACTCCAGGTTTACTATATCCCTTTTAACTTCGTATTGACGATGAAGCACTGAAATTGCATTGGAATTAAATACAAAAGACAAAATGCCGACTTAAGTACAAGAAGACTGACTCTTCCTACTGTCTATGTTTGATCCATTCCTGTGACACTAGTTATAGATTCCGATGCCTCACTTCAGGTTTACTGTATCCCTCTGACCTTATTCACGATGAAACACCGAAATTGCATCGGAATTAATTTCAAAAGGCGCAATACCGACTTAAGTACAAGAAGACTGTATCTTCTTACTGTCTATGTTTTGAACAATTCCTGTGACACTAGTTATAGATTCCGATACTTCACTTCACATTTACTGTATGCCTCTGACCTTCTTATTGACGATGAAACACAGCATTTCCTTCGGAATTAAATACAAAAGGCACAATGCCGACTTAAGTACAAGAAAACTGACTCTTCTTACTCTCTATGTTTTGAACCATTCCTGTGACACCAGTTATAGATTCCGATGCTTCACTTCAGGTTTACTGAATCCCTTGGACCTTCTTATTGACGATGAACCACAGAAATTGCATCGGAATTTAATACAAAAGGCACAATGCCGACTCAGGTACAAGAAGACTGACTCTTCTTCCTGTCTATGCTTTGAACCATTCCTTTGACACTAGTTATAGATTCCAATGCTTCACTTCAGGTTTACTGTATCCCTCTGACCTTCTTATTGACGATGAAACTCAGAAATTGCATCGGAATTAAATAGAAAAGGCACAATGCCGTATTAAGTACAAGAAGACTGACTCTTCCTACTGTCTTGCTTTGAACCATTCCTGTGACACTAGTTAAATATTCCGATGCTTCACTTCAGGTTTACTGTATCCCTTGGACCTTCATATTGACGATGAAACACAGAAATTGCATCGGAATTAAATACAAAAAGGCACAATGACGACTTAAGTACAAGAAGACTGTATCTTCTTACTGTCTATGTTTTGAAACATTCCTGTGACACTAGTTATAGATTCCGATGCATCACTCCAGGTTTACTGTATCCCTTGGACATTCTTATTGACGATGAAACACAGAAAATGCATCGGAATTAAATACAAAAGGCCCAAGGCCGACTTAAGTACAAGAAGACTGACTCTTCTTACTGACTATGTTTTGAACCATTCTTGTGACACTAGTTATAGATCCCGATTCTCACTTCAGGTTTACTGTATCCCTCTGACCTTCTTATTGACGATGAAACACAGAAATTGCATCGGAATTAAATAAAAAAGGCACAATGCCGACTTAAAAACAAGGAGACTGACTCTTCTTAATGTCTATGTTCTGAACCATTCCTGTGACACTAGTTATAGATTCCGATGCTTCACTGTCGATTTAGTGTATCCCTTGGACCTTCTTATTGACGATGAACACAGTAAGTGCATCGGAATTAAAGAGAAAAGGCACAATGCCGACTTAAGTAGAAGAAGACTGATCTTCTTACTGACTATATTTTGAACCATTCCTGAGACACTAGTTATAGATTCCGATGCTTCACTTCAGGTTTACTGTATCCCTCTGACCTTCTTATTGACGATGAAACACAGAAATTGCATCGGAATTAAATAAAAAAGGCACAATACCGACTTAAGTACAAGAAGACTGACTCTTCTTACTGTCTGAGTTTTGAACCATTCCATTGACACTAGATATAGATTCCGATGCTTCACTCCAGGTTTACTGTATCCCTTTTGCATTCTTATTGACGATGAAACAATGAAATTGCATCGGAATAAAATACAAAAGTCAAAACGCCGGCTTAGGTACAAGAACACTGACTCTTCCTACTGTCTATTTTTTGAACCATTCCTGTGACACTAGTTATAGATTCCGATGCTTTACTTCAGGTTTACTGTATCCCTCTGACCTTATTCACGATGAAACACAGAAATTGCATCGTAATGAAATACAAAAGGCACAATACCGACTTAAGTACAAGAAGACTGACTCTTCTTACTGTCTATGTTTTGAACCATTCCTGTGACACTAGTTATTGATTCCGATGCTTCACTTCAGGTTTACTGTATTATTTTGAACTTCTTATTGACGATTTAACTCAGAAATTACATCGGAATCAAATACAAAAAGCATAATGCCGACTTAAGTACAAAAAGACTGACTCTTCTTACTGACTATGTTTTGAACCATTCCTGTGACACTAGTTACAAATTCCGATGCTTGACTTCAGGTTTACTGTATCCCTTGGACCTTCTTATTGACGATGAAAGACAGAAATTGCATCGGAATTTAATACAAAAGGGACAATGCCGACTCAAGTACAAGAATACTGACTCTTCTTACTGGCTATGCTTTGAACCATTCCTGTGACACTAGTTATAGATTCCGATGCTTCACTTCAGGTTTACTGTATCCCTCTGACCTTCCTATTGACGATGAAACACAGAAATTGCACCGGAATTAATTTCAAAAGGCACAATACCGACTTAAGTACAAGAAGGCTGACTCTTCTTACTGTCTATGTTTTGAACAATTCCTGTGACACTAGTTATAGATTCCGATACTTCACTTCACATTTACTGTATGCCTCTGACCTTCTTATTGACGATGAAACACAGCATTTCCATTGGAATTATATACAAAAGGCACAATGCCGACTTAAGTACAAGATAACTGACTCTTCTTACTCTCTATGCTTTGAACCATTCCTTTGACACTAGTTATAGATTCCAATGCTTCACTTCAGGTCTACTGTATCCCTCTGAACTTCTTATTGACGATGAACACAGTAATTGCATCGGAATGAAAGAGAAAAGGCACAATGCCGACTTAAGTAGAAGAAGACTGATCTTCTTACTGACTATGTTTTGAACCATTCCTGAGACACTAGTTATAGATTCCGATGCTTCACTTCAGGTTTACTGTATCCCTCTGACCTTCTTATTGACGATGAAACACAGAAATTGCATCGGAATTAAATAAAAAAGGCACAATGCCGACTTAAGTACAAGAAGACTGACTCTTCTTACTGTCTATGTTTTGAACCATTCCTGTGACACTAGTTATTGATTCCGATGCTTCACTTCAGGTTTACTGTATCATTTTGAACTTCTTATTGACGATGAAACTCAGAAATTACGTCGGAATCAAATACTACAAGCATAATGCCGACTTAAGTTCAAAAAGACTGACTCTTCTTACTGACTATGTTTTGAACCATTCCTGTGACACTAGTTATAGATTCCGATGCTTCACTTCAGGTTTACTGTATCCCTCATACCTTATTCACGATGAAACACAGAAATTGCATCGGAATTAAATACAAAAGGCACAATACCGACTGACTTTTCTTACTGTCTATGTTTTGAACTATTCCTGTGACACTAGTTATAGATTCCGATGCTTCACTTCAGGTTTACTGTATGCCTCTGACATTCTTATTGACGATGAAACATTGAATTTGCATCGGAATTAAATACAAAGGGCACAATACCGACTTAAGTACAAGAAAACTGACTCTTCTTACTCTCTATGTTTTGAACCATTCCTGTGACACAAGTTATAGATTCCGATGCTTCACTTCAGGTTTACTGTATCCCTCTGACTTTCGTATTGACGATGAAACACAGAAGTTGCACCGGAATTAAATACAAAAGGCACAATGCTGACTTAAGGACAAGAAGACTGACTCTTCTTACTGACTATGTTTTGAACCATTCCTGTGACACTAGTTATCGATTCCGATGCTTCACATCAGGTTTACTGTATCCCTCTGACCTTCTCATTGACGATGAAACACAGAAGTTGCATCGGAATTAAATAGAAAAGGCACAATGCCGAATTAAGTACAAGAATACTGACTCTTCTTACTGTCTATGTTTTGAACCATTCCTGTGACACTAATTACAGATTCCGATGCTTGACTTCAGGTTTACTGTATCCCTTGTACCTTCTT
This sequence comes from Schistocerca serialis cubense, assembly GCF_023864345.2. Classification (NCBI taxonomy): domain Eukaryota; kingdom Metazoa; phylum Arthropoda; class Insecta; order Orthoptera; family Acrididae; genus Schistocerca; species Schistocerca serialis. The sequence goes on from NW_026047592.1 coordinate 8,828,930, forward strand.
ATTGTCTATGAACACAGAAATTGCATCGGAATTTAATACAAAAGGGGCAATGCCGACTCAAGGACAAGAAGACTGACTCTTCTTACTGACTATGTTTTGAACCATTCCTGTGACACTAGTTATTGATTCCGATGCTTCACTCCAGGTCTATTGTATCCCTCTGACCTTCTTATTACCGATGAAACACAAAAATTGCATCGGAATTAAATACAAAAGGCTGAATGCCGACTTAAGTACAAGATGACTGACTCTTCTTAGTGTCTATGTTTTGAACCATTCCATTGACACTTGTTATAGATTCCGATGCTTCACGCCAGGTTTTCTGTATCCCTTGGACCTTCTTATTGACGATGAAACACTGAAATTGCATCGGAATTAAATACAAAAGGCACAATGCCGACTTAAGGACAAGAAGACTGACTCTTCTTACTGACTATGTTTTGAACAATTCCTGTGACACTAGTTATTGATTCCGATGCTTCACTTTAGGTTAACTGTATCATTTTGAACTTCTTATTGACGAAGAAACACAGAAATTACATCGGAATCAAATACAAAAAGCATAATGTCGACCTAAGTACAAAAAGACTGACTCTTCTTACTATCTATCATTTGAGCCATTCCTGTGCCACTAGTTATAGATTCCGATGCTTCACTTCAGGTTTACTGTATCCCTCTGACCTTATTCACGATGAAACACAGAAATTGCATCGGAATTAAATACAAAAGGCACAATACCGACTGACTCTTCTTACTGTCTATGTTTTGAACAATTCCTGTGACACTAGTTATAGATTCCGATGCTTCACTACAGGTTTACTGTATCCCTCTGACATTCTTATTGACGATGAAACATAGAAATTGCATCGGAAATAAATACAAAAGGCACAATGCCGACTTAAGTACAAGAAAACTGACTCTTCGTACTGTCTAAGTTTTGAACCATTCATGTGACACTAGTTATAGATTCCGACGATTCACTTGAGGTTTACATTATCCCTCTGACCTTCTTATTGACGATGAAACACAGAAATTGCATCGGAATTAAATAGAAAAGGCACAATGCCGAATTAAGTACAAGAAGGCAGACTCTTCTTACTGTCTATGTTTTGAACCATTCCTGTGACACTAGTTACAAATTCCGATGCTTGACTTCAGGTTTACTTTATCCCTTGTACCTTCTTATTGACGATGAAACACAGAAATTGCATCGGAATTTAATACAAAAGGGACAATGCCGACTCAAGTACAGGAATACTGACTCTTCTTACTGGCTATGCTTTGAACCATTCCTGTGACACTAGTTATTGATTCCGATGCTTCACTCCAGGTCTATTGTATCCCTCTGACCTTCTTATTACCGATGAAACACAAAAATTGCATCGGAATTAAATACAAAAGGCTGAATGCCGACTTAAGTACAAGATGACTGACTCTTCTTACTGGCTATGCTTTGAACCATTCCTGTGACACTAGTTATAGATTCCGATGCTTCACTTCAGGTTTACTGTATCCCTCTGACCTTCCTATTGACGATGAAACACAGAAATTGCACCGGAATTAAATACAAAAGGCACAATGCCGACTTATGAACAAGAAGACTGACTCTTCTTTCTGTCTATGTTTTGAACCACTCCATTGACACTAGATATAGATTCCGATGCTTCACTCCAGGTTTACTGTATCCCTTTTAACTTCGTATTGACGATGAAACACTGAAATAGAATTGGAATTAAATACAAAAGACAAAATGCCGACTTAAGTACAAGAAGACTGACTCTTCCTACTGTCTATGTTTGATCCATTCCTGTGACACAAGTTATAGATTCCGATGCTTCACTTCAGGTTTACTGTATCCCTCTGACCTTATTCACGATAAAACACAGAAATTGCATCGGAATTAATTTCAAAAGGCACAATACCGACTTAAGTACATGAAGGCTGACTCTTCTTACTGTCTATGTTTTGAACAATTCCTGTGACACTAGTTATAGATTCCGATACTTCACTTCACATTTACTGTATGCCTTTGACCTTCTTATTGACGATGAAACACAGCATTTCCATCGGAATTAAATACAAAAGGCACAATGCCGACTTAAGTACAAGAAAACTGACTCTTCTTACTCTCTATGTTTTGAACCATTCCTGTGACACCAGTTATAGATTCCGATGCTTCGCTTCAGGTTTACTGAATTCCTTGGACCTTCTTATTGACGATGAACCACAGAAATTGCATCGGAATTTAATACAAAAGGCACAATGCCGACTCAAGTACAAGAAGACTGACTCTTCTTCCTGTCAATGCTTTGAACCATTCCTTTGACACTAGTTATAGATTCCAATGCTTCACTTCAGGTTTACTGTATCCCTCTGAACATCTTATTGACGATGAACACAGTAATTGCATCGGAATGAAAGAGAAAAAGCACAATGCCGACTTAAGTAGAAGAAAACCGATCTTCTTACTGACTATGTTTTGAACCATTCCTGAGACACTAGTTATAGATTCCGATGCTTCACTTCAGGTTTACTGTATCTCTCTGACCTTCTTAATGATGATGAAACACAGAAATTGCATCGGAATTAAATAAAAAAGGCACAATGCCGACTTAAGTACAAGAAGACTGACTCTTCTTACTGTCTATGTTTTGAACCATTCCATTGACACTAGTTATAGATTCCAATGCTTCACTCCAGGTTTACTGTATCCCTTTTACATTCTTATTGACGATGAAACACTGAAATTGCATCGGAATTAAATACAAAAGTCAAAATGCCGGCTTAAGTACAAGAACACTGCCTCTTCCTACTGTCTATGTTTTGAACCATTCCTGTGACACTAGTTATAGATTCCGATGCTTCACTTCAGGTTTACTGTTTCTCTCAGACCTTATTCGCGATGAAACACAGAAAATGCATCGTAATGGAATACAAAAGGCACAATACCGACTTAAGTACAAGAAGACTGACTCTTCTTATTGTCTATGTTTTGAACCATTCCTGTGACACTAGTTATTGATTCCGATGCTTCACTTCAGGTTTACTGTATCATTTTGAACTTCTTATTGACGATGAAACTCAGAAATTACATCGGAATCAAATACAAAAAGCATAATGCCGACTTAAGTTCAAAAAGACTGACTCTTCTTACTGACTATGATTTGAACCATTCCTGTATCACTAGTTATAGATTCCGATGCTTCACTTCAGGTTTACTGTATCCCTCATACCTTATTCATGATGAAACACAGAAATTGCATCGGAATTAAATACAAAAGCACAATACCGACTGACTCTTCTTACTGTCTATGTTTTGAACTATTCCTGTGACACTAGTTATAGATTCCGATGCTTCACTTCAGGTTTACTGTATGCCTCTGACCTTCTTATTGACGATGAAACATTGAATTTGCATCGGAATTAAATACAAAAGGCACAATACCGACTTAAGTACAAGAAAACTGACTCTTCTTTGTGTCTATGTTTTGAACCATTCCTGTGACACAAGTTATAGATTCCGATGCTTCACTTCAGGTTTGCTGTATCCCTCTGACCTTCCTATTGACGATGAAACACAGAAATTGCACCGGAATGAAATACAAAAGGCACAATGCCGACTTATGAACAAGAAGACTGACTCTTCTTTCTGTCTATGTTTTGAACCACTCCATTGACACTAGATATAGATTCCGATGCTTCACTCCAGGTTTACTGTATCCCTTTTAACTTCGTATTGACGATGAAACACTGAAATAGCATTGGAATTAAATACAAAAGACAAAATGCCGACTTAAGTACAAGAGGACTGACTCTTCCTACTGTCTATGTTTGATCCATTCCTGTGACACAAGTTATAGATTCCGATGCTTCACTTCAGGTTTACTGTATCCCTCTGACCTTATTCACGATGAAACACAGAAATTGCTTCCCAATTAATTTCAAAAGGCACAATACCGACTTAAGTACATGAAGGCTGACTCTTCTTACTGTCTATGTTTTGAACAACTCCTGTGACACTAGTTATAGATTCCGATACTTCACTTCACATTTACTGTATGCCTCTGACCTTCCTATTGACGATGAAACACAGCATTTCCATCGGAATTAAATACAAAAGGCACAATGCCGACTTAAGTACAAGAAAACTGACTCTTCTTACTCTCTATGTTTTGAACCATTCCTGTGACACCAGTTATAGATTCCGGTGCTTCAGTTCAGGTTTACTGAATCCCTTGGACCTTCTTATTGACGATGAACCACAGAAATTGCATCGGAATTTAATACAAAAGGCACAATGCCGACTCAAGTACAAGAAGACTGACTCTTCTTCCAGTCTATGCTTTGAACCTTTCCTTTGACACTAGTTATAGATTTGAATGCTTCACTTCAGGTTTACTGTATCCCTCTGAACTTCTTATTGACGATGAACACAGTAATTGCATCGGAATGAAAGAGAAAAGGCACAATGCCGACTTAGGTAGAAGAAGACTGATCTTCTTACTGACTATGTTTTGAACCATTCCTGAGACACTAGTTATAGATTCCGATGCTTCACTTCAGGTTTACTGTATCCCTCTGACCTTCTTATTGACGATGAAACACAGAAATTGCATCGGAATTAAATACAAAAGGCACAATGCCGACTTAAGTACAAGAAGACTGACTCTTCTTACTGTCTATGTTTTGAACCATTCCATTGACACTAGTTATAGATTCCAATGCTTCACTCCAGGTTTACTGTATCCCTTTTACATTCTTATTGACGATGAAACACAGAAATTGCATCGGAATTAAATACAAAAGTCAAAATGCCGGCTTAAGTACAAGAACACTGACTCTTCCTACTGTCTATGTTTTGAACCATTCCTGTGACACTAGTTATAGATTCCGATGCTTCACTTCAGGTTTACTGTTTCTCTCAGACCTTATTCGCGATGAAACACAGAAAATGCATCGTAATGAAATACAAAAGGCACAATTCCGACTTAAGTACAAGAAGACTGACTCTTCTTACTGTCTATGTTTTGAACCATTCCTGTGACACTAGTTATTGATTCCGATGCTTCACTTCAGGTTTACTGTATCATTTTGAACTTCTTATTGACTATGAAACTCAGAAACTACATCGGAATCAAATACAAAAAGCATAATGCCGACTTAAGTTCAAAAAGACTGACTCTTCTTACTGACTATGTTTTGAACCATTCCTGTGACACTAGTTATAGATTCCGATGCTTCACTTCAGGTTTACTGTTTCCCTCATACCTTATTCACGATGAAACACAGAAATTGCATCGGAATTAAATACAAAAGGCACAATACCGACTGACTCTTCTTACTGTCTATTTTTTGAACTATTCCTGTAACACTAGTTATAGATTCCGATGCTTCACTTCAGGTTTACTGTATGCCTCTGACCTCCTTATTGACGATGAAACATTGAATTTGCATCGGAATTAAATACAAAAGGCACAATACTGACTTAAGTACAAGAAAACTGACTCTTCTTTGTGTCTATGTTTTGAACCATTCCTGTGACACAAGTTATAGATTCCGATGCTTCTCTTCAGGTTTGCTGTATCCCTCTGACATTCTTATTGACGATGAAACATAGAAATTGCATCGGAATTAAATACAAAAGGCACAAGCTGACTTAAGTACAAGAAAACTGACTCTTATTACTGTCTATGTTTTGAACCATTCATGTGACACTAGTTATAGATTCCGATGCTTCACTTGAGGTTTACATTATCCCTCTGAACTTCTTTTTGACGAAGAAACACAGAAATTGCATCGGAATTTAATAGAAAAGGCACAATGCCGAATTAAGTACAAGAAGACTGACTCTTCTTACTGTCTATGTTTTGAACCATTCCTGTGCCACTATTTATAGATTCCGATGGTTGACTTCAGGTTTACTGTATCCTTGGACCTTCTTATTGACGATGAAACACAGAAATTGCATCGTAATTTAATACAAAAGGCACAATGCCAACTCAAGTACAAGAAGACTGACTCTTCTTTCTGTCTATGATTTGAAACATTCCTGTGACACTAGTTATAGATTCTGATGCTTCACTTCAGGTTTACTGTATCCCTCTGACTTTCTTATAAGACGATGAAACACAGAAGTTGCACCGGAATTAAATACAAAAGGCACAATGCTGACTTAAGGACAAGAAGACTGACTCTTCTTAATGACTATGCTTTGAACCATTCCTGTGCCACTATTTATAGATTCCGATGGTTGACTTCAGGTTTACTGTATCCTTGGACCTTCTTATTGACGATGAAACACAGAAATTGCATCGGAATTTAATACAAAAGGGACAATGCCGACTCAAGTACAGGAATACTGACTCTTCTTACTGGCTATGCTTTGAACCATTCCTGTGACACTAGTTATTGATTCCGATGCTTCACTCCAGGTCTATTGTATCCCTCTGACCTTCTTATTACCGATGAAACACAAAAATTGCATCGGAATTAAATACAAAAGGCTGAATGCCGACTTAAGTACAAGATGACTGACTCTTCTTACTGGCTATGCTTTGAACCATTCCTGTGACACTAGTTATAGATTCCGATGCTTCACTTCAGGTTTACTGTATCCCTCTGACCTTCCTATTGACGATGAAACACAGAAATTGCACCGGAATTAAATACAAAAGGCACAATGCCGACTTATGAACAAGAAGACTGACTCTTCTTTCTGTCTATGTTTTGAACCACTCCATTGACACTAGATATAGATTCCGATGCTTCACTCCAGGTTTACTGTATCCCTTTTAACTTCGTATTGACGATGAAACACTGAAATAGAATTGGAATTAAATACAAAAGACAAAATGCCGACTTAAGTACAAGAAGACTGACTCTTCCTACTGTCTATGTTTGATCCATTCCTGTGACACAAGTTATAGATTCCGATGCTTCACTTCAGGTTTACTGTATCCCTCTGACCTTATTCACGATAAAACACAGAAATTGCATCGGAATTAATTTCAAAAGGCACAATACCGACTTAAGTACATGAAGGCTGACTCTTCTTACTGTCTATGTTTTGAACAATTCCTGTGACACTAGTTATAGATTCCGATACTTCACTTCACATTTACTGTATGCCTTTGACCTTCTTATTGACGATGAAACACAGCATTTCCATCGGAATTAAATACAAAAGGCACAATGCCGACTTAAGTACAAGAAAACTGACTCTTCTTACTCTCTATGTTTTGAACCATTCCTGTGACACCAGTTATAGATTCCGATGCTTCGCTTCAGGTTTACTGAATTCCTTGGACCTTCTTATTGACGATGAACCACAGAAATTGCATCGGAATTTAATACAAAAGGCACAATGCCGACTCAAGTACAAGAAGACTGACTCTTCTTCCTGTCAATGCTTTGAACCATTCCTTTGACACTAGTTATAGATTCCAATGCTTCACTTCAGGTTTACTGTATCCCTCTGAACATCTTATTGACGATGAACACAGTAATTGCATCGGAATGAAAGAGAAAAAGCACAATGCCGACTTAAGTAGAAGAAAACCGATCTTCTTACTGACTATGTTTTGAACCATTCCTGAGACACTAGTTATAGATTCCGATGCTTCACTTCAGGTTTACTGTATCTCTCTGACCTTCTTAATGATGATGAAACACAGAAATTGCATCGGAATTAAATAAAAAAGGCACAATGCCGACTTAAGTACAAGAAGACTGACTCTTCTTACTGTCTATGTTTTGAACCATTCCATTGACACTAGTTATAGATTCCAATGCTTCACTCCAGGTTTACTGTATCCCTTTTACATTCTTATTGACGATGAAACACTGAAATTGCATCGGAATTAAATACAAAAGTCAAAATGCCGGCTTAAGTACAAGAACACTGCCTCTTCCTACTGTCTATGTTTTGAACCATTCCTGTGACACTAGTTATAGATTCCGATGCTTCACTTCAGGTTTACTGTTTCTCTCAGACCTTATTCGCGATGAAACACAGAAAATGCATCGTAATGGAATACAAAAGGCACAATACCGACTTAAGTACAAGAAGACTGACTCTTCTTATTGTCTATGTTTTGAACCATTCCTGTGACACTAGTTATTGATTCCGATGCTTCACTTCAGGTTTACTGTATCATTTTGAACTTCTTATTGACGATGAAACTCAGAAATTACATCGGAATCAAATACAAAAAGCATAATGCCGACTTAAGTTCAAAAAGACTGACTCTTCTTACTGACTATGATTTGAACCATTCCTGTATCACTAGTTATAGATTCCGATGCTTCACTTCAGGTTTACTGTATCCCTCATACCTTATTCATGATGAAACACAGAAATTGCATCGGAATTAAATACAAAAGCACAATACCGACTGACTCTTCTTACTGTCTATGTTTTGAACTATTCCTGTGACACTAGTTATAGATTCCGATGCTTCACTTCAGGTTTACTGTATGCCTCTGACCTTCTTATTGACGATGAAACATTGAATTTGCATCGGAATTAAATACAAAAGGCACAATACCGACTTAAGTACAAGAAAACTGACTCTTCTTTGTGTCTATGTTTTGAACCATTCCTGTGACACAAGTTATAGATTCCGATGCTTCACTTCAGGTTTGCTGTATCCCTCTGACCTTCCTATTGACGATGAAACACAGAAATTGCACCGGAATGAAATACAAAAGGCACAATGCCGACTTATGAACAAGAAGACTGACTCTTCTTTCTGTCTATGTTTTGAACCACTCCATTGACACTAGATATAGATTCCGATGCTTCACTCCAGGTTTACTGTATCCCTTTTAACTTCGTATTGACGATGAAACACTGAAATAGCATTGGAATTAAATACAAAAGACAAAATGCCGACTTAAGTACAAGAGGACTGACTCTTCCTACTGTCTATGTTTGATCCATTCCTGTGACACAAGTTATAGATTCCGATGCTTCACTTCAGGTTTACTGTATCCCTCTGACCTTATTCACGATGAAACACAGAAATTGCTTCCCAATTAATTTCAAAAGGCACAATACCGACTTAAGTACATGAAGGCTGACTCTTCTTACTGTCTATGTTTTGAACAACTCCTGTGACACTAGTTATAGATTCCGATACTTCACTTCACATTTACTGTATGCCTCTGACCTTCCTATTGACGATGAAACACAGCATTTCCATCGGAATTAAATACAAAAGGCACAATGCCGACTTAAGTACAAGAAAACTGACTCTTCTTACTCTCTATGTTTTGAACCATTCCTGTGACACCAGTTATAGATTCCGGTGCTTCAGTTCAGGTTTACTGAATCCCTTGGACCTTCTTATTGACGATGAACCACAGAAATTGCATCGGAATTTAATACAAAAGGCACAATGCCGACTCAAGTACAAGAAGACTGACTCTTCTTCCAGTCTATGCTTTGAACCTTTCCTTTGACACTAGTTATAGATTTGAATGCTTCACTTCAGGTTTACTGTATCCCTCTGAACTTCTTATTGACGATGAACACAGTAATTGCATCGGAATGAAAGAGAAAAGGCACAATGCCGACTTAGGTAGAAGAAGACTGATCTTCTTACTGACTATGTTTTGAACCATTCCTGAGACACTAGTTATAGATTCCGATGCTTCACTTCAGGTTTACTGTATCCCTCTGACCTTCTTATTGACGATGAAACACAGAAATTGCATCGGAATTAAATACAAAAGGCACAATGCCGACTTAAGTACAAGAAGACTGACTCTTCTTACTGTCTATGTTTTGAACCATTCCATTGACACTAGTTATAGATTCCAATTCTTCACTCCAGGTTTACTGTATCCCTTTTACATTCTTATTGACGATGAAACACAGAAATTGCATCGGAATTAAATACAAAAGTCAAAATGCCGGCTTAAGTACAAGAACACTGACTCTTCCTACTGTCTATGTTTTGAACCATTCCTGTGACACTAGTTATAGATTCCGATGCTTCACTTCAGGTTTACTGTTTCTCTCAGACCTTATTCGCGATGAAACACAGAAAATGCATCGTAATGAAATACAAAAGGCACAATTCCGACTTAAGTACAAGAAGACTGACTCTTCTTACTGTCTATGTTTTGAACCATTCCTGTGACACTAGTTATTGATTCCGATGCTTCACTTCAGGTTTACTGTATCATTTTGAACTTCTTATTGACTATGAAACTCAGAAACTACATCGGAATCAAATACAAAAAGCATAATGCCGACTTAAGTTCAAAAAGACTGACTCTTCTTACTGACTATGTTTTGAACCATTCCTGTGACACTAGTTATAGATTCCGATGCTTCACTTCAGGTTTACTGTTTCCCTCATACCTTATTCACGATGAAACACAGAAATTGCATCGGAATTAAATACAAAAGGCACAATACCGACTGACTCTTCTTACTGTCTATTTTTTGAACTATTCCTGTAACACTAGTTATAGATTCCGATGCTTCACTTCAGGTTTACTGTATGCCTCTGACCTCCTTATTGACGATGAAACATTGAATTTGCATCGGAATTAAATACAAAAGGCACAATACTGACTTAAGTACAAGAAAACTGACTCTTCTTTGTGTCTATGTTTTGAACCATTCCTGTGACACAAGTTATAGATTCCGATGCTTCTCTTCAGGTTTGCTGTATCCCTCTGACATTCTTATTGACGATGAAACATAGAAATTGCATCGGAATTAAATACAAAAGGCACAAGCTGACTTAAGTACAAGAAAACTGACTCTTATTACTGTCTATGTTTTGAACCATTCATGTGACACTAGTTATAGATTCCGATGCTTCACTTGAGGTTTACATTATCCCTCTGAACTTCTTTTTGACGAAGAAACACAGAAATTGCATCGGAATTTAATAGAAAAGGCACAATGCCGAATTAAGTACAAGAAGACTGACTCTTCTTACTGTCTATGTTTTGAACCATTCCTGTGCCACTATTTATAGATTCCGATGGTTGACTTCAGGTTTACTGTATCCTTGGACCTTCTTATTGACGATGAAACACAGAAATTGCATCGTAATTTAATACAAAAGGCACAATGCCAACTCAAGTACAAGAAGACTGACTCTTCTTTCTGTCTATGATTTGAAACATTCCTGTGACACTAGTTATAGATTCTGATGCTTCACTTCAGGTTTACTGTATCCCTCTGACTTTCTTATAAGACGATGAAACACAGAAGTTGCACCGGAATTAAATACAAAAGGCACAATGCTGACTTAAGGACAAGAAGACTGACTCTTCTTAATGACTATGCTTTGAACCATTCCTGTGACACTAGTTATAGATTCCGATGCTTCACTTGAGGTTTACATTAACCCTCTGACCTTCTTATTGACGATGAAACACAGAAATTGCATCGGAATTAAATAAAAAAGGCACAATGCCGAATTATATACAAGAAGACTGACTCTTCCTACTGTCTATGTTTTGAACCATTTCTGTGACACTAGTTATATATTCCGATACTTCACTTCAGGTTAACTGTATCCCTTGGACCTTCTTATTGACGATGAAACACAGAAATAGCATCGGAATTAAATACAAATGGCACAATGCCGAATTAAGTACAAGAAGACTGACTCTTCCTACTGTCTATGTTTTGAACCATTCCATTGACACTAGTTATAGATTCCGATGCTTGACTTCAGGTTTACTGAACCCTTGGACCTTCGTATTGACGATAAAACACAGAAATTGCATCGGAATTAAATAGAAAAGGCACAATGCCGACTTAAGGACAAGAAGACTGACTCTTCTTACTGACTATGTTTTGAACCATTCCTGTGACACTAGTTATAGATTCCGATTCTGACTTCAGGTTTGCTGTATCCCTCTGACTTTCTTATTGACGATGAAACACAGAAATTGCACCGGAATTAAATACAAAAGGCACAATGCCGACTTAAGGACAAGAAGGCTGACTCTTCTTACTGACTATGTTTTGAACCATTCCTGTGACACTAGTTATAGATTCCGATGATTCACTTCAGGTTTACTGTATCCCTCTGACCTTCTTATTGACGAAGACACACAGCAATTGCCTCGGAATTAAATAGAAAAGGCACAATGCCGACTTAAGTACAAGAAGACTGACTCTTCTTAATGTCTATGTTTTGAACCATTCCTGTGACACTAGTTATAGATTCCGATGCTTCACTCTAGGTTTAGTGTATCCCTTGGACCTTCTTATTGACGATGAACACAGTAATTGAATCGGAACTAAAGAGAAAAGACACAATGCCGACTTAAGTAGAAGAAGACTGACTCTTCTTCCTGACTATGTTTTGAACCATTCCTGAAACACTAGCTATACATTCCGATGCTTCACTTCAGGTTACCGTATCCCTCTGACCTTCTTATTGACGATGACACACAGAAATTGCATCGGAATTAAGTAAAAAAGGCACAATGCCGACTAAAGTACAAGAAGACTGACTGTTCTTACTGTCTATGCTTAGAACCATTCCTGTGACACTAGTTATAGATTCCAATGCTTCACTTCAGGTTTACTGTATCCCTCTGACTTTCTTATTGACGATGAAACACTGAAATTGCATCGGAATTAAATACAAAAGGCACACTGCGACTCAAGTACAAGAAGACTGACTCTTCTTACTGTCTATGTTTGAACCATTTCTGTGACACTAGTTATAGATTCCAATGCTTCACTTCAGGTTTACTGTATCCCTCTTAACTTCTTATTGACGATGAAACACAGAAATAGCATCGAAATTAAATACAAAAGGCACAATGCCGACTTAAGTACAAGAAGACTGACTCTTCTTACTGACTATGTTTTGAACCATTCCTGTGACACTAGTTATAGATTCCGATGCTTCACTTCAGGTTTACTGAATGCCTCTGACCTTCTTATTGACGATGAAACACAGAAGTTGCATCGGAATTAAATACAAAAAGCACAATGCCGAATTAAGTACAAGAAGACTGACTCTTCCTACTGTCTATGTATTGAACCGTTCCATTGACACTAGTTATAGATTCCGATGCTTGACTTCAGGTTTACTGAATCCCTTGGACCTTCTTATTGACGATAAAACACAGAAATTGCATCGGAATTTAATACAAAAGGCACAATGCCGACTCAAGTACAAGAAGACTGACTCTTCTTACTGTCTATGTTTTGAACCATTCCTGCGACACTAGTTACACATTCCAATGCTTCACTTCAGGTTTACTGTATCCCTCTGACCTTCTTATTGACGATGAAACACAGAAATTGCATCGGAATTAAATAGAAAAGGCACAATGCCGAATTAAGTACAAGAAGACTGACTTTTCCTACTGTCTATGTTTTGAACCTTTTCTGTGACACTAGTTATATATTCCGATGCTTCACTTCAGGTTTACTGTATCCCTTGGACCTTCTTATTGACGATGAAACACAGAAATTGCATCGGAATTAAATACAAAAGGCACAATGCCGACTTAAGTACAAGAAGACTGTATCTTCATACAGTCTATGTTTTGAAACATTCCTGTGACACTAGTTATAGATTCCGATGCTTCACTCCAGGTTTACTGTATCCCTTGGACCCTCTTATTGACGATGAAACACAGAAATTGCACCGGAATTAAATACAAAAGGCACAATACCGACTTAAGGACAAGAAGACTGACTCTTCTTACTGACTATGTTTTGTACCATTCCTGTGACACTAGTTATAGATTCTGATGCTTCACTTCAGGTTTACTGTATCCCTCTGACATTCTTATTGACGATGAAACACATAAATTGCACCGGAATTAAATACAAAAGGCACAATGCCGGCTTAAGGACAAGAAGACTGACTCTTCTTACTGACTATGATTTGAACCATTCCTGTGACACTAGTTATAGATTCCGATGCTTCACTTTAGGTTTACTGTATCCCTCTGACCTTCTTATTGACGAAGACACACAGAAATTGCCTTGGAATTAAATAGAAAAGGCACAATCCCGACTTAAGTACAAGAAGACTGACTCTTCTTACTGTCTATGTTTTGAAACATTCCTGTGACACTAGTTATAGATTCCGATGCTTCACTTCAGGTATACTGTATCCCTCTGACTTTCTTATTGACGATGAAACACAGAAGTTAAACCGGAATTAAATACAAAAGGCACAATGCCGACTTAAGGACAAGAAGACTGCCTCTTCTTACTGACTATGTTTTGAACCATTCCTGTGACACTAGTTATAGATTCCGATGATTCACTTCTGGTTTACTGTATCCCTCTGACCTTCTTATTGACGAAGACACACAGAAATTGCCTCGGAATTAAATAGAAAAGGCACAATGCCGACTTAAGTACAAGAAGACTGACTCTTCTTAATGTCTATGTTTTGAACCATTCCTGTGACACTAGTTATAGATTCCGATGCTTCACTCTAGGTTTAGTGTATCCCTTGGACCTTCTTATTGACGATGAACACAGTAAATGCATCGGAATTAAAGAGAAAAGACACAATGCCGACTTAAGTAGAAGAAGACTGACTCTTCTTACTGACTATGTTTTGAACCATTCCTGAGACACTAGTTACACATTCCGATGCTTCACTTCAGGTTTACGGTATCCCTCTGACCTTCTTATTGACGATGACACACAGAAATTGCATCGGAATTAAATAAAAAAGGCACAATGCCGACTTAAGTACAAGAAGACTGACTCTTCTTACTGTCTATGCTTTGAACCATTCCTGTGACACTAGTTATTGATTCCAATGCTTCACTTCAGGTTTACTGTATCCCTCTGACCCTCTTATTGACGATGAAACACAGAAATTGCATCGGAATTAATTAGAAAATGCACAATGCCGAATTAAGTACAAGAAGACTGACTCTTCCTACTGTCTATGGTTTGAACCATTTCTGTGACACTAGTTATATATTCCGATGCTTCACTTCAGGTTTACTGTATCCTTTGGACCTTCTTATTGACGATGAAACACAGAAATTGCATCGGAATTAAATACAAAAAGCACAATGCCGAATTAAGTACAAGAAGAGTGACTCATCCTACTGTCTATGTTTTGAACCATTCCATTGACACTAGTTATAGATTCCGATGCTTCACTCCAGGTTTACAGTATCCCTTTTACATTCATATTGACGATGAAACACTGAAATTGCATCGGAATTAAATACAAAAGGCACAATGCCGACTCAAGTACAAGAAGACTGACTCTTCTTCCTGTCTATGTTTGAACCATTTCTGTGACACTACTTATAGATTCCAATGCTTCACTTCAGGTTTACTGTATCCCTCTGAACTTCTTATTGACGATGAAACACACAAATTGCATCGGAATTAAATAGAAAAGGCACAATGCCGAATTAAGTACAAGAAGACTGACTCTTCCTACTGTCTATGTTTTGAACCATTCCTGTGACACTAGTTATATATTCCGATGCTTCACTCCAGGTTTACTGTATCCCTTGGACCTTCTTATTGACGATGAAACACAGAAATTGCATCGAAATTAAATACAAAAGGCACAATGCCGACTTAAGGACAAGAAGACTGACTCTTCTTACTGACTATGTTTTGAAGCATACCTGTGACACTAGTTATAGATTCCGATGCTTCACTTCAGGTTTACTGTATCCCTCTGACCTTCTTATAGACGAAGACACACAGAAATTGCCTCGGAATTAAATAGAGAAGGGACAATGACGACTTAAGTACAAGAAGACTGACTCTTCTTAATGTCTATGTTTTGAACCATTTCTGTGACACTAGTTATAGATTCCGATGCTTCGCTCTAGGTTTACTGTATCCCTTGGACCTTCTTATTAACGATGAAACACAGAAATTGCATCGGAATTAAATACAAAAGGCACAATGCCGACTTAAGGACAAGAAGACTGACTCTTCTTACTGACTATGTTTTGAACCATTCCTGTGACACTAGTTATAGATTCCGATGCTTCACTTCAGGTTTACTGTATCCCTCTGACCTTATTCACGATGAAACACAGGAATTGCATCGGAATTAAATACAAAAGGCACAATACCGACTGACTCTTCTTACTGTCTATGTTTTGAACAATTCCTGTGACACTAGTTATAGATTCTGATGCTCACTTCAGGTTTACTGTATCCCTCTGACTTTCTTATTGACGATGAAACACAGAAATTGCACCGGAATTAAATACAAAAGGCACAATGCCGGCTTAAGGACAAGAAGACTGACTCTTCTAACTGACTATGATTTGAACCATTCCTGTGACACTAGTTATAGATTCCGATGCTTCACTTTAGGTTTACTGTATCCCTCTGACCTTCTTATTGACGAAGACACACAGAAATTGCATCGGAATTAAATAGAAAAGGCACAATCCCGACTTAAGTACAAGAAGACTGACTCTTCTTACTGTCTATGTTTTGAAACATTCCTGTGACACTAGTTATAGATTCCGATGCTTCACTTCAGGTTTACTGTATCCCTCTGAGTTTCTTATTGACGATGAAACACAGAAGTTAAACAGGAATTAAATACAAAAGGCACAATGCCGACTTAAGGACAAGAAGACTGACTCTTCTTACTGACTATGTTTTGAACCATTCCTGTGACACTAGTTATAGATTCCGATGATTCACTTCAGGTTTACCGTATCCCTCTGACCTTCTTATTAACGAAGACACACAGAAATTGCCTCGGAATTAAATAGAAAAAGCACAATGCCGACTTAAGTACAAGAAGACTGACTCTTCTTAATGACTATGTTTTGAACCATTCCTGTGACACTAGTTATAGAGTCCGATGCTTCACTGTAGGTTTAATGTATCCCTTGGACCTTCTTATTGACGATGAACACAGTAATTGCATCGGAATTAAAGAGAAATGACACAATGCCGACTTAAGTAGAAGAAGACTGACTCTTCTTACTGACTATGTTTTGAACCATTCCTGAGACACTAGTTATACATTCCGATGCTTCACTTCAGGTTTACGGTATCCCTCTGACCTTCTTATTGACGATGACACACAGAAATTGCATCGGAATTAAATGAAAAAGGCACAATGCCGACTTAAGTACAAGAACACTGACTCTTCTTACTGTCTATGCTTTGAACCATTCCTGTGACACTAGTTATTGATTCCAATGCTTCACTTCAGGTTTACTGTATCCCTCTGACCCTCTTATTGACGATGAAACACAGAAATTGCATCGGAATTAAATACAAAAGGCACAATGCCGACTTAAGTACAAGAAGACTGACTCTTCCTACTGTCTATGTTTTGAACCATTCCATTGACACTAGTTATAGATTCCGATGCTTCACTCCAGGTTTACAGTATCCCTTTTACGTTCTTATTGACGATGAAACACTGAAATTGCATCGGAATTAAATACAAAAGGCACAATGCCGACTCAAGTACAAGAAGACTGACTCTTCTTACTGTCTATGTTTGAACCATTCCTGCGACACTAGCTATAGATTCCAATGCTTCACTTCAGGTTACTGTATCCCTCTGAACTTCTTATTGACGATGAAACACACAAAATGCATCGGAATTAAATAGAAAAGGAACAATGCCGAATTAAGTACAAGAAGACTGACTCTTCCTACTGTCTATGTTTTGAACCATTCCTGTGACACTAGTTATATATTCCGATGCTTCACTCCAGGTTTACTGTATCGCTTGGACCTTCTTATTGACGATGAAACACAGAAATTGCATCGAAATTAAATACAAAAGGCACAATGCCGACTTAAGGACAAGAAGACTGACTCTTCTTACTGACTATGTTTTGAAGCAATCCTGTGACACTAGTTATAGATTCCGATGCTTCACTTCAGGTTTACTGTATCCCTCTGACCTTCTTATTGACGAAGACACACAGGAATTGTCTCGGAATTAAATAGAAAAGGCACAATGCCGACTTAAGTACAAGAAGACTGACTCTTCTTAAAATCTATGTTTTGAACCATTCCTGTGACACTAGTTATAGTTTCCGACCCTTCACTCTAGGTTTACTGTATCCCTTGGACCTTCTTATTGACGATGAAACACAGAAATTGCATCGGAATTAAATACAAAAGGCACAATGCCGACTTAAGGACAAGAAGACTGACTCTTCTTACTGACTATGTTTTGAACCATTCCTGTGACACTAGTTATAGAATCCGATGCTTCACTTCAGGTTTACTGTATCCCTCTGACCTTCTTATTGACGATGACACACAGAAATTGCATCGGAATTAAATGAAAAAGGCACAATGCCGACTTAAGTACAAGAACACTGACTCTTCTTACTGTCTATGCTTTGAACCATTCCTGTGACACTAGTTATTGATTCTAATGCTTCACTTCAGGTTTACTGTATCCCTCTGACCCTCTTATTGACGATGAAACACAGAAATTGCATCGGAATTAAATACAAAAGGCACAATGCCGACTTAAGTACAAGAAGACTGACTCTTCCTACTGTCTATGTTTTGAACCATTCCATTGACACTAGTTATAGATTCCGATGCTTCACTCCAGGTTTACAGTATCCCTTTTACGTTCTTATTGACGATGAAACACTGAAATTGCATCGGAATTAAATACAAAAGGCACAATGCCGACTCAAGTACAAGAAGACTGACTCTTCTTACTGTCTATGTTTGAACCATTCCTGCGACACTAGCTATAGATTCCAATGCTTCACTTCAGGTTACTGTATCCCTCTGAACTTCTTATTGACGATGAAACACACAAAATGCATCGGAATTAAATAGAAAAGGAACAATGCCGAATTAAGTACAAGAAGACTGACTCTTCCTACTGTCTATGTTTTGAACCATTCCTGTGACACTAGTTATATATTCCGATGCTTCACTCCAGGTTTACTGTATCGCTTGGACCTTCTTATTGACGATGAAACACAGAAATTGCATCGAAATTAAATACAAAAGGCACAATGCCGACTTAAGGACAAGAAGACTGACTCTTCTTACTGACTATGTTTTGAACCATTCCTGTGACACTAGTTATAGAATCCGATGCTTCACTTCAGGTTTACTGTATCCCTCTGACCTTCTTATTGACGATGACACACAGAAATTGCATCGGAATTAAATGAAAAAGGCACAATGCCGACTTAAGTACAAGAACACTGACTCTTCTTACTGTCTATGCTTTGAACCATTCCTGTGACACTAGTTATTGATTCCAATGCTTCACTTCAGGTTTACTGTATCCCTCTGACCCTCTTATTGACGATGAAACACAGAAATTGCATCGGAATTAAATACAAAAGACACAATGCCGACTTAAGTACAAGAAGACTGACTCTTCCTACTGTCTATGTTTTGAACCATTCCATTGACACTAGTTATAGATTCCGATGCTTCACTCCAGGTTTACAGTATCCCTTTTACGTTCTTATTGACGATGAAACACTGAAATTGCATCGGAATTAAATACAAAAGGCACAATGCCGACTCAAGTACAAGAAGACTGACACTTCTTACTGTCTATGTTTGAACCATTCCTGCGACACTAGCTATAGATTCCAATGCTTCACTTCAGGTTACTGTATCCCTCTGAACTTCTTATTGACGATGAAACACACAAAATGCATCGGAATTAAATAGAAAAGGAACAATGCCGAATTAAGTACAAGAAGACTGACTCTTCCTACTGTCTATGTTTTGAACCATTCCTGTGACACTAGTTATATATTCCGATGCTTCACTCCAGGTTTACTGTATCGCTTGGACCTTCTTATTGACGATGAAACACAGAAATTGCATCGAAATTAAATACAAAAGGCACAATGCCGACTTAAGGACAAGAAGACTGACTCTTCTTACTGACTATGTTTTGAAGCAATCCTGTGACACTAGTTATAGATTCCGATGCTTCACTTCAGGTTTACTGTATCCCTCTGACCTTCTTATTGACGAAGACACACAGGAATTGTCTCGGAATTAAATAGAAAAGGCACAATGCCGACTTAAGTACAAGAAGACTGACTCTTCTTAAAATCTATGTTTTGAACCATTCCTGTGACACTAGTTATAGTTTCCGACCCTTCACTCTAGGTTTACTGTATCCCTTGGACCTTCTTATTGACGATGAAACACAGAAATTGCATCGGAATTAAATACAAAAGGCACAATGCCGACTTAAGGACAAGAAGACTGACTCTTCTTACTGTCTATGCTTTGAACCATTCCTGCGACACTAGTTGTACATTCCAATGCTTCACTTCAGGTTTACTGTATCCCTCTGAACTTCTTATTGACGATGAAACACACAAATTGCATCGGAATTAAATAGAAAAGGCACAATGCCGAATTAAGTACAAGAAGACTGACTCTTCCTACTGTCTATGTTTTGAACCATTCCTGTGACACTAGTTATATATTCCGATGCTTCACTCCAGGTTTACTGTATCCCTTGGACCTTCTTATTGACGATGAAACACAGAAATTGCATCGAAATTAAATACAAAAGGCACAATGCCGACTTAAGGACAAGAAGACTGACTCTTCTTACTGACTATGTTTTGAAGCATACCTGTGACACTAGTTATAGATTCCGATGCTTCACTTCAGGTTTACTGTATCCCTCTGACCTTCTTATAGACGAAGACACACAGAAATTGCCTCGGAATTAAATAGAGAAGGGACAATGACGACTTAAGTACAAGAAGACTGACTCTTCTTAATGTCTATGTTTTGAACCATTTCTGTGACACTAGTTATAGATTCCGATGCTTCGCTCTAGGTTTACTGTATCCCTTGGACCTTCTTATTAACGATGAAACACAGAAATTGCATCGGAATTAAATACAAAAGGCACAATGCCGACTTAAGGACAAGAAGACTGACTCTTCTTACTGACTATGTTTTGAACCATTCCTGTGACACTAGTTATAGATTCCGATGCTTCACTTCAGGTTTACTGTATCCCTCTGACCTTATTCACGATGAAACACAGGAATTGCATCGGAATTAAATACAAAAGGCACAATACCGACTGACTCTTCTTACTGTCTATGTTTTGAACAATTCCTGTGACACTAGTTATAGATTCTGATGCTCACTTCAGGTTTACTGTATCCCTCTGACTTTCTTATTGACGATGAAACACAGAAATTGCACCGGAATTAAATACAAAAGGCACAATGCCGGCTTAAGGACAAGAAGACTGACTCTTCTAACTGACTATGATTTGAACCATTCCTGTGACACTAGTTATAGATTCCGATGCTTCACTTTAGGTTTACTGTATCCCTCTGACCTTCTTATTGACGAAGACACACAGAAATTGCATCGGAATTAAATAGAAAAGGCACAATCCCGACTTAAGTACAAGAAGACTGACTCTTCTTACTGTCTATGTTTTGAAACATTCCTGTGACACTAGTTATAGATTCCGATGCTTCACTTCAGGTTTACTGTATCCCTCTGAGTTTCTTATTGACGATGAAACACAGAAGTTAAACAGGAATTAAATACAAAAGGCACAATGCCGACTTAAGGACAAGAAGACTGACTCTTCTTACTGACTATGTTTTGAACCATTCCTGTGACACTAGTTATAGATTCCGATGATTCACTTCAGGTTTACCGTATCCCTCTGACATTCTTATTAACGAAGACACACAGAAATTGCCTCGGAATTAAATAGAAAAAGCACAATGCCGACTTAAGTACAAGAAGACTGACTCTTCTTAATGACTATGTTTTGAACCATTCCTGTGACACTAGTTATAGAGTCCGATGCTTCACTGTAGGTTTAATGTATCCCTTGGACCTTCTTATTGACGATGAACACAGTAATTGCATCGGAATTAAAGAGAAATGACACAATGCCGACTTAAGTAGAAGAAGACTGACTCTTCTTACTGACTATGTTTTGAACCATTCCTGAGACACTAGTTATACATTCCGATGCTTCACTTCAGGTTTACGGTATCCCTCTGACCTTCTTATTGACGATGACACACAGAAATTGCATCGGAATTAAATGAAAAAGGCACAATGCCGACTTAAGTACAAGAACACTGACTCTTCTTACTGTCTATGCTTTGAACCATTCCTGTGACACTAGTTATTGATTCCAATGCTTCACTTCAGGTTTACTGTATCCCTCTGACCCTCTTATTGACGATGAAACACAGAAATTGCATCGGAATTAAATACAAAAGGCACAATGCCGACTTAAGTACAAGAAGACCGACTCTCCCTACTGTCTATGTTTTGAACCATTCCATTGACACTAGTTATAGATTCCGATGCTTCACTCCAGGTTTACAGTATCCCTTTTACGTTCTTATTGACGATGAAACACTGAAATTGCATCGGAATTAAATACAAAAGGCACAATGCCGACTCAAGTACAAGAAGACTGACTCTTCTTACTGTCTATGTTTGAACCATTCCTGCGACACTAGCTATAGATTCCAATGCTTCACTTCAGGTTACTGTATCCCTCTGAACTTCTTATTGACGATGAAACACACAAAATGCATCGGAATTAAATAGAAAAGGAACAATGCCGAATTAAGTACAAGAAGACTGACTCTTCCTACTGTCTATGTTTTGAACCATTCCTGTGACACTAGTTATATATTCCGATGCTTCACTCCAGGTTTACTGTATCGCTTGGACCTTCTTATTGACGATGAAACACAGAAATTGCATCGAAATTAAATACAAAAGGCACAATGCCGACTTAAGGACAAGAAGACTGACTCTTCTTACTGACTATGTTTTGAAGCAATCCTGTGACACTAGTTATAGATTCCGATGCTTCACTTCAGGTTTACTGTATCCCTCTGACCTTCTTATTGACGAAGACACACAGGAATTGTCTCGGAATTAAATAGAAAAGGCACAATGCCGACTTAAGTACAAGAAGACTGACTCTTCTTAAAATCTATGTTTTGAACCATTCCTGTGACACTAGTTATAGTTTCCGACCCTTCACTCTAGGTTTACTGTATCCCTTGGACCTTCTTATTGACGATGAAACACAGAAATTGCATCGGAATTAAATACAAAAGGCACAATGCCGACTTAAGGACAAGAAGACTGACTCTTCTTACTGACTATGTTTTGAACCATTCCTGTGACACTAGTTATAGAATCCGATGCTTCACTTCAGGTTTACTGTATCCCTCTGACCTTATTCACGATGAAACACAGGAATTGCATCGGAATTAAATACAAAAGGCACAATACCGACTGACTCTTCTTACTGTCTATGATTTGAACAATTCCTGTGACACTAGTTATAGACTCCGATTCTTCACTTCAGGTTTACTGAATGCCTCTGACCTTCTTATTGACGATGAAACTCAGAATTTGCATCGGAATTAAATACAAAAGGCACAATGCCGAATTAAGTACAAGAAGACTGACTCTTCCTACTGTCTATGTATTGAACCGTTAAATTGACACTAGTTATAGATTCCGATGCTTGACTTCAGGTTTACTGAATCCCTTGGACCTTCTTATTGACGATAAAACACAGAAATTGCATCGAAATTTAATACAAAAGGCACAATGCCGACTCAAGTACAAGAAGACTGACTCTTCTTATTGTCTATGCTTTGAACCATTCCTGCGACACTAGTTGTACATTCCAATGCTTCACTTCAGGTTTACTGTATCCCTCTGACCTTCTTATTGACGATGAAACACAGAAATTGCATCGGAATTAAATAGAAAAGCACAATGCCGAATTAAGTACAAGAAGACTGACTTTTCCTACTGTATATGTTGTGTACCATTTCTGTGACACTAGTTATATATTCCGATGCTTCACTTCAGGTTTACTGTATCCCTTGGACCTTCTTATTGACGATGAAACACAGAAATTGCATCGGAATTAAATACAAAAGGCACAATGCCGACTTAAGTACAAGAAGACTGTATCTTCATACAGTCTATGTTTTGAAACATTCCTGTGACACTAGTTATAGATTCCGATGCTTCACTCCAGGTTTACTGTATCCCTTGGACCTTCTTATTGACGATGAAACACAGAAATTGCACCGGAATTAAATACAAAAGGCACAATACCGACTGAAGGACAAGAAGACTGACTCTTCTTACTGACTATGTTTTGAAGCATACCTGTGACTCTAGTTATTGATTCCGATGCTTCACTTCAGGTTTACTGTATCCCTCTGACCTTCTTATTGACGAAGACACACAGAAATTGCCTCGGAATTAAATAGAGAAGCCACAATGCCGACTTAAGTACAAGAAGACTGACTCTTCTAAATGTCTATGTTTTGAACCATTCCTGTGACACTAGTTATAGATTCCGATGCTTCGCTCTAGGTTTACTGTATCCCTTGGACCTTCTTATTGACGATGAAACACAGAAATTGCATCGGAATTAAATACAAAAGGCACAATGCCGACTTAAGGACAAGAAGACTGACTCTTCTTACTGACTATGTTTTGAACCATTCCTGTGACACTACTTATAGATTCCGATGCTTCACTTCAGGTTTACTGTATCCCTCTGACCTTATTCACGATGAAACACAGGAATTGCATCGGAATTAAATACAAAAGGCACAATACCGACTGACTCTTCTTACTGTCTATGTTTTGAACAATTCCTGTGACACTAGTTATAGATTCCGATTCTTCACTTCAGGTTTACTGAATGCCTCTGACCTTCTTATTGACGATGAAACACAGAATTTGCATCGGAATTAAATACAAAAGGCACAATGCCGAATTAAGTACAAGAAGACTGACTCTTCCTACTGTCTATGTATTGAACCGTTAAATTGACACTAGTTATAGATTCCGATGCTTGACTTCAGGTTTATTGAATCCCTTGGACCTTCTTATTGACGATAAAACACAGAAATTGCATCGAAATTTAATACAAAAGGCACAATGCCGACTCAAGTACAAGAAGACTGACTCTTCTTACTGTCTATGCTTTGAACCATTCCTGCGACACTAGTTGTACATTCCAATGCTTCACTTCAGGTTTACTGTATCCCTCTGACCTTCTTATTGACGATGAAACACAGAAATTGCATCGGAATTAAATAGAAAAGGCACAATGCCGAATTAAGTACAAGAAGACTGACTTTTCCTACTGTCTATGTTTTGAACCATTCCTGTGACACTAGTTATAGATTCTGATGCACACTTCAGGTTTACTGTATCCCTCTGACTTTCTTATTGACGATGAAACACAGAAATTGCACCGGAATTAAATACAAAAGGCACAATGCCGGCTTAAGGACAAGAAGACTGACTCTTCTAAGTGACTATGATTTGAACCACTCCTGTGACACTAGTTATAGATTCCGATGCTTCACTTTAGGTTTACTGTATCCCTCTGACCTTCTTATTGACGAAGACACACAGAAATTGCATCGGAATTAAATAGAAAAGGCACAATGCCGACTTAAGTACAAGAAGACTGACTCTTCTTAATGTCTATGTTTTGAACCATTCCTGTGACTCTAGTTATAGATTCCGATGCTTCACTCTAGGTTTCGTGTATCCCTTGGACCTTCTTATTGATGATGAACACAGTAATTGCATCGGAATTAAAGAGAAAAGACACAATGCCGACTTAAGTAGAAGAAGACTGACTCTTCTTACTGACTATGTTTTGAACCATTCCTGAGACACTAGCTATACATTCCGATGCTTCACTTCAGGTTTACGGTATCCCTCTGACCTTCTTATTGACGATGACACACAGAAATTGCATCGGAATTAAATAAAAAAGGCACAATGCCGACTTAAGTACAAGAACACTGACTCTTCTTACTGTCTATGCTTTGAACCATTCCTGTGACACTAGTTATTGATTCCAATGCTTCACTTCAGGTTTACTGTATCCCTCTGACCCTCTTATTGACGATGAAACACAGAAATTGCATCGGAATTAAATAGAAAAGGCACAATGCTGAATTAAGTACAAGAAGACTGACTCTTCCTACTGTCTATGGTTTGAACCATATCTGTGACACTAGTTATATATTCCGATGCTTCACTTCAGGTTTACTGTATCCCTTGGACCTTCTTATTGACGATGAAACACAGAAATTGCATCGGAATTAAATACAAAAGGCACAATGCCGAATTAAGTACAAGAAGACTGACTCTTCCTACTGTCTATGTTTTGAACCATTCCATTGACACTAGTTATAGATTCCGATGCTTCACTCCAGGTTTACAGTATCCCTTTTACATTCTTATTGACGATGAAACACTGAAATTGCATCGGAATTAAATACAAAAGGCACAATGCCGACTCAAGTACAAGAAGACTGACTCTTCTTACTGTCTAAGTTTGAACCATTCCTGCGACACTAGTTATAGATTCCAATGCTTCACTTCAGGTTACTGTATCCCTCTGAACTTCTTATTGACGATGAAACACACAAAATGCATCGGAATTAAATAGAAAAGGCACAATGCCGAATTAAGTACAAGAAGACTGACTCTTCCTACTGTCTATGTTTTGAAACATTCCTGTGACACTAGTTATATATTCCGATGCTTCACTCCAGGTTTACTGTATCCCTTGGACCTTCTTATTGACGATGAAACACAGAAATTGCATCGAAATTAAATACAAAAGGCACAATGCCGACTTAAGGACAAGAAGACTGACACTTCTTACTGACTATGTTTTGAAGCATTCCTGTGACACTAGTTATAGATTCCGATGCTTCACTTCAGGTTTACTGTATCCCTCTGACCTTCTTATTGACGAAGACACACAGAAATTGCCTCGGAATTAAATAGAAAAGGCACAATGCCGACTTAAGTACAAGAAGACTGACTCTTCCTAAAATCTATGTTTTGAACCATTCCTGTGACACTAGTTATAGATTCCGATGCTTCACTCTAGTTTTACTGTATCCCTTGGACCTTCTTATTGACGATGAAACACAGAAATTGCATGGGAATTAAATACAAATGGCACAATGCCGACTTAAGGACAAGAAGACTGACTCTTCTTACTGACTATGTTTTGAACCGTTCCTGTGACACTAGTTACAGATTCCGATGCTTCACTTCAGGTTTACTGTATCCCTTTGACCTTATTCACGATGAAACACAGAAATTGCATCGGAATTAAATACAAAAGGCACAATGCCGACTCAAGTACAAGAAGACTGACTCTTCTTACTGTCTATGTTTTGAACCATTCCTGCGACACTAGTTATACATTCCAATGCTTCACTTCAGGTTTACTGTATCCCTCTGACCTTCTTATTGACGATGAAACACAGAAATTGCATGGGAATTGAATACAAAAGGCACAATGCCGACTTAAGGACAAGAAGACTGACTCTTCTTACTGACTATGTTTTGAAGCATTCCTGTGACACTAGTTATAGATTCCGATGCTTCACTTCAGGTTTACTGTATCCCTCTGACCTTCTTATTGACGAAGACACACAGAAATTGCCTCGGAATTAAATAGAGAAGCCACAATGCCGACTTAAGTACAAGAAGACTGACTCTTCTAAATGTCTATGTTTTGAACCATTCCTGTGACACTAGTTATAGATTCCGATGCTTCGCTCTAGGTTTACTGTATCCCTTGGACCTTCTTATTGACGATGAAACACAGAAATTGCATCGGAATTAAATACAAAAGGCACAAAGCCGACTTAAGGACAAGAAGACTGACTCTTCTTACTGACAATGTTTTGAACCATTCCTGTGACACTAGTTATAGATTCCGATGCTTCACTTCAGGTTTACTGTATCCCTCTGACCTTATTCACGATGAAACACAGGAATTGCATCGGAATTAAATACAAAAGGCACAATACCGACTGACTCTTCTTACTGTCTATGTTTTGAACAATTCCTGTGACACTAGTTATAGATTCCGATTCTTCGCTTCAGGTTTACTGAATGCCTCTGACCTTCTTATTGACGATGAAACACAGAATTTGCATCGGAATTAAATACAAAAGGCACAATGCCGAATTAAGGACAAGAAGACTGACTCTTCTTACTGACTATGTTTTGAACCATTCCTGTGACACTAGTTATAGATTCCGATGTTTCACTTCAGGTTTACTGTATCCCTCTGACTTTCTTATTGACGATGAAACACAGAAGTTAAACAGGAATTAAATACAAAAGGCACAATGCCGAATTAAGGACAAGAAGACTGACTCTTCTTACTGACTATGTTTTGAACCATTCCTGTGACACTAGTTATAGATTCCGATGCTTCACTTCAGGTTTACTGTATCCCTCTGACTTTCTTATTGACGATGAAACACTGCAGTTAAACAGGAATTAAATACAAAAGGCACAATGCCGACTTAAGTACAAGAAGACTGACTCTTCTTAATGTCTATGTTTTGAACCATTCCTGTGACACTAGTTATAGATTCCGATGCTTCACTCTAGGTTTAGTGTATCCCTTGGACGTTCTTATTGACGATGAACACAGTAATTGCATCGGAATTAAAGAGAAAAGACACAATGCCGACTTAAGTAGAAGAAGACTGACTCTTCTTACTGACTATGTTTTGAACCATTCCTGAGACACTAGTTATACATTCCGATGCTTCGCTTCAGGTTTACGGTATCCCTCTGACCTTCTTATTGACGATGACACACAGAAATTGCATCGGAATTAAATAAAAAAGGCACAATGCCGACTTAAGTACAAGAACACTGACTCTTCTTACTGTCTATGCTTTGAACCATTCCTGTGACACTAGTTATTGATTCCAATGCTTCACTTCAGGTTTACTGTATCCCTTTGACCCTCTTATTGACGATGAAACACAGAAATTGCATCGGAATTAAATAGAAAAGGCACAATGCCGAATTAAGTACAAGAAGACTGACTCTTCCTACTGTCTATGGTTTGAACCATTTCTGTGACACTAGTTATATATTCCGATGCTTCACTTCAGGTTTACTGTATCCCTTGGACCTTCTTATTGACGATGAAACACAGAAATTGCATCGGAATTAAATACAAAAGGCACAATGCCGAATTAAGTACAAGAAGACTGACTCTTCCTACTGTCTATGTTTTGAACCATTCCATTGACACTAGTTATAGATTCCGATGCTTCACTCCAGGTTTACTGTATCCCTTTTACATTCTTATTGACGATGAAACACTGAAATTGCATCGGAATTAAATACAAAAGGCACAATGCCGACTCAAGTACAAGAAGACTGACTCTTCTTACTGTCTATGTTTGAACCATTCCTGCTACACTAGTTATAGATTCCAATGCTTCACTTCAGGTTACTGTATCCCTCTGAACTTCTTATTGACGATGAAACACACAAAATGCACCGGAATTAAATAGAAAAGGCACAATGCCGAATTAAGTACAAGAAGACTGACTCTTCCTACTGTCTATGTTTTGAAACATTCCTGTGACACTAGTTATATATTCCGATGCTTCACTCCAGGTTTACTGTATCCCTTGGACCTTCTTATTGACGATGAAACACAGAAATTGCTTCGAAATTAAATACAAAAGGCACAATGCCGACTTAAGGACAAGAAGACTGACTCTTCTTACTGACTATGTTTTGAAGCATTCCTGTGACACTAGTTATAGATTCCGATGCTTCACTTCAGGTTCACTGTATCCCTCTGACCTTCTTATTGACGAAGACACACAGAAATTGCCTCGGAATTAAATAGAAAAGGCACAATGCCGACTTAAGTAAAAGAAGACTGACTCTTCTTAAAATCTATGTTTTGAACCATTCCTGTGACACTAGTTATAGATTCCGATTCTTCACTCTAGGTTTACTGTATCCCTTGGACCTTCTTATTGACGATGAAACACAGAATTTGCATCGGAATTAAATTCAAAAGGCACAATGCCGAATTAAGTACAAGAAGACTGACTCTTCCTACTGTCTATGTATTGAACCGTTCCATTGACACTAGTTATAGATTCCGATGCTTGACTTCAGGTTTACTGTATCCCTTGGACCTTCTTATTGACGATAAAACACAGAAATTGCATCGGAATTTAATACAAAAGGCACAATGCCGACTCAAGTACAAGAAGACTGACTCTTCTTACTGTCTATGTTTTGAACCATTCCTGCGACACTAGTTATACATTCCAATGCTTCACTTCAGGTTTACTGTATCCCTCTGACCTTCTTATTGACGATGAAACACAGAAATTGCATCGGAATTAAATAGAAAAGGCACAATGCCGAATTAAGTACAAGAAGACTGTATCTTCATACTGTCTATGTTTTGAAACATTCCTGTGACACTTGTTATAGATTCCGATGCTTCACTCCAGGTTTACTGTATCCCTTGGACCTTCTTATTGACGATGAAACACAGAAATTGTACCGGAATTAAATACAAAAGGCACAATACCGACTTAAGGACAAGAAGACTCACTCTTCTTACTGACTATGTTTTTAACCATTCCTTTGACACTAGTTATAGATTCCGATGCTCACTTCAGGTTTACTGTATCCCTCTGACTTTCTTATTGACGATGAAACACAGAAATTGCACCGGAATTAAATACAAAAGGCACAATGCCGGCTTAAGGACAAGAAGACTGACTCTTCTTACTGACTATGATTTGAACCATTCCTGTGACACTAGTTATAGATTCCGATGCTTCACTTTAGGTTTACTGTATCCCTCTGACCTTCTTATTGACGAAGACACACAGAAATTGCCTTGGAATTAAATAGAAAAGGCACAATGCCGACTTAAGTACAAGAAGACTGACTCTGCCTACTGTGTATGTTTTGAACCATTCCATTGACACTAGTTATAGATTCCGATGCTTGACCTCAGGCTTACTGAATTCCTTGGACCTTCTTATTGACGATAAAACACAGAAATTGCATCGGAATTTAATACAAAAGGCACAACGGCGACTCAAATACAAGAAGACTGACTCTTCTTACTGTCTATGTTTTGAACCATTCCTGTGACACTAGTTATAGATTCCGATGCTTCACTTCAGGTTTACTGTATCCCTCTGACCTTCTTATTGACGATGAAACACTGAAATTGCATCGGAATTAAATACAAAAGGCACAATTCCGACTCAAGTACAAGAAGACTGACTCTTCTTACTGTCTATATTTTGAACCATTCCTGTGACACTAGTTATAGATTCCGATGCTTCACTTTAGGTTTAGAGTATAACTTGGACCTTCTTATTGACGATGAACACAGTAATTGCATCGGAATTAAATAGAAAAGGCACAATGCCGACTAAGTAGAAGAAGACTGATTCTTCTTACTAACTATGTTTTGAACCATTCCTGAGACACTAGTTATAGATTACGATGCTTCACATCAGGTTTACTGTATCCCTCTGACCTTCTTATTGACGATGAAACACAGAAATTGCATCGGATCTAAATAAATAAGGCACAATGCCGACTTAAGTACAAGAAGACTGACTCTTCTTACTGTCTATGTTTTGAACCATTCCATTGACACTAGTTATAGATTCCGATGCTTCACTCCAGGTTTACTGTATCCCTTTTACATTCTTATTGAGGATGAAACACTGAAATTTCATCGTAATTAAATACAAAACCCAAAATGCCGGCCTAAGTACAAGAAGACAAACTCTTCCTACTGTCTATGTTTTGAACCATTCCTGTGACACTAGTTATAGATTCCGATGCTTCACTTCAGGTTTACTGTATCCCTCTGACCTTATTCACGATGAAACACAGAAATTGCATTGGAATGAAATACAAAAGGCACAATACCGACTTAAGTACAAGAAGACTGACTCTTCTTACTGTCTATGTTTTGAACCATTCCTGTGACACTAGCTATTGGTTCCGATGCTTCACTTCAGGTTTACTGTATCATTTTGAACTTCTTATTGACGATGAAACACAGAAATTACATCGGAATCAAATACCAAAAGCATAATGCCGACTTAAGTACAAAAAGACTGACTCTTCTTACTGACTATGTTTTGAACCATTCCTGTGACAATAGTTATAGATTCCGAAGCTTCACTTCAGGTTTACTGTATCCCTCTGACCTTATTCACGATGAAACACAGAAATTGCATCGGAATTAAATACAAAAGGCACAATACCGACTGACTCTTCTCACTGTCTATGTTTTGAACAATTCCTGTGACACTAGTTATAGATTCCGATGCTTCACTTCAGGTTTACTGAACGCCTCTGACCTTCTTATTGACGATGAAACACGGAATTTGCATCAGAATTAAATACAAAAGGCACAATGCCGACTTAGGTACAAGAAAACTGACTCTTCTTACTGTCTATGTTTTGAACCATTCCTGTGACACATGTTATAGATTCCGATGCTTGACTTCAGGTTTACTGTATCCCTTGGACCTTCTTATTGACGATGAAACACAGAAATTGCATCGGAATTTAATACAAAAGGCTCAGTGCCGACTCAAGTACAAGAAGACTGACTCTTCTTACTGTCTATGTTTTGAAACATTCCTGTGACACTAGTTATAGATTCCGATGCTTCACTGCGGGTTTACTGTATCTCTCTGACTTTCTTATTGACGATGAAACACAGATGTTGCACCGCCATTAAATACAAAAGGCACAATGCTGACTTAAGGACAGGAAGACTGACTCTTCTTACTGACTATGTTTTGAACCATTCCTGTGACACTAGTTATAGATTCTGATGCTTCACTTCAGGTTTACTGTATCCCTTTGACCTTCTTATTGACGATGAAACACAGAAATAGCATCGGAATTAAATACAAAAGGCCGAATGCCGAATTAAGTACAAGAAGAGTGACACTTCCTACTGTCTATGTTTTGAACCATTTCTGTGACACTAGTTATATATTTCGATGCTTCACTTCAGGTTTACTGTATCCCTTGGACCTTCTTATTGACGATGAAACACAGAAATTGCATCGGAATTAAATACAAAAGGCACAATGCCGACTTAAGTACAAGAAGACTGTATCTTCTTAATGTCTATGTTTTGAAATATGCCTGTGACACTAGTTATAGATTCCGATGATCACTTCATGTTTACTGTATCCCTCTGACTTTCTTATTGACGATGAAACACAGAAATTGCACCGGAATTAAATACAAAAGGCACAATGCCGACATAAGGACAAGAAGACTGACTCTTCTTACTGACTATGTTTTGAACCATTTATGTGACACTAGTTATAGATTCCGATGCTTCACTTCGGTTTACTGTTTCCCTCTGACTTTCTTATTGACGATGAAACACAGAAGTTGCACCGGAATTAAATACAAAAGGCACAATGCTGACTTAAGGACAAGAAGACTGACTCTTCCTACTGACTATGTTTTGAAGCATTCCTGTGACACTAGTTATAGCTTCCGATGCTTGACTTCAGGTTTACTGTATCCCTTGGACCTTCTTATTGACGATGAAACACAGAAATTGCATCGGAATTTGATACAAAAGGCACAATGCCGACACAAGTACAAGAAGACTGACTCTTCTTACTGTCTATGTTTTGAAACATTCCTGTGCCACTAGTTATAGATTCCGATGCTTCACTTCGGTTTACTGTTTCCCTCTGACTCTCTTATTGACGATGAAACACAGAAGTTGCACCGGAATTAAATACAAAGGGCACAATGCTGACTTAAGGACAAGAAGACTGACTCTTCTTATTGACTATGTTTTGAACCATTCCTGTGACACTAGTTATAGATTCGGATGCTTCACTTCAGGTTTACTGTATCCCTCTGACCTTCTTATTGACGATGAAACACAGAAATTGCATCGGAATTAAATAGAAAAGTCACAATGCCGACTGAAGTACAAGAAGACTGACTCTTCCTACTGTCTATGTTTTGAACCATTTATGTGACACTAGTTATATATTCCGATGCTTGACGTCAGGTTTACTGAATCCCTTGGACCTTCTTATTGACGATAAAACACAGAAATTGCATCGCAATTTAATACAAAAGTCACAATGCCGTTTCAAGTACAAGAAGACTGACTCTTCTTACTGTCTATGATTTGAACCATTCCTGTGACACTAGTTATACATTCCAATGCTTCACTTCAGGTTTACTTTATCCCTCTGACCTTCTTATTGACGATGAAACACAGAAATTGCATCGGAATTAAATAGAAAAGGCACAATGCCGAATTAAGTACAAGAAGACTGACTCTTCCTACTGTCTATGGTTTGAACCATTTCTGTGACACTAGTTATAGATTCGGATGCTACACTTTAGGTTTACTGTATCCCTTGGACTTTCTTATTGACGATGAAACACAGAAATTGCATCTTAATTAAATACAAAAGGTACAATGCCGACTTAAGGACAAGAAGACTGACTCTTCTTACTGACTATGTTTTGAAGCATTCCTGTGACACTAGTTATAGCTTCCGATGCTTGACTTCAGGTTTACTGTATCCCTTGGACCTTCTTATTGACGATGAAACACAGAAATTGCATCGGAATTTTATACAAAAGGCACAATGCCGACACAAGTACAAGAAGGCTGACTCCTCTTACTGTCTATGTTTTGAAACATTTCTGTGCCACTAGTTATAGATTCCGATGCATCACTTCGGTTTACTGTTTCCCTCTGACTTTCTTATTGACGATGAAACACAGAAGTTGCACGGGAATTAAATACAAAAGGCACAATGCTGACTTAAGGACAAGAAGACTGACTCTTCTTAATGACTATGTTTTGAACCATTCCTGTGACACTAGTTATAGATTCGGATGCTTGACTTCAGGTTTACTGTATCCCTCTGACCTTCTTATTGACGATGAAACACAGAAATTGCATCGGAATTAAATACAAATGTCACAATGACGACAGAAGTACAAGAAGACTGACTCTTCCTACTGTCTATGTTTTGAACCATTTATGTGACACTAGTTATATATTCCGATGCTTCACTTCAGTTTTACTGTATCCCTCTGACCTTCTTATTGACGATGAAACACAGAAATTGCACCGGAAGTAAATACAAGAGGCACAATGCCGACTTAAGGACAAGAAGACTGACTCTTCTTACTGACTATGTTTTGAACCATTCCTGTGACACTAGTTATAGATTTAGATGCTTCACTTCAGGTTTACTGTATCCCTCTGACCTTCTTATTGGCGAAGAAACACAGAAATTGCGTCGGAATTAAATAGAAAAGGCACAATGACGTTTAAGTACAAGAATACTGACTCTTCTTAATGTCTATGTTTTGAACCATTCCTGTGACACTAGTTATAGATTCCGATGCTTCACTCTAGGTTTAGTGTATCCCTTGGACCTTCTTATTGACGATGAACACAGTAATTGCATCGGAATTAAATAGAAAAGGCACAATGCCGACTTAAGTAGAAGAAGACTGACTCTTCTTACTGACTCTGTTTTGAACCATTCCTGAGACACTAGTTATAGATTCCGATGCTTCACTTCAGGTTTCCTGTATCCCTCTAACCTTCTTATTGACGATGAAACACAGAAATTGCATCGGAATTAAATACAAAAGGCACAATGAAGACATAAGTACAAGAAGACTGACTGTGCACACTGTCTATACTTTGAATCATTCCTGAGACACTAGTTAAAGATTCCGATGCTACACTTCAGGTTTACTGTATCCCTCTGACCTACATATTGACGATGAAACACAGAAATTACACCGGAATTCAATACAAAAGGCACAATGCCGACTTAAGTACAAGAAGACTGACTCTTCTTACTGTCAATGTTTTGAACCATACCACTGACACTAGTTATAGTTTCCGATGCTTCACTCCAGGTTTACTGTATCCCTGTGGACCTGCTTATTGACGATGAAATACAGAAATTGCATCGGAATTAAATAGAAAAGGCACAATGCCGACTAAAGTACAAGAAGACTGACTCTGCTTACTGTCTATGTTTTGAAACATTCCTGTGACACTAGTTATAGATACCGATGCTTCACTCCAGGTTTACTGTATCCCTTGGACCATCTTATTGACGATGAAACACAGAAATTGCACCGGAATTAAATACAAAAGGCACAATGCCGACATAAGGACAAGAAGACTGACTCTTCTTACTGACTATGTTTTGAACCATTCCTGTGACACTAGTTATAGATTCCGATGCTTCACTTTAGGTTTACTGTATCCCTCTGACCTTCTTATTGACGAAGACACACAGAAATTGCCTCGGAATTAAATAGAAAAGGCACAATGCCGACTTAAGTACAAGAAGACTGACTCTTCCTACTTTCTATGTTTTGAACCATTTCTGTGACACTAGTTATATATTCCGATGCTTCACTTCAGGTTTACTGTATCCCTTGGACCTTATTTTTGACGATGAAACACAGAAATAGCAACGGAATTAAGTACAAAAGGCACAATGCCGAATTAAGTACAAGAAGACTGACTCTTCCTACTGTCTATGTTTTGAACCATTCCATTGACACTAGTTATAGATTCCGATGCTTGACTTCAGGTTTACTGAATCCCTTGGACCTTCTTATTGACGATAAAACACAGAATTGCATCGCAATTTAATACAAAAGGCACAATGCCGACTCAAGTACAAGAAGACTGACTCTTCTTACTGTCTATGTTTTGAACCATTCCTGTGACACTAGTTATTCATTCCAATGCTTCACTTCAGGTTTACTGTATCCCTCTGACCTTCTTATTGACGATGAAACACAGAAATCGCATCGGAATTAAATAGAAAAGGCACAATGCCGAATTAGGTACAAGAAGACTGACTCTTCCTACTGTCTATGGTTTGAACCATTTCTGTGACTCTAGTTATATATTTCGATGCTTCACTTCAGGTTTACTGTATCCCTTGGACCTTCGTATTGACGATGAAACACAGAAATTGCATCGGAATTAAATACAAAAGGCACAATGCCGAATTAAGAACAAGAAGACTGACTCTTCCTAGTGTCTATGTTTTGAACCATTCCATTGACACTAGTTATAGATTCCTACGCTTCACTCCAGGTTTACTGTATCCCTTTTACATTCTTATTGACGATGAAACACTGAAATTGCATCGGAATTAAATACAAAAGGCACAATGCCGACTCAAGTACAAGAAGACTGACTCTTCTTACAGTCTATGTTTTGAACCATTCCTGTGACACTAGTTATAGATTCCAATGCCTCACTTCAGGTTTACTGTATCCCTCTGACCTTCTTATTGATGATGAAACACAGAAATTGCATCGGAATTAAATAGAAAAGGCACAATGCCGAATTAAGTACAAGAAGACTGACTCTTCCTACTGTCTATGTTTTGAACCATTCCTGTGACACTAGTTATATATTCCGATGCTTCACTTCAGGTTTACTGTATCCCTTGGACCTTCTTATTGACGATGAATCACAGAAATTGCATCGGAATTAAATACAAAAGGCACAATGCCGACTTAAGTACAAGAAGACTGTATCTTCTTACTGTCTATGTTTTGAAACATTCCTGTGACACTAGTTACAGATTTCATTGCTTCACTCCAGGTTTACTGTATCCCTTGGACTTTCTTATTGACGATGAAACACAGAAATTGCATCGGAATTAAATACAAAAGGCACAATGCCGACTTAAGGACAAGAAGACTGACTCTTCTTACTGACTATGTTTTGAACCATTCCTGTGACACTAGTTATAGATTCCGATGCTTCACTTCGGGTTAACTGTATACCTCTGACCTTATTCACGATGAAACACAGAAATTGCATCGGAATGAAATACAAAAGGCACAATACCGACTTAAGTACAAGAAGACTGACTCTTCTTACCGTCTATGTTTTGAACCATTCCTGTGACACTAGCTATTGATTCCGATGCTTCACTTCAGGTTTACTGTATCCTTTTGAACTTCTTATTGACGATGAAACATAGATATTACATCGGAATCAAATACAAAAAGCATAATGCCGACTTAAGTACAAAAAGACTGACTCTTCATACTGACTATGTTTGGAACCATTCCTGTGACACTAGTTATAGATTCCGATGCTTCACTTCAGGTTTACTGTATCCCTCTGATATTATTCACGATGAAACACAGAAATTGCATCGGAATTAAATACAAAAGGCACAATACCGACTGACTCTTCTTACTGTCTATGTTTTGAACCATTCCTGTGACACAAGTTATAGACTCCGATGCTTGACTTTCAGGTTTACTGTATCCCTTGGACCTTCTTATGGACGATGAATCACAGAAATTGCATCGGAATTTAATACAAAAGGCACAATGCCGACTCAAGTACAAGAAGACTGACTCTTCTCACTGTCTATGTTTTGCAACATTCCTGTGACACTAGTTATAGATTCCGATGCTTCACTTCGGTTTACTGTATCCCTCTGACGTTCTTATTAACGATGAAACACAGAAGTTGCACCGGAATTAAATACAAAAGGCACAATGCTGACTTGAGGACAAGAAGACTGACTCTTCTTACTGACTATGTTTTGAACCATTCCTGGGACACTAGTTATAAATTCGGATGCTTCACTTCAGGTTTACTGTATCCCTCTGACCTTCTTATTGACGATGAAACACAGAAATTGCATCGGAATTAAATACAAAAGGCACAATGCCGACTGAAGTACAAGAAGACTGACTCTTCTTACTGACTATGTTTTGAACCATTTCTGTGACACTAGTTATAGCTTCCGATGCTTCACTTCAGGTTTACTGTATCCCTCTGACCTTCTTATTGACGATGAAACACAGAAATTGCACGGAATTAAATACAAAAGGCAGAATGCCGACTTAAGTACAAGAAAACTGACTCTTCTTACTCTCTATGTTTTGAACCATTCCTGTGACACTAGTTATGGATTCCGATGCTTGACTTCAGGTTTACTGAAACCCTTGGACCTTCTTATTGACGATAAAACACAGAAATTGCATCGGAATTTAATACAAAAGGCACAATGCCGACTTAAGTACAAGAAGACTGACGCTTCTTACTGTCTATGTTTTGAACCATACCACTGACACTAGTTATAGTTTCCGATGCTTCACTCCAGGTTAACTGTATCCCTTGGACCTTCTTATTGACGATGAAACACAGAAATTGCATCGGAATTAAATAGAAAAGGCACAGTGCCGAATTAAGTACAAGAAGACTGACTCTACCTTCTGTCAATTTTTGAACCATTTATGTGACACTAGTTATATATTCCGATGCTTCACTTCAGGGTTACTGTATCCCTCTGACCTACTTATTGACGATGAAACACAGAAATTGCACCGGAATTAAATACAAGAGGCACAATGCCGACTTAAGGACAAGAAGACTGACTCTTCTTACTGACTATGTTTTGAACCATTCCTGTGACACTAGTTATAGATTCCGATGCTTCACTTCACGTTTACTGTATCCCTCTGACCTTCTTATTGACGAAGACACACAGAAATTGCCTCGGAATTAAATAGAAAAGGCACAATGCCGTTTAAGTACAAGAAGACTGACTCTTCCTAATGTGTTTGTTTTAAACCATTCCTGTGACACTAGTTATAGATTCCGATGCTTCACTCTAGGTTTAGTGTATCCCTTGGACCTTCTTATTGACGATGAACACAGTAATTGCATCGGAATTAAATAGAAAAGGCACAATGCCGACTTAAGTAGAAGAAGACTGACTCTTCTTACTGACTATATTTTGAACCATTCCTGAGACACTAGTTATAGCTTCCGATGCTTCACTTCAGGTTTACTGTATCCCTCTGACCTTCTTATTGACGATGAAACACTGAAATTGCATCGGAATTAAATACAAAAGGCACAAAGCCGACTGAAGTACAAGAAGACTGACTGTGCCCACTGTCTATGTTTTGAATCATTCCTGAGACACTAGTTAAAGATTCCGATGCTTCACTTCAGGTTTACTGTATCCCTCTGACCTACATATTGACGATGAAACACAGAAATTGCACCGGAATTCAATAAAAAAGGCACAATGCCGA
The DNA here is from genome assembly GCF_023864345.2 of Schistocerca serialis cubense. Taxonomy (NCBI): domain Eukaryota; kingdom Metazoa; phylum Arthropoda; class Insecta; order Orthoptera; family Acrididae; genus Schistocerca; species Schistocerca serialis. The sequence continues at coordinate 8,868,915 of NW_026047592.1, forward strand.
CTTAAGTACAAGAAGACTGACACTTCTTACTGTCTATGTTTTGAACCATACCACTGACACTAGTTATAGTTTCCGATGCTTCACTCCAGGTTTACTGTATCCCTTGGACCTTCTTATTGACGATGAAACACAGAAATTGCATCGGAATTAAATAGAAAAGGCACAATGCCGACTAAAGTTCAAGAAGACTGACTCTTCTTACTGTCTATGTTTTAAACCATTCCTGCGACACTAGTTACAGCTTCCGATGCTTCAATCCAGGCTTAGTGTATCCCTTGGACCTTCTTATTGACGATGAAACACAGATATTGCATCGGAATTAAATAGAAAAGGCACTATGCCGATTTAAGTACAAGATGACTGACTCTTCTTACTGACTATGTTTTGAGCCATTCCTGTGACACTAGTTATAGATTCCGATGCTTGACTTCAGGTTTACTGTATCCCTTGGACCTACTTATTGACGATGAAACACAGAAATTGCTTCGGAATTAAATACAAAAGGCACAATACCAACTTAAGTACAAGAAGACTGACTCTTCTTACTGTCTATGTTTTGAACCACTCCTGTGACACTAGATATAGATTCCGTTGCTTCACTTCAGGTTTACTGCATCATTTGGACCTTCTTGTTGACGAAGAAACACAGAAATTACATCGGAATTAAATACAAAAGGCACAATGACGACTTAAGTACTAAAAGACTGACTCTTCTTACTGACTATGTTTTGATCCATTCCTGTGACACTAGTTATAGATTCCGATGCTTCACTTCAGGTTTACTGTATCCCTTGGACCTTCTTATTGACGATGAAACACAGAAATTGGATAGGAATTAAATAGAAAAGGCGCAATGAGGACTTAAGTACAAGAAGACTGACTCTTCTTACTGTCTATGTTTGAACCATTCCATTGACACTAGCTATAGCTTCCGATGCTTCACTTCAGGTTTATTGTTTCCCTTGGACCTTCTTATTAACGATGAAACAATGAAATTGCATCGGAATTAAATACAAAAGGCACAATGCCGACTTATGTACATGAAGACTGATTCTTCTTACTGACTATGTTTTGAACCATTCCTGTGACACTAGTTATAGATTCCGATGCTTCACTTCAGGGTTACTGTATCCCTCTGAACTTCTTATTGACGATGAAATACAGAAATTGCATCAGAATTAAATACAAAAGTCACAATGCCTACTTAAGTACAAGAAGACTGACTCTTCCTTCTGTCTATGTTTTGATCCATTCCTGTGACACTAGTTATGGATTCCGATGCTTCACTTCAGGTTTACTGTATCCCTTGGACCTTCTTATTGACGATGAAACACAGAAATTGCATCGGGATGAAATAGAAAAGGCACAATGCCGACTTAAGTACCTGAAGACTGATTCTTCTTACTGACTATGATTTGAACCATTCCTGTGACACTACTCATAGAATCCGATGGTTCACTTAAGGTCTACTGAATCCGTTGGACCTTCTTATTGACGATGAAACACAGAAATTGCATCGGAATTAAATACAAAAGGCACAATGCCGACTTAAGTACAAGAAGATTGACTCATCCTACTGTCTATGTTTGAACCATTCCATTGACACTAGTTAAGGGTTCCGAAGCTTCACTTCAGGTTTACTGTTTCCCTTGCACCTTCTTAATAACGATGAGACAATGAAATTGCATCGGAATTATATACAAAAGTCACAATGCCGACTTAAGTATATGAAGACTGACTCTTCTTACTGTCTATGTTTTGAACCATTTCTGTGACACTAGTTATAGATTCCGATGCTTCACTTCAGGGTTACTGTATCCCTCTGACCTTCTTATTGACGATGAAACACAGAAATTGCATCAGAATTAAATACAAAAGTCGCAATGCCTACTTCAGTACAAGAACAATGACTCTTCCATCTGTCTATGTTTTGATCCATTCCTGTGACACTAGTTATGGATTCCGATGCTTCACTTCAGGTTTACTGTATCCGTTGGACCTTCTTATTGACGATGAAACACAGAAATTGCATCGGAATTAAATACAAAAGGCACAATGCCGACTTAAGTACAAGAAGACTGACTCATCCTACTGTCTATGTTTGAACCATTCCATTGACACTAGTTATAGCTTCCGAAGCTTCACCTCAGGTTTACTGTTTCCCTTGGACGTTCTTATTAACGATGAACAATGAAATTGCATCGGAATTAATTACAAAAGGCGCAATGCCGACTTAAGTACATGAAGACTGATTCTTCTTACTGTCTATGATTTGAACCAATCCTGTGACACTAGTGATAGATTGCGATCCTTCACTCCAGGTTTACTGTATCCCTTGCACATTCTTATTGACGATGAAACACAGAAATTGCATCGGAATGAAATACAAAAGGCACAATGCCGACATAAGGACAAGAAGACTGTATCTTCTTACTGCCTATGTTTTGAACAATTCCTGTGACACTAGTTATAGATTCCGATGCCTCACTTCAGGTTTACTGTATCCCTCTGACCTTCTTATTGCCGATGAAACACAGAAATTGCAACGGAATTAAATTCGAAAGGCACAATGCCGACATAAGTGCAAGGAGACTGACTCTTCTCACTGTCTATGTTTTGAACCCTTCCTGTGACACTAGTTATAGGTTCCGATGCTTCACTCCAGGTTTACTGTATCCCTTGGGCCTTCTTATTGACGATGAAACACAGACATTGCATCGGAATTAAATACAAAAGGCACAATGACGACTTAAGTATAAGAAGACTGACTCTTCTTACTGTCTATGTTTTGAAACATTCCTGTGACACTAGCTATAGATTCCGATGCTTCACTTCATTATTACTGTATCCCTCTGACCTTATTGACGATGAAACACAGAAATTGCATCGGAATTAAATACGAAAGGCACAATACCGCCTTAGGTACAAGAAGACTGACTCTTCTTACTGTCTATGTTTTGAACCACTCCTGTGACACTAGATATAGATTCCGATGCTTAACTTCAGGTTTACTGTATCATTTGGACCTTCTTGGTGACGATGAAACACAGAAATTACATCGAAATTAAATACAAAAGGCACAATGCCGACTTTCTGAGACAAGTACAAAAAGACTGACTCTTCTTACTGACTATGATTTGAACCATTCCTGTGACACTAGTTATAGATTCCGATGCTTCACTTCAGGTGTACTGTATCCCTCTGACCGTCTTATTGATGATGAAACACAGAAATTGCATCGGAATTAGATACAAAAGGCACAATGCCGACTTAAGTACAAGAAGATTGACTCATCCTACTGTCTATGTTTGAACCATTCCATTGACACTAGTTAAGGGTTCCGAAGCTTCACTTCAGGTTTACTGTTTCCCTTGCACCTTCTTAATAACGATGAGACAATGAAATTGCATCGGAATTAAATACAAAAGTCACAATGCCGACTTAAGTATATGAAGACTGACTCTTCTTACTGTCTATGTTTTGAACCATTTCTGTGACACTAGTTATAGATTCCGATGCTTCACTTCAGGGTTACTGTATCCCTCTGACCTTCTTATTGACGATGAAACACAGAAATTGCATCAGAATTAAATACAAAATGCACAATGCCGACTTAAGTACAAGAAGACTGACTCATCCTACTGTCTATGTTTGAACCATTCCATTGATACTAGTTATAGCTTCCGATGCTTCACTTCAGGATTACGGTTTCCCTTGGACCTTCTTATTAACGATGAAACAATGAAATTGCATCGGAATTAAATACAAAAGGCACAATGCCGACTTAAGTACATGTAGACTGATTCTTCTTACTGACTATGTTTTGAACCATTCGTGTGACACTAGTTATAGATTCCGATGCTTCACTTCAGGTTAACTGTATCCGTTGGACCTTATTATTGACGATGAAACACAGAAATTGCATCGGAATTAAATAGAAAAGGCACAATGCCGACTTAAGTACAAGAAGACTGACTCTTCTTACTGACTATGTTTTGAACCATTCGTGTGACACTAGTTAAACAATCCGATGCTTCACTTCAGATTTACTGTATCCCTTGGACCGTCTTATTGACGATGAAACACAGAAATTGCATCGGAATTAAATACAAAAGGCACAATGCCGACTTAAGTGCAAAAAGACTGGCTCTTCCTTCTGTCTATGTTTTGATCCATTCCTGTGACACTAGTTATGGATTCCGATGCTTCACTTCAGGTTTACTATATCCCTTGGACATTCTTATTGACGATGAAACACAGAAATTGCATCGGAATTAAATAAAAAAGGCACAATGCCGACTTAAGTACAAGATGACTGACTCTTCCTACTGTCTATGTTTTGAACCATTCCTGTGACACTAGTTTTAGATTCCGATGCTTCACTTCAGCTTTACTGTATCCCTCTGACATTCTTATTGACGATGAAACACAGAAATTGCAGCGAAATTAAATACAAAAGCACAATGCCGACTTAAGTACAAGAAGACTGACTCTTCTTACTGTCTATGCTTTGAACCATTCCTGTGACACTAGTTATAGATACCGATGCTTCACTCCAGGTTTACTGTATCCCTTGCACCTTCTTATTGACGATGAAACACTGAAATTGCATCGGAATTAAATACAAAAGGCACAATGCCGACTTAAGGACAAGAAGACTGTATCTTCTTACTGCCTATGTTTTGAACCATTCCTGTGACACTAGTAATAGATTCCGATGCTTCACTTCAGGTTTACTGTATCCCTCTGACCTTCTTATTGACGATGAAACACAGAAATTGCATCGGAATTAAATGCAAAAGGCACAATGCCGACTTAAGGATAAGAAGACAGACTCTTCTTACTGACTATGTTTGAACCATTCCTGTGACACTAGTTAAAGATTCCGATGCTTCACTTCATGTTCACTGTATCCCTCTGACACTCTTATTGACGATGGAACACAGAAACAGCATCGGAATTAAATAGAATAGGCACAATGCCGACTTAAGTACAAGAAGTCTGACTCTTCTCACTGACTATGTTTTGAACCATTCCTGTGACACTAGTTATACAATCCGATGCTTCACTTCAGGTTTACTGTATCCCTTGGACCGTGTTATTGACGATGAATCACAGAAATTGCATCGGAATTAAATAGAAAAGGCACAATGCTGTCTTAAGTACAAGCAGACTGACTCTTCTTAGTGTCTATGTTTTGAACCATTCCTGTGACGCTAGTTACAGATTCCGTTGCTTCACTTCAGGTTTACTGTATCCCTTGGACCTTCTTATTGACGATGAAACACAGAAATTGCATCGGAATTAAATTCAAAAGGCACAATGCCGACTTAAGTACAAGAAGACTGACTCTTCTTACTGACAATGTGTTGAACCATTCCTGTGACACTATTTAGAGATCCGATGCTTCACTTCAGGTTTACTGAATCCCTTGGAACTTCTTATTTACGACAAAACACAGAAATTGCATCGGAATTAAATACAAAAGGCACAATGCCGACTTAAGTACAAGAAGACCGACTGTTCTTACTGTCTATGTTTTGAACCATTCCTGTGACAGTAGTTATAGATTCCGATTCTTCACACCAGGTTTACTGTATCCCTTGAACATTCTTATTGACGATGAAACACCGAAATAGCATCGGATTTAAATAAAAAAGGCACAATGCCGACTTAGGTACAAGAAGACTGACTCTTGTTACTGACTATGTTTTGAACCATCCCTGTGACACTAGTTATAGATTCCGATGCTTCACTTCAGGTTCACTGTATCCCTCTGACCTTCTTATTGACGATGAAACACAGAAATTGCATCGGAATTAAATACAAAAGGCACAATGCCGACTTAAGTACAAGAAGACTGACTCTTCTTACTGTCTATGATTTGAACCATTCCTGTGACACTAGTTATAGATTCCGATGCTTCGCTCCAGGTTTACTGTATCCCTTGGACCTTCTTATTGACGATGAAACTCAGAAATTGCATCGGAATTAAATACAAAAGGCACAATGCCGACTATAGTACAAGAAGACTGACTCTTCTCACTGACGATGCTTTGAACCATTCCTGTGACACTAGTTGTTGATTCCGATGCTTCACTTCAGGTTTATTGTATCCCTTGGACCATCTTATTAACGATGAAAAACATAAATTGCATCGGAAGTAAATACAAAAGGCACAATGCCGACTTAAGTACAAGAAGACTGACTCTTCCTACTGTCTATGTTATGAACCATTCCTGTGACACTTGTTATAGATTCCGATGCTTCACTTCAGGTTTACTGTAATTCTCTGACTTTCGTATTGACGATGAAACACAGAAATTGCACCGGAATTAAATACAAAAGGCACAATGCCGACTTAAGTACAAGAAGACTGACTGTTCTTACTGTCTATGTTTTGAACCATTCCTGTGACACTAGTTATAGATTCCGATGCTTCACTCCAGGTTTAGTGTATCCCTCTGACCTTCTTATTGACGATGAAACACAGAAATTGCAACGGAATTAAATACAAAAGGCACAATGCCGACTTAAGTGCAGGAAGACTGATTCTTCTTACTGTCTATGTTTTGAACCATCCCTGTGACACTAGTTATAGATTCCGATGCTTCACTTCAGGTTTACTGTATCCCTCTGACCTTTTTATTGACGATGAAACACAGAAATTGCAGCGGAATTAAGTACAAAAGGCACAATTCCGACTTAAGTACAAGAAGACTGACTCTTCCTACAGACTAGGTTTTGAACCATTCCTGTGACACTAGTTAGAGATTCCGATGCTTCACTTCAGGTTTACTGAATCCCTTGGACCTTCTTATTGACAACAAAACACAGAAATTGCTTCCGAATTAAATACAAAAGTCACAATGCCGACTTAAGTACAAGAAGACTGACTGTTCTTACTGTCTATGTTTTCAACCATTCCTGTGACAGTAGTTATAGATTCCGATTCTTCACACCAGGTTTACTGTATCCCTTGGACCTTCTTATTGACGATGAAGCACCGAAATAGCATCGGCTTTAAATATAAAAGCACAATGCCGACTTAGGTACAAGAAGACTGTCTCTTGATACTGACTATGTTTTGAACCATCCCTGTGACACTAGTTATAGAGTCCGATGCTTCACTCCAGGTTTACTATATCTCTTGGACCTTCTTATTGACGATGAAACACAGAAATTGCATCGGAATTAAATAGAAAAGGCACAATGCCGACTTAAGTACAAGAAGACTGATTCTCCTTACTGACTATGTTTTGAACCATTCCTGTGACACTAGTTATAGATTCCGATGCTTCACTTCAGGTTTACTGTTTCCCTTGGACCTTCTTATTAACGATGAAACAATGAAATTGCATTGGAATTAAATACAAAAGGCACAATGCCGACTTAAGGACAAGAAGACTGTGTCTTCTTACTGCCTATGCTTTGAACCATTCCCGTGACACTAGTTATAGATTCCGATGCTTCACTTCAGGTTCACTGTATCCCTCGTACCTTCTTATTGACGATGAAACACAGAAATTGCACCGGAATTAAATACAAAAGGCACAATGCCGCCTTAAGTACAAGAAGACTGACTATTCCTAGTGTCTATGTTTTGAACCATTCCTGTGACACTAGTTTTAGATTCCGATGATTAACTTCAGCTTTACTGTCTCCCTCTGACCTTCTTATTGACGATGAAACACAGAAATTGCAGCGGAATTAAGTACAAAAGGCACAATTCCGACTTAAGTACAAGAAGACTGACTCTTCCTACAGACTAGGTTTTGAACCATTCCAGTGACACTAGTTTGAGATTCCGATGCTTCACTTCAGGTTTACTGAATCCCTTGGACCTTCTTATTGACGACAAAACACAGAAATTGCATCGGAATTAAATACAAAAGTCACAATGCCGACTTAAGTACAAGAAGACTGACTGTTCTTACTGTCTATGTTTTGAACCATTCCTGTGACAGTAGTTATAGATTCCGATTCTTCACACCAGGTTTACTGTATCCCTTGGAACTTCTTATTGACGATGAAACACCAAAATAGCATCGGATTTAAATATAAAAGCACAATGCCGACATAGGTACAAGAAGACTGACTCTTGATACTGACTATGTTTTGAACCATCCCTGTGTCACTAGTTATAGAGTCTGATGCTTCACTCCAGGTTTACTATATCTCTTTTACCTTCTTATTGACGATGAAACACAGAAATTGCATCGGAATTAAATAGAAAAGGCACAATGCTGACTTAAGTACAAGAAGATTGACTCTTCTCACTGGGTATGTTTTGAACCATTCCTGTGACACTAGTTATACAGTCCGATGCTTCACTTCAGGTTTACTGTATCCCTTGGACCGTCTTATTGACGATGAAACACAGAAATTGCATCGGAATTAAATAGAAAAGGCACAATGCCGACTTAAGTACAAGATGACTGACTCTCCTTACTGACTATGTTTTGAACCATTCCTGTGACTCTAGTTATAGATTCCGATGCTTCACTTCAGGTTTACTGTATCCCTTGGATCTTCATATTGACGATGAAACACCGAAATTGCATGGGAATTAAACACAAAAGGCACAATGCCGACTTAAGGACAAGAAGACTGACTCTTCCTACTGTCTATGTTTGAACCATTCCATTGACACTAGTTATAGATTCCTATGCTTCACTTCAGGTTTACTGTTTCCCTTGGACCTTCTTATTAACGACGAAACAATGAAATTGCATCTTAATTAAATACAAATGGCACAATGCCGACTTAAGTACAAGAAGACTGATTCTCCTTACTGACTATGTTTTGAACCAATCCTGTGACACTAGTTATAGATTCCGATGCTTCACTCCAGGATTACTGTATCCCTTGCACCTTCTTATTGACGATGAAACACTGAAATTGCATTGGAATTAAATACAAAAGGCACAATGCCGACTTAAGGACAAGAAGACTGTGTCTTCTTACTGCCTATGCTTTGAACCATTCCCGAGACACTAGTTATAGATTCCGATGCTTCACTTCAGGTTTACTGTATCCCTCGGACCTTCTTATTGACGATGAAACACAGAAATTGCATCGGAATTAAATACAAAAGGCACAATGCCGACTTAAGGATAAGAAGACAGACTCTTCTTACTGACTATGTTTGAACCATTCCTGTGACACTAGTTAAAGATTCCGATGCTTCACTTCAGGTTCACTGTATCCCTCTGACACTCTTATTGACGATGGAACACAGAAACAGCATCGGAATTAATTAGAAAAGGCACAATGCCGACTTAAGGACAAGAAGACTGTATCTTCTTACTGCCTATGTTTTGAACCATTCCTGTGACACTAGTTATAGATTCCGATGCTTCACTTGAGGTTTACTGTATCCCTCTGACCTTCTTATTGACGATGAAACACAGAAATTGCATCGGAATTAAATACAAAAGGCACAATGCCGAATTAAGGGCAAGAAGACTGACTCTTCCTACTGTCTATGTTTTGAACCATTCCTGTGACACTAGTTTTAAATTCCGATGCTTCACTTCAGCTTTACTGTATCCCTCTGACCTTCTTATTGTCGATGAAACACAGAAATTGCAGCGGAATTAAGTACAAAAGGCACAATTCCGACTTAAGTACAAGAAGACTGACTCTTCCTACAGACTAGGTTTTGAACCATTCCTGTGACACTAGTTATACATTCCGATGCTTCCCTCCAGGTTTACTGTATCCCTTGGACCTTTTTATTGACGATGAAACTGAGAAATTGCATCGGAATTAAATAGAAAAGGCACAATGCCGACTAAAGTAGAAGCAGACTGACTCTTCTCACTGACTATGTTTTGAACCATTCCTGTGACACTAGTTATAGGTTCCGATGCTTCACTCCAGGTTTACTGTATCCCTTGGACCTTCTTATTGACGATGAAACTCAGAAATTGCATCGGAATTAAATACAAAAGGCACAATGCCGACTATAGTACAATAAGACTGACTCTTCCCACTGACTATGTTCTGAACCATTCCTGTGACACTAGTTATAGATTCCGATGCTTCACTTCAGGATTACTGTATCCCTTGGACCATCTTATTAACGATGAAAAACATAAATTGCATCGGAAGTAAATACAAAAGGCACAATGCCGACTTAAGTACAAGTAGACTGACTCTTCCTACTGTCTATGTTTTGAACCATTCCTGTGACACTTGTTATAGTTTCCGATGCTTCACTTCAGGTTTACTGTATCCCTCTGACTTTCGTATTGACGTTGAAACACAGAAATTGCACCGGAATTAAATACAAAAGGCACAATGCCGACTTAAGGACAAGAAGACTGACTCTTCTTACTGTCTATGTTTTGAACCATTCCTGTGACACTAGTTATAGATTCCGATGCTTCACTTTCGGTTTTCTGTATCCCTCTGACTTTCTTATTGTCGATGAAACACAGAAATTGCACCGGAATTAAATACAAAAGGCACAATGCCGACTTAAGTACAAGAAGACTGACTCGTCTTACTGACTATGTTTTGAACCATTCCTGCGACACTAGTTATAGATTGCGATGCTTCACTCCAGGTTTAGTGTATCCCTTGGACCTTCTTATTGACGATGAAACACAGAAATTGCATCGGAATTAAATAGAAAAGGCACAATGCCGACTTAAGTACAAGAAGACTGACTCTTCTTACTGTCTATGTTTTGAACCATTCCTGTGACACTAATTTTGGATTCCGATGCTTCTCTTCAGGTTTACTGTATCCCTCTGACCTTCTTATTGACGATGAAACACAGAAATTGCAGCGGAATTAAGTACAAAAGGCACAATTCCGACTTAAGTACAAGAAGACTGACTCTTCCTACAGACTAGGATTTGACGCATTCCTGTGACACTAGTTAGAGATTCCGATGCTTCACCTCAGGTTTACGGAATCCCTTGGACCTTCTTATTGACGACAAGACACAGAAATTGCATCGGAATTAAATACAAAAGGCACAATGCCGACTTAAGTACAAGAAGACTGACTGTTCTTACTGTCTATGTTTTGAACCATTCCTGTGACAGTAGTTATAGATTCCGATGCTTCACTTCATGTTCACTGTATCCCTCTGACACTCTTATTGACGATGGAACACAGAAACTGCATCGGAATTAAATAGAAAAGGCACAATGCTGACTTAAGTACAAAAAGACCGACTCTTCATACTGTCTATGTTTTGAACCATTCCTGTGACACTAGTTATAGAGTCCGATGCTTCTCTCCAGGTTTACTATATCCCTTGGACCTTCTTATTGACGATGAAACACAGAAATTGCATCGGAATTAATTAGAAAAGGCACAATGCCGACTTAAGTACAAGAAGACTGACTCTTCTCACTGGCTATGTTTTGAACCATTCCTGTGACACTAGTTATACAATCCGATGCTTCACTTCAGGTTTACTGTATCCCTTGGACCGTCTTATTGACGGTGAAACACAGAAATTGCATCGGAATTAAATAGAAAAGGCACAATGCCGACTTAAGTACAAGATGACTGACTCTTCCTACTGCCTATGTTTTGAACCATTCCTGTGACACTAGTTTTAGATTCCGATGCTTCATTTCAGCTTTACTGAACCCCTCTGACATTCTTATTGACAATGAAACACAGAAATTGCAGCGAAATTAAATACAAAAGCACAATGCCGACTTAAGTACAAGAAGACTGACTCTTCCTACAGAATAGGTTTTGAACCATTCCTGTGACACTAGTTACAGATTCCGATGCTTCACTTCAGGTTTACTGTATCCCTTGGACCTTCTTGTTTACGATGAAACACAGAAATTGCATCGGAATTAAATACAAATAGCACAATGCTGACTTAAGTACATGAAGACTGACTCTCCTTACTGACTATGCTTTGAACCATTCCATTGTCAATAGTTATAGATTCCGATGCTTCACTTCAGGTTCACTGTATCCCTCGTACCTTCTTATTGACGATGAAACAATGAAATTGCATCGGAATTAAATAGAAAAGGCACAATGGCGACTTAAGTACAAGAAGACTTACTATTCCTAGTGTCTATGTTTTGAACCATTTCTGTGACACTAGTTTTAGATTCCGATGATTCACTTCAGCTTTACTGTCTCCCTCTGACCTTCTTATTGACGATGAAACACAGAAATTGCAGCGGAATTAAGTACATAAGGCACAATTCCGACTTAAGTACAAGGAGACTGACTCTTCCTACAGACTTGGATTTGAACCATTCCTGTGACACTAGTTAGAGATTCCGATGCTTCACTTCAGGTTTACTGAATCCCTTGGACCTACTTATTGACGACAAAACACAGAAATTGCATCGGAATTAAATACAAAAGGCACAATGCTGACTTAAGTACAAGCTGACTGACTGTTCTTACTGTCTATATTATGAACCATTCCTGTGACAGTAGTTATAGATTCCGATTCTTCACACCAGGTTTACTGTATCCCTTGGACCTTCTTATTGACGATGAAACACCGAAATAGCATCGGATTTAAATAGAAAAGGCACAATGCCGACTTAGGTACAAGAAGACTGGCTCTTGTTACTGACTATGCTTTGAACCATCCCTGTGACACTAGTTATAGATTCCGATGCTTCACTTCAGGTTTACTGTACACTTGGACCTTCTTATTGACGATGAAACACATAAATTGCATCGAAACTAAATACAAAAGGCACAATGCCGACTTAAGTACAAGAAGACTGACTCTTCTTACTGTCTATGTTTTGAATCATTCCTGTGACACTAGTTATAGATTCCGATGCTTCACTCCAGGTTTACTGTATCCCTTGGACCTTCTTATTGACGATGAAACACCGAAATTGCATTGGAATTAAATACAAAAGGCACAATGCCGACTTAAGTACATGAGGACTGACTCTCCTTACTGACTATGCTTTGAACCATTCCTGTGACACTAGTTATGGATTCCGATGCTTCACTTCAGGTTTAGTGTATCCCTCTAAACTTCGTATTGACGATGAAACACAGAAATTGCATCGGAATTAAATACAAAAGGCACAATGCCGACTTAAGTACAAGAAGACTGACTCTTCTTACTGTCTATGATTTGAACCATTCCTGTGACACTAGTTATAGATTCCGATGCTTCACTCCAGGTTTAGTGTATCCCTTGGACCTTCTTATTGACGATGAAACACAGAAATTACATCGGAATTAAATGGAAAAGGCACAATGGCGACTTAAGTACATGAAGACTGACTCTTCTTACTGTCTATGTTTTGAACCGTTCCTGTGACACTAATTTTGGATTCCGATGCTTCACTTCGGGTTTACTGTATCCCTCTGACCTTCTTATTGACGATGGAACACAGAAATTTCATCGGAATTAAATATATAAGGCACAATGCCGACTTAAGTACAAGAAGACTGACTGTTCCCACTGTCTATGCTTTGAACCATTCCTGAGACACTAGTTGAAGATTCCGATGCTTCACTTCAGGTTTACTGTATCCCTCTGACCTTCTTATTGACGATGAAACACTGAAATTGCACCGGAATTAAATACAAAAGGCACAATGCCGACTTAAGTACAAGAAGTCAGAACCTTCTTACTGTCTATGCTTTGAACCATTCCTGTGACACTAGTTATAGATTCCGATGCATCACTCCAGGTTTACTGTATCCCTTGGACCTTCTTATTGACGATAATACACTGAAATTGCATCGGAATTAAATAGAAAAAGCACTTTGCCGACTTAAGTACAAGATGACTGACTCTTCTTACTGACTATGTTTTGAACAAATCCTGTGTCACTAGTTATAGATTCCGATGCTTGACTTCAGGTTTACTGTATCCCTTGGACCTTCTTATTGACGATGAAACACAGAAATTGCATCGGAATTAAATACAAAAGGCACAATGCCGACTTAAGTACAAGAAGACTGACTCTTCCTACTGTCTATGTTTTGAACCATTCCTGTGACACTAGCTATAGATTCCGATGCTTCACTTCAGGTTTACTGTATCCCTCTGACTTTCGTATTGACGATGAAACACAGATATTGCATCGGAATTAAATAAAAAAGGCACAATGCCGACTTAAGTACAAGAAGACTGACTCTTCTTACTGTCTTTGTTTTGAACCATTCCTGTGACACTAGCTACAGATTCCGATGCTTCACTCCAGGTTTACTGTATTCCTTGGACCTTCTTATTGACGATGAAACTCAGAATTTGCATCGGAATTAAATACAAAAGGCACAATGCCGACTATAGTACAAGAAGACTGACTCTTCTCACTGACTATGTTTTGAACCATTCCTGTGACACTAGTTATAGATTCCGTTGCTTCACTTCAGGTTTACTGTATCCCTTGGACCTTCTTATTAACGATGAAACACATAAATTGCATCGGAATTAATAACAAAAGGAACAATGCCGACTTAAGTACAAGAAGACTGACTCTTCCTACTGTCTATGATTTGAATCATTCCTGTGACAATAGTTATAGATTCCGATGCTTCACTTCAGGTTTACTGTATCCCTCTGACTTTCGTATTGACGATGAAACACAGAAATTGCACCGGAATTAAATAAAAAAGGCACAATGCCGATTTAAGGACAAGAAGACTGATTCTTCTTACTGTCTATGTTTTGAACCATTCCTGAGACACTAGATATAGATTCCGATGCTTCACTTTAGGTTTACTGTATCCTTCTGAGTTTCTTATTTACGATGAAAGACAGAAATTGGACCGGAATTAAATACAAAAGGCACAATGCCGACTTAAGTACAAGAAGACTGACTGTTCTCACTGTCTATGTTTTGAACCATTCCTGAGACACTAGTTGAAGATTCCGATGCTTCTCTTCAGGTTTACTGTATCCCTCACCTTCTTATTGACGATGAAACACTGAAATTGCATTGGAATTAAATTCAAAAGGCACAATGCCGTCTTAAGTACATGAAGACTGACTAATCTTACTGTCTATATTTTGAACCATTTCTGTGACACTAGTTATAGATTCGGATGCTTCACTTCAGGTTTACTGTATCATTTGGACCTTCTTATTGACAATGAAACACAGAAATTACATCGGAATTAAATACAAAAGGCACAATGCCGACTTAAGTACAAAAAGACTGACTCTTCTTACTGACTATGTTTTGAACCATTCCTGTGACACTAGTTATAGATTCCGATGCTTCACTTCAGTTTACTGTATCCCTCTGACCTTCTTATTGACGATGAAACACAGAAATTGGATCATAATAAAATAGAAAAGGCACAATGCCGACTTAAGTAAAAGAAGACTGACTGTTCTTACTGTCTATGCTTTGAACCATTCCTGTGACACTAGTTATAGATTCCGATGCTTGGCTTCAGGTTTACTCTATCCCTTGGAGCTTCTTATTGACGATGAAACACAGAAATAGCATCGGAATTTAATACACAAGGCACAATGCCGACTCAAGTACAAGAAGACTGACTCTTCTGACTGTCTATGTTGTGAACCATTCATGTGACACTTGTTATAGTTTCCGATGCCGCACATCAGGTTTACTGTATCGGTCTGACCTTCTTATTGACGATGAAACACAGAAATTGCATCGGAATTAAATACAAAATGCACAATGCCGACTTAAGTACATGAAGACTGACTAATCTTACTGTCTATATTTTGAACCATTTCTGTGACACTAGTTATAGATTCCGATGCTTCACTTCAGGTTTACTGTTTACCTTGGACTTTCTTATTAACGATGAAACAATGAAATTCATCGGAATTAAATACAAAAGGCACAATGCCGATTTAAGTACATGAAGACTGATTCTTCTTACTGACTATGTTTTGAACCATTCCTGTGACACTAGTTATAGATTCCGATGATTCACTTCAGGTTTACTGTATTCCATGGACCTTCTTATTGACGATGAAGCACAGAAATTGCATCGGAATTAAATACAAATGGCACAATGCCGACTTAAGTACAAGAAGGCTGACTCTTCTTACTGTCTATGTTTTGAACCATTCCTGTGACACTAGTTATAGATTCCGATGCTTCACTCCATGTTTACTGTATCCCTTGCACCTTCTTATTGACGATGAAACACAGAAATGGCACCGGAATTAAATACAAAAGGCACAATGCCGACTTAAGGACAAGAAGATGACTCTTCTTACTGACTATGTTTTGAACCATTCCTGTGACACTAGTTATAGATTCCGATGCTTCACTTCAGGTTTACTGTATCCCTCTGACCTTCTTATTGACGATGAAACACAGAAATTGCATCGGAATTAAATACAAAAGGCACTATGCCGACTTATGTACAAGAAGACTGACTCTTCTTACTGTCTATATTTTGAACCATTCTTGTGACACTAGTTATAGATTCCGATGCTTCCCTCCAGGTTTACTGGATCCCTTGGACCTTTTTATTGACGATGAAATTCAGAAATTGCGTCGGAATTAAATAGAAAAGGCACAATGCCGACTAAAGTAGAAGAAGACTGACTCTTCTCACTGACTATGTTTTGAACCATTCCTGTGACACTAGTTATAGATTCCGATGCTTCACTTCAGGATTACTGTATCCCTTGGACCTTCTTATTGACGATGAAACACATAAATTGCATCGGAACTAAATAAAAAAGGAACAATGCCGACTTAAGTACAAGAAGACTGACTCTTCTTACTGTCTATGTTTTGAATCATTCCTGTGACACTAGTTATAGATTCCGATGCTTCACTCCAGGTTTACTGTATCCCTTGGACCTTCTTATTGACGATGAAACACCGAAATTGCATTGGAATTAAATACAAAAGGCACAATGACGACTTAAGTACATGAGGACTGACTCTCCTTCCTGACTATGCCTTGAATCATTCCTGTGACACTAGTTATAGATTCCGATGCTTCACTTCAGGTTTACTGTATCCCTCTGACCTTCTTATTGACGATGAAACACAGAAATTGCACCGGAATTAAATACAAAAGGCACAATGCCGACTTAAGTACAAGAAGACAGACTCTTCTTACTGTCTATGTTTTGAACCATTCCATTGACACTAGTTATAGATTCCGATGCTTCACTCCAGGTTTACTGTATCCCTTGGACCTTCTTATTGACGAAGAAACACCGAAATTGCATTGGAATTAATTACAAAAGGCACAATGCTGACTTAAGTACATGAGGACTGACTCTCCTTACTGACTATGCTTTGAATCATTCCTGTGACACTAGTTATGGATTCCGATGCTTCACTTCAGGTTTACTGTATCCCTCTGACCTTCTTATTGACGATGAAACACAGAAATTGCATGGGAATTAAATACAAAAGGCACAATGCCGACTTATGTACAAGAAGACTGACTCTTCTTACTGTCTATATTTTGATCCATTCCTGTGACACTAGTTATAGATTCCGATGCTTCCCTCCAGGTTTACTGTATCCCTTGGACCTTTTTATTGACGATGAAATTCAGAAATTGCATCGGAATTAAACAGAAAAGGCACAATGCCGACTAAAGTAGAAGAAGACTGACTCTTCTCACTGACTATGTTTTGAACCATTCCTGTGACACTAGTTATAGATTCCGATGCTTCACTTCAGGATTACTGTATCCCTTGGACCTTCTTATTGACGATGAAACACATAAATTGCATCGGAACTAAATACAAAAGGCACAATGCCGACTTAAGTACAAGAAGACTGACACTTCTTACTGTCTATGTTTTGAATCATTCCTGTGACACTAGTTATAGTTTCCGATGCTTCACTCCAGGTTTACTGTATCCCTTGGACCTTCTTATTGACGATGAAACACCGAAATTGCATTGGAATTAAATACAAAAGGCCCAATGCCGACTTAAGTACATGAGGACTGACTCTCCTTACTGACTATGCTTTGAATGATTCCTGAGACACTAGTTATAGATTCCGATGCTTCACTTCAGGTTTACTGTATCCCTCTGAACTTCTTATTGACGATGAAACACAGAACTTGCATCGGAATTAAATACAAAAGGCACAATGCCAACTTAAGTACAAGAAGACTGACTCTTCTTACTGTCTATGTTTTGAACCGTTCCTGTGACACTTGTTGTAGATTCCGATGCTTCACTTCAGGTTTACTGTATCTCTCTGAGTTTCGTATTGACGATGAAACACAGAAATTGCACCGGAATTAAATAAAAAAGGCACAATGCCGACTTAAGGACAAGAAGACTGACTCTTCTTACTGTCTATGTTTTAAACCATTCCTGTGACACTAGATATAGATTCCGATGCTTCACTTTAGGTTTACTGTATCCCTCTGAGTTTCTTATTGACGATGAAAGACAGAAATTGGACCGGAATTAAATACAAAAGGCAAAATGCCGACTAAAGTACAAGAAGACTGACTGTTCCCACTGTCTATGTTTTGAACCATTCCTGAGACACTAGTTGAAGATTCCGATGCTTCACTTCTGGTTTATTGTATTCCTCACCTTCTTATTGACAATGAAACACTGAAATTGCACCTGAATTAAATACAAAAGGCACAATGCCGACTTAAGTACAAGAAGACAGACTCTTCTTACTGTCTATGTTTTGAACCATTCCTGTGACACTAGCTATAGATTCCGATGCTTCACTTCATGTTTACTGTATGCCTCGGACCTTATTGACGATGAAACACAGAAATTGCATCGGAATTAAATACAAAAGGCACAATACCGACTTAAGTACAAGAAGACTGACTCTTCTTACTGTCTATGTTTTGAATCAGTCCTGTGACACTAGTTATAGATTCCGATGCTTCACTCGAGGTTAACTGTATCCCTTGGACCTTCTTATTGACGATGAAACACCGAAATTGCATTGGAATTAAATACAAAAGGCACAATGCCGACTTAAGTACATGAGGACTGACTCTCCTTACTGACTATGCTTTGAACCATTCCTGTGACACTAGTTATGGATTCCGATGCTTCACTTCCGGTTTAGTGTATCCCTCTGAACTTCTTATTGACGATGAAACACAGAAATTGCATCGGAATTAAATACAAAAGGCACAATGCCGACTTAAGTACAAGAAGACTGACTCTTCTTACTGTCTATGATTTGAACCATTCCTGTGACACTAGTTACAGATTCCGATGCTTCACTCCAGGTTTAGTGTATCCCTTGGAACTTCTTATTGACGATGAAACACAGAAATTACATCGGTATTAAATAGAAAAGGCACAATGGCGACTTAAGTACAAGAAGACGGACTCTTCTTACTGTCTATGTTTTGAACCATTCCTGTGACACTAATTTTGGATTCCGATGCTTCACTTCAGGTTTACTGTATCCCTCTGAGTTTCTTATTGACGATGAAAGACAGAAATTGGACCGGAATTAAATACAAAAGGCCAAATGCCGACTAAAGTACAAGAAGACTGACTGTTCCCACTGTCTATGCCTTGAACCATTCCTGAGACACTAGTTGAAGATTCCGATGCTTCACTTCAGGTTTACTGTATCCCTTGGACCTTCTTATTGACGATGAAACTCTGAAATTGCACCGGAATTAAATACAAAAGGCACAATGCCGACTTAAGTACAAGAAGACAGAACCTTCTTACTGTCTATGCTTTGAACCATTCCTTTGACACTAATTATAGATTCCGATTCATCACTCCAGGTTTACTGTATCCCTTGGACCTTCTTATTGACGATAATACACTGAAATTGCATCGGAATTAAATAGAAAAGGCACTATGCCGACTTAAGTACAAGATGACTGACTCTTCTTACAGACTATGTTTTGAACAATTCCTGTGTCACTAGTTATAGATTCCGATGCTTGACTTCAGGTTTACTGTATCCCTTGGACCTTCTTATTGACGATGAAACACAGAAATTGCATCGGAATTAAATACAAAAGGCACAATGCCGACTATAGTACAAGAAGACTGACTCTTCTCACTGACTATGTTTTGAACCATTCCTGTGACACTAGTTATAGATTCCGTTGCTTCACTTCAGGTTTACTGTATCCCTTGGACCTTCTTATTAACGATGAAACACATAAATTGCATTGGAATTAATAACAAAAGGCACAATGCCGATTTAAGGACAAGAAGACTGACTCTTCTTACTGTCTATGTTTTGAACCATTCCTGTGACACTAGATAGATTCCGATGCTTCACTTTAGGTTTACTGTATCCCTCTGAGTTTCTTATTGACGATGAAAGACAGAAATTGGACCGGAATTAAATACAAAAGGCACAATGCCGACTTAAGTACAAGAAGACGGACTGTTCTCACTGTCTACGTTTTGAACCATTCCTGAGACACTGGTTGAAGATTCCGATGCTTCACTTCAGGTTTACTGTATCCCTCACCTTCTTATTGACGATGAAACACTGAAATTGCACCGGAATTAAATACAAAAGGCACAATGCCGACTTAAGTACATGAAGACTGACTAATCTTACTGTCTATATTTTGAACCATATCTGTGACACTAGTTATAGATTCCGATGCTTCACTTCAGGTTTACTGTATCATTTGGACCTTCTTATTGACAATGAAACACAGAAATTACATCGGAATTAAATACAAAAGGCACAATGCCGACTTAAGTACAAAAAGACTGACTCTTCTTACTGACTATATTTTGAACCATTCCTGTGACACTAGTTATAGATTCCGATGCTTCACTTCAGTTTACTGTATCCCTGTGACCTTCTTATTGACGATGAAACACAGAAATTGGATCATTATTAAATAGAAAAGGCACAATGCCGACTTAAGTACAAGAAGACTGACTCTTCTTACAGTCTATGCTTTGAACCATTCCTTTGACACTAGTTATAGATTCCGATGCTTGGCTTCAGGTTTACTGTATCCCTTGGAGCTTCTTATTGACGATGAAACACAGAAATAGCATCGGAATTTAATACACAAGGCACAATGCCGACTCAAGTACAAGAAGACTGACTCTTCTGACTGTCTATGTTGTGAACCATTCATGTGACACTTGTTATAGTTTCCGATGCCGCACATCAGGTTTACTGTATCGGTCTGTCCTTCTTATTGACGATGAAACACAGAAATTGCATCGGAATTAAATACAAAATGCACAATGCCGACTTAAGTACATGAAGACTGACTAATCTTACTGCCTATATTTTGAACCATTTCTGTGACACTAGTTACAGATTCCGATGCTTCACTTCAGGTTTACTGCTTACCTTGGACTTTCTTATTAACGATGAAACAATGAAATTGCATCGGAATTAAATACAAAAGGCACAATGCCGATTTAAGTACATGAAGACTGATTCTTCTTACTGACTATGTTTTGAACCATTCCTGTGACACTAGTTATAGATTCCGATGATTCACTTCAGGTTTACTGTATCCCTTGGACCTTCTTATTGACGATGAAGCACAGAAATTGCATCGGAATTAAATACAAATGGCATAATGCCGACTTAAGTACAAGAAGGCTGACTCTTCTTACTGTCTATGTTTTGAACCATTCCTGTGACACTAGTTATAGATTCCGATGCTTCACTCCAGGTTTACTGTATCCCTTGCACCTTCTTATTGACGATGAAACACAGAAATGGCACCGGAATTAAATACAAAAGGCACAATGCCGACTTAAGGACAAGAAGACGACTCTTCTTACTGACTATGTTTTGAACCATTCCTGTGACACTAGTTATAGATTCCGATGCTTCACTTCAGGTTTACTGTATCCCTCTGACCTTCTTATTGACGATGAAACACGGAAATTGCCTCGGAATTAAATAGAAAAGGCACAATGCCAACTTTAGTACAAGAAGACTGACTTTTCTTACTGTCTATGTTTTGCACCACTCCTGAGACACTAGTTGAAGATTCCGATGCTTCACTTCAGGTTTACTGTATCCCTCTGACCTTCTTATTGACGATGAAACACAGAAATTGCACCGGAATTAAATACAAAAGCACAATGCCGACTTAAGTACAAGAAGACAGACTCTTCTTACCGTCTATGTTTTGAACCATTCCATTGACACTAGTTATAGATTCCGATGCTTCCCTCCAGGTTTACTGTATCCCTTGGACCTTCTTATTGACGATGAAATACCGAAATTTCATTGGAATTAAATACAAAAGGCACAATGCCGACATAAGTACATGAGGACTGACTCTCCTTACTGACTATGCTTTGAATCATTCCTGTGACACTAGTTATGGATTCCGATGCTTCACTTCAGGTTTACTGTATCCCTCTGACCTTCTTATTGACGATGAAACACAGAAATTGCATCGGAATTAAATACAAAAGGCACAATGCCGACTTATGTACAAGAAGACTGACTCTTCTTACTGTCTATATTTTGAACCATTCCTGTGACACTAGTTATAGATTCCGATGCTTCCCTCCAGGTTTACTGTATCCCTTGGACCTTTTTATTGACGATGAAATTCAGAAATTGCATCGGAATTAAATAGAAAAGGCACAATGCCGACTAAAGTAGAAGAAGACTGACTCTTCTCACTGACTATGTTTTGAACCATTCCTGTGACACTAGTTATAGATTCCGATGCTTCCCTTCAGGATTACTGTATCCCTTGGACCTTCTTACTGACGATGAAACACATAAATTGCATCGGAACTAAATAAAAAAGGCACAATGCGGACTTAAGTACAAGAAGACTGACTCTTCTTACTGTCTATGTTTTGAATCATTCCTGTGACACTAGTTATAGATTCCGATGCTTCACTCAAGGTTTACTGTATCCCTTGGACCTTCTTATTGACGATGAAACACCGAAATTGCATTGGAATTAAATACAAAAGGCACAATGCCGACTTAAGTACATGAGGACTGACTCTCCTTCCTGACTATGCTTTGAATCATTCCTGTGACACTAGTTATAGATTCCGATGCTTCACTTCAGGTTTACTGTTTCCCTTGGACCTTCTTATTGACGATGAAACTCAGAAATTGCATCGGAATTAAATACAAAAGGCACAATGCCGACTATAGTACAAGAAGACTGACTCTTCCCACTGACTATGTTTAGAACCATTCCTGTGACACTAGTTATAGATTCCGATGCTTCACATCAGGATTACTGTATCCCTTGGACCATCTTATTAACGATGAAAAACATAAATTGCATCGGAAGTAAATACAAAAGGCGCAATGCCGACTTAAGTACAAGAAGACTGACTCTTCCTACTGTCTATGTTTTGAACCATTCCTGTGACACTTGTTATAGATTCCGATGCTTCACTTCAGGTTTACTGTATCCCTCTGACTTTCGTATTGACGATGAAACACAGAAATTGCACCGGAATTAAATAAAAAAGGCACAATGCCGACTTAAGGACAAGAAGACTGACTCTTCTTACTGTCTATGTTTTGAACCATTCCTGAGACACTAGTTGAAGATTCCGATGCTTCACTTCAGGTTTACTGTATCCCTCACCTTCTTATTGACGATGAAACACTGAAATTGCACCGGAATTAAATACAAAAGGCACAATGCCGACTTAAGTACAAGAAGACAGACTTTTCTTACTGTCTATGTTTTGAACCATTCCTGTGACACTAGCTATAGATTCCGATGCTTCACTTCATTTTTACTGTATGCCTCTGACCTTATTGACGATGAAACACAGAAATTGCATCGGAATTAAATACAAAAGGCACAATACGGACTTAAGTACAAGAAGACTGACTCTTCTTACCGTCTATGTTTTGAACCACTCCTGTGAGACTAGATATAGATACCGATGCTTCACTTCAGGTTTACTATATCATTTGGACCTTCTTATTGACGATGAAACACAGAAATTACATCGGAATTAAATACAAAAGGCACAATGCCGACTTAAGTACAAAAAGACTGACTGTTCTTACTGACTATGTTTTGAACCATTCCTGTGACACTAGTTATAGATTCCGATGCTTCACTTCAGTTTACTGTATCCCTCTGACCTTCTTATTGACGATGAAACACAGAAATTGGATCATAATTAAATAGAAAAGGCACAATGCCGACTTAAGTACAAGAAGACTGACTCTTCTTACAGTCTATGCTTTGAACCATTCCTGTGACACTAGTTATAGATTCCGATGCTTGGCTTCAGGTTTACTGTATCCCTTGGAGCTTCTTATTGACGATGAAACACAGAAATAGCATCGGAATTTAATACACAAGGCACAATGCCGACTCAAGTACAAGAAGACTGACTCTTCTGACTGTCTATGTTGTGAACCATTCATGTGACACTACTTATAGTTTCCGATGCCGCACATCAGGTTTACTGTATCGGTCTGACCTTCTTATTGACGATGAAACACAGAAATTGCATCGGAATTAAATACAAAATGCACAATGCCGACATAAGTACATGAAGACTGACTAATCTTACTGTCTATGTTTTGAACCATTTCTGTGACACTAGTTATAGATTCCGATGCTTCACTTCAGGTTTACTGTTTACCTTGGACCTTCTTATTAACGATGAAACAATGAAATTGCATCGGAATTAAATACAAAAGGCACAATGCCGACTTAAGTACATGAAGACTGATTCTTCTTACTGACTATGTTTTTGGACCATTCCTATGACACTAGTTATAGATTCCGATGATTCACTTCAGGTTTACTGTATCCCTTGGACCTTCTTATTCACGATGAAACACGGAAATTGCATCGGAATTAAATACAAATGGCACAATGCCGACTTAAGTACAAGAAGGCTGACTCTTCTTACTGTCTATGTTTTGAACCATTCCTGTGACACTAGTTATAGATTCCGATGCTTCACTCGAGGTTTACTGTATCCCTTGCACCTTCTTATTGACGATGAAACACAGAAATGGCACCGGAATTAAATACAAAAGGCACAATGCCGACTTAAGGACAAGAAGACGACTCTTCTTACTGACTACGATTTGAACCATTCCTGTGAGACTAGTTATAGATTCCGATGCTTCACTTCAGGTTTACTGTATCCCTCTGACCTTCTTATTGACGATGAAACACGGAAATTGCCTCGGAATTAAATAGAAAAGGCACAATGCCGACTTTAGTACAAGAAGACTGACTTTTCTCACTGTCTATGCTTCGAACCACTCCTGAGACACTAGTTGAAGATTCCGATGCTTCACTTCAGGTTTCCTGTATCCCTCTGACCTTCTTATTGACGATGAAACACAGAAATTGCACCGGAATTAAATAGAAAAGGCACAATGCCGACTTAAGTACAAGAAGACAGACTCTTCATACTGTCTACGTTTTGAACCATTCCATTGACACTAGTTATAGATTCCGATGCTTCACTTCAGGTTTACTGTATCCCTCTGACCTTCTTATTGACGATGAAACACAGAAATTGCATCGGAATTAAATACAAAAGGCACAATGCCGACTTATGTACAAGAAGACTGACTCTTCTTACTGTCTATATTTTGAACCATTCCTGTGACACTAGTTATAGATTCCGATGCTTCCCTCCAGGTTTACTGTAGCCCTTGGACCTTTTTATTGACGATGAAATTCAGAAATTGCATCGGAATTAAATAGAAAAGGCACAATGCCGACTAAAGTAGAAGAAGACTGACTCTTCTCACTGACTATGTTTTGAACCATCCCTGTGACACTAGTTATAGATTCCGATGCTTCACTTCAGGATTACTGTATCCCTTGGACCTTCTTATTGACGATGAAACACATAAATTGCATCGGAACTAAATACAAAAGGCACAATGCCGACTTAAGTACAAGAAGACTGACTCTTCTTACTGTCTATGTTTTGAATCATTCCTGTGACACTAGTTATAGTTTCCGATGCTTCACTCCAGGTTTACTGTATCCCTTGGACCTTCTTATTGACGATGAAACACCGAAATTGCATTGGAATTAAATACAAAAGGCACAATGCCGACTTAAGTACATGAGGACTGACTCTCCTTACTGACTATGCTTTGAATGATTCCTGTGACACTAGTTATAGATTCCGATGCTTCACTTCAGGTTTACTGTATCCCTCTGAACTTCGTATTGACGATGAAACACAGAAATTGCATCGGAATTAAATACAAAAGGCACAATGCCGACTTAAGTACAAGAAGACTGACCCT
The DNA here is from genome assembly GCF_023864345.2 of Schistocerca serialis cubense. Taxonomy (NCBI): domain Eukaryota; kingdom Metazoa; phylum Arthropoda; class Insecta; order Orthoptera; family Acrididae; genus Schistocerca; species Schistocerca serialis. The sequence goes on from NW_026047592.1 coordinate 8,895,050, forward strand.
TCTTACTGTCTATGATTTGAACCATCCCTGTGACACTAGTTATAGATTCCTCATGCTTCACTTCAGGATTACTGTATCCCTTGGACCTTCTTATTGACGATGAAACACATAAATTGCATCGGAATTAAATACAAAAGGCACAATGCCGACTTAAGTACAAGAAGACTGACTCTTCCTACTGTCTATGTTTTGAACCATTCCTGTGACACTTGTTATAGATTCCGATGCTTCACTTCAGGTTTACTGTATCCCTCTGACTTTCGTATTGACGATGAAACACAGAAATTGCACCGGAATTAAATAAAAAAGGCACAATGCCGACTTAAGGACAAGAAGACTGACTCTTCTTACTGTCTATGTTTTCAACCATTCCTGTGACACTAGATATAGATTCCGATGCTTCACTTTAGGTTTACTGTATCCCTCTGAGTTTCTTATTGACGATGAAAGACAGAAATTGGACCGGAATTAAATACAAAAGGCAAAATGCCGACTTAAGTACAAGAAGACTGAGTCTTCCTACTGTCTATGTTTTGAACCATTCCTGTGACACTTGTTATAGATTCCGATGCTTCACTTCAGGTTTACTGTATCCCTCTGACTTTCGTATTGACGATGAAACACAGAAATTGCACCGGAATTAAATAAAAAAGGCACAATGCCGACTTAAGTACAAGAAGACAGACTCTTCCTACTGTCTATGTTTTGATCCATTCCTGTGACACTAGCTATAGATTCCGATGTTTCACTTCATTTTTACTGTATGCCTCTGACCTTATTGACGATGAAACACAGAAATTGCATCGGAATTAAATACAAAAGGCACAATACCGACTTAAGTACAAGAAGACTGACTCTTCTTACTGTCTATGTTTTGAACCACTCCTATGAGACTAGATATAGTTTCCGATGCTTCACTTCTGGTTTACTGTATCATTTGGACCTTCTTATTGTCGATAAAACACAGAAATTACATCGGAATTAAATACAAAAGGCACAAAGCCGACTTAAGTACAAAAAGACTGACTCTTCTTACTGACTATGTTTTGAACCATTCCTGTGACACTAGTTATAGATTCCGATGCTTCACTTCAGTTTACTGTATCCCTCTGACCTTCTTATTGACGATGAAACAAAGAAATTGGATCATAATTAAATAGAAAAGGCACAATGCCGACTTAAGTACAAGATGACTGACTCTTCTTACAGTCTATGCTTTGAACCATTCCTGTGACACTAGTTATAGATTCCGATGCTTGGCTTCAGGTTTACTGTATCCCTTGGAGCTTCTTATTGACGATGAAACACAGAAATAGCATCGGAATTTAATACACAAGGCACAATGCCGACTCAAGTACAAGAAGACTGACTCTTCTGACTGTCTATGTTGTGAACCATTCATGTGACACTAGTTATAGTTTCCGATGCCTCACATCAGGTTTACTGTATCGGTCTGACCTTCTTATTGACGATGAAACACAGAAATTGCATCGGAATTAAATACAAAATGCACAATGCCGACATAAGTACATGAAGACTGACTAATCTTACTGTCTATGTTTTGAACCATTCCTGTGACACTAGTTATAGATTCCGATGCTTCACTTCAGGATTACTGTATCCCTTGGACCTTCTTATTGACGATGAAACACATAAATTGCATCGGAACTAAATACAAAAGGCACAATGCCGACTTATGTACAAGAAGACTGACTCTTCTTACTGTCTATATTTTGAACCATTCCTGTGACACTAGTTATAGATTCCGATGCTTCCCTCCAGGTTTACTGTATCCCTTGGACCTTTTTATTGACGATGAAATTCAGAAATTGCATCGGAATTAAATAGAAAAGGCACAATGCCGACTAAAGTAGAAGAAGACTGACTCTTCTCACTGACTATGTTTTGAACCATTCCTGTGACACTAGTTATAGATTCCGATGCTTCCCTTCAGGATTACTGTATCCCTTGGACCTTCTTACTGACGATGAAACACATAAATTGCATCGGAACTAAATAAAAAAGGCACAATGCGGACTTAAGTACAAGAAGACTGACTCTTCTTACTGTCTATGTTTTAAATCATTCCTGTGACACTAGTTATAGATTCCGATGCTTCACTCAAGGTTTACTGTATCCCTTGGACCTTCTTATTGACGATGAAACACCGAAATTGCATTGGAATTAAATACAAAAGGCACAATGCCGACTTAAGTACATGAGGACTGACTCTCCTTCCTGACTATGCTTTGAATCATTCCTGTGACACTAGTTATAGATTCCGATGCTTCACTTCAGGTTTACTGTTTCCCTTGGACCTTCTTATTGACGATGAAACTCAGAAATTGCATCGGAATTAAATACAAAAGGCACAATGACGACTATAGTACAAGAAGACTGACTCTTCCCACTGACTATGTTTAGAACCATTCCTGTGACACTAGTTATAGATTCCGATGCTTCACATCAGGATTACTGTATCCCTTGGACCATCTTATTAACGATGAAAAACATAAATTGCATCGGAAGTAAATACAAAAGGCGCAATGCCGACTTAAGTACAAGAAGACTGACTCTTCCCACTGTCTATGTTTTGAACCATTCCTGTGACACTTGTTATAGATTCCGATGCTTCACTTCAGGTTTACTGTATCCCTCTGACTTTCGTATTGACGATGAAACACAGAAATTGCACCGGAATTAAATAAAAAAGGCACAATGCCGACTTAAGGACAAGAAGACTGACTCTTCTTACTGTCTATGTTTTGAACCATTCCTGAGACACTAGTTGAAGATTCCGATGCTTCACTTCAGGTTTACTGTATCCCTCACCTTCTTATTGACGATGAAACACTGAAATTGCACCGGAATTAAATACAAAAGGCACAATGCCGACTTAAGTACAAGAAGACAGACTTTTCTTACTGTCTATGTTTTGAACCATTCCTGTGACACTAGCTATAGATTCCGATGCTTCACTTCATTTTTACTGTATGCCTCTGACCTTATTGACGATGAAACACAGAAATTGCATCGGAATTAAATACAAAAGGCACAATACGGACTTAAGTACAAGAAGACTGACTCTTCTTACCGTCTATGTTTTGAACCACTCCTGTGAGACTAGATATAGATACCGATGCTTCACTTCAGGTTTACTATATCATTTGGACCTTCTTATTGACGATGAAACACAGAAATTATATCGGAATTAAATACAAAAGGCACAATGCCGACTTAAGTACAAAAAGACTGACTGTTCTTACTGACTATGTTTTGAACCATTCCTGTGACACTAGTTATAGATTCCGATGCTTCACTTCAGTTTACTGTATCCCTCTGACCTTCTTATTGACGATGAAACACAGAAATTGGATCATAATTAAATAGAAAAGGCACAATGCCGACTTAAGTACAAGAAGACTGACTCTTCTTACAGTCTATGCTTTGAACCATTCCTGTGACACTAGTTATAGATTCCGATGCTTGGCTTCAGGTTTACTGTATCCCTTGGAGCTTCTTATTGACGATGAAACACAGAAATAGCATCGGAATTTAATACACAAGGCACAATGCCGACTCAAGTACAAGAAGACTGACTCTTCTGACTGTCTATGTTGTGAACCATTCATGTGACACTACTTATAGTTTCCGATGCCGCACATCAGGTTTACTGTATCGGTCTGACCTTCTTATTGACGATGAAACACAGAAATTGCATCGGAATTAAATACAAAATGCACAATGCCGACATAAGTACATGAAGACTGACTAATCTTACTGTCTATGTTTTGAACCATTTCTGTGACACTAGTTATAGATTCCGATGCTTCACTTCAGGTTTACTGTTTACCTTGGACCTTCTTATTAACGATGAAACAATGAAATTGCATCGGAATTAAATACAAAAGGCACAATGCCGACTTAAGTACATGAAGACTGATTCTTCTTACTGACTATGTTTTTGGACCATTCCTATGACACTTGTTATAGATTCCGATGATTCACTTCAGGTTTACTGTATCCCTTGGACCTTCTTATTCACGATGAAACACGGAAATTGCATCGGAATTAAATACAAATGGCACAATGCCGACTTAAGTACAAGAAGGCTGACTCTTCTTACTGTCTATGTTTTGAACCATTCCTGTGACACTAGTTATAGATTCCGATGCTTCACTCGAGGTTTACTGTATCCCTTGCACCTTCTTATTGACGATGAAACACAGAAATGGCACCGGAATTAAATACAAAAGGCACAATGCCGACTTAAGGACAAGAAGACGACTCTTCTTACTGACTACGATTTGAACCATTCCTGTGAGACTAGTTATAGATTCCGATGCTTCACTTCAGGTTTACTGTATCCCTCTGACCTTCTTATTGACGATGAAACACGGAAATTGCCTCGGAATTAAATAGAAAAGGCACAATGCCGACTTTAGTACAAGAAGACTGACTTTTCTCACTGTCTATGTTTCGAACCACTCCTGAGACACTAGTTGAAGATTCCGATGCTTCACTTCAGGTTTCCTGTATCCCTCTGACCTTCTTATTGACGATGAAACACAGAAATTGCACCGGAATTAAATAGAAAAGGCACAATGCCGACTTAAGTACAAGAAGACAGACTCTTCATACTGTCTACGTTTTGAACCATTCCATTGACACTAGTTATAGATTCCGATGCTTCACTTCAGGTTTACTGTCTCCCTTGGACCTTCTTATTGACGATGAAACACCGAAATTGCATTGGAATTAATTACAAAAGGCACAATGCCGACTTAAGTACATGAGGACTGACTCTCCTTACTGACTATGTTTTGAATCATTCCTGTGACACTAGTTATACATTCCGATGCTTCACTTCAGGTTTACTGTATCCCTCTGACCTTCTTATTGACGATGAAACACAGAAATTGCATCGGAATTAAATACAAAAGGCACAATGCCGACTTATGTACAAGAAGACTGACTCTTCTTACTGTCTATATTTTGAACCATTCCTGTGACACTAGTTATAGATTCCGATGCTTCCCTCCAGGTTTACTGTAGCCCTTGGACCTTTTTATTGACGATGAAATTCAGAAATTGCATCGGAATTAAATAGAAAAGGCACAATGCCGACTAAAGTAGAAGAAGACTGACTCTTCTCACTGACTATGTTTTGAACCATCCCTGTGACACTAGTTATAGATTCCGATGCTTCACTTCAGGATTACTGTATCCCTTGGACCTTCTTATTGACGATGAAACACATAAATTGCATCGGAACTAAATACAAAAGGCACAATGCCGACTTAAGTACAAGAAGACTGACTCTTCTTACTGTCTATGTTTTGAATCATTCCTGTGACACTAGTTATAGTTTCCGATGCTTCACTCCAGGTTTACTGTATCCCTTGGACCTTCTTATTGACGATGAAACACCGAAATTGAATTGGAATTAAATACAAAAGGCACAATGCCGACTTAAGTACATGAGGACTGACTCTCCTTACTGACTATGCTTTGAATGATTCCTGTGACACTAGTTATAGATTCCGATGCTTCACTTCAGGTTTACTGTATCCCTCTGAACTTCGTATTGACGATGAAACACAGAAATTGCATCGGAATTAAATACAAAAGGCACAATGCCGACTTAAGTACAAGAAGACTGACCCTTCTTACTGTCTATGATTTGAACCATCCCTGTGACACTAGTTATAGATTCCGATGCTTCACTTCAGGATTACTGTATCCCTTGGACCTTCTTATTGACGATGAAACACATAAATTGCATCGGAATTAAATACAAAAGGCACAATGCCGACTTAAGTACAAGAAGACTGACTCTTCCTACTGTCTATGTTTTGAACCATTCCTGTGACACTTGTTATAGATTCCGATGCTTCACTTCAGGTTTACTGTATCCCTCTGACTTTCGTATTGACGATGAAACACAGAAATTGCACCGGAATTAAATAAAAAAGGCACAATGCCGACTTAAGGACAAGAAGACTGACTCTTCTTACTGTCTATGTTTTCAACCATTCCTGTGACACTAGATATAGATTCCGATGCTTCACTTTAGGTTTACTGTATCCCTCTGAGTTTCTTATTGACGATGAAAGACAGAAATTGGACCGGAATTAAATACAAAAGGCAAAATGCCGACTTAAGTACAAGAAGACTGAGTCTTCCTACTGTCTATGTTTTGAACCATTCCTGTGACACTTGTTATAGATTCCGATGCTTCACTTCAGGTTTACTGTATCCCTCTGACTTTCGTATTGACGATGAAACACAGAAATTGCACCGGAATTAAATAAAAAAGGCACAATGCCGACTTAAGTACAAGAAGACAGACTCTTCCTACTGTCTATGTTTTGATCCATTCCTGTGACACTAGCTATAGATTCCGATGTTTCACTTCATTTTTACTGTATGCCTCTGACCTTATTGACGATGAAACACAGAAATTGCATCGGAATTAAATACAAAAGGCACAATACCGACTTAAGTACAAGAAGACTGACTCTTCTTACTGTCTATGTTTTGAACCACTCCTATGAGACTAGATATAGTTTCCGATGCTTCACTTCTGGTTTACTGTATCATTTGGACCTTCTTATTGTCGATAAAACACAGAAATTACATCGGAATTAAATACAAAAGGCACAAAGCCGACTTAAGTACAAAAAGACTGACTCTTCTTACTGACTATGTTTTGAACCATTCCTGTGACACTAGTTATAGATTCCGATGCTTCACTTCAGTTTACTGTATCCCTCTGACCTTCTTATTGACGATGAAACAAAGAAATTGGATCATAATTAAATAGAAAAGGCACAATGCCGACTTAAGTACAAGATGACTGACTCTTCTTACAGTCTATGCTTTGAACCATTCCTGTGACACTAGTTATAGATTCCGATGCTTGGCTTCAGGTTTACTGTATCCCTTGGAGCTTCTTATTGACGATGAAACACAGAAATAGCATCGGAATTTAATACACAAGGCACAATGCCGACTCAAGTACAAGAAGACTGACTCTTCTGACTGTCTATGTTGTGAACCATTCATGTGACACTAGTTATATTTTCCGATGCCTCACATCAGGTTTACTGTATCGGTCTGACCTTCTTATTGACGATGAAACACAGAAATTGCATCGGAATTAAATACAAAATGCACAATGCCGACATAAGTACATGAAGACTGACTAATCTTACTGTCTATGTTTTGAACCATTCCTGTGACACTAGTTATAGATTCCGATGCTTCACTTCAGGATTACTGTATCCCTTGGACCTTCTTATTGACGATGAAACACATAAATTGCATCGGAACTAAATACAAAAGGCACAATGCCGAATTAAGTACAAGAAGACTGACTCTTCTTACTGTCTATGTTTTGAATCATTCCTGTGACACTAGTTATAGATTCCGATGCTTCACTCCAGGTTTACTGTATCCCTTTGACCTTCTTATTGACGATGAAACACCGAAATTGCATTGGAATTAAATACAAAAGGCACAATGCCGACTTAAGTACATGAGGACTGACTCTCCTTACTGACTATGCTTTGAATCATTCCTGTGACACTAGTTATAGATTCCGATGTTTCACTTCAGGTTTACTGTATCGCTTGGACCATCTTATTAACGATGAGAAACATAAATTACATCGGAAGTAAATACAAAAGGCACAATGCCGACTTAAGTACAAGAAGACTGACTCTTCCTACTGTCTATGTTTTGAACCATTCCTGTGACACTTGTTATAGATTCCGATGCTTCACTGCAGGTTTACTGTATCCCTCTGACTTTCGTATTGACGATGAAACACAGAAATTGCACCGGAATTAAATACAAAAGGCACAATGCCGACTTAAGGACAAGAAGACTGACTCTTCTTACTGTCTATGTTTTGAACCATTCCTGTGACACTAGTTATAGATTCCGATGCTTCACTTTCGGTTTACTGTATCCCTCTGACTTTCTTATTGACGATGAAACACAGAAATTGCACCGGAATTACATACAAAAGGCACAATGCCGACTTAAGGACAAGAAGACTGACTAGTCTTACTGACTATGTTTTGAACCATTCCTGTGACACTAGTTATAGATTCCGATGCTTCACTCCAGGTTTAGTGTATCCCTTGGACCTTCTTATTGACGATGAAACACCGAAATTGCATCGGAATTAAATAGAAAAGGCACAATGGCGACTTAAGTACAAGAAGACTGACTCTTCTTACTGTCTAAGTTTTGAACCATTCCTGTGACACTAATTTTGGATTCCGATGCTTCACTTCAGGTTTACTGTATCCCTTGGACCTTCTTATTGACGATAATACACTGAAATTGCATCGGAATTAAATAGAAAAGGCACAATGCCGACTTAAGTACAAGAAGACTGACTCTTCTTACTGTCTTTGTTTTGAACCATTCCTGTGACACTAGTTATAGATTCCGATGCTTCACTTCAGGTTTACTGTATCCCTTGGATCTTCTTATTAACGATGAAACACATAAATTGCATCGGAACTAATAACAAAAGGCACAATGCCGACTTAAGTACAAGAAGACTGACTCTTCCTACTGTCTAGGATTTGAACCATTTCTGTGACACTAGTTATAGATTCCGATGCTTCACTTCAGGTTTACTGTATCCCTCTGACTTTCGTATTGACGATGAAACACATATATTGCATCGGAATTAAATAAAAAAGGCACAATGCCGACTTAAGTACAAGAAGACTGACTCTTCCTACTGTCTATAATTTGAATCATTCCTGTGACACTAGTTATAGATTCCGATGCTTCACTTCAGGTTTACTGTATCCCTCTGACTTTCGTATTGACGATGAAACACAGAAATTGCACCGGAATTAAATAAAAAAGGCACGATGCCGACTTAAGGACAAGAAGACTGACTCTTCTTACTGTCTATGTTTTGAACCATTCCTGTGACACTAGATATAGATTCCGATGCTTCACTTTAGGTTTACAGTATCCCTCTGAGTTTCTTATTGACGATGAAAGACAGAAATTGGACCGGAATTAAATACAATAGGCACAATGACGACTTAAGTACAAGAAGACTGACTGTTCCCACTGTCTATGTTTTGAACCATTCCTGAGACACTAGTTGAAGATTCCGATGCTTCACTTCAGGTTTACTGTATCCCTCACCTTCTTATTGACGATGAAACAGTGAAATTGCACCGGAATTAAATACAAAAGGCACAATGCCGACTTAAGTACAAGAAGACAGACTCTTCCTACTGTCTATGTTTTGAACCATTCCTGTGACACTAGCTATAGATTCCGATGCTTCACTTCATTTTTACTGTATGCCTCTGACCTTATTGACGATGAAACACAGAAATTGCTTCGGAATTAAATACAAAAGGCAGAATACCGACTTAAGTACAAGAAGACTGACTCTTCTTACTGTCTATGTTTTGAACCACTCCTGTGAGACTAGATATAGATTCCGATGCTTCACTTCAGGTTTACTGTATCATTTGGACCTTCTTATTGACGATGAAACACAGAAATTACATCGGAATTAATTACAAAAGGCACAATGCCGACTTAAGTACATGAGGACTGTCTCTCCTTACTGACTATGCTTTGAATCATTCCTGTGACACTAGTTATACATTCCGATGCTTCACTTCAGGTTTACTGTATCCCTCTGACCTTCTTATTGACGATGAATCACGGAAATTGCCTCGGAATTAAATAGAAAAGGCACAATGCCGACTTTAGTACAACAAAGACTGACTTTTCTCACTGTCTATGTTTGGAACCACTCCTGAGACACTAGTTGAAGATTCCGATGCTTCACTTCAGGTTTACTGTATCCCTCTGACCTTCTTATTGACGATGAAACACAGAAATTGCACCGGAATTAAATACAAAAGGCACAATGCCGACTTAAGTACAAGAAGACAGACTCTTCATACTGTCTATGTTTTGAACCATTCCATTGACACTAGTTATAGATTCCGATGCTTCACTCCAGGTTTACTGTATCCCTTGGACCTTCTTATTGACGATGAAACACCGAAATTGCATTGGAATTAATTACAAAAGGCACAATGCCGACTTAAGTACATGAGGACTGACTCTCCTTACTGACTATGCTTTGAATCATTCCTGTGACACTAGTTATACATTCCGATGCATCACTTCAGGTTTACTGTATCCCTCTGAACTTCTTATTGACGATGAAACACAGAAATTGCATCGGAATTAAATACAAAAGGCACAATGCCGACTTATGTACAAGAAGACTGACTCTTCTTACTGTCTATATTTTGAACCATTCCTGTGACACTAGTTATAGATTCCGATGCTTCCCTCCAGGTTTACTGTAGCCCTTGGACCTTTTTATTGACGATGAAATTCAGAAATTGCATCGGAATTAAATAGAAAAGGCACAATGCCCACTAAAGTAGAAGAAGACTGACTCTTCTCACTGACTATGTTTTGAACCATTCCTGTGACACTAGTTATAGATTCCGATGCTTTACTTCAGGATTACTGTATCCCTTGGACCTTCTTATTGACGATGAAACACATAAATTGCATCGGAACTAAATACAAAAGGCACAATGCCGACTTAAGTACAAGAAGACTGACTCTTCTTACTGTCTATGTTTTGAACCATTCCTGTGACACTAGTTATAGATTCCGATGCTTCACTTTCGGTTTACTGTATCCCTCTGACTTTCTTATTGACGATGAAACACAGAAATTGCACCGGAATTACATACAAAAGGCACAATGCCGACTTAAGGACAAGAAGACTGACTAGTCTTACTGACTATGTTTTGAACCATTCCTGTGACACTAGTTATAGATTCCGATGCTTCACTCCAGGTTTAGTGTATCCCTTGGACCTTCTTATTGACGATGAAACACCGAAATTGCATCGGAATTAAATAGAAAAGGCACAATGGCGACTTAAGTACAAGAAGACTGACTCTTCTTACTGTCTAAGCTTTGAACCATTCCTGTGACACTAATTTTGGATTCCGATGCTTCACTTCAGGTTTACTGTATCCCTTGGACCTTATTATTGACGATAATACACTGAAATTGCATCGGAATTAAATAGAAAAGGCACAATGCCGACTTAAGTACAAGAAGACTGACTCTTCTTACTGTCTTTGTTTTGAACCATTCCTGTGACACTAGTTATAGATTCCGATGCTTCACTTCAGGTTTACTGTATCCCTCTGACTTTCGTATTGACGATGAAACACAGAAATTGCACCGGAATTAAATAAAAAAGGCACAATGCCGACTTAAGGACAAGAAGACTGACTCTTCTTACTGTCTATGTTTTGAACCATTCCTGTGACACTAGATATAGATTCCGATGCTTCACTTTAGGTTTACTGTATCCCTCTGAGTTTCTTATTGACGATGAAAGACAGAAATTGGACCGGAATTAAATACAATAGGCACAATGACGACTTAAGTACAAGAAGACTGACTGTTCCCACTGTCTATGTTTTGAACCATTCCTGAGACACTAGTTGAAGATTCCGATGCTTCACTTCAGGTTTACTGTATCCCTCACCTTCTTATTGACGATGAAACACTGAAATTGCACCGGAATTAAATACAAAAGGCACAATGCCGACTTAAGTACAAGAAGACAGACTCTTCTTACTGTCTATGTTTTGAACCATTCCTGTGACACTAGCTATAGATTCAGATGCTTCACTTCATTTTTACTGTATGCCTCTGACCTTATTGACGATGAAACACAGAAATTGCATCGGAATTAAATACAAAAGGCAGAATACCGACTTAAGTACAAGAAGACTGACTCTTCTTACTGTCTATGTTTTGAACCACTCCTGTGAGACTAGATATAGATTCCGATGCTTCACTTCAGGTTAACTGTATCATTTGGACCTTCTTATTGACGATGAAACACAGAAATTACATCGGAATTAATTACAAAAGGCACAATGCCGACTTAAGTACATGAGGACTGACTCTCCTTACTGACTATGCTTTGAATCATTCCTGTGACACTAGTTATACATTCCGATGCTTCACTTCAGGTTTACTGTATCCCTCTACCCTTCTTGTTGACGATGAATCACGGAAATTGCCTCGGAATTAAATAGAAAAGGCACAATGCCGACTTTAGTACAAGAAGACTGACTTTTCTCACTGTCTATGTTTTGAACCACTCCTGAGACACTAGTTGAAGATTCCGATGCTTCACTTCAGGTTTACTGTATCCCTCTGACCTTCTTATTGACGATGAAACACAGAAATTGCACCGGAATTAAATACAAAAGGCACAATGCCGACTTAAGTACAAGAAGACAGACTCTTATCACTGACTATGTTTTGAACCATTCCTGTGACACTAGTTATAGATTCCGATGCTTTACTTCAGGATTACTGTATCCCTTGGACCTTCTTATTGACGATGAAACACATAAATTGCATCGGAACTAAATACAAAAGGCACAATGCCGACTTAAGTACAAGAAGACTGACTCTTCTTACTGTCTATGCTTTGAATCATTCCTGTGACACTAGTTATAGTTTCCGATGCTTCACTCCAGGTTTACTGTATCCCTTGGACCTTCTTATTGACGATGAAACACCGAAATTGCATTGGAATTAAATACAAAAGGCACAATGCCGACTTAAGTACATGAGGACTGACTCTCCTTACTGACTATGCTTTGAATGATTCCTGTGACACTAGTTATAGATTCCGATGCTTCACTTCAGGTTTACTGTATCCCTCTGAACTTCTTATTGACGATGAAACACAGAAATTGCATCGGAATTAAATACAAAAGGCACAATGCCGACTTAAGTACAAGAAGACTGACTCTTCTTACTGTCTATGCTTTGAATCATTCCTGTGACACTAGTTATAGATTCCGATGCTTCACTCCAGGTTTACTGTATCCCTTGGACCTTCTTATTGATGATGAAACTCTGAAATTGCATCGGAATTAGATACAAAAGGCACAATGCCGACTTAAGTACAAGAAGACTGACTCTTCCTACTGTCTATGATTTGAACCATTCCTGTGACACTAGTTATAGATTCCGATGCTTCACTTCAGGTTTACTGTATCCCTCTGACTTTCGTATTGACGATGAAACACAGAAATTGCAACGGAATTAAATAAAAAAGGCACAATGCCGACTTAAGGACAAGAAGACTGACTCTTCTTACTGTCTATGTTTTCAACCATTCCTGTGACACTAGATATAGATTCCGATGCTTCACTTTAGGTTTACTGTATCCCTCTGAGTTTCTTATTGACGATGAAAGACAGAAATTGGACCGGAATTAAATACAAAAGGCAAAATGCCAACTTAAGTACAAGAAGACTGACTGCTCCCACTGTCAATGTTTTGAACCATTCCTGGGACACTAGTTGAAGATTCCGATGCTTCACTTCTGGTTTACTGTATTCCTCACCTTCTTATTGACAATGAAACACTGAAATTGCACCTTAATTAAATACAAAAGGCACAATGCCGACTTAAGTACAAGAAGACAGACTCTTCCTACTGTCTATGTTTTGATCCATTCCTGTGACACTAGCTATAGATTCCGATGCTTCACTTCAGTTTACTGTATCCCTCTGACCTTCTTATTGACGATGAAACAAAGAAATTGGATCATAATTAAATAGAAAAGGCACAATGCCGACTTAAGTACAAGATGACTGACTCTTCTTACAGTCTATGCTTTGAACCATTCCTGTGACATTAGTTATAGATTCCGATGCTTGGCTTCAGGTTTACTGTATCCCTTGGAGCTTCTTATTGACGATGAAACACAGAAATAGGATCGGAATTTAATACACAAGGCACAATGCCGACTCAAGTACAAGAAGACTGACTCTTCCGACTGTCTATGTTGTGAACCATTCATGTGACACTAGTTATAGTTTCCGATGCCGCACATCAGGTTTACTGTATCGGTCTGACCTTCTTATTGACGATGAAACACATAAATTGCATCGGAATTAAATACAAAATGCACAATGCCGACTTAAGTACATGAAGACTGACTAATCTTACTGTCTATGTTTTGAACCATTTCTGTGACACTAGTTATAGATTCCGATGCTTCACTTCAGGTTTACTGTTTACCTTGGACCTTCTTATTAACGATGAAACAATGATATTGCATCGGAATTAAATACAAAAGGCACAATGCCGACTTAAGTACATGAAGACTGATTCTTCTTACTGACTATGTTTTGGACCATTCCTGTGACACTAGTTATAGATTCCGATACTTCCCTCCAGGTTTACTGTATCCCTTGGACCTTTTTATTGACGATGAAATTCAGAAATTGCATCAGAATTAAATAGAAAAGGCACAATGCCGACTAAAGTAGAAGAAGACTGACTCTTCTCACTGACTATGTTTTGAACCATTCCTGTGACACTAGTTATAGATTCCGATGCTTCACTTCAGGATTACTGTATCCCTTGGACCTTCTTATTGACGATGAAACACATAAATTGCGTCGGAACTAAATACAAAAGGCACAATGCCGAGTTAAGTACAAGAAGACTGACTCTTCTTACTGTCTATGTTTTGAATCATTCCTGTGACACTAGTTATAGATTCCGATGCTTCACTCCAGGTTTACTGTATCCCTTGGACCTTCTTATTGACGATGAAACACCGAAATTGCATTGGAATTAAATACAAAAGGCACAATGCCGACTTAAGTACATGAGGACTGACTCTCCTTACTGACTATGCTTTGAATCATTCCTGTGACACTAGTTATAGATTCCGATGTTTCACTTCAGGTTTACTGTATCCCTTGGACCATCTTATTAACGATGAAAAACATAAATTGCATCGGAAGTAAATACAAGAGGCATAACGCCGACTTAAGTACAAGAAGACTGACTCTTCCTACTGTCTATATTTTGAACCATTCCTGTGACACTTGTTATAGATTCCGATGCTTCACTTTAGGTTTACTATATCCCTCTGACTTTCGTATTGACGATGAAACACAGAAATTGCACCGGAATTATATACAAAAGGCACAATGCCGATTTAAGGACAAGAAGACTGACTCTTCTTACTGTCTATGTTTTGAACCATTCCTGTGACACTAGTTATAGATTCCGATGCTTCACTTTCGGTTTACTGTATCCCTCTGACTTTCTTATTGACGATGAAACACAGAAATTGCACCGGAATTACATACAAAAGGCACAATGCCGACTTAAGGACAAGAAGACTGACTAGTCTTACTGACTATGTTTTGAACCATTCCTGTGACACTAGTTATAGATTCCGATGCTTCACTCCAGGTTTAGTGTATCCCTTGGACCTTCTTATTGACGATTAAACACCGAAATTGCATCGGAATTAAATAGAAAAGGCACAATGGCGACTTAAGTACAAGAAGACTGACTCTTCTTACTGTCTAAGTTTTGAACCATTCCTGTGACACTAATTTTGGATTCCGATGCTTCACTTCAGGTTTACTGTATCCCTTGGACCTTCTTATTGACGATAATACACTGAAATTGCATCGGAATTAAATAGAAAAGGCACAATGCCGACTTAAGTACAAGAAGACTGTCTCTTCTTACTGTCTTTGTTTTGAACCATTCCTGTGACACTAGTTATAGATTCCGATGCTTCACTTCAGGTTTACTGTATCCCTTGGATCTTCTTAATAACGATGAAACACATAAATTGCATCGGAACTAATAACAAAAGGCACAATGCCGACTTAAGTACAAGAAGACTGACTCTTCCTACTGTCTAGGATTTGAACCATTTCTGTGACACTAGTTATAGATTCCGATGCTTCACTTCAGGTTTACTGTATCCCTCTGACTTTCGTATTGACGATGAAACACATATATTGCATCGGAATTAAATAAAAAAGGCACAATGCCGACTTAAGTACAAGAAGACTGACTCTTCCTACTGTCTATGATTTGAATCATTCCTGTGACACTAGTTATAGATTCCGATGCTTCACTTCAGGTTTACTGTATCCCTCTGACTTTCGTATTGACGATGAAACACAGAAATTGCACCGGAATTAAATAAAAAAGGCACAATGCCGACTTAAGGACAAGAAGACTGACTCTTCTTACTGTCTATGTTTTGAACCATTCCTGTGACACTAGATATAGATTCCGATGCTTCACTTTAGGTTGTCTGTATCCCTCTGAGTTTCTTATTGACGATGAAAGACAGAAATTGGACCGGAATTAAATACAATAGGCACAATGACGACTTAAGTACAAGAAGACTGACTGTTCCCACTGTCTATGTTTTGAACCATTCCTGAGACACTAGTTGAAGATTCCGATGCTTCACTTCAGGTTTACTGTATCCCTCACCTTCTTATTGACGATGAAACACTGAAATTGCACCGGAATTAAATACAAAAGGCACAATGCCGACTTAAGTACAAGAAGACAGACTCTTCTTACTGTCTATGTTTTGAACCATTCCTGTGACACTAGCTATAGATTCCGATGCTTCACTTCATTTTTACTGTATGCCTCTGACCTTATTGACGATGAAACACAGAAATTGCATCGGAATTAAATACAAAAGGCAGAATACCGACTTAAGTACAAGAAGACTGACTCTTCTTACTGTCTATGTTTTGAACCACTCCTGTGAGACTAGATATAGATTCCGATGCTTCACTTCAGGTTTACTGTATCATTTGGACCTTCTTATTGACGATGAAACACAGAAATTACATCGGAATTAAATACAAAAGGCACAATGCCGACTTAAGTACAAAAAGACTGACTCTTCTTACTGACTATGTTTTGAACCATTCCTGTGACACTAGATATAGATTCCGATGCTTCACTTCAGTTTACAGTATCCCTCTGACTTTCATATTGACGATGAAACACAGAAATTAAATCATGATTAAATAGAAAAGGCACAATGCCGACTTAAGTACAAGAAGACTGACTCTTCTTACAGTCTATGCTTTGAACCATTCCTGTGACACTAGTTATAGATTCCGATGCTTGGCTTCAGGTTTACTGTATCCCTTGGAGCTTCTTATTGACGATGAAACACAGAAAAAGCATCGGAAATTAATACACAAGGCACAATGCCGACTCAAGTAGAAGAAGACTGACTCTTCTGACTGTCTATGTTGTGAACCATTCATGTGACACTAGTTATAGTTTCCGATGCCGCACATCAGGTTTACTGTATCGGTCTGACCTTCTTATTGACGATGAAACACAGAAATTGCATCGGAATTAAATACAAAATGCACAATGCCGACTTAAGTACATGAAGACTGACTAATCTTACTGTCTATGTTTTGAACCATTTCAGTGACACTAGTTATAGATTCCGATGCTTCACTTCAGGTTTACTGTTTACCTTGGACCTTCTTATTAACGATGAAACAATGAAATTGCATCGGAATTAAATACAAAAGGCACAATGCCAACTTAAGTACATGAAGACTGATTCTTCTTACTGACTATGTTTTGAACCATTCCTGTGACACTAGTTATAGATTCCGATGATTCACTTCAGGTTTACTGTATCCCTTGGACCTTCTTATTGACGATGAAACACAGAAATTGCATCGGAATTAAATACAAATGGCACAATGCCGACTTAAGTACAAGAAGGCTGACTCTTCATACAGTCTATTTTTTGAACCATTCCTGTGACACTAGTTATAGATTCCGATGCTTCACTCCAGGTTTACTGTATCCCTTGCACCTTCTTATTGACGATGAAACACAGAAATTGCACCGGAATTAAATACAAATTGCACAATGCCGACTTAAGGACAAGAAGACGACTCTTCTTACTGACCATGTTTTGAACCATTCCTGTGACACTAGTTATAGATTCCGTGTTTCACTTCAGGTTTACTGTATCCCTCTGACCTTCTTATTGACGATGAAACACGGAAATTGCCTCGGAATTTAATAGAAATGCCGACTTTAGTACAAGAAGACTGACTTTTCTTACTGTCTATGTTTTGAACCACTCCTGAGACACTAGTTGAAGATTCCGATGCTTCACTTCAGGTTTACTGTATCCCTCTGACCTTCTTATTGACGATGAAACACAGAAATTGCACCGGAATTAAATACAAAAGGCACAATGCCTACTTAAGTACAAGAAGACAGACTCTTCTTACTGTCTATGTTTTGAACCATTCCATTGACACTAGTTATAGATTCCGATGCTTCACTTCAGGTGTACTGTATCCCTTGGAACTTATTATTGACGACAATACACTGAAATTGCATCGGAATTAAATAGAAAAGGCACAATGCCGACTTAAGTACAAGAAGACTGACTCCTCTTACTGTCTATGTTATGAACCATTCCTGTGGCACTAGTTATAGCTTCCGATGCTTCAGGTTTAGTGTATCCCTTGGACCTTCTTATTGACGATGAAACACAGAAATTGCTTCGGAATTAAATACATAAGGCACAATGCCGACATAAGTACAAGAAGACTGATTCTTCTTACTGACTATGTTTTGAACCATTCCTGTGTCACTAGTTATAGATTCCGATGCTTGACTTCAGGTTTACTGTATCCCTAGGACCTTCTTATTGACGATGAAACACATAAATTGCATCGGAATTAAATACAAAAGGCACAATGCCGACTTAAGTACAAGAAGACTGACTCTTCCTACTGACTATGTTTTGAACGATTCCTGTGACACTAGCTATAGATTCCGATGCTTCACTTCATTCTTACTGTATCCCTCTGACCTTATTGACGATGAAACACAGAAATTGATACGGAATTAAATACAAAAGGCACAATACCGACATAAGTACAAGAATACTGACTCTTCTTACTGTCTACGTTTTGAACCACTCCTTTGACACTAGATATAGATTCCGATGCTTCACGTCAGGTTTACTCTATCATTTGGACCTTCTTATTGGCGATGAAACACAGAAATTACATCGGAATTAAATACAAAAGGCACAATGCCGACTTAAGTACAAAAAGACTGACTCTTCTTATTGACTATGTTTTGCACCATTCCTGTGACACTGGTTATAGATTCCGATGCTTCACTTCAAGTTTACTGTATCCCTCTGACCTTCTTATTGAAGATGAAACTCAGAAATTGGATCGGAATTAAATTGAAAAGGCACAATGCCGACTTAAGTACATGAAGACTGACTCTTCTTACTGTCTATGCTTTGAACCATTCCTGTGACACTAGTTACAGATTCCGATGCTTGATTTCAGGTTTACTGTATCCCTTGGACCTTCTTATTGACGATGAAACACAGAAATAGCATCGGAATGTAATACAAAAGGCTCAATGCCGACTCAAGTACAAGAAGACTGACTCTTCTGACTGTCTATGTTGTAAACCATTCCTGTGCCACTAGTTATAGATTCCGATGCCTCACTTCAGGTTTACTGTATCGGTCTGACATTCTTATTGACGATGAAACACAGAAAATGCATCGGAATTAAATACAAAATGCACAATGCCGACTTAAGTACATGACGACTGACTCATCTTACTGTCTATGTTTTGAACCATTTCTGTGACACTAGTCATAGATTCCGATGCTTCACTTCAGGGTTACTGTATCCCTCTGACCTTCTTATTGACGATGAAACACAGAAATTGCATCGGAATTAAATACAAAAGGCACAATGCCGACTTAAGTACAAGAAGACAGACTCTTCTTACTGTCTATGTTTTGAACCATTCCATTGACACTAGTTATAGAATACGATGCTTCACTCCAGGTTTACTGTATCCCTTGGACCTTCTTATTGACGATAATACACTGAAATTGCATCGGAATTAAATACAAAAGGCACAATGCCGACTTAAGTACAAGAAGACTGACTCGTCTTACTGTCTATGTTTTGAACCATTCCTGTGACACTAGTTATAGCTTCCGATGCTTCACTCAAGGTTTAGTGTATCCCTTGGACCTTCTTATTGACGATGAAACCCAGAAATTGCATCGGAATTAAATAGAAAAGGCACTATGCCGACTTAAGTACAAGATGACAGACTCTTCTTACTGACTATGTTTTGAACCATTCCTGTGTCACTAGTTATAGATTCCGATGCTTGACTTCAGGTTTACTGTATCCCTTGGACCTTCTTATTGACGATGAAACACAGAAATTGCATCGGAATTAAATACAAAAGGCACAATGCCGACTTAAGTACAAGAAGACTGACTCTTCCTACTGTCTATGTTTTGAACGATTCCTGTGACACTAGCTATAGATTCCGATGCTTAACTTCATTTTTACTGTATCCCTCTGACCTTATTGACGATGAAACACAGAAATTGCATCGGAATTAAATACAAAAGGCGCAATACCGACTTAAGTACAAGAAGTCTGACTTTTCTTACTGTCTATGTTTTGAACCACTCCTGTGACCCTAGATACAGATTCCGATGCTTCACTCCAGGTTTACTGTATCCCTTGGACCTTCTTATTGACGATAATACACTGAAATTGCATCGGAATTAAATAGAAAAGGCACAATGCCGACTTAAGTACAAGAAGACTGACTCGTCTTACTGTCTATGTTTTGAACCATTCCTGTGACACTAGTTATAGCTTCCGATGCTTCACTCCAGGTTTAGTGTATCCCTTGGACCTTCTTATTGACGATGAAACACAGAAATAGCATCGGAATTTAATACAAAAGGCACAATGCCGACTCACGTACAAGAAGACTGACTCTTCTGACTGTCTATGTTTTGAACCATTTCTGTGACACTAGTTATAGATTCCGATGCTTCACTTCAGGGTTACTGTATCCCTCTGAAATTCTTATTGACGATGAAACACAGAAATTGCATCGGAATTAAATAGAAAAGGCACAATGCCGACTTAAGTACAAGAAGACTGACTCGTCTTACTGTCTATGTTTTGAACCATTCCTTTGACACTAGTTATAGCTTCCGATGCTTCACACCAGGTTTAGTGTATCCCTTGGACCTTCTTATTGACGATGAAACACAGAAATTACATCGGAATTAAATACAAAAGGCACAATGCCGACTTAAGTACAAAAAGACTGACTCTTCTTACTGACTATGTTTTGAACCATTCCTGTGACACTAGTTAGAGATTCCGATTCTTCGCTTCAGGTTTACTGTATCCCTCTGACCTTCTTATTGACGATGAAACACAGAATTTGGATCGGAATTAAATAGAAAAGGCACAATGCCGACTTAAGTACAAGAAGACTGACTCTTCTTACTGTCTATGCTTTGAACCGTTCCTGTGACACTAGTTATAGATTCCGATGCTTGACTTCAGGTTTACTGTATCCCTTGGACCTTCTTATTGACGATGAAACACAGAAATAGCATCGGAATTTAATACAAAAGGCACAATGCCGACTCAAGTACAAGAAGACTGACTCTTCTGACTGTCTATGTTGTGAACCATTCCTGTGACACTAGTTATAGATTCCGATGCCTCACTTCAGGTTTACTGTATCGGTCTGACCTTCTTATTGACGATGAAACACAGAAATTGCATCGGAATTAAACACAAAATGCACAATGCCGACTTAAGTATATGAAGACTGACTCATCTTACTGTCTATGTTTTGAACCATTTCTGTGACACTAGTTATAGATTCCGATGCTTCACTTCAGGGTTACTGTATCCCTCTGAAATTCTTATTGACGATGAAACACAGAAATTGCATCGGAATTAAATACAAAAGGCACAATGCCGACTTACGTACAAGAAGACTGACTCTTCTTTCTGTCTATGCTTTGAACCATTCCTGTGACACTAGTTATGCATTCCGATGCTTCACTTCAGGTTTACTGTATCCCTTGAACTTTCATATTGACGATGAAACACAGAAATTGCCTCGGAATTAAATACAAAAGGACAATGCCGATTAAAGTAGAAGAAGACTGACTCTTCCCACTGCCTATGTTTGAACCATTGCATTGACTCTAGTTATAGATTCCGATGCTTCATTTCAGGTTTACTTTTTCCCTTGGACCTTCTTATTAACGATGAAACAATGAAATTGCATCGGAATTAAATACAAAAGGCACAATGCCGACTTAAGTACATGAAGACTGATTCTTCTTACTGACTATGTAATGAATCATTCCTGTGACACTAGTTATATATTCCGATGCTTCACTTTTGGTTTAATGTATCCCTTGGACCTTCTTATTGACGATGAAACACAGAAATTGCATCGGAATTAAATACAAAAGGCACAATGCCGACTTAAGTACAAGAAGGCTGACTCTTCTTACTGTCTATGTTTTGAACCATTCCTGTGACTCTAGTTATAGATTCCGATGCTTCACTCCAGGTTTACTGTATCCCTTGCACCTTCTTATTGACGATGAAACACAGGAATTGCATCGGAATTAAATACAAAAGGCACAATGACTACTTAAGTACAAGAAGACTGACTCTTCCTACTGTCTATGTTTTGAACCATTCCTGTGACACTAGCTATAGTTTCCGATTCTTCACTTCATTTTTACTGTATCCGTCTGACCTTATTGACGATGAAACACAGAAATTGCATCGGAATTATATACAAAAGGCACAATACCGACTTAAGTACAAGAAGACTGACTCTTCTTACTGTCTATGTTTGAACCACTCCAGTGACACTAGATATAGGATCCGATGCTTCACTTCAGGTTTACTGTATAATTTGGACCTTCTTATTGAGGATGAAACACAGATATTACATCGGAATTAAATACCAAAGGCACAATGCCGACTTAAGTACAAAAAGACTGACTCTTCTTACTGACTATGTTTTGAACCATTCCTGTGACACTAGTTATAGATTCCGATGCTTCACTTCAGGTTTACTGTATCCCTCTGACCTTCTTATTGACGATGAAACACAGAAATTGGATCGGAATTAAATAGAAAATGCACAATGCCGACTTATGTGCAAGAAGACTGACTCTTCTTACTGTCTATGTTTTGAACCATTCCTGTGACACTAGTTATAGGTTCCGATGATTCACACCAGGTATACTGTATCCCTTGGTCCTTCTTAATGACGATGAAACACCGAAATTGCAACGGAATTAAATAGAAAAGGCACAATGCCGACTTAGGTACAAGAAGAAAGACTCTTGTTACTGACTATGTTTGAACCATTCCTGTGACACTAGTTATGGATTCCGATGCTTCACTTCATTTTTACTGTATACCTTGGACCTTCTTATTAACGATGAAACACAGAAATTGCATCGGAATTTAATACAAAAGGCACAATGCCGACTCAAGTAGAAGAAGACTGACTCTTCTGAGTGTCTATGTTGTGAACCATTCCAGTGACACTAGTTATAGATTCCGATGCCTCACTTCAGGTTTACTGTATCGGTCTGACTTTCTTATTGACGATGAAAGACAGATATTACATCGGAATTAAATACAAAAGTCACAATGCCGACTTAAGTACAAAAAGACTGACTCTTCTTACTAACTATGTTTTGAACCATTCCTGTGACACTAGTTATAGATTCCGATGCTTCACTTCAGGTTTACTGTATCCCTCTGACCTTTTTATTGACGATGAAACACAGAAATTGGATCGGAATTAAATAGAAAATGCACAATGCCGACTTAAGTGCAAGAAGACTGACTCTTCTTACTGTCTATGTTTAGAACCATTCCTGTGACACTAGTTATAGATTCCGATGATTCACACCAGGTATACTGTATCCCTTGGACCTACTTAATGACGATGATACACCGAAATTGCTACGGAATTAAATAGAAAAGGTACAATGCCGACTTTGGTACAAGAAGACTGACTCTTGTTACTTACTATGTTTTGAACCATTCCTGTGACACTAGTTATGCATTCCGATGCTTCATTCCATTTTTACTGTATACCTTGGACCTTCTTATTAACGATGAAACACAGAAATTGCATCGGAATTTAATACAAAAGGCACAATGCCGACTCAAGTAGAAGAAGACTGACTCTTCTGAGTGTCTATGTTGTGAACCATTCCAGTGACACTAGTTATAGATTCCGATGCCTCACTTCAGGTTTACTGTATCGGTCTGACTTTCTTATTGACGATGAAAGACAGATATTACATCGGAATTAAATACAAAAGTCACAATGCCGACTTAAGTACAAAAAGACTGACTCTTCTTACTAACTATGTTTTGAACCATTCCTGTGACACTAGTTATAGATTCCGATGCTTCACTTCAGGTTTACTGTATCCCTCTGACCTTTTTATTGACGATGAAACACAGAAATTGGATCGGAATTAAATAGAAAATGCACAATGCCGACTTAAGTGCAAGAAGACTGACTCTTCTTACTGTCTATGTTTAGAACCATTCCTGTGACACTAGTTATAGATTCCGATGATTCACACCAGGTAAACTGTATCCCTTGGACCTACTTAATGACGATGATACACCGAAATTGCTACGGAATTAAATAGAAAAGGTACAATGCCGACTTTGGTACAAGAAGACTGACTCTTGTTACTTACTATGTTTTGAACCATTCCTGTGACACTAGTTATGCATTCCGATGCTTCATTCCATTTTTACTGTATACCTTGGACCTTCTTATTAACGATGAAACACAGAAATTGCCTCGGAATTAAATACAAAAGGCACAATGCCGACTTAAGTACAAGAAGACTGACTCTTCCTACTGTCTATGTTTGAACCATTCCATTGACACTAGTTATAGATTCCGATGCTCCACTTCAAGTTTTCTGTTTCCCTTGGACCTTCA
The DNA here is from genome assembly GCF_023864345.2 of Schistocerca serialis cubense. NCBI lineage: Eukaryota > Metazoa > Arthropoda > Insecta > Orthoptera > Acrididae > Schistocerca > Schistocerca serialis. The sequence continues at coordinate 8,919,848 of NW_026047592.1, forward strand.
TATTAACGATGAAACAATGAAATTGCATCGGAATTAAATACAAAAGGCACAATGCCGACTTAAGTACATCAAGACTGATTGTTCTTACTGACTATGTTTTGAACCATTCCTGTGACACTAGCTATAGATTCCGATGCTTCACTTCAGGTTCACTGTATCCCTCTGACGTTCGTATTGACGATGAAACACAGAAATTGCACCGGAATTAAAAACAAAAGGCACAATGCCGACTTAAGGACAAGAAGACTGACTCTTCTTAGTGTCTATGCTTTGAACCATTCCTGTGACACTAGTTATAGATTCCGATGCTTCACTTTCGGTTTACTGTATCCCTCTGACTTTCTTATTGACGATGAAACACAGAAATTGCACCGGAATTAAATACAAAAGGCACAATGCCGACTTAAGGACAAGAAGACTGACTCGTCTTACTGACTATGTTTTGAACCATTCCTGTGACACTAGTTATAGATTCCGATGCTTCACTCCAGGTTTAGTGTATCCCTTGGACCCTCTTATTGACGATGAAACACAGAAATTGCATCGGAATTAAATAGAAAAGGCACAATGCCGACTTAAGTATATGAAGACTGACTCTTCTTACTGTCTATGTTTTGAACCATTCCTGTGACACAAATTTTGGATTCCGATGCTTCACTTCAGGTTTACTGTATCCCTCTGACCTTCTTATTGACGATGAAACACTGAAATTGCACCGGAATTAAATACAAAAGGCACAATCAGGACTTAAGTACAAGAAGACAGACCCTTCTTACTGTCTATGTTTTGAACCATTCCATTGACACTAGTTATAGATTCCGATGCATCACTCCAGGTTTACTGTATCCCTTGGACCTTCTTATTGACGATAATACACTGAAATTGCATCGGAATTGAATACAAAAGGCACAATGCCGACTATAGTACAAGAAGACAGACTCTTCTCACTGACTATGTTTTGAACCATTCCTGTGACACTAGTTATAGATTCCGATGCTTCACTTCAGGTTTACTGTATCACTTGGACCTTCTTATTAACGATGAAACACATAAATTGCATGGGAATTAATTACAAAAGGCACAATGCCGACTTAAGGACAAGAAGACTGACTCTTCTTACTGTCTATGTTTTGAACCATTCCTGTGACACTAGATATAGATTCCGATGCTTCACTTTAGGTTTACTGTATCCCTCTGAGTTTCTTATTGACGATGAAAGACAGAAATTGCACCGGAATTAAATACAAAAGGCACAATGCCGACTTAAGGGCAAGAAGACTGACTCTTCTTACTGACTATGTTTTGAACCATTCCTGTGACACTAGTTATAGATTCCGATGCTTCACTTCAGGTTTACTGTATCCCTTGGACCTTCTTATAGACGATGAAACACAGAAATTGCATCGGAATTAGATACAAAAGGCATAATGCCGGCTTAAGTACATGAAGACTGACTCTTCCTACTCTCTATGATTTGAACCATTCCTGTGGCATTAATTTTGGATTCCGATGCTTCACTTCAGGTTTACTGTATCCCTCTGACCTTCTTATTAACGATGAAACACAGAAATTGCATCAGAATTAAATACATAAGGCACAATGCCGACTTAAGTACAAGAAGACAGACTCTTCTTACTGTCTATGTTTTGAACCATTCCTGTGACACTAGCTATAGATTCCGATGCTTCACTTCATTTTTACTGTTTGCTCTGACCTTATTGACGATGAAACACAGAAATTGCATCGGAATTAAATACAAAAGGCACAATACCGACTTAAGTACAAGAAGACTGACTCTTCTTACTGTCTATGTTTTGAACCACTCCTGTGAGACTAGATATAGATTCCGATGCTTCACTTCAGGTTTACTGTATCATTTGGACCTTCCTATTGACGATGAAACACAGAAATTACATGGGAATTAAATACAAAAGGCACAATGCCGACTTAAGTACAAAAAGACTGACTCTTCTTACTGACTATGTTTTGAACCATTCCTGTGACACTAGTTATAGATTCCGATGCTTCACTTCAGTTTACTGTATCCCTCTGACCTTCATATTGACGATGAAACTCAGAAATTGGATCATAATTAAATAGAAAAGGCACAATGCCGACTTAAGTACAAGAAGACTAACTCTTCTTACAGTCTATGCTTTGAATCATTCCTGTGACACTAGTTATAGATTCCGATGCTTGGCTTCAGGTTTACTGTATCCCTTGGACCTTCTTATTGACGATGAAACACATAAATAGCATCGAAATTTAATACACAAGGCACAATGCCGACTCAAGTACAAGAAGACGGACTCTTCTGACTGTCTATGTTTTGAACCATTCATGTGACACTAGTTATTGTTTCCGATGCCGCACATCAGGTTTACTGTATCGGTCTGACCTTCTTATTGACGATGAAACACAGAAATTGCATCGGAATTAAATACAAAATGCGCAATGCCGACTTAAGTACATGAAGACTGACTAATCTTACTGTCTATGTTTTGAACCATTTCTGTGACACTAGTTATAGATTCCGATGCTTCACTTCAGGGTTACTGTATCCCTCTGACCTTCTTATTGACGATGATACACAGAAATTGCATCGGAATTAAATACAAAGGGCACAATGCCGACTTAAGTACAAGAAGACTGACTCTTCATTCTGTCTATGTTTTGAACCATTCCTGTGACACTAGTTATAGATTCCGATGCTTCACTTCAGGTTTACTGTATCCCTTGGACCTTCTTATTGACGAAGAAACACAGAAATTGCCTCGGAATTAAATTCAAAAGGTACAATGCCGACTCAAGTACATGAAGACTGACTCTTCCTTTGGTCTATGTTTGAACCATTCCATTGACACTAGTTATAGATTCCGATGCTTCACTTCAGGTTTACTGTATTCCTTGGACCTTCTTATTAACGATGAAACAATGAAATTGCATCGGAATTAAATATAAAAGGCACAATGCCGACTTAAGTACATGAAGACTGATTCTTCTTACTGACTATGTTTGAACCATTCCTGTGACACTAGTTATAGATTCCGATGCTTCACTTCAGGTTTACTGTATCCCTTGGACCTTCTTATTGCCGATGAAACACAGAAATTGCATCGGAATTAAATACAAATGGCACAATGCCGACTTAAGTACAAGAAGGCTGACTCTTCTTACTGTCTATGTTTTGAACCATTCCTGTGACACTAGTTATAGATTCCGATGCTTCACTCCAGGTTTACTGTATCCCTTGCACCTTCTTATTGACGATGAAACACAGAAATTGCACCGGAATTAAATACAAAAGGCACAATGCCGACTTAAGGACAAGAAGACGACTCTTCTTACTGACTATGTTTTGAACCATTCCTGTGACACTAGTTATAGAGTCCGATGCTTCACTTCAGATTTACTGTATCCCTCTGACCTTCTTATTGACGATGAAACACGGAAATTGCCTCGGAATTAAATAGAAAAGGCACAATGCCGACTTTAGTACAAGCAGACTGACTTTTCTTACTGTCTATGTTTTGAACCATTCCTGTGACACTAGTAATAGATTCCGATGCTTCACTCCAGGTTTAGTGTATCCCATGGACCTTGTTATTGACGAAGAAACACAGAAATTGCATCGGAATTAAATAGAAAAGGCACAATGCCGACTTAAGTACAACAAGACTGACTCTTCTTACTAACTATCTTTTGAACCATTCCTGTGACACTAGTTCTAGATTCCGATGCTTCCTTCAGGTTTACTCTATCCCTTGGACCTTCTTATTGACGATGAAACTCCGAAATTGCATCGGAATTAAATACAAGAGGCATAATGCCGAATTAAGTACAAGAAGTCTGACTCTTCCTACTGTCTATGATTTGAACCATACCTGTGACACTAATTATAGATTCCGATGCTTCATTTCAGTTTTACTGTATCCCTCTGACCTTCTTATTGACGATGAAACACAGAAATTGCTTCGGAATTAAATACATAAGGCACAATGCCGACATAAGTACAAGAAGACTGACTGTTCCCACTGTCTATGTTTTGAACCATTCCTGAGACACTAGTTGAAGATTCCGATGCTTCACTTCAGGTTTACTGTATCCCCCTGACCTTCCTTTTGACGATGAAACACAGAAATTGCACCGGAATTAAATACAAAAGGCACAATGCCGACTTAAGTACAAGAAGACTGACTATTCTTTCTGTCTATGTTTTGAACCATTCCTGTGACACTAGTTATAGCTTCCGATGCTTCAGGTTTAGTGTATCCCTTGGACCTTCTTATTGACGATGAAACACAGAAATTGCATCGGAATTAAATAGAAATGGCACTATGCCCACTTAAGTACAAGATGACTGACTCTTCTTACTGACTATGTTTTGAACCATTACTGTGTCACTAGTTATAGATTCCGATGCTTGACTTCAGGTTTACTGTATCCCTTGGACCTTCTTATTGACGATGAAACAAAGAAATTGCATCGGAATTAAATACAAAAGGCACAATGCCGACTTAAGTACAAGAAGACTGACTCTTCCTACTGTCTATGTTTTGAACCATTCCTGTGACACTAGATATAGATTCCGATGCTTCACGTCAGGTTTACTCTATCATTTGGACCTTCTTATAGGCGATGAAACACAGAAATTACATCGGATTTAAATACAAAAGGCACAATGCCGACTTAAGTACAAAAAGACTGACTCTTCTTACTGACTATGATTTGCACCATTCCTGTGACACTGGTTATAGATTCCGATGCTTCACTTCAGGTTTACTGTATCCCTCTGTCCTTCTTATTGACGATGAAACACAGAAATTGGATCGGAATTAAATTGAAAAGGCACAATGCCGACTTAAGTACAAGAAGACTGACTCTTCTTACTGTCCATGCTTTGAACCATTCCTGAGACACTAGTTACAGATTCCGATGCTTGACTTCAGGTTTACTGTATCCCTTGGACCTTCTTATTGACGATGAAACACAGAAATAGCATCGGAATGTAATACAAAAGGCACAATGCCGACTCAAGTACAAGAAGACTGACTCTTCTGACTGTCTATGTTGTGAACCATTCCAGTGCCACTAGTTATAGATTCCGATGCCTCACTTCAGGTTTACTGTATCGGTCTGACATTCTTATTGACGATGAAACACAGAAATTGCATCGGAATTAAATACAAAATGCACAATGCCTACTTAAGTACATGAAGACTTTCTCATCTTACTGTCTATGTTTGGAACCATTTCTGTGACACTAGTCATAGATTCCGATGCTTCACTTCAGGGTTACTGTATCCCTCTGACCTTCTTATTGACGATGAAACACAGAAATTGCATCGGAATTAAATACAAAAGGCACAATGCCGACTTAAGTACAAGAAGACTGACTATTCTTTCTGTCTATGTTTTCAACCATTCCTGTGACACTAGTTATGGATTCCGATGCTTCACTTCAGGTTTACTGTATCCCTTGTACCCTCTTATTGACGATGAAACACAGAAATTGCCTCGGAATTAAATACAAAAAGCACAATGCCGACTTACGTACAAGAAGACTGACTCTACTTACTGTCTATGTTTGACACATTCCTTTGACACTAGTTATTGATTCCGATGCCTCACTTCAGGTTTACTGTATCCTTTGGACCTTCTTATTAACGATGAAACAATGAAATTGCATCGGAATTAAATACAAAAGGCACAATGCCGACTTATGTTCATGAAGACTGATTCTTCTTACTGACTATGTATTGAACCATTCCTGTGACACTAGTTATAGACTCCGATGCTTCACTTCAGGTTTACTGTATCACTTGGACCTTCTTATTGACGATGAAACATAGAAATTGCATCGGAATTAAATACAAAAGGCACAATGCCGACTTATGTTCATGAAGGCTGACTCTTCCTACTGTCTATGTTTTGAACGATTCCTGTGACACTAACTATAGATTCCGATGCTTCACTTCATTTTTACTGTATCCCTCTGACCTTATTGACGATGAAACACAGAAATTGCATCGGAATTAAATACAAAAGGCACAATACCGACTTTAGTACAAGAAGGCTGACTCTTCTTACTGTCTACGTTTTGAACCGTTCCTGTGACACTAGTTATAGATTCCGATGCTTCCCTTCAGGTTTACTGTATCCCTCTGACCTTCTTATTGACGATGAAACACAGAAATTGGATCGGAATTAAATAGAAAAGGCACAATCCCGACATAAGTACAACAAGACTGACTCTTCTTACTGTCTATGTTTCGAACCATTCCTGTGACACTAGTTACAGATTCCGATGCTTGACTTCAGGTTTACTGTATCCCTCTGACCTTCTTATTGACGATGAAACACAGATATTGGATCGAAATTAAATAGAAAAGGCACATTGCCGACTTCAGTACAAGAAGACTGACTCTTCTTACTGTCTATGTTTTGAACCATTCCTGTGACACTAGTTATAGATTCCGATTCTTGACTTCAGGTTTACTGTTTCCCTCTGACCTTCTTATTGACGATAAAACACAGAAATTGGATCGGAATTAAATACAAAAGTCACAATTCCTACTTAAGTACAAGAAGACAGACTCTTCTTACTGTCTATGTTTTGAACCATTCCATTGACACTAGTTATAGATTACGATGCTTCACTCCAGGTTTACTGTATCCCTTGTACCTTCTTATTGACGATAATACACTTAAATTGCATCGGAATTACATAGAAAAGGCACAATGCCGACTTAAGTACAAGAAGACTGACTCGCCTTACTGTCTATGTTTTGAACCATTTCTGTGACACTAGTTATAGCTTCCGATGCTTCACTCCAGGTTTAGTGTATCCCTTGGATCTTCTTATTGACGATGAAACCCAGAAATTGCATCGGAATTAAATAGAAAAGTCACTATGCCGACTTAAGTACAAGATGACTGACTCTTCTTACAGACTATGTTTTGAACCATTCCTGTGTCACTAGTTATAGATTCCGATGCTTGACTTCAGGTTTACTGTATCCCTTGGACCTTCTTATTGACGATGAAACACAGAAATTGCATCGGAATTAAATACAAAAGGCAAAATGCCGACTTAAGTACAAGAAGACTGACTCTTCCTACTGTCTATGTTTTGAACGATTCCTGTGACACTAACTATAGATTCCGATGCTTCACTTCATTTTTACTGTATCCCTCTGACCTTATTGACGATGAAACACAGAAATTGCATCGGAATTAAATACAAAAGGCACAATACCGACTTAAGTACAAGAAGTCTGACTTTTCTTACTGTCTATGTTTTGAACCACTCCTGTGACACTAGATACGGATTACGATTCTTCACTCCAGGTTTACTGTATCCCTTGGACCTTCTTATTAACGATAATACACAGAAATTGGATCGGAATTAAATAGAAAAGGCACAATGCCGACTTAAGTACAAGAAGACTGAGTCTTCTTACTGTCTATGCTTTGAACCATTCCTTTGACACTAGTTATAGATTCCGATGCTTGACTTCAGGTTTACTGTATCCCTTGGACCTTCTTATTGACGATGAAACACAGAAATAGCATCGGAATTTAATACAAAAGGCACAATGCCGACTCAAGTACATGATGACTGACTCTTCTGACTGTCTATGTTGTGAACCATTCCTGTGACACTAGTTATAGATTCCGATGCCTCACTTCAGGTTTACTGTATCGGTCTGACCCTCTTATTGACGATGAAACACAGAAATTGCATCGGAATTAAATACATAAGTCACAATACCGACTTAAGTACAAGAATACTGACTCTTCTTACTGTCTATGTTTAGAACCACTCCTATGACACTAGATATAGATTCCGATGCCTCACTTCAGGTTCACTGTATCATTTGGACCCTCTTATTGACGATGAAACACAGAAATTACATCGGAATTAAATACAAAAGGCACAATGCCGACTTAAGTACAAAAAGACTGACTCTTCTTACTGACTATGATTTGAACCATTCCTGTGACACTAGTTATGGATTCCGATGCTTCACGTCAGGTTTACTGTATCCCTTGGACCTTCTTATTAACGATGAAACACTGTCTATGTTTGAACCATTGCATTGACTCTAGTTATAGATTCCGATGCTTCATTTCAGGTTTACTGTTTCCCTTGGACCTTCTTATTAACGATGAAACAATGAAATTGCATCGGAATTAAATACAAAAGGCACAATGCCGACTTAAGTACATTAAGACTGATTTTTCTTACTGACTATGTATTGAATCATTCCTGTGACACTAGTTATATATTCCGATGCTTCACTTTAGGTTTAATGAATCCCTTGGACCTTCTTATTGACGATGAAACACAGAAATTGCATCGGAATTAAATACAAAAGGCACAATGCCGACTTAAGTACAAGAAGGCTGACTCTTCTTACTGTCTATGTTTTGAACCATTCCTGTGACTCTAGTTATAGATTCCGATGCTTCACTCCAGGTTTACTGTATCCCTTGCACCTTCTTATTGACGATGAAACACAGGAATTGCATCGGAATTAAATACAAAAGGCACAATGCCGACTTAAGTACAAGAAGATTGACTCTTCCTACTGTCTATGTTTTGAACCATTCCAGTGACTTTAGCTATAGATTCCGATTCTTCACTTCATTTTTACTGTATCCGTCTGACCTTATTGACGATGAAACACAGAAATTGCATCGGAATTATATCCAAAGGCACAATACCGCCTTAAGTACAAGAAGACTGACTCTTCTTACTGTCTATGTTTTGAACCACTCCTGTGACACTTGATATAGGATCCGATGCTTCACTTCAGGTTTACTGTATCCCTTGGACCTTCTTATTGACGATGAAACGCAGAAATAGCATCGGAATTCAATACAAAAGGCACAATGCCGACTTAAGTACAAAAAGATTGACTCTTCTTACTGACTATGTTTTGAACCATTCCTGTGACACTAGTTATAGATTCCGATGCTTCACTTCAGGTTTACTGTATCCCTCTGACCTTCTTATTGACGATGAAACACATAAATTGCATCGGAATTAAATAGAAAAGGCACAATGCCGACTTAAGTGCAAGAAGACCGACTCTTCTCACTGACTATATTTTGAACCATTCCTGTGACACTAGTTATAGATTCCGATGCTTCACTTCAGGTTTGCTGTATCCCTTGGACCTTGTTATTGACGATGAAACACATAAATTGCATCGGAATTAAATACAAAAGGCACAATGCCGACTTAAGTACAAGATGACTGACTCCTCCTACTGTCTATGCTTTGAACCATTCCTGTGACACTAGTTATAGATTCCGATGCTTCACTTCAGGTTTACTGTATCCCTTGGACCTTCTTATTGGCGATGAAACACAGAAATGGCATCGGAATTAAATACAAAAGGCACAATGACGACTTATGTACAAGAAGAGTGACTCTTCTTACTGACTATATTTGAACCATTCCTGTGACACTAGTTATAGATTCCGATGCTTCACTTCAGGTTTACTGTATCCCTTGGACCTTCTTATTGGCGATGAAACACAGAAATGGCATTGGAATTAAATACAAAAGGCACAATGCCGACTTTAGTACAAGAAGACTGACTCTTCTTACTGTTTATGTTATGAACCATTCCAGTGACGCTAGTTGTAGATTCCAATGCTTCACTTCAGGTTTATTGTATAACTTGGACCTTCTTATTGACGACGAAACACAGAAATAGCGTCGGAAAGAAATAGAAGATTCACAATGCCGACTTAAGTACAAGAAGACTATCTCTTCCTACTGTCTATGTTTTGTACCATTCCTGTGACACTAGTTATAGATTCCGACGCTTCACTTCAGGTTTACTGTATCCCTTGGACTTTCTTATTAACGATGATACACATAAATTGCATCGGAATTAAATACAAAAGGCACAATGCCGTCTTAAGTACAAGAAGACTGACTCTTCTTACTGTCTATGTTTGGAACCATTCCTGTGACACTAGTTATAGATTCCGATGCTTCACTTCAGGTTTACTGTATCCCTTGGACCTTCTTATTGGCGATGAAACACAGAAATGGCATCGGAATTAAATACAAAAGGCACAATGCCGACTTAAGTACAAGAAGATTGACTCTTCCTACTGTCTATGTTTTGAACCATTCCTGTGACACTAGCTATAGATTCCGATTCTTCACTTCATTTTTACTGTATCCGTCTGACCTTATTGACGATGAAACACAGAAATTGCATCGGAATTATATCCAAAGGCACAATACCGCCTTAAGTACAAGAAGACTGACTCTTCTTACTGTCTATGTTTTGAACCACTCCTGTGACACTTGATATAGGATCCGATGCTTCACTTCAGGTTTACTGTATCCCTTGGACCTTCTTATTGACGATGAAACGCAGAAATAGCATCGGAATTTAATACAAAAGGCACAATGCCGACTCAAGTAGAAGAAGACTGACTCTTCTGAGTGTCTATGTTGTGAACCATTCCAGTGACACTAGTTATAGATTCCGATGCCTCACTTCAGGTTTACTGTATCGGTCTGACCTTCTTATTGACGATGAAACACAGAAATTGCTTCGGAATTAAATACAAAATGCTCAATGCCGACTTAAGTACATGAAGACTGACTCATCTTACTGTCTATGTTTTGAACCATTCCTGTGACACTAGATATAGGATCCGATGCTTCACTTCAGGTTTACTGCATAATTTGGACCTTCTTATTGACGATGAAACACAGGAATTGCATCGGAATTAAATACAAAAGGCACAATGCCGACTTAAGTACATTAAGACTGATTTTTCTTACTGACTATGTATTGAATCATTCCTGTGACACTAGTTATATATTCCGATGCTTCACTTTAGGTTTAATGAATCCCTTGGACCTTCTTATTGACGATGAAACACAGAAATTGCATCGGAATTAAATACAAAAGGCACAATGCCGACTTAAGTACAAGAAGGCTGACTCTTCTTACTGTCTATGTTTTGAACCATTCCTGTGACTCTAGTTATAGATTCCGATGCTTCACTCCAGGTTTACTGTATCCCTTGCACCTTCTTATTGACGATGAAACACAGGAATTGCATCGGAATTAAATACAAAAGGCACAATGCCGACTTAAGTACAAGAAGATTGACTCTTCCTACTGTCTATGTTTTGAACCATTCCAGTGACTTTAGCTATAGATTCCGATTCTTCACTTCATTTTTACTGTATCCGTCTGACCTTATTGACGATGAAACACAGAAATTGCATCGGAATTATATCCAAAGGCACAATACCGCCTTAAGTACAAGAAGACTGACTCTTCTTACTGTCTATGTTTTGAACCACTCCTGTGACACTTGATATAGGATCCGATGCTTCACTTCAGGTTTACTGTATCCCTTGGACCTTCTTATTGACGATGAAACGCAGAAATAGCATCGGAATTCAATACAAAAGGCACAATGCCGACTCAAGTAGAAGAAGACTGACTCTTCTGAGTGTCTATGTTGTGAACCATTCCAGTGACACTAGTTATAGATTCCGATGCCTCACTTCAGGTTTACTGTATCGGTCTGACCTTCTTATTGACGATGAAACACAGAAATTGCTTCGGAATTAAATACAAAATGCACAATGCCGACTTAAGTACAAAAAGATTGACTCTTCTTACTGACTATGTTTTGAACCATTCCTGTGACACTAGTTATAGATTCCGATGCTTCACTTCAGGTTTACTGTATCCCTCTGACCTTCTTATTGACGATGAAACACATAAATTGCATCGGAATTAAATAGAAAAGGCACAATGCCGACTTAAGTGCAAGAAGACCGACTCTTCTCACTGACTATATTTTGAACCATTCCTGTGACACTAGTTATAGATTCCGATGCTTCACTTCAGGTTTGCTGTATCCCTTGGACCTTGTTATTGACGATGAAACACATAAATTGCATCGGAATTAAATACAAAAGGCACAATGCCGACGTAAGTACAAGATGACTGACTCCTCCTACTGTCTATGCTTTGAACCATTCCTGTGACACTAGTTATAGATTCCGATGCTTCACTTCAGGTTTACTGTATCCCTTGGACCTTCTTATTGGCGATGAAACACAGAAATGGCATCGGAATTAAATACAAAAGGCACAATGACGACTTATGTACAAGAAGAGTGACTCTTCTTACTGACTATGTTTGAACCATTCCTGTGACACTAGTTATAGATTCCGATGCTTCACTTCAGGTTTACTGTATCCCTTGGACCTTCTTATTGGCGATGAAACACAGAAATGGCATTGGAATTAAATACAAAAGGCACAATGCCGACTTTAGTACAAGAAGACTGACTCTTCTTACTGTTTATGTTATGAACCATTCCAGTGACGCTAGTTGTAGATTCCAATGCTTCACTTCAGGTTTATTGTATAACTTGGACCTTCTTATTGACGACGAAACACAGAAATAGCGTCGGAAAGAAATAGAAGAGGCACAATGCCGACTTAAGTACAAGAAGACTATCTCTTCCTACTGTCTATGTTTTGTACCATTCCTGTGACACTAGTTATAGATTCCGACGCTTCACTTCAGGTTTACTGTATCCCTTGGACTTTCTTATTAACGATGATACACATAAATTGCATCGGAATTAAATACAAAAGGCACAATGCCGTCTTAAGTACAAGAAGACTGACTCTTCTTACTGTCTATGTTTGGAACCATTCCTGTGACACTAGTTATAGATTCCGATGCTTCACTTCAGGTTTACTGTATCCCTTGGACCTTCTTATTGGCGATGAAACACAGAAATGGCATCGGAATTAAATACAAAAGGCACAATGCCGACTTAAGTACAAGAAGATTGACTCTTCCTACTGTCTATGTTTTGAACCATTCCTGTGACACTAGCTATAGATTCCGATTCTTCACTTCATTTTTACTGTATCCGTCTGACCTTATTGACGATGAAACACAGAAATTGCATCGGAATTATATCCAAAGGCACAATACCGCCTTAAGTACAAGAAGACTGACTCTTCTTACTGTCTATGTTTTGAACCACTCCTGTGACACTTGATATAGGATCCGATGCTTCACTTCAGGTTTACTGTATCCCTTGGACCTTCTTATTGACGATGAAACGCAGAAATAGCATCGGAATTTAATACAAAAGGCACAATGCCGACTCAAGTAGAAGAAGACTGACTCTTCTGAGTGTCTATGTTGTGAACCATTCCAGTGACACTAGTTATAGATTCCGATGCCTCACTTCAGGTTTACTGTATCGGTCTGACCTTCTTATTGACGATGAAACACAGAAATTGCTTCGGAATTAAATACAAAATGCTCAATGCCGACTTAAGTACATGAAGACTGACTCATCTTACTGTCTATGTTTTGAACCATTCCTGTGACACTAGATATAGGATCCGATGCTTCACTTCAGGTTTACTGTATAATTTGGACCTTCTTAATGACGATGAAACCCAGAAATTACATCGGAATTAAATACAAAATGCACAATGCCGACTTAAGTACAAAAAGACTGACTCTTCTTACTGACTATGTTTTGAACCATTCCTGTGACACTAGTTATAGATTCCGATGCTTCATTTCAGGTTTACTGTATCCCTCTGACCTTCTTATTGACGATGAAACACATAAATTGCATCGGAATTAAATAGAAAAGGCACAATGCCGACTTAAGTGCAAGAAGACCGACTCTTCTCACTGACTATATTTTGACCCATTCCTGTGACACTAGTTATAGATTCCGATGCTTCACTTCAGGTTTGCTGTATCCCTTGGACCTTGTTATTGACGATGAAACACATAAATTGCATCGGAATTAAATACAAAAGGCACAATGCCGACTTAAGTACAAGATGACTGACTCCTCCTACTGCCTATGCTTTGAACCATTCCTGTGACACTAGTTATAGATTCCGATGCTTCACTTCAGGTTTACTGTATCCCTTGGACCTTCTTATTGGCGATGAAACACAGAAATGGCATTGGAATTAAATACAAAAGGCACAATGCCGACTTTAGTACAAGAAGACTGACTCTTCTTACTGTTTATGTTATGAACCATTCCAGTGACGCTAGTTGTAGATTCCGATGCTTCACTTCAGGTTTATTGTATAACTTGGACCTTCTTATTGACGATGATACACATAAATTGCAACGGAATTAAATACAAAAGGCACAATGCCGTCTTAAGTACAAGAAGACTGACTCTTCTTACTGTCTATGTTTGGAACCATTCCTGTGACACTAGTTATAGATTCCGATGCTTCACTTCAGGTTTACTGTATCCCTTGGACCTTCTTATTGGCGATGAAACACAGAAATGGCATCGGAATTAAATCGAAAAGGCACAATGCCGACTTAAGTAAAAGAAGACTGACTCTTCCTACTGTCTATGTTTTGAACCATTCCTGAGACACTAGTTATAGATTCCGATGCTTCACCTCCGGTTATCTGTATCCCTTTGACCTTCTTATTGACGATGAAACACAGAAATTGCATCGGAATTAAATAGAAAAGGCACAATGCTGACTTAAGTACAAGAAGACTGACTCTTCTTACTGTCTATGTTTTGAACCATTCCTGTGACGCTAGTTACTGATTCCGATGCTTTACTTCAGGTTTACTGAATCCCTTGGACCTTCTTATTGGCGATGAAACACAGAAATTGCATCGCAATTAAATAGAAAATGCACAATGCCGACTTAAGTACAAGAAGACTGATTGTCCTTTCTGACTATGTTATGAACCATTCCTGTGATTCTAGTTATAGATTCCGACGCTTCACCTCAGGTTTACTGTATCCCTCTCACCTTCTTACTGACGATGAAACACAGCAATTGGATCGGAATTAAATAGAAAAGTCACAATGCCGAGTTAAGTACAAGAAGACAGACTCTTCTTACTGTCTATGTTTTGAACTATTCCTGTGATACTAGTTATAGATTCCGATGCTTCACTCCAGGTTTACTGTATCCCTTGGTACTTCTTATTGACGATGAAACTCAGAAATTGCATCGGAATTAAATAGAAAAGGCACAATGCCGACTTAAGTACAAGAAGACCGACTCTTCTCACTGACTATGTTTGAACCATTCCTGTGACACTAGTTATAGATTCCGATGCTTCACTTCAGGTTTACTGTATCCCTTGGACCTTCTTATTGACGATGAAACACATAAATTGCATCGGAATTAAATACAAAAGGAACAATGCCGACTTAAGTACAAGATGACTGACTCCACCTACTGTCTATGTTATGAACCATTCCTGTGACACTAGTTATGGATTCCGATGCTTCACTTCAGGTTTACTGTATCCCTTGGACCTTCTTATTGGCGATGAAACACGGAAATGGCATCGGAATTAAATACAAAAGGCACAATGCCGACTTAATTACAAGAAGACTGACTCTTCTTACTGACTATGTTTTGAACCATTCCTGTGACACTAGTTATAGATTCCGATGCTTCACTCCAGGTTTACTGTATATCTTGGACCTTCTTATTGACGATGAAACACCGAAATTGCATCGGAATTAAATACAAAAGGCACAATGCCGACTTAAGTACATGAAGACTGACTCTCCTTGCTGACTATGTTTTGAACCATTCCTGTGACACTAGTTATAGATTCCGATGCTTCACTTCAGGTTTACTGTATCCGTTGGACCTTCTTATTGACGATGAAACACAGAAATTGCATAGGAATTAAATACAAAAGGCATAATGCCGACTTAAGTACAAGAAGACTGACTCTTCTTACTGATTATATTTTGAACCATTCCTGTGACACTAGTTATTGATTCCGATGTTTCACTTCAGGTTTACTGTATCCCTTGGATCTTCTTATTGATGATGAAACACAGAAATTGCATCGGAAATAATACAAAAAGCACAATGCCGACTTAAGTACAAAAAGACTGACTCTTTCTACTGACTATGTTTTGAACCATTCCCGTGACACTAAGTATAGATTCCGATGCTTCACTTCAGGTATACTGTATCCCTTGGACGTTCTTATTGACGATGAAACACAGAAATTGCGTCGGAATTAAATACAAAAGGCACAATGCAGACTTCAGTTCAAGAAGACTGACTAATCCTACTGTCTATGCTTTGAACCATTCCTGTGACATTAGTTTAAGATTCCGATGCTTCACTTCAGGTTTACTGTATCCTTTGCACCTTCTTATAGGCGATGAGACACAGAAATTGCATCGAAATGAAGTAGAAATGGCACAATGCCGACTTAAGTACAAGAAGACTGACTCTTCCTACTGTCTATGTTTTGAACCATTCCTGTGACACTAGTTATAGATTCCGTTGCTTCACCTCCGGTTATCTGTATCCCTCTGATCTTCTTATTGACGATGAATCACAGAAATTGCATCGGAATTAAATACAAAAGGCACAATGCCGACTTAAGTACAAGAAGACTGACTCTTCTTACTGACTATGTTTTGAACCATTCCTGTGACACTAGTTATAGATTCCGATGCTTCACTCCAGGTTTACTGTATAGCTTGGACCTTCTAATTGACGATGAAACACCGAAATTGCATCGGAATTAAACACAAAAGGCACAATGCCGACTTAAGTACATGAAGACTGTCTCTCCTTGCTGACTATGTTTTGAACCATTCCTGTGACACTAGTTATAGATTCCGATGCTTCACTTCAGGTTTACTGTATCCGTTGGACCTTCTTATTGACGATGAAACACAGAAATTGCATCGGAATTAAATACAAAAGGCATAATGCCGACTTAAGTACAAGAAGACTGACTCTTCTTACTGATTATATTTTGAACCATTCCTGTGACACTAGTTATTGATTCCGATGCTTCACTTCAGGTTTACTGTTACCCTTGGACCTTCTTATTGGCGATGACACACAGAAATTGCATCGCAATTAAATAGAAAGAGCACAATGCCGACTTAAGTACAAGATGACTGATTGTAATTACTGACTATGTTATGAACCATTCCTGTAATTCTAGTTATAGATTCCGACGCTTCACCTCAGGTTTACTGTATCCCTCTCACCTTCTTACTGACGATGAAACACAGAAATTGCATCGGAATTGAATAGAAAAGTCACAATGCCGACTTAAGTACAAGAAGACTGACTCATCTTACTGACTATGTTTGAACCATTCCTGTGACACTAGTTATAGATTCCGATGCTTCACTTCAGGTTTACTGTATCCCTTAGGCCTTCTTATTGACGATGAAACACAGAAATTGCATCGGACTTTAAGAGAAAAGGCACAATGCCGAATCAAGTACAAGAAGCCCGCTCTTCTAACTGACTATGTTTGGAACCCTTCCTGTGACACTAGTTATAGATTCCGATGCTTCACTTCAGCTCTACTGTGTCCATCTGACCTTCTTATTAAAGATGAAACACAGAAATAGCATCGGAATTATATACAAAAGGCAAAATGCCGACTTAAGTACAAGAAGACTGACTCTACTTACTGTCTATGTTTTGAACCATTCCTGTGACACTAGTTATGGATTCCGATGCTTCACTCCAGGTTTACTGTATCCCTTGGACCTTCTTATTGACAATGAAACACAGAAATTGCATCGGAATTGGATGCAAAAGGCACAATGCCGTCTTAAGTACAAGAAGACTGACTCTTCATACTGACTATATCTTGAGCCTTTCCTGTGACACTAGTTATAGATTTCGATGCTTCACTTCAGGTTTACTGTATCCCTTGGATCTTCTTATTGACGATGAAACACAGAAATTGCATCGGAATTAAATACAAAAGTCACAATGCCGACTTAAGTACAAGAAGAGTGATTCTTCTTACTGTCTATGTTTGAACCATTCCTGTGACGTTATTTATAGATTCCGATGCTTCACTTCAGGTTTACTGTATCCCTTGGACCTTCTTATTGATAACGAAACACAGAAATTGCATCGGAATTAAATAGAAAAGGCACAATGCCGACTTACGTACAAGAAGACTGCCTCTTCCTACTGTCTATGTTTTGAACCATTCCTGTGACACTAGTTATGGATTCCGATGCATCACTTCAGGTTTACTGAATTCCTTGGACCTTCTTATTGACGATGAAACACAAAAATTGCATCGGAATTAAATACAAAAGGCACAATGCCGACTTAAGTAGAAGAAGACTGACTCTTCTTACTGTCTATGCTTTGACCCATTCCTGTGACACTAGTTATAGATTCCGATGCTTCACTCCAGGTTTACTGTATCGCTTGGACCTTCTTATTGACGATGAAACACCGAAATTGCATCGGAATTAAATACAAAAGGCACAATGCCGACTTAAGTACATGATGACTGACTCTCCTTGATGACAATGTTTTGAACCATTCCTGTGACACTAGTTATAGATTCCGATGCTTCACTTCAGGTTTACTGTATCCCTCTGACTTTCTTAGTGACGATGAAACACAGAAATTGTATTGGAATTAAATACAAAAGGCACAATGCCGACTTAAGTACAAGAAGACTGACTATTGTTACTGTCTATGTTTTGAACCATTCCTGTGACACTAGTTATAGATTCCAATGCTTCACTCCAGGTTCACTGTATCCCTTGGTACCTCTTATTGACGATGAAATTCAGAAATTGCATCGGAATTAAATAGAAAAGGCACAATGCCGACTTAAGTACAAGAAGACCGACTCTTCTCACTGACTATGTTTTGAACCATTCCTGTGACACTAGTTATAGATTCCGATGCTTCACTTCAGGTTTAGTGTATCCCTTGGACCTTCTTATTGACGATGAAACACATAAATTGCATCGGAATTGAATACAAAAGGCACAATGCCGACTTAAGTACAAGATGACTGACTCCTCCTACTGTCTATGTTTTGAACCAATCCTGTGACACTAGTTATAGATTCCGATGCTTCACTTCAGGTTTACTGCATCCCTTGGACCTTCTTATTGGCGATGAAACACAGAAATTGCATCGGAATTAAATACAAAAGGCACATTGCCGACTTAAGTACAAGAAGACTGACTCTTCTTACTGACTATGCTTTGAACCATTCCTGTGACACTAGTTATAGATTCCGATGCTTCACTTCACGTTTGCTGAATCCCTTGGATATTCTTATTGACGATGAAACACAGAAATTGCATCAGAATTAAATACAAAAGGCACAGTGCCGACTTAAGTACAAGAAGACTGACTCTTCTTACTGTTTACGTTTTGAACCATTCCAGTGACGCTAGTTGTAGATTCCGATGCTTCACTTCAGGTTTATTGTATAACTTGGACCTTCTTATTGATGACGAAACACAGAAATAGCGTCGGAATTAAATACAAAAGGCACAATGCCGACTTAAGTACATGAAGACTGACTCTCCTTGCTGACTATGTTTTGAACCATTCCTGTGACACTAGTTATAGATTCCGATGCTTCACTTGAGGTTTACTGTTTCCGTTGGACCTTCTTATTGACGATGAAACACAGAAATTGCATGGGAATTAAATAAAAAAGGCATAATGCCGACTTAAGTACAAGAAGACTGACTCTTCTTACTGATTATATTTTGAACCATACCTGTGACACTAGTTATTGATTCCGATGCTTCACTTCAGGTTTACTGTATCCCTTGGATCTTCTTATTGATGATGAAACACAGAAATTGCATCGGAAATAATACAAAAAGCACAATGCCGACTTAAGTACAAAAAGACTGGCTCTTTCTACTGACTATGTTTTGAACCATTCCCGTGACACTAAGTATAGATTCCGAAGCTTCACTTCAGGTTTACTGTATCCCTTGGACGTTCTTATTGACGATGAAACACAGAAATTGCATCGGAATTAAATGCCGACTTAAGTACAAGAACACTGACTCTTCTTACTGACTATGATTTGAACCATTCCAGTGAAACTAGTTGTAGATTCCGATGCTTCACTTCAGGTTTACTGTATCCCTCTGACTTTCTTAGTGACGATGAAACACAGAAATTGTATTGGAATTAAATGCAAAAGGCACAATGCAGACTTCAGTACAAGAAGACTGACTATTCCTACTGTCTAAGTTTTGAACCATTCCTGTGACATTAGTTACAGATTCCGATGCTTCACTTCAGGTTTACTGTATCCTTTGCACCTTCTTATTGGCGACGAAACACAGAAATTGCATCGGAATTAAACAGAAAAGGCACAATGCCGACTTAAGTACGAGAAGACTGACTCTTCCTACTGTCTATGTTTTGAACCATTCCTGTGACATTAGTTACAGATGCCGATGCTTCACTTCAGGTTTACTGTATCCTTGGCACCTTCTTATTGGCGACGAAACACAGAAATTGCATCGGAATTAAATACAAAAGGCACAATGCCGACTTAAGTACAAGATGACTGACTCCTCCTACTGTCTATGTTTTGAACCAATCCTGTGACACTAGTTATAGATTCCGATGCTTCACTTCAGGTTCTCTGTATCCCTTGGATCTTCTTATTGACGATGAAACACAGAAATTGCATCGGAATTAAATGCCGACTTAAGTACAAGAAGACTGACTCTTCTTACTGACTATGATTTGAACCATTCCAATGATACTAGTTGTAGATTCCGATGCTTCACTTCAGGTTTACTGTATCCCTCTGACCTTCTTATTAACGATGAAACACCGATATTGCATCGGAATTAAATAGAGAAGGCACAATGCCGACTTCAGTACAAGAAGACCGACTCTTCCAACTGTCTATGTTTTGAACCATTCCTGTGACACTAGTTATAGATTCCGATGCTTCACCTCAGGTTCACTGTATCCCTCTGACCTTCTTATTGACTATGAAACACAGAAATTGCATCGGAATTAAATAGAAAAGGCACAATGCTGTCTTAAGTACAAGCAGACTGACTCTTCTTAGTGTCTATGTTTTGAACCATTCCTGTGACGCTAGTTACAGATTCCGTTGGTTCACTTCAGGTTTACTGTATCCCTTGGACCTTCTTATTGACGATGAAACACAGAAATTGCATCGGAATTAAATTCAAAAGGCACAATGCCGACTTAAGTACAAGAAGACTGACTCTTCTTACTGACAATGTGTTGAACCATTCCTATGACACTATTTAGAGATTCCGATGCTTCACTTCAGGTTTACTGTATCCCTCTGACCTTCTTATTGTCGATAAAACACAGTAATTGCTTCGGAACTTAATTGAAAAGGGCACAATGCCGACTTAAGTACAAGACGACTGACTCTTCTTACTGACTATGTTTTGAACCATTCCTGTGACACTAGTTGTATATTCCGATGCTTCACTTCAGGTTTACTGCATCCC
This sequence comes from Schistocerca serialis cubense, assembly GCF_023864345.2. Lineage (NCBI taxonomy): Eukaryota > Metazoa > Arthropoda > Insecta > Orthoptera > Acrididae > Schistocerca > Schistocerca serialis. The sequence continues at coordinate 8,941,193 of NW_026047592.1, forward strand.
TAGGACCTTCTTATTGACGATGAAACACAGAAATTGCATCGGAACTAAATACAAAAGGCACAATGCCGACTTATGTATAAGATGACTGACTCTTCCTACTGTCTATGTTTTGAACCATTCTTGAGACATTATTTATGGATTCCAATGCTTCACTTCAGGTTTACTGAATCCTTTGGACATTCTTATTGGCGACGAAAAACAGAAATTGCATCGGAATTAATTAGAAAAGGCACAATGCCGACTTAAGTACAAGAAGACTGACTCATCTTACTGTCTATGTTTTGAACCATTCCTGTGACACTAGTTATGGATTGCGATGCTTCACTTCAGGTTTACTGTATCCCTTGGACCTTCTTATTGACGATTAAACACAGATATTGTCTCGGAATTAAATACAAAAGGCACAATGCCGAATTAAGTACAAGAAGACTGACTCTTCCTACTGTCTATGTTTGAATCATTCCATTGACAGTAGTTATAGACTCCGATGCTTCACTTCAGGTTTACTGTTTCCCTTGGACCTTCTTATTGACCACTAAACAATGAAATTGCATCGGAATTAAATACAAAAGGCACAATGCCGACTTAAGTACATGAAGACTGACTCTTCTTACTGACTATGCTTTTAACCACTCCTGTGACACTAGTTGTAGATTCGGATGCTTCACATAAGGTTTACTGTATCCCTTGGACCTTTTTATTGACGATGAAACACAGAAATTGCATTGTAATTAAATACAAAAGGCACAATGCCGACTTAAGTACAAGATGGATGACTCTTCTTACTGTCTATGATTTGAACCATTCCTGTGACACTAGTTATAGATTCCGATGCTTCACTCCAGGTTTACTGTATACCTTGGACCTTCTTATTGACGATGAAATACAGAAATTGGATCGGAATTAAATACAAAAGGCACAATGCCGACTTAAGGACAAGAAGACTGAATCTTCTTACTGCCTATTTTTTGAACCATTCCTGTGACACTAGTTATACATTCCGATGCTTCACTTCAGGTTTACTGTATCCCTCAGACCTTCTTATTGACGATGAAACACAGAAAATGCATCGGAATTAAATACAAAAGGCACAATGCCGACTTAAGTGCAAGAAGACTGACTCTTCTTACTGTCTATGTTTTGAACCATTCCTGTGACACTAGTTATAGATTCCGATGCTTCACACCAGGTATACTGTATCCCTTGGACCTTCTTAATGACGATGAAACACCGAAATTGCAACGGAATAAAATAGAAAAGGCACAATGCCGACTTAGGTACAAGAAGACTGACTCTTGTTACTGAGTATGTTTTAAACCATTCCTGTGACACTAGTTATGGATTCCGATGCTTCACTTCATTTTTACTGTATACCTTGGACTTTTTTATTAACGATGAAACACAGAAATTGCATCGGAATTAAATACATAGAGCACAATGCCGACTTAAGTACAAGAAGACCGACTCTTCTTACTGTCTATGTTTTGAACCATTCGTGTGAGACTAGTTATAGATTTCGATGCTTCACCTCGGGTTATCTGTATCCCTCTGACCTTCTTATTGAAGATGAAACACAGAAATTGCATCGGAATTAAATCGAAAAGGCATAATGCCGACTTCAGTACAAGAAGACTGACTCTTCTCACTGACTATGTTTTGAACCACTCCTGTGACACTAATTATAGATTCCGGTGCTTCAGTTCAGGTTTACTGTATCCCTTGGACCTTCTTATTAACGATGATACACATAAATTGCATCGGAATTAAATACAAAAGGCACAATGCCGACTTAAGTACAAGATGACTGACTCTTCCTACTGTCTATGTTTGGAACCATTCCTGTGACACTAGTTATAGATTCCGATGCTTCACTTCAGGTTTACTGAATCCCTTGGACCTTCTTATTGACGATGAAACACAAAAATTGCATCGGAATTAAATACAAAAGGCACAATGCCGACTTAAGTACAAGAAGACTGACTCTTCTTACTGTCTATGTTTTGAACCATTCCTGTGACACTAGTTATAGATTCCGATGCTTCACCTCCGGTTATCTGTATCCCTCTGACCTTCTTATTGACGATGAAAGACAGAAATTGCATCGGAATTAAATAGAAAAGGCACAATGCCGACTTAAGTACAAGAAGACTGACTCTTCTTACTGTCTATGTTTTGAACCATTCCTGTGACGCTAGTTACAGGTTCCGATGCTTCACTTCAGGTTTACTGTATCCCTTGGACATTCTTATTGGCGATGAAACACAGAAATTGCATCGCAATTAAGTAGAAAAAGCACTATGCCGACATAAGTACAAGAAGACTGATTGTCCTTACTGACTATGTTATCAACCATTCCGGTGATTCTAGTTATAGATTCCGACGCTTCACGTCAGGTTTACTGTATCCCTCTCACCTTCTTACTGACGATGAAACACAGAAATTGCATCGGAATTAAATAGAAAAGTCACAATGCCGACTTAAGTACAAGAAGACTGACTCGTCTTACTGACTATGATTTGAACCATTCCTGTGACACCAGTTAGAGATTCCGATGCTTCACTTCAGGTTTACTGTATCCCTTGGACCTTCTTATTGACGATGAAATACAGAAATTGAATCGGAATTAAATGCCGACTTAAGTACAAGAACACTGACTCTTCTTACTGACTATGATTTGAACCATTCCTGTGACACTAGTTATAGATTCCGATGCTTCACCTCAGGTTCACTGTATCCCTCTGACCTTCTTATTGACGATGAAACACAGAAATTGCATCGGAATTAAATAGAAAAGGCACAATGCCGTCTTAAGTTCAAGCAGACTGACTCTTCTTAGTGTCTATGTTTTGAACCATTCCTGTGACGCTAGTTACAGATTCCGATGCTTCACTTCAGGTTTACTGTATCCCTTGGACCTTCTTATTGACGATGAAACACAGAAATTGCATCGGAATTAAATACAAAATTCACAATGCCGACTTAAGTACAAGAAGACTGACTCTTCTTACTGACTATGTGTTGAACCATTCCTGTGACACTATTTGGAGATTCCGATGCTTCCCTTCAGGTTAACTGTATCCCTCTGACCTTCTTATTGTCGATTAAACACAGTAATTGCATCGGAATTAAATTGAAAAGGTTACAACGCCGACGTAAGTACAAGAAGACTGACTCTTCTTACTGTCTATGTTTTGAACCATTCCGGTGACACTAGTTATTGATTCCGATGCTCCACTTCAGGTATACTGTATCTCTTGGACCTTCTTATTGACGATGAAACACAGAAGTTGCATCGGAATTAAATACAAAAGGCACAATGCCGACTTAATTACAAGAAGACTGACTCTTCTTACTGACTATGTTTTGAACCATTCCTGTGACACTAGTTATAGATTCCGATGCTTCACTCCAGGTTTACTGTATATCTTGGACCTTCTTATTGACGATGAAACACCGAAATTGCATCGGAATTAAATACAAAAGGCACAATGCCGACTTAAGTACATGAAGACTGACTCTCCTTGCTGACTATGTTTTGAACCATTCCTGTGACACTAGTTATAGATTCCGATGCTTCACTTCAGGTTTACTGTATCCGTTGGACCTTCTTATTGACGATGAAACACAGAAATTGCATCGGAATTAAATACAAAAGGCATAATGCCGACTTAAGTACAAGAAGACTGACTCTTCTTACTGATTATATTTTGAACCATTCCTGTGACACTAGTTATTGATTCTGATGTTTCACTTCAGGTTTACTGTATCCCTTGGATCTTCTTATTGATGATGAACCACAGAAATTGCATCGGAAATAATACAAAAAGCACAATGCCGACTTAAGTACAAAAAGACTGACTCTTTCTACTGACTATGTTTTGAACCATTCCCGTGACACTAAGTATAGATTCCGATGCTTCACTTCAGGTATACTGTATCCCTTGGACGTTCTTATTGCCGATGAAACACAGAAATTGCATCGGAATTAAATACAAAAGGCACAATGCAGACTTCAGTTCAAGAAGACTGACTAATCCTACTGTCTATGCTTTGAACCATTCCTGTGACATTAGTTTAAGATTCCGATGCTTCACTTCAGGTTTACTGTATCCTTTGGACCTTCTTATAGGCGATGAGACACAGAAATTGCATCGAAATGAAGTAGAAATGGCACAATGCCGACTTAAGTACAAGAAGACTGACTCTTCCTACTGTCTATGTTTTGAACCATTCCTGTGACACTAGTTATAGATTCCGTTGCTTCACCTCCGGTTATCTGTATCCCTCTGATTTTCTTATTGACGATGAAACACAGAAATTGCATCGGAATTAAATACAAAAGGCACAATGCCGACTTAAGTACAAGAAGACTGACTCTTCTTACTGACTATGTTTTGAACCATTCCTGTGACACTAGTTATAGATTCCGATGCTTCACTCCAGGTTTACTGTATAGCTTGGACCTTCTAATTGACGATGAAACACCGAAATTGCATCGGAATTAAACACAAAAGGCACAATGCCGACTTAAGTACATGAAGACTGTCTCTCCTTGCTGACTATGTTTTGAACCATTCCTGTGACACTAGTTATAGATTCCGATGCTTCACTTCAGGTTAACTGTATCCCTCTGATCTTCTTATTGACGATGAAACACAGAAATTGCATCGGAATTAAATACAAAAGGCACAATGCCGACTTAAGTACATGAAGACTGTCTCTCCTTGCTGACTATGTTTTGAACCATTCCTGTGACACTAGTTATAGATTCCGATGCTTCACTTCAGGTTTACTGTATCCCTTAGGCCTTCTTATTGACGATGAAACACAGAAATTGCATCGGACTTTAAGAGAAAAGGCACAATGCCGAATCAAGTACAAGAAGCCCGCTCTTCTAACTGACTATGTTTGGAACCATTCCTGTGACACTAGTTATAGATTCCGATGCTTCACTTCAGCTCTACTGTGTCCATCTGACCTTCTTATTAAAGATGAAACACAGAAATAGCATCGGAATTATATACAAAAGGCACAATGCTGACTTAAGTACAAGAAAACTGACTCTTCTTACTGACTATGTTTTGAACCATTCCTGTGACACTAGTTATAGATTCCGATGCTTCACTTCAGGTTTACTGTATCCCTTGGACGTTCTTATTGACGATGAAACACATAAATTGCATCGGAATTAAATACAAAAGGCAAAATGCCGACTTAAGTACAAGAAGACTGACTCTACTTACTGTCTATGTTTTGAACCATTCCTTTGACACTAGTTATGGATTCCGATGCTTCACTCCAGGTTTACTGTATCCCTTGGACCTTCTTATTGACAATGAAACACAGAAATTGCATCGGAATTGGATGCAAAAGGCACAATGCCGACTTAAGTACAAGAAGACTGACTCTTCATACTGACTATATCTTGAGCCTTTCCTGTGACACTAGTTATAGATTTCGATGCTTCACTTCAGGTTTACTGTATCCCTTGGATCTTCTTATTGACGATGAAACACAGAAATTGCATCGGAATTAAATACAAAAGTCACAATGCCGACTTAAGTACAAGAAGACTGATTCTTCTTACTGTCTATGTTTGAACCATTCCTGTGACGCTATTTATAGATTCCGATGCTTCACTTCAGGTTTACTGTATCCCTTGGACCTTCTTATTGATGACGAAACACAGAAATTGCATCGGAATTAAATAGAAAAGGCACAATGCCGACTTACGTACAAGAAGACTGCCTCTTCCTACTGTCTATGTTTTGAACCATTCCTGTGACACTAGATATGGAGTCCGATGCATCACTTCAGGTTTACTGAATCCCTTGGACCTTCTTATTGACGATGAAACACAAAAATTGCATCGGAATTAAATACAAAAGGCACAATGCCGACTTAAGTAGAAGAAGACTGACTCTTCTTACTGTCTATGCTTTGACCCATTCCTGTGACACTAGTTATAGATTCCGATGCTTCACTCCAGGTTTACTGTATCGCTTGGACCTTCTTATTGACGATGAAACACCGAAATTGCAACGGAATTAAATACAAAAGGCACAATGCCGACTTAAGTACATGATGACTGACTCTCCTTGATGACAATGTTTTGAACCATTCCTGTGACACTAGTTATAGATTCCGATGCTTCACTTCAGGTTTACTGTATCCCTCTGACTTTCTTAGTGACGATGAAACACAGAAATTGTATTGGAATTAAATACAAAAGGCACAATGCCGACTTAAGTACAAGAAGACTGACTATTCTTACTGTCTATGTTTTGAACGATTCCTGTGACACTAGTTATAGATTCCAATGCTTCACTCCAGGTTCACTGTATCCCTTGGTACCTCTTATTGACGATGAAATTCAGGAATTGCATCGGAATTAAATAGAAAAGGCACAATGCCGACTTAAGTACAAGAAGACCGACTCTTCTCACTGACTATGTTTTGAACCATTCCTGTGACACTAGTTATAGATTCCGATGCTTCACTTCAGGTTTACTGTATCCCTTGGACCTTCTTATTGACGATGAAACACATAAATTGCATCGGAATTGAATACAAAAGGCACAATGCCGACTTAAGTACAAGATGACTGACTCCTCCTACTGTCTATGTTTTGAACCAATCCTGTGACACTAGTTATAGATTCCGATGCTTCACTTCAGGTTTACTGCATCCCTTGGACCTTCTTATTGGCGATGAAACGCAGAAATTGCATCGGAATTAAATACAAAAGGCACATTGCCGACTTAAGTACAAGAAGACTGACTCTTCTTACTGACTATGCTTTGAACCATTCCTGTGACACTAGTTATAGATTCCGATGCTTCACTTCACGTTTGCTGAATCCCTTGGATATTCTTATTGACGATGAAACACAGAAATTGCATCAGAATTAAATACAAAAGGCACAGTGCCGACTTAAGTACAAGAAGACTGACTCTTCTTACTGTTTACGTTTTGAACCATTCCAGTGACGCTAGTTGTAGATTCCGATGCTTCACTTCAGGTTTATTGTATAACTTGGACCTTCTTATTGATGACGAAACACAGAAATAGCGTCGGAATTAAATACAAAAGGCACAATGCCGACTTAAGTACATGAAGACTGACTCTCCTTGCTGACTATGTTTTGAACCATTCCTGTGACACTAGTTATGGATTCCGATGCTTCACTTGAGGTTTACTGTTTCCGTTGGACCTTCTTATTGACGATGAAACACAGAAATTGCATCGGAATTAAATAAAAAAGGCATAATGCCGACTTAAGTACAAGAAGACTGACTCTTCTTACTGATTATATTTTGAACCATACCTGTGACACTAGTTATTGATTCCGATGCTTCACTTCAGGTTTACTGTATCCCTTGGATCTTCTTATTGATGATGAAACACAGAAATTGCATCGGAAATAATACAAAAAGCACAATGCCGACTTAAGTACAAAAAGACTGGCTCTCTCTACTGACTATGTTTTGAACCATTCCCGTGACACTAAGTATAGATTCCGATGCTTCACTTCAGGTTTACTGTATCCCTTGGACGTTCTTATTGACGATGAAACACAGAAATTGCATCGGAATTAAATGCCGACTTAAGTACAAGAACACTGACTCTTCTTACTGACTATGATTTGAACCATTCCAGTGATACTAGTTGTAGATTCCGATGCTTCACTTCAGGTTTACTGTATCCCTCTGACTTTCTTAGTGACGATGAAACACAGAAATTGTATTGGAATTAAATGCAAAAGGGACAATGCAGACTTCAGTACAAGAAGACTGACTATTCCTACTGTCTATGTTTTGAACCATTCCTGTGACATTAGTTACAGATTCCGATGCTTCACTTCAGGTTTACTGTATCCTTTGCACCTTCTTATTGGCGACGAAACACAGAAATTGCATCGGAATTAAACAGAAAAGGCACAATGCCGACTTAAGTACAAGAAGACTGACTCTTCCTACTGTCTATGTTTTGAACCATTCCTGTGACATTAGTTACAGATGCCGATGCTTCACTTCAGGTTTACTGTATCCTTTGCACCTTCTTATTGGCGACGAAACACAGAAATTGCATCGGAATTAAATACAAAAGGCACAATGCCGACTTAAGTACAAGATGACTGACTCCTCCTACTGTCTATGTTTTGAACCAATCCTGTGACACTAGTTATAGATTCCGATGCTTCACTTCAGGTTCACTGTATCCCTTGGATCTTCTTATTGACGATGAAACACAGAAATTGCATCGGAATTAAATGCCGACTTAAGTACAAGAAGACTGACTCTTCTTACTGACTATGCTTTGAACCATTCCAATGATACTAGTTGTAGATTCCGATGCTTCACTTCAGGTTTACTGTATCCCTCTGACCTTCTTATTAACGATGAAACACCGATATTGCATCGGAATTAAATAGAGAAGGCACAATGCCGACTTAAGTACAAGAAGACCGACTCTTCCAACTGTCTATGTTTTGAACCATTCCTGTGACACTAGTTATAGATTCCGATGCTTCACCTCTGGTTCACTGTATCCCTCTGACCTTCTTATTGACTATGAAACACAGAAATTGCATCGGAATTAAATAGAAAAGGCACAATGCTGTCTTAAGTACAAGCAGACTGACTCTTCTTAGTGTCTATGTTTTGAACCATTCCTGTGACGCTAGTTACAGATTCCGTTGCTTCACTTCAGGTTTACTGTATCCCTTGGACCTTCTTATTGACGATGAAACACAGAAATTGCATCGGAATTAAATTCAAAAGGCACAATGCCGACTTAAGTACAAGAAGACTGACTCTTCTTACTGACAATGTGTTGAACCATTCCTGTGACACTATTTAGAGATTCCGATGCTTCACTTCAGGTTTACTGTATCCCTCTGACCTTCTTATTGTCGATAAAACACAGTAATTGCATCGGAATTTAATTGAAAAGGGCACAATGCGGACTTAAGTACAAGAAGACTGACTCTTCTTACTGACTATGTTTTGAACCATTCCTGTGACACTAGTTGTATATTCCGATGCTTCACTTCAGGTTTACTGCATCCCTAGGACCTTCTTATTGACGATGAAACACAGAAATTGCATCGGAACTAAATACAAAAGGCACAATGCCGACTTATGTATAAGATGACTGACTCTTCCTACTGTCTATGTTTTGAACCATTCTTGAGACATTATTTATGGATTCCAGCGCTTCACTTCAGGTTTACTGAATCCTTTGGACATTCTTATTGGCGACGAAAAACAGAAATTGCATCGGAATTAATTAGAAAAGGCACAATGCCGACTTAAGTACAAGAAGACTGACTCATCTTACTGTCTATGTTTTGAACCATTCCTGTGACACTAGTTATGGATTGCGATGCTTCACTTCAGGTTTACTGTATCCCTTGGACCTTCTTATTGACGATTAAACACAGATATTGTCTCGGAATTAAATACAAAAGGCACAATGCCGACTTAAGTACAAGAAGACTGACTCTTCCTACTGTCTATGTTTGAACCATTCCATTGACAGTAGTTATAGACTCCGATGCTTCACTTCAGGTTTACTGTTTCCCTTGGACCTTCTTATTGACCACTAAACAATGAAATTGCATCGGAATTAAATACAAAAGGCACAATGCCGACTTAAGTACATGAAGACTGACTCTTCTTACTGACTATGCTTTTAACCACTCCTGTGACACTAGTTGTAGATTCGGATGCTTCACATAAGGTTTACTGTATCCCTTGGACCTTTTTATTGACGATGAAACACAGAAATTGCATTGTAATTAAATACAAAAGGCACAATGCCGACTTAAGTACAAGATGGATGACTCTTCTTACTGTCTATGATTTGAACCATTCCTGTGACACTAGTTATACATTCCGATGCTACACTCCAGGTTTACTGTATACCTTGGACCTTCTTATTGACGATGAAATACAGAAATTGGATCGGAATTAAATACAAAAGGCACAATGCCGACATAAGGACAAGAAGACTGAATCTTCTTACTGCCTATTTTTTGAACCATTCCTGTGACACTAGTTATACATTCCGATGCTTCACTTCAGGTTTACTGTATCCCTCAGACCTTCTTATTGACGATGAAACACAGAAAATGCATCGGAATTAAATACAAAAGGCACAATGCCGACTTAAGTGCAAGAAGACTGACTCTTCTTACTGTCTATGTTTTGAACCATTCCTGTGACACTAGTTATAGACTCCGATGCTTCACACCAGGTATACTGTATCCCTTGGACCTTCTTAATGACGATGAAACACCGAAATTGCAACGGAATAAAATAGAAAAGGCACAATGCCGACTTAGGTACAAGAAGACTGACTCTTGTTACTGAGTATGTTTTAAACCATTCCTGTGACACTAGTTATGGATTCCGATGCTTCACTTCATTTTTACTGTATACCTTGGACTTTTTTATTAACGATGAAACACAGAAATTGCATCGGAATTAAATACAAAGAGCACAATGCCGACTTAAGTACAAGAAGACCGACTCTTCTTACTGTCTATGTTTTGAACCATTCGTGTGAGACTAGTTATAGATTTCGATGCTTCACCTCGGGTTATCTGTATCCCTCTGACCTTCTTATTGAAGATGAAACACAGAAATTGCATCGGAATTAAATCGAAAAGGCATAATGCCGACTTAAGTACAAGAAGACTGACTCTTCTCACTGACTATGTTTTGAACCACTCCTGTGACACTAATTATAGATTCCGGTGCTTCAGTTCAGGTTTACTGTATCCCTTGGACCTTCTTATTAACGATGATACACATAAATTGCATCGGAATTAAATACAAAAGGCACAATGCCGACTTAAGTACAAGATGACTGACTCTTCCTACTGTCTATGTTTGGAACCATTCCTGTGACACTAGTTATAGATTCCGATGCTTCACTTCAGGTTTACTGAATCCCTTGGACCTTCTTATTGACGATGAAACACAAAAATTGCATCGGAATTAAATACAAAAGGCACAATGCCGACTTAAGTACAAGAAGACTGACTCTTCTTACTGTCTATGTTTTGAACCATTCCTGTGACACTAGTTATAGATTCCGATGCTTCACCTCCGGTTATCTGTATCCCTCTGACCTTCTTATTGACGATGAAAGACAGAAATTGCATCGGAATTAAATAGAAAAGGCACAATGCCGACTTAAGTACAAGAAGACTGACTCTTCTTACTGTCTATGTTTTGAACCATTCCTGTGACGCTAGTTACAGGTTCCGATGCTTCACTTCAGGTTTACTGTATCCCTTGGACATTCTTATTGGCGATGAAACACAGAAATTGCATCGCAATTAAGTAGAAAAAGCACTATGCCGACATATGTACAAGAAGACTGATTGTCCTTACTGACTATGTTATCAACCATTCCGGTGATTCTAGTTATAGATTCCGACGCTTCACGTCAGGTTTACTGTATCCCTCTCACCTTCTTACTGACGATGAAACACAGAAATTGCATCGGAATTAAATAGAAAAGTCACAATGCCGACTTAAGTACAAGAAGACTGACTCGTCTTACTGACTATGATTTGAACCATTCCTGTGACACCAGTTAGAGATTCCGATGCTTCACTTCAGGTTTACTGTATCCCTTGGACCTTCTTATTGACGATGAAATACAGAAATTAAATCGGAATTAAATGCCGACTTAAGTACAAGAACACTGACTCTTCTTACTGACTATGATTTGAACCATTCCTGTGACACTAGTTATAGATTCCGATGCTTCACCTCAGGTTCACTGTATCCCTCTGACCTTCTTATTGACGATGAAACACAGAAATTGCATCGGAATTAAATAGAAAAGGCACAATGCCGTCTTAAGTTCAAGCAGACTGACTCTTCTTAGTGTCTATGTTTTGAACCATTCCTGTGACGCTAGTTACAGATTCCGATGCTTCACTTCTGGTTTACTGTATCCCTTGGACCTTCTTATTGACGATGAAACACAGAAATTGCATCGGAATTAAATACAAAATTCACAATGCCGACTTAAGTACAAGAAGACTGACTCTTCTTACTGACTATGTGTTGAACCATTCCTGTGACACTATTTGGAGATTCCGATGCTTCCCTTCAGGTTAACTGTATCCCTCTGACCTTCTTATTGTCGATTAATCACAGTGATTGCATCGGAATTAAATTGAAAAGGTTACAACGCCGACGTAAGTACAAGAAGACTGACTCTTCTTACTGTCTATGTTTTGAACCATTCCGGTGACACTAGTTATAGATTCCGATGCTCCACTTCAGGTATACTGTATCTCTTGGACCTTCTTATTGACGATGAAACACAGAAGTTGCATCGGAATTAAATACAAAAGGCACAATGCCGACTTAAGTACAAGAAGACTGACTCTTCTTACCGACTATGATTTGAACCATTCCTGTGACACTAGTTAGAGATTCTGATGCTTCACTTCAGGTTTACTGTATCCCTTGGACCTTCTTAATGACGATGAAACACAGATAGTGCATCGGAATTAAATACAAAAGGCCCAATGCCAACTTAAGTACAAGAAGACTGACTCTTCCTATTGTGTATGTTTTGAACCATTCCTGTGACACTAGTTATAGATTCCGATGCTTCACTTCAGGGTTACTGTATCCCTCTGACCTTCTTTTTGACGATGAAACACAGATATTGCATCGGAATTAAATAGAAAAGGCACAATGCCGACTTAAGTACAGGAAGACTGACGCTTCTTACTGACTATATCTTGATCCAATCCTGTGACACTAGTTATAGATTCCGATGCTTCACTTCAGGTTCACTGTATCCCTTGGACCTTCTTATTGACGATAAAACCCAGCAATTGCATCGGAATTAAATACAAAAGGGACTATGCCTACTTAAGTACAAGAAGACTGACTCTTCTTACTAACTATGTTTTGAACCATTCCTGTGACACTAGTTATAGATTCCGATGCTTCACGCCAGGTATACTGTATCCCTTGGACCTTCTTAATGACGATGAAACACCGAAAGTGCAACGGAATTAAATAGAAAAGGCACAATGCCGACTTAGGTACAAGAAGACTGACTCTTGTTACTGAGTATGTTTTAAACCATTCCTGTGACACTAGTTATGGATTCTGATGCTTCACTTCATTTTTACTGTATACCTTGGACCTTTTTATTAACGATGAAACACTGAAATTGCATCGGAATTAAATACAAAAGGCACAATGCCGACTTAAGTACAAGAAGACTGACTCTTCTTACTGATTATATTTTGAACCATACCTGTGACACTAGTTATAGATTCCGATGCTTCACCTCAGGTTCACTGTATCCCTCTGACCTTCTTATTGACTATGAAACACAGAAATTGCATCGGAATTAAATAGAAAAGGCACAATGCTGTCTTAAGTACAAGCAGACTGACTCTTCTTAGTGTCTATGTTTTGAACCATTCCTGTGACGCTAGTTACAGATTCCGTTGCTTCACTTCAGGTTTACTGTATCCCTTGGACCTTCTTATTGACGATGAAACACAGAAATTGCATCGGAATTAAATTCAAAAGGCACAATGCCGACTTAAGTACAAGAAGACTGACTCTTCTTACTGACAATGTGTTGAACCATTCCTGTGACACTATTTAGAGATTCCGATGCTTCACTTCAGGTTTACTGTATCCCTCTGACCTTCTTATTGTCGATAAAACACAGTAATTGCATCGGAATTTAATTGAAAAGGGCACAATGCCGACTTAAGTACAAGAAGACTGACTCTTCTTACTGACTATGTTTTGAACCATTCCTGTGACACTAGTTGTATATTCCGATGCTTCACTTCAGGTTTACTGCATCCCTAGGACCTTCTTATTGACGATGAAACACAGAAATTGCATCGGAACTAAATACAAAAGGCACAATGCCGACTTATGTATAAGAAGACTGACTCTTCCTACTGTCTATGTTTTGAACCATTCTTGAGACATTATTTATGGATTCCAATGCTTCACTTCAGGTTTACTGAATCCTTTGGACATTCTTATTGGCGACGAAAAACAGAAATTGCATCGGAATTAATTAGAAAAGGCACAATGCCGACTTAAGTACAAGAAGACTGACTCATCTTACTGTCTATGTTTTGAACCATTCCTGTGACACTAGTTATGGATTGCGATGCTTCACTTCAGGTTTACTGTATCCCTTGGACCTTCTTATTGACGATTAAACACAGATATTGTCTCGGAATTAAATACAAAAGGCACAATGCCGACTTAAGTACAAGAAGACTGACTCTTCCTACTGTCTATGTTTGAACCATTCCATAGACAGTAGTTATAGACTCCGATGCTTCACTTCAGGTTTACTGTTTTCCTTGGACCTTCTTATTGACCACTAAACAATGAAATTGCATCGGAATTAAATACAAAAGGCACAATGCCGACTTAAGTACATGAAGACTGACTCTTCTTACTGACTATGCTTTTAACCACTCCTGTGACACTAGTTGTAGATTCGGATGCTTCACATAAGGTTTACTGTATCCCTTGGACCTTTTTATTGACGATGAAACACAGAAATTGCATTGTAATTAAATACAAAAGGCACAATGCCGACTTAAGTACAAGATGGATGACTCTTCTTACTGTCTATGATTTGAACCATTCCTGTGACACTAGTTATAGATTCCGATGCTTCACTCCAGGTTTACTGTATACCTTGGACCTTCTTATTGACGATGAAATACAGAAATTGGATCGGAATTAAATACAAAAGGCACAATGCCGACTTAAGGACAAGAAGACTGAATCTTCTTACTGCCTATTTTTTGAACCATTCCTGTGACACTAGTTATACATTCCGATGCTTCACTTCAGGTTTACTGTATCCCTCAGACCTTCTTATTGACGATGAAACACAGAAAATGCATCGGAATTAAATACAAAAGGCACAATGCCGACTTAAGTGCAAGAAGACTGACTCTTCTTACTGTCTATGTTTTGAACCATTCCTGTGACACTAGTTATAGATTCCGATGCTTCACACCAGGTATACTGTATCCCTTGGACCTTCTTAATGACGATGAAACACCGAAATTGCAACGGAATAAAATAGAAAAGGCACAATGCCGACTTAGGTACAAGAAGACTGACTCTTGTTACTGAGTATGTTTTAAACCATTCCTGTGACACTAGTTATGGATTCCGATGCTTCACTTCATTTTTACTGTATACCTTGGACTTTTTTATTAACGATGAAACACAGAAATTGCATCGGAATTAAATACAAAGAGCACAATGCCGACTTAAGTACAAGAAGACCGACTCTTCTTACTGTCTATGTTTTGAACCATTCGTGTGAGACTAGTTATAGATTTCGATGCTTCACCTCGGGTTATCTGTATCCCTCTGACCTTCTTATTGAAGATGAAACACAGAAATTGCATCGGAATTAAATCGAAAAGGCATAATGCCGACTTAAGTACAAGGAGACTGACTCTTCTCACTGACTATGTTTTGAACCACTCCTGTGACACTAATTATAAATTCCGGTGCTTCAGTTCAGGTTTACTGTATCCCTTGGACCTTCTTATTAACGATGATACACATAAATTGCATCGGAATTAAATACAAAAGGCACAATGCCGACTTAAGTACAAGATGACTGACTCTTCCTACTGTCTATGTTTGGAACCATTCCTGTGACACTAGTTATAGATTCCGATGCTTCACTTCAGGTTTACTGAATCCCTTGGACCTTCTTATTGACGATGAAACACAAAAATTGCATCGGAATTAAATACAAAAGGCACAATGCCGACTTAAGTACAAGAAGACTGACTCTTCTTACTGTCTATGTTTTGAACCATTCCTGTGACACTAGTTATAGATTCCGATGCTTCACCTCCGGTTATCTGTATCCCTCTGACCTTCTTATTGACGATGAAAGACAGAAATTGCATCGGAATTAAATAGAAAAGGCACAATGCCGACTTAAGTACAAGAAGACTGACTCTTCTTACTGTCTATGTTTTGAACCATTCCTGTGACGCTAGTTACAGGTTCCGATGCTTCACTTCAGGTTTACTGTATCCCTTGGACATTCTTATTGGCGATGAAACACAGAAATTGCATCGCAATTAAGTAGAAAAAGCACTATGCAGACATAAGTACAAGAAGACTGATTGTCCTTACTGACTATGTTATCAACCATTCCGGTGATTCTAGTTATAGATTCCGACGCTTCACGTCAGGTTTACTGTATCCCTCTCACCTTCTTACTGACGATGAAACACAGAAATTGCATCGGAATTAAATAGAAAAGTCACAATGCCGACTTAAGTACAAGAAGACTGACTCGTCTTACTGACTATGATTTGAACCATTCCTGTGACACCAGTTAGAGATTCCGATGTTTCACTTCAGGTTTACTGTATCCCTTGGACCTTCTTATTGACGATGAAATACAGAAATTGAATCGGAATTAAATACAAAAGGCACAATGCCGACTTAAGTAGAATATGACCGACCCTTCTTACTGTCTATGTTCAGAACCATTCATGTGACAAAAGTTCTAAATTCCGACGCTTCACTTCAGGTTTAATGTATCCCTCTGACCATCCTATTGACGATGAAACACAGAAATTGAATCGGAATTAAATACAAAAGGAACATTGCCGACTTAAGTACAAGAAGACTGACTCTTCTAACTGACTATGATTGGAACCATTCCTGTGACACTAGTTATAGATTCCGATGATTCACTTCAGGTCTACTGTGTCCCTCTGACCTTCTTATTGAAGATGAAACACAGAAATAGCATCGGAATTAAATACAAAAGGCACAATGCTGACTTAAGTACAAGAAGACTGACTCTTCTTACTGTCTATGCTTTGAACCATTCCTGTGACGCTAGTTATAGATTCCGATGCTACACTTCAGGTTTACTGTATAACTTGGACCTTCTTATTGATGACGAAACACAGAAATTTCATCGAAATTAAATAAAAAAGGCATAATGCCGACTTATGTACAAGAAGACTGCCTCTTCCTACTGTCTATGTTTTGAACCATTCCTGTGACACTAGTTATGGATTCCGATGCTTCACTTCAGGTTTACTGTATCCCTTGGACCTTCTTATTGACAATGAAACACAGAAATTGCATCGGAATTGAATACAAAAGGCACAATGCCGACTAATGTACAAGAAGACTGATCTTCATACTGACTATATCTTGATCCATTCCTGTGACACTAGTTATAGATGCCGATGCTTCACTTCAGGTTTACTGTATCCCTCTGACCTTCTTATAAACGATGAAACACCGATATTGCATCGGAATTAAATAGAAAAGGCACAATGCCGACTTAAGTACAAGAAGACCGACTCTTCCAACTGTCTATGTTTTGAACCATTCCTGTGACACTAGTTATAGATTCCGATGCTTCACCTCAGGTTCACTGTATCCCTCTGACCTTCTTATTGACGATGAAACACAGAAATTGCATCGGAATTAAATAGAAAAGGCACAATGCCGTCTTAAGTTCAAGCAGACTGACTCTTCTTAGTGTCTATGTTTTGAACCATTCCTGTGACGCTAGTTACAGATTCCGATGCTTCACTTCAGGTTTACTGTATCCCTTGGACCTTCTTATTGACGATGAAACACAGAAATTGCATCGGAATTAAATACAAAATTCACAATGCCGACTTAAGTACAAGAAGACTGACTCTTCTTACTGACTATGTGTTGAACCATTCCTGTGACACTATTTGGAGATTCCGATGCTTCCCTTCAGGTTAACTGTATCCCTCTGACCTTCTTATTGTCGATTAAACACAGTAATTGCATCGGAATTAAATTGAAAAGGTTACAACGCCGACGTAAGTACAAGAAGACTGACTCTTCTTACTGTCTATGTTTTGAACCATTCCGGTGACACTAGTTATAGATTCCGATGCTCCAGTTCAGGTATACTGTATCTCTTGGACCTTCTTTTTGACGATGAAACACAGAAGTTGCATCGGAATTAAATACAAAAGGCACAATGCCGACTTAAGTACAAGAAGACTGACTCTTCTTACCGACTATGATTTGAACCATTCCTGTTACACTAGTTAGAGATTCTGATGCTTCACTTCAGGTTTACTGTATCCCTTGGACCTTCTTAATGACGATGAAACACAGCTAGTGCATCGGAATTAAATACAAAAGGCCCAATGCCAACTTAAGTACAAGAAGACTGACTCTTCCTATTGTGTATGTTTTGAACCATTCCTGTGACACTAGTTATAGATTCCGATGCTTCACTTCAGGGTTACTGTATCCCTCTGACCTTCTTTTTGACGATGAAACACAGATATTGCATCGGAATTAAATAGAAAAGGCACAATGCCGACTTAAGTACAGGAAGACTGACTCTTCTTACTGACTATATCTTGATCCAATCCTGTGACACTAGTTATAGATTCCGATGCTTCACTTCAGGTTTACTGTATCCCTTGGACCTTCTTATTGACGATAAAACACAGCAATTGCATCGGAATTAAATACAAAAGGGACTATGCCTACTTAAGTACAAGAAGACTGACTCTTCTTACTAACTATGTTTTGAACCATTCCTGTGACACTAGTTATAGATTCCGATGCTTCACGCCAGGTATACTGTATCCCTTGGACCTTCTTAATGACGATGAAACACCGAAAGTGCAACGGAATTAAATAGAAAAGGCACAATGCCGACTTAGGTACAAGAAGACTGACTCTTGTTACTGAGTATGTTTTAAACCATTCCTGTGGCACTAGTTATGGATTCTGATGCTTCACTTCATTTTTACTGTATACCTTGGACCTTTTTATTAACGATGAAACACAGAAATTGCATCGGAATTAAATACAAAAGGCACAATGCCGACTTAAGTACAAGAAGACTGACTCTTCTTACCGACTATGATTTGAACCATTCCTGTTACACTAGTTAGAGATTCTGATGCTTCACTTCAGGTTTACTGTATCCCTTGGACCTTCTTAATGACGATGAAACACAGCTAGTGCATCGGAATTAAATACAAAAGGCCCAATGCCAACTTAAGTACAAGAAGACTGACTCTTCCTATTGTGTATGTTTTGAACCATTCCTGTGACACTAGTTATAGATTCCGATGCTTCACTTCAGGGTTACTGTATCCCTCTGACCTTCTTTTTGACGATGAAACACAGATATTGCATCGGAATTAAATAGAAAAGGCACAATGCCGACTTAAGTACAGGAAGACTGACTCTTCTTACTGACTATATCTTGATCCAATCCTGTGACACTAGTTATAGATTCCGATGCTTCACTTCAGGTTTACTGTATCCCTTGGACCTTCTTATTGACGATAAAACACAGCAATTGCATCGGAATTAAATACAAAAGGGACTATGCCTACTTAAGTACAAGAAGACTGACTCTTCTTACTAACTATGTTTTGAACCATTCCTGTGACACTAGTTATAGATTCCGATGCTTCACGCCAGGTATACTGTATCCCTTGGACCTTCTTAATGACGATGAAACACCGAAAGTGCAACGGAATTAAATAGAAAAGGCACAATGCCGACTTAGGTACAAGAAGACTGACTCTTGTTACTGAGTATGTTTTGAACCACTCCTGTGACACTAGTTATAGATTCCGGTGCTTCACTTCAGGTTTACTGTATCCCTTGGACCTTCTTATTAACGATGATACACATAAATTGCATCGGAATTAAATACAAAAGGCACAATGCCGACTTAAGTACAAGAGGACTGACTCTTCCTACTGTCTATGTTTGGAACCATTCCTGTGACACTAGTTATAGATTCCGATGCTTCACTTCAGGTTTACTGAATCCCTTGGACCTTATTATTGACGATGAAACACAAAAATGCATCGGAATTAAATACAAACGGCACAATGCCGACTTAAGTACAAGAAGACTGACTCTTCTTACTGTCTATGTTTTGAACCATTCCTGTGACACTAGTTATAGATTCCGATGCTTCACCTCCGGTTATCTGTATCCCTCTGACCTTCTTATTGACGATGAAACACAGAAATTGCATCGGATTTAAATAGAAAAGGCATAATGCCGACTTAAGTACAAGAAGACTGACTCTTCTTACTGTCTACGTTTTGAACCATTCCTGTGACGCTAGTTACAGGTTCCGATGCTTCACTTCAGGTTTACTGTATCCCT
This sequence comes from Schistocerca serialis cubense, assembly GCF_023864345.2. Classification (NCBI taxonomy): domain Eukaryota; kingdom Metazoa; phylum Arthropoda; class Insecta; order Orthoptera; family Acrididae; genus Schistocerca; species Schistocerca serialis. The sequence goes on from NW_026047592.1 coordinate 8,961,430, forward strand.
TGGACATTCTTATTGGCGATGAAACACAGAAATTGCATCGCAATTAAATAGAAAAAGCACAATGCCGACATAAGTACAAGAAGACTGACTGTCCTTACTGACTATGTTATCAACCGTTCCTGTGATTCTAGTTATAGATTCCGACGCTTCACGTCAGGTTTACTGTATCCCTCTCACCTTCTTACTGACGATGAAACACAGAAATTGCATCGGAATTAAATAGAAAAGTCACAATGCCGACTTAAGTACAAGAAGACTGACTCATCTTACTGACTATGTTTGAACCATTCCTGTGACACTAGTTATAGATTTCGATGCTTCATTTCAGGTTTACTGTATCCCTTTGGTCTTCTTATTGACGATGAAACACAGAAATAGCATCAGAATGAAATACAAAAGGCACAATACCGACTTAAGTACAAGAAGACTGACTCGTCTTACTGACTATGATTTGAACCTTTCCTGTGACACCAGTTAGAGATTCCGATGCTTCACTTCAGGTTTACTGTATCCCTTGGACCTTCTTATTGACGATGAAATACAGAAATTGCATCGGAATTAAATACAAAAGGCACAATGCCGACTTAAGTAGGATATGACCGACCCTTCTTACTGTCTATGTTCTGAACCATTCATGTGACAAAAGTTCTAGATTCCGACGCTTCACTTCAGGTTTACTGTATCCCTCTGACCATCCTATTGACGATGAAACACAGAAATTGAATCGGAATTAAATACATAAGGCACATTGCCGACTTAAGTACAAGAAGACTGACTCTTCTTATTGACTATGTTGTGAACCATATCTGTGACACTAGTTATAGATTCCGATGCTTCACTTCAGATTTACTGTATCCCTTGGACCTTCTTATTGAAGATGAAATACAGAAATTGCATCGGAATTAAATACAAAAGGCACAATGCCGACTTAAGTAGAAGATGACCGACCCTTCTTACTGTCTATGTTCTGAACTATTCATGTGACAAAAGTTCTAGATTCCGATGATACACTTCAGGTTTACTGTAACCCTCTGACCATCCTATTGACGATGAAACACAGAAATTGAATCGGAATTAAATACGAAAGGCACAATGCCGACTTAAGTACAAGAAGACTGACTCTTCCTACTGACTAGGTTTTGAACCATATCTGTGACACTAGTTAAAGATTCCGATGCTTCACTTCAGCTTTAGTGTATCCCTTGGACCTTCTTATTGACGATGAAACACTGAAATAGCATCGGAATTAAATAGAAAAGGCACAATGCCGAATCAAGTACAAGAAGACTGACTCTTCTAACTGACTATGATTGGAACCATTCCTGTGACACTAGTTATAGATTCCGATGATTCACTTCAGGTCTACTGTGTCCCTCTGACCTTCTTATTGAAGATGAAACACAGAAATAGCATCGGAATTAAATACAAAAGGCAAAATGCCTACTTAAGTACAAGAAAACCGACTCTTCTTACTGACTATGTTTTGAACCATTCCTGTGACACTAGTTATAGATTCCGATGCTTCACCTCAGGTTTACTGTATCCCTTGGACGTTCTTATTGACGATGAAACACAGAAATTGCATCGGAATTAAATACAAAAGGCAAAATGCCTACTTAAGTACAAGAAGACTGACTCTTCTTACTGTCTATGTTTTGAACCATTCCTGTGACACTAGTTATGGATTCCGATGCTTCTCTTTAGGTTTACTGTATCCCTTGGACCTACTTATTGACAATGAAACACAGAAATTGCATCGGAATTGAATACAAAAGGCACAATGCCGACTTATGTACAAGAAGACTGACTCTTCATACTGACTATATCTTGATCCATTCCTGTAACACTAGTTATAGTTTCCGATGCTTCACTTCAGGTTTACTGTATCCCTTGGATCTCCTTATTGACGATGAAACACAGAAATTGCATCGGAATTAAATACAAAAGGCACAATGCCGACTTAAGTACAAGAAGACTGACTCTTCTTACTGACTATGATTTGAACCATTCCAGTGATACTAGTTGTAGATTCCGATGCTTCACTTCATGTTTACTGTATCCCTCTGACCTTCTTATTAACGATGAAACACCGATATTGCATCGGAATTAAATAGAAAACGCACAATGCCGAATTAAGTACAAGAAGACCGACTCTTCCAACTGTCTATGTTTTGAACCATTCCTGTGACACTAGTTATTGGTTCCGATGCTTCACCTCAGGTTCACTGAATCCCTCTGACCTTCTTATTGACGATGAAACACAGAAATTGCTTCGGAATTAAATAGAAAAGGCACAATGCCGTCTTAAGTACAAGCAGACTGCCTCTTCTTAGTGTCTATGTTTTGAACCATTCCTGTGACGCTAGTTACAGATTCCGATGCTTCACTTCAGGTTTACTGTATCCCTTGGACCTTCTTATTGACGATGAAACACAGAAATTGCATCGGAATTAAATACAAAAGGCACAATGCCGACTTAAGTACAAGAAGACTGACTCTTCTTACTGACTATGTGTTGCACCATTCCTGTGACACTATTTGGAGATTCCGATGCTTCTCTTCAGGTTTACTGTATCCCTCTGACCTTCTTATTGTCGATTAAACACAGTAATTGCATCGGAATTAAATTGAAAAGGGCACAATGCCGACTTAAGTACAAGAAGACTGACTCTTCCTACTGTTTATGTTTTGAACCATTCCGGTGACACTAGTTATAGATTCCGATGCTCCACTTCAGGTTTACTGTATCTCTTGGACCTTCTTATTGACGATGAAACACAGAAGTTGCATCGGAATTAAATACAAAAGGCACAATGCCGACTTAAGTACAAGAAGACTGACTCTTCTTACCGACTATGCTTTGAACCATTCCTGTGACACTAGTTATAGATTCCGATGCTTCACTTCAGGTTTACTGTATCCGTCTGACCTTCTTATTGACGATGAAACACATAAATTGCATCGGAAATAAATACAAAAGGCACAATACGGACTGAAGTACATGTAGACTGAATCTTCCTACTGTCTAAGTTAAGAACCATTCCCGTGACACTAATTATAGATTCCGATGCTTCATATCAGGTTTACTGTATCCCTTGGACCTTCTTAATGACGATGAAACACAGATAGTGTATCGGAATTAAGTACAAAAGGCACAATGCCAACTTAAGTACAAGAAGACTGACTCTTCCTATTGTCTATGTTTTGAACCATTCCTGTGTAACTAGTTATAGATTCCGATGCTTCACTTCAGGTTTACTGTATCCCTCTGACCTTCTTTTTGACGATGAAACACAGAAATTGCATCGGAATTAAATAGAAAAGGCACAATGCCGACTTAAGTACAGGAAGACTGACTCTTCTTACTGACTATATCTTGATCCATTCCTGTGACACTAGTTATAGATTCCGATGCTTCACTTCAGGTTTACTGTATCCCTTGGACCTTCTTATTGACGATGAAACACAGCAATTGCATCGGAATTAAATACAAAAGGCACAATGCCGACTTAACTACAAGAAGACTGACTCTTCTTACTGACTATGATTTGAACTAGTTATATATTTCCATGCTTCACTTCAGGTTTACTGCATCCCTAGGACCTTCTTATTGACGATGAAACACAGAAATTGCATCGGATCTAAATACAAAAGGCAACGCCGACTTATGTATAAGATGACTGACTCTTCCTACCGTCTATTTTTTAACCATTCCTGTGACATTATTTGTGGATTCCAATGCTTCACTTCAGGTTTACTGTATCCCTCTGACCGTCTTTTTGACACTGAAACACAGAAATTGCATCGGAATTAAATAGAAAAGGCACAATGCCGACTTAAGTACAAGAAGACTGCCTCTTCTTACTGACAATATCTTGATCCATCCCTGTGACACTAGTTATAGATTCCGATGCTTCACTTCAGGTTTACTGTATCCCTTGGACCTTCTTATTGACGATGAAACACAGAGATTGCATCGGAATTAAATACAAAAGGTACAATGCCTACTGAAGTACAAGAAGACTGACTCTTCATACTGACTATGCTTTGAACCATTCCTGTGACACTAGTTGTAGATTCCGATTCTTCTTTTGAGGTTCACTGTATCCCTAGGACCTTCTTATTGACTATGAAACACAGAAATTGCATCGGAACGAAATACAAAAGGCACAATGCCGACTTAAGTATAAGAAGACTGACTCTTCCCACTGTCTATGTTTAGAACCATTCCTGTGACATTAGTTATGGATTCAGATGCTTCAATTCAGGGTTACTGTATCCTTTGGACCTTCGTATTCTCGACGAAACACAGAAATTGCATCGGAACTAAATTGAAAAGGCACAATTCCTACTTAAGTACAAGAAGACTGACTCTTCCTACTCTATATGTTTTGAACCATTCCTATGACACTTGTTATAGATTCCGATGCTTCACCTCAGGTTCACTGTATCCCTCTGACCTTCTTATTGACGATGAATCACAGAAATTGCATCGGAATTAAATTGAAAACGCACAATGCCAACTTAAGTACAAGTAGACTGACTCTTCTTAGTGTCTATGATTTGAACCATTCCTGTGAAGATAGTTACATATTACGAAGCTTCACTTCAGGTTTACTGTATCCCTTGGACCTTCTTATTGACAAAGAAACACAGAAATTGCATCGGAATTAAATACAAATGGCACAATGCCGACTTAAGTACTAGAAGACTGACTTTTCTTACTGACTGCTTAGAACCATTCCTGTGACACTAGTTATTGATTCCGATGCTTCACTTCAGGTTTACTGTATCCCTCTGACCTTCTTATAGACGATGAAAGACAGAAAATGCATCGGAATTAAATACAAAAGGCACAATGCCGACTTAAGGACATAAAGACTGACTCTTCATACTGACTATGTTTTGAACCATTCCGGTGACACTAGTTATAGATTCCGATGCTTCACTTCATGTTCACTGTATCCCTCTGACACTCTTATTGACGGTGAAACACAGAAATTGCATCGGAATTAAATAGAAAAGGCACAATGCCGACTTAAGTACAAGAAGACTGCGCTTCTTACTGACTCTATCTTGATCCATTCCTGTGACACTAGTTATAGATTCCGATGCGTCACTTCAGGTTTACTGTATCCCTTGGACCTTCTTATTGACGATGAAACACAGAAATTGCATCGGAATTAAATACAAAAGGTACAATGCCTACTTAAGTATAAGAAGACTGACTCTTCCCACTGTCTATGATTTGAACCATTCCTGTGACATTAGTTATGGATTCCGATGCTTCACTTCAGGTTTACTGTATCCCTCTGTCCTTCTTTTTGACGATGAAACACAGAAATTGCATCTGAATTAAATAGAAAACGCACAATGCCGACTTAGGTACAAGAAGACTGACTCTTCTTACTGACCATATCTTGATCCATTCCTGTGACACTAGTTATTGATTCCGATGCTTAACTTCAGGTTTACTGTATCCCTTGGACCTTCTTATTGACGATGAAACATAGAAATTGCATCGGAATTAAATACAAAAGGTACAATGCCTACTTAAGTACAAGAAGACTGACACTTCTTACGGACTATGCTTTGAACCATTCCTGTGACACTAGTTGTAGATTCCGATGCTTCACTTTATACCTAGGACCTTCTAACTGACGATGAACCACAGAAATTGCATCGGAACTAAATACAAATGGCACAATGCCGACTTAAGTGTAAGAAGACTGACTCTTCCTACTGTCTATGTTTTGAACCATTCCTGTGACATTAGTTATGGATTCCGAAGCTTCACTTCAGGGTTACTGTATCCTTTGGACCTTCTTATTGGCGACGAAAAACAGAAATTGCATCGGAATTAAATACAAAAGGCACAATGCCGACTTAAGGATAAGAAGACTGACTCTTCTTACTGACTATGTTTTGAACCATTCCTGTGAAACTAGTTATAGATTCCGATGCTTCACTTCATGTTCACTGTATTCCTCTGACCCTCTTATTGACGATGAAACACAGAAATTGCATCGGAATTAAATAGCAAAGGCACAATGCCGACTTAAGCACAAGAGGACTGACTCTTCTTACTGACTATGCTTTGAACCATTCCTGAAACACTAGTTATAGATTCCGATGCTTCACTTCAAGTTTACCGTATCCCTCTGACCTTCGTATTGACGATGAAACACAGAAATTGCATTGGAAATAAATACAAAATGCACAATACCGACTTAAGTACATGTATACTGAATCTTCCTACTGTTTATGTTTGGAACCATTCCTGTGACACTAGTTATAAATTCCAATGCTTCATTTCAGGTTTACTGTTTCCCTTGGACGTTGTTATTGACGATGAAACACAGAAATTGCATCGGAATTAAATAGAAAACGCACAATGCCGACTTAAGTACAAGTAGCCTGACTCCTCTTACTGTCTATGTATTGAACCATTCCAGTGACACTAGTTATAGATTCCGATGCTTCATTTCAGGTTTACTGTATCCCTTGGACCTTCTTAATGACGATGAAACACAGACAGTGCATGGGAATTAAGTACAAAAGTCACAATGCCAACTTAAGTACAAGAAGACTGACTCTTCCTACTGTCTATGATTTGAACCATTCCTGTGACACTAGTTATAGATTCCGATGCTTTACTTCAGGTTTGCTGTATCCCTCTGACCTTCTTTTTGACGATGAAACACAGAAATTGCATCGGAATTAAATACAAAAGCACAATGCCGACTTAAGTACAAGAAGACTGACTCTTCTTACTGACTATATCTTGATCCATTCCTGTGACACTAGTTATAGATTCCGATGCGTCACTTCAGGTTTACTGTATCCCTTGGACCTTCTTATTGACGATGAAACACAGAAATTGCATCGGAATTAAATACAAAAGGTACAATACCTACTTAAGTATAAGAAGACTGACTCTTCCCACTGTCTATGATTTGAACCATTCCTGTGACATTAGTTATGGATTCCGATGCTTCACTTCAGGGTTACTGTATCCTTTTGGTCTTCTTATTGGCGACGAAACACAGAAATTGCATCGGAATTAAATAGAAAAAGCCCAATGCGGACTTAAGTACAAGAAGACTGACTCTTCCTACGGTCTATGATTTGAACCATTCCTGTGACACTAGTTATAGATTCCGATGCTTCACTTCAGGTTTACTGTATCCCTCTGACCCTCTTATTGACGATGAAACACAGAAATTGCATCGGAATTAAATAGAATAGGCACAATGCCGACTTAAGTACAAGAAGACTGACTCTAGTTACTGTCTACGTTTGAACCATTCCTGTGACACTAGTTATAGATTCCGATGCTCCACTTCATGTTTACTGTATCACTTGGACATTCTTATTGACGATGAAACGCAGAAATTGCATCGAAATTAAATACAAAAGGCACATTGCCGACTTAAGTACAAGAAGACTGACTCTTGTTACTGACTATGTTTTGAACCAACCCTTTGACACTAGTTGAAGATTCCGATGCTTCACTTCAGGTTAACTGTATCCCTCTGACCTTCTTATTGACGATGAAACACAGAAATTGCATCGGAAAAAAATACAAAAGGCACAATACCGACTTTAGTACATGTGGACTGAATCTTCCTATTGTCTATGTTTTGAACCATTCCTGTGACACTAGTTATAGATTCCGATGCTTCATTTCAGGTTTACTGTATAGCTTCGAACTTCTTAATGACGATGAAACACAGATAGTGCATCGGAATTAAATACAAGAGTCACAATGCCAACTTAAGTACAAGAAGACAGACTCTTCCTACTGTCTATTCTTTGAACCATTCCTGTGACACTAGTTATAGATTCCGATGCTTCACTTCAGGTTTACTGTATCCCTCTGACCCTCTTTTTGACGGTGAAACACAGAAATTGCATCGGAATTAAAGACAAAAGGCCCAATGCCGACTTAAGTACAAGAAGACTGACTCTACCTACTGTCTATGATTTGAACCATTCCTGTGACACTAGTTATAGATTCCGATGCTTCACTTCAGGTTTACTGTATCCCTCTGACCCTCTAATGGACGATGAAACACAGTAATTGCATCGGAATTAAATAGAAAAGGCACAATGCCGACTTAAGTACAAGAAGACTGACTCTTCTTAATGTCTATGTTTTGAACCATTCCTGTGACACTAGTTATAGATTCCGATGCTCCACCTCAGGTTTACTGTATCACTTGGACATTCTTATTGAGGATGAAACACAGAAATTGCATCGAAATTAAATACAAAAGGCACAATGCCGACTTAAGTACAAGAAGACGGACTCTTCTTACTGACTATGATTTGAACCATCGCTGTGACACTAGTTATAATTTCCGATGCTTCATTTCAGGTTTACTGTATCCCTTCGAACTTCTTAATGACGATGAAACACAGATAGTGCATCGGAATTAAATACAAAAGGCACAATGCCAACTTAAGTACAAGAAGACTGACTCTTCCTACTGTCTATGTTTTGAACCATTCCTGTGACACTAGTTATAGATTCCGATGCTTCACTTCAGGTTTACTGTATATCCCTGACCTTCTTTTTGACGACAAAACACAGAAATTGCATCGGAATTGAATAGAAAAGGCACAATGCCGACTTAAGTGCAAGAAGACTGACTCTTCTTACTGACTATATCTTGATCCATTCCTGTGACAGTAGTTATTGATTCCTATGCTTCACTTCAGGTTTACTTTACCCCTTGGACCTTCTGATTGACGATGAAACACAGAAATTGCATCGGAATTAAATACAAAAGGTACAATGCCTACTTAAGTACAAGAAGACTGAGTCTTCTTACTGACTATGCTTTGAACCATTCCTGTGACACTAGTTCAGATTCCGATGCTTCACTTCAGGTTTACTGTATCCTTAGGACCTTCTTATTGGCGACGAAACACAGAAATTGCATCGGAATTAAATAGAAAAGGCACAATGCCTACTTAAATACAAGAAGACAGACTCTTCTTACTGTCTATGTTTTGAACCATTCCTATGACACTAGTTATAGATTCCGATGCCTCACCTCAGGTTCACTGTATCCCTCTAACCTTCTTATTGACGATGAAGCACAGAAATTGCATCGGAATTAAATAGAAAAGGCACAATGCCGACTTAAGTACAAGAAGACTGACTCTTCCTACTGACTATGTTTTGAACCATATCTGTGACACTAGTTAAAGATTCCGATGCTTCACTTCAGCTTTACTGTATCCCTTGGACCTTCTTATTGACGATGAAATACAGAAATTGCATCGGAATTAAATACAAAAGGCACAATGCCGACTTAAGTAGAAGATGACCGACCCTTCTTACTGTCTATGTTCTGAACTATTCATGTGACAAAAGTTCTAGATTCCGATGATACACTTCAGGTTTACTGTAACCCTCTGACCATCCTATTGACGATGAAACACAGAAATTGAATCGGAATTAAATACAAAAGGCACAATGCCGACTTAAGTACAAGAAGACTGACTCTTCCTACTGACTATGTTTTGAACCATATCTGTGACACTAGTTAAAGATTCCGATGCTTCACCTCAGGTTTACTGTATCCCTTGGACGTTCTTATTGACGATGAAACACAGAAATTGCATCGGAATTAAATACAAAAGGCAAAATGCCTACTTAAGTACAAGAAGACTGACTCTTCTTACTGTCTATGTTTTGAACCATTCCTGTGAGGCTAGTTATAGATTCCGATGCTTCACTTCAGGTTTACTGTATCCCTTGGACCTTTTTATTGATGACGAAACAAAGAAATTGCATCGGAATTAAATAGAAAAGGCACAATGCCGACTTATGTTCAAGAAGACTGCCTCTTCCTACTGTCTATGTTTTGAACCATTCCTGTGACACTAGTTATGGATTCCGATGCTTCTCTTTAGGTTTACTGTATCCCTTGGACCTTCTTATTGGCAATGAAACTCAGAAATTGCATCGGAATTGAATACAAAAGGCTCAATGCCGACTTAAGTACAAGAAGACTGACTCTTCATACTGACTATATCTTGATCCATTCCTGTAACACTAGTTATAGATTCCGATGCTTCACTTCAGGTTTACTGTATCCCTTGGATCTCCTTATTGACGATGAAACACAGAAATTGCATCGGAATTAAATACAAAAGGCACAATGCCGACTTAAGTACAAGAAGACTGACTCTTCTTACTGACTATGATTTGAACCATTCCAGTGATACTAGTTGTAGATTCCGATGCTTCACTTCATGTTTACTGTATCCCTCTGACCTTCTTATTAACGATGAAACACCGATATTGCATCGGAATTAAATAGAAAAGGCACAATGCCGACTTAAGTACAAGAAGACCGACTCTTCCAATTGTCTATGTTTTGAACCATTCCTGTGACACTAGTTATAGGTTCCGATGCTTCACCTCAGGTTCACTGAATCCCTCTGACCTTCTTATTGACGATGAAACACAGAAATTGCATCGGAATTAAATAGAAAAGGCACAATGCCGTCTTAAGTACAAGCAGACTGCCTCTTCTTAGTGTCTATGTTTTGAACCATTCCTGTGACGCTAGTTACAGATTCCGATGCTTCACTTCAGGTTTACTGTATCCCTTGGACCTTCTTATTGACGATGAAACACAGAAATTGCATCGGAATTAAATACAAAAGGCACAATGCCGACTTAAGTACAAGAAGACTGACTCTTCTTACTGACTATGTGTTGAACCATTCCTGTGACACTATTTGGAGATTCCGATGCTTCTCTTCAGGTTTACTGTATCCCTCTTACCTTCTTATTGTCGATTAAACACAGTAATTGCATCGGAATTAAATTGAAAAGGGCACAATGCCGACTTAAGTACAAGAAGACTGACTCTTCTTACTGTTTATGTTTTGAACCATTCCGGTGACACTAGTTATAGATTCCGATGCTCCACTTCAGGTTTACTGTATCTCTTGGACCTTCTTATTGACGATGAAACACAGAAGTTGCATCGGAATTAAATACAAAAGGCACAATGCCGACTTAAGTACAAGAAGACTGACTCTTCTTACCGACTATGCTTTGAACCATTCCTGTGACACTAGTTATAGATTCCGATGCTTCACTTTAGGTTTACTGTATACCTAGGACCTTCTAACTGACGATGAACCACAGAAATTGCATCGGAACTAAATACAAATGGCACAATGCCGACTTAAGTATAAGAAGACTGACTCTTCCTACTGTCTATGTTTTGAACCATTCCTGTGACATTAGTTATGGATTCCGAAGCTTCACTTCAGGGTTACTGTATCCTTTAAACCTTCTTATTGGCGACGAAACACAGAAATTGCATCGGAATTAAATACAAAAGGCACAATGCCGACTTAAGGATAAGAAGACTGACTCTTCTTACTGACTATGTTTTGAACCATTCCTGTGAAACTAGTTATAGATTCCGATGCTTCACTTCATGCTCACTGTATTCCTCTGACCCTCTTATTGACGATGAAACACAGATATTGCATCGGAATTAAATAGCAAAGGCACAATGCCGACTTAAGCACAAGAGGACTGACTCTTCTTACTGACTATGCTTTGAACCATTCCTGAAACACTATTTATAGATTCCGATGCTTCACTTCAAGTTTACTGTATCCCTCTGACCTTCGTATTGACGATGAAACACAGAAATTGCATTGGAAATAAATACAAAATGCACAATACCGACTTAAGTACATGTATACTGAATCTTCCTACTGTTTATGTTTGGAACCATTCCTGTGACACTAGTTATAAATTCCAATGCTTCATTTCAGGTTTACTGTATCCCTTGGACGTTCTTATTGACGATGAAACACAGAAATTGCATCGGAATTAAATAGAAAACGCACAATGCCGACTTAAGTACAAGTAGCCTGACTCTTCTTACTGTCTATGTATTGAACCATTCCAGTGACACTAGTTATAGATTCCGATGCTTCATTTCAGGTTTACTGTATCCCTTGGACCTTCTTAATGACGATGAAACACAGACAGTGCATGGGAATTAAGTACAAAAGTCACAATGCCAACTTAAGTACAAGAAGACTGACTCTTCCTACTGTCTATGATTTGAACCATTCCTGTGACACTAGTTATAGATTCCGATGCTTTACTTCAGGATTGCTGTATCCCTCTGACCTTCCTTTTGACGATGAAACACAGAAATTGCATCGGAATTAAATACAAAAGCACAATGCCGACTTAAGTACAAGAAGACTGACTCTTCTTACTGACTATATCTTGATCCATTCCTGTGACACTAGTTATAGATTCCGATGCGTCACTTCAGGTTTACTGTATCCCTTGGACCTTCTTATTGTCGATGAAACACAGAAATTGCATCGGAATTAAATACAAAAGGTACAATACCTACTTAAGTATAAGAAGACTGACTCTTCCCACTGTCTATGATTTGAACCATTCCTGTGACATTAGTTATGGATTCCGATGCTTCACTTCAGGGTTACTGTATCCTTTTGGTCTTCTTATTGGCGACGAAACACAGAAATTGCATCGCAATTAAATAGAAAAAGCCCAATGCGGACTTAAGTACAAGAAGACTGACTCTTCCTACGGTCTATGATTTGAACCATTCCTGTGACACTAGTTATAGATTCCGATGCTTCACTTCAGGTTTACTGTATCCCTCTGTCCCTCTTATTGACGATGAAACACAGAAATTGCATCGGAATTAAATAGAATAGGCACAATGCCGACTTAAGTACAAGAAGACTGACTCAAGTTACTGTCTACGTTTGAACCATTCCTGTGACACTAGTTATAGATTCCGATGCTCCACTTCATGTTTACTGTATCACTTGGACATTCTTATTGACGATGAAACGCAGAAATTGCATCGAAATTAAATACAAAAGGCACATTGCCGACTTAAGTACAAGAAGACTGACTCTTGTTACTGACTATGTTTTGAACCAACCCTTTGACACTAGTTGAAGATTCCGATGCTTCACTTCAGGTTAACTGTATCCCTCTGACCTTCTTATTGACGATGAAACACAGAAATTGCATCGGAAATAAATACAAAAGGCACAATACCGACTTTAGTACATGTAGACTGAATCTTCCTATTGTCTATGTTTTGAACCATTCCTGTGACACTAGTTATAGATTCCGATGCTTCTTTTCAGGTTTACTGTATAGCTTCGAACTTCTTAATGACAATGAAACACAGATAGTGCATCGGAATTAAATACAAGAGTCACAATGCCAACTTAAGTACAAGAAGACAGACTCTTCCTACTGTGTATTCTTTGAACCATTCCTGTGACACTAGTTATAGATTCCGATGCTTCACTTCAGGTTTACTGTATCCCTCTGACCCTCTTTTTGACGGTGAAACACAGAAATTGCATCGGAATTAAATAGAAAAGGCACAATGCCGACTTAAGTACAAGAAGACTGACTCTTCATACTGACTATATCTTGATCCATTCCTGTGACACTAGTTATATATTGCGATGCATCACTTCAGGTTTACTGTATCCCTTGGACCTTCTTATTGACGATGAAACACAGAAATTGCATCGGAATTAAAGACAAAAGGCCCAATGCCGACTTAAGTACAAGAAGACTGACTCTACCTACTGTCTATGATTTGAACCATTCCTGTGACACTAGTTATAGATTCCGATGCTTCACTCCAGGTTTACTGTATACCTCTGACCCTCTTATGGACGATGAAACACAGTAATTGCATCGGAATTAAATAGAAAAGGCACAATGCCGACTTAAGTACAAGAAGACTGACTCTTCTTAATGTCTATGTTTTGAACCATTCCTGTGACACTAGTTATAGATTCCGATGCTCCACTTCAGGTTTACTGTATCACTTGGACATTCTTATTGAGGATGAAACACAGAAATTGCATCGAAATTAAATACAAAAGGCACAATGCCGACTTAAGTACAAGAAGACGGACTCTTCTTACTGACTATGATTTGAACCATCGCTGTGACACTAGTTATAATTTCCGATGCTTCATTTCAGGTTTACTGTATCCCTTCGAACTTCTTAATGACGATGAAACACAGATAGTGCATCGGAATTAAATACAAAATGCACAATGCCAACTTAAGTACAAGAAGACTGACTCTTCCTACTGTCTATGTTTTGAACCATTCCTGTGACACTAGTTATAGATTCCGATGCTTCACTTCAGGTTTACTGTATCCCTCTGACGTTCTTATTAACGATGAAACGCAGATATTGCATCGGAATTAAATACAAAAGGCACAATGCCGACTTAAGTGCAAGAAGACTGACTCTTCTTACTGACTATATCTTGATCCATTCCTGTGACAGTAGTTATTGATTCCTATGCTTCACTTCAGGTTTACTTTAACCCTTGGACCTTCTGATTGACGATGAAACACAGAAATTGCATCGGAATTAAATACAAAAGGTACAATGCCTACTTAAGTACAAGAAGACTGAGTCTTCTTACTGACTATGCTTTGAACCATTCCTGTGACACTAGTTCAGATTCCGATGCTTCACTTCAGGTTTACTGTATCCTTAGGACCTTCTTATTGGCGACGAAACACAGAAATTGCATCGGAATTAAATAGAAAAGGCACAATGCCTACTTAAGTACAAGAAGACAGACTCTTCTTACTGTCTATGTTTTGAACCATTCCTATGACACTAGTTATAGATTCCGATGCCTCACCTCAGGTTCACTGTATCCCTCTAACCTTCTTATTGACGATGAAGCACAGAAATTGCATCGGAATTAAATAGAAAAGGCACAATGCCGACTTAAGTACAAGAAGACTGACTCTTCCTACTGACTATGTTTTGAACCATATCTGTGACACTAGTTAAAGATTCCGATGCTTCACTTCAGCTTTACTGTATCCCTTGGACCTTCTTATTGACGATGAAATACAGAAATTGCATCGGAATTAAATACAAAAGGCACAATGCCGACTTAAGTAGAAGATGACCGACCCTTCTTACTATCTATGTTCTGAACTATTCATGTGACAAAAGTTCTTGATTCCGATGATACACTTCAGGTTTACTGTAACCCTCTGACCATCCTATTGACGATGAAACACAGAAATTGAATCGGAATTAAATACAAAAGGCACAATGCCGACTTAAGTACAAGAAGACTGACTCTTCCTACTGACTATGTTTTGAACCATATCTGTGACACTAGTTAAAGATTCCGATGCTTCACCTCAGGTTTACTGTATCCCTTGGACGTTCTTATTGACGATGAAACACAGAAATTGCATCGGAATTAAATACAAAAGGCAAAATGCCTACTTAAGTACAAGAAGACTGACTCTTCTTACTGTCTATGTTTTGAACCATTCCTGTGACGCTAGTTATAGATTCCGATGCTTCACTTCAGGTTTACTGTATCCCTTGGACCTTTTTATTGATGACGGAACAAAGAAATTGCATCGGAATTAAATAGAAAAGGCACAATGCCGACTTATGTTCAAGAAGACTGCCTCTTCCTACTGTCTATGTTTTGAACCATTCCTGTGACACTAGTTATGGATTCCGATGCTTCTCTTTAGGTTTACTGTATCCCTTGGACCTTCTTATTGACAATGAAACACAGAAATTGCATCGGAATTGAATACAAAAGGCTCAATGCCGACTTATGTACAAGAAGACTGACTCTTCATACTGACTATATCTTGATCCATTCCTGTAACACTAGTTGTAGATTCCGATGCTTCACTTCAGGTTTACTGTATCCCTTGGATCTCCTTATTGACGATGAAACACAGATATTGCATCGGAATTAAATACAAAAGGCACAATGCCGACTTAAGTACAAGAAGACTGACTCTTCTTACCGACTATGCTTTGAACCATTCCTGTGACACTAGTTATAGATTCCGATGCTTCACTTCAGGTTTACTGTATCCCTCTGACCTTCTTATTGTCGATTAAACACAGTAATTGCATCGGAATTAAATTGAAAAGGGCACAATGCCGACTTAAGTACAAGAAGACTGACTCTTCTTACTGTTTATGTTTTGAACCATTCCGGTGACACTAGTTATAGATTCCGATGCTCCACTTCAGGTTTACTGTATCTCTTGGACCTTCTTATTGACGATGAAACACAGAAGTTGCATCGGAATTAAATACAAAAGGCACAATGCCGACTTAAGTACAAGAAGACTGACTCTTCTTACCGACTATGCTTTGAACCATTCCTGTGACACTAGTTATAGATTCCGATGCTTCACTTCAGGTTTACTGTATCCGTCTGACCTTCTTATTGACGATGAAACACATTAATTGCATCGGAAATAAATACAAAAGGCACAATACGGACTGAAGTACATGTAGACTGAATCTTCCTACTGTCTAAGTTAAGAACCATTC
This sequence comes from Schistocerca serialis cubense, assembly GCF_023864345.2. Classification (NCBI taxonomy): domain Eukaryota; kingdom Metazoa; phylum Arthropoda; class Insecta; order Orthoptera; family Acrididae; genus Schistocerca; species Schistocerca serialis. The sequence continues at coordinate 8,977,854 of NW_026047592.1, forward strand.
CCGTGACACTAATTATAGATTCCGATGCTTCATATCAGGTTTACTGTATCCCTTGGACCTTCTTAATGACGATGAAACACAGATAGTGTATCGGAATTAAGTACAAAAGGCACAATGCCAACTTAAGTACAAGAAGACTGACTCTTCCTATTGTCTATGTTTTGAACCATTCCTGTGTAACTAGTTATAGATTCCGATGCTTCACTTCAGGTTTACTGTATCCCTCTGACCTTCTTTTTGACGATGAAACACAGAAATTGCATCGGAATTAAATAGAAAAGGCACAATGCCGACTTAAGTACAGGAAGACTGACTCTTCTTACTGACTATATCTTGATCCATTCCTGTGACACTAGTTATAGATTCCGATGCTTCACTTCAGGTTTACTGTATCCCTTGGACCTTCTTATTGACGATGAAACACAGCAATTGCATCGGAATTAAAAACAAAAGGCACAATGCCGACTTAAGTACAAGAAGACTGACTCTTCTTACTGACTATGATTTGAACCATTCCTATGACACTAGTTATAGATTCCGATGCCTCACCTCAGGTTCACTGTATCCCTCTAACCTTCTTATTGACGATGAAGCACAGAAATTGCATCGGAATTAAATAGAAAAGGCACAATGCCGACCTCAGTACAAGCAGACTGACTCTTCTTAGTGTCTATGTTTTGAACCATTCCTGTGACGCTAGTTACAGATTCCGATGCATCACTTCAGGTTTATTGTATCGCTCTGACCTTCTTATTAACTATGAAACACAGATATTGCATCGGAATTAATTACAAAAGGCACAATGCCGACTTAAGTACAAGCAGACTGACTCTTCTTACTGACTATGTTTTGATCCATTCCTGTGACACTAGTTATAGATTCCGATGCTTCACTTCTGGTTTACTGTATCCCTTCGAACTTCTTAATGACGAAGAAACACAGATAGTGCATCGGAATTAAATACAAAAGGCACAATGCCAACTTAAGTACAAGAAGACTGACTCTTCCTACTGTCTATGTTTTGAACCATTCCTGTGACACTAGTTATAGATTCCGATGCTTCACTTCAGGTTTACTGTATATCCCTGACCTTCTTTTTGACGACGAAACACAGAAATTGCATCGGAATTGAATAGAAAAGGCACAATGCCGACTTAAGTGCAAGAAGACTGACTCTTCTTACTGACTATATCTTGATCCATTCCTGTGACAGTAGTTATTGATTCCTATGCTTCACTTCAGGTTTACTTTACCCCTTGGACCTTCTGATTGACGATGAAACACAGAAATTGCATCGGAATTAAATACAAAAGGTACAATGCCTACTTAAGTACAAGAAGACTGAGTCTTCTTACTGACTATGCTTTGAACTATTCCTGTGACACTAGTTCAGATTCCGATGCTTCACTTCAGGTTTACTGTATCCTTAGGACCATCTTATTGGCGACGAAACACAGAAATTGCATCGGAATTAAATAGAAAAGGCAGAATGCCTACTTAAGTACAAGAAGACAGACTCTTCTTACTGTCTATGTTTTGAACCATTCCTATGACACTAGTTATAGATTCCGATGCCTCACCTCAGGTTCACTGTATCCCTCTAACCTTCTTATTGACGATGAAGCACAGAAATTGCATCGGAATTAAATAGAAAAGGCACAATGCCGACCTCAGTACAAGCAGACTGACTCTTCTTAGTGTCTATGTTTTGAACCATTCCTGTGACGCTAGTTACAGATTCCGATGCTTCACTTCAGGTTTACTGTATCCCTTGGACCTTCTTATTGACAATTAAACACAGAAATTGCATCGAAATTAAATACAAAAGGCACAATGCCGACTTAAGTACAAGAAGACTGACTCATCTTACTGACTGGTTTGAACCGTTCCTGTGACACTAGTTATAGATGCCGATGCTTCACTTCAGGTTTACTGTATCCCTTGGACCTTCTTAATGACGCTGAAACACAGAAATTGCATCGGAATTAAATACAAAAGGCACAATGCCGACTTAAGGACAAGTAGACTGACTCTTCTTACTGACTATGTTTTGAACCATTCCGGTGACACTAGTTATAGATTCCGTTGCATCACTTCATGTTCACTGTAACCCTCTGACCCTCTTATTGACGGTGAAGCACAGAAATTGCATCGGAATTAAATAGAAAAGGCACAATGCCGACTGAAGTACAAGAAGGCTGACTCTTCTTACTGTCTATTTTATGGACCATTCCTGTGACACTAGTTATGGATTCCGATGCTTCACGTCAGGTTTACTGAATCACTCTGACCATCGTTTTGACGATGAAACACAGAAATTGCATCGGAATTAAATAGAAAAGGCCCAATGTCGACTAAAGTACTAGAAGACTGATTCTTCTTACTGACTATGTTTTGAACCATTCCTGTGACACTAGTTATAGATTCCGATGCTTCGCTTCAGGTTTACTGTATCCCTGGGACCTTCTTATTGACGATGAAACACAGAAATTGCATCGGAACTAAATACAAAAGGCACAATGCCGACTTAAGTATAAGAAGACTGAATCTTCCTACTGTCTATGTTTTGACCCAGTCCTGTGACATTAGTTATGGATTCCGATGCTTCACTTCAGGGTTACTGTATCCTTTGGACCATCTTATTGGCGACGAAACACAGAAATTGCATCGGAATTAAATACAAAAGGCACAATGCCGACTTAAGGACAAGTAGACTGACTCTTCTTACTGACTATGTTCTGAACCATTCCGGTGACACTAGTTATAGATTCCGTTGCATCACTTCATGTTCACTGTATCCCTCTGACCCTCTCATTGACGGTGAAACACAGAAATTGCATCGGAATTAAATAGAAAAGGCACAATGTCGACTTAAGTACAAGAAGTCTGACTCTTCTTACTGTCTATGTTTGAACCATTCGTGTGACACTAGTTATAGATTCCGATGGTTCACTTCAAGTTAACCGTATCCCTCTGACCTTCTTATTGACGATGAAACACAGAAATTGCATCGGAAATAAATACAACAGGCACAATACCGACTTAAGTACATGTAGACTGAATCTTCCTACTGTCTATGATTTGAACCATTCCTGTGACACTAGAAATAGATTCCGATGCTTCATTTCAGGTTTACTGTATCCCTTGGACCTTCTTAATGACGATGAAACACAGATAGTGCATCGGATTTAAATACAAAAGGCTCAATGCCAACTTAAGTACAAGAAGAATGACTCTTCTTACTGACTATGTTTTGAACCATTCCTGTGACACTAGTTATAGATTGCGATGCTTCACTTCTGGTTTAATGTATCCCTTGGACCGTCGTTTTGATGATGAAACACAGAAATTTCATCGGAATTAAATACAAAAGGCACAATGCCGCCTTACGTACAAGAAGACTGACTCTTCTTACTGACTATGTTTTGAACCATTCCTGTGACACTAGTTATGGATTCCGATGCTTCACTTCAGGTTTACTGTATCCCATGGACCTTCTCATTGACGATGAAACACAGAAATTGCATCGGAATTAGATACAAAAGGCACAATGCCGACTTAAGTACAACAGGACTGACTCTTCTTACTGACTACATCTTGATCCATACCTGTGACACTAGTTACAGATTCCGATGCTTCACTTCAGGTTTACTGTATCCCTTGGACCTTCTTATTGACGATGAAACACAGATATTGCATCGGAATTAAATACAAAAGAAAGAATGACGACTTAAGTACAAGAAGGCTGACTCTTCCTACTGTCTATGTTTTGAACCGTTCCTGTGACACTAGTTATAGTGTCCGATGCTTCACTCCAGGTTTACTGTATCCCTTGGACCTTCTTATTGACGATGAAACACCGAAATTGCATCGGAATTAAATAGAAAAGGCACAATGCCGACTTAAGTACAAGAAGACTGACTCTTCCTACTGTCTATGTTTTGAACCATTCCTGTGACACTAGTTATAGATTCCGATGCTTCACCTCAGGGTCACTGTATCCCTCTGACCTTCTTATTGACGATGAAACTCAGTAATTGCATCGGGATTAAATACACAAGGCACAATGCCGTCTTAAGTACAAGCAGACTGACTCTTCTTAATGTCTATGTTTTGAACCATTCCTGTGACTCTAGTTAAAGATTCCGATGCTTCACTTCAGGTTTACTGTTTCCCTTGGACCCTCTTATAGACGATGAAACACAGAAATTGCATCGAAAATAAATACAAAAGGCACAATGCCGACTTAAGTACAACAAGACTGACACTTCTCACTGGATATGTTTTGAACCATTCCTGTGACACTAGTTATAGATTGCGATGCTTCACTTCAGGCTTACTGTATCCCTCTGACCTTCTTATTGACGATGAAACACAGAAATTGCATTGGAATTAAATACAAAAGGCATAATGCCGACTTAAGAAGACTTACCCTTCTTACTGACTATGATTTCAACCATTCCTGTGACACTAGTTTTGGATTCCGATGCTTCACGTCGGGATTACTGTATCCCTTGGACCTTCTTATTGACGATGAAACACAGGATTTGCATCGGAATTAAATACAAAAGGCACAATGCCGACTTTACAAGAAGACTGACTCTTCTTACTGACTATGATTTGAACCCTTCCTGTGACACTAGTTGTAGATTCCGATGCTTCACTTCAGGTTTATTGTATCCCTCTGACCTTCTTATTAACGATGAAACACAGATATTGCATCGGAATTAAATACAAAAGGCACAATGCCAACTTAAGTACAAGCAGACTGACTCTTCTTACTGACTATGTTTTGATCCATTCCTGTGACACTAGTTATAGATTCCGATGCTTCACCTCAGGTTCACTGTATCCCTCTGACCTTCTTGTTAACGATTAAACACAGAAATTGCATCGGAATTGAATAGAAAAGGCACAATGCCGTCTTAAGTACAAGCAGACTGACTCTTCTTAGTGTCTATGTTTTGAACCATTCCTGTGACACTAGTTAAAGATTCCGATGCTTCACTTCAGGTTTGCTGTATCCCTTGGACCTTCTTATTGACGATGAAACACAGAAATTGCATCGAAAATAAATACAAAAGGCACAATGCCGACCTAAGTACAACAAGACTGACTCTTCTTACTGGATATTTTTTGAACCATTCCTGTGACACTAGTTATAGATTCCGATGCTTCACTTCAGGTTTAGTGTATCCCTCTGACCTTCTTATTGACGATGAAACACAGAAATTGCATCGGAAATAAATACAAAAGGCACAATACCGACTTAAGTACATGTAGACGTAATCTTCCTACTGTCTATGTTTTGAACCATTCCTGTGACACTAGTTATAGATTCCGATGCTTCATTTCAGGATTACTGCATCCCTCGGACCTTCTTAATGACGATGAAACACAGATAGTGCATCGGAATTAAATACAAAAGGTACAATGCCAACTTAAGTAGAAGAAGACTGACTCTTCCTACTGTCTATGTTTTGAACCATTCCTGTGACACTAGTTATAGTTTCCGATGCGTCACCTCAGGTTCACTCTATCCCTTGGACCTTCTTTTTGACGATGAAACACAGAAATTGCAACGGAGTTAAATACAAAAGGCACAATTCCGACTTAAGTACAAGAAGACTGACTCTTCTTACTGACTGTTTTGAACCATTCCTGTGACACTAGTTATAGATTACGATGCTTCACTTCTGGTTTACTGTATCCCTTGGACCTTCGTATTGACGATTAAAAACACAGAAATTGCATGGAATTAAATACAAAAGGCACAATGCCCAATGAAGTACTAGAAGACTGACTCTTCTTACTGACTATGTTGTGAACCATTCTTGTGACACTAGTTATGGATTCCGATGCTCCACTTCAGGTTTACTGTATCCCTTGGACCTTCGTATTGACGATGAAACACTGAAATTGCATCGGTATTAAATACAAAAGGCACAGTGCCGACATAAGTACGAGAAGACTGACTCCTCTTACTGACTATACCTTGATTCATTCCTGTGACACTAATTATAGATTCCGATGCTTCACTTCAGGTTTACTGTATCCCTCTGACCTTCTAATTGACGATGAAACACAGAAATTGCATCTGAATTAAATGCAAAAGGCACAATGCTGACTTAAGTGCAAGAAGACTGACTCTTCTTACTGTTTGTGTTTTGAACCATTCCTGTGACACTAGTTATAGATTCCGATGCTTATCACAAGGTTTACTGTATCCCTAGCACCTTCTTATTGACGATGAAACATCGAAATTGCATCGGAATTAAATAGAAAAGGCACAATGCCGACTTAGGTACAAGAACTGTCTCTTCTTACTGTCTATGTTTTGAACCATTCCTGTGACACTAGTTATGGATTCCGATGCTTCACTTCTGGTTTACTGTATCCCTTGGACCTTCTTATTGACGATGAAACACAGAAATTGCTTCGGAATTAAATACAAAAGGCACAATGCCGACTTAAGTACAAGAACACTGACTCTTCTTACTGACTATATATTGATCCATTCCTGTGACACTAGTTACAGATTCGGATGCTTCACTTCAGGTTTACTGTATACCTTGGACCGTCTTATTGACGACGAAACACAGAAATTGCATCGGAATTGAATACAAAAGGCACAATGCCTACATAAGTACAAGATGACTGGCTCTTCTTACTGAGTATGTTTTGAACCATTCCTGTGACACTAGTTGTAGATTCCGAGGCTTCACTTCAGGTTTACTGTATCCCTCTGACGTTCTTATTAACGATGAAACACAGATATTGCATCGGAATTAAATACAAACGGCACAATGCTGACTTAAGTACAAGAAGACTGACTCTTCTTACTGACTATGTTTTGAACCATTCCTGTGACACTAGTTATAGATTACGATGCTTCACTTCCGGTTTACTGTATCCCTTGGACTTTCGTATTGAAGATGAAACACAGAAATTGCATCGGAATTAAATAGAACAGGCACAATGCCGTCTTAAGACAAGCAGACTGACTCTTCTTAGTGTCTATGTTTTGAACCATTCCTGTGACGCTAGTTAAAGATTCCGATGCTTCACTTCAGGCTTACTGTATCCGTTGGACCTTCTTATTGACGATGAACCACAGAAATTGCATCGGAATTGAATAAAAAAGGCACAATGCCTACTTAAGTACAAGATGACTGGCTCTTCTTACTGAGTATGTTTTGAACCATTCCTGTCACACTAGTTGTAGATTCCGAGGCTTCACTTCAGGTTTACTGTATCCCTAGGACCTTCTTATTGACGATGAAACACAGAAATTGCATCGGAACTAAATACAAAAGGCACAATGCCGACTTAAGTATAAGAAGACTGACTCTTTACTGCTGTCTATGTTTGAACCATTCCTGTGACATTAGTTATAGATTCCGATGCTTCACTTCAGGGTTACTGTATCCTTTGGACCTTCTTATTGGCGACGAAACACAGAAATTGCATCCTAATTAAATAGAAAATGCACAATGCCGACTTAAGTACAAGAAGACTGACTGTTCTTCCTGTCTATGTTTCGAACCATTGCTGTGACACTAGTTATAGATTCCGATGCTTCACCTCAGGTCCACTGTATCCCTCTGACCTTCTTATTGACGATGAAACACAGAAATTGCATCGGAATTAATTGAAAAGGCACAATGTTGTCTTAAGTACAAGAAGACTGACTCCTCTTACTGTCTATGTTTGAACCATTCCTGTGACCCTAGTTATGGATTCCGATGCTTCACTTCAGGTTTACTGTATCCCATGGACCTTCTCATTGACGATGAAACACAGAAATTGCATCGGAATTAGATTCAAAAGGTACAATGCCGACATAAGTACAACAAGACTGACTCTTCTTACTGACTACATCTTGATCCATACCTGTGACACTAGTTACAGATTCCGATGCTTCACTACAGGTTTACTGTATCCCTTGGACCTTTTTATTGACGATGAAACACAGATATTGCATCGGAATTAAATACAAAAGAAACAATGACGACTTAAGTACAAGAAGGCTGACTCTTCTTACTGTCTATGTTTTGAACCGTTCCTGTGACACTACTTATAGTGTCCGTTGCTTCACACCAGGTTTACTGTATCCCTTGGACCTTCTTATTGACGATGAAACACAGATCTTGCATCGGAATTAAATAGAAAAGACACAATGCCGACTTAAGTACAAGAAGACTGACTCTTCCTACTGTCTATGTTTTGAACCATTCCTGTGACACTAGTTATAGATTCCGATGCTTCACCTCAGGTTCACTGTATCCCTCTGACCTTATTATTGACGATGAAACACAGAAATTGCATCGGAATTAAATACAAAAGGCACAATGCCGTCTTAAGTACAAGCAGACTGACTCTTCTTAATGTCTATGTTTTGAACCATTCCTGTGACACTAGTTAACGATTCCGATGCTTCACTTCAGGTTTACTGTATCCCTTGGACCTTCTTATTGACGATGAAACACAGAAATTGCATCGAAAATAAATACAAAAGGCACAATGCCGACTTAAGTACAACAAGACTGACTCTTCTCACTGGATATGTTTTGAACCATTCCTGTGACACTAGTTATAGATTGCGATGCGTCACTTCAGGCTTACTGCATCCCTCTGACCTTCTTATTGACGATGAAACACAGAAATTGCATCGGAATTACATACAAAAGGCACAATGCCGACTTAAGAAGACTTACCCTTCTTACTGACTATGATTTGAACCATTCCTGTGACACTAGTTTTGGATTCCGATGCTTCACTTCAGGTTTACTGTATCCCTTGGACCTTCTTATTGGCGATGAAACACAGAAATTTCATCGGAATTAAATACAAAAGGCACAATGTCGACTTAAGTACAAGAAGACTGACTCTTCTTACTGACTATATCTTGATCCATTCCTGTGACACTAGTTATAGATTCCGATGCTTCACTTCGGGATTACTGTATCCCTTGGACCTTCTTATTGACGATGAAACACAGGAATTGCATCGGAATTAAATACAAAAGGCACAATACCGACTTAAGTACAAGAAGACTGACTCTTCTTACTGACTATGATTTGAACCATTCCTGTGACACTAGTTGTAGATTCCGATGCTTCACTTCAGGTTTATTGTATCCCTCTGCCCTTCTTATTAACGATGAAACACAGATATTGCATCGGAATTAAATACAATAGGCACAATGCCAACTTAAGTACAAGCAGACTGACTCTTCTTACTGACTATGTTTTGATCCATTCCTGTGACACTAGTTATAGATTCCGATGCTTCACCTCAGGTTCACTGTATCCCTCTGACCTTCTTATTGACGATGAAACACAGAAATTGCATCGGAATTGGATAGAAAAGGCACAATGCCGTCTTAAGTACAAGCAGACTGACTCTTCTTCGTGTCTATGTTTTGAACCATTCCTGTGACACTAGTTAAAGATTCCGATGCTTCACTTCAGGTTTGCTGTATCCCTTGGACCTTCTTATTGACGATGAAACACAGATATTGCATCGAAAATAAATACAAAAGGCACAATGCCGACCAAAGTACAACAAGACTGACTCTTCTTACTGGATATGTTTTGAACCATTCCTGTGACACTAGTTATAGATTCCGATGCTTCACTCCAGGTTTAGTGTATCCCTCTGACCTTCTTATTGACGATGAAACACAGAAATTGCATCGGAAATAAATTTAAAAGGCACAATACCGACTTAAGTACATGTAGACTGAATCTTCCTACTGTCTATGCTTTGAACCATTCCTGTGACACTAGTTATAGATTCCGATGCTTCATTTCAGGATTACTGCATCCCTCGGACATTCTTAATGACGATGAAACACAGATAGTGCATCGGAATTAAATACAAAAGGTACAATGCCAACTTAAGGAGAAGAAGACTGACTCTTCCTACTGTCTATGTTTTGAACCATTCCTGTGACACTAGTTATAGTTTCCGATGCTTCACCTCAGGTTCACTCTATCCCTTGGACCTTCTTATTGACGATGAAACACAGAAATTGCAACGGAGTTAAATACAAAAGGCACAATGCTGACTTAAGTACAAGAAGACTGACTCTTCTTACTGACTGTTTTGAACCATTCCTGTGACACTAGTTATAGATTACGATGCTTCACTTCAGGTTTACAGTATCCCTCTGACCTTCTTACTAACGATGAAACACAGATATTGCATCGGAATTAAATACAAAAGGCACAATGCCGACTTAAGTACAAGAAGACTGACTCTTCTTACTGACTATGTTTTGAACCATTCCTGTGTCACTAGTTATAGATTCCGATGCTTCACTTCTGGTTTACTGTATCCCTTGGACCTTCGTATTGACGATGAAACACAGAAATTGCATGGGAATTAAATACAAAAGGCACAATGCCCAATGAAGTACTAGAAGACCGACTCTTCTTACTGACTATGTTTTGAACCATTCCTGTGACACTAGTTATGGATTCCGATGCTTCACTACAGGTTTACTGTATCCCTTGGACCTTCGTATTGACGATGAAACACTGAAATTGCATCGGTATTAAATACAAAAGGCACAGTGCCGACCTAAGTACGAGAAGACTGACTCCTCTTACTGACTATACCTTGATTCATTCCTGTGACACTAGTTATAGATTCCGATGCTTCACTTCAGGTTTACTGTATCCCTCTGACCTTCTCATTGACGATGAAAAACAGAAATTGCATCTGAATTAAATGCAAAAGGCACAATGCCGACTTAAGTGCAAGAAGACTGACTATTCTTACTGTCTGTGTTTTGAACCATTCCTGTGACACTAGTTATAGATTCCGATGCTTCACACAAGGTTTACTGTATCCCTTGGACCTTCTTATTGACGATGAAACACCAAAATTGCATCGGAATTAAATAGAAAAGGCACAATGCCGACTTAGGTACAAGAAAACTGTCTCTTCTTACTGTCTATGTTTGAACCATTCCTGTGACACTAGTTATGGATTCCGATGCTTCACTTCAGGTTTACTGTATCCCTTGGACCTTCTTATTGTCGATGAAACACAGAAATTGCATCGGAATTTAATACAAAAGGCATAATGCCGACTTAAGTACAAGAACACTGACTCTTGTTACTGGCTATATATTGATCCATTCCTGTGACACTAGTTATGGATTCGGATGCTTCACTTCAGGTTTACTGTATACCTTGGACCTTCTTATTGACGACGAAACACAGAAATTGCATCGGAATTGAATACAAAAGGCACAATGCCTACTAAAGTACAAGATGACTGGCTCTTCTTACTGAGTATGTTTTGAACCATTCCTGTGACACTAGTTGTAGATTCCGAGGCTTCACTTCAGGTTTACTGTATCCCTCTGACGTTCTTATTAACGATGAAACACAGATATTGCATCGGAATTAAATACAAAAGGCACAATGCTGACTTAAGTACAAGAAGACTGACTCTTCTTACTGACTATGTTTTGAACCATTCCTGTGACACTAGTTATAGATTACGATGCTTCACTTCCGGTTTACCGTATCCCTTGGACCTTCGTATTGACGATGAAACACAGAAATTGCATCGGAATTAAATAGAAAAGGCACAATGCCATCTTAAGTACAAGCAGACTGACTCCTCTTAGTGTCTATGTTTTGAACCATTCCTGTGACGCTAGTTAAAGATTCCGATGCTTCACTTCAGGTTTACTGTATCCGTTGGACCTTCTTAATGACGATGAAACACAGAAATTGCATCGGAATTGAATACAAAAGGCACAATACCGACGTAGGTACAAGAAGACTGTCTCTTCTTACTGTCTATGTTTTGAACCATTCCTGTGACACTTGTTTTGGATTCCGATGCTTCACTTCAGGTTTACTGTATCCCTTGGACATTCTTATTGACGATGAACCACAGAAATTGCATCGGAACTAAATACAAAAGGCACAATGCCGACTTAAGTATAAGAAGACTGACTCTCTACTGCTGTCTATGTTTGAACCATTCCTGTGACATTAGTTATAGATTCCGATGCTTCACTTCAGGGTTACTGTATCCCTTGGACCTTCTTATTGACGATGAAACACAGAAATTGCTTCGGAATGAAATACAAAAAAAACAATGCCGAATTAAGTACAAGAAGGCTGACTCATCTTACTGTCTATGTTTTGAACCGTTCCTGTGACACTAGTTATAGAGTCCGATGCTTCACTCCAGGTTCACTGTATCCCTTGAACCTTCTCATTGACGGTGAAACACAGAAATTACATCGCAATTAAATACAAAAGGCAGAATGCCGACTTAGGTACAAGAAGACTGTGTCTTCTTACTGTCTATGTTTTGAACCATTCCTGTGACACTAGTTATGGATTCCGATGCTTCACTTCAGGTTTACTGTATCCCTCTGACCTTCTTATTGACGACGAAACACAGAAATTGCATCGGAATTAAATACAAAAGGCAAAATGGCGACTTAAGTACAAGAAGACTGACTCTTCGTACTGACTGTTTTGAACAATTCCTGTGACACTAGATATAGATTCCGATGCTTCACTTCAGGTTTACTGTATCCCTCTGACGTTCTTATTAACGATGAAACGCAGAGATTGCCTCGGAATTAAATACAAAAGGTACAATGCCGACTTAAGTACAAGAAGACTGACTCTTCTTACTGACTATGTTTTGAACCATTCCTGTGACACTAGTTATAGATTCCGATGCTTCACTTCTGGTTTACTGTATCCCTTGGACCGTCGTATTGATGATGAAACACAGAAATTTCATCGGAATTAAATACAAAAGGCACAATGCCGACTTACGTACAAGAAGACTGACTCTTCTTACTGACTATGTTTTGAACCATTCCTGTGACACTAGTTATAGATTCCGATGCTTCACTTCAGGTTTACTGTTTCCCTTGGACCTTCTTATTGACGATGAAACACAGAAATTGCATCGGAATTAAATACAAAAGAAACAAAGCCGAATTAAGTACAAGAAGGCTGACTCTTCTTACTGTCTATGTTTTGAACCGTTCCTGAGACACTAGTTATAGAGTCCGATGCTTCACTCCAGGTTCACTGTATCCCTTGAACCTTCTCATTGACGATGAAACACAGAAATTACATCGCAATTAAATACAAAAGGCACAATGCTGACTTAAGGACAAGAAACCTGAATCTTCTTACTGCCTATGTTTTGAACCATTCCTGTGACACTAGTTATAGATTCCGATGCTTCACTTCAGGCTTACTGTATCCCTCTGACCTTCTTATTGACGACGAAACACAGAAATTGCATCGGAAATAAATACAAAAGGAACAATGCCTACTTAAGAGGACTTACTCTTCTTACTGACTATGTTTTGAACCATTCCTGTGACACTAGTTTTGGATTCCGATGCTTCACTTCAGGTTTACTGTATCCCTTGGACCTTCTAATTGACGATGAAACACAGAAATTGCATCGGAACTAAATACAAAAGGCACAATGTCGATTTAAGTAGAAGATGACTGACTCTTCTTACTGACTCTATCTTGATCCATTCCTGTGACACTAGTTATAGATTCCGATGCTTCACTTCGGGTTTACTGTATCCCTTGGACCTTCTTATTGACGATGAAACACAGAAATTGCATTGGAATTAAATACAAAAGGCACAAAGCCGACTTAAGTACAAGAAGACTGACTCTTCTTACTGACTATGATTTGAACCATTCCTGTTACACTAGTTGTAGATTCCGATGCTTCACTTCAGGTTTATTGTATCCCTCTGACCTTCTTATTAACGATGAAACACAGATATTGCATCGGATTTAAATACAAAAGGCACAATGCCGACTTAAGTACAAGCAGACTGACTCTTCTTACTGACTATGTTTTGATCCATTCCTGTGACACTAGTTATAGATTCCGATGCTTCACTTCTGGTTTACTGTATCCCTTGGACCTTCGTATTGACGACGAAACACAAAAATTCCATCGGAATTAAATACAAAAGGCACAATGCTGACTCAAGAACAAGAATACTGACTCTTCCTACTGACAATGTTTGAACGAATCCTGTGACATTAGTTATTGTTTCCGATGCTTCACTTCAGGTTTACTGTATCCTTTCGACCTTCCTATTGGCGACGAAACACAGAAATTGCAACGGAACAAAATACAAAAGGCACAATGCCGACTTACGTACAAGAAGACTAACTCTTCCTACTGTCTATGTTTGAACGAATTCTGTGACATTAGTTGTAGATTCCAATGCTTCACTTCAGGTTTACTGTATCCTTTGGACCTTCCTATTGGCGACGAAACACAGAAATTGCATCGGAATTAAATAGAAAAGGCACAATGCCGACTTAAGTACAAGCAGACTGACTCTTCTCACTGGATATGTTTTGAACCATTCCTGTGACACTAGTTATAGATTCCGATGCTTCACTTTAGGTTCACTCTATCCCTTGGACCTTCTTATTGACGATAAAACACAGAAATTGCAACGGAGTTAAATACATAATGCACAATGCCGACTTAAGTACAAGAACACTGACTCTTCTTACTGACTATATATTGATCCATTCCTGTGACACTAGATATAGATTCCGATGCTTCACTTCAGGTTTACTGTATCCCTCTGACGTTCTTATTAACGATGAAACGCAGATATTGCATCGGAATTAAATACAAAAGGCACAATGCCGACTTAAGTACAAGAAGACTGACTCTTCTTACTGACTATGTTTTGAACCATTCCTGTGACACTAGTTTTGGATTCCGATGCTTCACTTCAGGTTTACTGTATCCCTTGGACCTTCTAATTGACGATGAAATACAGAAATTGCATCGGAATTAAATACAAAAGGCACAATGTCGACTTAAGTACAAGATGACTGACTCTTCTTACTGACTCTATCTTGATCCAGTCCTGTGACACTAGTTATAGATTCCGATGCTTCAGTTCGGGTTTACTGTATCCCTTGGACCTTCTTATTGACGATGAAACACAGAAATTGCAACGGAGTTAAATACAAAATGCACAATGCCGACTTAAGTACAAGAAGACTGACTCTTCTTACTGACTGTTTTGAACCATTCCTGTGACACTAGTTATAGATTACGATGCTTCACTTCAGGTTTACTGTATCCCTCTGACCTTCTTATTAACGATGAAACACAGATATTGCATCGGAATTAAATAGAAAAGGCACAATGCCGTCTTAAGTACAAGCAGACTGACTCTTCTTAGTGTCTATGTTTTGAACCATTCCTGTGACGCTAGTTAAAGATTCCGATGCTTCACTTCAGGTTTACTGTATCCGTTGGACCTTCTTATTGACGATGAAACACAGAAATTGCATCGGAATTGAATACAAAATGGCACAATCCCTACTTAAGTACAAGATGACTGACTCTTCTTACTGAGTATGTTTTGAACCATTCCTGTGACACTAGTTGTAGATTCCGAGGCTTCCCTTCAGGCATACTGTATCCCTAGAACCTTCTTATTGACGATGAAACACAGAAATTGCATCGGAACTAAATACAAAAGTCACAATGCCGACATAAGTATAAGAAGACTGACTCTTTACTGCTGTCTATGTTTGAACCATTCCTGTGACATTAGTTATAGATTCCGATGCTTCACTTCGGAGGTACTGTATCCTTTGGACCTTCTTATTGGCGACGAAACACAGAAATTGCATTCTAATTAAATAGAAAATGCACAATGCCGACTTAAGTACAAGAAGACTGACTGTTCTTACTGTCTATGCTTCGAACCATTGCTGTGACACTAGTTATAGATTCCGATGCTTCACCTCAGGTCCACTGTATCCCTCTGACCTTCTTATTGACGATGAAACACAGAAATTGCATCGGAATTAAATTGAAAAGGCACAATGCCGTCTTAAGTACAAACAGACTGACTCTTCTTAGTGTCTATGTTTTGAACCATTCCTGTGACGCTAGTTACAGATTCCGATGTTTCACTTCAGGTTTACTGTGTCCCTTGGACCTTCTTATTGACGAAGAAACACAGATATTGCATCGGAATTAAATACAAAAGGCAAAATGGCGACTTAAGTACAAGAAGACTGAATCTTCTTACTGACTGTTTTGAACCATTCCTGTGACACTAGATATAGATTCCGATGCTTCACTTCAGGTTTACTGTATCCCTCTGACGTTCTTATTAACGATGAAACGCAGATATTGCATCGGAATTAAATACAAAAGGCACAATGCGGACTTAAGTACAAGAAGACTGACTCTTCTTACTGACTATGTTTTGAACCATTCCTGTGACACTAGCTATAGATTCCGATGCTTCACTTCTGGTTTACTGTATCCCTTGGACCGTCGTATTGACGATGAAACACAGAAATTGCATCGGAATTAGATACAAAAGGCACAATGCCGACTTAAGTACAAAAAGACTGACTCTTCTTACTGACTATATCTTGTTCCATTCCTGTGACACTAGTTATAGATTCCGATGCTTCACTTCAGGTTTACTGTATCCCTTGGACCTTCTTATTGACGATGAAACACAGAAATTGCATCGGAATTAAATACAAAAGAAACAATGCCGAATTAAGTACAAGAAGGCTGACTCTTCTTACTGTCTATGTTTTGAACCGTTCCTGTGACACTAGTTATAGAGTCCGATGCTTCACTCCAGGTTCACTGTATCCCTTGAACATTCTTATTGACGATGAAACACAGAAATTACATCGCAATTAAATACATAAGGCACAATGCTGACTTAAGGAGAAGAAGCCTGAATCATCTTACTGCCTATGTTTTGAACCATTCCTGTGACACTAGTTATAGATTCCGATGCTTCACTTAAGGCTTACTGTATCCCTCTGACCTTCTTATTGACGTCGAAACACAGAAATTGCATCGGAATTAAATACAAAAGGCACAATGCCTACTTAAGAAGACTTACTCTTCTTACTGATTATGTTTTGAACCATTCCAGTGACACTAGTTTTGGATTCCGATGCTTCACATCAGGTTGACTGTATCCCTTGGACCTTCTAATTGACGATGAAATACAGAAATTGCATCGTAATTAAATACAAAAGGCACAATGTCGACTTAAGTACAAGATGACTGACTCTTCTTACTGACTCTATCTTGATCCATTCCTGTGACACTAGTTATAGATTCCGATGCTTCAGTTCGGGTTTACTGTATCCCTTGGACCTTCTTATTGACGATGAAACACAGAAATTGCAACGGAGTTAAATACAAAATGCACAATGCCGACTTAAGTACAAGAAGACTGACTCTTCTTACGGACTGTTTTGAACCATTCCTGTGACACTAGTTATAGATTACGATGCTTCACTTCAGGTTTACTGTATCCCTCAGACCTTCTTATTAACGATGAAACACAGATATTGCATCGGAATTAAATAGAAAAGGCACAATGCCGTCTTAAGTACAAGCAGACTGACTCTTCTTAGTGTCTATGTTTTGAACCATTCCTGTGACGCTAGTTAAAGATTCCGATGCTTCTCTTCAGGTTTACTGTATCCGTTGGACCTTCTTATTGACGATGAAACACAGAAATTGCATCGGAATTGAATACAAAAGGCACAATGCCTACTTAAGTACAAGATGACTGGCTCTTCTTACTGAGTATGTTATGAACCATTCCTGTGACACTAGTTGTAGATTCCGAGGCTTCCCTTCAGGTATACTGTATCCCTAGGACCTTCTTATTGACGATGAAACACAGAAATAGCATCGGAACTAAATACAAAAGTCACAACGCCGACTTAAGTATAAGAAGACTGACTCTTTACTGCTGTCTATGTTTGAACCATTCCTGTGACATTAGTTATAGATTCCGATGCTTCACTTCGGAGGTACTGTATCCTTTGGACCTTCTTATTGGCGACGAAACACAGAAATTGCATTCTAATTAAATAGAAAATGCACAATGCCGACTTAAGTACAAGAAGACTGACTGTTCTTACTGTCTATGCTTCGAACCATTGCTGTGACACTAGTTATAGATTCCGATGCTTCACCTCAGGTCCACTGTATCCCTCTGACCTTCTTATTGACGATGAAACACAGAAATTGCATCGGAATTAAATTGAAAAGGCACAATGCCGTCTTAAGTACAAACAGACTGACTCTTCTTAGTGTCTATGTTTTGAACCATTCCTGTGACGCTAGTTACAGATTCCGATGTTTCACTTCAGGTTTACTGTGTCCCTTGGACCTTCTTATTGACGAAGAAACACAGATATTGCATCGGAATTAAATACAAAAGGCAAAATGGCGACTTAAGTACAAGAAGACTGAATCTTCTTACTGACTGTTTTGAACCATTCCTGTGACACTAGATATAGATTCCGATGCTTCACTTCAGGTTTACTGTATCCCTCTGACGTTCTTATTAACGATGAAACGCAGATATTGCATCGGAATTAAATACAAAAGGCACAATGCGGACTTAAGTACAAGAAGACTGACTCTTCTTACTGACTATGTTTTGAACCATTCCTGTGACACTAGCTATAGATTCCGATGCTTCACTTCTGGTTTACTGTATCCCTTGGACCGTCGTATTGACGATGAAACACAGAAATTGCATCGGAATTAGATACAAAAGGCACAATGCCGACTTAAGTACAAAAAGACTGACTCTTCTTACTGACTATATCTTGTTCCATTCCTGTGACACTAGTTATAGATTCCGATGCTTCACTTCAGGTTTACTGTATCCCTTGGACCTTCTTATTGACGATGAAACACAGAAATTGCATCGGAATTAAATACAAAAGAAACAATGCCGAATTAAGTACAAGAAGGCTGACTCTTCTTACTGTCTATGTTTTGAACCGTTCCTGTGACACTAGTTATAGAGTCCGATGCTTCACTCCAGGTTCACTGTATCCCTTGAACATTCTTATTGACGATGAAACACAGAAATTACATCGCAATTAAATACATAAGGCACAATGCTGACTTAAGGAGAAGAAGCCTGAATCATCTTACTGCCTATGTTTTGAACCATTCCTGTGACACTAGTTATAGATTCCGATGCTTCACTTAAGGCTTACTGTATCCCTCTGACCTTCTTATTGACGTCGAAACACAGAAATTGCATCGGAATTAAATACAAAAGGCACAATGCCTACTTAAGAAGACTTACTCTTCTTACTGATTATGTTTTGAACCATTCCAGTGACACTAGTTTTGGATTCCGATGCTTCACATCAGGTTGACTGTATCCCTTGGACCTTCTAATTGACGATGAAATACAGAAATTGCATCGTAATTAAATACAAAAGGCACAATGTCGACTTAAGTACAAGATGACTGACTCTTCTTACTGACTCTATCTTGATCCATTCCTGTGACACTAGTTATAGATTCCGATGCTTCAGTTCGGGTTTACTGTATCCCTTGGACCTTCTTATTGACGATGAAACACAGAAATTGCAACGGAGTTAAATACAAAATGCACAATGCCGACTTAAGTACAAGAAGACTGACTCTTCTTACGGACTGTTTTGAACCATTCCTGTGACACTAGTTATAGATTACGATGCTTCACTTCAGGTTTACTGTATCCCTCAGACCTTCTTATTAACGATGAAACACAGATATTGCATCGGAATTAAATAGAAAAGGCACAATGCCGTCTTAAGTACAAGCAGACTGACTCTTCTTAGTGTCTATGTTTTGAACCATTCCTGTGACGCTAGTTAAAGATTCCGATGCTTCTCTTCAGGTTTACTGTATCCGTTGGACCTTCTTATTGACGATGAAACACAGAAATTGCATCGGAATTGAATACAAAAGGCACAATGCCTACTTAAGTACAAGATGACTGGCTCTTCTTACTGAGTATGTTATGAACCATTCCTGTGACACTAGTTGTAGATTCCGAGGCTTCCCTTCAGGTATACTGTATCCCTAGGACATTCTTATTGACGATGAAACACAGAAATAGCATCGGAACTAAATACAAAAGTCACAACGCCGACTTAAGTATAAGAAGACTGACTCTTTACTGCTGTCTATGTTTGAACCATTCCTGTGACATTAGTTATAGATTCCGATGCTTCACTTCAGAGGTACTGTATCCTTTGGACCTTCTTATTGGCGACGAAACACAGAAATTGCATTCTAATTAAATAGAAAATGCACAATGCCGACTTAAGTACAAGAAGACTGACTGTTCTTACTGTCTATGCTTCGAACCATTGCTGTGACACTAGTTATAGATTCCGATGCTTCACCTCAGGTCCACTGTATCCCTCTGACCTTCTTATTGACGATGAAACACAGAAATTGCATCGGAATTAAATTGAAAAGGCACAATGCTGTCTTAAGTACAAGCAGACTGACTCTTCTTAGTGTCTATGTTTTGAACCATTCCTGTGACGCTAGTTACAGATTCCGATGCTTTACTTCAGGTTTACTGTGTCCCTTGGACCTTCTTATTGACGATGAAACACAGATATTGCATCGGAATTAAATACAAAAGGCAAAATGGCGACTTAAGTA
This sequence comes from Schistocerca serialis cubense, assembly GCF_023864345.2. NCBI lineage: Eukaryota > Metazoa > Arthropoda > Insecta > Orthoptera > Acrididae > Schistocerca > Schistocerca serialis. Next base: position 8,998,392 of record NW_026047592.1, read on the forward strand.
CAAGAAGACTGACTCTTCTTACTGACTGTTTTGAACCATTCTTGTGACACTAGATATAGATTCCGATGCTTCACTTCAGGTTTACTGTATCCCTCTGACGTTCTTATTAACGATGAAACGCAGATATTGCATCGGAATTAAATACAAAAGGCACAATGCCGACTTAAGTACAAGAAGACTGACTCTTCTTACTGACTATGTTTTGAACCATTCCTGTGACACTAGTTATAGATTCCGATGCTTCACTTCTGGTTTACTGTATCCCTTCTACCGTCGTATTGACGATGAAACACAGAAATTGCATCGGAATTAGATACAAAAGGCACAATGCCGACTTAAGTACAAAAAGACTGACTCTTCTTACTGACTATACCTTGTTCCATTCCTGTGACACTAGTTATAGATTCCGATGCTTCACTTCAGGTTTACTGTATCCCTTGGACCTTCTTATTGACGATGATACACAGGAATTGCATCGGAATTAAATACAAAAGAAACAATGCCGTATTAAGTACAAGAAGGCTGACTCTTCTTACTGTCTATGTTTTGAACCGTTCCTGTGACACTAGTTATAGAGTCCGATGCTTCACTCCAGGTTCTCTGTATCCCTTGAACCTTCTTATTGACGATGAAACACAGAAATTACATCGGAATTAAATACAAAAGGCACAATGCTGACTTAAGGAAAAGAAGCCTGAATCTTCTTACTGCCTATGTTTTAAACCATTCCTGTGACACTAGTTATAGATTCCGATGCGTCACTTCAGGCTTACTGTATTCCTCTGACCTTCTTATTGACGTCGAAACACAGAAATTGCATCGGAATTAAATACAAAAGGCACAATGCCTACTTAAGAAGACTTACTCTTCTTACTGACTATGTTTTGAACCATTCCTGTGACACAAGTTTTGGATTCCGATGCTTCACTTCAGGTTTACTGTATCCCTTGGACCTTCTAAATGACAATGAAATACAGAAATTGCATCGGAATTAAATACAAAAGGCACAATGTCGACTTAAGTACAAGATGACTGACTCTTCTTACTGACTCTATCTTGATCCATTCCTGTGACACTAGTTATAGATTCCGATGCTTCACTTCGGGTTTACTGTATCCCTTTGACCTTCTTATTGACGATGAAACACAGAAATTGCATTGGAATTAAATACAAAAGGCACAATGCCGACTTAAGTACAAGAAGACTGACTCTTCTTACTGACTATGATTTGAACCATTCCTGTGACACTAGTTGTAGATTCCGATGCTTCACTTCAGGTTTATTGTATCCCTCTGACCTTCTTATTAACGATGAAACACAGATATTGCATCGGAAATAAATACAAAAGGCACAATGCCGACTTATGTACAAGCAGACTGACTCTTCTTACTGTCTGTGTTTTGAACCATTCCTGTGACACCAGTTATAGATTCCGATGCTTCACGTAAGGTTTACTGTATCCCTTGGACTTTATTATTGACGATGAAACACAGAAATTGCATCGAAAATAAATACAAAAGGCCCAATGCCGACCTAAGCACAACAAGACTGACTCTTCTTACTGGATATGTTTTGAACCATTCCTGTGACACTAGTTATAGATTCCGATGCTTCACTTCAGGTTTAGTGTATCCCTCTGACCTTCTTATTGACGATGAAACACAGAAATTGCATCGGAAATAAATACAAAAGGCACAATACCGACTTAAGTACATGTAGACTGAATCTTCCTACTGTCTATGTTTTGAACCATTCCTATGTCACTAGTTATAGATTCCGATGCTTCACTGCTGGTTTACTGTATCCCTTGGACCTTCGTATTGACGATGAAACACAGAAATTGCATGCGAATTAAATACAAAAGGCACAATACCCAATGAAGTACAAGAAAACTGACTCTTCTTACTGACTATGTTTTGAACCATTCCTGTGACACTAGTTATGGATTCCGATGCTTCACTTCAGGTTTACTGTATCCCTTGGACCTTCGTATTGACGATGAAACACTGAAATTGCATCGGTATTAAATACAAAAGGCACAGTGCCGACCTATGTACGAGAAGACTGACTCCTCATACTGACTATATCTTGATTCATTCCTGTGACACTAGTTATAGATTCCGATATTTCACTTCAGGTTTACTGTATCCCTTGGACCTTATTGTTGACGATGAAACACAGAAATTGCATCGGAATTATATACAAAAGGCACAATGCCGACTAAAGGACAAGAAGACTGGATCTTCTTACTGCCTATGATTTGAACCATTCCTGTGACACTAGTTATAGATTCCGGTGCTTCACTTCAGGTTTACTGTATCCCTCTGACCTTCTCATTGACGATGAAACACAGAAATTGCATCTGAATTAAATACAAAAGGCACAATGCCGACTTAAGTACAAGCAGACTGACTCTTCTTAGTGTCTATGTTTTGAACCATTCCTGTGACGCTAGTTACAGATTCCGATGCTTTACTTCAGGTTTACTGTGTCCCTTGGACCTTCTTATTGACGATGAAACACAGATATTGCATCGGAATTAAATACAAAAGGCAAAATGGCGACTTAAGTACAAGAAGACTGACTCTTCTTACTGACTGTTTTGAACCATTCCTGTGACACTAGATATAGATTCCGATGCTTCACTTCAGGTTTACTGTATCCCTCTGACGTTCTTATTAACGATGAAACGCAGATATTGCATCGGAATTAAATACAAAAGGCACAATGCCGACTTAAGTACAAGAAGACTGACTCTTCTTACTGACTATGTTTTGAACCATTCCTGTGACACTAGTTATAGATTCCGATGCTTCACTTCTGGTTTACTGTATCCCTTCTACCGTCGTATTGACGATGAAACACAGAAATTGCATCGGAATTAGATACAAAAGGCACAATGCCGACTTAAGTACAAAAAGACTGACTCTTCTTACTGACTATATCTTGTTCTATTCCTGTGACACTAGTTATAGATTCCGATGCTTCACTTCAGGTTTACTGTATCCCTTGGACCTTCTTATTGACGATGAAACACAGGAATTGCATCGGAATTAAATACAAAAGAAACAATGCCGAATTAAGTACAAGAAGGCTGACTCTTCTTACTGTCTATGTTTTGAACCGTTCCTGTGAAACTAGTTATAGAGTCCGATGCTTCACTCCAGGTTCTCTGTATCCCTTGAACCTTCTTATTGACGATGAAACACAGAAATTACATCGCAATTAAATACAAAAGGCACAATGCTGACTTAAGGAAAAGAAGCCTGAATCTTCTTACTGCCTATGTTTTAAACCATTCCTGTGACACTAGTTATAGATTCCGATGCCTCACTTCAGGCTTACTGTATTCCTCTGACCTTCTTATTGACGTCGAAACACAGAAATTGCATCGGAATTAAATACAAAAGGCACAATGCCTACTTAAGAAGACTTACTCTTCTTACTGACTATGTTTTGAACCATTCCTGTGACACAAGTTATGGATTCCGATGCTTCACTTCAGGTTTACTGTATCCCTTGGACCTTCTAAATGACAATGAAATACAAAAATTGCATCGGAATTAAATACAAAAGGCACAATGTCGACTTAAGTACTAGATGACTGACTCTTCTTACTGACTCTATCTTGATCCATTCCTGTGACACTAGTTATAGATTCCGATGCTTCACTTCGGGTTTACTGTATCCCTTTGACCTTCTTATTGACGGTGAAACACAGAAATTGCATTGGAATTAAATACAAAAGGCACAAAGCCGACTTAAGTACAAGAAGACTGACTCTTCTTACTGACTATGATTTGAACCATTCCTGTGACACTAGTTGTAGATTCCGATGCTTCACTTCAGGTTTATTGTATCCCTCTGACCTTCTTATTAACGATGAAACACAGATATTGCATCGGAATTAAATACAAAAGGCACAATGCCGACTTAAGTACAAGCAGACTGACTCTTCTTACTGTCTGTGTTTTGAACCATTCCTGTGACACCAGTTATAGATTCCGATGCTTCACACAAGGTTTACTGTATCCCTTGGACCTTATTATTGACGATGAAACACAGAAATTGCATCGAAAATAAATACAAAAGGCCCAATGCCGACCTAAGCACAACAAGACTTACTCTTCTTACTGGATATGTTTTGAACCATTCCTGTGACACTAGTTATAGAATCCGATGCTTCACTTCAGGTTTAGTGTATCCCTCTGAACTTCTTATTGACGATGAAACACTGAAATTGCATCGGTATTAAATACAAAAGGCACAGTGCCGACCTATGTACGAGAAGACTGACTCCTCATACTGACTATATCTTGATTCATTCCTGTGACACTAGTTATAGATTCCGATGCTTCACTTCAGGTTTACTGTATCCCTTGGACCTTATTGTTGACGATGAAACACAGAAATTGCATCGGAATTATATACAAAAGGCACAATGCCGACTAAAGGACAAGAAGACTGGATCTTCTTACTGCCTATGATTTGAACCATTCCTGTGACACTAGTTATAGATTCCGGTGCTTCACTTCAGGTTTACTGTATCCCTCTGACCTTCTCATTGACGATGAAACACAGAAATTGCATCTGAATTAAATACAAAAGGCACAATGCCGACTTAAGTACAAGCAGACTGACTCTTCTTAGTGTCTATGTTTTGAACCATTCCTGTGACGCTAGTTACAGATTCCGATGCTTTACTTCAGGTTTACTGTGTCCCTTGGACCTTCTTATTGACGATGAAACACAGATATTGCATCGGAATTAAATACAAAAGGCAAAATGGCGACTTAAGTACAAGAAGACTGACTCTTCTTACTGACTGTTTTGAACCATTCCTGTGACACTAGATATAGATTCCGATGCTTCACTTCAGGTTTACTGTATCCCTCTGACGTTCTTATTAACGATGAAACGCAGATATTGCATCGGAATTAAATACAAAAGGCACAATGCCGACTTAAGTACAAGAAGACTGACTCTTCTTACTGACTATGTTTTGAACCATTCCTGTGACACTAGTTATAGATTCCGATGCTTCTCTTCTGGTTTACTGTATCCCTTCTACCGTCGTATTGACGATGAAACACAGAAATTGCATCGGAATTAGATACAAAAGGCACAATGCCGACTTAAGTACAAAAAGACTGACTCTTCTTACTGACTATATCTTGTTCTATTCCTGTGACACTAGTTATAGATTCCGATGCTTCACTTCAGGTTTACTGTATCCCTTGGACCTTCTTATTGACGATGAAACACAGGAATTGCATCGGAATTAAATACAAAAGAAACAATGCCGAATTAAGTACAAGAAGGCTGACTCTTCTTACTGTCTATGTTTTGAACCGTTCCTGTGAAACTAGTTATAGAGTCCGATGCTTCACTCCAGGTTCTCTGTATCCCTTGAACCTTCTTATTGACGATGAAACACAGAAATTACATCGCAATTAAATAAAAAAGGCACAATGCCTACTTAAGAAGACTTACTCTTCTTACTGACTATGTTTTGAACCATTCCTGTGACACAAGTTTTGGATTCCGATGCTTCACTTCAGGTTTACTGTATCCCTTGGACCTTCTAAATGACAATGAAATACAGAAATTGCATCGGAATTAAATACAAAAGGCACAATGTCGACTTAAGTACAAGATGACTGACTCTTCTTACTGACTCTATCTTGATCCATTCCTGTGACACTAGTTATAGATTCCGATGCTTCACTTCGGGTTTACTGTATCCCTTTGACCTTCTTATTGACGATGAAACACAGAAATTGCATTGGAATTAAATACAAAAGGCACAAAGCCGACTTAAGTACAAGAAGACTGACTCTTCTTACTGACTATGATTTGAACCATTCCTGTGACACTAGTTGTAGATTCCGATGCTTCACTTCAGGTTTATTGTATCCCTCTGACCTTCTTATTAACGATGAAACACAGATATTGCATCGGAATTAAATACAAAAGGCACAATGCCGACTTAAGTACAAGCAGACTGACTCTTCTTACTGTCTGTGTTTTGAACCATTCCTGTGACACCAGTTATAGATTCCGATGCTTCACATAAGGTTTACTGTATCCCTTGGACCTTATTATTGACGATGAAACACAGAAATTGCATCGAAAATAAATACAAAAGGCCCAATGCCGACCTAAGCACAACAAGACTGACTCTTCTTACTGGATATGTTTTGAACCATTCCTGTGACACTAGTTATAGAATCCGATGCTTCACTTCAGGTTTAGTGTATCCCTCTGACCTTCTTATTGACGATGAAACACAGAAATTGCATCGGAAATAAATACAAAAGGCACAATACCGACTTAAGTACATGTAGAGTGAATCTTCCTACTGTCTATGTTTTGAACCATTCCTATGTCACTAGTTATAGATTCCGATGCTTCACTTCTGGTTTACTGTATCCCTTGGACCTTCGTATTGACGATGAAACACAGAAATTGCATGCGAATTAAATACAAAAGGCACAATACCCAATGAAGTACAAGAAAACTGACTCTTCTTACTGACTATGTTTTGAACCATTCCTGTGACACTAGTTATGGATTCCGATGCTTCACTTCAGGTTTACTGTATCCCTCTGACCTTCTCATTGACGATGAAACACAGAAATTGCATCTGAATTAAATACAAAAGGCACAATGCCGACTTAAGTGCAAGAAGACTGACTCTCCTTACTGTCTATGTTTTGAACCATACCTGTGACACTAGTTATAGATTCCGATGCTTCACACAAGGTTTACTGTATCCCTGGGACCTTCTTATTGACGATGAAACACCGAAATTGCATCGGAATAAAAACAAAAGGCACAATGCCGACTTAAGTACAAGAACACTGACTCTTCTTACTGACTATATATTGATCCATTCCTGTGACACTAGTTATAGATTCGGATGCTTCACTTCAGGTTTACTGTATACTTTGGACCTTCTTATTGACGACGAAACACAGAAATTGCATCGGAACTAAATACAAAAGGCACAATGCCGACTTAAGTACAAGAAGACTGACTCTTCTTACTGACTATGATTAGAACAATTCCTGTGACACTAGATGTAGATCCCGATGCTTCACTTCAGGTTTACTGTATCCCTCTGACGTTCTTATTAACGATGAAACACAGATATTGCATCGGAATTAAATACAAAAGGCACAATTTTGACTTAAGTACAAGAAGACTGACTCTTATTACTGACTATGTTTTGAACCATTCCTGTGACACTAGTTATAGATTACGATGCTTCACTTCCGGTTTACTGTATCCCTTGGACCTTCGTATTGACGATGAAACACAGAAATTGCATCGGAATTAAATAGAAAAGGCACAATGCCGTCGTAAGTACAAGCAGACTGACTCTTCTTAGTGTCTATGTTTTGAACCAATCCTGTGACGCTAATTAAAGATTCCGATGCTTCACTTCAGGTTTACTGTATCCGTTGGACCTTCTACATCTACATCTACATTGATACTCCGCAAGCCACCCAACGGTGTGTGGCGGAGGGCACTTTACGTGCCAATGTCGTTACCTCCCTTTCCTGTTCCAGTCGCGTATGGTTCGCGGGAAGAACGACTGTCTGAAAGCCTCCGTGCGCGCTCGAATCTCTCTAATTTTACATTCGTGATCTCCTCGGGAAGTATAAGTAGGGGGAAGCAATATATTCGATACCTCATCCAGAAACGCACCCTCTCGAAACCTGGCGAGCAAGCTACACCGCGATGCAGAGCGCCTCTCTTGCAGAGTCTGCCACTTGAGTTTATTAAACATCTCCGTAACGCTATCACGGTTACCAAATAACCCAGTGACGAAACGCGCCGCTCTTCTTTGGATCTTCTCTATCTCCTCCGTCAACCCGACCTGGTACGGATCCCACACTGATGAGCAATACTCAAGTATAGGTCGAACGAGTGTTTTGTAAGCCACCTCCTTTGTTGATGGACTACATTTTCTAAGCACTCTCCCAATGAATCTCAACCTGGTACCCGCCTTACCAACAATTAATTTTATATGATCATTCCACTTCAAATCGTTCCGTACGCATACTCCCAGATATTTTACAGAAGTAACTGCTACCAGTGTTTGTTCCGCTATCATATAATCATACAATAAAGGATCCTTCTTTCTATGTATTCGCAATACATTACATTTGTCTATGTTAAGGGTCAGTTGCCACTCCCTGCACCAAGTGCCTATCCGCTGCAGATCTTCCTGTATTTCGCTACAATTTTCTAATGCAGCAACTTCTCTATATACTACAGCATCATCCGCGAAAAGCCGCATGGAACTTCCGACACTATCTACTAAGTCATTTATATATATTGTGAAAAGCAATGGTCCCATAACCCTCCCCTGTGGCACGCCAGAGGTTACTTTAACGTCTGTAGACGACTCTCCATTGATAACAACATGCTGTGTTCTGTTTGCTAAAAACTCTTCAATCCAGCCACACAGCTGGTCTGATATTCCGTAGGCTCTTACTTTTTTTATCAGGCGACAGTGCGGAACTGTATCGAACGCCTTCCGGAAGTCAAGAAAAATAGCATCTACCTGGGAGCCTGTATCTAATATTTTCTGGGTCTCATGAACAAATAAAGCGAGTTGGGTCTCACACGATCGCTGTTTCCGGAATCCATGTTGATTCCTACATAGTAGATTCTGGGTTTCCAGAAATGACATGATACGCGAGCAAAAAACATGTTCTAAAATTCTACAAGAGATCGACGTAAGAGATATAGGTCTATAGTTTTGCGCATCTGCTCGACTACCCTTCTTGAAGACTGGGACTATCTGTGCTCTTTTCCAATCATTTGGAACCCTCCGTTCCTCTAGAGACTTGCGGTACACGGCTGTTAGAAGGGGGGCACGTTCTTTCGCGTACTCTGTGTAGAATCGAATTGGTATCCCGTCAGGTCCAGTGGACTTTCCTCTATTGAGTGATTCCAGTTGCTTTTCTATTCCTTGGACACTTATTTCGATGTCAGCCATTTTTTCGTTTGTGCGAGAATTTAGAGAAGGAACTGCAGTGCGGTCTTCCTCTGTGAAACAGCTTTGGAAAAAGGTGTTTAGTATTTCAGCTTTACGCGTGTCATCCTCTGTTTCAATGCCATCATCATCCCTTAGTGTCTGGATATGCTGTTTCGAGCCACTTACTGATTTAACGTAAGACCAGAACTTCCTAGGATTTTCTGTCAAGTCGGTACATAGAATTTGACTTTCGAATTCAATGAACGCTTCACGCGTAGCCCTCCTTACGCTAACTTTGACATCGCTTAGCTTCTGTTTGTCTGAGAGGTTTTGGCTGCGTTTAAACTTGGAGTGGAGCTCTCTTTGCTTTCGCAGTAGTTTCCTAACTTTGTTGTTGTACCACGGTGGGTTTTTCCCGTCCCTCACAGTTTTACTCGGCACGTACCTGTCTAAAACGCATTTTACGATTGCCTTGAACTTTTTCCATAAACACTCAACATTGTCAGTGTCGGAACAGAAATTTTCGTTTTGATCTGTTAGGTAGTCTGAAATCTGCCTCCTATTACTCTTGCTAAACAGATAAACCTTCCTCCCTTTTTTTATATTCCTATTAACTTCCATATTCAGGGATGCTGCAACGGCGTTATGATCACTGATTCCCTGTTCTGTACATACAGAGTCGAAAAGTTCGGGTCTGTTTGTTATCAGAAGGTCCAATATGTTATCTCCACGAGTCGGTTCTCTGTTTAATTGCTCGAGGTAATTTTCGGATAGTGCACTCAGTATAATGTCACTCGATGCTCTGTCCCTACCACCCGTCCTAAACATCTGAGTGTCCCAGTCTATATCTGGTAAATTGAAATCTCCACCTAAGACTATAACATGCTGAGAAAATTTATGTGAAATGTATTCCAAATTTTCTCTCAGTTGTTCTGCCACTAATGCTGCTGAGTCGGGAGGTCGGTAAAAGGAGCCAATTATTAACCTAGTTCGGTTGTTTAGTGTAACCTCCACCCATAATAATTCACAGGAACTATCCACTTCTACTTCACTACAGGATAAACTACTACTAACAGCGATGAACACTCCACCACCGGTTGCATGCAATCTATCCTTTCTAAACACCGTCTGTACCTTTGTAAAAATTTCGGCAGAATTTATCTCTGGCTTAAGCCAGCTTTCTGTACCTATAACGATTTCAGCTTCGGTGCTTTCTATCAGCGCTTGAAGTTCCGGTACTTTACCAACGCAGCTTCGACAGTTGACAATTACAATACCGATTGCTGCTTGGTCCCCGCATGTCCTGACTTTGCCCCGCACCTGTTGAGGCTGTTGCCCTTTCTGTACTTGCCCAAGGCCATCTAACCTAAAAAACCGCCCAGCCCACGCCACACAACCCCTGCTACCCGTGTAGCCGCTTGTTGCGTGTAGTGGACTCCTGACCTATCCAGCGGAACCCGAAACCCCACCACCCTATGGCGCAAGTCGAGGAATCTGCAGCCCACACGGTCGCAGAACCGTCTCAGCCTCTGATTCAGACCCTCCACTCGGCTCTGTACCAAAGGTCCGCAGTCAGTCCTGTCGACGATGCTGCAGATGGTGAGCTCTGCTTTCATCCCGCTAGCGAGACTGGCAGTCTTCACCAAATCAGATAGCCGCCGGAAGCCAGAGAGGATTTCCTCCGATCCATAGCGACACACATCATTGGTGCCGACATGAGCGACCACCTGCAGATGGGTGCACCCTGTACCCTTCATGGCATCCGGAAGGACCCTTTCCACATCTGGAATGACTCCCCCCGGTATGCACACGGAGTGCACATTGGTTTTCTTCCCCTCTCTTGCTGCCATTTCCCTAAGGGGCCCCATTACGCGCCTGACGTTGGAGCTCCCAACTACCAGTAAGCCCACCCTCTGCGACTGCCCGGATCTTGCAGACTGAGGGGCAACCTCTGGAACAGGACAAGCAGCCATGTCAGGCCGAAGATCAGTATCAGCCTGAGACAGAGCCTGAAACCGGTTCGTCAGACAAACTGGAGAGGCTTTCCATTCAGCCCTCCGGAATGTCTTTCGCCCTCTGCCACACCTTGAAACGACCTCCCACTCTACCACAGGTGAGGGATCAGCCTCAATGCGGGCAGTATCCCGGGCAACCACAGTCGTAGTCCCATCAGGGGATGCGTGGGACGAGCTGGCCGTCCCCGACAAACCCCCATCCCGACCCCCACAGTGATGCCCATTCGCAACAGTCTCAAGCTGTGTGACCGACGCCAACACTGCCTGAAGCTGGGAGCGAAGGGATGCCAACTCAGCCTGCATCCGAACACAGCAGTTGCAGTCCCTATCCATGCTAAAAACTGTTTTGCAAAGAACGTCTGAACTAATCTACAGAGAGCGCAAACAAATCGACAAAATTTAAACGGTTATTAAAATACAAGATTGCCTAGTAAATGCAGTAATGCTGCTACTTGCGCACCGCTGACACTGCTCGGCGGCGGAAGGAGACTAAGCGAAATTACACTATTCAGGTACTAAAACACGATGCTACACTCTCAAATACTATAATACGCCCGAAATTTATGAATTAAACAATGCAAGAACCAAAAACACGCAAAGAAATTAAGAATTAAACTATGTAACAAACGAGTGAGCTAGGAGTATACGACTTGCTGCTCAGCTGCTTATCCAACGGCGGCAGGGAGCACACTGACTGCGACCAACCGACACTGGCCGTTCAAAACAAAAACAGAAGACAAACGACTACGCGAATTTACACTATTCAGGTACTAAATCGCGATGCTACAACTCTCAAATACTATAATACGCCCGAAATTTATGAATTAAACAATGCAAGTACCAAAAACACGCAAAGAAATTAAGAATTAAATTATGTAACAAATGAGTGAGCTAGGAGTATACGACTTGCTGCTGCAGCTGCTTATCCAACGGCGGCAGGGAGCACACCTTCTTATTGACGATGAAACACAGAAATTGCATCGGAATTGAATACAAAAGGCACAATGCCTACTTAAGTACAAGATGACTGGCTCTTCTTACTGAGTATGTTTTGAACCATTCCTGTGACACTAGTTGTAGATTCCGAGGCTTCACTTCAGGTTTACTGTATCCCTAGGACCTTCTTATTGACGATGAAACACAGAAATTGCATCGGAACTAAATACCAAAGGCACAATGCCGACTTAAGTATAAGAATACTGACTCTTTACTGCTGTGTATGTTGGAACCATTCCTGTGACATTAGTTATAGATTCCGATGCTTCACTTCAGGGTTACTGTATCCTTTGGACCTTCCTATTGGCGACGAAACACAGAAATTGCATCGGAATTAAATAGAAAATGCACAATGCCGACTCAAGTACAAGAAGACTGACTGTTCTTACTGTCTATGTTACGAACCATTGCTGTGACACTAGTTATAGATTCCGATGCTTCACCTCAGGTCCACTGTATCCCTCTGACCTTCTTATTGACGATGAAACACAGAAATTGCATCGGAATTAAATAGAAAAGGCACAATGCCGCCTTAAGTACAAGCAGACTGACTCTTCTTAGTGTCTATGTTTTGAACCATTCCTGTGACGCTAGTTACAGATTCCGATGCTTCACTTCAGGTTTACTGTGTCCCTTGGACCTTCTTATTGACGATGAAACACAGAAATTGCATCGGAATTAAATACAAAAGGCAAAATGGCGACTTAAGTACAAGAAGACTGACTCTTCTTACTGACTGTTTTGAACCATTCCTGTGACACTAGATATAGATTCCGATGCTTCACTTCAGGTTTACTGTATCCCTCTGACGTTCTTATTAACGATGAAACACAGATATTGCATCGGAATTAAATACAAAAGGCACAATGCCGACTTAAGTACAAGAAGACTGACTCTTCTTACTGACTATATTTTGAACCATTTCTGTGACACTAGTTATAGATTCCGATGCTTCACTTCTGGTTTACTGTATCCCTTGGACCGTCGTATTGACGATGAAACACAGAAATTGCATCGGAATTAGATACAAAAGGCACAATGCCGACTTAAGTACAAAAAGACTGACTCTTCTTACTGACTATATCTTGTTCCATTCCTGTGACACTAGTTATAGATTCCGATGCTTCACTTCAGGTTTACTGTATCCCTTGGACCTTCTTATTGACGATGAAACACAGAAATTGCATCGGAATTAAATACAAAAGAAACAATGCCGAATTAAGTACAAGAAGGCTGACTCTTCTTACTGTCTATGTTTTGAACCGTTCCTGTGACACTAGTTATAGAGTCCGATGCTTTACTCCAGGTTCACTGTATCTCTTGAACCTTCTTATTGACGATGAAACACAGAAATTACATCGCAATGAAATACAAAAGGCACAATGCTGACTTAAGGACATGAAGCCTGAATCTTCTTACTGCCTATGTTTTGAACCATTCCTGTGGCACTAGTTGTAGATTCCGATGCTTCACTTCAGGCTCACTGTATCCCTCTGACCTTCTTATTGACGTCGAAACACAGAAATTGCATCGGAATTAAATACAAAAGGCACAATGCCTACTTAAGATGACTTACTCTTCTTACTGACTATGTTTTGAACCATTCCTGTGACACTAGTTTTGGATTCCGATGCTTCACTTCAGGTTTACTGTATCCCTTGGACCTTCTAATTGACGATGAAATACAGAAATTGCATCGGAATTAAATACAAAAGGCACAATGTCGACTTAAGTACAAGATGACTGACTCTTCTTACTGACTCTACCTTGATCCATTCCTGTGACACTAGTTATAGATTCCGATGCTTCACTTCGGGTTTACTGTTTCCCTTGGACCTTCTTGTTGACGATGAAACACAGAAATTGCATTGGAATTAAATACAAAAGGCACAAAGCCGACTTAAGTACAAGAAGACTGACTCTTCTTACTGACTATGATTTGAACCATTCCTGTGACACTAGTTGTAGATTCCGATGCTTCACTTCAGGTTTATTGTATCCCTCTGACCTTCTTATTAACGATGAAACACAGATATTGCATCGGATTAAATACAAAAGGCACAATGCCGACTTAAGTACAAGCAGACTGACTCTTCTTACTGTCTGTGTTTTGAACCATTCCTGTGACACTAGTTATAGATTCCGATGCTTCACACAAGGTTTACTGTATCCCTTGGACCTTCTTATTGACGATGAAACACAGAAATTGCATCGAAAATAAATACAAAAGGCACAATGCCGACCTAAGTACAGCAAGACTGACTCTTCTTACTGGATATGTTTTGAACCATTCCTGTGACACTAGTTATAGATTCCGATGCTTCACTTCTGGTTTACTGTATCCCTTGGACCTTCGTATTGACGATGAAACACAGAAATTGCATGCGAATTAAATACAAAAGGCACAATACCCAATGAAGTACAAGAAGACTGACTCTTCTTACTGACTATGTTTTGAACCATTCCTGTGACACTAGTTATAGATTCCGATGCTTCACTTCTGGTTTACTGTATCCCTTGGACCTTCGTATTGACGACGAAACACAAAAATTGCATCGGAATTAAATACAAAAGGCACAATGCTGACTCAAGTACAAGAAGACTGACTCTTCCTACTGACTATGTTTGAACGAATCCTGTGACATTAGTTATTGTTTCCGATGCTTCACTTCAGGTTTACTGTATCCTTTCGACCATCCTATTGGCGACGAAACACAGAAATTGCATTGGAACAAATACAAAAGGCACAATGCCGACTTAAGTACAAGAAGACTGACTCTTCCTACTGTCTATGTTTGAACGAATCCTGTGACATTAGTTGTAGATTCCGATGCTTCACTTCAGGTTTACTGTATCCTTTGGACATTCCTATTGGCGACGAAACACAGAAATTGCATCGGAATTAAATAGAAAAGGCACAATGCCGACTTAAGTACAAGCAGACTGACTCCTCTCTCTGGATATGTTTTGAACCATTCCTGTGACACTAGTTATAGATTCCGATGCTTCACTTTAGGTTCACTCTATCCCTTGGACCTTCTTATTGACGATGAAACACAGAAATTGCAACGGAGTTAAATACAAAATGCACAATGCCGACTTAAGTACAAGAAGACTGACTCTTCTTACTGACTGTTTTGAACCATTCCTGTGACACTAGATATAGATTCCGATGCTTCACTTCAGGTTTACTGTATCCCTCTGACGTTCTTATTAACGAGAAACGCAGATATTGCATCGGAATTAAATAAAAAAGGCACAATGCCCACTTAAGTACAAGAAGACTGACTCTTCTTACTGACTATGTTTTGAACCATTCCTGTGACACTAGTTATAGATTCCGATGCTTCACTTCTGGTTTACTGTAGCCCTTTGGACCGTCGTATTGACGATGAAACACAGAAATTGCATCGGAATTAGATACAAAAGGCACAATGCCGACTTAAGTACAAAAAGACTGACTCTTCTTACTGACTATATCTTGTTCCATACCTGTGACACTAGTTATAGATTCCGATGCTTCACTTCAGGTTTACTGTATCCCTTGGACCTTCTTATTGACGATGAAACACAGAAATTGCATCGGAATTAAATACAAAAGAAACAATGCCGAATTAAGTACAATATGGCTGACTCTTCTTACTGTCTATGTTTTGAACCGTTCCTGTGTCACTAGTTATAGAGTCCGATGCTTCACTCCAGGTTCACTGTATCCCTTGAACCTTCTTATTGACGATGAAACACAGAAATTACATCGCAATTAAATACATAAGGCACAATGCTGACTTAAGGACAAGAAGCCTGAATCTTCTTACTGCCTATGTTTTGAACCATTCCTGTGACACTAGTTATAGATTCCGATGCTTCACTTCAGGCTTACTGTATCCCTCTGACCTTCTTATTGACGTCGAAACACAGAAATTGCATCGGTATTAAATACAAAAGGCACAATGCCTACTTAAGAAGACTTACTCTTCTCACTGACTATGTTTTGAACCATTCCTGTGACACTAGTTTTGGATTCCGATGCTTCACTTCAGGTTTACTGTATCCCTTGGACCTTATTGTTGACGATGAAACACAGAAATTGCATCGGAATTAAATACAAAAGGCACAATGCCGACTAAGGGACAAGAAGGCTGGATCTTCTTACTGCCTATGTTTTGAACCATTCCTGTGACACTAGTTATAGATTCCGATGCTTCACTTAAGGTTTACTGTATCCCTCTGACCTTCTCATTGACGATGAAACACAGAAATTGCATCTGAATTAAATACAAAAGGCACAATGCCGACTGAAGTACAAGAAGACTGACTCTTCTTACTGTCT
This sequence comes from Schistocerca serialis cubense, assembly GCF_023864345.2. Classification (NCBI taxonomy): domain Eukaryota; kingdom Metazoa; phylum Arthropoda; class Insecta; order Orthoptera; family Acrididae; genus Schistocerca; species Schistocerca serialis. The sequence continues at coordinate 9,014,725 of NW_026047592.1, forward strand.
ATGTTTTGAACTATTCCTGTGACACTAGTTATAGATTCCGATGCTTCACACAAGGTTTACTGTATCCCTTGGACCTTCTTATTGACGATGAAACACCGAAATTGCATCGGAATTAAATAGAAAAAGCACAATGCCGACTTAGGTACAAGAAGACTGTCCCTTCTTACTGTCTATGTTTTGAACCATTCCTGTGACACTAGTTATGGATTCCGAAGCTTCACTTCAGGTTTACTGTATCCCTTGGACCTTCTTATTGACGATGAAACACAGAAATTGCATCGGAATTAAATACAAAAGGCACAATGCCGACTTAAGTACAAGAACACTGACTCTTCTTACTGACTATGATTTGAACCATTCCTGTGACACTAGTTGTAGATTCCGATGCTTCACTTCAGGTTTATTGTATCCCTCTGACCTTCTTATTAACGATGAAACACAGATATTGCATCGGAATTAAATACAAAAGGCACAATGCCGACATAAGTACAAGCAGACTGACTCTTCTTACTGTCTGTGTTTTGAACCATTCCTGTGACACTAGTTATAGATTCCGATGCTTCACACAAGGTTTACTGTATCCCTAGGACCTTATTATTGACGATGAAACACAGAAATTGCATCGAAAATAAATACAAAAGGCACAATGCCGACCTAAGTACAACAAGACTGACTCTTCTAACTGGATATGCTTTGAACCATTCCTGTGACACTAGTTATAGATTCCGATGCTTCACTTCAGGTTTAGTGTATCCCTCTGACCTTCTTATTGACGATGAAACACAGAAATTGCATCGGAAATAAATACAAAAGGCACAATACTGACTTAAGTACATGTAGACTGAATCTTCCTACTGTCTATGTTTTGAACCATTCCTATGTCACTAGTTATAGATTCCGATGCTTCACTTCTGGTTTACTGTATCCCTTGGACCTTCGTATTGATGATGAAACACTGAAATTGCATCGGTATTAAATACAAAAGGCACAGTGCCGACCTAAGTACGAGAAGACTGACTCCTCTTACTGACTATACTTTGATTCATTCCTGTGACAAAAGTTATAGATTCCGATGCTTCACTTCAGGTTTACTGTATCCCTTGGACCTTATTGTTGACGATGAAACACAGAAATTGCATCGGAATTAAATACAAAAGGCACAACGCCGACTAAAGGACAAGAAGACTGGATCTTCTTACTGCCTATGTTTTGAACCATTCCTGTGACACTAGCTATAGATTCCGATGCTTCACTTCAGGTTTACTGTATCCCTCTGACCTTCTCATTGACGATGAAACACAGAAATTGAATCTGAATTAAATACAAAAGGCACAATGCCGACTTAAGTGCAAGAAGACTGACTCTTCTTACTGTCTATGTTTTGAACCATTCCTGTGACACTAGTTATAGATTCCGATGCTTCACACAAGGTTTACTGTATCCCTTGGACCTTCTTATTGACGATGAAACACAGAGATTGCATCGGAATTAAATACAAAAGGCACAATGCCCACTTAAGTACAAGAACACTGACTCTTCTTACTGACTATATATTGATCCATTCCTGTGACACTAGTTATAGATTCGGATGCTTCACTTCAGGTTTACTGTATACCTTGGACCTTCTTATTGACGACGAAACACAGAAATTGCATCGGAATTAAATACAAAAGGCACAATGCCGACATAAGTACAAGAAGACTGACTCTTCTTACTGACTATGATTTGAACAATTCCTGTGACACTAGTTGTAGATCCCGATGTTCACTTCAGGTTTACTGTATCCCTCTGACGTTCTTATTCACGATGAAACACATATATTGCATTGGAATTAAATACAAAAGGCACAATGTTGACTTAAGTACAAGAAGACTGACTCTTATTACAGACTACGTTTTGAACCATTCCTGTGACACTAGTTATAGATTACGATGCTTCACTTCCGGTTTACTGTATCCCTTGGACCTTTGTATTGACGATGAAACACAGAAATTGCATCGGAATTAAATAGAAAAGGCACAATGCCGTCTTAAGTAAAAGCAGACTGACTCTTCTTAGTGTCTATGTTTTGAGCCAATCCTGTGACGCTAGTTAAAGATTCCGATGCTTCACTTCAGGTTTACTGTATCCGTTGGACCTTCTTATTGACGATGAAACACAGAAATTGCATCGGAATTGAATACAAAAGGCACAATGCCTACTTAAGTACAAGATGACTGGCTCTTCTTACTGAGTATGTTTTGAACCATTCCTGTGACACTAGTTGTAGATTCCGAGGCTTCACTTCAGGTTTACTGTATCCCTAGGACCTTCTTATTGACGATGAAACACAGAAATTGCATCGGAACTAAAAACCAAAGGCACAATGCCGACTTAAGTATAAGAATACTGACTCTTTACTGCTGTCTATGTTTGAACCATTCCTGTGACATTAGTTATAGATTCCGATGCTTCACTTCAGGGTTACTGTATCCTTTGGACCTTCTTATTGGCGACGAAACACAGAAATTGCATCGGAATTAAATAGAAAATGCACAATGCCGACTTGAGTACAAGAAGACTGACTGTTCTTACTGTCTATGTTACGAACCATTGCTGTGACACTAGTTATAGATTCCGATGCTTCACCTCAGGTCCACTGTATCCCTCCGACCTTCTTATTGACGATGAAACACAGAAATTGCATCGGAATTAAATAGAAAAGGCACAATGCCGTCTTAAGTACAAGCAGACTGACTCTTCTTAGTGTCTATGTTTTGAACCATTCCTGTGACGCTAGTTACAGATTCCGATGCTTCACTTCAGGTTTACTGTGTCCCTTGGACCTTCTTATTGACGATGAAACACAGAAATTGCATCGGAATTAAATACAAAAGGCAAAATGGCGACTTAAGTACAAGAACACTGACTCTTCTTACTGACTGTTTTGAACCATTCCTGTGACACTAGATATAGATTCCGATGCTTCACTTCAGGTTTACTGTATCCCTCTGACGTTCTTATTAACGATGAAACGCAGATATTGCATCGGAATTAAATACAAAAGGCACAATGCCGACTTAAGTACAAGAAGACTGACTCTTCTTACTGACTATAACTTGTTCCATTCCTGTGACACTAGTTATAGATTCCGATGCTTCACTTCTGGTTTACTGTATCCCTTGGACCTTCTTATTGACGATGAAACACAGAAATTGCATCGGAATTAAATACAAAAGAAACAATGCCGAATTAAGTACAAGAAGGCTGACTCTTCTTACTGTCTATGTTTTGAACCGTTCCTGTGACACTAGTTATAGAGTCCGATGCTTCACTCCAGGTTCACTGTATCCCTTGAACCTTCTTATTGACGATGAAACACAGATATTACATCGCAATTAAATACAAAAGGCACAATGCTGACTTAAGGACAAGAAGCGTGAATCTTCTTACTGCCTATGTTTTGACCATTCCTGTGACACTAGTTATAGATTCCGATGCTTCACTTCAGGCTCACTGTATCCCTCTGACCTTCTTATTGGCGTCGAAACACAGAAATTTCATCGGAATTAAATACAAAAGGCACAATGCCTACTTAAGAAGACTTACTCTTCTTACTGACTATGTTTTGAACCATTCCTGTGACACTAGTTTTGGATTCCGATGCTTCACTTCAGGTTTACTGTATCCCTTGGACCTTCTAATTGACGATGAAATACAGAAATTGCATCGGAATTAAATACAAAAGGCACATTGTCGACTTAAGTACATGATGACTGACTCTTCTTACTGACTCTATGTTGATCCACTCCTGTGACACTAGTTATAGATTCCGATGCTTCACACAAGGTTTACTGTATCCCTTGGACCTTATTATTGACGATGAAACACAGAAATTGCATCGAAAATAAATACAAAAGGCACAATGCCGACCTAAGTACAACAAGACTGACTCTTCTTACTGGATATGTTTTGAACCATTCCTGTGACACTAGTTATAGATTCCGATGCTTCACTTCTGGTTTACTGTATCCCTTGGATCTTCGTATTGACGATGAAACACAGAAATTGCATGCGAATTAAATACAAAAGGCACAATACCCAATGAAGTACAAGAAGACTGACTCTTCTTACTGACTATGTTTTGAACCATTCCTGTGACACTAGTTATAGATTCCGATGCTTCACTTCTGGTTTACTGTATCCCTTGGACCTTCGTATTGACGACGAAACACAAAAACTGCATCGGAATTAAATACAAAAGGCACAATGCTGACTCAAGAACAAGAAGACTGACTCTTCCTACTGACTATGTTTGACCGAATCCTGTGACATTACTTATTGTTTCCGATGCTTCACTTCATGTTTACTGTATCCTTTCGACCTTCCTATTGGCGACGAAACACAGAAATTGCATCGGAACAAAATACAAAAGGCACAATGCCGACTAAAGTACAAGAAGACTGACTCTTCCTACTGTTTATGTTTGAACGAATCCTGTGACATTAGTTGTAGATTCCGATGCTTCACTTCAGGTTTACTGTATCCTTTGGACCTTCCTATTGACGACGAAACACAGAAATTGCATCGGAATTAAATAGAAAAGGCACAATGCCGACTTAAGTACAAGCAGACTGACTCTTCTCACTGGATATGTTTTGAACCATTCCTGTGACACTAGTTATAGATTCCGATGCTTCACTTTAGGTTCACTCTATCCCTTGGACCTTCTTATTGACGATGAAACACAGAAATTGCAACGGAGTTAAATACAAAATGCACAATGCCGACTTAAGTACAAGAAGACTGACTCTTCTTACTGACTGTTTTGAACCATTCCTGTGACACTAGATATAGATTCCGATGCTTCACTTCAGGTTTACTGTATCCCTCTGACGTTCTTATTAACGATGAAACGCAGATATTGCATCGGAATTAAATACAAAAGGCACAATGCCGACTTAAGTACAAGAAGACTGACTCTTCTTACTTACTATGTTTTGAACCATTCCTGTGACACTAGTTATAGATTCCGATGTTTCACTTCTGGTTTACTGTATCCCTTGGACCGTCGTATTGACGATGAAACACAGAAATTACATCGCAATTAAATACATAAGGCACAACGCTGACTTAAGGACAAGAAGCCTGAATCTTCTTACTGCCTATGTTTTGAACCATTCCTGTGACACTAGTTATAGATTCCGATGCTTCACTTCAGGCTTACTGTATCCCTCTGTCTTTCTTATTGACGTCGAAACACAGAAATTGCATCGGAATTAAATACAAAAGGCACAATGCCTACTTAAGAAGACTTACTCTTCTTACTGACTATGTTTTGAACCATTCCTGTGACACTAGTTTTGTATTCCGATGCTTCACTTCAGGTTTACTGTATCCCTTGGACCTTCTAATTGACGATGAAATACAGAAATTGCATCGGAATTAAATACAAACAGCACAATGTCGACTTAAGTACAAGATGACTGACTCTTCTTACTGACTCTACCTTGATCCATTCCTGTGACACTAGTTATAGATTCCGATGCTTCACTTCGGGTTTACTGTATCCCTTGGACCTTCTTATTGACGATGAAACACAGAAATTGCAACGGAGTTAAATGCAAAATGCACATTGCCGGCTTAAGTACAAGAAGACTGACTCTTCTTACTGACTGTTTTGAACCATTCCTGTGACACTAGTTATAGATTACGATGCTTCACTTCAGGTGTACTGTATCCCTCTGACCTTCTTATTAACGATGAAACACAGATATTGCATTGGAATTAAATAGAAAAGGCACAATGCCGTCTTAAGTACAAGCAGACTGACTCTTCTTAGTGTCTATGATTTGAACCATTCCTGTGACGCTAGTTAAAGATTCCGAGGCTTCACTTCAGGTATACTGTATCCCTAGGACCTTCTTATTGACGATGAAACACAGATATTGCATCGGAACTAAATACAAAAGGCACAATGCCGACTTAAGTATAAGAAGACTGACTCTTTACTGCTGTCTATGTTAGAACCATTCCTGTGACATTAGTTATAGATTCCGATGCTTCACTTCAGAGGTACAGTATCCTTTGGACCTTCTTATTGGCGACGAAACACAGAAATTGCATCCTAATTAAATAGAAAATGCACAATGCCGACTTAAGTACAAGAAGACTGACTGTTCTTACTGTCTATGCTTCGAACCATTGCTGTGACACTAGTTATAGATTCCGATGCTTCACCTCAGGTCCACTGTATCCCTCTGACCTTCTTATTGACGATGAAACACAGAAATTGCATCGGAATTAAATTGAAAAGGTACAATGCCGTCTTAAGTACAAGCAGACTGACTCTTCTTAGTGTCTATGCTTTGAACCGTTCCTGTGACGCTAGTTACAGATTCCGATGCTTCACTTCAGGTTTGCTGTGTCCCTTGGACCTTCTTATTGACGATGAAACACAGATATTGCATCGGAATTAAATACAAAAGGCAAAATGGCGACTTAAGTACAAGAAGACTGACTCTTCTTACTGACTGTTTTGAACCATTCCTGTGACACTAGATATAGATTCCGATGCTTCACTTCAGGTTTACTGTATCCCTCTGACGTTCTTATTAACGATGAAAAGCAGGTATTGCATCGGAATTAAATACAAAAGGCACAATGCCGACATAAGTACAAGAAGACTGACTCTTCTTACTGAATATGTTTTGAACCATTCCTGTGACACTAGTTATAGATTCCGATGCTTCACTTCTGGTTTACTGTATCCCTTGGACCGTCGTATTGACGATGAAACACAGAAATTGCATCGGAATTAGATACAAAAGGCACAATGCCGACTTAAGTACAAAAAGACTGACTCTTCTTACTGACTATATCTTGTTCCATTCCTGTGACACTAGTTATTGATTCCGATGCTTCACTTCAGGTTTACTGTATCCCTTGGACCTTCTTATTGACGATGAAAAACAGAAATTGCATCGGAATTAAATACAAAAGAAACAATGCCGAATTAAGTACAAGAAGGCTGACTCTTCTTACTGTCTATGTTTTGAACCGTTCCTGTGACACTAGTTATAGAGTCCGATGCTTCACTCCAGGTTCACTGTATCCCTTGAACATTCTTATTGACGATGAAACACAGAAATTACATCGCAATTAAATACAAAAGGCACAATGCTGACTTAAGGACAAGAAGCCTGAATCTTCTTACTGCCTATGTTTTGAACCATTCCTGTGACACTAGTTCTAGATTCCGATGCTTCACACAAGGTTTACTGTATCCCTTGGACCTTCTTATTGACGATGAAACACAGAAATTGCATCGAAAATAAATACAAAAGGCACAATGCCGACCTAAGTACAACAAGACTGACTCTTCTTACTGGATATGTTTTGAACCATTCCTGTGACACTAGTTATAGATTCCGATGCTTCACTTCAGGTTTAGTGTATCCCTCTGACCTTCTCATTGACGATGAAACACAGAAATTGCATCGGAAATAAATACTAAAGGCACAATACCGACTTAAGTACATGTAGACTGAATCTTCCTACTGTCTATGTTTTGAACCATTCGTCTGTCACTAGTTATAGATTCCGATGCTTCACTTCTGGTTTACTGTATCCCTTGGACCTTCGTATTGACGATGAAACACAGAAATTGCATGCGAATTAAATACAAAAGGCACAATACCCAATGAAGTACAAGAAGACTGACTCTTCTTACTGACTATGTTTTGAACCATTCCTGTGACACTAGTTATGGATTCCGATTCTTCACTTCAGGTTTACTGTATCCCTTGGACCTTCGTATTGACGATGAAACACTGAAATTGCATCGGTATTAAATACAAAAGGCACAGTGCCGACCTAAGTACGAGAAGACTGACTCCTCTTACTGACTATACCTTGATTCATTCCTGTGACACTAGTTATAGATTCCGATGCTTCACTTCAGGTTTACTGTATCCCTTGGACCTTATTGTTGACGATGAAACACAGAAATTGCATCGGAATTAAATACAAAAGGCACAATGCCGACTAAAGGACAAGAAGACTGGATCTTCTTACTGCCTATGTTTTGAACCATTCCTGTGACACTAGTTATAGATTCCGATGCTTCACTTCAGGTTTACTGTATCCCTCTGACCTTCTCATTGACGATGAAACACAGAAATTGCATCTGAATTAAATACAAAAGGCACAATGCCGACTTAAGTGCAAGAAGACTGACTCTTCTTACTGTCTATTTTTGAACCATTCCTGTGACACTAGTTATAGATTCCGATGATTCACACAAGGTTTACTGTATCCCTTGGACCTTCTTATTGACGATGAAGCACCGAAATTGCATCGGACTTAAATAGAAAAGGCACAATGCCGACTTAGGTACAAGAAGACTGTCTCTTCTTACTGTCTATGTTTTGAACCATTCCTGTGACACTAGTTATGGATTCCGAAGCTTCACTTCAGGTTTACTGTATCCCTTGGACCATCTTATTGACGATGAAACACAGAAATTGCATCGGAATTAAATACAAAAGGCACAATGCCGACTTAAGTACAAGAACACTGACTCTTCTTACTGACTATATATTGATCCATTCCTGTGACACTAGTTATAGATTCGGATGCTTCACTTCAGGTTTACAGTATACCTTGGACCTTCGTATTGACGATGAAACACAGAAATTGCATCGGAATTAAATAGAAAAGGCACAATGCCGTCTTAAGTACAAGCAGACTGACTCTTCTTAGTGTCTATGTTTTGAACCAATCCTGTGACGCTAGTTAAGGATTCCGATGCTTCACTTCAGGTTTACTGTATCCGTTGGACCTTCTTATTGACGATGAAACACAGAAATTGCATCGGAATTGAATACAAATGGCACAATGCCTACTTAAGTACAAGATGACTGGCTCTTCTTACTGAGTATGTTTTGAACCATTCCTGTGACACTAGTTGTAGATTCCGAGACTTCACTTCAGGTTTACTGTATCCCTAGGACCTTCTTATTGACGATGAAACACAGAAATTGCATCGGAACTAAATACCAAAGGCACAATGCCGACTTAAGTATAAGAAGACTGACTCTTTACTGCTGTCTATGTTTGAACCATTCCTGTGACATTAGTTATAGATTCCGATTCTTCACTTCAGGGTTACTGTATCCTTTGGACCTTCTTATTGGCGACGAAACACAGAAATTGCATCGGAATTAAATAGAAAATGCACAATGCCGACTTAAGTACAAGAAGACTGACTGTCCTTACTGTCTATGTTACGAACCATTGCTGTGACACTAGTTATAGATTCCGATGCTTCACCTCAGGTCCACTGTATCCCTCTGACCTTCTTATTGACGATGAAACACAGAAATTGCATCGGAATTAAATAGAAAAGGCACTATGCCGTCTTAAGTACAAGCAGACTGACTCTTCTTAGTGTCCATGTTTTGAACCATTCCTGTGACGCTAGTTACAGATTCCGATGCTTCACTTCAGGTTTACTGTGTCCCTTGGACCTTCTTATTGACAATGAAACACAGAAATTGCATCGGAATTAAAATACAAAAAGCAAAATGGCGACTTAAGTACAAGAAGAATGACTCTTCTTACTGACTGTTTTGAACTATTCCTGTGACAATAGATATAGATTCCGATGCTTCACTTCAGGTTTACTGTATCCCTCTGACGTTCTTATTAACGATGAAACGCAGATATTGCATCGGAATTAAATACAAAAGGCACAATGCCGACTTAAGTACAAGAAGACTGACTCTTCTTACTGACTATGTTTTGAACCATTCCTGTGACACTATTTACAGATTCCGATGCTTTACTTCTGGTTTACTGTATCCCTTGGACCGTCGTATTGATGATGAAACGCAGATATTGCATCGGAATTAAATACAAAAGGCACAATGCCGACTTACGTACAAAAAGACTGACTCTTCTTACTGACTATAGCTTGTTCCATTCCTGTGACACTAGTTATAGATTCCGATGCTTCACTCCAGGTTCACTGTATCCCTTGGACCTTCTTATTGACGATGAAACACAGAAATTACATCGCAATTAAATACAAAAGGCACAATGCTGACTTAAGGACAAGAAGCCTGAATCTTCTTACTGCCTATGTTTTGAACCATTCTTGTGACACTAGTTATAAATTCCGATGCTTCACTTCAGGCTTACTGTATCCCTCTGACCTTCTTATTGACGACGAAACACAGAAATTGCATCGGAATTAATTGCAAAAGGCACAATGCCTACTTAAGAAGACTTACTTTTCTTACTGACTATTTTTTGAACCATTCCTGTGACACTAGTTTTGTATTCCGATGCTTCACTTCAGGTTTACTGTATCCCTTGAACCTTCTAATTGACGATGAAACACAGAAATTGCATCGGAATTAAATACAAAAGGCACAATGTCGACTTAAGTACAAGATGACTGACTCTTCTTACTGACTCTATCTTGATCCATTCCTGTGACACTAGTTATAGATTCCGATGCTTCTCTTCGGGTTTACTGTATCCCTCGGACCTTCTTACTGACGATGAAACACAGAAATTGCATCGGACCTAAATACAAAAGGCACAAAGTCGACTTAAGTACAAGAAGACTGACTCTTCTTACTGACTATGATTTGAACCATTCCTGTGACACTAGTTGTAGATTCCGATGCTTCACTTCAGGTTTATTGTATCCCTCTGACCTTCTTACTAACGATGAAACACAGATATTGCATCGGAATTAAATACAAAAGGCACAATGCCGACTTAAGTACAAGCAGACTGACTCTTCTTACTGACTATGTTTGATCCATTCCTGTGACACTAGTTATAGGTTCCGATGCTTCACTTCTGGTTTACTGTATCCCTTGGACCTTCGTATTGACGACGAAACAAAAAAATTGCATCGGAATTAAATACAAAGGGCACAATGCTGTCTCAAGTACAAGAAGACTGACTCTTCCTACTGACTATGTTTGAACGAATCCTGTGACATTAGTTATTGTTTCCGATGCTTCACTTCAGGTTTACTGTATCCTTTCGACCTTCCTATTGGCGACGAAACACAATATTTGCATCGGAACAAAATACAAAATGCACAATGCCGACTTAAGTACAAGAAGACTGACTCTTCCTACTGTCAATGTTTGAACGAATCCTGTGACATTAGTTGTAGATTCCGATGCTTCACTTCAGGTTTACTGTATCCTTTGGACCATCCTATTGGCGACGAAACACAGAAATTGCATCGGAATTAAATAGAAAAGGCTCAATGCCGATAAGTACAAGCAGACTGACTCTTCTCACTGGATATGTTTTGAACCATTCCTGTGACACTAGTTATAGATTCCGATGCTTCACTTCAGGTTTAGTGTATCCCTCTGACCTTCTTATTGACGATGAAACACAGAAATTGCATCGGAAATAAATACAAAAGGCACAATACCGGCTTAAGTACATGTAGACTGAATCTTCCTACTGTCTATGTTTTGAACCATTCCTGTGGCACTAGTTACAGATTCCGATGCTTCATTTCAGGTTTACTGTATCCCTCTGACCTTTTCATTGACGATGAAACACAGAAATTGCATCTGAATTAAATACAAAAGGCACAATGCCGACTTAAGTGCAAGAAGACTGACTCTTCTTACTGTCTATTTTTGAACCATTCCTGTGACACTAGTTATAGATTCCGATGCTTCACACAAGGTTTACTGTATCCCTTGGACCTTCTTATTGACGATGAAACACCGAAATTGCATCGGAATTAAATAGAAAAGGCACAATGCCGACTTAGGTACAAGAAGACTGTCTCTTCTTACTGTCTATGTTTTGAACCATTCCTGTGACACTAGTTATGGATTCCGAAGCTTCACTTCAGGTTTACTGTATCCCTTGGACCATCTTATTGTCGATGAAACACAGAAATTGCATCGGAATTAAATACAAAAGGCACAATGCCGACTTAAGTACAAGAACACTGACTCTTCTTACTGACTATATATTGATCCATTCCTGTGACACTAGTTATAGATTCGGATGCTTCACTTCAGGTTTACTGTATACCTTGGACCTTCGTATTGACGATGAAACACAGAAATTGCATCGGAATTTAATAGAAAAGGCACAATGCCGTCTTAAGTACAAGCAGACTGACTCTTCTTAGTGTCTATGTTTTGAACCAATCCTGTGACGCTAGTTAAGGATTCCGATGCTTCACTTCAGGTTTACTGTATCCGTTGGACCTTCTTATTGACGATGAAACACAGAAATTGCATCGGAATTGAATACAAATGGCACAATGCCTACTTAAGTACAAGATGACTGGCTCTTCTTACTGAGTATGTTTTGAACCATTCCTGTGACACTAGTTGTAGATTCCGAGACTTCACTTCAGGTTTACTGTATCCCTAGGACCTTCTTATTGACGATGAAACACAGAAATTGCATCGGAACTAAATACCAAAGGCACAATGCCGACTTAAGTATAAGCAGACTGACTCTTTACTGCTGTCTATGTTTGAACCATTCCTGTGACATTAGTTATGGATTCCGATGCTTCACTTCTGGGTTACTGTATCCTTTGGACCTTCTTATTGGCGACGAAACACAGAAATTGCATCGGAATTAAATAGAAAATGCACAATGCCGACTTAAGTACAAGAAGACTGACTGTTCTTACTGTCTATGTTACGAACCATTGCTGTGACACTAGTTATAGATTCCGATGCTTCACCTCAGGTCCACTGTATCCCTCTGACCTTCTTATTGACGATGAAACACAGAAATTGCATCGGAATTAAATAGAAAAGGCACAATGCCGTCTTAAGTACAAGCAGACTGACTCTTCTTAGTGTCCATGTTTTGAACCATTCCTGTGACGCTAGTTACAGATTCCGATGCTTCACTTCAGGTTTACTGTGTCCCTTGGACCTTCGTATTGACAATGAAACACAGAAATTGCATCGGAATTAAAATACAAAAAGCAAAATGGCGACTTAAGTACAAGAAGAATGACTCTTCTTACTGACTGTTTTGAACTATTCCTGTGACAATAGATATAGATTCCGATGCTTCACTTCAGGTTTACTGTATCCCTCTGACGTTCTTATTAACGATGAAACGCAGATATTGCATCGGAATTAAATACAAAAGGCACAATGCCGACTTAAGTACAAGAAGACTGACTCTTCTTACTGACTATGTTTTGAACCATTCCTGTGGCACTAGTTACAGATTCCGATGCTTTACTTCTGGTTTACTGTATCCCTTGGACCGTCGTATTGATGATGAAACACAGAAATTTCATCGGAATGAAATACAAAAGGCACAATGCCGACTTACATACAAAAAGACTGACTCTTCTTACTGACTATAGCTTGTTCCATTCCTGTGACACTAGTTATAGATTCCGATGCTTCACTCCAGGTTCACTGTATCCCTTGGACCTTCTTATTGACGATGAAACACAGAAATTACATCGCAATTAAATACAAAAGGCACAATGCTGACTTAAGGACAAGAAGCCTGAATCTTCTTACTGCCTATGTTTTGAACCATTCTTGTGACACTAGTTATAAATTCCGATGCTTCACTTCAGGCTTACTGTATCCCTCTGACCTTCTTATTGACGACGAAACACAGAAATTGCATCGGAATTAAATGCAAAAGGCACAATGCCTACTTTAGAAGACTTACTCTTCATACTGACTATTTTTTGAACCATTCCTGTGACACTAGTTTTGGATTCCGATGCTTCTCTTCAGGTTTACTGTATCCCTTGAACCTTCTAATTGACGATGAAACACAGAAATTGCTTCGGAATTAAATACAAAAGGCACAATGTCGACTTAAGTACAAGATGACTGACTCTTCTTACTGACTCTAACTTGATCCATTCCTGTGACACTAGTTATAGATTCCGATGCTTCACTTCGGGTTTACTGTATCCCTCGGACCTTCTTATTGACGATGAAACACAGAAATTGCATCGGAATTAAATACAAAAGGCACAAAGCCGACTTAAGTACAAGAAGACTGACTCTTCTTACTGACTATGATTTGAACCATTCCTGTGACACTAGTTGTAGATTCCGATGCTTCACTTCAGGTTTATTGTATCCCTCTGACCTTCTTACTAACGATGAAACACAGATATTGCATCGGAATTAAATACAAAAGGCACAATGCCGTCTTAAGTACAAGCAGACTGACTCTTCTTACTGACTATGTTTGATCAATTCCTGTGACACTACTTATAGATTCCGATGCTTCACTTCTGGTTTACTGTATCCCTTGGACCTTCGTAATGACGACGAAACACAAAAATTGCATCGGAATTAAATACAAAAGGCACAATGATGTCTCAAGTACAAGAAGACTGACTCCTCCTACTGACTATGTTTGAACGAATCCTGTGACATTAGTTATTGTTTCCGATGCTTCACTTCAGGTTTACTGTAGCCTTTCGACCTTCCTATTGGCGACGAAACACAATATTTGCATCGGAACAAAATAGAAAATGCACAATGCCGACTTAAGTACAAGAAGACTGACTCTTCCTACTGTCTATGTTTGAACGAATCCTGTGACATTAGTTGTAGATTCCGATGCTTCACTTCAGGTTTACTGTATCCTTTGGACCATCCTATTGGCGACGAAACACAGAAATTGCATCGGAATTAAATAGAAAAGGCACAATGCCGATAAGTACAAGCAGACTGACTCTTCTCACTGGATATGTTTTGAACCATTCCTGTGACACTAGTTATAGATTCCGATGCTTCACTTCAGGTTTAGTGTATCCCTCTGACCTTCTTATTGCCGATGAAACACAGAAATTGCATCGGAAATAAATACAAAACGCACAATACCGGCTTAAGTACATGTAGACTGAATCTTCCTACTGTCTATGTTTTGAACCATTCCTGTGGCACTAGTTACAGATTCCGATGCTTCATTTCAGGATTACTGCATCCCTTGGACCTTCGTAATGACGATGAAACACAGATAGTGCATCGGAATTAAATACAAAAGGTACAATGCCGACTTAAGAAGAAGAAGACTGACTCTTCCTACTGTCTATGTTTTGAACCATTCCTGTGTCACTAGTTATAGATTCAATGCTTCACTTCTGGTTTACTGTATCCCTTGGACCTTCGTATTGACGATGAAACACAGAAATTGCATGGGAATTAAATACAAAAGGCACAATGCCCAATGAAGTACAAGAAGACTGACTCTTCTTACTGACTATGTTTTGAACCATTCCTGTGACACTAGTTATGGATTCCGATGCTTCACTTCAGGTTTACTGTATCCCTTGGACCTTCGTATTGACGATGAAACACTGAAATTGCATCGGTATTAAATACAAAAGGCACAGTGCCGACCTAAGTACGAGAAGACTGACTCCTCTTACTGACTATACCTTGATTCATTCCTGTGACACTAGTTATAGATTCCGATGCTTCACTTCAGGTTTACTGTATCGCTCTGACCTTCTTATTGACGATGAAACACCGAAATTGCATCGGAATTAAATAGAAGAGGCACAATGCCGACTTAGGTACAAGAAGACTGACTCTTCTTACTGTCTATGATTTGAACAATTCCTGTGACACTAGTTGAAGATCCCGATGCTTCACTTCAGGTTTACTGTATCCCTCTGACGTTCTTATTAACGATGAAACACAGATATTGCATCGGAATTAAATACAAAAGGCACAATGCTGACTTAAGTACAAGAAGACTGACTCTTCTTACTGAATAGGTTTTGAACCATTCCTGTGACACTAGTTATAGATTACGATGCTTCACTTCCGGTTTACTGTATCCCTTGGACCTTCGTATTGACGATGAAACAGAAATTGCATCGGAATTAAATAGAAAAGGCACTATGCCGTCTTAAGTACAAGCAGACTGACTCTTCTTAGTGTCTATGTTTTGAACCATTCCTGTGACGCTAGTTAAAGATTCCGATGCTTCACTTCAGGTTTACTGTATCCGTTGGACCTTCTTATTGACGATGAAACACAGAAATTGCATCGGAATTGAATACAAAAGGCACAATGCCTACTTAAGTACAAGATGACTGGCTCTTCTTACTGAGTATGTTTTGAACCATTCCTGTGACACTAGTTGTAGATTCCGAGGCTTCACTTCAGGTTTACTGTATCCCTAGGACCTTCTTATTGACGATGAAACACAGAAATTGCATCGGAACTAAATACAAAAGGCACAATGCCGACTTAAGTATAAGAAGACTGACTCTTTACTACTGTCTATGTTTGAACCATTCCTGTGACATTAGTTATAGATTCCGATGCTTCACTTCAGTGTTACTGTATCCTTTGGACCTTCTTATTGGCGACGAAACACAGAAATTGCATCGGACTTAAATAGAAAATGCACAATGTCGACTTAAGTACAAGAAGACTGACTGTTCTTACTGTCTATGTTTCGAACCATTGCTGTGACACTAGTTATAGATTCCGAAGCTTCACCTCAGGTCCACTGTATCCCTCTGACCTTCTTATTGACGATGAAACACAGAAATTGCATCGGAATTAAATAGAAAAGGCACAATGCCGCCTTAAGTACAAGCAGACTTACTCCTCTTAGTGTCTATGCTTTGAACCATTCCTGTGACGCTAGTTACAGATTCCGATGCTTCACTTCAGGTTTACTGTGTCCATTGGACCTTCTTATTGACGATGAAACACAGAAATTGCATCGGAATTAAATACAAAAGGCAAAATGGCGACTTAAGTACAAGAAGACTGACTCTTCATACTGACTGATTTGAACCATTCCTGTGACACTAGATATAGATTCCGATGCTTCACTTCAGGTTTACTGTATCCCTCTGACGTTCTTATTAACGATGAAACGCAGATATTGCATCGGAATTAATTACAATAGGCACAATGCCGACTTAAGAACAAGAAGACTGACTCTTCTTACTGACTATGTTTTGGACCATTCCTGTGACACTAGTTATAGATTCCGATGCTTCACTTCAGGTTTATTGTATCCCATGGACCTTCTTATTGACGATGAAACACAGAAATTGCATCGGAATTAGATACAAAAGGCACAATACCGACTTAAGTACAAAAAGACTGACTCTTGTTACTGACTATATCTTGTTCCATTCCTGTGACACTAGTTATAGATTCCGATGCTTCACTTCAGGTTTACTGTTTCCCTTGGACCTTCTTATTGACGATGAATCACAGAAATTGCATCGGAATTAAATACAAAAGAAACAATGCCGAATTAAGTACAAGAAGGCTGACTCTTCTTACTGTCTATGTTTTGAACCGTTCCTGTGACACTAGTTATAGAGTCCGATGCTTTACTCCAGGTTCACTGTATCCCTTGGACCTTCTTATTGACGATGAAACACAGAAATTACATCGCAATTAAATACAAAAGGCATAATGCTGACTTAAGGACAAGAAGCCTGAATCTTCTTACTGCCTATGTTTTGAACCATTCCTGTGACACTAGTTATAGATTCCGATGCTTCACTTCAGGCTTACTGTATCCCTCTGACCTTCTTATTGACGACGAAACACAGAAATTGCATCGGAATTAAACACAAAAGGCGCAATGCCTACTTAAGAAGACTTACTCTTCTTACTGACTATGTTTTGAACCATTCCTGTGACACTAGTTTTGGATTCCGATGCTTCACTTCAGGTTTACAGTATCCCTTGGACCTTCTAATTGACGATGATACACAGAAATTGCATCGGAATTAAATACAAAAGGCACAATGTCGACTTAAGTACAAGAAGACTGACTCTTCTTACTGACTATGATTTGAACCATTCCTGTGACACTAGTTGTATATTCCGATGCTTCACTTCAGTTTTATTGTATCCCTCTGACTTTTTTATTAACGATGAAACACAGATATCGCATCTTAATTAAATACAAAAGGCACAATGCCGACTTAAGTACAAGCAGACTGACTCTTATCACTGGATATGTTTTGAACCATTCCTGTGACACTAGTTATAGATTCGGATGCTTCATTTCATTTTTACTGTATACCTTGGACCTTCTTATTGACGACGAAACACAGATATTGCATCGGAATTAAATACAAAAGGCACAATGCCGACTTAAGTACAAGAAGACTGACTCATCTTACTGTCTATGATTTGAACAATTTCTGTGACACTAGTTGTAGACCCCGATGCTTCACTTCAGGTTTACTTTATCCCTATGACGTTCTTATTAACGATGAAACACAGATATTGCATCGTAATTAAATACAAAAGGCACAATGCTGACTTAAGTACAAGGAGACTGACTCTTCTTACTGACTATGTTTTGAACCATTCCTGTGACACTATTTATAGATTACGATGCTTCACTTCCGGTTTACTGTATCCCTTGGACCTTCGTATTGACGATGAAACACAGAAATTGCATCGGAATTAAATAGAAAAGGCACATTGCCGTCTTAAGTACAAGCAGACTGACTCTAATTAGTGTCTATGTTTTGAACCATTCCTGTGACGCTAGTTAAAGATTCCGATGCTTCACTTCAGGTTTACTGTATCCGCTGGACCTTCTTATTGACGATGAAACACAGAAATTGCATCGGAATTGAATACAAAAGGCACAGTGCCTACTTAAGTACAAGATGACTGGCTCTTCTTAATGAGTGTGCTTTGAACCATTCCTGTGACACTAGTTATAGATTCCGATGCTTCACTTCAGTTTTACTGTATCCCTCTGACCTTCTTATTGACGATGAACCACAGAAATTGCATCGGAAATAAATACAAAAGGCACAATACCGGCTTAAGTACATGTAGACTGAATCTTCCGACTGTCTATGTTTTGAACAATTCCTGTGACACTAGTTACAGATTCCGATGCTTCATTTCAGGATTACTGCATCCCTTGGACCTTCGTAATGACGATGAAACACAGATAGTGCATCGGAATTAAATACAAAAGGTACAATGCCAACTTAAGTAGAAGAAGACTGACTCTTCCTACTCTCTATGCTTTGAACCATTCCTGTGACACTAGTTATAGATTCCGATGCTTCACTTTAGGTTTACTGTATCCCTTGGACCTTCTTATTGACGATGAAACACAGAAATTGCATCGGAATTAAATACAAAAGGCACAATGCCGACTTAAGTACAAGAAGGCTGACTCTTCATACTGTCTATGTTTTGAACCATTCCTTTGACACTAGTTATAGATTCCGATGCTTCACTCCTGGTTTACTGTATCCCTTCGACCTTATTATTGACGATGAAACACAGAAATTGCATCGGAATTAAATACAAAAGGCACAATGCCGACTTAAGGACAAGAAGACTGGATCTTCTTACTGCCTATGTTTTGAACCATTCCTGTGACACTAGTTATAGATTCCGATGCTTCACTTCAGGTTTACTGTATCCCTCTGACCTTCTCATTGACGATGAAACACAGAAATTGCATCTGAATTTAATACAAAAGCCACAATGCCGACTTAAGTGCAAGAAGACTGACTCTTCTTACTGCCTATGTTTTGAACCATTCCTGTGACTCTAGTTATAGATTCCGATGCTTCACTTCAGGTTTACTGTATCCGTTGGACCTTCTTATTGACGATGAAACACAGAAATTGCATCGGAATTGAATGCAAAAGGCACAATGCCTACTTAAGTACAAGATGACTGGCTCTTCTTACTCCGATGCTTCACTTCAGGTTTACTGTATCCGTTGGACCTTCTTATTGACGATGAAACACAGAAATTGCATCGGAATTGAATACAATAGGCACAATGCCTACTTAAGTACAAGATGACTGGCTCTACTTACTGTGTATGATTTGAACCATTCCTGTGACACTAGTTGTAGATTCCGAGGCTTCACTTCAGGTTTACTGTATCCCTAGGACCTTCTTATTGACGATGAAACACAGAAATTGCATCGGAACTAAATACAAAAGGCACAATGCCGACTTAAGTATAAAAAGACTGACTCTTTACTGCTGTCTATGTTTGAACCATTCCTGTGACATTAGTTTTAGATTCCGATGCTTCACTTCAGGGTTACTGTATCCTTTGGACCTTCTTATTGGCGACGAAACACAGAAATTGCATCGGAATTAAATAGAAAATGCACAATGCCGACTTAAGTACAAGAAGACTGACTCTTCTTACTGTCTATGTTTCGAACCATTGCTGTGACACTAGTTATATATTCCGATGCTTCACCTCAGGTCCACTGTATCCCTCTGACCTTCTTATTGACGATGAAACACAGAAATTGCATCGGAATTAAATAGACAAGGCACAATGCCGACTTAAGTACAAGAAGACTGACTCTTCTTACTGACTATGATTTGAACAATTCCTGTGACACTAGTTGTAGATTCCGAGGCTTCACTTCTGGTTTACTGTATCCCTTGGACCGTCGTATTGATGATGAAACACAGAAATTTCATCGGAATTGAATACAAAAGGCACAATGCCGAATACGTACAAGAAGACTGACTCTTCTTACTGACTATGTTTTGAACCATTCCTGTGACACTAGTCATGGATTCCGATGCTTCACTTCAGGTTTACTGTATCCCATGGACCTTCTTATTGACGATGAAACACAGAAATTGCATCGGAATTAGATACAAAAGGCACAATGCCGACTTAAGTACAACAAGACTGACTCTTCTCACTGACTATACCTTGATCCATTCCTGTGACACTAGTTATAGATTCCGATGCTTCACTTCAGGTTTACTGTATCCCTTGGACCTTCTTATTGACGATGAAACACAGAAATTGCATCGGAATTAAATAGAAAATGCACAATGCCGACTTAAGTACAAGAAGACTGACTCTTCTTACTGTCTATGCTTTGAACCGTTCCTGTGACACTAGTTATAGAGTCCGATGCTTCACTCCAGGTTTACTGTATCCCTTGGACCTTCTTATTGACGATGAAGCACAGAAATTACATCGCAATTAAATACAAAAGGCATTATGCCGACTTAAGGACAAGAAGACTGAATCTTGTTACTGCCTATGTTTTGAACCATTCCTGTGACACTAGTTTTGGATTCCGATGCTTCACTTCAGGTTTACTGCATCCCTTGGACCTTCTAATTGACGATGAAACACAGAAATTGCATCGGAATTAAATACAAAAGGCACAATGTCGACTTAAGTACAAGATGATTGACTCTTCTTACTGACTCTATCTTGATCCATTCCTGTGACACTAGTTATAGATTCCGATGCTTCACTTCGGGTTTACTGTATCCCTTGGACCTTCTTATTGACGATGAAACACAGAAATTGCATCGGAATTAAATACAAAAGGCACAATGCCGACTTAAGTACAAGAAGACTGACTCATCTTACTGTCTATGATTTGAACAATTTCTGTGACACTAGTTGTAGACCCCGATGCTTCACTTCAGGTTTACTTTATCCCTATGACGTTCTTATTAACGATGAAACACAGATATTGCATCGGAATTAAAAAAAAAGGCACAATGCTGACTTAAGTACAAGGAGACTGACTCTTCTTACTGACTATGTTTTGAACCATTCCTGTGACACTATTTATAGATTACGATGCTTCACTTCCGGTTTACTGTATCCCTTGGACCTTCGTATTGACGACGAAACACAAAAATTGCATTGGAATTAAATACAAAAGGCACAATGCTGACTCAAGTACAAGAAGACTGACTCTTCCTACTGACTATGTTTGAACGAATCCTGTGACATTAGTTATTGTTTCCGATGCTTCACTTCAGGTTTACTGTATCCTTTCGACCTTCATATTGGCGACGAAACACAGAAATTGCATCCTAACAAAGAACAAAAGGCACAATGCCGACTTAAGTACAAGAAGACTGACTCTCCCTACTGCCTATGTTTGAACGAATCCTGTGACATTAGTTGTAGATTCCGATGCTTCACTTCAGGTTTACTGTATCCTTTGGACCTTCGTATTGGCGACGAAACACAGAAATTGCATCGGAATTAAATAGAAAAGGCACAATGCCGACTTAAGTACAAGAAGACTGACTCTTCCTACTGTCTATGTTTTGAACCATTCCTGTGACACTAGTTATATATTCCGATGCTTCACCTCAGGTTCAATGTATCCCTCTGACCTTCTTATTGACGATGAAACCCAGAAATTGCATCGGAATTAAATAGAAAAGGCACAATGCCGTCTTAAGTACAAGCAGACTGACTCTTCTCACTGGATATGTTTTGAACCATTCCTGTGACACTAGTTATAGATTCGGATGCTTCACTTCATTTTTACTGTATACCTTGGACCTTCTTATTGACGACGAAACACAGAAATTGCTTCGGAATTAAATACAAAAGGCACAATGCCGACTTAAGTACAAGAAGACTGACTCATCTTATTGACTATGGTTTGAACAATTTCTGTGACACTAGTTGTTGATCCCGATGCTTCACTTCAGGTTTACTTTATCCCTATGACGTTCTTTTTAACGATGAAACACACATATTGCATCGGAATTAAATACAAAAGGCACAATGCTGACTTAAGTACAAGGAGACTGACTCTTCTTACTGACTATGTTTTGAACCATTCCTGTGACACTAGTTATAGATTACGATGCTTCACTTCCGGTTTACTGTATCCCTTGGACCTTCGTATTGACGATGAAACACAGAAATTGCATCGGAATTAAATAGAAAAGGCACAATGACGTCTTAAGTACAAGCAGACTGACTCTTCTTAGTGTCTATGTTTTGAACCATTCCTGTGACGCTAGTTAAAGATTCCGATGCTTCACTTCAGGTTTACTGTATCCGTTGGACCTTCTTATTGACGATGAAACACAGAAATTGCATCGGAATTGAATACAAAAGGCACAATGCCTACTTAAGTACAAGATGACTGGCTCTTCTTACTCCGATGCTTCACTTCAGGTTTACTGTATCCGTTGGACCTTCTTATTGACGATGAAACACAGAAATTGCATCGGAATTGAACACAAAAGGCACAATGCCTACTTAGGTACAAGATGAATGGCTCTTCTTACTGAGTATGATTTGAACCATTCCTGTGACACTAGTTGTAGATTCCGAGGCTTCACTTCAGGTTTACTGTATCCCTAGGACCTTCTTATTGACGATGAAACACAGAAATTGCATCGGAACTAAATACAAAAGGCACAATGCCGACTTAAGTATAAGAAGACTGACTCTTTACTGCTGTCTATGTTTGAACCATTCCTGTGACATTAGTTATAGATTCCGATGCTTCACTTCAGGGTTACTGTATCCTTTGGACCTTCTTATTGGCGACGAAACACAGAAATTGCATCGGAATTAAATAGAAAAGGCACAATGCCGACTTAAGTACTAGAAGACTGACTCTTCCTACTGTCTATGTTTTGAACCATTCCTGTGACACTAGTTATATATTCCGATGCTTCACCTCAGGTTCACTGTATCCCTCTGACCTTCTTATTGACGATGAAACCCAGAAATTGCATCGGAATTAAATAGAAAAGGCACAATGCCGTCTTAAGTACAAGCAGACTGACTCTTCTCACTGGATATGTTTTGAACCATTCCTGTGACACTAGTTATAGATTCGGATGCTTCACTTCATTTTTACTGTATACCTTGGACCTTCTTATTGACGACGAAACACAGAAATTGCATCGGAATTAAATACAAAAGGCACAATGCCGACTTAAGTACAAGAAGACTGACTCATCTTACTGACTATGGTTTGAACAATTTCTGTGACACTAGTTGTAGATCCCGATGCTTCACTTCAGGTTTACTTTATCCCTATGACGTTCTTTTTAACGATGAAACACACATATTGCATCGGAATTAAATACAAAAGGCACAATGCTGACTTAAGTACAAGGAGACTGACTCTTCTTACTGACTATGTTTTGAACCATTCCTGTGACACTAGTTATAGATTACGATGCTTCACTTCCGGTTTACTGTATCCGTTGGACCTTCTTATTGACGATGAAACACAGAAATTGCATCGGAATTGAATACAAAAGGCACAATGCCTACTTAAGTACAAGATGACTGGCTCTTCTTACTGAGTATGTTTTGAACCATTCCTGTGACACTAGTTATAGATTCCGAAGCTTCACTTCAGTTTTACTGTATCCCTCTGACCTTATTATTGACGATGAAACACAGAAATTGCATCGGAAATAAATACAAAAGGCACAATACCGGCTTAAGTACATGTAGACTGAATCTTCCTACTGTCTATGTTTTGAACCAATCCTGTGACACTAATTGCAGATTCCGATGCTTCATTTCAGGATTACTGCATCCCTTGGACCTTCGTAATTACGATGAAACACAGATAGTGCATCGGAATTAAATACAAAAGGTACAATGCGAACTTAAGTAGAAGAAGACTGACTCTTCCTACTCTCTATGTTTTGAACCATTCCTGTGACACTAGTTATAGATTCCGATGCTTCACTTTAGGTTTACTGTATCCCTTGGACCTTCTTATTGACGATGAAACACAGAAATTGCATCGGAATTAAATACAAAAGGCACAATACCGACTTAAGTACAAGAAGGCTGACTCTTCATACTGTCTATGTTTTGAAGAATTCCTTTGACACTAGTTATAGATTCCGATGCTTCACTCCTGGTTTACTGTATCCCTTCGACCTTATTATTGACGATGAAATACAGAAATTGCATCGGAATTAAATACAAAAGGCACAACGCCGACTTAAGGACAAGACGACTGGATCTTCTTACTGCCTATGTTTTGAACCATTCCTGTGACACTAGTTATAGATTCCGATGCTTCACTTCAGCTTTACTGTATCCCTCTGACCTTCTCATTGACGATGAAACACAGAAATTGCATCTGAATTAAATACAAAAGGGACAATGCCGACTTAAGTGCAAGAAGACTGACTCTTCTTACTGCCTATGTTTTGAACCATTCCTGTGACACTAGTTATAGATTCCGATGCTTCACTTCAGGTTTACTGTATCCGTTGGACCTTCTTATTGACGATGAAACACAGAAATTGCATCGGAATTGAATACAAAAGGCACAATGCCTACTTAAGTACAAGATGACTGGCTCTTCTTACTCCGATGCTTCACTTCAGGTTTACTGTATCCGTTGGACCTTCTTATTGACGATGAAACACAGAAATTGCATCGGAATTGAACACAAAAGGCACAATGCCTACTTAGGTACAAGATGAATGGCTCTTCTTACTGAGTATGATTTGAACCATTCCTGTGACACTAGTTGTAGATTCCGAGGCTTCACTTCAGGTTTACTGTATCCCTAGGACCTTCTTATTGACGATGAAACACAGAAATTGCATCGGAACTAAATACAAAAGGCACAATGCCGACTTAAGTATAAGAAGACTGACTCTTTACTGCTGTCTATGTTTGAACCATTCCTGTGACATTAGTTATAGATTCCGATGCTTCACTTCAGGGTTACTGTATCCTTTGGACCTTCTTATTGGCGACGAAACACAGAAATTGCATCGGAATTAAATAGAAAAGGCACAATGCCGACTTAAGTACAAGAAGACTGACTCTTCCTACTGTCTATGTTTTGAACCATTCCTGTGACACTAGTTATATATTCCGATGCTTCACCTCAGGTTCACTGTATCCCTCTGACCTTCTTATTGACGATGAAACCCAGAAATTGCATCGGAATTAAATAGAAAAGGCACAATGCCGTCTTAAGTACAAGCAGACTGACTCTTCTCACTGGATATGTTTTGAACCATTCCTGTGACACTAGTTATAGATTCGGATGCTTCACTTCATTTTTACTGTATACCTTGGACCTTCTTATTGACGACGAAACACAGAAATTGCATCGGAATTAAATACAAAAGGCACAATGCCGACTTAAGTACAAGAAGACTGACTCATCTTACTGACTATGGTTTGAACAATTTCTGTGACACTAGTTGTAGATCCCGATGCTTCACTTCAGGTTTACTTTATCCCTATGACGTTCTTTTTAACGATAAAACACACATATTGCATCGGAATTAAATACAAAAGGCACAATGCTGACTTAAGTACAAGGAGACTGACTCTTCTTACTGACTATGTTTTGAACCATTCCTGTGACACTAGTTATAGATTACGATGCTTCACTTCCGGTTTACTGTATCCCTTGGACCTTCGTATTGACGATGAAACACAGAAATTGCATCGGAATTAAATAGAAAAGGCACAATGACGTCTTAAGTACAAGCAGACTGACTCTTCTTAGTGTCTATGTTTTGAACCATTCCTGTGACGCTAGTTAAAGATTCCGATGCTTCACTTCAGGTTTACTGTATCCGTTGGACCTTCTTATTGACGATGAAACACAGAAATTGCATCGGAATTGAATACAAAAGGCACAATGCCTACTTAAGTACAAGATGACTGGCTCTTCTTACTGAGTATGTTTTGAACCATTCCTGTGACACTAGTTATAGATTCCGAAGCTTCACTTCAGTTTTACTGTATCCCTCTGACCTTATTATTGACGATGAAACACAGAAATTGCATCGGAAATAAATACAAAAGGCACAATACCGGCTTAAGTACATGTAGACTGAATCTTCCTACTGTCTATGTTTTGAACCAATCCTGTGACACTAATTACAGATTCCGATGCTTCATTTCAGGATTACTGCATCCCTTGGACCTTCGTAATTACGATGAAACACAGATAGTGCATCGGAATTAAATACAAAAGGTACAATGCCAACTTAAGTAGAAGAAGACTGACTCTTCCTACTCTCTATGTTTTGAACCATTCCTGTGACACTAGATATAGATTCCGATGCTTCACTTTAGGTTTACTGTATCCCTTGGACCTTCTTATTGACGATGAAACACAGAAATTGCATCGGAATTAAATACAAAAGGCACAATACCGACTTAAGTACAAGAAGGCTGACTCTTCATACTGTCTATGTTTTGAAGAATTCCTTTGACACTAGTTATAGATTCCGATGCTTCACTCCTGGTTTACTGTATCCCTTCGACCTTATTATTGACGATGAAATACAGAAATTGCATCGGAATTAAATACAAAAGGCACAACGCCGACTTAAGGACAAGAAGACTGGATCTTCTTACTGCCTATGTTTTGAACCATTCCTGTGACACTAGTTATGGATTCCGATGCTTCACTTCAGCTTTACTGTATCCCTCTGACCTTCTCATTGACGATGAAACACAGAAATTGCATCTGAATTAAATACAAAAGGGACAATGCCGACTTAAGTGCAAGAAGACTGACTCTTCTTACTGCCTATGTTTTGAACCATTCCTGTGACACTAGTTATAGATTCCGATGCTTCACTTCAGGTTTACTGTATACGTTGGACCTTCTTATTGACGATGAAACACAGAAATTGCATCGGAATTGAATACAAAAGGCACAATGCCTACTTAAGTACAAGATGACTGGCTCTTCTTACTCCGATGCTTCACTTCAGGTTTACTGTATCCGTTGGACCTTCTTATTGACGATGAAACACAGAAATTGAATCGGAATTAAATAGACAAGGCACAATGTTGACTTAAGTACAAGAAGACTGACTCTTCTTACTGACTATGATTTGAACAATTCCTGTGACACTAGTTGTAGATTCCGATGCTTCACTTCTGGTTTACTGTATCCCTTGGACCGTCGTATTGATGATGAAACACTGAAATTTCATCGGAATTGAATACAAAAGGCACAATGCCGACTTACGTACAAAAAGACTGACTCTTCTTACTGACTATGTTTTGAACCATTCCTGTGACACTAGTTATGGATTCCGATGCTTCACTTCAGGTTTACTGTATCCCATGGACCTTCTTATTGACGATGAAACACAGAAATTGGATCGGAATAAGATACAAAAGGCACAATGCCGACTTAAGTACAACAAGACTGACTCTTCTTACTGACTATATCTTGATCCATTCCTGTGACACTAGTTATAGATTCCGATGCTTCACTTCAGGTTTACTGTATCCCTTGGACCTTGTTATTCACGATGAAACACAGAAATTGCATCGGAATTAAATACAAAAGAAACAATGCCGAATTAAGTACAAGAAGGCTGACTCTTCTTACTGTCTATGTTTTGAACCGTTCCTGTGACACTAGTTATAGAGTCCGATGCTTCACTCCAGGTTTACTGTATCCCTCTGACCTTCTTATTGACGATGAAACACAGAAATTGCATCGGAATTAAATACAAAAGGCACAATGCCTACTTAAGAAGACTTACTCTTCTTACTGACTATGTTTTGAACCATTCCTGTGACACTAGTTTTGGATTCCGATGCTTCACTTCAGGTTTACTGTATCCCTTGGACCTTCTAATTGACGATGAAACACAGAAATTGCATCGGAATTAAATACAAAAGGCACAATGCTGACTCAAGTACAAGAAGACTGACTCTTCCTACTGTTTATGTTTGAACGAATCCTGTGACATTAGTTATTGTTTCCGATGCTTCACTTCAGGTTTACTGTATCCTTTCGACCTTCCAATTGGCGACGAAACACAGAAATTGCATCGGAACAAAATACAAATGGCACAATGCCGACGTAAGTACAAGAAGACTGACTCTTCCTACTGTCTATGTTTGAACGAATCGTATGACATTAGTTATAGATTCCGATGCTTCACTTCAGGTTTACTGTATCCTTTGGACCTTCCTATTGGCGACGAAACACAGAAATTGCATCGGAATTAAATAGAAAATGCACAATGCCGAGTTAAGTACAAGAAGACTGACTCTTCCTACTGTCTATGATTTGAACCATTCCTGTGACACTAGTTATAGATTCCGATGCTTCACCTCAGCTTCACTGTATCCCTCTGACCTTCTAATTGACGATGAAACACAGAAATTGCATCGGAATTAAATACAAAAGGCACAATGTCGACTTAAGTACAAGATGACTGACTCTTCTTACTGACTCTATCTTGATCCATTCCTGTGACACTAGTTATAGATTCCGATGCTTCACTTCGGGTTTACTGTATCCCTTGGACCTTCTTATTGACTATGAAACACAGAAATTGCATCGGAATTAAATACAAAGGCACAATGCTGACTTAAGTACAAGAAGACTGACTCTTCTTACTGACTATGATTTGAACCATTCCTGTGACACTAGTTGTAGATCCCAATGCTTCACTTCAGGTTTACCGTATCCCTCTGACGTTCTTATTAACGATGAAACACAGATATTGCATCGGAATTAAATACAAAAGGTATAATGCTGACTTAAGTACAAGAAGACTGACTCTTCTTACTGACTATGTTTTGAACCACTCCTGTGACACTAGTTATAGATTACGATGCTTCACTTCCGGTATACTGTATCCCTTGGAACTTCGTATTGACGATGAAACACAGAAATTTCATCGGAATTAAATAGAAAATGCACAATGCCGTCTTAAGTACAAGCAGACTGACTCTTCTAAGTGTCTATGTTTTGAACCATTCCTGTGACGCTAGTTAAGGATTCCGATGCTTCACTTCAGGTTTACTGTATCCCATGGACCTCCTTATTGACGATGAAACACAGAAATTGCATCGGAATGAGATACAAAAGGCACAATGCCGACTTAAGTACAACAAAACTGACTCTTCTTACTGACTATATCTTGATCCATTCCTGTGACACTAGTTATAGATTCCGATGCTTCACTTCAGGTTTACTGTATCCCTTGGACCTTCTTATTGACGATGAAACACAGAAACTGCATCGGAATTAAATACAAAAGAAACAATGCCGAATTAAGTACAAGAAGGCTGACTCTCCTTACTGTCTATGTTTTGAACCGTTCCTGTGACACTAGTAATAGAGTCCGATGCTTCACTCCTGGTTTACTGTATCCCTTGGACCTTCTTATTGACGATGAAACACTGAAATTACATCGCAATTAAATACGAAAGACACAATGCTGACTTAAGGACAAGAAGACTGAATCTTTTTACTGCCTATGTTTTGAACCATTCCTGTGACACTAGTTATAGGTTCCGATGCTTCACTTCAGGCTTACTGTATCCCTCTGACCTTCTTATTGACGATGAAACACAGAAATTGCATCGGAATTAAATACAAAAGGCACAATGCCTACTTAAAAGACTTACTCTTCTTACTGACTATGTTTTGAACCATTCCTGTGACACTAGTTTTGGATTCCGATGCTTCACTTCAGGTTTACTGTATCCCTTGGACCTTCTAATTGACGATGAAACACAGAAATTGCATCGGAATTAAATACAAAAGGCACAATGCCGACTTAAGTACAAGAAGACTGACTCTTCTTACTGACTATGATTTGAACCATTCCTGTGACACTAGTTGTAAATTCCGATGCTTCACTTCAGGTTTATTGTATCCCTCTGACCTTCTTATTAACGATGAAACACAGATATTGCATCGGAATTAAATACAAAAGGCACAATGCCGACTTAAGTACAAGCAGACTGACTCTTCTTACTGACTATGTTTTGATCCATTCCTGTGACACTAGTTATGGATTCCGATGCTTCACTTCTGGTTTACTGTATCCCTTGGACCTTCGTATTGACGACGAAACACAAAAATTGCATCGGAATTAAATACAAAAGGCACAAATCTGACTCAAGTACAAGAAGACTGACTCTTCCTACTGACTATGTTTGAAGGAATCCTGTGACATTAGTTATTCTTTCCGATGCTTCACTTCAGGTTTACTGTATCCTTTCGACCTTCCTATTGGCGACGAAACACAGAAATTGCATCGAAACAAAATACAAAAGGCACAATGCAGGCTTAAGTACAAGAAGACTGACTCTTCCTACTGTCTATGTTTGAACGATTCCTGTGACATTAGTTATAGATTCCGATGCTTCACTTCAGGTTTACTGTATCCTTTGGACCTTCCTATTGGCGACGAAACACAGAAATTGCATCGGAATTAAATAGAAAAGGCACAATGCCGACTTAAGTAGAAGAAGACTGATTCTTCCTACTGTCTATGATTTGAACCATTCCTGTGAAACTAGTTATAGATTCCGATGCTTCACCTCAGGTTCACTGTATCCCTCTGAAATACTTATTGACGATGAAACACAGAAATTGCATCGGAATTAAATACAAAAGGCACAATGCCGTCTTAAGTACAAGCAGACTGACTCTTCTTAATGTCTTTGTTTTGAACCATTCCTTTGACACTAGTTAAAGATTCCGATGCTTCACTTCCGGTTTACTGTATCCCTTGGACCTTCTTATTGACGATGAAACACAGAAATTGCATCGAAAATAAATACAAAAGGCACAATGCCGACTTAAGTACAACAAGACTGACTCTTCTCACTGGATATGTTTTGAACCATTCCTGTCACACTAGTTATAGATTCCGATGCTTCACTTCAGGTTTAGTGTATCCCTCTGACCTTCTTATTGATGATGAAACACAGAAATTGCATTGGAAATAAATACAAAAGGCACAATACCGGCTTAAGTACATGTAGACTGAATCTTCCTACTGTCAATGTTTTGAACCATTCCTGTGACACTAGTTATAGATTCCGATGCTTCACTTCAGGTTTACTGTATCCGTTGGACCTTCTTATTGACGATGAAACACAGAAATTGCATCGGAATTGAATACAAAAGGCACAATGCCTACTTAAGTACAAGATGACTGGCTCTTCTTACTGAGTATGTTTTGAACCATTTCTGTGACACTAGTTGTAGATTCCGAGGCTTCACTTCAGGTTTACTGTATCCCTAGGACCTTCTTATTGACGATGAAACACAGATATTGCATCGGAATTAAATAAAAAATGCACAATGCCGACTTAAGTACAAGAAGACTGACTCTTCTTACTGTCTATGTTTCGAACCATTGCTGTGACACTAGTTATATATTCCGATTCTTCACCTCAGGTCCACTGTATCCCTCTGACCTTCTTATTGACGATGAAACACAGAAATTGCATTGGAATTAAATAGAAAAGGCACAATGCCGACTTAAGTACAAGAAGACTGACTCTTCTTACTGACTATGATTTGAACAATTCCTGTGACACTAGTTGTAGATTCCGATGATTCACTTCTGGTTTACTGTATCTCTTGCACCGTCGTATTGATGATGAAACACAGAAATTTCATCGGAATTGAATACAAAAGGCACAGTGCCGACTTACGTACAAGAAGGCTGACTCTTCTTACTGACTATGTTTTGAACCATTCCTGTGACACTAGTTATGGATTCCGATGCTTCACTTCAGGTTTACTGTATCCCATGGACCTTCTTATTGACGATGAAACACAGAAATTGCATCGGAATTAGATACAAAAGGCACAATGCCGACTTAAGTACAACAAGACTGACTTTTCTTACTGACTATATCTTGATCCATTCCTGTGACACTAGTTATAGATTCCGATGCTTCACTTCAGGTTTACTGTATCCCTCGGCCCTTCTTATTGACGTTGAAACACAGAAACTGCATCGGAATTAAATACAAAAGAAACAATGCCGAATTAAGTACAAGAAGGCTGACTCTTCTTACTGTCTATGTTTTGAACCGTTCCTGTGACACTAGTTATAGAGTCCGATGCTTCACTCCTGGTTTACTGTATCCCTTGGACCTTCTTATTGACGATGAAACACAGAAATTACATCGCAATTAAATACAAAAGACACAATGCTGACTTAAGGACAAGAAGACTGAATCTTCTTCCTGCCTATGATTTGAACCATTCCTGTTACACTAGTTATAGATTCCGATGCATCACTTCAGGCTTACTGTATCGCTCTGACCTTCTTATTGACGATAAAACAAAGAAATTGCATCGGAATTAAATACAAAAGGCACAATGCCCACTTAAGAAGACTTACTCTTCTTACTGACTATGTTTTGAACCATTCCTGTGACACTAGTTTTGGATTCCGATGCTTCACTTCAGGTTTACTGTATCCCTTGGACCTTCTAATTGACGATGAAACACAGAAATTGCATCGGAATTAAATACAAAAGGCACAATGTCGACTTAAGTACAAGAAGACTGACCCTTCTTACTGACTATGTTTTGAACCATTCCTGTGACACTAGTTGTAGATTCCGATGCTTCACTTAAGGTTTATTGTATCCCTCTGACCTTCTTATTAACTATGAAGCACAGATATTGCATCGGAATTAAATACAAAAGGCACAATGCCGACTTAAGTACAAGCAGACTGACTCTTCTTACTGACTATGTTTTGATCCATTCCTGTGACACTAGTTATAGATTCCGATGCTTCACTTTTGGTTTACTGTATCCCTTGGACCTTCGTATTGACGACGAAACACAAAAATTGCATCGGAATTAAATACAAAAGGCACAATCCTGACTCAAGTACAAGAAGACTGACTCTTCCTACTGACTATGTTTGAACGAATCCTGTGACATTAGTTATTGTTTCCGATGCTTCACTTCAGGTTTACTGTATCCTTTCGACCTTCCTATTGGCGACGAAACACAGAAATTGCTTCGGAACAAAATACAAAAGTCACAATGCCGACTTAAGTACAAGAAGACTGACTCTTCCTACTGTCTATGTTTGAACGAATCCTGTGACATTAGTTATAGATTCCGATGCTTTACTTCAGTTTTACTGTATACTTTGGACCTTCCTATTGGCGACGAAACACAGAAATTGCATCGGAATTAAATACAAAAGGCACAATGCCGACTTAGGTACAAGAAGACTGACTCTTCTTACTGACTATGATTTGAACAATTCCTGTGACACTAGTTGTAGATCCCAATGCTTCACTTCAGGTTTACCGTATCCCTCTGACGTTCTTATTAACGATGAAACACAGATATTGCATCGGAATTAAATACAAAAGGTACAATGCTGACTTAAGTACTAGAAGACTGACTCTTCTTACTGACTATGTTTTGAACCACTTCTGTGACACTAGTTATAGATTACGATGCTTCACTTCCGGTATACTGTATCCCTTGGACCTTCGTATTGACGATGAAACACAGAAATTGCATCGGAATGAAATAGAAAAGGCACAATGCCGTCTTAAGTACAAGCAGACTGACTCTTTTTAGTGTCTATGTTTTGAACCATTCCTGTGACGCTAGTTAAAGATTCCGAAGCTTCCTTTCAGGTTTACTGTATCCGTTGGACCTTCTTATTGACGATGAAACACAGAAATTGCATCGGAATTGAATACAAAAGGCACAATGCCTACATAAGTACAAGATGACTGGCTCTTCTTACTGAGTATGTTTTGAACCATTCCTGTGACACTAGTTGTAGACTCCGAGGCTTCACTTCAGGTTTACTGTATCCATATGACCTTCTTATTGACGAATAAACACAGAAATTGCATCGGAACTAAATACAAAAGGCACAATGCCGACTTAAGTATAAGAAGACTGACTCTTTACTGCTGTCTATGTTTGAACCAATCCTGTGACATTAGTTATAGATTCCGATGCTTCACTTCAGGGTTACTGTATCCCTCTGACCTTCTTATTGACGATGAAACACAGAAATTGCATCGGAATTAAATGGAAAAGGCACAATGCCGACTTAAGTACATGAAGACTGACTCTTCTTACTGACTATGATTTGAACAATTCCTGTGACACTAGTTGTAGATTCCGATGCATCACTTCTGGTTTACTGTATCCCTTGGACCGTCGTATTGATGATGAAACACAGAAATTTCATCGGAATTGAATACAAAAGGCACAGTGCCGACTTACGTACAAGAAGACTGACTCTTCTTACTGACTATGTTTTGAACCATTCCTGTGACACTAGTTATGGATTCCGATGCTTCACTTCAGGTTGACTGTATCCCATGGACCTTCTTATTGACGATGAAACACAGAAATTGCATCGGAATTAGATACAAAAGGCACAATGCCGACTTAAGTACAACAAGACTGACTCTTCTTACTGACTATATCTTGATCCATTCCTGTGACACTAGTTATAGATTTCGATGCTTCACTTCAGGTTTACTGAATCGCTTGGACCTTCTTATTGACGATGAAACACAGAAATTATATCGCAATTAAATACAAAAGACACAATGCTGACTTAAGGACAAGAAGACTGAATCTTCTTCCTGCCTATGTTTTGAACCATTCCTGTGACACTAGTTATAGATTCCGATGCATCACTTCAGGCTTACTGTATCGCTCTGACCTTCTTATTGACGATGAAACACAGAAATTGCATCGGAATTAAATACAAAAGGCACAATGCCTACTTAAGAAGACTTACTCTTCTTACTGACCATGCTTTGAACCATTCCTGTGAAACTAGTTTTCGATTCCGATGCTTCACTTCAGGTTTACTGTATCCCTTGGACCTTCTAATTGACGATGAAAAACAGAAATTGCATCGGAATTAATTACAAAAGGCACAATTTCGACTTAAGTACAAGATGACTGACTCTTCTTACTGACTCTATCTTGAT
The DNA here is from genome assembly GCF_023864345.2 of Schistocerca serialis cubense. Taxonomy (NCBI): domain Eukaryota; kingdom Metazoa; phylum Arthropoda; class Insecta; order Orthoptera; family Acrididae; genus Schistocerca; species Schistocerca serialis. Next base: position 9,050,250 of record NW_026047592.1, read on the forward strand.
CCATTCCTGTGACACTAGTTATAGATTCCGATGCTTCACTTCGGGTTTACTGTATCCCTTGGACCTTCTTATTGACGATGAAACACAGAAATTGCATCGGAATTGAATACAAAAGGCACAATGCCGACTTAAGTACAAGAAGACTGACTCTTCTTACTGACTATGATTTGAACCATTCCTGTGACACTAGTTGTAGATTTCGATGCTTCACTTCAGGTTTATTGTATCCCTCTGACCTTCTTATTAACTATGAAACACAGATATTGCATCGGAATTAAATACAAAAGGCACAATGCCGACTTAAGTACAAGCAGACTGACTCTTCTTACTGACTATGTTTTGATCCATTCCTGTGACACTAGTTATAGATTCCGATGCTTCACTTCTGGTTTACTGTATCCCTTGGACCTTCGTATTGACGACGAAATACAAAAATTGCATCGGAATTAAATACAAAAGGCACAATGATGACTCAAGTACAAGAAGACTGACTCTTCCTACTGACTATGTTTGAACGAATCCTGTGACATTACTTATTGTTTCCGATGCTTCACTTCAGGTTTACTGTATCCTTTCGACCTTCCTATTGGCGACGAAACACAGAAATTGCATCGAAACAAAATACAAAAGGCACAATGCCGACTTAAGTACAAGAAGACTGACTCTTCCTACTGTCTATGTTTGAACGAATCCTGTGACATTAGTTATGGATTCCGATGCTTCACTTCAGGTGTACTGTATCCTTTGGACCTTCCTATTGGCGACGAAACACAGAAATTGCATCGGAATTAAATAGAAGAGGCACAATGCCGTCTTAAGTACAAGCAGACTGACTTTTCTTAATGTCTATGTTTTGAACCATTCCTGTGACACTAGTTAAAGATTCTGATGCTTCACTTCAGGTTTACTGTATCCCTTGGACCTTCTTATTGACGATGAAACACAGAAAAAGCATCGAAAATAAATACAAAAGGCACAATGCCGACTTAAGTACAACAAGACTGACTCTTCTCACTGGATATGTTTTGAACCATTCCTGTCACACTAGTTATAGATTCCGATGCTTCACTTCAGGTTTAGTGTATCCCACTGACCTTCTTATTGACGATGAAACACAGAAATTGCATCGGAAATAAATACAAAAGGCACAATACCGGCTTAAGTACATGTAGACTGAATCTTCCTACTGTCAATGTTTTGAACCATTCCTGTGACACTAGTTAAATATTCCGATGCTTCATTTCAGGATTACTGCATCCCTTGGACCTTCGTAATGACGATGAAACACAGATAGTCCATCGGAATTTAATACAAAAGGTACAATGCCAACTTAAGTAGAAGAAGACTGACTCTTCTTACTGGATATGTTTTGAACCATTCCTGTGACACTAGTTATAGATTGCGATGCTTCACCTCAGGTTTACTGTATCCATCTGACCTTCTTATTGACGATGAAACACAGAAGTTGCATCGGAAATAAATAAAAACGGCACAATGCCGACTTAAGTATCAGAAGACTGACTCTTCTTACTGACTATATCTTGATCCATTCCTGTGACACTAGTTATAGATTTCGATGCTTCACTTCAGGTTTACTGTATCGCTTGGACCTTCTTATTGACGATGAAACACAGAAATTACATCGCAATTAAATACAAAAGACACAATGCTGACTTAAGGACAAGAAGACTGAATCTTCTTCCTGCCTATGTTTTGAACCATTCCTGTGACACTAGTTATAGATTCCGATGCATCACTTCAGGCTTACTGTATCGCTCTGACCTTCTTATTGACGATGAAACACAGAAATTGCATCGGAATTAAATACAAAAGGCACAATGCCTACTTAAGAAGACTTACTCTTCTTACTGACCATGCTTTGAACCATTCCTGTGAAACTAGTTTTCGATTCCGATGCTTCACTTCAGGTTTACTGTATCCCTTGGACCTTCTAATTGACGATGAAACACAGAAATTGCATCGGAATTAATTACAAAAGGCACAATTTCGACTTAAGTACAAGATGACTGACTCTTCTTACTGACTCTATCTTGATCCATTCCTGTGACACTAGTTATAGATTCCGATGCTTCACTTCGGGTTTACTGTATCCCTTGGACCTTCTTATTGACGATGAAACACAGAAATTGCATCGGAATTGAATACAAAAGGCACAATGCCGACTTAAGTACAAGAAGACTGACTCTTCTTACTGACTATGATTTGAACCATTCCTGTGACACTAGTTGTAGATTTCGATGCTTCACTTCAGGTTTATTGTATCCCTCTGACCTTCTTATTAACTATGAAACACAGATATTGCATCGGAATTAAATACAAAAGGCACAATGCCGACTTAAGTACAAGCAGACTGACTCTTCTTACTGACTATGTTTTGATCCATTCCTGTGACACTAGTTATAGATTCCGATGCTTCACTTCTGGTTTACTGTATCCCTTGGACCTTCGTATTGACGACGAAATACAAAAATTGCATCGGAATTAAATACAAAAGGCACAATGATGACTCAAGTACAAGAAGACTGACTCTTCCTACTGACTATGTTTGAACGAATCCTGTGACATTACTTATTGTTTCCGATGCTTCACTTCAGGTTTACTGTATCCTTTCGACCTTCCTATTGGCGACGAAACACAGAAATTGCATCGAAACAAAATACAAAAGGCACAATGCCGACTTAAGTACAAGAAGACTGACTCTTCCTACTGTCTATGTTTGAACGAATCCTGTGACATTAGTTATGGATTCCGATGCTTCACTTCAGGTGTACTGTATCCTTTGGACCTTCCTATTGGCGACGAAACACAGAAATTGCATCGGAATTAAATAGAAGAGGCACAATGCCGTCTTAAGTACAAGCAGACTGACTCTTCTTAATGTCTATGTTTTGAACCATTCCTGTGACACTAGTTAAAGATTCCGATGCTTCACTTCAGGTTTACTGTATCCCTTGGACCTTCTTATTGACGATGAAACACAGAAAAAGCATCGAAAATAAATACAAAAGGCACAATGCCGACTTAAGTACAACAAGACTGACTCTTCTCACTGGATATGTTTTGAACCATTCCTGTCACACTAGTTATAGATTCCGATGCTTCACTTCAGGTTTACTGTATCCCTTGGACCTTCTTATTGACGATGAAACACAGAAATTGCATCGGAATTGAATACAAAAGGCACAATGCTGACTTAAGTACAAGAAGACTGACTCTTCTTACTGACTATGATTTGAACCATTCCTGTGACACTAGTTGTAGATTTCGATGCTTCACTTCAGGTTTACTGTATCCCATGGACCTTCTTATTGACGATGAAACACAGAAATTGCATCGGAATTGATTACAAAAGGCACAATGCCTACATAAGTACAAGATGACTGGCTCTTCTTACTGAGTATGTTTTGAACCATTCCTGTGACACTAGTTGTAGACTCCTAGGCTTCACTTCAGGTTTACTGTATCCATCTGACCTTCTTATTGACGATGAAACACAGAAATTGCATCGGAACTAAATACAAAAGGCACAATGCCGACTTAAGTATAAGAAGACTGACTCTTTACTGCTGTCTATGTTTGAACCAATCCTGTGACATTAGTTATAGATTCCGATGCTTCACTTCAGGGTTACTGTATCCCTCTGACCTTCTTATTGACGATGAAACACAGAAATTGCATCGGAATTAAATGGAAAAGGCACAATGCCGACTTAAGTACATGAAGACTGACTCTTCTTACTGACTATGATTTGAACAATTCCTGTGACACTAGTTGTAGATTCCGATGCTTCACTTCTGGTTTACTGTATCCCTTGGACCGTCGTATTGATGATGAAACACAGAAATTTCATCGGAATTGAATACAAAAGGCACAGTGCCGACTTACGTACAAGAAGACTGACTCTTCTTACTGACTATGTTTTGAACCATTCCTGTGACACTAGTTATGGATTCCGATGCTTCACTTCAGGTTTACTGTATCCCATGGACCTTCTTATTGACGATGAAACACAGAAATTGCATCGGAATTAGATACAAAAGGCACAATGCCGACTTAAGTACAACAAGACTGACTCTTCTTACTGACTATATCTTGATCCATTCCTGTGACACTAGTTATAGATTTCGATGCTTCACTTCAGGTTTACTGTATCGCTTGGACCCTCTTATTGACGATGAAACACAGAAATTACATCGCAATTAAATACAAAAGACACAATGCTGACTTAAGGACAAGAAGACTGAATCTTCTTCCTGCCTATGTTTTGAACCATTCCTGTGACACTAGTTATAGATTCCGATGCATCACTTCAGGCTTACTGTATCGCTCTGACCTTCTTATTGACGATGAAACACAGAAATTGCATCGGAATTAAATACAAAAGGCACAATGCCTACTTAAGAAGACTTACTCTTCTTACTGACCATGCTTTGAACCATTCCTGTGAAACTAGTTTTCGATTCCGATGATTCACTTCAGGTTTACTGTATCCCTTGGACCTTCTAATTGACGATGAAACACAGAAATTGCATCGGAATTAATTACAAAAGGCACAATTTCGACCTAAGTACAAGATGACTGACTCTTCTTACTGACTCTACCTTGATCCATTCCTGTGACACTAGTTATAGATTCCGATGCTTCACTTCGGGTTTACTGTATCCCTTGGACCTTCTTATTGACGATGAAACACAGAAATTGCATCGGAATTGAATACAAAAGGCACAATGCCGACTTAAGTACAAGAAGACTGACTCTTCTTACTGACTATGATTTGAACCATTCCTGTGACACTAGTTGTAGATTTCGATGCTTCACTTCAGGTTTATTGTATCCCTCTGACCTTCTTATTAACTATGAAACACAGATATTGCATCGGAATTAAATACAAAAGGCACAATGCCGACTTAAGTACAAGCAGACTGACTCTTCTTACTGACTATGTTTTGATCCATTCCTGTGACACTAGTTATAGATTCCGATGCTTCACTTCTGGTTTACTGTATCCCTTGGACCTTCGTATTGACGACGAAATACAAAAATTGCATCGGAATTAAATACAAAAGGCACAATGATGACTCAAGTACAAGAAGACTGACTCTTCCTACTGACTATGTTTGAACGAATCCTGTGACATTACTTATTGTTTCCGATGCTTCACTTCAGGTTTACTGTATCCTTTCGACCTTCCTATTGGCGACGAAACACAGAAATTGCATCGAAACAAAATACAAAAGGCACAATGCCGACTTAAGTACAAGAAGACTGACTCTTCCTACTGTCTATGTTTGAACGAATCCTGTGACATTAGTTATGGATTCCGATGCTTCACTTCAGGTGTACTGTATCCTTTGGACCTTCCTATTGGCGACGAAACACAGAAATTGCATCGGAATTAAATAGAAGAGGCACAATGCCGTCTTAAGTACAAGCAGACTGACTCTTCTTAATGTCTATGTTTTGAACCATTCCTGTGACACTAGTTAAAGATTCCGATGCTTCACTTCAGGTTTACTGTATCCCTTGGACCTTCTTATTGACGATGAAACACAGTAAAAGCATCGAAAATAAATACAAAAGGCACAATGCCGACTTAAGTACAACAAGACTGACTCTTCTCACTGGATATGTTTTGAACCATTCCTGTCACACTAGTTATAGATTCCGATGCTTCACTTCAGGTTTAGTGTATCCCACTGACCTTCTTATTGACGATGAAACACAGAAATTGCATCGGAAATAAATACAAAAGGCACAATACCGGCTTAAGTACATGTAGACTGAATCTTCCTACTGTCAATGTTTTGAACCATTCCTGTGACACTAGTTAAATATTCCGATGCTTCATTTCAGGATTACTGCATCCCTTGGACCTTCGTAATGACGATGAAACACAGATAGTCCATCGGAATTTAATACAAAAGGTACAATGCCAACTTAAGTAGAAGAAGACTGACTCTTCTTACTGGATATGTTTTGAACCATTCCTGTGACACTAGTTATAGATTGCGATGCTTCACCTCAGGTTTACTGTATCCATCTGACCTTCTTATTGACGATGAAACACAGAAGTTGCATCGGAAATAAATAAAAACGGCACAATGCCGACTTAAGTATCAGAAGACTGACTCTTCTTACTGTCTATGTTTTGAACCATTCCTGTGACCTTCTTATTAACGATGAAACACACAAATTGCATCGGAATGTACATAAGTACATGTAGACTGACTTTTCCTAATGTTTATGATTTGAACCATTCCTGTGACACTAGTTATGGATTCCGATGGTACATTTCAGGCTTACTGTATCCCTTGGACCTTCTTATTGACGATGAATCAAGGAAATTGCATCGGAATTAAATTCAAAATGCACATAGCAGACATAAGTATATGTAGACTGACTTTTCCTAATGTCTATGATTTGAACCATTCCTGTGACACTAGTTATAGATTCCGATGGTTCATGTCAGGTTTACTGGTTCCCTTGGACCTTCTTATTGACGATGAAACACAGAAATTGCATCGGAATTAAATGCAAAAGGCACAATGCCGACTTAAGTACAAGATGACTAACTTATCTTACTGTCTATGATTTGAACCATTCCTGCGTCACTACTTATAGATTTCGTTCCTTCACTTCAGGTTTACTGTATCCCTCCGACCTTCTTATTGTCGATAAAACACAGAAATTACATCGGAATTAAATACAAAAGGCACAATGCAGACTTAAGTACAAGAAGACTGACACTTCTTCTGTCTATGTTTTGAACCATTCCTGTGTCACTACTTATAGATTTCGTTGCTTCACTTCAGGTTTACTGTATCCCTCCGACCTTCTTATTGTCGATAAAACACAGAAATTACATCGGAATTAAATACAATAGGCACAATGCCGAATTAAGTACAAGATGACTGACTCTTCCTACTGTCTATGTTTTGAACCATTCCTGTGACACTAGATATAGATTCCGATGCTTCACTCTAGATTTACTGTATCCCTTGGACCTTCTTATTGACGATGAAACACAGAAATTGCATCGGAATTAAATAAAAAATGCACAATGCCGACTTAAGAACAAGAAGACTGACTCTTCGTACTGTCTATGCTTTGAACCATTCCTGTGACACTAGTTACAGATTCAGATGCTTCACTCCAGGTTTACTGTATCCCTTGGACCTTCTTATTTACGATGAAACACAGAAATTGCATCGGAATTAAATACAAAAGGCACAATGCCGACTTAAGTTCAAGAAGACTGGCTCTTCTTACTGACTATGTTTTGAACCATTTCTGTGACACTAGTTATAGATTCTGATGCTTCACTTCAGGTTTACTGTATCCCTTGGACCTTCTTATTGGCGTGAAACTCAGAAATTGCATCGGAATTAAATACAAAAGCACAATGCCAACTTAAGTACAAGAAGACGGACTCTTCTTACTGACAATGTTTTGAACCATTCCTGTGACACTAGTTATTGATTCCGATGCTTCACTTCAGGTTTACTGTATCCCTTGGACATTCCTATTGACGATGGGACACAGAAATCGCATCGGAATAAAATAGAAAAAGCACAATGCCGACTTAAGTACAAAAAGGCTGTCTCTTCCTACTCTCTATGTTTTGAATCATTCCTGTGACACTAGTTTTTTTATTCCGATGCTTCACTTGAGGTTTACTGTATCCCTCGGACCTTCTTATGGACGGTGAAACACAGAATTTGCATCCTAATAAAATACAAAAAGCAAAATCCCGACTTAAGTACAAGAAGACTGAATCTTCCAACTCTCTGTTTTGTACCATTCCTGTGACACTAGTTATAGTTTCCGATGCTTCACTTCAGGTTTATTGTATCCCTCTGACCTTCTTATTGACGATGAAACACAGAAATTGCATCGGAATTAAATAAAAAACGCACAATGCCGACTTAAGAACAAGAAGACTGACTCTTCTTACTGTCTATGCTTTGAACCATTCCTGTGACACTAGTTACAGATTCAGATGCTTCACTCAAGGTTTACTGTATCCCTTGGACCTTCTTATTTACGATGAAACACAGAAATTGCATCGGAATTCAATACAAAAGGCACAATGCCGACTTAAGTACAAGAAGACTGGATCTTCTTACTGACTATGCTTTGAACCATTCCTGTGACACTAGTTATAGATTCCGATGCTTCACTTCAGATTCACTGTATCCCTTGAACCTTCTTATTGACGATGAAACACACAAATTACATCGGAATTAAATACAAAAGGCACAATGCCGACTTAAGTGCAAGAAGACTGACTCTTCTTACTGACTATGTTTTGAACCATTCCTGTGACACTAGTTACAGATTCTGATGCTTCACTTCAGGTTTACTGTATCCCTTGGACCTTCTTATTGGCGATGAAACACAGAAATTGCATCGGAATTTAATACTAAAGGCATAATGACGACTTAAGTACAAGAAGACTGAGTCATCTTACTGTCTTTGTTTTGAACCATTCCTGTGACACTAGTTATAGATCCCGATGTTTCATTACAGGTTTACTGTATCCCTTGGACCTTCATATTGACGATGAAACACAGAAATAGCATCGGAATTAAATACAAAAGGCAAAATGCCGACTTAAGTACAAGAAGACTGAATCTACTTTCTGACTATGTTTTGAACCATTCCTGTGACACCACTTATAGATTCCGATGCTTCACTTCACATTTACTGTATCCCTCTGACCTTCTAATTGACGATAAAACACAGAAATTACATCGGAATTAAATACAAAAGGCACAATGCCGAATTAAGTACAAAAAGACTGATTCTTCTTACTGTCTATGCTTTGAACCATTCCTGTGACACTAGTTACAGATTCCGATGCTTCACTCCAGGTTTACTGTATCCCTTGGACCTTCTAATTGACGATGAAACACAGAAATTGCATCGGAATTCATTACAAAAGGCACAGTGCCGACTTAAGTAAAAGAAGACTGGCTCTTCTTACTGACTATGCTTTGAACCATTCCTGTGACACTAGTTACAGATTCAGATGCTTCACTCCAGGTTTACTGTATCCCTTGGACCTTCTTATTTACGATGAAACACAGAAATTGCATCGGAATTCAATACAAAAGGCACAATGCCGACTTAAGTACAAGAAGACTGGCTTTTCTTACTGACTATGCTTTGAACCATTCCTGTGACACTAGTTATAGATTCCGATGCTTCACTTCAGATTCACTGTATCCCTTGAACCTTCTTATTGACGATGAAACACACAAATTACATCGGAATTAAATACAAAAGGCACAATGCCGACTTGAGTACAAGAAGACTGACTCTTCTTACTGACTATGTTTTGAACCTTTCCTGTAACACTAGTTATGGTTTCCGATGCTTCACTTCGGGTTTACTGTATCCCTCTGACCTTCTTATTGACACAGAAATTGCATCGGAATTAAATACAAAAGGCACAAAGCAGACATAAGTACATGTAGACTGACTTATCCTAATGTCTATGATATGAACAATTCCTGTGACACTAGTTATAGATTCCGATGGTACATTTCAGGTTTACTGTATCCCTTGGACATTCTTATTGACGATGAAACACAGAAATTGCATCGGAATTAAATAGAAAAGGCACAATACCGACTTCAGTACGAGAAGACTGACTCTTCCAACTGTCTACGTTTCGAACCATTCTTGTGACACTAGTTATAGATTCCGATGCTTAACTTCAGGATAACTGTATCTCACTGACCTTCTTAGTGACGATGAAACACAGATATTGCATCGAAATTAAATACAAAAGGCACAATGCCGACTTAGGTACAAGAAGACTGACTCTTCTTACTGACTATGTTTTGAACCATTCCTGTGACACTAGTTATAGATTCCGATGCTTCACTCCAGGTTTACTGTAACCCTTGGACCTTCATATTGACGATGAAACACAGAAATTGCATCGGAATAAAATACAAAAGGCACAATGCCGACTTAACTACAATAAGACTGACTCTTCTTCTGCCTATGCTTTGAACCATTCCTGTGTCACTGGTTATAGATTTCGATGCTTCTCTTCACGTTTACTGTATCCCTTGGACCTTCTTATTGACGATGAAACACAGAAATTGCATCGGAATTAAATACAAAAGGCACAATGCCGACTTAAGTACAAAAGACTGACTCTTCTAACTGACTATGTTTTGAACCATTCCTGTGACACTAGTTATAGATTCCGATGCTTCACTTTAGGTTTACTGTATCTCTCTGACCTTCGTAATGACGATGAAACACAGAAATTGCATCGGAATTAAATAAATAATGCACAATGTCGACTTAAGAACAATAAGACTGACTCTTCTTACTGTCTATGCTTTGAACCATTCCTGTGACACTAGTTACAGATTCAGATGCTTCACTCCTGGTTTACTGTATCCCTTGGACCTTCTTATTTACGATGAAACACAGAAATTGCATCGGAATTAAATACAAAAGGCACAATGCGGACTTAAGTACAAGAAGACTGGCTCTTCTTACTGACTATGCTTTGAACCATTCCTGTGACACTAGTTATAGATTCCGATGCTTCACTTCAGTTTCACTGTATCCCTTGGACCTTCTTACTGACGATGAAACCCAGAAATAGCATCGGAATTAAATAGAAAAGGCCAAATGCCGGCTTAAGTACAAGAAGACTGACTCTTCCCACTGTCTATGATTTGAACCATTCCTGTGACAATAGTTATAGATTCCGATGCTTCACTTCAGGTTTACTGTATCCTTCTGCCCTTCTTATTGACGATGAAACACAGAAATTGCATCGGAATTAATATATAAAAGGCACAATGCCGACTTAAGTACAAGAAGACTGACCCTGCTTATTGTCTATGTTTTGAACCAATAATGTGATACTAGTTATAAATTCTGATGCTTCACTTCAGGTTTACTGTATCCCTTGGACCTTTTTATTGGCGATGAAACACAGAAATTGCATCGGAATTAAATACAAAAGCACGATGCTGACTTAAGTACAAGAAGACGGACTCTTCTTACTGACTATGTTTTGAACCATCCTGTGACACTAGTTATAGATTCCGATGATTCACTTCAGGTTTACTGTATCCCTTGGACATTCCTATTGACGATGAGACACAGATATCGCATCGGAATTAAATAGAAAAAGCACAATGCCGACTTAAGTACAAAAAGACTGACTCTTCCTACTCTCTATATTTTGAACCATTCCTGTGACACTAGTTTGTTATTCCGATGCTTCACTTGACGTTTACTGTATCCCTCGGACCTTCTTATGGACGGTGAAACACAGAAATTGCATCGGAATAAAATACAAAATGCACAATCCCGACTTAAGTACAAGAAGACTGAATCTCCCAACTCTCTATGTTTTGTACCAATCCTGTGACACTAGATATAGTTTCCGATGCTTGACTTCAGGTTTACTGTATCCCTCTGACCATCTTATTGACGATGAAAAACAGAAATTGCATCGGAATGAAATAGAGAAGGTACAATACCGACTTAAGTACAAGAAGACTGACTCATCCTACTGTCTATGTTTTGAACCATTCCTGTGACACTAGTTATAGATTCCGATGCTTCACTTCAGGTTTACTGTATCCCTTGGATCTTCTTATTAACGATGAAACACACAAATTGCATCGGAATTAAATAAAAAAGGCACAATGCCGACTTAAGTACAAGAAGACTGACTCTTCTTACTGACTATGTTTTGAACCAATCCTGTGACACTAGTTATGGATTCCGATGCTTCACTTCAGGTTTACTGTGTCCCTCTGACCTTGTTATTGACGATGAATCATAGAAATTGCATCGGAATTAAATACAATAGGCACAACGCAGACTTAAGTACATGTAGACTGACTTTTCCTAATGTCTATGTTTTGAACCATTCCTGTGACACTAGTTACAGATTCCGATGGTTCATTTCAGGTATACTGTATCCCTTGGACCTCCTTATTGACGATGAAACACAGAAATTGCATCGGAATTAAATACAAATGCACAATGCCGACTTTAGTACAAGAAGACTGACTCTTCCAACTGTCTACGTTATGAACCATTCCTGTGACACTAGTTATAGATTCCGATGCCTAACTTCACATTTACTATATCCCTGTGACCTTCGTATTGACGATGAAACACAGAAATTGCATCGTAATTAAATACAAAAGGCACATTGCCGACTTAAGTACAAGAAGACTGACCCTTCTTACTGATTATGTTTTGAACCATTCCTGTGACACTAGTTATAGTTTCTGATGCTTCACTTCAGGTTTATTGTATCCCTTGGACCTTCTTATTGGTGATGAAACACAAAAATTGCATCGGAATTAAATACAAAAAGCATAATGCCGAATTAAGTACAAGAAGACTGACTCATCTTACTGTCTATGTTTTGAACCATTCCTGTGACACTAGTTATAGATTCCGATGCTTCACTGCAGGGTTACTGTATCTCTTGGACCTTCATATTGACGATGAAACACAGAAATTGCATCGGAATTAAATACAACAAAACACAATGCCGACTTAAGTACAAGAAGACTGACTCTACTTACTGAATATGTTTTGAACCATTCCTGTGACACAAGTTATAGATTCCGATGCTTCACTTCACATTTACTGTATCCCTCTGACCTTCTAATTGACGATAAAACACAGAAATTACATCGGAATTAAATGCATAAGGCGCAATGCCGACTTAAGTACAAGAAGACTGAATCTTCTTACTGTCTATGCTTTGAACCATTCCTGTGACACTAGATATAGATTCTGATGCTTCACTCTAGGTTTACTGTATCCCTTGGACATACTTATTGACGATGAAACACAGAAATTGCATCGGAATTAAATAAAAAATGCACAATGCCGACTTAAGTACAAGAAGACTGACTCTTCTTACTGTCTATCTTTTGAACCATTCCTGTGACACTAGTTACAGATTCCGATGCTTCACTCCAGGTTTAGTGTCTCCCTTGGACCTTCTTATTGACGATGAAACACAGAAATTGCATCGGATTTAAATACAAATGCACAATGCCGACTTTAGTACAAGAAGACTGACTCTTCCAACTGTCTACGTTATGAACCATTCCTGTGACACTAGTTATAGATTCCGATGCTTCACTGCAGGGTTACTGTATCTCTTGGACCTTCATATTGACGATGAAACACAGAAATTGCATCGGAATTAAATACAACAAAACACAATGCCGACTTAAGTACAAGAAGACTGACTCTACTTACTGAATATGTTTTGAACCATTCCTGTGACACAAGTTATAGATTCCGATGCTTCACTTCACATTTACTGTATCCCTCTGACCTTGTTATTGACGATGAATCACAGAAATTGCATCGGAATTAAATACAATAGGCACAACGCAGACTTAAGTACATGTAGACTGACTTTTCCTAATGTCTATGTTTTGAACCATTCCTGTGACACTAGTTATAGATTCCGATGCCTCACTTCAGATTTACTGTATCCCTGTGACCTTCGTATTGACGATGAAACACAGAAATTGCATCGGAATTAAATAGAAAAGGCACAATGCCGACTTAACTACAAGAAGACTGACTCTTCTTACTGACTATGTTTTGAACCATTCCTGTGACACTAGTTATAGATTCCGATGCTTAACTTCAGGATATCTGTATCCCACTGACCTTCTTAGTGACGATGAAACACAGAAATTGCATCGTAATTAAATACAAAAGGCACATTGCCGACTTAAGTACAAGAAGACTGACTCTTCTTACTGACTATGCTTTGAACCATTCCTGTGACACTAGTTATAGATTCTGATGCTTCACTTCAGGTTTACTGTATCCCTTGGACCTTCTTATTGGCGATGAAACACAAAAATTGCATCGGAATTAAATACAAAAAGCACAATGCCGAATTAAGTACAAGAAGACTGACTCATCTTACTGTCTATGTTTTGAACCATTACTGTGACACTAGTTATAGATTCCGATGCTTCACTCCAGGGTTACTGTATCTCTTTGACCTTCATATTGACGATGAAACACAGAAATTGCATCGGAATTAAATACAACAAAACACAATGCCGACTTAAGTACAAGAAGACTGACTCTACTTACTGAATATATTTTGAACCATTCCTGTGACACAAGTTATAGATTCCGATGCTTCACTTCACATTTACTGTATCCCTCTGACCTTCTAATTGACGATAAAACACAGAAATTACATCGGAATTAAATGCATAAGGCGCAATGCCGACTTAAGTACAAGAAGACTGAATCTTCTTACTGTCTATGTTTTGAACCATTCCTGTGACACTAGATATAGATTCCGATGCTTCACTCTAGGTTTACTGTATCCCTTGGACATACTTATTGACGATGAAACACAGAAATTGCATCGGAATTAAATAAAAAATGCACAATGCCGACTTAAGTACAAGAAGACTGACTCTTCTTACTGTCTATCTTTTGAACCATTCCTGTGACACTAGTTACAGATTCCGATGCTTCACTCCAGGTTTAGTGTCTCCCTTGGACCTTCTTATTGACGATGAAACACAGAAATTGCATCGGATTTAAATACAAAAGGCACAATGCCGACTTAAGTACAAGAAGACTGGCTCTTCTTACTGACTATGTTTTGAACCATTCCTGTGACACTAGTTGAAAATTCCGATGCTTCACTTTAGGTTCACTGTAACCCTTGGACCTACTTATTGACGATGAAACACAGAAATTGCATCGGAATTAAATAGAAAAGGCACAATGCCGACTTAAGTACAAGAAGACTGACTCTTCATACTGTCTACGTTTTGAACCATTCCTGTGACACTAGTTATAGATTCCGATGCTTCACTTCAGATTCACTGTATCCCTTGGACCTTCTTATTGACGATGAAACACAGAAATTGCATCGGAATTAAATAGAAAAGGCACAATGCCGACTTAAGTACAAGAAGACTGGCTCTTCTTACTGACTATGCTTTGAACCATTCCTGTGACACTAGTTATAGATTCCGATACTTCACTTCCGTTTCACTGTATCCTTGGACCTTCTTATTGACGATGAAACACAGAAATTGCATCGGAATTAAAGAGAAAAGGCACAATGCCGACTTAAGTACAAGAAGAATGACTCTTCCTACTGTCTATGTTTTGAACATTCCTGTGACACTAGTTATAGATTCCGATGCTTCACTTCAGGTTAACTGTATCCCTTGCAGCTTCTTATTAACGATGAAACACACAAATTGCATCGGAATTAAATACAAAAGGCACAATGCCGACTTAAGTACAAGAAGACTGACTCTTCTTACTGACTATGTTTTGAACCATTCCTGTAACACTAGTTATGGTTTCCGATGCTTAACTACAGGATAACTGTATCCCACTGACCTTCTTAGTGACGATGAAACACAGAAATGGCATCGGAATGAAATACAAAAGGCACAATGCCAACTTAAGTGCAAGAAGACTGACTCTTCTTACTGTCTATGTTTTGAACCATTCCTGTGACACTAGTTATAGATTCTGATGCTTCACTTCAGGTTTACTGTATCCCTCTGAGCTTCTTATTGACGATGAATCACAGAAATTGCATCGGAATTAAATACAAAAGGCACAAAGCAGACATAAGTACATGTAGACTGACTTTTCCTAATGTCTATGATATGAACCATTCCTGTGACACTAGTTATAGATTCCGATGGTTCATTTCAGGTTTACTGTATCCCTTGGACATTCTTATTGACGATGAAACACAGAAATTGCATCGGAAATAAATAGAAAAGGCACAATACCGACTTCAGTACGAGAAGACTGACTCTTCCAACTGTCTACGTTTCGAACCATTCCTGTGACACTAGTTATAGATTCCGATGCTTCACTTCAGTTTACTGTATCCCTCTGACCTTCTTATTGACGATGAAACACAGAAATTGCATCGGAATTATATACAAAAGGCACAATGCTAACTTAACTACAAGAAGACTGAATCTTCTTACTGACTATGCTTTGAACCATTCCTGCGACACTAGTTATAGATTCCGATGCTTAACTTCGGGATAACTGTATCCCACTGACCTTCTTAGTGACGATGAAAAACAGAAATAGCATCGAAATTAAATACAAAATGCACAATGCCGACTTAGGTACAAGAAGACTGACTCTTCTTACTGACTATGTTTTGAACCATTCCTGTGACACTAGTTATAGATTCCGATGTTTCACTCCAGGTTTACTGTATCCCTTGGACCTTCATATTGACGATGAAACACAGAAATTGCATCGGAATTAAATACAAAAGGCACAATGCCAACTTAACTACAATAAGACTGACTCTTCTTCTGCCTATGGTTTGAACCATTCCTGTGACACTGGTTATAGATTTTGATGCTTCACTTCACGTTTACTGTATCCCTTGGCCTTCTTATTGACGATGAAACACTGAAATTGCATCAGAATTAAATACAAAAGGCACAATGCCGACTTAAGTACAAAAGACTGACTCTTCTAACTGACTATGTTTTGAACCATTCCTGTGACACTAGTTATAGATTCCGATGCTTCACTTCAGGTTTACTGTATCCCTCTGACCTTCTTATTGACGATGAAACACAGAAATTGCATCGGAATTAAATAGAAAAGGCACAATGCCGACTTAAGTACAAGAAGACTGGCTCTTCTTACTGACTATGCTTTGAACCATTCCTGTGACACTAGTTATAGATTCCGATACTTCACTTCCGTTTCACTGTATCCTTGGACCTTCTTATTGACGATGAAACACAGAAATTGCATCGGAATTAAAGAGAAAAGGCACAATACCGACTTAAGTACAAGAAGACTGACTCTTCCTACTGTCTATGTTTTGAAACATTCCTGTGACACTAGTAATAGATTCCGATGCTTCACTTCAGGTTTACTGTATCCCTTGGAGCTTCTTATTAACGATGAAACACACAAATTGCATCGGAATTAAATACAAAAGGCACAATGCCGACTTAAGTACAAGAAGACTGACTCATCTTACTGACTATGTTTTGAACCATTCCTGTTACACTAGTTATGGTTTCCAATGCTTCACTTCGGGTTTACTGTATCCCTCTGACCTTCTTATTGACACAGAAATTGCATCGGAATTAAATACAAAAGGCACAAAGCAGACTTAAGTACATGTAGACTGACTTTTCCTAATGTCTATGTTTTGAACCATTCCTGTGACACTAGTTATAGATTCCGATGGTTCATTTCAGGTTTACTGTATCCCTTGGACCTTCATATTGACGATGAAAAACTGAAATAGCATCGGAATTAAATACAAAAGGCAAAATGCCGACTTAAGTACAAGAAGACTGAATCTACTTTCTGACTATGTTTTGAACCATTCCTGTGACACCACTTATAGATTCCGATGCTTCACTTCACATTTACTGTATCCCTCTGACCTTCTAATTGACGATAAAACACAGAAATTACATCGGAATTAAATACATAAAGCACAATGCCGACTTAGGTACAAGAAGACTGACTCTTCTTACTGTCTATGTTTTGAACCATTCCTGTGACACTAGATATAGATTCCGATGCTTCACTCTAGGTTGACTGTATCCCTTGGACCTACTTATTGACGATGAAACACAGAAATTGCGTCGGAATTAAATACAAAAGGCACAATGCCGAATTAAGAACAAGAAGACTGATTCTTCTTACTGTCAATGCTTTGAAGCATTCCAGTGACACTAGTTACAGATTCCGATGCTTCACTCCAGGTTTACTGTATCCCTTGGACCTTCTAATTGACGATGAAACACAGAAATTGCATCGGAATTTAATACAAAAGGCACAATGCCGACTTAAGTAAAAGAAGACTGGCTCTTCTTACTGACTATGCTTTGAACCATTCCTGTGACACTAGTTATAGATTCCGATGCTTCACTTCAGGTTTACTGTATCCCGTGGACCTTCTTATTAACGATGAAACACACAAATTGCATCGGAATTAAATACAAAAGGCACAATGCCGACTTAAGTACAAGAAGACTGTCACTTCCTACTGACTATGTTTTGAACCATTCCTGTGACACTAGTTATAGATTCCGATGCTTCACTTCAGGTTTACCGTATCCCTCTGAGCTTCTTATTGACGATGAATCACAGAAATTGCATCGGAATTAAATACAAAAGGCACAAAGCAGACATAAGTACATGTAGACTGACTTTTCCTAATGTCTATGATATGAACCATTCCTGTGACACTAGTTATAGATTCCGATGGTTCATTTCAGGTTTACTGTATCCCTTGGACATTCTTATTGACGATGAATCACAGAAATTGCATCGGAATTAAATACAAAAGGCACAATGCTAACTTAACTACAAGAAGACTGACTCTTCTTACTGACTATGTTTTGAACCATTCCTGTGACACTAGTTATACATTCCGATGCTTAACTTCAGGATGACTGTATCCCACTGACCTTCTTAGTGACGATGAAACACAGAAATTGCATCGAAATTAAATACAAAAGGCACAATGCCGACTTAGGTACAAGAAGACTGACTCTTCTTACTGACTATGTTTTGAACCATTCCTGTGACACTAGTTATAGATTCCGATGCTTCACTCCAGGTTTACTGTATCCCTTGGACCTTCATATTGACGATGAAACACAGAAATTGCATCGGAATTAAATACAAAAGGCACAATGCCGACTTAACTACAATAAGACTGACTCTTCTTCTGCCTATGCTTTGAACCATTCCTGTGTCACTGGTTATAGATTTTGATGCTTCACTTCACGTTTACTGTATCCCTTGGACCTTCTTGTTGACGATGAAACACAGAAATTGCATCGGAATTAAATACAAAAGGCACAATGCCGACTTAACAACAATAAGACTGACTCTTCTTCTGCCTATGCTTTGAACCATTCCTGTGTCACTGGTTATAGATTTTGATGCTTCACTTCACGTTTACTGTATCCCTTGGACCTTCTTGTTGACGATGAAACACAGAAATTGCATCGGAATTAAATACAAAAGGCACAATGCCGACTTAGGTACAAGAAGACTGACTCTTCTTACTGACTATGTTTTGAACCATTCCTGTGACACTAGTTATAGATTCCGATGCTTCACTCCAGGTTTACTGTATCCCTTGGACCTTCATATTGACGATGAAACACAGAAATTGCATCGGATTTAAATACAAAAGCATGATGCCGACTTAAGTACAAGAAGACGGACTCTTCTTACTGACTATGTTTTGAACCATCCTGTGACACTAGTTATACATTCCGATGCTTCACTTCAGGATTACTGTATCCCTTGGACATTCCTATTGACGATGAGACACAGATATCGCATCGGAATTAAATAGAAAAAGCACAATGGCGACTTAAGTACAAAAAGACTGTCTCTTCCTACTCTCTATATTTTGAACCATTCCTGTGACACTAGTTTGTTATTCCGATGCTTCACTTGACGTTTACTGTATCCCTCGGACCTTCTTACTGACGATGAAACCCAGAAATTGCATCGGAATTAATTAGAAAAAGCACAATGCCGACTTAAGTACAAAAAGACTGACTCTTCCCACTGTCTATGATTTGAACCATTCCTGTGACAATAGTTATAGATTCCGATGCTTCACTTCAGGTTTACTGTATCCCTCTGACCTTCTTATTGACGATAAAACACAGAAATTGCATCGGAATTAAATACAAAAGGCACAATACCGACTTAAGTACAAGAAGACTGACTCTTCTTACTGTCAATGTTTTGAACCATTCCTGTGACACTAGTTATAGATTCCGATGCTTCACTCCGAGTTTAATGTATCCCTTGGACCTTCCTATTCACGATGAAGCACAGAAATTGCATCAGAATTAAATTGAAAAGGCACAATGCCGACTTAAGTACAAGAAGACTGACTCTTCTTATTGACTATGTTTGGAACCATTGCTGTGACACTAGTTATAGATTCCAATGCTTCACTTCAGGTTTAGTGTATCCCTTGGACCATCCTATCGACGACGAGACACAGAAATCGCATCGGAATTAAATAGAAAAAGCACAATGCCGACTTAAGTTCAAGAAGACTGACTCTTCCTACTGTCTATGTTGTGAACCATTCCTGTGACACCAGTTTTTTATTCCGATGCTTAACTTAAGGTTTACTGTATCCCTCTGACCTTCTTATTGACGATGAAACACAGAAATTGCATCGGAATTAAATAGAGACGGCACAATGCCGACTTAACTACAAGAAGACTGACTCTTCTTACTGACTATGTTTTGAACCATTCCTGTGACACTGGTCATAGATTCCGATGCTTAACTTCACGATTACTGTATCCCTCTGACCTTCTTATTGAACCATCCCTGTGACACTAGTTATGGATTCCGATGCTTCACTCCAGGTTCACTGTATCCCTTGGACCTTCTTATTGACGATGAGACACAGAAATTGCATCGGAATTAAATACAATAGGCTCAATGCCGACTAAAGTACAAGAAGACTGACTCTTCGTACTGTCTATGTTTTGAACCATTCCTGTGACAGTAGTCATAGATTCTGATGCTTAACTTCTAGATTACAATATCACTCTGACCTTTTTATTGACGATGAAACACAGAAATTGCATCGGCCTTAAATACAAAAGGCACAATGCCGACTTAAGTACAAGAAGACTGACTCTTCTTACTGTCTATGTTTTGAACCATCCCTGTGACACTAGTTATAGATTCCGATGCTTCACTCCAGGTTTACTGTATGCCTTGGACCATCTTGTTGACGATGAAACACAGAAATTGCATCAGAAGTAAATAGAAAATGCACCATGATGACTTAAGTACAAGAAGACAGACTCTTCTTACTGATTATTTTTTGAACAATTCTTGTGACGCTAGTTATAGTTTCCGATGCTTCACTTTAGGTTTACTGTATCCCTTGGACCTTCTTACTGACGATGAAACACAGAAATTGCATCGGAATTAAATACAAAAAACACAATGCCGACTTAAGTACAAGAAGACTGACTCTTCTTACTGACTATGTTTTGAACCATTCCTGTGACACTAGTTATAGATTCCGATGCTTCACGTCAGGTTTACTGTATCCCTCTGACCCTCTTATTGACGATGAAACACAGAAATTGCATCGGAATTAAATACAAATGGCACAATGCCGAATTGAGTACAAGAAGATTGACTCTTCTTACTGTCTATGTTTTGGACCATTCCTGTGACACTAGTTATGGACTCCGATGCTTCACTCCAGTTTTACTGTATCCCTTGGACCTTCTTATTGACGATGAAACACAGAAATTACATCGGAATTAAATTCAAAATTTACAATGCCGAATGAAGTAAAAGAAGTCTGACTCTTCTTACTGTCTATGCCTTGAACCATTAATGTGACACTATTTATAGATTACGATGCTTCACTCCAGGTTTATTGTATTCCTTGGACCTTCTTATTGACGATGAAACAGAGATATTGCATCATATTTATATAGAAAAGGCACAATGATAACTTAAGTACAAGAAGACTGACTCTTCTTACTGACTATGTTTTCAACCATTCCTGTGACACTAGTCATAGATTCCGATGCTTCACTTCAGGATTACTGTATCCCTCTGACCTTCTTATTGACGATGAAACACAGAAATTGCATAGGAATTAAATACAAAAGGCACAATGCCGACTTAAGAACGTGTAGACTGACTTTTCCTACTGTCTATGTTTTGAACCATTCCTGTGACACTTGTTATAGATTCCGATGGTTCATTTCTGGTTTACTCTATCCCTTGGACCTTCTTATCGACGATGAAACACAGAAATTGCATCGGAATTAAATACAATAGGCCCAATGCCGACTTAACTACAAGAAGACTGACTCTTCCAACTGTCTATGTTTTGAACAATTCCTGTGACACTAGTTATAGATTCCGATGCTTCACTTCAGGTTTTCTTTATCCCTCTGACCGTCGTATTGACGAAGAAACACAGAAATTGCATCGGAATTAAATAGAAAAGGCACAATGCCGACTTAAGTACTAGAAGACTGACTCTTCCTGCTGTCTATGTTTTGAACTATTCCTGTGATACTAGTTATAGATTCCGATGCTTCACTTCAGGTTTACTGTATCCGTTGGACTTTCTTATTGACGATGAAACACAGAAATTGCATCGGAATTAAATACAAAAGGCACAATGAGTACTTAACTACAAGAAGACTGATTCTTCTTACTGACTATGCTTTGAACCATTCCTGTGACTCTAGTTATAGATTCCGATGCTTAACTTCATAATTACTGTATCCCTCTGACCTTCTTAGTGACGATGAAACACAGAAATTGCATCGGAATTAAATACAAAATGCACAATGCCGACTTAAGTACAAGAAAACTGACTCATCTTACTGGCTATGTTTTGAACCGTCCCTGTGACGCTAGTTATTGATTCCGAAGCTTCACTCCAGGTTTACTGTATCCCTTGGACTTTCTTATTGACGATGAAACACAGAAATTGCATCGGAATTAAATACAAATGGCACAATGCCGAATTGAGTACAAGAAGATTGACGCTTCTTACTGTCTATGTTTTGAACCATTCCTGTGACACTAGTTATGGACTCCGATGCTTCACTCCAGGTTTACTGTATCCCTTGGACCTTCTTATTGACGATGAAACACAGAAATTGCATCGGAATTAAATTCAAAAGGTACATTGCCGAATGAAGTAAAAGAAATCTGACTCTTCTTACTGCCTATGTTTTGAACCATTAATGTGACACCAGTTATAGATTACGATGCTTCACTCCAGGTTTACTGTATTCCTTGGACCTTCTTATTGACGATGAAACAGAGAAATTGCATCATAATTAAATAGAAAGGGCACAATGACAACTTAAGTACAAGAAGACTGACTCCTTTTACTGACTATGTTTTGAACCATTCCTGTGACACTAGGTATAGGTTCCGATGCTTCACTTCAGGATTACTGTATCCCTTGGACCTTCCTATTGACGATGAGACACAGAAATCGCATCGAAATTAAATAGAATAAGCACAATGCCGACTTAAGTACAAAAAGACTGACTCTTCCTACTCTCTATGTTTTGAACCATTCCTGTGACACTAGTTTTTTATTCCAATGCTTCACTTGAGGTTTACTGTATCCCTCGGTCCTTCTTATGGACGATGAAACACAGAAATGGCATCGTAATAATATACAAAAGGCACAATGCCGACTTAAGTACAAGCAGACTGAAACTTCCAACTCTCTATGTTTTAAAACATTCCTGTGACACTAGTCATCGAATCCGATGCTTCTCTTCAGGTTTACTGTATCCCTCTGAGCTTCTTATTGTCGATTAATCACAGAAATTGCATCGGAATTAAATACAAAAGGCACAAAGGAGACATAAGTACATGTAGACTGACTTTTCGTAATGTCTATGATATGAACCATTTCTGTGACACTAGTTATAGATTCCGATGGTTCATTTCAGGTTTACCGTATCCCTTGGACATTCTTATTGACGATGAAACACAGAAATTGCATCGTAATTGAATACAAAAGGCACAATGGCGACTTAAGTACAAGAAGACTGACTCTTCGAACTGTCTACGTTTTGAACCATTCCTGTGACACTGGTTATAGATTCCGATGCTTCACTTCAGGTTTACGTATCCCTCTGACCTTCTTATTGACGATGAGACACAGAAATTGCATCGGAATTAAATATAAAAGGCACTTGTGACTTAACTACAAGAAGACTGACTCTTCTTACTGACTATGTTTTGAACCATTCCTGCGACACTAGTTATAGATTCCGATGCTTAATTTCAGGATAACTGTATCCCACTGACCTTCTTAGTGGCGATGAAACACAGAAATTGCATCGAATTTAAATACAAAAGGCACAATGCCGACTTAGGTACAAGAAGACTGACTCTTCTTACTGACTATGTTATGAACCATTCCTGTGACACTAGTTATAGATTCTGATGCTTCTCTTCAGGTTTACTGTATTTCTTGGACCTTCTTATTGGCGATGAAACACAGAAAGAGCATCGGAATTAAATTCAAAGGCACAATGCCGACTTAAGCACAAGAAGACTGACTCATCTTACTGTCTATGTTTAAACCATTCCTGTGACACTAGTTATAGATTCCGATGCTTCACTCCAGGTTTACTGTATCCCTTAGACCTTCATATTGACGATGAAACACAGAAATTGCATCGGAATTAAATACAAAAGGCACAATGCCGACTTAACTACAATAAGACTGACTCTTCTTCTGTCTATGTTTTGAACCATTCCTGTGTCACTGGTTATAGATTTCGATGCTTCACTTCACGTTTACTGTATCCCTTGGGCCTTCTTATTGACGATGAAACACAGAAATTGCATCGGAATTAAATACAAAAGGCACAATGCCGACTTAAGTACAAAAGACAGACTCTTCTTACTGACTATGTTTTGAACCATTCCTGTGACACTAGATATAGATTACGATGCTTCACTCAAGGTTTACTCAATCCCTTAGACCTTCTTATTGACGATGAAACACAGAAATTGCATCGGAATTAAACAAATAATGCACAATGCCGACTTAAGAACAATAAGACTGACTCTTATTACTGTCTATGTTTTGAACCATTCCTGTGACACTAGTTACAGATTCAGATGCTTCACTCCAGGTTTACTGTATCCCTTGGACCTTCTTATTTACGATGAAACACAGAAATTGCATCGGAATTAAATACAAAAGGCACAATGCCGACTTAAGTACAAGAAGACTGGCTCTTCTTACTGACTATTCTTTGAACCATTCCTGTGACACTAGGTATAGATTCCGATGCTTCAATTCAGTTTCACTGTATCCCTTGGACCTTCTTATTGACGATGAAACACAGAAATTGCATCGGAATTAAAAAGAAAAGGCACAATGCCGACTTAAGTACAAGTAGACTGGCTCTACTTACTGACTATGCTTTGAACCATTCCTGTGACACTAGTTATAGATTCCGATGCTTCACTTCAGTTTCACTGTATCCCTTGGACCTTCTTACTGACGATGAAACCCAGAAATTGCATCGGAATTAAATAGAAAAGGCCCAATGCCGGCTTAAGTACAAGAAGACTGATTCTTCCTACTGTCTATGATTTGAACCATTCCTGTGACACTAGTTATAGATTCCGATGCTTCACTTCAGGTTTACTGTATCCTTCTGCCCTTCTTATTGACGATGAAACACAGAAATTGCATCGGAATTAAATATAAAAGGCACAATGCCGACTTAAGTACAAGAAGACTGACCCTGCTTACTGTCTATGTTTTGAACCATTATTGTGAGACTAGTTATAAATTCTGAGGCTTCACTTCAGGTTTACTGTATCCCTTGGACCTTCTTATTGGCGATGAAACACAGAAATTGCATCGGAATTAAATACAAAAGCACAATGCCGACTTAACTACTAGAAGACTGACTCTTCTTACTGACTATGTTTTGGACTATCCTGTGACACTAGTTATAGATTCCGATGCCTCACTTCTGGTTTACTGTATCCCTTGGACATTCCTATTGACGATGGGACACAGAAATCGCATCGGAATTAAATAGAAAAAGCACAATGCCGTCTTAAGTACAAAAAGACTGACTCTTCCTACTCTCTATATTTTGAACCATTCCTGTGACACTAGTTTGTTATTCCGATGCTTCACTTGACGTTTACTGTATCCCTCGGACCTTCTTATGGACGGGGAAACACAGAAATTGCATCGGAATAAAATAAAAAAGGCACAATCCCGACTTAAGTACAAGAAGACTGAATCTCCCAACTCTCTGTGTTTTGTACCAATCCTATGAGACTAGATATAGTTTCCGATGCTTCACTTCAGGTTTACTGTATCCCTCTGACCATCTTATTGACGATGAAAAACAGAAATTGCATCGGAATTAAATAGAGAAGGTACAATACCGACTTAAGTACAAGAAGACTGACTCATCCTACTGTCTATGTTTTGAACCATTCCTGTGACACTAGTTACAGATTCCGATGCTTCACTTCAGGTTTACTGTATCCCTTGGACCTTCTTATTAACGATGAAACACACAAATTGCATCGGAATTAAATAGAAAAGGCACAATGCCGACTTAACTACTAGAAGACTGACTCTTCTTACTGACTATGTTTTGAACCATTCCTGTGACAATAGATATAGATTCCGATGCTTCACTTCAGGTTTACTGTATCCCTCTGACCTTCTTATTGACGATGAATCACAGAAATTGCATCGGAATTAAATACAAAAGGCACAAAGCAGACTTAAGTACATGTAGACTGACTTTTCCTAATGTCTATGTTTTGAACCATTCCTGTGACACTAGTTATAGATTCCGATGCTTCACTTCACATTTACTGTATCCCTCTGACCTTCTAATTGACGATAAAACACAGAAATTACATCGGAATTAAATACATAAGGCGCAATGCCGACTTAAGTACAAGAAGACTGAATCTTCTTACTGTCCATGTTTTGAACCATTCCTGTGACACTAGATATAGATTCCGATGCTTCACTCTAGGTTTACTGTATCCCTTGGACATACTTATTGACGATGAAAGGCATAAATTGCATCGGAATTAAATAAAAAATGCACAATGCCGACTTAAGTACAAGAAGACTGACTCTTCTTACTGTCTATCTTTTGAACCATTCCTGTGACACTAGTTACAGATTCCGATGCTTCACTCCAGGTTTACTGTATCCCTTGGATCTTCCTACTGACGATGAAACACAGAAATTGCATCGGAATTAAATGCAACATTCACAATGCCAACTTAAGTACAAGAAGACTGACTCTTCTTACTGTCTATGATTTGAACCATTCCTGTGACACTAGTTACAGATTCCGATGCTTCTCTCCAGGTTTACTGTCTCCCTTGGACCTTCTTATTGACGAAGAAACACAGTAATTGCATCGGAATTA
Source organism: Schistocerca serialis cubense (assembly GCF_023864345.2). Classification (NCBI taxonomy): domain Eukaryota; kingdom Metazoa; phylum Arthropoda; class Insecta; order Orthoptera; family Acrididae; genus Schistocerca; species Schistocerca serialis. The sequence continues at coordinate 9,077,303 of NW_026047592.1, forward strand.
AATACAAAAGGCACAATGCCGACCTAAGTACAAGAATACTGACTCTGCTTTCTGTCTATAATTTGAACCATTCCTGTGATACTAGTTATAGATTTCGATGCTTCACTTCAGGTTTAACGTATCCCTTGGACCTTCTTATTGGCGATGAAACACAGAAATTGCATCGGATTAAAATACAAAATGCACAATGCCGACTTAAGTACAAGAAGACGGACTCTTCTTACTGACTATGTTTTGAACCATTCCTGTGACACTAGTTATGGATTCCGATGCTTCACTTCAGGTTTACTGTATCCCTCTGACCTTCTTATTGACGATAAAACACAGAAATTGCATCGGAATTATATACAAAAGGCACAATGCCGACTTAAGTACAAGAAGACTGACTCTTCTTACTGTCAATGTCTTGAACCATTCCCGTGACACTAGTTATAGATTCCGATGCTTCACTCCAGGTTTACTGTATCCCTGGGACGTTCTTATTGACGATGAAACACAGAAATTGCATCAGAATTAAATTGAAAAGGCACAATGCCGACTTAAGTAAAGAAGACTGACTCTTCTTATTGACTATGTTTGGAACCATTGCTGTGACACTAGTTATAGATTCCAATGCTTCACATCAGGTTTACTGTATCCCTTGGACCATCCTATTGACGATGAGACACAGAAATCGCATCGGAATTAAATAGAAAAAGCACAATGCCGACTTAAGTTCAAGAAGACTGACTCTTCCTACTGTCAATATTGTGAACCACTCCTGTGAACCTAGTTTTTTATTCCGATGCTTAACTTGAGTTTTACTGTATCCCTCTGACCTTCTTATTGACGATGAAACACAGAAATTGCATCGGAATTAAATAGAAAAGGCACAATGCCGACTTAACTACAAGAAGACTGACTCTTCTTACTGATTATATTGTGAACCATTCCTGTGACACTAGTTATTGATTCCGATGCTTAATTTCAGGATTACTGTATTCCACTGACATTCTTAGTGACGATGAAACACAGAAATTGCATCGGAATTAAATACAAAAAGCACAATGCCAACTGAAGTACAAGAATACTGACTCATCTTACTGTCTATGATTTGAACCGTTCCTGTGACACTAGTTACAGATTACGATGCTTACCTCCAGTTTTACTGTATCCCTTGGACCTTCTTATTGACGATGAAAAAAAGAAATTGCATCGGAATTAAATACATGAAGCGCAATGCCGACTTTAGTACAAGAAGACTGACTCTTCTTACTGAGTATGTTTTGAACCATTCCTGTGACACTAGTTATAGATTCCGATGCTTCACATCAGGTTTACTGTATCCCTCTGACCTTCGTATTGACGACGAAACACAGAAATTGCATTGGAATTAATACCAAAGGCACAATGCCGAATTAAGTACAATAATACTGACTCTTCTTACTGTCTATGCTTTGAACCATTCCTGAGACACTAGTTATAGACTCCGATGCTTCACTCCAGGTTTACTGTATCCCTTGGACCTTCTTACTGACGATGAAACACAGAAATTGCAATGGAATTAAATAGAAAAGGCACAATGCCGACTTAAGTAAAAGAAGTCTGACTCTTCTTACTGACTATGTTTTGAACCATTCCTGTGACACTAGTTATAGATTCCGATGCTTCACTTCAGGTTTACTGTATCCTTCTGACCCTCTTATTGACGATGAAACACAGAAATTGCATCGGAATTAAATACAAATGGCTTAATGCCGAATTGAGTACAAGAAGATTGACTCTTCTTACTGTCTATGTTTTTAACCATTCCTGTGACACTAGTATTGGACTCCGATGCTTCACTCCAGGTTTACTGTATCCCTTGGACCTTCTTATTGACGATGAAACAGAGAAATTGCATCATAATTAAATAGAAAAGGCACAATGATAACTTAAGTACAAGAAGACTGACTCTTCTTACTGTCTATGCTTTGAACCATCTCTGTGACACTAGTTATAGATTCCGATGCTTCACTCCAGGTTTACTGTATGCCTTGGACCATCTTATTGACGATGAAACACAGAAATTGCATCGGAATTAAATACAATAGGCTCAATGCCGACTAAAGTACAAGAAGACTGACTCTTCCCACTGTCTATGTTTTGAACCATTCCTGTGACACTAGTCATAGATTCCGATGCTTCACTTCAGGTTTACTGTATCCCTCTTACCTTCGTATTGACTATGAAACACAGAAATTGCATCGGAATTAAATACAAAAGGCACAATACCGACTTAAGTACAAGAAGACTGACTCTTCTTACTGACTATGTTTTTAACCATTCCTGTGACACTAGTCGTAGATTCCGATGCTTAACTTCCGGATTACTGTACCCCTCTGACCTTTTTATTGACGATGAAACACAGAAATTGCATCGGCCTTAAGTACAAAAGGCACAATGCCGACTTAAGTACAAGAAGACTGACTCTTCTTACTGTCTGTGTTTTGTACCATCTCTGTGACTCTAGTTATAGATTCCGATGCTTCACTCCAGGTTTACTGTATGCCTTGGACCATCTTATTGACGATGAAACACAGAAATTGCATCAGAATTAAATAGAAAATGCACAATGATGACTTAAGTACAAGAAGACTGACTCTTCTTACTGATTATTTTTTGAACCATTCCTGTGACGCTAGTTATAGTTTCCGATGCTACAGTTCAGGTTTACTGTATCCCTTGGACCTTCTTATTGACGTTGAAACACAGAAATTGCGTCGGAATTAAATAGAAAATGCACAATGCCGACTTAAGTACAAGAATACTGACTCATCTTACTGTCTATGTTTTGAACCATCCCTGTGACACTAGTTATAGATTCCGATGCTTCACTTCAGGTTTACTGCATCTCTCTGACCCTCTTATTGACGATGAAACACAGAAATTGCATCGGAATTAAATACAAATGGCACAATGCCGAATTGAGTACAAGAAGATTGACTCTTCTTACTGTCTATGTTTTGAACCATTCCTGTGACACTAGTTATGGACTCCGATGCTTCACTCCAGGTTTACTGTATCCCTTGAACCTTCTTATTGACGATGAAACACAGAAATTGCATCGGAATTAAAAACAAAAAGCACAATGCCGACTTAAGTACAAGAAGACTGACTCTTCTTACTGACTATGCTTTGAACCATTCCTGTGACTCTAGTTATAGATTCCGATGCTTAACTTCATGATTACTGTATCTCTCTGACCTTCTTAGTGACGATGAAACACAGAAATTGCATCGGAATTAAATACAAAAAGCACAATGCCGACTTAAGTACAAGAAAACTGACTCATCTTACTATCTATGTTTTGAACCGTCCCTGTGACACTAGTTATAAATTCCGTTGCTTCACTTCAGGTTTACTGTATCCCTTGGACCTTCTTATTGACGATGAAGCACAGATATTGTATCGGAATTAAATACAAAACTCACAATGCCGACTTAAGTACCAGAGGTCTGACTCTTCTTACTGACAATGTTTTGAACCATTCCTGTGACACTAGTTATAAATTCCGTTGCTTCACTTCAGGTTTACTGTATCCCTTGGACATTCTTATTGACGATGAAACACAGAAATTTCATCGGAATTAAATACAAAAGGCACAATGCCAGCTTAAGTACAAGAAGACTGACTCTTCTTACTGTCTATGTTTTGAACCATCCCTGTGACACTAGTTATGGATTCCGATGCTTCACTCCAGGTTCACTGTATCACTTGGACCTTCTTATTGACGATGAAACACAGAAATTGCATCGGAAATAAATACAATAGGCTCAATGCCGACTAAAGTACAAGAAGACTGACTCTTCTTACTGTCTATGTTTTGAACCATCTCTGTGACACTAGTTATAGATTCCGATGCTTCACTCCAGGTTTACTGTATGCCTTGGACCATCTTATTGACGATGAAACACAAAAATTGCATCAGAATTAAATAGAAAATGCACAATGATGACTTAAGTACAAGAAGACTGACTCTTCTTACTGATTATTTTTTGAACCATTCCTGTGACGCTAGTTATAGTTTCCGATGCTACAGTTCAGGTTTACTGTATGCCTTGGACCTTCTTATTGACGTTGAAACACAGAAATTGCGTCGGAATTAAATAGATAAGGCACAATGCCGACTTAAGTACAAGAATACTGACTCATCTTACAGTCTATGTTTTGAACCATCCCTGTGACACTAGTTATAGATTCCGATGCTTCACTTCAGGTTTACTGCATCTCTCTGACCCTCTTATTGACGATGAAACACAGAAATTGCATCGGAATTAAATACAAATGGCACAATGCCGAATTGAGTACAAGAAGATTGACTATTCTTACTGTCTATGTTTTTAACCATTCATGTGACACTAGTCATAGATTCTGATTCTTAACTTGAGGATTACTGTATCCCTCTGACCTTTTTATTGACGATGAAACACAAAAATTGCATCGGCCTTAAATACAAAAGGCACAATGCCGACTTAAGTAGAAGAAGACTGACTCTTCTTACTGTCTATGTTTTGAACCATACCTGTGACACTAGTTATAGATTCCGATGCTTCACTCCAGGTTTACTGTATGCCTTGAACCTTCTTATTGACGATGAAACACAGAAATTGCATCGGAATTAAATACAAAAGGCACAATGCCGACTTAAGTACATGTAGACTGACTTTTCCTACTGTCTATGTTTTGAACCATTCCTATGACACTTGTTATAGATTCCGAAGGTTCATTTCTGGTTTACTATATCCCTTGGACCTTCTTATTGACGATTAAACACAGAAATTGCATCGGAATTAAATACAAAAGGCACAATGCCGACTTAAGTACAAGAAGACTGACTCTTCCAACTGTCTATGCTTTGAACAATTCCTGTGACACTAGTTATAGATTCCGATGCTTCAATTCAGGTTCAATTTATCCCTCTGACCGTCGTATTGACGAAGAAACACAGAAATTGCATCGGAATTACATAGAAATTGCACAATGCCGACTTAAGTACTAGAAGACTGACTCTTCCTACTGTCTATGTTTTGAACCATTCCTGTGATACTAGTTATAGATTCCGATGCTTCACTTCAGGTTTACTGTATCCCTCAGACTTTCTTATTGACGATGAAACACAGAAATTGCATCGGAAATAAATACAAAAGGCACAATGCCGACTTAACTACAAGAAGACTGACTCTTCTTACTGACTATGCTTTGAACCATTCCTGTGACTCTAGTTATAGATTCCGATGCTTAACTTCATGATTACTGTATCTCTCTTACCTTCTTAGTGACGATGAAACACAGATATTTCATCGGAATTAAATACAAAAGGCACAATGCCGACTTAAGTACAAGAAGACTGACTCTTCTTACTGTCTATGATTTGAACCATCAATGTGACACTAGTTATGGATTCCGATGCTTCACTCCAGGTTCACTGTATCCCTTGGACCTTCTTATTGACTATGAAACACAGAAATTGCGTCGGAATTAAATACAATAGGCTCAATGCCGACTAAAGTAGAAGAAGACTGACTCTTCCTACTGTCTATGTTTTGAACCATTCCTGTGACTCTAGTCATAGATTCCGATGCTTCACTTCAGGTTTACTGTATTCCTCTCACCTTCGTATTGACTATGAAACACAGAAATTGCATCGGAATTAAATACAAAAGGTAAAATACCAACTTAAGTACAAGAAGACTAACTCTTCTTACTGACTATGTTTTTAGCCATTCCTGTGACACTAGTCATAGATTCCGATGCTTAACTTGAGGATTACTGTATCCCTCTGACCTTTTTATTGACGATGAAACACAGAAATTGCATCGGCCTTAAATACAAAAGGCACAATGCCGACTTAAGTACAAGAAGACTGACTCTTCTTACTGTCTATGTTTTGGACCATCCCTGTGACACTAGTTATAGATTCCGATGCTTCACTCCAGGTTTACTGTATGCCTTGGACCATCTTATTGACGTTGAAACACAGAAAATGCGTCGGAATTTAATAGAAAAGGCACAATGCCGACTTAAGTACAAGAAGACTGACTCTTCTTACTGACTATGTTTTGAACCTTTCCTGTGACACTAGTTATAGATTCCGATGCTTCACTTCAGGTTAACTGTATCCCTCTGACCCTCTTATTGACGATGAAACACAGAAATTGCATCGGAATTAAATACAAATGGCACAATGCCGAATTGAGTACAAGAAGATTGACTCTTCTTACTGTCTATGTTTTGAACCATTCCTGTGACACTAGTTATGGACTCCGATGCTTCACTCCAGGTTTACTGTATCCCTTGGACCTTCTTATTGACGATGAAAAACATAAAATTGCATCGGAATTAAATTGAAAAGGTACAATGACGAATGAAGTAAAAGAAGTCTGACTCTTCTTACTGTCTATGTTTTGAACCATTAATGTGACACTAGTTATAGATTACGATGCTTCACTCCAGGTTTACTGTATTCCTTGGACCTTCTTATTGACGATGAAACACAGAAATTGCATCATAATTAAATAGAAAAGGCACAATGATAACTTAAGTACAAGAAGACTGACTCTTCTTACTGACTATGTTTTGAACCATTCCTGTGACACTAGTCATAGATTCCGATGCTTCACTTCAGGATTACTGTATCCCTCTGACCTTCTTATTGACGATGAAACACAGAAATTGCATCGGAATTAAATACAAAAGGCACAATGCCGACTTAAGTACATGTAGACTGACTTTTCCTACTGTCTATGCTTTGAACCATTCCTGTGACACTTGTTATAGAATCCGATGGTTCATTTCTGGTTTACTGTATCCCTTGGACCTTCTTATTGACGATGAAACACAGATATTGCATCGGAATTATATACAAAATTCACAATGCTGACTTAAGTACAAGAAGACTGACTCTTCCAACTGTCTATGTTTTGAACAATTCCTGTGACACTAGTTATAGATTCCGATGCTTCACTTCAGGTTTACTTTATCCCTCTGACCGTCGTATTGACGAAGAAACACAGAAATTGCATCGGAATTAAATAGAAAAGGCACAATGCCGACTTAAGTACTAGAAGACTGACTCTTCCTACTGTCTATGTTTTGAACCATTCCTGTGATACTAGTTATAGATTCCGATGCTTCACTTCAGGTTTACTGTATCCCTTTGACTTTCTTATTGACGATGAAACACAGAAATTGCATCGGAATTAAATACAAAAGGGACAATACCGACTTAAGTACAAGAAGACTGACTCTTCTTACTGACTATGATTTGAACCATTCCTGTGATACTAGTCATAGATTCCGATGCTTAACTTCAGGATTTCTGTATCCCTCTGACCTTCTTATTGACGATGAAACACAGAAATTGTATCGGAATTAAATACAAAAGGCACAATGCCGACTTAAGTACAAGAAGACTGACTCTTCTTACTGTCTATGTTTTGAACCATCCCTGTGACACTAGTTATAGATTCCGACGCTTCACTCCAGGTTTACTGTATCCCTTGGACCTTCTTATTGACGATGAAACACAGAAATTGTATCGGAATTAAATACAAAACTCACAATGCCGACTTAAGTACCAGAAGTCTGACTCTTCTTACTGACTATGTTTTGAACCATTCCTGTGACACTAGTTATAAATTCCGTTGCTTCACTTCAGGTTTACTGTATCCCTTGGACCTTCTTATTGACGATGAAACACAGAAATTGCATCGGAATTAAATACTAAAGGCACAATGCAGAATTAAGTACAAAAAGACTGACTCTTCTTACTGTCTATGTTATGAAACATTTCTGTGACACTAGTTATAGATGCCGATGCTTCACTCCAGGTTCACTGTATCCCTTAGACCTTCTTATTGACGATGAAACACAGAAATTGCATCGGAATTAAATACAATAGGCTCAATGCCGACTAAAGTACAAGAAGACTGACTCTTCCTACTGTCTATGTTTTGAACCATTCCTGTGACACTAGTCAAGGATTCCGATGCTTCACTTCAGGTTTACTGTATCCCTCTTACCTTCGTATTGACTATGAAACACAGAAATTGCATCGGAATTATATACAAATGGCACAATACCGACTTAAGTACAAGAAGACTGACTCTTCTTACTGACTATGTTTTTAACCATTCCTGTGACACTAGTCATAGATTCCGATGCTTAACTTCAGGATTACTGTATCCCTCTGACCTTTTTATTGACGATGAAACACAGAAATTGCATCGGCCTTAAATACAAAAGGCACAATGCCGACTAAGTACAAGAAGACTGACTCTTCTTACTGTCTATGTTTTGAACCATCCCTGTGACACTAGTTATAGATTCCGATGCTCACTCCAGGTTTACTGTATGCCTTGGACCATCTTATTGACGATGAAACACAGAAATTACATCAGAATTAAATAGAAAATGCACAATGATGACTTAAGTACAAGAAGACTGACTCTTCTTACTGATTATTTTTTGAACCATTCCTGTGACGATAGTTATAGTTTCCGATGCTTCAGTTCAGGTTTACTGTATCCCTTGGACGTTCTTATTGACGTTGAAACACAGAAATTGCGTCGGAATTAAATAGAAAAGGCACAATGCCGACTTAAGTACAAGAATACTGACTCATCTTACTGTCTTTGTTTTGAACCATCCCTCTGACACTAGTTATAGATTCCGATGCTTCACTTCAGGTTTACTGTATCCCTCTGACCCTCTTATTGATGATGAAACACAGAAATTGCATCGGAATTAAATACAAATGGCACAATGCCGAATTGAGTACAAGAAGATTGACTCTTCTTACTGTCTATGTTTTGAACCATTCCTGTGACACTAGTTATGGACTCCGATGCTTCACTCCAGGTTTACTGTATCCCTTGAACCTTCTTATTGACGATGAAACACAGAAATTGCATGGGAATTAAATACAAGAGGCACAATGCCGACTTAAGTACATGTAGACTGACTTTTCCTACTGTCTATGTTTTGAACCATTCCTATGACACTTGTTATAGATTCCGATGGTTCATTTCTGGTTTACTATATCCCTTGGACCTTCTTATTGACGATGAAACACAGAAATTGCATCGGAATTAAATACAAAAGGCACAATGCCGACTTAAGTACAAGAAGACTGACTCTTCCAACTGTCTATGTTTTGAACAATTCCTGTGACACTAGTTATAGATTCCGATGCTTGAATTCAGGTTTAATTTATCCCTCTGACCGTCGTATTGACGAACAAACACAGAAATTGCATCGGAATTAAATAGAAATGGCACAATGCCGACTTAAGTACTAGAAGACTGACTCTTTCTACTGTCTATGTTTTGAACCATTCCTGTGATACTAGTTATAGATTCCGATGCTTCACTTCAGGTTCACTGTATGCCTTGGACTTTCTTATTGACGATGAAACACAGAAATTGCATCGGAATTAAATACAAAAGGCACAATGCCGACTTAACTACAAGAAGACTGACTCTTCTTACTGACTATGCTTTGAACCATTCCTGTGACTCTAGTTATGGATTCCGATGCTTAACTTCATGATTACTGTATCTCTCTGACCTTCTTAGTGACGATGAAACACAGAAATTGCATCGGAATTAAATACAAAAAGCACAATGCCGACTTAAGTACAAGAAAACTGACTCATCTTACTATCTATGTTTTGAACCGTCCCTGTGACGCAAGTTATAGATTCCGCTGCTTCACTACAGGTTTACTGTATCCCTTGGACCTTCTTATTAACGATGAAACACAGAAATTGCATTGGAAATAAATACAAAAGGGACAAGACCGATATAAGTACAAGGAGACTGACTCTTCTTACTGACTATGATTTGAACCATTCCTGTGACACTAGTCATAGATACCGATGCTTAACTTCAGGATTTCTGTATCCCTCTGACCTTCTTATTGACGATGAAACACAGAAATTGTATCGGAATTAAATACAAAAGGCACAATGCCGACTTAAGTACAAGAAGACTGACTCTTCCTACTGTCTATGTTTTGAACCAGTACTGTGACACTAGTTATAAATTCCGTTGCTTCACTTCAGGTTTTCTGTATCACTTGGACCTTCTTATTGACGATGAAACCCAGAAATTGTATCGGAATTAAATACAAAACTCACAATGCCGACTTAAGTACCAGAAGTCTGACTCTTCTTACTGACTATGTTTTGAACCATTCCTGTGACACTAGTTATAAATTCCGTTGCTTCACTTCAGGTTTACTGTTTCCCTTGGACCTTCTTATTGACGATGAAACACAGAAATTTCATCGGAATTAAATACAAAAGGCACAATGCCGACTTAAGTACAAGAAGACTGACTCTTCCTACTGTCTATGTTTTGAACCATCCCTGTGACACTAGTTATGGATTCCGATGCTTCACTCCAGGTTCACTGTATCCCTTGGACCTTCTTATTGACGATGAAACACAGAAATTGCGTCGGAATTAAATACAATAGGCTCAATGCCGACTAAAGTACAAGAAGACTGACTCTTCCTATTGTCTATGTTTTGAACCATTCCTGTGACACTAGTCATAGATTCCGATGCTTCACTTCAGGTTCACTGTTTTCCTATTACCTTCGTATTGACTATGAAACACAGAAATTGCATCGGAATTAAATACAAAAGGTAAAATACCAACTTAAGTACAAGAAGACTGACTCTTCTTACTGACTATGTTTTTAACCATTCCTGTGACACTAGTGATAGATTCCGATGCTTAACTTGAGGATTACTGTATCCCTCTGACCTTTTTATTGACGATGAAACACAGAAATTGCATCGGCCTTAAATACAAAAGGCACAATGCCGACTTAAGTACAAGAAGACTGACTCTTCTTACTGTCTATGTTTTGAACCATCCCTGTGACACTAGTTATAGATTCCGATGCTTCACTCCAGGTTTACTTTATGCCTTGGACCATCTTATTGAAGATGAAACACAGAAATTGCATCAGAATTAAATAGAAAATGCACAAAGATGACTTAAGTACAAGAAGACAGACTCTTCTTACTGATTATTCTTTGAACCATTCCTGTTACGCTAGTTATAGTTTCCGATGCTTCAGTTCAGGTTTACTGTATCCCTTGGACGTTCTTATTGACATTGAAACACAGATATTGCGTCGGAATTAAATAGAAAACGCACAATGCCGCCTTAAGTACAAGAATACTGACTCATCTTACTGTCTATGTTTTGAACCATCCCTGTGACACTAGTTATAGACTCCGATACTTCACTTCAGGTTTACTGTATCCCTCTGACCCTCTTATTGACGATGAAACACAGAAATTGCATCGGAATTAAATACAAATGGCACAATGCCGAATTGAGTACAAGAAGATTGACTCTTCTTACTGTCTATGGTTTGAACCATTCCTGTGACACTAGTTATAGATTCCGATGCTTCACTTCAGGTTTACTGTATCCCTCAGACTTTCTTATTGACGATGAAACACAGAAATTGCATCGGAATTAAATACAAAAGGCACAATGCCGACTTAAGTACAAGAAGACTGACTCTTCTTACTGTCTATGTTTTGAACCATCAATGTGACACTAGTAATGGATTCCGATGCTTCACTCCAGGTTCACTGTATCCCTTGGACCTTCTTATTGACTATGAAACACAGAAATTGCGTCGGAATTAAATACAATAGGCTCAATGCCGACTAAAGTACAAGAAGACTGACTCTTCCTACTGTCTATGTTTTGAACCATTCCTGTGACACTAGTCATAGATTCCGATGCTTCACTTCAGGTTTACTGTATTCCTGTCACCTTCGTATTGACTATGAAACTCAGAAATTGCATCGGAATTAAATACAAAAGGTAAAATACCAACTTAAGTACAAGAAGACTGACTCTTCTTACTGACTATGTTTTTAACCATTCCTGTGACACTAGTCATAGATTCCGATGCTTAACTTGAGGATTACTGTATGCCTCTGACCTTTTTATTGACGATGAAACACAGAAATTGCATCGGCCTTAAATACAACAGGCACAATGCCGACTTAAGTACAAGAAGACTGACTCTTCTTACTGTCTATGCTTTGGACCATCCCTGTGACACTAGTTATAGATTCCGATGCTTCACTCCAGGTTTACTGTATGCCTTGGACCATCTTATTGACGATGAAACACAGAAATTACATCAGAATTAAATAGAAAATGCACAATGATGACTTAAGTACAAGAAGACTGACTCTTCTTACTGATTATTTTTTGAACCATTCCTGTGACGATAGTTATAGTTTCCGATGCTTCAGTTCAGGTTTACTGTATCCCTTGGACGTTCTTATTGACGTTGAAACACAGAAATTGCGTCGGAATTAAATAGAAAAGGCACAATGCCGACTTAAGTACAAGAATACTGACTCATCTTACTGTCTTTGTTTTGAACCATCCCTCTGACACTAGTTATAGATTCCGATGCTTCACTTCAGGTTTACTGTATCCCTCTGACCCTCTTATTGATGATGAAACACAGAAATTGCATCGGAATTAAATACAAATGGCACAATGCCGAATTGAGTACAAGAAGATTGACTCTTCTTACTGTCTATGTTTTGAACCATTCCTGTGACACTAGTTATGGACTCCGATGCTTCACTCCAGGTTTACTGTATCCCTTGAACCTTCTTATTGACGATGAAACACAGAAATTGCATGGGAATTAAATACAAGAGGCACAATGCCGACTTAAGTACATGTAGACTGACTTTTCCTACTGTCTATGTTTTGAACCATTCCTATGACACTTGTTATAGATTCCGATGGTTCATTTCTGGTTTACTATATCCCTTGGACCTTCTTATTGACGATGAAACACAGAAATTGCATCGGAATTAAATACAAAAGGCACAATGCCGACTTAAGTACAAGAAGACTGACTCTTCCAACTGTCTATGTTTTGAACAATTCCTGTGACACTAGTTATAGATTCCGATGCTTGAATTCAGGTTTAATTTATCCCTCTGACCGTCGTATTGACGAACAAACACAGAAATTGCATCGGAATTAAATAGAAATGGCACAATGCCGACTTAAGTACTAGAAGACTGACTCTTTCTACTGTCTATGTTTTGAACCATTCCTGTGATACTAGTTATAGATTCCGATGCTTCACTTCAGGTTCACTGTATGCCTTGGACTTTCTTATTGACGATGAAACACAGAAATTGCATCGGAATTAAATACAAAAGGCACAATGCCGACTTAACTACAAGAAGACTGACTCTTCTTACTGACTATGCTTTGAACCATTCCTGTGACTCTAGTTATGGATTCCGATGCTTAACTTCATGATTACTGTATCTCTCTGACCTTCTTAGTGACGATGAAACACAGAAATTGCATCGGAATTAAATACAAAAAGCACAATGCCGACTTAAGTACAAGAAAACTGACTCATCTTACTATCTATGTTTTGAACCGTCCCTGTGACGCAAGTTATAGATTCCGCTGCTTCACTACAGGTTTACTGTATCCCTTGGACCTTCTTATTAACGATGAAACACAGAAATTGCATTGGAAATAAATACAAAAGGGACAAGACCGATATAAGTACAAGGAGACTGACTCTTCTTACTGACTATGATTTGAACCATTCCTGTGACACTAGTCATAGATACCGATGCTTAACTTCAGGATTTCTGTATCCCTCTGACCTTCTTATTGACGATGAAACACAGAAATTGTATCGGAATTAAATACAAAAGGCACAATGCCGACTTAAGTACAAGAAGACTGACTCTTCCTACTGTCTATGTTTTGAACCAGTACTGTGACACTAGTTATAAATTCCGTTGCTTCACTTCAGGTTTTCTGTATCACTTGGACCTTCTTATTGACGATGAAACCCAGAAATTGTATCGGAATTAAATACAAAACTCACAATGCCGACTTAAGTACCAGAAGTCTGACTCTTCTTACTGACTATGTTTTGAACCATTCCTGTGACACTAGTTATAAATTCCGTTGCTTCACTTCAGGTTTACTGTTTCCCTTGGACCTTCTTATTGACGATGAAACACAGAAATTTCATCGGAATTAAATACAAAAGGCACAATGCCGACTTAAGTACAAGAAGACTGACTCTTCCTACTGTCTATGTTTTGAACCATCCCTGTGACACTAGTTATGGATTCCGATGCTTCACTCCAGGTTCACTGTATCCCTTGGACCTTCTTATTGACGATGAAACACAGAAATTGCGTCGGAATTAAATACAATAGGCTCAATGCCGACTAAAGTACAAGAAGACTGACTCTTCCTATTGTCTATGTTTTGAACCATTCCTGTGACACTAGTCATAGATTCCGATGCTTCACTTCAGGTTCACTGTTTTCCTATTACCTTCGTATTGACTATGAAACACAGAAATTGCATCGGAATTAAATACAAAAGGTAAAATACCAACTTAAGTACAAGAAGACTGACTCTTCTTACTGACTATGTTTTTAACCATTCCTGTGACACTAGTGATAGATTCCGATGCTTAACTTGAGGATTACTGTATCCCTCTGACCTTTTTATTGACGATGAAACACAGAAATTGCATCGGCCTTAAATACAAAAGGCACAATGCCGACTTAAGTACAAGAAGACTGACTCTTCTTACTGTCTATGTTTTGAACCATCCCTGTGACACTAGTTATAGATTCCGATGCTTCACTCCAGGTTTACTTTATGCCTTGGACCATCTTATTGAAGATGAAACACAGAAATTGCATCAGAATTAAATAGAAAATGCACAAAGATGACTTAAGTACAAGAAGACAGACTCTTCTTACTGATTATTCTTTGAACCATTCCTGTTACGCTAGTTATAGTTTCCGATGCTTCAGTTCAGGTTTACTGTATCCCTTGGACGTTCTTATTGACATTGAAACACAGATATTGCGTCGGAATTAAATAGAAAACGCACAATGCCGCCTTAAGTACAAGAATACTGACTCATCTTACTGTCTATGTTTTGAACCATCCCTGTGACACTAGTTATAGACTCCGATACTTCACTTCAGGTTTACTGTATCCCTCTGACCCTCTTATTGACGATGAAACACAGAAATTGCATCGGAATTAAATACAAATGGCACAATGCCGAATTGAGTACAAGAAGATTGACTCTTCTTACTGTCTATGGTTTGAACCATTCCTGTGACACTAGTTATAGATTCCGATGCTTCACTTCAGGTTTACTGTATCCCTCAGACTTTCTTATTGACGATGAAACACAGAAATTGCATCGGAATTAAATACAAAAGGCACAATGCCGACTTAAGTACAAGAAGACTGACTCTTCTTACTGTCTATGTTTTGAACCATCAATGTGACACTAGTAATGGATTCCGATGCTTCACTCCAGGTTCACTGTATCCCTTGGACCTTCTTATTGACTATGAAACACAGAAATTGCGTCGGAATTAAATACAATAGGCTCAATGCCGACTAAAGTACAAGAAGACTGACTCTTCCTACTGTCTATGTTTTGAACCATTCCTGTGACACTAGTCATAGATTCCGATGCTTCACTTCAGGTTTACTGTATTCCTGTCACCTTCGTATTGACTATGAAACTCAGAAATTGCATCGGAATTAAATACAAAAGGTAAAATACCAACTTAAGTACAAGAAGACTGACTCTTCTTACTGACTATGTTTTTAACCATTCCTGTGACACTAGTCATAGATTCCGATGCTTAACTTGAGGATTACTGTATGCCTCTGACCTTTTTATTGACGATGAAACACAGAAATTGCATCGGCCTTAAATACAACAGGCACAATGCCGACTTAAGTACAAGAAGACTGACTCTTCTTACTGTCTATGCTTTGGACCATCCCTGTGACACTAGTTATAGATTCCGATGCTTCACTCCAGGTTTACTGTATCCCTTGGACCCTCTTATTGACGTTGAAACACAGAAATTGCGTCGGAATTAAATAGAAAAGGCACAATGCCGACTTAAGTACAAGAATACTGACTCATCTTACTATCTATGTTTTGAACCATCCCTGTGACACTAGTTATTGATTCCGATGCTTCACTCCAGGTTTACTCTATCCCTTGGACCCTCTTATTGACGATGAAACACAGAAATTGCAGCGGAATTAAATACAAAAAGCACAATGCCGACTTAAGTACAAGAAGACTGACTCTTCTTACTGACTATGTGTTGAACCTTTCCTGTGACACTAGTTATAGATTCCGATGCTTCACTTCAGGTTAACTGTATCCCTCTGACCCTCTTATTGACGATGAAACACAGAAATTGCATCGGAATTAAATACAAATGGCACAATGCCGAATTGAGTACAAGAATATTGACTCTTCTTACTGTCTATGTTTTGAACCATTCCTGTGACACTAGTTATGGACTCCGATGCTTCACTCCAGGTTTACTGCATCCCTTGGACCTTCTTATTGACGATGAAAAACATAAAATTGCATCGGAATTAAATTGAAAAGGTACAATGACGAATGAAGGAAAAGAAGTCTGACTCTTCTTACTGTCTATGTTTTGAACCATTAATGTGACACTAGTTATAGATTACGATGCTTCACTCCAGGTTTACTGTATTCCTTGGACCTTCTTATTGACGATGAAACAGAGAAATTGCATCATAATTAAATAGAAAAGGCACAATGGTAACTTAAGTACAAGAAGACTGACTCTTCTTACTGACTATGTTTTGAACCATTCCTGTGACACTAGTCATAGATTCCGATGCTTCACTTCAGGATTACTGTATCCCTCTGACCTTCTTATTGACGATGAAACACAGAAATTGCATGGGAATTAAATACAAGAGGCACAATGCCGACTTAAGTACATGTAGACTGACTTTTCCTACTGTCTATGTTTTGAACCATTCCTATGACACTTGTTATAGATTCCGATGGTTCATTTCTGGTTTACTATATCCCTTGGACCTTCTTATTGACGATGAAACACAGAAATTGCATCGGAATTAAATACAAAAGGCACAATGCCGACTTAAGTACAAGAAGACTGACTCTTCCAACTGTCTATGTTTTGAACAATTCCTGTGACACTAGTTATAGATTCCGATGCTTGAATTCAGGTTTAATTTATCCCTCTGACCGTCGTATTGACGAACAAACACAGAAATTGCATCGGAATTAAATAGAAATGGCACAATGCCGACTTAAGTACTAGAAGACTGACTCTTTCTACTGTCTATGTTTTGAACCATTCCTGTGATACTAGTTATAGATTCCGATGCTTCACTTCAGGTTCACTGTATGCCTTGGACTTTCTTATTGACGATGAAACACAGAAATTGCATCGGAATTAAATACAAAAGGCACAATGCCGACTTAACTACAAGAAGACTGACTCTTCTTACTGACTATGCTTTGAACCATTCCTGTGACTCTAGTTATGGATTCCGATGCTTAACTTCATGATTACTGTATCTCTCTGACCTTCTTAGTGACGATGAAACACAGAAATTGCATCGGAATTAAATACAAAAAGCACAATGCCGACTTAAGTACAAGAAAACTGACTCATCTTACTATCTATGTTTTGAACCGTCCCTGTGACGCAAGTTATAGATTCCGCTGCTTCACTACAGGTTTACTGTATCCCTTGGACCTTCTTATTAACGATGAAACACAGAAATTGCATTGGAAATAAATACAAAAGGGACAATACCGATATAAGTACAAGGAGACTGACTCTTCTTACTGACTATGATTTGAACCATTCCTGTGACACTAGTCATAGATACCGATGCTTAACTTCAGGATTTCTGTATCCCTCTGACCTTCTTATTGACGATGAAACACAGAAATTGTATCGGAATTAAATACAAAAGGCACAATGCCGACTTAAGTACAAGAAGACTGACTCTTCCTACTGTCTATGTTTTGAACCAGTACTGTGACACTAGTTATAAATTCCGTTGCTTCACTTCAGGTTTTCTGTATCACTTGGACCTTCTTATTGACGATGAAACCCAGAAATTGTATCGGAATTAAATACAAAACTCACAATGCCGACTTAAGTACCAGAAGTCTGACTCTTCTTACTGACTATGTTTTGAACCATTCCTGTGACACTAGTTATAAATTCCGTTGCTTCACTTCAGGTTTACTGTTTCCCTTGGACCTTCTTATTGACGATGAAACACAGAAATTTCATCGGAATTAAATACAAAAGGCACAATGCCGACTTAAGTACAAGAAGACTGACTCTTCTTACTGTCTATGTTTTGAACCATCCCTGTGACACTAGTTATGGATTCCGATGCTTCACTCCAGGTTCACTGTATCCCTTGGACCTTCTTATTGACGATGAAACACAGAAATTGCGTCGGAATTAAATACAATAGGCTCAATGCCGACTAAAGTACAAGAAGACTGACTCTTCCTATTGTCTATGTTTTGAACCATTCCTGTGACACTAGTCATAGATTCCGATGCTTCACTTCAGGTTCACTGTTTTCCTATTACCTTCGTATTGACTATGAAACACAGAAATTGCATCGGAATTAAATACAAAAGGTAAAATACCAACTTAAGTACAAGAAGACTGACTCTTCTTACTGACTATGTTTTTAACCATTCCTGTGACACTAGTGATAGATTCCGATGCTTAACTTGAGGATTACTGTATCCCTCTGACCTTTTTATTGACGATGAAACACAGAAATTGCATCGGCCTTAAATACAAAAGGCACAATGCCGACTTAAGTACAAGAAGACTGACTCTTCTTACTGTCTATGTTTTGAACCATCCCTGTGACACTAGTTATAGATTCCGATGCTTCACTCCAGGTTCACTTTATGCCTTGGACCATCTTATTGAAGATGAAACACAGAAATTGCATCAGAATTAAATAGAAAATGCACAAAGATGACTTAAGTACAAGAAGACAGACTCTTCTTACTGATTATTCTTTGAACCATTCCTGTTACGCTAGTTATAGTTTCCGATGCTTCAGTTCAGGTTTACTGTATCCCTTGGACGTTCTTATTGACATTGAAACACAGATATTGCGTCGGAATTAAATAGAAAACGCACAATGCCGCCTTAAGTACAAGAATACTGACTCATCTTACTGTCTATGTTTTGAACCATCCCTGTGACACTAGTTATAGACTCCGATACTTCACTTCAGGTTTACTGTATCCCTCTGACCCTCTTATTGACGATGAAACACAGAAATTGCATCGGAATTAAATGCAAATGGCACAATGCCGAATTGAGTACAAGAAGATTGACTCTTCTTACTGTCTATGGTTTGAACCATTCCTGTGACACTAGTTATGGACTCCGATGCTTCACTCCAGGTTTACTGTATTCCTTGAACCTTCTTATTGACGATGAAACACAGAAATTGCATCGGAATTAAATACAAAAGGCACAATGCCGTCTTAAGTACATGTAGACTGACTTTTCCTACTGTCTATGTTTTGAACCATTCCTATGACACTTGTTATAGATTCCGATGGTTCATTTCTGGTTTACTATATCCCTTGGACCTTCTTATTGGCGATTAAACACAGAAATTGCATCGGAATTAAATACAAAAGGCACAATGCCGACTTAAGTACAAGAAGACTGACTCTTCCAACTGTCTATGTTTTGAACAATTCCTGTGACACTAGTTATAGATTCCGATGCTTCAATTCAGGTTTAATTTATCCCTCTGACCGTCGTATTGACGAAGAAACACAGAAATTGCATCGGAATTAAATAGAAATGGCACAATGCCGACTTAAGTACTAGAAGACTGACTCTTCCTACTGTCTATGTTTTGAACCATTCCTGTGATACTAGTAATGGATTCCGATGCTTCACTCCAGGTTCACTGTATCCCTTGGACCTTCTTATTGTCTATGAAACACAGAAATTGCGTCGGAATTAAATACAATAGGCTCAATGCCGACTAAAGTACAAGAAGACTGACTCTTCCTACTGTCTATGTTTTGAACCATTCCTGTGACACTAGTCATAGATTCCGATGCTTCACTTCAGGTTTACTGTATTCCTGTCACCTTCGTATTGACTATGAAACTCAGAAATTGCATCGGAATTAAATACAAAAGGTAAAATACCAACTTAAGTACAAGAAGACTGACTCTTCTTACTGACTATGTTTTTAACCATTCCTGTGACACTAGTCATAGATTCCGATGCTTAACTTGAGGATTACTGTATGCCTCTGACCTTTTTATTGACGATGAAACACAGAAATTGCATCGGCCTTAAATACAACAGGCACAATGCCGACTTAAGTACAAGAAGACTGACTCTTCTTACTGTCTATGCTTTGGACCATCCCTGTGACACTAGTTATAGATTCCGATGCTTCACTCCAGGTTTACTGTATCCCTTGGACCCTCTTATTGACGTTGAAACACAGAAATTGCGTCGGAATTAAATAGAAAAGGCACAATGCCGACTTAAGTACAAGAATACTGACTCATCTTACTATCTATGTTTTGAACCATCCCTGTGACACTAGTTATTGATTCCGATGCTTCACTCCAGGTTTACTGTATCCCTTGGACCTTCTTATTGACGATGAAACACAGAAATTGCAGCGGAATTAAATACAAAAAGCACAATGCCGACTTAAGTACAAGAAGACTGACTCTTCTTACTGACTATGTGTTGAACCTTTCCTGTGACACTAGTTATAGATTCCGATGCTTCACTTCAGGTTAACTGTATCCCTCTGACCCTCTTATTGACGATGAAACACAGAAATTGCATCGGAATTAAATACAAATGGCACAATGCCGAATTGAGTACAAGAATATTGACTCTTCTTACTGTCTATGTTTTGAACCATTCCTGTGACACTAGTTATGGACTCCGATGCTTCACTCCAGGTTTACTGTATCCCTTGGACCTTCTTATTGACGATGAAAAACATAAAATTGCATCGGAATTAAATTGAAAAGGTACAATGACGAATGAAGGAAAAGAAGTCTGACTCTTCTTACTGTCTATGTTTTGAACCATTAATGTGACACTAGTTATAGATTACGATGCTTCACTCCAGGTTTACTGTATTCCTTGGACCTTCTTATTGACGATGAAACAGAGAAATTGCATCATAATTAAATAGAAAAGGCACAATGGTAACTTAAGTACAAGAAGACTGACTCTTCTTACTGACTATGTTTTGAACCATTCCTGTGACACTAGTCATAGATTCCGATGCTTCACTTCAGGATTACTGTATCCCTCTGACCTTCTTATTGACGATGAAACACAGAAAATGCATCGGAATTAAATAGAAAAGGCACAATGCCGACTTAAGTACTAGAAGACTGACTCTTCCTACTGTCTATGTTTTGAACCATCCCTGTGACTCTAGTTATAGATTCCGATGCTTAACTTCATGATTACTGTATCCCTCTGACCTTCTTAGTGACGATGAAACACAGATATTGCATCGGAATTAAATACAAAAAGCACAATGCCGACTTAAGTACATGAAAACTGACTCATCTTACTATCTATGTTTTGAACCGTCCCTCTGACGCTAGTTATAGATTCCGCTGCTTCACTACAGGTTTACTGTATCCCTTGGACCTTCTTACTGACTATGTTTTGAACCTTTCCTGTGACACTAGTTATAGATTCCGATGCTTCACTTCAGGTTAACTGTATCCCTCTGACCCTCTTATTCACGATGAAACACAGAAATTGCATCGGAATTAAATACAAAAGGGACAATACCGACTTAAGTACAAGAAGACTGACTCTTCTTACTGACTATGATTTGAACCATACCTGTGACACTAGTCATAGATTCCGATGCTTAACTTCAGGATTTCTGTATCCCTCTGACCTTCTTATTGACGATGAAACACAGAAATTGTATCGGAATTAAATACAAAAGGCACAATGCCGACTTAAGTACAAGAAGACTGACTCTTCTTACTGTCTATGTTTTGAACCATCCCTGTGACACTAGTTATAGATTCCGATGCTTCACTCCAGGTTTACCGTATCCCTTGGACCTTCTTATTGACGATGAAACACAGAAATTGTATCGGAATTAAATACAAAACTCACAATGCCGACTTAAGTACCAGAAGTCTGACTCTTCTTACTGACTATGTTTTGAACCATTCCTGTGACACTAGTTATAAATTCCGTTGCTTCACTTCAGGTTTACTGTATCCCTTGGACATTCTTATTGACGATGAAACACAGAAATTGCATCGGAATTAAATACAAAAGGCACAATGCAGAATTAAGTACAAAAAGACTGACCCTTCTTACTGTCTATGTTTTGAAACATTTCTGTGACACTAGTTATAGATTCCGATGCTTCACTCCAGGTTCACTGTATCCCTTGGACATTCTTATTGACGATGAAACACAGAAATTGCATCGGAATTAAATACAATAGGCTCAATGCCGACTAAAGTACAAGAAGACTGACTCTTCCTACTGTCTATGTTTTGAACCATTCCTGTGACACTAGTCACAGATTCTGATGCTTCACTTCAGGTTTACTGTATCCCTCTTACCTTCGTATTGACTATGAAAAACAGAAATTGCATCGCAATTATATACAAAAGGCACAATACCGACTTAAGTACAAGAAGACTGACTCTTCTTACTGACTATGTTTTTAACCATTCCTGTGACACTAGTCATAGATTCCGATGCTTAACTTCAGGATTACTGTATCCCTCTGACCTTTTTATTGACGATGAAACACAGAAATTGCATCGGCCTTAAATACAAAAGGCACAATGCCGACTTAAGTACAAGAAGACTGACTCTGCTTACTGTCTATGTTTTGAACCATCCCTGTAACACTAGTTATAGATTCCGATGCTTCACTCCAGGTTTACTGTATGCCTTGGACCATCTTATTGACGATGAAACACAGAAATTGCATCAGAATTAAATAGAAAATGCACAATGATGACTTAAGTACAAGAAGACTGACTCTTCTCAGTGATTATTTTTTGAACCACTCCTGTGACACTAGTCATAGATTCCGATGCTTCACTTCAGGTTTACTGTATTCCTCTCACCTTCGTATTGACTATGAAACACAGAAATTGCATCGGAATTAAATACAAAAGGTAAAATACCAACTTAAGTACAAGAAGACTGACTCTTCTTACTGACTATGTTTTTCACCATTCCTGTGACACTAGTCATAGATTGCGATGCTTAAGTTGAGGATTACTGTATCCCTCTGACCTTTTTATTGACGATGAAACACAGAAATTGCATCGGCCTTAAATACAAAAAGGCACAATGCCGACTTAAGTACATGAAGACTGACTCTACTTACTGTCTATGTTTTGGACCATCCCTGTGACACTAGTTATAGATTCCGATGCTTCACTCCAGGTTTACTGTATGCCTTGGACCATCTTATTGACGTTGAAACACAGAAATTGCGTCGGAATTAAATAGAAAAGGCACAATGTTGACTTAAGTACAAGAATACTGACTCATCTTACTATCTATGTTTTGAACCATCCCTGTGACAGTAGTTATTGATTCCGATGCTTCACTCCAGGTTTACTGTATCCCTTGAACCTTCTTATTGACGATGAAACACAGAAATTGCAGCGGAATTAAATACAAAAAGCACAATGCCGACTTAAGTACAAGAAGACTGACTCTTCTTACTGACTATGTTTTGAACCTTTCCTGTGACACTAGTTATAGATTCCGATGCTTCACTTCAGGTTAACTGTATCCCTCTGACCCTCTTATTCACGATGAAACACAGAAATTGCATCGGAATTAAATACAAATGGCACAATGCCGAATTGAGTACAAGAAGATTGACTCTTCTTACTGTCTATGTTTTGAACCATTCCTGTGACACTTGTTATACATTCCGATGGTTCATTTCTGGTTTACTGTATCCCTTGGACCTTCTTATTGACGATGAAACACAGATATTGCATCGGAATTATATACAAAAGGCACAATGCCGACTTAAGTACAAGAAGACTGACTCTTCCAACCGTCTATGTTTTGAACAATTCCTGTGACACTAGTTATAGATTCCGATGCTTCACTTCAGGTTTACTTTATCCCTCTGACCGTCGTATTGACGAAGAAACACAGAAATTGCATCGGAATTAAATAGAAAAGGCACAATGCCGACTTAAGTACAAGAAGACTGACTCTTCTTACTGTCTATGTTTTGAACCATCCCTGTGACACTAGTTATAAATTCCGATGCTTCACTCCAGGTTTACTGTATCCCTTGGACCTTCTTATTGACGATGAAACACAGAAATTGTATCGGAATTAAATACAAAACTCACAATGCCGACTTAAGTACCAGAAGTCTGACTCTTCTTACTGACTATGTTTTGAACCATTCCTGTGACACTAGTTATAAATTCCGTTGCTTCACTTCAGGTTTACTGTATCCCTTGGACCTTCTAATTGACGATGAAACACAGAAATTGCATCGGAATTAAATACAAAAGGCACAATGCAGAATTAAGTACAAAAAGACTGACTCTTCTTACTGTCTATGTTTTGAAACATTTCTGTGACACTAGTTATAGATTCCGATGCTTCACTCCAGGTTCACTGTATCCCTTGGACATTCTTATTGACGATGAAACACAGAAATTGCATCGGAATTAAATACAATAGGCTCAATGCCGACTAAAGTACAAGAAGACTGACTCTTCTTAGTGATTATTTTTGAACCATTCCTGTGACACTAGTCATAGATTCCGATGCTTAACTTCAGGATTACTGTATCCCTCTGACCTTTTTATTGACGATGAAACACAGATATTGCATCGGCCTTAAATACAAAAGGCACTATGCCGACTTAAGTACAAGAAGACTGACTCTGCTTACTGTCTATGTTTTGAACCATCCCTGTGACACTAGTTATAGATTCCGATGCTTCACTCCAGGTTTACTGTATGCCTTGGACCATCTTATTGACGATGAAACACAGAAATTGCATCAGAATTAAATAGAAAATGCACAATGATGACTTAAGTACAAGAAGACTGACTCTTCTTAGTGATTATTTTTTGAACCATTCCTGTGACGCTAGTTATAGTTTCCGATGCTTCAGTTCAGGTTTACTGTATCCCTTGGACGTTCTTATTGACGTTGAAACACAGAAATTGCGTCGGAATTAAATAGAAAAGGCACAATGCCGACTTAAGTACAAGAATACTGACTCATCTTACTGTCTTTGTTTTGAACCATCCCTGTGACACTAGTTAAAGATTCCGATGCTTCACTTCAGGTTTACTGTATCCCTCTGACCCTCTTATTGATGATGAAACACAGAAATTGCATCGGAATTAAATACAAATGGCACAATGCCGAATTGAGTACAAGAATATTGACTTTTCTTACTGTCTATGTTTTGAACCATTCCTGTGACACTAGTTATGGACTCCGATGCTTCACTCCAGGTTTACTGTATCCCTTGAACCTTCTTATTGACGATGAAACACAGAAATTGCATGGGAATTAAATACAAAAGGCACAATGCCGACTTAAGTACATGTAGACTGACTTTTCCTACTGTCTATGATTTGAACCATTCCTATGACACTTGTTATAGATTCCGATGGTTCATTTCTGGTTTACTATATCCCTTGGACCTTCTTATTGACGATGAAACACAGAAATTGCATCGGAATTAAATACAAAAGGCACAATGCCGACTTAAGTACAAGAAGACTGACTCTTCCAACTGTCTATGTTTTGAACAATTCCTGTGACACTAGTTATAGATTCCGATGCTTGAATTCAGGTTTAATTTATCCCTCTGACAGTGGTATTGACGAACAAACACAGAAATTGCAACGGAATTAAATAGAAATGGCACAATGCCGACTTAAGTACTAGAAGACTGACTCTTTCTACTGTCTATGTTTTGAACCATTCCTATGATACTAGTTATAGATTCCGATGCTTCACTTCAGGATTACTGTATGCCTTGCACTTTCTTATTGACGATGAAACACAGAAATTGCATCGGAATTAAATACAAAAGGCACAATGACGACTTAACTACAAGAAGACTGACTCTTCTTACTGACTATGCTTTGATCCATTCCTGTGACTCTAGTTATAGATTCCGATGCTTAACTTCATGATTACTGTATCTCTCTGACCTTCTTAGTGACGATGAAACACAGAAATAGCATCGGAATTAAATACAAAAAGCACAATGCCGACTTAAGTACAAGAAAACTGACTCATCTTACTATTTATGTTTTGAACCGTCCCTGTGAGGCTAGTTATAGATTCCGCTGCTTCACTACAGGTTTACTGTATCCCTTGGACCTTCTTATTAACGATGAAACACAGAAATTGCATTGGAATTAAATACAAAAGGGACAATACCGACATAAGTACAAGGAGACTGACTCTTCTTACTGACTATGATTTGAACCATTCCTGTGACACTAGTCATAGATTCCGATGCTTAACTTCAGGATATCTGTATCCCTCTGACCTTCTTATTGACGATGAAACACAGAAATTGTATCGGAATTAAATACAAAAGGCACAATGCCGACTTAAGTACAAGAAGACTGACTCTTCCTACTGTCTATGTTTTGAACCAGTACTGTGACACTAGTTATAAATTCCGTTGCTTCACTTCAGGTTTTCTGTATCACTTGGACCTTCTTATTGACGATGAAACCCAGAAATTGTATCGGAATTAACTACAAAACTCACAATGCCGACTTAAGTACCAGAAGTCTGACTCTTCTTACTGACTATGTTTTGAACCATTCCTGTGACACTAGTTATAAATTCCGTTGCTTCACTTCAGGTTTACTGTATCCTTTGGACCTTCTTATTGACGATGAAACACAGAAATTTCATCGGAATTAAATACAAAAGGCACAATGCCGACTTAAGTACAAGAAGACTGACTCTTCTTACTGTCTATGTTTTGAACCATCCCTGTGACACTAGATATGGATTCCGATGCTTCACTCCAGGTTCACTGTATCCCTTGGACCTTCTTATTGACGATGAAACACAGAAATTGCGTCGGAATTAAATACAATAGGCTCAATGCCGACTAAAGTACAAGAAGACTGACTCTTCCTACTGTCTATGTTTTGAACCATTCCTGTGACACTAGTCATAGATTCCGATGCTTCACTTCAGGTTTACTGTATCCCTCTTACCTTCGTATTGACTATGAAAAACAGAAATTGCATCGGAATTATATACAAAAGGCACAATACCGACTTAAGTACAAGAAGACTGACTCTTCTTACTGACTATGTTTTTAACCATTCCTGTGACACTAGTCATAGATTCCGATGCTTAACTTCAGGATTACTGTATCCCTTTGACCTTTTTATTGACGATGAAACACAGAAATTGCATCGGCCTTAAATACAAAAGGCACAATGCCGACTTAAGTACAAGAAGACTGACTCTTCTTACTGTCTATGTTTTGAACCATCCCTGTGACACTAGTTATAGATTCCGATGCTTCACTCCACGTTTACTGTATCCCTTGGACCTTCTTATTGACGATGAAACACAGAAATTGCATCGGAATTAAATACAATAGGCTCAATGCCGACTAAAGTACAAGAAGACTGACTCTTCCTACTGTCTATGTTTTGAACCATTCCTGTGACACTAGTCACAGATTCCGATGCTTCACTTCAGGTTTACTGTATCCCTCTTACCTTCGTATTGACTATGAAAAACAGAAATTGCATCGGAATTATATACAAAAGGCACAATACCGACTTAAGTACAAGAAGACTGACTCTTCTTACTGACTATGTTTTTAACCATTCCTGTGACACTAGTCATAGATTCCGATGCTTAACTTCAGGATTACTGTATCCCTCTGACCTTTTTATTGACGATGAAACACAGAAATTGCATCGGCCTTAAATACAAAAGGCACAATGCCGACTTAAGTACAAGAAGACTGACTCTGCTTACTGTCTATGTTTTGAACCATCCCTGTGACACTAGTTATAGATTCCGATGCTTCACTCCAGGTTTACTGTATGCCTTGGACCATCTTATTGACGATGAAACACAGAAATTGCATCAGAATTAAATAGAAAATGCACAATGATGACTTATGTAGAAGAAGACTGACTCTTCTTAGTGATTATTTTTTGAACCATTCCTGTGACGCTAGTTATAGTTTCCGATGCTTCAGTTCAGGTTTACTGTATCCCTTGGACGTTCTTATTGACGTTGAAACACAGAAATTGCGTCGGAATTAAATAGAGAAGGCACAATGCCGACTTAAGTACAAGAATACTGACTCATCTTACTGTCTTTGTTTTGAACCATCCCTGTGACACTAGTTATAGATTCCGATGCTTCACTCCAGGTTTACTGTATTCCTTGGACCTTCTTATTGACGATGAAACACAGAAATTGCATCATAATTAAATAGAAAAGGCACAATGATAACTTAAGTACAAGAAGACTGACTCTTCTTACTGACTATGTTTTGAACCATTCCTGTGACACTAGTCATAGATTCCGATGCTTCACTTCAGGATTACTGTATCCCTCTGACCTTCTTATTGACGATGAAACACAGAAATTGCATCGGAATTAAATACAAAAGGCACAATGCCGACTTAAGTACATGTATACTGACCTTTCCTAATGTCTATGCTTTGAACCATTCCTGTGACACTTGTTATAGATTCCGATGGTTCATTTCTGGTTTACTGTATCCCTTGGACCTTCTTATTGACGATGAAACACAGATATTGCATCGGAATTATATACAAAAGGCACAATGCCGACTTAAGTACAAGAAGACTGACTCTTCCAACTGTCTATGTTTTGAACAATTCCTGTGACACTAGTTATAGATTCCGATGCTTCACTTCAGGTTTACTTTATCCCTCTGACCGTCGTATTGACGAAGAAACACAGAAATTGCATCGGAATTAAATAGAAAAGGCACAATGCCGACTTAAGTACTAGAAGACTGACTCTTCCTACTGTCTATGTTTTGAACCATCCCTGTGACTCTAGTTATAGATTCCGATGCTTAACTTCATGATTACTGTATCCCTCTGACCTTCTTAGTGACGATGAAACACAGATATTGCATCGGAATTAAATACAAAAAGCACAATGCCGACTTAAGTACATGAAAACTGACTCATCTTACTATCTATGTTTTGAACCGTCCCTCTGACGCTAGTTATAGATTCCGCTGCTTCACTACAGGTTTACTGTATCCCTTGGACCTTCTTATTAACGATGAAACACAGAAATTGCATCGGAATTAAATACAAATGGGACAATACCGACTTAAGTACAAGAAGACTGACTCTTCTTACTGACTATGATTTGAACCATTCCTGTGACACTAGTCATAGATTCCGATGCTTAACTTCAGGATTTCTGTATCCCTCTGACCTTCTTATTGACGATGAAACACAGAAATTGTATCGGAATTAAATACAAAAGGCACAATGCCGACTTAAGTACAAGAAGACTGACTCTTCTTAGTGTCTATGTTTTGAACCATCCCTGTGACACTAGTTATAGATTCCGATGCTTCACTCCAGGTTTACTGTATCCCTTGGACCTTCTTATTGACGATGAAACACAGAAATTGTATCGGAATTAAATACAAAACTCACAATGCTGACTTAAGTACCAGAAGTCTGACTCTTCTTACTGACTATGTTTTGAACCATTCCTGTGACACTAGTTATAAATTCCGTTGCTTCACTTCAGGTTTACTGTATCCCTTGGACCTTCTTATTGACGATGAAACACAGAAATTGCATCGGAATTAAATACAAAAGGCACAATGCAGAATTAAGTACAAAGAGACTGACTCTTCTTACTGTCTATGTTTTGAAACATTTCTGTGACACTAGTTATAGATTCCGATGCTTCACTCCAGGTTCACTGTATCCCTTGCACATTCTTATTGACGATGAAACACAGAAATTGCATCGGAATTAAATACAATAGGCTCAATGCCGACTAAAGTACAAGAAGACTGACTCTTCCTACTGTCTATGTTTTGAACCATTCCTGTGACACTAGTCACAGATTCTGATGCTTCACTTCAGGTTTACTGTATCCCTCTTACCTTCGTATTGACTATGAAAAACAGAAATTGCATCGCAATTATATACAAAAGGCACAATACCGACTTAAGTACAAGAAGACTGACTCTTCTTACTGACTATGTTTTTAACCATTCCTGTGACACTAGTCATAGATTCCGATGCTTAACTTCAGGATTACTGTATCCCTCTGACCTTTTTATTGACGATGAAACACAGAAATTGCATCGGCCTTAAATACAAAAGGCACAATGCCGACTTAAGTACAAGAAGACTGACTCTGCTTACTGTCTATGTTTTGAACCATCCCTGTGACACTAGTTATAGATTCCGATGCTTCACTCCAGGTTTACTGTATGCCTTGGACCATCTTATTGACGATGAAACACAGAAATTGCATCAGAATTAAATAGAAAATTCACAATGATGTCTTAAGTACAAGAAGACTGACTCTTCTTAGTGATTATTTTTTGAACCACTCCTGTGACACTAGTCATAGATTCCGATGCTTCACTTCAGGTTTACTGTATTCCTCTCACCTTCGTATTGACTATGAAACACAGAAATTGCATCGGAATTAAATACAAAAGGTAAAATACCAACTTAAGTACAAGAAGACTGACTCTTCTTACTGACTATGTTTTTAACCATTCCTGTGACACTAGTCATAGATTGCGATGCTTAAGTTGAGGATTACTGTATCCCTCTGACCTTTTTATTGACGATGAAACACAGAAATTGCATCGGCCTTAAATACAAAAAGGCACAATGCCGACTTAAGTACATGAAGACTGACTCTACTTACTGTCTATGTTTTGGACCATCCCTGTGACACTAGTTATAGATTCAGATGCTTCACTCCAGGTTTACTGTATGCCTTGGACCATCTTATTGACGTTGAAACACAGAAATTGCGTCGGAATTAAATAGAAAAGGCACAATGCTGACTTAAGTACAAGAATACTGACTCATCTTACTATCTATGTTTTGAACCATCCCTGTGACAGTAGTTATTGATTCCGATGCTTCACTCCAGGTTTACTGTATCCCTTGGACCTTCTTATTGACGATGAAACACAGAAATTGCAGCGGAATTAAATACAAATAGCACAATGCCGACTTAAGTACAAGAAGACTGACTCTTCTTACTGACTATGTTTTGAACCTTTCCTGTGACACTAGTTATACATAGATTCCGATGCTTCACTTCAGGTTAACTGTATCCCTCTGACCCTCTTATTCACGATGAAACACAGAAATTGCATCGGAATTAAATACAAATGGCACAATGCCGAATTGAGTACAAGAAGATTGACTCTTCTTACTGTCTATGTTTTGAACCATTCCTGTGACACTAGTTATGGACTCCGATGCTTCACTCCAGGTTTACTGTATCCCTTGGACCTTCTTATTGACTATGAAATACATAAAATTGCATCGGAATTAAATTGAAAAGGTACAATGACGAATGAAGTAAAAGAAGTCTGGCTCTTCTTACTGTCTATGTTTTGAACCATTAATGTGACACTAGTTATAGATTACGATGCTTCACTCCAGGTTTACTGTATTCCTTGGACCTTCTTATTGACGATGAAACACAGAAATTGCATCATAATTAAATAGAAAAGGCACAATGATAACTTAAGTACAAGAAGACTGACTCTTCTTACTGACTATGTTTTGAACCATTCCTGTGACACTAGTCATAGATTCCGATGCTTCACTTCAGGATTACTGTATCCCTCTGACCTTCTTATTGACGATGAAACACAGAAATTGCATCGGAATTAAATACAAAAGGCACAATGCCGACTTAAGTACATGTAGACTGACCTTTCCTACTGTCTATGCTTTGAACCATTCCTGTGACACTTGTTATATATTCCGATGGTTCATTTCTGGTTTACTGTATCCCTTGGACCTTCTTATTGACGATGAAACACAGATATTGCATCGGAATTATATACAAAAGGCACAATGCCGACTTAAGTACAAGAAGACTGACTCTTCCAACTGTCTATGTTTTGAACAATTCCTGTGACACTAGTTATAGATTCCGATGCTTCACTTCAGGTTTACTTTATCCCTCTGACCGTCGTATTGACGAAGAAACACAGAAATTGCATCGGAATTAAATAGAAAAGGCACAATGCCGACTTAAGTACTAGAAGACTGACTCTTCCTACTGTCTATGTTTTGAACCATCCCTGTGACTCTAGTTATAGATTCCGATGCTTAACTTCATGATTACTGTATCCCATTGACCTTCTTAGTGACGATGAAACACAGATATTGCATCGGAATTAAATACAAAAAGCACAATGCCGACTTAAGTACATGAAAACTGACTCATCTTACTATCTATGTTTTGAACCGTCCCTGTGACGCTAGTTATAGATTCCGCTGCTTCACTACAGGTTTACTGTATCCCTTGGACCTTCTTATTAACGATGAAACACAGAAATTGCATCGGAATTAAATACAAAAGGGACAATACCGACTTAAGTACAAGAAGACTGACTCTTCTTACTGACTATGATTTGAACCATTCCTGTGACACTAGTCATAGATTCCGATGCTTAACTTCAGGATTTCTGTATCCCTCTGACCTTCTTATTGACGATGAAACACAGAAATTGTATCGGAATTAAATACAAAAGGCACAATGCCGACTTAAGTACAAGAAGACTGACTCTTCTTACTGTCTATGTTTTGAACCATCCCTGTGACACTAGTTATAGATACCGATGCTTCACTCCAGGTTTACTGTATCCCTTGGACCTTCTTATTGACGATGAAACACAGAAATTGTATCGGAATTAAATACAAAACTCACAATGCCGACTTAAGTACCAGAAGTCTGACTCTTCTTACTGACTATGTTTTGAACCATTCCTGTGACACTAGTTATAAATTCCGTTGCTTCACTTCAGGTTTACTGTATCCCTTGGACCTTCTTATTGACGATGAAACACAGAAATTGCATCGGAATTAAATACAAAAGGCACAATGCAGAATTAAGTACAAAAAGACTGACTCTTCTTACTGTCTATGTTTTGAAACATTTCTGTGACACTAGTTATAGATTCCGATGCTTCACTCCAGGTTCACTGTATCCCTCGGACATTCTTATTGACGATGAAACACAGAAATTGCATCGGAATTAAATACAATAGGCTCAATGCCGACTAAAGTACAAGAAGACTGACTCTTCCTACTGTCTATGTTTTGAACCATTCCTGTGACACTAGTCACAGATTCCGATGCTTCACTTCAGGTTTACTGTATCCCTCTTACCTTCGTATTGACTAAGAAAAACAGAAATTGCATCGGAATTATATACAAAAGGCACAATACCGACTTAAGTACAAGAAGACTGACTCTTCTTACTGACTATGTTTTTAACCATTCCTGTGACACTAGTCATAGATTCCGATGCTTAACTTCAGGATTACTGTATCCCTCTGACCTTTTTATTGACGATGAAACACAGATATTGCATCGGCCTTAAATACAAAAGGCACAATGGCGACTTAAGTACAAGAAGACTGACTCTGCTTACTGTCTATGTTTTGAACCATCCCTGTGACACTAGTTATAGATTCCGATGCTTCACTCCAGGTTTACTGTATGCCTTGGACCATCTTATTGACGATGAAACACAGAAATTGCATCAGAATTAAATAGAAAATGCACAATGATGACTTAAGTACAAGAAGACTGACTTTTCTTAGTGATTATTTTTTGAACCATTCCTGTGACGCTAGTTATAGTTTCCGATGCTTCAGTTCAGGTTTACTGTATCCCTTGGACGTTCTTATTGACGTTGAAACACAGAAATTGCGTCGGAATTAAATAGAAAAGGCACAATGCCGACTTAAGTACAAGAATACTGACTCATCTTACTGTCTTTGTTTTGAACCATCCCTGTGACACTAGTTAAAGATTCCGATGCTTCACTTCAGGTTTACTGTATCCCTCTGACCCTCTTATTGATGATGAAACACAGAAATTGCATCGGAATTAAATACAAATGGCACAATGCCGAATTGAGTACAAGAAGATTGACTCTTCTTACTGTCTATGTTTTGAACCATTCCTGTGACACTAGTTATGGACTCCGATGCTTCACTCCAGGTTTACTGTATGCCTTGGACCATCTTATTGACGATGAAACACAGAAATTGCATCAGAATTAAATAGAAAATTCACAATGATGTCTTAAGTACAAGAAGACTGACTCTTCTTAGTGATTATTTTTTGAACCACTCCTGTGACACTAGTCATAGATTCCGATGCTTCACTTCAGGTTTACTGTATTCCTCTCACCTTCGTATTGACTATGAAACACAGAAATTGCATCGGAATTAAATACAAAAGGTAAAATACCAACTTAAGTACAAGAAGACTGACTCTTCTTACTGACTATGTTTTTAACCATTCCTGTGACACTAGTCATAGATTGCGATGCTTAAGTTGAGGATTACTGTATCCCTCTGACCTTTTTATTGACGATGAAACACAGAAATTGCATCGGCCTTAAATACAAAAAGGCACAATGCCGACTTAAGTACATGAAGACTGACTCTACTTACTGTCTATGTTTTGGACCATCCCTGTGACACTAGTTATAGATTCAGATGCTTCACTCCAGGTTTACTGTATGCCTTGGACCATCTTATTGACGTTGAAACACAGAAATTGCGTCGGAATTAAATAGAAAAGGCACAATGCTGACTTAAGTACAAGAAGACTGACTCTTCTTACTGACTATGTTTTGAACCTTTCCTGTGACACTAGTTATACATAGATTCCGATGCTTCACTTCAGGTTAACTGTATCCCTCTGACCCTGTTATTCACGATGAAACACAGAAATTGCATCGGAATTAAATACAAATGGCACAATGCCGAATTGAGTACAAGAAGATTGACTCTTCTTACTGTCTATGTTTTGAACCATTCCTGTGACACTAGTTATGGACTCCGATGCTTCACTCCAGGTTTACTGTATCCCTTGGACCTTCTTATTGACTATGAAATACATAAAATTGCATCGGAATTAAATTGAAAAGGTACAATGACGAATGAAGTAAAAGAAGTCTGGCTCTTCTTACTGTCTATGTTTTGAACCATTAATGTGACACTAGTTATAGATTACGATGCTTCACTCCAGGTTTACTGTATTCCTTGGACCTTCTTATTGACGATGAAACACAGAAATTGCATCATAATTAAATAGAAAAGGCACAATGATAACTTAAGTACAAGAAGACTGACTCTTCTTACTGACTATGTTTTGAACCATTCCTGTGACACTAGTCATAGATTCCGATGCTGCACTTCAGGATTACTGTATCCCTCTGACCTTCTTATTGACGATGAAACACAGAAATTGCATCGGAATTAAATACAAAAGGCACAATGCCGACTTAAGTACATGTAGACTGACCTTTCCTACTGTCTATGCTTTGAACCATTCCTGTGACACTTGTTATATATTCCGATGGTTCATTTCTGGTTTACTGTATCCCTTGGACCTTCTTATTGACGATGAAACACAGATATTGCATCGGAATTAAATACAAAAAGCACAATGCCGACTTAAGTACATGAAAACTGACTCATCTTACTATCTATGTTTTGAACCGTCCCTGTGACGCTAGTTATAGATTCCGCTGCTTCACTACAGGTTTACTGTATCCCTTGGACCTTCTTATTAACGATGAAACACAGAAATTGCATCGGAATTAAATACAAAAGGGACAATACCGACTTAAGTACAAGAAGACTGACTCTTCTTACTGACTATGATTTGAACCATTCCTGTGACACTAGTCATAGATTCCGATGCTTAACTTCAGGATTTCTGTATCCCTCTGACCTTCTTATTGACGATGAAACACAGAAATTGTATCGGAATTAAATACAAAAGGCACAATGCCGACTTAGGTACAAGAAGACTGACTCTTCTTACTGTCTATGTTTTGAACCATCCCTGTGACACTAGTTATAGATACCGATGCTTCACTCCAGGTTTACTGTATCCCTTGGACCTTCTTATTGACGATGAAACACAGAAATTGTATCGGAATTAAATACAAAACTCACAATGCCGACTTAAGTACCAGAAGTCTGACTCTTCTTACTGACTATGTTTTGAACCATTCCTGTGACACTAGTTATAAATTCCGTTGCTTCACTTCAGGTTTACTGTATCCCTTGGACCTTCTTATTGACGATGAAACACAGAAATTGCATCGGAATTAAATACAAAAGGCACAATGCAGAATTAAGTACAAAAAGACTGACTCTTCTTACTGTCTATGTTTTGAAACATTTCTGTGACACTAGTTATAGATTCCGATGCTTCACTCCAGGTTCACTGTATCCCTCGGACATTCTTATTGACGATGAAACACAGAAATTGCATCGGAATTAAATACAATAGGCTCAATGCCGACTAAAGTACAAGAAGACTGACTCTTCCTACTGTCTATGTTTTGAACCATTCCTGTGACACTAGTCACAGATTCCGATGCTTCACTTCAGGTTTACTGTATCCCTCTTACCTTCGTATTGACTATGACAAACAGAAATTGCATCGGAATTATATACAAAAGGCACAATACCGACTTAAGTACAAGAAGACTGACTCTTCTTACTGACTATGTTTTTAACCATTCCTGTGACACTAGTCATAGATTCCGATGCTTAACTTCAGGATTACTGTATCCCTCTGACCTTTTTATTGACGATGAAACACAGATATTGCATCGGCCTTAAATACAAAAGGCACAATGGCGACTTAAGTACAAGAAGACTGACTCTGCTTACTGTCTATGTTTTGAACCATCCCTGTGACACTAGTTATAGATTCCGATGCTTCACTCCAGGTTTACTGTATGCCTTGGACCATCTTATTGACGATGAAACACAGAAATTGCATCAGAATTAAATAGAAAATGCACAATGATGACTTAAGTACAAGAAGACTGACTCTTCTTAGTGATTATTTTTTGAACCATTCCTGTGACGCTAGTTATAGTTTCCGATGCTTCAGTTCAGGTTTACTGTATCCCTTGGACGTTCTTATTGACGTTGAAACACAGAAATTGCGTCGGAATTAAATAGAAAAGGCACAATGCCGACTTAAGTACAAGAATACTGACTCATCTTACTGTCTTTGTTTTGAACCATCCCTGTGACACTAGTTAAAGATTCCGATGCTTCACTTCAGGTTTACTGTATCCCTCTGACCCTCTTATTGATGATGAAACACAGAAATTGCATCGGAATTAAATACAAATGGCACAATGCCGAATTGAGTACAAGAAGATTGACTCTTCTTACTGTCTATGTTTTGAACCATTCCTGTGACACTAGTTATGGACTCCGATGCTTCACTCCAGGTTTACTGTATCCCTTGAACCTTCTTATTGACGATGAAACACAGAAATTGCATGGGAATTAAATACAAAAGGCACAATGCCGACTTAAGTACATGTAGACTGACTTTTCCTACTGTCTATGATTTGAACCATTCCTATGACACTTGTTATAGATTCCGATGGTTCATTTCTGGTTTACTATATCCCTTGGACCTTCTTATTGACGATGAAACACAGAAATTGCATCGGAATTAAATACAAAAGGCACAATGCCGACTTAAGTACAAGAAGACTGACTCTTCCAACTGTCTATGTTTTGAACAATTCCTGTGACACTAGTTATAGATTCCGATGCTTGAATTCAGGTTTAATTTATCCCTCTGACCGTGGTATTGACGAACAAACACAGAAATTGCATCGGAATTAAATAGAAATGGCACAATGCCGACTTAAGTACTAGAAGACTGACTCTTTCTACTGTCTATGTTTTGAACCATTCCTATGATACTAGTTATAGATTCCGATGCTTCACTTCAGGTTTACTGTATGCCTTGCACTTTCTTATTGACGATGAAACACAGAAATTGCATCGGAATTAAACACAAAAGGCACAATGACGACTTAACTACAAGAAGACTGACTCTTCTTACTGACTATGCCTTGATCCATTCCTGTAACTCTTGTTATAGATTCCGATGCTTAACTTCATGATTACTGTATCTCTCTGACCTTCTTAGTGACGATGAAACACAGAAATAGCATCGGAATTAAATACAAAAAGCACAATGCCGACTTAAGTACAAGAAAACTGACTCATCTTACTATTTATGTTTTGAACCGTCCCTGTGACGCTAGTTATAGATTCCGCTGCTTCACTACAGGTTTACTGTATCCCTTGGACCTTCTTATTAACGATGAAACACAGAAATTGCATTGGAATTAAATACAAAAGGGACAATACCGACATAAGTACAAGGAGACTGACTCTTCTTACTGACTATGATTTGAACCATTCCTGTGACACTAGTCATAGATTCCGATGCTTAACTTCAGGATAACTGTATCCCTCTGACCTTCTTATTGACGATGAAACACAGAAATTGTATCGGAATTAAATACAAAAGGCACAATGCCGACTTAAGTACAAGAAGACTGACTCTGCCTACTGTCTATGTTTTGAACCAGTACTGTGACACTAGTTATAAATTCCGTTGCTTCACTTCAGGTTTTCTGTATCACTTGGACCTTCTTATTGACGATGAAACCCAGAAATTGTATCGGAATTAAATACAAAACTCACAATGCCGACTTAACTACCAGAAGTCTGACTCTTCTTACTGACTATGTTTTCAACCATTCCTGTGACACTAGTTATAAATTCCGTTGCTTCACTTCAGGTTTACTGTATCCTTTGGACCTTCTTATTGACGATGAAACACAGAAATTTCATCGGAATTAAATACAAAAGGCACATTGCCGACTTAAGTACAAGAAGACTGACTCTTCTTACTGTCTATGTTTTGAACCATCCCTGTGACACTAGATATGGATTCCGATGCTTCACTCCAGGTTCACTGTATCCCTTGGACCTTCTTATTGACGATGAAACACAGAAATTGCGTCGGAATTAAATACAATAGGCTCAATGCCGACTAAAGTACAAGAAGACTGACTCTTCCTACTGTCTATGTTTTGAACCATTCCTGTGACACTAGTCATAGATTCCGATGCTTCACTTCAGGTTTACTGTATCCCTCTTACCTTCGTATTGACTATGAAAAACAGAAATTGCATCGGAATTATATACAAAAGGCACAATACCGACTTAAGTACAAGAAGACTGACTCTTCTTACTGACTATGTTTTTAACCATTCCTGTGACACTAGTCATAGATTCCGATGCTTAACTTCAGGATTACTGTATCCCTTTGACCTTTTTATTGACGATGAAACACAGAAATTGCATCGGCCTTAAATACAAAAGGCACAATGCCGACTTAAGTACAAGATGACTGACTCTTCTTACTGTCTATGTTTTGAACCATCCCTGTGACACTAGTTATAGATTCCGATGCTTCACTCCACGTTTACTGTATCCCTTGGACCTTCTTATTGACGATGAAACACAGAAATTGCATCGGAATTAAATACAAAAGGCACAATGCAGAATTAAGTACAAAAAGACTGACTCTTCTTACAGACTATGTTTTGAACCATTCCTGTGACACTAGTTATAAATTCCGTTGCTTCACTTCAGGTTTACTGTATCCCTTGGACCTTCTTATTGACGATGAAACACAGAAATTGCATCGGAATTAAATACAAAAGGCACAATGCAGAATTAAGTACAAAAAGACTGACTCTTCTTACTGTCTATGTTTTGAAACATTTCTGTGACACTAGTTATAGATTCCGATGCTTCACTCCAGGTTCACTGTATCCCTTGGACATTCTTATTGACGATGAAACACAGAAATTGCATCGGAATTAAATACAATAGGCTCAATGCCGACTAAAGTACAAGAAGACTGACTCTTCCTACTGTCTATGTTTTGAACCATTCCTGTGACACTAGTCACAGATTCCGATGCTTCACTTCAGGTTTACTGTATCCCTCTTACCTTCGTATTGACTATGAAAAACAGAAATTGCATCGGAATTATATACAAAAGGCACAATACCGACTTAAGTACAAGAAGACTGACTCTTCTTACTGACTATGTTTTTAACCATTCCTGTGACACTAGTCATAGATTCCGATGCTTAACTTCAGGATTACTGTATCCCTCTGACCTTTTTATTGACGATGAAACACAGAAATTGCATCGGCCTTAAACACAAAAGGCACAATGCCGACTTAAGTACAAGAAGACTGACTCTGCTTACTGTCTATGTTTTGAACCATCCCTGTGACACTAGTTATAGATTCCGATGCTTCACTCCAGGTTTACTGTATGCCTTGGACCATCTTATTGACGATGATACACAGAAATTGCATCAGAATTAAATAGAAAATGCACAATGATGACTTATGTACAAGAAGACTGACTCTTCTTAGTGATTATTTTTTGAACCATTCCTGTGACGCTAGTTATAGTTTCCGATGCTTCAGTTCAGGTTTACTGTATCCCTTGGACGTTCTTATTGACGTTGAAACACAGAAATTGCGTCGGAATTAAATAGAAAAGGCACAATGCCGACTTAAGTACAAGAATACTGACTCATCTTACTGTCTTTGTTTTGAACCATCCCTGTGACACTAGTTATAGATTCCGATGCTTCACTTCAGGTTTACTGTATCCCTCTGACCCTCTTATTGATGATGAAACACAGAAATTGCATCGGAATTAAATACAAATGGCACAATGACGAATTGAGTACAAGAAGATTGACTCTTCTTACTGTCTATGTTTTGAACCATTCCTGTGACACTAGTTATGGACTCCGATGCTTCACTCCAGGTTTACTGTATCCCTTGAACCTTCTTATTGACGATGAAACACAGAAATTGCATGGGAATTAAATACAAAAGGCACAATGCCGACTTAAGTACATGTAGACTGACTTTTCCTACTGTCTATCTTTTGAGCCATTCCTATGACACTTGTTATAGATTCCGATGGTTCATTTCTGGTTTACTATATCCCTTGGACCTTCTTATTGACGATGAAACACAGAAATTGCATCGGAATTAAATACAAAAGGCACAATGCCGACTTAAGTACAAGCAGACTGACTCTTCCAACTGTCTACGTTTTGAACAATTCCTGTGACACTAGTTATAGATTCCGATGCTTGAATTCAGGTTTAATTTATCCCTCTGACCGTGGTATTGACGAACAAACACAGAAATTGCATCGGAATTAAATAGAAATGGCACAATGCCGACTTAAGTACTAGAAGACTGACTCTTTCTACTGTCTATGTTTTGAACCATTCCTATGATACTAGTTATAGATTCCGATGCTTCACTTCAGGTTTACTGTATGCCTTGCACTTTCTTATTGACGATGAAACACAGAAATTGCATCGGAATTAAATACAAAAGGCACAATGACGACTTAACTACAAGAAGACTGACTCTTCTTACTGACTATGCTTTGAACCATTCCTGTGACTCTAGTTATAGATTCCGATGCTTAACTTCATGATTACTGTATCTCTCTGACCTTCTTAGTGACGATGAAACACAGAAATAGCATCGGAATTAAATACAAAAAGCACAATGCCGACTTAAGTACAAGAAAACTGACTCATCTTACTATTTATGTTTTGAACCGTCCCTGTGACGCTAGTTATAGATTCCGCTGCTTCACTACAGGTTTACTGTATCCCTTGGACCTTCTTATTAACGATGAAACACAGAAATTGCATTGGAATTAAATACAAAAGGGACAATACCGACATAAGTACAAGGAGACTGACTCTTCTTACTGACTATGATTTGAACCATTCCTGTGACACTAGTCATAGATTCCGATGCTTAACTTCAGGATATCTGTATCCCTCTGACCTTCTTATTGACGATGAAACACAGAAATTGTATCGGAATTAAATACAAAAGGCACAATGCCGACTTAAGTACAAGAAGACTGACTCTTCCTACTGTCTATGTTTTGAACCAGTACTGTGACACTAGTTATAAATTCCGATGCTTCACTTCAGGTTTTCTGTATCACTTGGACCTTCTTATTGACGATGAAACCCAGAAATTGTATCGGAATTAAATACAAAACTAACAATTCCGACTTAAGTACCAGAAGTCTGACTCTTCTTACTGACTATGTTTTGAACCATTCCTGTGACACTAGTTATAAATTCCGTTGCTTCACTTCAGGTTTACTGTATCCTTTGGACCTTCTTATTGACGATGAAACACAGAAATTTAATCGGAATTAAATACAAAAGGCACAATGCCGACTTAAGTACAAGAAGACTGACTCTTCTTACTGTCTATGTTTTGAACCATCCCTGTGACACTAGATATGGATTCCGATGCTTCACTCCAGGTTCACTGTATCCCTTGGACCTTCTTATTGACGATGAAACACAGAAATTGCGTCGGAATTAAATACAATAGGCTCAATGCCGACTAAAGTACAAGAAGACTGACTCTTCCTACTATCTATGTTTTGAACCATTCCTGTGACACTAGTCATAGATTCCGATGCTTCACTTCAGGTTTACTGTATCCCTCTTACCTTCGTATTGACTATGAAAAACAGAAATTGCATCGGAATTATATACAAAAGGCACAATACCGACTTAAGTACAAGAAGACTGACTCTTCTTACTGACTATGTTTTTAACCATTCCTGTGACACTACTCATAGATTCCGATGCTTAACTTGAGGATTACTGTATCCCTCTGACCTTTTTATTGACGATGAAACACAGAAATTGCATCGGCCTTAAATACAAAAGGCACAATGCCGACTTAAGTACAAGAAGTCTGACTCTTCTTACTGTCTATGTTTTGAACCATGCCTGTGACACTAGTTATAGATTCCGATGCTTCACTCCTCGTTTACTGTATGCCTTGGAACATCTTATTGACGATGAAACACAGAAATTGCATCAGAATTAAATAGAAAATGCACAATGATGACTTAAGTACAAGAAGACTGACTCTTCTTACTGATTATTTTTTGAACCATTCCTGTGACGCTAGTTATAGTTTCCGATGCTTCAGTTCAGGTTTACTGTATCCCTTGGACGTTCTTATTGACGTTGAAACACAGAAATTGCGTCGGAATTAAATAGAAAAGGCACAATGCCGACTTAAGTACAAGAATACTGA
Source organism: Schistocerca serialis cubense (assembly GCF_023864345.2). Taxonomy (NCBI): domain Eukaryota; kingdom Metazoa; phylum Arthropoda; class Insecta; order Orthoptera; family Acrididae; genus Schistocerca; species Schistocerca serialis. The sequence continues at coordinate 9,120,615 of NW_026047592.1, forward strand.
CTCATCTTACTGTCTTTATTTTGAACCATCCCTGTGACACTAGTTATAGTTCCGATGCTTCACTTCAGGTTTACTGTATCCCTCTGACCCTCTTATTGATGATGAAACACAGAAATTGCATCGGAATTAAATACAAATGGCACAATGCTGAATTGAGTACAAGAAGATTGACTCTTCTTACTGTCTATGTTTTGAACCATTCCTGTGACACTAGTTATGGACTCCGATGCTTCACTCCAGGTTTACTGTATCCCTTGAACCTTCTTATTGACGATGAAACACAGAGTTTGCATCGGAATTAAATACAAAAGGCACAATGCCGACTTAACTACAAGAAGACTGACTCTTCTTACTGACTATGCTTTGAACCATTCCTGTGACTCTATTTATAGATTCCGATGCTTAACTTCATGATTACTGTATCTCTCTGACCTTCTTAGTGACGATGAAACACAGATATTGCATCGGAATTAAATACAAAACGCACAATGCCGACTTAAGTACAAGAAAATTGACTCATCTTACTATTTATGTTTTGAACCGTCCCTGTGACGCTAGTTATAGATTCCGCTGCTTCACTACAGGTTTACTGTATCCCTTGGACCTTCTTATTAACGATGAAACACAGAAATTGCATTGGAATTAAATACAAAAGGGACAATACCGACATAAGTACAAGGAGACTGACTCTTCTTACTGACTATGATTTGAACCATTCCTGTGTCACTAGTCATAGATTCCGATGCTTAACTTCAGGATTTCTGTATCCCTCTGACCTTCTTATTGACGATGAATCACAGAAATTGTATCGGAATTAAATACAAAAGGCACAATGCCGACTTAAGTACAAGAAGACTGACTCTTCCTACTGTCTATGTTTTGAACCAGTACTGTGACACTAGTTATAAATTCCGTTGCTTCACTTCAGGTTTTCTGTATCACTTGGACCTTCTTATTGACGATGAGACCCAGAAATTGTATCGGAATTAAATACAAAACTCACAATGCCGACTTAAGTACCAGAAGTCTGACTCTTCTTACTGACTATGTTTTGAACCATTCCTGTGACACTGGTTATAAATTCCGTTGCTTCACTTCAGGTTTACTGTATCTCTTGGACCTTCTTATTGACGATGAAACACAGAAATTTCATCGGAATTAAATACAAAAGGCACAATGCCGACTTTAGTACAAGAAGACTGACTCTTCTTACTGTTTATGTTTTGAACCATCCCTGTGACACTAGTTATGGATTCCGATGCTTCACTCCAGGTTCACTGTATCCCTTGGACCTTCTTATTGACGATGAAACACAGAAATTGCGTCGGAATTAAATACAATGGGCTCAATGCCGACTAAAGTACAAGAAGACTGACTCTTCCTACTGTCTATGTTTTGAACCATTCCTGTGACACTAGTCATAGATTCCGATGCTTCACTTCAGGTTTACTGTATTCCTCTTACCTTCGTATTGACTATGAAACACAGAAATTGCATCGGAATTAAATACAAAAGGTAAAATACCAACTTAAGTACAAGAAGACTGACTCTTCTTACTGACTATGTTTTTAACCATTCCTGTGACACTAGTCATAGATTCCGATGCTTAACTTGAGGATTACTGTATCCCTCTGACCTTTTTATTGACGATGAAACACAGAAATTGCATCGGCCTTAAATACAAAATGCACAATGCCGACTTAAGTACAAGAAGACTGACTCTTCTTACTGTCTATGTTTTGAACCATCCCTGTGACACTAGTTATGGATTCCGATGCTTCACTCCAGGTTTACTGTATGCCTTGGACCATCTTATCGACGTTGAAACACAGAAATTACGTCGGAATTAAATAGAAAAGGCACAATGCCGACTTAAGTACAAGAATACTGACTCATCTTACTATCTATGTTTTGAACCATCCCTGTGACACAAGTTTTTGATTCCGATGCTTCACTCCAGGTTTACTGTATCCCTTGGACCTTCTTATTGATGATGAAACACAGAAATTGCATCGGAATTAAATACAAAAAGCACAATGCCGACTTAAGTACAAGAAGACTGACTCTTCTTACTGACTATGTTTTGAACCTTTCCTGTGACACTAGTTATAGATTCCGATGCTTCACTTCAGGTTAACTGTATCCCTCTGACCCTCTTACTGACGATGAAACACAGAAATTGCATCGGAATTAAATACAAATGGCACAATGCCGAATTGAGTACAAGAAGATTGACTCTTCTTACTGTCTATGTTTTGAATCATTCCTGTGACACTAGTTATGGACTCCGATGCTTCACTCCAGGTTTACTGTATCCCTTGGACCTTCTTATTGACGATGAAAAACATAAAATTGCATCGGAATTAAATTGAAAAGGTACAATGCCGAATGAAGTAAAAGAAGTCTGACACTTCTTACTGTCTATGTTTTGAACCATTAATGTCACACTAGTTATAGATTACGATGCTTCACTCCAGGTTTACTATATTCCTTGGACCTTCTTATTGACGATGAATCAGAGAAATTGCATCTTAATTAAATAGAAAAGGCACAATGATAACTTAAGTACAAGAAGACTGACTCTTCTTACTGACTATGATTTGAACCATTCCTGTGACACTAGTCATAGATTCCGATGCTTCACTTCAGGATTACTGTATCCCTCTGACCTTCTTATTGACGATGAAACACAGAAATTGCATCGGAATTAATACAAAAGGCACAATGCCGACTTAAGTACATGTAGACTGACATTTCCTACTGTCTATGTTTTGAACCATTCCTGTGACACTTGTTATAGATTCCGATGGTTCATTTCTGGTTTACTGTATCCCTTGGACCTTCTTATTGACGATGAAACACAGAAATTGCATCGGAATTAAATACAAAAGGCACAATGCCGACTTAAGTACAAGAAGACTGACTCTTCCAACTGTCTATGTTTGAACAATTCCTGTGACACTAGTTATAGATTCCGAAGCTTCACTTCAGGTTTACTTTATCCCTCTGACCGTCGTATTGACGAAGAAACACAGAAATTGCATCGGAATTAAATAGAAAAGGCACAATGCCGACTTAAGTACTAGAAGACTGACTCTTTCTACTGTCTATGTTTTGAACCATTCCTATGATACTAGTTATAGATTCCGATGCTTCACTTCAGGTTTACTGTATGCCTTGCACTTTCTTATTGACGATGAAACACAGAAATTGCATCGGAATTAAATACAAAAGGCACAATGACGACTTAACTACAAGAAGACTGACTCTTCTTACTGACTATGCTTTGAACCATTCCTGTGACTCTAGTTATAGATTCCGATGCTTAACTTCATGATTACTGTATCTCTCTGACCTTCTTAGTGACGATGAAACACAGAAATAGCATCGGAATTAAATACAAAAAGCACAATGCCGACTTAAGTACAAGAAAACTGACTCATCTTACTATCTATGTTTTGAACCGTCCCTATGACGCTAGTTATAGATTCCGCTGCTTCACTACAGGTTTACTGTATCCCTTGGACCTTCTTATTAACGATGAAACACAGAAATTGCATCGGAATTAAATACAAAAGGGACAATACCTACTTAAGTACAAGAAGACTGACTCTTCTTACTGACTATGATTTGAACCATTCCTGTGACACTAGTCATAGATTCCGATGCTTAACTTCAGGATTTCTGTATCCCTCTGACCTTCTTATTGACGATGAAACACAGAAATTGTATCGGAATTAAATACAAAAGGCACAATGCCGACTTAAGTACAAGAAGACTGACTCTTCTTACTGTCTATGTTTTGAACCATCCCTGTGACACTAGTTATAGATTCCGATGCTTCACTCCCGGTTTACTGTGTCCCTTGGACCTTCTTATTGACGATGAAACACAAAAATTGTATCGGAATTAAATACAAAACTCACTATGCCGACTTCAGTTCCAGAAGTCTGACTCTTCTTACTGACTATGTTTTGAACCATTCCTGTGACACTAGTTATAAATTCCGTTGCTTCACTTCAGGTTTACTGTATCCCTTGGACCTTCTTTATGACGATGAAACACAGAAATTGCGTCGGAATTAAATACAAAAGGCACAATGCGGAATTAAGTACAAGAAGACTGACTCTTCTTACTGTCCATGTTTTGAAACGTTTCTGTGACACTAGTTATAGATTCCGATGCTTCACTCCAGGTTTACTGTATCCCTTGGAACTTCTTATTGACGATGAAACACAGAAATTGCATCGGAATTAAATACAAAAGGCACAATGCCGACTTAAGTACATGTAGACTGACTTGTCCTACTGTCTATGTTTTGAACCATTTCTGTGACACTAGTTATAGATCCCGATGGTTCATTTCTGGTTTACTGTATCCCTTGGACCTTCTTATTGACGATGAAACACAGAAATTGCATCGCAATTAAATACAAAAGACACAATGCCGACTTAAGTACAAGAAGACTGACACTTCTTACTGACTATGTTTTGAACCATCCCTGTGACACTAGTTATAGATTCCGATGCTTCACTCCTGGTTTACTGTATCCCTTGGACCTCCTTATTGACGATGAAACACAGAAATTGTATCGGAATTAAATACAAAACTCACAATGCCGACTTAAGTACCAGAAGTCTGACTCTTCTTACTGACTATGTTTTGAACCATTCCTGTGACACTAGTTATAGACTCCGATGCTTCAATTCAGGTATACTGTATCCCTTGGACCTTCTTATTGACGATGAAACACAGAAATTGCATCGGAATTAAATACAAAAGGCACAATGCAGACTTAAGTACAAGAAGACTGACTCTTCTTACTGACTTTGTTTTGAACCATTCCTGTGACACTAGTTATAGACTCCGATGCTTCAATTCAGGTATACTGTATCCCTTGGACCTTCTTATTGACGATGAAACACAGAAATTGCATCGGAATTAAATACAAAAGGCACAATGCAGACTTAAGTACAAGAAGACTGACTCTTCTTACTGACTTTGTTTTGAACCATTCCTGTGACACTAGTTATAGATTCCGATCCTTCACATCAGGTATACTGTATCCCTCTGACTATCTTATATACGATGAAACACAGAAATTGCATCGGAATTAAATACAAAAGGCTCAATGCCGACTTATGTACATGTAGATATGACTTTTCCTACTGTCTATGATTTGAACCATTCCTGTGACACTAGTTATAGAATCCGATGGTTCATTTCAGGTTTACTGTATCCCTCTGACCTTCTTAGTGACGATGAAACACAAAAATTGCATCGGAATTAAATACAAAAAGCACAATGCCGACTTAGGTACAAGAATTCTGACTCATCTTACTGTCTATGATTTGAACCGTCCCTGAGACACTAGTTATAGATTCCGATGCTTCACTCCAGGTTTACTATATCCCTTGGCCCTTCTTATTGACGATGAAACACAGAAATTGTATCGGAATTAAATACAAAACTCACAATGCCGACTTAAGTACCAGAAGTCTGACTCTTCTTACTGAAAATGTTTTGAACCATTCCTGTGACACTAGTTATAGATTCCGATGCTTCACATAGGTTTACTCTATCCCTCTGATGTTCTTATTGACGATGAAACACAGAAATTGCATCGGAATTAAATACAAAACGCACAATGCCGACTTAAGTACAAGAAGACTGACTCTTCTTACTGACTATGTTTTGAACCATTCCTGTGACACTAGTTATAAATTCCGATGCTACACTCCAGGTTTACTGTATCCCTTGGACCTTCTTATTGACGATGAAACACAGAAATTGCATTGGAATTAAATACAAATGGCACAATGCCGACTAAAGTACAAGAAGACTGACTCTTCTTACAGTCTATGTTTTGAACCATTCCTGTGACACTAGTTATAGATTCCGGTGCTTACCGCCAGGTTTACTGTATCCCTTGGACCTTCTTATTGACGATGAACCACAGAAATTGCATCAGAATTAAATAGAAAATGCGCAATGCCGAATAAAGTACAAGAAGACTGACGCTTCTTACTGACTGTGCTTTGAACCATTGCTGTGACACTAGTTATAGATTCCGATGCTTCAGTTCAGGTTTACTGTATCCCTTGGACCTTCTTATTGACGATGAAACACAGAAATTGCATCGGAATTAATACAAAAGGCACAATGCCGACTTAAGTACATGTAGACTGACATTTCCTACTGTCTATGTTTTGAACCATTCCTGTGACACTTGTTATAGATTCCGATGGTTCATTTCTGGTTTAGTGTATCCCTTGGACCTTCTTATTGACGATGAAACACAGAAATTGCATCGGAATTAAATACAAAAGGCACAATGCCGACTTAAGTACAAGAAGACTGACTCTTCCAACTGTCTATGTTTGAACAATTCCTGTGACACTAGTTATAGATTCCGATGCTTCACTTCAGGTTTACTTTATCCCTCTGACCGTCGTATTGACGAAGAAACACAGAAATTGCATCGGAATTAAATAGAAAAGGCACATTGCCGACTTAAGTACTAGAAGACTGACTCTTGCTACTGTCTATGTTTTGAACCATTCCTGTGATACTAGTTATAGTTTCCGATACTTCACTTCAGGTTTACTGTATCCCTTGGACTTTCTTATTGACGATGAAACACAGAAATTGCATCGGAATTAAATACAAAAGGCACAATGCCGACTTAACTACAAGAAGACTGACTCTTCTTACTGACTATGCTTTGAACCATTCCTGTGACTCTAGTTATAGATTCCGATGCTTAACTTCATGATTACTGTATCCCTCTGACCTTCTTAGTGACGATGAAACACAGATATTGCATCGGAATTAAATACAAAAAGCACAATGCCGACTTAAGTACAAGAAAACTGACTCATCTTACTATCTATGTTTTGAACCGTCCCTGTGACGCTAGTTATAGATTCCGCTGCTTCACTACAGGTTTACTGTATCCCTTGGACCTTCTTATTAACGATGAAACACAGAAATTGCATCGGAATTAAATACAAAAGGGACAATACCTACTTAAGTACAAGAAGACTGACTCTTCTTACTGACTATGATTTGAACCATTCCTGTGACACTAGTCATAGATTCCGATGCTTAACTTCAGGATTTCTGTATCCCTCTGACCTTCTTATTGACGATGAAACACAGAAATTGCATCGGAATTAAATACAAAAGGCACAATGCCGACTTAAGTACAAGAAGACTGACTCTTCCAACTGTCTATGTTTGAACAATTCCTGTGACACTAGTTATAGATTCCGATGCTTCACTTCAGGTTTACTTTATCCCTCTGACCGTCGTATTGACGAAGAAACACAGAAATTGCATCGGAATTAAATACAAAAGGCACAATGCCGACTTAAGTACAAGAAGACTGACTCTTCTTACTGTCTATGTTTTGAACCATCCCTGTGACACTAGTTATAGATTCCGATGCTTCACTCCCGGTTTACTGTGTCCCTTGGACCTTCTTATTGACGATGAAACACAGAAATTGTATCGGAATTAAATACAAAACTCACAATGCCGACTTCAGTTCCAGAAGTCTGACTCTTCTTACTGACTATGTTTTGAACCATTCCTGTGACACTAGTTATAAATTCCGTTGCTTCACTTCAGGTTTACTGTATCCCTTGGACCTTCTTTATGACGATGAAACACAGAAATTGCGTCGGAATTAAATACAAGAGGCACAATGCGGAATTAAGTACAAGAAGACTGACTCTTCTTACTGTCCATGTTTTGAAACGTTTCTGTGACACTAGTTATAGATTCTGATGCTTCACTCCAGGTTTACTGTATCCCTTGGAACTTCTTATTGACGATGAAACACAGAAATTGCATCGCAATTAAATACAAAAGACACAATGCCGACTTAAGTACAAGAAGACTGACTCTTCCAACTGTCTATGTTTTAAGCATTCCTGTGACACTAATTATAGATTCCGATGCTTCACTTCAGGTTTACTTTATCCCTCTGACCGTCGTATTGACGAAGAAACACAGAAATTGCATCGGAATTAAATAGAAATGGCACAATGCCGACTTAAGTACTACAAGACTGACTCTTCCTACTGTCTATGTTTTGAACCATTCCTGTGACACTAGTTATAGATTCCGATGCTTCACTTCAGGTTTACTGTATCCCTTGGACCTTCTTATTGACGATGAAACAAAGAAATTGCATCGGATTTAAATACAAAAGGCACAATGCCGACTTAAGTACAAGAAGACTGACTCTTCTTACTGACTATGATTTGAGCCATTCCTGGGACACATAAATGTCGATGATTCACTTCAGGTTTACTGTATCCCTTGGACCTTCTTATTAACGTTGAAACACAGAAATTGCATCGGAATTAAATACAAAAGGCACAATACCGACTTAAGTACAAGAAGACTGACTCTTCTTACTGACTATGTTTTGAACCATTCCTGTAACACTAGTCATAGAATCCGATGCTTAACTTCAGGATTACTGTATCCCTCTGACCTTCTTATTGACGATGAAACACAGAAATTGCATCGGAAATAAATACAAAAGGCACAATGCAGACTTAAGTACAAGAAGACTGACTCTTCTTACTGACTTTGTTTTGAACCATCCCTGTGACACTAGTTATAGATTCCGATGCTTCACTCCTGGTTTACTGTATCCCTTGGACCTCCTTATTGACGATGAAACACAGAAATTGTATCGGAATTAAATACAAAACTCACAATGCCGACTTAAGTACCAGAAGTCTGACTCTTCTTACTGACTATGTTTTGAACCATTCCTGTGACACTAGTTATAGACTCCGATGCTTCACATCAGGTTTACTGTATCCCTCTGACCTTCTTATTGACGATGAAACACAGAAATTGCATCGGAATTAAATACAAAAGGCACAATGCCGACTTAAGTACAAGAAGACTGACTCTTCTTACTGTCTATGTTTTGAACCATTCCTGTGACACTAGTTATAGATTCCGATGCTTCAATTCAGGTATACTGTATCCCTTGGACCTTCTTATTGACGATGAAACACAGAAATTGCATCGGAATTAAATACAAAAGGCACAATGCAGACTTAAGTACAAGAAGACTGACTCTTCTTACTGACTTTGTTTTGAACCATTCCTGTGACACTAGTTATAGATTCCGATGCTTCACATCAGGTATACTGTATCCCTCTGACTATCTTATATACGATGAAACACAGAAATTGCATCGGAATTAAATACAAAAGGCTCAATGCCGACTTATGTACATGTAGATATGACTTTTCCTACTGTCTATGATTTGAACCATTCCTGTGACACTAGTTATAGAATCCGATGGTTCATTTCAGGTTTACTGTATCCCTCTGACCTTCTTAGTGACGATGAAACACAAAAATTGCATCGGAATTAAATACAAAAAGCACAATGCCGACTTAGGTACAAGAATTCTGACTCATCTTACTGTCTATGATTTGAACCGTCCCTGTGACACTAGTTATAGATTCCGATGCTTCACTCCAGGTTTACTATATCGCTTGGACCTTCTTATTGACGATGAAACACAGAAATTGTATCGGAATTAAATACAAAACTCACAATGCCGACTTAAGTACCAGAAGTCTGACTCTTCTTAGTGAAAATGTTTTGAACCATTCCTGTGACACTAGTTATAGATTCCGATGCTTCACATAGGTTTACTCTATCCCTCTGATGTTCTTATTGACGATGAAACACAGAAATTGCATCGGAATTAAATACAAAACGCACAATGCCGACTTAAGTACAAGAAGACTGACTCTTCTTACTGACTATGTTTTGAACCATTCCTGTGACACTAGTTATAAATTCCGATGCTACACTCCAGGTTTACTGTATCCCTTGGACCTTCTTATTGACGATGAAACACAGAAATTGCATTGGAATTAAATACAAATGGCACAATGCTGACTAAAGTACAAGAAGACTGACTCTTCTTACAGTCTATGTTTTGAACCATTCCTGTGACACTAGTTATAGATTCCGGTGCTTACCGCCAGGTTTACTGTATCCCTTGGACCTTCTTATTGACGATGAACCACAAAAATTGCATCAGAATTAAATAGAAAATGCGCAATGCCGAATAAAGTACAAGAAGACTGACGCTTCTTACTGACTGTGCTTTGAACCATTGCTGTGACACTAGTTATAGATTCCGATGCTTCAGTTCAGGTTTACTGTATCCCTTGGACCTTCTTATTGACGATGAAACACAGATATTGCATCGGAATTAAATAGAAAAGGAACAATGCCGACTTAAGTACAAGAAGACTGACTCTTCTTACTGTTTATGTTTTGAACCATTCCTGTGACACTAGTTTTGGATTCCGATGCATCACTTCAGGTTTACTGTATCCCTTGGACCTTCTTATTGACGATGAAACACAGTAATTGCATCGGAATTAAATAGAAAAGCCACGATGCCAACTAAAGTACAAGAAGACTGACTCTTCTTTCAGGCTATGATTTGAACCATTCCTGTGACACTAGTCACAGATTCCGATGCTTCACTTCAGGTTTACTGTATCCCTCTTACCTTCGTATTGACTATGAAAAACAGAAATTGCATCGGAATTATATACAAAAGGCACAATACCGACTTAAGTACAAGAAGACTGACTCTTCTTACTGACTATGTTTTTAACCATTCCTGTGACACTAGTCATAGATTCCGATGCTTACCTTCAGGATTACTGTATCCCTCTGACCTTTTTATTGACGATGAAACACAGAAATTGCATCGGCCTTAAATACAAAAGGCACAATGCCGACTTAAGTACAAGAAGACTGACTCTTCATACTGCCTATGTTTTGAACCATCCCTGTGACACTAGTTATAGATTCCGATGCTTCACTCCAGGTTTACTGTATGCTTTGGACCATCTTATTGACGATGAAACACAGAAATTGCATCAGAATTAAATAGAAAATACACAATGATGACTTAAGTACAAGAAGACTGACTCTTCTTACTGATTATTTTTTGAACCATTCCTGTGACGCTAGTTATAGTTTCCGATGCTTCAGTTCAGGTTTACTGTATCCCTTAGACGTTCTTATTGACGTTGAAACACAGAAATTGCGTCGGAATTAAATAGAAAAGGCACAATGCCGACTTTAGTACAAGAATACTGACTCATCTTACTGTCTTTGTTTTGAACCATCCCTGTGACACTAGTTATAGATTCCGATGCTTCACTTCAGGTTTACTGTATCCCTCTGACCCTCTTATTGATGATGAAACACAGAAATTGCATCGGAATTAAATACAAAAGGGACAATACCGACATAAGTACAAGGAGACTGACTCTTCTTACTGACTATGATTTGAACCATTCCTGTGACACTAGTCATAGATTCCGATGCTTAACTTGAGGATTTCTGTATCCCTCTGACCTTCTTATTGACGATGAAACACAGAAATTGTATCGGAAGTAAATACAAAAGGCACAATGCCGACTTAAGTACAAGAAGACTGACTCATCTTACTATTTATGTTTTGAACCGTCCCTGTGACGCTAGTTATAGATTCCGCTGCTTCACTTCAGGTTTTCTGTATCACTTGGACCTTCTTATTGACGATGAAACACAGAAATTTCATCGGAATTAAATACAAAAGGCACAATGCCGACTTAAGTACAAGAAGACTGACTCTTCCTACTGTCTATGTTTTGAACCATTCCTGTGACACTAGTCATAGATTCCGATGCTTCACTTCAGGTTTACTGTATTCCTCTTACCTTCGTATTGACTATGAAACACAGAAATTGCATCGGAATTAAATACAAAAGGTAAAATACCAACTCAAGTACAAGAAGACTGACTCTTCTTACTGACTATGTTTTTAACCATTCCTGTGACTTTAGTCATAGATTCCGATGCTTAACTTAAGGATTACTGTATCCCTCTGACCTTTTTATTGACGATGAAACACAGAAATTGCATCGGCCTTAAATAGAAAAGGCACAATGCCGACTTAAGTACAAGAAGACTGACTCTTCTTACTGTCTATGTTTTGAACCATCCCTGTGACACTAGTTATAGATTCCGATGCTTCACTCCAGGTTTACTGTATGCCTTGGACCATCTTATTGACGTTGAAACACAGAAATTGCGTCGGAATTAAATAGAAAAGGCACAATGCCGACTTAACTACAAGAAGACTGACTCTTCTTACTGATTATTTTTTGAACCATTCCTGTGACGCTAGTTATAGATTCCGATGCTTAACTTCATGATTACTGTATCTCTCTGACCTTCTTAGTGACGATGAAACACAGATATTGCATCGGAATTAAATACAAAAAGCACAATGCCGAATTAAGTACAAGAAAACTGACTCATCTTACTATCTATGTTTTGAACCGTCCCTGTGACGCTAGTTATAGATCCCGCTGCTTCACTACAGGTTTACTGTATCCCTTGGTCCTTCTTATTAACGATGAAACACAGAAATTGCATCGGAATTAAATACAAAAGTCACAATACCGACTTAAGTACAAGAAGACTGACTCTTCTTACCGACTATGATTTGAACCATTCCTGTGACACTAGTCATAGATTCCGATGCTTAACTTCAGGATTTCTGTATCCCTCTGACCTTCTTATTGACGATGAAACACAGAAATTGTATCGGAATTAAATACAAAAGGCACAATGCCGACTTAAGTACAAGAAGACTGACTCTTCTTACTGTCTATGTTTTGAACCATCCCTGTGACACTAGTTATAGATTCCGATGCTTCACTCCCGGTTTACTGTGTCCCTTGGACCTTCTTATTGACGATGAAACACAGAAATTGTATCGGAATTAAATACAAAACTCACAATGCCGACTTAAGTTCCAGAAGTCTGACTCTTCTTACTGACTATGTTTTGAACCATTCCTGTGACACTAGTTATAAATTCCGTTGCTTCACTTCAGGTTTACTGTATCCCTTGGACCTTCTTTATGACGATGAAACACAGAAATTGCGTCGGAATTAAATACAAAAGGCACAATGCGGAATTAAGTACAAGAAGACTGACTCTTCTTACTGTCCATGTTTTGAAACGTTTCTGTGACACTAGTTATAGATTCCGATGCTTCACTCCAGGTTTACTGTATCCCTTGGACCTTCTTATTGACGATGAAACACAGAAATTGCATCGGAATTAAATACAAAAGGCACAATGCCGACTTAAGTACATGTAGACTGCCTTGTCCTACTGTCTATGTTTTGAACCATTTCTGTAACACTAGTTATAGATTCCGATGGTTCATTTCTGGTTTACTGTATCCCTTGGACCTTCTTATTGACGATGAAACACAGAAATTGCATCGCAATTAAATACAAAAGACACAATGCCGACTTAAGTACAAGAAGACTGACTCTTCCAACTGTCTATGTTTTAAGCATTCCTGTGACACTAGTTATAGATTCCGATGCTTCACTTCAGGTTTACTTTATCCCTCTGACCGTCGTATTGACGAAGAAACACAGAAATTGCATCGGAATTAAATAGAAATGGCACAATGCCGACTTAAGTACTACAAGACTGACTCTTCCTACTGTCTATGTTTTGAACCATTCCTGTGACACTAGTTATAGATTCCGATGCTTCACTTCAGGTTTACTGTATCCCTTGGACCTTCTTATTGACGATGAAACAAAGAAATTGCATCGGATTTAAATACAAAAGGCACAATGCCGACTTAAGTACAAGAAGACTGACTCTTCTTACTGACTATGATTTGAGCCATTCCTGGGACACATAAATTTCGATGATTCACTTCAGGTTTACTGTATCCCTTGGACCTTCTTATTAACGTTGAAACACAGAAATTGCATCGGAATTAAATACAAAAGGCACAATACCGACTTAAGTACAAGAAGACTGACTCTTCTTACTGACTATGTTTTGAACCATTCCTGTAACACTAGTCATAGAATCCGATGCTTAACTTCAGGATTACTGTATCCCTCTGACCTTCTTATTGACGATGAAACACAGAAATTGCATCGGAAATTAATACAAAAGGCACAATGCAGACTTAAGTACAAGAAGACTGACTCTTCTTACTGACTTTGTTTGAACCATGCCTGTGACACTAGTTATAGATTCCGATGCTTCACTCCTGGTTTACTGTATCCCTTGGACCTCCTTATTGACGATGAAACACAGAAATTGTATCGGAATTAAATACAAAACTCACAATGCCGACTTAAGTACCAGAAGTCTGACTCTTCTTACTGACTATGTTTTGAACCATTCCTGTGACACTAGTTATAGACTCCGATGCTTCACATCAGGTTTACTGTATCCCTCTGACCTTCTTATTGACGATGAAACACAGAAATTGCATCGGAATTAAATACAAAAGGCACAATGCCGACTTAAGTACAAGAAGACTGACTCTTCTTACTGTCTATGTTTTGAACCATTCCTGTGACACTAGTTGTAGATTCCGATGCTTCAATTCAGGTATACTGTATCCCTTGGACCTTCTTATTGACGATGAAACACAGAAATTGCATCGGAATTAAATACAAAAGGCACAATGCAGACTTAAGTACAAGAAGACTGACTCTTCTTACTGACTTTGTTTTGAACCATTCCTGTGACACTAGTTATAGATTCCGATAATTCACATCAGGTTTACTGTATCCCTCTGACTATCTTATATACGATGAAACACAGAAATTGCAACGGAATTAAATACAAAAGGCTCAATGCCGACTTATGTACATGTAGATTGACTTTTCCTACTGTCTATGATTTGAACCATTCCTGTGACACTAGTTATAGAATCCGATGGTTCATTTCAGGTTTACTGTATCCCTCTGACCTTCTTAGTGACGATGGAACACAAAAATTGCATCGGAATTAAATACAAAAAGCACAATGCCGACTTAGGTACAAGAATTCTGACTCATCTTACTGTCTATGATTTGAACCGTCCCTGTGACACTAGTTATAGATTCCGATGCTTCACTCCAGGTTTACTATATCGCTTGGACCTTCTTATTGACGATGAAACACAGAAATTGTATCGGAATTAAATACAAAACTCACAATGCCGACTTAAGTACCAGAAGTCTGACTCTTCTTAGTGAAAATGTTTTGAACCATTCCTGTGACACTAGTTATAGATTCCGATGCTTCACATAGGTTTACTCTATCCCTCTGATGTTCTTATTGACGATGAAACACAGAAATTGCATCGGAATTAAATACAAAACGCACAATGCCGACTTAAGTACAAGAAGACTGACTCTTCTTACTGACTATGTTTTGAACCATTCTTGTGACACTAGTTATAAATTCCGATGCTACACTCCAGGTTTACTGTATCCCTTGGACCTTCTTATTGACGATGAAACACAGAAATTGCATTGGAATTAAATACAAATGGCACAATGCCGACTAAAGTACAAGAAGACTGACTCTTCTTACAGTCTATGTTTTGAACCATTCCTGTGACACTAGTTATAGATTCCGGTGCTTACCGCCAGGTTTACTGTATCCCTTGGACCTTCTTATTGACGATGAACCACAGAAATTGCATCAGAATTAAATAGAAAATGCGCAATGCCGACTAAAGTACAAGAAGACTGACGCTTCTTACTGACTGTGCTTTGAACCATTGCTGTGACACTAGTTATAGATTCCGATGCTTCAGTTCAGGTTTACTGTATCCCTTGGACCTTCTTATTGACGATGAAACACAGATATTGCATCGGAATTAAATAGAAAAGGAACAATGCCGACTTAAGTACAAGAAGACTGACTCTTCTTACTGTTTATGTTTTGAACCATTCCTGTGACACTAGTTTTGGATTCCGATGCATCACTTCAGGTTTACTGTATCCCTTGGACCTTCTTATTGACGATGAAACACAGTAATTGCATCGGAATTAAATAGAAAAGCCACGATGCCAACTAAAGTACAAGAAGACTGACTCTTCTTTCAGTCTATGATTTGAACCATTCCTGTGACACTAGTCACAGATTCCGATGCTTCACTTCAGGTTTACTGTATCCCTCTTACCTTCGTATTGACTATGAAAAACAGAAATTGCATCGGAATTATATACAAAAGGCACAATACCGACTTAAGTACAAGAAGACTGACTCTTCTTACTGACTATGTTTTTAACCATTCCTGTGACACTAGTCATAGATTCCGATGCTTAACTTCAGGATTACTGTATCCCTCTGACCTTTTTATTGACGATGAAACACAGAAATTGCATCGGCCTTAAATACAAAAGGCACAATGCCGACTTAAGTACAAGAAGACTGACTCTTCTTACTGCCTATGTTTTGAACCATCCCTGTGACACTAGTTATAGATTCCGATGCTTCACTCCAGGTTTACTGTATGCCTTGGACCATCTTATTGACGATGAAACACAGAAATTGCATCAGAATTAAATAGAAAATGCACAATGATGACTTAAGTACAAGAAGACTGACTCTTCTTACTGATTATTTTTTGAACCATTCCTGTGACGCTAGTTATAGTTTCCGATGTTTCAGTTCAGGTTTACTGTATCCCTTGGACGTTCTTATTGACGTTGAAACACAGAAATTGCGTCGGAATTAAATAGAAAAGGCACAATGCCGACTTTAGTACAAGAATACTGACTCATCTTACTGTCTTTGTTTTGAACCATCCCTGTGACACTAGTTATAGATTCCGATGCTTCACTTCAGGTTTACTGTATCCCTCTGACCCTCTTATTGATGATGAAACACAGAAATTGCATCGGAATTAAATACAAATGGCACAATGCCGAATTGAGTACAAGAAGATTGACTCTTCTTACTGTCTATGTTTTGAACCAATCCTGTGACACTAGTTATGGACTCCGATGCTTCACTCCAGGTTTACTGTATCCCTTGAACCTTCTTATTGACGATGAAACACAGACATTGCATCGGAAGTAAATACAAAAGGCACAATGCCGACTTAAGTACATGTAGACTGACTTTTCCTACTGTCTATGTTTTGAACCATTCCTATGACACTTGTTATAGATTCCGATGGTTCATTTCTGGTTTACTATATCCCTTGGACCTTCTTATTGACGATGAAACACAGAAATTGCATCGGAATTAAATACAAAAGGCACAATGCCGACTTAAGTACAAGAAGACTGACTCTTCCAACTGTCTATGTTTTAAGCATTCCTGTGACACTAGTTATAGATTCCGATGCTTCACTTCAGGTTTACTTTATCCCTCTGACCGTCGTATTGACGAAGAAACACAGAAATTGCATCGGAATTAAATAGAAATGGCACAATGCCGACTTAAGTACTACAAGACTGACTCTTCCTACTGTCTATGTTTTGAACCATTCCTGTGACACTAGTTATAGATTCCGATGCTTCACTTCAGGTTTACTGTATCCCTTGGACCTTCTTATTGACGATGAAACAAAGAAATTGCATCGGATTTAAATACAAAAGGCACAATGCCGACTTAAGTACAAGAAGACTGACTCTTCTTACTGACTATGATTTGAGCCATTCCTGGGACACATAAATTTCGATGATTCACTTCAGGTTTACTGTATCCCTTGGACCTTCTTATTAACGTTGAAACACAGAAATTGCATCGGAATTAAATACAAAAGGCACAATACCGACTTAAGTACAAGAAGACTGACTCTTCTTACTGACTATGTTTTGAACCATTCCTGTAACACTAGTCATAGAATCCGATGCTTAACTTCAGGATTACTGTATCCCTCTGACCTTCTTATTGACGATGAAACACAGAAATTGCATCGGAAATTAATACAAAAGGCACAATGCAGACTTAAGTACAAGAAGACTGACTCTTCTTACTGACTTTGTTTGAACCATCCCTGTGACACTAGTTATAGATTCCGATGCTTCACTCCTGGTTTACTGTATCCCTTGGACCTCCTTATTGACGATGAAACACAGAAATTGTATCGGAATTAAATACAAAACTCACAATGCCGACTTAAGTACCAGAAGTCTGACTCTTCTTACTGACTATGTTTTGAACCATTCCTGTGACACTAGTTATAGACTCCGATGCTTCACATCAGGTTTACTGTATCCCTCTGACCTTCTTATTGACGATGAAACACAGAAATTGCATCGGAATTAAATACAAAAGGCACAATGCCGACTTAAGTACAAGAAGACTGACTCTTCTTACTGTCTATGTTTTGAACCATTCCTGTGACACTAGTTATAGATTCCGATGCTTCAATTCAGGTATACTGTATCCCTTGGACCTTCTTATTGACGATGAAACACAGAAATTGCATCGGAATTAAATACAAAAGGCACAATGCAGACTTAAGTACAAGAAGACTGACTCTTCTTACTGACTTTGTTTTGAACCATTCCTGTGACACTAGTTATAGATTCCGATGCTTCACATCAGGTTTACTGTATCCCTCTGACTATCTTATATACGATGAAACACAGAAATTGCAACGGAATTAAATACAAAAGGCTCAATGCCGACTTATGTACATGTAGATTGACTTTTCCTACTGTCTATGATTTGAACCATTCCTGTGACACTAGTTATAGAATCCGATGGTTCATTTCAGGTTTACTGTATCCCTCTGACCTTCTTAGTGACGATGGAACACAAAAATTGCATCGGAATTAAATACAAAAAGCACAATGCCGACTTAGGTACAAGAATTCTGACTCATCTTACTGTCTATGATTTGAACCGTCCCTGTGACACTAGTTATAGATTCCGATGCTTCACTCCAGGTTTACTATATCCCTTGGACCTTCTTATTGACGATGAAACACAGAAATTGTATCGGAATTAAATACAAAACTCACAATGCCGACTTAAGTACCAGAAGTCTGACTCTTCTTAGTGAAAATGTTTTGAACCATTCCTGTGACACTAGTTATAGATTCCGATGCTTCACATAGGTTTACTCTATCCCTCTGATGTTCTTATTGACGATGAAACACAGAAATTGCATCGGAATTAAATACAAAACGCACAATGCCGACTTAAGTACAAGAAGACTGACTCTTCTTACTGACTATGTTTTGAACCATTCTTGTGACACTAGTTATAAATTCCGATGCTACACTCCAGGTTTACTGTATCCCTTGGACCTTCTTATTGACGATGAAACACAGAAATTGCATTGGAATTAAATACAAATGGCACAATGCCGACTAAAGTACAAGAAGACTGACTCTTCTTACAGTCTATGTTTTGACCATTCCTGTGACACTAGTTATAGATTCCGGTGCTTACCGCCAGGTTTACTGTATCCCTTGGACCTTCTTATTGACGATGAACCACAGAAATTGCATCAGAATTAAATAGAAAATGCGCAATGCCGACTAAAGTACAAGAAGACTGACGCTTCTTACTGACTGTGCTTTGAACCATTGCTGTGACACTAGTTATAGATTCCGATGCTTCAGTTCAGGTTTACTGTATCCCTTGGACCTTCTTATTGACGATGAAACACAGATATTGCATCGGAATTAAATAGAAAAGGAACAATGCCGACTTAAGTACAAGAAGACTGACTCTTCTTACTGTTTATGTTTTGAACCATTCCTGTGACACTAGTTTTGGATTCCGATGCATCACTTCAGGTTTACTGTATCCCTTGGACCTTCTTATTGACGATGAAACACAGTAATTGCATCGGAATTAAATAGAAAAGCCACGATGCCAACTAAAGTACAAGAAGACTGACTCTTCTTTCAGTCTATGATTTGAACCATTCCTGTGACACTAGTCACAGATTCCGATGCTTCACTTCAGGTTTACTGTATCCCTCTTACCTTCGTATTGACTATGAAAAACAGAAATTGCATCGGAATTATATACAAAAGGCACAATACCGACTTAAGTACAAGAAGACTGACTCTTCTTACTGACTATGTTTTTAACCATTCCTGTGACAATAGTCATAGATTCCGATGCTTAACTTCAAGATTACTGTATCCCTCTGACCTTTTTATTGACGATGAAACACAGAAATTGCATCGGCCTTAAATACAAAAGGCACAATGCCGACTTAAGTACAAGAAGACTGACTCTTCTTACTGCCTATGTTTTGAACCATCCCTGTGACACTAGTTATAGATTCCGATGCTTCACTCCAGGTTTACTGTATGCCTTGGACCATCTTATTGACGATGAAACACAGAAATTGCATCAGAATTAAATAGAAAATGCACAATGATGACTTAAGTACAAGAAGACTGACTCTTCTTACTGATTATTTTTTGAACCATTCCTGTGACGCTAGTTATAGTTTCCGATGCTTCAGTTCAGGTTTACTGTATCCCTTGGACGTTCTTATTGACGTTGAAACACAGAAATTGCGTCGGAATTAAATAGAAAAGGCACAATGCCGACTTTAGTACAAGAATACTGACTCATCTTACTGTCTTTGTTTTGAACCATCCCTGTGACACTAGTTATAGATTCCGATGCTTCACTTCAGGTTTACTGTATCCCTCTGACCCTCTTATTGATGATGAAACACAGAAATTGCATCGGAATTAAATACAAATGGCACAATGCCGAATTGAGTACAAGAAGATTGACTCTTCTTACTGTCTATGTTTTGAACCAATCCTGTGACACTAGTTATGGACTCCGATGCTTCACTCCAGGTTTACTGTATCCCTTGAACCTTCTTATTGACGATGAAACACAGACATTGCATCGGAAGTAAATACAAAAGGCACAATGCCGACTTAAGTACATGTAGACTGACTTTTCCTACTGTCTATGTTTTGAACCATTCCGATGACACTTGTTATAGATTCCGATGGTTCATTTCTGGTTTACTATATCCCTTGGACCTTCTTATTGACGATGAAACACAGAAATTGCATCGGAATTAAATACAAAAGGCACAATGCCGACTTAAGTACAAGAAGACTGACTCTTCCAACTGTCTATGCTTTGAACAATTCCTGTGACACTAGTTATAGATTCCGATGCTTGAATTCAGGTTTAGTTTTTCCCTCTGACCGTCGTATTGACGAACAAACACAGAAATTGCATCGGAATTAAATAAAAATGGCACAATGCCGACTTAAGTACTAGAAGACTGACTCTTTCTACTGTCTATGTTTTGAACCATTCCTGTGATACTAGTTATAGATTCCGATGCTTCACTTCAGGTTCACTGTATGCCTTGGACTTTCTTATTGACGATGAAACACAGAAATTGCATCGGAATTAAATACAAAAGGCACAATGCCGACTTAACTACAAGAAGACTGACTCTTCTTACTGACTATGCTTTGAACCATTCCTGTAACTCTAGTTATAGATTCCGATGCTTAACTTCATGATTACTGTATCTCTCTGACCTTCTTAGCGACGATGAAACACAGAAATTGCATCGGAATTAAATACAAAAAGCACAATGCCGACTTAAGTACAAGAAAACTGACTCATCTTACTATTTATGTTTTGAACCGTCCCTGTGACGCTAGTTATAGATTCCGCTGCTTCACTACAGGTTTACTGTATCCCTTGGACCTTCTTATTGACGATGAAACACAGAAATTTCATCGGAATTAAATACAAAAGGCACAATGCCGACTTAAGTACAAGAAGACTGACTCTTCCTACTGTCTATGTTTTGAACCAGTACTGTGACACTAGTTATAAATTCCGTTGCTTCACTTCAGGTTTTCTGTATCACTTGGACCTTCTTATTGACGATGAAACCCAGAAATTGTATCGGAATTAAATACAAAACTCACAATGCCGACTTAAGTACCAGATGTCTGACTCTTCTTACTGACTATGTTTTGATCCATTCCTGTGACACTAGTTATAAATTCCGTTGCTTCACTTCAGGTTTACTGTATCCCTTGGACCTTCTTATTGACGATGAAACACAGAAATTTCATCGGAATTAAATACAAAAGGCACAATGCCGACTTAAGTACAAGAAGACTGACTCTTCTTACTGTCTATGTTTTGAACCATCCGTGTGACACTAGTTATGGATTCCGATGCTTCACTCCAGGTTCACTGTATCCCTTGGACCTTCTTATTGACGATGAAACACAGAAATTGCGTCGGAATTAAATACAATAGGCTCAATGCCGACTAAAGTACAAGAAGACTGTCTCTTCCTACTGTCTATGTTTTGAACCATTCCTGTGACACTAGTCATAGATTCCGAAGCTTCACTTCAGGTTTACTGTATTCCTCTTACCTTCGTATTGACTATGAAACACAGAAATTGCATCGGAATTAAATACAAAAGGTAAAATACCAACTTAAGTACAAGAAGACTGACTCTTCTTACTGACTATGTTTTTAACCATTCCTGTGACTTTAGTCATAGATTCCGATGCTTAACTTGAGGATTACTGTATCCCTCTGACCTTTTTATTGACGATGAAACACAGAAATTGCATCGGCCTTAAATACAAAAGGCACAATGCCGACTTAAGTACAAGAAGACTGACTCTTCTTACTGTCTATGTTTTGAACCATCCCTGTGACACTAGTTATAGATTCCGATGCTTCACTCCAGGTTTACTGTATGCCTTGGACCATCTTATTGACGTTGAAACACAGAAATTGCGTCGGAATTAAATAGAAAAGGCACAATGCCGACTTAACTACAAGAAGACTGACTCTTCTTACTGATTATTTTTTGAACCATTCCTGTGACGCTAGTTATAGATTCCGATGCTTAACTTCATGATTACTGTATCTCTCTGACCTTCTTAGTGACGATGAAACACAGAAATTGCATCGGAATTAAATACAAAAAGCACAATGCCGACTTAAGTACATGAAAACTGACTCATCTTACTATTTATGTTTTGAACCGTCCCTGTGACGCTAGTTATAGATTCCGCTGCTTCACTACAGGTTTACTGTATCCCTTGGACCTTCTTATTAACGATGAAACACAGAAATTGCATTGGAAGTAAATACAAAAGGGACAATACCGACATAAGTACAAGGAGACTGACTCTTCTTACTGACTATGATTTGAACCATTCCTGTGACACTAGTCATAGATTCCGATGCTTAACTTGAGGATTTCTGTATCCCTCTGACCTTCTTATTGATGATGAAACCCAGACATTGTATCGGAATTAAATACAAAACTCACAATGCCGACTTATGCACCAGAAGTCTGACTCTTCTTACTGACTATGTTTTGAACCATTCCTGAGACACTAGTTATAAATTCCGTTGCTTCACTTCAGGTTTACTGTATCCCTTGGACCTTCTTATTGACGATGAAACACAGAAATTTCATCGGAATTAAATACAAAAGGCACAATGCCGACTTAAGTACAAGAAGACTGACTCTTCTTACTGTCTATGTTTTGAACCATCCGTGTGACACTAGTTATGGATTCCGATGCTTCACTCCAGGTTCACTGTATCCCTTGGACCTTCTTATTGACGATGAAACACAGAAATTGCGTCGGAATTAAATACAATAGGCTCAATGCCGACTAAAGTACAAGAAGACTGACTCTTCCTACTGTCTATGTTTTGAACCATTCCTGTGACACTAGTCATAGATTCCGATGCTTCACTTCAGGTTTACTGTATTCCTCTTACCTTCGTATTGACTATGAAACACAGAAATTGCATCGGAATTAAATACAAAAGGTAAAATACCAACTTATGTACAAGAAGACTGACTCTTCTTACTGACTATGCTTTTAACCATTCCTGTGACACTAGTCATAGATTCCGATGCTTAACTTGAGGATTACTGTATCCCTCTGACCTTTTTATTGACGATGAAACACAGAAATTGCATCGGCCTTAAATACAAAAGGCACAATGCCGACTTAAGTACAAGAAGACTGACTCTTCTTACTGTCTATGTTTTGAACCATCCCTGTGACACTAGTTATAGATTCCGATGCTTCACTCCAGGTCTACTGTATGCCTTGGACCATCTTATTGACGTTGAAACACAGAAATTGCGTCGGAATTAAATAGAAAAGGCAAAATGCTGACTAAAGTACAAGAATACTGACTCATCATACTATCTATGTTTTGAACCATCCCTGTGACACAAGTTATTGATTCCGATGCTTCACTCCAGGTTTACTGTATCCCTTGGACCTTCTTATTGACGATGAAACACAGAAATTTGCATCGGAATTAAATACAAAAAGCACAATGCCGACTAAGTACAAGAAGACTGACTCTTCTTACTGACTATGTTTTGAACCTTTCCTGTGACACTAGTTATAGATTCCGATGCTTCACTTCAGGTTAACTGTATCCCTCTGACCCTCTTATTGACGATGAAACACAGAAATTGCATCGGAATTAAATACAAATGGCATAATGCCGAATTGAGTACAAGAAGATTGACTCTTCTTACTGTCTATGTTTTGAACCATTCCTGTGACACTAGTTATGGACTCCGATGCTTCACTCCAGGTTTACTGTATCCCTTGGACCTTCTTATTGACGATGAAAAACATAAAATTGCATCGGAATTAAATTGAAAAGGTACAATGCCGAATGAAGTAAAAGAAGTCTGACTCTTCTTACTGTCTATGTTTTGAACCATTAATGTGACACTAGTTATAGATTACGATGCTTCACTCCAGGTTTACTGTATTCCTTGGACCTTCTTATTGACGATGAAACAGAGAAATTGCATCTTAATTAAATAGAAAAGGCACAATGATAACTTAAGTACAAGAAGACTGACTCTTCTTACTGACTATGTTTTGAACCATTCCTGTGACAATAGTCATAGATTCCGATGCTTCACTTCAGGATTACTGTATCCCTCTGACCTTCTTATTGACGATGAAACACAGATATTGCATCGGAATTAATACAAAAGGCACAATGCCGACTTAAGTACATGTAGACTGACATTTCCTACTGTCTATGTTTTGAACCATTCCTGTGACACTTGTTATAGATTCCGATGGTTCATTTCTGGTTTACTGTATCCCTTGGACCTTCTTATTGACGATGAAACACAGATAATGCATCGGAATTAAATACAAAAGGCACAATGCCGACTTAAGTACAAGAAGACTGACTCTTCCCACTGTCTATGTTTGAACAATTCCTGTGACACTAGTTATAGATTCCGATGCTTGAATTCAGGTTTAATTTATCCCTCTGACCGTCGTATTGACGAACAAACACAGAAATTGCATCGGAATTAAATAGAAATGGCACAATGCCCACTTAAGTACTAGAAGACTGACTCTTTCTACTGTCTATGTTTTGAACCATTCCTGTGATACTAGTTATAGATTCCGATGCTTCACTTCAGGTTCACTGTATGCCTTGGACTTTCTTATTGACGATGAAACACAGAAATTGCATCGGAATTAAATACAAAAGGCACAATGCCGACGTAACTACAAGAAGACTGACTCTTCTTACTGACTATGCTTTGAACCATTCCTGTGACTCTAGTTATAGATTCCGATGCTTAACTTCATGATTACTGTATCTCTCTGACCTACTTAGCGACGATGAAACACAGAAATTGCATCGGAATTAAATACAAAAAGCACAATGCCGACTTAAGTACAAGAAAACTGACTCATCTTACTATTTATGTTTTGAACCGTCCCTGTGACGCTAGTTATAGATTCCGCTGCTTCACTACAGGTTTACTGTATCCCTTGGACCTTCTTATTAACGATGAAACACAGAAATTGCATTGGAATTAAATACAAAAGGGACATACCGACATAAGTACAAGGAGACTGACTCTTCTTACTGACTATGATTTGAACCATTCCTGTGACACTAGTCATAGATTCCGATGCTTAACTTCAGGATATCTGTATCCCTCTGACCTTCTTATTGACGATGAAACACAGAAATTGTATCGGAATTAAATACAAAAGGCACAATGCCGACTTAAGTACAAGAAGACTGACTGTTCCTACTGTCTATGTTTTGAACCAGTACTGTGACACTAGTTATAAATTCCGTTGCTTCACTTCAGGTTTTCTGTATCACTTGGACCTTCTTATTGACGATGAAACCCAGAAATTGTATCGGAATTAAATACAAAACTCACAATGCCGACTTAAGTACCAGAAGTCTGACTCTTCTTACTGACTATGTTTTGAACCATTCCTGTGACACTAGTTATAAATTCCGTTGCTTCACTTCAGGTTTACTGTATCCCTTGGACTTTCTTATTGACGATGAAACACAGAAATTTCATCGGAATTAAATACAAAAGGCACAATGCCGACTTAAGTACAAGAAGACTGACTCTTCTTACTGTCTATGTTTAGAACCATCCGTGTGACACTAGTTATGGATTCCGACGCTTCACTCCAGGTTCACTGTATCCCTTGGACCTTCTTATTGACGATGAAACACAGAAATTGCGTCGGAATTAAATACAATAGGCTCAATGCCGACTAAAGTACAAGAAGACTGACTCTTCCTACTGTCTATGTTTTGAACCATTCCTGTGACACTAGTCATAGATTCCGATGCTTCACTTCAGGTTTACTGTATTCCTCTTACCTTCGTATTGACTATGAAACACAGAAATTGCATCGGAATTAAATACAAAAGGCACAATGCCGACTTAAGTACAAGAAGACTGACTCTTCTTACTGACTATGTTTTTAACCATTCCTGTGACTTTAGTCTTAGATTCCGATGCTTAACTTGAGGATTACTGTATCCCTCTGACCTTTTTATTGACGATGAAACACAGAAATTGCATCGGCCTTAAATACAAAAGGCACAATGCCGACTTAAGTACAAGAAGACTGACTCTTCTTACTGTCTATGTTTTGAACCATCCCTGTGACACTAGTTATAGATTCCGATGCTTCACTCCAGGTTTACTGTATGCCTTGGACCATCTTATTGACGTTGAAACACAGAAATTGCGTCGGAATTAAATAGAAAAGGCACAATGCCGACTTAACTACAAGAAGACCGACTCTTCTTACTGATTATTTTTTGAACCATTCCTGTGACGCTAGTTATAGATTCCGATGCTTAACTTCATGATTACTGTATCTCTCTGACCTTCTTAGTGACGATGAAACACAGAAATTGCATCGGAATTAAATACAAAAAGCACAATGCCGACTTAAGTACATGAAAACTGACTCATCTTACTATTTATGTTTTGCACCGTCCCTGTGACGCTAGTTATAGATTCCGCTGCTTCACTACAGGTTTACTGTATCCCTTGGACCTTCTTATTAACGATGAAACACAGATATTGCATTGGAATTAAATACAAAAGGGACAATACCGACATAAGTACAAGGAGACTGACTCTTCTTACTGACTATGATTTGAACCATTCCTGTGACACTAGTCATAGATTCCGATGCTTAACTTGAGGATTTCTGTATCCCTCTGACCTTCTTATTGACGATGAAACACAGAAATTGTATCGGAATTAAATACAATAGGCACAATGCCGACTTAAGTACAAGAAGACTGACTCTTCCTACTGTCTATGTTTTGAACCAGTACTGTGACACTAGTTATAAATTCCGTTGCTTCACTTCAGGTTTTCTGTATCACTTGGATCTTCTTATTGATGATGAAACCCAGAAATTGTATCGGAATTAAATACAAAACTCACAATGCCGACTTAAGTACCAGAAGTCTGACTCTTCTTACTGACTATGTTTTGAACCATTCCTGTGACACTAGTTATAAATTCCGTTGCTTCACTTCAGGTTTACTGTATCCCTTGGACCTTCTTATTGACGATGAAACACAGAAATTTCATCGGAATTAAATACAAAAGGCACAATGCCGACTTAAGTACAAGAAGACTGACTCTTCTTACTGTCTATGTTTTGAACCATCCGTGTGACACTAGTTATGGATTCCGATGCTTCACTCCAGGTTCACTGTATCCCTTGGACCTTCTTATTGACGATGAAACACAGAAATTGCGTCGGAATTAAATACAATAGGCTCAATGCCGACTAAAGTACAAGAAGACTGACTCTTCCTACTGTCTATGTTTTGAACCATTCCTGTGACACTAGTCATAGATTCCGATGCTTCACTTCAGGTTTACTGTATTCCTCTTACCTTCGTATTGACTATGAAACACAGAAATTGCATCGGAATTAAATACAAAAGGTAAAATACCAACTTAAGTACAAGAAGACTGACTCTTCTTACTGGCTATGTTTTTAACCATTCCTGTGACTTTAGTCATAGATTCCGATGCTTAACTTGAGGATTACTGTATCCCTCTGACCTTTTTATTGACGATGAAACACAGAAATTGCATCGGCCTTAAATACAAAAGCCACAATGCCGACTTAAGTACAAGAAGACTTACTCTTCTTACTGTCTATGCTTTGAACCATCCCTGTGACACTAGTTATAGATTCCGATGCTTCACTCCAGGTTTACTGTATGCCTTGGACCATCTTATTGACGTTGAAACACAGAAATTGCGTCGGAATTAAATAGAAAAGGCACAATGCCGACTTAACTACAAGAAGACTGACTCTTCTTACTGATTATTTTTTGAACCATTCCTGTGACGCTAGTTATAGATTCAGATGCTTAACTTCATGATTACTGTATCTCTCTGACCTTCTTAGTGACGATGAAACACAGAAATTGCATCGGAATTAAATACAAAAAGCACAATGCCGACTTAAGTACATGAAAACTGACTCATCTTACTATTTATGATTTGAACCGTCCCTGTGACGCTAGTTATAGATTCCGCTGCTTCACTACAGGTTTACTGTATCCCTTGGACCTTCTTATTAACAATGAAACACAGAAATTGCATTGGAATTAAATACAAAAGGGACAATACCGACATAAGTACAAGGAGACTGACTCTTCTTACTGACTATGATTTGAACCATTCCTGTGACACTAGTCATAGATTCCGATGCTTAACTTGAGGATTTCTGTATCCCTCTGACCTTCTTATTGACGATGAAACACAGAAATTGTATCGGAATTAAATACAAAAGGCACAATGCCGACCTAAGTACAAGAAGACTGACTCTTCCTACTGTCTATGTTTTGAACCAGTACTGTGACACTAGTTATAAATTCCGTTGCTTCACTTCAGGTTTTCTGTATCACTTGGACCTTCTTATTGACGATGAAACACAGAAATTTCATCGGAATTAAATACAAAAGGCACAATGCCGACTTAAGTACAAGAAGACTGACTCTTCTTACTGTCTATGTTTTGAACCATCCGTGTGACACTAGTTATGGATTCCGATGCTTCACTCCAGGTTCACTGTATCCCTTGGACCTTCTTATTGACGATGAAACACAGAAATTGCGTCGGAATTAAATACAATAGGCTCAATGCCGACTAAAGTACAAGAAGACTGACTCTTCCTACTGTCTATGTTTTGAACCATTCCTGTGACACTAGTCATAGATTCCGATGCTTCACTTCAGGTTTACTGTATTCCTCTTACCTTCGTATTGACTATGAAACACAGAAATTGCATCGGAATTAAATACAAAAGGTAAAATACCAACTTAAGTACAAGAAGACTGACTCTTCCAACTGTCTATGTTTGAACAATTCCTGTGACACTAGTTATAGATTCCGATGCTTGAATTCAGGTTTAATTTATCCCTCTGACCGTCGTATTGACGAACAAACACAGAAATTGCATCGGAATTAAATAGAAATGGCACAATGCCGACTTAAGTACTAGAAGACTGACTCTTCCTACTGTCTATGTTTTGAACCATTCCTGTGATACTAGTTATAGATTCCGATGCTTCACTTCAGGTTCACTGTATGCCTTGGACTTTCTTATTGACGATGAAACACAGAAATTGCATCGGAATTAAATACAAAAGGCACAATGCCGACTTAACTACAAGAAGACTGACTCTTCTTACTGACTATGCTTTGAACCATTCCTGTGACTCTAGTTATAGATTCCGATGCTTAACTTCATGATTACTGTATCTCTCTGACCTTCTTAGCGACGATGAAACACAGAAATTGCATCGGAATTAAATACAAAAAGCACAATGCCGACTTAAGTACAAGAAAACTGACTCATCTTACTATTTATGTTTTGAACCGTCCCTGTGACGCTAATTATAGATTCCGCTGCTTCACTACAGGTTTACTGTATCCCTTGGACCTTCTTATTAACGATGAAACACAGAAATTGCATTGGAATTAAATACAAAAGGGACAATACCGACATAAGTACAAGGAGACTGACTCTTCTTACTGACTATGATTTGAACCATTCCTATGACACTAGTCATAGATTCCGATGCTTAACTTCAGGATTTCTGTATCCCTCTGACCTTCTTATTGACGATGAAACACAGAAATTGTATCGGAATTAAATACAAAACTCACAATGCCGACTTAAGTACCAGAAGTCTGACTCTTCTTACTGACTATGTTTTGAACCATTCCTGTGACACTAGTTATAAATTCCGTTGCTTCACTTCAGGTTTACTGTATCCCTTGGACCTTCTTATTGACGATGAAACACAGAAATTTCATCGGAATTAAATACAAAAGGCACAATGCCGACTTAAGTACAAGAAGACTGACTCTTCTTACTGTCTATGTTTTGAACCATCCGTGTGACACTTGTTATGGATTCCGATGCTTCACTCCAGGTTCACTGTATCCCTTGGACCTTCTTATTGACGATGAAACACAGAAATTGCGTCGGAATTAAATACAATAGGCTCAATGCCGACTAAAGTACAAGAAGACTGACTCTTCCTACTGTCTATGTTTTGAACCATTCCTGTGACACTAGTCATAGATTCCGATGCTTCACTTCAGGTTTACTGTATTCCTCTTACCTTCGTATTGACTATGAAACACAGAAATTGCATCGGAATTAAATACAAAAGGTAAAATACCAACTTAAGTACAAGAAGACTGACTCTTCTTACTGTCTATGTTTTTAACCATTCCTGTGACTTTAGTCATAGATTCCGATGCTTAACTTGAGGATTACTGTATCCCTCAGACCTTTTTATTGACGATGAAACACAGAAATTGCATCGGCCTTAAATACAATTGGCACAATGCCGACTTAAGTACAAGAAGACTGACTCTTCTTACTGTCTATGTTTTGAACCATCCCTGTGACACTAGTTATAGATTCCGATGCTTCACTCCAGGTTTACTGTATGCCTTGGACCATCTTATTGACGTTGAAACACAGAAATTGCGTCGGAATTAAATAGAAAAGGCACAATGCCGACTTAACTACATGAAGACTGACTCT
Organism: Schistocerca serialis cubense; assembly: GCF_023864345.2. Classification (NCBI taxonomy): domain Eukaryota; kingdom Metazoa; phylum Arthropoda; class Insecta; order Orthoptera; family Acrididae; genus Schistocerca; species Schistocerca serialis. Next base: position 9,151,892 of record NW_026047592.1, read on the forward strand.
TCTTACTGATTATTTTTTGAACCATTCCTGTGACGCTAGTTATAGATTCCGATGCTTAACTTCATGATTACTGTATCTCTCTGACCTTCTTAGTGACGATGAAACACAGAAATTGCATCGGAATTAAATACAAAAAGCACAATGCCGACTTAAGTACATGAAAACTGACTCATCTTACTATTTATGTTTTGAACCGTCCCTGTGACGCTAGTTATAGATTCCGCTGCTTCACTACAGGTTTACTGTATCCCTTGGACCTTCTTATTAGCAATGAAACACAGAAATTGCATTGGAATTAAATACAAAAGGGACAATACCGACATAAGTACAAGGAGACTGACTCTTCTTACTGACTATGATTTGAACCATTCCTGTGACACTAGTCATAGATTCCGATGCTTAACTTGAGGATTTCTGTATCCCTCTGACCTTCTTATTGACGATGAAACACAGAAATTGTATCGGAATTAAATACAAAAGGCACAATGCCGACTTAAGTACAAGAAGACTGACTCTTCCTACTGTCTATGTTTTGAACCAGTACTGTGAGACTAGTTATAAATTCCGATGCTTCACTTCAGGTTTTCTGTATCACTTGGACCTTCTTATTGATGATGAAACCCAGAAATTGTATCGGAATTAAATACAAAACTCACAATGCCGACTTAAGTACCAGAAGTCTGACTCTTCTTACTGACTATGTTTTGAACCATTCCTGTGACACTAGTTATAAATTCCGTTGCTTCACTTCAGGTTTACTGTATCCCTTGGACCTTCTTATTGACGATGAAACACAGAAATTTCATCGGAATTAAATACAAAAGGCACAATGCCGACTTAAGTACAAGAAGACTGACTCTTCTTACTGTCTATGTTTTGAACCATCCGTGTGACACTAGTTATGTATTCCGATGCTTCACTCCAGGTTCACTGTATCCCTTGGACCTTCTTATTGACGATGAAACACAGAAATTGCGTCGGAATTAAATACAATAGGCTCAATGCCGACTAAAGTACAAGAAGACTGACTCTTCCTACTCTCTATGTTTTGAACCATTCCTGTGACACTAGTCATAGATTCCGATGCTTCACTTCAGGTTTTCTGTATTCCTCTTACCTTCGTATTGACTATGAAACACAGAAATTGCATCGGAATTAAATACAAAAGGTAAAATACCAACTTAAGTACAAGAAGACTGACTCTTCTTACTGACTATGCTTTTAACCATTCCTGTGACACTAGTCATAGATTCCGATGCTTAACTTGAGGATTACTGTATCCCTCTGACCTTTTTAATGACGATGAAACACAGAAATTGCATCGGCCTTAAATACAAAAGGCACAATGCCGACTTAAGTACAAGAAGACTGACTCTTCTTACTTTCTATGTTTTGAACCATCCCTGTGACACTAGTTATAGATTCCGATGCTTCACTCCAGGTCTACTGTATGCCTTGGACCATCTTATTGACGTTGAAACACAGAAATTGCGTCGGAATTAAATAGAAAATGCACAATGCCGACTAAAGTACAAGAATACTGACTCATCATACTATCTATGTTTTGAACCATCCCTGTGACACAAGTTATTGATTCCGATGCTTCACTCCAGGTTTACTGTATCCCTTGGACCTTCTTATTGACGATGAAACACAGAAATTGCATCGGAATTAAATACAAAAAGCACAATGCCGACTTAAGTACAAGAAGACTGACTCTTCTTACTGACTATGTTTTGAACCTTTCCTGTGACACTAGTTATAGATTCCGATGCTTCACTTCAGGTTAACTGTATCCCTCTGACCCTCTTATTGACGATGAAACACAGAAATTGCATCGGAATTAAATACAAATGGCACAATGCCGAATTGAGTACAAGAAGATTGACTCTTCTTACTGTCTATGTTTTGAACCATTCCTGTGACACTGGTTATGGACCCCGATGCTTCACTCCAGGTTTACTGTATCCCTTGGACCTTCTTATTGACGATGAAAAACATAAAATTGCATCGGAATTAAATTGAAAAGGTACAATGCCGAATGAAGTAAAAGAAGTCTGACTCTTCTTACTGTCTATGTTTTGAACCATTAATGTGACACTAGTTATAGATTACGATGCTTCACTCCAGTTTTACTGTATTCCTTGGACCTTCTTATTGACGATGAAACAGAGAAATTGCATCTTAATTAAATAGAAAAGGCACAATGATAACTTAAGTACAAGAAGACTGACTCTTCTTACTGACTATGTTTTGAACCATTCCTGTGACACTAGTCATAGATTCCGATGGTTCATTTCTGGTTTACTGTATCCCTTGGACCTTGTTATTGACGATGAAACACAGAAATAGCATCGGAATTAAATACAAAAGGCACAATGCCGACTTAAGCACAAGAAGACTGACTCTTCCAACTGTCTATGTTTGAACAATTCCTGTGACACTAGTTATAGATTCCGATGCTTCACTTCAGGTTTACTTTATCCCTCTGACCGTCGTATTGACGAAGAAACACAGAAATTGCATCGGAATTAAATAGAAAAAGCACAATGCCGACTTAACTACAAGAAGACTGACTCTTCTTACTGACTATGCTTTGAACCATTCCTGTGACTCTAGTTATAGATTCCGATGCTTAACTTCATGATTACTGTATCCCTCTGACCTTCTTAGTGACGATGAAACACAGATATTGCATCGGAATTAAATACAAAAAGCACAATGCCGACTTAAGTACAAGAAAACTGACTCATCTTACTATCTATGTTTTGAACCGTCCCTGTGACGCTAGTTATAGATTCCGCTGCTTCACTACAGGTTTACTGTATCCCTTGGACCTTCTTATTAACGATGAAACACAGAAATTGTATCGGAATTAAATACAAAAGGGACAATACCGACTTAAGTACAAGAAGACTGACTCTTCTTACTGACTAAGATTTGAACCATTCCTGTGACACTAGTCATTGATTCCGATGCTTAACTTCAGGATTTCTGTATCCCTCTGACCTTCTTATTGACGATGAAACACAGAAATTGTATCGGAATTAAATACATAAGGCACAATGCCGACTTAAGTACAAGAAGACTGACTCTTCTTACTGTCTATGTTTTGAACCATCCCTGTGACACTAGTTATAGATTCCGATGCTTCACTCCAGGTTTACTGTGTCCCTTGGACCTTCTTATTGACGATGAAACACAGAAGTTGTATCGGAATTAAATACAAAACTCACAATGCCGACTTAAGTTCCAGAAGTCTGACTCTTCTTACTGACTATGTTTTGAACCATTCCTGTGACACTAGTTATAAATTCCGTTGCTTCACTTCAGGTTTACTGTATCCCTTGGACCTTCTTTATGACGATGAAACACAGAAATTGCGTCGGAATTAAATACAAAAGGCACAATGCGGAATTAAGTACAAGAAGACTGACTCTTCTTACTGTCTATGTTTTGAAACGTTTCTGTGACACTAGTTATAGATTCCGATGCTTCACTCCAGGTTTACTGTATCCCTTGGACCTTCTTATTGTCGATGAAACACAGAAATTGCATCGGAATTAAATACAAAAGGCACAATGCCAACTTAAGTACATGTAGACTGACTTTTCCTACTGTCTATGTTTTGAACCATTTCTGTGACACTAGTTATAGATTCCGATGGTTCATTTCTGGTTTACTGTATCCGTTGGACCTTCTTATTGACGATGAAACACAGAAATTGCATCGCAATTAAATACACAAGACACAATGCCGACTTAAGTACAAGAAGACTGACTCTTCCAACTGTCTACGTTTTAAGCATTCCTGTGACACTAGTTATAGATTCCGATGCTTCACTTCAGGTTTACTTTATCCCTCTGACCGTCGTATTGACGAAGAAACACAGAAATTGCATCGGAATTAAATAGAAATGGCACAATGCCGACTTAAGTACTACAAGACTGACTCTTCCTACTGTCTATGATTTGAACCATTCCTGTGACACTAGTTATAGATTCCGATGCTTCACTTCAGGATTACTGTATCCCTTGGACCTTCTTATTGACGATGAAACACAGAAATTGCATCGCAATTAAATACAAAACTCACAATGCCGACTTAAGTACCAGAAGTCTGAATCTTCTTACTGACTATGTTTTGAACCATTCCTGTGACACTAGTTATAGACTCCGATGCTTCACATCAGGTTTACTGTATCCCTCTGACCTTCTTATTGACGATGAAACACAGAAATTGCATCGGAATTAAATACAAAAGGCACAATGCCGACTTAAGTACAAGAAGACTGACTCTTCTTACTGTCTATGTTTTGAACCATTCCTGTGACACTAGTTATAGATTCCGATGCTTCAATTCAGGTATACTGCATCCCTTGGACCTTCTTATTGACGATGAAACACAGAAATTGCATCGGAATTAAATACAAAAGGCACAATGCAGACTTAAGTACAAGAAGACTGACTCTTCTTACTGACATTGTTTTGAACCATTCCTGTGACACTAGTTATAGATTCCGATGCTTCACATCAGGTTTACTGTATCCCTCTGACTATCTTATATACGATGAAACACAGAAATTGCATCGGAATTAAATACAAAAGGCTCAATGCCGACTTATGTACATGTAGATTGACTTTTCCTACTGTCTATGATTTGAACCATTCCTGTGACACTAGTTATAGAATCCGATGGTTCATTTCAGGTTTACTGTATCCCTCTGACTATCTTATATACGATGAAACACAGAAATTGCATCGGAATTAAATACAAAAAGCACAATGCCGACTTAGGTACAAGAATTCTGACTCATCTTACTGTCTATGATTTGAACCGTCCCTGTGACACTAGTTATAGATTCCGATGCTTCACTCCAGGTTTACTGTATCCCTTGGACCTTCTTATTGACGATGAACCACAGAAATTGCATCAGAATTAAATAGAAAATGCGCAATGCCGACTAAAGTACAGGAAGACTGACGCTTATTACTGACTGTGCTTTGAACCATTGCTGTGACACTACTTATAGATTCCGATGCTTCAGTTCAGGTTTACTGTATCCCTTGGACCTTCTTATTGACGATGAAACACAGATATTGCATCGGAATTAAATAGAAAAGGAACAATGCCGACTTAAGTACAAGAAGACTGACTCTTCTTACTGTTTATGTTTTGAACCATTCCTGTGACACTAGTTTTGGATTCCGATGCATCACTTCAGGTTTACTGTATCCTTTGGACCTTCTTATTGACGATGAAACACAGTAATTGCATCGGAATTAAATAGAAAAGCCACGATGCCAACTAAAGTACAAGAAGACTGACTCTTCTTTCAGTCTATGATTTGAACCATTCCTGTGACACAAGTTATAGATTCCGATGCTTCACTCCAGGTTTACTGTATCCCTTGGACCTTCTTATTGACGATGAAACACAGGCATTGCATCGGATTTAAATAGAAAAGGCACAATGCCGACTTAAGTACAAGAAGACTGACTCTTCTTACTGTCTATGATTTGAACCATTCCTGTGACTGTAGTTATAGAATCCGATGCTTCACTTGAGGTTTACTGTATCCCTCTGACCTTCTTATTGACGATGAAACACAACAATTGCATCGGAATTAAATACAAGAGGCACAATGCCGACTTAAGTACAAGAAGACTGACTCTTCTTACGTTCTATGTTTTGAACCATTCCTATGACACTAGTTATAGATTCCGATGCTTCAATTCAGGTCTACTGTATCCCTTGGACCTTCTTGTTGTTGTTGTTGTTGTGGTCTTCAGTCCTGAGACTGGTTTGATGCAGCTCTCCATGCCACTCTATCCTGTGCAAGCTTTTTCATCTCCCAGTACCTACTGCAACCTACATCCTTCTGAATCTGCTTAGTGTATTCTTCTCTTGGTCTCCCTCTACGATTTTTACCCTCCACGCTGCCCTCCAATACTAAATTGGTGATCCCTTGATGCCTCAGAACATGTCCTACCAACCGATCCCTTCTTCTGGTCAAGTTGTGCCACAAACTTCTCTTCTCCCCAATCCTATTCAATACTTCCTCATTAGTTATGTGATCTACCCATCTAATCTTCAGCATTCTTCTGTAGCACCACATTTCGAAAGCTTCTATTCTCTTCTTGTCCAAACTATTTATCGTCCATGTTTCACTTCCATACATGGCTACACTCCATACGAATACTTTCAGAAATGACTTCCTGACACTTAAATCAATACTGGATGTTAACAAATTTCTCTTCTTCAGAAACGCTTTCCTTGCCATTGCCAGCCTACATTTTATATCCTCTCTACTTCGACCATCATCAGTTATTTTGCTCCCCAAATAGCAAAACTCCTTTACTACTTTAAGTGCCTCATTTCCTAATCTAATTCCCTCAGCATCACCCGACTTAATTAGACTACATTCCATTATCCTGGTTTTGCTTTTGTTGATGTTCATCTTATATCCTCCTTTCAAGACACTGTCCATTCCATTCAACTGCTCTTCCAAGTCCTTTGCTGTCTCTGACAGAATTACAATGTCATCGGCGAACCTCAAAGTTTTTATTTCTTCTCCATGAATTTTAGTACCTACTCCGAATTTTTCTTTTGTTTCCTTTACTGCATGCTCAATATACAGATTGAACAACATCGGGAAGAGGCTACAACCCTGTCTTACTCCCTTCCCAACCACTGCTTCCCTTTCATGCCCCTCGACTCTTATAACTGCCATCTGGTTTCTGTACAAATTGTAAATAGCCTTTCGCTCCCTGTATTTTACCCCTGCCACCTTCAGAATTTGAAAGAGAGTATTCCGGTCAACATTGTCAAAAGCTTTCTCTAAGTCTACAAATGCTAGAAACGTAGGTTTGCCTTTCCTTAATCTTTCTTCTAAGATAAGTCGTAAGGTCAGTATTGCCTCACGTGTTCCAGTGTTTCTACGGAATCCAAACTGATCTTCCCCGAGGTTGGCTTCTACTAGTTTTTCCATTCGTCTGTAAAGAATTCGTGTTAGTATTTTGCAGCTGTGACTTATTAAGCTGATAGTTCGGTAATTTTCACATCTGTCAACACCTGCTTTCTTTGGGATTGGAATTATTATATTCTTCTTGAAGTCTGAGGGTATTTCACCTGTTTCATACACCTTGCTCACCAGATGGTAGAGTTTTGTCAGGACTGGCTCTCCCAAGGCCGTCAGTAGTTCCAATGGAATATTGTCTACTCCCGGGGCCTTGTTTCGACTCAGGTCTTTCAGTGCTCTGTCAAACTCTTCACGCAGTATCGTATCTCCCATCTCATCTTCATCTACATCCTCTTCCATTTCCATAATGTTGTTCTCAAGTGCATCGCCCTTGTATAGCCCCTCTATATACTCCTTCCACCTTTCTGCTTTCCCTTCTTTGCTTAGAACTGGGTTTCCATCTGAGCTCTTGATGTTCATACATGTGGTTCTCTTATCTCCAAAGGTCTCTTTAATTTTCCTGTAGGCAGTATCTATCTTACCCCTAGTGAGATAAGCCTCTACATCCTTACATTTGTCCTCTAGCCATCCCTGCTTAGCCATTTTGCACTTCCTGTCGATCTCATTTTTGAGACGTTTGTATTCCTTTTTGCCTGTTTCACTTACTGCATTTTTATATTTTCTCCTTTCATCAATTAAATTCAATATTTCTTCTGTTACCCAAGGATTTCTACTAGCCCTCGTCTTTTTACCTACTTGATCCTCTGCTGCCTTCACTACTTCATCCCTCAAAGCTACCCATTCTTCTTCTACTGTATTTATTTCCCCCATTCCTGTCAATTGCTCCCTTATGCTCTCCCTGAATCTCTGTACAACCTCTGGTTCTTTTAGTTTATCCAGGTCCCATCTCCTTAAATTTCCACCTTTTTGCAGTTTCTTCAGTTTTAATCTACAGGTCATAACCAATAGATTGTGGTCAGAGTCCACATCTGCCCCTGGAAATGTCTTACAATTTAAAACCTGGTTCCTAAATCTCTGTCTTACCATTATATAATCTATCTGATACCTTTTAGTATCTCCAGGGTTCTTCCATGTATACAATCTTCTTTCATGATTCTTAAACCAAGTGTTAGTTATGATTATGTTGTGCTCTGTGCAAAATTCTACCAGGCGGCTTCCTCTTTCATTTCTGTCCCCCAATCCATATTCACCTACTATGTTTCCTTCTCTCCCTTTTCCTACACTCGAATTCCAGTCACCCATGACTATTAAATTTTCGTCTCCCTTCACTATCTGAATAATTTCTTTTATTTCATCATACATTTCTTCAATTTCTTCGTCATCTGCAGAGCTAGTTGGCATATAAACTTGAACTACTGTAGTAGGTGTGGGCTTCGTATCTATCTTGGCCACAATAATGCGTTCACTACGCTGTTTGTAGTAGCTTACCCGCATTCCTATTTTCCTATTCATTATTAAACCTACTCCTGCATTACCCCTATTTGATTTTGTGTTTATAACCCTGTAGTCACCTGACCAGAAGTCTTGTTCCTCCTGCCACCGAACTTCACTAATTCCCACTATATCTAACTTCAACCTATCCATTTCCCTTTTTAAATTTTCTAACCTACCTGCCCGATTAAGGGATCTGACATTCCACGCTCCGATCCGTAGAAAGCCAGTTTTCTTTCTCCTGATAACGACATCCTCTTGAGTAGTCCCCGCCCGGAGATCCGAATGGGGGACTATTTTACCTCCGGAATATTTTACCCAAGAGGACGCCATCATCATGTAATCATACAGTAAAGCTGCATGCCCTCGGGAAAAATTACGGCTGTAGTTTCCCCTTGCTTTCAGCCGTTCGCAGTACCAGCACAGCAAGGCCGTTTTGGTTATTGTTACAAGGCCAGATCAGTCAATCATCCAGACTGTTGCCCTTGCAACTACTGAAAAGGCTGCTGCCCCTCTTCAGGAACCACACGTTTGTCTGGCCTCTCAGCAGATACCCCTCCGTTGTGGTTGCACCTACGGTACGGCTATCTGTATCGCTGAGGCACGCAAGCCTCCCCACCAACGGCAAGGTCCATGGTTCATGGGGGGGGTGGACCTTCTTATTGACCATGAAACACAGAAATTACATCGGAATTAAATACAAAATGAACAATGCCGACTTAAGTACAAGAAGACTGCCTCTTCCTACTGTCTACGTTTAAAACCATTCCTGTGACACTAGTTATTGATACCGATGCTTCACTCCCGGTTTACTGTATCCCTTGTACCTTCTTATTGACGATGAAACACAGAAATTGCATCGGAATTAAATACAAAAGGCACAAGGCCGACTTAAGTACAAGATGATTGACTCTTCTTACTGTCTATGGTTTGAACCATTTCTGTGACACTAGTTATAGATTCCGATGCTTCACTCCAGGTTTACTGTATCCCTTGGACCTTCTTATTGACGATGAAACACAGAAATTGCATCAGAATTGAATAGAAAATGCTTAATGATGACTTAAGTACAAGAAGCCTGACTCTTCTTCCTGACTATGATTTGTACCGTCCCTGTGAAACTAGCTATAGATTCCAATGCTTCACTCCAGGTTTACTGTATCTCTTGGACCTTCTTATTGAAGATGAAACACAGAAATTCCATCGGAATTAAATACAAAAGGCACAATGCCGACATTAGTACAAGAAGACTGACTCTTCTTACTGACTATGTTTTGAACCATTCCTGTGACACTAGTTTTAGATTCCGATGCTTCACTTCAGGTTTACTGTATCTCTCTGACCTTCTTATTGACGATGAAACACAGAAATTGCATCGGAATTAAATACAAAAAGCGCAATGCCGAATAAAGTACAAGAAGATTGACTCTTTTTCCTGTCTACGTTTTGAACCATTCCTGTGACACTAGTTATAGACTCCGATGCTTCACTCCAGGTTTACTATATCCCTTGGACCTTCATATTGACGATGAAACACAGATTTTGCATCGGATTTAAATACAAAAGGCACAATGCCGACTTAAGTACAAGAAGACTGACTCTTCTTACTGTCTATGATTTGAACCATCCCTGTGATAGTAGTTATAGATTGCGATGCTTCACTCCAGGTTTACTGTGTCCCTTGGACCTACTTATTGACGATGAAACACAGAAATTGCATCGGAATTAAATACAATTGGAACAATGTCGACTTAAGTACAAGTAGACTGACTCTTCCTACTGTCTATGCTTTGAACCATTCCTGTGACACTAGTTTTAGATTCCGATGCTTAACTTCAGGATTAGTGTATCCCTTGGACCTTCTTATTGACAATGAAACACAGAAATTGCATGGGAATAAATACAAAAGGCACAATGCCGACTTAAGTACAAGAAGACTGACTCTTCTTGCTGTCTATGTTTTGAACCATTGCTGTGACACTAGTTATAGATTCCGATGCTTCTCTCCAGGTTAACTGTATCCCTTGGTCCTTCTTATTGACGATGAAACACAGAAATTGCATCGGATTTAAATACAAAAGGCACAATGCCGACTTAAGTACAAGAAGACTGACTCTTCTTACTGATTATGATTTGAGCCATTCCTGTGACACTTAAATTCCGAGGATTCACTTCAGGTTTACTGTATCCCTTGGACCTTCTTATTGACGATGAAACACAAAAATTGCATCGGAATTAAATACAAAAGGCACAATGCAGAATTAAGTACAAGAAGACTGAATCTTCTTACTGTCTATGTTTTGAACCATTCCTGTGACACTAGTTATAAATTCCGATGCTACACTCCAGGTTTACTGTATCCCTTGGACCTTCTTATTGACGATGAAACACAGAAAATGCATCAGAATTAAATAGTTAAGGCACAATGCCGACTTAAGTACAAGAAGACTGACGCTCCTTACTGACTATGTTTTGAACCATTCCTGTGACACTAGTTATAGATTCCGATGCTTCACTTCAGGTTTACTATATCCCTTAAACCTTCTTATTGACGATGAAACACAGAAATTGCATTGGAATTAAATAGAAAAGGCACAATGCCGACTTCTACATCTACATCTACATTGATACTCCGCAAGCCACCCAACGGTGTGTGGCGGAGGGCACTTTACGTGCCACTGTCATTACCTCCCTTTCCTGTTCCAGTCGCGTATGGTTCGCGGGAAGAACGACTGTCTGAAAGCCTCCGTGCGCGCTCTAATCTCTCTAATTTTACACTCGTGATCTCCTCGGGAGGTATAAGTAGGGGGAAGCAATATATTCGATACCTCATCCAGAAACGCACCCTCTCGAAGCCTGGCGAGCAAGCTACACCGCGATGCAGAGCGCCTCTATTGCAGAGTCTGCCACTTGAGTTTATTAAACATCTCCGTAACGCTATCACGGTTACCAAATAACCCGGTGACAAAACGCGCCGCTCTTCTTTGGATCTTCTCTATCTCCTCCGTCAACCCGACCTGGTACGGATCCCACACTGATGAGCAATACTCAAGTATAGGTCGAACGAGTGTTTTGTAAGCCACCTCCTTTGTTGATGGACTACATTTTCTAAGCACTCTCCCAATGAATCTCAACCTGGTACCCGCCTTACCAACAATTAATTTTATATGATCATTCCACTTCAAATCGTTCTGTACGCACACTCCCAGATATTTTACAGAAGTAACTGCTACCAATGTTTGTCCCGCTATCATATAAACATACAATAAAGGATCCTTCTTTCTATGTATTCGCAATACATTACATTTGTCTATGTTAAGGGTCAGTTTCCACTCCCTGCACCAAGTGCCTATCCGCTGCAGATCTTCCTGTATTTCGCTACAATTTTCTAATGCAGCAACTTCTCTGTATACTACAGCATCATCCGCGAAAAGCCGCATGGAACTTCCGACACTATCTACTAGGTCATTTATATATATTGTGAAAAGCAATGGTCCCATAACACTCCCCTGTGGCACGCCAGAGGTTACTTTAACGTCTGTAGACGTCTCTCCATTGATAACAACATGCTGTGTTCTGTTTGCTAAAAACTCTTCAATCCAGCCACACAGCTGGTCTGATATTCCGTAGGCTCTTACTTTGTTTATCAGGCGACAGTGCGGAACTGTATCGGACGCCTTCCTGAAGTCAAGAAAAATAGCATCTACCTGGGAGCCTGTATCTAATATTTTCTGGGTCTCATGAACAAATAAGGCGAGTTGGGTCTCACACGAACGCTGTTTCCGGAATCCATGTTGATTCCTACATAGTAGATTCTGGGTTTCAAGAAATGACATGATACGCGAGCAAAAAACATGTTCTCAAATTCTACAAGAGATCGACGTAAGAGATATAGGTCTATAGTTTTGCGCATCTGCTCGACTTAAGTACAAGAAGGCTGACTCTTCTTACTGTCTATGTTTTGAACCATTCCTGTGACTCTAGTTATAGATTCCGATGCTTCACTTCAGGTTTACTGTATCCCTCTGACTTTCTTATTGACGATGAAACACAGAAATTGCATCAGAATTAAATACAAAAGGCACAATGCCGACTTAAGTACAAGAAGAATGACTCTTCTTACGTTCTATGTTTAGAACCAATCCTATGACACTAGTTATAGATTCCGATGCTTCAGTTCAGGTCTACTGTATCCCTTGGACCTTCTTATTGACCATGAAACACAGACATTACATCGGAATTAAATACAAAATGCACAATGCCGACTTAAGTACAAGAAGACTGACTCTTCCTACTGTCTATGTATAAAACCATTCATGTGACACTAGTTATAGATTCCGATGCTTCACTCCAGGTTTACTGTATCCCTTGGACCTTCTTATTGACGATGAAACACAGAAATTGCATCGGAATTAAATACAAAAGTAACATTGCCGACTTAAGTACAAGAAGACTGACTCTTCTTACGGACTATGACTTGAACCGTTCCTGTGACACTAGTTATAGATTCCGATGCTTCACTTCAGGTTTACTGCACCCCTTGGACCTTGTTATTGACGATGAAACACAGAAATTGCATCTGAATTAAACACAAAAGGCACAATGCCGACTTAAGTACAAAAAGACTGACTCTTCTTACTGGCTATGTTTTGAACCATTCCTGTGACACTAGTTATAGATTCCGATGCTTCACTTCAGGTATACTGTATCCCTCTGACCTTCTTATTGACGACGAAACACAGAAATTGCATCGGAATTAAATACAAAAGGCACAATGCCGACTTCAGTACAAGAAGACTGATTTTTTTTACTGACTATGTTTTCAACCATTCCTGTGACACTAGTTATAGATTCGGATGCTTCACTTCAGGTTTACTGTATCCCTCTGACCTTCTTATTGACGATAAACACAGAAATTAAATCGGAATAAAATAGAAAAGGCACAATGCCCACTTAAGTACAAGACGACTGACTTATCTCACTGTCTATGTTTTGAACCGTTCCTGGGACACTAGTTGTAGATTCCGATGCTTCACTTCAGGTTTACTGTATCATTTGGACCTTCTTATTGACGATGAAACACAGAAATTGCATCGGAGTTAAATACAAAAGGCACAATGCCGACTTAAGTACAAGAAGTCTGACTCTTCTTACTGACTATGCTTTGAACCATTCCTGTGACACTAGTTATAGATCCCGATGCTTCACTTCAGGTTTACTGTATCCCTCTGACCTTCTTATTGACGAGGAAACACAGAAATTGCATCGGAATTAAATAGATACGCCACAGTGCCTACTTAAGTACGAGAAGACTGACTCTTCTTACTGGCAATGATTTGAACCATTCCTGTGACACTAGTTATAGATTCCGATGCTTGACTTCGGTTTTACTGTATCCCTTGGACCTTCCTATTGACGATGAAACACAGAAATTGCATCAGAATTAAATACAATAGGCAAAATGCCGACTTAAGTACCAGAAGACTGACCCTTCCTACAGTCTATGTTTTGAACCATTCCTGTGACACTAGTTATAGATTCCGATGCTTAACTTCAGGTTTACTGTATCCCTTGGACCTTCTAATTGATGATGAAACACAGAAATTAGATCGTAATTAAATAGAAAATGCACAATTCCGACTTAAGTACATGAAGACTGCTTCTTCTAACTGTTTATGTTTTGAACCATTCCTGTGACACTGGTTATAGCTTCAGATGCTTCACTTCAGGTTTACTGTATCCCTTGGACCCTCTTATTGACGACGAAACACAGAAATTGCATCGGATTTAAATACAAAAGGCACAATACCGACTTAAGTACAAGAAGACTGACTCTTCTTACTGTCTATGTTTTGAACCATTCCTGTGACACTAGTTATAGATTCCGATGCTTCACTTCAGGTTTACTGTATCCCTTGGACCTTCTTATTGACGATGAAACACAGAAATTGCATCGGAATTAAATACAAAAGGCACAATGCCGACTTAAGTGTAGGAAGACTGACCCTTCCTACTGTCATTGTTTTGAACCATTCCTGTGACACTTGTTGTAGATTCCGATGCTTCACTTCAGGTTTACTGTATCCCTCTGATGTTCTTATTGACGATGAAACACAGAAATTGCATCGAAAATCAATACAAAAGGCACAATGCCGACTTAAGTACAAGAAAACTGACTCTTCTTACTGTCTGTTTTGAAGCATTCTTGTGACACTAGTTATAGATTCCGATGCTTCACTTCAGGTTTGCTGTATCCGGTGGACCTTGTTATTGACGATGAAACACAGAAATTGCATCTGAATTAAACACAAAAGGCACAATGCCGACTTAAGTACAAAAAGACTGACTCTTCTTACCGGCTATTTTTTGAACCGTTCCTGTGACACTAGTTATAGATTCCGATGCTTCACTTCAGGTATACTGTATCCCTCTGACCTTCTTATTGACGATGAAACACAGAAATTGCATCGGAATTAAATACAAAAGGCACAATGCCGACTTCAGTACAAGAAGACTGATTTTTTTTACTGACTATGTTTTGAACCATTCCTGTGACACTAGTTATAGATTCAGATGCTTGACTTCAGGTTTACTGTATCCCTCTGGACCTTCTTATTGACGATAAACACAGAAATTGCATCGGAATAAAATAGAAAAGGCTCAATCCCGACTTAAGTACAAGACGACTGATATTTCATACTGTGTATCTTTTGAACCGTTCCTGTGACAGTAGTTGTAGATTCCTATGCTTCACTTCAGGTTTACTGTATCATTTGGACCTTCTTATTGACGATGAATCACAGAAATTGCATCGGAGTTAAATACAAAAGGCACAATGCCGACTTAAGTACAAGAAGACTGACGCTCCTTACTATGTTTTGAACCATTCCTGTGACACTAGTTATAGATTCCGATGCTTCACTTCAGGTTTACTATATCCCTTAAACCTTCTTATTGACGATGAAACACAGAAATTGCATCGGAATTAAATAGAAAAGGCACAATGCTGACTTCTACATCTACATCTACATTGATACTCCGCAAGCCACCCAACGGTGTGTGGCGGAGGGCACTTTACGTGCCACTGTCGTTACCTCCCTTTCCTGTTCCAGTCGCGTATGGTTCGCGGGAAGAACGACTGTCTGAAAGCCTCCGTGCGCGCTCTAATCTCTCTAATTTTACACTCGTGATCTCCTCGGGAGGTATAAGTAGGGGGAAGCAATATATTCGATACCTCATCCAGAAACGCACCCTCTCGAAGCCTGGCGAGCAAGCTACACCGCGATGCAGAGCGCCTCTATTGCAGAGTCTGCCACTTGAGTTTATTAAACATCTCCGTAACGCTATCACGGTTACCAAATAACCCGGTGACAAAACGCGCCGCTCTTCTTTGGATCTTCTCTATCTCCTCCGTCAACCCGACCTGGTACGGATCCCACACTGATGAGCAATACTCAAGTATAGGTCGAACGAGTGTTTTGTAAGCCACCTCCTTTGTTGATGGACTACATTTTCTAAGCACTCTCCCAATGAATCTCAACCTGGTACCCGCCTTACCAACAATTAATTTTATATGATCATTCCACTTCAAATCGTTCTGTACGCACACTCCCAGATATTTTACAGAAGTAACTGCTACCAATGTTTGTCCCGCTATCATACAATCATACAATAAAGGATCCTTCTTTCTATGTATTCGCAATACATTACATTTGTCTATGTTAAGGGTCAGTTGCCACTCCCTGCACCAAGTGCCTATCCGCTGCAGATCTTCCTGTATTTCGCTACAATTTTCTAATGCAGCAACTTCTCTGTATACTACAGCATCATCCGCGAAAAGCCGCATGGAACTTCCGACACTATCTACTAGGTCATTTATATATATTGTGAAAAGCAATGGTCCCATAACTCTCCCCTGTGGCACGCCAGAGGTTACTTTAACGTCTGTAGACGTCTCTCCATTGATAACAACATGCTGTGTTCTGTTTGCTAAAAACTCTTCAATCCAGCCACACAGCTGGTCTGATATTCCGTAGGCTCTTACTTTGTTTATCAGGCGACAGTGCGGAACTGTATCGAACGCCTTCCTGAAGTCAAGAAAAATAGCATCTACCTGGGAGCCTGTATCTAATATTTTCTGGGTCTCATGAACAAATTAGGCGAGTTGGGTCTCACACGAACGCTGTTTCCGGAATCCATGTTGATTCCTACATAGTAGATTCTGGGTTTCAAGAAATGACATGATACGCGAGCAAAAAACATGTTCTCAAATTCTACAAGAGATCGACGTAAGAGATATAGGTCTATAGTTTTGCGCATCTGCTCGACTTAAGTACAAGAAGACTGACTCTTCCTACTGTCTATGTTTAAAACCATTCATGTGACACTAGTTATAGATTCCGATGCTTCACTCCAGGTTTACTGTATCCCTTGGACCTTCTTATTGACGATGAAACACAGAAATTGCATCGGAATTAAATACAAAAGTAACATTGCCGACTTAAGTACAAGAAGACTGACTCTTCTTACGGACTATGACTTGAACCGTTCGTGTGACACTAGTTATAGATTCCGATGCTTCACTTCAGGTTTACTGTACCCCTTGGACCTTGTTATTGACGATGAAACACAGAAATTGCATCTGAATTAAACACAAAAGGCACAATGCCGACTTAAGTACAAAAAGACTGACTCTTCTTACTGGCTATGTTTTGAACCATTCCTGTGACACTAGTTATAGATTCCGATGCTTCACTTCAGGTATACTGTATCCCTCTGACCTTCTTATTGACGACGAAACACAGAAATTGCATCGGAATTAAATACAAAAGGCACAATGCCGACTTCAGTACAAGAAGACTGATTTTTTTTACTGACTATGTTTTCAACCATTCCTGTGACACTAGTTATAGATTCGGATGCTTCACTTCAGGTTTACTGTATCCCTCTGACCTTCTTATTGACGATAAACACAGAAATTGCATCGGAATAAAATAGAAAAGGCACAATGCCCACTTAAGTACAAGACGACTGACTTATCTCACTGTCTATGTTTTGAACCGTTCCTGGGACACTAGTTGTAGATTCCGATGCTTCACTTCAGGTTTACTGTATCATTTGGACCTTCTTATTGACGATGAAACACAGAAATTGCATCGGAGTTAAATACAAAAGGCACAATGCCGGCTTAAGTACAAGAAGTCTGACTCTTCTTACTGACTATGCTTTGAACCATTCCTGTGACACTAGTTATAGATCCCGATGCTTCACTTCAGGTTTACTGTATCCCTCTGACCTTCTTATTGACGAGGAAACACAGAAATTGCATCGGAATTAAATAGATACGCCACAGTGCCTACTTAAGTACGAGAAGACTTACTCTTCTTACTGGCAATGTTTTGAACCATTCCTGTGACACTAGTTATAGATTCCGATGCTTGACTTCGGTTTTACTGTATCCCTTGGACCTTCCTATTGACGATGAAACACAGAAATTGCATCAGAATTAAATACAAAAGGCAAAATGCCGACTTAAGTACAAGAAGACTGACCCTTCCTACAGTCTATGTTTTGAACCATTCCTGTGACACTAGTTATAGATTCCGATGCTTAACTTCAGGTTTACTGTATCCCTTGGACCTTCTTGTTTACGATGAAACACAGAAATTGCATCGGAATTAAATACAAAAGGCACAATGCCGACTTAAGTGTAGGAAGACTGATCCTTCCTACTGTCAATGTTTTGAACCATTCCTGTGACACTTGTTATAGATTCCGATGCTTCACTTCAGGTTTACTGTATCCCTCTGATGTTCTTATAGACGATGAAACACAGAAATTGCATCGAAAATCAATACAAAAGGCACAATGCCGACTTAAGTACAAGAAAACGAACTCTTCTTACTGGCTGTTTTGAAGCATTCTTGTGACACTAGTTATAGATTCCGATGCTTCACTTCAGGTTTGCTGTATCCGGTGGACCTTGTTATTGACGATGAAACACAGAAATTGCATCTGAATTAAACACAAAAGGCACAATGCCGACTTAAGTACAAAAAGACTGACTCTTCTTACCGGCTATGTTTTGAACCGTTCCTGTGACACTAGTTATAGATTCCGATGCTTCACTTCAGGTATACTGTATCCATCTGACCTTCTTATTGAAGATGAAACACAGATATTGCATCGGAATTAAATACAAAAGGCACAATGCCGACTTCAGTACAAGATGACTGATTTTTTTTACTGACTATGTTTTGAACCATTCCTGTGACACTAGTTATAGATTCAGATGCTTCACTTCAGGTTTACTGTATCCCTCTGGACCTTCTTATTGACGATAAACACAGAAATTGCATCGGAATAAAATAGAAAAGGCTCAATCCCGACTTAAGTACAAGACGACTGATATTTCATACTGTGTATGTTTTGAACCGTTCCGGTGACACTAGTTGTAGATTCCTATGCTTCACTTCAGGTTTACTGTATCATTTGGACCTTCTTATTGACGATGAATCACAGAAATTGCATCGGAGTTAAATACAAAAGGCACAATGCCGACTTAAGTACAAGAAGACTGACTCTTCTTACTGACTATGTTTTGAACCATTCCTGTGACACTAGTTATAGATCCCGATGCTTCACTTCAGGTTTACTGTATCCCTTGGACCTTCTAATTGACGATGAAACACAGAAATTGCATCGGAATTAAATACAAAAGGCACAATGCCGACTTCGGTACAAGAAGACTGATTTTTTTTACTGACTATGTTTTTTACCATTCCTGTGACACTAGTTATAGATTCGGATGCTTCACTTCAGGTTACTGTATCCCTCTGACCTTGTTATTGACGATAAACACAGAAATTGCATCGGAATAAAATAGAAAAGGCACAATGCCGACTTAAGTACAAGACGACTGACTTTTCTTACTGTCTATGTTTTGAACCGTTACTGTGACACTAGTTGTAGATTTCGATGCTTCACTTCAGGTTTACTGTATCACTTGGACCTTCTTATTGACGATGAAACACAGAAATTGCATCGGAGTTAAATACAAAAGCCACAATGTCGACTTAAGTACAAGAACACTGACTCTTCTTACTGACTATGTTTTGAACCATTCCTGTGACACTAGTTATAGATCCCGATGCTTCACTTCAGGTTTACTGTATCCCTCTGACCTTCTTATTGACGAGGAAACACAGAAATTGCATCGGAATTAAATAGATACGCCACAGTGCCTACTTAAGTACGAGAAGACTGACTCTTCTTACTGGCTATGTTTTGAACTATTCCTGTGACACTGGTTATAGATTCCGATGCTTGACTTCGGTTTTACTGTATCCCTTGGACCTTCTTATTGACGATGAAACACAGAAATTGCATCGGAATTAAATACAAAAGGCACAATGCCGACTTAAGTACAAGAAGACTGACCCTTCTTTCAGTCTATGATTTGAACCATTCCTGTGACACTAGTTATAGATTGCAATGCTTAACTTCAGGTTTACTGTATCCCTTGGACCTACTTATTGACGATGAAACACAGAAATTGCATCGGAATTAAATACAATAGGAACAATGTCGACTTAAGTACAAGTAGACTGACTCTTCCTACTGTCTATGCTTTGAACCATTCCTGTGACACTAGTTTTAGATTCCGATGCTTAACTTCAGGATTACTGTATCCCTTGGACCTTCTTATTGACGATGAAAAACAGAAATTGCATCGGAATAAATACAAAAGGCACAATGCCCACTTAAGTACAAGAAGACTGACTCTTCTTGCTGTTTATTTTTTGAACCATCCCTGTGACACTAGTTATAGATTCCGATGCTTCACTCCAGGTTAACTGTATCCCTTGGTCCTTCTTATTGACGATGAAACACAGAAATTGAATCCGATTTAAATACAAAAGGAACAATGCTGACTTAAGTACAAGAAGACTGACTCTTCTTACTGATTATGATTTGAGGCATACCTGTGACACTTAAATTCCGAGGATTCACTTCAGGTTTACTGTATCCCTTGGACCTTCTTATTGACGATGAAACACAAAAATTGCATCGGAATTAAATACAAAAGGCACAATGCAGAATTAAGTACAAGAAGACTTAATGTTCTTACTGTCTATGTTGTGAACCATTCCTGTGACACTAGTTATAAATTCCGATGCTACACTCCAGGTTTACTGTATCCCTTGGACCTTCTTATTGACGATGAAACTCAGAAATTGCATCGGAATTAAATACAAAAGGCACAATGCCGACTAATGTACAAGAAGACTGACTCTTCTTACAGTGTATGTTTTGAACCATTCCTGTGACACTAGTTATAGATTCCGGTGCTTCACTCCAGGTTTACTGTATCCCTTGGACCTTCTTATTGACGATGAAACACAGAAATTGCATCAGAATTAAATAGAAAGGGCACAATGCCTACTAAGGTACAAGAAGACTGACGTTTCTTACTGACTATGCTTTGAACCATTGCTGTGACACTAGTTATAGATTCCGATGCTTCACTTCAGGTTTACTGTATCCCTTGGACCTTCTTATTGACGATGAAACACAGAAATTGCATCGGAATTAAATAGAAAAGGCACAATGCCGACTTAAGTACAAGACGACTGACTTTTCTTACTGTCTATGTTTTGAACCATTCCTGTGACACTAGTGATAGATTCCGATGCTTCACTTCCGGTTTATTGTATCCATCCGACCTTCTTATTGACGAGGAAACACAGAAATTGTATCGGAATTAAATAGAAACGCCACAATGCCTACTAAGGTACAAGAAGACTGACTCTTCTTACTGGCTATGTTTTGAACCATTCCTGTGACACTAGGTATAGATTCTGATGCTTGACTTTCGTTTTACTGTATCCCTTGGACCTTCTTACTGACGATGAAACACAGAAATTCATCGGAATTAAATACAAAAGGCACATTACCGACTTAAGTACAAGAAAACTGACTCTTCTTACTGACTATGTTTCGGACCATTCCTGTGACACTAGTCATAGAATCCGATGCTTAACTTCAGGATTACTGTATCCATTCTGACCTTCTTAT
The DNA here is from genome assembly GCF_023864345.2 of Schistocerca serialis cubense. NCBI lineage: Eukaryota > Metazoa > Arthropoda > Insecta > Orthoptera > Acrididae > Schistocerca > Schistocerca serialis. The sequence goes on from NW_026047592.1 coordinate 9,173,382, forward strand.
GGACGATGAAACACAGAAATTGCATCGGAATTAAATACAAAAGGAACAATGCCGACTTCAGTACAAGAAGACTGACTCTTCTTACTGACTATGTTTTGAACCATTCTTGTGACACTAGCTATAGATTCAGATGCTTCACTTCAGGTTTACTGTAGCCCTTAAACCTTCTTATTGACGATGAAACACAGAAATTGCATTGGAATTAAATACAAAAGGCACAATGCCGACTTAAGTACAAGAAGACTGACTCTACTGACTGTCTATGCTTTGAACCATTCCTGTGACTCTAGTTATAGATTCCGATGCTTCAATTCAGGTCTACTGTATCCCTTGGACCTTCTTATTGACGATGAAACACAGAAATTGCATCGGAATTAAATACAAAAGGTACAATACCGACTTAAGTACAAGAAGACTGACTCTTCTTACTGACTTTGCTTTGAAGCATTCCAGTGACACTAGTTATAGATTCCGATGCTTCACATCAGGTTTACTGTATCCCTCTGACCATCTTATGTACGATGAAACACAGAAATTGCATCGGAATTAAATACAAAAGGCACAATGCCGACTTATCAACATGTAGATTGACTTTTCCTACTGTCTATGATTTGAATCATTCCTGTGACACTAGTCATAGAATCCGATGGTTCATTTCAGGTTTACTGTTTCCCTCTGACCTTCTTAGTGACGTTGAAACACAGGAGTTGCATCGGAATTAAATACAAAATGCGCAATGCCGAATAAAATACAAGAAGATTGACTCTTCTTCTTGTCTACGCTTTGAACCATTCCTGTGACACTAGTTACAGACTCCGATGCTTCACTCCAGGTTTACTGTATCCCTTGGGCCTTCTTATTGACGATGAAACACAGAAATTGCATCGGATTTAAATACAAAAGGCACAATGCCGACTTAAGTACAAGAAGACTGACTCTTCTTACTGATTATGATTTAAGCCATTCCTGTGACACTTAAATTCCGATGATTCACTTCAGGTTTACTGTATCCCTTGGACCTTCTTATTGACGATGAAACACAGAAATAGCATCGGAAATAAATACAAAAGGCACAATGCCGACTTAAGTACAAGAAGACTGACTCTTCTTACTGTCTATGTTTTGAACCATCCCTGTGACACTAGTTATAGATTCCGATGCTTCACTCCAGGTTAACTGTATCCCTTGGTCCGTCTTATTGACGATGAAACACAGAAATTGCATCGGATTTAAATACAAAAGGCACAATGCCGACTTAAGTACAAGAAGACTGACTCTTCTTACTGTCTATGTTTTGAACCAATCCTGTGACACTTGTTATAGATTCCGATGCTTCACTTCAGGTTTACTGTATCCCTCTGACCTTCTTATTGACGAGGAAACACAGAAATTGCATCGGAATTAAATACAAAAGGTACAATACCGACTTAAGTACAAGAAGACTGACTCTTCTTACTGACTTTGCTTTGAAGCATTCCAGTGACACTAGTTATAGATTCCGATGCTTCACATCAGGTTTACTGTATCCCTCTGACCATCTTATGTACGATGAAACACAGAAATTGCATCGGAATTAAATACAAAAGGCACAATGCCGACTTATCAACATGTAGATTGACTTTTCCTACTGTCTATGATTTGAATCATTCCTGTGACACTAGTTATAGATCCCGATGCTTCACTTCAGATTTACTGTATCCCTCTGACCTTCTTATTGACGAGGAAACACAGAAATTGCATCGGAATTAAATAGATACGCCACAGTGTCTACTTAAGTACGAGAAGACTGACTCTTCTTACTGGCAATGTTTTGAACCATTCCTGTGACACTAGTTATAGATTCCGATGCTTGACTTCGGTTTTACTGTATCCCTTGGACCTTCCTATTGACGATGAAACACAGAAATTGCATCAGAATTAAATACAAAAGGCAAAATGCCGACTTAAGTACAAGAAGACTGACCCTTCCTACAGTCTATGTTTTGAACCATTCCTGTGACACTAGTTATAGATTCATATGCTTAACTTCAGGTTTACTGTATCCCTTGGACCTTCTAATTGACGATGAAACACAGAAATTAGATCGTAATTAAATAGAAAATGCACAATTCCGACTTAAGTACATGAAGACAGCTTCTTCTTACTGTCTATGTTTTGAACCATTCCTGTGACACTGGTTATAGCTTCCGATGCTTCACTTCAGGTTTACTGTATCCCTTGGACCCTCTTATTGACGACGAAACACAGAAATTGCATCGGATTTAAATACAAAAGGCACAATACCGACTTAAGTACAAGAAGACTGACTCTTCTTACTGTCTATGTTTTGAACCAATCCTGTGACACTTGTTATAGATTCCGATGCTTCACTTCAGGTTTACTGTATCCCTTGGACCTTCTTATTGACGATGAAACACAGAAATTGCATCGGAATTAAATACAAAAGGCACAATGCTGACTTAAGTATAGGAAGACTGACCCTTCCTACTGTCAATGTTTTGAACCATTCCTGTGACACTTGTTATAGATTCCGATGCTTCACTTCAGGTTTACTGTATCCCTCTGATGTTCTTATTGACGATGAAACACAGAAATTGCATCGAAAATCAATACAAAAGGCACAATGCCCACTTAAGTACAAGAAGACTGACTCTTCTTACTGTCTGTTTTGAAGCATTCTTGTGACACTAGTTATAGATTCCGATGCTTAACTTCAGGTTTGCTGTATCCCGTGGACCTTGTTATTGACGATGAAACACAGAAATTGCATCTGAATTAAACACAAAAGGCACAATGCCGACTTAAGTACAAAAAGACTGACTCTTCTTACCGGCTATGTTTTGAACCGTTCCTGTGACACTAGTTATAGATCCCGATGCTTCACTTCAGGTTTACTGTATCCCTTTGACCTTCTTATTGACGAGGAAACACAGAAATTGCATCGGAATTAAATAGATACGCCACAGTGCCTACTTAAGTACGAGAAGACTGACTCTTCTTACTGGCTATGTTTTGAACTATTCCTGTGACACTGGTTATAGATTCCGATGCTTGACTTCGGTTTTACTGTATCCCTTGGACCTTCTTATTGACGATGAAACACAGAAATTGCATCGGAATTAAATACAAAAGGCACAATGCCGACTTAAGTACAAGAAGACTGATCCTTCTTTCAGTCTATGATTTGAACCATTCCTGTGACACTAGTTATAGATTCCAATGCTTAACTTCAGGTTTACTGTATCCCTTGGACCTTCTTATTGACGATGATACACAGAAATTGCATCGGAATTAAATACAATAGGAACAATGTCGACTTAAGTACAAGTAGACTGACTCTTCCTACTGTCTATGCTTTGAACCATTCCTGTGACACTAGTTTTAGATTCCGATGCTTAACTTCAGGATTACTGTATCCCTTGGACCTTCTTATTGACGATGAAACACAGAAATTGCAACGGAATAAATACAAAAGGCACAATGCCGACTTAAGTACAAGAAGACTGACTCTTCTTGCTGTCTATGTTTTGAACCATCCCTGTGACACTAGTTGTAGATTCCGATGCTTCACTCCAGGTTAACTGTATCCCTTGGTCCTTCTTATTGACGATGAAACACAGAAATTGCATCCGATTTAAATACAAAAGGCACAATGCCGACTTAAGTACAAGAAGACTGACTCTTCTTACTGATTATGATTTGAGCCATTCCTGTGACACTTAAATTCCGAGGATTCACTTCAGGTTTACTGTATCCCTTGGACCTTCTTATTGACGATGAAACACAAAAATTGCATCGGAATTAAATACAAAAGGCACAATGCAGAATTAAGTACAAGAAGACTTAATGTTCTTACTGTCTATGTTGTGAACCATTCCTGTGACACTATTTATAAATTCCGATGCTACACTCCAGGTTTACTGTATCCCTTGGACCTTCTTATTGACGATGAAACTCAGAAATTGCATCGGAATTAAATACAAAAGGCACAATGCCGACTAATGTACAAGAAGACTGACTCTTCTTACAGTGTATGTTTTGAACCATTCCTGTGACACTAGTTATAGATTCCGGTGTGTCACTCCAGGTTTACTGTATCCCTTGGACCGTCTTATTGATGATGAAACACAGAAATTGCATCAGAATTAAATAGAAAGGGCACAATGCCTACTAAAGTACAAGAGGACTGACGTTTCTTACTGACTATGTTTTCAACCATTGCTGTGACACTAGTTATAGATTCCGATGCTTCACTTCAGGTTTACTGTATCCCTTGGACCTTCTTATTGACGGTGAAACACAGATATTGCATCGGAATTAAATAGAAAAGACACAATGCCGACTTAAGTACAAGAAGACTGACTCTTCTTACTGTTTATGTTTTGAACCATTCCTGTGACACTAGTTTTGGATTCCGATGCATCACTTCAGGTTAACTGTATCCCTTGGACTTTCTTATTGACGATGAAACACAGAAATTGCATCGGAATTAAATAGAAAAGGCACAATGCCAACTAAAGTACAAGAAGTCTGACTCTTCTTTAAGTCTATGATTTGAACCATTCCGATGACACAAGTTATAGATTCCGATGCTTCACTTCAGGTTTACTGTATCCCGCTGACCTTCTTATTGACGATAAACACAGAAATTGCATCGGAATAAAATAGAAAAGGCACAATGCCGACATAAGTACAAGACGGCTGACTTTTCTTACTGTCTATGTTTTGAACCGTTCCTGTGACACTAGTTGTAGATTTCGATGCTTCACTTCAGGTTTACTGTATCATTTGGACCTTCTTATTGACGATGAAACACAGAAACTGCATCGGAGTTAAATACAAAAGCCAATATGCCGACTTAAGTACGAGAAGACTGACTCTTCTTACTGACTATGTTTTGAACCATTCCTGTGACACTAGTTATAGATCCCGATGCTTCACTTCAGGTTTACTGTATCCCTCTGACCTTCTGATTGACGAGGAAACACAGAAATTGCATCGGAATTAAATAGATACGCCACAGTGCCTACTTAAGTACGAGAAGACTGACTCTTCTTACTGGCTATGTTTTGAACTATTCCTGTGACACTAGTTATAGAATCCGATGCTTGACTTCGGTTTTACTGCATCCCTTGGACCTTCTTATTGACGATGAAACACAGAAATTGCATCGGAATTAAATACAAAAGGAACAATGCCGACTTAAGTACAAGAAGACTGACCCTTCTTTCAGTCTATGCTTTGAACCATTCCTGTGGCACCAGTTATAGCTTCCGATGCTTCACTTCAGGTTTACTGTATCCCTTTGACCCTCTTATTGACGATGAAACACTGAAATTTCATAGGAATTAAATACAAAAGGCACAATACTGACTTAAGTACAAGAAGACTGACTCTTCTTACTGTCTATGCTTTGAACCATTCCTGTGACACTAGTTATATATTCCGATGCTTCACTTCAGGTTTACTGTATCCCTTGGACCTTCTTATTGTCGATGAAACACAGAAATTGCATCGGAATTAAATACAAAAGGCACAATGTTGACCTAACTACAAGAAGACTGACGCTTCTTACTGTCAATGCTTTGAACCATTCCTGTGACACTTGTTATAGATTCCGATGCTTCACTTCAGGTTTACTGTATCCCTCTGATATTCTTATTGACGATGAAACACAGAAATTGCATCGAAAATAAATACAAAAGGCACAATGCCGACTTAAGAACAAGAAGACTGACTCTTCTTACTGTCTATGTTTTGAACCATTCCTGTGACGCTAGTTATAGATTCCGATGCTTCACTTCAGGTTTACTGTATCCCTTGGACCTACTTATTGACGATGAATCACAGGAATTGCATCGGAATTAAACACAAAAGGCACAATGAAGACTTAAGTACAAAAAGACGGACTCTTCTTAATGACTATGTTTGAACCATTCCTGTGACACTAGTTATAGATTCCGATGCTTCACTTCAGGTTTACTGTATCCCTTGGACCTACTTATTGACGATGAAACACAGAAATTGCATCAGAATTAAACACAAAACGCACAATGCCGACATAAGTACAAAAAGACAGACTCTTCTTACTGACTATGTTTTGAGCCATTCCAGTGACACTAGTTATAGATTCCGATGCCTCACTTCAGGTTTACTGTATCCCTCTGACCCTCTTATTGGCGATGAAACACAGAAATTGCATCGTAATTAAATAGAAATGTCACAATGCCGACTTAAGTACAAGAAGACTGACTCTTCTAACTGTCTATGTTTAGAACCATTCCTGTGACACTAGTTATAGATTCCGATGCTTCACTCCAGGTTTACTGTATCCCTTGGACCTTCTTATTGACGATGAAACACAGAAATTGCATCGGAATTAAATAGAAAAGGCACAATGCCGACTTAAGTACAAGACGACTGACTTTTCTTACTGACTATGTTTTGAACCATTCCTGTGACACTAGTCATAGATTCCGATGCTTCACTTCCGGTTTACTGTTTCCCTTGGACCTTCTCATTGACGATGAAACACAGAACTTGCATCGGATTTAAATACAAAAGGCACAATACCGACTTAAGTACAAGAAGACTGACTCTTCTTACTGACTATGTTTTGAACCATTCCTGTGACACTAGTTATAGATCCCGATGCTTCACTTCCGGTTTATTGTATCCATCCGACCTTCTTATTGACGAGGAAACACAGAAATTGTATCGGAATTAAATAGAAACGCCACAATGCCCACTAAGGTACAAGAAGACTGACTCTTCTTACTGGCTATGTTTTGAACCATTCCTGTGACACTAGGTATAGATTCTGATGCTTGACTTTCGTTTTACTGTATCCCTTGGACCTTCTTACTGACGATGAAACACAGATATTGCATCGGAATTAAATACAAAAGGCACATTACCGACTTAAGTACAAGAAAACTGACTCTTGTTACTGACTATGTTTCGGACCATTCCTGTGACACTAGTCATAGAATCCGATGCTTAACTTCAGGATTACTGTATCCCTCTGACCTTCTTATGGACGATGAAACACAGAAATTGCATCGGAATTAAATACAAAAGGTACAATGCCGACTTAAGTACAAGAAGACTGACTCTTCTTACTGACTTTGCTTTGAAGCATTCCTGTGACACTAGTTATAGATTCCGATGCTTCACATCAGGTTTACTGTATCCCTCTGACCATCTTATGTACGATGAAACACAGAAATTGCATCGGAATTAAATACAAAAGGCACAATGCCGACTTATGAACATGTAGATTGACTTTTCCTACTTATTATGATTTGAACCATTCCTGTGACACTAGTCATAGAATCCGATGGTTCATTTCAGGTTTACTGTATCCCTCTGACCTTCTTAGTGACGATGAAACACAGAAATTGCATCGGAATTAAATACAAAATGCGCAATGCCGAATAAAATACAAGAAGACTGACTCTTCTTCTTGTCTACGCTTTGAACCATTCCTGTGACACTAGTTACAGACTCCGATGCTTCACTCCAGGTTTACTGTATCCCTTGGACCTTCTTATTGACGATGAAACACAGAAATTGCATCGGATTTAAATACAAAAGGCACAATGCCGACTTAAGTACAAGAAGACTGGCTCTTCTTACTGATTATGATTTAAGCCATTCCTGTGACACTTAAATTCCGATGATTCACTTCAGGTTTACTGTATCCCTTGGACCTTCTTATTGACGATGAAACACAGAAATTGCATCGGAAATAAATACAAAAGGCACAATGCCGACTTAAGTACAAGAAGACTGACTCTTCTTACTGTCTATGTTTTGAACCATCCCTGTGACACTAGTTATAGATTCCGATGCTTCACTCAAGGTTAACTGTATCCCTTGGTCCGTCTTATTGACGATGAAACACAGAAATTGCATCGGATTTAAATACAAAATGCACAATGCCGACTTAAGTACAAGAAGACTGGCTCTTCTTACTGATTAAGATTTGAGCCATTCCATTGACACTTAAATTCCGATGATTCACTTCAGTTTTACTGCATCCCTTGGACCTTCTTATTGACGATGAAATACAAAAATTGCATCGGAATTAAATACAAAAGGCAGAATGCACAATTAAGTACAAGAAGACGGACTCTTCTTTCAGTCTATGTTTTAACCATTCCTGTGACACTAGTTATAGTTTTCGATGCTTTATTTCAGGTATACTGTATCGTTTGGACCTACTTATTGACGATGAAACACAGAAATTGCATCGGAATTAAATACAAAATCACAATACCGACTTAAGTACAAGAAAACTGACTCATCTTACTGTCTATGTTTTGGACCATTCCTGTGAGACTAGTTATAGATTCCGATGCTTCACTTCAGGTTTATTGTATCCTTTGGACCTTCTTATTGACGATGAATCTCAGAAATTGCATCGGAATAAAATACAAAAGGCACAATGAAGACTTAAGTACAAGAAGACTGACTCTTCCTACTGTCAATGTTTGAACCATTCCTGTCACACTAGTAATACATACCGATGCTTCACTTCAGGTTTACTGTATCCCTCTTATCTTCTTATTGACGATAAACAAAGATATTGCATCGGAATAAAATAGAAAAGGCACAATGCCGACTTAAGTACAAGACGACTGAATTTTCTTACTGTCTAAGATTTGAACCATTCCTGTGACACTAGTTGTAGATTCCGATGCTTCACTTCAGGTTTACTGTATCATTTGGACCTTCTTATTGACGATGAAACACAGAAATTGCACCGGAGTTAAATACAAAAGGCACAATGCCGACATAAGTACAAGAAGACTGACTCTTCTTACTGACTATGTTTGAACCATTCCTGTGACACTAGTTATAGATCCCGATGCGTCACTTCAGGTTTACTGTATCCCTCTGACCTTCTTATTGACGAGGAAACACAGAAATTGCACCGGAATTAAATAGATACGCCACAGTGCCTACTTAAGTACGAGAAGACTGAGTCTACTTACTGGGTATGTTTTGAAACATTCCTGTGACACTAGTTATAGATTCCGATGCTTGACTTCGGTTTTATTGTATCCCTTGGACCTTCTTATTGACGATGAAACACAGATATTGCATCGGAATTAAATACAAAAGGCACAATGCCGACTTAAGTACAAGAAGACTGACCCTTCTTACAGTCTATGTTTTGAACCATTCCTGTGACACTAGTTATAGATTCCGATGCTTAACTTCAGGTTTACTGTATCCCTTGGACCTTCTTATTGACGATGAAACACAGAAATTGCATCGTAATTAAATAGAAAATGCACAATGCCGACTTAAGTACATGAAGACTGATTCTTCTAACTGTCTATGTTTTGAACCATTCCTGTGACACTAGTTACAGATTCCGATGCTTCACTTCAGGTTTACTGTATCCCTTGGACCTTCTTATTGACGATGAAACACAGAATTTGCATCGGAATTAAATAAAAAAGGGACAATGCCGACTTAAGTACAAGAAGACTGACCCATCCTACTGTCAATGTTTTGAACCATTCCTTTGACACTTGTTATAGACTCCGATGCTTCACTTCAGGTTTACTGTATCCCTCTGTTCTTCTTATTGACGATGAAACACAGAAAAAGCATCGAAAATAAATACAAAAGGCACAATGCCGACTTAAGTACAAGAAGACTGACTCTTCTTACTGTCTATGTTTTGAACCATTCCTGTGACACTAGTTAGAGATTCCGATACTTCACTTCAGGTTTACTGTATCCCTTGGACCCTCTTATTGACGATGAAACACAGAAATTGCATCAGAATTAAAAACAAAAGGCACAATACCAACTTAAGTACAAGAAGTCTGACTCTTCTTACTGTCTATGTTTTGAACCATTCCTGTGACACTAGTTATAGATTCCGATGCTTCACTTCAGGTTTAATGTATCACTTGGACCTACTTATTGACGATGAAACACAGAAATTACATCGGAATTTAACACAAAAGGCACAATGCCGACTTAAGTACAAAAAGACTGACTCTTCTTAATGACTATGTTTTGAACCATTCCTGTGACTCTAGTTATAGATTCTGATGCTTCACTTCAGGTGTACTGTATCCCTTGGACCTACTTATTGACGATGAAGCACAGAAATTGCATCGGAATTAAACACAAAAGGCACAATGCCGACTTAAGTACAAAAAGACTGACTCTTCTTACTGACTATGTTTTGAACCATTCCAGTGACACTAGTTATAGATTCCGATGCTTCACTTCAGGTTTACTGTATCCCTTGGACCTTCTTATTGACTATGAAACACAGAAATTACATCGGAATTAAACACAAAAGGAACAATGCCGACTTAAGTACAAGAAGACTGACTCTTCTTTCAGTCTATGTTTTAACCATTCCTGTGACACTAGTTATAGATTCCGATGCTTAACTCCAGGTTTACTCTATCCCTTGGACCTTCTTATTGACGATGAAACACAGAAATTACATCGGAATTAAATACAAAAGGAACAATGCCGACTTAAGTACAAGAAGACTGACTCTTCTTACTGACTATGACTTGAACCGTTCCTGTGACACTAGTTATAGATTCCGATGCTTCACTTCAGGTTTACTGTATCCCATGGACCTTCTTATTGACGATGAAACACAGAAATTGCATCGGAATTAAATAGAAAAGGCACAATGCCGACTTAAGTACATGAAGACTGTCTCTAATTACTGTCTATGTTTTGAACCATTCCTGTGACACTAGTTATAGTTTTCGATGCTTCACTTCAGGTTTACTGTATCCCTTGGACCTTCTTATTGACGATGAAACACAGAAATTGCATCGGAATTAAATACAAAATCACAATACCGACTTAAGTACAAGAAAACTGACTCATCTTACTGTCTATGTTTTGGACCATTCCTGTGAGACTAGTTATAGATTCCGATGCTTCACTTCAGGTTTATTGTATCCTTTGGACCTTCTTATTGACGATGAATCTCAGAAATTGCATCGGAATAAAATACAAAAGGCACAATGCCGACTTAAGTACAAGAAGACTGACTCTTCCTACTGTCAATGTTTGAACCATTCCTGTCACACTAGTAATACATACCGATGCTTCACTTCAGGTTTACTGTATCCCTCTTATCTTCTTATTGACGATAAACAAAGATATTGCATCGGAATAAAATAGAAAAGGCACAATGCCGATTTAAGTACAAGACGACTGAATTTTCTTACTGTCTAAGATTTGAACCATTCCTGTGACACTAGTTGTAGATTCCGATGCTTCACTTCAGGTTTACTGTATCATTTGGACCTTCTTACTGACGATGAAACACAGAAATTGCATCGGAGTTAAATACAAAAGGCACAATGCCGACATAAGTACAAGAAGACTGACTCTTCTTACTGACTATGTTTGAACCATTCCTGTGACACTAGTTATAGATCCCGATGCGTCACTTCAGGTTTACTGTATCCCTCTGACCTTCTTATTGACGAGGAAACACAGAAATTGCACCGGAATTAAATAGATACGCCACAGTGCCTACTTAAGTACGAGAAGACTGAGTCTACTTACTGGGTATGTTTTGAAACATTCCTGTGACACTAGTTATAGATTCCGATGCTTGACTTCGGTTTTATTGTATCCCTTGGACCTTCTTAATGACGATGAAACACAGATATTGCATCGGAATTCAATACAAAAGGCACAATGCCGACTTAAGTACAAGAAGACGGACCCTTCTTACAGTCTATGTTTTGAACCATTCCTGTGACACTAGTTATAGATTCCGATGCTTAACTTCAGGTTTACTGTATCCCTTGGACCTTCTTATTGACGATGAAACACAGAAATTGCATCGTAATTAAATAGAAAATGCACAATGCCGACTTAAGTACATGAATACTGATTCTTCTTACTGTCTATGTTTAGAACCATTCATGTGACACTAGTTACAGATTCCGATGCTTCACTTCAGGTTTACTGTATCCCTTGGACCTTCTTATTGACGATGAAACACAGAATTTGCATCGGAATTAAATAAAAAAGGGACAATGCCGACTTAAGTACAAGAAGACTGACCCTTCCTACTGTCAATGTTTTGAACCATTCCTTTGACACTTGTTATAGACTCCGATGCTTCACTTCAGGTTTACTGTATCCCTCTGATCTTCTTATTGACGATGAAACACAGAAAAAGCATCGAAAATAAATACAAAAGGCACAATGCCGACTTAAGTACAAGAAGACTGACTCTTCTTACTGTCTATGTTTTGAACCAATCCTGTGACACTAGTTAGAGATTCCGATACTTCACTTCAGGTTTACTGTATCCCTTGGACCCTCTTATTCACGATGAAACACAGAAATTGCATCAGAATTAAAAACAAAAGGCACAATACCAACTTAAGTACAAGAAGTCTGACTCTTCTTACTGTCTATGTTTTGAACCATTCCTGTGACACTAGTTATAGATTCCGATGCTTCACTTCAGGTTTAATGTATCACTTGGACCTACTTATTGACGATGAAACACAGAAATTGCATCGGAATTTAACACAAAAGGCACAATGCCGACTTAAGTACAAAAAGACTGACTCTTCTTAATGACTATGTTTTGAACCATTCCTGTGACTCTAGTTATAGATTCCGATGCTTCACTTCAGGTGTACTGTATCCCTTGGACCTACTTATTGACGATGAAGCACAGAAATTGCATCGGAATTAAACACAAAAGGCACAATGCCGACTTAAGTACAAAAAGACTGACTCTTCTTACTGACTATGTTTTGAACCATTCCAGTGACACTAGTTATAGATTCCGATGCTTCACTTCAGGTTTACTGTATACCTCTGACCCTCTTATTGACGATGAAACACAGAAATTGCATCGGAATTAGATACAAAAGGCACAATGCCGACTTAAGTACAAGAAGTCTGACTCTTCTTACTGACTATGTTTCGGACCATTCCTGTGACACTAGTCATAGAATCCGATGCTTAACTTCAGGATTACTGTATCCCTCTGACCTTCTTATTGACGATGAAACACAAATATTGCATCGGAATTAAATAGAAAAGGAACAATGCCGACTTAAGTACAAGAAGACTGACTCTTCTTACTGCTTATGATTTGAACCATTCCTGTGACACTAGTTTTGGATTCCGATGCATCACTTCAGGTTTACTGTATCCCTTGGACCTTCTTATTGACGATGAAACACAGAAATTGCATCGGAATTTAATAGAAAAGGCACAATGCCAACTAAAGTACAAGAAGACTGACTCTTCTTTCAGTCTATGTTTTAACCATTCCTGTGACACTAGTTATAGATTCCGATGCTTAACTCCAGGTTTACTGTATCCCTTGGACCTTCTTATTGACGATGAATCTCAGAAATTGCATCGGAATAAAATACAAAAGGCACAATGCCGACTTAAGTACAAGAAGACTGACTCTTCCTACTGTCAATGTTTTGAACCATTCCTGTCACACTAGTAATACATACCGATGCTTCACTTCAGGTTTACTGTATCCCTCTGATCTTCTTATTGAAGATAAACAAAGATATTGCATCGGAATAAAATAGAAAAGGCACAATGCCGACTTAAGTACAAGACGATTGAATTTTCTTACTGTCTAAGATTTGAACCATTCCTGTGACACTAGTTGTAGATTCCGATGCTTCACTTCAGGTTTACTGTATCATTTGGACCTTCTTATTGACCATGAAACACAGAAATTGCATCGGAGTTAAATACAAAAGGCACAATGCCGACATAAGTACAAGAAGACTGACTCTTCTTACTGACTATGTTTTGAACCATTCCTGAGACACTAGTTATAGATCCCGATGCGTCACTTCAGGTTTACTGTATCCCTCTGACCTTCTTATTGAAGAGGAAACACAGAAATTGCATCGGAATTAAATAGATACGCCACAGTGCCTACTTAAGTACGAGAAGACTGAGTCTACTTACTGGGTATGTTTTGAAACATTCCTGTGACACTAGTTATAGATTCCGATGCTTGACTTCGGTTTTACTGTATCCCTTGGACCTTCTTATTGACGATGAAACACAGATATTGCATCGGAATTAAATACAAAAGGCAAAATGCCGACTTAAGTACAAGAAGACTGACCCTTCTTACAGTCTATGTTTTGAACCATTCCTGTGACACTAGTTATAGATTCCGATGCTTAACTTCAGGTTTACTGTATCCCTTGGATCTTCTTATTGACGATGAAACACAGAAATTGCATCGTAATTAAATAGAAAATGCACAATGCCGACTTAAGTACATGAAGACTGATTCTTCTTACTGTCTATGTTTTGAACCATTCCTGAGACACTCGTTACAGCTTCCGATGCTTCACTTCAGGTTTACTGTATCCCTTGGACCCTCTTATTGACGATGAAACACAGAAATTGCATCGGAATTAAATACAAAAGGCACAATACCGACTTAAGTACGAGAAGACTGACTCTTCTTACTGTCTATGTTTTGAACCATTCCTGTGACACTAGTTATAGATTCCGATGCTTCACTTCAGGTTTACTGTATCCCTTGGACCTTCTTATTGACGATGAAACACAGAATTTGCATCGGAATTAAATAAAAAAGGGACAATGCCGACTTAAGTACAAGAAGACGGACCCTTCCTACTGTCAATGTTTTGAACCATTCCTTTGACACTTGTTATAGACTCCGATGCTTCACTTCAGGTTTACTGTATCCCTCTGATCTTCTTATTGACGATGAATCACAGAAAAAGCATCGAAAATAAATACAAAAGGCACAATGCCGACTTAAGTACAAGAAGACTGACTCTTCTTACTGTCTATGTTTTCAACCATTCCTGTGACACTAGTTAGAGATTCCGATACTTCACTTCAGGTTTACTGTATCCCTTGGACCCTCTTATTGACGATGAAACACAGAAATTGCATCAGAATTAAAAACAAAAGGCACAATACCAACTTAAGTACAAGAAGTCTGACTCTTCTTACTGTCTATGTTTTGAACCATTCCTGTGACACTAGTTAGAGATTCCGATGCTTCACTTCAGGTTTAATCGTATCACTTGGACCTACTTATTGACGATGAAACACAGAAATTGCATCGGAATTTAACACAAAAGGTACAATGCCGACTTAAGAACAAAAAGACTGACTCTTCTTAATGACTATGTTTTGAACCATTCCTGTGACTCTAGTTATAGATTCCGATGCTTCACTTCAGGTGTACTGTATCCCTTGGACCTACTTATTGACGATGAAGCACAGAAATTGCATCGGAATTAAACACAAAAGGCACAATACCGACTTAAGTACAAAAATACTGACTCTTCTTACTGACTATGTTTTGAATCATTCCAGTGACACTAGTGATAGATTCCGATGCTTCACTTCAGGTTTACTGTATACCTCTGACCCTCTTATTGACGATGAAACACAGAAATTGCATCGGAATTAAATACAAAAGGCACAATGCCGACTTAAGTACAAGAAGACTGACTCTACTGACTGTCTATGCTTTGAACCATTCCTGTGACTCTAGTTATAGATTCCGATGCTGCACTTCAGGTTTACTGTATCCCTTGGACCTTCTTATTGACGATGAAACACAGAAATTGCATCGGATTTAAATACAAAAGGCACAATGCCGACTTAAGTACAAGAAGACTGACTCTTCTCACTGACTATGTTTTGAACCATCCCTGTGACAGTAGTTATAGATTCCGATGCTTCACTCTAGGTATACTGTGTCCCTTGGACCTACTTATTGACGATGAAACACAGAAATTGCATCGGAATTAAATACAATAGGAACAATGTCGACTTAAGTACAAGTAGACTGACTCATCCTACTGTCTATGTTTTGAACCATTCCTGTGACACTAGTTTTAATTCCGATGCTTAACTTCAGGATTACTGTATCCCTTGGCCCTTCTTATTGACGATGAAACACAGAAATTGCATCGGATTTAAATACAAAAGGCACAATGCCGACTTAAGTACAAGAAGACTGACTCTTCTAACTGATTATGATTTGAGCCATTCCTGTGACACTTAAATTCCGATGATTCACTTCAGGTTTACTGCATCCCTTGGACCTTCTTATTGACGATGAAATACAAAAATTGCATCGGAATTAAATACAAATGGCACAACGCAGAATTAAGTACAAGAAGACTGATTCTTCTTACTGACTATGTTTTGAACCATTGCTGTGACACTAGTTATAGATTCCGATGCTTCACTTCAGGATTACTGTATCCCTTGGACCTTCTTATTGACGATGAAACACAGTAATTGCATCGGAATTTAAAGGAAAAGGCACAATGCCAACTAAAGTACAAGAAGACTGACTCTTCTTTCAGTCTATGTTTTAACCATTCCTGTGACACTAGTTATAGATTCCGATGCTTAACTCCAGGTTTACTGTATCCCTTGGACCTACTTATTGACGATGAAGCACAGAAATTGCATCGGAATTAAATACAAAAGGAACAATGCCGACTTAAGTACAAGAAGACTGACTCTTCTTACTGACTATGACTTGAACCATTCCTGTGACACTAGTTATAGTTTTCGATGCTTCACTTCAGGTTTACTGTATCCCTTGGACCTTCTTATTGACGATGAAACACAGAAATTGCATCGGAATTAAATACAAAATCACAATACCGACTTAAGTACAAGAAGACTGACTCATCTTACTGTCTATGTTTTGAACCATTCCTGTGACACTAGTTATAGATTCCGATGCTTCACTTCAGGTTTATTGTATCCTTTGGACCTTCTTATTGACGATGAATCTCAGAAATTGCATCGGAATAAAATACAAAAGGCACAATGCCGACTTAAGTACAAGAAGACTGACTCTTCCTACTGTCAATGTTTTGAACCATTCCTGTCACACTAGTAATACATACGGAAGCTTCACTTCAGGTTTACTGTATCCCTCTGATCTTCTTATTGACGATAAACAAAGATATTGCATCGGAATAAAATAGAAAAGGCACAATGCCGACTTAAGTACAAGACGACTGAATTTTCTTACTGTCTAAGATTTGATCCATTCCTGTGACACTAGTTGTAGATTCCGATGCTTCACTTCAGGTTTACTGTATCATTTGGACCTTCTTATTGACGATGAAACACAGAGATTGCATCGGAGTTAAATACAAAAGGCACAATGCCGACATAAGTACAAGAAGACTGACTCTTCTTACTGACTATGTTTTGAACCATTCCTGTGACACTAGTTATAGATCCCGATGCGTCACTTCAGGTTTACTGTATCCCTCTGACCTTCTTATTGACGAGGAAACACAGAAATTGCATCGAAATTAAATAGATACGCCACAGTTCCTACTTCAGTACGAGAAGACTGAGTCTACTTACTGGGTATGTTTTGAAACATTCCTGTGACACTAGTTATAGATTCCGATGCTTGACTTCGGTTTTACTGTATCCCTTGGACCTTCTTATTGACGATGAAACACAGATATTGCATCGGAATTAAATACAAAAGGTACAATGCCGACTTAAGTACAAGAAGACTGACCCTTCTTACAGTCTATGTTTAGAACCATTCCTGTGACACTAGTTATAAATTCCGATGCTTAACTTCAGGTTTACTGTATCCCTTGTACCTTCTTATTGACGATGAAACACAGAAATTGCATCGTAATTAAATAGAAAATGCACAATGCCGACTTAAGTACATGAAGACTGATTCTTCTTACTGTCTATGTTTTGAACCATTCCTGTGACACTCGTTATAGCTTCCGATGCTTCACTTCAGGTTTACTGTATCCCTTGGACCCTCTTATTGACGATTAAACACAGAAATTGCATCGGAATTAAATATAAAAGGCACAATACCGACTTAAGTACGAGAAGACTGACTCTTCTTACTGTCTATGTTTTGAACCATTCCTGTGACACTAGTTATAGATTCCGATGCTTCACTTCAGGTTTACTGTATCCCTTGGACCTTCTTATTGACGATGAAACACAGAATTTGAATCGGAATTAAATTAAAAAGGGACAATGCCGACTTAAGTACAAGAAGACTGACCCTTCCTACTGTCAATGTTTTGAACCGTTCCTTTGACACTAGTAATAGATTCCGATGCTTCACTTCAGGTTTAATGTATCATTTGGACCTACTTATTGACGATGAAACACAGAAATTGCATAGGAATTAAACACAAAAGGCACAATGCCGACTTAAGTACAAAAAGACTGACTCCCCTTAATGACTATGTTTTGAACCATTCCTGTGACACTAGTAATAGATTCCGATGCTTCACTTCAGGTTTAATGTATCATTTGGACCTACTTATTGACGATGAAACACAGAAATTGCATCGGAATTAAACACAAAAGGCACAATGCCGACTTAAGTACAAAAAGACTGACTCCTCTTAATGACTATGTTTTGAACCATTCCTGTGACACTAGTTATAGATTCCGATGCTTCACTTCAGGTGTACTGTATCCCTTGGACCTACTTATTGACTATGAAACACAGAAATTGCATCGGAGTTAAACACAAAAGGCACAATGCCGACTTAAGTACAAAAAGACTGACTCTTCTTACTGACTATGTTTTGAACCATTCCAGTGAAACTAGTTATAGATTCCGATGCTTCACTTCAGGTTTACTGTATACCTCTGACCCTCTTATTGACGATGATACACAGAAATTGCATCGGAATTAGATTCAAAAGGCACAATGCCGACTTAAGTACAAGAAGTCTGACTCTTTTTACTGACTATGTTTTGAACCATTCCTGTGACACTAGTTATAGATTAGGATGCTTCACTTCAGGTTTACTGTATCCCTCTGACTTTCTTGTTGACGATGAAACACAGAAATTGCATCGGAATTAAATAGAAAAGGCACGATGCCGACTTAAGTACAAGACGACTGACTTTTCTTACTGTCTATGTTTTGAACCATTCCAGTGACACTAGTTATAGATTCCGATGCTTCACTTCCGGTTTACTGTATCCCTTGGACCTTCTCATTGACGATGAAACACAGAAATTGCATCGGAATTAAATACAAAAGGCACAATGCCGACTTAAGTACAAGGAGACTGACTCTTCTTACTGACTATGTTTGAACCTTTCCTGTGACACTAGTTATAGATCCCGATGCTTCACTTCCGGTTTACTGTATCCCTCCGACCTTCTTATTGACGAGGAAACACAGAAATTGTATCGGAATTAAATAGAAACGCCACAATCCCAACTAAAGTACAAGAAGACTGACTCTTCTTACTGGCTGTGCTTTGAACCATTCCTGTGACACTAGTTATAGATTCTGATGCTTGACTTCCGTTTTACTGTATCCCTAGGACCATCTTACTGACGATGAAACACAGAAATTGCAACGGAATTAAATACAAAAGGCACAATGCCGACTCAAGTACAAGAAGACTGACCCTTCTTAATGTCTATGATTTGAACCATTCCTGTGACACTAGTTACAGATTCCGATGCTTCACTTCGTGTTTACTGTATCCCTCTGACCTTCTTATTGACGATGAAACACAGAACTTGCATCGGAATTAAATACAAAAGGCACAATGCCGATTTAAGTACAAGAAGACTGACTCTTGTTACTGACTATGTTTTGATCCATTCCTGTGACACTAGTTACAGATTGCAACGCTTCACTTCAGGTTTACTGTATCCCTCTGACCTTCTTATTGACGATGAATAACAGAAATTGCATCGGAATTAAATACAAAAGGCACAATACCGACTTAAGTACAAGAAGACTGACACTTCGTACTGTCTATGTTTTGAACCATTCCTGTGACACTAGTTATAGATTCCGATGCTTCACTCCAGGTTTACTGTATTCCCTGGACCTTCTTGTAGACGATGAAACACAGAAGTTGCATCGGAATTAAATACAAAAGGCACAATGCCGACTTAAGGACAAGAAGACTGACTCTTCTTACTGACTATGATTTGAACCATTCCTGTGACACTAGTTATAGATTCCGATGCTTCACCCCAGGTTTACTGTATCACTTGGACCTTCTTATTGACGAAGAAACACAGAAATTTCATCGGAATTAAATAGAAAAGGCTCAATGCCGACATAAGTACAAGAAGACTGACTCTTTTTACTGACTATGTTTTGAACCATTCCTGTGACACTAGTTATAGATTCCGATGCTTCACTTCAGGTTTACTGTATCCCTTGGACCTTCTTATTGACGATGAAACACAGAAATTGCATCGGAATTAAATACAAAAGGCAAAATGCCGACTTAAGTACGTGAAGACTGACTCTTCTTACTTTCTACGTTTTGAACCATTCCTGTAACACTGGTTATTGATTCCGATGCTTCACTTCAGGTTTACTGTACACCTTGGACCTTCTTATTGACTATGAAACACAGAAATCGCATCGGAATTAAATACAAAAGGCACAATGCCGACTTAAGTACAAGAAGACTGACTCTTCCTACTGTCTATATTTTGAACCATTCCTGTGAAACTAGTTATGGATCCGATGCTTCACTTCATGTTTACTGTATCCCTCTGACCTAATTGCCGATGAAACACAGAAATTGCATCGGAATTAAATAGAAAAGGCACAATGCCGACTTAAGTACAAGAAGGCTGTCTCTTCTTCTTTGTCTATGCTTTAAACCATTCCTGTTACACTAGTTATAGATTCCGACGCTTCTCTTCAGGTTTACTGTATCCCTCTGACCTTATTGCCGATGAAACAAAGAAATTGGTTCGGAATTCAATACAAAAGGCACAATGCCGACTTAGCTACAGGAAGACTGACTCTTCTTACTGACTATGCTTTGAACCATTCCTGTGACACTAGTTATAGATTCCGATGCTTAACTTCAGGATTACTGTATCCCTCTGACCTTCTTAGTGACGATGAAACACAGAAATTGCATCGGAATTAAATACAAAAAGCCCAATGCCGACTTAAGTACAAGAATACTGACTCATCTTACTGTCTATGATTTGCACCATTCCTGTGACACTAGTTATAGATTCCGATGCTTCACTCCAGGTTTACTGTATCCCTTGGACCTTCTTATAGACGATGAATCACAGAAATTGCATCGGAATTAAATACAAAAGCCACAATGCCGACTTAAGGACAAGAAGACTGACTCTTCTTACTGTCTATGTTTTGAACCATTCCTGTGACACTATTTAGAGATTCCGATGCTTCACTTCAGGTTTACTGTATCCCTTGGACCCTCTTATTGACGATGAAACACAGGAATTGCATCAGAATTAAAAACAAAAGGCACAATACCAACTTAAGTACAAGAAGTCTGACTCTTCTTACTGTCTATGTTTTGAACCATTCCTGTGACACTAGTTATAGATTCCGATGCTTCACTTCAGGTTTAATGTATCACTTGGACCTCTTTATTGACGATGAAACACAGAAA
The DNA here is from genome assembly GCF_023864345.2 of Schistocerca serialis cubense. Lineage (NCBI taxonomy): Eukaryota > Metazoa > Arthropoda > Insecta > Orthoptera > Acrididae > Schistocerca > Schistocerca serialis. Next base: position 9,194,849 of record NW_026047592.1, read on the forward strand.
TTGCATCGGAATTAAACACAAAAGGCACAATGCCGACTTAAGTACAAAAAGACTGACTCTTCTTAATGACTATGTTTTGAACCATTCCTGTGACACTAGTTATAGATTCCGATGCTTCACTTCAGGTGTACTGTATCCCTTGGACCTACTTATTGACGATGAAACACAGAAATTGCATCGGAATTAAACACAAAAGGCACAATGCCGACTTAAGTACAAAAAGACTGACTCTTCTTACTGACTATGTTTTGAACCATTCCAGTGACACTAGTTATAGATTCCGATGCTTCACTTCAGGTTTACTGTATACCTCTGACCCTCTTATTGACGATGAAACACAGAAATTGCATCGGAATTAGATACAAAAGGCACAATGGCGACTTAAGTACAAGAAGTCTGACTCTTTTTACTGATTATGCTTTAAACCATTCATGTGACACTAGTTATAGATTAGGATGCTTCACTTCAGGTTTACTGTATCCCTCTGACATTCTTGTTGACGATGAAACACAGAAATTGCATCGGAATTAAATAGAAAAGGCACGATGCCGACTTAAGTACAAGACGACTGACTTTTCTTACTGTCTATGTTTAGAACCATTCCAGTGACACTAGTTATAGATTCTGATGCTTGACTTCCGTTTTACTGTATCCCTTGGACCTTCTTACTGACGATGAAACACAGAAATTGCAACGGAATTAAATACAAAAGGCACAATGCCGACTTAAGTACAAGAAGACTGACCCTTCTTAATGTCTATGATTTGAACCATTCCTGTGACACTAGTTACAGATTCCGATGCTTCACTTCGTGTTTACTGTATCCCTCTGACCTTCTTATTGACGATGAAACACAGAACTTGCATCGGAATTAAATGCAAAAGGCACAATGCCGATTTAAGTACAAGAAGACTGACTCTTCTTACTGACTATGTTTTGATCCATTCCTGTGACACTAGTTACAGATTGCAACGCTTCACTTCAGGTTTACTGTATCCCTCTGACTTTCTTATTGACGATGAAACACAGAAATTGCATCGGAATTAAATACAAAAGGCACAATACCGACTTAAGGACAATAAGAGTGACTCTTCTTACTGACTATGTTTTGAACCATTCCTGTGACACTAGTTATAGATTCCGATGCTTCACTCCAGGTTTCTGTATTCCCTGGACCTTCTTGTAGACGATGAAACACAGAAGTTGCATCGGAATTAAATACAAAAGGCACAATGCCGACTAAAGGACAAGAAGAGTGACTCTTCTTACTGACTATGTTTTGAACCATTCCTGTGACACTAGTTATAGATTCCGATGCTTCACCCCAGGTTTACTGTATCACTTGGACCTTCTTATTGACGAAGAAACACAGAAATTTCATCGGAATTAAATAGAAAAGGCTCAATACCGACTTAAGTACAAGAAGACTGACTCTTTTTACTGACTATGTTTTGAATAATTCCTGTGACACTAGTTATAGATTCCGATGCTTCACTTCAGGTTTACTGTATCCCTTGGACCTTCATATTGACGATGAAACACAGAAATTGCATCGGAATTAAATACAAAAGGCAAAATGCCGACTTAAGTACATGAAGACTGACTCTTCTTACTTTCTATGTTTTGAACCATTCCTGTAACACTAGTTATTGATTCCGATGCTTCACTTCAGGTTTACTGTACACCTTGGACCTTCTTATTGACTATGAAACACAGAAATCGCATCGGAATTAAATACAAAAGGCACAATGCCGACTTAAGTACAAGAAGACTGACTCTTCCTACTGTCTGTATTTTGAACCATTCCTGTGAAACTAGTTATAGATTCCGATGCTTCACTTCAGGTTTACTGTATCCCTCTGACCTTATTGCCGATGAAACACAGAAATTGCATCGGAATTAAATAGAAAAGGCACAATGCCGACTTAAGTACAAGAAGGCTGTCTCTTCTTCTTTGTCTATGCTTTAAACCATTCCTGTGACACTAGTTATAGATTCCGATGCTTCACTTCAGGTTTACTGTATCCCTCTGACCTTATTGCCGATGAAACAAAGAAATTGGTTCGGAATTCAATACAAAAGGCACAATGCCGACTTAGCTACAGGAAGACTGACTCTTCTTACTGACTATGCTTTGAACCATCCCTGTGACACTAGTTATAGATTCCGATGCTTAACTTCAGGATTACTGTATCCCTCTGACCTTCTTAGTGACGATGAAACACAGAAATTGCATCGGAATTAAATACAAAAAGCACAATGCCGACCTAAGTACAAGAATACTGACTCATCTTACTGTCTATGATTTGCACCATTCCTGTGACACTAGTTATAGATTCCGATGCTTCACTCCAGGTTTACTGTATCCCTTGGACCTTCTAATAGACGATGAAACACAGAAATTGCATCGGAATTAAATACAAAAGGCACAATGCCGACTTAAGGACAAGAAGACGGACTCTTCTTACTGATTATGTTTTGAACCATTCCTGTGACACTAGTTATAGATTCCGATACTTCACTTCAGGTTTACTGTATCCCGCTGACCTTCTTATTGACGATGAAAAACAGATATTGCATCGGAATTAAATACAAAAGGCACAATGCCGACTTAAGTACAAGAAGACTGACTCTTCTTACTGTCTATGTTTTGGACCATTCCATTGACACTAGTTATAGATTCCAATGCTTCACTCCAGGTTTACCGTTTCCCTTGGACCATCTTATTGACGATGAAACACAGAAATTGCATCGGAATTAAATAGAAAAGGCACAATGCCGACTTAAGTACAGGAAGACTCAATCTTTTTACTGACTATGTTTTAAACCATTCCTGTGACACTAGTTATAGATTCCGATGCTTCACTTCAGGTTTGCTGTATCCCTTGGACCTTCTTATTGACGATGAAACACAGAAATTGCATCGGAATTAAATACAAAAGGCAAAATGCCGACATAAGTACACGAAGACTGACTCTTCTTACTTTCTATGCTTTGAACCATTCCTGTGACACTGGTTATAGATTCCGATGCTACACTCCAGGTTTACTGTATCCCTTGGACCTTCTTATTGACGATGAAACACAGAAATTCCATCGGAATTAAATACAAAAGGCACAATGCCGACTTAAGGACAAGAAGACTGACGCTTCTTTCTGACTATGTTTTGAACCATTCCTGTGACTCTAGTTATAGATTCCGATGCTTCACTTCAGGTTTACTGTATCCCTCTGACCTTCTTATTGACGATGAAACACAGAAATTGCATCGGAATTAATTACAAAAGGCACAATGCCGACTTAAGGACAAGAAGACTGACACTTTTTACTATCCATGCTTTGAACCATTCCCGTGACACTAGTTATAGATTCCGATGCTTCACTCCAGGTTTACTGTATTCCCTGGACCTTCTTGTAGACGATGAAACACAGAAGTTGCATCGGAATTAAATACAAAAGGCACAATGCCGACTTAAGGACAAGAAGAGTGACTCTTCTTACTGACTATGTTTTGAACCATTCCTGTGACACTAGTTATAGATTCCGATGCTTCACCCCAGGTTTACTGTATCACTTGGACCTTCTTATTGACGAAGAAACACAGAAATTTCATCGGAAATTAATAGAAAAGGCTCAATGCCGACTTAAGTACAAGAAGACTGACTCTTTTTACTGACTATGTTTTGAACCATTCCTGTGACACTAGTTATAGATTCCGATGCTTCACTTCAGGTTTACTGTATCCCTTGGACCTTCTTATTGACGATGAAACACAGAAATTGCATCGGAATTAAATACAAAAGGCAAAATGCCGACTTAAGTACATGAAGACTGACTCTTCTTACTTTCTATGTTTTGAACCATTCCTGTAACACTAGTTATTGATTCCGATGCTTCACTTCAGGTTTACTGTACACCTTGGACCTTCTTATTGACTATGAAACACAGAAATCGCATCGGAATTAAATACAAAAGGCACAATGCCGACTTAAGTACAAGAAGGCTGTCTCTTCTTCTTTGTCTATGCTTTAAACCATTCCTGTGACACTAGTTATAGATTCCGATGCTTCACTTCAGGTTTACTGTATCCCTCTGACCTTATTGCCGATGAAACCAAGAAATTGGTTCGGAATTCAATACAAAAGGCACAATGCCGACTTAGCTACAGGAAGACTGACTCTTCTTACTGACTATGCTTTGAACCATTCCTGTGACACTAGTTATAGATTCCGATGCTTAACTTCAGGATTACTGTATCCCTCTGACCTTCTTAGTGACGATGAAACACAGAAATTGCATCGGAATTAAATACAAAAAGCCCAATGCCGACTTAAGTACAAGAATACTGACTCATCTTACTGTCTATGATTTGCACCATTCCTGTGACACTAGTTATAGATTCCGATGCTTCACTCCAGGTTTACTGTATCCCTTGGACCTTCTTATAGACGATGAAACACAGAAATTGCATCGGAATTAAATACAAAAGCCACAATGCCGACTTAAGGACAAGAACACTGACTCTTCTTACTGTCTATGTTTTGAACCATTCCTGTGACACTAGTTAGAGATTCCGATGCTTCACTTCAGGTTTACTGTATCCCTTGGACCCTCTTGTTGACGATGAAACACAGAAATTGCATCAGAATTAAAAACAAAAGGCACAATACCAACTTAAGTACAAGAAGTCTGACTCTTCTTACTGTCTATGTTTTGAACCATTCCTGTGACACTAGTTATAGATTCCGATGCTTCACTTCAGGTTTAATGTATCACTTGGACCTCTTTATTGACGATGAAACACAGAAATTGCATCGGAATTAAACACAAAAGGCACAATGCCGACTTAAGTACAAAAAGACTGACTCTTCTTAATGACTATGTTTTGAACCATTCCTGTGACACTAGTTATAGATTCCGATGCTTCACTTCAGGTGTACTGTATCCCTTGGACCTACTTATTGACGATGAAACACAGAAATTGCATCGGAATTAAACACAAAAGGCACAATGCCGACTTAAGTACAAAAAGACTGACTCTTCTTACTGACTATGTTTTGAACCATTCCAGTGACACTAGTTATAGATTCCGATGCTTCACTTCAGGTTTACTGTATACCTCTGACCCTCTTATTGACGATGAAACACAGAAATTGCATCGGAATTAGATACAAAAGGCACAATGGCGACTTAAGTACAAGAAGTCTGACTCTTTTTACTGATTATGCTTTAAATCATTCATGTGACACTAGTTATAGATTAGGATGCTTCACTTCAGGTTTACTGTATCCCTCTGACATTCTTGTTGACGATGAAACACAGAAATTGCATCGGAATTAAATAGAAAAGGCACGATGCCGACTTAAGTACAAGACGACTGACTTTTCTTACTGTCTATGTTTTGAACCATTCCAGTGACACTAGTTATAGATTCTGATGCTTGACTTCCGTTTTACTGTATCCCTTGGACCTTCTTACTGACGTTGAAACACAGAAATTGCAACGGAATTAAATACAAAAGGCACAATGCCGACTTAAGTACAAGAAGACTGACCCTTCTTAATGTCTATGATTTGAACCATTCCTGTGACACTAGTTACAGATTCCGATGCTTCACTTCGTGTTTACTGTAACCCTCTGACCTTCTTATTGACGATGAAACACAGAACTTGCATCGGAATTAAATACAAAAGGCACAATGCCGATTTAAGTACAAGAAGACTGACTCTTCTACTGACTATGTTTTGATCCATTCCTGTGACACTAGTTACAGATTGCAACGCTTCACTTCAGGTTTACTGTATCCCTCTGACTTTCTTATTGACGATGAAACACAGAAATTGCATCGGAATTAAATACAAAAGGCACAATACCGACTTAAGGACAATAAGAGTGACTCTTCTTACTGACTATGTTTTGAACCATTCCTGTGACACTAGTTATAGATTCCGATGCTTCACTCCAGGTTTACTGTATTCCCTGGACCTTCTTGTAGACGATGAAACACAGAAGTTGCATCGGAATTAAATACAAAAGGCACAATGCCGACTTAAGGACAAGAAGAGTGACTCTTCTTACTGACTATGTTTTGAACCATTCCTGTGACACTAGTTATAGATTCCGATGCTTCACCCCAGGTTTACTGTATCACTTGGACCTTCTTATTGACGAAGAAACACAGAAATTTCATCGGAATTAAATAGAAAAGGCTCAATACCGACTTAAGTACAAGAAGACTGACTCTTTTTACTGACTATGTTTTGAATAATTCCTGTGACACTAGTTATAGATTCCGATGCTTCACTTCAGGTTTACTGTATCCCTTGGACCTTCATATTGACGATGAAACACAGAAATTGCATCGGAATTAAATACAAAAGGCAAAATGCCGACTTAAGTACATGAAGACTGACTCTTCTTACTCTCTATGTTTTGAACCATTCCTGTAACACTAGTTATTGATTCCGATGCTTCACTTCAGGTTTACTGTACACCTTGGACCTTCTTATTGACTATGAAACACAGAAATCGCATCGGAATTAAATACAAAAGGCACAATGCCGACTTAAGTACAAGAAGACTGACTCTTCCTACTGTCTATATTTTGAACCATTCCTGTGAAACTAGTTATAGATTCCGATGCTTCACTTCAGGTTTACTGTATCCCTCTGACCTTATTGCCGATGAAACACAGAAATTGCATCGGAATTAAATAGAAAAGGCACAATGCCGACTTAAGTACAAGAAGGCTGTCTCTTCTTCTTTGTCTATGCTTTAAACCATTCCTGTGACACTAGTTATAGATTCCGATGCTTCACTTCAGGTTTACTGTATCCCTCTGACCTTATTGCCGATGAAACACAGAAATTGCATCGGAATTAAATAGAAAAGGCACAATGCCGACTTAAGTACAAGAAGGCTGTCTCTTCTTCTTTGTCTATGCTTTAAACCATTCCTGTGACACTAGTTATAGATTCCGATGCTTAACTTCAGGATTACTGTATCCCTCTGACCTTCTTAGTGACGATGAAACACAGAAATTGCATCGGAATTAAATACAAAAAGCACAATGCCGACCTAAGTACAAGAATACTGACTCATCTTACTGTCTATTATTTGCACCATTCCTGTGACACTAGTTATAGATTCCGATGCTTCACTCCAGGTTTACTGTATCCCTTGGACCTTCTAATAGACGATGAAACACAGAAATTGCATCGGAATTAAATAGAAAAGGCACAATGCCGACTTAAGTACAAGAAGGCTGTCTCTTCTTCTTTGTCTATGCTTTAAACCATTCCTGTGACACTAGTTATAGATTCCGATGCTTCACTTCAGGTTTACTGTATCCCGCTGACCTTCTTATTGACGATGAAAAACAGATATTGCATCGGAATTAAATACAAAAGGCACAATGCCGACTTAAGTACAAGAAGACTGACTCTTCTTACTGTCTATGTTTTGGACCATTCCATTGACACTAGTTATAGATTCCGGTGCTTCACTCCAGGTTTACCGTTTCCCTTGGACCATCTTATTGACGATGAAACACAGATATTGCATCGGAATTAAATAGAAAAGGCACAATGCCGACTTAAGTACAGGAAGACTCAATCTTTTTACTGACTATGTTTTAAACCATTCCTGTGACACTAGTTATAGATTCCGATGCTTCACTTCAGGTTTGCTGTATCCCTTGGACCTTCTTATTGACGATGAAACACAGAAATTGCATCGGAATTAAATACAAAAGGCAAAATGCCGACATAAGTACACGAAGACTGACTCTTCTTACTTTCTATGCTTTGAACCATTCCTGTGACACTGGTTATAGATTCCGATGCTACACTCCAGGTTTACTGTATCCCTTGGATCTTCTTATTGACGATGAAACACAGAAATTCCATCGGAATTAAATACAAAAGGCACAATGCCGACTTAAGGACAAGAAGACTGACGCTTCTTTCTGACTATGTTTTGAACCATTCCTGTGACTCTAGTTATAGATTCCGATGCTTCACTTCAGGTTTACTGTATCCCTCTGACCTTCTTATTGACGATGAAACACAGAAATTGCATCGGAATTAATTACAAAAGGCACAATGCCGACTTAAGGACAAGAAGACTGACACTTTTTACTATCCATGCTTTGAACCATTCCCGTGACACTAGTTATAGATTCCGATGCTTCACTCCAGGTTTACTGTATTCCCTGGACCTTCTTGTAGACGATGAAACACAGAAGTTGCATCGGAATTAAATACAAAAGGCACAATGCCGACTTAAGGACAAGAAGAGTGACTCTTCTTACTGACTATGTTTTGAACCATTCCTGTGACACTAGTTATAGATTCCGATGCTTCACCCCAGGTTTACTGTATCACTTGGACCTTCTTATTGACGAAGAAACACAGAAATTTCATCGGAAATTAATAGAAAAGGCTCAATGCCGACTTAAGTACAAGAAGACTGACTCTTTTTACTGACTATGTTTTGAACCATTCCTGTGACACTAGTTATAGATTCCGATGCTTCACTTCAGGTTTACTGTATCCCTTGGACCTTCTTATTGACGATGAAACACAGAAATTGCATCGGAATTAAATACAAAAGGCAAAATGCCGACTTAAGTACATGAAGACTGACTCTTCTTACTTTCTATGTTTTGAACCATTCCTGTAACACTAGTTATTGATTCCGATGCTTCACTTCAGGTTTACTGTACACCTTGGACCTTCTTATTGACTATGAAACACAGAAATCGCATCGGAATTAAATACAAAAGGCACAATGCCGACTTAAGTACAAGAAGGCTGTCTCTTCTTCTTTGTCTATGCTTTAAACCATTCCTGTGACACTAGTTATAGATTCCGATGCTTCACTTCAGGTTTACTGTATCCCTCTGACCTTATTGCCGATGAAACCAAGAAATTGGTTCGGAATTCAATACAAAAGGCACAACGCCGACTTAGCTACAGGAAGACTGACTCTTCTTACTGACTATGCTTTGAACCATTCCTGTGACACTAGTTATAGATTCCGATGCTTAACTTCAGGATTACTGTATCCCTCTGACCTTCTTAGTGACGATGAAACACAGAAATTGCATCGGAATTAAATACAAAAAGCACAATGCCGACATAAGTACAAGAATACTGACTCATCTTACTGTCTATGATTTGCACCATACCTGTGACACTAGTTATAGATTCCGATGCTTCACTCCAGGTTTACTGTATCCCTTGGACATTCTTATAGACGATGAAACACAGAAATTGCATCGGAATTAAATACAAAAGTCACAATGCCGACTTAAGGACAAGAAGACTGACTCTTCTTACTGTCTATGTTTTGGACCATTCCATTGACACTAGTTATAGATTCCGATGCTTCACTCCAGGTTTACCGTTTCCCTTGGACCATCTTATTGACGATGAAACACAGAAATTGCATCGGAATTAAATCGAAAAGGCACAATGCCGACTTAAGTACAGGAAGACTCAATCTTTTTACTGACTATGTTTTAAACCATTCCTGTGACACTAGTTATAGATTCCGATGCTTCACTTCAGGTTTGCTGTATCCCTTGGACCTTCTTATTGACGATGAAACACAGAAATTGCATCGGAAATAAATACAAAAGGCAAAATGCCGACATAAGTACACGAAGACTGACTCTTCTTACTTTCTATGCTTTGAACCATTCCTGTGACACTGGTTATAGATTCCGACGCTACACTCCAGGTTTACTGTATCCCTTGGCCCTTCTTATTGACGATGAAACACAGAAATTGCATCGGAATTAAATACAAAAGGCACAATGCCGACTTAAGGACAAGAAGACTGACGCTTCTTTCTGACTATGTTTTGAACCATTCCTGTGACTCTAGTTATAGATTCCGATGCTTCACTTCAGGTTTACTGTATCCCTCTGACCTTCTTATTGACGATGAAACACAGAAATTGCATCGGAATTAAATACAAAAGGCACAATGCCGACTTAAGGACAAGAAGACTGACACTTTTTACTATCCATGCTTTGAACCATTCCCGTGACACTAGTTATAGATTCCGATGCTTCACTGCAGGCTTACTGTGTCCCTTAGACCTTCTTATTGACGATGAAACACAGAAATTACATCGGAATTAAATACAATAGGCACAATGCCGACTTGAGTACAAGAAGACTGACTCTTCCTACTGTCTATGTTTTGAACCATTCCTGTGACACTAGTTATAGATCCCGATGCGTCACTTCAGGTTTACTGTATCCCTCTGACCTTCTTATTGATGAGGAAACACAGAAATTGCATCGGAATTAAATAGAAACGCCACAGTGCCTACTTAAGTACGAGAAGACTGAGTCTACTTACTGGCTATGTTTTGAAACATTCCTGTGACACTAGTTATAGATTCCGATGCTTGACTTCTGTTTTACTGTATCCCTTGGACCTTCTTATTGACGATGAAACACAGTAATTGCATCGGAATTAAATACAAAAGGCAAAATGCCGACATAAGTACACGAAGACTGACTCTTCTTACTTTCTATGCTTTGAACCATTCCTGTGACACTAGTTATAGATTCCGATGTTCACCCCAGGTTTACTGTATCACTTGGACCTTCTTATTGACGAAGAAACACAGAAATTACATCGGAATTAAATACAATAGGCACAATGCCGACTTGAGAACAAGAAGACTGACTCTTCCTACTGTCTATGTTTTGAACCATTCCTGTGACACTAGTTATAGATCCCGATGCGTCACTTCAGGTTTACTGTATCCCTCTGACCTTCTTATTGACGAGGAAACACAGAAATTGCATCGGAATTAAATAGAAACGCCACAGTACCTACTTAAGTACGAGAAGACTGAGTCTACTTACTGGCTATGTTTTGAAACATTCCTGTGACACTAGTTATAGATTCCGATGCTTGACTTCTGTTTTACTGTATCCCTTGGACCTTCTTATTGATGATGAAACACAGATATTGCATCGGAATTAAATACAAAAGGCACAATGCCGACTTAAGTACAAGAAGACTGACCCTTCCTACAGTCTATGTTTTGAACCATTCCTGTGACACTAGTTTAGATTCCGATGCTTAACTTCAGGTTTACTGTATCCCTTGGACCTTCTTATTGACGATGAAACACAGAAATTGCATCGTAATTAAATAGAAAATGCACAATGCCGACTTAAGTACATGAAGACTGATTCTTCTTACTGTCTATGTTTTGAACCATTCCTGTGACACTCGTTATAGATTCCGATGCTTCACTTCAGGTTTACTGTATCCCTTGGACCCTCTTATTCACGATGAAACACAGAAAATTGCATCGGAATTAAATACAAAAGGCACAATACCGACTTAGGTACGAGAAGACTGACTCTTCTTACTGTCTATGTTTTGAACCATTCCTGTGACACTAGTTATAGTTTCCGATGCTTCACTTCAGGTTTACTGTATCCCTTGGACCTTCTTATTGACGATGAAAACACAGAATTTGCATCGGAATTAAATAAAAAAGGGGACAATGCCGACTTAAGTACAAGATGACTGACCCTTCCTACTGTCAATGTTTTGAACCATTCCTTTGACACTTGTTATAGACTCCGATGCTTCACTTCAGGTTTACTGTATCCCTCTGATCTTCTTATTGACGATGAAACACAGAAATTGCATCGAAAATAAATACAAAAGGCACAATGCCGACTTATGTACAAGAAGACTGACTCTTGTTACTGTCTATGTTTTGAACCATTCCTGTGACACTAGTTATAGATTCCGATGCTTCACTTCAGGTTTACTGTATCCCTTGGACCCTCCTTATTGACGATGAAACACAGAAATTGCATCAGAATTAAAAACAAAAGGCACAATACCAACTTAAGTACAAGAAGACTGACTCTGATTACTGTCCTATGTTTTGAACCATTCCTGTGACAATAGTTATGGATTCCGATGCTTCACTACAGGTTTAATGTATCACTTGGACCTACATATTGACGATGAAAACACAGAAATTGCATCGGATTTAAAAACAAAAGGCACAATGCCGAGTTAAGTACAAAAAGACTGACTCTTCTTAATGACTATGCTTTGAAACCATTCCTGTGACACTAGTTATACATTCTGATGCTTCACTTCAGGTGTACTGTATCCCTTGGACCTACTTATTGACGATGAAACACAGAAATTGCATCGGAATTAAACACAAAAGGTACAATGCCGACTTAAGTACAAAAAGACTGACTCTTCTTACTGACTATGTTTTGAACCATTCCAGTGACACTAGTTATACATTCCGATGCTTCACTTCAGGTTTACTGTATACCTCAGACCCTCTTATTGACGATGAAACACAGAAATTGCATCGGAATTAGATACAAAAGGCACAATGCCGATTTAAGTACAAGAAGACTGACTCTTCTTACTGACTATGTTTTGATCCATTCCTGTGACACTAGTTACAGATTGCAACGCTTCACTTCAGGTTTACTGTATCCCTCTGACCTTCTTATTGACGATGAAACACAGAAATTGCATCGAATTAAATACAAAAGGCACAATACCGACTTAAGTGCAAGAAGACTGACACTTCGTACTGTCTATGTTTTGAACCACTCCTGTGACACTAGTTATAGATTCCGATGCTTCACTCCAGGTTTACTGTATTCCCTGGACCTTCGTGTAGACGATGAAACACAGAAGTTGCATCGGAATTAAATACAAAAGGCACAATGCCGACTTAAGGACAAGAAGAGTGACTCTTCTTACTGACTATGTTTTGAACCATTCCTGTGACACTAGTTATAGATTCCGATGCTTCACCCCAGGTTTACTGTATCACTTGGACTTTCTTATTGACGAAGAAACACAGAAATTTCATCGGAATTAAATAGAAAAGGCTCAATGCCGACTTAAGTACAAGAAGACTGACTCTTTTTACTGACTATGTTTTGAACCATTCCTGTGACACTAGTTATAGATTCCGATGCTTCACTTCAGGTTTACTGTATCCCTTGGACCTTCTTATTGACGATAAAACACAGAAATTGCATCGGAATTAAATACAATAGGCAAAATGCCGACTTAAGTACATGAAGACTGACTCTTCTTACTTTCTATGTTTTGAACCATTCCTGTAACACTAGTTATTCATTCCGATGCTTCACTTCAGGTTTACTGTACACCTTGGACCTTCTTATTGACTATGAAACACAGAAATCGCATCGGAATTAAATACAAAAGGCACAACGCCGACTTAAGTACAAGAAGACTGACTCTTCCTACTGTCTATATTTTGAACCATTCCTGTGACACTAGTAATAGATTCCGATACTTCACTTCAGGTTTACTGTATCCCGCTGACCTTCTTATTGACGATGAAACACAGATATTGCATCGGAATTAAATACAAACGGCACAATGCCGACTTAAGTACAAGAAGACTGTCTCTTCTTACTGTCTATGTTTTGGACCATTCCATTGACACTAGTTATAGATTCCAATGCTTCACTCCAGGTTTACCGTTTCCCTTGGACCATCTTATTGACGATGAAACACAGAAATTGCATCGGAACTAAATAGAAAGGGTACAATGCCGACTTAAGTACAGGAAGACTCAATCATTTTACTGACTATGCTTTAAACCATTCCTGTGACACTAGTTATAGATTCCGATGCTTCACTTGAGGTTTGCTGTATCCCTTGGACCTTCTTATTGACGATAAAACACAGAAATTGCATCGGAATTAAATACAAAAGGCAAAATGCCGACATAAGTACACGAAGACCGACTCTTCTTACCTTCTATGCTTTGAACCATTCCTGTGACACTGGTTATAGATTCCGATGCTACACTCCAGGTTTACTGTATCCCTTGGACCTTCTTATTGACGATGAAACACAGAAATTGCATCGGAATTAAATACAAAAGGCACAATGACGACTTATGGACAAGAAGACTGACGCTTCTTTCTGACTATGTTTTGAACCATTCCTGTGACTCTAGTTATAGATTCCGATGCTTCACTTCAGGTTTACTGTATCCCACTGACCTTCTTATTGACGATGAAACACAGATATTGCATCGGAATTAAATACAAAAGGCACAATGCCGACTTAAGGACAAGAAGAATGACACTTTTTACTATCCATGCTTTGAACCATTCCCGTGACACTAGTTATAGATTCCGATGCTTCACTGCAGGCTTACTGTGTCCCTTAGACCTTCTAATTGACGATGAAACACAGAAATTACATCGGAATTAAATACAATAGGCACAATGCCGACTTGAGTACAAGAAGACTGACTCTTCCTACTGTCTATGTTTTGAACCATTCGTGTGACACTAGTTATAGATTCCGATGCTTCACTTCAGTTTTACTGTATCCTTTGGACCGTCTTATTGACGATGAAACACAGATATTGCATCGGAATTAAATACAAAAGGCACAATACCGACTTAAGAACAAGAAGGCTGACTCTTCTTACTGTCTATGTTTTGAACCATCCCTGTGACACTAGTTAGAGGTTCCGATGCTTCACTCCAGGTTTACTGTACCCCTTGGTCCTTCTTATTGACGAAGAAACACAGAAATTGCATCGGAATTAAATACAAAAGGCACAATGCCGACTTAAGAACAAGAAGACTGACTCTTATTACTGACTGTGTTTTGGACCATTCCTGTGACACTAGTTATAAATACCGATGCTTCACTTCGGGTTTACTGTATCCCTTGGACCATCTCATTGACGATGAAACACAGAAATTGCATCGGATATAAATAGAAAAGGCACAATGTCGAATAAAGTACAAGAAGACTGACTCTTCTTACTGTCTATGTTTTGAGCCATTCCTGTGACACTAGTTATAGATTCCGATGCTTCACTCCAGGTTTACTATATCCCTTGGACCTTCTTATTGACGATGAAACACAGAAATTGCAGCGGAATTAAATAGAAAAGGCACAATGCCGACTTAAGTACAAGAAGACTGACGCTTCTTACTGACTATGCTATGAACCATTGCTGTGACACTAGTTATAGATTCCGTTGCTTCACTTCAGGTTTACTTTACACCTTGGACCTTCTTATTGACTATGAAACACAGAAATCGCATCGGAATTAAATACAAAAGGCACAATTTTGACTTAAGTACAAGAAGACTGACTCTTCCTACTCTCTATATTTTGAACCATTCCTGTGACACTAGTTATAGATTCCGATGCTTCAATTTAGGTTTACTGTATCCCTCTGACCTTATTGCCGATGAAACATAGAAATTGCATCAGAATTAAATACAAAAGGCACAATGCCGACTTAAGGACAACAAGACTGAAACTTCTTACTATCTATGTTATAACCAGTCCTGTGACACTAGTGATAGATTTCGATGCTTCACTTCTGGTTTACTGTTTCCCTTGGACCTTCTTATTGACGATGAAACACAGAAATTGCATCGGAATTAAATACAAAAGGCACAATGCCGACTTATGTACAAGAAGACTGACTCTTCCTACTGTCTATGTTTTGAACCATTTCTGTGACACTAGTTATAGAGTCCGATGCTTCACTTACGGTTTACTGTATCCCTTGGACCTTCTTATTGACGGTGAAACACAGAAATTGCATCGGAATTAAATACGAAAGGCACAATGCCAACTTAAGTTCAAGAAGACTGACACTTCTTACTGACTATGTTTTGAACCATTCCTGTGACACTAGTTATAGATTCCGATACTTCACTTCATGTTTACTGTATCCTTCCGACCTTCTTATTGACGATGAAACACAGAAATTGCATCGGAATTCAATACAAAAGGCACTATGCCGACTTAAGTACAAGAAGACTGACTCTTCTTACTGTCTATGCTTTCAACCATTCCTGTGACACTAGTTAAAGATTCCGATGCTTCACTTCAGGTTTACTGTATCCCTTGCACCTTCTTATTGACGATGAAGCACAGAAATTAGTTCGGAATTCAATACAAAAGGCACAATGCCGACTTAACTACAAGAAGACTGACTCTTCTTACTGACTATGCTTTGAACCATTCCAGTGACACGAGTTATAGATTAAGATGCCTAACTTCAGGATTACTGTATCCCACTGACCTTGTTAGTGACGATGAAACACAGAAATTGCATCGGAATTAAATACAAAAAGCACAATGCCCACTTAAGTACAAGAATACTGACTCATCTTACTGTCTATGATTTGCACCATTCCTGTGACACTAATTATAGATTCCGATGCTTCACTTCAGGTTTACTGTTTCCCTTGGACCTTCTTATTGACGATGAAACACAGAAATTGCATCGGAATTAATTACAAAAGGCACAATGACGACTTATGTACAAGAAGACTGACTCTTCCTACTGTCTATGTTTTGAACCATTTCTGTGACACTAGTTATAGAGTCGGATGCTTCACTTCAGGTTTACTGTATCCCTTGGACCTTGTTATTTACGATGAATCACAGAAATTGCATCGGAATTAAATACAAAAGGAACAATGCCGACTTAAGTACAAGAAGACCGACTCTTCTTACTGTCTATAATTTGAACCATTCCAGTGACACTAGTTACAGATTCCGATGCTTCACTTCAGGTTTACTGTATCCCTTGGAACTTCTTATTGACGATGAAACACAGAAAGTGCATCGGAATTAAATACAAAAGGCACAATGCCGACTTGACTACAAGAAGACTGACTCTTCTTGCTGACTATGCTTTGAACCATTCCTGTGACTCTAGTTACAGATTCCGATGCTTAACTTCAGGATTACTGTATCCCTCTGACCATCTTAGTGACGATGAAACACAGAAATTGCATCGGAATTAAATACAAAAAGCACAATGCCGACTTAAGTACAAGAATACTGACTCATCTTACGGTCTATGAATGCAACATTCCTGTGACACTAGTTATAGATTCCAATGCTTCACTTCAGGTTTACTGCATCCGTTGGACCTTGATATTTACGATGAATCACAGAAATTGCATCGGAATTAAATACAAAAGGCACAATGCCGACTTAAGTACAAGAAGACTGACTCTTCTTACTGTCTATAATTTGAACCATTCCAGTGACACTAGTTATAGATTCCGATGCTTCACTTCAGGTTTACTGTATCCCTTGGACCTTCTTATTGACGATGAAACACAGAAACTGCTTCGGAATTAAATACAAAAGGCACAATGCCGACTTAAGTACAAGCAGACTGACTCTTCCTACTGTCTATGTTTTGAACCATTACTGTGACCCTAGTTACAGATTCCGATGCTTCACTCCAGGTTTACTGTATCCCTTGGACCTTCTTATTGACGGTGAAACACAGAATTTGCATGGGAATTAAATACAAAAGGCAGAATGCCAACTTAAGTACAAGAAGACTGACTCTTCTTCCTGACTATGTTTTGAACCATTCCTGTGACACTAGTTGTAGATTCCGATGCTTCACTTCAGGTTTACTGTATCCCTTGGACCTTCTTATTGACGATGAAACACAGAAATAGCATCGGAATTAAATACAAAAGACACAATGCCGACTTAAGTACAAGAAGATTGACTCTTCCAACTGTCTATGTTTTGAACCATTCCTGAGACACTAGTTATAGATTCCGATGCTTCACTCCAGGTTTACTATATCCCTTCGACCTTCTTATTGACTATGAAACACAGAAATTGCAGCGGAATTAAATACAAATTGCACAATGCCGACTTAAGTACAAGAAGACTGACCCTTCCAACTGTCTATGTTTTGAACCATTCCTGTGACTCTAGTTATACATTCCGATGCTTAACTTCCGGATTACTGTATCCCTCTGACGTTCTTATTGACGATGAAACACAGAAATTGCATCGGAATTAAATACAAAAAGCACAATGCCGACTTAAGTACAAGAATACTGACTCATCTTACTGTCTATGTTTTGAACTGTCCCTGTGACACTAGTTATTGATTCCGATGTTTCACTCCAGGTTGACTGTATCCCTTGGACCTTCTTATTGACGATGAAACACAGAAATTGCATCGGAATTAAATACAAAATGCACAATGCCGACTTAAGTACAAGAAGACTGACCCTTCTTACTGACTATGTTTTGAACCATTCCTGTGACACTAGTTATAGATTCCGTTGCTTCACTTCAGGTTTACTGTATCCCTCTGACCTTCTTATTGACGATGAAACACAGAAATTGTATCGGAATTAAATACAAAAGGCACAATGCCTAATTAAGTACAAGAAGACTGACTCTTCTTACTGTCTATGTTTTTAACCATTCCTGTGACACTAGTTATAGACTCCGATGCTTCACTCCAGGTTTACTGTATCCCTTCGACCTTCTTATTGACGATGAAACACAGAAATTGCATCGGAATTAAATACAAAAGGCACAATGCCGACTTAAGTACAAGAAGACTGACTCTTCTTACTGTCTATGATTTGAACCATCCCTGTGACACTAGTTATAGATTCCGCTGCTTCACTGCAGGTTTACTGTGTCCCTTAGCCCTTCTTATTGACGATGAAACACAAAAATTGCATCGGAATTAAATACAATAGGTACAATGCCGACTTAAGTACAAGAAGACTGACTCTTCCTACTGTCTATGTTTTGAACCATTCGAGTGACACTAGGTATTGATTCCGATGCTTCTCTTCAGGTTTACTGTATCCCTTGGACCGTGTTATTGACGATGAAACACAGACATTGCATCGGAAATAAATACAAAAAGCACAATACCGACCTAAGAACAAGAAGACTGACTCTTTTATGCACTATGCTTTGAACGATTCCTGTGACACTAGTCATAGATTCCGATGCTTAACTTCAAGATTACTGTATCCCTCTGACCTTCTTATTGACGATGAAACACAGAAATTGCATCCGAATTAAATACAAAAGGCACAATGCCGAGTTAAGTACAAGAAGTCTGACTATTCTTACTGTCTATGTTTTGAACCATCCCTCTGACACTAGTTATAGTTTCCGATGCTTCACTCCAGGTTTACTGCATCCCTTGGTCCTTCTTTTTGACGAAGAAACACAGAAATTGCATCGGAATTATATACAAAAGGCACAATGCCGACTTAAGTACAAGAAGACTGACTCTTATTAATGACTATGTTTTGGACCATTCCTGTGACACTAGTTATAAATTCCGATGCTTCACTTCGGGTTTACTGTATCCCTTGGACCATCTTATTGAGGATGAAACACAGAAATTGCATCGGATATAAATAGAAAAGGCACAATGTCGACTTAAGTACAATAAGACTGACGCTTCTCACTGACTATGCTTTGAACCATTCCTGTGACACTAGTTATAGATTCCGATGCTTCACTTCAGGTTTACTGTACACCTTGGACCTTCTTATTGACTATGAAACACAGAAATCGCATCGGAATTAAATAGAAAAGGCACAATGCCGACTTAAGGAAAAGAAGACTGACCCTTCTTACTATCTATGTTTTGAACCAGTCCTGTGACACTAGTTACAGATTCCGATGCTTCACTTCAGGTTTACTGTTTCCCTTGGACCTTCTTATTGGCGATGAAACACAGAAATTGCATCGGAATTAAATACAAAAAGCACAATGCCGACTTATGTACAAGAAGACTAACTCTTCCTACTGTCTATGTTTGAACCATTTCTGTGACACTAGTTATAGAGTCCGTTGCTTCACTTCAGGTTTACTGTATCCCTTGGGCCTTCTTATTGACGGTGAAACACAGAAATTGCATCGGAATTAAATACGAAAGGCACAATGCCAACTTAAGTTCAAGAAGACTGACTCTTCTTACTGACTATGTTTTGAACCATTCCTGTGACACTAGTTATAGATTCCGATGCTTCACTTCAGGTTTACTGTATCCTTCTGACCTTCTTATTGACGATGAAACACAGAAATTGCATCGGAATTAAATAGAAAAGGCAGTATGCCGACTTAAGTACAAGAAGACCGACTCTTCTTACTGTCTATGTTTTGAACCATTCCTGTGACACTAGTTATAGATTCCGATGCTTCACTTCAGGTTTACTGTATCCCTTGCACCGTCTTATTGACGATGAAACACAGAAATTGGTTCGGAATTCAATACAAAAGGCACAATGCCGACTTAACTACAAGAAGACTGACAATTCTTACTGACTATGCTTTGAACCATTCCAGTGACACTAGTTATAGATTTCGATGCCTAACCTCAGGATTACTGTATCCCACTGACCTTGTTAGTGACAATGAAACAAAGAAATTGCATCGGAATTAAATACAAAAAGCACAATGCCGACTTAAGTACAAGAATACTGACTCATCTTACTGTCTATGTTTTGAACCGTCCCTGTGACACTAGTTATAGATTCCGATGTTTCACTCCAGGATCACTGTATCCCTTGGACCTTCTTATTGACGATGAAACACAGAAATTGCATCGGAATTAAATACAAAATGCACAATGCCGACTTAAGTACAAGAAGACTGACCCTTCTTACTGACTATGTTTTGAACCATTCCTGTGACACTAGTTATAGATTCCGTTGCTTCACTTCAGGTTTACTGTATCCCTCTGACCTTCTTATTGACGATGAAACACAGAAATTGCATCGGAATTAAATACAAAAGGCACAATGCCGAATTAAGTACAAGAAGACTGACTCTTCTTACTGTCTATGCTTTTAACAATTCCTGTGACACTAGTTATA
Organism: Schistocerca serialis cubense; assembly: GCF_023864345.2. Lineage (NCBI taxonomy): Eukaryota > Metazoa > Arthropoda > Insecta > Orthoptera > Acrididae > Schistocerca > Schistocerca serialis. The sequence continues at coordinate 9,215,576 of NW_026047592.1, forward strand.
GACTCCGATGCTTCACTCCAGGTTTACTGTATCCCTTCGACCTTCTTATTGACGATGAAACACAGAAATTGCATCGGAATTAAATACAAACGGCACAATGCCGACTTAAGTACAAGAAAACTGACTCTACTTACTGTCTATGATTTGAACCATCCCTGTGACACTAGTTATAGATTCCGATGCTTCACTGCAGGTTTACTGTGTCCCTTAGACCTTCTTATTGACGATGAACCACAGAAATTACATCGGAATGAAATACAATAGGCACAATGCCGACTTAAGTACAAGAAGACTGACTCTTCCTACTGTCTATGTTTTGATCCATTCGAGTGACACTAGTTATAGATTCTGATGCTTCACTCCAGGTTTACTGTATCCCTTGGTCCTTCTTATTGACGAAGAAACACAGAAATTGCATCGGAATTATATACAAAAAGCACAATGCCGACTTAAGTACAAGAAGACTGACTCTTATTAATGACTATGTTTTGGACCATTCCTGTGACACTAGTTATAAATTCCGATGCTTCACTTCGGCTTTACTGTATCCCTTGGACCATCTTATTCACGAAGAAAAACAGAAATTGCATCGGATATAAATAGAAAAGTCACAATGTCGACTTAAGTACAAGAAGACTGACTCTTCCTACTGTCTATATTTTGAACCATTCCTGTGACACTAGTTATAGATTCCGATGCTTCACTTCAGGTTTACTGTACACCTTGGTCCTTCTTATTGACTATGAAACACAGGAATCGCATCCGAATTAAATACAAAAGGCACAATGCCGACTTAAGTACAAGAAGACTGACTCTTCCTACTGTCTATATTTTGAACCATTCCTGTGACACTAGTTATAGATTCCGATGCTTCAATTTAGGTTTACTGTATCCCTCTGACCTTATTGCCGATGAAACACAGAAATTGCATCGGAATTAAATACAAAAGGCACAATGCCGACTTAAGGACAAGAAGACTGACCCTTCTTACTATCTATGTTTTGAACCAGTCCTGTGACACTAGTTATAGATTCCGATGCTTCACTTCAGGTTTACTGTATCCTTTGGGCCTTCTCATTGACGGTGAAACACAGAAATTGCATCGGAATTAAATACGAAAGGCACAATGCCAACTTAAGTTCAAGAACACTGACTTTTCTTACTGACTATGTTTTGAACCATTCCTGTGACTCTAGTTATAGATTCCGATGCTTCACTGCAGGTTTACTGTATCCTTCTGACCTTCTTATTGACGATGAAACACAGAAATTGCATCGGAATTAAGTAGAAAAGGCAGTATGCCGACTTAAGTACAAGAAGACTGACTATTCTTACTGTCTATGCTATGAACCATTCCTGTGACACTAGTTATAGATTCCGACGCTTTACTTCAGGATTACTGTATCCCTCTGACCTTCTTATGGACGATGAAACACAGAAATTGCATCGGAATTAAATACAAAAGGCACAATGCCGACTTCAGTACAAGACACTGACTCTTCTTACTGACTATGTTTTGAACCATTCTTGTGACACTAGCTATAGATTCCGATGCTTCACTTCAGGTTTACAGTAGCCCTGAAACCTTCTTATTGCCGATGAAACACAGAAATTGCATCGGAATTAAATACAAAAGGCACAATGACGAATTAAGTACAAGAAGACTGACTCTTCTTACTGTCTATGCTTTTAACTATTCCTGTGACACTAGTTATAGACTCCGATTCTTCACTCCAGTTTTACTGTATCCCTTCGACCTTCTTATTGACGATGAAACACAGAAATTGCATCGGAATTAAATACAAACGGCACAATGCCGACTTAAGTACAAGAAGACTGACTCTACTTACTGTCTATGATTTGAACCATCCCTGTGACACTAGTTATAGATTCCGATGCTTCACTGCAGGTTTACTGTGTCCCTTAGACCTTCTTATTGACGATGAACCACAGAAATTACATCGGAATGAAATACAATAGGCACAATGCCGACTTAAGTACAAGAAGACTGACTCTTCCTACTGTCTATGTTTTGAACCATTCGAGTGACACTAGTTACAGATTCCGATGCTTCATTCCAAGTTTACTGTATCCCTTGGTCCTTCTTATTGACGAAGAAACACAGAAATTGCATCGGAATTATATACAAAAGGCACAATGCCGACTTAAGTACTAGAAGACTGACTCTTATTAATGACTATGTTTTGGATCATTCCTGTGACACTAGTTATAAATTCCGATGCTTCACTTCGGGTTTACTGTATCCCTTGGACCATCTTATTCACGATGAAAAATAGAAATTGCATCGGATATAAATAGAAAAGGCACAATGTCGACTTAAGTACAAGAAGACTGACGCTTCTCACTGACTATGCTTTGAACCAATCCTGTGGCACTAGTTATAGATTCCGATGCTTCACTTCAGGTTTACTGTACACCTTGGTCCTTCTTATTGACTATGAAACACAGAAATCGCATCGGAATTAAATACAAAAGGCACAATGCCGACTTAAGTACAAGAAGACTGACTCTTCCTGCTGTCTATATTTTGAACCATTCCTGTGACACTAGTTATAGATTCCGATGCTTCAATTTAGGTTTACTGTATCCCTCTGACCTTATTGCCGATGAAACACAGAAATTGCATCGGAATTAAATACAAAAGGCACAATGCCGACTTAATGACAAGAAGACTGACCCTTCTTACTATCTATGTTTTGAACCAGTCCTGTGACACTAGTTATAGATTCCGATACTTCACTTCAGGTTTACTGTTTCCCTTGGACCTTCTTATTGACGATGAAACACAAAAATTGCATCGGAATTAAATACAAAAGGCACAATGCCGACTTATGTACAAGAAGACTAACTCATCCTACTGTCTATGTTTTGAACCATTTCTGTGACACTAGTCATAGAGTCCGTTGCTTCAATTCAGGTTTACTATATCCTTTGGGCCTTCTCATTGACGGTGAAACACAGAAATTGCATCGGAATTAAATACGAAAGGCACAATGCCAACTTAAGTTCAAGAACACTGACTTTTCTTACTGACTATGTTTTGAACCATTCATGTGACTCTAGTTATAGATTCCGATGCTTCACTGCAGGTTTACTGTATCCTTCTGACCTTCTTATTGACGATGAAACACAGAAATTGCATCGGAATTAAGTAGAAAAGGCAGTATGCCGACTTAAGTACAAGAAGACTGACTCTTCTTACTGTCTATGCTTTGAACCGTTCCTGTGACACTAGTTCTAGATTCCGACGCTTTACTTCAGGATTACTGTATCCCTCTGACCTTCTTATGGACGATGAAACACAGAAATTGCATCGGAATTAAATACAAAAGGCACAATGCCGACTTCAGTACAAGACACTGACTCTTCTTACTGACAATGCTTTGAACCATTCTTGTGACACTAGCTATAGATTCCGATGCTTCACTTCAGGTTTACAGTAGCCCTGAAACCTTCTTATTGCCGATGAAACACAGAAATTCCATCGGAATTAAATACAAAAGGCCCAATGCCGACTTAAGTACAAGAAGTCCGACTCTTCTTACTGTCTATGTTTTGAACCATTACTGTGACACTAGTTATAGATTCTGATGCTTCACTCCAGGTTTACTGTATCCCTTGGACCTTCTTATTGACGGTGAAACACAGAAGTTGCATCGGAATTAAATACGAAAGGCACATTGCCAACTTAAGCACAAGAAGACTGACTCTTCTTCCTGACTATGTTTTGAACCATTCCTGAGACACTAGTTATAGATTCCGATGCTTCACTTCTGGTTTACTGTATCCCCCTGACCGTCTTATTGACGATGAAACACAGAAATTGCATCCGAATTAAATAGCAAAGCACAATGCCGACTTAAGTACTAGAAGACTGACTCTTCCTACTGTCTATGTTTTGAACCATTCCTAAGACACTTGTTATAGATTCCGATGCTTCACTTCAGGTTTACTGTATCCCTTGGACCTTCTTATTGTCGATGAAACACAGAAATTGCATCGGAATTCAATACAAAAGGCACAAGGCCGACTTAACTACAAGAAGACTGACCCTTCTTACTGACTGTGTTTTGAACCATTCCTGTGACACTAGTTGTAGATTCCGTTGCTTCACTTCAGGTTTACTGTATCCCTCTGACCTTCTTATTGACGATGAAACACAGAAATTGCATCGGAATTAAATACAAAAGGCACAATGCCGAATTAAGTACAAGAAGACTGACTCTTCTTACTGTCTACGCTTTGAACCATCCCTGTGATACTAGTTATAGATTCCGATGTTTCAATTGAGGTTTACTGTATCCCGTGGATCGTGTTATTGACGATGAAACACAGAATTTGCATTGGAAATAAATACAAAAAGCACAATACCGACTTAAGAACAAGAATACTGACTCTTCTTATGGACTATGCTTTGAACTATTCCTGTGACACTAGTCATAGATTCCGATGCTTAACTTCAGGATTACTGTATCCCTCTGACCTTCTTATTGACGATGAAACACAGAAATTGCATCCGTATTAAATACAAAAGGCACAATGCCGACTTAAGTACAAGAAGTCCGACTCTTCTTACTGTCTATGTTTTGAACCATCCCTGTGACACTAGTTATAGTTTCCGATGCTTCACTCCTTGTTTACTGTATCCCTTGGGCCTTCTTATTGACGAAGAAACACTGAAATTGCATCGGAATTAAATACAAAAGGTACAATGCCGACTTAAGTACAAGAAGACTGACTCTTATTAATGACTATGTTTTGGACCATTCCTGTGACACTAGTTATAAAATCCGATGCTTCACTTCGGGTTTACTGTATCCCTTGGACCAGCTTATTGACGATGAAACACAGAAATTGCATCGGATATAATTAGAAAAGGCACAATGTCGACTTAAGTACAAGAAGACTGACGCTTCTCACTGACTATGCTTTGAACCATTCCTGTGACACTAGTTATAGATTCCGATGCTTCACTTCAGGTTTACTGTACACCTTGGACCTTCTTATTGACTATGAAACACAGAAATCGCATCGGAATTAAATACAAAAGGCACAATGCCGACTTAAGTACAAGAAGACTGAATCTTCCTACTGTCTATATTTTGAACCATTCCTGTGACACTAGTTATAGATTCCGATGCTTCAATTTAGGTTTACTGTATCCCTCTGACTTTATTGCCGATGAAACACAGAAATTGCATCGGAATTAAATACAAAAGGCACAATGCCGACTTAAGGACAAGAAGACTAACTCTTCCTACTGTCTATGTTTTGAACCATTTCTGTGACACTAGTTATAGAGTCCGTTGCTTCACTTCAGGTTTACTGTATCCCTTGGGCCTTCTTATTGACGGTGAAACACAGAAATTGCGTCGGAACAAAATACGAAAGGCACAATGCCAACTTAAGTTCAACAAGACTGACTCTTCTTACTGACTATGTATTGAACCGTTCCTGTGACACTAGTTACAGATTCCGATGCTTCACTTCAGGTTTACTGTATCCTTCTGACCTTCTTATTGACGATGAAACACAGAAATTGCATCGGAATTAAATAGAAAAGGCAGTATGCCAACTTAAGTACAAGAAGACTGACTCTTCTTACTGTCTATGCTTTGAACCATTCCTGTGACACTAGTTATAGATTCCGATGCTTCACTTCAGGTTTACTGTATCACTTGCACATTCTTATTGACGATGAAACACAGAAATTAGTTCGGAATTCAATACAAAAGGCACAATGCCGACTTAACTACAAGAACACTGACTCTTCTTACTGACTATGCTTTGAACCATTCCAGTTACACTAGTTATAGATTCCGATGCCTAACTTCAGCATTACTGTATCCCACTGACCTTGTTAGTGACGATGAAACACAGAAATTGCATCGGAATTAAATACAAAAAGCACAATGCCGACTTCAGTACAAGAATACTGACTCATCTTACTGTCTATGATTTTCACCATTCCTGTGACACTAGTTATAGATTCCGATGCTTCACTTCAGGTTTACTGTTTCCTTTGGACCTTCTTATTGACGATGAAACACAGAAATTGCATCGGAATTAAATACAAAAGGCACAATGCCGTCTTAAGTACAAGAAGACCGAATCTTCTTACTGTCTATAATTTGAACCATTCCAGTGACACTAGTTAAAGATTCCGATGCTTCACTTCAGGATTACTGTATCCCTCTGACCTTCTTAGTGACGATGAAACACAGGAATTGCATCGGAATTAAATACAAAAAGCACAATGCCCACTTATGTACAAAAATACTGACTCATCTTATTGTCTATGAATTGCACCATTCCTGTGACACTAGTTATAGATTGCGATGCTTCACGTCAGGATTAATGCATCCCTTGGACCTTGTTATTTACGATGAATCACAGAAATTGCATCGGAGATAAATACAAAAGGCACAATGCCGACTTAAGTACAAGAAGACTGACTCTTCTTACTGTCTATAATTTGAACCATTCCAGTGACACTAGTTATAGATTCCGATGCTTCACTTCATGTTTACTCTATCCCTCGGACCCTCTTATTGTCGATGAAACACAGAAATTGCATCGGAATTAAATACAAAAGGCACAATGCCGACTCAAGTACAAGAAGACTGACTCTTCCTACTGTCTATGTTTTGAACCATTACTGTGACACTAGTTATAGATTCCGATGCTTCACTCCAGGTTTACTGTATCCCATGGACCTTCTTATTAACGGTGAAACACAGGAATTGCATCGGAATTAAATACGAAAGGCACATTGCCAACTTAAGTACAAGAAGACTGACTCTTCTTCCTGACTATGTTTTCAACCATTCCTGTGACACTAGTGGTAGATTGCGATGCTTCACTTCAGGTTTACTGTATCCCTTGGACCTTCTTATTGACGATGAAACACAGAAATAGCATCGGAATTAAAGACAAAAGACACAATGCCGACTTAAGTACAAGAAGACTGACTCTTCCAACTGTCTATGATTTGAGCCATTCCTGAGACACTAGTTATAGATTCCGATGCTTCACTTCAGGCTTACTGTATCCCCCTGACCGTCTTATTGACGGTGAAACACAGAAATTGCATTGGAATTAAATACGAAAGGCACAATGCCAACTTAAGTACAAGAAGACTGACTCTTCTTACTGACTATGTTTTGAACCATTCCAGTGACACTAGTTATAGATTCCGATGCTTAACTTCAGGTTTACTGTATCCCTTAAACCTTCTTATTGACGCTGAAACGCAGAAATTGCATCGGAAATAAATACAAAAGACACAATGCCGATTTAAGTACAAGAAGACTGACTCTTCTTACCGTCTATGTTTTGAATCGTCCCTGTGACCCTAGTTATAGATTCCGATGTTTCACTCCAGGTTGACTGTATCCCTTGGACCTTCTTATTAACGATGAAACACATAAATTGCATCGGAATTAAATACAAAATGCACAATGTAGACTTAAGTACAAGAAGACTGACTCGACTTACTGACTATGTTTTGAACCATTCATGTGACACTAGTTATAGATTCCGTTGCTTCACTTCAGGTTTACTGTATCCCTCTGACCTTCTTATTGACGATGAAACACAGAAATTGCTTCGGAATTAAATACAAAAGGCACAATGCCGAATTAAGTACAAGAAGACTGACTCTTCTTACTGTCTATGATTTTAACCATTCCTGTGACACTAGTTATAGACTCCGATGCTTCAGTCCAGGTTTACTGTATCCCTTCGACCTTCTTATTGACGATGAAACACAGAAATTGCATCGGAATTAAATACAAAAGGCACAATGCCGACTTAAGTACAAGAAGACTGACTCTTCCTACTGTCTATATTTTGAACCATTCCTGTGACACTAGTTATAGATTCCGATGCTTCAATTTAGGTTTACTGTATCCCTCTGACCTTATTGCCGATGAAACACAGAAATTGCATCGGAATTAAATACGAAAGGCACATTGCCAACTTAAGTACAAGAAGACTGACTCTTCTTCCCGACTATGTTTTCAACCATTCCTGTGACACTAGTTGTAGATTCCGATGCTTCAATTCAGGTTTACTGTATCCCTTGGACCTTCTTATTGACGATGAAACACAGAAATAGCATCTGAATTAAATACAAAAGACACAATGCCGACTTAAGTAAAAGAAGACTGACTCTTCTTACTGTCTATGCTTTGAACCATTCCTGTGACACTAGTTATAGATTCCGATGCTTCACTTCAGGTTTACTGTATCCCTTGCACCTTCTTATTGACGATGAAACACAGAAATTAGTTCGGAATTCAATACAAAAGGCACAATGCCGACTTAACTACAAGAAGACTGACTCTTCTTACTGACTATGCTTTGAACCATTCCAGTGACACTAGTTATAGATTAAGATGCCTAACTTCAGGATTACTGTATCCCATTGACCTTGTTAGTGACGATGAAACACAGAAATTGCATCAGAATTAAATACAAAAAGCACAATGCCGACTTAAGTACAAGAATACTGACTCATCTTACTGTCGATGATTTGCACCATTCCTGTGACACTAATTATAGATTCCGATGCTTCACTTCAGGTTTACTGTTTCCCTTGGACCTTCTTATAGACGATGAAACACAGAAATTGCATCGGAATAAAATACAAAAGGCACAATGCCGACTTATGTACAAGAAGACTGACTCTTTCTACTGTCTATGTTTTGAACCATTTCTGTGACACTAGTTATAGAGTCGGATGCTTCACTTCAGGTTTACTGTATCCCTTGGACCTTGTTATTTACGATGAATCACAGAAATTGCATCGGAATTAAATACAAAAGGCACAATGCCGACTTAAGTACAAGAAGACCGACTCTTCTTACTGTCTATAATTTGAACCATTCCAGTGACACTAGTTATAGATTCCGATGCTTCACTTCAGGTTTACTGTATCCCTTGGAACTTCTTATTGACGATGAAACACAGAAAGTGTATCGGAATTAAATACAAAAGGCACAATGCCGACTTAACTACAAGAAGACTGACTCTTCTTACTGACTATGCTTTGAACCATTCCTGTGACTCTACTTACAGATTCCGATGCTTAACTTCAGGATTACTGTATCCCTCTGACCATCTTAGTGACGATGAAACACAGAAATTGCATCGGAATTAAATACAAAAAGCACAATGCCGACTTAAGTACAAGAATACTGACTCATCTTACGGTCTATGAATGCACCATTCCTGTGACACTAGTTATAGATTCCGATGCTTCACTTCAGGTTTACTGTATCCCTTGGACCTTGTTATTTACGATGAATCACAGAAATTGCATCGGAATTAAATACAAAAGGCACAACGCCGACTTAAGTACAAGAAGACTGACTCTTCTTACTGTCTATAATTTGAACCATTCCAGTGACACTAGATATAGATTCCGATGCTTCACTTCAGGTTTACTGTATCCCTTGGACCTTCTTATTGACGATGAAACACAGAAATTGCTTCGGAATTAAATACAAAAGGCACAATGCCGACTTAAGTACAAGAACACTGACTCTTCCTACTGTCTATGTTTTGAACCATTACTGTGACACTAGTTACAGTTTTCGATGCTTCACTCCAGGTTAACTGTATCCCTTGGACCTTCTAATTGACGGTGAAACACAGAATTTGCATCGGAATTAAATACAAAAGGCACAATGCCAACTTAAGTATACGAAGACTGACTCTTCTTCCTGACTATGTTTTGAACCATTCCGGTACACTAGTTGTAGATTCCGATGCTTCACATCAGGTTTACTGTATCCCTTGGACCTTCTTATTGACCATGAAACACAGAAATAGCATCGGAATTAAATACAAAAGACTCAATGCCGACTTAAGTACAAGAAGATTGACTTCTCCAACTGTCTATGTTTTGAACCATTCCTGAGACACTAGTTATAGATTCCGATGCTTCACTCCAGGTTTACTGTATCCCTTCGAACTTCTTATTGACGATGAAACACAGAAATTGCATCGGAATTAAATACAAAATGCACAATGCCGACTTAAGTACAAGAAGACTGACTCTTCCAACTGTCTATGTTTTGAACCATTCCTGTGACTCTAGTTATACATTCCGATGCTTAACTTCCGGATTACTGTATCCCTCTGACCTTCTTATTGACGATGAAACACAGAAATTGCATCGGAATTAAATACAAAAAGCACAATGCCGACTTAAGTACAAGAATACTGACTCATCTTACTGTCTATGATTTGAACTATCCCTGTGACACTAGTTATTGATTCCGATGTTTCACTCCAGGTTGACTGTATCCCTTGGACCTTCTTATTGACGATGAAACACAGAAATTGCATCGGAATTAAATACAAAATGCTCAATGCCGACTTAAGTACAAGAAGACTGACCCTTCTTACTGACTATGTTTTGAACCATTCCTGTGACACTAGTTATAGATTCCGTTGCTTCACTTCAGGTTTACTGTATCCCTCTGACCTTCTTATTGACGATGAGACACAGAAATTGCATCGGAATTAAATACAAAAGGCACAATGCCGAATTAAGTACAAGAAGACTGACTCTTCATACTGTCTATGCTTTTAACCATTCCTGTGACACTAGTTATAGACTCCGATGCTTCACTCCAGGTTTACTGTATCCCTTCGACCTTCTTATTGACGATGAAACACAGAAATTGCATCGGAATTAAATACAAAAGGCACAATGCCGACTTAAGTACAAGAAGACTGACTCTTCTTACTGTCTATGATTTGAACCATCCCTGTGACACTAGTTATAGATTCTGTTGCTTCACTGCAGGTTTACTGTGTCCCTTAGCCCTTCTTATTGACGATGAAACACAGAAATTACATCGGAATTAAATACAATAGGCACAATGCCGACTTAAGTACAAGAAGACTGACTCTTCCTACTGTCTATGTTTTGAACCATTCGAGTGACACTAGGTATTGATTCCGATGCTTCACTTCAGGTTTACTGTATCCCTCTTACCTTCTTATTGACGATGAAACACAGAAATTGCATCCGAATTAAATACAAAAGGCACAATGGCGACTTAAGTACAAGAAGTCTGACTCTTCTTACTGTCTATGTTTTGAACCATCCCTCTGACACTAGTTATTGTTTCCGATGCTTCACTCCAGGTTTACTGCATCCCTTTGTCCTTCTTTTTGACGAAGAAACACAGAAATTGCATCGGAATTATATACAAAAGGCACAATGCCGACTTAAGTACAAGAAGACTGACTCTTATTAATGACTATGTTTTGGACCATTCCTGTGACACTAGTTATAAATTCCGATGGTTCACTTCGGGTTTACTGAATCCCTTGGACCATCTTATTAAGGATGAAACACAGAAATTGCATCGGAAATAAATAGAAAAGGCACAATGTCGACTTACGTACAAGAAGACTGACGCTTCTCACTGACTATGCTTTGAACCATTCCTGTGACACTAGTTATAGATTCCGATGCTTCACTTCAGGTTTACTGTACACCTTGGACCTTCTTATTGACTATGAAACACAGAAATCGCATCGGAATTAAATAGAAAAGGCACAATGCCGACTTAAGTACAAGAAGACTGACTCTTCCTACTGTCTATATTTTGAACCATTCCTGTGACACTAGTTGTAGGTTCCGATGCTTCAATTTAGGTTTACTGTATCCCTCTGACCTTATTGCCGATGAAACACAGAAATTGCATCGGAATTAAATACAAAGGGCACAATGCCGACTTAAGGAAAAGAAGACTGACACTTCTTACTATCTATGTATTGAACCAGTCCTGTTACACTAGTTATAGATTCCGATGCTTCACTTCAGGTTTACTGTTTCCCTTGGACCTTCTTATTGGCGATGAAACACAGAAATTGCATCGGAATTAAATACAAAGGGCACAATGCCGACTTATGTACAAGAAGACTAACTCTTCCTACTGTCTATGTTTTGAACCATTTCTGTGACACTAGTTATAGAGTCCGTTGCTTCACTTCAGGTTTACTGTATCCCTTGGGCCTTCTTATTGACGGTGAAACACAGAAATTGCATCGGAATTAAATACGAAAGCACAATGCCAACTTATGTTCAAGAAGACTGACTCTTCTTACTGACTATGTTTTGAACCATTCCTGTGACACTAGTTATAGATTCCGATGCTTCACTTCAGGTTTACTGTATCCTTCTGACCTTCTTATTGACGATGAAACACAAAAATTGCAATGGAATTAAATAGAAAAGGCAGTATGCCGACTTAAGTACAAGAAGACTGACTCTTCTTACTGTCTATGTTTTGAACCATTCCTGTGACACTAGTTATAGATTCCGATGCTTCACTTCAGGTTTACTGTAACCCTTGCACCTTCTTATTGACGATGAAACACAGAAATTGGTTCGGAATTCAATACAAAAGGCACAATGCCGACTTAACTACAAGAAGACTGACTCTTCTTACTGACTATGCTTTGAACCATTCCAGTGACACTAGTTATAGATTTCGATGCCTAACCTCAGGATTACTGTATCCCACTGACCTTGTTAGTGACGATGAAACAAAGAAATTGCATCGGAAATAAATACAAAAAGCACAATGCCGACTTAAGTACAAGAATACTGACTCATCTTACTGTCTATGATTTGAACCGTCCCTGTGACACTCGTTATAGATTCCGATGTTTCACTCCAGGTTCACTGTATCCCTTGGACCTTCTTATTGACGATGAAACACAGAAATTGCATCGGAATTAAATACAAAATGCACAATGCCGACTTAAGTACAAGAAGACTGACCCTTCTTACTGACTATGTTTTGAACCATTCCTGTGACACTAGTTATAGATTCCGTTGCTTCACTTCAGGTTTACTGTATCCCTCTGACCTTCTTATTGACGATGAAACACAGAAATTGCATCGGAATGAAATACAAAAGGCACAATGCCGAATTAAGTACAAGAAGACTGACTCTTCTTACTGTCTATGCTTTTAACTATTCCTGTGACACTAGTTATAGACTCCGATGCTTCACTCCAGGTTTACTGTATCCCTTCGACCTTCTTATTGACGATGAAACACAGAAATTGCATCGGAATTAAAAACAAAAGGCACAATGCCAACTTATGTACAAGAAGACTAACTCTTCCTACTGTCTATGTTTTGAACCATTTCTGTGACACTAGTTATAGAGTCCGTTGCTTCACTTCAGGTTTACTGTATCCCGTGGGCCTTCTTATTGACGGTGAAACACAGAAATTGCATCGGAATTAAATACTAAAGGCACAATGCCAACTTAAGTTCAAGGAGACTGACTCTTCTTACTGACTATGTTTTGAACTATTCCTGTGACACTAGTTATAGATTCCGATGCTTCACTCCAGGTTTACTGTATCCCTTGGTCCTTCTTATTGACGAAGAAACACAGAAATTGCAACGGAATTATATACAAAAGGCACAATCCCGACTTAAGTACAAGAAGACTGACTCTTCCTACTGTGTATGTTTTGAACCATTCGAGTGACACTAGTTATAGATTCCGATGCTTCACTCCAGGTTTACTGTATCCCTTGGACCATCTTATTCACGATGAATAACAGAAATTGCATCGGATATAAATAGATAAGGCACAATGTCGACTTAAGTACAAGAAGACTGACGCTTCTCACTGACTATGCTTTGAACCATTCCTGTGACACTAGTTATAGAGTCCGTTGCTTCAATTCAGGTTTACTGTATCCTTTGGGCCTTCTCATTGACGGTGAAACACAGAAATTGCATCGGAATTAAATACGAAAGGCACAATGCCAACTTAAGTTCAAGAAGACTGACTTTTCTTACTGACTATGATTTGAACCATTCCTGTGACTCTAGTTATAGATTCCGATGCTTCACTGCAGGTTTACTGTATCCTTCTGACCTTCTTATTGACGATGAAACACAGAAATTGCATCGGAATTAAGTAGAAAAGGCAGTAGGCCTACTTAAGTACAAGAAGACTGACTCTTCTTACTGTCTATGCTTTGAACCATTCCTGTGACACTAGTTATAGATTCCGACGCTTTACTTCAGGATTACTGTATCCCTCTGACCTTCTTATGGACGATGAAACACAGAAATTGCATCGGAATTAAATACAAAAGGCACAATGCCGACTTCAGTACAAGACACTGACTCTTCTTACTGGCTATGTTTTGAACCATTCTTGTGACACTAGCTATAGATTCCGATGCTTCACTTCAGGTTTACAGTAGCCCTTAAACCTTCTTATTGACGATGAAACACAAAAAATTGCATCGGAATTAAATACAAAAGGCACAATGCCGACTTAAGTACAAGAAGACTGACTCTAGTGACTGTCTATGCTTTGAACCATTCCTGTGACTCTAGTTATAGATTCCGATGCTTCAATGCAGGTCTACTGTATCCCTTGGACCTTCTTATTGAGATGAAACACAGAAATTGCATCGGATTTAAATACAAAAGGCACAATGCCGACTTAAGTACAAGAAGACTGGCTCTTCTTACTGATTATGATTTGAGCCATTCCTGTGACACTTAAATTCCGATGATTCACTTCAGGTTTACTGTATCCCTTGGACCTTCTTATTGACGATGAAACACAGAAATTGCATCGGAAATAAATACAAAAGGCACAATGCCGACTTAAGTACAAGAAGACTGACTCTTCTTACTGTCTATGTTTTGAACCATCCCTGTGACACTAGTTATAGATTCCGATGCTTCACTCCAGGTTAACTGTATCCCTTGGTCCTTCTTATTGACGATGAAACACAGAAAATGCATCGGAATTAAATACAAAAGGCACAATGCCGACTTAAGAACAAGAAGACTGGCTCTTCCTACTGTCTATGTTTTGAATCATTACTGTGACACTAGTTATAGATTCCGATGCTTCACTCCAGGTTTACTGTGTCCCTTGGACCTTGTTATTGACGGTGAAACACAGAAATTGCATCGGAATTAAATACGAAAGGCACATTGCCAACATAAGCACAAGAAGACTGACTCTTCTTCCTGACTATGTTTTGAACCATTCCTGAGACACTAGTTATAGATTCCGATGCTTCACCTCAGGTTTACTGTATCCCTTGGACCTTCTAATTGTCGATGAAACACAGAAATTGCATCCGAATTAAATAGAAAAGCACAATGCCGACTTAAGTACAAGAAGACTGACTCTTATTAATGACTATGTTTTGAACCATCCCTGTGACACTAGTTATAGATTCCGATGTTTCAATTGAGGTTTACTGTATCCCGTGGATCGAGTTATTGACGATGAAACACAGAAATTGCATCGGAAATAAATACAAAAAGCACAATACCGACTTAAGAACAAGAAGACTGACTCTTCTTATGGACTATGCTTTGAACTATTCCTGTGACACTAGTCATAGATTCCGATGCTTAACTTCAGGATTACTGTATCCCTCTGACCTTCTTATTGACGATGAAACACAGAAATTGCATCCGTAATAAATACAAAAGGCACAATGCCGACTTAAGTACAAGAAGTCTGACTCTTCTTACTGTCTATGTTTTGAACCATCCCTGTGACACTAGTTATAGTTACCGATGCTTCACTCCTGGTTTACTGTATCCCTTGGTCCTTCTTATTGACGAAGAAACACTGAAATTGCATCGGAATTAAATACAAAAGGCACAATGCCGACTTAAGTACAAGAAGACTGACTCTTATTAATGACTATGTTTTGGACCATTCCTGTGACACTAGTTATAAATTCCGATGCTTCACTTCGGGTTTACTGTATCCCTTGGACCATCTTATTGACGATGAAACACAGAAATTGCATCGGATATAAATAGAAAAGGCACAATGTCGACTTAAGTACAAGAAGACTGACGCTTCTCACTGACTATGCTTTGAACCATTCCTGTGACACTAGTTATAGATTCCGATGCTTCACTTCAGGTTTACTGTACACCTTGGACCTTCTTATTGACTATGAAACACAGAAATCGCATCGGAATTAAATACAAAAGGCACAATGCCGACTTAAGGTCAAGAAGACTGACTCTTCCTACTGTCTATATTTTGAACCATTCCTGTGACACTAGTTATAGATTCCGATGCTTCAATTTAGGTTTACTGTATCCCTCTGACCTTATTGCCGATGAAACACAGAAATTGCATCGGAATAAAATACAAAAGGCACAATGCCGACTTAAGGACAAGAAGACTGACCCTTCTTACTATCTATGTTTTGAACCAGTCCTGTGACACTAGTTATAGATTCCGATGCTTCACTTCAGGTTTACTGTTTCCCTTGGACCTTCGTATTGACGATGAAACACAGAAATTGCATCGGAATTAAATACAAAAGGCACAATGCCGACTTACATACAAGAAGACTGACTCTTCTTACTGTCTATGCTTTGAACCATTCCTGTGACACTAGTTATAGATTCCGATGCTTCACTTCAGGTTTACTGTATCCATTGCACCTTCTTATTGACGATGAAACACAGAAATTGGTTCGGAATTCAATACAAAAGGCACAATGCCGACTTAACTACAAGAACACTGACTCATCTTACTGACTATGCTTTGAACCATTCCAGTTACACTAGTTATAGATTCCGATGCCTAACTTCAGGATTACTGTATCCCACTGACCTTGTTAGTGACGATGAAACACAGAAATTGCATCGGAATTAAATACAAAAAGCACAATGCCGACTTAAGTACAAGAATACTGACTCATCTTACTGTCTATGATTTTCACCATTCCTGTGACACTAGTTATAGATTCCGATGCTTCACTTCAGGTTTACTGTTTCCTTTGGACCTTCTTATTGACGATGAAACAGAAATTGCATCGGAATTAAATACAAAAGGCACAATGCCGACTTAAGTACAAGAAGACCGAATCTTCTTACTGTCTATAATTTGAACCATTCCAGTGACACTAGTTATAGATTCCGATGCTTCACTTCAGGATTACTGTATCCCTCTGACCTTCTTAGTGACGATGAAACACAGAAATTGCATCGGAATTAAATACAAAAAGCACAATGCCGACTTATGTACAAAAATACTGACTCATCTTATTGTCTAAGAATTGCACCATTCCTGTGACACTAGTTATAGATTGCGATGCTTCACGTCAGGATTAATGCATCCCTTGGACCTTGTTATTTACGATGAATCACAGAAATTGCATCGGAGATAAATACAAAAGGCACAATGCCGACTTAAGTACAAGAAGACTGACTCTTCTTACTGTCTATAATTTGAACCATTCCAGTGACACTAGTTATAGATTCCGATGCTTCACTTCATGTTTACTGTATTCCTCGGACCCTCTTATTGACGATGAAACACAGAAATTGCATCGGAATTAAATACAAAAGGCACAATGCCGACTTAAGTACAAGAAGACTGACTCTTCCTACTGTCTATGTTTTGAACCATTACTGTGACACTAGTTATAGATTCCGATGCTTCACTCCAGGTTTACTGTATCCCTTGGACCTTCTTATTAACGGTGAAACACAGAAATTGCATCGGAATTAAATACGAAAGGCACATTGCCAACTTAAGTACAAGAAGACTGACTCTTCTTCCTGACTATGTTTTCAACCATTCCTGTGACACTAGTTGTAGATTCCGATGCTTCACTTCAGGTTTACTGTATCCCTTGGACCTTCTTATTGACGATGAAACACAGAAATAGCATCGGAATTAAATACAAAAGACACAATGCCGACTTAAGTACAAGAAGACTGACTCTTCCAACTGTCTATGTTTTGAACCATTCCTGAGACACTAGTTATAGATTCCGATGCTTCACTTCAGGCTTACTGTATCCCCCTGACCGTCTTATTGACGATGAAACACAGAAATTGCATCCGAATTAAATAGAAAATGCACAATGCCGACTTAAGTACTAGAAGACTGACTCTTCCTACTGTCTATGTTTTGAACCATTCCTAAGACACTTGTTATAGATTCCGTTGCTTCACTTCAGGTTTACTGTATCCCTCTGACCTTCTTATTGACGATGAAACACAGAAATTGCATCGGAATTAAATACAAAAGGCACAATGCCGAATTAAGTACAAGAAGACTGACTCTTCTTACTGTGTATGCTTTTAACCATTCCTGTGACACTAGTTATAGACTCCGATGCTTCGCTCCAGATTTACTGTATCCCTTCGACCTTCTTATTGACGATGAAACACAGAAATTGCATCGGAATTAAATACAAAAGGCACAATGCCGACTTAAGTACATGAAGACTGACTCTTCTTACTGTCTATGCTTTGAACCATTCCTGTGACACTAGTTATAGATTCCGATGCTTCACTTCAGGTTTACTGTATCCCTTGCACCTTCTTATTGACGATGAATCACAGAAATTGGTTCGGAATTCAATACAAAAGGCACAATGCCGACTTAACTACAAGAACACTGACTCTTCTTACTGACTATGCTTTGAACCATTCCAGTTACACTAGTTATAAATTCCGATGCCTAACTTCAGGATTACTGTATCCCACTGACCTTGTTAGTGACGATGAAACACAGAAATTGCATCGGAATTAAATACAAAAAGCACAATGCCGACTTAAGTACAAGAATACTGACTCATCTTACTGTCTATGATTTTCACCATTCCTGTGACACTAGTTATAGATTCCGATGCTTCACTTCAGGTTTACTGTTTCCTTTGGACCTTCTTATTGACGATGAAACAGAAATTGCATCGGAATTAAATACAAAAGGCACAATGCCGACTTAAGTACAAGAAGACCGAATCTTCTAGCTGTCTATAATTTGAACCATTCCAGTGACACTAGTTATAGATTCCGATGCTTCACTTCAGGATTACTGTATCCCTCTGACCTTCTTAGTGACGATGAAACACAGAAATTGCATCGGAATTAAATACAAAAAGCACAATGCCGACTTATGTACAAAAATACTGACTCATCTTATTGTCTAAGAATTGCACCATTCCTGTGACACTAGTTATAGATTGCGATGCTTCACGTCAGGATTAATGCATCCCTTGGACCTTGTTATTTACGATGAATCACAGAAATTGCATCGGAGATAAATACAAAAGGCACAATGCCGACTTAAGTACAAGAAGACTGACTCTTCTTACTGTCTATAATTTGAACCATTCCAGTGACACTAGTTATAGATTCCGATGCTTCACTTCATGTTTACTGTATTCCTCGGACCCTCTTATTGACGATGAAACACAGAAATTGCATCGGAATTAAATACAAAAGGCACAATGCCGACTTAAGTAAACGAAGACTGACTCTTCCTACTGTCTATGTTTTGAACCATTACTGTGACACTAGTTATAGATTCCGATGCTTCACTCCAGGTTTACTGTATCCCTTGGACCTTCTTATTAACGGTGAAACACAGAAATTGCATCGGCATTAAATACGAAAGGCACATTGCCAACTTAAGTACAAGAAGACTGACTCTTCTTCCTGACTATGTTTTCAACCATTCCTGTGACACTAGTTGTAGATTCCGATGCTTCACTTCAGGTTTACTGTATCCCTTGGACCTTCTTATTGACGATGAAACACAGAAATAGCATCGGAATTAAATACAAAAGACACAATGCCGACTTAAGTACAAGAAGACTGACTCCTCCAACTGTCTATGTTTTGAACCATTCCTGAGACACTAGTTATAGATTCCGATGCTTCACTTCAGGCTTACTGTATCCCCCTGACCGTCTTATTGACGATGAAACACAGAAATTGCATCCGAATTAAATAGAAAATGCACAATGCCGACTTAAGTACTAGAAGACTGACTCTTCCTACTGTCTATGTTTTGAACCATTCCTAAGACACTTGTTATAGATTCCGTTGCTTCACTTCAGGTTTACTGTATCCCTCTGACCTTCTTATTGACGATGAAACACAGAAATTGCATCGGAATTAAATACAAAAGGCACAATGCCGAATTAAGTACAAGAAGACTGACTCTTCTTACTGTGTATGCTTTTAACCATTCCTGTGACACTAGTTATAGACTCCGATGCTTCGCTCCAGATTTACTGTATCCCTTCGACCTTCTTATTGACGATGAAACACAGAAATTGCATCGGAATTAAATACAAAAGGCACAATGCCGACTTAAGTACATGAAGACTGACTCTTCTTACTGTCTATGCTTTGAACCATCCCTGTGACACTAGTTATAGATTCCGATGCTTCACTGCAGGTTTACTGTGTCCCTTAGACCTTCTTACTGACGATGAAACACAGAAATTGCATCGGATATAAATAGAAAAGGCACAATGTCGACTTAAGTACAAGAGGACTGACGCTTCTCACTGACTATGCTTTGAACCATTCCTGTGACACTAGTTATAGATTCCGATGCTTCAATTTAGGTTTACTGTATCCCTCTGACCTTATTGCCGATGAAACACAGAAATTGCATCGGAATTAAATACAAAAGGCACAATGCCGACTTAAGTACATGAAGACTGACTCGTCTTACTGTCTATGCTTTGAACCATCCCTGTGACACTAGTTATAGATTCCGATGCTTCACTGCAGGTTTACTGTGTCCCTTAGACCTTCTTACTGACGATGAAACACAGAAATCGCATCGGAATTAAATACAAAAGGCACAATGCCAACTTAAGTACAAGAAGACTGACTCTTCCTACTGTCTATATTTTGAACCATTCCTGTGACACTAGTAATAGATTCCGATGCTTCAATTTAGGTTTACTGTATCCCTCTGACCTTATTGCCGATGAAACACAGAAATTGCATCGGAATAAAATACAAAAGGCACAATGCCGACTTAAGGACAAGAAGACTGACCCTTCTTACTATCTATGTTTTGAACCAGTCCTGTGACACTAGTTATAGATTCCGATGCTTCACTTCAGGTTTACTGTTTCCCTTGGACCTTCGTATTGACGATGAAACACAGAAATTGCATCGGAATTAAATACAAAAGGCACAATGCCGACTTATGTACAAGAAGACTAACTCTTCCTACTGTCTATGTTTTGAACCATTTCTGTGACACTAGTTATAGAGTCCGTTGCTTCACTTCAGGTTTACTGTAACCCTTGATCCTTCTTATTGATGGTGAAACACAGAAATTGCATCGGAATAAAATACGAAAGGCACAAAGCCAACTTAAGTTCAACAAGACTGACTCTTCTTACTGACTATGTATTGAACCGTTCCTGTGACACTAGTTATAGATTCCGATGCTTCACTTCAGGTTTACTGTATCCCTTGCACCTTCTTATTGACGATGAAACACAGAAATTGGTTCGGAATTCAATACAAAAGGCACAATGCCGACTTAACTACAAGAACACTGACTCTTCTTACTGACTATGCTTTGAACCATTCCAGTTGCACTAGTTATAGATTCCGATGCCTAACTTCAGGATTACTGTATCCCACTGACCTTGTTAGTGACGATGAAACACAGAAATTGCAACGGAATTAAATACAAAAAGCACAATGCCGACTTAAGTACAAGAATACTGACTCATCTTACTGTCTATGATTTTCACCATTCCTGTGTCACTAGTTATAGATTCCGATGCTTCACTTCAGGTTTACTGTTTCCTTTGGACCTTCTTATTGACGATGAAACAGAAATTGCATCGGAATTAAATACAAAAGGCACAATGCCGACTTAAGTACAAGAAGACCGAATCTTCTTACTGTCTATAATTTGAACCATTCCAGTGACACTAGTTATAGATTCCGATGCTTCACTTCAGGATTACTGTATCCCTCTGACCTTCTTAGTGACGATGAAACACAGAAATTGCATCGGAATTAAATACAAAAAGCAGAATGCCGACTTATGTACAAAAATTGTGACTCATCTTATTGTCTAAGAATTGCACAATTCCTGTGACACTAGTTATAGATTGCGATGCTTCACGTCAGGATTAATGCATCCCTTGGACCTTGTTATTTACGATGAATCACAGAAATTGCATCGGAGATAAATACAAAAGGCACAATGCCGACTTAAGTACAAGAAGTCTGACTCTTCTTACTGTCTATAATTTGAACCATTCCAGTGACACTAGTTATAGATTCCGATGCTTCACTTCATGTTTACTGTATTCCTCGGACCCTCTTATTGACGATGAAACACAGAAATTGCATCGGAATTAAATACAAAAGGCACAATGCCGACTTAAGTACAAGAAGACTGACTCTTCCAACTGTCTATGTTTTGAACCATTACTGTGACACTAGTTATAGATTCCGATGCTTCACTCCAGGTTAACTGTATCCCTTGGACCTTCTTATTAACGGTGAAACACAGAAATTGCATCGGAATTAAATACGAAAGGCACATTGCCAACTTAAGTACAAGAAGACTGACTCTTCTTCCTGACTATGTTTTCAACCATTCCTGTGACACTAGTTGTAGATTCCGATGCTTCACTTCAGGTTTACTGTATCCCTTGGACCTTCTTATTGACGATGAAACACAGAAATAGCATCGGAATTAAATACAAAATACACAATGCCGACTTAAGTACAAGAAGACTGACTCTTCCAACTGTCTATGTTTTGAACCATTCCTCAGACACTAGTTATAGATTCCGATGCTTCACTTCAGGCTTACTGTATCCCCCTGACCGTCTTATTGACGATGAAACACAGAAATTGCATCCGAATTAAATAGAAAAGGCACAATGCCGACTTAAGTACTAGAAGACTGACTCTTCCTACTGTCTATGTTTTGAACCATTCCTAAGACACTTGTTATAGATTCCGTTGCTTCACTTCAGGTTTACTGTATCCCCCTGACCTTCTTATTGACGATGAAACACAGAAATTGCATCGGAATTAAATACAAAAGGCACAATGCCGACTTAAGTACATGAAGACTGACTCTTCTTACTGTCTATGCTTTGAACCATCCCTGTGACACTAGTTATAGATTCCGATGCTTCACTTCAGGTTTACTGTACACCTTGGACCTTCTTATTGACTATGAAACACAGAAATCGCATCGGAATTAAATACAAAAGGCACAATGCCGACCTAAGTACAAGAAGACTGACTCCCCCTACTGTCTATATTTTGAACCATTCCTGTGACACTAGTTATAGATTCCGATGCTTCAATTTAGGTTTACTGTATCCCTCTGACCTTATTGCCGATGAAACACAGATATTGCATCGGAATTAAATACAAAAGGCACAATGCCGACTTAAGGACAAGAAGACTGACCCTTCTTACTATCTATGATTTGAACCAGTCCTGTGACACTAGTTACAGATTCCGATGTTTCACCTCAGGTTTCCTGTTTCCCTTGGACCTTCTTAATGACGATGAAACACAGAAATTGCATCGGAATTAAATATAATAGGCACAATGCCGACATAAGTACAAGAAGACTGACTCTTCTTACTGTCTATAGTTTGAACCATTCCAGTGCCACTAGTTATAGATTCCGATGCTTGACTTCATGTTTACTGTATCCCTTGGACATTCTTATTGACGATGAAACACAGAAATTGCATCGGAATTAAATACAAAATGCACAATGCCGACTTATGTACAAGAAGACTGACTCTTCCTACTGTCTATGTTTTGACCCATTTCTGTGACACTAGATATAGAGTCTGTTGCTTCACTTCAGGTTTACTGTATCCCTCTGACCTTCTTATTGACGATGAAACACTGAAATTGCATCGGAATTAAATACAAAAGGCACAATGCCGAATTAAGTACAAGAGGACTGACTCTTCTTACTGTGTTTGCTTTTAACCATTCCAGTGACACTAGTTATAGATTCCGATGCTTCACTTCAGGTTTACTGTATCCCTTAAACCTTCTAATTGACGATGAAACGCAGAAATTGCATCGGAATTAAATACAAAAGACACAATGCCGACTTAAGTACAAGAAGACTGACTCTTCTTACCATCTATGTTTTGAACCGTCCCTATGACCCTAGTTATAGATTCCGATGTTTCACTCCAGGTTGACTGTATCCCTTGGACCTTCTTATTAACGATGAAACACAGAAATTGCATCGGAATTAAATTCAAAATGCACAATGCCGACTTAAGTACAAGAAGACTGAATCTACTTACTGACTATGTTTTGAACCATTCCTGTGACACTAGTTATAGATTCTGTTGCTTCTCTTCAGGTTTACTGTATCCCTCTGACCTTCTTATAGACGATGAAACACAGAAATTGCATCGGGATTAAATACAAAAGGCACAATACCGAATTAAGTACAAGAAGACTGACTCTTCTTACTGTCTATGATTTTAACCATTCCTGTGACACTAGTTATAGACTCCGATGCTTCAGTCCAGGTTTACTGTACCCCGTCGACCTTCTTATTGACGATGAAACACAGAAATTGCATCGGAATTAAATACAAAAGGCACAATGCCGACTTAAGTACAAGAAGTCTGACTCTTCTTACTGTCTATGTTTTGAACCATCCCTGTGACACTAGTTATAGTTTCCGATGCTTCACTCCTGGTTTACTGTATCCCTTGGTCCTTCCTATTGACGAAGAAACACTGAAATTGCATCGGAATGAAATACAAAAGGCACAATGCCGTCTTAAGTACAAGAAGACTGACTCTTATTAATGACTATGTTTTGGACCATTCCTGTGACACTAGTTATAAATTCCGATGATTCACTTCGGGTTTACTGTATCCCTTGGACCATCTTATTGACGATGAAACACAGAAATTGCATCGGATATAAATAGAAAAGGCACAATGTCGACTTAAGTACAAGAAGACTGACGCTTCTCACTGACTATGCTTTGAACCATTCCTGTGACACTAGTTATAGATTCCGATGCTTCACTTCAGGTTTACTGTACACCTTGGACCTTCTTATTGACTATGAAACACAGAAATCGCATCGTAATTAAATACAAAAGGCACAATGCCGACTTAAGTACAAGAAGACTGACTCTTCCTACTGTCTATATTTTGAACCATTCCTGTGACACTAGTTATAGATTCCGATGCTTCAATTTAGGTTTACTGTATCCCTTGGACCTTCTTATTGACGATGAAACACAGAAATAGCATCGGAATTAAATACAAAAGACACAATGCCGACTTAAGTACAAGAAGACTGACTCTTCCAACTGTATATGTTTTGAACCATTCCTGAGACACTAGTTATAGATTCCGATGCTTCACTTCAGGCTTACTGTATCCCCCTGACCGTCTTATTGACGATGAAACACAGAAATTGCATCCGAATTAAATAGAAAAGGCACAATGCCGACTTAAGTACTAGAAGACTGACTCTTCCTACTGTCTATGTTTTTAACCATTCCTGTGACACTAGTTATAGACTCCGATGCTTCGCTCCAGATTTACTGTATCCCTTCGATCTTCTTATTGACGATGAAACACAGAAATTGCATCGGAATTAAATACAAAAGGCACAATTTTGACTTAAGGACAAGAAGACTGACCCTTCTTACTATCTATGTTTTAAACCAGACCTGTGACACTGGTTACAGATTCCGATGTTTCACTTCAGGTTTACTGTTTCCCTTGGACCTTCTTAATGACGATGAAACACAGAAATTGCATCGGAATTAAATACAAATGGCACAATGCCGACTAATGTACAAGAAGACTAACTCTTCCTACTGTCTATGTTTTGAACCATTTCTGTGACACTAGTTATAGAGTCCGTTGCTTCACTTCAGGTTTACTGTACCCCTTGGGCCTTCTTATTGACGGTGAAACACAGAAATTGCATCGGAATTAAATACGAAAGGCACAATGCCAACTAAAGTACAAGAAGCCTGACTCTTCTTACTGACTATGTTTTGAACCATTCCAGTGACACTAGTTATAGATTCCGATGCTTCACTTCAGGTTTACTGTATCCCTTAAACCTTCTTATTGACGATGAAACGCAGAAATAGCATCGGAATTAAATACAAAAGGCACAATGCCGAATTAAGTACAAGAAGACTGACTCTTCTTACTGTCTATGCTTTTAACCATTCCTGTGACACTAGTTATAGTTTCCGATGCTTCACTCCTGGTTTACTGTATCCCTTGTTCCTTCCTATTGACGAAGAAACACTGAAATTGCATCGGAATGAAATACACAAGGCACAATGCCGACTTAAGTACAAGAAGACTGACTCTTATTAATGAATATGTTTTGGACCATTCCTGTGACACTAGTTATAAATTCCGATGCTTCACTTCGGGTTTACTGTATCCCTTGGACCATCTTATTGACGATGAAACACAGAAATTGCATCGGATATAAATAGAACGGGCACAATGTCGACTTAAGTACAAGAAGACTGACGCTTCTCACTGACTATGCTTTGAACCATTCCTGTGACACTAGTTATAGATTCCGATGCTTCACTTCAGGTTTACTATACACCTTGGACCTTCTTATTGACTATGAAACACAGAAATCGCATCGGAATTAAATACAAAAGGCACAATGCCGACTTAAGTACAAGATGAGTGACTCTTCCTACTGTCTATATTTTGAACCATTCCTGTGACACTAGTTATAGATTCCGATACTTCAATTTAGGTTTACTGTATCCCTCTGACCTTATTGCCGATGAAACACAGAAATTGCATCGGAATTAAATACAAAAGGCACAATGCCGACTTAAGTACAAGAAGACTGACTCTTCCTACTGTCTATGTTTGAACCATTACTGTGACACTAGTTATAGATTCCGATGCTTCACTCCAGGTTTACTGTATCCCTTGGACCTTCTTATTAACGGTGAAACACAGAAATTGCATCGGAATTAAATACGAAAGGCACATTGCCAACTTAAGTACAAGAAGACTGACTCTTCTCGCTGACTATGTATTCAACCATTCCTGTGACACTAGTTGTAGATTCCGATGCTTCACTTCAGGTTTACTGTATCCCTTGGACCTTCTTATTGACGATGAAACACAGAAATAGCATCGGAATTAAATACAAAAGACACAATGCCGACTTAAGTAAAGAAGACTGACTCTTCCAACTGTCTGTGTTTTGAACCATTCCTGAGACACTAGTTATAGATTCCGATGCTTCACATCAGGCTTACTGTATCCCTCTGACCTTCTTATTGACGATGAAACACAGAAATTGCATCGGAATTAAATACAAAAGGCACAATGCCGAATTAAGTACAAGAAGACTGACTCTTCTTACTGTCTATGCTTTTAACCATTCCTGTGACACTAGTTATAGACTCCGATGCTTCGCTCCAGATTTACTGTATCCCTTCGACCTTCTTATTGACGATGAAACACAGAAATTGCATCGGAATTAAATACAAAAGGAACAATGCCGACTTAAGTACATGAAGACTGACTCTTCTTACTGTCTATGCTTTGAACCATCCCTGTGACACTAGTTATAGATTCCGATGCTTCACTGCAGGTTTACTGTGTCCCTTAGACCTTCTTATTGACGATGAAACACAGAAATTACATCGGAATTAAATACAATAGGCACAATGCCGACTTAAGTACAAGAAGACTGACTCTTCTTACTGTCTATAGTTTGAACCATTCCAGTGCCACTAGTTATAGATTCCGATGCTTGACTTCATGTTTACTGTATCCCTTGGACCTTCTTATTGACGATGAAACACAGAAATTGCATCGGAATTAAATACAAAATGCACAATGCCGACTTATGTACAAGAAGACTGACTCTTCCTACTGTCTATGTTTTGAACCATTTCTGTGACACTAGTTATAGAGTCCGATGCTTCACTTCAGGTTTACTGTATCCCTTCGACTTTCTTATTGACGGTGAAACACAGAAATTGCATTGGAATTAAATACGAAAGGCACAATGCCAACTTAAGTACAAGAAGACTGACTCTTCTTACTGACTATGTTTTGAACCATTCCAGTGACACTAGTTATAGATTCCGATGCTTCACTTCAGGTTTACTGTATCCCTTAAACCTTCTTATTGACGATGAAACGCAGAAATTACATCGGAATTAAATACAAAAGACACAATGCCGACTTAAGTACAAGAAGACTGACCCTTCTTACCGTCTATTTTTTGAACCGTCCCTGTGACCCTAGTTATAGATTCCGATGTTTCACTCCAGGTTGACTGTATCCCTTGGAACTTCTTATTGACGATGAAACACAGAAATTGCATCGGAATTAAATACAAAAGGCACAATGCCGACTTAAGTACAAGAAGTCAGACTCTTCTTACTGTCTATGTTTTGAACCATCCCTGTAACACTAGTTATAGTTTCCGATGCTTCACTCCTGGTTTACTGTATCCCTTGGGCCTTCTTATTGACGAAGAAACACTGAAATTGCATCGGAATGAAATACAAAAGGCACAATGCCGACTTAAGTACAAGAAGACTGACTCTTATTAATGACTATGTTTTGGACCATATCTGTGACACTAGTTATAAATTCCGATGCTTCACTTCGGGTTTACTGTATCCCTTGGACCATCTTATTGACGATGAAACACAGAAATTGCATCGGATATAAGTTGAAAAGGCACAATGTCGACTTAAGTACAAGAAGACTGACGCTTCTCACTGACTATGCTTTGAACCATTCCTGTGACACTAGTTATAGATTCCGATGCTTCACTTCAGGTTTACTGTACACCTAGGACCTTCTTATTGACTATGAAACACAGAAGTCGCATCGGAATTAAATACAAAAGGCACAATGCCGACTTAAGTACAAGAAGACTGACTCTTCCTACTGTCTATATTTTGAACCATTCCTGTGACACTAGTTATAGATTCCGATGCTTCAATTTAGGTTTACTGTATCCCTCTGACCTTATTGCCGATGAAACACAGAAATTGCATCGGAATTAAATACAAAAGGCACAATGCCGACTTAAGGACAAGAAGACTGACCCTTCTTACTATCTATGTTTTGAACCAGTCCTGTGACACTAGTTACAGATTCCGATGCTTCACTTCAGGTTTACTGTTTCCCTTGGACCTTCTTAATGACGATGAAACACAGAAATTGCATCGGAATTAAATACAAAAGGCACAATGGCGACTTATGTACAAGAAGACTAACTCTTCCTACTGTCTATGTTTTGAACCATTTCTGTGACACTAGTTATAGAGTCCGTTGCTTCACTTCAGGTTTACTGTATCCCTTGGGCCTTCTTATTGACGGTGAAACACAGAAATTGCATCGGAATTAAATACGAAAGGCACAATGCCAACTTAAGTTCAACAAGACTGACTCTTCTTACTGTCTATGCTTTGAACCATTCCTGTGACACTAGTTATAGATTCCGATGCTTCACTTCAGGTTTACTGCATCCCTTGCACCTTCTTATTGACGATGAAACACAGAAATTGGTTCGGAATTCAATACAAAAGGCACAATGCCGACTTAACTACAAGAACACTGACTCTTCTTACTGACTATGCTTTGAACCATTCCAGTCACACTAGTTATAGATTCCGATGCCTAACATCAGGATTACTGTATCCCACTGACCTTGTTAGTGACGATGAAACACTGAAATTGCATCGGAACTAAATACAAAAAGCACAATGCCGACTTAAGTACAAGAATACTGACTCATCTTACTGTCTATGATTTGCACCATTCCTGTGACACTTGTTATAGATTCCGATGCTTCTCTTCAGGTTTACTGTTTCTCTTGGACCTTCTTATTGACGATGAAACACAGAAATTGCATCGGAATTAGATACAAAAGGCACTATGCCGACTTATGTACAAGAAGACTGACTCTTCCTTCTGTCTATGTTTTGAACCATTTCTGTGACACTAGTTATAGAGTCCGATGCTTCACTTCGGGTTTACTGTATCCCTTGGACCTTGTTATTTACGATGAATCACAGATATTGCATCGGAATTAAATACTAAAGGCACAATGCCGACTTAAGTACAAGAAGACCGACTCTTCTTACTGTCTATAATTTGAACCATTCCAGTGACACTAGTTATAGATTCCGATGCTTCACTTCAGGATTACTGTATCCCTCTGACCTTCTTAGTGACGATGAAACACAGAAATTGCATCGGAATTAAATACAAAAGGCACAATGCCGACTTAAGTACAAGAATACTGACTCATCTTATTGTCTATGAATTGCACAATTCCTGTGACACTAGTTATAGATTACAATGCTTCACGTCAGGTTTAATGTATCCCTTGGACTGTGTTATTTACGATGAATCACAGAAATTCCATTGGAGATAAATACAAAAGGCACAATGCCAACTTAAGTACAAGAAGACTGACTCTTCTTCCTGACTATGCTTTCAACCATTCCTGTGACACTAGATGTAGATTCCGATGCTTCACTTCAGGTTAACTGTATCCCTTGGACCTTCTTATTGCCGATGAAACACAGAAATAGCATCGGAATTAAATACAAAAGACACAATGCCGACTTAAGTACAAGAAGACTGACTCTTCCAACTGTCTATGTTTTGAACCATTCCTGAGACACTAGTTATAGATTCCGATGCTTCACTTCAGGCTTACTGTATCCCCCTGACCGTCTTATTGACGATGAAACACAGAAATTGCATCCGAATTAAATAGAAAAGGCGCAATGCCGACTTAGTCCTAGAAGACTGACTCTTCCTACTATCTATGTTTTGAACCATTCCTAAGACACTTGTTACAGATTCCGTTGCTTCACTTCATTTTTACTGTATCCCTCTGACCTTCTTATTGACGATGAAACACAGAAATTGCATCGGAATTAAATACAAAAGGCACAATGCCGAATTAAGTACAAGAAGACTGACTCTTCTTACTGTCTATGCTTTTAACCATTCCTGTGACACTAGTTATAGACTCCGATGCTTTGCTCCAGATTTACTGTATCCCTTCGACCTTCTTATTGACGATGAAACACAGAAATTGCATCGGAATTAAATACAAAAGGCACAATGCCGACTTATTTACAAGAAGGCTGACTCTTCTTACTGTCTAAGTTTTGAACCATTCCTGTGACACTAGTGATAGATTCCGATGCTTCACTCCAGGTTTACTGTATCCCTTGCACCTTCTTATTGACGATGAAACACAGAATTAGCATCGGTATTAAATACAAAAGGCACAATGCCGAATTAAGGACAAGAAGACTGTATCTTCTTACTGCCTATGATTTGAACCATTCCTGTGACACTAGTTATAGATTCCGATGCTTCACTTCAGGTTTACTGTATCCCTCTGACCTTCTTACTGACGATGAAACACAGAAATTGCATCGGAATTAAATACAAAAGGCACAATGCCGACTTATTTACAAGAAGACTGACTCTTCTTACTGTCTAAGTTTTGAACCATTCCTGTGACACTAGTTATAGATTCCGATGCTTCACTTCATGTTTACTGTATCCCTTGGACCTTCTTATTGACGATGAAACACAGAAATTGAACCGGAATTAAATACAAAATGCACAATGCCGACTTATGTACAAGAAGACTGACTCTTCCTACTGTCTATGTTTTGACCCATTTCTGTGACACTAGTTATAGAGTCGGATGCTTCACTTCAGGTTTACTGTATCCCTTGGACCTTCTTATTGACGGTGAAACACAGAAATTGCATTGGAATTAAATACGAAATGCACAATGCCAACTTAAGTACAAGAAGACTGACTCTTCTTACTGACTATGTTTTGAACCATTCCAGTGACACTAGTTATAGATTCCGATGCTTCACTTCAGGTTTACTGTATCCCTTAAACCTTCTTATTGACGATGAAACGCAGAAATTGCATCGGAATTAAATACAAAAGACACAATTCCGAATTAAGTACAAGAAGACTGACTTTTCCAACTGTCTATGTTTTGAACCATTCCTGTGACGCTAGCTATAGATTCCGATGCTTCACTTCAGGTTTACTGTATCCCTCTGACCGTCTTAGTGACGATGAAACACAGAAATTGCATCCGAATTAATACAAAAGGCGCAATGCCGACTTAAGTACAAGAAGACTGACTCTTCTTACTGACTATGTTTTGAACCATTCCTGTGACACTAGTTATAGATTCCGATGTTTCACTCCAGGTTGACTGTATTCCTTGGACCTTCTTATTGACGATGAAACACAGAAATTGCATCGGAATTAAATACAAAATGCACAATGCCGACTTAAGTACAAGAAGACTGACTCTTCTTACTGACTATGTTTTGAACCATTCCTGTGACACTAGTTATAGATTCCGTTGCTTCACTTCAGGTATACTGTATCCCTCTGACCTTCTTATTGACAATGAAACACAGAAATTGCATCGGAATTAAATACAAAAGGCACAATGCCAAATTAAGTACAAGAAGACTGACTCTACTTACTGTCTATGCTTTTAACCATTCCTGTGACACTAGTTAAAGACTCCGATGCTTCAGTCCAGGTTTACTGTATCCCTTCGACCTTCTTATTGACGATGAAACACAGAAATGCCATCGGAATTAAATACAAAAGGCACAATGCCGACTTAAGTACATGAAGACTGACTCTTCTTACTGTCTATGCTTTGAACCATCCCTGTGACACTAGTTATAGATTCCGATGCTTCACTGCAGGTTTACTGTGTCCCTTAGACCTTCTTATTGACGATGAAACACAGAAATTACATCGGAATTAAATACAATAGGCACAATGCCGACTTAAGTACAAGAAGACTGACTCTTCTTTCTGTCTATAGTTTGAACCATTCCAGTGACACTAGTTATAGATTCCGACGCTTCACTTCATGTTTACTGTATCCCTTGGACCTTCTTATTGACGATGAAACACAGAAATTGCATCGGAATTAAATACAAAATGCACAATGCCGACTTAAGTACAAGAAGACTGACTCTTCCTACTGTCTATGTTGTGACCCATTTCTGTGACACTAGTTATAGAGTTCGATGCTTCACTGCAGGTTTACTGTGTCCCTTAGACCTTCTTATTGACGATGAAACACAGAAATTACATCGGAATTAAATACAAAAGGCACAATGCCGACTTAAGTACAAGAAGACCGACTCTTCTTACTGTCTATAATTTGAACCATTCCAGTGACACTAGTTATAGATTCCGATGCTTCACTTCAGGATTACTGTATCCCTCTGACCTTCTTAGTGACGATGAAACACAGAAATTGCATCGGAATTAAATACAAAAAGCACAATGCCGACTTATGTACAAGAATACTGACTCATCTTATTGTCTATGAATTGCACCATTCCTGTGACACTAGTTATAGATTCCGATGCTTCACGTCAGGTTTAATGTATCCCTTGGACCTTGTTATTTACGATGAATCACAGAAATTGCATCGGAGATAAATGCAAAAGGCACAATGCCGACTTAAGTACAAGAAGACTGACTCTTCTTACTGTCTATAATTTGAACCATTCCAGTGACACTAGTTATAGATTCCGATGCTTCACTTCATGTTTACTGTATCCCTCGGACCTTCTTATTGACGACGAAACACAGAAATTGCATCGGAATTAAATACAAAAGGCACAATGCCGACTTAAGTACAAGAAGACTGACTCTTCCTACTGTCTATGTTTTGAACCATTACTGTGACAATAGTTATAGATTCCGATGCTTCACTCCAGGTTTACTGTATCCCTTGGACCTTCTTATTAACGGTGAAACACAGAAATTTCATCGGAATTAAATAGGAAAGGCACATTGCCAACTTAAGTACAAGAAGACTGACTCTTCTTCCTGACTATGTTTTCAACCATTCCTGTGACACTAGTTGTAGATTCCGATGTTTCCCTTCAGGTTTACTGTATCCCTTGGACCTTCTTATTGACGATAATACACAGAAATAGCATCGGAATTAAATACAAAAGACACAATGCCGACTTAAGTACAAGAAGACTGACTCTTCCAACTGTCTATGTTTTGAACCATTCCAGTGACACTAGTAATAGAATCCGATGCTTCACTGCAGGTTTACTGTGTCCCTTAGACCTTCTTATTGACGATGAAACACAGAAATTACATCGGAATTAAATACAATAGGCACAATGCCGACTTAAGTACAAGAAGACTGACTCTTCTTACTGTCTATAGTTTGAATCATTCCAGTGCCACTAATTATAGATTCCGATGCTTGACTTCATTTTTACTGTGTCCCTTGGACCTTCTTATTGACGATGAAACACAGAAATTGTATCGGAATTAAATACAAAATGCACAATGCCGACTTATGTACAAGAAGACTGACTCTTCCTACTGTCTATGTTTTGACCCATTTCTGTGACACTAGTTATAGAGTCCGATGCTTCACTTCAGGTTAACTGTATCCCTTGGACCTTCTTATTGACGGTGAAACACAGAAATTGCATTGGAATTAAATAGAAAAGGCACAATGTCGACTTAAGTACAAGAAGACTGACGCTTCTCACTGACTATGCTTTGAACCATTCCTGTGACACTAGTTATAGATTCCGATGCTTCACTTCAGGTTTACTGTACACCTTGGACCTTCTTATTGACTATGAAACACAGAAATCGCATCGGAATTAAATACAAAAGGCACAATGCCGACCTAAGTACAAGAAGACTGACTCCTCCTACTGTCTATATTTTGAACCATTCCTGTGACACTAGTTATAGATTCCGATGCTTCAATTTAGGTTTACTGTATCCCTCTGACCTTATTGCCGATGAAACACAGATATTGCATCGGAATTAAATACAAAAGGCACAATGCCGACTTAAGGACAAGAAGACTGACCCTTCTTACTATCTATGTTTTGAACCAGTCCTGTGACACTAGTTACAGATTCCGATGTTTCACCTCAGGTTTCCTGTTTCCCTTGGACCTTCTTAATGACGATGAAACACAGAAATTGCATCGGAATTAAATACAAAAGGCACAATGCCGACTTATGTACAAGAAGACTAACTCTTCCTACTGTCTATGTTTTGAACCATTTCTGTGACACTAGTTATAGAGTCCGTTGCTTCACTTCAGGTTTACTGTACCCCTTGGGCGTTCTTATTGACGGTGAAACACAGAAATTGCATCGGAATTAAATACGAAAGGTACAATGCCAACTTAAGTACAAGATGACTGACTCTTCTTACTGACTATGTTTTGAACCATTCCAGTGACACTAGTTATAGATTCCGATGCATCACTTCAGGTTTACTGTATCCCTTAAACCTTCTTATTGACGATGAAACGCAGAAATTGCATCGGAATTAAATACAAAAGACACAATGCCGACTTAAGTACAAGTAGACTGACTCTTCTTACCCGTCTATGTTTTGACCCGTCCCTGTGACCCTAGTTATAGATTCCGATGTTTCACT
Organism: Schistocerca serialis cubense; assembly: GCF_023864345.2. Classification (NCBI taxonomy): domain Eukaryota; kingdom Metazoa; phylum Arthropoda; class Insecta; order Orthoptera; family Acrididae; genus Schistocerca; species Schistocerca serialis. Next base: position 9,250,967 of record NW_026047592.1, read on the forward strand.
CCAGGTTTACTGAACCCCTTGGGCCTTCTTATTGACGGTGAAACACAGAAATTGCATCGGAATTAAATACGAAAGGCACAATTCCAACTTAAGTTCAACAAGACTCAGTCTTCTTACTGACTATGTATTGAACCGTTCCTGCGACACTAGTTATAGATTCCGATGCTTCACTTCAGGTTTACTATATCCTTCTGACCTTCTTATTGACGATGAAACACAGAAATTGCATCGGAATTAAATAGAAAAGGCAGTATGCCAACTTAAGTACAAGAAGACTGACTCTTCTTACTGTCTATGCTTTGAACCATTCCTGTGACACTAGTTATAGATTCCAATGCTTCACTTCAGGTTTACTGCATCCCTTGCACCTTCTTATTGACGATGAAACACAGAAATTGGTTCGGAATTCAATACAAAAGCACAATGCCGACTTAACTACAAGAACACTGACTCTTCTTACTGACTATGCTTTGAACCATTCCAGTGACACTAGTTATAGATTCCGCTGCCTAACTTCAGGATTACTGTATCCCACTGACCTTGTTAGTGACGAAGAAACACAGAAATTGCATCGGAACTAAATACAAAAAGCACAATGCCGACTTAAGTACAAGAATAGTGACTCATCTTACTGTCTATGATTTGCACCATTCCTGTGACACATGTTATAGATTCCGATGCTTCACTTCAGGTTTACTGTTTCTCTTGGACCTTCTTATTGACGGTGAAACACAGAAATTGCTTTGGAATTAAATACGAAAGGCACAATGCCAACTTAAGTACAAGAAGACCGACTCTTCTTACTGACTATGTTTTGAACCTTTCCAGTGACACTAGTTATAGATTCCGATGCTTCACTTCAGGTTTACTGTATCCCTTAAACCTTCTTATTGACGATGAAACACAGAAATTGCACCGGAATTAAATACAAAATGCACAATGCCGACTTATGTACAAGAAGACTGACTCTTCCTACTGTCTATGTTTTGACCCATTTCTGTGACACTAGCTATAGAGTCCGATGCTTCACTTCAGGTTTACTGTATCCCTTGGACCTTCTTATTGACGGTGAAACACAGAAATTGCTTTGGAATTAAATACGAAAGGCACAATGCCAACTTAAGTACAAGAAGACCGACTCTTCTTACTGACTATGTTTTGAACCTTTCCAGTGACACTAGTTATAGATTCCGATGCTTCACTTCAGGTTTACTGTATCCCTTAAACCTTCTTATTGACGATGAAGCGCAGAAATTGCATCGGAATTAAATACAAAAGACACAATGCCGACTTAAGTACAAGAAGACTGACTCTTCCAACTGTCTATGTTTTGAACCATTCCTGTGACGCTAGTTATAGATTCCGATGCATCACTTCAGGTTTACTGTGTCCCTCTGACCGTCTTAGTGACGATGAAACACAGAAATTGCATCCGAATTATAAAAAAAGGCACGATGCCGACCTAAGTACAAGAAGACTGACTCTTCTTACCGTCTATGCTTTGAACCATCCCTGTGACACTAGTTATAGATTCCGATGTTTCACTCCAGGTTGACTGTATCCCTTGGACCTTCTTATTGACGATGAAACACAGAAATTGCATCGGAATTAAATACAAAATGCACAATGCCGACTTAAGTACAAGAAGACTGACTCTTCTTACTGACTATATTTTGAACCATTCCTGTGACACTAGTTATAGATTCCGTTGCTTCACTTCAGGTATACTGTATCCCTCTGACCTTCTTATTGACGATGAAACACAGAAATTGCATCGGAATTAAATACAAAAGGCACAATGCCGAATTAAGTACAAGAAGACTGACTCTTCTTACTGTCTATGCTTTTAACCATTCCTGTTACACTAGTTATAGACTCCGATGCTTCAGTCCAGGTTTACTGTATCCCTTCGACCTTCTTATTGACGATGAAACACAGAAATTGCATCGGAATTAAATACAAAAGGCACAATGCCGACTTAAGTAAATGAAGACTGACTCTTCTAACTGTCTATGCTTTGAACCATCCCTGTGACACTAGTTATAGATTCCGATGCTCCACTGCAGGTTTACTGTGTCCCTTAGACCTTCTTATTGACGATGAAACACAGAAATTACATCGGAATTAAATGCGAAAGGCACAATGCCAACTTAAGTACAAGAAGACTGACTCTTCTTACTGACTATGTTTTGAACCATTCCAGTGACTCTAGTTATAAATTCCGATGCTTCACTTCAGGTTTACTGTATCCCATGGACCATCTTATTGACGATGAAACTCAGAAATTGCATCGAATATAAATAGAAAAGGCACAATGTCGTTTTAAGTACAAGAAGACTGACGCTTCTCACTGACTATGCTTTGAACCATTCCTGTGACACTAGTTATAGATTCCGATGCTTCACTTCAGGTTTACTGTACACCTTGGACCTTCTTATTGACTATGAATCACAGAAATCGCATCGGAATTAAATACAAAAGGCACAATGCCGACTTAAGTACAAGAAGACTGACTCTTCCTACTGTCTATGTTTTGAACCAGTCCTGTGACACTAGTTACAGATTCCGATGCTTCACTTCAGGTTTAATGTTTCCCTTGGACCTTCTTAATGACGATGAAACACAGAAATTGCATCGGAATTAAATACAAAAGGCACAATGCCGACTTATGTACAAGAAGACTAACTCTTCCTACTGTCTATGTTTTGAACCATTTCTGTGACACTAGTTATAGTGTCCGTTGCTTCAGTTCAGGTTTACTGTATCCCTTGGGCCTTCTTATTGACGGTGAAACACAGAAATTGCATCGGAATTAAATACGAAAGGCACAATTCCAACGTAAGTTCAACAAGACTCACTCTTCTTACTGACTATGTATTGAACCGTTCCTGTGACACTAGTTATAGATTCCGATGCTTCACTTCAGGTTTACTGTTTCTCTTGGACCTTCTTATTGACGATGAAACACAGAAATTGCATCGGAATTAAATACAAAAGGCAGAATGCCGACTTATGTGCAAGAAGACTGACTCTTCCTTCTGTCTATGTTTTGAATCATTTCTGTGACACTAGTTATAGAGTCCGATGCTTCACTTCGGGTTTACTGTATCCCTTGGACCTTGTTATTTACGATGAATCACAGAAATTGCATCGCAATTAAATACAAAAGGCACAATGCCGACTTAAGTACAAGAAGACCGACTCTTCTTACTGTCTATAATTTGAACCATTCCAGTGACACTAGTTATAGATTCCGATGCTTCACTTCATGATTACTGTATCCCTCTGACCTTCTTAGTGACGATGAAACACAGAAATTGCATCGGAATTAAATACAAAAAGCACAATGCCGACTTAAGTACAAGAATACTGACTCATCTTATTGTCTATGAATTGCACAATTCCTGTGACACTAGTTATAGATTCCGATGCTTCACGTCAGGTTTAATGTATCCCTTGGACCGTGTTATTTACGATGAATCACAGAAATTGCATTGGAGATAAATACAAAAGGCACAATGCCGACTTAAGTACAAGAAGACTGACTCTTCTTACTGTCTATAATTTGAACCATTCCAGTGACACTAGTAATAGATTCCGATGCTTCACTTCATGTTTACTGTATCCCTCGGACCTTCTTATTGACGATGAAACACAGAAATTGCATCGGAATTACATACAAAAGGCACAATGCCGACTTAAGTACAAGAAGACTGACTCTTCCTACTGGCTATGTTTTGAACCATTACTGTGACACTAGTTATAGATTCCGATGCTTCACTCCAGGTTTACTGTATCCCTTGGACCTTCTTATTGACGGTGAAACACAGAAATTACATCGGAATTAAATACGAAAGGCACATTGCCAACTTAAGTACAAGAAGACTGACTCTTCTTCCTGACTATGTTTTCAACCATTCCTGTGACACTAGTTGTAGATTCCGATGCTTCACTTCAGGTTCACTGTATCCCATGGACCTTCATATTGACGATGAAACACAGAAATAGCATCGGAATTAAATACAAAAGACACAATGCCGACTTAAGTACAAGAAGACTGACTCTTCCAACTGTCTATGTTTTGAACCATTCCTGAAACACTAGTTATAGATTCCGATGCTTCACTTCAGGCTTACTGTATCCCCCTGACCGTCTTATTGACGATGAAACACAGAAATTGCATCCGAATTAAATAGAAAAGGCACAATGCCGACTTAAGTACTAGAAGACTGACTCTTCCTGCTGTCTATGTTTTGAACCATTCCTAAGACACTTGTTATAGATTCCGTTGCTTCACTTCATTTTTACTGTATCCCTCTGACCTTCTTGTTGACGATGAAACACAGAAATTGCATCGGAATTAATACAAAAGGCACAACGCCGAATTAAGTACAAGAAGACTGACTCTTCTTACTGTCTATGCTTTTAACCATTCCTGTGACACTAGTTATGGACTCCGATGCTTCGCTCCAGATTTACTGTATCCCTTCGACCTTCTTATTGACGATGAAACACAGAAATTGCATCGGAATTAAATACATAAGGCACAATGCCGACTTAAGTACATGAAGACTGACTCTTCTTACTGTCTATGCTTTGAACCATCCCTGTGACACTAGTTATAGATTCCGATGCTTCACTGCAGGTTTACTGTGTCCCTTAGACCTTCTTATTGACGATGAAACACAGAAATTACATCGGAATTAAATACAATAGGCACAATGCCGACTTACGTACAAGAAGACTGACTCTTCTTACTCTCTATAGTTTTAACCATTCCAGTGCCACTAGTTATAGATTCCGAAGCTTCACTTCATGTTTACTGTATCCCTTGGACCTTCTTATTGACGATGAAACACAGAAATTGCACCGGAATTAAATACAAAATGCACAATGCCGACTTATGTACAAGAAGACTGACTCTTCCTACTGTCTATGTTTTCACCCATTTCTGTGACACTAGTTATAGAGTCCGATGCTTCACTTCAGGTTTACTGTATCCCTTGGACCTTCTTATTGACGGTGAAACACAGAAATTGCATTGGAATTAAATACGAAAGGCACAATGCCAACTTAAGTACAAGAAGACCGACTCTTCTTACTGACTATGTTTTGAACCATTCCACTGACACTAGTTATAGATTCCGATGCTTCACTTCAGGTTTACTGTATCCCTTAAGCCTTCTTATTGACGATGAAACGCAGAAATTGCATCGGAATTAAATACAAGAGACACAATGCCGACTTAAGTACAAGAAGACTGACTCTTCCAACTGTCTATGTTTTGAACCATTCCTGTGACGCTAGTTATAGATTCCGATGCTTCACTGCAGGTATACTGTATCCCTCTGACCTTCTTATTGACGATGAAACACAGAAATTGCATCGGAATTAAATACAAAAGGCACAATGCCGAATTAAGAACAAGATGACTGACTCTTCTTACTGTCTATGCTTTTAACCATTCCTGTTACACTAGTTATACACTCCGATGCTTCAGTCCAGGTTTACTGTATCCCTTCGACCTTCTTATTGACGATGAAACACAGAAATTGCATCGGAATTAAATACAAAAGGCACAATGCCGACTTAAGTACATGAAGACTGACTCTTCTTACTGTCTATGCTTTGAACCATCCCTGTGACACTAGTTATAGATTCCGATGTTTCACTCCAGGTTTACTGAACCCCTTGGGCCTTCTTATTGACGGTGAAACACAGAAATTGCATCGGAATTAAATACGAAAGGCACAATTCCAACTTAAGTTCAACAAGACTCAGTCTTCTTACTGACTATGTATTGAACCGTTCCTGTGACACTAGTTATAGATTCCGATGCTTCACTTCAGGTTTACTATATCCTTCTGACCTTCTTATTGACGATGAAACACAGAAATTGCATCGGAATTAAATAGAAAAAACAGTATGCCAACTTAAGTACAAGAAGACTGACTCTTCTTACTGTCTATGCTTTGAACCATTCCTGTGACACTAGTTATAGATTCCAATGCTTCACTTCAGGTTTACTGCATCCCTTGCACCTCCTTATTGACGATGAAACACAGAAATTGGTTCGGAATTCAATACAAAAGCACAATGCCGACTTAACTACAAGAACACTGACTCTTCTTACTGACTGTGCTTTGAACCATTCCAGTGACACTAGTTATACATTCCGCTGCCTAACTTCAGGATTACTGTATCCCACTGACCTTGTTAGTGACGAAGAAACACAGAAATTGCATCGGAACTAAATACAAAAAGCACAATGCCGACTTAAGTACAAGAATAGTGACTCATCTTACTGTCTATGATTTGCACCATTCCTGTGACACATGTTATAGATTCCGATGCTTCACTTCAGGTTTACTGTTTCTCTTGGACCTTTTTATTGACGATGAAACACAGAAATTGCATCGGAATTAAATACATAAGGCACAATGCCGACTTAAGTACATGAAGACTGACTCTTCTTACTGTCTATGCTTTGAACCATCCCTGTGACACTAGTTATAGATTCCGATGCTTCACTGCAGGTTTACTGTGTCCCTTAGACCTTCTTATTGACGATGAAACACAGATATTACATCGGAATTAAATACAATAGGCACAATGCCGACTTAAGTACAAGAAGACTGACTCTTCTTACTGTCTATAGTTTGAACCATTCCAGTGCCACTAGTTATAGATTCCGATGCTTCACTTCATGTTTACTGTATCCCTTGGACCTTCTTATTGACGATGAAACACAGAAATTGCACCGGAATTAAATACAAAATGCACAATGCCGACTTATGTACAAGAAGACTGACTCTTCCTACTGTCTATGTTTTGACCCATTTCTGTGACACTAGCTATAGAGTCCGATGCTTCACATCAGGTTTACTGTATCCCTTGGACCTTCTTATTGACGGTGAAACACAGAAATTGCTTTGGAATTAAATACGAAAGGCACAATGCCAACTTAAGTACAAGAAGACCGACTCTTCTTACTGACTATGTTTTGAACCATTCCAGTGACACTAGTTATAGAACCGATGCTTCACTTCAGGTTTACTGTATCCCTTAAACCTTCTTATTGACGATGAAACGCAGAAATTGCATCGGAATTAAATACAAAAGACACAATGCCGACTTAAGTACAAGAAGACTGACTCTTCCAACTGTCTATGTTTTGAACCATTCCTGTGACGCTAGTTATAGATTCCGATGCTTCACTTCAGGTTTACTGTATCCCTCTGACCGTCTTAGTGACGATGAAACACCGAAATTGCATCCGAATTATAACAAAAGGCACGATGCCGACCTAAGTACAAGAAGACTGACTCTTCTTACCGTCTATGCTTTGAACCATCCCTGTGACCCTAGTTATAGATTCCGATGTTTCACTCCAGGTTGACTGTATCCCTTGGACCTTCTTATTGACGATGAAACACAGAAATTGCATCGGAATTAAATACAAAATGCACAATGCCGACTTAAGTACAAGATGACTGACTCTTCTTACTGACTATATTTTGAACCATTCCTGTGACACTAGTTATAGATTCCGTTGCTTCACTTCAGGTATACTGTATCCCTCTGACCTTCTTATTGACGATGAAACACAGAAATTGCATCGGAATTAAATACAAAAGGCACAATGCCGAATTAAGTACAAGAAGACTGACTCTTCTTACTGTCTATGCTTTTAACCATTCCTGTTACACTAGTTATAGACTCCGATGCTTCAGTCCAGGTTTACTGTATCCCTTCGACCTTCTCATTGACGATGAAACACAGAAATTGCATCGGAATTAAATACAAAAGGCACAATGCCGACTTAAGTACATGAAGACTGACTCTTCTTACTGTCTATGCTTTGAACCATCCCTGTGACACTAGTTATAGATTCCGATGCTTCACTGCAGGTTTACTGTGTCCCTTAGACCTTCTTATTGACGATGAAACACAGAAATTACATCGGAATTAAATACGAAAGGCACAATGCCAACTTAAGTACAAGAAGACTGACTCTTCTTACTGACTATGTTTTGAACTATTCCAGTGACACTAGTTATAAATTCCGATGCTTCACTTCAGGTTTACTGTATCCCATGGACCATCTTATTGACGATGAAACACAGAAATTGCATCGAATATAAATAGAAAAGGCACAATGTCGACTTAAGTACAAGAAGACTGACGCTTCTCACTGACTATGCTTTGAACCATTCCTGTGACACTAGTTATAGATTCCGATGCTTCACTTCAGGTTTACTGTACACCTTGGACCTTCTTATTGACTATGAATCACAGAAATCGCATCGGAATTAAATACAAAAGGCACAATGCCGACTTAAGTACAAGAAGACTGACTCTTCCTACTGTCTATGCTTTGAACCAGTCCTGTGACACTAGTTACAGATTCCGATGCTTCACTTCAGGTTTACTGTTTCCCTTGGACCTTCTTAATGACGATGAAAAACAGAAATTGCATCGGAATTAAATACAAAAGGCACAATGCCGACTTATGTACAAGAAGACTAACTCTTCCTACTGTCTATGTTTTGAACCATTTCTGTGACACTAGTTATAGAGTCCGTTGCTTCAATTCAGGTTTACTGTATCCCTTGGGCCTTCTTATTGACGGTGAAACACAGAAATTGCATCGGAATTAAATACGAAAGGCACAATTCCAACATAAGTTCAACAAGACTCACTCTTCTTACTGACTATGTATTGAACCGTTCCTGTGACACTAGTTATAGATTGCGATGCTTCACTTCAGGTTTACTGTATCCTTCTGACCTTCTTATTGACGATGAAACACAGAAATTGCATCGGAATTAAATAGAAAAGGCAGTATGCCAACTTAAGTACAAGAAGACTGACTCTTCTAGCTGTCTATGTTTTGAACCATTCCTGTGACACTAGTTATAGATTCCGATGCTTCACTTCAGGTTTACTGTTTCTCTTGGACCTTCTTATTGACGATGAAACACAGAAATTGCATCGGAAATAAATACAAAAGGCAGAATGCCGACTTATGTGCAAGAAGACTGACTCTTCCTTCTGTCTATGTTTTGAATCATTTCTGTGACACTAGTTATAGAGTCCGATGCTTCACTTCGGGTTTACTGTATCCCTTGGACCTTGTTATTTACGATGAATCACAGAAATTGCATCGCAATTAAATACAAAAGGCACAATGCCGACTTAAGTACAACAAGACCGACTCTTCTTACTGTCTATAATTTGAACCATTCCAGTGACACTAGTTATAGATTCCGATGCTTCACTTCATGATTACTGTATCCCTCTGACCTTCTTAGTGACGATGAAACACAGAAATTGCATCGGAATTAAATACAAAAAGCACAATGCCGACTTAAGTACAAGAATACTGACTCATCTTATTGTCTATGAATTGCACAATTCCTGTGACACTAGTTATAGATTCCGATGCTTCACGTCAGGTTTAATGTATCCCTTGGACCGTGTTATTTACGATGAATCACAGAAATTGCATTGGAGATAAATACAAAAGGCACAATGCCGACTTAAGTACAAGAAGACTGACTCTTCTTACTGTCTATAATTTGAACCATTCCAGTGACACTAGTTATAGATTCCGATGCTTCACTTCATGTTTACTGTATCCCTCGGACCTTCTTATTGACGATGAAACACAGAAATTGCATCGGAATTACATACAAAAGGCACAATGCCGACTTAAGTACAAGAAGACTGACTCTTCCTACTGTCTATGTTTTGAACCATTACTGTGACACTAGTTATAGATTCCGATGCTTCACTCCAGGTTTACTGTATCCCTTGGACCTTCTTATTGACGGTGAAACACAGAAATTGCATCGGAATTAAATACGAAAGGCACATTGCCAACTTAAGTACAAGAAGACTGACTCTTCTTCCTGACTATGTTTTCAACCATTCCTGTGACACTAGTTGTAGATTCCGATGCTTCACTTCAGGTTCACTGTATCCCATGGACCTTCATATTGATGATGAAACACAGAAATAGCATCGGAATTAAATACAAAAGACACAATGCCGACTTAAGTACAAGAAGACTGACTCTTCCAACTGTCTATGTTTTGAACCATTCCTGAAACACTAGTTATAGATTCCGATGCTTCACTTCAGGCTTACTGTATCCCCCTGACCGTCTTATTGACGATGAAACACAGAAATTGCATCCGAATTAAATAGAAAAGGCACAATGCCGACTTAAGTACTAGAAGACAGACTCTTCCTGCTGTCTATGTTTTGAACCATTCCTAAGACACTTGTTATAGATTCCGTTGCTTCACTTCATTTTTACTGTATCCCTCTGACCTTCTTGTTGACGATGAAACACAGAAATTGCATCGGAATTAATACAAAAGGCACAACGCCGAATTAAGTACAAGAAGACTGACTCTTCTTACTGTCTATGCTTTTAACCATTCCTGTGACACTAGTTATGGACTCCGATGCTTCACTCCAGATTTACTGTATCCCTTCGACCTTCTTATTGACGATGAAACACAGAAACTGCATCGGAATTAAATACATAAGGCACAATGCCGACTTAAGTACATGAAGACTGACTCTTCTTACTGTCTATGCTTTGAACCATCCCTGTGACACTAGTTATAGATTCCGATGCTTCACTGCAGGTTTACTGTGTCCCTTAGACCTTCTTATTGACGATGAAACACAGAAATTACATCGGAATTAAATACAATAGGCACAATGCCGACTTACGTACAAGAAGACTGACTCTTCTTACTCTCTATAGTTTGAACCATTCCAGTGCCACTAGTTATAGATTCCGAAGCTTCACTTCATGTTTACTGTATCCCTTGGACCTTCTTATTGACGATGAAACACAGAAATTGCACCGGAATTAAATACAAAATGCACAATGCCGACTTATGTACAAGAAGACTGACTCTTCCTACTGTCTATGTTTTGACCCATTTCTGTGACACTAGTTATAGAGTCCGATGCTTCACTTCAGGTTTACTGTATCCCTTGGACCTTCTTATTGACGGTGAAACACAGAAATTGCATTGGAATTAAATACGAAAGGCACAATGCCAACTTAAGTACAAGAAGACCGACTCTTCTTACTGACTATGTTTTGAACCATTCCAGTGACACTAGTTATAGATTCCGATGCTTCACTTCAGGTTTACTGTATCCCTTAAGCCTTCTTATTGACGATGAAACGCAGAAATTGCATCGGAATTAAATACAAGAGACACAATGCCGACTTAATTACAAGAAGACTGACTCTTCTTACTGTCTATGCTTTGAACCATCCCTGTGACACTAGTTATAGATTCCGATGCTTCACTGCAGGTATACTGTATCCCTATGACCTTCTTATTGACGATGAAACACAGAAATTGCATCGGAATTAAATACAAAAGGCACAATGCCGAATTAAGAACAAGAAGACTGACTCTTCTTACTGTCTATGCTTTTAACCATTCCTGTTACACTAGTTATACACTCCGATGCTTCAGTCCAGCTTTACTGTATCCCTTCGACCTTCTTATTGACGATGAAACACAGAAATTGCATCGGAATTAAATACAAAAGGCACAATGCCGACTTAAGTACATGAAGACTGACTCTTCTTACTGTCTATGCTTTGAACCATCCCTGTGACACTAGTTATAGATTCCGATGCTTCACTGCAGGTTTACTGTGTCCCTTAGACCTTCTTATTGACGTTGAAACACAGAAATTACATCGGAATTAAATACGAAAGGCACAATGCCAACTTAAGTACAAGAAGACTGACTCTTCTTACTGACTATGTTTTGAACCATTCCAGTGACACTAGTTATAAATTCCGATGCTTCACTTCAGGTTTACTGTATCCCATGGACCATCTTATTGACGATGAAACACAGAAATTGCATCGAATATAAATAGAAAAGGCACAATGTCGACTTAAGTACAAGAAGACTGACGCTTCTCACTGACTATGCTTTGAACCATTCCTGTGACACTAGTTATAGATTCCGATGCTTCACTTCAGGTTTACTGTACACCTTGGACCTTCTTATTGACTATGAATCACAGAAATCGCATCGGAATTAAATACAAAAGGCACAATGCCGACTTATGTACAAGAAGACTAACTCTTCCTACTGTCTATGTTTTGAACCATTTCTGTGACACTAGTTATAGAGTCCGTTGCTTCAATTCAGGTTTACTGTATCCCTTGGGCCTTCTTATTGACGGTGAAACACAGAAATTGCATCGGAATTAAATACGAAAGGCACAATTCCAACATAAGTTCAACAAGACTCACTCTTCTTACTGACTATGTATTGAACCGTTCCTGTGACACTAGTTATAGATTGCGATGCTTCACTTCAGGTTTACTGTATCCTTCTGACCTTCTTATTGACGATGAAACACAGAAATTGCATCGGAATTAAATAGAAAAGGCAGTATGCCAACTTAAGTACAAGAAGACTGACTCTTCTAGCTGTCTATGTTTTGAACCATTCCTGTGACACTAGTTATAGATTCCGATGCTTCACTTCAGGTTTACTGTTTCTCTTGGACCTTCTTATTGACGATGAAACACAGAAATTGCATCGGAATTAAATACAAAAGGCAGAATGCCGACTTATGTGCAAGAAGACTGACTCTTCCTTCTGTCTATGTTTTGAATCATTTCTGTGACACTAGTTATAGAGTCCGATGCTTCACTTCGGGTTTACTGTATCCCTTGGACCTTGTTATTTACGATGAATCACAGAAATTGCATCGGAATTAAATACAAAAGGCACAATGCCGACTTAAGTACAAGAAGACCGACTCTTCTTACTGTCTATAATTTGAACCACTCCAGTGACACTAGTTATAGATTCCGATGCTTCACTTCATGATTACTGTATGCCTCTGACCTTCTTAGTGACGATGAAACACAGAAATTGCATCGGAATTACATACAAAAGGCACAATGCCGACTTAAGTACAAGAAGACTGACTGTTCCTACTGTCTATGTTTTGAACCATTACTGTGACACTAGTTATAGATTCCGATGCTTCACTCCAGGTTTACTGTATCCCTTGGACCTTCTTATTGACGGTGAAACACAGAAATTGCATCGGAATTAAATACGAAAGGCACATTGCCAACTTAAGTACAAGAAGACTGACTCTTCTTCCTGACTATGTTTTCAACCATTCCTGTGACACTAGTTGTAGATTCCGATGCTTCACTTCAGGTTCACTGTATCCCATGGACCTTCATATTGACGATGAAACACAGAAATAGCATCAGAATTAAATACAAAAGACACAATGCCGACTTAAGTACAAGAAGACTGACTCTTCCAACTGTCTATGTTTTGAACCATTCCTGAGACACTAGTTATAGATTCCGATGCTTCACTTGAGGCTTACTGTATCCCCCTGACCGTCTTATTGACGATGAAACACAGAAATTGCATCCGAATTAAATAGAAAAGGCACAATGCCGACTTAAGTACTAGAAAACTGACTCTTCCTGCTGTCTATGTTTTGAACCATTCCTAAGACACTTGTTATAGATTCCGTTGCTTCACTTCAGGTATACTGTATCCCTCTGACCTTCTTGTTGACGATGAAACACAGAAATTGCATCGGAATTAATACAAAAGGCACAATGCCGAATTAAGTACAAGAAGACTGACTCTTCTTACTGTCTATGCTTTTAACCATTCCTGTGACACTAGTTATGGACTCCGATGCTTCGCTCCAGATTTACTGTATCCCTTCGACCTTCTTATTGACGATGAAACACAGAAATTGCATCGGAATTAAATACATAAGGCACAATGCCGACTTAAGTACATGAAGACTGACTCTTCTTACTGTCTATGCTTTGAACCATCCCTGTGACACTAGTTATAGATTACGATGATTAACTGCAGGTTTACTGTGTCCCTTAGACCTTCTTATTGACGATGAAACACAGAAATTACATCGGAATTAAATACAATAGGCACAATGCCGACTTACGTACAAGAAGGCTGACTCTTCTTACTCTCTATAGTTTGAACCATTCCAGTGCCACTAGTTATAGATTCCGAAGCTTCACTTCATGTTTACTGTATCCCTTGGACCTTCTTATTGACGATGAAACACAGAAATTGCACCGGAATTAAATACAAAATGCACAATGCCGACTTATGTACAAGAAGACTGACTCTTCCTACTGTCTATGTTTTGACCCATTTCTGTGACACTAGTTATAGAGTCCGATGCTTCACTTCAGGTTTACTGTATCCCTTAAAACTTCTTATTGACGATGAAACGCAGAAATTGCTTCGGAATTAAATACAAAAGACACAATGCCGACTTAAGTACAAGAAGACTGACTCTTCCAACTGTCTATGTTTTGAACCATTCCTGTGACGCTAGTTATAGGTTCCGATGCTTCACTTCAGGTTTACTGTATCCCTCTGACCGTCTTAGTGACGATGAATCACAGAAATTGCATCCGAATTAATACAAAAGGCACGATGCCGACCTAAGTACAAGAAGACTGACTCTTCTTACCGTCTATGCTTTGAACCATCCCTGTGACCCTAGTTATAGATTCCGATGTTTCACTCCAGGTTGACTGTATCCCTTGGACCTTCTTATTGACGATGAAACACAGAAATTGCATCGGAATTAAATACAAAATGCACAATGCCGACTTAAGTACAAGAAGACTGACTCTTCTTACTGACTATACTTTTGAACCATTCCTGTGACACTAGTTATAGATTCCGGTGCTTCACTTCAGGTATACTGTATCCCTCTGACCTTCTTATTGACGATGAAACACAGAAATTGCATCGGAATTAAATACAAAAGGCACAATGCCGAATTAAGTACAAGAAGACTGACTCTTCTTACTGTCTATGCTTTTAACCATTCCTGTTACACTAGTTATAGACTCCGATGCTTCAGTCCAGGTTTCCTGTATCCCTTCGACCTTCTTATTGACGATGAAACACAGAAATTGCATCGGAATTAAATACAAAAGGCACAATGCCGCCTTAAGTACATGAAGACTGACTCTTCTTACTGTCTATGCTTTGAACCATCCCTGTGACACTAGTTATAGATTCCGATGCTTCACTGCAGGTTTACTGTGTCCCTTAGACCTTCTTATTGACGATGAAACACAGAAATTACATCGGAATTAAATACAATAGGCACAATGCCGAGTTAAGTACAAGAAGACTGACTCTTCTTACTGTCTATAGTTTGAACCATTCCAGTGACACTAGTTATAGATTCCGATGCTTCACTTCATGTTCACTGTATCCCTTGGACCTTCTTATTGACGATGAAACACAGAAATTGCATCGGAATTAAATACAATAGGCACAATGCCGACTTAAGTACAAGAAGACTGACTCTTCCTACTGTCTATGTTGTGACCCATTTCTGTGACACTAGTTATAGAGTTCGATGCTTCACTTCAGGTTTACTGTATCCCTTGGACCTTCTTATTGACGGTGAAACACAGAAATTGCATTGGAATTAAATACGAAAGGCACAATGCCAACTTAAGTACAAGAAGACTGACTCTTCTTACTGACTATGTTTTGAACCATTCCAGTGACACTAGTTATAGATTCCGATGCTTCACTTCAGGTTTACTGTATCCCGTTAACCTTCTTATTGACGATGAAACGCAGAAATTGCATCGGAATTAAATACAAAAGACACAATGCCGACTTAAGTACAAGAAGACTGACTCTTCCAACTGTCTATGTTTTGAACCATTCCTGTGACGCTAGTTATAGATTCCGATGCTTCACTTCAGGTTTACTGGATCCCTCTGACCGTCTTAGTGACGATGAAACAGAGAAATTGCATCCGAATTAAATAGAAAAGGCACAATGACGACTTAAGTACTAGAAGACTGACTCTTATTAATGACTATGTTTTGGACCATTCCTGTGACACTAGTTATAAATTCCGATGCTTCACTTCAGGTTTACTGTATCCCATGGACCATCTTATTGACGATGAAACACAGAAATTGCATCGGATATAAATAGAAAAGGCACAATGTCGACTTAAGTACAAGAGGACTGACGCTTCTCACTGACTATGCTTTGAACCATTCCTGTGACACTAGTTATAGATTCCGATGCTTCACTTCAGGTTTACAGTACACCTTGGACCTTCTTATTGACTATGAATCACAGAAATCGCATCGGAATTAAATACAAAAGGCACAATGCCGACTTAAGTACAAGAAGGCTGACTCTTCCTACTGTCTATATTTTGAACCATTCCTGTGACACTAGTTATAGATTCCGATGCTTCAATTTAGGTTTACTGTATCCGTCTGACCTTATTGCCGATGAAACACAGAAATTGCATCGGAATTAAATACAAAAGGCACAATGACGACTTAAGTACTAGAAGACTGACTCTTCCTACTGTCTATGTTTTGAACCATTCCTAAGACACTTGTTATAGATTCCGATGCTTCACTTCAGGTTTACTGTATCCCTTGGACCTACTTATTGTCGATGAAACACAGAAATTGCATCGGAATTCAATACAAAAGGCACAAGGCCGACTTAACTACAAGAAGACTGACTCCTCTTACTGACTGTGCTTTGAACCATTCCTGTGATTCTAGTTATAGATTCCGATGCTTAACTTCCAGATTACTGTATCCCTCTGACCTTCTTAGTGACGATGAAACACAGAAATTGCATCGGAATTAAATACAAAAGGCACAATGCCGACTTAAGTACAAGAAGACTGACTCTTCTTACTGTCTATGCTTTGAACCATTCCTGTGACACTAGTTCTAGATTCCGATGCTTCACTTCAAGTTTACTGTATCCCTTGCACCTTCTTATTGACGATGAAACACAGAAATTGGTTCGGAATTCAATACAAAAGGCACAATGCCGACTTAAGTACAAGAAGACTGACTCTTCTTACTGTCTACGCTTTGAACCATCCCTGTGACACTAGTTATAGATTCCGATGTTTCACTTTAGGTTTACTGTATCCCGTGGTCCGTGTTACTGATGATGAAACACAGAAATTGCATCGGAAATAAATACAAAAGGCACAATGCCGACTTAAGTACAAGAAGACTGACTCTTATTAATGACTATGTTTTGGACCATTCCTGTGACACTAGTTATAAATTCCGATGCTTCACTTCAAGTTTACTGTATCCCTTGCACCTTCTTATTGACGATGAAACACAGAAATTGGTTCGGAATTCAATACAAAAGGCACAATGCCGACTTAAGAACAAGAAGACTGACTCTTCTTATTGACTATGCTTTGAACCATTCCTGTGACACTAGTCATAGATTCCGATGCTTATCTTCAGGTTTACTGTATCCCTCTGACCTTCTTATTGACGATGAAACACAGACATTGCATCCGTATTAAATACAAAAGGCACAATGCCGACTTAAGTACAAGAAGTCTGACTCTTCTTACTGTCTATGTTTTGAACCATCCCTGTGACACTAGTTATAGTTTCCGATGCTTCACTCCTGGTTTACTGTAGCCCTTGGTCCTTCTTATTGACGAAGAAACACTGAAATTGCATCGGAATTAAATACAAAAGGCACAATGCCGACTTAAGTACAAGAAGACTGACTCTTATTAATGACTATGTTTTGGACCATTCCTGTGACACTAGTTATAAATTCCGATGCTTCACTTCGGGTTTACTGTGTCCCTTAGACCTTCTTATTGACGATGAATCACAGAAATTGCATCGGAATTAAATACAAAAGGCACAATGCCGACTTAAGTACAAGAAGACTGACTCTTCCTACTGTCTATATTTTGAACCATTCCTGTGACACTAGTTATAGATTCCGATGCTTCAATTTAGGTTTACTGTATCCGTCTGACCTTATTGCCGATGAAACACAGAAATTGCATCGGAATTAAATACAAAAGGCACAATGCCGACTTAAGGACAAGAAGACTGACCCTTCTTACTATCTATGTTTTGAACCAGTCCTGTGACACTAGTTACAGATTCCGATGCTACACTTCAGGTTTACTGTTTCCCTTGGACCTTCTTAATGACGATGAAACACAGAAATTGCATCGGAATTAAATAGAAAAGGCAGTATGCCAACTTAAGTACAAGAAGACTGACTCTTCTAACTGTCTATGTTTTGAACCATTCCTGTGACACTAGTTATAGATTCCGATGCTTCACTTCAGGTTTACTGTTTCTCTTGGACCTTCTGATTGACGATGAAACACAGAAATTGCATCTTAATTAAATACAAAAGGCTCAATGCCGACTTATGTGAAGAAGACTGACTCTTCCTTCTGTCTATGTTTTGAATCATTTCTGTGACACTAGTTATAGAGTCCGATGCTTCACTTCGGGTTTACTGTATCCCTTGGACCTTGTTATTTACGATGAATCACAGAAATTGCATCGGAATTAAATACAAAAGGCACAATGCCGACTTAAGTACAAGAAGACCGACTCTTCTTACTGTCTATAATTTGAACCATTCCAGTGACACTAGTTATAGATTCCGATGCTTCACTTCATGATTACTGTATCCCTCTGACCTTCTTAGTGACGATGAAACACAGAAATTGCATCGGAATTAAATACAAAAAGCACAATGCCGACTTAAGTACAAGAATACTGACTCATCTTATTGTCTATGAATTGCACAATTTCTGTGACACTAGTTATAGATTCCGATGCTTCACGTCAGGTTTAATGTATCCCTTGGACCGTGTTATTTACGATGAATCACAGAAATTGCATTGGAGATAAATACAAAAGGCACAATGCCGACTTAAGTACATGAAGACTGACTCTTCTTGCTGTCTATAATTTGAACCATTCCAGTGACACTAGTTATAGATTCCGATGCTTCACTTCATGTTTACTGTATCCCTCGGACCTTCTTATTGACGATGAAACACAGAAATTGCATCGGAATTACATACAAAAGGCACAATGCCGACTTAAGTACAAGAAGACTGACTCTTCCAACTGTCTATGATTTTGAACCATTACTGTGACACTAGTTATAGATTCCGATGCTTCACTCCAGGTTTACTGTATCCATTGGACCTTCTTATTAACGGTGAAACACAGAAATTGCATCGGAATTAAATACGAAAGGCACATTGCCAACTTAAGTACAAGAAGACTGACTCTTCTTCCTGACTATGTTTTCAACCATTCCTGTGAAACTAGTTGTAGATTCCGATGCTTCACTTCAGGTTCACTGTATCCCATGGACCTTCATATTGACGATGAAACACAGAAATAGCATCGGAATTAAATACAAAAGACACAATGCCGACTTAAGTACAAGAAGACTGACTCTTCCAACTGTCTATGTTTTGAACCATTCCTGAGACACTAGTTATAGATTCCGATGCTTCACTTCAGGCTTACTGTATCCCCCTGACCGTCTTATTGACGATGAAACACAGAAATTGCATCCGAATTAAATAGAAAAGGCACAATGCCGACTTAAGTATTAGAAGACTGACTCTTCCTGCTGTCTATGTTTTGAACCATTCCTAAGACACTTGTTATGGATTCCGTTGCTTCACTTCATGTTTACTGTATCCCTCTGACCTTCTTGTTGACGATGAAACACAGAAATTGCATCGGAATTAATACAAAAGGCACAATGCCGAATTAAGTACAAGAAGACTGACTCTTCTTACTGTCTATGCTTTTAACCATTCCTGTGACACTAGTTATAGACTCCGATGCTTCGCTCCAGATTTACTGTATCCCTTCGACCTTCTTATTGACGATGAAACACAGAAATTGCATCGGAATTAAATACAAAAGGCACAATGCCGACTTAAGTACATGAAGACTGACTCTTCTTACTGTCTATGCTTTGAACCATCCCTGTGACACTAGTTATAGATTCCGATGCTTCACTTCAGGTTTACTGTATCCCTTAAACCTTCTTATTGACGGTGAAACGCAGAAATTGCATCCGAATTAATACAAAAGGCACAATGCCGACTTAAGTACAAGAAGACTGACTCTTCTTACCGTCTATGTTTTGAACCGTCCCTGTGACCCTAGTTATAGATTCCGATGTTTCACTCCAGGTTGACTGTATCCCTTGGACCTTCTTATTGACGATGAAACACAGAAATTGCATCGGAATTAAATACAAAATGCACAATGCCGACTTAAGTACAAGAAGACTGACTCTTCTTACTGACTATGTTTTGAACCATTCCTGTGACACTAGTTATAGATTCCATTGCTTCACTTCAGGTATACTGTATCCCACTGACCTTCTTATTGACGACGAAACACAGAAATTGCATCGGAATTAAATACAAAAGGCACAATGCCGAATTAAGTACAAGAAGACTGACTCTTCTTACTGTCTATGCTTTTAACCATTCCTGTGACACTAGTTATAGACTCCGATGCTTCAGTCCAGGTTTACTGTATCCCCCTGACCGTCTTATTGACGATGAAACACAGAAATTGCATCCGAATTAAATAGAAAAGGCACAATGCCGACTTAAGTACTAGAAGACTGACTCTTCCTGCTGTATATGTTTTGAACCATTCCTAAGACACTTGTTATAGATTCCGTTGCTTCACTTCATTTTTACTGTATCCCTCTGACCTTCTTGTTGACGATGAAACACAGAAATTGCATCGGAATTAATACAAAAGGCACAATGCCGAATTAAGTACAAGAAGACTGACTCTTCTTACTGTCTATGCTTTTAACCATTCCTGTGACACTAGTTATAGACTCCGATGCTTCGCTCCAGATTTACTGTATCCCTTCGACCTTCTTATTGACGATGAAACACAGAAATTGCATCGGAATTAAATACAAAAGGCACAATGCCGACTTAAGTACATGAAGACTGACTCTTCTTACTGTCTATGCTTTGAACCATCCCTGTGACACTAGTTATAGATTCCGATGCTTCACTTCAGGTTTACTGTATCCCTTGGACCTTCTTATTGACGGTGAAACACAGAAATTGCATTGGAATTAAATACGAAAGGCACAATGCCAACTTAAGTACAAGAAGACTGACTCTTCTTACAGACTATGTTTTGAACCATTCCAGTGACACTAGTTATAGATTCCGATGCTTCACTTCAGGTTTACTGTATCCCTTAAACCTTCTTATTGACGATGAAACGCAGAAATTGCATCGGAATTAAATACAAAAGACACAATGCCGACTTAAGTACAAGAAGACTGACTCTTCCAACTGTCTATGTTTTGAACCATTCCTGTGACGCTAGTTATAGATTCCGATGCTTCACTTCAGGTTTACTGTATCCCTCTGACCGTCTTAGTGACGATGAAAGACAGAAATTGCATCCGAATTAATACAAAAGGCACAATGCCGACTTAAGTACAAGAAGACTGACTCTTCTTACCGTCTATGTTTTGAACCGTCCCTGTGACCCTAGTTATAGATTCCGATGTTTCACTCCAGGTTGACTGTATCCCTTGGACCTTCTTATTGACGATGAAACACAGAAATTGGTTCGGAATTCAATACAAAAGGCACAATGCCGACTTAAGTACAAGAAGACTGACTCTTCTTACTGTCTACGCTTTGAACCATCCCTGTGACACTAGTTATAGATTCCGATGTTTCACTTTAGGTTTACTGTATCCCGTGGACCGTGTTACTGATGATGAAACACAGAAATTGCATCGGAAATAAATACAAAAGGCACAATGCCGACTTAAGTACAAGAAGACTGACTCTTATTAATGACTATGTTTTGGACCATTCCTGTGACACTAGTTATAAATTCCGATGCTTCACTTCATGTTTACTGTATCCCTTGCACCTTCTTATTGACGATGAAACACAGAAATTGGTTCGGAATTCAATACAAAAGGCACAATGCCGACTTAAGAACAAGAAGACTGACTCTTCTTATTGACTATGCTTTGAACCATTCCTGTGACACTAGTCATAGATTCCGATGCTTATCTTCAGGATTACTGTATCCCTCTGACCTTCTTATTGACGATGAAACACAGACATTGCATCCGTATTAAATACAAAAGGCACAATGCCGACTTAAGTACAAGAAGTCTGACTCTTCTTACTGTCTATGTTTTGAACCATCCCTGTGACACTAGTTATAGTTTCCGATGCTTCACTCCTGGTTTACTGTAGCCCTTGGTCCTTCTTATTGACGAAGAAACACTGAAATTGCATCGGAATTAAATACAAAAGGCACAATGCCGACTTAAGTACAAGAAGACTGACTCTTATTAATGACTATGTTTTGGACCATTCCTGTGACACTAGTTATAAATTCCGATGCTTCACTTCGGGTTTACTGTGTCCCTTAGACCTTCTTATTGACGATGAATCACAGAAATTGCATCGGAATTAAATACAAAAGGCACAATGCCGACTTAAGTACAAGAAGACTGACTCTTCCTACTGTCTATATTTTGAACCATTCCTGTGACACTAGTTATAGATTCCGATGCTTCAATTTAGGTTTACTGTATCCGTCTGACCTTATTGCCGATGAAACACAGAAATTGCATCGGAATTAAATACAAAAGGCACAATGCCGACTTAAGGACAAGAAGACTGACCCTTCTTACTATCTATGTTTTGAACCAGTCCTGTGACACTAGTTACAGATTCCGATGCTACACTTCAGGTTTACTGTTTCCCTTGGACCTTCTTAATGACGATGAAACACAGAAATTGCATCGGAATTAAATAGAAAAGGCAGTATGCCAACTTAAGTACAAGAAGACTGACTCTTCTAACTGTCTATGTTTTGAACCATTCCTGTGACACTAGTTATAGATTCCGATGCTTCACTTCAGGTTTACTGTTTCTCTTGGACCTTCTGATTGACGATGAAACACAGAAATTGCATCGGAATTAAATACAAAAGGCTCAATGCCGACTTATGTGAAGAAGACTGACTCTTCCTTCTGTCTATGTTTTGAATCATTTCTGTGACACTAGTTATAGAGTCCGATGCTTCACTTCGGGTTTACTGTATCCCTTGGACCTTGTTATTTACGATGAATCACAGAAATTGCATCGGAATTAAATACAAAAGGCACAATGCCGACTTAAGTACAAGAAGACCGACTCTTCTTACTGTCTATAATTTGAACCATTCCAGTGACACTAGTTATAGATTCCGATGCTTCACTTCATGATTACTGTATCCCTCTGACCTTCTTAGTGACGATGAAACACAGAAATTGCATCGGAATTAAATACAAAAAGCACAATGCCGACTTAAGTACAAGAATACTGACTCATCTTATTGTCTATGAATTGCACAATTTCTGTGACACTAGTTATAGATTCCGATGCTTCACGTCAGGTTTAATGTATCCCTTGGACCGTGTTATTTACGATGAATCACAGAAATTGCATTGGAGATAAATACAAAAGGCACAATGCCGACTTAAGTACAAGAAGACTGACTCTTCTTGCTGTCTATAATTTGAACCATTCCAGTGACACTAGTTATAGATTCCGATGCTTCACTTCATGTTTACTGTATCCCTCGGACCTTCTTATTGACGATGAAACACAGAAATTGCATCGGAATTACATACAAAAGGCACAATGCCGACTTAAGTACAAGAAGACTGACTCTTCCAACTGTCTATGATTTTGAACCATTACTGTGACACTAGTTATAGATTCCGATGCTTCACTCCAGGTTTACTGTATCCATTGGACCTTCTTATTAACGGTGAAACACAGAAATTGCATCGGAATTAAATACGAAAGGCACATTGCCAACTTAAGTACAAGAAGACTGACTCTTCTTCCTGACTATGTTTTCAACCATTCCTGTGAAACTAGTTGTAGATTCCGATGCTTCACTTCAGGTTCACTGTATCCCATGGACCTTCATATTGACGATGAAACACAGAAATAGCATCGGAATTAAATACAAAAGACACAATGCCGACTTAAGTACAAGAAGACTGACTCTTCCAACTGTCTATGTTTTGAACCATTCCTGAGACACTAGTTATAGATTCCGATGCTTCACTTCAGGCTTACTGTATCCCCCTGACCGTCTTATTGACGATGAAACACAGAAATTGCATCCGAATTAAATAGAAAAGGCACAATGCCGACTTAAGTATTAGAAGACTGACTCTTCCTGCTGTCTATGTTTTGAACCATTCCTAAGACACTTGTTATAGATTCCGTTGCTTCACTTCATTTTTACTGTATCCCTCTGACCTTCTTGTTGACGATGAAACACAGAAATTGCATCGGAATTAATACAAAAGGCACAATGCCGAATTAAGTACAAGAAGACTGACTCTTCTTACTGTCTATGCTTTTAACCATTCCTGTGACACTAGTTATAGACTCCGATGCTTCGCTCCAGATTTACTGTATCCCTTCGACCTTCTTATTGACGATGAAACACAGAAATTGCATCGGAATTAAATACAAAAGGCACAATGCCGACTGAAGTACATGAAGACTGACTCTTCTTACTGTCTATGCTTTGAACCATCCCTGTGACACTAGTTATAGATTCCGATGCTTCACTTCAGGTTTACTGTATCCCTTAAACCTTCTTATTGACGGTGAAACACAGAAATTGCATCCGAATTAATACAAAAGGCACAATGCCGACTTAAGTACAAGAAGACAGACTCTTCTTACCGTCTATGTTTTGAACCGTCCCTGTGACCCTAGTTATAGATTCCGATGTTTCACTCCAGGTTGACTGTATCCCTTGGACCTTCTTATTGACGATGAAACACAGAAATTGCATCGGAATTAAATACAAAATGCACAATGCCGACTTAAGTACAAGAAGACTGACTCTTCTTACTGACTATGTTTTGAACCATTCCTGTGACACTAGTTATAGATTCCATTGCTTCACTTCAGGTATACTGTATCCCACTGACCTTCTTATTGACGACGAAACACAGAAATTGCATCGGAATTAAATACAAAAGGCACAATGCCGAATTAAGTACAAGAAGACTGACTCTTCTTACTGTCTATGCTTTTAACCATTCCTGTGACACTAGTTATAGACTCCGATGCTTCAGTCCAGGTTTACTGTATCCCCCTGACCGTCTTATTGACGATGAAACACAGAAATTGCATCCGAATTAAATAGAAAAGGCACAATGCCGACTTAAGTACTAGAAGACTGACTCTTCCTGCTGTCTATGTTTTGAACCATTCCTAAGACACTTGTTATAGATTCCGTTGATTCACTTCATTTTTACTGTATCCCTCTGACCTTCTTGTTGACGATGAAACACAGAAATTGCATCGGAATTAATACAAAAGGCACAATGCCGAATTAAGTACAAGAAGACTGACTCTTCTTACTGTCTATGCTTTTAACCATTCCTGTGACACTAGTTATAGACTCCGATGCTTCGCTCCAGATTTACTGTATCCCTTCGACCTTCTTATTGACGATGAAACACAGAAATTGCATCGGAATTAAATACAAAAGGCACAATGCCGACTTAAGTACATGAAGACTGACTCTTCTTACTGTCTATGCTTTGAACCATCCCTGTGACACTAGTTATAGATTCCATTGCTTCACTTCAGGTATACTGTATCCCACTGACCTTCTTATTGACGACGAAACACAGAAATTGCATTGGAATTAAATACGAAAGGCACAATGCCAACTTAAGTACAAGAAGACTGACTCTTCTTACAGACTATGTTTTGAACCATTCCAGTGACACTAGTTATAGATTCCGATGCTTCACTTCAGGTTTACTGTATCCCTTAAACCTTCTTATTGACGATGAAACGCAGAAATTGCATCGGAATTAAATACAAAAGACACAATGCCGACTTAAGTACAAGAAGACTGACTCTTCCAACTGTCTATGTTTTGAACCATTCCTGTGACGCTAGTTATAGATTCCGATGCTTCACTTCAGGTTTACTGTATCCCTCTGACCGTCTTAGTGACGATGAAAGACAGAAATTGCATCCGAATTAATACAAAAGGCACAATGCCGACTTAAGTACAAGAAGACTGACTGTTCTTACCGTCTATGTTTTGAACCGTCCCTGTGACCCTAGTTATAGATTCCGATGTTTCACTCCAGGTTGACTGTATCCCTTGGACCTTCTTATTGACGATGAAACACAGAAATTGCATCGGAATTAAATACAAAATGCACAATGCCGACTTAAGTACAAGAAGACTGACCCTTCTTACTGACTATGTTTTGAACCATTCCTGTGACACTAGTTATAGATTCCATTGCTTCACTTCAGGTATACTGTATCCCTCTGACCTTCTTATTGACGATGAAACACAGAAATTGCATCGGAATTAAATACAAAAGGCACAATGCCGAATTAAGTACAAGAAGACTGACTCTTCTTACTGTCTATGCTTTTAACCATTCCTGTGACACTAGTTATAGACTCCGATGCTTCAGTCCAGGTTTACTGTATCCCTTCGACCTTCTTATTGACGATGAAACACAGAAATTGCATCGGAATTAAATACAAAAGGCACAATGCCGACTTAAGTACATGAAGACTGACTCTTCTTACTGTCTATGCTTTGAACCATCCCTGTGACACTAGTTATAGATTCCGATGCTTCACTGCAGGTTTACTGTGTCCCTTAGACCTTCTTATTGACGATGAAACACAGAAATTACATCGGGATTAAATACAATAGGCACAATGCCGATCTAAGTACAAGAAGACTGACTCTTCTTACTGTCTATAGTTTGAACCATTCCAGCGACACTAGTTATAGATTCCGATGCTTCACTGCAGGTTCACTGTATCCCTTGGACCTACTTATTGTCGATGAAACACAGATATTGCATCGGAATTCAATACAAAAGGCACAAGGCCGACTTAACTACAAGAAGACTGACTCCTCTTACTGACTGTGCTTTGAACCATTCCTGTGATTCTAGTTATAGATTCCGATGCTTATCTTCCGGATTACTGTATCCCTCTGACCTTCTTAGTGACGATGAAACACAGAAATTGCAACGGAATTAAATACAAAAGGCACAATGCCGACTTATGTACAAGAAGAGTGACTCTTCTTACTGTCTATGTTTTGAACCATTCCTGTGACACTATTTATAGATTCCGATGCTTCACTTCAGGTTTACTGTATCCCTCTGACCTTCTTATTGACGATGAAACACAGAAATTGCATCGGAATTAAATAGAAAAGGCACAATGCCGACTCAAGTACAAGAAGACTGACTCTTCTTACTATCTATGCTTTGAACCATTCCTGTGACACTAGTTATAGATTCAGATGCTTCACTTCAAGTTTACTGTATCCCTTGCACCTTCTTATTGACGATGAAACACAGAAATTGGTTCGGAATTCAATACAAAAGGCACAATGCCGACTTAAGTACAAGAAGACTGACTCTTCTTACTGTCTACGCTTTGAACCATCCCTGTGACACTAGTTATAGATTCCGATGTTTCACTTTAGGTTTACTGTATCCCGTGGACCGTGTTATTGATGATGAAACACAGAAATTGCATCGGAAATAAATACAAAAAGCACAATGCCGACTTAAGTACAAGAAGACTGACTCTTATTAATGACTATGTTTTGGACCATTCCTGTGACACTAGTTATAAATTCCGATGCTTCACTTCGGGTTTACTGTATCCCATGGACCATCTTATTGACGATGAAACACAGAAATTGCATCGGATATAAATAGAAAAGGCACAATGTCGACTTAAGTACAAGAAGACTGACGCTTCTCACTGACTATGCTTTGAACAATTCCTGTGACACTAGTTATAGATTCCGATGCTTCACTTCAGGTTTACTGTACACCTTGGACCTTCTTATTGACTATGAAACACAGAAATCGCATCGGAATTAAATACAAAAGACACAATGCCGACTTAAGTACAAGAAGACTGACTCTTCCTACTGTCTATATTTTGAACCATTCCTGTGACACTAGTTATAGATTCCGATGCTTCAATTTAGGTTTACTGTGTCCCTCTGACCTTATTGTCGATGAAACACAGAAATTGCATCGGAATTAAATACAAAAGGCACAATGCCGACTTAAGGACAAGAAGACTGACCCTTCTTACTATCTATCTTTTGAACCAGTCCTGTGACACTAGTTACAGATTAAGATGCTTCACTTCAGGTTTACTGTTTCCCTTGGACCTTCTTAATGACGATGAAACACAGAAATTGCATCGGAATTAAATACAAAAGGCACAATGCTGACTTATGTACAAGAAGACTAACTCTTCCTACTGTCTATGTTTTGAACCATTTCTGTGACACTGGTTATAGAGTCCGTTGCTTCACTTCAGGTTTACTGTATCCCTTGGGCCTTCTTATTGACGGTGAAACACAGAAATTGCATCGGAATTAAATACGAAAGGCACAATTCCAACTTAAGTTCAACAAGACTCACTCTACTTACTGACTATGTATTGAACCGTTCCTGTGACACTAGTTATAGATTCCGATGCTTCACTTCAGGTTTACTGTATCCTTCTGACCTTCTTATTGACGATGAAACACAGAAATTGCATCGGAATTAAATAGAAAAGGCAGTATGCCAACTTAAGTACAAGAAGACTGACTCTTCTTACTGTCTATGCTTTGAATCATTCCTGTGACACTAGTTATAGATTCCGATGCTTCACTTCAGGTTTACTGTTTCTCTTGGACCTTCTTTTGACGATGAAACACAGAAATTGCATCGGAATTAAATACAATAGGCACAATCCTGACTTATTTATAAGAAGACTGACTCTTCCTTCTGTCTATGTTTTGAATCATTTCTGTGACACTAGTTATAGAGTCCGATGCTTCACTTCGGGTTTACTGTATCCCTTGGACCTTGTTATTTACGATGAATCACAGAAATTGCATCGGAATTAAATACAAAAGGCACAATGCCGACATAAGTACAAGAAGACCGACTCTTCTTACTGTCTATAATTTGAACCATTCCAGTGACACTAGTTATAGATTCCGATGCTTCACTTCATGTTTACTGTATCCCTTGGACCTTCTTATTGACGGTGAAACACAGAAATTGCATCGGAATTAAATACGGAAGCACATTGCCAACTTAAGTACAAGAAGACTGATTCTTCTTCCTGACTATGTTTTCAACCATTCCTGTGACACTAGTTGTAGATTCCGATGCTTCACTTCAGGTTCACTGTATCCCATGGACCTTCATTTTGACGATGAAACACAGAAATAGCATCGGAATTAAATACAAAAGACACAATGCCGACATAAGTACAAGAAGAACGACTCTTCCAACTGTCTATGTTTTGAACCATTCCTGAGACACTAGTTATAGATTCCGGTGCTTCACTTCAGGCTTACTGTATCCCGCTGACCGTCTTATTGACGATGAAACACAGAAATTGCATCCGAATTAAATAGAAAAGGCACAATGCCGACTTAAGTACTAGAAGACTGACTCTTCCTGCTGTCTATGTTTTGAACCATTCCTAAGACACTTGTTATGGATTCCATTGCTTCACTTCATTTTTACTGTATCCCTCTGACCTTCTTATTGACGATGAAACACAGAAATTGCATCGGAATTAAATACAAAAGGCACAATGCCGAATTAAGTACAAGAAGACTGACTCTTCTTACTGTCAATGCTTTTAACCATTCCTGTGACACTAGTTACAGACTCCGATGCTTCGCTCCAGATTTACTGTATCCCTTCCACCTTCTTATTGACGATGAAATACAGAAATTGCATCGGAATTAAATACAAAAGGCACAATGCCGACTTAAGTACATGAAGACTGACTCTTCTTACTGTCTATCCTTTGAACCATCCCTGTGACACTAGTTATAGATTCCGATGCTTCACTGCAGGTTTACTGTGTCCCTTAGAATTTCTTATTGACGATGAAACACAGAAATTACATCGGAATTAAATACAATAGGCACAATGCCGACTTAAGTACAAGAAGACTGACTCTTCTTACTGTCTATAGTTTTAACCATTCCAGTGCCACTAGTTATAGATTCCGATGCTTCACTTCATGTTTACTGTATCCCTTGGACCTTCTTATTGACGATGAAACACAGAAATTGCAGCGGAATTAAATACAAAATGCACAATGCCGACTTATGTACAAGAAGACTGACTCTTCCTACTGTCTATGTTTTGACCCATTTCTGTGACACTAGTTATAGAGTCCGATGCTTCACTTCAGGTTTACTGTATCCCTTGGACCTTCTTATTGACGGTGAAACACAGAAATTGCATTGGAATTAAATACGAAAGGCACAATGCCAACTTAAGTACAAGAAGACTGACTCTTCTTACTGACTATGTTTTGAACCATTCCAGTGACACTAGTTATAGATTCCGATGCTTCATTTCAGGTTTACTGAATCCCTTAAACCTTCTTATTGACGATGAAACGCAGAAATTGCATCGGAATTAAATACAAAAGACACAATGCCGACTTAAGTACAAGAAGACTGACTCTTCCAACTGTCTATGTTTTGAACCATTCCTGTGACGCTAGTTATAGATTCCGATGCTTCACTTCAGGTTTACTGTATCCCTCTGACCGTCTTAGTGACGATGAAACACAGAAATTGCATCCGAATTAATACAAAGGGCACAATGCCGACTTAAGTACAAGAAGACTGACTCTTCTTACTGTCTATGTTTTGAACCGTCCCTGTGACCCTAGTTATAGATTCCGATGTTTCACTCCTGGTTGACTGTATCCCTTGGACCTTCTTATTGACGATGAAACACAGAAATCGCATCGGAATTAAATACAAAATGCACAATGCCGACTTAAGTACAAGAAGACTGACTCTTCTTACTGACTATGTTTTGAACCATTCCTGTGACACTAGTTATAGATTCCGTTGCTTCACTTCAGGAATACTGTATCCCTCTGACCTTCTTATTGACGATGAAACACAGAAATTGCATCGGAATTAAATACAAAAGGCACAATGCCGAATTAAGTACAAGAAGACTGACTCTTCTTACTGTCTATGTTTTTAACCATTCCTGTGACACTAGTTATAGACTCCGATGCTTCAGTCCCGGTTTACTGTATCCCTTCGACCTTCTTATTTACGATGAAACACAGAAATTGCATCGGAATTAAATACAAAAGGCACAATGCCGACTTAAGTACATGAAGACTGACTCTTCTTACTGTCTATGCTTTGAACCATCCCTGTGACACTAGTTATAGATTCCGATGCTTCACTGCAGGTTTACTGTGTCCCTTAGACCTTCTTATTGACGATGAAACACAGACATTACATCGGAATTAAATACAATACGCATAATGCCGACTTAAGTACAAGAAGACTGACTCTTCTTACTCTATAGTTAGAACCATTCCAGTGACACTAGTTATAGATTCCGATGCTTCACTTCATGTTTACTGTATCCCTTGGACCTTCTTATTGACGATGAAACACAGAAATTGCATCGGAATTCAAAACAAAAGGCACAACGCCGATTTAAGTACAAGAAGACTGACTCTTCTTACTGACTATGTTTTGAACCATTCCTGTGACGCTAGTTATAGATTCCGATGCCTCACTTCAGGTTTACTGTATCCCTCTGACCGTCTTAGTGACGATGAAACACAGAAATTGCATCCGAATTAAATAGAAAAGGCACAATGACGACTTAAGTACTAGAAGACTGACTCTTCCTACTGTCTATGTTTTGAAACATTCCTAAGAGACTTGTTATAGATTCCGATGCTTCACTTCAGGTTTACTGTGTCCCTAGGACCTACTTATTGTCGATGAAACACAGAAATTGCATCGGAATTCAAAACAAAAGGCACAAGGCCGATTTAAGTACAAGAAGACTGACTCTTCTTACTGACTATGTTTTGAACCATTCCTGTGACACTATTTATAGATTCCGATGCTTAACTTCCGGATTGCTGTATCCCTCTGACCTTCTTAGTGACGATGAAACACAGAAATTGCATCGGGATTAAATACAAAAGGCACAATGCCGACTTATGTACAAGAAGATTGACTCTTCCTACTGTCTATGTTTTGACCCATTTCTGTGACACTAGTTATAGAGTCCGATGCTTCACTTCAGGTTTACTGTATCCCTTGGACCTTCTTATTGACGGTGAAACACAGAAATTGCATCGGAATTAAATACGAAAGGCACAATGCCAATTTAAGTACAAGAAGACTGACTCTTTATACTGACTATGTTTTGAACCATTCCTGTGACACTATTTATAGATTCCGATGCTTCACTTCAGGTTTACTGTATCCCTCTGACCTTCTTATTGACGATGAAACACAGAAATTGCATCGGAATTAAATAGAAAAGGCTCAATGCCGACTTAAGTACAAGAAGACTGACTCTTCTTACTGACTATGCTTTGAACCATTCCTGTGACACTAGTTATAGATTCCGATGCTTCACTTCAGGTTTACTGAATCCCTTGCACCTTCTTATTGACGATGAAACACAGAAATTGGTTCGGAATTCAATACAAAAGGCACAATGCCAACTTAAGTACAAGAAGACTGACTCTTCTTACTGTCTACGCTTTGAACCATCCCTGTGACACTAGTTATAGATTCCGATGTTTCACTTTAGGTTTACTGTATCCCGTGGACCGTGTTATTGACGATGAAACACAGAAATTGCATCGGAAATAAATACAAAAAGCACAATACCGACTTAAGAACAAGAAGACTGACTCTTCTTATTGACTATGCTTTGAACCATTCCTGTGACACTAGTCATAGATTCCGATGCTTAACTTCAGGATTACTGTATCCCTCTGACCTTCTTATTGACGATGAAACACAGAAATTGCATCCGTATTAAATACAAAAGGCACAATGCCGACTTAAGTACAAGAAGTCTGACTCTTCTTACTGTCTATGTTTTGAACCATCCCTGTGACACTAGTTATAGTTTCCGATGCTTCACTCCTGGTTTACTGTATCCCTTGGTCCTTCTTATTGACGAAGAAACACTGAAATTGCATCGGAATTAAATACAAAAGGCACAATGCCGACTTAAGTACAAGAAGACTGACTCTTATTAAAGACTATGTTTTGGACCATTCCTGTGACACTAGTTAAAAATTCCAATGCTTCACTTCGGGTTTACTGTATCCCTTGGACCATCTTATTGACGATGAAACACAGAAATTGCATCGGATATAAATAGAAAAGGCACAATGTCGACTTAAGTACAAGAAGACTGACGCTTCTCACTGACTATGCTTTGAACCATTCCTGTGACACTAGTTATAGATTCCGATGCTTCACATCAGGTTTACTGTACACCTTGGACATTCTTATTGACTATGAAACACAGAAATCGCATCGGAATTAAATACAAAAGGCACAATGCCGACTTAAGTACAAGAAGACTGACTCTTCCTACTGTCTATATTTTGAACCATTCCTGTGACACTAGTTATAGATTCCGATGCTTCAATTTAGGTTTAGTGTATCCCTCTGACCTTATTGCCGATGAACCACAGAAATTGCATCGGAATTAAATACAAAAGGCACAATGCCGACTTAAGGACAAGAAGACTGACCCTTCTTACTATCTATGTTTTGAACCAGTCCTGTGACACTAGTTAAAGATTCCGATGCTTCACTTCAGGTTTACTGTTTCCCTTGTACCTTCTTAATGACGATGAAACACAGAAATTGCATCGGAATTAAATACAAAAGGCACAATGCCGACTTATGTACAAGAAGACTAACTCTTCCTACTGTCTATGTTTTGAACCATTTCTGTGACACTAGTTATAGATTCCGTTGCTTCCCTTCAGGTTTACTGTATCCCTTAGGCCTTCTTATTGACGGTGAAACACAGAAATTGCATCGGAATTAAATACGAAAGGCACAATTCCAACTTAAGTTCAACAAGACTCACTCTTCTTACTGACTATGTATTGAACCGTTCCTGTGACACTAGTTATAGATTCCGATGCTTCACTTCAGGTTTACTGTATCCCTCTGACCTTCTCATTGACGATGAAACACAGAAATTGCATCTGAATTAAATACAAAAGGCACAATGCCGACTTAAGTCCAAGAAGACTGACTCTTCTTACTGTCTATGTTTTGAACCATTCCTGTGACACTAGTTATAGATTCCGATTCTTCACTTCAGGTTTACTGTATCCGTTGGACCTTCTTAATGACGATGAAACACAGAAATTGCATTGGAGATAAATACAAAAGGCACAATGCCGACTTAAGTACAAGAAGACTGACTCTTCTTACTGTCTATAATTTGAACCATTCCAGTGACACTAGTTATAGATTCCGATGCTTCACTTCATGTTTACTGTATCCCTCGGACCTTCTTATTGACGATGAAACACAGAAATTGCATCGGAATTAAATACAAATGGCACAATGCCGACTTAAGTACAAGAAGTCTGACAATTCCTACCGTCTATGTTTTGAACCATTACTGTGACACTAGCTATAGATTCCGATGCTTCACTCCAGGTTTATTGTATCCCTTGGACCTTCTTATTGACGGTGAAACACAGAAATTGCATCGGAATTAAATACGAAAGGCACATTGCTAACTTAAGTACAAGAAGACTGACTCTTCTTCCTGACTATGTTTTCAACCATTCCTGTGACACTAGTTGTAGATTCCGATGCTTCACTTCAGGTTTACTGTATCCCTTGGACCTTCTTATTGACGATGAAACACGGAAATAGCATCGGAATTAAATACAAAAGACACAATGCCGACTTAAGTACAAGAAGATTGACTCTTCCAACAGTCTATGTTTTGAACCATTCCTGAGACACTAGTTATAGATTCCGATTCTTCACTTCAGGCTTACTGTATCCCCCTGACCGTCTTATTGACGATGAAACACAGAAATTGCATCCGAATTAAATAGAAAAGGCACAATGCCGACTTAAGTACTAGAAGACTGACTCTTCCTGCTGTCTATGTTTTGAACCATTCCTAAGACACTTGTTATAGATTCCGTTGCTTCACTTCATTTTTACTGTATCCCTCTGACCTTCTTATTGACGATGAAACACAGAAATTGCATCGGAATTAAATCCAAAAGGCACAATGCCGAATTAAGTACAAGAAGACTGACTCTTCTTACTGTCTATGCTTTTAACCATTCCTGTGACACTAGTTATAGACTCCGATGCTTCGCTCCAGATTTACTGTATCCCTTCGACCTTCTTATTGACGATGAAACACAGAAATTGCATCGTAATTAAATACAAAAGGCACAATGCCGACTTAAGTACATGAAGACTGACTCTTCTTACTGTCTATGCTTTGAACAATCCCTGTGACACTAGTTATAGATTCCGATGTTTCACTGCAGGTTTACTGTGTCCCTTAGATCTTCTTATTGACGATGAAATACAGAAATTACATCGGAATTAAATACAATAGGCACAATGCCGACTTAAGTACAAGAAGACTGACTATTCTCACTGTCTATAGTTTGAACCATTCCAGTGCCACTAGTTATAGATTCCGATGCTTCACTTCATGTTTACTGTATCCCTTGGACCTTCTTATTGACGATGAAACACAGAAATTGCACCGGAATTAAATACAAAATGCACAATGCCGACTTATGTACAAGAAGACTGACTCTTCCTACTGTCTATGTTTTGACTCATTTCTGTGACACTAGTTATAGAGTCCGATGCTTCACTTCAGGTTTACTGTATCCCTTGGACCTTCTTATTGACGGTGAATCACACAAATTGCATTGGAATTAATTACGAAAGGCACAATGCCAACTTAAGTACAAGAAGACTGACTCTTCTTACTGACTATGCTTTGAACCATTCCAGTGACACTAGTTATAGATTCCGATGCTTCACCTCAGGTTTACTGTATCCCTTAAACCTTCTTATTGACGATGAAACGCAGAAATTGCATCGGAATTAAATACAAAAGACACAATGCCGACTTAAGTACAAGAAGATTGACTCTTCTTACTGTCTATGCATTTAACCATTCCTGTGACACTAGTTATAGACTCCGATGCTTCAGTCCAGGTTTACTGTATCCCTTCGACCTTCTTATTGACGATGAAGCACAGAAATTGCATCGGAATTAAATACAAAAGGCACAATGCCGACTTAAGTACATGAAGACTGACTCTTCTTACTGTCTATGCTTTGAACCATCCCTGTGACACTAGTTATAGATTCCGATGCTTCACTGCAGGTTTACTGTGTCCCTTAGACCTTCTTATTGACGATGAAACACAGAAATTACATCGGAATTAATTACAATAGGCACAATGCCGACTTAAGTACAAGAAGACTGACTCTTCTTACTGTCTATGTTTTGAACCATTTCTAAGACACTTGTTATAGATTCCGATGCTTCACTTCAGGTTTACTGTATCCCTTGGACCTACCTATTGTCGATGAAACACAGAAATTGCATCGGAATTCAATACAAAAGGCACAAGGCCGACTTAACTACAAGAAGACTGACTCCTCTTACTGACTGTGCTTTGAACCATTCCTGTGATTCTAGTTATAGATTCCGATGCTTAACTTCCGGATTACTGTATCCCTCTGACCTTCTTAGTGACGATGAAACACAGAAATTACATCGGAATTAAAAAAAAAATCACAATGCCGACTTATGTACAAGAAGAGTGACTCTTCTTACTGTCTATGCTTTGAACCATTCCTGTGACACTAGTTATAGATTCCGATGCTTCACTTCAGGTTTACTGTATCCCTTGCACCTTCTTATTGACGATGAAACACAGAAATTGGTTCGGAATTCAATACAAAAGGCACAATGCCGACTTAAGTACAAGAAGACTGACTCTTCTTACTGTCTACGCTTTGAACCATCCCTGTGACACTAGTTATAGATTCCGATGTTTCACTTTAGGTTTACAGTATCCCGTGGACCGTGTTATTGGCGATGAAACACAGAAATTGCATCGGAAATAAATACAAAAAGCACAATACCGACTTAAGGACAAGAAGACTGACTATTCTTATTGACTATGCTTTGAACCATTGCTGTGACACTAGTCATTGATTCCGATGCTTAACTTCAGGATTACTGTATCCCTCTGACCCTCTTATTGACGATGAAACACAGAAATTGCATCCGTATTAAATACAAAAGGCACAATGCCGACTTAAGTACAAGAAGTCTGACTCTTCTTACTGTCTATGTTTTGAACCATCCCTGTGACACTAGTTATAGTTTCCGATGCTTCACTCCTGGTTTACTGTATCCCTTGGTCCTTCTTATTGACGAAGAAACACTGAAATTGCATTTGAATTAAATACAAAAGGCACAATGCCGACTTAAGTACAAGAAGACTGACTCTTATTAATGACTATGTTTTGGACCATTCCTGTGACACTAGTTATAAATTCCGATGCTTCACTTCGGGTTTACTGTATCCCTTGGACCATCTTATTGACGATGAAACACAGAAATTGCATCGGATATAAATAGAAAAGGCACAATGTCGACTTAAGTACAAGAAGACTGACGCTTCTCACTGACTATGCTTTGAACCATTCCTGTGACACTAGTTATAGATTCCGATGCTTCACTTCAGATTTACTGTACACCTTGGACCTTCTTATTGACTATGAAACACAGAAATCGCATCGTAATTAAATACAAAAGGCACAATGCCGACTTAAGTACAAGAAGACTGACTCTTCCTACTGTCTATATTTTGAACCATTCCTGTGACACTAGTTATAGATTCCGATGCTTCAATTTAAGTTTACTGTATCCCTCTGACCTTATTGCCGATGAAACACAGAAATTGCATCGGAATTAAATACAAAAGGCACAATGCCGACTTAAGTACAAGAAGACTGACTCTTCTTACTGTCTATGCTTTGAACCATTCCTGTGACACTAGTTATAGATTCCGATGCTTCACTTCAGGTTTACTGTATCCCTTGACCTTCTTATTGACGATGAAACACAGAAATTGGTTCGGAATTAAATACAAAAGGCACAATGCCGACTTAACTACAAGAACACTGACTCTTCTTACTGACTATGCTTTGAACCATTCCAGTGACACTAGTTATAGATTACGATGCCTAACTTCAGGATTACTGTATACCACTGACCTTGTTAGTGACGATGAGACACAGAAATTGCATCGGAATTAAATACAAAAAGCACAATGCCGACTTAAGTACAAGAATACTGACTCATCTTACTGTCTATGATTTGCACCATTCCTGTGACACTAGTTATAGATTCCGACGCTTCACTTCAGGTTTACTGTTTCTGTTGGACCTTCTTATTGACGATGAAACACAGAAATTGCATCGGAATTAAATACAAAAGGCACAATGCCGACTTATGTACAAGAAGACTGACTCTTCCTACTGTCTATGTTTTGAACCATTTCTGTGACACTAGTTATAGAGTCCGATGCTTCACTTCAGGTTTACTGTATCCCTTGGATCTTGTTATTTACGATGAATCACAGAAATTGCATTGGAATTAAATACAAAAGGCACAATGCCGACTTAAGTACAAGAAGACCGACTCTTCTTACTGTCTATAATTTGAACCATTCCAGTGACACTAATTATAGATTCCGATGCTTCACTTCAGGTTTACTGTATGCCTTGGACCTTCTTATTGACGATGAAACACAGAAAGTGCATCGGAATTAAATCCAAAATCACAATGCCGACTTAACCACAAGAAGACTGTCTCTTCTTACTGACAATGCTTTGAACCATTCCTGTGACTCTAGTTATAGATTCCGATGCTTCACTTCAGGATTACTGTATCCGTCTGACCTTCTTAGTGACGATGAAACACAGAAATTGCATCGGAAATAAATACAAAAAGCACAATGCCGACTTAAGTACAAGAATACTGACCCATCTTATTGTCTATGAATCGAACCATTCCTGTGACACTAGTTATAGATTCCGAT
The DNA here is from genome assembly GCF_023864345.2 of Schistocerca serialis cubense. Lineage (NCBI taxonomy): Eukaryota > Metazoa > Arthropoda > Insecta > Orthoptera > Acrididae > Schistocerca > Schistocerca serialis. The sequence continues at coordinate 9,289,961 of NW_026047592.1, forward strand.
GCTTCACTTCAGGTTCAATGTATCCCTTGGACCTTGTTATTTACGATGAATCACAGAAATTGCATCGGAGATAAATACAAAAGGCACAATGCCGACTTAAGTACAAGAAGACTGACTCTTCTTACTGTCTATAATTTGAACCATTCCAGTGACTCTAGTTATAGATTCCGATGCTTCACTTCATGTTTACTGTATCCCTCGGACCTTCTTATTGACGATGAAACGCAGAAATTGCATCGGAATTAAATACAAAAGGCACAATGAAGATTTAAGTACAAGAAGACTGACTCTTCCTACTGTCTATGTTTTGAACCATTACTGTGACACTAGTTATAGATTCCGATGCTTCACTCCAGGTTTACTGTATCCCTTGGACCTTCTTTTTGACGGTGAAACACAGATATTGCATCGGAATTAAATACGAAACGCACATTGCCAACTTAAGTACAAGAAGACTGACTCTTCTTCCTGACTATGTTTTCAACCACTCCTGTGACACTAATTGTAGATTCCGATGCTTCACTTCAGGTTTACTGTATCCCTTGATCCTTCTTATAGACGATGAAACACAGAAATAGCATCGGAATTAAATACAAAAGACACAATGCCGACTTAAGTACAAGAAGACTGACTCTTCCAATGTTTTGAACCATTCCTGAGACACTAGTTATAGATTCCGATGCTTCACTTCAGGCTTACTGTATCCCCCTCACCGTCTCATTGACGATGAAACACAGAAATTGCATCGGAATTAAATACAAAAGGCACAATGCTTACTTAAGTACATGAAGACTGACTTTTCTTACTGTCTATGCTTTGAACCATCCCTGTGACACTAGTTATAGATTCCGATGCTTCACTGCAGGTTTACTTGGTCCCTTACACCTTCTTATTGACGATGAAACACAGAAATTACATCGGAATTAAATACAATAGGCACAATGCCGACTTAAGTACAAGAAGACTGACTCTGCTTACTGTCTATAGTTTGAACCATTCCAGTGCCACTAGTTATAGATTCCGATGCTTCACTTCATGTTTACTGTATCCCTTGGACCTTCTTATTGACGATGAAACACAGAAATTGCATCGGAATTAAATACAAAATGCACAATGCCGACTTATGTACAAGAAGACTGACTCTTCCTACTGTCTATGTTTTGACCCATTTCTGTGACACTAGTTATAGAGTCCGATGCTTCACTTCAGGTTTACTGTATCCCTTGGACCTTCTTATTGACGGTGAAACACAGAAATTGCATTGGAATTAAATACGAAAGGCACAATGCCAACTTAAGTACAAGAAGACTGACTCTTCTTACTGACTATGTTTTGAACCATTCCAGTGACACTAGTTATAGATTCCGATGCTTCACTTCAGGTTTACTGCATCCCTTAATCCTTCTTATTGACGATGAAACGCAGAAATTGCATCGGAATGAAATACAAAAGACACAATGCCGACTTAAGTACAAGAAGACTGACTCTTCCAACTGTCTATGTTTTGTACCATTCCTATGACGCTAGTTATTGATTCCGATGCTTCACTTCAGGTTTACTGTATCCCTTAATCCTTCTTATTGACGATGAAACGCAGAAATTGCATCGGAATTAAATACAAAAGGCACAATGCCGACTTAAGTACAAGAAGACTGACTCTTCTTACCGTCTATGTTTTGAACCGTTCCTGTGACCCTAGTTATAGATTCCGATGTTTCACTCGAGGTTGACTGTATCCCTTGGACCTTGTTATTGACGATGAAACACAGAAACTGCATCGGAATTAAATACAAAATGCACAATGCCGACTTAAGTACAAGAAGACTGACTCTTCTTACTGACTATGTTTTGAACCATTCCGGTGACACTAGTAGAAGATTCCGTCGCCTCACTTCAGGTTTACTGTATCCCTCTGACCTTCTTATTGACGATGAAACACAGAAATTGCATCGGAATTAAATACAAAAGGCACAATGCCGAATTAAGTACAAGAAGACTGACTCTTCTTACTGTCGATGCCTTTAACCATTCCTGTGACACTAGTTATAGACTCCGATGCTTCACTCCAGGTTTACTGTATCCCTTCGACTTTCTTATTGACGATGATTCACAGAAATTGCATCGGAATTAAATACAAAAGGCACAATGCCAACTTAAGAACATGAAGACTGACTCTTCTTACTGTCTATGCTTTGAACCATCCCTGTGACTCTATTTATAGATTTCGATGCTTCACTGCAGGTATACGGTGTCCCTTAGACCTTATTATTGGCGATTAAACACAGAAATTACATCGGAACTAAATACAATAGGCACAATGCCGACTTAAGTACAAGAAGACTGACTCTTCTTACTGTCTATAGTTTGAACCATTCCAGTGACACTAGTTATAGATTCCGATGCTTCACTTCATGTTTACTGTATCCCTTGGATCTTCTTATTGACGATGAAACACAGAAATTGCATCGGAATGAAATACAAAAGGCACAATGCCGACCTAAGTACAAGAAGACTGACTCTTCCAAGTATCTATGTTTTGACCCATTTCTGTGACACTAGTTATAGAGTCCGATGATTCACTTCAGGTTTACTGTATCCCTTGGACCTTCTTATTGACGGTGAAACACAGAAATTGCATTGGAATTAATTACGAAAGGCACAATGCCAACTTAAGTACAAGAAGACTGACTCTTCTTACTGACTATGTTTTGAACCATTCCAGTGACACTAGTTATAGATTCCGATGCTTCACTTCAGGTTTACTGTATCCCGTAAACCTTCTTATTGACGATGAAACGCAGAAATTGCATCGGAATTAAATACAAAAGACACAATGCCGACTTAAGTACAACAAGACTGTCTCTTCCAACTGTCTATGATTTGAACCATTCCTGTGACGCTAGTTATAGATTCCGATGCTTCACTTCAGGTTTACTGTATCTCTCTGACCGTCTTAGTGACGATGAAACAGAGAAATTGCATCCGAATTAAATAGAAAAGGCACAATGACGACTTAAGTACTGGAAGACTGACTCTTCCTACTGTCTATGTTTTGAACCATTCCTAAGACACTTGTTATAGATTCCGATGCTTCACTTCAGGTTTACTGTATCCCTTGGACCTTCTTATTGTCGATGAAACACAGAAATTGCATCGGAATTAAATACAACAGGCACAAGGCCGACTTAACTACAAGAAGACTGACTCCTCTTACTGACTGTGCTTTGAACCATTCCTCTGACTCTAGTTATGGATTCCGATGCTTAACTTCCGGATTACTGTATCCCTCTGACCTTCTTAGTGACGATGAAACGCAGAAATTGCATCGGAATTAAATACAAAAAGCACAATGCCGACTTATGTACAAGAAGAGTGACTCTTTCTACTGTCTATGTTTTGACCCATTTCTGTGACACTAGTTATAGAGTCCGATGCTTCACTTCAGGTTTACTGTATCCCTTGGACCTTCTTATTGACGGTGAAACACAGAAATTGCATCGGAATTAAATACGAAAGGCACAATGCCAACTTAAGTACAAGAAGACTGACTCTTCTTACTGACTGTGTTTTGAACGATTCCTGTGACACTAGTTATTGATTCCGATGCCTCACTTCAGGTTTACTGTTTCCCTTGGACCTTCTTATTGACGATGAAACACAGAAATTGCATTGGAATTAAATACAAAAGGCACAATGCCGTCTTATGTACAAGAAGACTGACTCTTCCTACTGTCTATGTTTTGAACCATTTCTGTGACACTAGTTATAGAGTACGATGCTTCACTTCAGGTTTACTGTATCCCTTGGACCTAGTTATTTACGATGAATCACAGAAATTGCATCGGAATTAAATACAAAAGGCATAATGCCGACTTAAGTACAAGAAGACTGACTCCTCCAACTGTCTATGTTTTGAACCATTCCTGTGACACTAGTTATACATTCCGATGCATCACTTCAGGTTTACTGTATCCCCCTGACCGTCTTATTGACGATGAAACACAGAAATTGCATCCGAATTAAATAGAAAAGGCACAATGCCGACTTAAGTACAAGAAGACTGACTCTTCATACTGTCTATAATTTGAACCATTCCAGTGACACTAGTTATAGATTCCGATGCTTCACTTCATGTTTACTGTATCCCTTGGACCTTCTTATTGACGATGAAACACAGAAATTGCATCGGAATTAAATACAAAAGGCACAATGCCGACTTAAGTTCAAGAAGACTGACTCTTCCTACTGTCTATGTTTTGAACCATTAATGTGACACTAGTTATAGATTCCGATGCTTGACCCCAGGTGTACTGTATCCCTTGGACCTTCTTATTGACGATGAAACACAGAAATTGCATCGGAATTAAATACAAAAGGCACAATGCCGACTAAAGTACAAGAAGACTGACTCTTCTTACAGAGTATACTTCGAACCATTCCTGTGACACTATTTATAGATTCCGATGCTTCACTTCAGGTTTACTGTATCCCTCTGACCTTCTTATTGACGATGAAACACAGAAATTGCATCGGAATTAAATAAAAAAGGCACAATGCCAACTTAATGACAAGAAGACTGACTCTTCCTACTGTCTATGTTTTGAACCATTAATGTGACACTAGTTATAGATTCCGATGCTTCACCCCAGATGTACTGTATCCCTTGGACCTTCTTATTGACGATGAAACACTGAAATTGCATCGGAATTAAATACAAAAGGCACAATGCCGACTTAAGTACAAGACGACTGACTCTTCTTACAGACTATGTTTTGAACCATTCCTGTGACACTATTTATAGATTCCGATGCTTCACTTCAGGTTTACTGTATCCCTCTGACCTTCTTATTGACGATGAAACACAGAAATTGCATCGGAATTAAATACAAAAGGCACAATGCCAACTTAAGTACAAGAAGACTGACTCTTCTTACTGTCTATGTTTGAACCATTCCTGTGACACTAGTTATAGATTCCGATGCTTCACTTCAGGTTTACTGTATCCCTCTGACCTTCTTATTGACGGTGAAACACAGAAATATCATCGGAATTAAATACGAAAGGCACAATGCCAACTTAAGTACAAGAAGACTGACTCTTCTTCCTGATTATGTTTTGAACCATTCCTGTGACACTAGTTCTAGATTCCGATGCTTCACTTCAGGTTTACTGTATCCCTTGGACCTTCTTATTGACGATGAAATGCAGAAATTGCATCGGAATTAAATACTAAAGACACAATGCCGACTTAAGTACAAGAATACTGACTCATCTTACAGTCTATGATTAGCACCATTCCTGTGACACTAGTTATAGATTCCGATGCTTCACTTCAGGTTTACTGTTTCCCTAGGACCTTCTTATTGACGATGAAACACAGAAATTGCATCGGAATTAAATACAAAAGGCGCAATGCCGACTTAAGTACAAGAAGACTGACTCTTCCAACTGTCTATGTTTTGAACCATTCCTGTGACACTAGTTATACATTCCGATGCTTCCCTTCAGGTTTACTGTATCCCTCTGACCGTCTTATTGACGATGAAACACAGAAATTGCATCCGAATTAAATAGAAAAGGCACAATGCCGACTTAAGTACTGGAAGACTGACTCTTCGTACTGTCTATGTTTTGAACCAATCCTTTGACACAAGTTATAGATTCTGTTGCTTCACTTTAGGTTTACTGTATCCCTCTGACCTTCTTATTGACGATGAAACACAGATATTGCATCGGAATTAAATACAAAAGGCACAATGCCGGATTAAGTACAAGAAGACTGACACTTCTTACTGTCTATGCTTTTAACCATTCTTGTGACACTAGTTATAGACTCCGATGCTTCACTCCAGGTTTACTGTATCCCTTCGACCTTCTTATTGACGATGAAACACAGAAATTGCATCGGAATTAAATACAAAAGGCACAATGCCGACTTAAGTACAAGAAGACTGACTCTTCTTACTGTCTATGCTTTGAACCATCCCTGTGACACTAGTTATAGATTCCGATGCTTCACTACAGGCTTACTGTGTCCCTTAGACCTTCTTATTGACGATGAAACACAGATATTGCATCGGAATTAAATACAAAAGGCACAATGCCGACTTGAGTACAAGAAGACTGACTCTTCTTCCTGACTACGTTTTGAATCATTCCTGTGACACTAGTTGTAGATTCCGATGCTTCACTTCAGGTTTACTGTATCCCTTGGACCTTCTTATTGCCGATGAAACAGAGAAATAGCATCGGAATTAAATACAAAGGACACAATGCCGACTTAAGTACCAGAAGACTGACTCTTCCAACTGTCTATGCTTTCAACCATTCCTGTGACACTAGTTATAGATTCCGATGCTTCAATTAAGGTTTACTGTATCCCCCTGACCGTCTTATTGACGATGAAACACAGAAATTGCTTCCGAATGAAATTGAAAAGGCACAATGCCGACTTAAGTACTAGAAGACTGACTCTTCCTACTGTCTATGTTTTGAACCATTCCTAAGACACTTGTTAGAGATTCCGATGCTTCACTTCAGGTTTACTGTATCCCTTGGACCTCCTTATTGACGATGAAACACAGAAATAGGATCGGAATTCAATACAAAAGGCACAAGGCCGACTGAACTACAAGAAGACTGACCCAACTTACTGACTATGCTTTGAACAATTCCTGTGACTCTAGTTATAGATTCCGATGCTTAACTTCCGGATTACTGTATCCCTCTGACCTTCTTAGTGACGATGAAACACAGAAATTGCATCGGAATTAAATACAAAACGCACAATGCCGACTTAAGTACAAGAATACTGACCCATCTTACCGTCTATGTTTTGAACCGTCCCTGTGACACTAGTTATAGATTCCGATGTTTCACTCCAGGTTGACTGTATCCCTTCGACCTTCTTATTGACGATGAAACACAGAAATTGCATCGGAATTAAATACAAAAGGCACTATGCCGACTTAAGTACAAGAAGACTGACTCTTCTTACTGACTATGCTTTGAACCATCCCTGTGACACTAGTTATAGATTCCGATGCTTCACTGCAGGTTTACTGTGTCCCTTAGACCTTCTTATTGACGATGAAACACAGAAATTACATCGGAATTAAATACAATAGGCACAATGCCGACTTAAGTACAAGAAGACTGACACTTCCTACAGTCTATGTTTTCAACCATTATTGTGACACTAGTTATAGATTCCGATGTTTCACTTCAGGTTTACTGCATCCCTTGGACCGTGTTATTGACGATGAAACACAGAAATTGCATCGGAATTAAATACAAAAAGCACAATACCGACTTAAGAACAAGAAGACTGACTCTTCTTATGGACTATGCTTTGAACCATTCCTGTGACACTAGTCAAGGATTCCGATGCTTAACTTCAGGATTACTGTATCCTTCTGACCTTCTTATTGACGATGAAACACAGAAATTGCATTCAAATTAAATACAAAAGGCACAATGCCGACTTAAGTACAAGAAGACTGGCTCTTCCTACTGTCTATGTTTTGAACCATTAATGTGACACAAGTTATAGATTCCGATGCTTCACTCCAGGTTTACTGTATCCCTTGGACCTTCTTATTGACGATGAAACACAGAAATTGCATCGGAATTAAATACAAAAGGCACAATGCCGACTTAAGTACAAGAAGACTGACTCTTCTTACAGACTATGTCTTGAACCATTCCTGTGACACTATTTATAGATTCCGATGCTTCACTTCAGGTTTAAAGTATCCCTCTGACCTTCTTATTGACGATGAAACACAGAAATTGCATCGGAATTAAATTCAAAAGGCACAATGCCAACTTAAGTACAAGAAGACTGACTCTTCTTACTGTCTATGTTTGAACCATTCCTGTGACACTAGTTATAGATTCCGATGCTTCACTTCAGGTTTACTGTTTCCCTCTGACCTTCTTATTGACGGTGAAACACAGAAATTTCATCGGAATTAAATACGAAAGGCACAATTCCAACTTAAGTACAAGAAGACTGACTCTTCATCCTGATTATGTTTTGAACCATTCCTGTGACACTAGTTGTAGATTCCGATGCTTCACTTCAGGTTTACTGTATCCCTTGGACCTTCTTATTGTCGATGAAACACAGAAATTGCATCGGAATTCAATACAAAAGGCACAACGCCAACTTCACTACAAGAAGACTTGACTCCTTTTACTGACTATGCTTTGAACCATTCCTGTGACCCTAGTTATAGATTCCGATGTTTCACTCCAGGTTGACTGTATCCCTTGGACCGTCTTATTGACGATGAAACACAAAAACTGAATCGGAATGAAGTACAAAATGCACAATGCCGACTTAAGTACAAGAAGACTGACTCTTCTTACTGACTATGTTTTGAACCATTGCTGTGACACTAGTTATAGATTCTGTTGCTTCACTTCAGGTTTACTGTATCCCTCTGACCTTCTTATTGACGATGAAACACAGAAATTGCATCGGAATTAAATACAAAAGGCACAATACCGACTTAAGTACAAGAAGACAGACTCTTATTACTGACTATGCTTTGAACCATTCCTGTGACACTAGTCATAGATTCCGATGCTTAACTTCAGGATTACTGTATCCCTCTGACCTTCTTATTGACGATGAAACACAGAAATTGCATCGGAATTAAATACAAAAGGCACAATGCCGACTTAAGTACAAGAAGACTGACTCTTCCAACTGTCTATGTTTTGAACCATTCCTGTGACACTAGTTATACATTCCGATGCTTCACTTCAGGTTTACTGTATCCCTCTGACCGTCTTATTGACGATGAAACACAGAAATTGCATCCGAATTAAATAGAAAAGGCACAATGCCGACTTAAGTACTGGAAGACTGAATCTTCCTACTGTCTATGTTTTGAACCATTCCTGTGACACTTGTTATAGAATCCGTTGCTTCATTTCAGGTTTACTGTATCCCTCTGACCTTCTTATTGACGATGAAACACAGAAATTGCATCGGAATTAAATACAAAAGGCACAATGCCGCATTACTGTCTATGCTTTGAACCATTCCTGTGACACTAGTTATAGATTCCGATGCATCACTCCAGGTTTACTGTAACCCTTGGACCTTCTTATTGACGATGAAACACAGAAATTGCATCGGAATTAAATACAAAAGGCACAATGCCGACTTAAGTACAAGAAGACTGACTCTTCTTACAGACTATGCTTTGAACCATTCCTGTGACACTATTTATAGATTCCGATGCTTCACTTCAGGTTTACTGTATCCCTCTGACCTTCTTATTGACGATGAAACACAGAAATTGCATCGGAATTAAATACAAAAGGCACAATGCCAACTTAAGTACAAGAAGACTGACTCTTCTTACTGTCTATGTTTGAACCATTCCTGTGACACTAGTTATAGATTCCGATGCTTCACTTCAGGTTTACTGTATACCTCTGACCTTCTTATTGACGGTGAAACACAGAAATTTCATCGGAATGAAATACGAAAGGCACAATGCCAACTTAAGTACAAGAAGACTGACTCTTCTTCCTGATTATGTTTTGAACCATTCCTGTGACACTAGTTGTAGTTTCCGATGCTTCACTTCAGGTTTACTGTATCCCTTGGACCTTCTTATTGACGATGAAACGCAGAAATTGCATCGGAATTAAATACAAAAGACACAATGCCGACTTAAGTACAAGAATACTGACTCATCTTACAGTCTATGATTAGCACCATTCCTGTGACACTAGTTATAGATTCCGATGCTTCACTTCAGGTTTACTGTTTCCCTAGGACCTTCTTATTGACGATGAAACACAGAAATTGCATCGGAATTAAATACAAAAGGCACAATGCCGACTTAAGTACAAGAAGACTGACTCTTCCTACTGTCTATGTTTTGAACCATTTCTGTGACGCTAGTTATAGAGTCCGATGCTTCACTTCAGGTTTACTGTATCCCTTGGACCTTGTTATTTACGATGAATCACAGAAATTGCATCGGAATTAAATACAAAAGGCACAATGCCGACTTAAGTACAAGAAGACTGACTCTTCCAACTGTCTATGTTTTGAACCATTCCTGTGACACTAGTTATACATTCCGATGCTTCACTTCAGGTTTACTGTATCCCTCTGACCGTCTTATTGACGATGAAACACAGAAATTGCATCCGAATTGAATAGAAAAGGCACAATGCCGACTTAAGTACTGGAAGACTGACTCTTCGTACTGTCTATGTTTTGAACCATTCCTTTGACACAAGTTATAGATTCTGTTGCTTCACTTTAGGTTTACTGTATCCCTCTGACCTTCTTATTGACGATGAAACACAGAAATTGCATCGGAATTAAATACAAAAGGCACAATGCCGGATTAAGTACAAGAAGACTGACTCTTCTTACTGTCTATGCTTTGAACCATCCCTGTGACACTAGTTATAGATTCCGATGCTTCACTGCAGGCTTACTGTGTCCCTTAGACCTTCTTATTGACGATGAAACACAGATATTGCATCGGAATTAAATACAAAAGGCACAATGCCGACTTGAGTACAAGAAGACTGACTCTTCTTCCTGACTACGTTTTGAATCATTCCTGTGACACTAGTTGTAGATTCCGATGCTTCACTTCAGGTTTACTGTATCCCTTGGACCTTCTTATTGCCGATGAAACAGAGAAATAGCATCGGAATTAAATACAAAGGACACAATGCCGACTTAAGTACCAGAAGACTGACTCTTCCAACTGTCTATGCTTTCAACCATTCCTGTGACACTAGTTATAGATTCCGATGCTTCAATTAAGGTTTACTGTATCCCCCTGACCGTCTTATTGACGATGAAACACAGAAATTGCTTCCGAATGAAATTGAAAAGGCACAATGCCGACTTAAGTACTAGAAGACTGACTCTTCCTACTGTCTATGTTTTGAACCATTCCTAAGACACTTGTTAGAGATTCCGATGCTTCACTTCAGGTTTACTGTATCCCTTGGACCTCCTTATTGACGATGAAACACAGAAATAGGATCGGAATTCAATACAAAAGGCACAAGGCCGACTGAACTACAAGAAGACTGACCCAACTTACTGACTATGCTTTGAACAATTCCTGTGACTCTAGTTATAGATTCCGATGCTTAACTTCCGGATTACTGTATCCCTCTGACCTTCTTAGTGACGATGAAACACAGAAATTGCATCGGAATTAAATACAAAACGCACAATGCCGACTTAAGTACAAGAATACTGACTCATCTTACTGTCTATGTTTTGAACCGTCCCTGTGACACTAGTTATAGATTCCGATGTTTCACTCCAGGTTGACTGTATCCCTTGGACCTTCTTATTGACGATGAAACACAGAAATTGCATCGGAATTAAATACAAAAGGCACAATGCCGACTTAAGTACAAGAAGACTGACTCTTCTTACTGACTATGCTTTGAACCATCCCTGTGACACTAGTTATAGATTCCGATGCTTCACTGCAGGTTTACTGTGTCCCTTAGACCTTCTTATTGACGATGAAACACAGAAATTACATCGGAATTAAATACAATAGGCACAATGCCGACTTAAGTACAAGAAGACTGACACTTCCTACAGTCTATGTTTTCAACCATTATTGTGACACTAGTTATAGATTCCGATGTTTCACTTCAGGTTTACTGTATCCCTTGGACCGTGTTATTGACGATGAAACACAGAAATTGCATCGGAATTAAATACAAAAAGCACAATACCGACTTAAGAACAAGAAGACTGACTCTTCTTATGGACTATGCTTTGAACCATTCCTGTGACACTAGTCAAGGATTCCGATGCTTAACTTCAGGATTACTGTATCCTTCTGACCTTCTTATTGACGATGAAACACAGAAATTGCATTCAAATTAAATACAAAAGGCACAATGCCGACTTAAGTACAAGAAGACTGACTCTTCATACTGTCTATAATTTGAACCATTCCAGTGACACTAGTTATAGATTCCGATGCTTCACTTCATGTTTACTGTATCCCTTGGACCTTCTTATTGACGATGAAACACAGAAATTGTATCGGAATTAAATACAAAAGGCACAATGCCGACTTAAGTACAAGAAGACTGACTCTTCCTACTGTCTATGTTTTGAACCATTAATGTGACACAAGTTATAGATTCCGATGCTTCACTCCAGGTTTACTGTATCCCTTGGACCTTCTTATTGACGATGAAACACAGAAATTGCATCGGAATTAAGTACAAAAGGCACAATGCCGACTTAAGTACAAGAAGACTGACTCTTCTTACAGACTATGTTTTGAACCATTCCTGTGACACTATTTATAGATTCCGATGCTTCACTTCAGGTTTAAAGTATCCCTCTGACCTTCTTATTGACGATGAAACACAGAAATTGCATCGGAATTAAATTCAAAAGGCACAATGCCAACTTAAGTACAAGAAGACTGACTCTTCTTACTGTCTATGTTTGAACCATTCCTGTGACACTAGTTATAGATTCCGATGTTTCACTTCAGGTTTACTGTTTCCCTCTGACCTTCTTATTGACGGTGAAACACAGAAATTTCATCGGAATTAAATACGAAAGGCACATTTCCAACTTAAGTACAAGAAGACTGACTCTTCTTCCTGATTATGATTTGAACCATTCCTGTGACACTAGTTGTAGATTCCGATGCTTCACTTCAGGTTTACTGTATCCCTTGGACCTTCTTATTGACGATGAAACGCAGAAATTGCATCGGTATTAAATACAAAAGACACAATGCCGACTTAAGTACAAGAAGACTGACTCTTCCAACTGTCCATGTTTTGAACCATTCCTGTGACGCTAGTTATAGAATCCGATGCTTCACTTCAGGTTTACTGTATCCCTCTGACCGTCTTATTGACGATGAAACACAGAAATTGCATCCGAATCAAATAGAAAAGGCACAATGCCGACTTAGGTACTAGAAGCCTGACTCTTCCTACTGTCTATGTTTTGAACCATTCCTAAGACACTTGTTATAGATTCCGATGCTTCACTTCAGGTTTACTGTATCCCTTGGACCTTCTTATTGTCGATGAAACACAGAAATTGCATCGGAATTCAATACAAAAGGCACAACGCCAACTTCACTACAAGAAGACTTGACTCCTTTTACTGACTATGCTTTGAACCATTCCTGTGACCCTAGTTATAGATTCCAATGTTTCACTCCAGGTTGACTGTGTCCCTTGGACCGTCTTATTGACGATGAAACACAAAAACTGAATCGGAATTAAGTACAAAATGCACAATGCCGACTTAAGTACAAGAAGACTGACTCTTCTTACTGACTATGTTTTGAACCATTGCTGTGACACTAGTTATAGATTCCGTTGCTTCACTTCAGGTTTACTGTATCCCTCTGACCTTCTTATTGACGATGAAACACAGAAATTGCATCGGAATTAAATACAAAAGGCACAATACCGACTTAAGTACAAGAAGACAGACTCTTATTACTGACTATGCTCTGAACCATTCCTGTGACACTAGTCATAGATTCCGATGCTTAACTTCAGGATTACTGTATCCCTCTGACCTTCTTATTGACGATGAAACACAGAAATTGCATCGGAATTAAATACAAAAGGCACAATGCCGACTTAAGTACAAGAAGACTGACTCTTCCAACTGTCTATGTTTTGAACCATTCCTGTGACACTAGTTATACATTCCGATGCTTCACTTCAGGTTTACTGTATCCCTCTGACCGTCTTATTGACGATGAAACACAGAAATTGCATCCGAATTAAATAGAAAAGGCACAATGCCGACTTAAGTACTGGAAGACTGACTCTTCCTACTGTCTATGTTTTGAACCATTCCTGTGACACTTGTTATAGAATCCGTTGCTTCATTTCAGGTTTACTGTATCCCTCTGACCTTCTTATTGACGATGAAACACAGAAATTGCATCGGAATTAAATACAAAAGGCACAATGCCGCATTACTGTCTATGCTTTGAACCATTCCTGTGACACTAGTTATAGATTCCGATGCATCACTCCAGGTTTACTGTAACCCTTGGACCTTCTTATTGACGATGAAACACAGAAATTGCATCGGAATTAAATACAAAAGGCACAATGCCGACTTAAGTACAAGAAGACTGACTCTTCTTACAGACTATGTTTTGAACCATTCCTGTGACACTATTTATAGATTCCGATGCTTCACTTCAGGTTTACTGTATCCCTCTGACCTTCTTATTGACGATGAAACACAGAAATTGCATCGGAATTAAATACAAAAGGCACAATGCCAACTTAAGTACAAGAAGACTGACTCTTCTTACTGTCTATGTTTGAACCATTCCTGTGACACTAGTTATAGATTCCGATGCTTCACTTCAGGTTTACTGTATACCTCTGACCTTCTTATTGACGGTGAAACACAGAAATTTCATCGGAATTAAATACGAAAGGCACAATGCCAACTTAAGTACAAGAAGACTGACTCTTCTTCCTGATTATGTTTTGAACCATTCCTGTGACACTAGTTGTAGATTCCGATGCTTCACTTCAGGTTTACTGTATCCCTTGGACCTTCTTATTGACGATGAAACGCAGAAATTGCATCGGAATTAAATACAAAAGACACAATGCCGACTTAAGTACAAGAATACTGACTCATCTTACAGTCTATGATTAGCACCATTCCTGTGACACTAGTTATAGATTCCGATGCTTCACTTCAGGTTTACTGTTTCCCTAGGACCTTCTTATTGACGATGAAACACAGAAATTGCATCGGAATTAAATACAAAAGGCACAATGCCGACTTAAGTACAAGAAGACTGACTCTTCCTACTGTCTATGTTTTGAACCATTTCTGTGACGCTAGTTATAGAGTCCGATGCTTCACTTCAGGTTTACTGTATCCCTTGGACCTTGTTATTTACGATGAATCACAGAAATTGCATCGGAATTAAATACAAAAGGCACAATGCCGACTTAAGTACAAGAAGACTGACTCTTCCAACTGTCTATGTTTTGAACCATTCCTGTGACACTAGTTATACATTCCGATGCTTCACTTCAGGTTTACTGTATCCCTCTGACCGTCTTATTGACGATGAAACACAGAAATTGCATCCGAATTGAATAGAAAAGGCACAATGCCGACTTAAGTACTGGAAGACTGACTCTTCGTACTGTCTATGTTTTGAACCATTCCTTTGACACAAGTTATAGATTCTGTTGCTTCACTTTAGGTTTACTGTATCCCTCTGACCTTCTTATTGACGATGAAACACAGAAATTGCATCGGAATTAAATACAAAAGGCACAATGCCGGATTAAGTACAAGAAGACTGACACTTCTTACTGTCTATGCTTTTAACCATTCTTGTGACACTAGTTATAGACTCCGATGCTTCACTCCAGGTTTACTGTATCCCTTCGACCTTCTTATTGACGATGAAACACAGAAATTGCATCGGAATTAAATACAAAAGGCACAATGCCGACTTAAGTACAAGAAGACTGACTCTTCTTACTGTCTATGCTTTGAACCATCCCTGTGACACTAGTTATAGATTCCGATGCTTCACTACAGGCTTACTGTGTCCCTTAGACCTTCTTATTGACGATGAAACACAGATATTGCATCGGAATTAAATACAAAAGGCACAATGCCGACTTGAGTACAAGAAGACTGACTCTTCTTCCTGACTACGTTTTGAATCATTCCTGTGACACTAGTTGTAGATTCCGATGCTTCACTTCAGGTTTACTGTATCCCTTGGACCCTCTTATTGCCGATGAAACAGAGAAATAGCATCGGAATTAAATACAAAGGACACAATGCCGACTTAAGTACCAGAAGACTGACTCTTCCAACTGTCTATGCTTTCAACCATTCCTGTGACACTAGTTATAGATTCCGATGCTTCAATTAAGGTTTACTGTATCCCCCTGACCGTCTTATTGACGATGAAACACAGAAATTGCTTCCGAATGAAATTGAAAAGGCACAATGCCGACTTAAGTACTAGAAGACTGTCTCTTCCTACTGTCTATGTTTTGAACCATTCCTAAGACACTTGTTAGAGATTCCGATGCTTCACTTCAGGTTTACTGTATCCCTTGGACCTCCTTATTGACGATGAAACACAGAAATAGCATCGGAATTCAATACAAAAGGCACAAGGCCGACTGAACTACAAGAAGACTGACCCAACTTACTGACTATGCTTTGAACCATTCCTGTGACTCTAGTTATAGATTCCGATGCTTAACTTCCGGATTACTGTATCCCTCTGACCTTCTTAGTGACGATGAAACACAGAAATTGCATCGGAATTAAATACAAAACGCACAATGCCGATTTAAGTACAAGAATACTGACTCATCTTACTGTCTATGTTTTGAACCGTCCCTGTGACACTAGTTATAGATTCCGATGTTTCACTCCAGGTTGACTGTATCCCTTGGACCTTCTTATTGACGATGAAACACAGAAATTGCATCGGAATTAAATACAAAAGGCACAATGCCGACTTAAGTACAAGAAGACTGACTCTTCTTACTGACTATGCTTTTAACCATCCCTGTGACACTAGTTATAGATTCCGATGCTTCACTGCAGGTTTACTGTGTCCCTTAGACCTTCTTATTGACGATGAAACACAGAAATTACATCCGAATTAAATACAATAGGCACAATGCCGACTTAAGTACAAGAAGACTGACACTTCCTACAGTCTATGTTTTCAACCATTATTGTGACACTAGTTATAGATTCCGATGTTTCACTTCAGGTTTACTGTATCCCTTGGACCGTGTTATTGACGATGAAACACAGAAATTGCATCGGAATTAAATACAAAAAGCACAATACCGACTTAAGAACAAGAAGACTGACTCTTCTTATGGACTATGCTTTGAACCATTCCTGTGACACTAGTCAAGGATTCCGATGCTTAACTTCAGGATTACTGTATCCTTCTGACCTTCTTATTGACGATGAAACACAGAAATTGCATTCAAATTAAATATAAAAGGCACAATGCCGACTTAAGTACAAGAAGACTGACTCTTCATACTGTCTATAATTTGAACCATTCCAGTGACACTAGTTATAGATTCCGATGCTTCACTTCATGTTTACTGTATCCCTTGGACCTTCTTATTGACGATGAAACACAGAAATTGTATCGGAATTAAATACAAAAGGCACAATGCCGACTTAAGTACAAGAAGACTGACTCTTCCTACTGTCTATGTTTTGAACCATTAATGTGACACAAGTTATAGATTCCGATGCTTCACTCCAGGTTTACTGTATCCCTTGGACCTTCTTATTGACGATGAAACACAGAAATTGCATCGGAATTAAATACAAAAGGCACAATGCCGACTTAAGTACAAGAAGACTGCCTCTTCTTACAGACTATGTTTTCAACCATTCCTGTGACACTATTTATAGATTCCGATGCTTCACTTCAGGTTTAAAGTATCCCTCTGACCTTCTTATTGACGATGAAACACAGAAATTGCATCGGAATTAAATTCAAAAGGCACAATGCCACCTTAAGTACAAGAAGACTGACTCTTCTTACTGTCTATGTTTGAACCATTCCTGTGACACTAGTTATAGATTCCGATGCTTCACTTCAGGTTTACTGTTTCCCTCTGACCTTCTTATTGACGGTGAAACACAGAAATTTCATCGGAATTAAATACGAAAGGCACAATTCCAACTTAAGTACAAGAAGACTGACTCTTCTTCCTGATTATGTTTTGAACCATTCCTGTGACACTAGTTGTAGATTCCGATGCTTCACTTCAGGTTTACTGTATCCCTTGGACCTTCTTATTGACGATGAAACGCAGAAATTGCATCGGTATTAAATACAAAAGACACAATGCCGACTTAAGTACAAGAAGACTGACTCTTCCAACTGTCCATGTTTTGAACCATTCCTGTGACGCTAGTTATAGAATCCGATGCTTCACTTCAGGTTTACTGTATCCCTCTGACCGTCTTATTGACGATGAAACACAGAAATTGCATCCGAATCAAATAGAAAAGGCACAATGCCGACTTAGGTACTAGAAGCCTGACTCTTCCTACTGTATATGTTTTGAACCATTCCTAAGACACTTGTTATAGATTCCGATGCTTCACTTCAGGTTTACTGTATCCCTTGGACCTTCTTATTGTCGATGAAACACAGAAATTGCATCGGAATTCAATACAAAAGGCACAACGCCAACTTCACTACAAGAAGACTTGACTCCTTTTACTGACTATGCTTTGAACCATTCCTGTGACCCTAGTTATAGATTCCGATGTTTCACTCCATGTTGACTGTATCCCTTGGACCGTCTTATTGACGATGAAACACAAAAACTGAATCGGAATTAAGTACAAAATGCACAATGCCGACTTAAGTACAAGAAGACTGACTCTTCTTACTGACTATGTTTTGAACCATTGCTGTGACACTAGTTATAGATTCCGTTGCTTCACTTCAGGTTTACTGTATCCCTCTGACCTTCTTATTGACGATGAAACACAGAAATTGCATCGGAATTAAATACAAAAGGCACAATACCGACTTAAGTGCAAGAAGACAGACTCTTATTACTGACTATGCTTTGAACCATTCCTGTGACACTAGTCATAGATTCCGATGCTTAACTTCAGGATTACTGTATCCCTCTGACCTTCTTATTGACGATGAAACACTGAAATTGCATCGGAATTAAATACAAAAGGCACAATGCCGACTTAAGTACAAGAAGACTGACTCTTCCAACTGTCTATGTTTTGAACCATTCCTGTGACACTAGTTATACATTCCGATGCTTCACTTCAGGTTTACTGTATCCCTCTGACCGTCTTATTGACGATGAAACACAGAAATTGCATCCGAATTAAATAGAAAAGGCACAATGCCGACTTAAGTACTGGAAGACTGACTCTTCCTACTGTCTATGTTTTGAACCATTCCTGTGACACTTGTTATAGAATCCGTTGCTTCATTTCAGGTTTACTGTATCCCTCTGACCTTCTTATTGACGATGAAACACAGAAATTGCATCGGAATTAAATACAAAAGGCACAATGCCGCATTACTGTCTATGCTTTGAACCATTCCTGTGACACTAGTTATAGATTCCGATGCATCACTCCAGGTTTACTGTAACCCTTGGACCTTCTTATTGACGATGAAACACAGAAATTGCATCGGAATTAAATACAAAAGGCACAATGCCGACTTAAGTACAAGAAGACTGACTCTTCTTACAGACTATGTTTTGAACCATTCCTGTGACACTATTTATAGATTCCGATGCTTCACTTCAGGTTTACTGTATCCCTCTGACCTTCTTATTGACGATGAAACACAGAAATTGCATCGGAATTAAATACAAAAGGCACAATGCCAACTTAAGTACAAGAAGACTGACTCTTCTTATTGTCTATGTTTGAACCATTCCTGTGACACTAGTTATAGATTCCGATGCTTCACTTCAGGTTTACTGTATACCTCTGACCTTCTTATTGACGGTGAAACACAGAAATTTCATCGGAATTAAATACGAAAGGCACAATGCCAACTTAAGTACAAGAAGACTGACTCTTCTTCCTGATTATGTTTTGAACCATTCCTGTGACACTAGTTGTAGATTCCGATGCTTCACTTCAGGTTTACTGTATCCCTTGGACCTTCTTATTGACGATGAAACGCAGAAATTGCATCGGAATTAAATACAAAAGACACAATGCCGACTTAAGTACAAGAATACTGACTCATCTTACAGTCTATGATTAGCACCATTCCTGTGACACTAGTTATAGATTCCGATGCTTCACTTCAGGTTTACTGTTTCCCTAGGACCTTCTTATTGACGATGAAACACAGAAATTGCATCGGAATTAAATACAAAAGGCACAATGCCGACTTAAGTACAAGGAGACTGACTCTTCCTACTGTCTATGTTTTGAACCATTTCTGTGACGCTAGTTATAGAGTCCGATGCTTCACTTCAGGTTTACTGTATCCCTTGGACCTTGTTATTTACGATGAATCACAGAAATTGCATCGGAATTAAATACAAAAGGCACAATGCCGACTTAAGTACAAGAAGACTGACTCTTCCAACTGTCTATGTTTTGAACCATTCCTGTGACACTAGTTATACATTCCGATGCTTCACTTCAGGTTTACTGTATCCCTCTGACCGTCTTATTGACGATGAAACACAGAAATTGCATCCGAATTGAATAGAAAAGGCACAATGCCGACTTAAGTACTGGAAGACTGACTCTTCGTCCTGTCTATGTTTTGAACCATTCCTTTGACACAAGTTATAGATTCTGTTGCTTCACTTTAGGTTTACTGTATCCCTCTGACCTTCTTATTGACGATGAAACACAGAAATTGCATCGGAATTAAATACAAAAGGCACAATGCCGGATTAAGTACAAGAAGACTGACACTTCTTACTGTCTATGCTTTTAACCATTCTTGTGACACTAGTTATAGACTCCGATGCTTCACTCCAGGTTTACTGTATCCCTTCGACCTTCTTATTGACGATGAAACACAGAAATTGCATCGGAATTAAATACAAAAGGCACAATGCCGACTTAAGTACAAGAAGACTGACTCTTCTTACTGTCTATGCTTTGAACCATCCCTGTGACACTAGTTATAGATTCCGATGCTTCACTACAGGCTTACTGTGTCCCTCAGATCTTCTTATTGACGATGAATCACAGATATTGCATCGGAATTAAATACAAAAGGCACAATGCCGACTTGGGTACAAGAAGACTGACTCTTCTTCCTGACTACGTTTTGAATCATTCCTGTGACACTAGTTGTAGATTCCGATGCTTCACTTCAGGTTTACTGTATCCCTTGGACCTTCTTATTGCCGATGAAACAGAGAAATAGCATCGGAATTAAATAAAAAGGACAAAATGCCGACTTAAGTACCAGAAGACTGACTCTTCCAACTGTCTATGCTTTCAACCATTCCTGTGACAGTAGTTATTGATTCCGATGCTTCAATTAAGGTTTACTGTATCCCCCTGACCGTCTTATTGACGATGAAACACAGAAATTGCTTCCGAATGAAATTGAAAAGGCACAATGCCGACTTAAGTACTAGAAGACTGACTCTTCCTACTGTCTATGTTTTGAACCATTCCTAAGACACTTGTTAGAGATTCCGATGCTTCACTTCAGGTTTACTGTATCCCTTGGACCTCCTTATTGACGATGAAACACAGAAATAGCATCGGAATTCAATACAAAAGGCACAAGGCCGACTGAACTACAAGAAGACTGACCCAACTTACTGACTATGCTTTGAACCATTCCTTTGACTCTAGTTATAGATTCCGATGCTTAACTTCTGGATTACTGTATCCCTCTGACCTTCTTAGTGACGATGAAACACAGAAATTGCATCGGAATTAAATACAAAACGCACAATGCCGATTTAAGTACACGAATACTGACTCATCTTACTGTCTATGTTTTGAACCGTCCCTGTGACACTAGTTATAGATTCCGATGTTTCACTCCAGGTTGACTGTATCCCTTGGACCTTCTTATTGACGATGAAACACAGAAATTGCATCGGAATTAAATACAAAAGGCACAATGCCGACTTAAGTACAAGAAGACTGACTCTTCTTACCGTCAATGCTTTGAACCATCCCTGTGACACTAGTTATAGATTCCGATGCTTCACTGCAGGTTACTGTGTCCCTTAGACCTTCTTATTGACGATGAAACACAGAAATTACATCGGAATTAAATACAATAGGCACAATGCCGACATAAGTACAAGAAGACTGACACTTCCTACAGTCTATGTTTTCAACCATTATTGTGACACTAGTTATAGATTCCGATGTTTCACTTCAGGTTTACTGTATCCCTTGGACCGTGTTATTGACGATGAAACACAGAAATTGCATCGGAATTAAATACAAAAAGCACTATACCGACTTAAGAACAAGAAGACTGACTCTTCTTATGGACTATGCTTTGAACCATTCCTGTGACACTAGTCAAGGATTCCGATGCTTAACTTCAGGATTACTGTATCCTTCTGACCTTCTTATTGACGACGAAACACAGAAATTGCATTCAAATTAAATACAAAAGGCACAATGCCGACTTAAGAACAAGAAGACTGACTCTTCATACTGTCTTTAATTTGAACCATTCCAGTGACACTAGTTATAGATTCCGATGCTTCACTTCATGTTTACTGTATCCCTTGGACCTTCTTATTGACGATGAAACACAGAAATTGTATCGGAATTAAATACAAAAGGCACAATGCCAACTTAAGTACAAGAAGACTGACTCTTCCTACTGTCTATGTTTTGAACCATTAATGTGACACAAGTTATAGATTCCGATGCTTCACTCCAGGTTTACTGTATCCCTTGGACCTTCTTATTGACGATGAAACACAGAAATTGCATCGGAATTAAATACAAAAGGCACAATGCCGACTTAAGTACAAGAAGACTGACTCTTCTTACAGACTATGTTTTGAACCATTCCTGTGACACTATTTATAGATTCCGATGCTTCACTTCAGGTTTAAAGTATCCCTCTGACCTTCTTATTGACGATGAAACACAGAAATTGCATCGGAATTAAATTCAAAAGGCACAATGCCAACTTAAGTACAAGAAGACTGACTCTTCTTACTGTCTATGTTTGAACCATTCCTGTGACACTAGTTATAGATTCCGATGCTTCACTTCAGGTTTACTGTATCCCTCGGACCTTCTTATTGACGGTGAAACACAGAAATTTCATCGGAATTAAATACGAAAGGCACAATTCCAACTTAAGTACAAGAAGACTGACTCTTCTTCCTGATTATGTTTTGAACCATTCCTGTGACACTAGTTGTAGATTCCGATGCTTCACTTCAGGTTTACTGTATCCCTTGGACCTTCTTATTGACGATGAAACGCAGAAATTGCATCGGTATTAAATACAAAAGACACAATGCCGACTTAAGTACAAGAAGACTGACTCTTCCAACTGTCCATGTTTTGAACCATTCCTGTGACGCTAGTTATAGAATCCGATGCTTCACTTCAGGTTTACTGTATCCCTCTGACCGTCTTATTGCCGATGAAACACAGAAATTGCATCCGAAACAAATAGAAAAGGCACAATGCCGACTTAAGTACTAGAAGCCTGACTCTTCCTACTGTCTATGTTTTGAACCATTCCTAAGACACTTGTTATAGATTCCGATGCTTCACTTCAGGTTTACTGTATCCCTTGGACCTTCTTATTGTCGATGAAACACAGAAATTGCATCGGAATTCAATACAAAAGGCACAACGCCAACTTCACTACAAGAAGACTTGACTCCTTTTACTGACTATGCTTTGAACCATTCCTGTGACCCTAGTTATAGATTCCGATGTTTCACTCCAGGTTGACTGTATCCCTTGGACCGTCTTATTGACGATGAAACACAAAAACTGAATCGGAATTAAGTACAAAATGCACAATGCCGACTTAAGTACAAGAAGACTGACTCTTCTTACTGACTATGTTTTGAACCATTGCTGTGACACTAGTTATAGATTCCGTTGCTTCACTTCAGGTTTACTGTATCCCTCTGACCTTCTTATTGACGATGAAACACAGAAATTGCATCGGAATTAAATACAAAAGGCACAATACCGACTTAAGTACAAGAAGACAGACTCTTAATACTGACTATGCTTTGAACCATTCCTGTGACACTAGTCATAGATTCCGATGCTTAACTTCAGGATTACTGTATCCCTCTGACCTTCTTATTGACGATGAAACACAGAAATTGCATCGGAATTAAATACAAAAGGCACAATGCCGACTTAAGTACAAGAAGACTGACTCTTCCAACTGTCTATGTTTTGAACCATTCCTGTGACACTAGTTATACATTCCGATGCTTCACTTCAGGTTTACTGTATCCCTCTGACCGTCTTATTGACGATGAAACACAGAAATTGCATCCGAATTAAATAGAAAAGGCACAATGCCGACTTAAGTACTGGAAGACTGACTCTTCCTACTGTCTATGTTTTGAACCATTCCTGTGTCACTTGTTATAGAATCCGTTGCTTCATTGCAGGTTTACTGTATCCCTCTGACCTTCTTATTGACGATGAAACACAGAAATTGCATCGGAATTAAATACAAAAGGCACAATGCCGCATTACTGTCTATGCTTTGAACCAATCCTGTGACACTAGTTATAGATTCCGATGCATCACTCCAGGTTTACTGTAACCCTTGGACCTTCTTATTGACGATGAAACACAGAAATTGCATTGGAATAAAATAGAAAAGGCACAATGCCGACTTAAGTACAAGAAGACTGACTCTTCCTACTGTCTATGCTTTGAAACATTCCTGTGACACTAGTTTTGGATTCCGATGCTTCACCTCAGGTTTACTGTATCTCTCTGACCTTCTTATTGACAATGAAACACAGAAATTGCATCGGAATTAAATACAAAAGGCACAATGCCGACTTAAGTACAAGAAGACTGACTCTTCCTACTGTCTATGTTTTGAACCTTTCCTGTGACACTAGTTATAGATTCCGATGCTTCACTTCAGCTTTACTGTATCCCTCTGACCTTATTGCCGATGAAACACAGAAATTGCATTCAAATTAAATACAAAAGGCACAATGCCGACTTAAGGACAAGAAGACTGACTCTTCTTAGTGATTATAGTTTGAACCATTGTTGTGACACTAGTTTTAGATTCCGATGCTTTACTACACGTTTACTGTATACCTTGGACCTTCTTATTGACGATGAAACACAGAAATTGCATTGGAATTAAATACAAAAGGCACAATGCCGACTTAAGTACAAGAAGACTGACTCTTCTTACAGACTATGTTTTGAACCATTCCTGTGACACTATTTATAGATTCCGATGCTTCACTTCAGGTTTACTGTATCCCTCTGACCTTCTTATTGACGATGAAACACAGAAATTGCATCGGAATTAAATACAAAAGGCACAATGCCAACTTAAGTACAAGAAGACTGACTCTTCTTACTGTCTATGTTTGAACCATTCCTGTGACACTAGTTATTGATTCCGATGCTTCACTTCAGGTTTACTGTATCCCTCTGACCTTCTTATTGACGGTGAAACACAGAAATTTCATCGGAATTAAATACGAAAGGCACAATGCCAACTTAAGTACAAGAAGACTGACTCTTCTTCCTGATTATGTTTTGAACCATTCCTGTGACACTAGTTGTAGATTCCGATGCTTCACTTCAGGTTTACTGTATCCCTTGGACCTTCTTATTGACGATGAAACGCAGAAATTGCATCGGAATTAAATACAAAACACACAATGCCGACTTAAGTACAAGAATACTGACTCATCTTACAGTCTATGATTAGCACCATTCCTGTGACACTAGTTATAGATTCCGATGCTTCACTTCAGGTTTACTGTTTCCCTAGGACCTTCTTATTGACGATGAAACACTGAAATTGCATCGGAATTAAATACAAAAGGCACAATGCCGACTTAAGTACAAGAAGACTGACTCTTCCTACTGTCTATGTTTTGAACCATTTCTGTGACGCTAGTTATAGAGTCCGATGCTTCACTTCAGGTTTACTGCATCCCTTGGACCTTGTTATTTACGATGAATCACAGAAATTGCATCGGAATTAAATACAAAAGGCACAATGCCGACTTAAGTACAAGAAGACTGACTCTTCCAACTGTCTCTGTTTTGAACCATTCCTGTGACACTAGTTATACATTCCGATGCTTCACTTCAGGTTTACTGTATCCCTCTGACCGTCTTATTGACGATGAAACACAGAAATTGCATCCGAATTAAATAGAAAAGGCACAATGCCGACTTAAGTACTGGAAGACTGACTCTTCGTACTGTCTATGTTTTGAACCATTCCTTTGACACAAGTTATAGTTTCTGTTGCTTCACTTTAGGTTTACTGTATCCCTCTGACCTTCTTATTGACGATGAAACACAGAAATTGCATCGGAATTAAATACAAAAGGCACAATGCCGGATTAAGTACAAGAAGACTGACACTTCTTACTGTCTATGTTTTAACCATTCTTGTGACACCAGTTATAGGCTCCGATGCTTCACTCCAGGTTTACTGTATCCCTTCGACCTTCTTATTGACGATGAAACACAGAAATTGCATCGGAATTAAATACAAAAGGCACAATGCCGACTTAAGTACAAGAAGACTGACTCTTCTTACTGTCTATGCTTTGAACCATCCCTGTGACACTAGTTATAGATTCCGATGCTTCACTACAGGCTTACTGTGTCCCTTAGACCTTCTTATTGACGATGAAACACAGATATTGCATCGGAATTAAATACAAAAGGCACAATGCCAACTTGAGTACAAGAAGACTGACTCTTCTTCCTGACTACGTTTTGAATCATTCCTGTGACACTAGTTATAGATTCCGATGCTTAACTTCCGGATTACTGTATCCCTCTGACCTTCTTAGTGACGATGAAACACAGAAATTGCATCGGAATCAAATACAAAACGCACAATGCCGATTTAAGTACAAGAATACTGACTCATCTTACTGTCTATGTTTTGAACCGTCCCTGTGACACTAGTTATAGATTCCGATGTTTCACTCCAGGTTGACTGTATCCCTCTGACCTTCTTATTGACGATGAAACACAGAAATTGCATTCAAATTAAATACAAAAGGCACAATGCCGACTTAAGTACAAGAAGACTGACTCTTCATACTGTCTATAATTTGAACCATTCCAGTGACACTAGTTATAGATTCCGATGCTTCACTTCATGTTTACTGTATCCCTTGGACCTTCTTATTGACGATGAAACGCAGAAATTGCATCGGTATTAAATACAAAAGACACAATGCCGACTTAAGTACAAGAAGACTGACTCTTCCAACTGTCCATGTTTTGAACCATTCCCGTGACGCTAGTTATAGAATCCGATGCTTCACTTCAGGTTTACTGTATCCCTCTGACCGTCTTATTGACGATGAAACACAGAAATTGCATCCGAATCAAATAGAAAAGGCACAATGCCGACTTAAGTACTAGAAGCCTGACTCTTCCTACTGTCTATGTTTTGAACCATTCCTAAGACACTTGTTATGGATTCCGATGCTTCACTTCAGGTTTACTGTATCCCTTGGACCTTCTTATTGTCGATGAAACACAGAAATTGCATCGGAATTCTATACAAAAGGCACAACGCCAACTTCACTACAAGAAGACTTGACTCCTTTTACTGACTATGCTTTGAACCATTCCAGTGACCCTAGTTATAGATTCCGATGTTTCACTCCAGGTTGACTGTATCCCTTGGACCGTCTTATTGACGATGAAACACAATAACTGAATCGGAATTAAGTACAAAATGCACAATGCCGACTTAAGTACAAGAAGACTGACTCTTCTTACTGGCTATGTTTTGAACCATTGCTGTGACACTAGTTATAGATTCCGTTGCTTCACTTCAGGTTTACTGTATCCCTCTGACCTTCTTATTGACGATGAAACACAG
The DNA here is from genome assembly GCF_023864345.2 of Schistocerca serialis cubense. Taxonomy (NCBI): domain Eukaryota; kingdom Metazoa; phylum Arthropoda; class Insecta; order Orthoptera; family Acrididae; genus Schistocerca; species Schistocerca serialis. Next base: position 9,317,593 of record NW_026047592.1, read on the forward strand.
GAATTGCATCGGAATTAAATACAAAAGGCACAATACCGACTTAAGTACAAGAAGACAGACTCTTATTACTGACTATGCTTTGAACCATTCCTGTGACACTAGTCATAGATTCCGATGCTTAACTTCAGGATTACTGTATCCCTCTGACCTTCTTATTGACGATGAAACACAGAAATTGCATCGGAATTAAATACAAAAGGCACAATGCCGACTTAAGTACAAGAAGACTGACTCTTCCAACTGTCTATGTTTTGAACCATTCCTGTGACACTAGTTATACATTCCGATGCTTCACTTCAGGTTTACTGTATCCCTCTGACCGTCTTATTGACGATGAAACACAGAAATTGCATCCGAATTAAATAGAAAAGGCACAATGCCGACTTAAGTACTGGAAGACTGACTCTTCCTACTGTCTATGTTTTGAACCATTCCTGTGACACTTGTTATAGAATCCGTTGCTTCATTCAAGGTTTACTGTATCCCTCTGACCTTCTTATTGACGATGAAACACAGAAATAGCATCGGAATTAAATACAAAAGGCACAATGCCGCATTACTGTCTATGCTTTGAACCATTCCTGTGACACTAGTTATAGATTCCGATGCATCACTCCAGGTTTACTGTAACCCTTGGACCTTCTTATTGACGATGAAACACAGCAATTGCATTGGAATAAAATAGAAAAGGCACAATGCCGACTTAAGTACAAGAAGACTGACTCTTCCTACTGTCTATGCTTTGAAACATTCCTGTGACACTAGTTTTGGATTCCGATGCTTCACCTCAGGTTTACTGTATCTCTCTGACCTTCTTATTGACAATGAAACACAGAAAATGCATCGGAATTAAATACAAAAGGCACAATGCCAACTTAAGTACAAGAAGACTGACTCTTCCTACTGTCTATGTTTTGAACCTTTCCTGTGACACTAGTTATAGATTCCGATGCTTCACCTCAGGTTTACTGTATCTCTCTGACCTTCTTATTGACAATGAAACACAGAAATTGCATCGGAATTAAATACAAAAAGCACAATACCGACTTAAGAACAAGAAGACTGACTCTTCTTATGGACTATGCTTTGAACCATTCCTGTGACACTAGTCAAGGATTCCGATGCTTAACTTCAGGATTACTGTATCCTTCTGACCTTCTTATTGACGATGAAACACAGAAATTGCATTCAAATTAAATATAAAAGGCACAATGCCGACTTAAGTACAAGAAGACTGACTCTTCATACTGTCTATAATTTGAACCATTCCAGTGACACTAGTTATAGATTCCGATGCTTCACTTCATGTTTACTGTATCCCTTGGACCTTCTTATTGACGATGAAACGCAGAAATTGCATCGGTATTAAATACAAAAGACACAATGCCGACTTAAGTACAAGAAGACTGACTCTTCCAACTGTCCATGTTTTGAACCATTCCCTTGACGCTAGTTATAGAATCCGATGCTTCACTTCAGGTTTACTGTATCCCTCTGACCGTCTTATTGACGATGAAACACAGAAATTGCATCCGAATCAAATAGAAAAGGCACAATGCCGACTTAAGTACTAGAAGCCTGACTCTTCCTACTGTCTATGTTTTGAACCATTCCTAAGACACTTGTTATAGATTCCGATGCTTCACTTCAGGTTTACTGTATCCCTTGGACCTTCTTATTGTCGATGAAACACAGAAATTGCATCGGAATTCAATACAAAAGGCACAACGCCAACTTCACTACAAGAAGACTTGACTCCTTTTACTGACTATGCTTTGAACCATTCCTGTGACCCTAGTTATAGATTCCGATGTTTCACTCCAGGTTGACTGTATCCCTTGGACCGTCTTATTGACGATGAAACACAAAAACTGAATCGGAATTAAGTACAAAATGCACAATGCCGACTTAAGTACAAGAAGACTGACTCTTCTTACTGACTATGTTTTGAACCATTGCTGTGACACTAGTTATAGATTCCGTTGCTTCACTTCAGGTTTACTGTATCCCTCTGACCTTCTTATTGACGATGAAACACAGGAATTGCATCGGAATTAAATACAAAAGGCACAATACCGACTTAAGTACAAGAAGACAGACTCTTATTACTGACTATGCTTTGAACCATTCCTGTGACACTAGTCATAGATTCCGATGCTTAACTTCAGGATTACTGTATCCCTCTGACCTTCTTATTGACGATGAAACACAGAAATTGCATCGGAATTAAATACAAAAGGCACAATGCCGACTTAAGGACAAGAAGACTGACTCTTCTTAGTGATTATAGTTTGAACCATTGCTGTGACACTAGTTTTAGATTCCGATGCTTTACTACACGTTTACTGTATACCTTGGACATTCTTATTCACGATGAAACACAGAAATTGCATCGGAATTAAATAGAAAAGGCACAATGTCGACTTAAGTACAAGAAGACTGACTCTTCTGACTGTCTATGTTTGAACCATTCCTGTGACACTAGTTATAGATTCCGATGCTTCACTCAAGGTTTACTGTAACCCTTGGACCTTCTTATTGACGATGAAACACAGAAATTGCATCGGAATTAAATACAAAAGGCACAATGCCGACTTAAGTACAAGAAGATTGACTCTTCTTACTGACTATGTTTTGAACCATTCCTGTGACACTAGTTATAGATTCCGATGCTTCACTTCAGGTTTACTGTATACCTTGTACCTTCTTATTGACGATGAAACACAGAAATTGTTTCGGAATTAAATACAAAAGGCACAATGCCGACTTAAGTACAAGAAGACTGACTCTTCCTACTGTCTATGCTTTGAAACATTCATGTGACACTAGTTTTGGATTCCGATGCTTCACCTCAGGTTTACTGTATCTCTCTGACCTTCTTATTGACAATGAAACACAGAAATTTCATCGGAATTAAATACAAAAGGCACAATGCCGACTTAGGTACAAGAAGACTGACTCTTCCTACTGTCTATGTTTGAACCATTCCTGTGACACTAGTTATAGATTCCGATGCTTCAGTTCAGCTTTACTGTATCCCACTGACCTTATTGCCGATGAAACACAGAAATTGCATCGGAATTAAATACAAAAGGCACAATGCCGACTTAAGGACAAGAAGACTCACTCTTCTTAGTGACTATGCTTTGAAACATTCCTGTGACTCTAGTTATAGATTCCGATGCTTCACTTCAGGTTCACTGTATCCCTTGGACCTTCTTATTGACGATGAATCACAGGAATTGCATCGGAATTAAACACAAAAGGCACAATGCTGACTTAAGTACAAGAAGACTGACTCTTCTTAAATTCTGTATTTTGAACCATTCCAGTGACACTAGTTATAGATTCCGATGCTTCACTTCAGGTTTACTGAATTCCTTGGACCTTCTTATTGACGATGAAACCCAGAAATTGCATCGAAATTAAATGCAAAAGGCACAATGCCGACTGAAGTACAAGAAGACTGACTCTTCTTACTGTCTATGTTTTGAACCATTACTGTGACACTAGGTATAGATTCCGATGCTTCACTCCAGGTTTACTGTATCCCTTGAACCTTCTTGTTGACGATGAAACACAGAAATTGCATCGGAATTAAATACAAAAGGCACAATGCCGCCTTAAGGACAAGAAGACTGACTCATCTTACTGTCTATGTTTGAACCATTCCTGTGACACTAGTTATAGATTCCGATGCTTCGCTTTAGGTTTACTGTATCCCTCTGACCTTCTTATTGACAATGAAACACAGAAATTGTATCGGAATTAAAAACAAAAGGCACAATGCCGACTTAAGTACAAGAAGGCTGACTCCTTCTACTGTCTATGCTTTGAACCATTCCTGTGACACTAGTTATAGAATCCGATGCTTCACTCCAGGTTTACTGTATCCCTTGGACCTTCTTATTGACTATGAAAAACACAAACTGCATCGGAATGAAATAGAAATGGCACAATGCCGACTTAAGTACAAGAGGACTGACTCTTCTTACTGATAATAGTTTGAACCATTCCGGTGACTATAGTTATAGATTCCGCTGCTTCACTTCAAGTTTACTGTATCCCTTGGACCTTGTTATTGACGGTGACACACAGAAATACCATTGGAATTAAGCACAAAAGGCAAAATGCCAACTTTGGTACACGAAGACTGACTCTTCTTACTGTCTATGTTTTGAACCATTCCTGTGACACTAGTTATAGAATCCAATGCTTCACTTCAGGCTTACTGTATCCCTCTGACCTTCTTATTGACGATGAAACACAGAAATTGCATCGGAATTAAATAGAAAAGGCACAATGCCGAATTAAGTACAAGAAGACTGACTCTTCCTACTGTCTATGTTTTGAACCATTCCTGTGACACTAGTTATATATTCCGCTGCTTCACTTCAGGTTTACTGTATCCCTTCGACCTTCTTATTGACGATGAAACACAGAAATTGCATCGGAATTAAATACAAAAAGGCACAATTACGACTTAAGAACAAGAAGACTGTATCTTCTTACTGTCTATGTTTTGAAACATTCCTGTGACACTAGTTATAGATTCCGATGCTTCACTCCAGGTTTACTGTATCCCTTGGACCTTCTTATTGACGATGAAACACAGAAAATGCATCGGAATTAAATACAAAAGGCCCAAGGCCGACTTAAGTACAAGAAGACTGACTCTTCTTACTGACTATGTTTTGAACCATTCCTGTGACACTAGTTATAGATTCCGATTCTCACTTCAGGTTTACTGTATCCCTCTGACTATCGTATTGACGATGAAACACAGAAATTGCACCGGAATTAAATACAAAAGGCACAATGCCGACTTAAGGACAAGAAGACTGACTCTTCTTACTGACTATGTTTTGAACCATTCCTGTGACACTAATTATAGATTCCGATGCTTCACTCCAGGTTTACTGTATCCCTTTTACATTCTTATTGACGATGAAACACTGAAATTGCATCGGAATTAAATACAAAAGTCAAAATGCCGGCTTAAGTACAAGAACACTGACTCTTCCTACTGTCTATGTTTTGAACCATTCCTGTGACACTAGTTATAGATTCCGATGCTTCACTTCAGGTGTACTGTATCCCTCTGACCTTATTCACGATGAAACACAGAAATTGAATCGGAATGAAATACAAAAGGCACAATACCGACTTAAGTACAAGAAGACTGACTCTTCTTACTGTCTATGCTTTGAACCATTCCTGTGACACTAGTTATTGATTCCGAAGCTTCACTTCAGGTTTACTGTATCATTTTGAACTTCTTATTGACGATGAAACTCAGAAATTACATCGGAATCAAATACAAAAAGCATAATGCCGACTTAAGTACAAAAAGACTGACTCTTCTTACTGACTATGTTTTGAACCATTCCTGTGCCACTAGTTATAGATTCCGATGCTTCACTTCAGGTTTACTGTATCCCTCTGACCTTATTCACGATGAAACACAGAAATTGCATCGGAATTAAATACAAAAGGCACAATACGGACTGAGCATTCTTACTGTCTATGTTTTGAACAATTCCAGTGACACTAGTTATAGATTCCGATGCCTCACTTCAAGTTTACTGTATGCCTCTGACCTTCTTATTGACGATGAAACATTGAATTTGCAAAGGAATTAAATACAAAAGGCACAATGCCGACGTAAGTACAAGAAAACTGACTCTTCTTACTGTCTATGTTTTGAACCATTCATGTGCCACTAGTTATAGATTCCGATGCTTCACTTGAGGTTTACATTATCCCTCTGAACTTCTTATTGTCGATGAAACACAGACATTGCATCGGAATTAAATAGAAAAGGCACAATGCCGAATTAAGTAGAAGAAGACTGACTCTTTATACTGTCTATGTTTTGAACCATTCCTGTGACACTATTTATAGATTCCGATGCTTGACTTCAGGTTTACTGTATCCTTGGACCTTCTTATTGACGATGAAATACAGAAATTGCATCGGAATTTAATACAAAAGGCACAATACCGACTCAAGTACAAGAAGACTGACTCTTCTTACTCTCTATGTTTTGAAACATTCCTGTGACACTAGTTATAGATTCCGATGCTTCACTTCAGGTTTACTGTATCCCTCTGACATTCTTATTGACGATGAAACACAGAAGTTGCACCGGAATGAAGTACAAAAGGCACAATGCTGACTTAAGGACAAGAAGACTGACTCTTCTTACTGACTATGTTTTGAACCATTCCTGTGACACTAGTTATAGATTCCGATGCTTCACTTCAGGTTTACTGTATCCCTCTGACCATCTTATTGACGATGAAATACAATAATTGCATCGCAATTAAATACAAAAGGCACAATGCCGAATTAAGTACAAATAGACTGTCTCTTCGTACTGTCTATGTTTTGAACCATTTCTGTGACACTAGTTATATATTCCGATGCTTCACTTCAGGTTACCTGTATCCCTTGGACCTTCTTATTGACGATGAAACACAGAAATAGCATCGGAATTAAATACAAAAGGCACAATGCCGAATTAAGTACAAGAAGACTGACTCTTCCTACTGTCTATGTATTGAACCATTCCATTGACACTAGTTATAGATTCCGATGCTTGACTTCAGGTTTACTGAATCCCTTGGACCTTCTTATTGACGATAAAACACAGAAATTGCATCGGAATTTAATACAAAAGGCACAATGCCGACTCAAGTACAAGAAGACTGACTCTTCTTACTGTCTATGTTTTGAATTATTCCTGTGACACTAGTTATACATTCCAATGCTTCACTTCAGGTTTACAGTATCCCTCTGACCTTCTTATTGACGATGAAACACAGAAATTGCATCGGAATTAAATAGAAAAGGCACAAGGCCGAATTAAGTACAAGAAGACTGACTCTTCCTACTGTCTATGTTTGAACCATTTCTGTGACACTAGTTATATATTCCGATGCTTCACTTCAGGTTTACTGTATCCCCTGGACCTTCTTATTGACGATGAAACACAGTAATTGCATCGGAATTAAATACAAAAGGCACAATGCCGCATTACTGTCTATGCTTTGAACCATTCCTGTGACACTAGTTATAGATTCCGATGCATCACTCCAGGTTTACTGTAACCCTTGGACCTTCTTATTGACGATGAAACACAGAAATTGCATTGGAATAAAATAGAAAAGGCACAATGCCGACTTAAGTACAAGAAGACTGACTCTTACTACTGTCTATGCTTTGAAACATTCCTGTGACACTAGTTTTGGATTCCGATGCTTCACCTCAGGTTTACTGTATCTCTCTGACCTTCTTATTGACAATGAAACACAGAAATTGCATCGGAATTAAATACAAAAGGCACAATGCCGACTTAAGTACAAGAAGACTGACTCTTCCTACTGTCTATGTTTTGAACCTTTCCTGTGACACTAGTTATAGATTCCGATGCTTCACTTCAGCTTTACTGTATCCCTCTGACCTTATTGTCGATGAAACACAGAAATTGCATCGGAATTAAATACAAAAGGCACAATGCCGACTTAAGTACAAGAAGACTGACTCTTCTTAGTGATTATAGTTTGAACCATTGCTGTGACACTAGTTTTAGATTCCGATGCTTTACTACACGTTTACTGTATACCTTGGACATTCTTATTCACGATGAAACACAGAAATTGCATCGGAATTAAATAGAAAAGGCACAATGTCGACTTAAGTACAAGAAGACTGACTCTTCTGACTGTCTATGTTTGAACCATTCCTGTGACACTAGTTATAGATTCCGATGCTTCACTCCAGGTTTACTGTAACCCTTGGACCTTCTTATTGACGATGAAACACAGAAATTGCATCGGAATTAAATACAAAAGGCACAATGCCGACTTATGTACAAGAAGATTGACTCTTCTTACTGACTATGTTTTGAACCATTCCTGTGACACTAGTTATAGATTCCGATGCTTCACTTCAGGTTTACTGTATACCTTGTACCTTCTTATTGACGATGAAACACAGAAATTGTTTCGGAATTAAATACAAAAGGCACAATGCCGACTTAAGTACAAGAAGACTGACTCTTCCTACTGTCTATGCTTTGAAACATTCCTGTGACACTAGTTTTGGATTCCGATGCTTCACCTCAGGTTTACTGTATCTCTCTGACCTTCTTATTGACAATGAAACACAGAAACTTCATCGGAATTATATACAAAAGGCACAATGCCGACTTAAGTACAAGAAGACTGACTCTTCCTACTGTCTATGTTTGAACCATTCCTGTGACACTAGTTATAGATTCCGATGCTTCAGTTCAGCTTTACTGTATCCCACTGACCTTATTGCCGATGAAACACAGAAATTGCATCGGAATTAAATACAAAATGCACAATGCCGACTTAAGGACAAGAAGACTCACTCTTCTTAGTGACTATGCTTTGAAACATTCCTGTGACTCTAGTTATAGATTCCGATGCTTCACTTCAGGTTCACTGTATCCCTTGGACCTTCTTATTGACGATGAATCACAGGAATTGCATCGGAATGAAACACAAAAGGCACAATGCTGACTTAAGTACAAGAAGACTGACTCTTCTTAATGTCTATATTTTGAACCATTCCAGTGACACTAGTTATAGATTCCGATGCTTCACTTCAGGTTTACTGTATTCCTTGGACCTTCTTATTGACGATGAAACACAGAAATTGCATCGAAATTAAATGCAAAAGGCACAATGCCGACTGAAGTACAAGAAGACTGACTCTTCTTACTGTCTATGTTTTGAACCATTACTGTGACACTAGGTATAGATTCCGATGCTTCACTCCAGGTTTACTGTATCCCTTGAACCTTCTTGTTGACGATGAAACACAGAAATTGCATCGGAATTAAATACAAAAGGCACAATGCCGACTTAAGGACAAGAAGACTGACTCATCTTTCTGTCTATGTTTGAACCATTCCTGTGACACTAGTTATAGATTCCGATGCTTCGCTTCAGGTTTACTGTATCCATCTGACCTTCTTATTGACAATGAAACACAGAAATTGTATCGGAATTAAAAACAAAAGGCACAATGCCGACTTAAGTACAAGAAGGCTGACTCCTTCTACTGTCTATGCTTTGAACCATTCCTGTGACACTAGTTATAGAATCCGATGCTTCACTCTAGGTTTACTGTATCCCTTGGACCTTCTTATTGACTATGAAAAACACAAACTGCATCGGAATGAAATAGAAATGGCACAATGACGACTTAAGTACAAGAGGACTGACTCTTCTTACTGATAATAGTTTGAACCATTCCGGTGACTATAGTTATAGATTCCGCTGCTTCACTTCAAGTTTACTGTATCCCTTGGACCTTGTTATTGACGGTGACACACAGAAATACCATTGGAATTAAACACAAAAGGCAAAATGCCAACTTTAGTACACGAAGACTGACTCTTCTTACTGTCTATGTTTTGAACCATTCCTGTGACACTAGTTATAGAATCCGATGCTTCACTTCAGGTTTACCGTACCCCTCTGACCTTCTTCTTGACGATGAAACACAGAAATTGCATCGGAATTAAATAGAAAACTCACGATGCCGACTTAAAAACAAGAAGACTGACTCTTCTTACTGTCTATGTTTTGAACCATTCCTGTGACACTAGTTATAGTTTTCGATGCTTCACTCCAGGTTTACTGTATCCCTTGGACTTTCTTATTGACGATGAAACACAGAAATTGCATCGGAATTAAATGGAAAAGGCACAATGCCGACTTAAGTTCAGGAAGACTGACTCTTCTAAGTGATTATTGTTTGAACCATTGCTGTGACACTAGTTATGGATTCCGATGCTTTACTTCAGGTTTACTGAATCCCTTGGACCTTCTTATTGACGATGAACCACAGAAATTGCATCGGAATTTAATACAAAAGGCACAATGCAGACTGAAGTACAAGAAGACTGACTCTTCTTCCTGTCTATGCTTTGAACCATACCTTTGACACTAGTTATAGATTCCAATGCTTCACTTCAGGCTTACTGTATCCATCTGACCTTCTTATTGACGATGAAACACAGAAATTGCATCGGAATTAAATAGAAAAGGCACAATGCCGAATTAAGTACAAGAAGACTGACTCTTCCTACTGTCTATGTTTTGAACCATTCCTGTGACACTAGTTATATATTCCGCTGCTTCACTTCAGGTTTACTGTATCCCTTCGACCTTCTTATTGACGATGAAACACAGAAATTGCATCGGAATTAAATACAAAAAGGCACAATGACGACTTAAGAACAAGAAGACTGTATCTTCTTACTGTCTATGTTTTGAAACATTCCTGTGACACTAGTTATAGATTCCGATGCTTCACTCCAGGTTTACTGTATCCCTTGGACCTTCTTATTGACGATGAAACACAGAAAATGCATCGGAATTAAATACAAAAGGCCCAAGGCCGACTGAAGTACAAGAAGACTGACTCTTCTTACTGACTATGTTTTGAACCATTCCTGTGACACTAGTTATAGATTCCGATTCTCACTTCAGGTTGACTGTATCCCTCTGACTTTCGTATTGACGATGAAACACAGAAATTGCACCGGAATTAAATACAAAAGGCACAATGCCGACTTAAGGACAAGAAGACTGACTCTTCTTACTGACTATGTTTTGAACCATTCCTGTGACACTAATTATAGATTCCGATGCTTCACTCCAGGTTTACTGTATCCCTTTTACATTCTTATTGACGATGAAACACTGAAATTGCATCGGAATTAAATACAAAAGTCAAAATGCCGGCTTAAGTACAAGAACACTGACTCTTCCTACTGTCTATGTTTTGAACCATTCCTGTGACACTAGTTATAGATTCCGATGCTTCACTTCAGGTGTACTGTATCCCTCTGACCTTATTCACGATGAAACACAGAAATTGCATCGGAATGAAATACAAAAGGCACAATACCGACTTAAGTACAAGAAGACTGACTCTTCTTACTGTCTATGCTTTGAACCATTCCTGTGACACTAGTTATTGATTCCGAAGCTTCACTTCAGGTTTACTGTATCATTTTGAACTTCTTATTGACGATGAAACTCAGAAGTTACATCGGAATCAAATACAAAAAGCATAATGCCGACTTAAGTACAAAAAGACTGACTCTTCTTACTGACTATGTTTTGAACCATTCCTGTGACACTAGTTGTAGATTCCGATGCTTCACTTCAGGTTTACTGTATCCCTTCGACCTTCTTATTGACGATGAAACACAGAAATTGCATCGGAATTAAATACAAAAAGGCACAATGACGACTTAAGAACAAGAAGACTGTATCTTCTTACTGTCTATGTTTTGAAACATTCCTGTGACACTAGTTATAGATTCCGATGCTTCACTCCAGGTTTACTGTATCCCTTGGACCTTCTCATTGACGATGAAACACAGAAAATGCATCGGAATTAAATACAAAAGGCCCAAGGCCGACTTAAGTACAAGAAGACTGACTCTTCTTACTGACTATGTTTTGAACCATTCCTGTGACACTAGTTATAGATTCCGATTCTCACTTCAGGTTTACTGTATCCCTCTGACTTTCGTATTGACGATGAAACACAGAAATTGCACCGGAATTAAATACAAAAGGCACAATGCCGACTTAAGGACAAGAAGACTGACTCTTCTTACTGACTATGTTTTGAACCATTCCTGTGACACTAATTATAGATTCCGATGCTTCACTCCAGGTTTACTGTATCCCTTTTACATTCTTATTGACGATGAAACACTGAAATTGCATCGGAATTAAATACAAAAGTCAAAATGCCGGCTTAAGTACAAGAACACTGACTCTTCCTACTGTCTATGTTTTGAACCATTCCTGTGACACTAGTTATAGATTCCGATGCTTCACTTCAGGTGTACTGTATCCCTCTGACCTTATTCACGATGAAACACAGAAATTGCATCGGAATGAAATACAAAAGGCACAATACCGACTTAAGTACAAGAAGACTGACTCTTCTTACTGTCTATGCTTTGAACCATTCCTGTGACACTAGTTATTGATTCCGAAGCTTCACTTCAGGTTTACTGTATCATTTTGAAATTCTTATTGACGATGAAACTCAGAAATTACATCGGAATCAAATACAAAAAGCATAATGCCGACTTAAGTACAAAAAGACTGAATCTTCTTACTGACTATGTTTTGAACCATTCCTGTGCCACTAGTTGTAGATTCCGATGCTTCACTTCAGGTTTACTGTATCCCTCTGACCTTATTCACGATGAAACACAGAAATTGCATCGGAATTATATACATAAGGCACAATACGGACTGAGCATTCTTACTGTCTATGTTTTGAACAATTCCTGTGACACTAGTTATAGATTCCGATGCCTCACTTCAAGTTTACTGTATGCCTCTGACCTTCTTATTGACGATGAAACATTGAATTTGCAAAGGAATTAAATACAAAAGGCACAATGCCGACGTAAGTACAAGAAAACTGACTCTTCTTACTGTCTATGTTTGAACCATTCATGTGCCACTAGTTATAGATTCCGATGCTTCACTTGAGGTTTACATTATCCCTCTGAACTTCTTATTGTCGATGAAACACAGACATTGCATCGGAATTAAATAGAAAAGGCACAATGCCGAATTAATTACAAGAAGACTGACTCTTTATACTGTCTATGTTTTGAACCATTCCTGTGACACTATTTATAGATTCCGATGCTTGACTTCAGGTTTACTGTATCCTTGGACCTTCTTATTGACGATGAAATACAGAAATTGCATCGGAATTTAATACAAAAGGCACAATACCGACTCAAGTACAAGAAGACTGACTCTTCTTACTCTCTATGTTTTGAAACATTCCTGTGACACTAGTTATAGATTCCAATGCTTCACTTCAGGTTTACTGTATCCCTCTGACGTTCTTATAGACGATGAAACACAGAAGTTGCACCGGAAAGAAGTACAAAAGGCACAATGCTGACTTAAGGACAAGAAGACTGACTCTTCTTACTGCCTATGTTTTGAACCATTCCTGTGACACTAGTTATAGATTCCGATGCTTCACTTCAGGTTTACTGTATCCCTCTGACCATCTTATTGACGATGAAATACAATAATTGCATCGCAATTAAATACAAAAGGCACAATGCCGAATTAAGTACAAATAGACTGTCTCTTCGTACTGTCTATGTTTTGAACCATTTCTGTGACACTAGTTATATATTCCGATGCTTCACTTCAGGTTACCTGTATCCCTTGGACCTTCTTATTGACGATGAAACACAGAAATAGCATCGGAATTAAATACAAAAGGCACAATGCCGAATTAAGTACAAGAAGACTGACTCTTCCTACTGTCTATGTATTGAACCATTCCATTGACACTAGTTATAGATTCCGATGCTTGACTTCAGGTTTACTGAATCCCTTGGACCTTCTTATTGACGATAAAACACAGAAATTGCATCGGAATTTAATACAAAAGGCACAATGCCGATTCAAGTTCAAGAAGACTGACTCTTCTTACTGTCTATGTTTTGAATTATTCCTGTGACACTAGTTATACATTCCAATGCTTCACTTCAGGTTTACAGTATCCCTCTGACCTTCTTATTGACGATGAAACACAGAAATTGCATCGGAATTAAATAGAAAATGCACAAGGCCGAATTAAGTACAAGAAGACTGACTCTTCCTACTGTCTATGTTTGAACCATTTCTGTGACACTAGTTATATATTCCGATGCTTCACTTCAGGTTTACTGTATCCCCTGGACCTTCTTATTGACGATGAAACACAGTAATTGCATCGGAATTAAATACAAAAGGCACAATGCCGACATAAGTACAAGAAGACTGTATCTTCATACTGTCTATGTTTTGAAACACTCCTGTGACACTAGTTATAGATTCCGATGCTTCACTCCAGGTTTACTGTATCCCTTAGACCTTCTTATTGACCATGAAACACAGAACTTGCATCCGAATTAAATACAAAAGGCACAATGCCGACTGAAGGACAAGAAGACTGACTCTTCTTACTGACTATGTTTGAAACATTCCTGTGACTCTAGTTATAGATTCCGATGCTTCACTTCAGGTTTACTGTATCCCTCTGACTTTCTTATTGACGATGAAACACAGAAAATAAACCGGAATTAAATACAAAAGGCACAATGCTGACTTAAGGACAAGAAGACTGAACCTTCTTACTGACTATGTTTTGAACCATTCCTGTGACACTAGTTATTGATTCCGATGCTTCACTTCAGGTTTACTGTATCCCTCTGACCTTCTTATTAACCATGAAACTCAGAAATTGCATCGGAATTAAATACAAAAGGCACAATGCCGAATTAAGTACAAGAAGACTGACTCTTCCTACTGTCTATGTTTTGAACCATTTCTGTGACACTAGTTATATATTCCGATGCTTCACTTCAGGTTTACTGTATCCCTTGGACCTTATTATTGACGATAAAACACAGAAATAGCATCGGAATTAAATACAAAAGGCACAATGCCGAATTAAGTACAAGAAGACTGACTCTTCCTACTGTCTATGTTTTGAACCATTCCATTGACACTTGTTATAGATTCCGATGCTTGACTTCAGGTTTACTGAATCCCTTGGACCTTCTTATTGACGATAAAACACAGAAATTGCATCGGAATTTAATACAAAAGGCACAATGCCGACTCAAGTACAAGAAGACTGACTCATCTTACTGTCTATGTTTTGAACCATTCCTGTGACACTAGTTATAGATACCAATGCTTCACTCCAGGTTTACTGTATCCCTTGGACCTTCTTATTGACGATGAAACACAGAAATTGCATCGGAATTACATACAAAATGCACAATGCCGACTTAAGGACAAGAAGACTGACTCTTCCTATTGACTATGTTTTGAAGCATTCCTGTGACACTAGTTATAGATTCCGATGCTTCACTTCAGGTTTACTGTATCCCTCTGACCTTCTTATTGACGAAGACACACAGAAATTGCCTCGGAATTAAATAGAAAAGGCACAATGCCGACTTAAGTACAAGAAGACTGACTCTTCTTAAGGTCTATGTTTTGAACCATTCCTGTGACACTAGTTATAGACTCCGATGTTTCACTCTAGGTTTACTGTAACCCATGAACCTTCTTATTGACGATGAGACTCTTCCTACTGACAATGTTTTGAACCATTCCTGTGACACTAGTTATAGATTCCGATGCTTCACTTCAAGGTTTACTGTATCCCTCTGACCTTATTCACGATGAAACACAGAAATTGCATCGGAAATAAATACAAAAGGCACAATACCGACTGACTCTTCTTACTGTCTATAATTTGAACAATTCCTGTGACACTAGTTATAAATTCCGATGCTTCACTTCAGGTTTACTGTATCCCTCTGACCTTATTCACGATGAAACACAGAAATTCCATCGGAATTAAATACAAAAGAAACAATGCCGAATTAAGTACAAGAAGACTGACTCTTCCTACTGTCTATGTAATGAACCGTTCCATTGAGGCTAGTTATAGATTCCGATGCTTGACTTCAGGTTTACTGAATCCCTTGGACCTTCTTATTGACGATAAAACACCGAAATTGCATCGGAATTTAATACAAAAGGCACAATGCCGACTCAAGTACAAGAAGACTGACTCTTCTTACTGTCTATGTTTTGAACTATTCCTGTGACACTAGTTATAGATTCCAATGCTTCACTTCAGGTTTACTGTATCCCTCTGACCTTCTTATTGACGATGAAACACTGAAATTGCATCGGAATTAAATACAAAAGGCACAATGCCGACTCAAGTACAAGAAGTCTGACTCTTCCTACTGTCTATGTTTTGAACCATTCCTGTGACACTAGTTATAGATTCCAATGCTTTACTTCAGGTTTACTGTATCCCTCTGACCTTCTTATTGACGATGAAACACAGAAATTGCCTCGGAAATAAATAGAAAAGGCACAATGCCGACTTAAGTACGAGAAGACGGACTCTTCTTAATGTCTATGTTTTGAACCATTCCTGTGACACTAGTTATAGATTCCGATGCTTCACTTTAGGTTTAGAGTATCCCCTGGACCTTCTTATTTACGATGAACACAGTAATTGCATCGCAATTAAATAGAAAAGGCACAATGCCAACTTAAGTAGAAGAAGACTGACTCTTCTTGCTGTCTATGTTTTGAACCATTCCGTTGACACTAGTTATAGATTCCGATGCTTCACTCCAGGTTTACTGTATCCCTTTTACATTCTTATTGACGATGAAACACTGAAATTGCATCGGAATTAAATACAAAAGCCAAAATGCCGGCTTAAGTACAAGATGACTGACTCTTCCTACTGTCTATGTTTTGAACCATTCCTGTGACACTAGGTATAGATTCCGATGCTTCACTTCAGGTTTACTGTATCCCTCTGACCTTATTCACGATGAAACACAGAAATTGCATCGGAATTAAATACAAAAGGCACAATACCGACTGACCCTTCTTACTGTTTATGTATTGAACAATTCCTGTGACACTAGTTATAGATTCCGATGCTTCACTTCAGGTTTACTGTATGCCTCTGACCTTCGTATTGACGATGAAACATTGTTATTTACGATGAATCACAGAAATTGCATCGGAATTAAATACAAAAGGCACAATGCCGACTTAAGTACAAGAAGACTGACTCTTCCTACTGTCTATGTCTTGAACCATTACTGTGACACTAGTTATAGATTCCGATGCTTCACTCCAGGTTTACTGTATCCCTTGGACCTTCTTTTTGACGGTGAAACACAGAAATTGCATCGGAATTAAATACAAAAGGCACAATGCCGAATTAAGTACAAGAAGACTGACTCTTCCTACTGTCTATGTTTTGAACCATTCCATTGGCACTAGTTACAGATTCCGATGCATCACTCCAGGTTTACAGTATCCCTTTTACATTCTTATTGACGATGAAACACTGAAATTGCATCGGAATTAATTACAAATGGCACAATGCCGACTCAAGTACAAGAAGACAGACTCTTCTTACTGTCTATGTTTTGAACCATGCCTGTGACACTAGTTATAGATTCCAATGCTTCACTTCAGGTTTACTGTATCCCTCTGAACTTCTTATTGACGATGAAACACAGAAATTGCATCGGAATAAAATTGAAAAGGCACAATGCTGAATTAAGTACAAGAAGACTGAATCTTCCTACTGTCTATGTTTTGAACCATTCCTGTGACACTAGTTATATATTCCGATGCTTCACTCCAGGTTTAGTGTATCCTTTGGACCTTCTTATTGACGATGAAACACAGAAATTGCATGGGAATTAAATACAAAAGGCACAAGCCGACTTAAGGACAAGAAGACTGACTCTTCTTACTGACTATGTTTTGAAGCATTCCTGTGACACTAGTTAAAGATTCCGATGCTTCACTTCAGGTTTACTGTATCCCTCTGACCTTCTTATTGACGAAGACACACAGAAATTGCCTGGGAATTAAATAGAAAAGGCACAATGCCGACTTAAGTACAAGAAGATTGACTCTTCTTAATGTCTATATTTTGAACCATTCCTGTGACACTAGTTATAGATTCCGATGCTTCACTCTAGGTTTACTGTATCCCATGGACCTGCTTATTGACGATGAAAAACAGAAATTGCATCGGAATTAAATACAAAAGGCACAATGCCGACTTATGGACAAGAAGACTGACTCTTCTTACTGACTATGTTTTGAACCATTCCTGTGACACTAGTTATAGATTCCGATGATTCACTTCAGCTTTACTGTATCCCTCTGACCTTATTCACGATGAAACACAGAAATTGCATCGGAATTAAATACAAAAAGCACAATACCGACTTATGGACAAGAAGACTGACTCTTCTTACTGTCCACGATTTGAACAATTCCTGTGACACTAGTTATAGATTCCGATGCTTCACTTCAGGTTTACTGAATGCCTCTGACCTTCTTATTGACGATGAAACACAGAATTTGCATCGGAATTAAATACAAAAGGCACAATGCCGAATTAAGTACAAGAAGACTGACTCTTCCTACTGTCTATGTATTGAACCGTTCCATTGACACTAGTTATAGATTCCGATGCTTGACTTCAGGTTTACTGAATCCCTTGGACCTTCTTATTGACGATAAAACACAGAAATTGCATCGGAATTTAATACAAAAAGCACAATGTCGACTCAAGTACAAGAAGACTGACTCTTCTTACTGTCTATGTTTTGAACCACTCCTGCGACACTAGTTATAGATTCCAATGCTTCACTTCAGGTTTACTGTATCCCTCTGACCTTCTTATTGACGATGAAACACAGAAATTGCATCGGAATTAAATAGAAAAGGCACAATGCCGAATTAAGTACAAGAAGACTGACTCTTCCTACTGTCTATGTTTTGAACCATTTCTGTGACACTAGTTATTTATTCCGATGCTTCACTTCAGGTTTACTGTATCCCTTGGACCTTCATATTGACGATGAAACACAGAAATTGCATCGTAATTAAATACAAAAGGCACAATGCCGACTCAAGTACAAGAAGACTAACTCTTCTTACTGTCTATGTTTTGAACCATTCCTGCGACCCTAGTTATAGATTCCAATGCTTCACTTCAGGTTTGCTGTATCCCTTGGACCTTCTTATTGACGATGAAACACAGAAATTGCACCGGAATTAAATACAAAAGGCACAATACCCACGTAAGGACAAGAAGACTGACTCTTCTTACTGACTATGTTTTGAACCATTCCTGTGACACTAGTTATAGATTCCGATGCTTCACTTCACGTTTACTGTATCCCTCTGACCGTCTTATTGACGATGAAATACAGAAATTGCATCGCAATTAAATACAAAAGGCACAATGCCGAATTAAGTACAAATAGACTGACTCTTCCTACTGTCTATGTTTTGAACCATTTCTGTGACACTAGTTATATATTCCGATGCTTCACTTCAGGTTACCTGAATCCCTTGGACCTTCTTATTGACGATGAAACACAGTAATAGCATCGGAATTAAATACAAAAGGCACAATGCCGAATTAAGTACAAGAAGACTGACTCTTCCTACTGTCCATGTATTGAATCATTCCATTGACACTAGTTATAGATTCCGTTGCTTGACTTCAGGTTTACTGAAACCCTTGGACCTTCCTATTGACGATAAAACACAGAAATTGCATCGGAATTTAATACAAAAGGCACAATGCCGACTCAAGTACAAGAAGACTGACTCTTCTTACTGTCTATGTTTTGAAACATTCCTGTGACACTAGTTATACATTCCAATGCTTCACTTCAGGTTTACAGTATCCCTCTGACCTTCTTATTGACGATGAAACACAGAAATTGCATCGGAATTAAATAGAAAAGGCACAATGCCGAATTAAGTACAAGAAGACTGACTCTTCCTACTGTCTATGTTTTGAACCATTTCTGTGACACTAGTTATATATTCCGATGCTTCACTTCAGAATTACTGTATCCCCTGGACCTTCTTATTGACGATGAAACACAGTAATTGCATCGGAATTAAATACGAAAGGCACAATGCCGACTTAAGTACAAGAAGACTGTATCTTCATACTGTCTATGTTTTGAAACATTCCTGTGACACTAGTTATAGATTCCGATGCCTCACTCCAGGTTTACTGTATCCCTTAGACCTTCTTATTGACCATGAAACACAGAAATTGCATCCGAATTAAATACAAAAGGCACAATGCCGACTTAAGGACAAGAAGACTGACTCTTCTTACTGACTATGTTTTGAAACATTCCTGTGACACTAGTTATAGATTCCGATGCTTCACTTCAGGTTTACTATATCCCCCTGACTTTCTTATTGACGATGAAACACAGAAAATAAACCGGAATTAAATACAAAAGGCACAATGCTGACTTAAGGACAAGAAGACTGAACCCTCTTACTGACTATGTTTTGAACCATTCCTGTGACACTAGTTATTGATTCCGATGCTTCACTTCAGGTTTACTGTATCCCTCTGACCTTCTTATTAACGATGAAACTCAGAAATTGCATCGGAATTAAATACAAAAGGCACAATGCCGAATTAAGTACAAGAAGACTGACTCTTCCTACTGTCTATGTTTTGAACCATTTCTGTGACACTAGTTATATATTCCGATGCTTCACTTCAGATTTACTGTATCCCTTGGACCTTATTATTGACGATGAAACACAGAAATAGCATCGGAATTAAATACAAAAGGCACAATGCCGAATTAAGTACAAGAAGACTGACTCTTCCTACTGTCTATGTTTTGAACCATTCCATTGACACTAGTTATAGATTCCAATGCTTGACTTCAGGTTTACTGAATCCCTTGGACCTTCTTATTGACGATGAAACACAGACATTGCATCGGATTTAAATAGAAAAGGCACAATGCCGACTCAAGTACAAGAAGACTGACTCTTCTTACTGTCTATGTTTTGAACCATTCCTGTGACACTAGTTATACATTCCAATGCTTCACTTGAGGTTTAATGTATCCCTCTGACCTTCTTATTGACGATGAAACACAGAAATTTTATCGGAATTAAATAGAAAATGCACAATGCCGAATTAAGTACAAGAAGACTGACTCTTCCTACTGTCTATGGTTTGAACCATTTCTGTGACACTAGTTATATATTCCGATTCTTCACTTCAGGTTTACTGTATCCCTCTGACCTTCCTATTGACGAAGACACACAGAAATTGCCTGGGAATTAAATAGAAAAGGCACAATGCCGACTTAAGTACAAGAAGACTGACTCTTCTTAATGTCTATGTTTTGAACCATTCCTGTGACACTAGTTATAGATTCCGATGCTTCACTCTAGGTTTTCTGTATCCCATGGACCTGCTTATTGACGAAGATACACAGAAATTGCATCGGAATTAAATACAAAAGGCACAATGCCGACTTATGGACAAGAAGACTGACTCTTCTTACTGACTATGTTTTGAACCATTCCTGTGACACTAGTTATAGATTCCGATGCTTCACTTCAGCTTTACTGTATCCCTCTGACCTTATTCAGGATGAAACACAGAAATTGCATCGGAATTAAATACAAAAAGCACAATACCGGCTGACTCTTCTTACTGTCTACGTTTTGAACAATTCCTGTGACACTAGTTATAGATTCCGATGCTTCACTTCAGGTTTACTGAATGCCTCTGACCTTCTAATTGACGATGAAACACAGAATTTGCATCGGAATTAAATAGAAAAGGCACAATCCCGAATTAAGTACAAGAAGACTGACTCTTCCTACTGTCTATGATTTGAACCATTTCTGTGACACTAGTTATATATTCCGATGCTTCACTTCAGGTTTACTGTATCCCTTGGACCTTCTTATTGACGATGAAACACAGAAATTGCACCGGAATTAAATACAAAAGGCACAATACCGACTTAAGGACAAGAAGACTGACTCTTCTTACTGACTATGTTTTGAACCATTCCTGTGACACTAGTTATAGATTCCGATGCTTCACTTCAGGTTTACTGTATCCCTCTGACTTTCTTACTGACGATGAAACACAGAAAATAAACCGGAATTAAATACAAAAGGCACAATGCTGACTTAAGGACAAGAAGACTGAACCTTCTTACTGACTATGTTTTGAACCATTCCTGTGACACTAGTTATTGATTCCGATGCTTCACTTCAGGTTTACTGTATCCCTCTGACCTTCTTATTAACGATGAAACTCAGAAATTGCATCGGAATTAAAAACAAAAGGCACAATGCCGAATTAAGTACAAGAAGACTGACTCTTCCTACTGTCTATGTTTGAACCATTTCTGTGACACTAGTTATATATTCCGATGCTTCACTTCAGGTTTACTGTATCCCTTGGACCTTATTATTGACGATGAAACACAGAAATAGCATCGGAATTAAATACAAAAGGCACAATACCGAATTAAGTACAAGAAGACTGACTCTTCCTACTGTCTATGTTTTGAACCATTCCATTGACACTAGTTATAGATTCCGATGCTTGACTTCAGGTTTACTGAATCCC
The DNA here is from genome assembly GCF_023864345.2 of Schistocerca serialis cubense. NCBI lineage: Eukaryota > Metazoa > Arthropoda > Insecta > Orthoptera > Acrididae > Schistocerca > Schistocerca serialis. The sequence continues at coordinate 9,339,697 of NW_026047592.1, forward strand.
TTGGACCTTCTTATTGACGATAAAACACAGAAATTGCATCGGAATTTAATACAAAAAGCACAATGCCGACTCAAGTACAAAAAGACTGACTCTTCTTACTATCTATGTTTTGAACCATTCCTGTTACACTAGTTATAGATTCCAATGCTTCACTCCAGGTTTACTGTATCCCTTGGACCTTCTTATTGACGATGAAACACAGAAATTGCATCGGAATTCAATACAAATGGCACAATGCCGACTTAAGGATAAGAAGACTGACTCTTCTTACTGACTATGTTTGAAGCATTCCTGTGACACTAGTTATAGATTCCGATGCTTCACTTCAGGTTTACTGTATCCCTCTGACCTTCTTATTGACGAAGACACACAGAAATTGCCTCGGAATTAAATAGAAAAGGCACAATGCCGACTTAAGTACAAGAAGACTGACTGTTCTTAATGTCTATGTTTGAACCATTCCTGTGACACTAGTTATAGATTCCGATGCTTCACTCTAGGTTTACTGTAACCCTTGGACCTTCTTATTGACGATGAAACACAGAAATTGCATCGGAATTAAATACAAAAGGCACAATGGCGACTTAGGGACAAGAAGACTGACTCTTCCTTCTGACAATATTTTGAACCATTCCTGTGACACTAGTTATAGATTCCGATGCTTCACTTCAAGGTTTACTCTATCCCTCTGACCTTATTCACAATGAAACACAGAAATTGCATCGGAATTAAATCCAAAAGGCACAATAAAGACTGACTCTTCTTACTGTCTATGTTTTGAACAATTCCTGTGACACTAGTTATAGATTCCGATGCTTCACTTTAGGTTTACTGTACCCCTCTAACCTTATTCACGATTAAACACAGAAATTCCATCGGAATTAAATAGAAAAGGCACAATGCCGAATTAAGTACAAGAAGACTGACTCTTCCTACTGTCTATGTAATGAACCGTTCCATTGACACTAGTTATAGATTCCGATGCTTGACTTCAGGTTTACTGAATCCCTTGGACCTTCTTATTGACGATAAAACACAGAAATTGCATCGGAATTTAATACAAAGGGCACAATGCCGACTCAAGTACAAGATGACTGACTCTTCTTACTGTCTATGTTTTAAACCATTCCTGTGACACTAGTTATACATTCCAATGCTTCACTTCAGGTTTACTGTGTCCCTCTGACCTTCTTATTGACGATGAAACACAGAAATTGCATCGGAATTAAATAGAAAAGGCACAATGCCGAATTAAGTACAAGAAGACTGACTCTTCCTACTGTCTATGTTTTGAACCATTTCTGTGACACTAGTTATATATTCCGATGCTTCACTTCAGGTTTACTGTATCCCTTGGACCTTCTTATTGACGATGAAACACAGAAATTGCATCGGAATTAAATACAAAACGCACAATGCCGACTTAAGTACAAGAAGACTGTATCTGTATACTATGTTTTGAAACATTCCTGTGACACTAGTTATAGATTCCGATGCTCACTTCAGGTTTACTGTATCCCTCTGACTTTCTTATTGACGATGAAACACAGAAATTGCACCGGAATTAAATACAAAAGGCACAATGCCGGCTGAAGGACACGAAGACTGACTCTTCTTACTGACTATGTTTTGGACCATTCCTGTGACACTAGTTATAGATTCCGATGCTTCACTTTAGGTTTACTGTATCCCTCTGACCTTCTTATTGACGAAGACACACAGAAATTGCCTCGGAATTAATTAGAAAAGGCACAATGCCGACTTAAGTACAAGAAGACTGACTCTTCTTACTGTATATGTTTTGAAACATTCCTGTGACACTAGTTATAGATTCCGATGCTTCACTTCAGGTTTACTGTATCCCTCTGACTTTCTTATTGACGATGAAACACAGAAGTTAAACCGGAATTAAATACAAAAGGCACAATGCTGACTTAAGGACAAGAAGACTGACCCTTCTTACTGACTATGTTTTGAACCATTCCTGTGACACTAGTTATAGATTCCGATGCTTCACTTCAGGTTTACTGTATCCCTCTGACCTTCTTATTGACGATGAAACTCAGAAATTGCATCGGAATTAAATACAAAAGGCACAATGCCGAATTAAGTACAAGAAGACTGACTCTTCCTACTGTCTATGTTTTGATCCATTTCTGTGACACTAGTTATATATTCCGATGCTTCACTTCAGGTTTACTGTATCCCTTGGACCTTATGATTGACGATGAAACACAGACATAGCATCGGAATTAAATACAAAAGGCACAATGCCGAATTAAGTACAAGGAGACTGACTCTTCCTACTGTCTATGCTTTGAACCATTCCATTGACACTAGTTATAGATTCCGATGCTTGACTTCAGATTTACTGCATCTCTTGGACCTTCTTATTGACGATAAAACACCGAAATTGCATCGGAATTTAATACAAAAGGCACAATGCCAACTCAAGTACAAGAAGACTGACTCTTCTTACTGTCTATGTTTTGAACCATTCCTGTGACACTAGTTATAGATTCCAATGCTTCACTTCAGGTTTACTGTATCCCTCTGACCTTCTTATTGACGATGAAACACAGAAATTGCCTCGGAAATAATTAGAAAAGGCCGAATGCCGACTTAAGTACAAGAAGACGGACTCTTCTTAATGTCTATGTTTGAACCATTCCTGTGACACTAGTTATAGGTTCCGATGCTTCACTTTAGGTTTAGAGTATCCCTTGGACCTTCTTATTGACGATGAACACAGTAATTGCATCGGAATTAAATAGAAAAGGCACAATGCCAACTTAAGTAGAAGAAGACTGACTCATCTTACTGTCTATGTTTTGAACCATTCCATTGACACTAGTTATAGATTCCGATGCTTCACTCCAGGTTTACTGTATCCCATTTACATTCTTATTGACGATGAACACTGAAATTGCATCGGAATTAAATACAAAAGCCAAAATGCCGGCTTAAGTACAAGAAGACTGACTCTTCCTACTGTCTATGTTTTGAACCATTCCTGTGACACTAGTTATAGATTCCGATGCTTCACTTCAGGTTTACTGTATCCCTCTGACCTTATTCACGCTGAAACACAGAAATTGCATCGGAATTAAATACAAAAGGCACAATACCGACTGACCCTTCTTACTGTCTATGTTTTGAACAATTCCTGTGACACTAGTTATAGATTCCGATTCTTCACTTCAGGTTTACTGTATGCCTCTGACCTTCTTATTGACGATGAAACATTGAATTTGCATCGGAATTAAATACAAAAGGCACAATGCCGACTTAAGTACAAGAAAACTGACTCTTCTTACTGTCTATGTTTTGAACCATTTCTGTGACACAAGTTATAGATTCCGATGCTTCACTTCAGGTTTCTGTATCCCTCTGAACTTCTTATTGACGATGAAACACAGACATTGCATCGGAATTAAATAGAAAAGGCACAATGCCGAATTAAGTACAAGAAGACTGACTCTTCTTACTGTCTATGTTTTGAACCATTCCTGTGACACTAGTTATAGATTCCGATGCTTGACTTCAGGTTTACTGTATCCTTGGACCTTCTTATAGACGATGAAATACAGAAATTGCATCGGAATTTAATACAAAAGGCACAATGCCGACTCAAGTACAAGAAGACTGACTCTTCTTACTGTCTATGTTTTGAAACATTCCTGTGACACTAGTTATAGATTCCGATGCTTCACTTCAGGTTTACTGTATCCCTATGACTTTCGTATTGACGATGAAACACAGAAGTTGCAACGGAAATAAATACAAAAGGCACAATGCTGACTTAAGGACAAGAAGACTGACTCTCCTTACTGACTATGTTTTGAACCATTCCTGTGACACTAGTTACAGATTCCGATGCTTCACTTCAGGTTTACTGTATCCCTCTGACCTTCTTGTTGACGATGAAACACAGAAGTTAAACCGGAATTAAATACAAAAGGCACAATGCCGACTTAAGTACAAGAAAACTGACTCTTCTTACTGTCTATGTTTTGAACCATTTATGTGACACAAGTTATAGATTCCGATGCTTCACTTCAGGTTTGCTGTATCCCTGTGACATTCTTATTGACGATGAAACGTAGAAATTGCATCGGAATTAAATACAAAAGGCACAATGCTGACTTAAGTACAAGAAAACTGACTCTTCTTACTGTCTATGTTTGAACCATTCATGTGACACTAGTTATGGATTCCGATGCTTCACTTGAGGTTTACATTATCCCTCTGAACTTCTTATGACGATGAAACACAGACATTGCATCGGAATTAAATAGAAAAGGCACAATGCCGACTTAAGTACAAGAAGACTGACTGTTCTTAATGTCTATGTTTTGAACCATTCCTGTGACACTAGTTATAGATTCCGATGCTTCACTCTAGGTTTACTGTAACCCTTGGACCTTCTTATTGACGATGAAACACAGAAATTGCATCGGAATTAAATACAAAAGGCACAATGCCGACTTATTTACAAGAAGGCTGACTCTTCTTACTGTCTAAGATTTGAACCATTCCTGTGACACTAGTGATAGATTCCGATGCTTCACTCCAGGTTTACTGTATCCCTTGGACCTTCTTATTGACGATGAAACACAGAATTAGCATCGGTATTAAATACAAAAGGCACAATGCCGAATTAAGGACAAGAAGACTGTATCTTCTTACTGCCTATGATTTGAACCATTCCTGTGACACTAGTTACAGATTCCGATGCTTCACTTCAGGTTTACTGTATCCCTCTGACCTTCTTACTGACGATGAAACACAGAAATTGCATCGGAATTAAATTCAAAAGGCACAATGCCGACTTAAGTGCAACGAGACTGACTCTTCTCACTGTCTATGTTTTGAACCCTTCCTGTGACATTTGTTATAGGTTCTGATGCTTCACTTCAGGTTTACTGTATCCCTTGGACCTTCTTATTGACGATGAAACACAGAAATTGCATCGGAATTAAATAGAAAAGGCACAATGCCGACTTAAGTGCAAGGAGACTGACTCTTCTCACTGTCTATGTTTTGAACCCTTCCTGTGACACTAGTTATAGGTTCTGATGCTACACTTCAGGTTTACTGTATCCCTTGGACCTTCTTATTGACGATGAAACACAGAAATTGCATCGGAATTAAGTAGAAAAGGCACAATGCCGAATTAAGTACAAGAAGACTGACTCTTCTTACTGACTATGTTTTGAACCATTCGTGTGACACTAGTTATACAATCCGATGCTTCACTTCAGGTTTACTGTATCCCTTGGACCGTCTTATTGACGATGAAACACAGAAATTGCATCGGAATTAAATACAAAAGGCACAATGCCGACTTAAGTGCAAAAAGACTGACTCTTCCCTCTGTCAATGTGTTGATCCATTCCTGTGACACTAGTTATGGATTCCGATGCTTCACTTCAGGTTTACTGTATCCCTTGGACCTTCTTATTGACGATGAAACACAGATATTGCATCGGAATTAAATAAAAATGGCACAATGCCGACTTAAGTACAAGAAGACTGACTCATCCTACTGTCTATGTTTGAACCATTCCATTGACACCAGTTATAGCTTCCGATGCTTCACTTCAGGTTTACTGTTTCACATGGACCTTCTTATTAACGATGAAACAATGAAATTGCATCGGAATTAAATACAAAAGGCACAATGCCGACTTAAGTACATGAAGACTGATTCTTCTTACTGACTATGTTTCGAACCATTCCTTTGACACTAGTTATAGGTTCCGATGGTTCACTTCAGAATAGAATAGAAAAGGCACAATGCCGACTTAAGTACAAAAAGACTGACTCTTCATACTGTCTATGTTTTGAACCATTCCTGTGACACTAGTTATAGAGTCCGATGCTTCACTCCAGGTTTACTGTATCTCTTGGACCTTCTTATTGACGATGAAACACAGAAATTGCATCGGAATTAAATAGAAAAGGCACAATGCCGACTTAAGTACAAGATGACTGACCCTTCCTACTGTCTACGTTTTGAACCATTCCTGTGACACTAGTTTTAGATTCCGATGCTTCACTTCAGCTTTACTGTATCCCTCTGACCTTCTTATTGACGATGAAACACAGAAATTGCATCGGAATTAAATACAAAAGGCACAATGCCGACTTAACAATAAGCAGACAGACTCTTCTTACTAACTATGTTTGAACCATTCCTGTGACACTAGTTAAAGATTCCGATGCTTCACTTCATGTTCACTGTATCCCTCTGACACTCTTATTGACGATGGAACACAGAAACAGCATCGAAATTAAATAGAAAAGGCACAATGCCGACTTAAGTACAAAAAGTCTGACTTTTCTCACTGACTGTGTTTTGAACCATTCCTGTGACACTAGTTATACAATCCGATGCTTCACTTCAGGTTTACTGTATCCCTTGGACCGTCTTATTGACGATGAAACACAGAAATTGCATCGGAATTAAATAGAAAAAGGCTCAATGGCGACTTAAGTACAAGAAGACTGACTCTTCCTACTGTCTATGTTTTGAACCATTCCTGTGACACTAGTTTTAGATTCCGATGCTTCACTTCAGCCTTACTGTATCCCTCTGACCTTCTTATTGACGATGAAACACAGAAATTGCAGCGGAATTAAGTTCAAAAGGCACAAATCCGACTTATGTACAAGAAGACTGACTCTTCTTACTGTCTATGATTTGATCCATTCTTGTGACACTAGTTATAGATTCCGATGCTTCGCTCCAGGTTTACTGTATCCCTTGGACCTTCTTATTGACGATGAAACTCAGAAATTGCATCGGAATTAAATACAAAAGGCACAATGCCGACTATAGTACAAGAAGACTGACTCTTCTCACTGACTATGTTTTGAACCATTCCTGTGACACTAGTTATAGATTCCGATGCTTCACTTCAGGTTTACTGTATCCCTTGGACCATCTTATTAACGATGAAAAACATAAATTGCATCGGAAGTAAATACAATAGTCACAACGCCTACTTAAGTACAAGAAGACTGACTCTTCCATCTGTCTATGTTTTGATCCATTCCTGTGACACTAGTTACGGATTCCGATGCTTCACTTCAGGTTTACTGTATCCCTTGGACCTTCTTATTGACGATGAAACACAGAAATTGCATCGGAATTAAATACAAAAGGCACAATGCTGACTTAAGTACATGAAGACTGATTCTTCTTACTGACTACGTTTTATACCATTCCTGTGACACTAGTTATAGAGTCCGATGCTTCACTTCAGGTTTACTGTATCCCTTGGACCATCTTATTAACGATGAAAAACATAAATTGCATCGGAAGTAAATACAATAGTCACAACGCCTACTTAAGTACAAGAAGACTGACTCTTCCATCTGTCTATGTTTTGATCCATTCCTGTGACACTAGTTACGGATTCCGATGCTTCACTTCAGGTTTACTGTATCCGTTGGACCTTCTTATTGACGATGAAACACAGAAATTGCATCGGAATTAAATACAAAAGGCACAATGCCGACTTAAGTACAAGGAGACTGACTCATCCTACTGTCTATGTTTGAACCATTCCATTGACACTAGTTATAGCTTCCGAAGCTTCACTTCAGTTTTACTGTTTCCCTTGGACGTTCTTATTAACGATGAAACAATGAAATTGCATCGGAATTAAATACAAAAGGCACAATGCCGACTTAAGTACATGAAGACTGATTCTTCTTACTGTCTATGATTTGAACCATTCCTGGGACACTAGTGATAGATTCCGATCCTTCACTCCAGGTTTACTGTATCCCTTGCACATTCTTATTGACGATGAAACACAGAAATTGCATCGGAATTAAATACGAAAGTCACAATGCCGACTTAAGTATATGAAGACTGACTCTTCTTACTGTCTATGTTTTGCACCATTTCTGTGACACTAGTTATAGATTCCGATGCTTCACTTCAGGGTTACTGTATCCCTCTGACCTTCTTATTGACGATGAAACACAGAAATTGCATCAGAATTAAATACAATAGTCACAACGGCTACTTAAGTACAAGAAGACTGACTGTTCCATATGTCTATGTTTTGATCCATTCCTGTGACACTAGGTATGGATTCCGATGCTTCACTTCAGGTTTACTGTATCCCTTGGACCTTCTTATTGACGATGAAACACAGAAATTGCATCGGAATTAAATACAAAAGGCACAATGCTGACTTAAGTACATGAAGACTGATTCTTCTTACTGACTACGTCTTATACCATTCCTGTGACACTAGTTATAGATTCCGATGATTCACTTCAGGTTTACTGTATCCGTTGGACCTTCTTATTGACGATGAAACACAGAAATTGCATCGGAATTAAATACAAAAGGCACAATGCCGACTTAAGTACAAGAAGACTGACTCATCCTACTGTCTATGTTTGAACCATTCCATTGACACTAGTTATAGCTTCCGAAGCTTCACTTCAGTTTTACTGTTTCCCTTGGACGTTCTTATTAACGATGAAACAATGAAATTGCATCGGAATTAAATACAAAAGGCACAATGCCGACTTAAGTACATGAAGACTGATTCTTCTTACTGTCTATGATTTGAACCATTCCTGTGACACTAGTGATAGATTCCGATCCTTCACTCCAGGTTTACTGTATCCCTTGCACATTCGTATTGACGATGAAACACAGAAATAGCATCGGAATGAAATTCAAAAGGCACAATGCCGACTTAAGGACAAGAAGACTGTATCTTCTTACTGCCTATGTTTTGAACTATTCCTGTGACACTAGTTATAGATTCCGATGCCTCACTTCAGGTTTACTGTATCCCTCTGACCTTCTTATTGACGATGAAACACAGAAATTGCATCGGAATTAAATTCGACAGGCACAATGCCGACTTAAGTGCAAGGAGACTGACTCTTCTCACTGTCTATGTTTTGAACCCTTCCCGTGACACTAGTTATAGGTTCTGATGCCTCACTTCTGGTTTACTGTATCCCTTGGATCTTCTTATTGACGATGAAACACAGAAATTGCATCAGAATTAAATACAAAAGGCACAATGCCGACTTAAGGACAAGAAGACTGACTCTTCTTACTGTCTATGTTTTGAACCACTCCTGTGACACTAGATATAGATTCCGATGCTTCAATTCAGGTTTACTGTATCATTTGGACCTTCTTGTTGACGATGAAACACAGAAATTACATCGAAATTAAATACAAAAGGCACAATGCCGATTTAAGTACAAAAAGACTGACTCTTCTTACTGACTATGATCTGAACCATTCCTGTGACACTAGTTATAGATTCCGATGCTTCACTTCAGGTGTACTGTATCCCTCTGACCTTCTTATTGACGATGAAACACAGACATTGGATAGGAATTAAATAGAAATGGCACAATGAGGACTTAAGTATAAGAAGACTGACTCTTCTTACTGTCTATGTTTTGAAACATTCCTGTGTCACTAGCTATAGATTCCGATGCTTCACTTCGTTATTACTGTATCCCTCTGACCTTATTGACGATGAAACACAGAAATTGCATAGGAATTAAATACGAAAGGCACAATACCAACTTAGGTACAAGAAGACTGACTCTTCTTACTGTCTATGTTTTGAACCACTCCTGTGACACTAGATATAGATTCCGATGCTTCAATTCAGGTTTACTGTATCATTTGGACCTTCTTGTTGACGATGAAACACAGAAATTACATCGAAATTAAATACAAAAGGCACAATGCCGACTTAAGTACAAAAAGACTGACTCTTCTTACTGACTATGATCTGAACCATTCCTGTGACACTAGTTATGGATTCCGATGCTTCACTTCAGGTGTACTGTATCCCTCTGACCTTCTTATTGACGATGAAACACAGACATTGGATAGGAATTAAATAGAAATGGCACAATGAGGACTTAAGTACAAGAAGACTGACTCTTCTAACTGTCTATGTTTTGAACCACTCCTGTGACGCTAGTTACAGGTTCCGATGCTTCACTTCAGGTTTACTGTATCCCTTGGACATTCTTATTGGCGATGAAACACAGAAATTGCATCGCAATTAAATAGAAAAAGCACAATGCCGACATAAGTACAAGAAGACTGATTGTCCTTACTGACTATGTTATCAACCATTCCTGTGATTCGAGTTATAGATTCCGACGCTTCACGTCAGGTTTACTGTATCCCTCTCACCTTGTTATTGACGATGAAACATAGAAATTGTATCGGAATTAAATAGAAAAGTCACAATGCCGACTTAAGTACAAGAAGACTGACACATCTTACTGACTATGTTTGAACCATTCCTTTGACACTAGTTATAGATTTCGATGCTTCATTTCAGGTTTACTGTATCCCTTTGGCCTTCTTATTGACGATGAAACACAGAAATAGCATCGGAATGAAATACAAAAGGCACAATACCGACTTAAGTACAAGATGACTGACTCGTCTTACTGACTATGATTTGAACCATTCCTGTGACACCAGTTAGAGATTCCGATGCTTCAATTCAGGTTTATTGTATCCCTCTGACCTTCGTATTGACGATGAAACACAGTAATTGCATCGGACTTAATTTGAAAAGGGCTCAATGCCGACTTAAGTGCAAGGAGACTGACTCTTCTCACTGTCTATGTTTTGAACCCATCCCGTGACACTAGTTATAGGTTCTGATGCCTCACTTCTGGTTTACTGTATCCCTTGGATCTTCTTATTGACGATGAAACACAGAAATTGCATCAGAATTAAATACAAGAGGCACAATGCCGACTTAAGGACAAGAAGACTGACTCTTCTTACTGTCTATGTTTTGAACCACTCCTGTGACACTAGATATAGATTCCGATGCTTCAATTCAGGTTTACTGTATCATTTGGACCTTCTTGTTGACGATGAAACACAGAAATTACATCGAAATTAAATACAAAAGGCACAATGCCGATTTAAGTACAAAAAGACTGACTCTTCTTACTGACTATGATCTGAACCATTCCTGTGACACTAGTTATAGATTCCGATGCTTCACTTCAGGTGTACTGTATCCCTCTGACCTTCTTATTGACGATGAAACACAGACATTGGATAGGAATTAAATAGAAATGGCACAATGAGGACTTAAGTATAAGAAGACTGACTCTTCTTACTGTCTATGTTTTGAAACATTCCTGTGTCACTAGCTATAGATTCCGATGCTTCTCTTCGTTATTACTGTATCCCTCTGACCTTATTGACGATGAAACACAGAAATTGCATAGGAATTAAATACGAAAGGCACAATACCAACTTAGGTACAAGAAGACTGACTCTTCTTACTGTCTATGTTTTGAACCACTCCTGTGACACTAGATATAGATTCCGATGCTTCAATTCAGGTTTACTGTATCATTTGGACCTTCTTGTTGACGATGAAACACAGAAATTACATCGAAATTAAATACAAAAGGCACAATGCCGACTTAAGTACAAAAAGACTGACTCTTCTTACTGACTATGATCTGAACCATTCCTGTGACACTAGTTATGGATTCCGATGCTTCACTTCAGGTGTACTGTATCCCTCTGACCTTCTTTTTGACGATGAAACACAGACATTGAATAGGAATTAAATAGAAATGGCACAATGAGGACTTAAGTACAAGAAGACTGACTCTTCTTACTGTCTATGTTTTGAACCACTCCTGTGACGCTAGTTACAGGTTCCGATGCTTCACTTCAGGTTTACTGTATCCCTTGGACATTCTTATTGGCGATGAAACACAGAAATTGCATCGCAATTAAATAGAAAAAGCACAATGCCGACATAAGTACAAGAAGACTGATTGTCCTTACTGACTATGTTATCAACCATTCCTGTGATTCTAGTTATTCTGTGCTTCACGTCAGGTTTACTGTATCCCTCTCACCTTCTTATTGACGATGAAACATAGAAATTGTATCGGAATTAAATAGAAAAGTCACAATGCCGACTTAAGTACAAGAAGACTGACACATCTTACTGACTATGTTTGAACCATTCCTTTGACACTAGTTATAGATTTCGATGCTTCATTTCAGGTTTTCTGTATCCCTTTGGCCTTCTTATTGACGATGAAACACAGAAATAGCATCGGAATGAAATACAAAATGCACAATACCGACTTAAGTACAAGATGACTGACTCGTCTTACTGACTATGATTTGAACCATTCCTGTGACACCAGTTAGAGATTCCGATGCTTCAATTCAGGTTTATTGTATCCCTCTGACCTTCGTATTGACGATGAAACACAGTAATTGCATCGGACTTAATTTGAAAAGGGCACAATGCCAACTAAAGTACAAGATGGCTGACTCTTCTTACTGTCGATGTTTTGAACCATTCCTGTGACACTAGTTATAGGTTCCGATGCTTCACTTCAGGTGTACTGTATCACTCTGACCTTCTTATTGACGATGAAACACAGACATTGGATAGGAATTAAATAGAAATGGCACAATGAGGACTTAAGTATAAGAAGACTGACTCTTCTTACTGTCTATGTTTTGAAACATTCCTGTGTCACTAGCTATAGATTCCGATGCTTCACTTCGTTATTACTGTATCCCTCTGACCTTATTGACGATGAAACACAGAAATTGCATAGGTATTAAATACGAAAGGCACAATACCAACTTAGGTACAAGAAGACTGACTCTTCTTACTGTCTATGTTTTGAACCACTCCTGTGACACTAGATATAGATTCCGATGCTTCAATTCAGGTTTACTGTATCATTTGGACCTTCTTGTTGACGATGAAACACAGAAATTACATCGAAATTAAATACAAAAGGCACAATGCCGACTTAAGTACAAAAAGACTGACTCTTCTTACTGACTATGATCTGAACCATTCCTGTGACACTAGTTATGGATTCCGATGCTTCACTTCAGGTGTACTGTATCCCTCTGACCTTCTTATTGACGATGAAACACAGACATTGGATAGGAATTAAATAGAAATGGCACAATGAGGACTTAAGTACAAGAAGACTGACTCTTCTTACTGTCTATGTTTTGAACCACTCCTGTGACGCTAGTTACAGGTTCCGATGCTTCACTTCAGGTTTACTGTATCCCTTGGACATTCTTATTGGCGATGAAACACAGAAATTGCATCGCAATTAAATAGAAAAAACACAATGCCGACATAAGTACAAGATGACTGATTGTCCTTACTGACTATGTTATCAACCATTTCTGTGATTCTAGTTATAGATTCCGACGCTTCACGTCAGGTTTACTGTATCCCTCTCACCTTCTTATTGACGATGAAACATAGAAATTGTATCGGAATTAAATAGAAAAGTCACAATGCCGACTTAAGTACAAGAAGACTGACACATCTTACTGACTATGTTTGAACCATTCCTTTGACACTAGTTATAGATTTCGATGCTTCATTTCAGGTTTTCTGTATCCCTTTGGCCTTCTTATTGACGATGAAACACAGAAATAGCATCGGAATGAAATACAAAAGGCACAATACCGACTTAAGTATAAGATGACTGACTCGTCTTACTGACTATGATTTGAACCATTCCTGTGACACCAGTTAGAGATTCCGATGCTTCAATTCAGGTTTATTGTATCCCTCTGACCTTCGTATTGACGATGAAACACAGTAATTGCATCGGACTTAATTTGAAAAGGGCACAATGCCAACTAAAGTACAAGATGGCTGACTCTTCTTACTGTCGATGTTTTGAACCATTCCTGTGACACTAGTTATAGATTCCGATGCTTCACTTCTGGTTTACTGTATCCCTTGGACCTTCTTATTGACGATGAAATACAGAAATTGCATCGGAATTAAATACAAAGGGCACAATGCCGACTTAGGTAGAAGATGACCGACCCTTCTTACTTACTATGTTCTGAACCATTCATGTGACAAAAGTTCTAGATTCCGACGCTTCACTTCAGGTTTACTGTATCCCTCTGACCATCCTATTGACGATGAAACACAGAAATTGAATCGGAATTAAATACAAAAGGCACAATGCCGACTTAAGTACAAGAAGACTGACTCTTCTTACTGACTATGTTTTGAACCATATCTGTGACACTAGTTATAGATTCCGATGCTTCACTTCAGCTTTACTGTATCCCTTGGACCTTCTTATTGACGATGAAACACTGAAATAGCATCGGAATTAAATAGAAAAGACACAATGCCGAATCAAATACAAGAAGACTGGCTCTTCTAACTGACTATGATTGGAACCATTCCTGTGACACTAGTTATAGATTTCGATGATTCATTTCAGGTCTACTGTGTCCCTCTGACCTTCTTATTGAAGATGAAACACAGAAATAGCATCGGAATTAAATACAAAAGGCACAATGCTGACTTAAGTACAAGAAGACTGACACTTCTTAGTGTCTATGTTTTGAACCATTCCTGTGACGCTAGTTATAGATTCTGATGCTTCACTTCAGGTTTACTGTATCCCTTGGACCTTCTTATTGATGACGAAACACAGAAATTGCATCGGAATTAAATAGAAAAGGCACAATGCCGACTTATGTACAAGAAGACTGCCTCTTCCTACTGTCTATGTTTTGAACCATTCCTGTGACACTAGTTATGGATTCCGATGCTTCACTTCAGGTTTACTGTATCCCTTGGACCTTCTTATTGGCAATGAAACACAGAAATTGCAACGGAATTGAATACAAAAGGCACAATGCCGACTTATGTACAAGAAGACTGATCTTCATACTGACTATATCTTGATCCATTCCTGTGATACTAGTTATAGATTCCGATGCTTCACTTCAGGTTTACTGTATCCCTTGGATCTTCTTATTGACGATGAAACACAGAAATTGCATCGGAATTAAATACAAAAGGCACAATGCCGACTTAAGTACAAGAAGACTGACTCTTCTTACTGACTATGATTTGAACCATTCCAGTGATACTAGTTGTAGATTCTGATGCTTCACTTCATGTTTACTGTATCCCTCTGACCTTCTTATTAACGATGAAACACCGATATTGCATCGGAATTAAATAGAAAAGGCACAATGCCGACTTAAGTACAAGAAGACCGACTCTTCCAACTGTCTATGTTTTGAACCATTCCTGTGACACTAGTTATAGATTCCGATGCTTCACCTCAGGTTCACTGTATCCCTCTGACCTTCTTATTGACGATGAAACACAGAAATTGCATCGGAATTAAATAGAAAAGGCACAATGCCGTCTTAAGTACAAGCAGACTGACTCTTCTTAGTGTGTATGTTTTGAACCATTCCTGTGACGCTAGTTACAGATTCCGATGCTTCACTTCAGTCTTACTGTATCCCTTGGACCTTCTTATTGACGATGAAACACAGAAATTGCATCGGAATTAAATACAAAAGGCACAATGCTGACTTAAGTACAAGAAGACTGACTCTTCTTACAGACTATGTGTTGAACCATTCTTGTGACACTATTTGGAGATTCCGATGCTTCTCATCAAGTTTACTGTATCCCTCTGACCTTCTTATTGTCGATTAAACACAGTAATTGCATCGGAATTAAATTGAAAAGGGCACAACGCCGACTTAAGTACAAGAAGACCGACTCTTCTTACTGTCTATGTTATGAACCATTCCGGTGACTCTAGTTATCGATTCCGATGCTCCACTTCAGGTTTACTGTATCTCTTGGACCTTCATATTGACGATGAAACACAGCAGTTGCATCGGAATTAAATACAAAAGGCACAATGCCGACTTAAGTACAAGAAGACTGACTCTTCTTACCGACTATGTTTTGAACCATTCCTGTGACACTAGTTATAGATTCCGATGCTTCACTTCAGGTTTACTGTAACCCTCTGACCTTCTTATTGACGATGAAACACAAAAATATCATCGGAAATAAATACAAAAGGCACAATACGGACTGAAGTACATTTAGACTGAATCTTCCTACTGTCTAAGTTAAGAACCATTCCCGTGACACTAGTTATAGATTCCGATGCTTCATATCAGGTTTACTGTATCCCTTGGACCTTCTTAATGACGATGAAACACAGATAGTGCATCGGAATTAAATACAAAAGGCACAATGCCAACTTAAGTACAAGAAGACTGACCCTTCCTATTGTGTATGTTTTCAACCATTCCTGTGACACTAGTTATAGATTCCGATGCTTCACTTCAGGGTTACTGTATCCCTCTGACCTTCTTTTTGTCGATGAAACACAGAAATTGCATCGGAATTAAATAGAAAAGGCACAATGCCGACTTAAGTACAGGAAGACTGACTCTTCTTACTGACTATATCTTGATCCATTCATGTGACACTAGTTATAGATTCCGATGCTTCACTTCAGGTTTACTGTATCCCTTGGACCGTCTTATAGACGATAAAACACAGCAATTGCATCGGAATTAAATACAAAAGGGACAATGCCTACTTAAGTACAAGGAGACTGACTCTTCTTACTGACTATGTTTGAACCATTCCTGTGACACTAGTTATAGATTCCGATGCTTCACCTCAGTTTTACTGAATCCCTCTGACCTTCTTATTGACGATGAAACACAGAAATTGCATCGGAATTAAATAGAAAAGGCACAATGCCGTCTTAAGTACATGAAGACTGACTCTTCTTACTGACTATATCTTGAACCATTCCTGTGACACTAGTTATAGATTCCGATGCTTCACCTCAGTTTCATTGAATCCCTCTGACCTTCTTATTGACGATGAGACACATAAATTACATCGGAATTAAATACTAAAGGCACAATGACGACTTAAGTACAAGACGGCTGGCTCTTCCTACAGTGTATGTTTTGAACCATTCCTGTGAGACTAGTTATAGATTCCGATGCTTCACTTCAGGGTTACTGTATCCCTCTGACCTTCTTTTTGACGATGAAACACAGAAATTGCATCGGAATTAAATAGAAAAGGCACAATGCCGACTTAAGTGCAGGAATACTGACTCTTCGTACTGACTATACCTTGAACCATTCCTGTGATTCTAGTTATAGATTCTGATGCTTCACCACAGTTTCACTGAAACCCTCTGACCTTCTTATTGACGATGAAACACAGAAATTGCATCGGAATTAAATACTAAAGGCACAATGCCGACTTAAGTACTAGAAGGCTCACTCTTCTTTCTGACTGTTTTGAACCATTCCTGTGACACTAGTTATAGATTCCGATGCTTCACTTCATGTTTACTGTATCCTTCCGACCTTCTTATTGACTATGAAACACAGAAACTGCATCGGAATTAAATACAAAAGGCACAATGCCGAATTAAATGCAAGAAAGCTGACTCTTCTTACTTTCTATGTTTTGAACCATTCGTGTGACACTAGTTATAGTTTCCGATGCTTAACTCCAAGTTTACTGTATACCTTGGACCTTCTTATTGACGATGAAACACAGAAATTGCATCGAAACTAAATACAAAAGGCACAATGCCGACTTAAGTACAAGAAGACTGAATCTTCTTGCTGCCTATGTTTTGAACCATACGTGTGACACTAGTTATGGATTACGATGCTTCATCTCAGGTTTACTGTATCCCTTGGACCTTCTTATTGACGATTAAACACCGATATTGCCTCGGAATTACATACAAAAGGCACAATGCCGACTTAAGTACAAGAAGACTGACTCTTCCTACTGTCTATGTTTGAACCATTCCATTGACACTAGTTATAGACTCCGATGCTTCACTTCATGTTTACTGTTTCCCTTGGACCTTCTTATTGACGACTAATCAATGAAATTGCATCGGAATTAAATACAAAAAGCACAATGCCGACTTAAGTACATGAGGACTGACTCTTCTTACTGACTATGTTTTTAACCACTCCTGTGACACTAGTTGTAGATTCGGATACTTCACTTCCGGTTCACTGTATCCCTTGGACCTTCTTAGTGACGATGAAACACAGAAATTGCATCGGAATTAATTACAAAAGGCACAATGCCGACTTAAGTACAAGATGGCTGTCTCTTCTTACTGTCTATGATTTGAACCATTCCTGTGACACTAGTTACAGATTCCGATGCTTCACTTCAGGTTTACTCTATACCTTGGACCTTCTTATTAACGATGATACACATAAATTGCATCGGAATTAAATACAAAAGGCACCATGCCGACTTAAGTACAAGAAGACTGACTCTTCCTACTGTCTATGTTTGGAACCATTCCTGTGACACTAGTTATAGATTCTGATGCTTCACTTCAGGTTTACTGAATCCCTTGGACCTTCTTATTGACGATGAAACACAAAAATTGCATCGGAATTAAATACAAAAGGCACAATGCCGACTTAAGTACAAGAAGACTGACTCTTCTTACTGTCTATGTTTTGAACCATACCTGTGACACTAGTTATAGATTCCGATGCTTCACCTCCGGTTATCTGTATTCGTCTGACCTTCTTATTGACGATGAAACACAGAAATTGCATCGGAATTAAATAGAAAAGGCACAATGCCGACTTAAGTACAAGAAGACTGACCCTTCCTACTGTCTATGTTTCGAACCATTCCTGTGACGCTAGTTACAGGTTCCGATGCTTCACTTCAGGTTTACTGTATCCCTTGGACATTCTTATTGGCGATGAAACACAGTAATTGCATCGCAATTAATTAGAAAAAGCACAATGCCGACATAAGTACAAGAAGACTGATTGTCCTTACTGACTATGTTATCAACCATTCCTGTGATTCTAGTTATAGATTCCGACGCTTCACCTCAGGTTTACTGTATCCCTCTCACCTTCTTACTGACGACGAAACACAGAAATTGCATCGGAATTAAATAGAAAAGTCACAATGCCGACTTAAGTACAACAAGACTGACTCATCTTACTGACTATGTTTGAACCGTTCCTGTGACACTAGTTATAGATTCCGATGCTTCACTACAGGTTTACTGTATCCCATTGGCCTTCTTATTGACGATGAAAACAGAAATAGCATCGGAATGAAATACAAAAGGCACAATACCGACTTAAGTACAAGAACACTGACTCATCATACTGTCTATGATTTGAACCATTCCTGTGACTCCAGTTAGAGATTCCGATGCTTCATTTCAGGTTTATTGTATCCCTCTGACCTTATTAATGACGATGAAACACAGTAATTGCATCGGACTTAATTTGAAAAGGGCACAATGCCGACTTAAGTACAAGAAGACTGACTCTTCTTACTGTCTATGTATTGAACCATTCCTGTGACACTAGTTATAGATTCCGATGCTTCACTTCAGGTTTACTGTATCCCTTGGACCTTCTTATTGACGATGAAATACAGAAATTGCATCGGAATTATATACAAAGGGCACAATGCCGACTTAAGTAGAAGATGACCGACCCTTCTTACTGTCTATGTTCAGAACCATTCATGTGACAAAAGTTCTAGATTCCGATGCTTCACTTAAGGTTTAGTGTATCCCTCTGACCATCCTATTGACGATGAAACACAGAAATTGAATCGTAATTAAATACAAAAGGCACAATGCCGACTTAAGTACAAGAAGACTGACTCTTCTTACCGACTACGTTTTGAACCATATCTGTGACACTAGTTATAGATTCCGATGCTTCACTTCAGCTTAACTGTATCCCTTGGACCTTCTTGTTGACGATGAAACACTGAAATAGCATCGAAATTAAATAGAAAAGGCACAATGCCGAATCAAGTACAAGAAGACTGACTCTTCTAACTGACTATGATTGAACCATTCCTGTGACACTAGTTATAGATTCCGATGATTCACTTCAGGTCTACTGTGTCCCTCTGACCTTCTTATTGAAGATGAAACACAGAAATAGCATCGGAATTAAATACAAAAGGCACACTGCTGACTTATGTACAAGAAGACTGACTCTTCATACTGACTATATCTTGATCCATTCCTGTGACACTAGTTATAGATTCCGATGCTTCACTTCAGGTTTACTGTATCCCTTGGATCTTCTTATTGACGATGAAACACAGAAATTGCATCGGAATTAAATACAAAAGGCACAATGCCGACTTAAGTTCAAGAAGACTGACTCTTCTTACTGACTATGATTTGAACCATTCCAGTGATACTAGTTGTATTTTCTGATGCTTCACTTCATGTTTACTGTATCCCTCTGACCTTCTTATTAACGATGAAACACCGATATTACATCGGAATTAAATAGAAAAGGCACAATGCCGACTTAAGTACAAGAAGACCGACTCTTCCAACTGTCTATGTTTTGAACCATTCCTGTGACACTAGTTATAGATTCCGATGCTTCACCTCAGGTTCACTGTATCCCTCTGACCTTCTTATTGACGATGAAACACAGAAATTGCATCGGAATTAAATAGAAAAGGCACAATGCCGTCTTAAGTACTAGCAGACTGACTCTTCTTAGTGTCTATGTTTTGAACCATTCCTGTGACGCTAGTTACAGATTCCGATGCTTCACTTCAGGTTTACTGTATCTCTTGGACCTTCTTATTGACGATGAAACACAGAAGTTGCATCGGAATTAAATACAAAAGTCACAATGCCGACTTAAGTACAAGAAGACTGACTCTTCTTACCGACTAAGTCTTGAACCATTCCTGTGACACTAGTTATAGATTCCGATGCTTCACTTCAGGTTTACTGTATCCCTCTGACCTTCTTATTGACGATGAAACACAGAAATTGCATCGGAAATAAATACAAAAGGCACAATACGGACTGAAGTTCATGTAGACTGAATCTTCCTACTGTCTAAGTTATGAACCATTCCCGTGACACTAGATATAGATTCCGATGCTTCATATCAGGTTTACTGTATCCCTTGGACCTTCTTAATGACGATGAAACACAGATAGTGCATCGGAATTAAATACAAAAGGCACAATGCCAACATAAATATAAGAAGACTAACTCTTCCTATAGTCCATGTTTTGAACCATTCCTGTGACACTAGTTATAGATTCCGATGCTTCACTTCAGGTTTACTGTATCCCTCTGACCTTCTTTTTGACGATGAAACACAGAAATTGCATCGGAATTATATAGAAAAGGCACAATGCCGACTTAAGTACAGGAAGACTGACTCTTCTTACTGACTATATCTTGATCCATTCCTGTGACACTAGTTATAGATTCCGATGCTTCACTTCAGGTTTACTGTATCCCTTGGACCTTCTTATTGACGATGAAACACAGCAATTGCATCGGAATTAAATACAAAAGGGACAATGCCTACATAAGTACAAGAAGACTGAATCTTCTTACTGACTATGTTTTGAACCATTCCTGTGACACTAGTTGTATATTTCTATGCTTCACTTCAGGTTTACTGCATCCCTAGGACCTTCTTATTGATGATGAAACACAGAAATTGCATCGGAACTAAATACAAAAGGCACAATGCCGACTTATGTATAAGATGACTGACTCTTCCTACTGTCTATGTTTTGAACCATTCCTGTTACATTATTTATGGATTCCAATGCTTCACTTCAGGTTTACTGTATCCTTTGGACCTTCTTATTGGCGACGAAACACAGAAATTGCATCGGAATTAATTAGAAAATCACAATGCCGACTTAACTACAAGAAGACTGACTCTTCTTACTGTCTATGTTTTGAACCATTCCTGTGACACTAGTTATAGATTCCGATGCTTCACCTCAGGTTCACTGAATCCTTCTGCCCTTCTTATTGACGATGAAACACAGAAATAGCATCGGAATTAAATAGAAAAGGCACAATGCCGTCTTAAGTACAAGCAGACTGACTCTTCTTAGTGTCTATTATTTGAACCATTCCTGTGACGCTAGTTACAGATTCCTATGCTACACTTCAGGTTTTTTTTATCCCTTGGACCTTCTTATTGACGATGAAACACAGAAATTGCATCGGAATTAAATACAAAAGGCACAATGCCGACTTAAGTACAAGAAGACTGACTCTTCTTTCTGACTGCTTTGAACCATTCCTGTGACACTAGTTACAGATTCCGATGCTTCACTTCAGGTTTACTGTATCCCTCCGACCTTCTTATTGACTATGAAACACAGAAACTGCAACGGAATTAAATACAAAAGGCACAATGCCGACTTAAGTGCAAGAAAGCTGACTCTTCTTACTGTCTATGTTTTTAACCGTTCGTGTGACACTAGTTATAGTTTCCGATGCTTCTCTCCAGGTTTACTGTATACCTTGGACCTTCTTATTGACGATGAAACACAGAAATTGCATCGAAACTAAATACAAAAGGCACAATGCCGACTTAAGGACAAGAAGACTGAATCTTCTTACTGCCTATGTTTTGAACCATTCGTGTGACACTAGTTATGGATTCCGATGCTTCAATTCAGGTTTACTCTATACCTTGGACCTTCTTATTGACGATGAAACACAGAAATTGCATCGGAATTAAATACAAAAGGCACAATGCCGACTTAAGGACAAGAAGACTGAATCTTCTTACTGCCTATGTTTTGAACCATTCCTGTGTCACTAGTTATAGACTCCGATGCTTCACTTCATGTTTACTGTTTCCCTTGGACCTTCTTATTGACGACTAATCAATGAAATTGCATCGGAATTAAATACAAAAGGCACAATGCCGACTTAATTACATGAAGACTGACTCTTCTTACTGACTATGTTTTTAACCACTCCTGTGACACTAGTTGTAGATTCGGATGCTTCACTTCAGGTTTACTGTATCCCTTGGACCTTCTTAGTGACGATGAAACACAGAAATTGCATCGGAATTAAATACAAAAGGCACAATGCCGACTTAAGTACAAGATGGCTGACTCTTCTTACTGTCTATGATTTGAACCATTCCTGTGACACTAGTTATAGATTCCGATGCTTCACTCCAGGTTTACTCTATACCTTGGACCTTCTTATTGACGATGAAACACAGAAATTGCATCGGAATTAAATACAAAAGGCACAATGCCGACTTAAGGACAAGAAGACTGAATCTTCTTACTGCCTATGTTTTGAACCATTCCTGTGTCACTAGTTATAGACTCCGATGCTTCACTTCAAGTTTACTGTATCCCTCTGACCTTCTTATTGACGATGAAACACAGAAAATGCATCGGAATTAAATACAAAAAGCACAATGCCGAATTAAGTGCAAGAAGTCTGACTCTTCTTACTGTCTATGTTTTGAACCATTCCTGTGACACTAGTTATAGATTCCGATGCTTCACACCAGGTATACTTTATCCCTTGGACCTTCTTAATGACGATGAAACACCGAAATTGCAACGGAATTAAATAGAAAAGGCACAATGCCGACTTAGGTACATGAAGACTGACTCTTGTTACTGACTATGTTTTGAACCATTGCTGTGACACTAGTTATGGATTCCGATGCTTCACTTCATTTTTACTGTATACCTTGAACCTTCTTATTAACGATGAAACACAGAAATTGCATCGGAATTAAATACAAAAGGCACAATGCCGACTTAAGGACAAGATGACTAACTCTTCTTACTTACTATGCTTTGAACCATTCCAGTGACACTAGTTATAGATTCCGATGCTTCACTTCATGTTCACTGTATCCCTCTAACCCTCTTATTGACGATGAAACACAGAAATTGCATCGGAATTAAATAGAAAAGGCACAATGCCGACTTAAGTACAAGAAGACTGACTCTTCTTACTGACTATGTTTTGAACCATTCCTGTGACACTAGTTATAGATTCCGATGCTTCATTTCAGATTTACTGTATCCCTTGGACCTTCTTAATGACGATGAAACACAGTTAGTGCATCGGAATTAAATACAAAAGGCACAATGCCAACTTAAGTACAACCAGACTGACTCTTCCTACTGTCTATGCTTTGAAACATTCCTGTGAAACTAGTTATAGATTCCGATGCTTCACTTCAGGTTTACTGTATCCCTCTGACCTTCTTTTTGACGATGAAACACAGAAATTGCATCGGAATTAAATAGAAAAGGCACAATGCCGATATAAGTACAAGAAGACTGACTCTTCTTTCTGACTGTTTTGAACCATTCCTGTGACACTAGTTATAGATTCCGTTGCTTCACTTCAGGTTTACTGTATCCCTCCGACCTTCTTATTGACTATGAAACACAGAAACTGCATCGGAATTAAATACAAAAGGCACAATGCCGACTTAAGTGCAAGAAAGCTGACTCTTCTTACTGTCTATGTTTTGAACCATTCGTGTGACACTAGTTATAGTTTCCGATGCTTCTCTCCAGGTTTACTGTATACCTTGGACCTTCTTATTGACGATGAAACACAGAAATTGCATCGAAACTAAATACAAAAGGCACAATGCCGACTTAAGGACTAGGAGACTGAATCTTCTTACTGCCTATGCTTTGAACCATTCGTGTGACACTAGTTATGGATTCCGATGCTTCAATTCAGGTTTACTGTATCCCTTGGACCTTCTTATTCAAGATTAAACACCGATATTGCCTCGGAATTAAATACAAAAGGCACAATGCCGACTTAAGTACAAGAACACTGACACTTCCTACTGTCTATGTTTGAACCATTCCATTGACACTAGTTATAGACTCCGATGCTTCACTTCATGTTTACTGTTTCCCTTGGACCTTCTTATCGACGACTAATCAATGAAATTGCATCGGAATTAAATACAAAAGGCACAATGCCGACTTAATTACATGAAGACTGACTCTTCTTACTGACTATGTTTTAACCACTCATGTGACACCAGTTGTAGATTCGGATGCTTCACTTCAGGTTTACTGTATCCCTTGGACCTTCTTAGTGACGATGAAACACAGAAATTGCATCGGAATTAAATACAAAAGGCACAATGCCGACTTAAGTACAAGATGGCTGACTCTTCTTACTGTCTATGATTTGAACCATTCCTGTGACACTAGTTATAGATTCCGATGCTTCACTCCAGGTTTACTCTATACCTTGGACCTTCTTATTGACGATGAAACACAGAAATTGCATCGGAATTAAATACAAAAGGCACAATGCCCTCTTAAGGACAAGAAGACTGAATCTTCTTACTGCCTATGTTTTGAACCATTCCTGTGTCATTAGTTATAGACTCCGATGCTTCACTTCAAGTTTACTGTATCCCTCTGACCTTCTTATTGACGATGAAACACAGAAAATGCATCGGAATTAAATACAAAAGGCACAATGCCGACTTAAGGACATAAAGACTGACTCTTCATACTGACTATGTTTTGAACCATTCCGGTGACACTAGTTATAGATTCCGATGCTTCACTTCATGTTCACTGTATCCCTCTGCCACTCTTATTGACGGTGAAACACAGAAATTGCATCGGAATTCAATAGAAAAAGCACAATGCCGACTTAAGTACAAGAAGCCGGACTCTGCTTACTGTCTATGTTTTGAACCATTCGAGTGACACTAGTTATAGATTCCGATGCTTCATTTCAGGTTTACTGTATCCCTTGGACCTTCTTAATGACGATGAAACACAGCCAGTGCATCGGAATTTAGTACAGAAGTCACAATGCCAACTTTAGTACAAGAAGACTGACTCTTCCTACTGACTATGTTTTGAACCATTCCTGTGACACTATTTATAGATTCCGATGCTTCATTTCAGGTTTACTGTATAGCTTCGACCTTCTTAATGACGATGAAACACAGACAGTGCATCGGAATTAAATACAAAAGTCACAATGCCAACTTAAGTACAAGAAGACTGACTCTTCCTACTGACTATGTTTTGAACCATTCCTGTGACATTGGTTATGGATTCCGAAGCTTCACTTCTGGGTTACTGTATCCCGTGGACCTTATTATTGACGATGAAACACAGAAATTGCATCGGAATTAAATACAAAACACACAATGCCGACTTAAGTACAAGAAGACTGACTGTTCTTACTGTCTATGTTTTGAACCATTCGAGTGACACTAGTTATAGATTCCGATGCTTCATTTCAGGTTTACTGTATCCCTTGGACCTTCTTAATGACGATGAAACACAGCCAGTGCATCGGAATTTAGTACAAAAGTCACAATGCCAACTTAAGTACAAGAAGACTGACTCTTCTTACTGACTGCTTTGAACCGTTCCTGTGACGCTAGTCTTCAATTCCGATGCTTCACTTCAGGTTTACTGTAACCCTCTGACTTTCTTTTTGACTATGAAACACAGAAATTGCATCTGAATTAAATAGAAAACGCACAATGCCTACTATGGTACAAGAAGACTGACTCTTCTTACTGTCTATGTTTTGAACCATTCCTGTGACCCTAGTTATAGTTTCCGATGCTTCACCTCAGGTTCACTGTATCCCTCTGACCATCTTATTGACGATGAAACACAGAAATTGCATCCGAATTAAATAGAAAAGGCACAATGCCGTCTTAAGTACGAGCAGACTGACCTTTCTTAGTGTCTATGTTTTGAACCATTCCAGTGACCCTGGTTACAGATTCCGATGCTCCACTTCAGGTTTACTGTATCTCTTGGACTTTCTTATTGACAATGAAACACAGAAATTGCATCGGAATTAATTACAAAAGGCACAATGCCGACTTAAGTTCAAGGAGACTGACTCTTCTTACTGACTGTTTTGAACCGTTCCAGTAACATACGTTATAGATTCCGATGCTTCACTTCAGATTTACTGTATCCCTGTGACCTTCTTATTTACGATGAAACACATAAATTGCATCGGAAGTAAATACAAAAGGCACAATGCCGACTTAACGATAAGAAGACTGACTATTCTTACTGACTATATTTTGAACCATTCCTGTGCCACTAGTTATAGATTCCGATGCTTCACTTCATGTTCACTGTATTCCTCTGACCCTCTTATTGACGATGAAACACAGAAATTGCATCGGAATTAAATAGAAAAGGCACAATGCCGACTTAAGTACAAGAGGACTGACTCTTCTTACTCACTATGCTTTGAATCATTCCTGTTACACTAGTTATAGATTCCGATGCTTCACTTCAAGTTTACTGTATCCCTCTGACCTTCGTATTGACGATGAAACACAGAAATTGCATCGGAAATAAATTCAAAATGCACAATACCGACTTAAGTACATGTATACTGAATCTTCCTACTGTTTATGTTTGGAATCATTCCTGTGACACTAGTTATAAATTCCGATGCTTCATTTCAGGTTTACTGTATCCCTTGGACGTTCTTAATTACGATGAAACACAGATAGTGCATCGGAATTAAAGACAAAAGGCCCAATGCCGACTTAAGTACAAGAAGACTGACTCTTCCTACTGTCTATGATTTGAACCATTGCTGTGACACTAGTTATAGATTCCGATGCTTCACTTCAGGTTTACTGTATCCCTCTGACCCTCTTATGGACGATGAAACACAGTAATTGCATCGGAATTAAATGGAAAAGGCACAATGCCGACTTAAGTACCAGAAGACTGACTCTTCTTAATGTCTATGTTTTGAACCATTCCTGTGACACTAGTTATAGATTCCGATGCTCCACTTCAGGTTTACTGTATCACTTGGACATTCTTATTCAGGATGAAACACAGAAATTGCATCGAAATTAAATACAAAAGGCACAATGCCGACTTAAGTACAAGAAGACTGACTCCTCTTACTGACTATGATTTGAACCATCGCTGTGACACTAGTTATAATTTCCGATGCTTCATTTCAGGTTTACTGTATCCCTTCGACCTTCTTAATGACGATGAAACACAGATAGAGCATCGGAATTAAATACAAAAGGCACAATCCCAACTTAAGTACAAGAAGACTGACTCTTCCTACTGTCTATGTTTTGAACCATTCCTGTGACACTAGTTATAGATTCCGATGCTTCACTTCAGGTTTAGTGTATATCCCTGACTTTCTTTTTGACGATGAAACACAGAAATTGCATCGGAATTGAATAGAAAAGGCACAATGCCGACTTAAGTGCAAGAAGACTGACTCTTCTTACTGACTATATCTTGATCCATTCCTGTTACAGTAGTTATTGATTCCTATGCTTCACTTCAGGTTTACTTTACCCCTTGGACCTTCTGATTGACGATGAAACACAGAAATTGCATCGGAATTAAATTCAAAAGGTACAATGCCTACTTAAGTACAAGAAGACTGAGTCTTCTTACTGACTATGCTTTGAACCATTCCTGTGACACTAGTTCAGATTCAGATGCTTCACTTAAGGTTTACTGTATCCTTAGGACCTTCTTATTGGCGACGAAACACAGAAAATGCATCGGAATTAAATAGAAAAGGCACAATGCCTACTTAAGTACAAGAAGACAGACTCTTCTTACTGTCTATGTTTTGAACCATTCCTATGATACTAGTTATAGATTCCGATGCTTCACCTCAGGTTCACTGTATCCCTCTAACCTTCTTATTGACGATGAAGCATAGAAATTGCATCGGAATTAAATAGAAAAGGCACAATGCCGACTTCAGTACAAGCAGACTGACTCTTCTTAGTGTCTATGTTTTGAACCATTCCTGTGACGCTAGTTACAGATTCCGATGCTTCACTTCAGGTTTACAGTATTCCTTGGACCTTCTTATTGACGATGAAACACAGAAATTGCATCGTAATTAAATACAATAGGCACAATGCCGACTTAAGTACAAGAAGTACTCATCTTACTGACTGCATTGAACCGTTCCTGTGACACTAGTTATAGATTCCGATGCTTCACTTCAGGTTTACTGTATCCCTTGGACCTTCTTATTGACGATGAAACACAGAAATTGCATCGGAATTAAATACAAAAGGCACAATGCCGACTTAAGGACAAGTAGACTGACTCTTCTTACTGACTATGTTTTGAACCATTCCGGTGACACTAGTAATAGATTCCGTTGCATCACTTCATGTTCACTCTATCCCTCTGACCCTCTTATTGACGGTGAAACACAGAAATTGCATCGGAATTAAATAGAAAAGGCACAATGCCGACTGAAGTACAAGAAGACTGACTCTTCTTACTGTCTATGTTTTAGACCATTCCTGTGACACTAGTTATGGATTCCGATGCTTCACGTCAGGTTTACTGTATCACTCTGACCTTCTTTTTGACGATGAAACACAGAAATTGCATCGGAATTAAATTGAAAAGGCCCAATGCCGACTAAAGTACTAGAAGACTGATTCTTCTTACTGACTATGATTTGAACCATTCCTGTGACACTAGTTATAGATTCCGATGCTTCGCTTCAGGTTTACTGTATCCCTTGGACCTTCTTATTGACGATGAAACACAGAAATTGCATCGGAATTAAACACAAAAGGCACAATGCCGACTTAAGGACAAGTAGACTGACTCTTCTTACTGACTATGTTCTGAACCATTCCGGTGGCACTAGTTATAGATTCCTTTGCATCACTTCATGTTCACTGTATCCCTCTGACCCTCTTATTGACGGTGAAATACAGAAATTGCATCGGAATTAAATAGAAAAGGCACAATGCCGACTTAAGTACAACAAGACTGATTCTTCTCACTGGATATGTTTTGAACCATTCCTGTAACACTAGTTATAGATTCCGATGCTTCACTTCGGGATTACTGTATCCCTTGGACCTTCTTGTTGACGATGAAACACAGAAATTGCATCGGAATTAAATAGAAAAGGCACAATGCCGACTTAAGTACAAGAAGACTGACTCTTCCTACTGTCTATGTTTTGAACCATTCCTGTGACACTAGTTATAGATTCCGATGCTTCACCTCAGGTTCACTGTATCCCTCTGACCTTCATTTTGGCGATGAAACACAGAAATTGCATCGGAATTAAATACAAAAGGCACAATGCCGTCTTAAGTACAAGCAGACTGACACTTCTTAATGTGTATGTTTTGAACCATTCCTGTGACACTGGTTAAAGATTCCGATGCTTCACTTCAGGTTTACTGTATCCCTTGGACCTTCTTAATGACGATGAAACACAGAAATTGCATCGAAAATAAATACAAAAGGCACAATGCCGACTTAAGTACAACAAGACTGATTCTTCTCACTGGATATGTTTTGAACCATTCCTGTAACACTAGTTATAGATTCCGATGCTTCACTTCAGGCTTACTGTATCCCTCTGACCTTCTTATTGACGATGAAACACAGAAATTGCATCGGAATTAAATACAAAAGGCACAATGCCGACTTAAGAAGACTTACCCTTCTAACTGACTATGATTTGAACCATTCCTGTGACACTAGTTTTGGATTCCGATGCTTCACTTCAGGTTTACTGTATTCCTTGGACCTTCTTATTGACGATGAAACACAGAAATTGCATCGGAATTAAATACAAAAGGCACAATGTCGACTTAATTACAAGAAGAATGACTCATTTTACTGACTATACCTTGATCCATTCCTGTGACACTAGTTATAGATTCCGATGCTTCACTTCGGGATTACTGTATCCCTTGGACCTTCTTATTGACGATGAAACACAGGAATTGCATCGGAATTAAATACAAAAGGCACAATGCCGACTTAAGTACAAGAAGACTGACTCTTCTTACTGACTATGATTTGAACCATTCCTGTGACACTAGTTGTAGATTCCGATGCTTCACTTCGGGTTTATTGTATCCCTCTGACCTTCTTATTAACGATGAAACACAGATATTGCATCGGAATTAAATACAAAAGGCACAATGCCAACTTAAGTACAAGCAGACTGACTCTTCTTACTGACTATGTTTTGATCCATTCCTGTGACACTAGTTATAGATTCCGATGCTTCACCTCAGGTTCACTGTATCCCTCTGACCCTCTTATTGACGATGAAACACAGAAATTGCATCGGAATTGAATAGAAAAGGCACAATGCCGTCTTAAGTACAAGCAGACTGACTCTTCTTAGTGTCTATGTTTTGAACCATTCCTGTGACATTAGTTAAAGATTCCGATGCTTTACTTCAGGTTTGCTGCATCCCTTGGACCTTCTTATTGACGATGAAACACAGAAATTGCATCGAAAATAAATACAAAAGGCACAATGCCGACCTAAGTACAACAAGACTGACTCTTCTTACTGGATATGTTTTGAACCATTCCTGTGACACTAGTTATAGATTCCGATGCTTCACTTCAGGTTTAGTGTATCCCTCTGACCTTCTTATTGACGATGAAACACAGAAATTGCATCGGAAATAAATACAAAAGGCACAATACCGACTTACGTACATGTAGACTGAACCTTCCTACTGTCTATGTTTTGAACCATTCCTGTGACACTAGTTATAGATTCCGATGCTTCACCTCAGGTTCACTGTATCCCTCTGACCTTCTTATTGGCGATGAAACACAGAAATTGCATCGGAATTAAATACAAAAGGCACAATGCCGTCTTAAGTACAAGCTGACTGACACTTCTTAATGTGTATGTTTTGAACCATTCCTGTGACACTGGTTAAAGATTCCGATGCTTCACTTCAGGTTTACTGTATCCCTTGGACCTTCTTAATGACAATGAAACACAGAAATTGCATCGAAAATAAATACAAAAGGCACAATGCCGACTTAAGTACAACAAGACTGATTCTTCTCACTGGATATGTTTTGAACCATTCCTGTAACACTAGTTATAGATTCCGATGCTTCACTTCAGGCTTACTGTATCCCTCTGACCTTCTTATTGACGATGAAACACAGAAATTGCATCGGAATTAAATACAAAAGGCACAATGCCGACTTAAGAAGACTTACCCTTCTTACTGACTATGATTTGAACCATTCCTGTGACACTAGTTTTGGATTCCGATGCTTCACTTCAGGTTTACTGTATTCCTTGGACCTTCTTATTGACGATGAAACACAGAAATTGCATCGGAATTAAATACAAAAGGCACAATGTCGACTTAAGTACAAGAGGAATGACTCTTTTTACTGACTATATCTTGATCCATTCCTGTGACACTAGTTATAAATTCCGATGCTTCACTTCGGGATTACTGTATCCCTTGGACCTTCTTATTGACGATGAAACACAGGAATTGCATCGGAATTAAATACAAAAGGCACAATGCCGACTTAAGTACAAGAAGACTGACTCTTCTTACTGACTATGATTTGAACCATTCCTGTGACACTAGTTGTAGATTCCGATGCTTCACTTCGGGTTTATTGTATCCCTCTGACCTTCTTATTAACGATGAAACACAGATATTGCATCGGAATTAAATACAAAAGGCACAATGCCAACTTAAGTACAAGCAGACTGACTCTTCTTACTGACTATGTTTTGATCCATTCCTGTGACACTAGTTATAAATTCCGATGCTTCACCTCAGGTTCACTGTATCCCTCTGACCCTCTTATTGACGATGAAACACAGATATTGCATCGGAATTGAATAGAAAAGGCACAATGCCGTCTTAAGTACAAGCAGACTGACTCTTCTTAGTGTCTATGTTTTGAACCATTCCTGTGACAATAGTTATAGTTTCCGATGCTTCACCTCAGGTTCACTCTATCTCTTGGACCTTCTTATTGACGATGAAACACAGAAATTGCAACGGAGTTAAATCCAAAAGCACAATGCCGACTTAAGTACAAGAAGACTGACTCTTCTTACTGACTGTTTTGAACCATTCCTCTGACACTAGTTATAGATTACAATGCTTCACTTCGGTTTACTGTATCCCTCTGACCTTCTTATTAACGATGAAACACAGATATTGCATCGGAATTAAATACAAAAGGCAAAATGCCGACTTAAGTACAAGAAGACTGACTCTTCTTACTGACTATGTTTTGAACCATTCCTGTGTCACTAGTTATAGATTCCGTTGCTTCACTTCTGGTTTACTGTATCCCTTCGACCTTCGTATTGACGATGAAACACAGAAATTGCATGGGAATTAAATACAAAAGGCACAATGCCCAATGAAGTACAAGAAAACTGACTCTTCTTACTGACTATGTTTTGCACCATTCCTGTGTCACTAGTTATAGATTCCGATGCTTCACTTCAGGTTTACTGTATCCCTTGGACCTTCGTATTGACGATGAAACACTGAAATTGCATCGGTATTAAATACAAAAGGCACAGTGCCGACCTAAGTACGCGAAGACTGACTCCTCTTACTGACTATACCTTGATTCATCCTGTGACACTAGTTATAGATTCCGATGCTTCACTTCAGGTTTACTGTATCCCTTGGACCTTATTATTGACGATGAGACACAGAAATTGCATCGGAATTAAATACAAAAGGCACAATGCCGACTAAAGGACAAGAAGACTGGATCTTCTTACTGCCCATGTATTGAACCATTCCTGTGACTCTAGTTATAGATTCCGATGCTTCACTTCATGTTTACTGTATCTCTCTGACCTTCTCATTGACGATGAAACACAGAAATTGCATCTGAATTAAATACAAAAGGCACAATGCCGACTTAAGTGCAAGAAGACTGACTCTTCTTACTGTCTGTGTTTTGAACCATTCCTGTGACACTAGTTATAGATTCCGATGCTTCACACAAGGTTTACTGTATCCCTTGGACCTTCTTATTGACGATGAAACACCGAAATTGCATCGGAATTAAATAGAAAAGGCACAATGCCGACTTAGGTACAAGACGACTGTCTCTTCTTACTGTCTATGTTTTGAACCATTTTCTGTGAGACTAGTTATGGATTCCGATGCTTCACTTCAGGTTTACTGTATCCCTTGGACCTTCTTATTGACGATGAAACACAGAAATTGCATCGGAATGAAATACAAAAGGCACAATGCCGACTTAAGTACAAGAACACTGACTCTTCTTACTCACTATATATTGATCCATTCCTGTGACACTAGTTATAGATTCGGATGCTTCACTTCAGGTTTACTGTATACCTTGGACCTTCTTATTGACGACGAAACACAGAAATTGCATCGGAATTAAATACAAAAGGCACAATGCCGACTTACGTACAAGAAGACTGACTCTTCTTACTGACTATTATTTGAACAATTCCTGTGACACTAGTTGTAGATCCCGATGCATCACTTCAGGTTTACAATATCCCTTGGACCTTCTTATTGACGATGAAACACAGAAATTGCATCGGAACTAAATACAAAAGGCACAATGCCGACTTAAGTATAAGAAGACTGAATCTTCCTACAGTCTATGTTTTGACCCATTCCTGTGACATTAGTTATGGATTCCGATGCTTCACTTCAGGGTTACTGTATCCTTTGGACCTTCTTATTGGCGACGAAACACAGAAATTGCATCGGAATTAAATACAAAAGGCACAATGCCGACTTAAGGACAAGTAGACTGACTCTTCTTACTGTCTATGTTCTGAACCATTCCGGTGACACTAGTTATAGATTCCGTTGCATCACTTCATGTTCACTGTATCCCTCTGACCCTCTTATTGACGGTGAAACACAGAAATTGCATCGGAATTAAATAGAAAAGGCACAATGCCGACTTAAGTACAAGAAGACTGACTCTTCTTACTGTCTGTGTTTGAACCATTCCAGTGACACTAGTTATAGATTGCGATGCTTCACTTCTGGTTTAATGTATCTCTTGGACCGTCGTATTGATGATGAAACACAGAAATTTCATCGGAATTAAATACTAAAGGCACAATGCCGACTTACGTACAAGAAGACTGACTCTTCTTACTGACTATGTTTTGAACCATTCCTGTGACACTAGTTATGGATTCCGATGCTTCACTTCAGGTTTACTGTATCCCATGGACCTTCTCATTGACGATGAAACACAGAAATTGCATCGGAATTAGATACAAAAGGCACAATGCCGACTTAAGTACAACAAGACTGACTCTTCTTACTGACTACATCTTGATCTATACCTGTGACACTAGTTACAGATTCCGATGCTTCACTTCAGGTTTACTGTATCCCTTGGACCTTCTTATTGACGATGAAACACAGATATTGCATCGGAATTAAATACAAAAGAAACAATGCCGACTTAAGTACAAGAAGGCTGACTCTTCTTACAGTCTATGTTTTGAACCGTTCCTGTGACACTACTTATAGTGTCCGATGCTTCACTCCAGGTTTACTGTATCCCTTGGACCTTCGTATTGACGATGAAACACAGAAATTGCATCGGAATTAAATAGAAAAGGCACAATGCCGACTTAAGTACAAGAAGACTGACTCTTCCTACTGTCTATGTTTTGAACCATTCCTGTGACAGTAGTTATAGATTCCGATGCTTCACCTCAGGTTCACTGTATCACTCTGACCTTCTTATTGACGATGAAACACAGAAATTGCATCGGAATTAAATACAAAAGGCACAATGCCGTCTTAAGTACAAGCAGACTGACTCTTCTTAATGTGTATGTTTTGAACCATTCCTGTGACACTAGTTAAAGATTGCGATGCTTCACTTCAGGTTTACTGTATCCCTTAGACCTTCTTATTGACGATGAAACACAGAAATTTCATCGAAAATAAATACAAAAGGCACAATGCCGACTTAAGTACAAGAAGAATGACTCTTCTTACTGACTATATCTTGATCCAATCCTGTGACACTAGTTATAGATTCAGATGCTTCACTTCGGGATTACTGTATCCCTTGGACCATCTTATTGACGATGAAAAACAGGAATTGCATCGGAATTAAATACAAAAGGCACAATGCCGACTTAAATACAAGAAGACTGACTCTTCTTACTGACTATGATTTGAACCATTCCTGTGACACTAGTTGTAGATTCCGATGCTTCACTTCAGGTTTATTGTATCCCTCTAACCTTCTTATTAACGATGAAACACAGATATTGCATCGGAATTAAATACAAAAGGCACAATGCCAACATAAGTACAAGCAGACTGACTCTTCTTACTGACTATGTTTTGATCCATTCCTGTGACACTAGTTATAGATTCCGATGCTTCACCTCAGGTTCACTGTATCCCTCTGACCTTCTTATTGACGATGAAACACAGAAATTGCATCGGAATTGATTAGAAAAGGCACAATGCCGTCTTAAGTACAAGCAGACTGACTCTTCTTAGTGTCTATGTTTTGAACCATTACTGTGACACTAGTTAAAGATCCCGATGCTTCACTTCAGGTTTGCTGTATCCCTTGGACCTTCTTATTGACGATGAAACACTGAAATTGCATCGAAAATAAATACAAAAGGCACAATGCCGACCTAAGTACAACAAGACTGACTCTTCTTACTGGATATGTTCTGAACCATTCCTGTGACACTAGTTATAGATTCCGATGCTACACTTCAGGTTTAGTGTATCCCTCTGACCTTCTTATTGACGATGAAACACAGAAATTGCATCGGAAATAAATACAAAAGGCACAATACCGACTTAAGTACATGTAGACTGAATCTTCCTACTGTCTATGTTTTGAACCAATCCTGTGACACTAGTTATAGTTTCCGATGCTTCACCTCAGGTTCACTCTATCCCTTGGACCTTCTTATTGACAATGAAACACAGAAATTGCAACGGAGTTAAATACAAAAGGCACAATGCCGACTTAAGTACAAGAAGACTGACTCTTCTTACTGACTGTTTTGAGCCATTCCTGTGACACTAGTTATAGATTACGATGCTTCACTTCAGGTTTACTGTATCCCTCTGACCTTCTTATTAACGATGAAACACAGATATTGCATCGGAATTAAATACAAAAGGCACAATGCCGACTTAAGTACAAGAAGACTGACTCTCCTTACTGACTATGTTTTGAACCATTCCTGTGTCACTAGTTATAGATTCCGATGCTTCACTTCAGGTTTAATGTATCCCTTGGACCTTCTTATTGACGATGAAACACAGAAATTGCATCGGAATGAAATACAAAAGGCACAATGCCGACTTATGTACAAGAACACTGACTCTTCTTACTGACTATATATTGATCCATTCCTGTGACACTAGTTATAGATTCCGATGCTTCACTTCAGGTTTACTGTATCCCTTGGACCTTCGTATTGACGATGAGACACAGAAATTGCATCGGAATTAAATACAAAAGGCACAATGCCGACTAAAGGACAAGAAGAATGGATCTTCTTACTGCCTATGTTTTGAACCATTCCTGTGACACTAGTTATAGATTCCGATGCTTCACTTCATGTTTACTGTATCCCTCTGACCTTCGCATTGACGATGAAACACAGAAATTGCATCTGAATTAAATACAAAAGGCACAATGCCGACTTAAGTGCAAGAAGACTGACTCTTCTTACTGTCTGTGATTTGAACCATTCCTGTGACACTAGTTATAGATTCCGATGCTTCACTTCCGGTTTACTGTATCCCTTGGACCTACTTATTGACGATGAAACACCGAAATTGCATCGGAATTAAATAGAAAAGGCACAATCCCGACTTAGGTACAAGACGACTGTCTCTTCTTACTGTCTATGTTTTGAACCATTTTCTGTGACACTAGTTATGGATTCCGATGCTTCACTTCAGGTTTACTGTATCCCTTGGACCTTCTTATTGACGATGAAACACAGAAATTGCATCGGAATGAAATACAAAAGGCACAATGCCGACTTATGTACAAGAACACTGACTCTTCTTACTGACTATATATTGATCCATTCCTGTGACACTAGTTTTAGATTCGGATGCTACACGTCAGGTTTTCTGTATACCTTGGACCTTCTTATTGACGACGAAACACAGAAATTGCATCGGAATTAAATACAAAAGGCACAATGCCGACTTACGTACAAGAAGACTGACTCTTCTTACTGACTATGATTTGAACAATTCCTGTGACACTAGTTGTAGATCCCGATGCTTCACTTCAGGTTTACTGTATCCCTTGGACCTTCGTATTGACGATGAAACACAGAAATTGCATCGGAAATAAATAGAAAAGGCACAATGCCGTCTTAAGTACAAGCAGACTGACTCTTCTTAGTGTCTATGTTTTGAACCATTCCTGTGACGCTAGTTAAAGATTCCGATGCTTCACTTCAGGTTTACTGTATCCGTTGGAGCTTCTTATTGACGAAGAAACACAGAAATTGCATCGGAATTGAATACAAAAGGCACAATGCCTACTTAAGTTCAAAATGACTGGTTCTTCTTACTGAGTATGTTTTGAACCATTCCTGTGACACTAGTTGTAGATTCCGAGGCTTCACTTCAGGTTTACTGTATCCCTAGGACCTTCTCATTGACGATGAAACACAGAATTTGCATCGGAACTAAATACAAAAGGCACAATGCCGACTTAAGTATAAAAAGACTGACTCTTTACTGCTGTCTATGTTTGAACCATTCCTGTGACATTAGTTATAGATTCCGATGCTTCACTTCAGGGTTACTGTATCCTTTGGACCTTCTTATTTGCGACGAAACACAGAAATAGCATCCTAATTAAATAGAAAATGCACAATGCCGACTTAAGTACAAGAAGACTGACTGTTCTTACTGTCTATGTTTCGAACCATTGCTGTGACACTAGTTATAGATTCCGATGCTTCACCTCAGGTCCACTGTATCCCTCTGACCTTCTTATTGACGATGAAACACAGAAATTGCATCGGAATTAAATACAAAAGGCACAATGCCGTCTTAAGTACAAGCAGACTGACTCTTCTTAATGTGTATGTTTTGAACCATTCCTGTGACACTAGTTAAGGATTCCGATGCTTCACTTCAGGTTTACTGTATCCCTTGGACCTTCTTATTGACGATGAAACACAGAAATTGCATCGAAAATAAATACAAAAGGCACAATGCCGACTTAAGTACAACAAGACTGACTCTTCTCACTGGATATGTTTTGAACCATTCCTGTAACACTAGTTATAGATTCCGATGCTTCACTTCAGGCTTACTGTATCCCTCTGACCTTCTTATTGACGATGAAACACAGAAATTGCATCGGAATTAAATACAAAAGGCACAA
Organism: Schistocerca serialis cubense; assembly: GCF_023864345.2. Taxonomy (NCBI): domain Eukaryota; kingdom Metazoa; phylum Arthropoda; class Insecta; order Orthoptera; family Acrididae; genus Schistocerca; species Schistocerca serialis. The sequence goes on from NW_026047592.1 coordinate 9,378,636, forward strand.
TGCGGACTTAAGAAGACTTACCCTTCTTACTGACTATGATTTGAACCATTCCTGTGACACTAGTTTTGGATTCCGATGCTTCACTTCAGGTTTACTGTTTTCCTTGGACCTTCTTATTGACGATGAAACACAGGAATTGCATCGGAATTAAATACAAAAGGCACAATGCCGACATAAGTACAAGAAGACTGACTCTTCTTACTGACTATGATTTGAACCATTCCTGTGACACTAGTTGTAGATTCCGATGCTTCACTTCAGGTTTATTGTATCCCTCTGACCTTCTTATTAAGGATGAAACACAGATATTGCATCGGAATTAAATACAAAAGGCACAATGCCGACTTAAGTACAAGAAGACTGACTCTTCTTACTGACTATATCTTGATCCATTCCTGTGACACTAGTTATAGATTCCGATGCTTCACTTCGGGATTACTGTATCCCTTGGACCTTCTTATTGACGATGAAACACAGGAATTGCATCGGAATTAAATACAAAAGGCACAATGCCGACTTAAGTACAAGAAGACTGACTCTTCTTACTGACTATGATTTGAACCATTCCTGTGACACTAGTTGTAGATTCCGATGCTTCACTTCAGGTTTATTGTATCCCTCTGACCTTCTTATTAACGATGAAACACAGATATTGCATCGGAATTAAATACAAAAGGCACAATGCCGACTTAAGTACAAGAAGACTGACTCTTCTTACTGACTATGTTTTGAACCATTCCTGTGTCACTAGTTATAGATTCCGATTCGTCACTTCTGGTTTACTGTATCCCTTGGACCTTCGTATTGACGATGAAACACAGAAATTGCATGGGAATTAAATACAAAAGGCACAATGCCCAATGAAGTACAAGAAGACTGACTCTTCTTACTGACTATGTTTTGAACAATTCCTGTGATACTAGTTATGGATTCCGATGCTTCACTTCAGGTTTACTGTATCCCTTGGACCTTCGTATTGACGACGAAACACTGAAATTGCATCGGTATTAAATACAAAAGGCACAGTGCCGACCTATGTACGAGAAGACTGACTCCTCTTACTGACCATACCTTGATTCATTCCTGTGACACTAGTTATAGATTCCGATGCCTCACTTCAGGTTTACTGTATCCCTTGGACCTTATTATTGACGATGAGACACAGAAATTGCATCGGAATTAAATACAAAAGGCACAATGCCGACTAAAGGACAAGAAGACTGGATCTTCTTACTGCCTATGTTTTGAACCATTCCTGTGACACTAGTTATAGATTCCGATGCTTCACTTCATGTTTACTGTATATCTCTGACCTACTCATTGACGATGAAACACAGAAATTGCATCTGATTTAAATACAAAAGGCACAATGCCGACTTAAGTGCAAGAAGACTGACTCTTCTTACTGTCTGTGTTTTGAACCATTCCTGTGACACTAGTTATAGATTCCGATGCTTCACACAAGGTTTACTGTATCCCTTGGACCTTCTTATTGACGATGAAACACCGAAATTGCATCGGAATTAAATAGAAAAGGCACAATCCCGACTTAGGTACAAGACGACTGTCTCTTCTTACTGTCTATGTTTTGAACCATTTTCTGTGACACTAGTTACGGATTCCGATGCTTCACTTCAGGTTTACTGTATCCCTTGGACCTTCTTATTGACGATGAAACACAGAAATTGCATCGGAATGAAATACAAAAGGCACAATGCCGACTTATGTACAAGAACACTGACTCTTCTTACTGACTATATATTGATCCATTCCTGTGACACTAGTTATAGATTCGGATGCTTCACTTCAGGTTTACTGTATACCTTGGACCTTCTTATTGACGACGAAACACAGAAATTGCATCGGAATTAAATACAAAAGGCACAATGCCGACTTAAGTACAAGAAGACTGACTCTTCTTCCTGACTATGATTTGAACAATTCCTGTGACACCAGTTGTAGATCCCGATGCTTCACTTCAGGTTTACTGTATCCCTCTGACGTTCTTATTAACGATGAAACACAGATATTGCATCGGAATTAAATACAAAAGGCACAATGCTGACTTAAGTACAAGAAGACTGACTCTTCTTACTGACTATGTTTTGAACCTTTCCTGTGACACTAGTTATAGATTACGATGCTTCACTTCCGGTTTACTGTATCCCTTGGACCTTCGTATTGACGATGAAACACAGAAATTGCATCGGAATTAAATAGAAAAGGCACAATGCCGTCTTAAGTACAAGCAGACTGACTCTTCTTAGTGTCTATGTTTTGAACCATTCCTGTGACGCTAGTTAAAGATTCCGGTGCTTCACTTCAGGTTTACTGTATCCGTTGGAGCTTCTTATTGACGATGAAACTCAGAAATTGCATCGGAATTGAATACAAAAGGCACAATGCCTACTTAAGTTCAAGATGACTGGCTCTTCTTACTGAGTATGTTTTGAACCATTCCTGTGACACTAGTTGTAGATTCCGATGCTTCACTTCAGGTTTACTGTGTCCCTTGGACCTTCTTATTGACGATGAAACACAGATATTGCATCGGAATTAAATACAAAAGGCAAAATGGCGACTTAAGTACAAGAAGACTGACTCTTCTTACTGACAGCTTTGAACCATTCCTGTGACACTAGATATAGATTCCGATGCTTCACTTCAGGTTTACTGTATCCCTCTGACGTTCTTATTAACGATGAAACGCAGATATTGCATCGGAATTAAATATAAAAGACACAATGCCGACTTAAGTACAAGAAGACTGACTCTTCTTACTGACTATGTTTTGAACCATTCCTGTGACACTAGTTATAGATTCCGATGCTTCACTTCTGGTTTACTGTATCCCTTGGACCGTCGTATTGATGATGAAACACAGAAATTTCATCGGAATTAAATACAAAAGGCACAATGCCGACTTTCGTACAAGAAGACTGACTCTTCTTACTGACTATATTTTGAACCATTCCTGTGACCCTAGTTATGGATTCCGATGCTTCACTTCAGGTTTACTGTATGCCATGGACCTTCTTATTGACGATGAAACACAGAAATTGCATCGGAAATAGATACAAAAGGCACAATGTCGACTTAAGTACAAAAAGACTGACTCTTCTTGCTGACTATATCTTGTTCCATTCCTGTGACACTAGTTATAGATTCCGATGCTTCACTTCAGGTTTACTGTACCCCTTGGACCTTCTTATTGACGATGAAACACAGAAATTGCATCGGAATTAAATACAAAAGAAACAATGCCGAATTAAGTACAAGAAGGCTGACTCTTCTTACTGTCTATGTTTTGAACCGTTCCTGTGACACTAGTTATAGAGTCCGATGCTTCACTCCTGGTTCACTGTATCCCTTGTACCTTCTTATTGACGATGAAACACAGAAATTGCATCGGATTTAAATAGAAAAGGCACAATGCCGACTTAAGTACAAGAAGACTGACTCTTCCTACTGTCTATGTTTTGAACCATTCCTGTGACACTAGTTATAGATTCCGATGCTTCACCTCAGGTTCACTGTATCCCTCTGACCTTCTTATTGACGATGAAACACAGAAATTGCATCGGAAATAAATACAAAAGGCACAATGCCGTCTTAAGTACAAGCAGACTGACTCTTCTTAATGTGTATGTTTTGAACCATTCCCGTGACACTAGTTAAAGATTCCGATGCTTCACTTCAGGTTTACTGTATCCCTTGGACCTTCTTATTGACGATGAAACACAGAAATTGCATCGAAAATAAATACAAAAGTCACAATGCCGACTTAAGTACAACAAGACTGACTCTTCTCACTGGATATGTTTTGAACCATTCCTGTAACACTAGTTATAGATTCCCATGCTTCACTTCAGGCTTACTGTATCCCTCTGACCTTCTTATTAACGATGAAACACAGATATTGCATCGGAATTAAATACGAAAGGCACAATGCCGACTTAAGTACAAGAAGACTGACTCTTCTTACTGACTATGTTTTGAACCATTCCTGTGTCACTAGTTATAGTTTCCGATTCTTCACTTCTGGTTTACTGTATCCCTTGGACCTTCGTATTGACGATGAAACACAGAAATTGCATGGGAATTAAATACAAAAGGCACAATGCCCAATGAAGTACAAGAAGACTGACTCTTCTTACTGACTATGTTTTGAACCATTCCTGTGATACTAGTTATGGATTCCGATGCTTCACTTCAGGTTTACTGTATCCCTTGGACCTTCGTATTGACGACGAAACACTGAAATTGCATCGGTATTAAATACAAAAGGCACAGTGCCGACCTAAGTACGAGAAGACTGACTCCTCTTACTGACCATACCTTGATTCATTCCTGTGACACTAGTTATAGATTCCGATGCTTCACTTCAGGTTTACTGTATCTCTCGGACCTTATTATTGACGATGAGACACAGAAATTGCATCGGAATTAAATACAAAAGGCACAATGCCGACTAAAGGACAAGAAGACTGGATATTCTTACTGCCTATGTTTTGAACCACTCCTGTGACACTAGTTATAGATTCCGATGCTTCACTTCATGTTTACTGTATCCCTCTGACCGTCTGATTGACGATGAAACACAGAAATTGCATCTGATTTAAATACAAAAGGCACAATGCCGACTTAAGTGCAAGAAGACTGACTCTTCTTACTGTCTATGTTTTGAACCGTTCCTGTGACACTAGTTATAGAGTCCGATGCTTCACTCCTGGTTCACTGTATCCCTTGAACCTTCTTATTGACGATGAAACACAGAAATTACATCGGAATTAAATAGAAAAGGCACAATGCCGACTTAAGTACAAGAAGACTGACTCTTCCTACTGTCTATGATTTGAACCATTCCTGTGACACTAGTTATAGATTCCGATGCTTCACCTCAGGTTCACTGTATCCCTCTGACCTTCTTATTGACGATGAAACACAGAAATTGCATCGGAATTAAATACAAAAGGCACAATGCCGTCTTAAGTACAAGCAGACTGACTCTTCTTAATGTGTATGTTTTGAACCATTCCTGTGACACTAGTTAAAGATTCCGATGCTTCACTTCAGGTTTACTGTATCCCTTGGACCTTCTTATTGACGATGAAACACAGAAATTGCATCGAAAATAAATACAAAAGGCACAATGCCGACTTAAGTACAACAAGACTGACTCTTCTCACTGGATATGTTTTGAACCATTCCTGTAACACTAGTTATAGATTCCGATGCTTCACTTCAGGCTTACTGTATCCCTCTGACCTTCTTATTGACGATGAAACACAGAAATTGCATTGGAATTAAATACAAAAGGCACAATGCGGACTTAAGAAGACTTACCCTTCTTACTGACTATGATTTGAACCATTCCTGTGACACTAGTTTTGGATTCCGATGCTTCACTTCAGGTTTACTGTATTCCTTGGACCTTCTTATTGACGATGAAACACAGAAATTGCATCGGAATTAAATACAAAAGGCACAATGTCGACTTAAGTACAAGAAGAATGACTCTTCTTACTGACTATATTTTGATCCATTCCTGTGACACTAGTTAAAGATTCCGATGCTTCACTTCAGGTTTACTGTATCCCTTGGACCTTCTTATTGACGATGAAACACAGAAATTGCATCGAAAATAAATACAAAAGGCACAATGCCGACTTAAGTACAACAAGACTGACTCTTCTCACTGGATATGTTTTGAACCATTCCTGTAACACTAGTTATAGATTCCGATGCTTCACTTCAGGCTTACTGTATCCCTCTGACCTTCTTATTGACGATGAAACACAGAAATTGCATCGGAATTAAATACAAAAGGCACAATGCGGACTTAAGTACAAGAAGACTGACTCTTCCTACTGACTATGTTTGAACGAATCCTGTGGCATTAGTTATTGTTTCCGATGCTTCACTTCAGTTTTACTGTATCCTTTCGACCTTCCTATTGGCAACGAAACAAAGAAATTGCGTCGGAACAAAATACAAAAGGCACAATGCCGACTTAAGTACAAGAAGACTGACTCTTATTACTGTCTATGTTTGAACGAATCCTGTGACATTAGTTGTAGATTCCGATGCTTCACTTCAGGTTTACTGTATCCTTTGGACCTTCCTATTGGCGACGAAACACAGAAATTGCATCGGAATTAAATAGAAAAGGCACAATGCCGACTTAAGTACAAGCAGACTGACTCTTCTCACTGGATATGTTTTGAACCATTCCTGTGACACTAGTTATAGATTCCGATGCTTCACTTCTGGTTTACTGTATCCCTCTGACGTTCTTATTAACGATGAAACACAGAAATTGCATCGGAATTAAATACAAAAGGCACAATGCTGACTTAAGTACAAGAAGACTGACTCTTCTTACTGACTATGTTTTGAACCTTTCCTGTGACACTAGTTATAGATTACGATGCTTCACTTCCGGTTTACTGTATCCCTTGGACCTTCGTATTGACGATGAAACACAGAAATTGCATCGGAATTAAATAGAAAAGGCACAATGCCGTCTTAAGTACAAGCAGACTGACTCTTCTTAGTGTCTATGTTTTGAACCATTCCTGTGACGCTAGTTAAAGATTCCGATGCTTCACTTCAGGTTTACTGTATCCGTTGGAGCTTCTTATTGACGATGAAACACAGAAATTGCATCGGAATTGAATACAAAAGGCACAATCCCGACTTAGGTACAAGACGACTGTCTCTTCTTACTGTCTATGTTTTGAACCATTTTCTGTGACACTAGTTATGGATTCCGATGCTTCACTTCAGGTTTACTGTATCCCTTGGACCTTCTTATTGACGATGAAACACAGAAATTGCATCGGAATGAAATACAAAAGGCACAATGCCGACTTATGTACAAGAACACTGACTCTTCTTACTGACTATTTATTGATCCATTCCTGTGACACTAGTTATAGATTCGGATGCTTCACTTCAGGTTTACTGTATACCTTGGACCTTCTTATTGACGACGAAACACAGAAATTGCATCGGAATGAAATACAAAAGGCACAATGCCGACTTACGTACAAGAAGACTGACTCTTCTTACTGACTATGATTTGAACAATTCCTGTGACACTAGTTGTAGATCCCGATGCTTCACTTCAGGTTTACTGTATCCCTCTGACGTTCTTATTAACGATGAAACACAGATATTGCATCGGAATTAAATACAAAAGGCACAATGCTGACTTAAGTACAAGAAGACTGACTCTTCTTACTGACTATGTTTTGAACCTTTCCTGTGACACTAGTTATAGATTACGATGCTTCACTTCCGGTTTACTGTATCCCTTGGACCTTCGTATTGACGATGAAACACAGAAATTGCATCGGAATTAAATAGAAAAGGCACAATGCCGTCTTAAGTACAAGCAGACTGACTCTTCTTAGTGTCTATGTTTTGAACCATTCCTGTGACGCTAGTTAAAGATTCCGATGCTTCACTTCAGGTTTACGGTATCCGTTGGAGCTTCTTATTGACGATGAAACACAGAAATTGCATCGGAATTGAATACAAAAGGCACAATGCCTACTTAAGTTCAAGATGACTGGCTCTTCTTACTGAGTATGTTTTGAACCATTCCTGTGACACTAGTTGTAGATTCCGAGGCTTCACTTCAGGTTTACTGTATCCCTAGGACCTTCTCTTTGACGATGAAACACAGAAATTGCATCGGAACTAAATACAAAATGCACAATGCCGACTTAAGTATAAGAAGACTGACTCTTTACTGCTGTCTATGTATGAACCATTCCTGTGACATTAGTTAAAGATTCCGAGGCTTCACTTCAGGTTTACTGTATCCCTAGGACCTTCTCTTTGACGATGAAACACAGAAATTGCATCGGAATTGAATACAAAAGGCACAATGCCTACTTAAGTTCAAGATGACTGGCTCTTCTTACTGAGTATGTTTTGAACCATTCCTGTGACACTAGTTGTAGATTCCGATGCTTCACTTCAGGTTTACTGTGTCCCTTGGACCTTCTTATTGACGATGAAACACAGATATTGCATCGGAATTAAATACAAAAGGCAAAATGGCGACTTAAGTACAAGAAGACTTACTCTTCTTACTGACAGCTTTGAACCATTCCTGTGACACTAGATATAGATTCCGATGCTTCACTTCAGGTTTACTGTATCCCTCTGACGTTCTTATTAACGATGAAACGCAGATATTGCATCGGAATTAAATACAAAAGGCACAATGCCGACTTAAGTACAAGAAGACTGACTCTTCTTACTGACTATGTTTTGAACCATTCCTGTGACACTAGTTATAGATTCCGATGCTTCTCTTCTGGTTTACTGTATCCCTTGGACCGTCGTATTGATGATGAAACACAGAAATTTCATCGGAATTAAATACATAAGGCACAATGCCGACTTTCGTACAAGAAGACTGACTCTTCTTACTGACTATGTTTTGAACCATTCCTGTGACACTACCTATGGATTCCGATGCTTCACTTCAGGTTTACTGTATCCCATGCACCTTCTTATTGACGATGAAACACAGAAATTGCATCGGAATTAGATACAAAAGGCATAATGCCGACTTAAGTACAAAAAGACTGACTCTTCTTGCTGACTATATCTTGTTCCATTCCTGTGACACTAGTTATAGATTCCGATGCTTCACTTCAGGTTTACTGTATCCCTTGGACCCTCTTATTGACGATGAAACACAGAAATTGCATCGGAATTAAATACAAAAGAAACAATGCCGAACTAAGTACAAGGAGGCTGACTCTTCTTACTGTCTATGTTTTGAACCGTACCTGTGACACTAGTTATAGAGTCCGATGCTTCACTCCAAGTTCACTGTATCCCTTGAACCTTCTTACTGACGATGAAACACAGAAATTGCATCGGAATTAAATAGAAAAGGCACAATGCCGACTTAAGTACAAGAAGACTGACTCTTCCTACTGTCTATGTTTTGAACCATTCCTGTGACACTAGTTATAGAGTCCGATGCTTCACTCCAGGTTCACTGTATCCCTTGAACCTTCTTATTGACGATGAAACACAGAAATTACATCGCAAATTAATACAAAAGGCACAATGCTGACTTAAGGACAAGAAGCCTGAATCTTCTTACTGCCTATGTTTTGAACAATTCCTGTGACCCTAGTTATAGATTCCGATGCTTCACTTCAGGCTTACTGTATACCTCTGACCTTCTTATTGACGACGAAACACAGAAATTGCATCGGAATTAAACACAATAGGCACAATGCTTACTTAAGAAGACTTACTCTTCTTACTGACTATAATTTGAACCATTCCTGTGACACTAGTTTTGGATTCCGATGCTTCACTTCAGGTTTACTGTATACCTTGGACCTTCTAATTGACGATGAAACACAGAAATTGCATCGGAATTAAATACAAAAGGCACAATGTCGACTTAAGTACAAGATGACTGACTCTTCTTACTGACTCTATCTTGATCCATTCCTGTGACACTAGTTACAGATTCCGATGCTTCACTTCGGGTTTACTGTATCCCTTGGACCTTCTTATTGACGATGAAACACAGAAATTGCATCGGAATTAAATACAAAAGGCACAATGCCGACTTAAGTACAAGCAGACTGACTCTTCTTACTGACTATGTTTTGATCCATTCCTGTGACACTAGTTATAGATTCCGATGCTTCACTTCTGGTTTACTGTATCCCTTGGACCTTCGTATTGACGACGAAAGACAAAAATTGCATCGGAATTAATTACAAAAGGCACAATGCTGACTCAAGTACAAGAAGACTGACTCTTCCTACTGACTATGTTTGAACGAATCCTGTGGCTTTAGTTATTGTTTCCGATGCTTCACTTCAGTTTTACTGTATCCTTTCGACCTTCCTATTGGCAACGAAACACAGAAATTGCGTCGGAACAAAATACAAAAGGCACAATGCCGACTTAAGTACAAGAAGACTGACTCTTATTACTGTCTATGTTTGAACGAATCCTGTGACATTAGTTGTAGATTCCGATGCTTCACTTCAGGTTTACTGTATCCTTTGGACCTTCCTATTGGCGACGAAACACAGAAATTGCATCGGAATTAAATTGAAAAGGCACAATGCCGACTTAAGTACAAGCAGACTGACTCTTCTCACTGGATATGTTTTGAACCATTCCTGTGACACTAGTTATAGATTCCGATGCTTCACTTTAGGTTCACTCTATCCCTTGGACCTTCTTATTGACGATGAAACACAGAAATTGCAACGGAGTTAAATACAAAAGGCACAATGCCGACTTAAGTACAAGAAGACTGACTCTTCTTACTGACTGTTTTGAACCATTCCTGTGACACTAGTTATAGATTACGATGCTTCACTTCAGGGTTACTGTATCCCTCTGACCTTCTTATTAACGATGAAACACAGATATTGCATCGGAATTAAATACAAAAGGCACAATACCGACTTAAGTACAAGAAGACTGACTCTTCTTACTGACTATGTTTTGAACCATTCCTGTGTCACTAGTTATAGATTCCGATGCTTCACTTCTGGTTTACTGTATCCCTTGGACCTTCGTATTGACGATGAAACACAGAAATTGCATGGGAATTAAATACAAAAGGCACAATCCCCAATGAAGTACAAGAAGACTGACTCTTCTTACTGACTATGTTTTTAACCATTCCTGTGACACTAGTTATGGATTCCGATGCTTCACTTCTGGTTTCCTGTATCCCTTGGACCTTATTATTGACGATGAAACACAGAAATAGCATCGGAATTAAACACAAAAGGCACAATGCTGACTAAAGGACAAGAAGACTGGATCTTCTTACTGCCTATGTTTTGAACCATTCCTGTGACACTAGTTATAGATTCCGATGCTTCACTTCAGGTTTACTGTATCCCTCTGACCTTCTCATTGACGATGAAACACAGAAATTGCATCTGAATTAAATACAAAAGGCACAATGCCGACTTATGTGCAAGAAGACTGATTCTTCTTACTGTCTATGTTTTGAACCATTCCTGTGACACTAGTTATAGATTATGATGCTTCACACAAGGTTTACTGTATCCCTTGGACCTTCTTATTGACGATGAAATACCGAAATTGCATCGGAATTAAATAGAAAATACACAATGCCGACTTAGGTACAAGAAGACTGTCTCTTCTTACTGTCTATGTTTTGAACCATTGCTGTGACACTAGTTATAGATTCCGATGCTTCACCTCAGGTCCACTGTATCCCTCTGACCTTCTTATTGACGATGAAACACAGAAATTGCATCGGAATTAAATAGAAAAGGCACAATGCCGTCTTAAGTACAAGCAGACTGACTCTTCTTAGTGTCTATGTTTTGAACCATTCCTGTGACGCTAGTTACAGATTCCCATGCTTCACTTCAGGTTTACTGTGTCCCTTGGACCTTCTTATTGACGATGAAACACAGATATTGCATCGGAATTAAATACAAAAGGCAAAATGGCGACTTAAGTACAAGAAGACTGACTCTTCTTACTGACTATGTTTTGAACCATTCCTGTGACACTAGTTATAGAATCCGATGCTTCACTTCTGGTTTACTGTATCCCTTGGACCGTCGTATTGATGATGAAACACAGAAATTTCATCGGAATTAAATACAAAAGGCACAATGCCGACTTTCGTACAAGAAGACTGACCCTTCTTACTGACTATGTTTTGAACCATTCCTGTGATACTAGTTATGGACTCCGATGCTTCACTTCAGGTTTACTGTATCCTATGGACCTTCTTATTGACGATGAAACACAGAAATTGCATCGGAATTAAATACAAAAGGCACAATGCCGACTTAAGTACATAAAGACTGACTCTTCTTGCTGACTATATCTTGTTCCATTCCTGTGACACTAGTTATAGATTCCGATGCTTCACTTCAGGTTTACTGTATCCCTTGGACCTTCTTATTGACGATGAAACACAGAAATTGCATCGGAATTAAATACAAAAGGCACAAAGCCGACTTAAGTACAAGCAGACTGACTCATCTTACTGACTATGATTTGATCCATTCCTGTGACACTAGTTATAGATTCCGATGCTTCACTTCTGGTTTACTGTATCCCTTGGACCTTCGTATTGACGACGAAACACAAAAATTGCATCGGAATTAAATTCAAAAGGCACAATGCTGACTCAAGTACAAGAAGACTGACTCTTCCTACTGACTATGTTTGAACGAATCCTGTGGCATTAGTTATTGTTTCCGATGCTTCACTTCAGTTTTACTGTATCCTTTCGACCTTCCTATTGGCAACGAAACACAGAAATTGCATCGGAACAAAATACAAAAGGCACAATGCCGACTTAAGTACAAGAAGACTGACTCTTATTACTGTCTATGTTTGAACGAATCCTGTGACATTAGTTGTAGATTCCGATGCTTCACTTCAGGTTTACTGTATCCTTTGGACCTTCCTATTGGCGACGAAACACAGAAATTGCATCGGAATTAAATAGAAAAGGCACAATGCCGACTTAAGTACAAGCAGACTGACTCTTCTCACTGGATATGTTTTGAACCATTCCTGTGACACTAGTTATAGATTCCGATGATTCACTTTAGGTTACTCTATCCCTTGGACCTTCTTATTGACGATGAAACACAGAATTTGCAACGGAGTTAAATGCAAAAGGCACAATGCCGACTTAAGTGAAAGAACACTGACTCTTCTTACTGACTATATATTGATCCATTCCTGTGACACTAGTTATAGATTCGAATGCTTCACTTCAGGTTTACTGTATACCTTGGACCTTCTTATTGACAACGAAACACAGAAATTGCATCGGAATTAAATACAAAAGGCACAATGCCGACTTAAGTACAGGAAGACTGACTCTTCTTACTGACTATGATTTGAACAATTCCTGTGACACTAGTTGTAGATCCCGATGCTTCACTTCAGGTTTGCTGTATCCCTCTGACGTTCTTATTAACGATGAAACACAGATATTGCATCGGAATTAAATACAAAACGCACAATGCTGACTTAAGTACAAGAAGACTGACTCTTCTTACTGACTATGTTTTGAACCATTCCTGTGCCACTAGTTATAGATTACGATGCTTCACTTCCGGTTTACTGTATCCCTTGGACCTTCGTATTGACGATGAAACACAGAAATTGCATCGGAATTAAATAGAAAAGGCACAATGCCGTCTTAAGTACAAGCAGACTGACTCTTCTTAGTGTCTATGTTTTGAACCATTCCTGTGACGCTACTTAAAGATTCCGATGCTTCACTTCAGGTTTACTGTACCCGTTGGACCTTCTTATTGACGATGAAACACAGAAATTGCATCGGAATTGAATACAAAAGGCACAATGCCTTCTTAAGTACAAGATGACTGGCTCTTCTTACTGAGTATGTTTTGAACAATTCCTGTGACACTAGTTGAAGATTCCGAGGCTTCACTTCAGGTTTACTGTATCCCTAGGACCTTCTTATTGACCATGAAACACAGAAATTGCAACGGAACTAAATACAAAAGGCACAATGACGACTTAAGTATAAGAAGACTGACTCTTTACTGCTGTCTATGTTTGAACCATTCCTGTGACATTAGTTATAGATTTCGATGCTTCACTTCAGGGTTACTGTATCCTTTGGACCTTCTTATTGGCAACGAAACACAGAAATTGCATCGGAATTAAATAGAAAATGCACAATGCCGACTTAAGTACAAGAAGACTGACTGTTCTTACTGTCTATGTTTCGAACCATTGCTGTGACACTAGTTATAGATTCCGATGCTTCACCTCAGGTCCACTGTATCCCTCTGACCTTCTTATTGACGATGAAACACAGAAATTGCATCGGAATTAAATAAAAAAGGCACAAAGCCGACTTAAGTACAAGATGACTGACTCTTCTTACTGACTATGTTTTGAACCATTCCTGTTACACTAGTTATGGATTCCGATGCTTCACTTAAGGTTTACTGTATCCCATGGACCTTCTTATTGACAATGAAACACAGAAATTGCATCGGAATTAGATATAAAAGGCACAATGTCGACTTAAGTACAAGATGACTGACTCTTCTTACTGACTCTACCTTGATCCATTCCTGTGACACTAGTTATAGATTCCGATGCCTCACTTCTGGTTTACTGTATCCCTTGGACCTTCGTATTGACGACGAAAGACAAAAATTGCATCGGAATTAAATAGAAAAGGCACAATGCCGACTTAAGTACACGAAGACTGACTCTTCTCACTGTATATGTTTTGAACCATTCCTGTGACACTAGTTATAGATTCGGATGCTTCACTTCAGGTTTTCTGTATACCTTGGACCTTCTTATTGACGACGAAACACAGAAATTGCATCGGAATTAAATACAAAAGGCACAAGGCCGACTTAAGTACAAGAAGACTGACTCTTCTTACTGACTATGATTTGAACAATTCCTGTGACACTAGTTGTCGATCCCGATGCTTCACTTCAGGTTTACTGTATCCCTCTGACGTTCTTATTAACGATGAAACACAGATATTGCATCGGAATTAAATACAAAAGGCACAATGCTGACTTAAGTACGAGAAGACTGACTCTTCTTACTGACTTTGTTTTGAACCATTCCTGTGACACTAGTTATAGATTACGATGCTTCACTTCCGGTTTACTGTATCCCTTGGACCTTCGTATTGACGATGAAACACAGAAATTGCATCGGAATTAAATAGAAAAGGCACAATGCCGTCTTAAGTACAAGCAGACTGACTCTTCTTAGTGTCTATGTTTCGAACCATTCCTGTGACGCTAGTTAAAGATTCCGATGCTTCACTTCAGGTTTACTGTATCCGTTGGACCTTCTTATTGACGATGAAACACAGAAATTCCATCGGAATTGAATACAAAAGGCACAATGCCTACTTAAGTACAATATGACTGGCTCTTCTTACTGACTATGATTTGAACCATTCCTGTGACACTAGTTGTAGATTCCGATGCTTCACTTCAGGTTTATTGTATCCCTCTGACCTTCTTATTAACGATGAAACACAGATATTGCATCGGAATTAAATACAAAAGGCACAATGCCGACTTAAGTACAAGCAGACTGACTTTTCTTACTGACTATGTTTGATCCATTCCTGTGACACTAGTTATAGATTCCGATGCATCACTTCTGGTTTACTGTATCCCTTGGACCTTCGTATTGACGACGAAAGACAAAAATTGCATCGGAATTAAATACAAAAGGCACAATGCTGACTCAAGTACAAGAAGACAGACTCTTCTTTCTGACTATGTTTGAACGAATCCTGTGACATTAGTTTTTGTTTCCGATGCTTCACTTCAGGTTTACTGTATCCTTTCGACCTTCCTATTGGCGACGAATCACAGAAATTGCATCGGAACGAACTACAAAAGGCACAATGCCGACTTAAGTACAAGAAGACTGACTCTTCCTACTGTCTATGTTTGAACGAATCCTGTGACATTAGTTGTAGATTCCGATGCTTCACTTCAGGTTTACTGTATCCTTTGGACCTTCTTATTGACGATGAAACACAGAAATTGCATCGGAAATAAATACAAAAGGCACAATACCGGCTTAAGTACATGTAGACTGAATCATCCTACTGTCTATGTTTTGAACCATTCCTGTGACACTAGTTACAGATTCCGATGCTTCATTTCAGCATTACTGCATCCCTTGGACCTTCGTAATGACGATGAGACACAGATAGTACATCGGAATTAAATACAAAAGGTACAATGCCGACTTAAGTAGAAGAAGACTGACTCTTCCTACTGTCTATGTTTTGAACCATTCCTGTGACACTAGTTATAGATTCCGATGCTTCACTTTAGGTTCACTCTATCCCTTGGACCTTCTGATTGACGATGAAACACAGAAATTGCAACGGAGTTAAATACAAAAGGCACAATGCCGACTTAAGTACAAGAAGACTGACTCTTCGTACTGACTGTTTTGAACCATACCTGTGACACTAGTTATAGATTACGATGCTTCACTTCAGGTTTACTGTATCCCTCTGACCTTCTTATTAACGATGAAACACAGATATTGCATCGGAATTAAATACAAAAGGCACAATGCCGATTTAAGTACAAGAAGTCTGACTCTTCTTACTGACTATGTTTTGAACCATTACTGTGTCACTAGTTATAGATTCCGATGCTTCACTTCATGTTTACTGTATCCCTTGGACCTTCGTATTGACGATGAAACACAGAAATTGCATGGGAATTAAATACAAAAGGCACAATGCCCAATGAAGTACAAGAAGACTGACTCTTCTTACTGACTATGTTTTGAACCATTCCTGTGACACTAGTTATGGATTCCGATGCTTCACTTCAGGTTTACTGTATCCCTTGGACCTTCGTATTGACGATGAAAAACTCAAATTGCATCGGTATTAAATACAAAAGGCACAGTGCCGACCTAAGTACGAGAAGACTGACTCCTCTTACTGACTATACCTTGATTCATTCTTGTGACACTAGTTATAGATTCCGATGCTTCACTTCAGGTTTACTGTATCCCTTGGAACTTATTATTGACGATGAAACACAGAAATCGCATCGGAATTATATACAAAAGGCACAATGCCGACTAAAGGACAAGAAGACTGGATCTTCTTACTGCCTATGTTTTGAACCATTCCTGTGACACAGGTTATAGATTCCGATGCTTCGCTTCAGGTTTACTGTTTCCCTCTGACCTTCTCATTGACGATGAAACACAGAAATTGCATCTTAATTAAATACAAAAGGCACAATGCCGACTTAAGTGCAAGAAGACTGACTCTTCTTACTGTCTATGTTTTGAACCATTCCTGTGACACTAGTTATAGATTCCGATGCTTCACACAAGGTTTACTGTATCCCTTAAACCTTCTTATTGATGATGAAACACCGAAATTGCATTGGAATTAAATAGAAAAGGCACAATGCCGACTTAGGTACAAGAAGACTGTCTCTTCTTACTGTCTATGTTTTGAACCATTCCTGTGACACTAGTTATGGATTCCGATGCTTCACTTCAGGTTTACTGTATCCCTTGGACCTTCTTAATGACGACGAAACACAGAAATTGCATCGGAATTAAATAGAAAAGGCACAATGCCGTCTTAAGAACAAGCAGACTGATTCTTCTTACTGACTATGATTTTAACAATTCCTGTGACACTAGTTATAGATCCCGATGCTTCACTGCAGGTTTACTGTATCCCTCTGACGTTCTTATTAACGATGAAACACAGATATTGCATCGGAACTAAATACAAAAGGCACAATGCTGACTTAAGTACAAGAAGACTGATTCTTCTTACTGACTATATATTGATCCATTCCTGTGACACTAGTTATAGATTTGGATGCTTCACTTCAGGTTTACTGTATACCTTGGACCTTCTTTTTGACGACGAAACACAGATATTGCATCGGAATTAAATACAAAAGGCACAATGCCGACTTAAGTACAAGAAGACTGACTCTTCTTACTGACTATGATTTGAACAATTCCTGTGACACTAGTTATAGATCCCGATGCTTCACTGCAGGTTTACTGTATCCCTCTGACGTTCTTATTAACGATGAAACACAGATATTGCATCGGAACTAAATACAAAAGGCACAATGCTGACTTAAGTACAAGAAGACTGACTCTTCTTACTGACTATGTTTTGAACCATTCCTGTGACACTAGTTATAGATTACGATGCTTCACTTCCGGTTTACTGTATCCCTTGGACCTTCGTATTGACGATGAAACAGAAATTGCATCGGAATTAAATAGAAAAGGCACAATGCCGTCTTAAGTACAAGCAGACTGACTCTTCTTAGTGTCTGTGTTTTGAACCATTCCTGTGACGCTAGTTAAAGATTCCGATGCTTCACTTCAGGTTTACTGTTTCCGTTGTACCTTCTTATTGACGATGAAACACAAAAATTGCATCGGAATTGAATACAAAAGGCACAATGCCTACTTAAGTACAAGATGACTGGCTCTTCTTACTGAGTATGTTTTGAACCATTCCTGTGACACTAGTTGTAGATTCCGAGGCTTCACTTCAGGTTTACTGTATCCCTAGGACCTTCTTATTGACAATGAAACACAGAAATTGCATCGGAACTAAATACAAAAGGCACAATTCCGACTTAAGTATAAGAAGACTGACTCTTTACTGCTGTCTATGTTTGAACCATTCCTGTGACATTAGTTATAGATTCCGATGCTTCACTTCAGGGTTACTGTATCCTTTGGACCTTCTTATTGGCGACGAAACACAGAAATTGCATCGGAATTAAATAGAAAATGCACAATGCCGACTTAAGTACAAGAAGACTGACTGTTCTTACTGTCTATGTTTCGAACCATTGCTGTGACACTAGTTATAGATTCCGATGCTTCACCTCAGGTCCACTGTATCCCTCTGACCTTCTTATTGACGATGAAACACAGAAATTGCATCGGAATTAAATAGAAAAGGCACAATGCCGTCTTAAGAACAAGCAGACTGATTCTTCTTAGTGTCTATGTTTTGAACCATTCCTGTGACGCTAGTTACAGATTCCGATGCTTCACTTCAGGTTTACTGTGTCCCTTGGACCCTCTATTTGACGATGAAACACAGAAATTGCATCGGAATTAAATACAAAAGGCAAAATGGCGACTTAAGTACAAGAAGGCTGACTCCTCTTACTGACTGTTTTGAACCATTCCTGTGACACTAGATATTGATTCCGATGCTTCACTTCAGGTTTACTGTATCCCATGGTCCTTCTTATTGACGATGAAACACAGAAATTGCATCGGAATTAGATACAAAAGGCACAATGCCGACTTAAGGACAAGAAGACTGGATCTTCTTACTGCCTATGTTTTGAACCATTCCTGTGACACTAGTTATAGATTCCGATGCTTCACTTCAGGTTTACTGTATCCCTCTGACCTTCTCATTGACGATGAAACACAGAAATTGCATCTGAATTAAATACAAAAGGCACAATGCCGACTTAAGTCCAAGAAGACTGACTCTTCTTACTATCTATGTTTTGAACCATTCCTGTGACACTAGTTATAGATTCCGATGCTTCACGTCAGGTTTACTGTATCCGTTGGACCTTCTTATTGACGATGAAACACAGAAATTGCATCGGAATTGAATACAAAAGGCACAATGCCTACTTAAGTACAAGATGACTGGCTCTTCTTACTGAGTATGTTTTGAACCATTCCTGTGACACTAGTTGTAGATTCCGAGGCTTCACTTCAGGTTTACTGTATCCCTAGGACCTTCTTATTGACGATGAAACACAGAAATTGCATCGGAACTAAATACAAAAGGCACAATGCCGACTTAAGTATAAGAAGACTGACTCTTTACTGCTGTCTATGTTTGAACCATTCCTGTGACATTAGTTATAGATTCCGATGCTTCACTTCAGGGTTACTGTATCCTTTGGACCTTCTTATAGGCGACGAAACTCAGAAATTGCATCGGAATTAAATAGAAAATGCACAATGCCGACTTAAGTACAAGAAGACTGACTCTTCTTACTGTCTATGTTTCGAACCATTGCTGTGACACTAGTTATATATTCCGATGCTTCACCTGAGGTCCACTGTATCCCTCTGACCTTCTTATTGACGATGAAACACAGAAATTGCATCGGAATTAAATAGAAAAAGCACAATACCGACTTAAGTACAAGAAGACTGACTCTTCTTACTTACTATGATTTGAACAATTCCTGTGACACTAGTTGTAGATTCCGATGCTTAACTTCTGGTTTACTGTATCCCTTGGACCGTCGTATTGATGATGAAACACAGAAAGTTTATCGGAATTGAATACAAAAGGCACAATGCCGACTTACGTACAAGAAGACTGACTCTTCTTACTGATTATGTTTTGAACCATTCTTGTGACACTAGTTATGGATTCCGATGCTTCACTTAAGGTTTACTGTATCCCATGGACCTTCTTATTGCCGATGAAACACAGAAATTGCATCGGAATTAGATATAAAAGGCACAATGTCGACTTAAGTACAAGATGACTGACTCTTCTTACTGACTCTATCTTGATCCATTCCTGTGACACTAGTTATAGATTCCGATGCTTCACTTCTGGTTTACTGTATCACTTGGACCTTCGTATTGACGACGAAACACAAAAATTGCATCGGAATTAAATAGAAAAGGCACAATGCCGACTTAAGTACACGAAGACTGACTCTTCCTACTGTCTATGTTTTGAACCATTCCTGTGACACTAGTTATAGAGTCCGATGCTTCATCTCAGGTTCACTGTATCCCTCTGACCTTCTTATTGACGATGAAACACAGAAATTGCATCGGAATTAAATAGAAAAGGCACAATGCCGTCTTAAGTACAAGCAGACTGACTCTTCTCACTGGATATGTTTTGAACCATTCCTGTGACACTAGTTATAGATTCGGATGCTTCACTTCAGGTTTACTGTATACCTTGGACCTTCTTATTGACGACGAAACACAGAAATTGCATCGGAATTAAATACAAAATGCACAAGGCCGACTTAAGTACAAGAAGACTGACTCTTCTTACTGACTATGATTTGAACAATTCCTGTGACACTAGTTGTAGATCCCGATGCTTCACTTCAGGTTTACTGTATCCCTCTGACGTTCTTATTAACGATGAAACACAGATATTGCATCGGAATTAAATACAAAAGGCACAATGCTGACTTAAGTACGAGAAGACTGACTCTTCTTACTGACTATGTTTTGAACCATTCCTGTGACACTAGTTATAGATTACGATGCTTCACTTCCGGTTTACTGTATCCCTTGGACCTTCGTATTGACGATGAAACACAGAAATTGCATCGGAATTAAATAGAAAAGGCACAATGCCGTCTTAAGTACAAGCAGACTGACTCTTCTTAGTGTCTATGTTTCGAACCATTCCTGTGACGCTAGTTAAAGATTCCGATGCTTCACATCTGGTTTACTGTATCCGTTGGACCTTCTTATTGACGATGAAGCACAGAAATTCCATCGGAATTGAATACAAAAGGCACAATGCCTACTTAAGTACAATATAACTGGCTCTTCTTACTGAGTATGTTTTGAACCATTCCTGTGACACTAGTTGTAGATTCCGAGGCTTCACTTCAGGTTTACTGTATCCCTAGGAGCTTCTTATTGACGATGAAACACAGAAATTGCATCGGAACTAAATACAAAAGGCACAATGCCGACTTAAGTATAAGAAGACTGACTCTTTACTGCTGTCTATGTTTGAACCATTCCTGTGACATTAGTTATATATTCCGATGCTTCACTTCATGATTACTGTATCCTTTGGACCTTCTTATTGGCGACGAAACACAGAAATTGCATCGGAATTAAATAGAAAATGCACAATGCCGACTTAAGTACAAGAAGACTGACTGTTCTTACTGTCTATGTTTCGAACCATTGCTGTGACACTAGTTATAGATTCCGATGCTTCACCTCAGGTCCACTGTATCCCTCTGACCTTCTTATTGACGATGAAACACAGAAAGTGTATCGGAATTAAATAGAAAAGGCACAATGCCGTCTTAAGTACAAGCAGACTGACTCTTCTTAGTGTCTATGTTTTGAACCATTCCTGTGACGCTAGTTACAGATTCCGATGCTTCACTTCAGGTTTACTGTGTCCCTTGGACCTTCTTATTGACGATGAAACACAGAAATTGCATCGGAATTAAATACAAAAGGCAAAATGGCGACTTAAGTACAAGAAGACTGACTCTTCTTACTGACTGTTTTGAACCATTCCTGTGACACTAGATATAGATTCCGATGCTTCACTTCAGGTTTACTGTATCCCTCTGACGTTCTTATTAACGATGAAACGCAGATATTGCATCGGAATTAAATACAAAAGGCACAATGCTGACTCAAGTACAAGAAGACTGACTCTTCCTACTGACTATGTTTGAACGAATCCTGTGACATTTGTTATTGTTTCCAATGCTTCACTTCAGGTTTACTGTATCCTTTCGACCTTCCTATTGGCGACGAAACACAGAAATTGCATCGGAACGAAATACAAAAGGCACAATGCCGACTTAAGTACAAGAAGACTGACTCTTCCTGCTGTCTATGTTTGAACGAATCCTGTGACATTAGTTGTAGATTCCGATGCTTCACTTCAGGTTTACTATATCCTTTGGACCTTCGTATTGGCGACAAAACACAGAAATTGCATCGGAATTAAATAGAAAAGGCACAATGCCGACTTAAGTCAAGAAGACTGACTCTTCCTACTGTCTATGTTTTAAACCATTCCTGTGACACTAGTTATAGATTCCGATGCTTCACCTCAGGTTCACTGTATCCCTCTGACCTTCTTATTGACGATGAAACACAGAAATTGCATCGGAATTAAATAGAAAAAGCACAATGCCCTCTTAAGTACAAGCAGATTTACTCTTCACACTGGATATGTTTTCAACCATTCCTGTGACACTAGTTATAGATTCCGATGCTTCACTTCAGGTTTAGTGTATCCCTCTGACCTTCTTATTGACGATGAAACACAGAAATTGCATCGGAAATAAATACAAAAGGCACAATACCGGCTTAAGTACATGTAGACTGAATCTTCCTACTGTCTATGTTTTGAACCATTCCTGTGACACTAGTTACAGATTCCGATGCTTCATTTCAGGATTACTGCATCCCTTGGACCTTCGTAATGACGATGAAACACAGATAGTGCATCGGAATTAAATACAAAAGGTACAATGCCAACTTAAGTAGAAGAAGACTGACTCTTCCTACTGTCTATGTTTTGAACCATTCCTGTGACACTAGTTATAGATTCCGATGCTTCACTTTAGGTTTACTGTATCCCTTGGACCTACTTATTGACGATGAAACACAGAAATTGCATCGGAATTAAATACAAAAGGCACAATGCCGACTTAAGGACAAGAAGACTGGATCTTCTTACTGCCAATGTTTTGAACCATTCCTGTGACACTAGTTATAGATTCCGATGCTTCACTTCAGGTTTACTGTATCCCTCTGACCTTCTCATTGACGATGAAACACAGAAATTGCATCTGAATTAAATACAAAAGGCACAATGCCGACTTAAGTCCAAGAAGACTGACTCTTCTTACTGTCTATGTTTTGAACCATTCCTGTGACACTAGTTATAGATTCCGATGCTTCACTTCAGGTTTACTGTATCCGTTGGACCTTCTTATTGACGATGAAACACAGAAATTGCATCGGAATTGAATACAAAAGGCACAATGCCTACTTAAGTACAAGATGACTGGCTCTTCTTACTGAGTATGTTTTGAATCATTCCTGTGACACTGGTTGTTGATTCCGAGGCTACACTTCAGGTTTACTGTATCCCTAGGACCTTCTTATTGACGATGAAACACAGAAATTGCATCGGAACTAAATACAAAAGGCACAATGCCGACTTAAGTATAAGAAGACTGACTCTTTACTGCTGTCTATGTTTCAACCATTCCTGTGACATTAGTTATAGATTCCGATGCTTCACTTCAGGTTTACTGTATCCCTCTGACCTTCTCATTGACGATGAAACACAGAAATTGCATCTGAATTAAATACAAAAGGCACAATGCCGACTTAAGTCCAAGAAGACTGACTCTTCTTACTGTCTATGTTTTGAACCATTCCTGTGACACTAGTTATAGATTTCGATGCTTCACGTCAGGTTTACTGTATCCGTTGGACCTTCTTATTGACGATGAAACACAGAAATTGCATCGGAATTGAATACACAAGGCACAATGCCTACTTAAGTACAAGATGACTGGCTCTTCTTACTGAGTATGTTTTGAACCATTCCTGTGACAGTAGTTGTAGATTCCGAGGCTTCACTTCAGGTTTACTGTATCCCTAGGACCTTCTTATTGACGATGAAACACAGAAATTGCATCGGAACTAAATACAAAAGGCACAATGCCGACTTAAGTATAAGAAGACTGACTCTTTACTGCTGTCTATGTTTGAACCATTCCTGTGACATTAGTTATAGATTCCGATGCTTCACTTCAGGGTTACTGTATCCTTTGGACCTTCTTATTGGCGACGAAACTCAGAAATTGCATCGGAATTAAATAGAAAATGCACAATGCCGACTTAAGTACAAGA
Organism: Schistocerca serialis cubense; assembly: GCF_023864345.2. Lineage (NCBI taxonomy): Eukaryota > Metazoa > Arthropoda > Insecta > Orthoptera > Acrididae > Schistocerca > Schistocerca serialis. The sequence goes on from NW_026047592.1 coordinate 9,402,864, forward strand.
AGACTGACTCTTCTTACTGTCTATGTTTCGAACCATTGCTGTGACACTAGTTATATATTCCGATGCTTCACCTGAGGTCCACTGTATCCCTCTGACCTTCTTATTGACGATGAAACACAGAAATTGCATCGGAATTAAATAGAAAAGGCACAATACCGACTTAAGTACAAGAAGACTGACTCTTCTTACTTACTATGATTTGAACAATTCCTGTGACACTAGTTGTAGATTCCGATGCTTAACTTCTGGTTTACTGTATCCCTTGGACCGTCGTATTGATGATGAAACACAGAAAGTTGATCGGAATTGAATACAAAAGGCACAATGCCGACTTACGTACAAGAAGACTGACTCTTCTTACTGACTATGTTTTGAACCATTCCTGTGACACTAGTTATGGATTCCGATGCTTCACTTAAGGTTTACTGTATCCCATGGACCTTCTTATTGACGATGAAACACAGAAATTGCATCGGAATTAGATATAAAAGGCACAATGTCGACTTAAGTACAAGATGACTGACTCTTCTTACTGACTCTATCTTGATCCAATCTTGTGACACTAGTTATATATTCCGATGCTTCACTTCTGGTTTACTGTATCACTTGGACCTTCGTATTGACGACGAAACACAAAAATTGCATCGGAATTAAATAGAAAAGGCACTGTGCCGACTTAAGTACACGAAGACTGACTCTTCCTACTGTCTATGTTTTGATCCATTCCTGTGACACTAGTTATAGATTCCGATGCTTCATCTCAGGTTCACTGTATCCCTCTGACATTCTTATTGACGATGAAACACAGAAATTGCATCGGAATTAAATAGAAAAGGCACAATGCCGTCTTAAGTACAAGCAGACTGACTCTTCTCACTGGATATGTTTTGAACCATTCCTGTGACACTAGTTATAGATTCGGATGCTTCACTTCAGGTTTACTGTATACCTTGGACCTTCTTATTGACGACGAAACACAGAAATTGCATCGGAATTAAATACAAAAGGCACAAGGCCGACTTAAGTACAAGAAGACTGACTCTTCTTACTGACTATGATTTGAACAATTCCTGTGACACTAGTTGTAGATCCCGATGCTTCACTTCAGGTTTACTGTATCCCTCTGACGTTCTTATTAACGATGAAACACAGATATTGCATCGGAATTAAATACAAAATGCACAATGCTGACTTAAGTACGAGAAGACTGACTCTTCTTACTGACTATGTTTTGAACCATTCCTGTGACACTAGTTATAGATTACGATGCTTCACTTCCGGTTTACTGTATCCCTTGGACCTTCGTATTGAGGATGAAACACAGAAATTGCATCGGAATTAAATAGAAAAGGCACAATGCCGTCTTAAGTACAAGCAGACTGACTCTTCTTAGTGTCTATGTTTCGAACCATTCCTGTGACGCTAGTTAAAGATTCCGATGCTTCACTTCAGGTTTACTGTATCCGTTGGACCTTCTTATTGACAATGAAACACAGAAATTCCATCGGAATTGAATACAAAAGGCACAATGCCTACTTAAGTACAATATAACTGGCTCTTCTTACTGAGTATGTTTTGAACCATTCCTGTGACACTAGTTGTAGATTCCGAGGCTTCACTTCAGGTTTACTGTATCCCTAGGAGCTTCTTATTGACGATGAAACACAGAAATTGCATCGGAACTAAATACAAAAGGCACAATGCCGACTTAAGTATAAGAAGACTGACTCTTTACTGCTGTCTATGTTTGAACCATTCCTGTGACATTAGTTATATATTCCGATGCTTCACTTCATGATTACTGTATCCTTTGGACCTTCTTATTGGCGACGAAACACAGAAATTGCATCGGAATTAAATAGAAAATGCACAATGCCGACTTAAGTACAAGAAGACTGACTGTTCTTACTGTCTATGTTTCGAACCATTGCTGTGACACTAGTTATAGATTCCGATGCTTCACCTCAGGTCCACTGTATCCCTCTGACCTTCTTATTGACGATGAAACACAGAAATTGTATCGGAATTAAATAGAAAAGGCACAATGCCGTCTTAAGTACAAGCAGACTGACTCTTCTTAGTGTCTATGTTTTGAACCATTCCTGTGACGCTAGTTACAGATTCCGATGCTTCACTTCAGGTTTACTGTGTCCCTTGGACCTTCTTATTGACGATGAAACACAGAAATTGCATCGGAATTAAATACAAAAGGCAAAATGGCGACTTAAGTACAAGAAGACTGACTCTTCTTACTGACTGTTTTGAACCATTCCTGTGACACTAGATATAGATTCCGATGCTTCACTTCAGGTTTACTGTATCCCTCTGACGTTCTTATTAACGATGAAACGCAGATATTGCATCGGAATTAAATACAAAAGGCACAATGCTGACTCAAGCACAAGAAGACTGACTCTTCCTACTGACTATGTTTGAACGAATCCTGTGACATTTGTTATTGTTTCCAATGCTTCACTTCAGGTTTACTGTATCCTTTCGACCTTCCTATTGGGGACGAAACACAGAAATTGCATCGGAACGAAATACAAAAGGCACAATGCCGACTTAAGTACAAGAAGACTGACTCTTCCTGCTGTCTATGTTTGAACGAATCCTGTGACATTAGTTGTAGATTCCGATGCTTCACTTCAGGTTTACTATATCCTTTGGACCTTCGTATTGGCGACAAAACACAGTAACTGCATCGGAATTAAATAGAAAAGGCACAATGCCGACTTAAGTCAAGAAGACTGACTCTTCCTACTGTCTATGTTTTAAACCATTCCTGTGACACTAGTTATAGATTCCGATGCTTCACCTCAGGTTCACTGTATCCCTCTGACCTTCTTATTGACGATGAAACACAGAAATTGCATCGGAATTAAATAGAAAAAGCACAATGCCCTCTTAAGTACAAGCAGATTTACTCTTCACACTGGATATGTTTTCAACCATTCCTGTGACACTAGTTATAGATTCCGATGCTTCACTTCAGGTTTAGTGTATCCCTCTGACCTTCTTATTGACGACGAAACACAGAAATTGCATCGGAAATAAATACAAAAGGCACAATACCGGCTTAAGTACATGTAGACTGAATCTTCCTACTGTCTATGTTTTGAACCATTCCTGTGACACTAGATACAGATTCCGATGCTTCATTTCAATATTACTGCATCCCTTGGACCTTCGTAATGACGATGAAACACAGATAGTGCATCGGAATTAAATACAAAAGGTACAATGCCAACTTAAGTAGAAGAAGACTGACTCTTCCTACTGTCTATGTTTTGAACCATTCCTGTGACACTAGTTATAGATTCCGATGCTTCACTTTAGGTTTACTGTATCTTTTGGACCTTCTTATTGACGATGAAACTCAGAAATTGCATCGGAATTAAATACAAAAGGCACAATGCCGACTTAAGGACAAGAAGACTGGATCTTCTTACTGCCAATGTTTTGAACCATTCCTGTGACACTAGTTATAGATTCCGATGCTTCACTTCAGGTTTACTGTATCCCTCTGACCTTCTCATTGACGATGAAACACAGAAATTGCATCTGAATTAAATACAAAAGGCACAATGCCGACTTAAGTCCAAGAAGACTGACTCTTCTTACTGTCTATGTTTTGAACCATTCCTGTGACACTAGTTATAGATTCCGATGCTTCACTTCAGGTTTACTGTATCCGTTGGACCTTCTTATTGACGATGAAACACAGAAATTGCATCGGAACTAAATACAAAAGGCACAATGCCGACTTAAGTATAAGAAGACTGACTCTTTACTGCTGTCTATGTTTCAACCATTCCTGTGACATTAGTTATAGATTCCGATGCTTCACTTCAGGGTTACTGTATCCTTTGGACCTTCTTATTGGCGACGAAACTCAGAAATTGCATCGGAATTAAATAGAAAATGCACAATGCCGACTTAAGTACAAGAAGGCTGACTCTTCGTACTGTCTATGTTTCGAACCATTGCTGTGACACTAGTTATATATTCCGATGCTTCACCTCAGGTCCATTGTATCCCTCTGACCTTCTTATTGACGACGAAACACAGAAATTGCATCGGAATTAAATAGAAAACGCACAATGCCGACTTAAGTACAAGGAGACTGACTCTTCTTACTGACTATGATTTGAACAATTCCTGTGACACTAGTTGTAGATTCCGATGCTTCACTTCTGGTTTACTGTATCCCTTGGACCGTCGTATTGATGATGAAACACAGAAAGTATATCGGAATTGAATACAAAAGGCACAATGCCCACTTACGTACAAGAAGACTGACTCTTCTTACTGACTATGTTTTGAACCATTCCTGTGACACTAGTTATGGATTCCGATGCTTCACTTAAGGTTTACTGTATCCCATGGACCTTCTTATTGACGATGAAACACAGAAATTGCATCGGAATTAGATGCAAAAGGCACAATGCCGACTTAAGTACAACAAGACTGACCCCTCTTACTGACTATATCTTGATCCATTCCTGTGACACTAATTATAGATTCCGATGCTTCACTTCAGGTTTACTGTATCCCTTGGACCTTCTTATTGACGATGAAACACAGAAATTGCATCGGAATTAAATACAAAAGATACAATGCCGAATTAAGTACAAGAAGGCTGACTCTTCTTACTGTTTATGTTTTGAACCGTTCCTGTGACACTAGTTATAGAGTCCGATGCTTCACTTCAGGCTTACTGTATCCCTCTGACCTTCTTATTGACGATGAAACACAGAAATTGCATCGGAATTAAATACAAAAGGCACAATGCCGACTTAAGTACAAGAAGACTGACTCTTCTTACTGACTATGATTTGAACAATTCCTGTGACACTAGTTGTAGATCCCAATGCTTCACTTCAGATTTACCGTATCCCTCTGACGTTCTTAATAACGATGAAACACAGATATTGCATCGGAATTAAATACAAAAGGCACAATGCTGACTTAAGTACAAGAAGACTGACTCTTCTTACTGACTATGTTTTGAACGTTATTTTAAATCCGTCTTGATTGCAAATTTTTTATTTTTATTTTTTATTTTTTTTATTATTCATATGACCGGTTTCGGTTCATTCAGAACCATCTTCTGATCTGATATTTAAGTTACAGGAGTAACCCGTCCAATTCAGCAACTTTCACATGCTACGTCACGTAGCATGTGAAAGTTGCTGAATTGGACGGGTTACTCCTGTAACTTAAATATCAGATCAGAAGATGGTTCTGAATGAACCGAAACCGGTCATATGAATAATAAAAAATAAAAAATTTGCAATCAAGACGGATTTAAAATAACATAAAATCACTGATTGCTGTTATCCGATAAGACATTATGTCTGTTTTTGGAAAACTATGTTTTGAACCACTCCTGTGACACTAGTTATAGATTGCGATGCTTCACTTCCGGTAATCTCTATCCCTTGGACCTTCGTTTTGACGATGAAACACAGAAATTGCATCGGAATTAAATACAAAAGGCAAAATGGCGACTTAAGTACAAGAAGACTGACTCTTCTTACTGACTGTTTTGAACCATTCCTGTGACACTAGATATAGATTCCGATGCTTCACTTCAGGTTTACTGTATCCCTCTGACGTTCTTATTAACGATGAAACGCAGATATTGCATCGGAATTAAATACAAAAGGCACAATGCCGACTTAAGTACAAGAAGACTGACTCTTCTTACTGACTATGTTTTGAACCATTCCTGTGACACTAGTTATAGATTCCGATGCTTCACCTCAGGCTTACTGTATCCCTCTGACCTTCTTATTGACGACGAAACACAGAAATTGCATCGCAATTAAATACAAAAGGCACAATGCCTACTTAAGAAGACTTACTCTTCTTACTGACTATGTTTTGAACCATTCCTGTGACACTAGTTTTGGATTCCGATGCTTCACTTCAGGTTTACTGTATCCCTTGGACCTTCTAATTGACGATGAAACACAGATATTGCATCGGAATTGAATACAGAAGGCACAATGCCTACTTAAGTACAATATGACTGGCTCTACTTACTGAGTATGTTTTGAACCAGTCCTGTGACACTAGTTGTAGATTCCGAGGCTTCACTTCAGGTTTACTGTATCCCTAGGACCTTCTTATTGACGATGAAACACAGAAATTGCATCGGAAATAATACAAAAGGCACAATGCCGACTTAAGTATAAGAAGACTGACTCTTTACTGCTGTCTATGTTTGAACCATTCCTGTGACATTAGTTATAGATTCCGATGCTTCACTTCAGGATTACTGTATCCTTTGGACCTTCTTATTGGCGACGAAACACAGAAATTGTATCGGAATTAAATAGAAAATGCACAATGCCGACTTAAGTACAAGTAGACTGACTGTTCTTACTGTCTATGTATCGAGCCATTGCTGTGACACTAGTTATAGATTCCGATGCTTCACCTCAGGTCCACTGTATCCCTCTGACCTTCTTATTGACGATGAAACACAGAAATTGTATCGGAATGAAATAGAAAAGGCACAATGCCGTCTTAAGTACAAGCAGACTGACTCTTCTTAGTGTCTATGTTTTGAACCATTCCTGTGACGCTAGTTACAGATTCCGATGCTTCACTTCAGGTTTACTGTGTCCCTTGGACCTTCTTATTGACGATGAAACACAGAAATTGCATCGGAATTAAATACAAAAGGCAAAATGGCGACTTAAGTACCAGAAGACTGACTCTTCTTACTGACTGTTTTGAACCATTCCTGTGACACTAGATATAGATTCCGATGCTTCACTTCAGGTTTACTGTATCCCTCTGACGTTCTTATTAACGATGAAACGCAGATATTGCATCGGAATTAAATACAAAAGGCACAATGCTGACTCAAGTACAAGAAGACTGACTCTTCCTACTGACTATGTTTGAACGAATCCTGTGACATTAGTTATTGTTTCCGATGCTTCACTTCAGGTTTACTGTATCCTTTCGACCTTCCTATTGGCGACGAAACACAGAAATTGCATCGGAACGAAATACAAAAGGCACAATGCCGACTTAAGTACAAGAAGACTGACTCTTCCTGCTGTCTATGTTTGAACGAATCCTGTGACATTAGTTGTAGATTCCGATGCTTCACTTCAGGTTTACTATATCCTTTGGACCTTCGTATTGGCGACAAAACACAGAAATTGCATCGGAATTAAATAGAAAAGGCACAATGCCGACTTAAGTCAAGAAGACTGACTGTTCTTACTGTCTATGTTTCGAACCATTGCAGTGACACTAGTTATAGATTCCGATGCTTCACCTCAGGTCCACTGTATCCCTCTGACCTTCTTATTGACGATGAAACACAGAAATTGTATCGGAATTAAATAGAAAAGGCACAATGCCATCTTAAGTACAAGCAGACTGACTCTTCTTAGTGTCTATGTTTTGAACCATTCCTGTGACACTAGTTATAGATTCCGATGCTTCATTTCAGGATTACTGCATCCCTTGGACCTTCGTAATGACGATGAAACACAGATAGTGGATCGGAATTAAATACAAAAGGTACAATGCCAACTTAAGTAGAAGAAGACTGACTCTTCTTACTGAGTATGTTTTGAACCATTCCTGTGACACTAGTTGTAGATTCCGAGGCTTCACTTCAGGTTTACTGTATCCCTAGGACCTTCTTATTGACGATGCAACACAGAAATTGCATCGGAACTAAATACAAAAGGCACAATGCCGACTTAAGTATAAGAAGACTGACTCTTTACTGCTGTCTATGTTTGAACCATTCCTGTGACATTAGTTATAGATTCCGATGCTTCACTTCAGGGTTACTGTATCCTTTGGACCTTCTTATTGGCGACGAAACTCAGAAATTGCATCGGAATTAAATAGAAAATGCACAATGCCGACTTAAGTACAAGAAGACTGACTCTTCGTACTGTCTATGTTTCGAACCATTGCTGTGACACTAGTTATATATTCCGATGCTTCACCTCAGGTCCACTGTATCCCTCTGACCTTCTTATTGACGATGAAACACAGAAATTGCATCGGAATTAAACAGAAAAGGCACAATGCCGACTTAAGAACAAGGAGACTGACTCTTCTTACTGACTATGATTTGAACAATTCCTGTGACACTAGTTGTAGATTCCGATGCTTCACTTCTGGTTTACTGTATCCCTTGGATCGTCGTATTGATGATGAAACACAGAAAGTTTATCGGAATTGAATACAAAAGGCACAATGCCGACTTACTTACAAGAAGACTGACTCTTCTTACTGACTATGTTTTGAACCATTCCTGTGACACTAGTTATGGATTCCGATGCTTCACATAAGGTTTACTGTATCCCATGGACCTTCTTAATGACGATGAAACACAGAAATTGCATCGGAATTAGATACAAAAGGCACAATGCCGACTTAAGTACAACAAGTTTGACCCTTCTTACTGACTATATCTTGATCCATTCCTGTGACACTAGTTATAGATTCCGATGCTTCACTTCAGGTTAACTGTATCCCTTGGACCTTCTTATTGACGATGAAACACAGAAATTGCATCGGAATTAAATACAAAAGATACAAAACCGAATTAAGTACAAGAAGGCTGACTCTTCTTACTGTCTATGTTTCGAACCGTTCCTGTGACACTAGTTATAGAGTCCGATGCTTCACTCCAGCTTTACTGTATCCCTTGGATCTTCTTATTGACGATGAAACACAGAAATGAAATCGCAAGTAAATACAAAAGGCACAATGCTGACTTATGGACAAGAAGACTGAATCTTCTTACTGCCTGTGTTTTGAACCATTCCTGTGACACTAGTTATAGATTCCGATGCTTCACTTCAGGCTTACTGTATCCCTCTGACCGTCTTATTGACGATGAAACACAGAAATTGCATCGGAATTAAATACAAAAGGCACAATGCTGACTCAAGTACAAGAAGACTGACTCTTCCTACTGACTTTGTTTGAACGAATCCTGTGACATTAGTTATTGTTTCCGATGCTTCACTTCAGGTTTACTGTATCCTTTCGACCTTCCTATTGGCGACGAAAGACAGAAATTGCATCGGAACAATATACAAAAGGCACAATGCCGACTTAAGTACAAGAAGACTGACTCTTCCTACTGTCTATGTTTGAACGAATCCTGTGATTTTAGTTATAGATTCCGATGCTTCACTTCAGGTTTACTGTATCCTTTGGACCTTCCTATTGGCGACGAAACACTGAAATTGCATTGGAATTAAATAGAAAAGTCACAATGCCGACTTAAGTACAAGAAGACTGACTCTTCCTACTGTCTATGATTTGAACCATTCCTGTGACACTAGTTATAGATTCCGATGCTTCACCTCAGCTTCACTGTATCCCTCTGACCTTCTTATTGACGATGAAACACAGAAATTGCATCGGAATTAAATACAAAAGGCACAATGTCGACTTAAGTACAAGATGACTGACTCTTCTTACTGACTCTACCTTGATCCATTCCTGTGACACTAGTTATAGATTCCGATGCTTCACTTCGGGTTTACTGTATCCCTTGGACCTTCTTATTGACGATGAAACACAGAAATTGCATCGGAATTAAATACAAAAGGCACAATGCCGACTTAAGTACAAGAAGACTGATTCTTCTTACTGACTATGATTTGAACAATTCCTGTGACACTAGTTGTAGATCCCAATGCTTCACTTCAGGTTTACCGTATCCCTCTGACGTTCTTATTAACGATGAAACACAGATATTGCATCGGAATTAAATACAAAAGGCACAATGCTGACTTAAGTACAAGAAGACTGACTCTTCTTACTGACTATGTTTTGAACCACTCCTGTGACACTAGTTATAGATTACGATGCTTCACTTCCGGTAATCTGAATCCCTTATACCTTCGTTTTGACGATGAAACAAAGAAATTGCATCGGAATTAAATAGAAAAGGCACAATGCCGTCTTAAGTACAAGCAGACTGACTCTTCTTAGTGTCTATATTTTGAACCATTCCTGTGACGCTAGTTAAAGATTCCGATGCTTCACTTCAGGTTTACTGTATCCGTTGTTCCTTCTTATTGACGATGAAACACAGAAATTGCATCGGAATTAAATAGAAAAGGCACAATGCCGACTTAAGTACAAGATGACTGGCTCTTCTTACTGAGTATGTTTTGAACCATTCCTGTGACACTAGTTGTAGATTCAGAGGCTTCACTTCAGGTTTACTGTATCCCTAGGACCTTCTTATTGACGATGAAACACAGAAATTGCATCGGAACTAAATACAAAAGGCACAATGCCGACTTAAGTATAAGAAGACTGACTCTTTACTGCTGTCTATGTTTGAACCATTCCTGTGACATTAGTTATAGATTCCGATGCTTCACTTCAGGGTTACTGTAACCTTTGGACCTTCTTATTGGCGACGAAACACAGAAATTGCATCGGAATTAAATAGAAAATGCACAATCCCGACTTAAGGACAAGAAGACTGACTGTTCTTAGTGTCTGTGTTTCAAACCATTGCTGTGACATAAGTTACTGATTCCGATGCTTCACTTCAGGTTTACTGTGTCCCTTGGACCTTCTTATTGACGACGAAACACAGAAATTGCATCGGAATTAAATACAAAAGGCAAAATGGCGACTTAAGTATAAGAAGACTGACTCTTTACTGCTGTCTATGTTTGAACCATTCCTGTGACATTAGTTATAGATTCCGATGCTTCACCTCAGGTCCACTGTATCCCTCTGACCTTCTTATTGACGATGAAACACAGAAATTGCATCGGAATTAAATAGAAAAGGCACAATGCCGTCTTAAGTACAAGCAGACTGATTCTTCTTAGTGTCTATGTTTTGAACCATTCCTGTGACGCTAGTTACAGATTCCGATGCTTCACTTCAGGTTAACTGTGTCCCTTGGACCTTCTTATTGACGATGAAACACAGAAATTGCATCGGAATTAAATACAAAAGGCAAAAAGGGCGACTTAAGTACAAGAAGACTGACTCTTCTTACTGACTGTTTTGAGCCATTCCTGTGACACTAGATATAGATTCCGATGCTTCACTTCAGGTTTACTGTACCCCTCTGACGTTCGTATTAACGATGAAACGCAGATATTGCATCGGAATTAAATACAAAAGGCACAATGCCGACTTAAGTACAAGAAGACTGACTCTTCTTACTGACTATGTTTTGAACCATTCCTGTGACACTAGTTATAGATTCCGATGCTTCACTTCAGGTTTAGTGTATCCCATGGTCCTTCTTATTGACGATGAAACACAGAAATTGCAACGGAATTAGATACAAAAGGCACAATGCCGACTTAAGTACAAAAAGACTGACTCTTCTTACTGACTATATCTTGTTCCATTCCTGTGACACTAGTTATAGATTCCGATGCTTCACTTCAGGTTTACTGTATCTCTTGGACCTTCTTATTGACGATGAAACACAGAAATTGCATCGGAATTAAATACAAAAGAAACAATGCCGAATTAAGTACAAGAAGGCTGACTCTTCTTACTGTCTATGTTTTGAACCGTTCCTGTGACACTAGTTATAGAGTCCGATGCTTCACTCCAGGTTCACTGTATCCCTCGGACCTTCTTATTGACGATGAAACACAGAAATTACATCGCAATTAAATACAAAAGGCACAATGCTGACTTAAGGACAAGAAGCCTGAATCTTCTTACTGCCTATGTTTTGAACCATTCCTGTGACACTAGTTATAGATTCCGATGCTTCACCTCAGGCTTACTGTATCCCTCTGACCTTCTTATTGACGACGAAACACAGAAATTGCATCGGAATTGAATACAAAAGGCACAATGCCGAATTAAGTACAAGAAGACTGACTCTTCTTACTGACTATGATTTGAACAATTCCTGTGACACGAGTTGTAGATTTCGATGCTTCACTTCAGGTTTACTGTATCCCTCTGACGTTCTTATTAACGATGAAACATAGATATTGCATCGGAATTAAATACAAAAGGCACAATGCTGACTTAAGTACAAGAAGACAGACTCTTCTTACTGACTATGTTATGAACCATTCCTGTGACACTAGTTATGGATTATGATGCTTCACTTCCGGTTTACTGTATCCCTTGGACCTTCGTATTGACGATGAAACACAGAAATTGCATGGGAATTAAATAGAAAAGGCACAATGCCGTCTTAAGTACAAGTAGACTGACTCTTCTTAGTGTCTATGTTTCGAACCATTCCTGTGACGCTAGTTAAAGATTCCGATGCTTCACTTCAGGTTTACTGTATCCGTTGGACCTTCTTATTGACGATGAAACACAGAAATTCCATCGGAATTGAATACAAAAGGCACAATGCCTACTTAAGTACAATATGACAGGCTCTTCTTACTGAGTATGTTTTGAACCATTCCTGTGACACTAGTTGTAGATTCCGAGGCTTCACTTCAGGTTTACTGTATCCCTAGGACCTTCTTATTGACGATGAAACACAGATATTGCATCGGAACTAAATACAAAAGGCACAATGCCGACTTAAGTATAAGAAGACTGACTCTTTACTGCTGTCTATGTTTGAACCATTCCTGTGACATTAGTTATAGATTCCGATGCTTCACTTCAGGGTTACTGTATCCTTTGGACCTTCTTATTGGCGACGAAACACAGAAATTGCATCGTAATTAAATAGAAAATGCACAATGCCGACTTAAGTACAAGAAGACTGACTGTTCTTACTGCCTATGTTTCGAACCATTGCTGTGACACTAGTTATAGATTCTGATGCTTCACCTCAGGTCCACTGTATCCCTCTGACCTTCTTATTGACGATGAAACACAGAAATTGTATCGGAATTAAATAGAAAAGGCACAATGCCGTCTTAAGTACAAGCAGACTGACTCTTCTTAGTGTCTATGTTTTGAACCATTCCTGTGACGCTAGTTACAGATTCCGATGCTTCACTTCAGGTTTACTGTGTCCCTTGGACCTTCTTATTGACGATGAAACACAGAAATTGCATCGGAATTAAATACAAAAGGCAAAATGACGACTTAAGTACAAGAAGACTGACTCTCCTTACTGACTGTTTTGAACCATTCCTGTGACACTAGATATAGATTCCGATGCTTCACTTCAGGTTTACTGTATCCTTTCGACCTTCCTATTGGCGACGAAAGACAGAAATTGCATCGGAACAATATACAAAAGGCACAATGCCGACTTAAGTACAAGAAGACTGACTCTTCCTACTGTCTACGTTTGAACGAATCCTGTGATTTTAGTTATAGATTCCGATGCTTCACTTCAGGTTTACTGTATCCTTTGGACCTTCCTATTGGCGACGAAACACTGAAATTGCATTGGAATTAAATAGAAAAGGCACAATGCCGACTTAAGTACAAGAAGACTGACTCTTCCTACTGTCTATGATTTGAACCATTCCTGTGACACTAGTTATAGATTCCGATGCTTCACCTCAGCTTCACTGTATCCCTCTGACCTTCTTATTGACGATGAAACACAGAAATTGCATCGGAATTAAATACAGAAGGCACAATGTCGACTTAAGTACAAGATGACTGACTCTTCTTACTGACTCTATCTTGATCCATTCCTGTGACACTAGTTATAGATTCCGATGCTTCACTTCGGGTTTGCTGTATCCCTTGGACCTTCTTATTGACGATGAAACACAGAAATTGCATCGGAATTAAATACAAAAGGCACAATGCCGACTTAAGTACAAGAAGACTGATTCTTCTTACTGACTGTGATTTGAACAATTCCTGTGACACTAGTTGTAGATCCCAATGCTTCACTTCAGGTTTACCGTATCCCTCTGACGTTCTTATTAACGATGAAACACAGATATTGCATCGGAATTAAATAAAAAAGGCACAATGCTGACTTAAGTACAAGAAGACTGACTCTTCTTACTGACTATGTTTTGAACCACTCCTGTGACACTAGTTATAGATTACGATGCTTCACTTCCGGTAATCTGAATCCCTTATACCTTCGTTTTGACGATGAAACAAAGAAATTGCATCGGAATTAAATAGAAAAGGCACAATGCCGTCTTAAGTGCAAGCAGACTGACTCTTCTTAGTGTCTATGTTTTGAACCATTCCTGTGACGCTAGTTAAAGATTCCGATGCTTCACTTCAGGTTTACTGTATCCGTTGGACCTTCTTATTGACGATGAAACACAGAAATTGCATCGGAATTAAATAGAAAAGGCACAATGCCGACTTAAGTACAAGATGACTGGCTCTTCTTACTGAGTATGTTTTGAACCATTCCTGTGACACTAGTTGTAGATTCAGAGGCTTCACTTCAGGTTTACTGTATCCCTAGGACCTTCTTATTGACGATGAAACACAGAAATTGCATCGGAACTAAATACAAAAGGCACAATGCCGACTTAAGTATAAGAAGACTGAATCTTTACTGCTGTCTATGTTTGAACCATTCCTGTGACATTAGTTATAGATTCCGATGCTTCACTTCAGGGTTACTGTATCCTTTGGACCTTCTTATTGGCGACGAAACACAGAAATTGCATCGGAATTAAATAGAAAATGCACAATCCCGACTTAAGGACAAGAAGACTGACTGTTCTTAGTGTCTGTGTTTCAAACCATTGCTGTGACATTAGTTACAGATTCCGATGCTTCACTTCAGGTTTACTGTGTCCCTTGGACCTTCTTATTGACGACGAAACACAGAAATTGCATCGGAATTAAATACAAAAGGCAAAATGGCGACTTAAGTATAAGAAGACTGACTCTTTACTGCTGTCTATGTTTGAACCATTCCTGTGACATTAGTTATAGATTCCGATGCTTCACCTCAGGTCCACTGTATCCCTCTGACCTTCTTATTGACGATGAAACACAGAAATTGCATCGGAATTAAATTGAAAAGGCACAATGCCGTCTTAAGTACAAGCAGACTGATTCTTCTTAGTGTCTATGTTTTGAACCATTCCTGTGACGCTAGTTACAGATTCCGATGCTTCACTTCAGGTTTACTGTGTCCCTTGGACCTTCTTATTGACGATGAAACACAGAAATTGCATCGGAATTAAATACAAAAGGCAAAATGGCGACTTAAGTACAAGAAGACTGACTCTTCTTACTGACTGTTTTGAACCATTCCTGTGACACTAGATATAGATTCCGATGCTTCACTTCAGGTTTACTGTATCCCTCTGACGTTCCTATTAACGATGAAACGCAGATATTGCATCGGAATTAAATACAAAAGGCACAATGCCGACTTAAGTACAAGAAGACAGACTCTTCTTACTGACTATGTTTTGAACCATTCCTGTGACACTAGTTATAGATTCCGATGCTTCACTTCAGGTTTACTGTATCCCATGGTCCTTCTTATTGACGATGAAACACAGAAATTGCAACGGAATTAGATACAAAAGGCACAATGCCGACTTAAGTACAAAAAGACTGACTCTTCTTACTGACTATATCTTGTTCCATTCCTGTGACACTAGTTATAGATTCCGATGCTTCACTTCAGGTTTACTGTATCCCTTGGACCTTCTTATTGACGATGAAACACAGAAATTGCATCGGAATTAAATACAAAAGAAACAATGCCGAATTAAGTACAAGAAGGCTGACTCTTCTTACTGTCTATGTTTTGAACCGTTCCTGTGACACTAGTTATAGAGTCCGATGCTTCACTCCAGGTTCACTGTATCCCTCGGACCTTCTTATTGACGATGAAACACAGAAATTACATCGCAATTAAATACAAAAGGCACAATGCTGACTTAAGGACAAGAAGCCTGAATCTTCTTACTGCCTATGTTTTGAACCATTCCTGTGACACTAGTTATAGATTCCGATGCTTCACCTCAGGCTTACTGTATCCCTCTGACCTTCTTATTGACGACGAAACACAGAAATTGCATCGGAATTAAATACAAAAGGCACAATGCCGACTTATGTACAAGAAGACTGACTCTTCTTACTGACTATGATTTGAACAATTCCTGTGACACGAGTTGTAGATTTCGATGATTCACTTCAGGTTTACTGTATCCCTCTGACGTTCTTATTAACGATGAAACACAGATATTGCATCGGAATTAAATACAAAAGGCACAATGCTGACTTAAGTACAAGAAGACAGACTCTTCTTACTGACTATGTTTTGAACCATTCCTGTGACACTAGTTATAGATTACGATGCTTCACTTCCGGTTTACTGTATCCCTTGGACCTTCGTATTGACGATGAAACACAGAAATTGCATCGGAATTAAATAGAAAAGGCACAATGCCGACTTAAGTACAAGAAGACTGACTCTTCCTACTGTCTATGATTTGAACCATTCCTGTGACACTAGTTATAGATTCCGATGCTTCACCTCAGCTTCACTGTATCCCTCTGACCTTCTTATTGACGATGAAACACAGAAATTGCATCGGAATTAAATAGAAAAGGCACAATGCCGACTTAAGTACAAGATGACTGGCTCTTCTTACTGAGTATGTTTTGAACCATTCCTGTGACACTAGTTGTAGATTCAGAGGCTTCACTTCAGGTTTACTGTATCCCTAGGACCTTCTTATTGACGATGAAACACAGAAATTGCATCGGAACTAAATACAAAAGGCACTATGCCGACTTAAGTATAAGAAGACTGAATCTTTACTGCTGTCTATGTTTGAACCATTCCTGTGACATTAGTTATAGATTCCGATGCTTCACTTCAGGGTTACTGTATCCTTTGGACCTTCTTATTGGCGACGAAACACAGAAATTGCATCGGAATTAAATAGAAAATGCACAATCCCGACTTAAGGACAAGAAGACTGACTGTTCTTAGTGTCTGTGTTTCAAACCATTGCTGTGACATTAGTTA
The DNA here is from genome assembly GCF_023864345.2 of Schistocerca serialis cubense. Classification (NCBI taxonomy): domain Eukaryota; kingdom Metazoa; phylum Arthropoda; class Insecta; order Orthoptera; family Acrididae; genus Schistocerca; species Schistocerca serialis. The sequence continues at coordinate 9,419,773 of NW_026047592.1, forward strand.
CAGATTCCGATGCTTCACTTCAGGTTTACTGTGTCCCTTGGACCTTCTTATTGACGACGAAACACAGAAATTGCATCGGAATTAAATACAAAAGGCAAAATGGCGACTTAAGTATAAGAAGACTGACTCTTTACTGCTGTCTATGTTTGAACCATTCCTGTGACATTAGTTATAGATACCGATGCTTCACCTCAGGTCCACTGTATCCCTCTGACCTTCTTATTGACGATGAAACACAGAAATTGCATCGGAATTAAATAGAAAAGGCACAATGCCGTCTTAAGTACAAGCAGACTGATTCTTCTTAGTGTCTATGTTTTGAACCATTCCTGTGACGCTAGTTACAGATTCCGATGCTTCACTTCAGGTTTACTGTGTCCCTTGGACCTTCTTATTGACGATGAAACACAGAAATTGCATCGGAATTAAATACAAAAGGCAAAATGGCGACTTAAGTACAAGAAGACTGACTCTTCTTACTGACTGTTTTGAACCATTCCTGTGACACTAGATATAGATTCCGATGCTTCACTTCAGGTTTGCTGTATCCCTCTGACGTTCCTATTAACGATGAAACGCAGATATTGCATCGGAATTAAATACAAAAGGCACAATGCCGACTTAAGTACAAGAAGACTGACTCTTCTTACTGACTATGTTTTGAACCATTCCTGTGACACTAGTTATAGATTCCGATGCTTCACTTCAGGTTTACTGTATCCTTTGGACCTTCCTATTGGCGACGAAACACTGAAATTGCATTGGAATTAAATAGAAAAGGCACAATGCCGACTTAAGTACAAGAAGACTGACTCTTCCTACTGTCTATGATTTGAACCATTCCTGTGACACTAGTTATAGATTCCGATGCTTCACCTCAGCTTCACTGTATCCCTCTGACCTTCTTATTGACGATGAAACACAGAAATTGCATCGGAATTAAATACAAAAGGCACAATGTCGACTTAAGTACAAGATGACTGACTCTTCTTACTGACTCTATCTTGATCCATTCCTGTGACACTAGTTATAGATTCCGATGCTTCACTTCGGGTTTGCTGTATCCCTTGGACCTTCTTATTGACGATGAAACACAGAAATTGCATCGGAATTAAATACAAAAGGCACAATGCCGACTTAAGTACAAGAAGACTGATTCTTCTTACTGACTATGATTTGAACAATTCCTGTGACACTAGTTGTAGATCCCAATGCTTCACTTCAGGTTTACCGTATCCCTCTGACGTTCTTATTAACGATGAAACACAGATATTGCATCGGAATTAAATACAAAAGGCACAATGCTGACTTAAGTACAAGAAGACTGACTCTTCTTACTGACTATGTTTTGAACCACTCCTGTGACACTAGTTATAGATTACGATGCTTCACTTCCGGTAATCTGAATCCCTTATACCTTCGTTTTGACGATGAAACAAAGAAATTGCATCGGAATTAAATAGAAAAGGCACAATGCCGTCTTAAGTACAAGCAGACTGACTCTTCTTAGTGTCTATGTTTTGAACCATTCCTGTGACGCTAGTTAAAGATTCCGATGCTTCACTTTAGGTTTACTGTATCCGTTGGACCTTCTTATTGACGATGAAACACAGAAATTGCATCGGAATTAAATAGAAAAGGCACAATGCCGACTTAAGTACAAGATGACTGGCTCTTCTTACTGAGTATGTTTTGAACCATTCCTGTGACACTAGTTGTAGATTCAGAGACTTCACTTCAGGTTTACTGTATCCCTAGGACCTTCTTATTGACGATGAAACACAGAAATTGCATCGGAACTAAATACAAAAGGCACAATGCCGACTTAAGTATAAGAAGACTGAATCTTTACTGCTGTCTATGTTTGAACCATTCCTGTGACATTAGTTATAGATTCCGATGCTTCACTTCAGGGTTACTGTATCCTTTGGACCTTCTTATTGGCGACGAAACACAGAAATTGCATCGGAATTAAATAGAAAATGCACAATCCCGACTTAAGGACAAGAAGACTGACTGTTCTTAGTGTCTGTGTTTCAAACCATTGCTGTGACATTAGTTACAGATTCCGATGCTTCACTTCAGGTTTACTGTGTCCCTTGGACCTTCTTATTGACGACGAAACACAGAAATTGCATCGGAATTAAATACAAAAGGCAAAATGGCGACTTAAGTATAAGAAGACTGACTCTTTACTGCTGTCTATGTTTGAACCATTCCTGTGACATTAGTTATAGATTCCGATGCTTCACCTCAGGTCCACTGTATCCCTCTGACCTTCTTATTGACGATGAAACACAGAAATTGCATCGGAATTAAATTGAAAAGGCACAATGCCGTCTTAAGTACAAGCAGACTGATTCTTCTTAGTGTCTATGCTTTGAACCATTCCTGTGACGCTAGTTACAGATTCCGATGCTTCACTTCAGGTTTACTGTGTCCCTTGGACCTTCTTATTGACGATGAAACACAGAAATTGCATCGGAATTAAATACAAAAGGCAAAATGGCGACTTAAGTACAAGAAGACTGACTCTTCTTACTGACTGTTTTGAACCATTCCTGTGACACTAGATATAGATTCCGATGCTTCACTTCAGGTTTACTGTATCCCTCTGACGTTCCTATTAACGATGAAACGCAGATATTGCATCGGAATTAAATACAAAAGGCACAATGCCGACTTAAGTACAAGAAGACAGACTCTTCTTACTGACTATGTTTTGAACCATTCCTGTGACACTAGTTATAGATTCCGATGCTTCACTTCAGGTTTACTGTATCCCATGGTCCTTCTTATTGACGATGAAACACAGAAATTGCAACGGAATTAGATACAAAAGGCACAATGCCGACTTAAGTACAAAAAGACTGACTCTTCTTACTGACTATATCTTGTTCCATTCCTGTGACACTAGTTATAGATTCCGATGCTTCACTTCAGGTTTACTGTATCCCTTGGACCTTCTTATTGACGATGAAACACAGAAATTGCATCGGAATTAAATACAAAAGAAACAATGCCGAATTAAGTACAAGAAGGCTGACTCTTCTTACTGTCTATGTTTTGAACCGTTCCTGTGACACTAGTTATAGAGTCCGATGCTTCACTCCAGGTTCACTGTATCCCTCGGACCTTCTTATTGACGATGAAACACAGAAATTACATCGCAATTAAATACAAAAGGCACAATGCTGACTTAAGGACAAGAAGCCTGAATCTTCTTACTGCCTATGTTTTGAACCATTCCTGTGACACTAGTTATAGATTCCGATGCTTCACCTCAGGCTTACTGTATCCCTCTGACCTTCTTATTGACGACGAAACACAGAAATTGCATCGGAATTAAATACAAAAGGCACAATGCCGACTTATGTACAAGAAGACTGACTCTTCTTACTGACTATGATTTGAACAATTCCTGTGACACGAGTTGTAGATTTCGATGATTCACTTCAGGTTTACTGTATCCCTCTGACGTTCTTATTAACGATGAAACACAGATATTGCATCGGAATTAAATACAAAAGGCACAATGCTGACTTAAGTACAAGAAGACAGACTCTTCTTACTGACTATGTTTTGAACCATTCCTGTGACACTAGTTATAGATTACGATGCTTCACTTCCGGTTTACTGTATCCCTTGGACCTTCGTATTGACGATGAAACACAGAAATTGCATCGGAATTAAATAGAAAAGGCACAATGCCGACTTAAGTACAAGAAGACTGACTCTTCCTACTGTCTATGATTTGAACCATTCCTGTGACACTAGTTATAGATTCCGATGCTTCACCTCAGCTTCACTGTATCCCTCTGACCTTCTTATTGACGATGAAACACAGAAATTGCATCGGAATTAAATAGAAAAGGCACAATGCCGACTTAAGTACAAGATGACTGGCTCTTCTTACTGAGTATGTTTTGAACCATTCCTGTGACACTAGTTGTAGATTCAGAGGCTTCACTTCAGGTTTACTGTATCCCTAGGACCTTCTTATTGACGATGAAACACAGAAATTGCATCGGAACTAAATACAAAAGGCACAATGCCGACTTAAGTATAAGAAGACTGAATCTTTACTGCTGTCTATGTTTGAACCATTCCTGTGACATTAGTTATAGATTCCGATGCTTCACTTCAGGGTTACTGTATCCTTTGGACCTTCTTATTGGCGACGAAACACAGATATTGCATCGGAATTAAATAGAAAATGCACAATCCCGACTTAAGGACAAGAAGACTGACTGTTCTTAGTGTCTGTGTTTCAAACCATTGCTGTGACATTAGTTACAGATTCCGATGCTTCACTTCAGGTTTACTGTGTCCCTTGGACCTTCTTATTGACGACGAAACACAGAAATTGCATCGGAATTAAATACAAAATGCAAAATGGCGACTTAAGTATAAGAAGACTGACTCTTTACTGCTGTCTATGTTTGAACCATTCCTGTGACATTAGTTATAGATTCCGATGCTTCACCTCAGGTCCACTGTATCCCTCTGACCTTCTTATTGACGATGAAACACAGAAATTGCATCGGAATTAAATAGAAAAGGCACAATGCCGTCTTAAGTACAAGCAGACTGATTCTTCTTAGTGTCTATGTTTTGAACCATTCCTGTGACGCTAGTTACAGATTCCGATGCTTCACTTCAGGTTTACTGTGTCCCTTGGACCTTCTTATTGACGATGAAACACAGAAATTGCATCGGAATTAAATACAAAAGGCAAAATGGCGACTTAAGTACAAGAAGACTGACTCTTCTTACTGACTGTTTTGAACCATTCCTGTGACACTAGATATAGATTCCGATGCTTCACTTCAGGTTTGCTGTATCCCTCTGACGTTCCTATTAACGATGAAACGCAGATATTGCATCGGAATTAAATACAAAAGGCACAATGCCGACTTAAGTACAAGAAGACTGACTCTTCTTACTGACTATGTTTTGAACCATTCCTGTGACACTAGTTATAGATTCCGATGCTTCACTTCAGGTTTACTGTATCCCATGGTCCTTCTTATTGACGATGAAACACAGAAATTGCAACGGAATTAGATACAAAAGGCACAATGCCGACTTAAGTACAAAGAGACTGACGCTTCTTACTGACTATATCTTGTTCCATTCCTGTGACACTAGTTATAGATTCCGATGCTTCACTTCAGGTTTACTGTATCCCTTGGACCTTCTTATTGACGATGAAACCCAGAAATTGCATCGGAATTAAATACAAAAGAAACAATGCCGAATTAAGTACAAGAAGGCTGACTCTTCTTACTGTCTATGTTTTGAACCGTTCCTGTGACACTAGTTATAGAGTCCGATGCTTCACTCCAGGTTCACTGTATCCCTCGGACCTTCTTATTGACGATGAAACACAGAAATTACATCGCAATTAAATACAAAAGGCACAATGCTGACTTAAGGACAAGAAGCCTGAATCTTCTTACTGCCTATGTTTTGAACCATTCCTGTGACACTAGTTATAGATTCCGATGCTTCACCTCAGGCTTACTGTATCCCTCTGACCTTCTTATTGACGACGAAACACAGAAATTGCATCGGAATTAAATACAAAAGGCACAATGCCGACTTATGTACAAGAAGACTGACTCTTCTTACTGACTATGATTTGAACAATTCCTGTGACACGAGTTGTAGATTTCGATGATTCACTTCAGGTTTACTGTATCCCTCTGACGTTCTTATTAACGATGAAACACAGATATTGCATCGGAATTAAATACAAAAGGCACAATGCTGACTTAAGTACAAGAAGACAGACTCTTCTTACTGACTATGTTTTGAACCATTCCTGTGACACTAGTTATAGATTACGATGCTTCACTTCCGGTTTACTGTATCCCTTGGACCTTCGTATTGACGATGAAACACAGAAATTGCATCGGAATTAAATAGAAAAGGCACAATGCCGACTTAAGTACAAGAAGACTGACTCTTCCTACTGTCTATGATTTGAACCATTCCTGTGACACTAGTTATAGATTCCGATGCTTCACCTCAGCTTCACTGTATCCCTCTGACCTTCTTATTGACGATGAAACACAGAAATTGCATCGGAATTAAATAGAAAAGGCACAATGCCGACTTAAGTACAAGATGACTGGCTCTTCTTACTGAGTATGTTTTGAACCATTCCTGTGACACTAGTTGTAGATTCAGAGGCTTCACTTCAGGTTTACTGTATCCCTAGGACCTTCTTATTGACGATGAAACACAGAAATTGCATCGGAACTAAATACAAAAGGCACAATGCCGACTTAAGTATAAGAAGACTGAATCTTTACTGCTGTCTATGTTTGAACCATTCCTGTGACATTAGTTATAGATTCCGATGCTTCACTTCAGGGTTACTGTATCCTTTGGACCTTCTTATTGGCGACGAAACACAGAAATTGCATCGGAATTAAATAGAAAATGCACAATCCCGACTTAAGGACAAGAAGACTGACTGTTCTTAGTGTCTGTGTTTCAAACCATTGCTGTGACATTAGTTACAGATTCCGATGCTTCACTTCAGGTTTACTGTGTCCCTTGGACCTTCTTATTGACGACGAAACACAGAAATTGCATCGGAATTAAATACAAAAGGCAAAATGGCGACTTAAGTATAAGAAGACTGACTCTTTACTGCTGTCTATGTTTGAACCATTCCTGTGACATTAGTTATAGATTCCGATGCTTCACCTCAGGTCCACTGTATCCCTCTGACCTTCTTATTGACGATGAAACACAGAAATTGCATCGGAATTAAATAGAAAAGGCACAATGCCGTCTTAAGTACAAGCAGACTGATTCTTCTTAGTGTCTATGTTTTGAACCATTCCTGTGACGCTAGTTACAGATTCCGATGCTTCACTTCAGGTTTACTGTGTCCCTTGGACCTTCTTATTGACGATGAAACACAGAAATTGCATCGGAATTAAATACAAAAGGCAAAATGGCGACTTAAGTACAAGAAGACTGACTCTTCTTACTGACTGTTTTGAACCATTCCTGTGACACTAGATATAGATTCCGATGCTTCACTTCAGGTTTACTGTATCCCTCTGACGTTCCTATTAACGATGAAACGCAGATATTGCATCGGAATTAAATACAAAAGGCACAATGCCGACTTAAGTACAAGAAGACTGACTCTTCTTACTGACTATGTTTTGAACCATTCCTGTGACACTAGTTATAGATTCCGATGCTTCACTTCAGGTTTACTGTATCCCATGGTCCTTCTTATTGACGATGAAACACAGAAATTGCAACGGAATTAGATACAAAAGGCACAATGCCGACTTAAGTACAAAAAGACTGACTCTTCTTACTGACTATATCTTGTTCCATTCCTGTGACACTAGTTATAGATTCCGATGCTTCACTTCAGGTTTACTGTATCCCTTGGACCTTCTTATTGACGATGAAACACAGAAATTGCATCGGAATTAAATACAAAAGAAACAATGCCGAATTAAGTACAAGAAGGCTGACTCTTCTTACTGTCTATGTTTTGAACCGTTCCTGTGACACTAGTTATAGAGTCCGATGCTTCACTCCAGGTTCACTGTATCCCTCGGACCTTCTTATTGACGATGAAACACAGAAATTACATCGCAATTAAATACAAAAGGCACAATGCTGACTTAAGGACAAGAAGCCTGAATCTTCTTACTGCCTATGTTTTGAACCATTCCTGTGACACTAGTTATAGATTCCGATGCTTCACCTCAGGCTTACTGTATCCCTCTGACCTTCTTATTGACGACGAAACACAGAAATTGCATCGGAATTAAATACAAAAGGCACAATGCCGACTTATGTACAAGAAGACTGACTCTTCTTACTGACTATGATTTGAACAATTCCTGTGACACGAGTTGTAGATTTCGATGATTCACTTCAGGTTTACTGTATCCCTCTGACGTTCTTATTAACGATGAAACACAGATATTGCATCGGAATTAAATACAAAAGGCACAATGCTGACTTAAGTACAAGAAGACAGACTCTTCTTACTGACTATGTTTTGAACCATTCCTGTGACACTAGTTATAGATTACGATGCTTCACTTCCGGTTTACTGTATCCCTTGGACCTTCGTATTGACGATGAAACACAGAAATTGCATCGGAATTAAATAGAAAAGGCACAATGCCGTCTTAAGTACAAGCAGACTGACTCTTCTTAGTGTCTATGTTTCGAACCATTCCTGTGACGCTAGTTAAAGATTCCGATGCTTCACTTCAGGTTTACTGTATCCGTTGGACCTTCTTATTGACGATGAAACACAGAAATTCCATCGGAATTGAATACAAAAGGCACAATGCCTACTTAAGTACAATATGACAGGCTCTTCTTACTGAGTATGTTTTGAACCATTCCTGTGACACTAGTTGTAGATTCCGAGGCTTCACTTCAGGTTTACTGTATCCCTAGGACCTTCTTATTGACGATGAAACACAGAAATTGCATCGGAACTAAATACAAAAGGCACAATGCCGACTTAAGTATAAGAGGACTGACTCTTTACTGCTGTCTATGTTTGAACTATTCCTGTGACATTAATTATAGATTCCGATGCTTCACTTCAGGGTTACTGTATCCTTTGGACCTTCTTATTGGCGACGAAACACAGAAATTGCATCGGAATTAAATAGAAAATGCACAATGCCGACTTAAGTACAAGAAGACTGACTGTTCTTACTGCCTATGTTTCGAACCATTGCTGTGACACTAGTTATACATTCTGATGCTTCACCTCAGGTCCACTGTATCCCTCTGACCTTCTTATTGACGATGAAACACAGAAATTGTATCGGAATTAAATAGAAAAGGCACAATGCCGTCTTAAGTACAAGCAGACTGACTCTTCTTAGTGTCTATGTTTTGAACCATTCCTGTGACGCTAGTTACAGATTCCGATGCTTCACTTCGGGTTTACTGTGTCCCTTGGACATTCTTATTGACGATGAAACACAGAAATTGCATCGGAATAAAATACAAAAGGCAAAATGACGACTTAAGTACAAGAAGACTGGCTCTCCTTACTGACTGTTTTGAACCATTCCTGTGACACTAGATATAGATTCCGATGCTTCACTTCAGGTTTACTGTATCCCTCCGACGTTCTTATTAACGATGAAACGCAGATATTGCATCGGAATTATATACAAAAGGCACAATGCTGACTCAAGTACAAGAAGACTGACTCTTCCTACTGACTATGTTTGAACGAATCCTGTGACATTAGTTATTGTTTCCGATGCTTCACTTCAGGTTTACTGTATCCTTTCGACCTTCCTATTGGCGACGAAACACAGAAATTGCATCGGAACGAAATACAAAAGGCACAATGCCGACTTAAGTACAAGAAGACTGACTCTTCCTGCTGTCTATGTTTGAACGAATCCTGTGACATTAGTTGTAGATTCCGGTGCTTCACTTCAGGTTTACTATATGCTTTGGACCTTCGTATTGGCGACGAAACACAGAAATTGCATCGGAATTAAATAGAAAAGGCACAATGCCGACTTAAGTCAAGAAGACTGACTCTTCCTTCTGTCTATGTTTTGAACCATTCCTGTGACACTAGTTATAGATTCCGATGCTTCACCTCAGGTTCACTGTATCCCTCTGACCTTCTTATTGACGATGAAACACAGAAATTGCATCGGAATTAAATAGAAAAGGCACAATGCCGTCTTAAGTACAAGCAGATTTACTCTTCTCACTGGATATGTTTTGAACCATTCCTGTGACACTAGTTATAGATTCCGATGTTCCACCTCAGGTTCACTGTATCCCTCTGACCTTCTTATTGACGATGAAACACGGAAATTGCATCGGAACTAAATACAAAAGGCACAATGCCGTCTTAAGTATAAGAAGACTGACTCTTTACTGCTGTCTATGTTTGAACCATTCCTGTGACATTAGTTATAGATTCCGATGCTTCACTTCACGGTTGCTGTATCCTTTGGAGCTTCTTATTGGCGACGAAACTCAGAAATTGCATCGGAATTAAATAGAAAATGCACAATGCCGACTTAAGTACAAGAAGACTGACTCTTCTTACTGTCTATGTTTCGAACCATTGCTTTGACACTAGTTATATATTCCGATGCTTCACCTCAGGTCCACTGTATCCCTCTGACCTTCTTATTGGCGACGAAACACAGAAATTGCATCGGAATTAAATAGAAAAGGCACAATGCCGACTTAAGTACAAGAAGACTGACTCTTCTTACTGACTATGTTTTGAACCATTCCTGTGACACTAGTTATAGATTCCGATGCTTCACTTCAGGTTTACTGTATCCCATGGTCCTTCTTATTGACGATGAAACACAGAAATTGCAACGGAATTAGATACAAAGGCACAATGCCGACTTAAGTACAAAAAGACTGACTCTTCTTACTGACTATATCTTGTTCCATTCCTGTGACACTAGTTATAGATTCCGATGCTTCACTTCAGGTTTACTGTATCCCTTGGACCTTCTTATTGACGATGAAACACAGAAATTGCATCGGAATTAAATACAAAAGAAACAATGCCGAATTAAGTACAAGAAGGCTGACTCTTCTTACTGTCTATGTTTTGAACCGTTCCTGTGACACTAGTTATAGAGTCCGATGCTTCACTCCAGGTTCACTGTATCCCTTGGACATTCTTATTGACGATGAAACACAGAAATTACATCGCAATTAAATACAAAAGGCACAATGCTGACTTAAGGACAAGAAGCCTGAATCTTCTTACTGCCTATGTTTTGAACCATTCCTGTGACACTAGTTATAGATTCCGATGCTTCACCTCAGGCTTACTGTATCCCTCTGACCTTCTTATTGACGACGAAACACAGAAATTGCATCGGAATTAAATACAAAAGGCACAATGCCGACTTAAGTACAAGAAGACTGACTCTTCTTACTGACTATGATTTGAACAATTCCTGTGACACTAGTTGTAGATATCGATGCTTCACTTCAGGTTTACTGTATCCCTCCGACGTTCTTATTAACGATGAAACACAGATATTGCATCGGAATTAAATACAAAAGGCACAATGCTGACTTAAGTACAAGAAGACAGACTCTTCTTACTGACTATGTTTTGAACCATTCCTGTGACACTAGTTATAGATTACGATGCTTCACTTCCGGTTTACTGTATCCCTTGGACCTTCGTATTGACGATGAAACACAGAAATTGCATCGGAATTAAATAGAAAAGGCACAATGCAGTCTTAAGTACAAGCAGACTGACTCTTCTTAGTGTCTATGTTTCGAACCATTCCTGTGACGCTAGTTAAAGATTCCGATGCTTCACTTCAGGTTTACTGTATCCGTTGGACCTTCTTATTGACGATGAAACACAGAAATTCCATCGGAATTGAATACAAAAGGCACAATGCCTACTTAAGTACAATATGACAGGCTCTTCTTACTGAGTATGTTTTGAACCATTCCTGTGACACTAGTTGTAGATTCCGAGGCTTCACTTCAGGTTTACTGTATCCCTAGGACCTTCTTATTGACGATGAAACACAGAAATTGCATCGGAACTAAATACAAAAGGCACAATGCCGACTTAAGTATAAGAAGGCTGACTCTTTACTGCTTTCTAAGTTTGAACCATTCCTGTGACATTAGTTATAGATTCCGATGCCTCACTTCAGGGTTACTGTATCCTTTGGACCTTCTTATTGGCGACGAAACACAGAAATTGCATCGGAATTAAATAGAAAATGCTCAATGCCGACTTAAGTACAAGAAGAATGACTGTTCTTACTGTCTATGTTTCGAACCATTGCTGTGACACTAGTTATAGATTCTGATGCTTCACCTCAGGTCCACTGTATCCCTCTGACCTTCTTATTGACGATGAAACACAGAAATTGTATCGGAATTAAATAGAAAAGGCACAATGCCGTCCTAAGTACAAGCAGACTGACTCTTCTTAGTGTCTATGTTTTGAACCATTCCTGTGACGCTAGTTACAGATTCCGATGCTTCACTTCAGGTTTACTGTGTCCCTTGGACCTTCTTATTGACGATGAAACACAGAAATTGCATCGGAATTAAATACAAAAGGCAAAATGACGACTTAAGTACAAGAAGACTGGCTCTCCTTACTGACTGTTTTGAACCATTCCTGTGACACTAGATATAGATTCCGATGCTTCACTTCAGGTTTACTGTATCCCTCCGACGTTCTTAGTAACGATGAAACGCAGATATTGCATCGGAATTATATACAAAAGGCACAATGCTGACTCAAGTACAAGAAGACTGAGTCTTCCTATTGACTATGTTTGAACGAATCCTGTGACATTAGTTATTGTTTCCGATGCTTCACTTCAGGTTTACTGTATCCCATGGTCCTTCTTATTGACGATGAAACACAGAAATTGCAACGGAATTAGATACAAAAGGCACAATGCCGACTTAAGTACAAAAAGACTGACTCTTCTTTCTGACTATATCTTGTTCCATTCCTGTGACACTAGTTATAGATTCCGATGCTTCACTTCAGGTTTACTGTATCCCTTGGACCTTCTTATTGACGATGAAACACAGAAATTGCATCGGAATTAAATACAAAAGAAACAATGCCGAATTAAGTACAAGAAGGCTGACTCTTCTTACTGTCTATGTTTTGAAACGTTCCTGTGACGCTAGTTAAAGAGAGTCCGATGCTTCACTCCAGGTTCACTGTATCCCTTGGACGTTCTTATTGACGATGAAATACAGAAATTACATCGCAATTAAATACAAAAGGCACAATGCTGACTTAAGGACAAGAAGCCTGAATCTTCTTACTGCCTATGTTTTGAACCATTCCTGTGACACTAGTTATAGATTCCGATGCTTCACCTCAGGCTTACTGTATCCCTCTGACCTTCTTATTGACGACGAAACACAGAAATTGCATCGGAATTAAATACAAAAGGCACAAGTACAAGAAGACAGACTCTTCTTACTGACTATGTTTTTAACCATTCCTGTGACACTAGTTATAGATTACGATGCTTCACTTCCGGTTTACTGTATCCCTTCGACCTTCGTATTGACGATGAAACACAGAAATTGCATCGGAATTAAATAGAAAAGGCACAATGCCGTCTTAAGTACAAGCAGACTGACTCTTCTTAGTGTCTATGTTTTGAACCATTCCTGTGACGCTAGTTACAGATTCCGATGCTTCACTTCAGGTTTGCTGTGTCCCTTGGACCTTCTTATTGACGATGAAACACAGAAATTGCATCGGAATTAAATACAAAAGGCAAAATGACGACATAAGTACAAGAAGACTGACTCTCCTTACTGACTGTTTTGAACCATTCCTGTGACACTAGATATAGATTCCGATGCTTCACTTCAGGTTTACTGTATCCCTCCGACGTTCTTATTAACGATGAAACGCAGATATTGCATCGGAATTATAAACAAAAGGCACAATGCTGACTCAAGTACAAGAAGACTGACTCTTCCTACTGACTATGTTTGAACGAATCCTGTGACATTAGTTATTGTTTCCGATGCTTCACTTCAGGTTTACTGTATCCTTTCGACCTTCCTATTGGCGACGAAACACAGAAATTGCATCGGAACGAAATACAAAAGGCACAATGCCGACTTAAGTACAAGAAGACTGACTCTTCCTGCTGTCTATGTTTGAACGAATCCTGTGACATTAGTTGTAGATTCCGGTGCTTCACTTCAGGTTTACTATATGCTTTGGACCTTCGTATTGGCGACGAAACACAGAAATTGCATCGGAATTAAATAGAAAAGGCACAATGCCGACTTAAGTCAAGAAGACTGACTCTTCCTTCTGTCTATGTTTTGAACCATTCCTGTGACACTAGTTATAGATTCCGATGCTTCACCTCAGGTTCACTGTATCCCTCTGACCTTCTTATTGACGATGAAACACAGAAATTGCATCGGAATTAAATAGAAAAGGCACAATGCCGTCTTAAGTACAAGCAGATTTACTCTTCTCACTGGATATGTTTTGAACCATTCCTGTGACACTAGTTATAGATTCCGATGTTCCACCTCAGGTTCACTGTATCCCTCTGACCTTCTTATTGACGATGAAACACGGAAATTGCATCGGAACTAATTACAAAAGGCACAATGCCGCCTTAAGTATAAGAAGACTGACTCTTTACTGCTGTCTATGTTTGAACCATTCCTGTGACATTAGTTATAGATTCCGATGCTTCACTTCACGGTTGCTGTATCCTTCGGAGCTTCTTATTGGCGACGAAACTCAGAAATTGCATCGGAATTAAATAGAAAATGCACAATGCCGACTTAAGTACAAGAAGACTGACTCTTCTTACTGTCTATGTTTCGAACCATTGCTTTGACACTAGTTATATATTCCGATGCTTCACCTCAGGTCCACTGTATCCCTCTGACCTTCTTATTGACGATGAAACACTGAAATTGCATCGGAATTAAATAGAAAAGGCGCAATGCCGACTTAAGTACAAGAAGACTGACTCTTCTTACTGACTATGTTTTGAACCATTCCTGTGACACTAGTTATAGATTCCGATGCTTCACCTCAGGCTTACTGTATCCCTCTGACCTTCTTATTGACGACGAAACACAGAAATTGCATCGCAATTAAATACAAAAGGCACAATGCCTCCTTAAGAAGACTTACTCTTCTTACTGACTATGTTTTGAACCATTCCTGTGACACTAGTTTTGGATTCCGATGCTTCACTTCAGGTTTACTGTATCCCTTGGACCTTCTAATTGACGATGAAACACAGATATTGCATCGGAATTGAATACAAAAGGCACAATGCCTACTTAAGTACAATATGACTGGCTCTTCTTACTGAGTATGTTTTGAACCATTCCTGTGGCACTAGTTGTAGATTCCGTGGCTTCACTTCAGGTTTACTGTATCCCTAGGACCTTCTTATTGACGATGAAACACAGAAATTGCATCGGAAATAATACAAAAGGCACAATGCCGACTTAAGTATAAGAAGACTGACTCTTTACTGCTGTCTATGTTTGAACCATTCCTGTGACATTAGTTATAGATTCCGATGCTTCACTTCAGGATTACTGTATCCTTTGGACCTTCTTATTGGCGACGAAACACAGAAATTGCATCGGAATTAAATAGAAAATGCACAATGCCGACTTAAGTACAAGAAGACTGACTGTTCTTACTGTCTATGTATCGAACCATTGCTGTGACACTAGTTATAGATTCCGATGCTTCACCTCAGGTCCACTGTATCCCTCTGACCTTCTTATTGACGATGAAACACAGAAATTGTATCGGAATGAAATAGAAAAGGCACAATGCCGTCTTAAGTACAAGCAGACTGACTCTTCTTAGTGTCTATGTTTTGAACCATTCCTGTGACGCTAGTTACAGATTCCGATGCTTCACTTCAGGTTTACTGTGTCCCTTGGACCTTCTTATTGACGATGAAACACAGAAATTGCATCGGAATTAAATACGAAAGGCAAAATGGCGACTTAAGTACCAGAAGTCTGACTCTTCTTACTGACTGTTTTGAACCATTCCTGTGACACTAGATAAAGATTCCGATGCTTCACTTCAGGTTTACTGTATCCCTCTGACGTTCTTATTAACGATGAAACGCAGATATTGCATCGGAATTAAATACAAAAGGCACAATGCTGACTCAAGTACAAGAAGACTGACTCTTCCTACTGACTATGTTTGAACGAATCCTGTGACATTAGTTATTGTTTCCGATGCTTCACTTCAGGTTTACTGTATCCTTTCGACCTTCCTATTGGCGACGAAACACAGAAATTGCATCGGAACGAAATACAAAAGGCACAAGGCCGACTTAAGTACAAGAAGACTGACTCTTCCTGCTGTCTATGTTTGAACGAATCCTGTGACATTAGTTGTAGATTCCGATGATTCACTTCAGGTTTACTATATCCTTTGGACCTTCGTATTGGCGACAAAACACAGAAATTGCATCGGAATTAAGTAGAAAAGGCACAATGCCGACTTAAGTCAAGATGACTGACTGTTCTTACTGTCTATGTTTCGAACCATTGCTGTGACACTAGTTATAGATTCCGATGCTTCACCTCAGGTCCACTGTATCCCTCTGACCTTCTTATTGACGATGAAACACAGAAATTGTATCGGAATTAAATAGAAAAGGCACAATGCCATCTTAAGTACAAGCAGACTGACTCTTCTTAGTGTCTATGTTTTGAACCATTCCTGTGACACTAGTTATAGATTCCGATGCTTCACTTCAGGGTTACTGTATCCTTTGGACCTTCTTATTGGCGACGAAACTCAGAAATTGCATCGGAATTAAATAGAAAATGCACAATGCCGACTTAAGTACAAGAAGACTGACTCTTCGTACTGTCTATGTTTCGAACCATTGCTGTGACACTAGTTATATATTCCGATGCTTCACCTCAGGTCCACTGTATCCCTCTGACCTTCTTATTGACGATGAAACACAGAAATTGCATAGGAATTAAACAGAAAAGGCACAATGCCGACTTAAGAACAAGGAGACTGACTCTTATAACTGACTATGATTTGAACAATTCCTGTGACACTAGTTGTAGATTCCGATGCTTCACTTCTGGTTTACTGTATCCCTTGGACCGTCGTATTGATGATGAAACACAGAAAGTTTATCGGAATTGAATACAAAAGGCACAATGCCGACTTACTTACAAGAAGACTGACTCTTCTTACTGACTATGTTTTGAACCATTCCTGTGACACTAGTTATGGATTCCGATGCTTCACATAAGGTTTACTGTATCCCATGGACCTTCTTATTGACGATGAAACACAGAAATTGCATCGGAATTAGATACAAAAGGCACAATGCCGATTTAAGTACAACAAGTTTGACCCTTCTTACTGACTATATCTTGATCCATTCCTGTGACACTAGTTATAGATTCCGATGCTTCACTCCAGGTTTACTGTATCCCTTGGATCTTCTTATTGACGATGAAACACAGAAATGAAATCGCAATTAAATACAAAAGGCACAATGCTGACTTATGGACAAGAAGACTGAATCTTCTTACTGCCTGTGTTTTGAACCATTCCTGTGACACTAGTTATAGATTCCGATGCTTCACTTCAGGCTTACTGTATCCCTCTGACCTTCTTATTAACGATGAAACACAGAAATTGCATCGGAATTAAATACAAAAGGCACAATGCTGACTCAAGTACAAGAAGACTGACTCTTCCTACTGACTATGTTTGAACGAATCCTGTGACATTAGTTATTGTTTCCGATGCTTCACTTCAGGTTTACTGTATCCTTTCGACCTTCCTATTGGCGACGAAAGACAGAAATTGCATCGGAACAATATACAAAAGGCACAATGCCGACTTAAGTACAAGAAGACTGACTCTTCCTACTGTCTATGTTTGAACGAATCCTGTGATTTTAGTTATAGATTCCGATGCTTCACTTCAGGTTTACTGTATCCTTTGGACCTTCCTATTGGCGACGAAACACTGAAATTGCATTGGAATTAAATAGAAAAGGCACAATGCCGACTTAAGTACAAGAAGACTGACTCTTCCTACTGTCTATGATTTGAACCATTCCTGTGACACTAGTTATAGATTCCGATGCTTCACCTCAGCTTCACTGTATCCCTCTGACCTTCTTATTGACGATGAAACACAGAAATTGCATCGGAATTAAATACAAAAGGCACAATGTCGACTTAAGTACAAGATGACTGACTCTTCTTACTGACTCTATCTTGATCCATTCCTGTGACACTAGTTATAGATTCCGATGCTTCACTTCGGGTTTACTGTATCCCTTGGACCTTCTTATTGACGATGAACCACGGAAATTGCATCGGAATTAAATACAAAAGGCACAATGCCGTCTTAAGTACAAGCAGACTGACTCTTCTTAGTGTCTATGTTTTGAACCATTCCTGTGACGCTAGTTAAAGATTCCGATGCTTCACTTCAGGTTTACTGTATCCGTTGGACCTTCTTATTGACGATGAAACACAGAAATTGCATCGGAATTAAATAGAAATGGCACAATGCCGACTTAAGTACAAGATGACTGGCTCTTCTTACTGAGTATGTTTTGAACCATTCCTGTGACACTAGTTGTAGATTCAGAGGCTTCACTTCAGGTTTACTGTATCCCTAGGACCTTCTTATTGACGATGAAACACAGAAATTGCATCGGAACTAAATACAAAAGGCACAATGCCGACTTAAGTATAAGAAGACTGACTCTTTACTGCTGTCTATGTTTGAACCATTCCTGTGACATTAGTTATAGATTCCGATGCTTCACTTCAGGGTTACTGTATCCTTTGGACCTTCTTATTGGCGACGAAACACAGAAATTGCATCGGAATTAAATAGAAAACGCACAATCCCGACTTAAGGACAAGAAGACTGACTGTTCTTAGTGTCTGTGTTTCAAACCATTGCTGTGACATTAGTTACAGATTCCGATGCTTCACTTCAGGTTTACTGTGTCCCTTGGACCTTCTTATTGACGACGAAACACAGAAAATGCATCGGAATTAAATACAAATGGCAAAATGGCGACTTAAGTATAAGAAGACTGACTCTTTACTGCTGTCTATGTTTGAACCATTCCTGTGACATTAGTTATAGATTCCGATGCCACACCTCAGGTCCACTGTATCCCTCTGACCTTCTTATTGACGATGAAACACAGAAATTGCATCGGAATTAAATAGAAAAGGCACAATGCCGTCTTAAGTACAAGCAGACTGATTCTTCTTAGTGTCTATGTTTTGAACCATTCCTGTGACGCTAGTTACAGATTCCGATGCTTCACTTCAGGTTTACTGTGTCCCTTGGACCTTCTTATTGACGATGAAACACAGAAATTGCATCGGAATTAAATACAAAAGGCAAAATGGCGACTTAAGTACAAGAAGACTGACTCTTCTTACTGACTGTTTTGAACCATTCCTGTGACACTAGATATAGATTCCGATGCTTCACTTCAGGTTTACTGTATCCCTCTGACGTTCGTATTAACGATGAAACGCAGATATTGCATCGGAATTAAATACAAAAGGCACAATGCCGACTTAAGTACAAGAAGACTGACTCTTCTTACTGACTATGTTTTGAACCATTCATGTGACACTAGTTATAGATTCCGATGCTTCACTTCAGGTTTACTGTATCCCATGGTCCTTCTTATTGACGATGAAACACAGAAATTGCAACGGAATTAGATACAAAAGGCACAATGCCGACTTAAGTACAAAAAGACTGACTCTTCTTACTGACTATACCTTGTTCCATTCCTGTGACACTAGTTATAGATTCCGATGCTTCACTTCAGGTTTACTGTATCCCTTGGACCTTCTTATTGACGATGAAACACAGAAATTGCATCGGAATTAAATACAAAAGAAACAATGCCGAATTAAGTACAAGAAGGCTGACTCTTCTTACTGTCTATGTTTTGAACCGTTCCTGTGACACTAGTTATAGAGTCCGATGCTTCACTCCAGGTTCACTGTATCCCTTGGACCTTCTTATTGACGATGAAACACAGAAATTACATCGCAATTAAATACAAAAGGCACAATGCTGACTTAAGGACAAGAAGCCTGAATCTTCTTACTGCCTATGTATTGAACCATTCCTGTGACACTAGTTATAGATTCCGATGCTCCACCTCAGGCTTACTGTATCCCTCTGACCTTCTTATTGACGACGAAACACAGAAATTGCATCGGAATTAAATACAAAAGGCACAATGCCGACTTAAGTACAAGAAGACTGACTCTTCTTACTGACTATGATTTGAACAATTCCTGTGACACGAGTTGTAGATTTCGATGCTTCACTTCAGGTTTACTGTATCCCTCTGACGTTCATATTAACGATGAAACACAGATATTGCATCGGAATTAAATACAAAAGGCACAATGCTGACTTAAGTACAACAAGACAGTCTCTTCTTACTGACTATGTTTTGAACCATTCCTGTGACACTAGTTATAGATTACGATGCTTCACTTCCGGTTTACTGTATCCCTTGGACCTTCGTATTGACGATGAAACACAGAAATTGCATCGGAATTAAATAGAAAAGGCACAATGCCGTCTTAAGTACAAGCAGACTGACTCTTCTTAGTGTCTATGTTTCGAACCATTCCTGTGACGCTAGTTAAAGATTCCGATGCTTCACTTCAGGTTTACTGTATCCGTTGGACCTTCTTATTGACGATGAAACACAGAAATTCCATCGGAATTGAATACAAAAGGCACAATGCCTACTTAAGTACAATATGACAGGCTCTTCTTACTGAGTAAGTTTTGAACCATTCCTGTGACACTAGTTGTAGATTCCGAGGCTTCACTTCAGGTTTACTGTATCCCTAGGACCTTCTTATTGACGATGAAACACAGAAATTGCATCGGAACTAAATACAAAAGGCACAATGCCGACTTAAGTATAAGAAGACTGACTCTTTACTGCTGTCTATGTTTGAACCATTCCTGTGACATTAGTTATAGATTCCGATGCTTCACTTCAGGGTTACTGTATCCTTTGGACCTTCTTATTGGCGACGAAACACAGAAATTGCATCGGAATTAAATAGAAAATGCACAATGCCGACTTAAGTACAAGAAGACTGAGTGTTCTTACTGCCTATGTTTCGAACCATTGCTGTGACACTAGTTATAGATTCTGATGCTTCACCTCAGGTCCACTGTATCCCTCTGACCTTCTTATTGACGATGAAACACAGAAATTGTATCGGAATTAAATAGAAAAGGCACATTGCCGTCTTAAGTACAAGCAGACTGACTCTTCTTAGTGTCTATGTTTTGAACCATTCCTGTGACGCTAGTTACAGATTCCGATGCTTCATTTCAGGTTTACTGTGTCCCTTGGACCTTCTTATTGACGATGAAACACAGAAATTGCATCGGAATTAAATACAAAAGGCAAAATGACGACTTAAGTACTAGAAGACTGACTCTCCTTACTGACTGTTTTGAACCATTCCTGTGACACTAGATATAGATTCCGATGCTTCACTTCAGGTTTACTGTATCCCTCCGACGTTCTTATTAACGATGAAACGCAGATATTGCATCGGAATTATATACAAAAGGCACAATGCTGACTCAAGTACAAGAAGACTGACTCTTCCTACTGACTATGTTTGAACGAATCCTGTGACATTAGTTATTGTTTCCGATGCTTCACTTCAGGTTTACTGTATCCTTTCGACCTTCCTATTGGCGACGAAACACAGAAAGTGCATCGGAACGAAATACAAAAGGCACAATGCCGACTTAAGTACAAGAAGACTGACTCTTCCTGCTGTCTATGTTTGAACGAATCCTGTGACATTAGTTGTAGATTCCGGTGCTTCACTTCAGGTTTACTATATCCTTTGGACCTTCGTATTGGCGACGAAACACAGAAATTGCATCGGAATTAAATAGAAAAGGCACAATGCCGACTTAAGTCAAGAAGACTGACTCTTCCTTCTGTCTATGTTTTGAACCATTCCTGTGACACTAGTTATAGATTCCGATGCTTCACCTCAGGTTCACTGTATCCCTCTGACCTTCTTATTGACGATGAAACACAGAAATTGCATCGGAATTAAATAGAAAAGTCACAATGCCGTCTTAAGTACAAGCAGATTTACTCTTCTCACAGGATATGTTTTGAACCATTCCTGTGACACTAGTTATAGATTCCGATGTTCCACCTCAGGTTCACTGTATCCCTCTGACCTTCTTATTGACGATGAAACACGGAAATAGCATCGGAACTAAATACAAAAGGCACAATGCCGTCTTAAGTATAAGAAGACTGACTCTTTACTGCTGTCTATGTTTGAACCATTCCTGTGACATTAGTTATAGATTCCGATGCTTCACTTCACGGTTGCTGTATCCTTTGGAGCTTCTTATTGGCGACGGAACTCAGAAATTGCATCGGAATTAAATAGAAAATGCACAATGCCGACTTAAGTACAAGAAGACTGACTCTTCTTACTGTCTATGTTTCGAACCATTGCTTTGACACTAGTTATATATTCCGATGCTTCACCTCAGGTCCACTGTATCCCTCTGACCTTCGTATTGGCGACGAAACACAGAAATTGCATCGGAATTAAATAGAAAAGGCACAATGCCGACTTAAGTACAAGAAGACTGACTCTTCTTACTGACTATGTTTTGAACCATTCCTGTGACACTAGTTATAGATTCCGATGCTTCACTTCAGGTTTACTGTATCCCATGGTCCTTCTTATTGACGATGAAACATAGAAATTGCAACGGAATTAGATACAAAAGGCACAATGCCGACTTATGTACAAAAAGACTGACTCTTCTTACTGACTATATCTTGTTCCATTCCTGTGACACTAGTTATAGATTCCGATGCTTCACTTCAGGTTTACTGTATCCCTTGGACCTTCTTATTGACGATGAAACACAGAAATTGCATCGGAATTAAATACAAAAGAAACAATGCCGAATTAAGTACAAGAAGGCTGACTCTTCTTACTGTCTATGTTTTGAACCGTTCCTGTGACACTAGTTATAGAGTCCGATGCTTCACTCCAGGTTCACTGTATCCCTTGGACCTTCTTATTGACGATGAAACACAGAAATTACATCGCAATTAAATACAAAAGGCACAATGCTGACTTAAGGACAAGAAGCCTGAATCTTCTTACTGCCTATGTTTTGAACCATTCCTGTGACACTAGTTATAGATTCCGATGCTTCACCTCAGGCTTACTGTATCCCTCTGACCTTCTTATTGACGACGAAACACAGAAATTGCATCGGAATTAAATACAAAAGGCACAATGCCGACTTAAGTACAAGAAGACTGACTCTTCTTACTGACTATGATTTGAACAATTCCTGTGACACTAGTTGTAGATATCGATGCTTCACTTCAGGTTTACTGTATCCCTCTGACGTTCTTATTAACGATGAAACACAGATATTGCATCGGAATTAAATACAAAAGGCACAATGCTGACTTAAGTACAAGAAGACAGACTCTTCTTACTGACTATGTTTTGAACCATTCCTGTGACACTAGTTATAGATTACGATGCTTCACTTCCGGTTTACTGTATCCCTTGGACCTTCGTATTGACGATGAAACACAGAAATTGCCTCGGAATTAAATAGAAAAGGCACAATGCCGTCTTAAGTACAAGCAGACTGACTCTTCTTAGTGTCTATGTTTCGAACCATTCCTGTGACGCTAGTTAAAGATTCCGATGCTTCACTTCAGGTTTACTGTATCCGTTGGACCTTCTTATTGACGATGAAACACAGAAATTCCATCGGAATTGAATACAAAAAGCACAATGCCTACTTAAGTACAATATGACAGGCTCTTCTTACTGAGTATGTTTTGAACCATTCCTGTGACACTAGTTGTAGATTCCGAGGCTTCACTTCAGGTTTACTGTATCCCTAGGACCTTCTTATTGACGATGAAACACAGAAATTGCATCGGAACTAAATACAAAAGGCACAATGCCGACTTAAGTATAAGAAGACTGACTCTTTACTGATTTCTATGTTTGAACCATTCCTGTGACATTAGTTATAGATTCCGATGCTTCACTTCAGGGTTACTGTATCCTTTGGACCTTCTTATTGGCGACGAAACACAGAAATTGCATCGGAATTAAATAGAAAATGCACAATGCCGACTTAAGTACAAGAAGACTGACTGTTCTTACTGTCTATGTTTCGAACCATTGCTGTGACACTAGTTATAGATTCTGATGCTTCACCTCAGGTCCACTGTATCCCTCTGACCTTCTTATTGACGATGAAACACAGAAATTGTATCGGAATTAAATAGAAAAGGCACAATGCCGTCTTAAGTACAAGCAGACTGACTCTTCTTAGTGTCTATGTTTTGAACCATTCCTGTGACGCTAGTTACAGATTCCGATGCTTCACTTCAGGTTTACTGTGTCCCTTGGACCTTCTTATTGACGATGAAACACAGAAATTGCATCGGAATTAAATACAAAAGGCAAAATGACGACTTAAGTACAAGAAGACTGACTCTCCTTACTGACTGTTTTGAACCATTCCTGTGACACTAGATATAGATTCCGATGCTTCACTTCAGGTTTACTGTATCCCTCCGACGTTCTTATTAACGATGAAACGCAGATATTGCATCGGAATTATATACAAAAGGCACAATGCTGACTCAAGTACAAGAAGACTGACTCTTCCTACTGACTATGTTTGAACGAATCCTGTGACATTAGTTATTGTTTCCGATGCTTCACTTCAGGTTTACTGTATCCCATGGTCCTTCTTATTGACGATGAAACACAGAAATTGCAACGGAATTAGATACAAAAGGCACAATGCCGACTTAAGTACAAAAAGACTGACTCTTCTTTCTGACTATTTCTTGTTCCATTCCTGTGACACTAGTTATAGATTCCGATGCTTCACTTCAGGTTTACTGTATCCCTTGGACCTTCTTATTGACGATGAAACACAGAAATTGCATCGGAATTAAATACAAAAGAAACAATGCCGAATTAAGTACAAGAAGGCTGACTCTTCTTACTGTCTATGTTTTGAACCGTTCCTGTGACACTAGTTATAGAGTCCGATGCTTCACTCCAGGTTCACTGTATCCCTTGGACCTTCTTATTGACGATGAAACACAGAAATTACATCGCAATTAAATACAAAAGGCACAATGCTGACTTAAGGACAAGAAGCCTGAATCTTCTTACTGCCTATGTTTTGAACCATTCCTGTGACACTAGTTATAGATTCCGATGCATCACCTCAGGCTTACTGTATCCCTCTGACCTTCTTATTGACGACGAAACACAGAAATTGCATCGGAATTAAATACAAAAGGCACAATGCCGACTTAAGTACAAGAAGACAGACTCTTCTTACTGACTATGTTTTGAACCATTCCTGTGACACTAGTTATAGATTACGATGCTTCACTTCCGGTTTACTGTATCCCTTCGACCTTCGTATTGACGATGAAACACAGAAATTGCATCGGAATTAAATAGAAAAGGCACAATGCCGTCTTAAGTACAAGCAGACTGACTCTTCTTAGTGTCTATGTTTCGAACCATTCGTGTGACGCTAGTTAAAGATTCCGATGCTTCACTTCAGGTTTACTGTATCCGTTGGACCTTCTTATTGACGATGAAACACTGAAATTCCATCGGAATTGAATACAAAAGGCACAATGCCTACTTAAGTACAATATGACAGGCTCTTCTTACTGAGTATGTTTTGAACCATTCCTGTGTCACTAGTTGTAGATTCCGAGGCTTCACTTCAGGTTTACTGTATCCCTAGGACCTTCTTATTGACGATGAAACACAGAAATTGCATCGGAACTAAATACAAAAGGCACAATGCTGACTTAAGGATAAGAAGACTGACTCTTTACTGCTGTCTATGTTTGAACCATTCCTGTGATATTAGTTATAGATTCCGATGCTTCACTTCAGGGTTACTGTATCCTTTGGACCTTCTTATTGGCGACGAAACACAGAAATTGCATCGGAATTAAATAGAAAATGCAAAATGCCGACTTAAGTACAAGAAGACTGACTGTTCTTACTGTCTATGTTTCGAACCATTGCTGTGACACTAGTTATAGATTCTGATGCTTCACCTCAGGTCCACTGTATCCCTCTGACCTTCTTATTGACGATGAAACACAGAAATTGTATCGGAATTAAATAGAAAAGGCACAATGCCGTCTTAAGTACAAGCAGACTGACTCTTCTTAGTGTCTATGTTTTGAACCATTCCTGTGACGCTAGTTACAGATTCCGATGCTTCACTTCAGGTTTACTGTGTCCCTTGGACCTTCTTATTGACGATGAAACACAGAAATTGCATCGGAACGAAATACAAAAGGCACAATGCCGACTTAAGTACAAGAAGACTGACTCTTCCTGCTGTCTATGTTTGAACGAATCCTGTGACATTAGTTGTAGATTCCGGTGCTTCACTTCAGGTTTACTATATCCTTTGGACCTTCGTATTGGCGACGAAACACAGAAATTGCATCGGAATTAAATAGAAAAGTCACAATGCCGACTTAAGTCAAGAAGACTGACTCTTCCTTCTGTCTATGTTTTGAACCATTCCTGTGACACTAGTTATAGATTCCGATGCTTCACCTCAGGTTCACTGTATCCCTCTGACCTTCTTATTGATGATGAAACACAGAAATTGCATCGGAATTAAATAGAAAAGGCACAATGCCGTCTTAAGTACAAGCAGATTTACTCTTCTCACTGGATATGTTTTGAACCATTCCTGTGACACTAGTTATAGATTCCGATGTTCCACCTCAGGTTCACTGTATCCCTCTGACCTTCTTATTGACGATGAAACACGGAAATTGCATCGGAACTAAATACAAAAGGCACAATGCCGTCTTAAGTATAAGAAGACTGACTCTTTACTGCTGTCTATGTTTGAACCATTCCTGTGACATTAGTTATAGATTCCGATGCTTCCCTTCACGGTTGCTGTATCCTTTGGAGCTTCTTATTGGCGACGAAACTCAGAAATTGCATCGGAATTAAATAGAAAATGCACAATGCCGACTTAAGTACAAGAAGACTGACTCTTCTTACTGTCTATGTTTCGAACCATTGCTTTGACACTAGTTATATATTCCGATGCTTCACCTCAGGCCCACTGTATCCCTCTGACCTTCTTATTGACGATGAAACACTGAAATTGCATCGGAATTAAATTGAAAAGGCACAATGCCGACTTAAGTACAAGAAGACTGACTCTTCTTACTGACTATGATTTGAACAAAATCCTGTGACACTAGTTGTAGATTCCGATGCTTCACTTCTGGTTTACTGTATCCCTTCGACCGTCGTATTGATGATGAAACACAGAAAGTTTATCGGAATTGAATACAAAAGGCACAATGCCGACTTACGTACAAGAAGACTGACTCTTCTTACTGACTATGTTTTGAACCATTCCTGTGACACTAGTTATAGATTACGATGCTTCACTTCCGGTAATCTGGTTCCCTTGGACCTTCGTTTTGACGATGAAACACAGAAATTGCATCGGAATTAAATACAAAAGGCACAATGTCGACTTAAGTACAAGATGACTGACTCTTCTTACTGACTCTATCTTGATCCATTCCTGTGACACTAGTTATAGATTCCGATGCTTCACTTCGGGTTTACTGTATCCCTTGGACCTTCTTATTGACGATGAACCACGGAAATTGCATCGGAATTAAATACAAAAGGCACAATGCCGTCTTAAGTACAAGCAGACTGACTCTTCTTAGTGTCTATGTTTTGAACCATTCCTGTGACGCTAGTTAAAGATTCCGATGCTTCACTTCAGGTTTACTGTATCCGTTGGACCTTCTTATTGACGATGAAACACAGAAATTGCATCGGAATTAAATAGAAATGGCACAATGCCGACTTAAGTACAAGATGACTGGCTCTTCTTACTGAGTATGTTTTGAACCATTCCTGTGACACTAGTTGTAGATTCAGAGGCTTCACTTCAGGTTTACTGTATCCCTAGGACCTTCTTATTGACGATGAAACACAGAAATTGCATCGGAACTAAATACAAAAGGCACAATGCCGACTTAAGTATAAGAAGACTGACTCTTTACTGCTGTCTATGTTTGAACCATTCCTGTGACATTAGTTATAGATTCCGATGCTTCACTTCAGGGTTACTGTATCCTTTGGACCTTCTTATTGGCGACGAAACACAGAAATTGCATCGGAATTAAATAGAAAACGCACAATCCCGACTTAAGGACAAGAAGACTGACTGTTCTTAGTGTCTGTGTTTCAAACCATTGCTGTGACATTAGTTACAGATTCCGATGCTTCACTTCAGGTTTACTGTGTCCCTTGGACCTTCTTATTGACGACGAAACACAGAAAATGCATCGGAATTAAATACAAATGGCAAAATGGCGACTTAAGTATAAGAAGACTGACTCTTTACTGCTGTCTATGTTTGAACCATTCCTGTGACATTAGTTATAGATTCCGATGCCTCACCTCAGGTCCACTGTATCCCTCTGACCTCCTTATTGACGATGAAACACAGAAATTGCATCGGAATTAAATAGAAAAGGCACAATGCCGTCTTAAGTACAAGCAGACTGATTCTTCTTAGTGTCTATGTTTTGAACCATTCCTGTGACGCTAGTTACAGATTCCGATGCTTCACTTCAGGTTTACTGTGTCCCTTGGACCTTCTTATTGACGATGAAACACAGAAATTGCATCGGAATTAAATACAAAAGGCAAAATGGCGACTTAAGTACAAGAAGACTGACTCTTCTTACTGACTGTTTTGAACCATTCCTGTGACACTAGATATAGATTCCGATGCTTCACTTCAGGTTTACTGTATCCCTCTGACGTTCGTATTAACGACGAAACGCAGATATTGCATCGGAATTAAATACAAAAGGCACAATGCCGACTTAAGTACAAGAAGACTGACTCTTCTTACTGACTATGTTTTGAACCATTCATGTGACACTAGTTATAGATTCCGATGCTTCACTTCAGGTTTACTGTATCCCATGGTCCTTCTTATTGACGATGAAACACAGAAATTGCAACGGAATTAGATACAAAAGGCACAATGCCGACTTAAGTACAAAAAGACTGACTCTTCTTACTGACTATACCTTGTTCCATTCCTGTGACACTAGTTATAGATTCCGATGCTTCACTTCAGGTTTACTGTATCCCTTGGACCTTCTTATTGACGATGAAACACAGAAATTGCATCGGAATTAAATACAAAAGAAACAATGCCGAATTAAGTACAAGAAGGCTGACTCTTCTTACTGTCTATGTTTTGAACCGTTCCTGTGACACTAGTTATAGAGTCCGATGCTTCACTCCAGGTTCACTGTATCCCTTGGACCTTCTTATTGACGATGAAACACAGAAATTACATCGCAATTAAATACAAAAGGCACAATGCTGACTTAAGGACAAGAAGCCTGAATCTTCTTACTGCCTATGTATTGAACCATTCCTGTGACACTAGTTATAGATTCCGATGCTCCACCTCAGGCTTACTGTATCCCTCTGACCTTCTTATTGACGACGAAACACAGAAATTGCATCGGAATTAAATACAAAAGGCACAATGCCGACTTAAGTACAAGAAGACTGACTCTTCTTACTGACTATGATTTGAACAATTCCTGTGACACGAGTTGTAGATTTCGATGCTTCACTTCAGGTTTACTGTATCCCTCTGACGTTCATATTAACGATGAAACACAGATATTGCATCGGAATTAAATACAAAAGGCACAATGCTGACTTAAGTACAACAAGACAGTCTCTTCTTACTGACTATGTTTTGAACCATTCCTGTGACACTAGTTATAGATTACGATGCTTCACTTCCGGTTTACTGTATCCCTTGGACCTTCGTATTGACGATGAAACACAGAAATTGCATCGGAATTAAATAGAAAAGGCACAATGCCGTCTTAAGTACAAGCAGACTGACTCTTCTTAGTGTCTATGTTTCGAACCATTCCTGTGACGCTAGTTAAAGATTCCGATGCTTCACTTCAGGTTTACTGTATCCGTTGGACCTTCTTATTGACGATGAAACACAGAAATTCCATCGGAATTGAATACAAAAGGCACAATGCCTACTTAAGTACAATATGACAGGCTCTTCTTACTGAGTATGTTTTGAACCATTCCTGTGACACTAGTTGTAGATTCCGAGGCTTCACTTCAGGTTTACTGTATCCCTAGGACCTTCTTATTGACGATGAAACACAGAAATTGCATCGGAACTAAATACAAAAGGCACAATGCCGACTTAAGTATAAGAAGACTGACTCTTTACTGCTGTCTATGTTTGAACCATTCCTGTGACATTAGTTATAGATTCCGATGCTTCACTTCAGGGTTACTGTATCCTTTGGACCTTCTTATTGGCGACGAAACACAGAAATTGCATCGGAATTAAATAGAAAATGCACAATGCCGACTTAAGTACAAGAAGACTGAGTGTTCTTACTGCCTATGTTTCGAACCATTGCTGTGACACTAGTTATAGATTCTGATGCTTCACCTCAGGTCCACTGTATCCCTCTGACCTTCTTATTGACGATGAAACACAGAAATTGTATCGGAATTAAATAGAAAAGGCACATTGCCGTCTTAAGTACAAGCAGACTGACTCTTCTTAGTGTCTATGTTTTGAACCATTCCTGTGACGCTAGTTACAGATTCCGATGCTTCATTTCAGGTTTACTGTGTCCCTTGGACCTTCTTATTGACGATGAAACACAGAAATTGCATCGGAATTAAATACAAAAGGCAAAATGACGACTTAAGTACTAGAAGACTGACTCTCCTTACTGACTGTTTTGAACCATTCCTGTGACACTAGATATAGATTCCGATGCTTCACTTCAGGTTTACTGTATCCCTCCGACGTTCTTATTAACGATGAAACGCAGATATTGCATCGGAATTATATACAAAAGGCACAATGCTGACTCAAGTACAAGAAGACTGACTCTTCCTACTGACTATGTTTGAACGAATCCTGTGACATTAGTTATTGTTTCCGATGCTTCACTTCAGGTTTACTGTATCCTTTCGACCTTCCTATTGGCGACGAAACACAGAAAGTGCATCGGAACGAAATACAAAAGGCACAATGCCGACTTAAGTACAAGAAGACTGACTCTTCCTGCTGTCTATGTTTGAACGAATCCTGTGACATTAGTTGTAGATTCCGGTGCTTCACTTCAGGTTTACTATATCCTTTGGACCTTCGTATTGGCGACGAAACACAGAAATTGCATCGGAATTAAATAGAAAAGGCACAATGCCGACTTAAGTCAAGAAGACTGACTCTTCCTTCTGTCTATGTTTTGAACCATTCCTGTGACACTAGTTATAGATTCCGATGCTTCACCTCAGGTTCACTGTATCCCTCTGACCTTCTTATTGACGATGAAACACAGAAATTGCATCGGAATTAAATAGAAAAGGCACAATGCCGTCTTAAGTACAAGCAGATTTACTCTTCTCACAGGATATGTTTTGAACCATTCCTGTGACACTAGTTATAGATTCCGATGTTCCACCTCAGGTTCACTGTATCCCTCTGACCTTCTTATTGACGATGAAACACGGAAATAGCATCGGAACTAAATACAAAAGGCACAATGCCGTCTTAAGTATAAGAAGACTGACTCTTTACTGCTGTCTATGTTTGAACCATTCCTGTGACATTAGTTATAGATTCCGATGCTTCACTTCACGGTTGCTGTATCCTTTGGAGCTTCTTATTGGCGACGGAACTCAGAAATTGCATCGGAATTAAATAGAAAATGCACAATGCCGACTTAAGTACAAGAAGACTGACTCTTCTTACTGTCTATGTTTCGAACCATTGCTTTGACACTAGTTATATATTCCGATGCTTCACCTCAGGTCCACTGTATCCCTCTGACCTTCGTATTGGCGACGAAACACAGAAATTGCATCGGAATTAAATAGAAAAGGCACAATGCCGACTTAAGTACAAGAAGACTGACTCTTCTTACTGACTATGTTTTGAACCATTCCTGTGACACTAGTTATAGATTCCGATGCTTCACTTCAGGTTTACTGTATCCCATGGTCCTTCTTATTGACGATGAAACATAGAAATTGCAACGGAATTAGATACAAAAGGCACAATGCCGACTTATGTACAAAAAGACTGACTCTTCTTATTGACTATATCTTGTTCCATTCCTGTGACACTAGTTATAGATTCCGATGCTTCACTTCAGGTTTACTGTATCCCTTGGACCTTCTTATTGACGATGAAACACAGAAATTGCATCGGAATTAAATACAAAAGAAACAATGCCGAATTAAGTACAAGAAGGCTGACTCTTCTTACTGTCTATGTTTTGAACCGTTCCTGTGACACTAGTTATAGAGTCCGATGCTTCACTCCAGGTTCACTGTATCCCTTGGACCTTCTTATTGACGATGAAACACAGAAATTACATCGCAATTAAATACAAAAGGCACAATGCTGACTTAAGGACAAGAAGCCTGAATCTTCTTACTGCCTATGTTTTGAACCATTCCTGTGACACTAGTTATAGATTCCGATGCTTCACCTCAGGCTTACTGTATCCCTCTGACCTTCTTATTGACGACGAAACACAGAAATTGCATCGGAATTAAATAGAAAAGGCACAATGCCGACTTAAGTACAAGAAGACTGACTCTTCTTACTGACTATGATTTGAACAATTCCTGTGACACTAGTTGTAGATATCGATGCTTCACTTCAGGTTTACTGTATCCCTCTGACGTTCTTATTAACGATGAAACACAGATATTGCATCGGAATTAAATACAAAAGGCACAATGCTGACTTAAGTACAAGAAGACAGACTCTTCTTACTGACTATGTTTTGAACCATTCCTGTGACACTAGTTATAGATTACGATGCTTCACTTCCGGTTTACTGTATCCCTTGGACCTTCGTATTGACGATGAAACACAGAAATTGCCTCGGAATTAAATAGAAAAGGCACAATGCCGTCTTAAGTACAAGCAGACTGACTCTTCTTAGTGTCTATGTTTCGAACCATTCCTGTGACGCTAGTTAAAGATTCCGATGCTTCACTTCAGGTTTACTGTATCCGTTGGACCTTCTTATTGACGATGAAACACTGAAATTCCATCGGAATTGAATACAAAAGGCACAATGCCTACTTAAGTACAATATGACAGGCTCTTCTTACTGAGTATGTTTTGAACCATTCCTGTGTCACTAGTTGTAGATTCCGAGGCTTCACTTCAGGTTTACTGTATCCCTAGGACCTTCTTATTGACGATGAAACACAGAAATTGCATCGGAACTAAATACAAAAGGCACAATGCTGACTTAAGGATAAGAAGACTGACTCTTTACTGCTGTCTATGTTTGAACCATTCCTGTGATATTAGTTATAGATTCCGATGCTTCACTTCAGGGTTACTGTATCCTTTGGACCTTCTTATTGGCGACGAAACACAGAAATTGCATCGGAATTAAATAGAAAATGCACAATGCCGACTTAAGTACAAGAAGACTGACTGTTCTTACTGTCTATGTTTCGAACCATTGCTGTGACACTAGTTATAGATTCTGATGCTTCACCTCAGGTCCACTGTATCCCTCTGACCTTCTTATTGACGATGAAACACAGAAATTGTATCGGAATTAAATAGAAAAGGCACAATGCCGTCTTAAGTACAAGCAGACTGACTCTTCTTAGTGTCTATGTTTTGAACCATTCCTGTGACGCTAGTTACAGATTCCGATGCTTCACTTCAGGTTTACTGTGTCCCTTGGACCTTCTTATTGACGATGAAACACAGAAATTGCATCGGAATTAAATACAAAAGGCAAAATGACGACTTAAGTACAAGAAGACTGACTCTCCTTACTGACTGTTTTGAATCATTCCTGTGACACTAGATATAGATTCCGATGCTTCACTTCAGGTTTACTGTATCCCTCCGACGTTCTTATTAACGATGAAACGCAGATATTGCATCGGAATTATATACAAAAGGCACAATGCTGACTCAAGTACAACAAGACTGACTCTTCCGACTGACTATGTTTGAACGAATCCTGTGACATTAGTTATTGTTTCCGATGCTTCACTTCAGGTTTACTGTATCCTTTCGACCTTCCTATTGGCGACGAAACACAGAAATTGCATCGGAACGAAATACAAAAGGCACAATGCCGACTTAAGTACAAGAAGACTGACTCTTCCTGCTGTCTATGTTTGAACGAATCCTGTGACATTAGTTGTAGATTCCGGTGCTTCACTTCAGGTTTACTATATCCTTTGGACCTTCGTATTGGCGACGAAACACAGAAATTGCATCGGAATTAAATAGAAAAGTCACAATGCCGACTTAAGTCAAGAAGACTGACTCTTCCTTCTGTCTATGTTTTGAACCATTCCTGTGACACTAGTTATAGATTCCGATGCTTCACCTCAGGTTCACTGTATCCCTCTGACCTTCTTATTGATGATGAAACACAGAAATTGCATCGGAATTAAATAGAAAAGGCACAATGCCGTCTTAAGTACAAGCAGATTTACTCTTCTCACTGGATATGTTTTGAACCATTCCTGTGACACTAGTTATAGATTCCGATGTTCCACCTCAGGTTCACTGTATCCCTCTGACCTTCTTATTGACGATGAAACACGGAAATTGCATCGGAACTAAATACAAAAGGCACAATGCCGTCTTAAGTATAAGAAGACTGACTCTTTACTGCTGTCTATGTTTGAACCATTCCTGTGACATTAGTTATAGATTCCGATGCTTCACTTCACGGTTGCTGTATCCTTTGGAGCTTCTTATTGGCGACGAAACTCAGAAATTGCATCGGAATTAAATAGAAAATGCACAATGCCGACTTAAGTACAAGAAGACTGACTCTTCTTACTGTCTATGTTTCGAACCATTGCTTTGACACTAGTTATATATTCCGATGCTTCACCTCAGGCCCACTGTATCCCTCTGACCTTCTTATTGACGATGAAACACTGAAATTGCATCGGAATTAAATAGAAAAGGCACAATGCCGACTTAAGTACAAGAAGACTGACTCTTCTTACTGACTATGATTTGAACAAAATCCTGTGACACTAGTTGTAGATTCCGATGCTTCACTTCTGGTTTACTGTATCCCTTCGACCGTCGTATTGATGATGAAACACAGAAAGTTTATCGGAATTGAATACAAAAGGCACAATGCCGACTTACGTACAAGAAGACTGACTCTTCTTACTGACTATGTTTTGAACCATTCCTGTGACACTAGTTATAGATTACGATGCTTCACTTCCGGTAATCTGGTTCCCTTGGACCTTCGTTTTGACGATGAAACACAGAAATTGCATCGGAATTAAATAGAAAAGGCACAATGCCGACTTAAGTACAAGAAGACTGACTCTTCTTACTGACTATGCTTTGAACCACTCCTGTGACACTAGTTATAGATTCCGATGCTTCACTTCCGGTAATCTGGTTCCCTTGGACCTTCGTTTTGACGATGAAACACAGAAATTGCATCGGAATTAAATAGAAAAGGCACAATGCCGTCTTAAGTACAAGCAGACTGACTCGTCTTAGTGTCTATGTTTTGAACCATTCCTGTGACGCTAGTTAAAGATTCCGATGCTTCACTTCAGGTTTACTGTATCCGTTGGACCTTCTTATTGACGATGAAACACAGAAATTGCATCGGAATTGAATACAAAAGGCACAATGCCTACTTAAGTACAAGATGACTGGCTCTTCTTACTGAGTATGTTTTGAACCATTCCTGTGACACTAGTTGTAGATTCCGAGGCTTCACTTCAGGTTTACTGTATCCCTAGGACCTTCTTATTGACGATGAAACACAGAAATTGCATCGGAACTAAATACAAAAGGCACAATGCCGACTTAAGTATAAGAGGACTGACTCTTTACTGCTGTCTATGTCTGAACCATTCCTGTGACATTAGTTATAGATTCCGATGCTTCACTTCAGGGTTACTGTATACTTTGGACCTTCTTATTGGCGACGAAACACAGAAATTGCATCGGAATTAAATAGAAAATGCACAATGCCGACTTAAGTACAAGAAGACTGACTCTTCTTACTGTCTATGTTTCGAACCATTGCTGTGACACTAGTTATATATTCCGATGCTTCACCTCAGGTCCACTGTATCCCTCTGACCTTCTTATTGACGATGAAACACAGAAATTGCATCGGAATTAAATAGAAAAGGCACAATGCCGACTTAAGTACAAGAAGACTGACTCTTCTTACTGACTATGATTTGAACAATTCCTGTGACACTAGTTGTAGATTCCGATGCTTCACTTCTGGTTTACTGTATCCCTTGGACGGTCGTATTGATGATGAACACAGAAATTTCATCGGAATTGAATACAAAAGGCACAATGCCGACTTACGTACAAGAAGACTGACTCTTCTTACTGACTATGTTTTGAACCATTCCTGTGTCACTAGTTATGGATTCCGATGCTTCACTTCAGGTTTACTGTATCCCATGGACCTTCTTATTGACGATGAAACACAGAAATTGCATCGGAATTAGATACAAAAGGCACAATGCCGACTTAAGTACAACAAGACTGACTCTTCTTACTGATTTTATCTTGATCCATTCCTGTGACACTAGTTATAGATTCCGATGCTTCACTTCAGGCTTACTGTATCCCTCTGACCTTCTTATTGACGATGAAACACAGAAATTGCATCGGAATTAAATACAAAAGGCACAATGCCTACTTAAGAAAACTTACTCTTCTTACTGACTATGTATTGAACCATTCCTGTGACACTAGTTTTGGATTCCGATGCTTCACTTCAGGTTTACTGTATCCCTTGGACCTTCTAATTGACGATGAAACACAGAAATTGCATCGGAATTAAATACAAAAGGCACAATGTCGACTTAAGTACAAGATGACTGACTCTTGTTACTGACTCTATCTTGATCCATTCCTGTGACACTAGTTATAGATTCCGATGTTTCACTTCGGGATTACTGTATCCCTTGGACCTTCTTATTGACGATGAAACACAATAATTGCATCGGAATTAAATACAAAAGGCACAATGCCGACTTAAGTACAAGAAGACTGACTCTTCTTACTGACTATGATTTGAACCATTCCTGTGACACTAGTTGTAGATTCCGATGCTTCACTTCAGGTTTATTGTATCCCTCTGACCTTCTTATTAACGATGAAACGCAGATATAACATCGGAATTAAATTCAAAAGGCACAATGCCGACATAAGTACAAGCAGACTGACTCTTCTTACTGACTATGTTTTGATCCATTCCGGTGACACTAGTTATAGATTCCGATCCTTCACTTCTGGTTTACTGTATCCCTTGGACCTTCGTATTGACGACGAAACACAAAAATTGCATCGGAATTAAATACAAAAGGCACAATGCTGACTCAAGTACAAGAAGACTGACTCTTCCTACTGACTATGTTTGAACGAATCCTGTGACATTAGTTATTGTTTCCGATGGTTCACTTCAAATTTACTGTATCCTTTCGACCTTCCTATTGGCGACGAAAGACAGAAATTGCATCGGAACAAGATACAAAAGGCACAATGCCGAAATAAGTACAAGAAGACTGACTCTTCCTACTGTCTATATTTGAACGAATCCTGTGACATTAGTTATAGATTCCGATGCTTCACTTCAGGTTTACTGTATCCTTTGGACCTTCCTATTGGCGACGAAACACTGAAATTGCATCGGAATTAAATAGAAAAGGCACAATGCCGACTTAAGTACAAGAAGACTGACTCTTCCTACTGTCTATCATTTGAACCATTCCTGTGACACTAGTTATAGATTCCGATGCTTCACCTCAGGTTCACTGTATCCCTCTGACCTTTTTATTGACGATGAAACACAGAAATTGCATCGGAATTAAATACAAAAGGCACAATGTCGACTTAAGTACAAGATGACTGACTCTTCTTACTGACTCTATCTTGATCCTTTCCTGTGACACTAGTTATAGATTCCGATGCTTCACTTCGGGTTTACTGTATCCCTTGGACCTTCTTATTGACGATGAAACACAGAAATTGCATCGGAATTAAATACAAAAGGCACAATGCCGACTTAAGTACAAGAAGACTGACTCTTAATTCCGACTATGATTTGAACAATTCCTGTGACACTAGTTGTAGATCCCAATGCTTCACTTCAGGTTTACCGTATCCTTCTGACGTTCTTATTAACGATGAAACACAGATATTGCATCGGAATTAAATACAAAAGGCACAATGCTGACTTAAGTACAAGATCACTGGCTCTTCTTACTGACTATGTTTTGAACCACTCCTGTGACACTAGTTATAGATTACGATGCTTCACTTCCGGTAATCTGATCCCTTGGACCTTCGTATTGACGATGAAACACAGAAATTGCATCGGAATTAAATAGAAAAGGCACAATGCCGTCTTAAGTACAAGCAGACTGACTCTTCTTAGTGTCTATGTTTTGAACCACTCCTGTGACGCTAGTTAAAGATTCCGATGCTTCACTTCAGGTTTACTGTATCCGTTGGACCTTCTTATTGACGATGAAACACAGAAATTGCATCGGAATTGAATACAAAAGGCACAATTCCTACTTAAGTACAAGATCACTGGCTCTTCTTACTGAGTATGTTTTGAACCATTCCTGTGACACTAGTTGTAGATTCCGAGGCTTCACTTCAGGTTTACTGTATCCCTAGGACCTTCTTATTGACGATGAAACACAGAAATTGCATCGGAACTAAATACAAATGGCACAATGCCGACTTAAGTATAAGAAGACTGACTCATTACTGCTGTCTATGTTTGAACCATTCCTGTGACATTAGTTATAGATTCCGATGCTTCACTTCAGGGTTACTGTATACTTTGGACCTTCTTATTGGCGACGAAACTCAGAAATTCCATCGGAATTAAATAGAAAATGCACAATGCCGACTTAAGTACAAGAAGACTGACTCTTCTTACTGTCTATGTTTCGAACCATTGCTGTGACACTAGTTATATATTCCGATGCTTCACCTCAGGTCCCCTATATCCCTCTGACCTTCTTATTGACGATGAAACACAGAAATTGCATGGGAATTAAATAGAAAAGGCACAATGCCGACTTAAGTACAAGAAGACTGACACTTCTTACTGACTATGATTTGAACAATTCCTGTGACACTAGTTGTAGATTCCGATGCTTCACTTCTGGTTTACTGTATCCCTTGGACAGTCGTATTGATGATGAAACACAGAAATTTCATCGGAATTGAATACAAAAGGCACAATGCCGACTTACGTTCAAAAAGACTGACTCTTCTTACTGACTATGTTTTGAACCATTCCTGTGACACTAGTTATGGATTCCGATGCTTCACTTCAGGTTAACTGTATCCCATGGACCTTCTTATTGACGATGAAACACAGAAATTGCATCGGAATTAGATACAAAAGGCACAATGCCGACTTAAGTACAACAAGACTGACCCTTCTTACTGACTATATCTTGATCCATTCCTGTGACACTAGTTATAGATTCCGATGCTTCACTTCAGGTTTACTGTATCCCTTGGTCCTTCTTATTGACGATGAAACACAGAAAAAGCATCGGAATTAAATACGAAAGAAACAATGCCGAATTAAGTACAAGAAGACTGACTCTTCTTATGGTGTATGTTTTGAACCGTTCCTGTGACACTAGTTATAGAGTCCGATGCTTCACTCCAGGTTTACTGTATCCCTTGGACCTTCTTATTGACGATAAAACTCCGAAATTACATCGCAATTAAATACAAAAGGCACAATGCTGACTTAAGGACAAGAAGACTGAATCTTCTTACTGCCTATGTTTTGAGCCATTCCAGTGACACTAGTTATAGATTCCGATGCTTCACCTGAGGTTTACTGTATCCATCTGACGATCTTATTGACGATGAAACACAGAAATTGCATGGGAAATAAATACAAAAGG
Source organism: Schistocerca serialis cubense (assembly GCF_023864345.2). Lineage (NCBI taxonomy): Eukaryota > Metazoa > Arthropoda > Insecta > Orthoptera > Acrididae > Schistocerca > Schistocerca serialis. The sequence continues at coordinate 9,459,523 of NW_026047592.1, forward strand.
CACAATGCCGACTTAGGTATAAGAAGACTGACTATTCCTACTATCTATGTTTTGAACCATTCCTGTGACATTAGGTATGGATTCCGATGCTTCACTTTAAAGTTACTGTATCCTTTGGTCCTTCGTATTGTCAGCGAAACACAGAAATTGCATCGGAATTAAATAGAAAAGGCACAATGCCGACTTAAGTGCAAGAAGACTGACTCTTCTCACTGTCTATGTTTTGAACCATTCCTGTGACACTAGTTATAGATTCCGATGCTTCACCTCAGGTTCACTCTATCCCTTGGACCTTTTTATTGACGATGTAACACAGAAATTGCATCGGAATTAAATACAAAAGGTACAATGCCGACATAAGTACAAGAAGACTGACTCTTCTTACTGACTGTTTTGAAGCATTCCTGTGACACTAGTTATAGATTCTGATCCTTCACTTCAGGTTCACTGTATCCCTCTGACCTTCTTATTGACGATGAAACACAGAAATTGCATCGGAATTAAATACAAAAGTCACAATACCGACTTAAGTACAAGAAGACTGACTCTACTTACTGATTGTTTTGAACCATTCCTGTGACACTAGTTATAGATTCCGATGCTTCACTTCAGGTTTACTGTATCCCTCTGACCTTCTTATTAACGATGAAACACAGATATTGCATCAGAATTAAATACAAAAGGTACAATGCCGTCTTAAATACAAGAAGACTGACTCATCTTACTGACTATGTTTGAACCATTCCTGTGACACTAGTTATACAATCCGATGCTTCACTTCTGGTTTACTGTATCCCTTGGACCTTCGTATTGACGATGAAACACAGAAATTGCATCGGAATAAAGTACAAAAGGCACAATGCCGACTTAAGTACAAGAAGACTGACTCTTCTTACTGACTATGTTTTGAACCATTCCTGTGACACTAGTTATGGTTTCCGATACTTCACTTCACGTTTACTGTATCCCTAGGACCTTCGTATTGACGATGAAACACTGAAATTGCATCGGTATTAAATACAAAAGACACAATGCCGACCTAAGTACAAGAAGACTGACTCCTCTTACTGACTATATGATGATCCATTCCTGTGACACTAGTTATGGATTCCGATGCTTCACTTTAGGTTTACTGTATCCCTTGGACATTCTTATTGACGATGAAACACAGAAATTGCATCGGAATTAAATACAAAAGGCATAATGCCGACTTAAGTACAAGAAGGCTGACTCTTCTTACTGTCTATGTTTTGTACCATTCCTGTGACACTAGTTATCGACTCCGATGCATCACACAAGGTTTACTGTATCCCTTGGAAGTTCTTATTGACGATGAAACACCGAAATTGTATCGGAATTAATTAGAAAAGGCACAATGCCGACTTAGGTACCAGAAGACTGTCTCTTCTTACTGTCTATGTTTGAACAATTCCTGTGACACTAGTTATGGATTCCGATGCTTCACTTCACTTTTACTGTATCCCTTGGACCTTCGTATTGACGATGAAACACAGAAATTGCATCGGAATTAAATACAAAAGGCACAATGCCGACTTAAGTATAAGAAGACTGACTCTTTACTGCTGTCTATGTTTGAACCATTCCTGTGACATTAGTTATAGATTCCGATGCTTCACTTCAGGGTTACTGTATCCTTTGGACCTTCTTATTGGCGACGAAACACAGAAATTGCATCCGAAGTAAATAGAAAATGCACAATGCCGACTTAAGTACAAGAAGACAGACTCTTCTTACTGTCTATGTTTCGAACCATAGCTGTGACACTAGTTATATATTCCGATGCTTCACTTCCGGTTTACTGTATCCCTTGGGCCTTCGTATTGACGATGATACACAGAAATTGCATCGGAATTAAATACAAAAGGCACAATGCCGACCTAAGTACGAGAAGACTGACTCCTCTTACTGACTATAACTTGATCCATTCCTGTGACACTAGTTACAGATTCCGATGCTTCACTTCAGGTTTACTCTATCCCTTGGACCTTCTTATTGACGATGAAACACAGAAATTGCTTCGGAATTAAATACAAAAGGCACAATGCCAACTTAAGTACAAGAAGACTGACTCTTCCTACTGTCTATGTTTTGAACCATTCCTGTGCCACTAGTTATGAATTCCGATGCTTCACTTCAGGTGTACTGTATCCCTTACACCTTCGTATTGACGATGAAACACAGAAATTGCATCTGAATAAAACAGAAAAGGCTCAATGCCAACTTAAGTACAAGAAGACTGACTCTTCTTACTGACTATACCATGATCCATTCCTGTGACACTAGTTATAGATTCCGATGCTTCACTTCAGGTTTACTGTATCCCTAGGACCTTCTTATTGACGATGAAACACAGAAATTGCATCGGAACTAAATATAAAAGGCACAATTCAGACTTAAGTATAAGAAGACTGACTCCTCCTACTGTCTATGTTTTGAACCATTCCAGTGAGATTAGTTATGGATTCCGATGCTTCACTACAGGTTTACTGTATCCTTTGGACCTTCGTATTGGCGACGAAACACAGAAATTGCATCGGAATTAAGTAGAAAAGGCACAATGCCGACTTAAGTACAAGAAGACTGACTCTTATTAGTGCCTATGTCTTGAACCATTCCTGTGACGCTAGTGACAGATTCCGATGCTTCACTTCAGGGTTACTGTATCCTTTGGACCTTCTTATTGGCGAAGAAACACAGAAATTGCTTCGGAATTAAATAGAAAAGGCACAATGCCAACATAAGTACAAGAAGACTGACTCTTCCTAATGTCTATGTTTTGAACCATTCCTGTGACACTAGTTATAGATTCCGATGCTTCACCTCAGGTTCACTCTCTCCCTTGGACCTCCTTATTGACGATGAAACACAGAAATTGCATCGGAATTAAATACAAAATGCACAATGCCGACATAAGTACAAGAAGACTGACTCTTCTTACTGATTGTTTTGAACCATTCCCGTGACACTAGTTATATATTCCGATGCTTCACTTCAGGTTTACTGTATCCCTCTGACCTTCTTATTAACGATGAAACACAGATATTGCATCAGAATTAAATACAAAATTCACAATGCCGACTTAAGTACAAGAAGACTGACTCTTCTTACTGACTATGTTTTGAACCATTCCTTTGACACTAGTTATACATTCCGATGCTTCACTTCTGGTTTACTGTATCCCTTGGACCTTCGTATTGACGATGAAACACAGAAATTGCATCGGAATAAAATACTAAAGGCACAATGCCGACTTTAGTACAAGAAGACTGACTCTTCTTACTGACTATGCTTTGAACCATTCCTGTGACAGTAGTTATGGTTTCCGATGCTTCACTTCACGTTTACTGTATCCCTCGGACCTTCGTATTGACGATGAAACACTGAAATTCCATCGGTATTAAATACAAAAGGCACAATGCCGACCTAAGTACAAGAAGACTGACTCCTCTTACTATCTATGTATTGAACCATTCCTGTGACACTAGTTATCGATTCCGATGCTTCACACAAGGTTTACTGTATCCCTAGGACCTTCTTATTGATGATGAAACACCGAAATTCTATCGGAATTAAATAGAAAAGGCACAATGCCGACTAAGGTACAAGAGGACTGTCTCTTCTTACTGTCTATCATTTGAACCATTCCTGTGACACTAGTTATAGATTCCAACGCTCCACTTCAGTTTTACTGTATCCCTTGTACCTTCTTATTGACGATGAAACATAGAATCTGCATCGGAATTAAATACAAAGGGCACAAAGCCGACTTAAGAACCAGAAGACTACCCTTCTTACTGACTATACCTTGATGCATTCCTGTGACACTAGTTATAGATTCCGATGCTTCACTTCAGGTTTACTGTATCTCTTGGACCTTCTTATTGACGATGAAACACAGTTATTGCATCGGAATTAAATACAAAAGGCACAATGCCGACTTAAGTATACGAAGACTGACTCTTCTTACTGACTATGTTTTGTACCATTCCTGTGACACTAGTTATAGATTCCGATGCTTCACTTCTGGTTTACTGTATCCCTTGGACATTCGTATTGACGATGAAACACAGAAATTGCATCGGAAGTAATTACAAATGGCAGAATGCCGACTTAAGTACAAGAAGACTGACTCTTCTTACTGACTATGCTTAGAACCATTCCTGTGACACTAGTTATAGATTCCGATGCTTCACTTCAGGTTATTGTATCCCTTGGACCTTCTTATTGACGATGAAACACAGAAATTGCATCAGAAATAAATACAAAATGCACAATGCCGACATAAGTACAAGAAGACTGAATCTTCTTACTGACTATGTGTTGAATCTTTCCTGTGACACTATTTAGAGATTCCGATGCTTCCCTTCAGGTTTACTGTATCTCTCTGACCTTCTTATTGACGATGAAACACAGTAATTGCATCGGAATTAATTTGAAAAGGGCACAATGCCGACTTAAGAACAAGAAGACTGACTCTTCTTACTGTCTATGCTTTGAACCATTCCTGTGACACTAGTTCTAGATTCCGATGCTTCATTACAGGTTTACTGTATCTCTTGGACCTTCTTATTGACGATGAAACACAGATATTGCATCGGAATTAAATACAAAAGGCACAATGCCGACTTAAGTACAAGAAGACTGACTCTTCTTACTGACTATACCTTGATCCATTCCTGTGACACTAGTTATAGATTCCGATGCTTCACTTCAGGTTTACTGTATCTCTTGGACCTTCTTATTGACGATGAAACACAGATATTGCATCGGAATTAAATACAAAAGGCACAATGCCGACTTAAGTATAAGAAGACTGACTCTTCTTACTGACTATGTTTTGTACCATTCCTGTGACACTAGTTATAGATTCCGATGCTTCACTTCTGGTTTACTGTATCCCTTGGACCTTCGTATTGACGATGAAACACAGAAATTGCATCGGAAGTAATTTCAAATGGCAGAATGCCGATTTAAGTACAAGAAGACTGACTCTTCTTACTGACTATGCTTTGAACCATTCCTGTGACACTAGTTGTAGATTCCGATGCTTCACTTCAGGTTTACTGTATCCCTCTGACTTTCTTATTGACGATGAAACACAGAAATTGCATCGGAAATAAATACAAAATTCACAATACCGACTTAAGTACACGTAGACTGAATCTTCCTACTGTCTATGTTTTGAACCATTCCTGTGAAACTAGTTATAGATTCCGATGCTTCATTTCAGGTTTACTGTATCCCTTGGACCTTCTTAATGACGATGAAGCACAGATCGTGCCTCGGAATAAAATACAAAAGGCACAATGCCGACTTAAGTACAAGAAGGCTGACTCCTCTTACTGTCTATGTTTTGAACCATTCCTGTGACACTAGTTATAGATTCCGATGCTTCACTCCACGTTTACTGTATCCCTTGGACCTTGTTATTGACGATGAAACACAGAAATCGCATCGGAATTAAATACAAAAGGCACAATGCCGACTTAGGGACAACAAGACTGAATCTTCTTACTGCCTATGCATTTGTACCATTCCTGTGACACTAGTTATTGATTCCGATGCTTCACTTCAGGTTTACTGTATCCCTCTGACCTTCTTATTGACGATGAAACATAGAAATTGCATCGGAATTAAATACAAAAGGCACAATGCCGACTTAAGTGGAAGAGGACTGACTCTTCTTACTGTCTATGTTTTGAACCATTCCTGTGACACTAGTTATAGATTCCAATGCTTCATACAAGGTTTACTGTATCCCTTGGACCTTCTTATTGACGATGAAACACAGAAATTAGATCGGAATTAAATACAAAAGGCACAATGTTGAATTAAGTACGTGAATACTGACTTTTCTTACTGACTATTTCTTGATCCTTTCCTGTGACACTAGTTATAGAATCCGATGCTTCACTTCAGGTTTACTGTATCCCTTGGGCCCTCTCATTGACGATGAAACACAGAAATTGCATCGGAATTAAACACAAAAGGCACAATGCCGACTGAAGTACAAGAAGAGTGACTCGTCTTACTGACTATGTTTTAACCATTCCTATGACACTAGTTATAGATTCCGATGCTTCACTTCTGGTTTACTGAATCCCTTGGACCTTCTTATTGACGATGAAACATAGAAGTTGCATCGGAACAAAATAAAAAAGGCACAATGCCGACTTATGTATAAGAAGACTGACTCTTCCTACTGTCTATGATTCGAACAATTCCTGTGACACTAGTTATAGATTCCGATGATTCACTTCAGGTTTACTGTTTTCCTCGGACCGTCTTATTGATGATGAAACACAGAAATTGCATCGGAATTAAATACAAAAGGCACAATTCCGACTTAAGTACAAGAAGACTGACTCTTCTTACTGACTATGTGTTGAACCATTCCTTTGACAATATTTAGAGATTCCGATGCTTCACTTCAGGTTTAATGTATCCCTCTGACCTTCCTATTGACGATGAAACACAGTAAATGCATCGGAATTAAATTGAAAACCCCACAATGCTGACTTAAGTACAAGAAGACTGACTCTTCTTACTGTCTATCTTTTGAACCATTCCTGTGACACTAGTTATAGATTCCGATGCTCCACTTCAGGTTTGCTCTTGGACCTTCTTATTGACGATGAAACACAGAAATTGCATTGAAATTAAATGCAAAAGGCCCAATGCCGACTTAAGTACAAGAAGACTGACTCTTCTTACTGACTATGCTTTGAACCATTCCTGTGAGACTAGTTATAGATTCCGATGCTTCACTTCAGGTTTACTGTATCCTTCTGACCTTCTTATTGACGATGAAACACAGAAATTGCATCGGAATTAAATACAAAAGGCACAATGACGACTTAACTACAAGAAGACTGATTCTTCTTACTGACTATGTGTTGAACCATTCCTGTGACACTATTTAGAGATTCCGATGCTTCACTTCAGGTTTACTGTATCCCTCTGACCTTCTTATTGACGATGAAACACAGTAAATGCAACGGAATTAAATTGAAAAGGGCACAATGCTGACTTAAGTACAAGAAGACTGACTCTTCTTACTGTCTATCTTTGAACCATTCCTGTGACACTAGTTATAGATTCCGATGCTCCACTTCAGGTTTACTGTATCTCTTGGACCTTCTTATTGACGATAAAACACAGAAATTGCATTGAAATTAAATACAAAAGGCCCAATGCCGACTTAAGTACAAGAAGACTGACTCTTCTTACTGACTATGCTTTGAACCATTCCTGTGAGACTAGTTATAGATTCCGATGCTTCACTTCAGGTTTACTGTATCCTTCTGACCTTCTTATTGACGATGAAACACAGAAATTGCATCGGAATTAAATACAAAAGGCACAATGACGACTTAACTACGAGAAGACTGATTCTTCTTACTGACTATGTGTTGAACCATTCCTGTGACACTATTTAGAGATTCCGATGCTTCACTTCAGGTTTACTGTATCCCTCTGACCTTCTTATTGACGATGAAACACAGTAAATGCAACGGAATTAAATTGAAAAGGGCACAATGCTGACTTAAGTACAAGAAGACTGACTCTTCTTACTGTCTATCTTTGAACCATTCCTGTGACACTAGTTATAGATTCCGATGCTCCACTTCAGGTTTACTGTATCTCTTGGACCTTCTTATTGACGATAAAACACAGAAATTGCATCGAAATTAAATACAAAAGGCACAATGCCGACTTAAGTACAAGAAGACTGACTCTTCTTACTGACTATGCTTTGGACCATTCCTGTGACATTAGTTATAGATTCCGAGGCTTCACTTCTGGTCTACTGTATCCGTCTGACCTTCTTATTGACGATGAAACACAGAAATTGCATCGGAATTAAATACAAAAGGCCCAATGCCGAGTTAAGTGCAAGAGGATTGACTCTTCTTACTGACTATGTTTTGAACCATTCCTGTGACACTAGTTGTAGATTCCGATGCTTCACTTCAGGTTTACTGTATCCCTTGGACCTTCTTAATGACGATGAAGCACAGATAGTGCCTCGGAATAAAATACAAAAGGCACAATGCCGACTTAAGTACAAGAAGGCTGACTCCTCTTACTGTCTATGTTTTGAACCATTCCTGTGATACTAGTTATAGATTCCGATGCTTCACTCCACGTTTACTGTATCCCTTGGTCCTTCTTATTGACGATGAAACACAGAAATCGCATCGGAATTAAATACAAAAGGCACAATGCCGACTTAGGGACAATAAGACTGAATCTTCTTACTGCCTATGTTCGTACCATTCCTGTGACACTAGTTATAGATTCCGATGCTTCACTTAAGGTTTACTGTATCCCTCTGACCTTCTTATTGACGATGAAACACAGAAATTGCATCGGAATTAAATACAAAAGGCACAATGCCGACTTAAGTGGAAGAGGACTGACTCTTCTTACTGTCTATGATTTGAACCATTCCTGTGACACTAGTTATAGATTCCGATGCTTCACACAAGGTTTACTGTATCCCTTGTACCTTCTTATTGACGATGAAACACAGAAATTACATCGGAATTAAATACAAAAGGCAAAATGCCGAATTAAGTACAAGAAGACTGACTTTTCTTACTGACTATTTCTTGATCCATTCCTGTGACACTAGTTATAGAATCCGATGCTTCACTTCAGTTTCACTGTATCCCTTGGACCTTCTTATTCACGAAGAGAAACACAGAAATAGCATCGAAATTAAATACAAAAGGCACAATGCCGACTTAAGTACAAGAAGACTGACTCTTCTTACTGACTATGATTTGAACCATTCCTGTGACACTAGTTGTAGATTCCGATGCTTCACTTCAGGTTTACTGTATCCCTCTGACTTTCTTATTGACGATGAAACACAGAAATTGCATCGGAAATAAATACAAAATTCACAATACCGACTTAAGTCCAATTAGACTGAATCTTCCTACTGTCTATGTTTTGAACCATTCCTGTGACACTAGTTATAGTTTCCGATGCTTCATTTCCGGTTTACTGTATCCCTTGGACCTTCTTAATGACGATGAAGCACAGATAGTGCCTCGGAATAAAACACAAAAGGCACAATGCCGACTTAAGTACAAGAAGACTGACTCGTCTTACTGACTATGTTTTAACCGTTCCTGTGACACTAGTTATAGATTCCGATGCTTCACTTCTGGTTTATGAATCCCTTGGACCTTCATATTGACGATGAAACACAGAAATTGGATCGGAATTAAATACATAAGGCACAATGGTGACAAGTACAAGAAGACTGACTCTTCTTACTGACTATACCTTGATCCATTCCTGTGACAATAGTTATAGATTCCGACGCTTCACTTCAGGTTTACTATATCCCTAGGAACTTCTTATTGACGATGGAACATAGAAGTTGCATCGGAACAAAATAAAAAAGGCACAATGCCGACTTATGTATAAGAAGACTGACTCTTCCTACTGTCTATGATTTGAACCATTCCTGTGACACTAGTTATAGATTCCGATGATTCACTTCAGGTTTACTGTTTCCCTTGGACCGTCTTATTGATGATGAAACACAGAAATTGCATCGGAATTAAACACAAAAGGCACAATTCCGACTTAAGTACAAGAAGACTGACTCTTCTTACTGACTATGTGTTGAACCATTCCTTTGACACTATTTAGAGATTCCGATGCTTCACTTCAGGTTTACTGTATCCCTCTGACCTTCTAATTGACGATGAAACACAGTAAATGCATCGGAATTAAATTGAAAAGGGCACTATGCTGACTTAAGTACAAGAAGACTGACTCTTCTTACTGTCTATCTTTTGAACCATTCGTGTGACACTAGTTATAGATTCCGATGCTTCACTTCAGGTTTACTGTATCCTTCTGACCTTCTTATTGACGATGAAACACAGAAATTGCATCGAAATTAAATACAAAAGGCCCAATGCCGACTTAAGTACAAGAAGACTGACTCTTCTTACTGACTATGCTTTGAACCATTCCTGTGAGACTAGTTATAGATTCCGATGCTTCACTTCAGGTTTACTGTATCCTTCTGACCTTCTTATTGACGATGAAACACAGAAATTGCATAGGAATTAAATACAAAAGGCACAATGCCGACTTAACTACAAGAAGACTGATTCTTCTTACTGACTATGTGTTGAACCATTCCTGTGACACTATTTAGAGATTCCGATGCTTCACTTCAGGTTTACTGTATCTCTTGGACCTTCTTATTGACGATAAAACACAGAAATTGCATCGAAATTAAATACAAAAGGCACAATGCCGACTTAAGTACAAGAAGACTGACTCTTCTTACTGACTATGCTTTGAACCATTCCTGTGACACTAGTTATAGATTCCGATGCTTCACTTCAGGTTTACTGTATCCCTCTGACCTTCTTATTGACGATGAAACACAGAAATTGCATCGGAATTAAATACAAAAGGCACAATGCCGACTTAAGTACAAGAAGACTGGCTCTTCTTACTGACTATGCTTCGAACCATTCCTGTGACACTAGTTATAGATTCCGATGCTTCACTTCAGTTTCACTGTATCCCTTGGACCTTCTTATTCACGATGAAACACAGAAATAGCATCGGAAATAAATAGAAAAGGCACAATGCCGACTTAAGTACAAGAAGACTGGCTCATCTTACTGACTATGCTTTGAACCATTCCTGTGACACCAGTTATAGATTCCGATGCTTCACTTCCGTTTCACTGTATCCTTGGACCTTCTTATTGACGATGAAACACAGAAATTGCATCGGAATTAAATAGAAAAGGCACAATGCCGACTTAAGTACAAGAAGACTGACTCTTCCTACTGTCTATGTTTTGAACCATTCCTGTGACACTAGTTATAGATTCCGATGCTTCACTTCAGGTTTACTGTATCCTTCTGCCCTTCTTATTGACGATGAAACACACAAATTGCATCGGAATTAAATACAAAAGGCACAATGCCGACTTAAGTACAACAAGACTAACCCTGCTTACAGTCTATATTTTGAACCATTTCTGTGATACTAGTTATAGATTGCGATGCTTCACATCAGGTTTACTGTATCCCTTGGACCTTCTTATTGAAGATGAAACACAGAAATTGCATCGGAATTAAATACAAAAAGCACAATGCCGACTTAAGTACAAGAAGACTGACTCTTCTTACTGACTATGATTTGAACCATTCCTGTGACACTAGTTATTGATTCTGATACTTCATTTCAGGTTTACTGTATCCCTAGGACCTTCTTATTGGCGATGAAACATAGAAAATGCATCGGAATTAAACACTAAAGGCACAATGCCGACTTAAGTACAAGAAGACCGACTCATCTTACTGTCTTTGTTTAGAACCATTCCTGTGACACTAGATATAGATTCCGATGCTTCTCTCCAGGTTTACTGTATCCCTTGGACCTTCTTATTGACGATGAAACAAAGATATGGCATTGGAAGCAAATACAGAAGCACAATGCCGACTTATGTACAAGAAGACGAATTATTCTTACAGACTATGTTTTGAACCATTCCTGTGACACTAGTTATAGATTCCGATGCTTCACTTCAGGTTTACTGTATCCCTAGGACCTTCCTATTGACGATGAGACACAGAAATCGCATCGGAATTAAATAGAAAAAGCACAATGCCGACTTAAGTACAAAAAGACTGACTCTTCCTACTCTCTATGCTTTGAACCATTCCTGTGACTCTAGTTTTTTATTCCGATGCTTCACTTGAGGTTTACTGTATCCCTCGGACCTTCTTATGGACGATGAAACACAGAAATTGCATCGGAATAAAATACAAATGGCACAATGCCGACTTAAGTACAAGAAGACTGAATCTTCCAACACTCTATGCTTTGAACCATTCCTGTGACACTAGTTATCGAATCCGATGCTTCTCTTCAGGTTTACTGTATCCCTTGGACCTTCTTATTAACGATGAAACACACAAATTGCATCGGAATTAAATACAAAAGGCATAATGTCGACTTAAGTACAAGAAGACTGACTCTTCCTACTACTACGTTTTGAACCATTCCTGTGCCACTAGTCATAGATTCCGATGCTTCACTTCAGGTTTACTGTATCCCTCTGACCTTCTTATTGACGATGAATCAAGGAAATTGCATCGGAAATAAATACAAAAGGCACTTAGCAGACATAAGTACATGTAGACTGACTTTTCCTAATGTCTATGATTTGAACCATTCCTGTGACACTAGTTATGGATTCCGATGGTTCATTTCTGGCTTACTGTATCCCTTGGACCTTCTTATTGACGATGAATCAAGGAAATTGCATCGGAATTAAATACAAAAGGCACATAGCATACATAAGTACATGTAGACTGACTTTTCCTAATGTCTATGATTTGAACCATTCCTGTGACACTAGTTATAGATTTCGATGCTTCACTTCAGGTTTACTGTATCCCTTTGGACCTTCTTATTGACGATGAAACACAGAAATTGCATCGGAATTAAATACAAAAGGCACAATGCCGACTTAAGTACAAGAAGACTGACTCTTCTTACTGACTATGATTTGAACCATTCCTGTGACACTAGTTATTGATTCTGATGCTTCATTTCAGGTTTACTGTATCCCTAGGACCTTCTTATTGGCGATGAAACACTGAAAATGCATCGGAATTAAACACTAAAGGCACAATGCCGACTTAAGTACAAGAAGACCGACTCATCTTACTGTCTTTGTTTTGAACCATTCCTATGACACTAGATATAGATTCCGATGCTTCACTCCAGGTTTACTGTATCCCTTGGACCTTCTTATTGACAATGAAACAAAGAAATTGCATCGGAATCAAATACAAAAGCACAATGCCGACTTAAGTACAAGAAGACGGACTATTCTTACAGACTATGTTTTGAACCATTCCTGTGACACTAGTTATAGATTCCGATGCTTCACTTCAGGTTTACTGTATCCCTAGGACCTTCCTATTGACGATGAGACACAGAAATCGCATCGGAATTAAATATAAAAAGCACAATGCCGACTTAAGTACAAAAAGACTGACTCTTCATACTCTCTATGTTTTGAACCATTCCTGTGACTCTAGTTTTTTATTCCGATGCTTCACTTGAGGTTTACTGTATCCCTCGGACCTTCTTATAGACGATGAAACACAGAAATTGCATCGGAATAAAATACAAATGGTACAATGCCGACTTAAGTACAAGAAGACTGAATCTTCCACTCTCTATGCTTTGAACCATTCCTGTGACACTAGTTATCGAATCCGATGCTTCTCTTCAGGTTTACTGTATCCCTCTGACCTTCTTAATGACGATGAAACACAGAAATTGCATCGGAATTAAATAGAAAAAGCACAATACCGACTAAAGTACAAGAAGACTGACTCTTCCTACTGTCTATGTTTTGAACCATTCCTGTGACTCTAGTTATAGATTCCGATGCTTCGCTTCAGGTTTACTGTATCCCTTGGACCTTCTTATTAACGATGAAACACACAAATTCCATCGGAATTAAATACAAAAGGCACAATGCCGACTTAAGTACAAGAAGACTGACTCTCCCAACTGTCCTCGTTTTGAACCATTCCTGTGACACTAGTTGTAGATTACGATGCTTCACTTCAGGTTTACTGTATCCCTCTGACCTTCTTATTGATGATGAAACTCAGAAATTGCATCGGAAATAAATAGAAAAGGCACAATGCCGACTTAAGTACAAGAAGACTGACTCTTCTTACTGACTATGTTTTGAACCATTCCTGTAACACTAGTTATAGATTCTGATGCTTCACTTCAGGTTCACTGTATCCCGTGGACCTTCTTATTTGCGATGAAACACAGAAATTGCATCGGAATTAAATAAAAAATGCACAATGCCGACTTAAGAACAAGTAGACTGACTCTTCTTACAGACTATGCTTTGAACCATTCCTGTGACACTAGTGACAGATTCCGATGCTTCACTCCAGGTTTACTGTATCCCTTGGACCTTCTTATTGACGATGAAACACAGACATTGCATCGGAATTCAATACAAAAGGCACAATGCCGACTTAAGTACAAGAAGACTGGCTCTTCTTACTGACTATGCTTCGAACCATTCCTGTGACACTAGTTATAGATTCCGATGCTTCACTTCAGTTTCACTGTATCCCTTGGACCTTCTTATTCACGATGAAACACAGAAATAGCATCGAAAATAAATTGAAAAGACACAATGCCGACTTAAGTACAAGAAGACTGGCTCATCTTACTGACTATGTTTTGAACCATTCCTGTGACACCAGTTATAAATTCCGATGCTTCACTTCCGTTTCACTGTATCCTTGGACCATCTTATTGACGTTGAAACACAGAAATTGCATCGGAATTAAATACAAAAGGCACAATGCCGACTTAAGTACAAGAAGACTGACTCTTCCTACTGTCTATGTCTTCAACCATTCCTGTGACACTAGTTATAGATTCCGATGCTTCACTTCAAGTTTTTCTGTATCCTTCTGCCCTTCTTATTGACGATGAAACACACAAATTGCATCGGAATTAAATATAAAAGGCACAATGCCGACTTAAGTACAACAAGACTAACCCTGCTTACTGTCTATGTTTTTAACCATTTCTGTGATACTAGTAATAGATTTCGATGCTTCACTTCAGGTTTACTGTATCCCTTGGACCTTCTTATTGACGATGAAACACAGAAATTGCATCGGAATTAAATACAAAAGGCACAATGCCGACTTAAGTACAAGAAGACTGACTCTTCTTACTGACTATGATTTGAACCATTCCTGTGACACTAGTTATTTATTCTGATGCTTCATTTCAGGTTTACTGTATCCCTAGGACCTTCTTATTGTCGATGAAACACAGAAATTGCATCGGAATTAAACGCTAATGGCACAATGCCGACGTAAGTACAAAAAGACCGACTCATCTTACTGTCTTTGTTTTGAACCATTTCTGTGACACTAGATATAGTTTCCGATATTTCACTCCAGGTTTACTGTATCCCTTGGACTTTCTTATTGACGATGAAACAAAGAAATTGCATCGGAATCAAATACAAAAGCACAATGCCGACTTAAGTACAAGAAGACGGACTATTCTTACAGACTATGTTTTGAACTATTCCTGTGACACTAGTTATAGATTCCGATGCTTCACTTCAGGTTTACTGTATCCCTAGGACCTTCCTGTTGACGATGAGACACAGATATCGCATCGGAATTAAATAGAAAAAGCACAATGCCGACTTAAGTACAAAAAGACTGACTCTTCCTACTCCCTATGATTTGAACCATTCCTGTGACTCTAGTATTTTATTCCGATGCTTCACTTGAGGTTTTCTGTATCCCTCGGACCTTCTTATGGACGATGAAACACAGAAATTGCATTGGAATAAAATACAAATGGCACAATGCCGACTTAAGTACAAGAAGCCTGAATCTTCCAACACTCTATGCTTTGAACCATTCCTGTGACACTAGTTATCGAATCCGATGGTTCTCTTCAGGTTTACTGTATCCCTCTGACGTTCTTATTGACGATGAAACACAGAAATTGCATCGGAATTAAATAGAAAAGGCACAATACCGACTAAAGTACAAGAAGACTGACTCTTCCTACTATCTATGTTTTGAACCATTCCTGTGACACTAGTTATAGATTCCGATGCTTCACTTCAGGTTTACTGTATCCCTTGGACCTTCTTATTAACGATGAAACACACAAATTGCATCGGAATTAAATACAAAAGGCACAATGCCGACTTAGGTACAAGAATTCTGACTCTTCCTACTGACTACGTTTTGAACCATTCCTGTGACACTAGTCATAGATTCCGATGCTTCACTTCAGGTTTACTGTATACCTCTGACCTTCTTATTGACGATGAATCAAGGAAATTGCATCGGAATTAAATACAAAAGGCACAATGCCGACTTAAGAACAAGAAGACTGACTTATCTTACTGTCTATGTTTTGAACCATTCCTGTGACACTAGTTATAGATTCCGATGCTTCACTCCAGGTTTACAGTATCCCTTGGACCTTCATATTGACGATGAAAGACAGAAATTGCATCGGAATTAAATACAAAAGGCACAATGCCGACTTAAGTACAAGAAGACTGACTCTTCTTCTGTCTATGTTTTGAACCATTCCTGTGTCACTACTTATAGATTTCGTTGCTTCACTTCAGGTTTACTGTATCCCTCCGACCTTCTTATTGTCGATAAAACACAGAAATTACATCGGAATTAAAAACAAAAGGCACAATGACGACTTAAGTACAAGAAGACTGACTCTTCTTACCGTCTAAGTTTTGAACCATTCCTGTGTGACTAGTTATATATTCCGATGCTTCACTTCAGATTTACTGTATCCCTCTGTCGTTCTTATTGACGATGAAACACAGAAATTGCGTCGGAATTAAATACAAAAGGCACAATGCAGAATTAAGTACAAGAAGACTGACTCTTCTTACTGTCTATGTTTTGAACCATTCCTGTGACACTAGATATAGATTCCGATGCTTCACTCTAGGTTTACTGTATCCCTTGGACCTTCTTATTGACGATGAAACACAGAAATTGCATCGGAATTAAATAAAAAATGCACAATGCCGACTTAAGAACAAGAAGACTGACTCTTCTTACTGGCTATGCTTTGAACCATTCCTGTGACACTAGTTACAGATTCAGATGCTTCACTCCAGGTTTACTGTATCCCTTGGACCTTCTTATTTACGATGAAACACAGAAATTGCATCCGAATTAAATACAAAAGGCACAATGCCGACTTAAGTTCAAGAAGACTGGCTCTTCTTACTGACTATGCTTTGAACCATTCCTGTGACACTAGTTACAGATTCCGATGCTTCACTTCAGTTTCACTGTATCCCTTGGACCTTCTTATTGACGATGAAACACAGACATTTCATCGGAATTAAATAGAAAAGGCACAATGCCGACTAAGTACAAGAAGACTGGCTCTTCTTACTGACTATGCTTTGAACCATTCCTGTGACACTAGTTATAGATTCCGATGCTTCACTTCAGTTTCACTGTATCCCTTGGACCTTCTTATTGACGATGAAACCCAGAAATTGCATCGGAATTAAATAGAAAAGGCCCAATGCCGACTTAAGTACAAGAAGACTGACTCTTCCTACTGTCTATGATTTGAAACATTCCTGTGATACTAGTTATAGATTTTGATGCTTCACTTCAGGTTTACTGTATGCCTTGGACCCTCTTATTGCCGACGAAACACAGAAATTGCATTCGAATTAAATACAAAAGGCACAATGCCGACTGATGTAGA
Organism: Schistocerca serialis cubense; assembly: GCF_023864345.2. Taxonomy (NCBI): domain Eukaryota; kingdom Metazoa; phylum Arthropoda; class Insecta; order Orthoptera; family Acrididae; genus Schistocerca; species Schistocerca serialis. The sequence goes on from NW_026047592.1 coordinate 9,476,893, forward strand.
AGAAGACTGACTCTTCTTACTGACTATGTTTTGAACCATTCCTGTGACACTAGTTATAGATTCTGATGCTTCACTTCAGGTTTACTGTACCCCTTGGACCTTCTTATTGGCGTGAAACACAGAAATTGCATCGGAATTAAATACAAAAGCACAATGCCGACTTAAGTACAAGAAGACTGACTCTTCCTACTGTCTATGTTTTGAACCATTCCTGTGACACTAGTTATAGATTCCGATGCTTAACTTCAGGATAACTGTATCCCTTGGACCTTCATATTGACGATGAAACACAGAAATTGCATCGGAATTAAATACAAAAGGCACAATGCCGACTTAAGTACAAGAAGACTGACTCTACTTACTGACTATGTTTTGAACCATTCCTGTGACACTAGATATAGATTCCGATGCTTCACTCTAGGTTGACTGTATCCCTTGGACCTACTTATTGACGATGAAACACAGAAATTGCGTCGCAATTAAATACTAAAGGCACAATGCCGACATAAGTACAAGAAGACTGGCTCTTCTTACTGACTATGTTTTGAACCATTCCTGTAACACTAGTTATAGATTCTGATGCTTCACTTCAGGTTTACTGTATCCCGTGGACCTTCTTATTTGCGATGAAACACAGAAATTGCATCGGAATTAAATAAAAGATGCACAATGCCGACTTAAGAACAAGAAGACTGACTCTTCTTACAGACTATGCTTTGAACCATTCCTGTGACACTAGTTACAGATTCCGATGCTTCTCTCCAGGTTTACTGTATCCCTAGTACCTTCTAATTGACGATGAAACACAGAAATTGCATCGGAATTCAATACAAAAGGCACAATGCCGACTTAAGTACAAGAAGACTGGCTCTTCTTACTGACTATGCTTCGAACCATTCCTGTGACACTAGTTATAGATTCCGATGCTTCACTTCAGTTTCACTGTATCCCTTGGACCTTCTTATTCACGATGAAACACAGAAATAGCATCGGAAATAAATAGAAAAGACACAATGCCGACTTAAGTACAAGAAGACTGGCTCATCTTACTGACTATGCTTTGAACCATTCCTGTAACACCAGTTATAGATTCCGATGCTTCACTTCCGTTTCACTGTATCCTTGGACCATCTTATTGACGATGAAACACAGAAATTGCATCGGAATTAAATAGAAAAGGCACAATGCCGACTTAAGTTCAAGAAGACTGACTCTTCCTACTGTCTATGTCTTGAACCATTCCTGTGACACTAGTTATAGATTCCGATGCTTCACTTCAGGTTTTTCTGTATCCTTCTGCCCTTCTTATTGACAATGAAACACACAAATTGCATCGGAATTAAATACAAAAGGCACAATGCCGACTTAAGTACAACAAGACTAACCCTGCTTACTGTCTATGTTTTTAACCATTTCTGTGATACTAGTTATAGATTTCGATGCTTCACTTCAGGTATACTGTATCCCTTGGACCTTCTTATTGACGATGAAACACAGAAATTGCATCGGAATTAAATAGAAAAGGCACAATACCGACTAAAGTACAAGAAGACTGACTCTTCCTACTGTCTATGTTTTGAACCATTCCTGTGACACTAGTTATAGATTCCGATGCTTCACTTCAGGTTTACTGTATCCCTTGGACCTTCTTATTAAAGATGAAACACACAAATTGCATCGGAATTAAATACAAAAGGCACAATGCCGACTTAAGTACAATAAGACTGACTCTTCCTACTGACTACGTTTTGAACCATTCCTGTGACACTAGTCATAGATTCCGATGCTTCACTTCAGGTTTACTGTATCCCACTGACCGTCTTATTGACGATCAATCAAGGAAATTGCATCGGAATTAAATACAAAAAGCACATAGCAGACATAAGTACATGTAGACTGACTTTTCCTAATGTCTATGATTTGAACCATTCCTGTGACACTAGTTATAGATTCCGATGGTTCATTTCAGGCTTACTGTATCCCTTGGACCTTCTTATTGACGATGAATCAAGGAAAATGCATCGGAATTCAATACAAACGGCACATAGCAGACATAAGTACATGTAGACCGACTTTTCCTAATGTCTATGATTTGAAACATTCCTGTGACACTAGTTATAGATTCCGATGGTTCATGTCAGGTGTACTGGATCCCTTAGACCTTCTTATTGACGATGAAACACAGAAATTGCATCGGAATTAAATGCAAAAGGCACAATGCCGACTTAAGTACAAGAAGACTGCCTCTTCCAAATGTCTACGTTTTAAACCATTCCTGTGACACTAGTTGTAGATTCCGATGCTTCACTTCAGGTTTACTGTATCACTCTGACCTTCTTATTGACGATGAAATACAGAAATTGCAACGGAATTAAATAGAAAAGGCACAATGCCGACTTAAGTACAAGAAGACTGACTCATCTTACTGACTATGATTTGAACCATTCCTGTGACACTAGTTATTTATTCTGATGCTTCATTTCAGGTTTACTGTATCCCTAGGACCTTCTTATTGTCGATGAAACACAGAAATTGTATCGGAATTAAACACTAATGGCACAATGCAGACTTTAGTACAAGAAGACGGACTATTCTTACAGACTATGTTTTGAACCATTCCTGTGACACTAGTTATAGATTCCGATGCTTGACTTCAGGTTTACTGTATCCCTTGGACTTTCTTATTGACGATGAAACAAAGAAATTGCATCGGAATCAAATACAAAAGCACAATGCCAACTTTAGTACAAGAAGACGGACTATTCTTACAGACTATGTTTTGAACCATTCCTGTGACACTAGTTATAGATTCCGATGCTTGACTTCAGTTTTACTGTATCCCTAGGACCTTCCTATTGACGATGAGACACAGAAATCGCATCGGAATTAAATAGAAAAAGCACAATGCCGACTTAAGTTCAAAAAGACTGACTCTTCCTACTCCCTATGTTTTGAACCATTCCTGTGACTCTAGTTTTTTATTCCGATGCTTCACTTGAGGTTTTTTGTATCCCTCGGACCTTCTTATGGACGATGAAACACAGAAATTGCATTGGAATAAAATACAAATGGCTCAATGCCGACTTAAGTACAAGAAGACTGAATCTTCCAACTCTCTATGCTTTGAACCATTCCTGTGACACTAGTTATCGAATCCGATGCTTCTCTTCAGGTTTACTGTATCCCTCTGACCTTCGTATTGACGATGAAACACAGAAATTGCATCGGAATTAAATAGAAAAGGCACAATACCGACTAAAGTACAAGAAGACTGACTCTTCCTACTGTCTATGTTTTGAAGCATTCCTGTGACACTAGTTATAGATTCCGATGCTTCACTTCAGGTTTACTGTATCCCTTGGACCTTCTTATTAACGATGAAACACACAAATTGCATCGGAATTAAATACAAAAGGCACAATGCCGACTTAAGTACAAGAAGACTGACTCTTCCTACTGACTACGTTTTGAACCATTCCTGTGACACTAGTCATAGATTCCGATGCTTCACTTCAGGTTTACTGTATCCCTCTGACCTACTTATTGACGAAGAATCAAGGAAATTGCATCGGAATTAAATACAAAAGGCACATAGCAGACATAAGTAGATGTAGACTGACTTTTCCTAATGTCTATGATTTGAACCATTCGTGTGACACTGGTTATAGATTCCGATGGTTCATTTCAGGCTTACTGTATCCCTTGGAACTTCTTATTGACGATGAATCAAGGAAATTGCATCGGAATTAAATACAAACGGCACATAGCAGACATAAGCACATGTAGACCGACTTTTCCTAATGTCTATGATTTGAACCATTCCTGTGACACTAGTTATAGAATCCGATGGTTCATGTCAGGCTTACTGGATCCCTTGGAGCTTCTTATTGACGATGAAACACAGAAATTGCATCGGAATTAAATGCAAAAGGCACAATGCCGACATAAGTACAAGAAGACTGACTCTTCCAACTGTCTACGTTTTAAACCATTCCTGTGACACTAGTTGTAGATACCGATGCTTCACTTCAGGTTTACTGTATCACTCTGACCTTCTTATTGACGATGAAACACAGAAATTGCATCGGAATTAAATAGAAAAGGCACAATGCCGACTTAAGAACAAGAAGACTGACTTATCTTACTGTCTATGTTTTGAACCATTCCTGTGACACTAGTTATAGATTCCGATGCTTCACTCCAGGTTTACAGTATCCCTTGGACCTTCATATTGACGATGAAACACAGAAATTGCATCGGAATTAAATACAAAAGGCACAATGCCGACTTAAGTACAAGAAGACTGACTCTTCTTCTGTCTATGTTTTGAACCATTCCTGTGTCACTACTTATAGATTTCGTTGCTTCACTTCAGGTTTACTGTATCCCTCCGACCTTCTTATTGTCGATAAAACACAGAAATTACATCGGAATTAAATACAAAAGGCACAATGCCGACTTAAGTACAAGAAGACTGACTCTTCTTACCGTCTATGTTTTGAACCATTCCTGTGTCACTAGTTATAGGTTCCGATGCTTCACTTCTGATTTACTGTATCCCTCTGTCGTTCTTATTGACGATGAAACACAGAAATTGCATCGGAAATAAATAAAAAAGGCACAATACCGGCTTAAGTACAAGTAGACTGAATCTTCCTACTGTCTATGATTTGAACCATTCCTGTGACACTAGTTACAGATTCCGATGCTTCATATCAGGATTACTGCATCCCTTGGACCTTCTTATTGACGATGAAACACAGAAATTGCATCGGCATTAAATAAAAAATGCACAATGCCGACTTAAGAACAAGAAGACTGACTCTTCTTACTGTCTATGCTCTGAACCATTCCTGTGACACTAGTTACAGATTCAGATGCTTCACTCCAGGTTTACTGTATCCCTTGGACCTTCTTATTTACGATGAAACACAGAAATTGCATCGGAATTAAATACAAAAGGCACAATGCCGATTTAAGTTCAAGAAGACTGGCTCTTCTTTCTGACTATGCTTTGAACCATTCTTGTGACACTAGTTACTGATTCCAATGCTTCACTTCAGTTTCACTGTATCCCTTGGACCTTCTTATTGACGATGAAACATAGACATTTCATCGGAATTAAATAGAAAAGGCACAATGCCGACTAAGTACAAGAAGACTGGCTCTTCTTACTGACTATGCTTTGAACCATTCCTGTGACACTAGTTATAGATTCCGATGCTTCACTTCAGTTTCACTGTATCCCTTGGACCTTCTTATTGACGATGAAACCCAGAAATTGCATCGGAATTAAATAGAAAAGGCCCAATGCCGACTTAAGTACAAGAAGACTGACTCTTCCTACTGTCTATGATTTGAACCATTCCTGTGATTCTAGTTATAGATTTTGATGCTTCACTTCAGGTTTACTGTATGCCTTGGACCTTCTTATTGCCGACGAAACACAGAAATTGCATCCGAATTAAATACAAAAGGCACAATGCCGACTGAAGTACAAGAAGACTGACTCTTCTTACTGACTATGTTTTGAACCATTCCTGTGACACTAGTTATAGATTCTGATGCTTCACTTCAGGTTTACTGTACCCCTTAGACCTTCTTATTGGCGTGAAACACAGAAATTGCATCGGAATGAAATACAAAAGCACAATGCCGACTTAAGTACAAGAAGACGGACTCTTTTTACTGACTATGTTTTGAACCATTCCTGTGACACTAGTTATAGATTCCGATGCTTCACTTCAGGTTTACTGTAACCCTTGGACATTCCTATTGACGATGGGACACAGAAATCGCATCGGAATTAAATAGAAAAAGCACAATGCCGACTGAAGTACAAAAAGACTGTCTCTTCCTACTCTCTATTTTTTGAATCATTCCTGTGACACTAGTTTTTTATTCCGATGCTTCACTTGAGGTTTACTGTATCCCTCGGACCTTCTTATGGACGGTGAAACACAGAATTTGCATCCTAATAAAATACAAAAGGCAAAATCCCGACTTAAGTACAATAAGACTGAATCTTCCAACTCTCTATGTATTGTACCATTCCTGTGAAACTACTTATAGTTTCCGATGCTTCACTTCAGGTTTATTGTATCCCTCTGACCTTCTTATTGACGATGAAACACAGAAATTGCATCGGAATTAAATAGAGAAGGCACAATACCGACTTAAGTACAAGAAGACTGACTCTTCCTACTGTCTATGTTTTGAACCATTCCTGTGACACTAGTTATAGATTCCGATGCTTCACTTCAGGATAACTGTATCCCTTGGACCTTCATATTGACGATGAAACACAGAAATTGCAGCGGAATTCAATACAAAAGGCACAATGCCGACTTAAGTACAAGAAGACTGGCTCTTCTTACTGACTATGCTTCGAACCATTCCTGTGACACTAGTTATAGACTCCGATGCTTCACTTCAGTTTCACTGTATCCTTTGGACCTTCTTATTCACGATGAAACACAGAAATAGCATCGGAAATAAATAGAAAAGACACAATGCCGACTTAAGTACAAGAAGACTGGCTCATCTTACTGACTATGCTTTGAACCATTCCTGTGACACCAGTTATAGATTCCGATGCTTCACTTCCGTTTCACTGTATCCTTGGACCATCTTATTGACGATGAAACACAGAAATTGCATCGGAATTAAATAGAAAAGGCACAATGCCGACTTAAGTACAAGAAGACTGACTCTTCCTACTGTCTATGTCTTGAACCATTCCTGTGACACTAGTTATAGATTCCGATGCTTCACTTCAGGTTTTTCTGTATCCTTCTGCCCTTCTTATTGACAATGAAACACACAAATTGCATCGGAATTAAATACAAAAGCACAATGCCGACTTAAGTACAACAAGACTAACCCTGCTTACTGTCTATGTTTTTAACCATTTCTGTGATACTAGTTATAGATTTCGATGCTTCACTTCAGGTTTACTGTATCCCTTGGACCTTCTTATTGACGATGAAACACAGAAATTGCATCGGAATTAAATAGAAAAGGCACAATACCGACTAAAGTACAAGAAGACTGACTCTTCCTACTGTCTATGTTTTGAACCATTCCTGTGACACTAGTTATAGATTCCGATGCTTCACTTCAGGTTTACTGTATCCCTTGGACCTTCTTATTAACGATGAAACACACAAATTGCATCGGAATTAAATACAAAAGGCACAATGCCGACTTAAGTACAATAAGACTGACTCTTCCTACTGACTACGTTTTGAACCATTCCTGTGACACTAGTCATAGATTCCGATGCTTCACTACAGGTTTACTGTATCCCACTGACCTTCTTATTGACGATCAATCAAGGAAATTGCATCGGAATTAAATACAAAAAGCACATAGCAGACATAAGTACATGTAGACTGACTTTTCCTAATGTCTATGATTTGAACCATTCCTGTGACACTAGTTATAGATTCCGATGGTTCATTTCAGGCTTACTGTATCCCTTGGACCTTCTTATTGACGATGAATCAAGGAAATTGCATCGGAATTAAATACAAACGGCACATAGCAGACATAAGTACATGTAGACCGACTTTTCCTAATGTCTATGATTTGAACCATTCCTGTGACACTAGTTATAGATTCCGATGGTTCATGTCAGGTGTACTGGATCCCTTAGACCTTCTTATTGACGATGAAACACAGAAATTGCATCGGAATTAAATGCAAAAGGCACAATGCCGACTTAAGTACAAGAAGACTGCCTCTTCCAAATGACTACGTTTTAAACCATTCCTGTGACACTAGTTGTAGATTCCGATGCTTCACTTCAGGTTTACTGTATCACTCTGACCTTCGTATTGACGATGAAACACAGAAATTGCATCGGAATTAAATAGAAAAGGCACAATACCGACTAAAGTACAAGAAGACTGACTCTTCCTACTGTCTATGTTTTGAAGCATTCCTGTGACACTAGTTATAGATTCCGATGCTTCACTTCAGGTTTACTGTATCCCTTGGACCTTCTTATTAACGATGAAACACACAAATTGCATCGGAATTAAATACAAAAGGCACAATGCCGACTTAAGTACAACAAGACTGACTCTTCCTACTGACTACGTTTTGAACCATTCCTGTGACACTAGTCATAGATTCCGATGCTTCACTTCAGGTTTACTGTATCCCTCTGACCTACTTATTGACGATGAATCAAGGAAATTGCATCGGAATTAAATACAAAAGGCACATAGCAGACATAAGTACATGTAGACTGACTTTTCCTAATGTCTATGATTTGAACCATTCGTGTGACACTGGTTATAGATTCCGATGGTTCATTTCAGGCTTACTGTATCCCTTGGAACTTCTTATTGACGATGAATCAAGGAAATTGCATCGGAATTAAATACAAACGGCACATAGCAGACATAAGCACATGTAGACCGACTTTTCCTAATGTCTATGATTTGAACCATTCCTGTGACACTAGTTATAGATTCCGATGGTTCATGTCAGGTTTACTGGATCCCTTGGAGCTTCATATTGACGATGAAACACAGAAATTGCATCGGAATTAAATGCAAAAGGCACAATGCCGACTTAAGTACAAGAAGACTGACTCTTCCAACTGTCTACGTTTTAAACCATTCCTGTGACACTAGTTGTAGATTCCGATGCTTCACTTCAGGTTTACTGTATCACTCTGACCTTCTTATTGACGATGAAACACAGAAATTGCATCGGAATTAAATAGAAAAGGCACAATGCCGACTTAGGTACAAGAAGACAGACTCTTCTTACTGACTATGTTTTGAACCATTCCTGTAACACTAGTTATAGATTCTGATGCTTCACTTCAGGTTTACTGTATCCCGTGGACCTTCTTATTTGCGATGAAACACAGAAATTGCATCGGAATTAAATACAAAAGGCACAATGCCGACTTAAGAACAAGAAGACTGACTTATCTTACTGTCTATGTTTTGAACCATTCCTGTGACACTAGTTATAGATTCCGATGCTTCACTCCAGGTTTGCAGTATCCCTTGGACCTTCATATTGACGATGAAACACAGAAATTGCATCGGAATTAAATACAAAAGGCACAATGCCGACTTAAGTACAAGAAGACTGACTCTTCTTCTGTCTATGTTTTGAACCATTCCTGTGTCACTACTTATAGATTTCGTTGATTCACTTCAGGTTTACTGTATCCCTCCGACCTTCTTATTGTCGATAAAACACAGAAATTACATCGGAATTAAATACAAAAGGCACAATGCCGACTTAAGTACAAGAAGACTGACTCTTCTTACCGTCTATGTTTTGAACCATTCCTGTGTCACTAGTTATAGGTTCCGATGCTTCACTTCTGATTTACTGTATCCCTCTGTCGTTCTGATTGACGATGAAACACAGAAATTGCATCGGAAATAAATAAAAAAGGCACAATACCGGCTTAAGTACAAGTAGACTGAATCTTCCTACTGTCTATGATTTGAACCATTCCTGTGACACTAGTTACAGATTCCGATGCTTCATTTCAGGATTACTGCATCCCTTGGACCTTCTTATTGACGATGAAACACAGAAATTGCATCGGCATTAAATAAAAAATGCACAATGCCGACTTAAGAACAAGAAGACTGACTCTTCTTACTGTCTATGCTCTGAACCATTCCTGTGACACTAGTTACAGATTCAGATGCTTCACTCCAGGTTTACTGTATCCCTTGGACCTTCTTATTTACGATGAAACACAGAAATTGCATCGGAATTAAATACAAAAGGCACAATGCCGATTTAAGTTCAAGAAGACTGGCTCTTCTTACTGACTATGCTTTGAACCATTCTTGTGACACTAGTTACTGATTCCAATGCTTCACTTCAGTTTCACTGTATCCCTTGGACCTTCTTATTGACGATGAAACATAGACATTTCATCGGAATTAAATAGATAAGGCACAATGCCGACTAAGTACAAGAAGACTGGCTCTTCTTACTGACTATGCTTTGAACCATTCCTGTGACACTAGTTATAGATTCCGATGCTTCACTTCAGTTTCACTGTATCCCTTGGACCTTCTTATTGACGATGAAACCCAGAAATTGCATCGGAATTAAATAGAAAAGGCCCAATGCCGACTTAAGTACAAGAAGACTGACTCTTCCTACTGTCTATGATTTGAACCATTCCTGTGATTCTAGTTATAGATTTTGATGCTTCACTTCAGGTTTACTGTATGCCTTGGACCTTCTTATTGCCGACGAAACACAGAAATTGCATCCGAATTAAATACAAAAGGCACAATGCCGACTGAAGTACAAGAAGACTGACTCTTCTTACTGACTATGTTTTGAACCATTCCTGTGACACTAGTTATAGATTCTGATGCTTCACTTCAGGTTTACTGTACCCCTTAGACCTTCTTATTGGCGTGAAACACAGAAATTGCATCGGAATGAAATACAAAAGCACAATGCCGACTTAAGTACAAGAAGACGGACTCTTTTTACTGACTATGTTTTGAACCATTCCTGTGACACTAGTTATACACTCCTGGAAATTGAAATAAGAACACCGTGAATTCATTGTCCCAGGAAGGGGAAACTTTATTGACACATTCCTGGGGTCAGATACATCACATGATCACACTGACAGAACCACAGGCACATAGACACAGGCAACAGAGGATGCACAATGTCGGCACTAGTACAGTGTATATCCACCTTTCGCAGCAATGCAGGCTGCTATTCTCCCATGGAGACGATCGTAGAGATGCTGGATGTAGTCCTGTGGAACGGCTTGCCATGCCATTTCCACCTGGCGCCTCAGTTGGACCAGCGTTTGTGCTGGACGTGCAGACCGCGTGAGATGGCGCTTCATCTAGTCCCAAACATGCTCAATGGGGGACAGATCCGGAGATCTTGCTGGCCAGGGTAGTTGACTTACACCTTCTAGAGCACGTTGGGTGGCACGGGATACATGCGGACGTGCATTGTCCTGTTGGAACAGCAAGTTCCCTTGCCGGTCTAGGAATGGTAGAACGATGGGTTCGATGACGGTTTGGATGTACCGTGCACTATTCAGTGTCCCCTCGACGATCGCCAGTGGTGTACGGCCAGTGTAGGAGATCGCTCCCCACACCATGATGCCGGGTGTTGGCCCTGTGTGCCTCGGTCGTATGCAGTCCTGATTGTGGCGCTCACCTGCACGGCGCCAAACACGCATACGACCATCATTGGCACCAAGGCAGAAGCGACTCTCATCGCTGAAGACGACACGTCTCCATTCGTCCCTCCATTCACGCCTGTCGCGACACCACTGGAGACGGGCTGCACGATGTTGGGGCGTGAGCGGAAGACGGCCTAACGGTGTGCGGGACCGTAGCCCAGCTTCATGGAGACGGTTGCGAATGGTCCTCGCCGATACCCCAGGAGCAACAGTGTCCCTAATTTGCTGGGAAGTGGCGGTGCGGTCCCCTACGGCACTGCGTAGGATCCTACGGTCTTGGCGTGCATCCGTGCGTCGCTGCGGTCCGGTCCCAGGTCGACGGGCACGTGCACCTTCCGCCGACCACTGGCGACAACATCGATGTACTGTGGAGACCTCACGCCCCACGTGTTGAGCAATTCGGCGGTACGTCCACCCGGCCTCCCGCATGCCCACTATACGCCCTCGCTCAAAGTCCGTCAACTGCACATACGGTTCATGTCCACGCTGTCGCGGCATGCTACCAGTGTTAAAGACTGCGATGGAGCTCCGTATTCCACGGCAAACTGGCTGACACTGACGGCGGCGGTGCACAAATGCTGCGCAGCTAGCGCCATTCGGCGGCCAACACCGCGGTTCCTGGTGTGTCCGCTGTGCCGTGCGTGTGATCATTGCTTGTACAGCCCTCTCGCAGTGTCCGGAGCAAGTATGGTGGGTCTGACACACCGGTGTCAATGTGTTCTTTTTTCCATTTCCAGGAGTGTAGATTCCGATGCTTCACTTCAGGTTTACTGTAACCCTTGGACATTCCTATTGACGATGGGACACAGAAATCGCATCGGAATTAAATAGAAAAAGCACAATGCCGACTTAAGTACAAAAAGACTGTCTCTTCCTACTCTCTATTTTTTGAATCATTCCTGTGACACTAGTTTTTTATTCCGATGCTTCACTTGAGGTTTACTGTATCCCTCGGACCTTCTTATGGACGGTGAAACACAGAATTTGCATCCTAATAAAATACAAAAGGCAAAATCCCGACTTAAGTACAATAAGACTGAATCTTCCAACTCTCTATGTATTGTACCATTCCTGTGAAACTACTTATAGTTTCCGATGCTTCACTTCAGGTTTATTGTATCCCTCTGACCTTCTTATTGACGATGAAACACAGAAATTGCATCGGAATTAAATAGAGAAGGCACAATACCGACTTAAGTACAAGAAGACTGACTCTTCCTACTGTCTATGTTTTGAACCATTCCTGTGACACTAGTTATAGATTCCGATGCTTATTTCAGGATAACTGTATCCCTTGGACCTTCATATTGACGATGAAACACAGAAATTGCATCGGAATTCAATACAAAAGGCACAATGCCGACTTAAGTACAAGAAGACTGGCTCTTCTTACTGACTATGCTTCGAACCATTCCTGTGACACTAGTTATAGACTCCGATGCTTCACTTCAGTTTCACTGTATACCTTGGACCTTCTTATTCACGATGAAACACAGAAATAGCATCGGAAATAAATAGAAAAGACACAATGCCGACTTAAGTACAAGAAGACTGGCTCATCTTACTGACTATGCTTTGAACCATTCCTGTGACACCAGTTATAGATTCCGATGCTTCACTTCCGTTTCACTGTATCCTTGGACCATCTTACTGACGATGAAACACAGAAATTGCATCGGAATTAAATAGAAAAGGCACAATGCCGACTTAAGTACAAGAAGACTGACTCTTCCTACTGTCTATGTCTTGAACCATTCCTGTGACACTAGTTATAGATTCCGATGCTTCACTTCCGTTTCACTGTATCCTTGGACCATCTTATTGACGATGAAACACAGAAATTGCATCGGAATTAAATAGAAAAGGCACAATGCCGACTTAAGTACAAGAAGACTGACTCTTCCTACTGTCTATGCCTTGAACCATTCCTGTGATACTAGTTATAGATTTCGATGCTTCACTTCAGGTTTACTGTATCCCTAGGATCTTCTTATTGTCGATGAAACACAGAAATTGCATCGGAATTAAACACTAATTGCACAATGCCGACTTAAGTACAAGAAGACCGACTCATCTTACTGTCTTTCTTTTGACCCATTCCTGTGACACTAGATATAGATTCCGATGCGTCACTCCAGGTTTACTGTATCCCTTGGACTTTCTTATTGACGATGAAACAAAGAAATTGCATCAGAATGAAATCCAAAAGCACAATGCCGACTTAAGTACAAGAAGACGGACTATTCTTACAGACTATGTTTTGAACCATTCCTGTGACACTAGTTATAGATTCCGATGCTGCACTTCAGGTTTACTGCATCCCTAGGACCTTCCTATTGACGATGAGACACAGAAATCGCATCGGAATTAAATAGAAAAAGCACAATAGCGACTTAAGTACAATAAGACTGACTCTTCCTACTCCCTATGTTTTGAACCATTCCTGTGACTCTAGTTTTTTATTCCGATGCTTCACTTGAGGTTTTTTGTATCCCTCGGACCTTCTTATGGACGATGAAACACAGAATATGCATTGGAATAAAATACAAATGGCACAATGCCGACTTAAGTACAAGAAGACTGAATCTTCCAACTCTCTATGCTTTGAACCATTCCTGTGACACTAGTTATCGAATCCGATGGTTCTCTTCAGGTTTACTGTATCCCTCTGACCTTCTTATTGACGATGAAACACAGAAATTGCATCGGAATTAAATAGAAAAGGCACAATACCGACTAAAGTACAAGAAGACTGACTCTTCCTACTGTCTATGTTTTGAACCATTCCTGTGACACTAGTTATAGATTCCGTGACGATGAAACACAGAAATTGCATCGGAATTAAATAGAAAAGGCACAATACCAACTAAAGTACAAGAAGACTGACTCTTCCTACTGTCTATGTTTTGAACCATTCCTGTGACACTAGTTATAGATTCCGATGCTTCACTTCAGGTTTACTGTATCCCTTGGACCTTCTTATTAACGATGAAACACACAAATTGCATCGGAATTAAATACTAAAGGCACAATGCCGACTTAAGTACAAGAAGATTGACTCTTCCTACTGACTACGTTTTGAACCATTCCTGTGACACTAGTCATAGATTCCGATGCTTCACTTCAGGTTTACTGTATCCCTCTGACCTTCTTATTGACGATGAATAAAGGAAATTGCATCGGAATTAAATACAAAAGGCACATAGCAGACATAAGTATATGTAGACTGACTTTTCCTAATGTCTATGATTTGAACCATTCCTGTGACACTAGTTATAGATTCCGATGGTTCATTTCAGGCTTACTGTATCCCGTGGACCTTCTTATTGACGATGATTCAAGGAAATTGCATCGGAATTAAATACAAACGGCACATAGCAGACATAAGTACATGTAGATCGACTTTTCCTAATGTCTATGATTTGAACCATTCCTGTGACACTAGTTATAGATTCCGATGGTTCATGTCAGGTTTACTGGATCCCTTGGACCTTCTTATTGACGATGAAACACAGAAATTGCATCGGAATTAAATGCAAAAGGCACAATGCCGACTTAAGTACAAGAAGACTGACTCTTCCAACTGTCTACGTTTTAAACCATTCCTATGACACTAGTTGTAGATTCCGATGCTTCACTTCAGGTTTACTGTATCACTCTGACCTTCTTATTGACGATGAAACACAGAAATTGCATCGGAATTAAATAGAAAAGGCACAATGCCGACTTAAGTACAAGAAGACTGACTCTTCTTACTGACTATGTTTAGAACCATTCCTGTAACACTAGTTGTAGATTCTGATGCTTCACTTCAGGTTTACTGTATCCCGTGGACCATCTTATTTGCGATGAAACACAGAAATTGCATCAGAATTAAATACAAAAGGCACAAATTCGACTTAAGAACAAGAAGACTGACTTATCTTACTATCTATGTTTTGAACCATTCCTGTGACACAAGTTATAGATTCCGATGCTTCACTCCAGGTTTACAGTATCCCTTGGACATTCATATTGACGATGAAACACAGAAATTGCATCGGAATTAAATACAAAAGGCACAATGCCGACTTAAGTACAAGAAGACTGACTCTTCTTCTGTCTATGTTTTGAACCATTCCTGTGTCACTACTTATAGATTTCGTTGCTTCACTTCAGGTTTACTGTATCCCTCCGATCTTCTTATTTTCGATAAAACACAGAAATTACATCGGAATTAAATACAAAAGGCACAATGCCGACTTAAGTACAAGAAGACTGACTCTTCTTACCGTCTAAGTTTTGAACCATTCCTGAGTCACTAGTTATAGATTCCGATGCTTCACTTCAGATTTACTGTATCCCTCTGTCGTTCTTATTGACGATGAAACACAGAAATTGCGTCGGAAATAAATAAAAAATGCACAATGCCGACTTAAGGACAAGAAGACTGACTCTTCTTACTGTCTATGCTCTGAACCATTCCTGTGACACTAGTTACAGATTCAGATGCTTCACTCCATGTTTACTGTATCCCTTGGACCTTCTTATTTACGATGAAACACAGAAATTGCATCGGAATTAAATACAAAAGGCACAATGCCGACTTAAGTTCAAGAAGACTGGCTCTTCTTACTGACTATGCTTTGAACCATTCCTGTGACACTAGTTACAGATTCCGATGCTTCACCTCAGTTTCACTGTATCCCTTGGACCTTCTTATTGCCGATGAAACACAGACATTTCATCGGAATTAAATAGAAAAGGCACAATGCCGACTAAGTACAAGAAGACTGGCTCTTCTTACTGACTATGCTTTGAACCATTCCTGTGACACTAGTTATAGATTCCGATGCTTCACTTCAGTTTCACTGTATCCCTTGGACCTTCTTATTGACGATGAAACCCAGAAATTGCATCGGAATAAAATAGAAAAGGCCCAATGCCGACTTAAGTACAAGAAGACTGACTCTTCCAACTGTCTATGATTTGAACCATTCCTGTGATACTAGTTATAGATTTTGATGCTTCACTTCAGGTTTACTGTATGCCTTGGACCTTCTTATTGCCGACGAAACACAGAAATTGCATCCGAATTAAATACAAAAGGCACAATGCCGACTGAAGTACAAGAGGACTGACTCTTCTTACTGACTATGTTTTGAACCATTCCTGTGACACTAGTTATAGATTCTGATGCTTCACTTTAGGTTTACTGTACCCCTTGGACCTTCTTATTGGCGTGAAACACAGAAATTGCATCAGAATTAAATACAAAAGCACAATGCCGACTTAAGTACAAGAAGACGGACTCTTCTTACTGACTATGTTTTGAACCATTCCTGTGACACTAGTTATAGATTCCGATGCTTCACTTCAGGTTTACTGTAACCCTTGGACATTCCTATTGACGATGGGACACAGAAATCGCATCGGAATTAAATAGAAAAAGCACAATGCCGACTTAAGTACAAAAAGACTGTCTCTTCCTACTCTCTATGTTTTGAATCATTCCTGTGACACTAGATTTTATTCCGATGCTTCACTTGAGGTTTACTGTATCCCTCGGACCTTCTTATGGACGGTGAAACACTGAATTTGCATCCTAATAAAATACAAAAGACAAAATCCCGACTTAAGTACAAGAAGACTGAATCTTCCAACTCTCTATGTATTGTACCATTCCTGTGACACTAGTTATAGTTTCCAATGCTTCACTTCAGGTTTATTGTATCCCTCTGACCTTCTTATTGACGATGAAACACAGAAATTGCATCGGAATTAAATAGAGAAGGCACAATACCGCTTAAGTACAAGAAGACTGACTCTTACTACTGTCTATGTTTTGAACCATTCCTGTGACACTAGTTATAGATTCCGATGCTTAACTTCAGGATAACTGTATCCCTTGGACCTTCATATTGACGATGAAACACAGAAATTGCATCGGAATTAAATACAAAAGGCACAATGCCGACTTCAGTACAAGAAGACTGACTCTACTTACTGACTATGTTTTGAACCATTCCTGTGACACTAGATATAGATTCCGATGCTTCACTCTAGGTTGACTGTATCCCTTGGACCTACTTATTGACGATGAAACACAGAAATTGCGACGGAATTAAATACTAAAGGCACAATGCCGAATTAAGTACAAGAAGACTGACTCTTTTAACTGTCTATGTTTTGAACCATTCCTGTGACACTAGATATGGATTCCGATGCTTGACTCTAGGTTTACTATATCCCTTGGACCTTCTTATTGACGATGAAACACAGAAATTGCATCGGAATTAAATAAAAAATGTACAATGCCGACTTAAGAAAAAGAGGACTGACTCTTCTTACTGTCTATGCTTTGAACCATTCCTGTGACACTAGTTACAGATTCCGACGCTTCTCTCCAGGTTTACTGTATCCCTTGGACCTTCTAATTGACGATGAAACACAGAAATTGCATCGGAATTCAATACAAAAGGCACAATGCCGACTTAAGTACAAGAAGACTGGCTCTTCTTACTGACTAAAATTTGAACCATTCCTGTGACACTAATTATAGATTCCGATGCTTCACTTCAGATTCACTGTATCCCTTGGACCTTCTTATTGACGATGAAACACAGAAATTGCATCGGAATTAAATAGAAAAGGCACAATGCCGACTTAAGTACAAGAAGACTGGCTCTTCTTACTGACTATGCTTTGAACCATTCCTGTGACACTAGTTATAGATTCCGATACTTCACTTCCGTTTCACTGTATCCTTGGACCTTCTTATTGACGATGAAACACAGAAATAGCATCGGAATTAAATAGAAAAGGCACAATGCCAACTTAAATACAAGAAGACTGACTCTTCTCACTGTCTATGTTTTGAAACATTCCTGTGACACTAGTTATAGATTCCGATGCTTCACTTCAGGTTTACTGTATCCCTTGGAGCTTCTTATTAACGATGAAACACAGAAATTGCATCGGAATTAAATAGAAAAGGCACAATGCCGACTTAAGTACAAGGAGACAGTCATCTTACTGTCTATGCTTTGAACCATTCCTGTGACACTAATTATAGATCCCGATGTTTCACTCCAGGTTTACTGTATCCCTTGTACCTTCATACTGACGATGAAACACAGAAATAGCATCGGAATTAAATACAAAAGGCAAAATGCCGACTTAAGTACAAGAAGACTGACTCTACTTACTGACTATGTTTTGAACCATTCCTGTGACACCACTTATAGATTCCGATGCTTCACTTCAAGTTTACTGTATCCCTCTGACCTTCTAATTGACGATAAAACACAGAAATTACATCGGAATTAAATACATAAGGCACAATGCCGACGTAAGTACAAGAAGACTGACTCTTCTTACTGTCTATGTTTTGAACCATTCCTGTGACACTAGATATAGATTCCGATGCTTCACTCTAGGTTGACTGTATCCTTTGGACCTACTTATTGACGATGAAACACAGAAATTGCGTCGGAATTAAATACAAAAGGCACAATGCCGAATTAAGTACAAGAAGACTGATTCTTCTTACTGTCTATGTTTTTGAACCATTCCTGTGACAGTAGATATGGATTCCGATGCTTGACTCTAGGTTTACTGTATCCCTTGGACCTTCTTATTGTCGATGAAACACAGAAATTGCATCGGAATTAAATAAAAAATGCACAATGCCGACTTAAGACCAAGAAGACTGACTCTTCTTACTGTCTATGCTTTGAACCATTCCTGTGACACTAGTTACAGATTCCGATGCTTCACTCCAGGTTTACTGTATCCCTTGGACCTTCTAATTGACGATGAAACACAGAAATTGCATCGGAATTCAATACAAAAGGCACAATGCCGACTTAAGTAAAAGAAGACTGGCTCTTCTTACTGACTATGCTTTGAACCATTCCTGTGACACTAGTTATAGATTCCGATGCTTCACTTCAGATTCACTGTATCCCTTGGACCTTCTTATTGACGATGAAACACAGAAATTGCATCGGAATTAAATACAAAAGACACAATGCCGACTTAAGTACAAAAAGACTGGCTCTACGTACTAACTATGCTTTGAACCATTCCTGTGACACTAGTTATAGATTCCGATGCTTCACTTCCGTTTCACTGTATCCTTGGACCTTCTTATTGACGATGAATGACAGAAATTGCATCGGAATTAAATAGAAAAGGCACAATGCCGACTTACGTACAAGAAGACTGTCTCTTCCTACTGTCTATGGTTTGAACCATTCCTGTGACACTAGTTATAGATTCCGATGCTTCATTTCAGGCTTACTGTATCCTTCTGCCCTTCTGATTGACGATGAAACACAGAAATTGCATCGGAATTAAATACAAAAGGCACAAGTCCGACATAAGTACAAGAAGACCGAGTCATCTTACTGTCTTTGTTTTGAACCATTCCTGTGACACTAGTTATAGATTCTGATGCTTCACTCAAGGTTTACTGTATCCCTTGGACCTTCTTATTGACAATGAAGCAAAGAAATTGCATCGGAATCAAATACAAAAGCACAATGCCGACTTAAGTACAAGAAGACGGACTCTTTTTACTGACTATGTTTTGAACCATTCCTGTGACACTAGTTATAGAGTCCGATGCTTCACTTCAGGTTTACAGTATCCCTTGGACCTTCCTATTGACGATGAGACTCAGAAATCGCATCGGAATTAAATAGAAGGAGCACAATGCCGACATAAGTGCAAAAAGACTGACTCTTCCTACTCTCAATGTTTTGAACCATTCCTGTGACACTAGTTTTTTATTCCGAAGCTTCACTTGAGGTTTACTGTATCCCTCGGACCTTCTTATGGACGATGAAACATAGAAATTGCATCGGAATAAAATACAAAAGGCACAATGCCGACTTAGGTACAAGATGACTGAATCTTCCAACTCTCTATGTTTTGAACCATTCCTGTGACACTAGTTATCGAATCCGATGCTTCTCTTCAAGTTTACTGTATCCCTCTGACCTTCTTATTGACGATGAAACACAGAAATTGCATCGGAATTAAATAGAAGAGGCACAATTCCGACTTAAGTACAAGAAGACTGATTCTTCCTACTGTCTATGTTTTGTACCATTCCTGTGACACTAGTTATAGATTCCGATGATTCACTTCAGGTTTACTGTATCCCTTGGACTTTCTTATTAACGATGAAACACACAAATTGCATCGGAATGAAATACAAAAGGCACAATGCCGACTTAAGTACAAGAAGACTGTCTCTTCCTACTGACTATGTATTGAACCATTCCTGTGACACTAGTTATAGATTCCGATGCTTCACTTCAGGTTTACTGTATCCCTCTGAGCTTCTTATTGACGATGAAACACAGAAATTGCATCGGAATTAAATACAAAAGGCACAAAGCAGACATAAGTACATGTAGACTGACTTCTCCTATTGTCTATGGTATGAACCATTCCTGTGACACTAGTTATAGATTCCGATGGTTCATTTCAGGTTTACTGTATCCCTTGGACATTCTTATTGACGATGAAACACGGAAATTGCATCGGAATTAAATACAAAAGCCACAATGCCGACTTAAGTACAAGAAGACTGACTCTTCCAACTGTCTACGTTTCAAACCATTCCTGTGACACTAGTTATAGATTCCGATGCTTCACTTCAGGTTTACTGTATCCCTCCGACCTTCTTATTGACGATGAAACTCAGAAATTGCATCGGAATTAAATACAAAAGGCACAATGCCGACATAACTACACGAAGACTGACTCTTGTTACTGACTATGTTTTGCACCATTCCTGTGACACTAGTTATAGATTCCGATGCTTAACTTCAGGATAACTGTATCCCACTGACCTTCTTAGTGACGATGAAACACAGAAATTGCATCTAAATTAAATTCAAATGGCACAATGCCGACTTAGGTACAAGAAGACTGACTCTTCTTACTGACTATGTTTTGAACCATTCCTGTGACACTAGTTATAGATTCTGATGCTTCTCTTCAGGATTACTGTATTCCTTGGACCTTCTTATTGGCGATGAAACACAGAAAGAGCATCGGAATTAAATACAAAAGGCACAATGCCGACTCAAGTACAAGAAGACTTACTCATCTTACTGTCTATGTTTTGAACCATTCCTGTGACACTAGTTATAGATTCCGATGCTTCACTCCAGGTTTACTGTATCCCTTGGACCTTCATATTGACGATGAAACAGAGAAATTGCATCGGAATTAATTACAAAAGGCACAATGCCGACTTAACTACAATAAGACTGACTCTTCTTCTGTCTATGCTTTGAACCATTCCTGTGTCACTGGTTATAGATTTCGATGCTTCACTTCACGTTTAGTGTATCCCTTGGACCTTCTTATTGACGATGAAACCCAGAAATTGCATCGGAATTAAATACAAAAGGCACAATGCCGACTTAAGTACAAAAGACTGACTCTTCTAACTGACTATGTTTTGAACCATTCCTGTGACACTAGTTATAGATTCCGATGCTTCACTTCAGGTTTACTGTATCCCTCTGACCTTCTTATTGACGATGAAACACAGAAATTGCATCGGAATTAAATAAATAATGCACAATGTCGACTTAAGAACAATAAGACTGACTCTTCTTACTGTCTATGCTTTGAACCATTCCTGTGACACTAGTTACAGATTCACATGCTTTACTCCAGGTTTACTGTATCCCTTGGTCCTTCTTATTTACGATGAAACACAGAAATTGCATCGGAATTAAATACAAAAGGCACAATGCCGACTTAAGTACAAGAACACTGGCTCTTCTTACTGACTATGCTTTGAACCATTCCTGTGACACTAGTTATAGATTCCGATGCTTCACTTCAGTTTCACTGTATCCCTTGGACCTTCTTATTGACGATGAAACACAGAAATTGCATCGGAATTAAATATAAAAGGCACAATGCCGACTTAAGTACAAGAAGACTGGCTCTTCTTACTGACTATGCTTTGAACCATTCCTGTGACACTAGTTATGGATTCCGATGCTTCACTTCATTTTCACTGTATCCCTTGGACCTTCTTACTGACGATGAAACCCAGAAATTGCATCAAAATTAAATAGAAAAGGCCCAATGCCGGCATAAGTACAATAAGACTGACTCTTCCCACTGTCTATGATTTGAACCATTCCTGTGACAATAGTTATAGATTCCGATGCTTCACTTCAGGTTTACTGTATACTTCTGCCCTTCTTATTGACGATGAAACACAGAAATTGCATCGGAATTAAATATAAAAGGCACAATGCCGACTTAAGTACAAGAAGACTGACCCTGCTTACTGTCTATGTTTTGAACCATTAATGTGATACTAGTTATAAATTCTGATGCTTCACTTCAGGTTTACTGTATCCCTTGGACCTTCTTATTGGCGATGTAACACAGAAATTGCATCGGAATTAATTACAAAAGCACAATGCCGACTTACGTACAAGAAGACGGACTCTTCTTACTGACTATGTTTTGAACCATCCTGTGTCACTAGTTATAGATTCCGATGCTTCACTTCAGGTTTACTGAATCCCTTGGACATTCCTATTGACGATGAGACACAGATAACGCATCGGAATTAAATAGAAAAAGCACAATGCCGACTTAAGTACAAAAAGACTGACTCTTCCTACTCTCTATATTTTGAACAATTCCTGTGACACTAGTTTGTTATTCCGATGCTTCACTTGACGTTTACTGTATCCCTCGGACCTTCTTATGGACGGTGAAACACAGAAATTGCATCGGAATAAAATACAAAAGGCACAATCCCGACTTAAGTACAAGAAGTCTGAATCTCCCAACTCTCTATGTTTTGTACCAATCCTGTGACACTAGATATAGTTTCCGATGCTTCACTTCAGGTTTACTGTATCCCTCTGACCATCTTGTTGACGATAAAAAACAGAAATTGCATCGGAATGAAATAGAGAAGATACAATATCGACTTAAGTACAAGAAGACTGACTCATTCTACTTTCTATGTTTTGAACCATTCCTGTGACACTAGTTATAGATTCCGATGCTTCACTTCAGGTTTACTGTATCCCTTGGACCTTCTAATTAACGATGAAACACACAAATTGCATCGGAATTAAATACAAAAGGCACAATGCCGACTTAAGTACAAGAAGACAGACTCTTCTTACTGACTACGTTTTGAACCAATCCTGTGACACTAGTTATGGATTCCGATGCTTCACTTCAGGTTTACTGTATCCCTCTGACCTTGTTATTGACGATGAATCACAGAAATTGCATCGGAATTAAATACAATAGGCACAACGCAGACTTAAGTACATGTAGACTGACTTTTCCTAATGTCTATGTTTTGAACCATTCCTGTGACACTAGTTATAGATTCCGATGGTTCATTTCAGGTATACTGTATCCCTTGGACCTCCTTATTGACGATGAAACACAGATATTGCATCGGAATTAAATACAAATGCACAATGCCGACTTTAGTACAAGAAGACTGACTCTTCCAACTGTCTACGTTATGAACCATTCCTGTGACACTAGTTATAGATTCCGATGCTTCACTTCAGATTTACTGTATCCCTGTGACCTTCGTATTGACGATGAAACACAGAAATTGCATCGGAATTAAATAGAAAAGGCACAATGCCGACTTAACTACAAGAAGACTGACTCTTCTTACTGACTATGTTTTGAACCATTCCTGTGACACTAGTTATAGATTCTGATGCTTCACTTCAGGTTTACTGTATCCCTTGGACCTTCTTATTGGCGATAAAACACAAAAATTGCATCGGAATTAAATACAAAAAGCACAATGCCGAATTAAGTACAAGACGACTGACTCATCTTACTGTCTATGTTTTAAACCATTCCTGTGACAGTAGTTATAGATTCCGTTGCTTCACTTCAGGTTTACTGTATCCCTTGGACCTTCTTATTAACGATGAAATACACAAATTGCATCGGAATTAAATACAAAAGGCACAATGCCGACTTAAGTACAAGAAGACTGACTCTTCTTACTGTCTATCTTTTGAACCAATCCTGTGACACTAGTTACAGATTCCGATGCTTCACTCCAGGTTTACTGTTTCCCTTGGACCTTCTTATTGACGATGAAACACAGAAATTGCATCGGATTTAAATACAAAAGGCACAATGCGGACTTAAGTACAAGAAGACTGGCTCATCTTACTGACTATGCTTTGAACCATTCCTGTGACACTAGTTGAAAATTCCGATCCTTCACTTCAGGTTCACTGTAACCCTTGGACCTACTTATTGACGATGAAACACAGAAATTGCATCGGAATTAAATAGAAAAGGCACAATGCCGACCTAAGTACAAGAAGACTGACTCTTCATACTGTCTATGCTTTGAACCATTCCTGTGACACTAGTTATGGATTCCGATGCTTCACTTCAGGTTTACTGTATCCCTCTGACCTTCTTATTGACGATAAAACACAGAAATTGCATCGGAATTAAATACAAAAGGCACAATGCCGACTTAAGTACAAGAAGACTGTCTCTTCCTACTGACTATGATTTGAACCATTCCTGTGACACTAGTTATAGATTCCGATGCTTCACTTCAGGTTTACTGTATCCCTCTGAGCTTCTTATTGACGATGAAACACAGAAATTGCATCGGAATTAAAAACAAAAGGCACAAAGCAGACATAAGAACATGTAGACTGACTTTTCCTATTGTCTATGATATGAACCATTCCTGTGACACAAGTTATAGATTCCGATGGTTCATTTCAGGTTTACTGTATCCCTTGGACATTCTTATTGACGATGAAACACAGAAATAGCATCGGAATTAAATACAAAAGAGACAATGCCGACTTAAGTACAAGAAAACTGACTCTTCCAACTGTCTACGTTTCGAACCATTCCTGTGACACTAGTTATAGATTCCGATGCTTCACTTCAGCTTTACTGTACTCCTCTGACCTTCTTATTGACGATGAAACACAGAAATTGCATCGGAATTAAATACAAAAGGCACAATGCCGACTTAAGTACAAGAGGACTGGCTCTTCTTACTGCCTATGCTTTGAACCATTCCTTTGATGCTAGTTATAGACTCCGAAGCTTCACTTCAGTTTCACTGTATCCCTTGGGCCTTCTAATTGACGATGAAACACACAAATTGCATCGAAATAAAATACAACATTCACCATGCCGACTTAAGTACAAGAAGACTGACTCTTCTTATTGTCTATGATTTGAACCATTCCTGTGACACTAGTTACAGATTCCGATGCTTCACTCCAGGTTTACTGTCTCCCTTGGACCTTCTTATTGACGATGATACACAGAAATTGCATCGGATTTAAATACAAAAGGCACAATGCCGACTTAAGTACAAGAAGACTGGCTCATCTTACTGACTATGCTTTGAACCATTCCTGTGACACTAGTTGAAAATTCCGATGCTTCACTTCAGGTTCACTGTAATCCTTGGACCTACTTATTGACGATGAAACACAGAAATTGCATCGGAATTAAATAGAAAAGGCACAATGCCGACCTAAGTACAAGAAGACTGACTCTTCATACTGTCTATGTTTTGAACCATTCCTGTGACACTAGTTATGGATTCCGATGCTTCACTTCAGGTTTACTGTATCCCTCTGACCTTCTTATTGACGATAAAACACAGAAATTGCATCGGAATTAAATACAAAAGGCACAATGCCGACTTAAGTACAAGAAGACTGTCTCTTCCTACTGACTATGTTTTGAACCATTCCTGTGACACTAGTTATAGATTCCGATGCTTCACTTCAGGTTTACTGTATCCCTCTGAGCTTCTTATTGACGATGAAACACAGAAATTGCATCGGAATTAAATACAAAAGGCACAAAGCAGACATAAGTACATGTAGACTGACTTTTCCTATTGTCTATGATATGAACCATTCCTGTGACACTAGTTATAGATTACGATGGTTCATTTCAGGTTTACTGTATCCCTTGGACATTCTCATTGACGATGAAACACAGAAATTGCATCGGAATTAAATACAAAAGCCACAATGTCGACTTAAGTACAAGAAGACTGACTCTTCCAAATGTCTACGTTTCGAACCATTCCTGTGACACTTGTTATAGATTCCGATGCTTCACTTCAGGTTTACTGTATCCCTCTGACCTTCTTATTGACGATGAAACACAGAAATTGCATCGGAATTAAATACAAAAGGCACAATGCCGACTTAACTACACGAAGACTGACTCATGTTACTGACTATGTTTTGAACCATTCCTGCGACACTAGTTATAGATTCCGATGCTTAACTTCAGGATAACTGTATCCCACTGACCTTCTTAGTGACGATGAAACACAGAAATTGCATCGAAATGAAATACAAAAGGCACAATGCCGACTTAGGTACAAGAAGACTGACTCATCTTACTGACTATGTTTTGAACCATTCCTGTGACACTAGTTATAGATTCTGATGCTTCTCTTCAGGTTTACTGTATCCCTTGGACCTTCTTATTGGCGATGAAACACAGAAAGAGCATCGGAATTAAATACAAAAGGCACAATGCCGACTCAAGAACAAGAGGACTTACTCATCTTACTGTCTATGTTTTGAACCATTACTGTGACACTAGTTATAGATTCCGATGCTTCACTCCAGGTTTACTGTATCCCTTGGACCTTCATATTGACGATAGAACACAGAAATTGCATCGGATTTAAATACAAAAGGCACAATGCCGACTTAACTACATTAAGACTGACTCTTCTTCTGTCTATGCTTTGAACCATTCCTGTGTCACTGGTTATAGATTTCGATGCTTCACTTCACGTTTACTGTATCCCTTGGACCCTCTTATTGACGATGAAACACAGAAATTGCATCGGAAATAAATAAATAATGCACAATGTCGACTTAAGAACAATAAGACTGTTTCTTCTTACTGTCTATGCTTTGAACCATTCCTGTGACACCAGTTACAGATTCAGATCCTTCACTCCAGGTTTACTGTATCCCTTGGACCTTCTTATTTACGATGAAACACAGAAATTGCATCGGAATTAAATTCAAAAGGCACAATGCCGACTTAGGTACAAGAAGACTGACTCATCTTACTGACTATGTTTTGAACCATTCCTGTGACACTAGTTATAGATTCTGATGCTTCTCTTCAGGTTTACTGTATCCCTTGGACCTTCTTATTGGCGATGAAACACAGAAATTGCATCGGAATTAATTAGAAAAGGCACAATGCCGACTTAAGTACAAGAAGACTGGCTCTTCTTACTGAGTATGCTTTGAACCATTCCTGTGACACTAGTTATAGATTCCGATGCTTCACTTCAGTTTTACTGTATCCCTTGGACCTTCTTACTGACGATGAAACCCAGAAATTGCTTCGGAATTAAATAGAAAAGGCCCAATGCCGGCTTAAGTACAAGAAGACTGACTCTTCCCACTGTCTATGATTTGAACCATTCCTGTGACAATAGTTATAGATTCCGATGCTTCACTTCAGGTTTACTGTATCCTTCTGCCCTTCTTATTGACGATGAAACACAGAAATTGCTTCGGAATTAAATATAAAAGGCACAATGCCGACTTAAGTACAAGAAGACTGACCCTGCTTACTGTCTATGTTTTGAACCATTAATGTGATACTAGGTATGAATTCTGATGTTTCACTTCAGGTTTACTGTATCCCTTGGATCTTCTTATTGGCGATGTAACACAGAAATTGCATCGGATTTAATTACAAAAGCACAATGCCGACTTAAGTACAAGAAGACGGACTCTTTTTACTGACTATGTTTTGAACCATCCTGTGACACTAGTTATAGATTCCGATGCTTCACTTCAGGTTTACTGAATCCCTTGAACATTCCTATTGACGATGAGACACAGATATCGCATCAGAATTAAATAGAAAAAGCACAATGCCGACTTAAGTACAAAAAGACTGACTCTTCCTACTCTCTATACTTTGAACCATTCCTGTGACACTAGTTTGTTATTC
This sequence comes from Schistocerca serialis cubense, assembly GCF_023864345.2. Taxonomy (NCBI): domain Eukaryota; kingdom Metazoa; phylum Arthropoda; class Insecta; order Orthoptera; family Acrididae; genus Schistocerca; species Schistocerca serialis. Next base: position 9,505,136 of record NW_026047592.1, read on the forward strand.
CGATGCTTCACTTGACGTTTACTGTATCCCTCGGACCTTCTTATGGACGGTGAAACACAGAAATTGCATCGGAATAAAATACAAAAGGCACAATCCCGACTTAAGTACAAGAAGACTGAATCTCCCAACTCTCTATGTTTTGTACCAATCCTGTGACACTAGATATAGTTTCCGATGCTTCACTTCAGGTTTACTGTATCCCTCTGACCATCTTGTTGACGATGAAAAACAGAAATTGCATCGGAATGAAATAGAGATGGTACCATACCGACTTAAGTACAAGAAGACTGACTCATCCTACTGTCTATGTTTTGAACCATTCCTGTGACACTAGTTATAGATTCCGATGCTTCACTTCAGGTTTACTGTATGCTTTGGACCTTCTTATTAACGATGAAACACACAAATTGCATCGGAATTAAATACAAAGGGCACAATGCCGACTTAAGTACAAGAAGACTGACTCTTCTTACTGACTATGTTTTGAACCAATACTGTGACACTAGTTATTGATTCCGATGCTTCACTTCAGGTTTACTGTATCCCTCTGACCTTGTTATTGACGATGAATCACAGAATTTGCATCGGAATTAAATACAATAAGCACAACGCAGACTTAAGTACATGTAGACTGGCTTTTCCTAATGTCTATGTTTTGAACCATTCCTGTGACACTAGTTATAGATTCCGATGGTTCATTTCAGGTGTACTATATCCCTTGGACCTCCTTATTGACGATGAAACACAGAAATTGCATCGGAATTAAATACAAATGCACAATGCCGACTTTAGTACAAGAAGACTGACTCTTCCAACTATCTACGGTATGAACCATTCCTGTGACACTAGTTATAGATTCCGATGCTTCACTTCAGATTTACTGTATCCCTGTGACCTTCGTATTGACGATGAAACACAGAAATTGCATCGGAATGAAATAGAAAAGGCACAATGCCGACTTAACTACAAGAAGACTGACTCTTCTTACTGACTATATTTTGAACCATTCCTGTGACACTAGTTATATATTCCGATGCTTCACTCCAGGTTTACTGTATCCCTTGGACCACCCTATCGACGATGAGACACAGAAATCGCATCGGAATTAAATAGAAAAAGCACAATGCCGACTATCTTCAAGAAGACTGACTCTTCCTACTGACTATGTTGTGAACCATTCCTGTGACACTAGTTTTTTATTCCGATGCTTAACTTGAGGTTTACTGTATCCCTCTGACCTTCTTATTGACGATGAAACACAGAAATTGCATCGGAATTAAATAGAAACGGCACAATGCCGACTTAACTACAAGAAGACTGACTCTTCTTACTGACTATATTTTGAACCATTCCTGTGACACTAGTTATAGATTCCGATCCTTAATTTCAGGATTTCTGTATACCACTGACATTCTTAGTGACAATGTAACACAGAAATTGCATCGGAATTAAAAACAAAAGGCAGAATGCCGACTTAAGTACAAAAAGACTGACTCTGCTTACTGTCTATGATTTGAACCATTCCTGTGATACTAGTTATAGATTTCGATGCTTCACTTCAGGTTTACTGAATCCCTTGGACCTTCTTATTGGCGATGAAACACAGAAATTGCATCGGATTTAAATACAAAATGCACAATGCCGACTTAAGTACAAGAAGACTGACTCTTCTTACTATCAATGTTTTGAACCATTCCTGTGACACTAGTTATAGATTCCGATGCTTCACTCCAGGTTTACTGTATCCCTTGGACCTTCTTATTCACGATGAAACACAATAATTGCTTCGGAATTAAATACAAAAGGCACTATGACGACTTAAGTACAAGAAGACTGACTCTTCTTACTGTCTATGTTTTGAACCATCCCTGTGACACGAGTTATGGATTCCGATGCTTCACTCCAGGTTCACTGTATCCCTTGGAACTTCTTATTGACGATGAAACACAGAAATTGCATCGGAATTAAATACAAAAGTCACAATACCGACTTAAGTACAAGAAGACTGACTCTTCCTACTGTCTATGTTTTGAACCATTCCTGTGACACTAGTCATAGATTCCGATGCTTCACTCCAGGTTTACTGTATGCCTTGGACCATCTTATTGACGATGAAACACTGAAATTGCATCAGAATTAAATAGAAAATGCACAATGATGACTTAAGTACAAGTAGACTGACTCTTCTTACTGATTATTTTTTGAACCATTCCTGTGACGCTAGTTATAGTTTCCGATGCTTCACTTCAGGTTTACTGTATCCCTTGGACCTTCTTATTGACGTTGAAACACAGAAATTGCGTCGGAATTAAATAGAAAAGGCACAATGCCGACTTAAGTACAAGAATACTGACTCATCTTACTGTCTATATTTTAAACCGTCCCTGTGACACTAGTTATTGATTCCGATGCTTCACTCCAGGTTTACTGTATCCCTTGGACCTTCTTATTGACGATGAAAAACAGAAATTGCATCGGAATTAAATACAAAAGGCCAAATGAGTACTTAACTACAAGAAGACTGACTCTTCTTACTGACTATGCTTTGAACCATTCCTGTGACTCTAGTTATAGATTCCGATGCTTAACTTCATGATTACTGTATCCCTCTGACCTTCTTAGTGACGATGAAACACAGAAATTGCATCGGAATTAAATACAAAATGCACAATGACGACTTAAGTACAAGAAAACTGACTCATCTTACTGTCTATGATTTTAACCGTCCCTGTGACGCTAGTTATTGATTCCGATGCTTCACTCCAGGTTTACTGTATCCCTTGGACCTTCTTATTGACGATGAAACACAGAAATTGCATCGGAATTAAATACAAAAACCACAATGCCGACTTAAGTACAAGAAGACTGACTCTTCTTACTGACTATGTTTTGAACCATTCCTGTGACACTAGTTATAGATTCCGATGCTTCACTTCAGGTTTACTGTATCCCTCTGACCCTCTTATTGACGATGAAACACAGAAATTGCATCGGAATTAAATACAAATGGCACAATGCCGAATTGAGTACAAGAAGATTGACTCTTCTTACTGTCTATGTTTTGAACCATTCCTGTGACACTAGTTATGGACTCCGATGCTTCACGCCAGGTTTACTGTATCCCTTGGACCTTCTTATTGACGATGAAACACAGAAATTGCATCGGAATTAAATTCAAAATGTACAATGCCGAATGAGGGATAAGAAGTCTGACTCTTCTTACTGTCTATGTTTTGAACCATTAATGTGACACTAGTTATAGATTACGATGCTTCACTCCAGGTTTACTGTATTCCTTGGACCTTCTTATTGACGATGAAACAGAGAAATTGCATCATAATTAAATAGAAATGGCACAATGATAACTTAAGTACAAGAAGACTGACTCTTCTTACTGACTATGTTTTGAACCATTCCTGTGACACTAGTCATAGATTCCGATGCTTCACTTCAGGATTACTGTATCCCTCTGACCTTTTTATTGGCGATGAAACACAGAAATTGCATCGGAATTAAATACAAAAGGCACAATGCCGACTTAAGTACATGTAGACTGACTTTTCCTACTGTCTATGTTTTGAATCATTCCTGTGACACTTGTTATAGATTCGGATGGTTCATTTCTGGTTTACTGTATCCCTTGGACCGTCGTATTGACGAAGAAACACAGAAATTGCATCGGAATTAAATACAAAAGGCACAATGCCGACTGAACTACAAGAAGACTGACTCTTCTTACTGACTATGCTTTGAACCATTCCTGTGACTCTAGTTATAGATTCCGATGCTTAACTTCATGATTACTTTATCCCTCTCACCTTCTTAGTGACGATGAAACACAGAAATTGCATCGGAATTAAATAAAAAAGCACAATGCCGACTTAAGTACAAGAAAACTGACTCATCTTACTGTCTATGTTTTGAACCGTCCCTGTGACGCTAGTTATAGATTCCGCTGCTTCAATACAGGTTTACTGTATCCCTTGGACCTTCTTATTAACGATGAAACACAGAAATTGCATCGGAATTAAATACAAAAGGCAACAATACCGACTTAAGAACAAGAAGACGGACTCTTTTTACTGACTAGGTTTTGAACCATTCCTGTGACACTAGTTATAGATTCCGATGCTTCACTTCAGGTTTACTATATCCCTTGGACCTTCCTATTGAGATGAGACACAGAATTCGCATCAAAATTAAATAGAAGAAGCACAATGCCGACATAAGTACAAAAAGACTGACTCTTCCTACTCTCTATGTTTTGAACCATTCCTGTGACACTAGTTTTTTATTCCGATGCTTCACTTGAGGTTTACTGTATCCCTCGGACCTTCTTATGGACGATGAAACACAGAAATTGCATCGGAATAAAATACAAAAGGCACAATGCCGAGTTAAGTACAAGAAGACTGTCTCTTCCTACTGACTATGTTTTGAACCAATCCTGTGACACTAGTTATAGATTCCGATGCTTCACTTCAGGTTTACTGTATCCCTCTGAGCATCTTATTGACAATGAATCACAGAAATTCCATCGGAATTAAATACAAAAGGCACAAAGGAGACATAAGTACATGTAGACTGACTTTTCCAAATGTCTATGATATGAACCATTCCTGTGACAATAGTTATAGATTCCGATCATTCATTTCAGGTTTACTGTATCCCTTGGACCTTCTTATTGACGATGGAACACAGATATTGCATTGGAATTAAATACAAAAGGCACAATGCCGACTTAACTACAAGAAGACTGACTCTTCTTACTGACTATGTGTTGAACCATTCCTGTGACACTAGTTATAGATTCCGATCGTTCATTTCAGGTTTACTGTCTCCCTTGGACCTTCTTATTGACGATGAAACCCAGAAATTTCATCGGAATTAAATAGAAAAGGCCCAATGCCGACTTAAATACAGGAAGACTGATTCTTCCTACTGTCTATGATTTGAACCATTCCTGTGACACTAGTTATAGATTCCGATGCTTCACTTCAGGTTTACTGTATCCTTCTGCCCTTCTTATTGGCGAAGAAACACAGAAATTGCATCGGAATTAAATACAAAAGCACAATGCCGGCTTAAGCACAAGAAGACGGACTCTTCTTACTGACTATGTTTTGAACCATCCTGTGACACTAGTTATAGATACCGATGCTTCACTTCAGGTTTACTGTATCCCTTGGACCTTCTTATTAACGAGGAAACACACAAATTTCATCGGAATTAAATAAAAAAGTCACAATGCCGAGTTAAGTACAAGAAGACTGACTCTTCTTACTGACTATGTTTTGAACCAATCCTGTGACACTAGTTATAGATTCCGATGCTTCACTTCAGGTTTACTGTATTCCTCGGACCTTCTTATTGACGATGAATCACAGAAATTGCATCGGAATTAAATACAAAAGGCACAAAGCAGACTTAAGTACATGTAGACGGACTTTTCCTAATGTCTATGTTTTGAACCATTCCTGTGACACTAGTTATAGATTCCGATGGTTCATTTCAGGTATACTGTATCCCTTGGACCTCCTTATTGACGATGAAACACAGAAATTGCATCGGAATTAAATACAAATGCACAATGCCGACTTTAGTACAAGAAGACTGACTCTTCCAAATGTCTACGTTATGAACCATTCCTGTGACACTAGTTATAGATTCCGATGCTTCACTTCAGATTTACTGTATCCCTCTGACCTTCTAATTGACGATAAAACACAGAAATTGCATCGGAATTAAATAAAAAATGCACAATGCCGACTTAAGTACAAGAAGACTGACTCTTCTTACTGTCTATCTTTTGAACCATTCCTGTGACACTAGTTACAGATTCCGATGCTTCACTCCAGGTTTACTGTATCCCTTGGACCTTCCTATTGACGATGAAACACAGAAATAGCATCGGAATTAAATACAACATTCACAATGCCGACTTAAGTACAAGAAGACTGACTCTTCTTACTGTCTATGATTTGAACCATTCCTGTGACACTAGTTACAGATTCCGATGCTTCACTCCAGGTTTACTGTCTCCCTTGGACCTTCTTATTGACGAAGAAACACAGAAATTGCTTCGGAATTTAATACAAAAGGCACAATGCCGAATTAAGTACAAGAAGACTGACTGTTCTTACTGACTATGTTTTGAACCAATCCTGTGAGACTAGTTATAGATTCCGCTGCTTCACTTCAAGTTTACTGTATCCCTCTGACCTTCTTATTGACGATGAATCACAGAAATTGCATCGGAATTAAATACAAAAGGCACAAAGCAGACTTAAGTACATGTAGACTGACTTTTCCTAATTTCTATGTTTTGAACCATTCCTGTGACACTAGTTATAGATTCCGATGGTTCATTTCAGGTATACTGTATCCCTTGGACCTCCATATTGACGATGAAACACAGAACTTGCATCGGAATTAAATACAAATGCACAATGCCGACTTTAGTACAAGAAGACTGACTCTTCCAAATGTCTACGTTATGAACCATTCCTGTGACACTAGTTATTGATTCCGATGCTTCACTTCAGATTTACTGTATCCCTGTGACCTTCGTATTGACGATGAAACACAGAAATTGCATCGGAATTAAATAGAGAAGGCACAATGCCGACTTAACTACAAGAAGACTGACTCTTCTTACTGACTATGTTTTGAACCATTCCTGTGACACTAGTTATAGATTCCGATGCTTAACTTCAGGATAACTGTATCCCACTGACCTTCTTAGTGACGATGAAACACAGAAATTGCATCGGAATTAAATACAAAAGGCACATTGCCGACTTAAGTACAAGAAGACAGACTCTTCTTACTGACTATGTTTTGAACCATTCCTGTGACACTAGTTACAGATTCTGATGCTTCACTCCAGGTTTACTGTATCCCTTGGACCTTCTTATTGGCGATGAAACACAAAAATTGCATCGGAATTAAATACAAAAAGCACAATGCCGAATTAAGTACAAGAAGACTGACTCATCTTACTGTCTATGTTTTGAACCATTCCTGTGACACTAGTTATTGATTCCGATGCTTCACTTCCGGTTTACTGTTTCCCTCTGCTCTTCTTATTGACGATGAAAAAGAGAAATTGCATCGGAATTAAAAACAAAAGGCAGAATGCCGACATAAGTACAAAAAGACTGACTCTGCTTACTGTCTATGATTTGAACCATTCCTGTGATACTAGTTATAGATTTCGATGCTTCACTTCAGGTTTACTGTATCCCTTGGACCTTCTTATTGGCGATGAAACACAGAAATTGCATCGGATTTAAATACTAAATGCAAAATGCCGACTTAAGTACAAGAAGACGGACTCTTATTACTGACTATGTTTTGAACCATTCCTGTGACACTAGTTATGGATTCCGATGCTTCACTCCAGGTTTACTGTATCCCTGGGACCTTCTAATTGACGATAAAACACAGAAATTTCATCGGAATTATATACAAAAGGCACAATGCCGACTTAAGTACAAGAAGACTGACTGTTCTTACTGTCAATGTTTTGAACCATTGCTGTGACACTAGTTATAGATTCCAATGCTTCACTTCAGGTTTACTGTATCCCTTGGACCATCCTATTGACGATGAGACACAGAAATCGCATCGGAATTTAATAGAAAAAGCACAATGCCGACTTAAGTTCAAGAAGACTGACTCTTCCCACTGTCTATGTTGTGAACCATTCCTATGACACAAGTTTTTTATTCCGATGCTTAACTTGAGGTTTACTGTATCCCTCTGACCTTCTTCTTGACGATGAAACACAGAAATTGGATCGGAATTAAATAGAAAAGGCACAATGCCGACTTAACTACAAGAAGACTGACTCTTCTTACTGACTATATTTTGAACCATTCCTGTGACACTAGTTATAGATTCCGATGCTTAATTTCAGGATTACTGTACACCACTGACATTCTTAGTGACGATGAAACACAGAAATTGCATCGGAATTAAATACAAAAAGCACAATGCCAACTGAAGTACAAGAATACTGACTCATCTTACTGTCTATGATTTGAACCGTTCCTGTGACACTAGTTATAGATTACGATGCTTACCTCGAGGTTTACTGTATCCCTTGGACATTCTGATTGACGATGAAAAAAAGAAATTGCATCGGAATTAAATACAAAAAGCGCAATGCCGACTTTAGTACAAGAAGACTGACTCTTCTTACTGACTATGTTTTGAACCATTCTTGTGACACTAGTTATAGATTCCGATGCTTCACATCAGGTTTACTGTATCCCTCTGACCTTCCTATTGACGACGAAACACAGAAATTGCATTGAAATTAAATACAAAAGGCACAATGCCGAATTAAGTACAATAATACTGACTCTTCTTACTGTCTATGCTTTGAACCATTCCTGAGACACTAGTTATAGATTCCGATGCTTCACTCCAGGTTTACTGTATCCCTTGGACCTTCTTATTGACGATGAAACACAGAAATTGCAATGGAATTAAATACAAAAGGCACAATGCCGACTTAAGTAAAAGAAGTCTGACTCTTCTTACTGTCTATGTTTTGAACCATTCCTGTGACACTAGTTATAGATTCCGATGCTTCACTCCAGGTTTACTGTATGCCTTGGACCATCTTATTGACGATGAAACACAGAAATTGCAACAGAATTAAATAGTAAAAGCACAATGATGACTTAAGTACAAGAAGACTGACTCTTCTTACTGATTATGTTTTGAACCATTCCTGTGACGCTAGTTATAGGTTCCGATGCTTCATTTCAGGTTTACTGTATCCATTGGACCTTCTTATTGACGTTGAAACACAGAAATTGCATCGGAATTAAATAGAAAAGGCACAATGCCGACTTAAGTACAAGAATACTGACTCATCTTACTGTCTATGTTTTTGAACCGTCCCTGTGACACTAATTATTGATTCCGATGCTTCACTCCAGGTTTACTGTATCCCTTGGACCTTCTTATTGACGACGAAACACAGGAATTGCATGGGAATTAAATACAAAAAGCACAATGCCGACTTAAGTCAAAGAAGACTGACTCTTCTTACTGACTATGTTTTGAACCATTCCTGTGACACTAGTTATAGATTCCGATGCTTCACTTCAGGTTTACTGTATCCCTCTGACCCTCTTATTGACGAAGAAACACAGAAATTGCATCGGGATTAAATACAAATGGCACAATGCCGAATTGAGTACAAGAAGATTGACTCTTCTTACTGTCTATGTTTTGAACCATTCCTGTGACACTAGTTATGGACTCCGATGCTTCACTCCAGGTTTACTGTATCCCTTGGACCTTCTTATTGACGATGAAACACAGAAATGACATCGGAATTAAATTCAAAAGGTACAATGCCGAATGAAGTAAAAGAAGTCTGACTCTTCTTACTGTCTATGATTTGAACCATTAATGTGACACTAGTTATAGATTACGATGCTTCACTCCAGGTTTACTGTATCCCTCTGACCTTCTTAATGACGTTGAAACACAGAAATTGCATCGGAATTAAATACAAAAGGCACAATGCTGACTTAAGTACAAGAAGACTGACTCTTCTTACTGTCTATGTTTTGAACCATCCGTGTGACACTAGTTATGGATTCCGATGCTTCACTCCAGGTTCACTGTATCCCTTGGACCTTCTTATTGACGATGAAACACAGAAATTGCATCGGAATTAAATACAATAGGCTCAATGCCGACTAAAGTACAAGAAGACTGACTCTTCCTACTGTCTATGTTTTGAACCATTCCTGTGACACTAGTCATAGATTCCGATGCTTCACTTCAGGTTTACTGTATCCCTCTTACCTTCGTATTGACTATGAAACACAGAAATTGCATCGGCCTTAAATACAAAAGGCACAATGCCGATTTAAGTACAAGAAGACTTACTCTTCTTACTGTCTATGTTTTGAACCATTCCTGTGACACTAGTTATAGATTCCGATGCTTCACTCCAGGTTTACTGTATGCCTTGGACCATCTTATTGACGATGAAACACAGAAATTGTATCAGAATTAAATAGAAAATGCACAATGATGACTTAAGTACAAGATGACTGACTCTTCTTACTGATTATTTTTTGAACCATTCCTGTGGCGCTAGTTATAGTTTCCGATGCTTCAGTTCAGGTTTACTGTATACCTTGGACTTTCTTATTGACGTTGAAACACAGATATTGCGTCGGAATTAAATAGAAAAGGCACAATGCCGACTTAAGTACAAGAAGACAGACTCATCTTACTGTCTATGTTTTGAACCATCCCTGTGACACTAGTTATAGATTCCCATGCTTCACTTCAGGTTTACTGTATCCCTCTGACCCTCTTATTGACGATGAAACACAGAAATTGCATCGGAATTAAATACAAATGGCACAATGCCGAATTGAGTACAAGAAGATTGACTCTTCTTACTGTCAATGTTTTGGACCATTCCTGTGACACTAGTTATGGACTCCGATGCTTCACTCCAGGTTTACTGTATCCCTTGAACCTTCTTATTGACGATGAAACACAGAAATTGCATCGGAATTAAATACAAAAGTCACAATGCCGACTTAAGTACATGTAGACTGACTTTTCCTACTGTCTATGTTTTGAACCATTCCTGTGACACTTGTTATAGATTCCGATGGTTCATTTCTGGTTTACTGTATCCCTTGGCCTTCTTATTGACGATGAAACACAGAAATTGCATCGGAATTAAATACAAAAGGGACAATACCGACTTAAGTACAAGAAGACTGACTCTTCTTACTGACTGTGATATGAACCATTCCTGTGACACTAGTCATAGATTCCGAAGCTTAACTTCAGGATTTCTGTATCCCTCTGACCTTCTTATTGACGATGAAACACAGAAATTGTATCGGAATTAAATACAAAAGGCACAATGCCGACTTAAGTACAAGAAGACTGACTCTTCCTACTGTCTATGTTTTGAACCATTACTGTGACACTTGTTATAAATTCCGTTCCTTCACTTCAGGTTTACTGTATCCCTTGGACCTTCTTACTGACGATGAAACACAGAAATTGTATCGGAATTAAATACAAAACTCACAATGCCGACTTAAGTACCAGAAGTCTGACTCTTCTTACTGACTATGTTTTGAACCATTCCTGTGACACTAGTTATAAATTCCGTTGCTTCACTTCAGGTTTACTGTATCCCTTGGACTTTCATATTGACGATGAAACACAGAAATTGCATCGGAATTAAATACAATCGGCTCAATGCCGACTAAAGTGCAAGAAGACTGACTCTTCCTACTGTCTATGTTTTGAACCATTCCTGTAACACTAGTCATAGATTCCGATGCTTCACTTCAGGTTTACTGTATTCCTCTTACCTTCGTATTGACTATGAAACACAGAAATTGCATCGGAATTAAATACAAAAGGCAAAATACCGACTTAAGTACAAGAAGACTGACTCTTCTTACTGACTATGTTTGAACCATTCCTGTGACACTAGTTATAGATTCCGATGCTTCACTCCAGGTTTACTGTATGCCTTGGACCATCTTATTGACGATGAAACGCAGAAATTGCATCAGAATTAAATAGAAAATGCATAATGATGACTTAGGTACAAGAAGACTGACTCGTCTTACTGATTATTTTTTGAACCATTCCTGTGACGCTAGTTATAGTTTCCGATGCTTCACTCAGGTTTACTGAATACCTTGGACCTTCTTATTGACGTTGAAACACAGAAATTGCGTCGGAATTAAATAGAAAAGGCACAATGCCGACTTAAGTACAAGAATACTGACTCATCTTACTGTCTATGTTTTGAACCATCCCTGTGACACTAGTTATTGATTCCGATGCGTCACTCCAGGTTTACTGTATCCCTTGGATCTTCGTATTGACGATGAAACACAGAAATTGCATCGGAATTAAATACAAAAAGCACAATGCCGACTTAAGTACAAGAAGACTGACTCTTCTTACTGACTATGTTTTGAACCTTTCCTGTGACACTAGTCATACATTCCGATGCTTCACTTCAGGATTACTGTATCCCTCTGACCTTCTTATTGACGATAAAACACAGAAATTGCATCGGAATTAAATGCAAAAGGCACAATGCTGACTTCAGTATATGTGACTGACTTTTCCTACTGTCTATGTTTTGAACCGTTCCTGTGACACTTGTTATAGATTCCGATGGTTCATTTCTGGTTTACTGTATCCCTTGGACCTTCTTATTGACGATGAAACACAGAAATTACATCGGAATTAAATACAAAAGGCACAATGCCGACTTAAGTACAAGAAGACTGACTCTTCCAACTGTCTATGTTTTGAACAGTTCCTGTGACACTAGTTATAGATTCCGATGCTTCACTTCAGGTTTACTTTATCCCTCTGACCGTCGTATTGACGAAGAAACACAGAAATTGCATCGGAATTAAATAGAAAAGGCACAATGCCGACTTAAGTACAAGAAAACTGACACATCTTACTATCTATGTTTTGAACCGTCCCTGTGACGCTAGTTATAGATTCCGCTGCTTCACTACAGGTTTACTGTATCCCTTGGACCTTCTTATTAACGATGAAACACAGAAATTGCATCGGAATTAAATACAAAAGAGACAATACCGACCTTAGTACAAGAAGACTGACTCTTCTTACTGACTATGATTTGAACCAATCCTGTGACACTAGTCATAGATTCCGATGTTTAACGTCAGGATTTCTGTATCCCTCTGACCTTCTTATAGACGATGAAACACAGAAATTGTATCGGAATTAAATACAAAAGGCACAATGCCGACTTAAGTACAAGAAGACTGACTCTTCTTACTGTCTATGTTTTGAACCATTCCTGTGACACTAGTTATAGATTCCGATGCTTCACATCATGTTTACTGTATCCCTCTGACCTTCGTATTGACGATGAAACACAGAAATTGCATCGGAATTTAATACAAAAGGCACAATGCCGACCTAAGTACAAGAAGACTGACTCTTCTTACTGACTATGGTTTGAATCATTCCTGTGACACTAGTCACAGATTCCGATGCTTAACTTCTGGATTACTGTTTCCCTTGGACCTTCTTATTGCCGATGAAACACAGAAATTGCATCGGAATTAAATACAAAAAGCACAATGCCAACTTAGGTACAAGAAGACTGACTCTTCTTACTGACTATGTTTTGAACCATTCTTGTGACACTAGCTATAGAATCCGATGCTTCACTTCAGGTTTACTGTATCCCTTAAACCTTCTTACTGACGATGAAACACAGAAATTGCATCGGAATTAAATACAAAGGCACAATGCCGACTTAAGTACAAGAAGACAGACTCATCTTACTGTCTATGTTTTGAACCATCCCTGTGACACTAGTTATAGATTCCCATGCTTCACTTCAGGTTTACTGTATCCCTCTGACCCTCTTATTGACGATGAAACACAGAAATTGCATCGGAATTAAATACAAATGGCACAATGCCGAATTGAGTACAAGAAGATTGACTCTTCTTACTGTCAATGTTTTGAACCATTCCTGTGACACTAGTTATGGACTCCGATGCTTCACTCCAGGTTTACTGTATCCCTTGAACCTTCTTATTGACGATGAAACACAGAAATTGCATCGGAATTAAATACAAAAGTCACAATGCCGACTTAAGTACATGTAGACTGACTTTTCCTACTGTCTATGTTTTGAACCATTCCTGTGACACTTGTTATAGATTCCGATGGTTCATTTCTGGTTTACTGTATCCCTTGGCCTTCTTATTGACGATGAAACACAGAAATTGCATCGGAATTAAATACAAAAGGGACAATACCGACTTAAGTACAAGAAGACTGACTCTTCTTACTGACTGTGATATGAACCATTCCTGTGACACTAGTCATAGATTCCGAAGCTTAACTTCAGGATTTCTGTATCCCTCTGACCTTCTTATTGACGATGAAACACAGAAATTGTATCGGAATTAAATACAAAAGGCACAATGCCGACTTAAGTACAAGAAGACTGACTCTTCCTACTGTCTATGTTTTGAACCATTACTGTGACACTTGTTATAAATTCCGTTCCTTCACTTCAGGTTTACTGTATCCCTTGGACCTTCTTACTGACGATGAAACACAGAAATTGTATCGGAATTAAATACAAAACTCACAATGCCGACTTAAGTACCAGAAGTCTGACTCTTCTTACTGACTATGTTTTGAACCATTCCTGTGACACTAGTTATAAATTCCGTTGCTTCACTTCAGGTTTACTGTATCCCTTGGACTTTCATATTGACGATGAAACACAGAAATTGCATCGGAATTAAATACAATCGGCTCAATGCCGACTAAAGTGCAAGAAGACTGACTCTTCCTACTGTCTATGTTTTGAACCATTCCTGTAACACTAGTCATAGATTCCGATGCTTCACTTCAGGTTTACTGTATTCCTCTTACCTTCGTATTGACTATGAAACACAGAAATTGCATCGGAATTAAATACAAAAGGCAAAATACCGACTTAAGTACAAGAAGACTGACTCTTCTTACTGACTATGTTTGAACCATTCCTGTGACACTAGTTATAGATTCCGATGCTTCACTCCAGGTTTACTGTATGCCTTGGACCATCTTATTGACGATGAAACGCAGAAATTGCATCAGAATTAAATAGAAAATGCATAATGATGACTTAGGTACAAGAAGACTGACTCGTCTTACTGATTATTTTTTGAACCATTCCTGTGACGCTAGTTATAGTTTCCGATGCTTCACTCAGGTTTACTGAATACCTTGGACCTTCTTATTGACGTTGAAACACAGAAATTGCGTCGGAATTAAATAGAAAAGGCACAATGCCGACTTAAGTACAAGAATACTGACTCATCTTACTGTCTATGTTTTGAACCATCCCTGTGACACTAGTTATTGATTCCGATGCGTCACTCCAGGTTTACTGTATCCCTTGGATCTTCGTATTGACGATGAAACACAGAAATTGCATCGGAATTAAATACAAAAAGCACAATGCCGACTTAAGTACAAGAAGACTGACTCTTCTTACTGACTATGTTTTGAACCTTTCCTGTGACACTAGTCATACATTCCGATGCTTCACTTCAGGATTACTGTATCCCTCTGACCTTCTTATTGACGATAAAACACAGAAATTGCATCGGAATTAAATGCAAAAGGCACAATGCTGACTTCAGTATATGTGACTGACTTTTCCTACTGTCTATGTTTTGAACCGTTCCTGTGACACTTGTTATAGATTCCGATGGTTCATTTCTGGTTTACTGTATCCCTTGGACCTTCTTATTGACGATGAAACACAGAAATTACATCGGAATTAAATACAAAAGGCACAATGCCGACTTAAGTACAAGAAGACTGACTCTTCCAACTGTCTATGTTTTGAACAGTTCCTGTGACACTAGTTATAGATTCCGATGCTTCACTTCAGGTTTACTTTATCCCTCTGACCGTCGTATTGACGAAGAAACACAGAAATTGCATCGGAATTAAATAGAAAAGGCACAATGCCGACTTAAGTACAAGAAAACTGACACATCTTACTATCTATGTTTTGAACCGTCCCTGTGACGCTAGTTATAGATTCCGCTGCTTCACTACAGGTTTACTGTATCCCTTGGACCTTCTTATTAACGATGAAACACAGAAATTGCATCGGAATTAAATACAAAAGAGACAATACCGACCTTAGTACAAGAAGACTGACTCTTCTTACTGACTATGATTTGAACCAATCCTGTGACACTAGTCATAGATTCCGATGTTTAACGTCAGGATTTCTGTATCCCTCTGACCTTCTTATAGACGATGAAACACAGAAATTGTATCGGAATTAAATACAAAAGGCACAATGCCGACTTAAGTACAAGAAGACTGACTCTTCTTACTGTCTATGTTTTGAACCATTCCTGTGACACTAGTTATAGATTCCGATGCTTCACATCATGTTTACTGTATCCCTCTGACCTTCGTATTGACGATGAAACACAGAAATTGCATCGGAATTTAATACAAAAGGCACAATGCCGACCTAAGTACAAGAAGACTGACTCTTCTTACTGACTATGGTTTGAATCATTCCTGTGACACTAGTCACAGATTCCGATGCTTAACTTCTGGATTACTGTTTCCCTTGGACCTTCTTATTGCCGATGAAACACAGAAATTGCATCGGAATTAAATACAAAAAGCACAATGCCAACTTAGGTACAAGAAGACTGACTCTTCTTACTGACTATGTTTTGAACCATTCTTGTGACACTAGCTATAGAATCCGATGCTTCACTTCAGGTTTACTGTATCCCTTAAACCTTCTTACTGACGATGAAACACAGAAATTGCATCGGAATTAAATACAAAGGCACAATGCCGACTTAAGTACAAGAAGACTGACTCTACTGACTGTCTATGTTTTGTACCGTTCCTGTGACTCTAGTTATAGATTCCGATGCTTCACTTCAGGTTTACTGTATCCCTCTGACCTTCTTATTGACGATGAAACACAGAAATTGCATCGGAATTAAATACAAAAGGCACAATGCCGACTTAAGTACAAGAAGACTGACTCTTCTTACTGTCTATGTTTTGAACCATTCCTGTGACACTAGTTATAGATTCCGATGCTTCAATTCAGGTCTACTGTATCCCTTGGACCTTCTTATTGACGATGAAACACAGAAATTGCATCGGAATTAAATACAAAAGGCACAATGCCGACTTAAGTACATGTAGATTGACGTTTCCTACTGTCTATATTTTGAACCATTCCTGTGACACTAGTTATAGAATCCGATGGTTCATTTCACGTTTACTGTATCCCTCTGACCTTCTTAGTGACGATGAAACACAGAAATTGCATCGGAATTAAATACAAAAAGCACAATGCCGACTTAAGTACAAGAATACTGACTCATTTTACTGTCTATGATTTGAACCGTCCCTGTGACACTAGTTATAGATTCCGATGCTTCACTCCAGGTTCACTGTATCCCTTGGACCTTCTTGTTGACAATGAAACACAGAAATTGCATCAGAATGAAATAGAAAATGCACAATGATGACTTAAGTATAAGAAGCCTGACTCTTCTTCCTGACTATGATTTGAACCGTCCCTGTGACACTAGTTATAGATTCCGATGCTTCACTCCAGGTTTACTGTATCTCTTGGACCTTCTTATTGAAGACGAAACACAGACATTGCATCGGAATTAAATACAAAAGGCACAATGTCTACTTAAGTACATGTAGACTGACTTTTCCTACTGTCTATGCTTTGAACCATTCCTGTGACACTAGTTTTGGATCTGATGCTTAACTTCAGGATTACTTTAACCCTTGGTCCTTCTTATTGACGAAGAAACACAGAAATTGCATCGGAATTAAATACAAAAGAAACAATGCCGACTTAAGTAAAAGAAGACTTACTCTTCTTACTGTCTATGTTTTGAACCATCCCTGTGACACTAGTTATGGATTCCGATGCTTCACTCCAGGTTAACTGTATCCCTTTGTCCTTCTTATTGACGATGAAACACAGAAATTGCATCGGATTTAAATACAAAAGGCACAATGCCGACTTAAGTACAAGAAGACTGACTCTTCTTACTGACTATGATTTGAGCCATTCCTGTGACACATAAATTTCGATGATTCACTTCAGGTTTACTGTATCCCTTGGACCTTCTTATTGACGACGAAACACAGGAATTGCATGGGAATTAAATACAAAAAGCACAATGCCGACTTAAGTCAAAGAAGACTGACTCTTCTTACTGACTATGTTTTGAACCATTCCTGTGACACTAGTTATAGATTCCGATGCTTCACTTCAGGTTTACTGTATCCCTCTGACCCTCTTATTGACGAAGAAACACAGAAATTGCATCGGAATTAAATACAAATGGCACAATGCCGAATTGAGTACAAGAAGATTGACTCTTCTTACTGTCTATGTTTTGAACCATTCCTGTGACACTAGTTATGGACTCCGATGCTTCACTCCAGGTTTACTGTATCCCTTGGACCTTCTTATTGACGATGAAACACAGAAATGACATCGGAATTAAATTCAAAAGGTACAATGCCGAATGAAGTAAAAGAAGTCTGACTCTTCTTACTGTCTATGATTTGAACCATTAATGTGACACTAGTTATAGATTACGATGCTTCACTCCAGGTTTACTGTATCCCTCTGACCTTCTTATTGACGTTGAAACACAGAAATTGCATCGGAATTAAATACAAAAGGCACAATGCCGACTTAAGTACAAGAAGACTGACTCTTCTTACTGTCTATGTTTTGAACCATCCGTGTGACACTAGTTATGGATTCCGATGCTTCATTCCAGGTTCACTGTATCCCTTGGACCTTCTTATTGACGATGACACACAGAAATTGCATCGGAATTAAATACAATAGGCTCAATGCCGACTAAAGTACAAGAAGACTGACTCTTCCTACTGTCTATGTTTTGAACCATTCCTGTGACACTAGTCATAGATTCCGATGCTTCACTTCAGGTTTACTGTATCCCTCTTACCTTCGTATTGACTATGAAACACAGAACTTGCATCGGAATTAAAAACAAAAGGCACAATACCGACTTAAGTACAAGAAGACTGACTCTTCTTACTGACTATGTTTTTAACCATTCCTGTGACACTAGTTATAGATTCCGATGCTTAACTTCAGGATTACTGTATCCCTCTGACCTTTTTATTGACGATGAAACACAGAAATTGCATCGGCCTTAAATACAAAAGGCACAATGCCGATTTAAGTACAAGAAGACTTACTCTTCTTACTGTCTATGTTTTGAACCATTCCTGTGACACTAGTTATAGATTCCGATGCTTCACTCCAGGTTTACTGTATGCCTTGGACCATCTTATTGACGATGAAACACAGAAATTGTATCAGAATTAAATAGAAAATGCACAATGATGAGTTAAGTACAAGATGACTGACTCTTCTTACTGATTATTTTTTGAACCATTCCTGTGGCGCTAGTTATAGTTTCCGATGCTTCAGTTCAGGTTTACTGTATACCTTGGACTTTCTTATTGACGTTGAAACACAGAAATTGCGTCGGAATTAAATAGAAAAGGCACAATGCCGACTTAAGTACAAGAAGACTGACTCATCTTACTGTCTATGTTTTGAACCATCCCTGTGACACTAGTTATAGATTCCGATGCTTCACTTCAGGTTTACTGTATCCCTCTGACCCTCTTATTGACGATGAAACACAGAAATTGCATCGGAATTAAATACAAATGGCACAATGCCGAATTGAGTACAAGAAGATTGACTCTTCTTACTGTCAATGTTTTGAACCATTCCTGTGACACTAGTTATGGACTCCGATGCTTCACTCCAGGTTTACTGTATCCCTTGAACCTTCTTATTGACGATGAAACACAGAAATTGCATCGGAATTAAATACAAAAGTCACAATGCCGACTTAAGTACATGTAGACTGACTTTTCCAACTGTCTATGTTTTGAACCATTCCTGTGACACTTGTTATAGATTCCGATGGTTCATTTCTGGTTTACTGTATCCCTTGGACCTTCTTATTGACGATGAAACACAGAAATTGCATCGGAATTAAATACAAAAGGGACAATACCGACTTAAGTACAAGAAGACTGACTCTTCTTACTGACTGTGATTTGAACCATTCCTGTGACACTAGTCATAGATTCCGATGCTTAACTTCAGGATTTCTGTATCCCTCTGACCTTCTTATTGACGATGAAACACAGAAATTGTATCGGAATTAAATACAAAAGGCACAATGCCGACTTAAGTACAAGAAGACTGACTCTTCCTACTGTCTATGTTTTGAACCATTACTGTGACACTTGTTATAAATTCCGTTCCTTCACTTCAGGTTTACTGTATCCCTTGGACCTTCTTACTGACGATGAAACACAGAAATTGTATCGGAATTAAATACAAAACTCACAATGCCGACTTAAGTACCAGAAGTCTGACTCTTCTTACTGACTATGTTTTGAACCATTCCTGTGACACTAGTTATAAATTCCGTTGCTTCACTTCAGGTTTACTGTATCCCTTGGACTTTCATATTGACGATGAAACACAGACATTGCATCGGAATTAAATACAATCGGCTCAATGCCGACTAAAGTGCAAGAAGACTGACTCTTCCTACTGTCTATGTTTTGAACCATTCCTGTAACACTAGTCATAGATTCCGATGCTTCACTTCAGGTTTACTGTATTCCTCTTACCTTCGTATTGACTATGAAACACAGAAATTGCATCGGAATTAAATACAAAAGGCAAAATACCGACTTAAGTACAAGAAGACTGACTCTTCTTACTGACTATGTTTTTAACCATTCCTGTGACACTAGTCATAGATTCCGATGCTTAACTTCAGGATTACTGTATCCCTCTGACCTTCTTATTGACGATGAAACACAGAAATTGCATCGGCCTTAAATACAAAAGGCACAATGCCGACTTAAGTACAAGAAGACTTACTCTTCTTACTGACTATGTTTGAACCATTCCTGTGACACTAGTTATAGATTCCGATGCTTCACTCCAGGTTTACTGTATGCCTTGGACCATCTTATTGACGATGAAACGCAGAAATTGCATCAGAATTAAATAGAAAATGCATAATGATGACTTAGGTACAAGAAGACTGACTCGTCTTACTGATTATTTTTTGAACCATTCCTGTGACGCTAGTTATAGTTTCAGATGCTTCACTCAGATTTACTGAATACCTTGGACCTTCTTATTGACGTTGAAACACAGAAATTGCGTCGGAATTAAATAGAAAAGGCACAATGCCGACTTAAGTACAAGAATACTGACTCATCTTACTGTCTATGTTTTGAACCATCCCTGTGACACTAGTTATTGATTCCGATGCTTCACTCCAGGTTTACTGTATCCCTTGGATCTTCGTATTGACGATGAAACACAGAAATTGCATCGGAATTAAATACAAAAAGCACAATGCCGACTTAAGTACAAGAAGACTGACTCTTCTTACTGACTATGTTTTGAACCTTTCCTGTGACACTAGTCATACATTCCGATGCTTCACTTCAGGATTACTGTATCCCTCTGACCTTCTTATTGACGATAAAACACAGAAATTGCATCGGAATTAAATGCAAAAGGCACAATGCTGACTTCAGTATATGTGACTGACTTTTCCTACTGTCTATGTATTGAACCGTTCCTGTGACACTTGTTATAGATTCCGATGGTTCATTTCTGGTTTACTGTATCCCTTGGACCTTCTTATTGACGATGAAACACAGAAATTGCATCGGAATTAAATACAAAAGGCACAATGCCGACTTAAGTACAAGAAGACTGACTCTTCCAACTGTCTATGTTTTGAACAGTTCCTGTGACACTAGTTATAGATTCCGATGCTTCACTTCAGGTTTACTTTATCCCTCTGACCGTCGTATTGACGAAGAAACACAGAAATTGCATCGGAATTAAATAGAAAAGGCACAATGCCGACTTAAGTACAAGAAAACTGACACATCTTACTATCTATGTTTTGAACCATTCCTGTGACACTAGTTATAGATTCCGATGCTTCACATCATGTTTACTGTATCCCTCTGACCTTCGTATTGACGATGAAACACAGAAATTGCATCGTAATTTAATACAAAAGGCACAATGCCGACCTAAGTACAAGAAGACTGACTCTTCTTACTGACTATGGTTTGAATCATTCCTGTGACACTAGTCACAGATTCCGATGCTTAACTTCTGGATTACTGTTTCCCTTGGACCTTCTTATTGCCGATGAAACACAGAAATTGCATCGGAATTAAATACAAAAAGCACAATGCCAACTTAGGTACAAGAAGACTGACTCTTCTTACTGACTATGTTTTGAACCATTCTTGTGACACTAGCTATAGAATCCGATGCTTCACTTCAGGTTTACTGTATCCCTTAAACCTTCTTACTGACGATGAAACACAGAAATTGCATCGGAATTAAATACAAAGGCACAATGCCGACTTAAGTACAAGAAGACTGACTCTACTGACTGTCTATGTTTTGTACCGTTCCTGTGACTCTAGTTATAGATTCCGATGCTTCACTTCAGGTTTACTGTATCACTCTGACCTTCTTATTGACGATGAAACACAGAAATTGCATCGGAATTAAATACAAAAGGCACAATGCCGACTTAAGTACAAGAAGACTGACTCTTCTTACTGTCTATGTTTTGAACCATTCCTGTGACACTAGTTATAGATTCCGATGCTTCAATTCAGGTCTACTGTATCCCTTGGACCTTCTTATTGACTATGAAAAACAGAAATTGCATCGGAATTAAATACAAAAGGCACAATGCCGACTTAAGTACATGTAGATTGACGTTTCCTACTGTCTATATTTTGAACCATTCCTGTGACACTAGTTATAGAATCCGATGGTTCATTTCAGATTTACTGTATCCCTCTGACCTTCTTAGTGACGATGAAACACAGAAATTGCATCGGAATTAAATACAAAAAGCACAATGCCGACTTAAGTACAAGAATACTGACTCATTTTACTGTCTATGATTTGAACCGTCCCTGTGACACTAGTTATAGATTCCGATGCTTCACTCCAGGTTCACTGTATCCCTTGGACCTTCTTGTTGACAATGAAACACAGAAATTGCATCAGAAAGAAATAGAAAATGCACAATGATGACTTAAGTAGAAGAAGCCTGACTCTTCTTCCTGACTATGATTTGAACCGTCCCTGTGACACTAGTTATAGATTCCGATGCTTCACTCCAGGTTTACTGTATCTCTTGGACCTTCTTATTGAAGACGAAACACAGACATTGCATCGGAATTAAATACAAAAGGCACAATGTCTACTTAAGTACATGTAGACTGACTTTTCCTACTGTCTATGCTTTGAACCATTCCTGTGACACTAGTTTTGGATCTGATGCTTAACTTCAGGATTACTTTAACCCTTGGTCCTTCTTATTGACGAAGAAACACAGAAATTGCATCGGAATTAAATACAAAAGAAACAATGCCGACTTAAGTAAAAGAAGACTTACTCTTCTTACTGTCTATGTTTTGAACCATCCCTGTGACACTAGTTATGGATTCCGATGCTTCACTCCAGGTTAACTGTATCCCTTTGTCCTTCTTATTGACGATGAAACACAGAAATTGCATCGGATTTAAATACAAAAGGCACAATGCCGACTTAAGTACAAGAAGACTGACTCTTCTTACTGACTATGATTTGAGCCATTCCTGTGACACATAAATTTCGATGATTCACTTCAGGTTTACTGTATCCCTTGGACCTTCTTATTAACGATGAAACACAGAAATTGCATCGGAATTAAATACAAAAGGCACAATACCGACTTAGGTACAAGAATTCTGACTCATCTTACTGTCTATGATTTGAACCGCCCTGTGACACTAGTTATAGACTCCGATGCTTAACTTCAGGATTACTGTATCCCTCTGACCTTCTTATTGACGATGAAACACAGAAATTGCATCGGAAATAAATACAAAAGGCACAATGCCGACTTAAGTACAAGAAGACTGACTCTTCTTACTGTCTATGTTTTGAACCATCCCTGTGACACTAGTTATAGATTGCGATGCTTCACGCCAGGTTTAGTGTATCCCTTGGACCTCCTTATTGACGATGAAACACAGAAATTGTATCGGAATCAAATACAAAACTCACAATGCCGACTTAAGTACCAGAAGTCTGACTCTTCTTACTGACTATGTATTGAACCATTCCTGTGACACTAGTTATAGACTCCGATGCTTCAGATCAGGCTTACTGTATCCCTCTCACCTTCTTATTGACGATGAAACACAGAAATTGCATCGGAATTAAATACAAAAGGCACAAAGCCGACTTAAGTACAAGAAGACTGACTCTTCTTACTGTCTATGTTTTGAACCATTCCTGTGACACTAGTTATAGATTCCGATGCTTCAATTCAGGTCTACTGTATCCCTTGGAGCTTCTTATTGACGATGAAACACAGAAATTTCATCGGAATTAAATACAAAAGGCACAATGCAGAC
Organism: Schistocerca serialis cubense; assembly: GCF_023864345.2. Classification (NCBI taxonomy): domain Eukaryota; kingdom Metazoa; phylum Arthropoda; class Insecta; order Orthoptera; family Acrididae; genus Schistocerca; species Schistocerca serialis. Next base: position 9,529,283 of record NW_026047592.1, read on the forward strand.
TTAAGTACAAGAAGACAGACTCTTCTTACTGACTTTGTTTTGAACCATTCCTGTGACACTAGATATAGATTCCGATGCTTCACATCAGGTTTACTGTATCCCTCTGACCATATTAGATACGATGAAACACAGAAATTGCATCGGAATTAAATACAAAAGGCTCAATGCCGACTTATGTACATGTAGATTGACTTTTCCTACTGTCTATGATTTGAACCATTCCTGTGACACTAGTTATAGAATCCGATGGTTCATTTCAGGTTTACTGTATCCCTCTGACCATCTTAGTTACGATGAAACACAGACATTGCTTCGGATTTAAATAGAAAAGGCACAATGCCGACTTAAGTACAAGATGACTGACTCTTCTTACTGTCTAAGTTTTGAACCATTCCTGTGACTGTAGTTATAGAATCCGATGCTTCACATCAGGTTTACTCTATCCCTCTGACCTTCTTATTGACGATGAAACACAGAAATTGCATCGGAATTAAATACAAAAGGCACAATGCCGACTTAAGTACAAGAAGACTGACTCTTCTTACTGACTTAGTTTGAACCATTCCTGTGACACTAGTCATAAATTCCGATGCTACACTCCAGGTTTACTGTATCCCTTGGACCTTCTTATTGACGATGAACCACAGAAATTGCATCGGAATTAAATACAAATGGCACAATGCCGACTAAAGTACAAGAAGACTGACTCTTCTTACAGTCTATGTTTTGAACCATTCATGTGACACTAGTTATAGATTTCGGTGCTTCACGCCAGGTTTACTGTATCCCTTGGACCTTCTTACTGACGATGAAACACAGAAATTGCATCAGAATTAAATACAAAAATCACAATGCCGACTTAGGTACAAGAATTCTGACTCATCTTACTGTCTATGATTTGAACCGTCCCTGTGACACTAGTTATAGATTCCGATGGTTCACTCCAGGTTTACTGTATCCCTTGGACCTTCTTATTGACGATGAAACACAGAAATTGTATCGGAATTTAATACAAAACTCACAATGCCGACTTAAGTACCAGAAGTCTGACTCTTCTTACTGAAAATATTTTGAACCATTCCTGTGACACTAGTTATAGATTCCGATGCTTCACATCAGGTTTACTCTATCCCTCTGACCTTCTTATTGACGATGAAACACAGAAATTGCATCGGAATTAAATACAAAAGGCACAATGCCGACTTAAGTACAGGAAGACTGACTCTTCTTACTGACTTAGTTTGAACCATTCCTGTGACACTAGTTATAAATTCCGATGCTACACTCCAGGTTTGCTGTATCCCTTGGACCTTCTTATTGACGATGAACCACAGAAATTGCATCGGAATTAAATACAAATGGCACAATGCCGACTAAAGTACAAGAAGACTGACTCTTCTTACAGTCTATGTTTTGAACCATTCCTGTGACACTAGTTATAGATTCCGGTGCTTCACGCCAGGTTTACTGTATCCCTTGGACCTTCTTATTGACGATGAAACACAGAAATTGCATCAGAATTAAATAGAAAAGGCACAATGCCGACTTAAGTACAAGAAGACTGACGCTTCTTACTGACTGTGTTTTGAACCATTGCTGTGACACTAGTTATAGATTCCGATGCTTCACTTCAGGTTTACTGTATCCCTTGGACCTTCTTATTGACGATGAAACACAGATATTGCATCGGAATTAAATAGAAAAGGAACAATGCCGACTTAAGTACAAGAAGACTGACTCTTCTTACTGTTTATGTTTTGAACCATTCCTGTGACACTAGTTTTGGATTCCGATGAATCACTTCAGGTTTATTGTATCCCTTGGACCTTCTTATTGATGATGAAACACAGAAATTGCATCGGAATTAAATAGAAAAGGCACAATGCCAACTAAAGTACAAGAAGACTGACTCTTCTTTCAGTCTATGATTTGAACAATTCCTGTGACACAAGTTATAGATTCCGATGCTTCACTCCAGGTTTACTGTATCCCTTGGACCATCTTATTGACGATGAAACACAGAAATTGCATCAGAATTAAATAGAAAAGGCACAATGCCGACTTAAGTACAAGAAGACTGACGCTCCTTACTGACTATGTTTTGAACCATCCCTGTGACACTAGTTATAGATTCCGATGCTTCACTTCAGGTTTACTATATCCCTTAAACTTTCTTATTGACGATGAAACACAGACATTGCATCGGATTTAAATAGAAAAGGCACAATGCCGACTTAAGTACAAGATGACTGACTCTTCTTACTGTCTATGTTTTGAACCATTCCTGTGACTGTAGTTATAGAATCCGATGCTTCACTACAGGTTTACTGTATCCCTCTGACCTTCTTATTGACGATGAAACACAGAAATTGCATCGGAATTAAATACAAGAGGCACAATGTCGACTTAAGTACAAGAAGACTGACTCTTCTTACGTTCTATATTTTGAACCATTCCTATGACACTAGTTATAGATTCCGAAGCTTCAGTTCAGGTCTACTGTATCCCTTGGACCTTCTTATTGACCATGGGACACAGAAATTACATCGGAATTAAATACAAAATGAACAATGCCGACTTAAGTACAAGAAGACTGCCTCTTCCTACTGTCTACGTTTAAAACCATTCCTGTGACACTAGTTATAGATTCCGATGCTTCACTCCAGGTTTACTGTATCCCTTGTACCTTCTTATTGACGATGAATCTCAGAAATTGCATCGGAATTAAATACAAAAGGCACAATGCCGACTTAAGTACAAGAAGACTGACTCTTCCTACTGTCAAAGCTTTGAACCATTCCTGTGACACTAGTAATACATTCCGATGCTTCACTACAGTTTTACTGTATCCCTCTGATCTTCTTATTGACGATGAAACACAGGAATTGCATCGGAATTAAATACAAAAGGCACAAGTCCGACTTAAGTACAAGAAGATTGACTCTTCGTACTGTCCATGTTTTGAACCATTCCTGTGACACTAGTTATAGATTCCGATGCTTTACTCCAGGTTTACTGTATCCCTTGGACCTTCTTATTGACGATGAAACACAGAAATTGCATCAGAATTAAATAGAAAAGGCACAATGCCAACATTAGTACAAGAAGACTGACTCTTCTTTCTGACTATGTTTTGAACCATTCCTGTGACACTAGTTATAGATTCCGATGCTTCACTTCAGGTTTACTGTATCCCTCTGACCTTCTTATTGACGATGAAACACAGAAATTGCATCGGAATTAAATACAAAAAGCGCAATGCCGAATAAAGTACAAGAAGACTGACTCTTTTTCCTGTCTACGTTTTGAACCATTCCTGTGACACTAGTTATAGACTCCGATGCTTCACTCCAGGTTTACTGTTTCCCTTGGACCTTCTTATTGACGATGAAACACAGAATTTGCATCGGATTTAAATACAAAAGGCACAATGCAGACTTAAGTACAAGAAGACTGACTCTTCTTACTGATTATGATTTGAGCCATTCCTGTGACACTTAAATTCCGAGGATTCACTTCAGGTTTACTGTATCCCTTGGACCTTCTTATTGACGATGAAACACAAAAATTGCATCGGAATTAAATACAAAAGGCACAATGCAGAATTAAGTACAAGAAGACTGAATCTTCTTACTGTCTATGTTTTGAACCATTCCTGTGACACTAGTTATAAATTCCGATGCTTCACTTCAGGTTTACTATATCCCTTAAACCTTCTTATTGACGATGAAACACAGAAATTGCATCGGAATTAAATAGAAAAGGCACAATGCCGACTTCTACATCTACATCTACATTGATACTCCGCAAGCCACCCAACGGTGTGTGACGGAGGGCACTTTACGTGCCACTGTCATTACCTCCCTTTCCTGTTCCAGTCGCGTATGGTTCGCGGGAAGAACGACTGTCTGAAAGCCTCCGTGCGCGCTCTAATCTCTCTAATTTTACACTCGTGATCTCCTCGGGAGGTATAAGTAGGGGGAAGCAATATATTCGATACCTCATCCAGAAACGCACCCTCTCGAAACCTGGCGAGCAAGCTACACCGCGATGCAGAGCGCCTCTCTTGCAGAGTCTGCCACTTGAGTTTATTAAACATCTCCGTAACGCTATCACGGTTACCAAATAACCCGGTGACAAAACGCGCCGCTCTTCTTTGGATCTTCTCTATCTCCTCCGTCAACCCGACCTGGTACGGATCCCACACTGATGAGCAATACTCAAGTATAGGTCGAACCAGTGTTTTGTAAGCCACCTCCTTTGTTGATGGACTACATTTTCTAAGCACTCTCCCAATGAATCTCAACCTGGTACCCGCCTTACCAACAATTAATTTTATATGATCATTCCACTTCAAATCGTTCCGTACGCACACTCCCAGATATTTTACAGAAGTAACTGCTACCAATGTTTGTCCCGCTATCATATAATCATACAATAAAGGATTCTTCTTTCTATGTATTCGCGATACATTACATTTGTCTATGTTAAGGGTCAGTTGCCACTCCCTGCACCAAGTGCCTATCCGCTGCAGATCTTCCTGTATTTCGCTACAATATTCTAATGCAGCAACTTCTCTGTATACTACAGCATCATCCGCGAAAAGCCGCATGGAACTTCCGACACTATCTACTAGGTCATTTATATATATTGTGAAAAGCAATGGTCCCATAACACTCCCCTGTGGTACGCCAGAGGTTACTTTAACGTCTGTAGACTTCTCTCCATTGATAACAACATGCTGTGTTCTGTTTACTAAAAACTCTTCAATCCAGCCACACAGCTGGTCTGATATTCCGTAGGCTCTTACTTTGTTTATCAGGCGACAGTGCGGAACTGTATCGAACGCCTTCCGGAAGTCAAGAATAATAGCATCTACCTGGGAGCCTGTATCTAATATTTTCTGGGTCTCATGAACAATTAAGGCGAGTTGGGTCTCACACGATCGCTGTTTCCGGAATCCATGTTGATTCCTACATAGTAGATTCTGGGATTTGCAGAAATGACATGATACGCGAGCAAAAAACATGTTCTAAAATTCTACAAGAGATCGACGTAAGAGATATAGGTCTATAGTTTTGCGCATCTGCTCGACTCAAGTACAAGAAGGCTGACTCTTCTTACTGTCTATGTTTTGAACCATTCCTGTGACTCTAGTTATAGATTCCGATGCTTCACTTCAGGTTTACTGTATCCCTCTGACCTTCTTACTGACGATGAAACACAGAAATTGCATCGGAATTAAATACAAAAGGCACAATGCCGACTTAAGTACAAGAAGACTGACTCTTCTTACGTTCTATGTTTAGAACCAATCCTATGACACTAGTTATAGATTCCGATGCTTCACTCCAGGTTTACTGTATCCCTTGGACCTTCTTATTGGCGATGAAACACAGAAATTGCATCGGAATTAAATACAAAAGTAACATTGCCGACTTAAGTACAAGAAGACTGACTCTTCTTACTGACTATGACTTGAACCGTTCCTGTGACACTAGTTATAGATTCCGATGCTTCACTTCAGGTTTACTGTATCCCTTGGACCTTGTTATTGACGATGAAACACAGAAATTGCATTTGAATTAAACACAAAAGGCACAATGCCGACTTAAGTACAAAAAGACTGACTCTTCTTACTTGCTATGTTTTGAACCATTCCTGTGACACTAGTTATAGATTCCGATGCTTCACTTCAGGTATACTGTATCCCTCTGACCTTCTTATTGACGATAAACACAGATATTGCATCGGAATTAAATACAAAAGGCACAATGCCGACTTCAGTACAAGAAGACTGATTTTTTTTACTGACTATGTTTTGAACCATTCCTGTGACACTAGTTATAGATTCGGATGCTTCACTTCAGGTTTACTGTATCCCTCTGACCTTCTTATTGACGATAAACACAGAAATTGCATCGGAATAAAATAGAAAAGGCACAATGCCGACTTAAGTACAAGACGACTGACTTTTCTTACTGTCTATGTTTTGAACCGTTCCTGTGACACTAGTTGTAGATTCCGATGCTTCACTTCAGGTTTAGTGTATCATTTGGACCTTCTTATTGACGATGAAACACAGAAATTGCATCGGAGTTAAATACAAAATGCACAATGCCGACTTAAGTACAAGAAGACTGACTCTTCTTACTGACTATGCTTTGAACCATTCCTGTGACACTAGTTATAGATCCCGATGCTTCACTTCAGGTTTACTGTATCCCTCTGACCTTCTTAATGACGAGGAAACACAGAAATTGCATCGGAATTAAATAGGTACGCCACAGTGCCTACTTAAGTACGAGAAGACTGACTCTTCTTACTGGCTATGATTTGAACCATTCCTGCGACACTAGTTATAGATTCCGATGCTTGACTTCGGTTTTACTGTATCCCTTGGACCTTCTTATTGACGATGAAACACAGAAATTGCATCGGAATTAAATACAAAAGGCAAAATGCCGACTTCAGTACAAGAAGACTGACCCTTCCTACAGTCTATGTTTTGAACCATTCCTTTGACACTAGTTATAGCTTCCGATGCTTCACTTAAGGTTTACTGTATCCCTTGGACCCTCTTATTGACGACGAAACACAGAAATTGCATCGGATTTAAAAACAAAAGGCACAATACCGACTTAATTACAAGAAGACTGACTCTTTTTACTGACTATGCTTTGAACCATTTCTGTGACACTAGTTATAGATTCCGATGCTTCACTTCAGGTTTACTGTATCCCTTGGACCTTCTTATTGACGATGAAACAAAGAAATTGCATCGGAATTAAATACAAAAGGCACAATGCAGACTTAAGTATATGAAGACTGACCCTTCCAAATGTCAATGTTTTGAACCATTCCTGTGACACTTGTTATAGATTCCGATGCTTCACTTCAGGTTTACTATATCCCTCTGATCTTCTTATTGACGATGAAACACAGAAATTGCATCGAAAATAAATACAAAAGGAACAATGCCGACTTAAGTACAAGAAGACTGACTCTTCTTACTGTCTATGTTTTGAAGCATTCTTGTGACACTAGTTATAGATTCCGATGCTTCACTTCAGGTATACTGTATCCCTCTGACCTTCTTATTGACGATGAAACACAGAAATTGCATCGGAATTAAATACAAAAGGCACAATGCCGACTTCAGTACAAGAAGACTGATTTTTTTTACTGACTATGTTTTGAACCATTCCTGTGACACTAGTTATAGATTCGGATGCTTCACTTCAGGTTTACTGTATCCCTCTGACCTTTTTATTGACGATAAACACAGAAATTGCATCGGAATAAGATAGAAAAGGCACAATGCCGACTTAAGTACAAGAAGACTGACCATTCTTTCAGTCTATGTTTTGAACCATTCCTGTGACACTAGTTATAGATTCCGATGCTTAACTTCAGGTTTACTGTATCCCTTTGACCTTCTTATTGTCGATGAAACACAGAAATTGCATCATAATTATATACAATAGGAATAATGTCGACTTAAGTACAAGTAGACTGACTCTTCCTACTGTCTATGCTTTGAACCATTCCTGTGACACTAGTTTTAGATTCCGATGCTTAACTTCAGGATTACTGTATCCCTTGGACCTTCTTATTGACGATGAAACACAGAAATTGCATCGGAATAAATACAAAAGGCACATTGCCGACTTAAGCACAAGATGACTGACTCTTCTTGCTGTCTATGTTTTGAACCATCCCTGTGACACTAGTTATAGATTCCGATGCTTCACTCCAGGTTAACTGTATCCCTTGGTCCTTCTTATTGACGATGAAACACAGAAATTGCATCGGATTTAAATACAAAAGGCACAATGCCGACTTAAGTACAAGAAGACTGACTCTTCTTACTGATTATGATTTGAGCCATTCCTGTGACACTTAAATTCCGAGGATTCACTTCAGGTTTACTGTATCCCTTGGACCTTCTTATTAGCGATGAAACACAAAAATTGCATCGGAATTAAATACAAAAGGCACAATGCAGAATTAAGTACAAGAAGACTGAATCTTCTTACTGTCTATGTTTTGAACCATTCCTGTTACACTAGTTATAAATTCCGTAGCTACACTCCAGGTTTACTGTATCCCTTGGACCTTCTTATTGACGATGAAACTCAGAAATTTCATCGGAATTAAATACAAAAGGCACAATGCCGACTAAAGTACATGAAGACTGACTCTTCTTACAGTGTATGTTTTGAACCATTCCTGTGACACTAGTTATAGATTCCGGTGCTTCACTCCAGGTTTACTGTATCCCTTGGACCTTCTTATTGACGATGAAACACATAAATTGCATCAGAATTATATAGAAAGGGCACAATGCCGACTAAAGTACAAGAAGACTGACGCTTCTTACTGACTATGTTTTGAACCATTGCTGTGACACTAGTTATAGACTCCGATGCTTCACTCCAGGTTTACTATATCCCTTGGACCTTCTTATTGACGATGAAACACAGATATTGCATCGGAATTAAATAGAATAGGAACAATGCCGACTTAAGTACAAGAAGACTGACTCTTCTTACTGTTTATGTTTTGAACCATTCCTGTGACACTAGTTTTGGATTCCGATGCATCACTTCAGGTTTACTGTTTCCCTTGGACCTTCTTATTGACGATGATACACAGAAATTGCGTCGGAATTAAATAGAAAAGGCACAATGCCAACTAAAGTACAAGAAGACTGACTCTTCTTTCAGTCTATGATTTGAACCATTCCGGTGACACAAGTTATAGATTCCGATGCTTCACTCCAAGTTTACTGTATCCCTTGGACCTTCTTATTGACGATGAAACACAGAAATTGCATCAGAATTAAATAGAAAAGGCACAATGCCGACTTAAGTACAAGAAGACTGACGCTCCTTGGTGACTATGTTTTGAACCATTCCTGTGACACTAGTTATAGATTCCGATGCTTCACTTCAGGTTTACTATATCCCTTAAACCTTCTTATTGACGATGAAACACAGAAATTGCATCGGAATTAAATAGAAAAGGCACAATGCCGACTTCTACATCTACATCTACATTGATACTCCGCAAGCCACCCAACGGTGTGTGGCGGAGGGCACTTTACGTGCCACTGTCATTACCTCCCTTTCCTGTTCCAGTCGCGTATGGTTCGCGGGAAGAACGACTGTCTGAAAGCCTCCGTGCGCGCTCTAATCTCTCTAATTTTACACTCGTGATCTCCTCGGGAGGTATAAGTAGGGGGAAGCAATATATTCGATACCTCATCCAGAAACGCACCCTCTCGAAACCTGGCGAGCAAGCTACACCGCGATGCAGAGCGCCTCTCTTGCAGAGTCTGCCACTTGAGTTTATTAAACATCTCCGTAACGCTATCACGGTTACCAAATAACCCGGTGACAAAACGCGCTGCTCTTCTTTGGATCTTCTCTATCTCCTCCGTCAACCCGACCTGGTACGGATCCCACACTGATGAGCAATACTCAAGTATAGGTCGAACGAGTGTTTTGTAAGCCACCTCCTTTGTTGATGGACTACATTTTCTAAGCACTCTCCCAATGAATCTCAACCTGGTACCCGCCTTACCAACAATTAATTTTATATGATCATTCCACTTCAAATCGTTCCGTACGCACACTCCCAGATATTTTACAGAAGTAACTGCTACCAATGTTTGTCCCGCTATCATATAATCATACAATAAAGGATCCTTCTTTCTATGTATTCGCAATACATTACATTTGTCTATGTTAAGGGTCAGTTGCCACTCCCTGCACCAAGTGCCTATCCGCTGCAGATCTTCCTGTATTTCGCTACAATTTTCTAATGCAGCAACTTCTCTGTATACTACAGCATCATCCGCGAAAAGCCGCATGGAACTTCCGACACTATCTACTAGGTCATTTATATATATTGTGAAAAGCAATGGTCCCATAACACTCCCCTGTGGCACGCCAGAGGTTACTTTAACGTCTGTAGACTTCTCTCCATTGATAACAACATGCTGTGTTCTGTTTGCTAAAAACACTTCAATCCAGCCACACAGCTGGTCTGATATTCCGTAGGCTCTTACTTTGTTTATCAGGCGACAGTGCGGAACTGTATCGAACGCCTTCCGGAAGTCAAGAAAAATAGCATCTACCTGGGAGCCTGTATCTAATATTTTCTGGGTCTCATGAACAAATAATGCGAGTTGGGTCTCACACGATCGCTGTTTCCGGAATCCATGTTGATTCCTACATAGTAGATTCTGGGTTTCCAGAAATGACATGATACGCGAGCAAAAAACATGTTCTAAAATTCTACAAGAGATCGACGTAAGAGATATGGGTCTATAGTTTTGCGCATCTGCTCGACTTAAGTACAAGAAGGCTGACTCTTCTTACTGTCTATGTTTTGAACCATTCCTGTGACTCTAGTTATAGATTCCGATGCTTCACTTCAGGTTTACTGTATCTCTCTGACCTTCTTATTGACGATGAAACACAGAAATTGCATCGGAATTAAACACAAAAGGCACAATGCCGACTTAAGTACAAGAAGACTGACCCTTCTTACGTTCTATGTTTAGAACCAATCCTATGACACTAGTTATAGATTCCGATGCTTCAATTCAGGTCTACTGTATCCCTTGGACCTTTTATTGACCATGAAACACAGAAATTACATCGGAATTAAATACAAAATGCACAATGCCGACTTAAGTACAAGAAGACTGACTCTTCCTACTGTCTATGTTTAAAACCATTCCTGTGACACAAGTTATAGATTCCGACGCTTCACTCCAGGTTTACTGTATCCCTTGGACTTTCTTATTGACGATGAAACACAGAAATTGCATCTGAATTAAACACAAAAGGCACAATGCCGACTTAAGTACAAGACGACTGACTTTTCTTACTGTCTATGTTTTGAACCGTTCCTGTGACACTAGTTGTAGATTCCGACGCTTCACTTCAGCTTTACTGTATCATTTGGACCTTCTTATTGACGATGAAACACAGAAATTGTATCGGAGTTAAATACAAAAGGCACAATGCCGACTTAAGTACAAGAAGACTGACTCTTCTTACTGACTATGCTTTGAACCATTCCTGTGACACTAGTTATAGATCCCGATGCTTCACTTCAGGTTTACTGTATCCCTCTGACCTTCTTATTGACGAGGAAACACAGAAATTGCATCGGAATTAAATAGATACGCCACAGTGCCTACTTAAGTACGAGAAGACTGACTCTTCTTACCGGCTATGTTTTGAACCATTCCTGTGACACTAGTTATAGATTCCGATGCTTGACTTCGGTTCTACTGTATCCCTTGGACCTTCTTATTGACGATGAAACACAGAAATTGCATCGGAATTAAATACAAAAGGCAAAATGCCGACATAAGTACAAGAAGACTGAGCCTTCTTACAGTCTATGTTTTGAACCATTCCTGTGACACTAGTTATAGATTCCGATGCTTAACTTCAGTTTTACTGTATCCCTTGGACCTGCTAATTGACGATGAAACACAGAAATTAGATCGTAATTAAATAGAAAATGCACAATTCCGACTTAAGTACATGAAGACTGATTATTCTTACTGTGGATGTTTTGAACCATTCCTGTGACACTAGTTATAGCTTCCGATGCTTCACTTCTGGTTTACTGTAACCCTTGGACCCTCTTATTGACGACGAAACACAGAAATAGCATCGGATTTAAATACAAAAGGCACAATACCGACTTAAGTACAAGAAGACTGACTCTTCTTACTGTCTATGTTTTGAACCATTCCTGTGACACTAGTTATAGATTCCGATGCTTCACTTCAGGTTTACTGTATCCCTTGGACCTTCTTATTGACGATGAAACACAGAAATTGCATCGGAATTAAATACAAAAGGCACAATGCCGACTTAAGTACAGGAAGACTGACCCTTCCTACTGTCAATGTTTGAACCATTCCTGTGACACTTGTTATAGATTCCGATGCTTCACTTCAGGTTTACTGTATCCCTCTGATCATCTTATTGACGATGAAACACAGAAATTGCATCGAAAATAAATACAAAAGGCACAATGCCGACTTAAGTACAAGAAGACTGACTCTTCTTACTGTCTATGTTTTGAAGCATTCTTGTGACACTAGTTATAGCTTCCGATGCTTCACTTCAGGTTTACTGTATCCCTTGGACCCTCTTGTTGACGATGAAACACAGAAATTGCATCGGAGTTAAATACAAAAGGCACAATGCCGACTTAAGTACAAGAAGACTGACTCTTCTTACTGACTATGCTTTGAACCATTCCTGTGACACTAGTTATAGATCCCGATGCTTTACTTCAGGTTTACTGTATCCCTCTGACTTTCTTATTGACGAGGAAACACAGAAATTGCATCGGAATAAAATAGATACGCCACAGTGCCTACTTAAGTACGAGAAGACTGACTCTTCTTACTGGCTATGTTTTGAACCATTCCTGTGACACTAGTTATAGATTCCGATGCTTCACTTTGGTTCTACTGGAACCCTTGGACCTTCTTATTGACGATGAAACACAGAAATTGCATCGGAATTAAATACAAAGGGCAAAATGCCGACTTAAGTACAAGAAGACTGAGCCTTCTTACAGTCTATGCTTTGAACCATTCCTGTGACACTAGTTATAGATTCCGATGCTTAACTTCAGTTTTACTGTATCCCTTGGACCTTCTAATTGACGATGAAACACAGAAATTAGATCGTAATTAAATAGAAAATGCACAATTCCGACTTAAGTACATGAAGACTGATTCTTCTTACTGTCTATGTTTTGAACCATTCCTGTGACACTAGTTATAGCTTCCGATGCTTCACTTCAGGTTTACTGTATCCCTTGGACCCTCTTATTGACGACGAAACACAGAAATTGCATCGGAATTAAATACAAAAGGCACAATGCCGACTTAAGTACAGGAAGACTGACCCTTCCTACTGTCAATGTTTTGATCCATTCCTGTGACACTTGTTATAGATTCCGATGCTTCACTTCAGGTTTACTGTATCCCTCTGATCTTCTTATTGACGATGAAACACAGAAATTGCATCGAAAATAAATACAAAAGGCACAATGCCGACTTAAGTACAAGAAGACTGACTCTTCTTACTGTCTATGTTTTGAAGCATTCTTGTGACACTAGTTATAGCTTCCGATGCTTCACTTCAGGTTAACTGTATCCCTTGGACCCTCTTGTTGACGACGAAACACAGAAATTGCATAGGATTTAAATACAAAAGGCACAATACTGACTTAAGTACAAGAAGACTGACTCTTCTTACTGACTATGTTTTGAACCATTGCTGTGACACTAGTTATAGATGCCGATGCTTCACTTCAGGTTTACTGTATCCCTCTGACCATCTTATTGACGAGGAAACACAAAAATTGCATCGGAATTAAATAGATACGCCACAGTGCCTCCTTAAGTACGAGATGACTGACTCTTCTTACTGGCTATGTTTTGAACCATTCCTGTGACATTAGTTATAGATTCCGATGCTTGCCTTCGGTTTTACTGTATCCCTTGGACCTTCTAATTGACGATGAAACACAGAAATTGCATCGGAATTAAATACAAAAGGCACAATGCCGACTTCAGTACAAGAAGACTGATTTTTTTTACTGACTATGATTTGAACCATTCCTGTGACACTAGTTATAGATTCGGATGCTTCACTTCAGGTTAACTGTATCCCTCTGACCTTCTTATTGACATTAAACACAGAAATTGCATCGGAATAAAATAGAAAAGGCACAATGCCGACTTAAGTACAAGACGACAACTTTTCTTACTGTCTATGATTTGAACCGTTCCTGTGACACTAGTTGTAGATTTTGATGCTTCACTTCAGGTTTACTGTATCATTTGGACCTTCTTATTGACGATGAAACACAGAAACTGCATCGGAGTTAAATACAAAAGCCACAATGCCGACTTAAGTACAAGAAGACTGACTCTTCTTACTGACTATGTTTTGAACCATTCCTGTGACACTAGTTATAGATCCCGATGCTTCACCTCAGGTTTACTTTATCCCTCTGACCTTCTTATTGACGAGGAAACACAGAAATTGCATCGGAATTAAATAGATACGCCACAGTGCCTACTTAAGTACGAGAAGACTGACTCATCTTACTGGCTATGTTTTGAACTATTCCTGTGACACTAGTTATTGATTCCGATGCCTGACTTCGGTTTTACTGTATCCCTTGGACCTTCATATTGACGATGAAACACAGAAATAGCATCGGAATTAAATACAAAAGGCACAATGCCGACTTAAGTACAAGAAGACTGACCCTTCTTTCAGTCTATGCTTTGAACCATTCCTGTGACACTAGTTATAGATTCCGATGCTTAACTTCAGGTTTACTGTATCCCTTGGACCTTCTTATTGACGATGAAACACAGAAATTGCATCGTAATTAAATAGAAAATGCACAATGCAGACTTAAGTACATGAAGACTGATTCTTCTTACTGTCTATGTTTTGAACCATTCCTGTGGCACCAGTTATAGCTTCCGAAGCTTCACTTCAGGTTTACTGTATCCCTTGGACCCTCTTATTCACGATGAAACACAGAAATTTCATAGGAATTAAATACAAAAGGCACAATACTGATTTAATTACAAGAAGACTGACTCTTCTTACTGTCTATGCTTTGAACCATTCCTGTGACACTAGTTATATATTCCGATGCTTCACTTCAGCTTTACTGTATCCCTTGGACCTTCTTATTGTCGATGAAACACAGAAATTGCATCGGAATTAAATACAAAAGGCACAATGCCGACCTAAATACAAGAAGACTGACCCTTCCTACTGTCAATGCTTTGAACCATTCCTGTGACACTTGTTATAGATACCGATGCTTCAAATCAGGTTTACTGTATCCCTCTGATATTCTTATTGACGATGAAACACAGAAATTGCATCGAAAATAAATACAAAAGGCACAATGCCGACTTAAGAACAAGAAGACTGACTCTTCTTACTGTCTATGTTTTGAACCATTCCTGTGACACTAGTTATAGATTCCGATGCTTCACTCCAGGTTTACTGTATGCCTTGGACCTACTTATTGACGATGAAACACAGAAATTGCATCGGAATTAAACACAAAAGGCAGAATGAAGACTTAAGTACAACAAAAAAGACTCTTCTTAATGACTATGTTTGAACCATTCCTGTGACACTAGTTATAGATTCCGATGCTTCACTTCAGGTTTACTGTATCCCTTGGACCTACTTATTGACGATGAAACACAGAAATATCATCACAATTAAACACAAAACGCACAATGCCGACTTAAGTACAAAATGACAGACTCTTCATACTGACTATGTTTTGAACTATTCCAGTGAGACTAGTTATAGAATCCGATGCTTCACTTCAGGTTTACTGTATCCCTGTGACCCTCTTATTGGCGATGAAACACAGATATTGCATCGGAATTAAATAGAAATTTCACAATGGCGACTTAAGTACAAGAAGACTGACTCTTCTTACTGTCTATGTTTTGAACCATTCCTGTGACACTAGTTATAGATTCCGATGCTTCACTTCAGGTTTACTGTATCCCTTGGACCTTCTTATTGACGATGAAACACAGAAATTGCATAGGAATTAAATAGAAAAGGCACAATGCCGACTTAAGTACAAGACGACTGACTTTTCTTACTGTCTATGTTTTGAACCATTCCTGTGACACTAGTTATAGATTCCGATACTTCACTTCCGGTTTACTGTTTCCCTTGGACCTTCTCATTGACGATGAAACACAGAAATTGCATCGGATTTAAATACAAAAGGCACAATACCGACTTAAGTACAAGAAGACTGACTCTTCTTACTGACTATGTTTTGAACCATTCCTGTGACACTAGTTATAGATCCCGATGCTTCACTTCCGGTTTATTGTATCCATCCGACCTTCTTATTGACGAGGAAACACAGAAATTTTATCGGAATTAAATACAAAAGACACAATGCCGACTTAAGTACAAGAAGACTGACTCTTCTTACTGACTATGTTTTGAACCATTCTTGTGACACTAGCTATAGATTCCGATGCTTCACTTCAGGTTTACTGTAGCCCTTAAACCTTCTTATTGACGATGAAACACAGAAATTGCATCGGAATTAAATACAAAAGGCACAATGCCGACTTAAGTACAAGAAGACTGACTCTACTGACTGTCTATGCTTTGAACCATTCCTGTGACTCTAGTTATAGATTCCGATGCTGCACTTCAGGTTTACTGTAGCCCTCTGACCTTCTTATTGACGATGAAACACAGAAATTGCGTCGGAATTAAATACAAAATGCACAATGCCGACTTAAGTACAAGAAGACTGACTCTTCTTACTGTCTATGTTTTGAACCATTCCCGTGACACTAGTTATAGATTCCGATGCTTCAATTCAGGTCTAATGTATCCCTTGGACCTTCTTATGGACGATGAAACACAGAATTTGCATCGGAATTAAATACAAAAGGCACAATGCCGACTTAAGTACAAGAAGACTGACTCTTCTTACTGACTTTGTTTTAAAGCATTCCTGTGACACTAGTTATAGATTCCGATGCTTCACATCAGGTTTACTGTATCCCTCTGACCATCTTATGTACGATGAAACACAGAAATTGCATCGGAATTAAATACAAAAGGCACAATGCCGACTTATGAACATGTAGATTGACTTTTCCTACTGTCTATGATTTGAACCATTCCTGTGACACTAGTCATAGAATCCGATGTTTCATTTCAGGTTTACTGTATCCCTCTGACCTTCTAAGTGACGATGAAACATAGAAATTGCATCGAAATTAAATACAAAAAGCGCAATGCCGAATAAAATACAAGAAGACTGACTCTTCTTCTTGTCTACGCTTTGAACCATTCCTGTGACACTAGTTATAGAATCCGATACTACACTCCAGGTTTACTGTATCCCTTGGACCTTCTTATTGACGATGAAACACAGAAATTGCATCGGATTTAATTTCAAAAGGCACAATGCCGACTTAAGTACAAGAAGACTGACTCTTCTTACTGTCTATGCTTTGAACCATCCCTGTGACAGTAGTTATAGATTCCGATGCTTCACTCCAGGTTTACTGTATCCCTTGGACCCTCTTGTTGACGAAGAAACACAGAAATTGCATCGGAGTTAAATACAAAAGGCACAATGCCGACTTAAGTACAAGAAGACTGACTCTTCTTACTGACTATGCTCTGAACCATTCCTGTGACACTAGTTATAGATCCCGATGATTCACTTCAGGTTTACTGTATCCCTTTGACCATCTTATTGACGAGGAAACACAAAGATTGCATCGGAATGAAATAGATACGCCACAGTGCCTCCTTAAGTACGAGATGACTGACTCTTCTTACTGGCTATGTTTTGAACCATTCCTGTGACATTAGTTATAGATTCCGATGCTTGCCTTCGGTTTCACTGTATCCCTTGGACCTTCTAATTGACGATGAAACACAGAAATTGCATCGGAATTAAATACAAAAGGCACAATGCCGACTTCAGTACAAGAAGACTGATTTTTTTTACTGACTATGATTTGAACCATTCCTGTGACACTAGTTATAGATTCGGATGCTTCACTTCAGGTTTACTGTATCCCTCTGACCTTCTTATTGACGATAAACACAGAAATTGCATCGGAATAAAATAGAAAAGGCACAATGCCGACTTAAGTACAAGACGACAACTTTTCTTACTGTCTATGATTTGAACCGTTCCTGTGACACTAGTTGTAGATTTTGATGCTTCACTTCAGGTTTACTGTATCATTTGGACCTTCTTATTGACGATGAAACACAGAAACTGCATCGGATTTAAATACAAAAGTCACAATGCCGACTTAAGTACAAGAAGACTGACTCTTCTTACTGACTATGTTTTGAACCATTCCTGTGACACTTGTTATAGATCCCGATGCTTCACTTCAGGTTTACTTTATCCCTCTGACCTTCTTATTGATGAGGAAACACAGAAATTGCATCGGAATTAAATAGATACGCCACAGTGCCTACTTAAGTACGAGAAGACTGACTCATCTTACTGGCTATGTTTTGAACTATTCCTGTGACACTAGTTATAGATTCCGATGCTTGACTTCGGTTTTACTGTATCCCTTGGACCTTCTTATTGACGATGAAACACAGAAATTGCATCGGAATTAAATACAAAAGGCACAATGCCGACTTAAGTACAAGAAGACTGACCATTCTTACTGTCTATGTTGTGAACCATTCCTGTGACACTAGTTATAGATTCCGATGCTTAACTTCTGGTTTACTGTATCCCTTGGACCTTCTTATTGACGATGAAACACAGAAATTGCATCGTAATTAAATAGAAAATGCACAATGCAGACTTAAGTACATGAAGACTGATTCTTCTTACTGTCTATGTTTTGAACCATTCCTGTGGCACCAGTTATAGCTTCCGAAGCTTCACTTCAGGTTTACTGTATCCCTTGGACCCTCTTATTCACGATGAAACACAGAAATTTCATAGGAATTAAATACAAAAGGCACAATACTGATTTAATTACAAGAAGACTGACTCTTCTTACTGTCTATGCTTTGAACCATTCCTGTGACACTAGTTATAGATTCCGATGCCTGACTTCGGTTTTACTGTATCCCTTGGACCTTCTTATTGTCGATGAAACACAGAAATTGCATCGGAATTAAATACAAAAGGCACAATGCCGACCTAAATACAAGAAGACTGACCCTTCCTACTGTCAATGCTTTGAACCATTCCTGTGACACTTGTTATAGATTCCGATGCTTCACTTCAGGTTTACTGTATCCCTCTGATATTCTTATTGACGATGAAACACAGAAATTGCATCGAAAATAAATACAAAAGGCACAATGCCGACTTAAGAACAAGAAGACTGACTCTTCTTACTGTCTATGTTTTGAACCATTCCTGTGACACTAGTTATAGATTCCGATGCTTCACTCCAGGTTTACTGTATGCCTTGGACCTACTTATTGACGATGAAACACAGAAATTGCATCGGAATTAAACACAAAAGGCAGAATGAAGACTTAAGTACAAAAAAGAGGACTCTTCTTAATGACTATGTTTGAACCATTCCTGTGTCACTAGTTATAGATTCCGATGCTTCACTTCAGGTTTACTGTATCCCTTGGAGCTACTTATTGACGATGAAACACAGAAATTGCATCACAATTAAACACAAAACGCACAATGCCGACTTAAGTACAAAATGACAGACTCTTCATACTGACTATGTTTTGAACTATTCCAGTGAGACTAGTTATAGATTCCGATGCTTCTCTTCAGGTTTACTGTATCCCTGTGACCCTCTTATTGGCGATGAAACACAGAAATTGCATCGGAATTAAATAGATATTTCACAATGGCGACTTAAGTACAAGAAGACTGACTCTTCTTACTGTCTATGTTTTGAACCATTCCTGTGACACTAATTATAGATTCCGATGCTTCACTTCAGGTATACTGTATCCCTTGGACCTTCTTATTGACGATGAAACACAGAAATTGCATAGGAATTAAATAGAAAAGGCACAATGCCGACTTAAGTACAAGACGACTGACTTTTCTTACTGTCTATGTTTTGAACCATTCCTGTGACACTAGTTATAGATTCCGATACTTCACTTCCGGTTTACTGTTTCCCTTGGACCTTCTCATTGACGATGAAACACAGAAATTGCATCGGATTTAAATACAAAAGGCACAATACCGACTTAAGTACAAGAAGACTGACTCTTCTTACTGACTATGTTTTGAACCATTCCTGTGACACTAGTTATAGATCCCGATGCTTCACTTCCGGTTTATTGTATCCATCCGACCTTCTTATTGACGAGGAAACACAGAAATTTTATCGGAATTAAATAGAAACGCCACAATGCCTACTAAGGTACAAGAAGACTGACTCTACTTACTGGCTATGTTTTGAACCATTCCTGTGACACTAGGTATAGATTCTTATGCTTGACTTTCGTTTTACTGTATCCCTTGGACCTTCTTACTGACGATGAAACACAGAAATTGCATCGGAATTAAATGCAAAAGGCACAATGCCGACTTAAGTACAAGAAGACTGACCCTTCTTAATGTCTGTGTTTTGAACCATTCCTGTGACACTAGTTACAGATTCCGATGCTTCACTTCAGGTTTACTGTATCCCTCTGACCTTCTTACTGACGATGAAACACAGAACTTGCATCGGAATTAAATACAAAAGGCACAATGCCGACTTAAGTACAAGAAGACTGACTCTTTTTACTGACTATGTTTTGAACCATTCCTGTGACACTAGTTATAGATTGCAACGCTTCACTTCATGTTTACTGTATCCCTCTGATCTTCTTATTGACGATGAAACACAGAAATTGCATCGGAATTAAATACAAAAGGCACATTACCCACTTAAGTACAAGAAAACTGACTCTTCTTACTGACTATGTTTCGGACCATTCCTGTGACACTAGTCATAGAATCCGATGCTTAACTTCAGGATTACTGTATCCCTCTGACCTTCTTATGGACGATGAAACACAGAAATTGCATCGGAATTAAATACAAAAGACACAATGCCGACTTAAGTACAAGAAGACTGACTCTTCTTACTGACTATGTTTTGAACCATTCTTGTGACACTAGCTATAGATTTCGATGCTTCACTTCAGGTTTACTGTAGCCCTTAAACCTTCTTATTGACGATGAAACACAGAAATTGCATCGGAATTAAATACAAAAGGCACAATGCCGACTTAAGTACAAGAAGACTGACTCTACTGACTGTCTATGCTTTGAACCATTCCTGTGACTCTAGTTATAGATTCCGATGCTGCACTTCAGGTTTACTGTAGCCCTCTGACCTTCTTATTGACGATGAAACACAGAAATTGCATCGGAATTAAATACAAAATGCACAATGCCGACTTAAGTACAAGAAGACTGACTCTTCTTACTGTCTATGTTTTGAACCATTCCCGTGACACTAGTTATAGATTCCGATGCTTCAATTCAGGTCTACTGTATCCCTTGGACCTTCTTATGGACGATGAAACACAGAATTTGCATCGGAATTAAATACAAAAGGCACAATGCCGACTTAAGTACAAGAAGACTGACTCTTCTTACTGACTTTGTTTTAAAGCATTCCTGTGACACTAGTTATAGATTCCGATGCTTAACATCAGGTTTACTGTATCCCTCTGACCATCTTATGTACGATGAAACACAGAAATTGCATCGGAATTAAATACAAAAGGCACAATGCCGACTTATGAACATGTAGATTGACTTTTCCTACTGTCTATGATTTGAACCATTCCTGTGACACTAGTCATAGAGTCCGATGTTTCATTTCAGATTTACTGTATCCCTCTGACCTTCTAAGTGACGATGAAACACAGAAATTGCATCGAAATTAAATACAAAAAGCGCAATGCCGAATAAAATACAAGAAGACTGACTCTTCTTCTTGTCTACGCTTTGAACCATTCCTGTGACACTAGTTATAGAATCCGATACTTCACTCCAGGTTTACTGTATCCCTTGGACCTTCTTATTAACGATGAAACACAGAAATTGCATCGGATTTAAATTCAAAAGGCACAATGCCGACTTAAGTACAAGAAGACTGACTCTTCTTACTGTCTATGCTTTGAACCATCCCTGTGACAGTAGTTATAGATTCCGATGATTCACTCCAGGTTTACTGTGTCCCTTGGACCTACTTATTGACGATGAAACACAGAATTTGCATCGGAGTTAAATACGTAAGGCACAATGCCGACTTAAGTACAAGAAGACTGACTCTTCTTACTAACTATGTTTTGAACCATTCCTGTGACACTAGTTATAGATCCCGATGCTTCACTTCAGGTTTACTGTATCCCTCTGACCTTCTTAGTGACGAGGAAACACAAAAAAGTGCATCGGAATTAAACAGATACGCCACAGTGCCTACTTAAGTACGAGAAGACTGACTCTACTTACTGGCTATGTTTTGAAACATTCCTGTTACACTAGTTATAGATTCCGATGCTTGACTTCGGTTTTACTGTATCCCTTGGACCTTCTTATTGACGATGAAACACAGAAATTGCATCGGAATTAAATACAAAAGGCACAATGCCGACTTAAGTACAAGAAGACAGACCATTGTTACAGTCTATGTTGTGAACCATTCCTGTGACACTAGTTATAGATTCCGATGCTTAACTTCTGGTTTACTGTATCCCTTGGACCTTCTTATTGACGATGAAACACAGAAATTGCATCGTAATTAAATAGAAAATGCACAATGCAGACTTAAGTACATGAAGACTGATTCTTCTTACTGTCTATGTTTTGAACCATTCCTGTGGCACCAGTTATAGCTTCCGAAGCTTCACTTCAGGTTTACTGTATCCCTTGGACCCTCTTATTCACGATGAAACACAGAAATTTCATAGGAATTAAATACAAAAGGCACAATACTGATTTAATTACAAGAAGACTGACTCTTCTTACTGTCTATGCTTTGAACCATTCCTGTGACACTAGTTATAGATTCCGATGCCTGACTTCGGTTTTACTGTATCCCTTGGACCTTCTTATTGTCGATGAAACACAGAAATTGCATCGGAATTAAATACAAAAGGCACAATGCCGACCTAAATACAAGAAGACTGACCCTTCCTACTGTCAATGCTTTGAACCATTCCTGTGACACTTGTTATAGATTCCGATGCTTCACTTCAGGTTTACTGTATCCCTCTGATATTCTTATTGACGATGAAACACAGAAATTGCATTGAAAATAAATACAAAAGGCACAATGCCGACTTAAGAACAAGAAGACTGACTCTTCTTACTGTCTATGTTTTGAACCATTCCTGTGACACTAGTTATAGATTCCGATGCTTCACTCCAGGTTTACTGTATGCCTTGGACCTACTTATTGACGATGAAACACAGAAATTGCATCGGAATTAAACACAAAAGGCAGAATGAAGACTTAAGTACAAAAAAAAGGACTCTTCTTAATGACTATGTTTGAACCATTCCTGTGTCACTAGTTATAGATTCCGATGCTTCACTTCAGGTTTACTGTATCCCTTGGACCTACTTATTGACGATGAAACACAGAAATTGCATCACAATTAAACACAAAACGCACAATGCCGACTTAAGTACAAAATGACAGACTCTTCATACTGACTATGTTTTGAACTATTCCAGTGAGACTAGTTATAGATTCCGATGCTTCTCTTCAGGTTTACTGTATCCCTGTGACCCTCTTATTGGCGATGAAACACAGAAATTGCATCGGAATTAAATAGATATTTCACAATGGCGACTTAAGTACAAGAAGACTGACTCTTCTTACTGTCTATGTTTTGAACCATTCCTGTGACACTAATTATAGATTCCGATGCTTCACTTCAGGTATACTGTATCCCTTGGACCTTCTTATTGACGATGAAACACAGAAATTGCATAGGAATTAAATAGAAAAGGCACAATGCCGACTTAAGTACAAGACGACTGACTTTTCTTACTGTCTATGTTTTGAACCATTCCTGTGACACTAGTTATAGATTCCGATACTTCACTTCCGGTTTACTGTTTCCCTTGGACCTTCTCATTGACGATGAAACACAGAAATTGCATCGGATTTAAATACAAAAGGCACAATACCGACTTAAGTACAAGAAGACTGACTCTTCTTACTGACTATGTTTTGAACCATTCCTGTGACACTAGTTATAGATCCCGATGCTTCACTTCCGGTTTATTGTATCCATCCGACCTTCTTATTGACGAGGAAACACAGAAATTTTATCGGAATTAAATAGAAACGCCACAATGCCTACTAAGGTACAAGAAGACTGACTCTACTTACTGGCAATGTTTTGAACCATTCCTGTGACACTAGGTATAGATTCTTATGCTAGACTTTCGTTTTACTGTATCCCTTGGACCTTCTTACTGACGATGAAACACAGAAATTGCATCGGAATTAAATGCAAAAGGCACAATGCCGACTTAAGTACAAGAAGACTGACCCTTCTTAATGTCTGTGTTTTGAACCATTCCTGTGACACTAGTTACAGATTCCGATGCTTCACTTCAGGTTTACTGTATCCCTCTGACCTTCTTATTGACGATGAAACACAGAACTTGCATCGGAATTAAATACAAAAGGCACAATGCCGACTTAAGTACAAGAAGACTGACTCTTTTTACTGACTATGTTTTGAACCATTCCTGTGACACTAGTTATAGATTGCAACGCTTCACTTCATGTTTACTGTATCCCTCTGATCTTCTTATTGACGATGAAACACAGAAATTGCATCGGAATTAAATACAAAAGGCACATTACCGACTTAAGTACAAGAAAACTGACTCTTCTTACTGACTATGTTTCGGACCATTCCTGTGACACTAGTCATAGAATCCGATGCTTAACTTCAGGATTACTGTATCCCTCTGACCTTCTTATGGACGATGAAACACAGAAATTGCATCGGAATTAAATACAAAAGACACAATGCCGACTTAAGTACAAGAAGACTGACTCTTCTTACTGACTATGTTTTGAACCATTCTTGTGACACTAGCTATAGATTCCGATGCTTCACTTCAGGTTTACTGTAGCCCTTAAACCTTCTTATTGACGATGAAACACAGAAATTGCATCGGAATTAAATACAAAAGGCACAATGCCGACTTAAGTACAAGAAGACTGACTCTACTGACTGTCTATGCTTTGAACCATTCCTGTGACTCTAGTTATAGATTCCGATGCTGCACTTCAGGTTTACTGTAGCCCTCTGACCTTCTTATTGACGATGAAACACAGAAATTGCATCGGAATTAAATACAAAATGCACAATGCCGACTTAAGTACAAGAAGACTGACTCTTCTTACTGTCTATGTTTTGAACCATTCCCGTGACACTAGTTATAGATTCCGATGCTTCAATTCAGGTCTACTGTATCCCTTGGACCTTCTTATGGACGATGAAACACAGAATTTGCATCGGAATTAAATACAAAAGGCACAATGCCGACTTAAGTACAAGAAGACTGACTCTTCTTACTGACTTTGTTTTAAAGCATTCCTGTGACACTAGTTATAGATTCCGATGCTTCACATCAGGTTTACTGTATCCCTCTGACCATCTTATGTACGATGAAACACAGAAATTGCATCGGAATTAAATACAAAAGGCACAATGCCGACTTATGAACATGTAGATTGACTTTTCCTACTGTCTATGATTTGAACCATTCCTGTGACACTAGTCATAGAATCCGATGTTTCATTTCAGATTTACTGTATCCCTCTGACCTTCTAAGTGACGTGAAACACAGAAATTGCATCGAAATTAAATACAAAAAGCGCAATGCCGAATAAAATACAAGAAGACTGACTCTTCTTCTTGTCTACGCTTTGAACCATTCCTGTGACACTAGTTATAGAATCCGATACTTCACTCCAGGTTTACTGTATCCCTTGGACCTTCTTATTGACGATGAAACACAGAAATTGCATCGGATTTAAATTCAAAAGGCACAATGCCGACTTAAGTACAAGAAGACTGACTCTTCTTACTGTCTATGCTTTGAACCATCCCTGTGACAGTAGTTATAGATTCCGATGATTCACTCCAGGTTTACTGTGTCCCTTGGACCTACTTATTGACGATGAAACACAGAATTTGCATCGGAATTAAATACAATAGGAACCATGTCGACTTAAGTACAAGCAGACTGACTCTTCCTACTGTCTATGTTTTGAACCATTCCTGTGACACTAGTTTTAATTCCGATGCTTAACTTCAGGATTACTGTATCCCTTGGACCTTCTTATTGACGATGAAACACAGAAATTGCATCGGAAATCAATACAAAAGGCACAATGCCGACTTAAGTATAAGAAGACTGACTCTTCTTACTGTCTATGTTTTGAACCATCCCTGTGACACTAGTTATAGATTCCGATGCTTCACTCCAGGTTAACTGTATCCCTTGGTCCTTCTTATTGACGATGAAACACAGAAATTGCATCGGATTTAAATACAAAAGGCACAATGCCGACATAAGTACAAGAAGACTGACTCTTCTTACTGATTATGATTTGAGCCATGCCTGTGACACTTAAATTCCGATGATTCACTTCAGGTTTACTGCATCCCTTGGACTTTCTTATTGACGATGAAATACAAAAATTGCATCGGAATTAAATACAAAAGGCAGAATGCAGAATTAAGTACAAGAAGACTGACTCTTCTTTCAGTCTAGGTTTTGATCATTCCTGTGACACTAGTTATAGATTCCGATGCTTAACTCCAGGTTTACTTTATCCCTTGGACCTTCTTATTGACGATGAAAAACAGAAATTACATCGGAATTAAATACAAAAGGAACAATGCCGACTTAAGTACAACAAGTCTGACTCTTCTTACTGACTATGACTTGAACCGTTCCTGTGACACTAGTAATACATTCCGATGCTTCACTTCAGGTTTACTGTATCCCTCTGATCTTCTTATCAACGATAAACACAGATATTGCATCGGAATAAAATAGAAAAGGCACAATGCCGACTTAAGTACAAGACGACTGACTTTTCTTACTGTCTAAGTTTTGAACCATTCCTGTGACACTAGTTGTAGATTCCGATGCTTCACTTCAGGTTTACTGTATCATTCGGACCTTCTTATTGACGATGAAACACAGAAATTGCATCGGAGTTAAATACGTAAGGCACAATGCCGACTTAAGTACAAGAAGACTGACTCTTCTTACTAACTATGTTTTGAACCATTCCTGTGACACTAGTTATAGATCCCGATGCTTCACTTCAGGTTTACTGTATCCCTCTGACCTTCTTAGTGACGAGGAAACACAAAAAAGTGCATCGGAATTAAACAGATACGCCACAGTGCCTACTTAAGTACGAGAAGACTGACTCTACTTACTGGCTATGTTTTGAAACATTCCTGTTACACTAGTTATAGATTCCGATGCTTGACTTCGGTTTTACTGTATCCCTTGGACCTTCTTATTGACGATGAAACACAGAAATTGCATCGGAATTAAATACAAAAGGCACAATGCCGACTTAAGTACAAGAAGACTGACCATTCTTACAGTCTATGTTGTGAACCATTCCTGTGACACTAGTTATAGATTCCGATGCTTAACTTCTGGTTTACTGTATCCCTTGGACCTTCTTATTGACGATGAAACACAGAAATTGCATCGTAATTAAATAGAAACGCCACAATGCCTACTAAGGTACAAGAAGACTGACTCTTCTTACTGGCTATGTTTTGAACCATTCCAGTGACACTAGTTATAGATTCTGATGCTTGACTTCCGTTTTACTGTATCCCTTGGACCTTCTTACTGACGATGAAACACAGAAATTGCATCGGAATTAAATGCAAAAGGCACAATGCCGACTTAAGTACATGAAGACTGATTCTTCTTACTGTCTATATTTTGAACCATTCCTGTGACACTAGTTATAGAGTTCGATGCTTCACTTCAGGTTTACTGTATCCGTTGGACCTTCTTATTGACGATGAAACACAGAAATTGCATCGGAATAATAAAAAAAAGGACAATGCCGACTTAAGTACAAGAATACTGACCCTTCCTACTGTCAATGTTTTGAACCATTCCTTTGACACTTGTTATAGACTCCGATGCTTCACTTCAGGTTTACTGTATCCCTCTGATCTTCTTATTGACAATGAAACACAGAAATTGCATCGAAAATAAATACAAAAGGCACAATGCCGACTTAAGTACAAGAAGACTGACTCTTCATACTGTCTATGTTTTGAACCATTCCTGTGACACTAGTTATAGATTCCGATGCTTCACTTCAGGTTTACTGTATCCCTTGGACCTTCTTATTGACGATGAAACACAGAAATTGCATCGGAATTAAATACAAAAGGCACAATGCCGACTTAAGTACAAGAAGACTGACTCTTCTTACTGACTATGTTTTGAACCATTCTTGTGACACTAGCTATAGATTCCGATGCTTCACTTCAGGTTTACTGTATCCCTTAAACCTTCTTATTGACGATGAAACCCAGAAATTGCATCGGAATTAAATACAAAAGGCACAATGCCGACTTAAGTACAAGAAGACTGTTTCTACTGACTGTGTATGCTCTGAACCATTCCTGTGACACTAGTTATAGATTCCTATGCTGCACTTCAGGTTTACTGTAGCCCTCTGACCTTCTTATTGACGATGAAACACAGAAATTGCATCGGAATTAAATACAAAAGGTACAATGCCGACTTAAGTACAAGAAGACTGACTCTTCTTACTGTGTATGTTTTTTTAACCATTCCTGTGACACTAGTTATAGATTCATATGCTTCAATTCAGGTCTACTGTATCCCTTGGACCTTCTTATTGACGACGAAACACAGAAATTGCATCGGAATTAAATACAAAAGGCACAATGCCGACTTAAGTACAAGAAGACTGACTCTTCTTACTGACTTTGCTTTGAAGCATTCCTGTGACACTAGTTATAGATTCCGATGCTTCACATCAGGTTTACTGTATCCTTCTGACCATCTTATGTACGATGAAACACAGAAATTGCATCGGAATTATATACAAAAGGCACAATGCCGACTTATGTACATGTAGATTGACTTTTCCTACTGTCTATGATTTGAACCATTGCTGTGACACTAGTCATAGAATCCGATGGTTCATTTCAGGTTTACTGTATCCCTCTGACCTTCTTAGTGACGATGAAACACAGAAATTGCATCGGAATTAAATACAAAAAGCGCAATGCCGAATAAAGTACAAGAAGAATGACTCTTCTTCCTGTCTGCGTTTTGAACCATTCCTGTGACACTAGTTATAGACTCCGATGCTTCACTCCAGGTTTACTGTATCCCTTGGACCTTCTTATTGACGATGAAACACAGAAATTGCATCGGTTTAAATACAAAAGGCACAGTGCCGACTTAAGTACAAGAAGACTGACTCTTCTTACTGACTATGTTTTGAACCATCCCTGTGACAGTAGTTATAGATTCCGATGCTTCACTCCAGGTATACTCTGTCCCTTGGACCTACCTATTGACGATGAAACACAGAAATTGCATCGGAATTAAATACAATAGGAACATTGTCGACTTAAGTACAAGTAGACTGACTCTTCCTACTGTCTATGTTTTGAACCATTGCTGTGACACTAGTTTTAATTCCGATGCTTAACTTCAGGATTACTGTATCCCTTGGCCCTTCTTATTGACGATGAAACACAGAAATTGCATCGGATTTAAATACAAAAGGCACAATGCCGTCTTAAGTACAAGAAGACTGACTCTTCTAACTGATTATGATTTGAGCCATTCCTGTGACACTTAAATTCCGATGATTCACTTCAGGTTTACTGCATCCCTTGGACCTTCTTATTGACGATGAAATACAAAAATTGCATCGGAATTAAATACAAAAGGCACAACGCAGAATTAAGTACAAGAAGACTGATTCTTCTTACTGACTATGTTTTGAACCATTGCTGTGACACTAGTTATAGATTCCGATGCTTCACTTCAGGATTACTGTATCCCGTGGACCTTCTTACTGACGATGAAACACAGATATTGCATCGGAATTAAATAGAAAAGGAAAAATGCCGACTTAAGTACAAGAAGACTGACTCTTCTTACTGTTTATGTTTTGAACCATTCCTGTGACACTAGTTATAGATTCCGATGCTTAACTCCAGGTTTACTGTATCTCTTGGACCTTCTTATTGACGATGAAACACAGAAATTACATCGGAATTAAATACAAAAGGAACAATGCCGACTTAAGTACAAGAAGACTGACTCTTCTTACTGACTATGACTTGAACCGTTCCTGTGACACTAGTTATAGTTTCCGATGCTTCACTTCAGGTTTACTGTATCCCTTGGACCTTCTTATTGACGATGAAACACAGAAATTGCATCGGAATTAAATAGAAAAGGCACAATGCCGACTTAAGTACAAGAAGACTGACTCTAATTACTGTCTATGTTTTGAACCATTCCTGTGACACTAGTTATAGTTTTCGATGCTTCACTTCAGGTTTACTGAATCCCTTGGACCTTCTTATTGACGATGAAACACAGAAATTGCATCGGAATTAAATGCAAAATCACAATACCGACTTAAGTACAAGAAGACTGACTCATCTTACTGTCTATGTTTTGAACCATTCCTGTGACACTAGTTATAGATTCCGATGCTTCACTTCAGGTTTATTGTATCCTTTGGACCTTCTTATTGTCGATGAATTTCAGAAATTGCTTTGGAATAAAATACAAAAGGCACAATGCCGACATAAGTACAAGAAGACTGACTCTTCCTACTGTCAATGTTTTGAACGATTCCTGTCACACTAGTAACACATTCCGATGCTTCACTTCAGGTTTACTGTATCCCTCTGATCTTCTTATTGACGATAAACACAGATATTGCATCGGAATAGAATAGAAAAGGCACAATGCCGACTTAAGTACAAGACGACTGACTTTTCTTATTGTCTAAGTTTCGAACCATTCCTGTGACACTAGTTGTAGATTCCAATGCTTCACTTCAGGTTTACTGTACCATTTGGACCTTCTTATTCACGATGAAACACCGAAATTGCTTCGCAGTTAAATACAAAAGGCACAATGCCGACTTAAGTACAAGAAGACTGACTCTACTTACTGACTATGTTTTGAACCATTCCTGTGACAATAGCTATAGATCCCGATGCCTCACTTCAGGTTTACTGTATCCCTCTGACCTTCTTATTGACGAGGAAACACAGAAATTGCATCGGAATTAAATAGATACGCCACAGTGCCTACTTAAGTACGAGATGACTGACTCTACTTACTGGCTATGTTTAGAAACATTCCTGTGACACTAGTTATAGATTCCGATGCTTGACTTCGGTTTTACTGTATCCCTTGGACCTTCTTATTGACGATGAAACACAGATATTGCATCGGAATTAAATACAAAAGGCACAATGCCGACTTAAGTACAAGAAGACTGACCCTTCTTACAGTCTATGTTTTGAACCATTCCTGAGACACTAGTTATAGATTCCGTTGCTTAACTTCAGGTTTACTGTATCCCTTGGACCTTCTTATTGACGATGAAACACAGATATTGCATCGTAATTAAATAAAAAATGCACAATGCCGACTTAAGTACATGAAGACTGATTCTTCTTACCGTCTATGTTTTGAACCATTCCTGTGACACTAGTTATAGCTTCCGATGCATCACTTCAGGTTTACTGTATCCCTTGGACCCTCTTATTGACGATGAAACACAGAAATTGCATCGGAATTAAATACAAAAGGCACAATACCGACTTAAGTACAAGAAGACTGACTCTTCTTACTGTCTATGTTTTGAACCATTCCTGTGACACTAGCTACAGATTCCGATGCTTCACTTCAGGTTTACTGTATCCCTTGGACCTTCTTATTGACGATGAAACTTAGAATTTGCAACGGAATTAAATAAAAAAGGGACAATGCCGACTTAAGTACAAGAAGACTGACCCTTCCTACTGTCAATGTTTTGAACTATTCCTTTGACACTTGTTATAGACTCCGATGCTTCACTTCAGGTTTACTTTATCCCTCTGATTTTCTTATTGACGATGAAACACAGAAATTTCATCGAAAATAAATACAAAACGCACAATGCCGACTTAAGTACAAGAAGACTGAGTCTTCTTACTGTCTATGATTTGAACCATTCCTGTGAAACTAGTTATAGATTCCGTTGCTTCACTTCAGGTTTACTGTATCCCTTGGACCCTCTTATTGACGATGAAACACAGAAATTGCATCAGAATTAAATACAAAAGGCACAATACCGTCTTAAGTACAAGAAGACTGACTCTTCTTACTGTATATGTTTTGAACCATTCCTGTGACACTAGTTATAGATTCCGATGCTTCACTTCAGGTTTAATGTATCACTTGGACCTACTTATTGACGATGAAACACAGAAAATGCATCGGAATTAAACACAAAAGGCACAATGCCGACTTAAGTACAAAAAGACTGACTCTTCTTAATGACTATGTTTTGAACCATTCCTGTGACACTAGTTATAGATTCCGATGCTTCACTTCAGGTTTACTGTATCCCTTGGACCTACTTATTGACGATGAAACACAGAAATTGCATCGGAATTAAACACAAAAGGCACAATGCCGACTTAAGTACAAAAAGACTGACTCTTCTTACTGACTATGTTTTGAACCATTCCAGTGACACTAGTTATAGATTCCGATGCTTTACTTCAGGTTTACTGTATACCTCTGACCCTCTTATTGACGATGAAACACAGAAATTGCATCGGAAGTAGATACAAAAGGCACAATGCCGACTTAAGTACAAGAAGTCTGACTCTTTTTACTGACTATGTTTTGAACCATTCCTGTGGCACTAGTTATAGATTAGGATGCTTCACTTTAGGTTTACTGTATCCCTCTGACATTCTTGTTGACGATGAAACACAGAAATTGCATCGGAATTAAATAGAAAAGGCACGATGCCGACTTAAGTACAAGACGACTGACTTTTCTTACTGTCTATGTTTTGAACCATTCCTGTGACACTAGTTATAGATTCCGATGCTTCACTTCCGGTTTACTGTATCCCTTGGACCTTCTCATTGACGATGAAACACATAAATTGCATCGGAATTAAATACAGAAGGCACAATGCCGACTTAAGTACAAGAAGACTGACTCTTCTTACTGACTATGTTTTGAACCTTTCCTGTGACACTAGTTATAGATCCCGATGCTTCACTTCCGGTTTACTGTATCTCTCCGACCTTCTTATTGACGAGGAAACACAGAAATTGTTTCGGAATTAAATAGAAACGCCACAATCCCTACTAAAGTACAAGAAGACTGACACTTCTTACTGACTACGCTTTGAACCATTCCTGTGACACTAGTTATAGATTCTGATGCTTGACTTCCGTTTTACTGTATCCCTTGGACCCTCTTACTGACGATGAAACACAGAAATTGCAACGGAATTAAATACAAATGTCACAATGCCGACTTAAGAACAAGAAGACTGACCCTTCTTAATGTCTATGATTTGAACCATTCCTGTGACACTAGTTACAGATTCGGATGCTTCACTTCGGGTTTGCTGTATCCCTCTGACCTTCTTATTGACAATGAAACACAGAACTTGCATCGGAATTAAATACAAAAGGCACAATGCCGACTTAAGTACAAGAAGACTGACTCTTCTTACTGACTATGTTTTGATCCATTCCTGTGACACTAGTTACAGATTGCAACGCTTCACTTCAGGTTCACTGTATCCCTCTGACCTTCGTATTGCCGATGAAGCACAGAAATTGCATCGGAATTAAATACAAATGTCACAATGCCGACTTAAGTACAAGAAGAGTGACACTTATTACTGTCTATGATTTGAACCATTCCTGTGTCACTAGTTATAGATTCCGATACTTCACTACAGGTTTACTGTATCCCTTGGACCTTCTTATTGACGATGAAACACAGAAATGGCATCGGAATTAAATACAAAAGGCAAAATGCCGACTTAAGTACAAGAAGACTGACCCTTCTTACTGTCTATATTTTGAACCATTCCTGTGACACTCGTTATAGATAACGATGCTTCATTTCAGGTTTACTGTATCCCTCTGTCCTTCCTATTGACGATGAAACACAGAAATTGCATCGGAATTAAATACAAAAGGCACAATACCGACTTAAGTACAAGAAGACTAACACTTCGTACTGTCTATGTTTTGAACCATTCCTGTGACACTAGTTATAGATTCCGATGCTTCACTCCAGGTTCACTGTATTCCTTGGACCTTCTTGTAGACGATGAAACACAGAAATTGCATCGGAATTAAATACAAAAGGCACAATGCCGACTTAAGGACAAGAAGACTGACTCTTCTTACTGACTATGTTTTGAACCATTCCTGTGACAATAGTTATAGATTCCGATGCTTCACCCCAGGTTTACTGTATCCCTTGGACCTTCTTATTGACGATGTAACACAGAAATTGCATCGGAATTAAATAGAAAAGGCACAATGCCGACTTAAGTACAAGAAGACTGTCTCTTCATTTTTGTCTATGCTTTAAACCATTCCTGTGACACTAGTTATAGATTCCGACGCTTCACTTCAGGTTTACTGTATCCCTTGCACCTTCTTATAGACGATGAAACAAAGAAATTGGTTCGGAATTCAATACAAAAGGCACAATGCCTACTTAACTACAGGAAGACTGACTCTTCTTACTGACTATGCATTGAACCATTCCTGTGACACTAGTTATAGATTCCGATGCTTAACTTCAGGATTACTGTATCCCTCTGACCTTCTTAGTGACGATGAAACACAGAAATTGCATCGGAATTTAATACAAAAAGCACAATGCCGACTTAAGTACAAGAAGACTGACTCTTTTTACTGTCTATGTTTTGGATCATTCCATTGACACTAGTTATAGATTCCGATGCTTCACTCCAGGTTTACCGTATCCCTTGGACCATCTTATTGACGATGAAACACAGAAATTGCATCGGAATTAAATAGAAATGGCACAATGCCGACTTAAGTACAGGAAGACTCAATCTTTTTACTGACTATGATTTAAACCATTCCTGTGACACTAGTTATAGATTCCGATGCTTCACTTCAGGTTTGCTGTATCCCTTGGACCTTCCTATTGACGATGAAACACAGAAAGTGCATCGGAATTAAATACAAAAGGCAAAATGCCGACTTAAGTACACGAAGACTGACTCTTCTTACTTTCTATGTTTTGAACCATTCCTGTGACACTGGTTATATATTCCGATGCTACACTCCAGGTTTACTGTATCCCTTGGACCTTCTTATTGACGATGAAACACAGAAATTGCATCGGAAATAAATACAAAAGGCACAATGCCGACTTAAGGACAAGAAGACTGACGCTTCTCTCTGACTATGTTTTCAACCATTCCTGTGACTCTAGTTATAGATTCCGATGCTTCACTTCAGGTTTACTGTATCCCTCTGACCTTCTTATTGACGATGAAACACAGAAATTGCATCGGAATTAAATACAAAAGGCACAATGCCGACTT
The DNA here is from genome assembly GCF_023864345.2 of Schistocerca serialis cubense. Lineage (NCBI taxonomy): Eukaryota > Metazoa > Arthropoda > Insecta > Orthoptera > Acrididae > Schistocerca > Schistocerca serialis. Next base: position 9,564,561 of record NW_026047592.1, read on the forward strand.
AAGGACAAGAAGACTGACTCTTTTTACTATCCATGCTTTGAACCATTCCTGTGACACTAGTTATAGATTCCGATGCTTCACTTCAGGTTTACTGTATCCCTTGGACCGTCTTATTGACGATGAAACACAGATATTGCATCGGAATTAAATACAAACGGCACAATACCGACTTAAGAACAAGAAGACTGACCCTTCTTACTGACTATGCTTTGAACCATTCCTGTGACACTAGTCATAGATTCCGATGCTTAACTTCAGGATTACTGTATCCCTCTGACCTTCTTATTGACGATGAAACACAGAAATGGCATCGGAATTAAATACAAAAGACAAAATGCCGACTTAAGTACAGGAAGACTGACCCTTCTTACTGTCTATGTTTTGAACCATTCCTGTGACACTAGTTATAGATTCCGAGGCTTCATTTCAGGTTTACAGTATCCCTCTGACCTTCCTATTGACAATGAAACACAGAAATTGCATCGGAATTAAATACAAAAGGCACAATGCCGACTTAAGTACAAGAAGACTGACACTTCGTACAGTCTATGTTTTGAACCATTCCTGTGACACTAGTTATAGATTCCGATGCTTCACTCCAGGTTTACTGTATTCCTTGGACCTTCTTGTAGACGATGAAACACAGAAATTGCATCGGAATTAAATACAAAAGGCACAATGCCGACTTAAGGACAAGAAGACTGACTCTTCTTACTGGCTATGTTTTGAACCATTCCTGTGACACTAGTTATAGATTCCGATGCTTCACCCCAGGTTTACTGTATCCCTTGGACCTTCTTATTGACGATGAAACACAGAAATTGCATCGGAATTAAATAGAAAAGGCACAATGCCGACTTAAGTACAAGAAGACTGTCTCTTCTTCTTTGTCTATGCTTTAAACCATTCCTGTGACACTAGTTATATATTCCGACGCTTCACTTCAGGTTTACTGTATCCCTTGCACCTTCTTATTGACGATGAAACAAAGAAATTGGTTCGGAATTCAATACAAAAGGCACAATGCCGACTTAACTACAGGAAGACTGACTCTTCTTACTGACTATGCTTTGAACCATTCCTGTGACACTAGTTATAGATTCCGATGCTTAACTTCAGGATTACTGTATCCCTCTGACCTTCTTAGTGACGATGAAACACAGAAATTGCATCGGAATTAAATACAAAAAGCACAATGCCACCTTAAGTACAAGAATACTGACTCGTCTTACTGTCTATGATTTGCACCATTCCTGTGACACTAGTTATAGATTCCGATGCTTCACTCCAGGTTTACTGTATCCCTTGGACCTTCTTATAGACGATGAAACACAGAAATTGCATCGGAATTAAATACAAAAGGCACAATGCCGACTTAAGGACCTGAAGACTGACTCTTCTTACTGACTATGTTTAGAACCATTCCTGTGACACTAGTTGTAGATTCCGATACTTCACTTCAGGTTTACTGTATGCCGCTGACCTTCTTATTGACCATGAAACACATAAATTGCATCGGAATTAAATACAAAAGGCACAATGCCGACTTACGTACAAGAAGACTGACTCTTCTTACTGTCTATGTTTGGACCATTCCATTGACACTAGTTATAGATTCCGATGCTTCACTCCAGGTTTACCGTATCCCTTGGACCATCTTATTGACGATGAAACACAGAAATTGCATCGGAATTAAATAGAAAAGGCACAATGCCGACTTAAGTACTGGAAGACTCAATCTTTTTACTGACTATGTTTTAAACCATTCCTGTGACACTAGTTTTAGATTCCGATGCTTCACTTCAGGTTTGCTGTATCCCTTGGACCTTGTTATTGACGATGAAACACAGAAAGTGCATCGGAATTAAATACAAAAGGCACAATGCCGACTTAAGGACAAGAAGACTGACGCTTCTCTCTGACTATGTTTTGAACCATTCCTGTGACTCTAGTTATAGATTCCGATGCTTCCCTTCAGGTTTACTGTATCCCTCTGACCTTCTTATTGACGATGAAACACAGAAATTGCATCGGAATTAAATACAAAAGGCACAATGCCGACTTAAGGACAAGAAGACTGACCCTTTTTACTATCCATGCTTTGAACCATTCCTGTGACACTAGTTATAGATTCCGATGCTTCACTGCAGGCTTACTGTGTCCCTTAGACCTTCTTATTGACGATGAAACACAGAAATTACATCGGAATTAAATACAATAGGCACAATGCCGACTTGAGTACAAGAAGACTGACTCTTCCTACTGTCTATGTTTTGAACCATTCCTGTGACACTAGTTATAGATTCCGATGCTTCACTTCAGGTTTACTGTTTCCCTTGGACCGTCTTATTGACGATGAAACACAGATATTGCATCGGAATTAAATACAAAAGGCACAATACCGACTTAAGAACAAGAAGACTGACTCTTCTTACTGACTATGCTTTGAACCATTCCTGTGACACTAGTCATAGATTCCGATGCTTAACTTCAGGATTACTGTATCCCTCTGACCTTCTTATTGACGATGAAACACAGAAATTGCATCGGAATTAAATAGAAAAGGCACAATGCCGACTTAAGTACAAGATGACTGACTCTTCTTACTTTCTATGTTTTGAACCATTCCTGTAACACTAGTTATAGATTCCGATGCTTCACTTCAGGTTTACTGTACACCTTGGACCTTCTTATTGACTATGAAACACAGAAATCGCATCGGAATTAAATACAAAAGGCACAATGCCGACTTAAGTACAAGTAGACTGACTCTTCTTACTGTCTATATTTTGAACCATTCCTGTGACACTAGTTATAGATTCCGATGCTTCACTTCAGGTTTACTGTATCCCTCTGACCTTATTGCCGATGAAACACAGAAATTGCATCGGAATTAATCAGAAAAGGCACAATGCCGACTTAAGTACGAGAAGACTGTCTCTTCTTCTTTGTCTATGCTTTAAACCATTCCTGTGACACTAGTTATAGGTTCCGACGCTTCACTTCAGGTTTACTGTATCCCTTGCACCTTCTTATTGACGATGAAACAAAGAAATTGGTTCGGAATTCAATACAAAAGGCACAATGCCGACTTAACTACAGGAAGATTGACTCTTCTTACTGACTATGCTTTGAACCATTCCTGTGACACTAGTTATAGATTCCGATGCTTAACTTCAGGATTACTGTATCCCTCTGACCTTCTTAGTGACGATGAAACACAGAAATTGCATCGGAATTAAATACAATAAGCACAATGCCGACTTAAGTACAAGAATAATGACTCATCTTACTGTCTACGATTTGCACCATTCCTGTGACACTAGTTATAGATTCCGATGCATCACTCCAGGTTTACTGTATCCCTTGGACCTTCTTATAGACGATGAAACACAGAAATTGCATCGGAATTAAATACAAAAGGCACAATGCCGACTTAAGGACAAGAAGACTGACTCTTCTTACTGACTATGTTTAGAACCATTCCTGTGACACTAGTTATAGATTCCGATACTTCACTTCAGGTTTACTGTGTCCCGCTGACCTTCTTATTGACCATGAAACACAGAAATTGCATCGGAATTAAATACAAAAGGCACAATGCCGACTTAAGTACAAGAAGACTGACTCTTCCTACTGTCTATGTTTTGAACCATTCCTGTGACACTAGTTATAGGTTCCGATGCTTCACTTCAGGTTTACTGTATCCCTTGGACCGTCTTATTGACGATGAATCACAGATATTGCATCGGAATTAAATACAACAGGCACAATACCGACTTAAGAACAAGAAGAGTGACACTTCTTACTGACTATGCTTTGAACCATTCCTGTGACACTAGTAATAGATTCCGATGCTTAACTTCAGGATTACTGTGTCCCTCTGACCTTCTTATTGACGATGAAACACAGAAATTGCATCCGAATTAAATACAAAAGGCACAATGCCCACTTAAGTACAAGAAGACTGACTCTTCTTACTGTCTATGTTTTTAACCATCCCTGTGACACTAGTTATAGTTTCCGATGCTTCACTCCAGGTTTACTGTATCCCTTGGTCCATCTTATTGACGAAGAAACACAGAAATTGCATCGGAATTAAATACAAAAGGCACAATGCCGACTTAAGTACAAGAAGACTGACTCTTATGTCTGTGTGTTGGACCATTCCTGTGACACTAGTTATAGTTTCCGATGCTTCACTCCAGGTTTACTATATCTTGGACCTTCTTATTGACGATGAAACACAGAAATTGCATCGGAATTAAATAGAAAAGGCACAATGCCGACTTAAGTACAAGAAGACTGACGCTTCTTACTGACTATGCTATGAACCATTCCTGTGACACTAGTTATAGATTCCGATGCTTCACTTCAGGTTTACTGTACACCTTGGACCTTCTTATTGACTATGAAACACAGAAATCGCATCGGATTTAAATACAAAAGGCACAATTTTGACTTAAGTACAAGAAGACTGACTCTTCCTACTGTCTATATTTTCAACCATTCCTGTGACACTAGTTATAGATTCCGATGCTTCAATTTAGGTTTACTGTATCCCTCTGACCTTGTTGCCGATGAAACATAGAAATTGCATCGGAATTAAATACAAAAGGCACATTGCCGACTTAAGGACAAGAAGACTGACCGTTCTTATTATCTATGTTTTGAACCAGTCCTGTGACACTAGTTATAGATTTCGATGCTTCACTTCAAGTTTACTGTTTCCCTTGGACCTTCTTATTGACGATGAAACACAGAAATTGCATCGGAATTAAATACAAAAGGCTCAATGCCGACTTATGTGCAAGAGGACTGACTTTTCCTACTGTCTATGTTTTGAACCATTTCTATGACACTAGTTATAGAGTCCGATGCTTCACTTCAGGTTTACTGTATCCCTTGGACCTTCTTATTGACGGTGAAACACAGAAATTGCATCGGAATTAAACACGAAAGGCACAATGCCAACTTAAGTTCAAGAAGACTGACTCCTCTTACTGACTATGTTTTGAACCATTCCCGTGACACTAGTTATAGATTCCGATACTTCACTTAAGGTTTACTGTATCCTTCTGACCTTCTTATTGACGATGAAACACAGAAATTGCATCGGAATTAAATAGAAAAGGCACTATGCCGACTGAAGTACAAGAAGACTGACTCTTCTTACTGTCTATGCTTTGAACCATTCCTGTGACACTAGTTATAGATTCCGATGCTTCACTCCAGGTTTACTGTATCCCTTGGACCTTCTTATAGACGATGAAACACAGAAATTGCATCGGAATTAAATACAAAAGGCACAACGCCGACTTAAGGACAAGAAGACTGACTCTTCTTACTGACTATGTTTAGAACCATTCCTGTGACACTAGTTATAGAGTCCGATACTTCACTTCAGGTTTACTGTGTCCCGCTGACCTTCTTATTGACCATGAAACACAGAAATTGCATCGGAATTAAATACAAAAGGCACACTGCCGACTTAAGATCAAGAAGACTGACTCTTCTTACTGTCTATGTTTTGGACCATTCCATTGACACTAGTTATAGATTCCGATGCTTCACTTCAGGTTTACCGTATCCCTTGGACCATCTTATTGACGATGAAACACAGAAATTGCATCGGAATTAAATAGAAAATGCACAATGCCGACTTAAGTACAGGAAGACTCAATCTTTTTACTGACTATGTTTTAAACCATTCCTGTGACACTAGTTATAGATTCCGATGCTTCACTTCAGGTTTGCTGTATCCCTTGGACCTTGTTATTGACGATGAAACATAGAAAGTGCATCGGAATTAAATACAAAAGGCACAATGCCGACTTAAGTACAAGAAGACTGACCCTTCTTACAGTCTATGATTTGAACCATCCCTGTGACACTAGTTATAGATTCCGATGCTTCACTGCAGGTTTACTGTGTCCCTTAGACCTTCTTATTGACGATGAAACACAGAAATTACATCGGAATGAAATACAATAGGCACAATGCCGACTTAAGTACAAGAAGACTGACTCTTATTAATGACTGTGTTTTGGATCATTCCTGCGACACTAGTTATAAATTCCGATGCTTCACTTCGGGTTTACTGTATCCCTTGGACCATCTTATTGACGAAGAAACACAGAAATTGCATCGGATATAAATAGACAAGGCACAATGTCGACTTAAGTACAAGAAGACTGACGCTTCTCACTGACTATGCTTTGAACCATTCCTGTGACACTAGTTATAGATTCCGATGCTTCACTTCAGGTTTACTGTACACCTTGGACCTTCTTATTGACTATGAAACACAGAAATTCGCATCGGAATTAAATACAAAAGGCACAATGCCGACTTAAGTACAAGAAGACTGACTCTTCCTACTGTCTATATTTTGAACCATTCCTGGGACACTAGTTATAGATTCCGATGCTTCAATTTAGGTTTACTGTATCCCTCTGACCTTATTGCCGATGAAACACAGAAATTGCATCGGAATTAAATACAAAAGGCACAATGCCGACTTAAGGACAAGAAGTCTGACCCTTCTTACTATCTATGTTTTGAACCAGTCCTGTGACACTAGTTATAGATTCCGATGCTTCACTTCAGGATTACTGTTTCCCTTGGACCTTCTTATTGACGATGAAACACAGAAATTGCATCGGAATTAAACACAAAAGGCACAATGCCGACTTATGTACAAGAAGACTAACTCTTCCTACTGTCTATGTTTTGAACCATTTCTGTGACACTAGTTATAGAGTCCGTTGCTTCACTTCAGGTTTGCTGTATCCCTTGGGCCTTCTCATTTACGGTGAAACACAGAAATTGCATCGGAATTAAATACGAAAAGCACAATGCCAACTTAAGTTCAAGAAGACTGACTTTTCTTACTGACTATGTTTTGAACCATTCCTGTGAGACTAGTTATAGATTCCGATGCTTCACTGCAGGTTTACCGTATCCTTCTGACCTTCTTATTGACGATGAAACACAGAAATTGCATCGGAATTAAATAGAAAAGGCAATATGCCGACTTAAGTACAAGAAGACTGACTCTTGTTACTGTCTATGCTTTGAACCATTCCTGTGACACTAGTTATAGATTCCGATGCTTAACTTCAGGATTACTGTATCCCTCTGACCTTCTTAGTGAAGATGAAACACAGAAATTGTATCGGATTGAAATACAAAAAGCACAATGCCGACTTAAGTACAAGAGTACTGACTCATCTTATTGTCTATGAATTGCACCATTCCTGTGACACTAGTTATAGATTCCGATGCTTCACTTCAGGTTTACTGTATCCCTTGGACCTTGTTATTTACAATGAATCACAGAAATTGCATCGGAATTAAATACAAAAGGCACAATGCCGAGTACAAGAAGACTGACTCTTCTTACTGTCTATAATTTGAACCATTCCAGTGACACTAGTTATAGAGTCCGATGCTTCACTTCATGTTTACTGTATCCCTTGGACCTTCTTATTGACGATGAAACACAGAAAATGCATCGGAATTAAATACAAAAGGCACAATGCCGACTTAAGTACAAGAAGACTGACTCTTCCTACTGTCTATGTTTTGAACCATTACTGTGACACTAGTTATAGATTCTGATGCTTCACTCCAGGTTTACTGTATCCCTTGGACCTTCTTATTGACGGTGAAACACAGAAATTTCATCGGAATTAAATACGAAAAGCACATTGCCAACTTAAGCACAAGAAGACTGACTCTTCTTACTGGCTATGTTTTGAACCATTCCTGTGACACTAGTTGTAGATTCCGATGCTTCACTTCAGGTTTACTGTATCCCTTGGACCTTCGTATTGACGATGAAACACAGAAATAGCATCGGAATAAAATACAAAAGACACAATGCCGACTTAAGTACAAGAAGACTGACTCTTCCAACTGCCTATGTTTTGAACCATTCCTGAGACACTAGTTACAGATTCCGATGCTTCACTTCTGGTTTACTGTATCCCCCTGACCGTCTTATTGACGATGAAACACAGAAATTGCATCCGAATTAAATAGAAAAGCACAATGCCGACTTAAGTACTAGAAGACTGACTCTTCCTACTGTCTATGCTTTGAACCATTCCTGAGACACTTGTTATAGATTCCGTTGCTTCACTTCAGGTTTACTGTATCCCTTGGACCTTCTTATTGTCGATGAAACACAGAAATTGCATCGGAATTCAATACAAAAGGCACAAGGCCGACTTAACTACAAGAAGAGTGACCCTTCTTAATGACTGTGTTTTGAACCATTCCTGTGACACTAGTTATAGATTCCGTTGCTTCACTTCAGGTTTACTGTATCCCTCTGACCTTCTTATTGACAATGAAACACAGAAATTGCATCGGAATTAAATGCAAAAGGCACAATGCCGAATTAAGTACAAGAGGACTGACTCTTCTTACTGTGTATGCTTTTAACCATTCCTGTGACACTAGTTATAGACTCCGATGCTTCACTCCAGGTTTACTGTATCCCTTCGACCTTCTTATTGACGATGAAACACAGAAATTGCATCGGAATTAAATACAAAAGGCACAATGCCGACTTAAGTACAAGAAGAATGACTCTTCTTACTGTCTACGCTTTGAACCATCCCTGTGACACTAGTTATAGATTCCGATGTTTCACTTCAGGTTTACTGTATCCCGTGGACCGTGTTATTGACGATGAAACACAGAAATTGCATCGGAATTAAATACAAAAAGCACAATGCCGACTTAAGTACAAGAATACTGACTCATCTTACTGTCTATGATTTGCACCATTCCTGTGACACTAGTTATAGATTCCGATGCTTCACTTCAGGTTTACTGTTTCCCTTGGACCTTCTGAATGACGATGGAACACCGATATTGCATCGGAATTAAATACAAAAGGCACAATGCCGACTTAAGTACAAGAAGACCGAATCTTCTTACTGTCTATAATTTGAACCTTTCCAGTGACACTAGTTATTGATTCCGATGCTTCACTTCAGGTTTACTGTATCCCTAGGACCTTCTTATTGACGATGAAACACAGAAAGTGCATCGGAATGAAATACAAAAGGCACAATGCCGACTTAACTACAAGAAGACTGACTCTTCTTACTGACTATGCTTTGAACCATTCCTGTGACTCTAGTTATAGATTCCGATGCTTAACTTCAGGATTACTGTATCCCTCTGACCTTCTTAGTGACGATGAAGCACACAAATTGCATCGGAATTAAATACAAAAAGCACAATGCCGACTTAAGTACAAGAATACTGACTCATCTTATTGTCTATGAATTGCACCATTCCTGTGACACTAGTTATAGATTCTGATGCTTTACTTCAGGATTACTGTATCCCTTGGACCTTGTTATTTACGATGAATCACAGAAATTGCATCGGAATTTAATACAAAAGGCACAATGCCGACTTAAGTACAAGAAGACTAACTCTTCTTACTGTCTATAATTTGAACCATTCCAGTGACACTAGTTATAGATTCCGATGCTTCACTTTATGTTTACTGTATCCCTTGGACCTTGTTATTGACGATGAAACACAGAAAATGCATCGGAATTAAATACAAAAGGCACAATGCCGACTTAAGTACAAGAAGACTGACTCTTCCAACTGCCTATGTTTTGAACCATTCCTGAGACACTAGTTATAGATTCCGAAGCTTCACTTCTAGTTTACTGTATCCCCCTGACCGTCTTATTGACGATGAAACACAGAAATTGCTTCCGAATTAAATAGAAAAGCACAATGCCGACTTAAGTACTAGAAGACTGACTCTTCCTACTGTCTATGTTTTGAACCATTCCTAAGACACTTGTTATATATTCCGATGCTTCACTTTAGGTTTACTGTATCCCTTGGACCTTCTTATTGTCGGTGAAACACAGAAATTGCATCGGAATTCAATACAAAAGGCCCAAGGCCGACTTAACTACAAGAAGACTGACCCTTCTTACTGACTGTGTTTTGAACCATTCCTGTGACACTAGTTATAGATTCCGTTGCTTCACTTCAGGTTTACTGTATCCCTCTAACCTTCTTATTGACGATGAAACACAGAAATTGCATCGGAATTAAATACAAAAGGCACAATGCCGAATTAAGTATAAGAGAACTGACTCTTCTTACTGTGTATGCTTTTAACCATTCCTGTGACACTAGTTATAGACTCCGATGCTTCACTCCAGGTTTACTGTATCCCATCGACCTTCTTATTGACGATGAAAAACAGAAATTGCATCGGAATTAAATACAAAAGGCACAATGCAGACTTAAGTACAAGAAGATGGACTCTTCTTACTGTCCACGCTTTGAACCATCCCTGTGACACTAGTTATAGATTCCGATGTTTCACTTCAGGTTTACTGTATCCCGTGGACCGTGTTATTGACGATGAAACACAGAAATTGCATCGGAAATAAATACAAAAAGCACAATACCGACTTAAGAACAAGAAGACTGACTCTTCTTATGGACTATGCTTTGAACCATTCCTGTGACACTAGTCATAGATTCCGATGCTTAACTTCGGGATTCCTGTATCCCTCTGACCTTCTTATTAACGACGAAACACAGAAATTGCGTCCATATTAAATACAAAAGGCACAATGCCGACTTAAGTACAAGAAGTATGACTCTTCTTAGTGTCTATGTTTTGGACCATCCCTGTGACACTAGTTATAGTTTCCGATGCTTCACTCCTTGTTTACTGTATCCCTTGGTCCTTCTTATTGACGAAGAAACACTGAAATTGCATCGGAATTAAATACAAAAGGCACAATGCCGACTTAAGTACAAGAAAACTGATTGTTATTAATGACTATGTTTTGGACCATTCCTGTGACACTAGTTATAAATTCCGATGCTTCACTTCGGGTTTTCTGTATCCCTTGGACCATCTTAATGACGATGAAACACAGAAATTGCATCGGAATTAACTCTTTGATGCACAGATTTTATGTTTAATTAATTTTTTAATAAAACATGCATTTTCTATGTCTGGTGGGGTTGCTAATAAAGGAAAACATGAATTAAAATTTTTTATTGTATTGATTTTGGTTTTAGATGGTGGTATATATAATATACCACCATGCCACTTAGGGCCGTACCTAAAGTTTTTGAGATATCTTGGTTTGTGCTTGTAACTCACCTTTAAATTCTACTCTAAGCAGTAATAATTAGTATAATTAATGTAAAATAATTTTATTTCTGGCAATTGGTCATTTACAATACAAAATCAAATTACAAACCTTACAAATAAAATATGTTTCTTATTCCTTTTTGTGAAAATCTTGAAAGCACCTTTTTGTTTTGCTAAGGCACAAAGGCACTTTGCATTCAGCGCACATCCAGAAAGTGCGCACTTGCTTCTTTTTTGTACTGCATTTCGCACAACGTCTGGCGGTAGTACGCTCTGGCTGGTGGGATGAATTGTCGAGACGCTGGCGTGAGGAAACATATGGCTTGTTTTTCTTTACGTGGACTTGACTCTCATGAAGTCTAGATGGCCTCAATGGTGTTTTCTGGGTTACTAAGCTTTGCAGGATACTCATCCTGAAGACTTTGGCAGTCATTTTTTCTCTATCGCCTAGTTCCTTCCAAATTATATAGCTGTTGACGATACTGACATCAAGCAGGTGAAAGAATATTCGGTGCCACCACTTTTTACTTCTCCGGCTTATTTCATATGATTTTTTCAGTTGGTCGAACTTGTCGACATTGTTCATGTGTGCATTGTAATCCATCACTGCTTGAGGACAAGGTAGCTCTATGCGTGAACCATCTCTTTCACGGCGAGTCACTGTAGTAACTTCAGGACTGTGAAAATTTGAAAGGAGATGAACAGCTCTCTTATCTTTCCACTTCAAGTAGAGGATGCCACAGTTGCTGACCCTCCAGTCAAATTCACCTCTGCTTAATTCTTTGTCTGTTTTTAATTTGGGTAAATGTTTCCTTGTTGGTTGAACTGTCCCACAGGCATATATGTTTCTCTGCTGTAAACCAGCCAACAAGTTATAGCTATTGAAATAGTTGTCGAAATAAAGATAATGGCCTTTATTTACGAGTTCAGAGGACAAACTCAGCACTACATGCTCCCCAAGGCCTGTTTGCACTGTGTCACCTACTTTTCCGGTGTAAATATCAAATTTCAAGTTGTAAGAGGTCTTGTCACACAGCATCCACACTTTGTAACCACGCTTTATGGGTTTATCTCTCATGTATTGTTTCATACTGTTGCGGCCTTTGAATTTGATCATTGACTCATCAATTGCTAGGTGTTTGCTGGGTTGGTAACACTTGGAAAAAGATTCAGATAGTATCTTGATCACTGGTAGCAGCTTGTACAGTTTGTCATAACCTGGGTGTCCTTTTTCTGGATGCAATGTGTTATCATTCAGATGAATGTTCCTCAGTAACCATCCAAACCGATTTACTGCCATCAGAGATGCAATATAACGATCATGAAGTTCTGGGGCACTAGACCAGTAGTCTCTGTATGCTGGCATACGCTTTATACCCATCAAAATGTTGATTCCCAGGAAAGTTCGTATTTCATTGTCAGTTGTTGGAGTGAAAGACTTGCCAGATTGCGTCGCATATAAATTTGTTTGGAAAACGATTAGCTCAACTAGCTCTTTTGGAAATATTTTTTCGAATATATCGATAGGTTCTGGATCATCAATGTCCCTAATAAAAGCACTTGGTCCTGATTCACTGTCGAACTGCATTCCTGAGGTAGCATTGAATTGTTGTCCCCAAGTTGGCGCTGTGTCAGCAGCGCGTTTTGGCGGAGTGGACTCACTTTCTTCCTCGCTCTCTGAAACTTCGCCTTCAGACGACACAATAGCCTCCGCAACAATGCTTGCTTCATAATCAGATTCGTCATCTGTGGTGTCAACAGTGGAATCCTCGTCTGATGGAATTTCACACAATAATCGTTCGATTTCTTCATCTCGTAAGCCTCTTCTTGACATTTTCATTTTCAAACAACAGCCTGAATCCAAGTAAAGAATACGTAAGCAAAACAAAATGGAGAAAGAGCTAAAATAAGTCACAACACAATTAAAAACTAAACTTTGTAGCGGAGGATTTCGAATTTTATACTAGGAAACGAAATGCAATAGAATACTGCTACATGCACGGTGGTACAAATAATATACCACCAAAATAAATTGTATATAAATAACGGAAGATTGTGCATATGAATGTATACATGGGTTCATACCGTAGCTGTGACGTCCAAGATATGGAAAAAACACAGGCGCAACAAGAAATTCGTTATAAACCACTATTCACACGCAAAAACCATGCACAACTCAGCACGCAGCTTTCACAGTTGTAATCTATGCAATTCTTGGCGGGAACTGATTCCTTATAGGCAGTGAGTGCCATCTGTCTGATAAGTAGAGAACTAGGTGAGCATATTAGAGTGGTGGTCGTGCAGTTAAACCACTGTGCAAAGAGCCAAGAAAATTTTCAAAAGGTGGTATACTATGTATACCACCGTGCTCCAAAGAGTTAAATAGAAAAGGCAGTATGCCGACTTAAGTACAAGAAGACTGACTCTTGTTACTGTCTATGCTTTGAACCACTCCTGTGACACTAGTTATAGATTCCGATGCTTCACTTCAGGTTTACTGTATCCCTTGCACCTTCTTTTTGACGATGAAACACAGAGATTGGTTCGGAATTCAATACAAAAGGCACAATGCCGACTTAACTACAAGAACACTGACTCTTCTTACTGACTATGCTTTGAACCATTCCAGTGACACTAGTTATAGATTCCGATGCCTAACCTCAGGATTAATGTATCCCACTGACCTTGTTAGTGACGATGAAACACAGAAATTGCATCGGAATTAAATACAAAAAGCACAATGCCGACTTAAGTACAAGAATACTGACTCATCTTACTGTCTATGATTTGCACCATTCCTGTGACACTAGTTATAGATTCCGATGCTTCACTTCAGGTTTACTGTATCCCTTGCACCTTCTTATTGACGATGAAACACAGAAATTGCATCGGAATTTAATACAAAAGGCACAATGCCGATTTAAGTACAAGAAGACTGACTCTTCTTACTGTCTATAATTAGAACCATTCCAGTGACACTAGTTATAGATTCCGATGCTTCACTTCATGTTTACTGTATCCCTGGGACCTTCTTATTGACGATGAAACACAGAAAATGCATCGGAATTAAATACAAAAGGCACAATGCCGACTTAAGTACAAGAAGACTGACTCTTCCAACTGCCTATGCTTTGAACCATTCCTGAGACACTAGTTATAGATTCCGATGCTTCACTTCTAGTTTACTGTATCCCCCTGACCGTCTTATTGACGATGAAACACAGAAATGGCTTCCGAATTAAATAGAAAAGCACAATGCCGACTTAAGTACTAGAAGACTGACTCTTCCTACTGTCTATGTTTTGAACCATTCCTAAGACACATGTTATAGATTCCGATGCTTCACTTTAGGTTTACTGTATCCCTTGGACCTTCTTATTGTCGATGAAACACAGAAATTGCATCGGAATTCAATACAAAAGGCACAAGGCCGACTTAACTACAAGAAGGCTGACCCTTCTTACTGACTGTGTTTGGAACCATTCCTGTGACACTAGTTATAGATTCCGTTGCTTCACTTCAGGTTTACTGTATCCCTCCGACCTTCTTATTGACGATGAAACACAGAAATTGCATCGGAATTAAATACAAAAGGCACAATGCCGAATTAAGTACAAGAAGACTGACTCTTCTTACTGTGTATGATTTTAACCATTCCTGTGACACTAGTTATAGACTCCGATGCTTCACTCCAGGTTTACTGTATCCCTTCGACCTTCTTATTGACGATGAAACAAGGAAATTGCATCGGAATTAAATACAAAAGGCACAATGCCGACTTAAGAACAAGAAGACTGACGTATCTTACTGTCTATGTTTTGAACCATTCCTGTGACACTAGTTATAGATTCCGATGCTTCACTCCAGGTTTACAGTATCCCTTGGACCTTCATATTGACGATGAAACACAGAAATTGCATCGGAATTAAATACAAAAGGCACAATGCCGACTTAAGTACAAGAAGACTGACTCTTCTTCTGTCTACGCTTTGAACCATCCCTGTGACACTAGTTATAGATTCCGATGTTTCACTTCAGGTTTACTGTATCCCGTGGACCGTGTTATTGACGATGAAACACAGAAATTGCATCGGAAATAAATACAAAAAGCACAATACCGACTTAAGAACAAGAAGACTGACTCTTCTTATGGACTACGTTTTGAACCATTCCTGTGACACTAGTCATAGATTCCGATGCTTAACTTCGGGATTGCTGTATCCCTCTGACCTTCTTATTAACGATGAAACACAGAAATTGCATCCGTATTAAATACAAAAGGCACAATGCCGACTTAAGTACAAGAAGTCTGACTCTTCTTAGTGTCTATGTTTTGAACCATCCCTGTGACACTAGTTATAGTTTCTGATGCTTCACTCCTTGTTTACTGTATCCCTTGGTCCTTCTTATTGACGAAGAAACACTGAAATTGCATCGGAATTAAATACAAAAGGCACAATGCCGACTTAAGTACAAGAAAACTGACTGTTATTAATGACTATGTTTTGGACCATTCCTGTGACACTAGTTATAAATTCCGATGCTTCACTTCGGGTTTTCTGTATCCCTTGGACCATCTTATTGACGATGAAACACAGAAATTGCATCGGAATTAAATAGAAAAGGCACTATGCCGACTTAAGTACAAGAAGACTGACTCTTGTTACTGTCTATGCTTTGAACCACTCCTGTGAAACTAGTTATAGATTCCGATGCTTCACTTCAGGTTAACTGTATCCCTTGCACCTTCTTATTGACGATGAAACACAGAAATTGGTTCGGAATTCAATACAAAAGGCACAATGCCGACTTAACTACAAGAACACTGACTCTTCTTACTGACTATGCTTTGAACCATTCCAGTGACACTAGTTATAGATTCCGATGCCTAACCTCAGGATTACTGTATCCCACTGACCTTGTTAGTGACGATGAAACACAGAAATTGCATCGGAATTAAATACAAAAAGCACAATGTCGAGTTAAGTACAAGAATACTGACTCATCTTACTGTCTATGATTTGCACCATTCCTGTGACACTAGTGATAGATTCCGATGCTTCACTTCAGGTTTACTGTATCCCTTGCACCTTCTTATTGACGATGAAACACAGAAATTGCATCGGAATTTAATACAAAAGGCACAATGCCGACTTAAGTACAAGAAGACTGGCTCTTCTTACTGTCTATAATTTGAACCATTCCAGTGACACTAGTTATAGATTCCGAAGCTTCACTTCATGTTTACTGTATCCCTTGGACGTTCTTATTGACGATGAAACACAGAAAATGCATCGGAATTAAATACAAAAGGCACAATGCCGACTTAAGTTCAAGAAGACTGACTCTTCCAACTGCCTATGTTTTGAACCATTCCTGAGACACTAGTTATAGATTCCGATGCTTCACTTCTAGTTTACTGTATCCCCCTGACCGTTTTATTGACGATGAAACACAGAAATTGCTTCCGAATTAAATAGAAAAGCACAATGCCGACTTAAGTACTAGAAGACTGACTCTTCCTACTGTCTATGTTTTGAACCATTCCTAAGACACTTGTTATAGATTGCGATGCTTCACTTTAGGTTTACTGTATCCCTTGGACCTTCTTATTGTCGATGAAACACAGAAATTGCATCGGAATTCAATACAAAAGGCACAAGGCCGACTTAACTACAAGAAGGCTGACCCTTCTTTCTGACTGTGTTTTGAACCATTCCTGTGACACTAGCTATAGATTCCGTTGCTTCACTTCAGGTTTACTGTATCCCTCTGACCTTCTTATTGACGATGAAACACAGAAATTGCATCGGAATTAAATACAAAAGGCACAATGCCGAATTAAGTACAAGAAGACTAACTCTTCTTACTGTGTATGATTTTAACCATTCCTGTGACACTAGTTATAGACTCCGATGCTTCACTCCAGGTTTACTGTATCCCTTCGACCTTCTTATTGACGATGAAACACAGAAATTGCATCGGAATTAAATACAAAAGGCACAATGCCGACTTAAGTACAAGAAGACTGACTCTTCTTACTGTCTACGCTTTGAACCATCCCTGTCACACTAGTTATAGATTCCGATGTTTCACTTCAGGTTTACTGTATCCCGTGGACCGTGTTATTGACGATGAAACACAGAAATTGCATCGGAAATAAATACAAAAAGCACAATACCGACTTAAGAACAAGATGACTGACTCTTCTTATGGACTATGCTTTGAACCATTCCTGTGACACTACTCATAGATTCCGATGCTTAACTTCAGCATTACTGTATCCCTCTGACCTTCTTATTGACGATGAAACACAGAAATTGCATCCGTATTAAATACAAAAGGCACAATGCCGACTTAAGTACAAGAAGTCTGACTCTTCTTACTGTCTATGTTTTGAACCATCCCTGTGACACTAGTTATAGTTTCCGATGCTTCACTCCTGGTTTACTGTATCACTTGGTCTTTCTTATTGACGAAGAAACACTGAAATTGCATCGGAATTAAATACAAAAGGCACAATGCCGACGTAAGTACAAGAAAACCGAGTCTTATTAATGACTATGTTTTGGACCATTCCTGTGACACTAGTTATAAATTCCGATGCTTCACTTCGGGTTTACTGTATCCCTTGGACCATCTTATTGACGATGAAACACAGAAATTGCATCGGATATAAATAGAAAATGCACAATGTCGACTTAAGTACAAGAAGACTGACGCTTCTCACTGACTATGCTTTGAACCATTCCTGTGACACTAGTTATAGATTCCGATTCTTCACGTCAGGTTTACTGTACACCTTGGGCCTTCTTATTGACTATGAAGCACAGAAATCGCATCGGAATTAAATACAAAAGGCACAATGCCGACTTAAGTACAAGAAGACTGACTCTTCCTACTGTCTATATTTTGAACCATTCCTGTGACACTAGTTATAGATTCCGATGCTTCAATTTAGGTTTACTGTATGCCTCTGACCTTATTGCCGATGAAACACAGAAATTGCATCGGAATTAAATACAAAAGGCACAATGCCGACTTAAGGACAAGAAGACTGACCCTTCTTTTTATCTATGTTTTGAACCAGTCCTGTGACACTAGTTATAGATTCCGAAGCTTCACTTCAGGTTTACTGTTTCGCTTGGACCTTCATATTGACGATGAAACACAGAACTTGCGTCGGAATTAAATACAAAAGGCACAATGCCGACTTATGTACAAGAAGACTAACTCTTCCTACTGTCTATGTTTTGAACCATTTCTGTGACACTAGTTATAGAGTCCGTTGCTTCACTTCAGGTTTACTGTATCCCTTGGGCCTTCTTATTGACGGTGAAACACAGAAATTGCATCGGAATGAAATACGAAAGGCACAATGCCAACTTAAGTTCAACAAGACTGACTCTTCTTACTGACTATGTATTGACCCGTTCCTGTGACACTAGTTATAGATTCCGATGCTTCACTTCAGGTTTACTGTATCCCTTGGACCTTGTTATTTACGATGAATCACAGAAATTGCATCGGAATTAAATACAAAAGGCACAATGCCGACTTAAGTACAAGAAGACCGACTCTTCTTACTGTCTATAATTTGAACCATTCCAGTGGCACTAGTTATAGATTCCGATGCTTCACTTCAGATTTACTGTACCCCTTGGACCTTCTTATTGACGATGAAACACAGAAAGTGCATCGGAATTAGATACAAAAGGCACAATGCCGACTTAACTACAAGAAGACAGACTCTTCTTACTGACTATGCTTTGAACCATTCCTGTGACTCTAGTTATAGATTCCGATGCTTCACTTCAGGATTACTGTATCCCTCTGACCTTCTTAGTGACGATGAAACACAGAAATTGCATCGGAATTAAATACAAAAAGCACAATGCCGACTTAAGTACAAGAAGACTGACTCTTCTTACTGTCTATAATTTGAACCATTCCAGTGACACTGGTTATAGATTCCGATGCTTCACTTCATGTTTTACTGTTTCCCTCGGACCTTCTTATTGACGATGAGACACAGAAATTGCATCGGAATTAAATACAAAAGGCACAATGCCGAATTAAGTACAAGAAGACTGACTCTTCTTACTGTCTATGATTATAACCATTCCTGTGACACTAGTTATAGACTCCGATGCTTCACTCCAGGTTTACTGTATCCCTTCGACCTGCTTATTGACGATGAAACACAGAAATTTCATCGGAATTAAATACAAAATGGCACAATGCCGACTTAAGTACATGAAGACTGACTCTTCTTACTGTCTATGCTTTGAACCATCCCTGTGACACTAGTTATAGATTCCGACGCTTCACTGCAGGTTTACTGTGTCCCTTAGACCTTCTTATTGACGATGAAACACAGAAATTACATCGGAATTAAATACAATAGGCCAATGCCGACTTAAGTACAAGAAGACTGACTCTTCTTACTGTCTATAGTTTGAACCATTCCAGTGACACTAGTTATAGATTCCGATGCTTCACTACAGATTTACTGTTTCCCTTGGACCTTCTTATTGACGATGAAACACAGAAATTGCATCGGATTTAAATACAAAAGGCACAATGCCGACTTAAGTACAAGAAGACTGACTCTTCCAACTGTCTATGTTTTGAACCATTCCTGTGACGCTAGTTATAGATTCCGATGCTTCACTTCAGGTTTACTGTATCCCTCTGACCGTCTTAGTGACGATGAAACACAGAAATTGCATCCGAATTAAATACAAAAGGCACAATGCCGTCTTAAGTACAAGAAGACTGACTCTTCTTACCGTCTATGTTTTGAACCGTCCCTGTGACCCTAGTTATAGATTCCGATGTGTCACTCCAGGTTAACTGTATCCCTTGGACCTTCTTATTGACGATGAAACACAGAAATTGCATCGGAATTAAATACAAAATGCACAATGCCGACTTAAGTACAAGAAGACTGACTCTTCTTACTGACTATGTTTTGAACCATTCCTGTGACACTAGTTATAGATTCCGTTGCTTCACTTCAGGTTTACTGTATCCCTCTGACCTTCCTATTGACCATGAAACACAGAAATTGCATCGGAATTAAATACAAAAGGCACAATGCCGAATTAAGTATAATAAGACTGACTCTTCTTACTGTCTATGCTTTTAACCATTCCTGTGACACTAGTTATAGACTCCGATGCTTCACTCCAGGTTTACTGTATCCCTTCGACCTTCTTATTGACGTTGAAACACAGAAATTTCATCGGAATTAAATACAAAATGGCACAATGCAGACTTAAGTACATGAAGACAGACTCTTCTTACGGTCTATGCTTTGAACCATCCCTGTGACACTAGTTATAGATTCCGACGCTTCACTGCAGGTTTAATGTGTCCCTTAGACCTTCTTATTGACGATGAAACACAGAAATTACATCGGAATGAAATACAATAGGCACAATGCCGACTTAAGTACAAGAAGACTGACTCTTCTTACTGTCTATAGTTTGAACCATTCCAGTGACACTAGTTATAGATTCCGATGCTTCACTTCTTGTTTACTGTATCCCTTGGACCTTCTTATTGACGATGAAACACACAAATTGCATCGGAATTAAATACAAAAGGCACAATGCCGACTTAAGTACAAGAAGACTGACTCTCCCTACTGTCTATGTTTTGACCCATTTCTGTGACACTAGTTATAGAGTCCGATGCTTCACTTCAGGTTTACTGTATCCCTTGAAACTTCTTCTTGACGGTGAAACACAGAAATTGCATTGGAATTAAATACGAAGGGCACAATGCCAACTTAAGTACAAGAAGACTGACTCTTCTTACTGACTATGTTTTGAACCATTCCAGTAGCACTAGTTATAGATTCCGATGCTTCACTTCAGGTTTACTGTATCCCGTAAACCTTCTTATTCTCGATGAAACGCAGAGATTGCATCGGAATTAAATACAAAAGACACAATGCCAACTTAAGTACAAGAAGACTGACTCTTCCAACTGTCTATGTTTTGAACCATTTCTGTGACACTAGTTATAGAGTCCGATGCTTCACTTCAGGTTTACTGTATCCCTTGCACCTTGTTATTTACGATGAAACACAGAAATTGCATCGGAATTAAATACAAAAGGCACAATGCCGACTTAAGTACAAAAAGACTGACTCTTCCAACTGTCTATGTTTTGAACCATTCCTGTGACACTAGTTATACATTCCAATGCTTCACTTCAGGTTTAGTGTATCCCTCTGACCGTCTTATTGACGATGAAACACAGAAATTGCATTCGAATTAAATAGAAAAGGTACAATGCCGACTTAAGTACTGGAAGACTTACTCTTCCTACTGTCTATGTTTTGAACCATTCCTGTGAGACTAGTTATAGATTCCGTTGCTTCACTTTAGGTTTACTGTATCCCTCTGACCTTCTTATTGACGATGAAACACAGAAATTGCATCGGAATTAAATACAAAAGGCACAATGCCGACTTAAGTACAAGAAGACTGACTCTTCATACTGTCTATAATTTGAACCATTCCACTGACACTAGTTATAGATTCCGATGCTTCACTTCATGCTTACTTTATCCCTTGGACCTTCTTATTGACGATGAAACACAGAAATTGCATCGGAATTAAATACAAAAGGCACAATGCCGACTTAAGTACAAGAAGACTGACTCTTCCTACTGTCTATGTTTTGAACCATTAATGTGACACTAGTTATAGATTCCGATGCTTCACTCCAGGCTTACTGTATCCCTTGGACCTTCTTATTGACGATGAAACACAGAAATTGCAACGGAATTAAATACAAAAGGCACAATGCCGACTTAAGTACAAGAAGACTGACTCTTCTTACAGACTATGCTTTGAACCATTCCTGTGACACTATTTATAGATTCCGATGCTTCACTTCAGGTTTACTGTATCCCTCTGACGTTCTTATTGACGATGAAACACAGAAATTGCATCGGAATTAAATACAAAAGGCACAATGCCAACTTAAGTACAAGAAGACTGACTCTTCTTACTGTCTATGTTTGAACCATTCCTGTGACACTAGTTATAGATTCCGATGCTTCACTTCAGGTTTACTGTATCCCTCTGACCTTCTTATTGACGGTGAAACACAGAAATTTCATCGGAATTAAATACGAAAGGCACAATGCCAACTTAAGTACAAGAAGACTGACTCTTCTTCCTGATTATGTTTTGAACCATTCCTGTGACACTAGTTGTAAATTCCTATGCTTCACTTCAGGTTTACTGTATCCCTTGGACCTTCTTATTGACGATGAAACGCAGAAATTGCATCCGAATTAAATACAAAAGACACAATGCCGACTTAAGTACAAGAATACTGACTCATCTTACAGTCTATGATTTGCACCATTCCTGTGACACTAGTTATAGATTCCGATGCTTCACTTCAGGTTTACTGTTTCCCTTGGACCTTCTTATTGACGATGAAACACAGAAATTGCATCGGAATTAAATACAGAAGGCACAATGCCGACTTATGTACAAGAACACTGACTCTTCCTGCTGTCTATGTTTTGAACCATTTCTGTGACACTAGTTATAGAGTCCGATACTTCACTTCAGGTTTACTGTATCCCTTGGACCTTGTTATTTACGATGAATCGCCGAAATTGCATCGGATTTAAATACAAAAGGCACAATGACGACTTAAGTACAAGAAGACTGACTCTTCCAACTGTCTATGTTTAGAACCATTCCTGTGACACTAGTTATAGATTCCGATGCTTCAATTCAGGTTTACTGTATCCCCCTGACCGTCTTATTGACGATGAAACACAGAAATTTGCTTCCGAATTAAATAGAAAACGCACAATGCCGACTTAAGTACAAGAAGACTGACACTTCTTACTGCCTATGCTTTTAACCATTAATGTGGCACTAGTTATAGACTCCGATGCTACACTCCAGGTTTACTGTATCCCTTCGACCCTCTTATTGACGATGAAACACAGAAATTGCATCGGAATTAAATACAAAAGGCACAATGCCGACCTAAGTACAAGAAGACTGACTCTTCTTACTGTCAATGCTTTGAACCATCCCTGTGACACTAGTTATAGATTCCGATGCTTCACTGCAGGCTTACTGTGTCCCTTAGACCTTCTTATTGACGATGAAACACAGAAATTGCATCGGAATTAAATACAAAAGGCACAATGCCGACTTGAGTACAAGAAGACTGACTCTTCTTCCTGACTACGTTTTGAATCATTCCTGTGACACTAGTTGTTGATTCCGATGCTTCACTTCAGGTTTACTGTATCCCTTGGACCTTCTTATTGCCGATGAAACACAGAAAGAGCATCGGAATTAAATACAAAAGACACAATGCCGACTTAAGTACAACAAGACTGACTCTTCCAACTGTCTATGCTTTGAACCATTCCTGTGACACTAGTTATAGATTCCGATGCTTCAATTCAGGTTTACTGTATCCCCCTGACCGTCTTATTGACGATGAAACACAGAAATTGCTTCCGAATTAAATAGAAAAGGCACAATGCCGACTTAAGTACTAGAAGACTGACTCTTCCTACTGTCTATGTTTTGAACCATTCCCAAGACACTTGTTATAGATTCCGATGCTTCACTTCAGGTTTACTGTATCCCTTGGACCTTCTTATTGTCGATGAAACACAGAAATTGCATCGGAATTCAATACAAAAGGCACAAGGCCGACTGAACTACAAGAAGACTGACTCTTCTTACTGACTATGCTTTGAACCATTCCTGTGACTCTAGTTATAGATTCCGATGCTTAACTTCCGGATTACTGTATCCCTCTGACCTTCTTAGTGATGATGAAACACAGAAATTGCATCGGAATTAAATACAAAAAGCACAATGTCGACTAAGTACAAGAAGACTGACTCTTCATACTGTCTATAATTTGAACCATTCCAGTGAAACTAGTTATAGATTCCGATGCTCACTTCATGTTTACTGTATCCCTTGGACCTTCTCATTGACGATGAAACACAGAAATTGCATCGGAATTAAATACAAAAGGCACAATGCCGACTTAAGTACAAGAAGACTGACTCTTCCTACTGCCTATGTTTTGAACCATTAATGTGACACTAGTTATAGATTCCGATGCTTCACTCCAGGTTTACTGTATCCCTTGGACCGTCTTATTGACGATGAAACACAGAAATTGCATCGGAATTAAATACAAATGGCACAATGCCGACTTAAGTACAAGAAGACTGATTCTTCTTACAGACTATGTTTTGAACCATTCCTGTGACACTATTTATAGATTCCGATGCTTCACTTCAGGTTTACTGTATCCCTCTGACCTTCTTATTGACGACGAAACACAGAAATTGCATCGGAATTAAATACAAAAGGCACAATGCCGACTTAAGTACAAGAAGACTCACTCTTCTTACTGTCTATGTTTGAACCATTCCTGTGACACTAGTTATAGATTCCGATGCTTCACTTCAGGTTTACTGTATCCCTCTGACCTTCTTATTGACGGTGAAACGCAGAAATTACATCGGAATTAAATACGAAAGGCACAATGCCAATTTAAGTGCAAGAAGACTGACTCTTCTTCCTGATTATGTTTTGTACCATTCCTGTGACACTAGTTGTAGATTCCGATGCTTCACTTCAGGTTTACTGTATCCCTTGGACCTTCTTATTGACGATGAAACGCAGAAATTGCATCGGAATTAAATACAAAAGACACAATGCCGACTTAAGTACAAGAAGACTGACTCTTCCAACTGTCCATGTTTTGAACCATTCCTGTGACACTAGTTATAGAATCCGATGCTTCACTTCGGGTTTACTGTATCCCTCTGACCGTCTTATTGACGATGAAACACAGAAATTACATCCGAAACAAATAGAAAAGGCACAATGCCGACTTCAGTACTAGAAGCCTGACTCTTCCTACTGTCTATGTTTTGAACCATTCCTAACACACTTGTTATAGATTCCCATGCTTCACTTCAGGTTTACTGTATCCCTTGGACCTTCTTATTGTCGATGAAACACAGAAATTGCATCGGAATTCAATACAAAAGGCACAAGGCCAACTTAACTACAAGAAGACTGACTCCTCTTACTGACTATGCTTTGAACCATTCCTGTGACCCTAGTTATAGATTCCGATGTTTCACTCCAGGTTGACTGTATCCCTTGGACCGTCTTATTGACGATGAAACACAGAAACTGCATCGGAATTAAGTACAAATTGCACGATGCCGCCTTAAGTACAAGAAGACTGACTCTTCTTACTGACTATGTTTTGAACCATTGCTGTGACACTAGTTATAGATTCCGTTGCTACACTTCAGGTTTACTGTATCCCTCTGACCTTCTTATTGACGATGAAACACAGAAATTGCATCGGAATTAAATACAAAAGGCACAATACCGACTTAAGAACAAGAAGACAGACTCCTATTACTGACTATGCTTTGAACCATTCCTGTGACACTAGTCTTAGATTCCAATGCTTAACTTCAGGATTACTGTATCCCTCTGACCTTCTTATTGACGATGAAACACAGAAATTGCATCCGAATTAAATAGAAAAGGCACAATGCCGACTTAAGTACTGGAAGACTGACTCTTCCTATTGTCTATGTTTTGAACCATTCCTGTGACACTAGTTATAGATTCCGTTGCTTCACTTCAGGTTTACTGTATCCCTCTGACCTTCTTATTGGCGATGAAACACAGAAATTGCATCGGAATTAAATACAAAAGGCACAATGCAGAATTAAGTACAAGAAGACTGACTCTGCTCACTGTCTATGCTTTGAACCATCCCTGTGACACTAGTTATGGATTCCGATGCTCCACTGCAGGCTTACTGTGTCCCTTAGACCTTCTTATTGACGATGAAGCACAGAAATTACATCGGAATTAAATACAATAGGCACAATGCCGACTTGAGTACAAGAAGACTGACTCTTCTTCCTGACTACGTTTTGAACCATTCCCGTGACACTAGTTGTAGATTCCGATGCTTCACTTCAGGTTTACTGTATCCCTTGGACCTTCTTATTGACGATGAAACTCAGAAATTGCATCGGAATTAAATACAAAAGACACAATGCCAACTTAAGTACAAGTAGACTGACTCTTCCAACTGTCCATGTTTTGAACCATTCCTTAGACACTTGTTATAGACTCCGATGCTTCACTCCAGGTTTACTGTATCCCTTGGACCTTCTTATTGTCGATGAAACACAGAAATTGCATCGGAATTCAATACAAAAGGCACAAGGCCGACTTAACTACAAGAAGACTGACTCTTCTTACTGACTATGCTTTGAAACATTCCTGTGACTCTAGTTATAGATTCCGATGCTTAACTTCCGGATTACTGTATCCCTCTGACCTTCTTAGTGACGATGAAACACAGAAATTGCATCGGAATTAAATACAAAAAGCACAATGCCGACTTAAGTACAAGAATACTGACTCATCTTACTGTCTATGTTTTGAACCGTCCCTGTGACACTAGTTATAGATTCCGATGTTTCACTCCAGGTTGACTGTATCCCTAGGACCTTCTTATTGACGATGAAACACAGAAATTGCATCGGCATTAAATACAAAAAGCACAATGCCGACTTAAGTACAAGAAGACTGACTCTTCTTACTGTCTATGCTTTGAACCATCCCTGTGACACTAGTTATAGATTCCGATGCTCCACTGCAGGTTTACTGTGTCCCTTACACCTTCTTATTGACGATGAAACACAGAAATTACAACGGAATTAAATACAATAGGCACAATGCCGACTTAAGTACAAGAAGACTGACTCTTCCTACTGTCTATGTTTTGAACCATTCCTGTGACACTAGTTATAGATTCCGATGCTTCACTTCAGGTTTACTGTATCCCTTGGACTGTGTTATTGACGATGAAACTCAGAAATTGCATCGGAATTAAATACAAAAAGCACAATACCGACTTAAGAACAAGAAGACTGACTCTTCTTATGGACTATGCTTTGAACCATTCCTGTGACACTAGTCATAGATTCCGATGCTTAACTTCAGGATTACTGTATCCTTCTGACCTTCTTATTGACGATGAAACACAGAAATTGCATCCAAATTAAATACAAAAGACACAATGCCGACTTAAGTACAAGAAGACTGACTCTTCATACTGTCTATAATTTGAACCATTCCAGTGACACTAGTTATAGATTCCGATGCTTCACTTCATGTTTACTGTATCCCTTGGACCTTCTTATTGACGATGAAACACAGAAATTGCATCGGAATTAAATACAAAAGGCACAATGCATACTTATGTACAAGAAGACTGATTCTTCCTACTGTCTATGTTTGAACCATTCCTGTGACACTAGATATAGATTCCGATGCTTCACTTCAGGTTTACTGTATCCCTCTGACCGTCTTATTGACGATGAAACACAGAAATTGCATCCGAATCAAATAGAAAAGGCACAATGCCGACTTAAGTACTAGAAGCCTGACTCTTCCTACTGTCTATGATTTGACCCATTCCTAAGACACTTGTTATAGATTCCGATGCTTCACTTCAGGTTTACTGTATCCCTTGGACCTTCTTATTGTCGATGAAACACAGAAATTGCATCGGAATTCGATACAAAAGGCACAAGGCCAACTTAACTACAAGAAGACTGACTCCTCTTACTGACTATGCTTTGAACCACTCCTGTGACCCTAGTTATAGATTCCGATGTTTCACTCCAGGTTGACTGTATCCCTTGGACCGTCTTATTGACGATGAAACACAGAAATTGCATCGGAATTAAATACAAAAGGCACAATGCCGAGTTATGTACAAGAAGACTGACTCTTCTTACTGACTATGTTGTGAACCATTCCTGTGACACTAGTTATAGATTCCGATGCTTCACTTCAGGTTTACTGTATACCTCTGACCTTCTTATTGACGATGAAACACAGAAATTGCATCGATATTAAATACAAAAGGCACAATGCCGACTTAAGTACAAGAAGACTGACTCTTCTTACTGTCAATGTTTTGAACCATCCCTGTGACACTAGTTATAGTTTCCGATGCTTCACTCCAGGTTTACTGTATCCCTTGGTCCTTCTTATTGACGAAGAAACACAGAAATTGCATCGGAATTAAATACAAAAGGCACAATGCCGACTTAAGTACAAAAAGACTGACTCTTCCTACTGTCTATATTTTGAACCATTCCTGTGACACTAGTTATAGATTCCGATGCTTCACTTCAGGTTTACTGTATCCCTCTGACCTTATTGCCGATGAAACACAGAAATTGCATCGGAATTAAATACAAAAGGCTCAATGCCGACTTAAGGACAAGAAGACTGACCCTTGTTACTATCTATGCTTTGAACCATTCCTGTGACATTAGTTATAGATTCCGATGCTTCACTTCAGGTTTACTGTTTCCCTTGGACCTTCTTTTTGACGATGAAACACAGAAATTGCATCGGAATTAAATACAAAATGCACAATGCCGAGTTATGTACAAGAAGACTGACTCTTCTTACTGACTATGTTTTGAACCATTCCTGTGACACTAGTTATAGATTCCGATGCTTCACTTCAGGTTTACTGTATACCTCTGACCTTCTTATTGACGATGAAACACAGAAATTGCATCGGAATTAAATAGAAAATGCACAATGCCGACTTAAGTACAAGAAGACTGACTCTTCTTACTGTCTATGCTTTGAACCATTCCTGTGACACTAGTTATAGATTCCGATGCTTCACTTCAGGTTTACTGTATCCCTCTGACCTTCTTATTGACGGTGAAACACAGAAATTGCATCGGAATTAAATACGAAAGGCACAATGCCAACTTAAGTACAAGAAGACTGACTCTTCTTCCTGATTATGTTTTGAACCATTCCTGTGACACTAGTTGTAGATTCCGATGCTTCACTTGAGGTTTACTGTATCCCTTGGACCTTCTTATTGACGATGAAACGCAGAAACTGCATCGGAATTAAATACAAATGACACAATGCCGACTTAAGTACAAGAAGACTGACTCTTTTTACTGTCTATGATTTTAACCATTCCTGTGACACTAGTTATAGACTCCGATGCTTCACTCCAGGTTTACTGTATCCCTCTGACCTTCTTATTGACGGTGAAACACAGAAATTGCATCGGAATTAAATACCAAAGGCACAATGCCGACTTAAGTACAAGAAGACTGACTCTTCTTACTGTCTATGCTTTGAACCATTCCTGTGACACTAGTTATAAATTCCGATGCTTCACTTCGGGTTTACTGTATCCCTTGGACCATCTTATTGACGATGAAACACAGAAATTGCATCCGAATTAAATAGAAAAGAAACAATGCCGACTTAAGTACTAGAAGCCTGACTCTTCCTACTGTCTATGCTTTGAACCATTCCTAAGACACTTGTTATAGATTCCGATGCTTCACTTCAGGTTTACTGTATCCCTTGGACCTTCTTATTGTCGATGAAACACAGAAATTGAGTCGGAATTCAGTACAAAAGGCACAAGGCCGACTTAACTACAAGAAGACTGACTCCTCTTACTGACTATGCTTTGAACCATTCCTGTGACTCTAGTTATAGATTCCGGTGCTTAACTTCCGGATTACTGTATCCCTCTGACCTTCTTAGTGACGATGAAACACAGAAATTGCATCGGAATTAAATACAAAAAGCACAATGCCGACTTTAGTACAAGAATACTGACTCATCTTACTGTCTATGTTTTGAACCGTCCCTGTGACCCTAGTTATAGATTCCGATGTTTCACTCCATGTTGACTGTATCCCTTGGACCTTCTTATTGACGCTGAAACACAGAAATTGCATCCGAATTAAAAACAAAATGCACAATGCCGACTTAAGTACAACAAGACTGACTCTTCTTACTGACTATGTTTTGAACCATTCTTGTGACACTAGTTATCGATGCCGTTGCTTCACTTCATGTTTACTGTATCCCTCTGACCTTCTTATTGACGATGAGACACAGAAATTGCATCGGAATTAAATACAAAAGGCACAATGCCGAATTAAGTACAAGAAGACTGACTCTTTTTACTGTCTATGATTTTAACCATTCCTGTGACACTAGTTATAGACTCCGATGCTTCACTCCAGGTTTACTGTATCCCTCTGACCTTCTTATTGACGGTGAAACACAGAAATTGCATCGGAATTAAATACCAAAGGCACAATGCCAACTTAAGTACAAGAAGACTGACTCTTCTTCCTGATTATGTTTTGAACCATTCCTGTGACACTAGTTGTAGATTCCGATGCTTCACTTGAGGTTTACTGTATCCCTTGGTCCTTCTTATTGACGATGAAACGCAGAAATTGCATCGGAATTAAATACAAATGACACAATGCCGACTTAAGTACAAGAAGACTGACTCTTCCAACTGTCCATGTTTTGAACCATTCCTGTGACACTAGTTATAGATTCCGATGCTTCACTTCAGGCTTACTGTATACCTCTGACCTTCTTATTGACGATGAAACACAGAAATTGCATCGGAATTAAATAGAAAAGGCACAAAGCCGACTTAAGTACAAGAAGACTGACTCTTCTTACTGTCTATGCTTTAAACCATTCCTGTGACACTAGTTATAAATTCCGATGCTTCACTTCGGGTTTACTGTATCCCTTGGACCATCTTATTGACGATGAATCACAAAAAATTGCATCCGAATTAAATAGATAAGGCACAATGCCGACTTAAGTACTAGAAGCCTGACTCTTCCTACTGTCTATGCTTTGAACCATTCCTAAGACACTTGTTATAGATTCCGATGCTTCACTTCAGGTTTACTGCATCCCTTGGATCTTCGTATTGTCGATGAAACACAGAAATTGCATCGGAATTCAGTACAAAAGTCACAAGGCCGACTTAACTACAAGAAGACTGACTCTTCTTACTGACTATGTTTTGAACCATTCTTGTGACACTAGTTATCGATGCCGTTGCTTCACTTCAGGTTTACTGTATCCCTCTGACCTTCTTATTGACGATGAGACACAGAAATTGCATCGGAATTAAATACAAAAGGCACAATGCCGAATTAAGTACAAGAAGACTGACTCTTTTTACTGTCTATGATTTTAACCATTCCTGTGACACTAGTTATAGACGCCGATGCTTCACTCCAGGTTTACTGTATCCCTTGGACCATCTTATTGACGATGAAACACAGAAATTACATCGGAATTAAATACAATAGGCACAATGCCGGCTTAAGTACAAGAAGACTGACACTTCCTACTTTCTATGTTTTGAACCATTCCTGTGACACTAGTTATAGATTTCGATGATTCACTTCAGGTTTTCTGTATCCCTTAGAGCGTCTTATTGACGATGAAACACAGAAATTGCATCGGAATTAAATACAAAAGGCACAATACCGACTTAAGAACAAGAAGACAGACTCTTCTTACTGACTATGCTTTGAACCATTCCTGTGACACTAGTCATAGATTCCGATGCTTAACTTCAGGATTACTGTATCCCACTGACCTTCTTATTGACGATGAAACACAGAAATTGCTTCCGAATTAAATACAAAATTCACAATGTCGACTTCAGTACAAGAAGACTGACTCTTCTTACTGTCTATGATTTGAACCATCCCTGTGACACTAGTTATAGTTTCCGATGCTTCACTCTAGGTTTACTGTATCCCTTGGTCCTTCTTATTGACGAAGAAACACAGTAATTGCATCGGAATTAAATACAAAAGGCACAATGCCGACTTAATTCCAAGAAGACTGACTCTTATTACGGACTATGTTTTGGACCATTCCTGTGACACTAGTTATAAATTCCGATGCTTCACTTCGGGTTTACTGTATCCCTTGGACCATCTTATTGACGATGAAACTCAGAAATTGCATCGGATATAAATAGAAAAGTCACAATGCCGACTTAAGTACAAGATGACCGACTCTTCTTACTGTCTATGTTTTGAACCATTCCTGTGACACTAGTTATAGATTCCGATGCTTCACTCCAGGTTTACTGTATCCCTTGGACCTTCTTATTGACGATGAATCCCAGAAAATGCATCGGAATTAAATAGAAAAGGCACAATGCCGACTTAATTACAAGAGGACTGACGCTTCTTACTGACTATGTTTTGAACAATTCCTGTGACACTAGTTATAGATTCCGATGCTTCACTTCAGGTTTACTGTACACCTTGGACCTTCTTATTGACTATGAAACACAGAAATCGCATCGGAATTAAATACAAAAGGCACTATGCCGACTTAAGTACAAGAAGACTGACTCTTCCTACTGTCTATATTTTGAACCATTCCTGTTACACTAGTTATAGTTTCCAATGCTTCACTTCAGGTTTACTGTATCCCTCTGACCTTATTGCCGATGAAACACCGAAATTGCATCGGAATTAAATACAAAAGGCACAATGCCGACTTAAGGACAAGAAGACTGACCATTCTTACTATCTATGTTTTGAACCATTCCTGTGACACTAGTTATAGATTCCGATGCTTCACTTCAGATTTACTGTTTCCCTTGGACCTTCTATTTGACGATGAAACACAGATATTGCATCGGAATTAAATACAAAAGGCACAATGCCGACTTATGTACAAGAAGACTGACTCTTCCTACTGTCTATGTTTTGAACCATATCTGTGACACTAGTTATAGAGTTCGATGCTTCACTTCAGGTTTACTGTATCCCTCTGACCTTCTTATTGACGATGAAACACAGAAATTGCATCGGAATTAAATACAAAAGGCACAATGCCGACTTAAGTACAAGAAGACTGTCTCTTCTTACTGTCTATGTTTTGAACCATCCCTGTGACACTAGTTATAGTTTCCGATGCTTCACTCCAGGTTTACTGTATCCCTTGGTCCTTCTTATTGACGAAGAAACACAGAAATTGCATCGGAATTAAATACAAAAGGCACAATGCCGACTTAAGTACAAGAAGACTGACTCTTATTACTAACTATGTTTTGGACCATTCCTGTGACACTAGTTATAAATTCCGATGCTTCACTTCGGGTTTACCGTATCCCTGGGACCATCTTATGGCGATGAAACACAGAAATTGCATCGGATATAAATAGAAAAGGCACAATGTCGACTTAAGTACAAGAAGACTGACTCTTCTTACTGTCTATGTTTTGAACCAATCCTGTGACACCAGTTATAGATTGCGATGCTTCACTCCAGGTTTACTGTATCCCTTGGACCTTCTTATTGACGATGAAACACAGAAATAGCATCGGAATTAAATAGAAAAGGCACAATGCAGACTTAAGTACAAGAGGACTGACGCTTCTTACTGACTATGTTTTGAACCATTCCTGTGACACTAGTTATAGATTCCGATGCTTCACTTCAGGTTTACTGTACACCTTGGACCTTCTTATTGACTATGAAACACAGAAATCGCATCGGGATTAAATACAAAAGGAACAATACCTACTTAAGTACAAAAAGACTGACTCTTACTACTGTCTATATTTTGAACCATTCCTGTGACACTAGTTATAGATTCCGATGCTTCACTTTAGGTTTACTGTATCCCTCTGACCTTATTGCCGATGTGACACAGAAATTGCATCGGAATTAAATACAAAGGGCACAATGCCGACTTAAGGACAAGAAGACTGACCCATCTTACTATCTATGCTTTGAACCATTCCTCTGACACTAGTTATAGATTCCGAAGCTTCACTTCAGGTTTACTGTTTCCCTTGGACCTTCTTATTGACGATGAAACACAGAAATTGCATCGGAATTAAATACAAAAGGCACAATGCCGACTTATGTACAAGAAGACTGACTCTTCTTACTGACTATGTTTTGAGCCATTCCTGTGACACTAGTTATAGATTCCGATGCTTCACTTCAGGTTTACTGTATACCTCTGACCTTCTTATTGACGATGAAACACAGAAATTGCATCGGAATTAAATAGAAAAGGCACAATGCCGACTTAAGTACAAGAAGACTGACTCTTCTTACTGTCTATGCTTTGAACCATTCCTGTGACACTAGTTATAGATTCCGATGCTTCACTTCAGGTTTACTGTATCCCTCTGACCTTCTTATTAACGGTGAAACACTGAAATTGCATCGAAATTAACTACGAAAGGCACAATGCCAACTTAAGTACAAGAAGACTGACTCTTCTTCCTGATTATGTTTTGAACCATTCCTGTGACACTAGTTGTAGATACCGATGCTTCACTTGAGGTTTACTGTATCCCTTGGACCTTCTTATTGTCGATGAAACACAGAAATTGCATCGGAATTCAATACAAATGGCACAAGGCCGACTTAACTACAAGAAGACTGACCCCTCTTAATGACTATGCTTTGAACCATTCCAGTGACTATAGTTATAGATTCCGGTGCTTAACTTCCGGATTACTGTATCCCTCTGACTTTTTTAGTGACGATGAAACACAGAAATTGCATCGGAATTAAATACAAAAAGCACAATGCCGACTTAAGTACAAGAATACTGACTCATCTTACTGTCTATGATTTGAACCGTCACTGTGACCCTAGTTATAGATTCTGATGTTTCACTCCATGTTGACTGTATCCCTTGGACCTTCTTATTGACGATGAAACACAGAAATTGCATCCGAATTACATACAAAATGCACAATGCCGACTTAAGTACAACAAGACTGACTCTTCTTACTGACTATGTTTTGAACCATTCTTGTGACACTAGTTATCGATGCCGTTGCTTCACTTCAGGTTTACTGTATCCCTCTGACCTTCTTATTGACGATGAGACACAGAAATTGCATCGGAATTAAATACAAAAGGCACAATGCCGAATTAAGTACAAGACGACTGACTCTTTTTACTGTCTATGATTTTAACCATTCCTGTGACACTAGTTATAGACTCCGATGCTTCACTCCAGGTTTACTGTATCCCTTCGAACTTCTTATTGACGATGAAACACAGAAATTGCTCCGGAATTAAATACAAAAGGCACAATGCCGACTTAAGTACAAGAAGACTGACTCTTCTTACGGTCTATGCTTTGAACCATCCCTGTGACACTAGTTATAGATTCCGATGCTTCACTGCAGGTTTACTGTGTCCCTTACACCTTCTTATTGACGATGAAACACAGAAATTACATCGGAATTAAATACAATAGGCTCACTGCCGACTTAAGTACAAGAAGACTGACACTTCCTACTTTCTATGTTTTGAACCATTCCTGTGACACTAGTTATAGATTCCGATGCTTCACTTCAGGTTTTCTGTATCCCTTAGACCGTCTTATTGACGATGAAACACAGAAATTGCATCGGAATTAAATACAAAAGGCACAATACCGTCTTAAGAACAAGAAGACAGACTCTTCTTACTGACTATGCTTTGAACCATTCCTGTGACACTAGTCATAGATTCTGATGCTTAACTTCAGGATTACTGTATCCCACTGACCTTCTTATAGACCATGAAACACAGAAATTGCTTCCGAATTAAATACAAAATTCACAATGCCGACTTAAGTACAAGTGGACTGACTCTTCTTACTGTCTATGCTTTGAACCATCCCTGTGACACTAGTTACAGTTTCCGATGCTTCACTCCAGGTTTACTGTATCCCTTGGTACTTCTTATTGACGAAGAAACACAGAAATTGCATCGGAATTAAATACAAAAGGCACAATGCCGACTTAAGTACAAAAAGACTGACTCTTATTACTGACTATGTTTTGGACCATTCCTGTGACACTAGTTATAAATTCCGATGCTTCACTTCGGTTTTACTGTATCCCTTGGACCATCTTATTGACGATGAAACACAGAAATAGCATTGGATATAAATAGAAAAGGCACAATGTCGACTTAAGTACAAGAAGACTGACTCTTCTTACTGTCTATGCTTTGAACCATTCCTGTGACACTAGTTATAGATTCCGATGCTTCACTCCAGGTTTACTGTATCCCTTGGACCTTCTTATTGACGATGAAACACAGAAATAGCATCGGAATTAAATAGAAAAGGCACAATGCAGACTTAAGTACAAGAGGACTGACGCTTCTTACTGACTATGTTTTGAACCATTCCTGTGACACTAGTTATAGACTCCGATGCTTCACTTCAGGTTTACTGTACACCTTGGACCTTCTCATTGACTATGAAACACAGAAATCGCATCGGAAATCAATACAAAAGGCACAATGCCGGCTTAAGTACAAAAAGACTGACTCTTCCTACTGTCTATATTTTGAACCATTCCTGTGACACTAGTTATAGATTCCGATGCTTCACTTCAGGTTTACTGTATCCCTCGGACCTTATTGCCGATGAAACACAGAAATTGCATCGGAATTAAATACAAAAGGCACAATGCCGACTTATGGACAGGAAGACTGACCCTTCTTACTATCTATATTTTGAACCATTCCTGTGACACTAGTTATAGATTCCGTTGCTTCACTTCAGGTTTACTGTATCCCTTGGACCTTCTTTTTGACGATGAAACACAGAAATTGCATCGGAATTAAATACAAAAGGCACAATGCCGACTTAAGTACAAGAAGACTGACTCCTCTTACTGACTATGCTTTGAACCATTCCTGTGACTCTAGTTATAGATTCCGGTGCTTAACTTCCGGATTACTGTATCCCTCTGACCTTCTTAGTGACGATGAAACACAGAAATTGCATCGTAATTAAATACAAAAAGCACAATGCCGACTTAAGTACAAGAATACTGACTCATCTTAGTGTCTATTTTTTGAACCGTCCCTGTGACCCTAGTTATAGATTCCGATCTTTCACTCCATGTTGACTGTATCCCTTGCACCCTCCTATTGACGATGAAACGCAGAAATTGTTTCGGAATTCAATACAAAAGGCACAATGCCGACTTAACTACAAGAAGACTGACTCTTCTTACTGACTATGCTTTGAACCATTCCAGTGACACTAGTTATAGATTCCGATGCTTAACTTCAGGATTACTGTATCCCACTGACCTTGTTAGTGACGAAGAAACACAGAAATTGCATCGGAATTAAATACAAAAAGCACAATGCCGACTTAAGTACAAGAATACTGACTCATCTTACTGTCTATGATTTGCACCATTCCTGTAACACTAGTTATAGATTCCGATGCTTCACTTCAGGTTTACTGTTTCCCTTGGACCTTCTTATTGACGATGAAACACAGAAATTGCATCGGAATTAAATACAAAAGGCACAATGCCGACTTATGTACAAGAAGACTGACTCTTCCAACTGTCTATGTTTTGAACCATTTCTGTGACACTAGTTATAGAGTCCGATGCTTCACTTCAGGTTTACTGTATCCCTTGGACCTTGTTATTTACGATTAATCACAGAAATTGCATCGGAATTAAATACAAAAGGCACAATGCCGACTTAAGTACAAGAAGACTGACTCCTCTTACTGTCTATGTTTGAACCATTCCTGTGACACTAGTTATAGTTTCCGATGCTACACTTCACGTTTACTGTATCCCTCTGACCTTCTTATTGACGGTGAAACACAGAAATTGCATCGGTATTATATACGAAAGGCACAATGCCAACCTAAGTACAAGCAGACTGACTCTTCTTCCTGACTATGCTTTGAACCATTCCTGTGACACTAGTTATAGATTCCGATGCTTCACTTCAGGTTTACTGTATCCCTTGGACCTTCATATTGACGATGAAACACAGAAATTGCATCGGAATTCAATACAAAAGGCACAAGGCCGACTGAACTACAAGAAGACTGACTCCTCTTACTGTCTATGTTTGAACCATTCCAGTGACACTAGATATAGATTCCGATGCTTCACTTCAGGTTTACTGTATCCCTCTGACCTTCCTATTGACGATGAAACACAGAAATGGCATCCGAAATAAATACAAAAGGCACAATGCCGAATTAAGTACAAGAAGACTGACTCTTCTTACTGTCTATGTTTAAAACCATTCCTGTGACACTAGTTATAGATTCCGTTGCTTCACTCCAGGTTTACTGTATCCCTTGGACCTTATTATTGACGATGACACACAGAAATTTCATCGGAATTAAGTACAAAAGGCACAATGCCGACTTAAGTACAAGAAGACTGACTCTTCGTACTGACTATGTTTTGAACCATTCCTGTGACACTACTTATAGATTCCGATGCTTCACTTCAGGTTTACTGTATCCCTTGGACCTTCATATTGACGTTGAAACGCTGGAATTGCATCGGAATTAAATAGAAAAGGCACAATGCCGGTTTAAGTACAAGAAGACTGACTCTTCTTACTGTCTTTGATTTGACCCATTCCTGTGACACTACTTATAGATTCCGATGCTTCACTTCAGGTTTACTGTATCCCTTGGACGTTCTTATTGACGATGAAACACAGAAATTGCATCGGAATTAAATACAAAAAGCACAATACCGACTTAAGTACAAGAAGACTGACTCTTCTTACTGTCTATGATTTGAACCATTCCTGTGACACTAGTTATAGATTCCGATGCTTCACTTCAGGTTTACTGTATCCCTTTAACCTTCTTATTGACGATGAAACACAGGAATTGCATCGGAGTAAAATACAAAATGCACAATGCCGACTTAAGTACATGAAGACCGACTCTTAATACTGACTGTGTTTGGAACCATTCTTGTGACACTAGTTATATATTCCGATGCTTCAGTTGAGGTTTATTGTATCCCTTGGACCTTCTTATTGACGATGAAACACAGAAATCGCATCGGAATTAAATACAAAATGCACAATGCTGACATAAGTACAAGAAGACTGACTCTTCTTACAGTCTATGTTTTGAACCATTCCTGTGACACTATTTATAGATTCCGATGCTTCACTCCAGGTTTACTGTATCCCTTGGACCTTCTTATTGACGATGACACACAGAAATAGCATCGGAATTAAATACAAAAGGCACAATGCCGACTTAAGTACAAGAAGACTGACTCTTCTTACTGTCTATAATTAAACCATTCCTGTGACACTAGTTATAGATTCCGATGTTTCACTTCAGGTATACTGTATGCCTCCGACCTTCTTATTAACGATGAAACACAGAAATTGCATCCGAATTAAATAGAAAAGGCACAATGCCAACTTAAGTACAAGAAGACTGACTCTTCCTACTAACTATGTTTTGAACCATTCCTGTGACACTAGTTATACATTCCGATGCTTCACTTCAGATTTACTGTATCCCTTGGACCGTCATATTGACGATGAAACACAGAAATTGCATCGGAATTAAATACATAAGTCACATTACCGACATAAGGCAAGAAGACTGACTCTTCTTACTGACTATGCTTTGAACCATTCCTGTGACACTAGTCATAGATTCCGATGCTTAAGTTCAGGATTACTGTATCCCCCTGACCCTCTTATTCACGATGAAACACAGAAATTGCATCCGAATTAAATACAAAAGGCACAATGCCGACATAAGTACTAGAAGACTGACTCTTCTTACTGTCTATGTTTTGAACCATCCCTGTGACACTAGTTATACTTTCCGATGCTTCACTCCAGGTTTACTGTATCCCTTGGTCCTTCTTATTGACGATGAAACACAGAAATTGCATCAGAATTAAATACAAATGGCACAATACCGACTTAAGTACAAGAGGACTGACTCTTATTACTGACTATGTTTTGGACCATTCCTTTGACACTAGTTATAAATTCCGATGCATCACTTCAGGTTTACTGTATCCCTGGGACCACCGTATTGACGATGAAACACAGAAAATGGTTCAGAATTCAATACAAAAGGCACAATGCAGAATTAAGTACAAGAAGACTGACCCTTCTTACTGTCTATGTTTTGAAGCATTCCTGTGACACTAGTTATAGATTCCGATGCTTCACTCCAGGTTTACTGTTTCCCTTGGACCTTCCTATTGACGATGAAACACAGAAATTGCATCGGAATTAAATACAAAAGGCACAATGCCGACTTAAGTACAAGAAGACTGTCTCTTCTTACTGTTTATGCTTTGAACCATTCCTAAGACACTAATTATGGATTACGATGCTTCACTTCAGGCTTGCTGTATCCCTTGGTCCTTCTTATTAACGATTAAACACAGAAATTGCATCGGAATTAAATACAAAAGGCACAATACCGACTAAAGTACAAGAAGACTGACTCTACTCACAGTCTATACTTTGAACCATTCCTGTGACACTAATTATAGATTCCAATGCTTCAGTTGAGGTTTATTGTATCCCTTGGACCTTCTTATTGACGATGAAACACAGAAATCGCATCGGAATTAAATACAAAAGGCACAAAGCCGACATAAGTACAAGAAGACTGACTCTTCTTACTGTCTATGTTTTGAACCATTCCTGTGACACTAGTTATAGGTTCCGATGCTTCACTCCAGGTTTAATGTATCCCTTGGACCTTCTTATTGACGATGAAACACAGAAATTGCATCGGAATTAAACACAAAAGGCACAATGCCGACCTAAGGACAAGAAGACTGACTCTTTTACTGACTATGCTTTGAACCATTCCTGTGACACTAGTTATAGATTCCGTTGCTTCACTTTAGGTTTACTCTATCCCTCTGACATTCTTATTGACGATAAAACACAGAAATTGCATCGGAATTAAATATAAAAGGCACAATGCTGAATTAAGTACAAGAAGACTGACTCTTCTTACTGTCTATGTTTTGAACAATTCCATTGACACTAGTTATGGATTGCGATGCTTCACTTGAGGTTTACTGTATCCCTTGGTCCTTCTTATTGAAGATGAAACACAGAAATTGCATCGGAATTAAATACAAAAGGCAAAATGCCGACTTAAGTACACGAAGACTGACTCTTCTCACTGCCCATGACTTTGAACCATTCCTGTGACACTAGTTATAGATTCCGATGCTACACTCCAGGTTTAATGTATCCCTTGGACCTTCTTATTGACGATGAAACACAGAAATTGCATCGGAATTAAATACAAAAGGCACAATCCCGACTTAAGTACAGGAAGACTGACTCTTCCAACTGTCTATTATTTGAACCATTCCTGTGACACTAGTTATAGATTCCGATTCTTCACTTCAGGTTTACTGTATCCCTCAGACCGTTTTATTGACGATGAAACACAGAAATTGCATCGGAATGCAATACAAAAGGCACAAGGCCGACTTATCTACTAGAAGACTGACTCCTCTTACTGACTATGCTTTGAAACATTCCTGTGACACTAGTTATTGATTCCGATGCCTAACTTCAGGATTACTGTATTCCTCTAACCTTCTTAGTGACGATGAAACACAGAAATTGCATCGGAATTAAATACAAAAACCACAATGCCGATTTAAGTACAAGAGTACTGACTCATCTTATTGTCCATGTTTTGAACCGTCCCTGTGACACTAGTTATAGATTCCAATGTTTCACTCCAGGTTGACTGTATCCCTTGGACCTTCTTATTGACGATGAAACACAGAAATTGCATCGGAATTAAATACAAAAGGCACAATGCCGACTTAAGGACAAGAAGACTGACCCATCTTACTATCTATGCTTTGAACCATTCCTGTGACACTAGTTATAGATTCCGAAGCTTCACTTCAGGTTTACTGTTTCCCTTGGACCTTCTTATTGACGATGAAACACAGAAATTGCATCGGAATTAAATACAAAAGGCACAATGCCGACTTATGTACAAGAAGACTGACTCTTCTTACTGACTATGTTTTGAGCCATTCCTGTGACACTAGTTATAGATTCCGATGCTTCACTTCAGGTTTACTGTATACCTCTGACCTTCTTATTGACGATGAAACACAGAAATTGCATCGGAATTAAATAGAAAAGGCACAATGCCGACTTAAGTACAAGAAGACTGACTCTTCTTACTGTCTATGCTTTGAACCATTCCTGTGACACTAGTTATAGATTCCGATGCTTCACTTCAGGTTTACTGTATCCCTCTGACCTTCTTATTAACGGTGAAACACTGAAATTGCATCGAAATTAACTACGAAAGGCACAATGTCAACTTAAGTACAAGAAGACTGACTCTTCTTCCTGATTATGTTTTGAACCATTCCTGTGACACTAGTTGTAGATACCGATGCTTCACTTGAGGTTTACTGTATCCCTTGGACCTTCTTATTGTCGATGAAACACAGAAATTGCATCGGAATTCAATACAAATGGCACAAGGCCGACTTAAGTACAACAAGACTGACTCTTCTTACTGACTATGTTTTGAACCATTCTTGTGACACTAGTTATCGATGCCGTTGCTTCACTTCAGGTTTACTGTATCCCTCTGACCTTCTTATTGACGATGAGACACAGAAATTGCATCGGAATTAAATACAAAAGGCACAATGCCGAATTAAGTACAAGAAGACTGACTCTTTTTACTGTCTATGATTTTAACCATTCCTGTGACACTAGTTATAGACTCCGATGCTTCACTCCAGGTTTACTGTATCCCTTCGAACTTCTTATTGACGATGAAACACAGAAATTGCTCCGGAATTAAATACAAAAGGCACAATGCCGATTTAAGTACAAGAAGACTGACTCTTCTTACGGTCTATGCTTTGAACCATCCCTGTGACACTAGTTATAGATTCCGATGCTTCACTGCAGGTTTACTGTGTCCCTTAGACCTTCTTATTGACGATGAAACACAGAAATTACATCGGAATTAAATACAATAGGCTCACTGCCGACTTAAGTACAAGAAGACTGACACTTCCTACTTTCTATGTTTTGAACCATTCCTGTGACACTAGTTATAGATTCCGATGCTTCACTTCAGGTTTTCTGTATCCCTTAGACCGTCTTATTGACGATGAAACACAGAAATTGCAACGGAATTAAATACAAAAGGCACAATACCGTCTTAAGAACAAGAAGACAGACTCTTCTTACTGACTATGCTTTGAACCATTCCTGTGACACTAGTCATAGATTCTGATGCTTAACTTCAGGATTACTGTATCCCACTGACCTTCTTATAGACGATGAAACACAGAAATTGCTTCCGAATTAAATACAAAATTCACAATGCCGACTTAAGTACAAGTGGACTGACTCTTCTTACTGTCAATGCTTTGAACCATCCCTGTGACACTAGTTACAGTTTCCGATGCTTCACTCCAGGTTTACTGTATCCCTTGGTACTTCTTATTGACGAAGAAACACAGAAATTGCATCGGAATTAAATACAAAAGGCACAATGCCGACTTAAGTACAAAAAGACTGACTCTTATTACTGACTATGTTTTGGACCATTCCTGTGACACTAGTTATAAATTCCGATGCTTCACTTCGGTTTTACTGTATCCCTTGGACCATCTTATTGACGATGAAACACAGAAATAGCATCGGATATAAATAGAAAAGGCACAATGTCGACTTAAGTACAAGAAGACTGACTCTTCTTACTGTCTATGCTTTGAACCATTCCTATGACACTAGTTATAGATTCCGATGCTTCACTCCAGGTTTACTGTATCCCTTGGACCTTCTTATTGACGATGAAACACAGAAATAGCATCGGAATTAAATAGAAAAGGCACAATGCAGACTTAAGTACAAGAGGACTGACGCTTCTTACTGACTATGTTTTGAACCATTCCTGTGACACTAGTTATAGACTCCGATGCTTCACTTCAGGTTTACTGTACACCTTGGACCTTCTCATTGACTATGAAACACAGAAATCGCATCGGAATTCAATACAAAAGGCACAATGCCGACTTAAGTACAAAAAGACTGACTCTTCCTACTGTCTATATTTTGAACCATTCCTGTGACACTAGTTATAGATTCCGATGCTTCACTTCAGGTTTACTGTATCCCTTGGACCATCTTATTGACGATGAAACACAGAAATTGCATCGGAATTAAATACAAAAGGCACAATGTCGACTTAAGTACAAGAAGACTGACTCCTCTTACTGACTATGCTTTGAACCATTCCTGTGACTCTAGTTATAGATTCCGGTGCTTAACTTCCGGATTACTGTATCCCTCTGACCTTCTTAGTGACGATGAAACACAGAAATTGCATCGTAATTAAATACAAAAAGCACAATGCCGACTTAAGTACAAGAATACTGACTCATCTTAGTGTCAATTTTTTGAACCGTCCCTGTGACCCTAGTTATAGAATCCGATCTTTCACTCCATGTTGACTGTATCCCTTGCACCTTCCTATTGACGATGAAACACAGAAATTGCATCGGAATTAAATACAAAAGGCACAATGCCGACTTAAGTACAAAAAGACTGACTCTTATTACTGACTATGTTTTGGACCATTCCTGTGACACTAGTTATAAATTCCGATGCTTCACTTCGGTTTTACTGTATCCCTTGGACCATCTTATTGACGATGAAACACAGAAATAGCATCGGATATAAATAGAAAAGGCACAATGTCGACTTAAGTACAAGAAGACTGACTCTTCTTACTGTCTATGCTTTGAACCATTCCTATGACACTAGTTATAGATTCCGATGCTTCACTCCAGGTTTACTGTATCCCTTGGACCTTCTTATTGACGATGAAACACAGAAATTGCATCGGAATTAAATACAAAAGGCACAATGCCGACTTAT
The DNA here is from genome assembly GCF_023864345.2 of Schistocerca serialis cubense. Classification (NCBI taxonomy): domain Eukaryota; kingdom Metazoa; phylum Arthropoda; class Insecta; order Orthoptera; family Acrididae; genus Schistocerca; species Schistocerca serialis. The sequence goes on from NW_026047592.1 coordinate 9,609,416, forward strand.
GTACAAGAAGACTGACTCTTCCAACTGTCTATGTTTTGAACCATTTCTGTGACACTAGTTATAGAGTCCGATGCTTCACTTCAGGTTTACTGTATCCCTTGGACCTTGTTATTTACGATTAATCACAGAAATTGCATCGGAATTAAATACAAAAGGCACAATGCCGACTTAAGTACAAGAAGACTGACTCCTCTTACTGTCTATGTTTGAACCATTCCTGTGACACTAGTTATAGTTTCCGATGCTACACTTCACGTTTACTGTATCCCTCTGACCTTCTTATTGACGGTGAAACACAGAAATTGCATCGGTATTAAATACGAAAGGCACAATGCCAACTTAAGTACAAGCAGACTGACTCTTCTTCCTGACTATGCTTTGAACCATTCCTGTGACACTAGTTATAGATTCCGATGCTTCACTTCAGGTTTACTGTATCCCTTGGACCTTCATATTGACGATGAAACACAGAAATTGCATCGGAATTCAATACAAAAGGCACAAGGCCGACTGAACTACAAGAAGACTGACTCCTCTTACTGTCTATGTTTGAACCATTCCAGTGACACTAGATACAGATTCCGATGCTTCACTTCAGGTTTACTGTATCCCTCTGACCTTCCTATTGACGATGAAACACAGAAATGGCATCCGAAATAAATACAAAAGGCACAATGCCGAATTAAGTACAAGAAGACTGACTCTTCTTACTGTCTATGTTTAAAACCATTCCTGTGACACTAGTTATAGATTCCGTTGCTTCACTCCAGGTTTACTGTATCCCTTGGACCTTATTATTGACGATGACACACAGAAATTTCATCGGAATTAAATACAAAAGGCACAATGCCGACTTAAGTACAAGAAGACTGACTCTTCATACTGACTATGTTTTGAACCATTCCTGTGACACTACTTATAGATTCCGATGCTTCACTTCAGGTTTACTGTATCCCTTGGACCTTCATATTGACGTTGAAACGCTGGAATTGCATCGGAATTAAATAGAAAAGGCACAATGCCGGTTTAAGTACAAGAAGACTGACTCTTCTTACTGTCTTTGATTTGACCCATTCCTGTGACACTACTTATAGATTCCGATGCTTCACTTCAGGTTTACTGTATCCCTTGGACGTTCTTATTGACGATGAAGCACAGAAATTGCATCGGAATTAAATACAAAAAGCACAATACCGACTTAAGTACAAGAAGACTGACTCTTCTTACTGTCTATGATTTGAACCATTCCTGTGACACTAGTTATAGATTCCGATGCTTCACTTCAGGTTTACTGTATCCCTTGGACCTTCTTATTGACGATGAAACACAGGAATTGCATCGGAGTAAAATACAAAATGCACAATGCCGACTTAAGTACATGAAGACCGACTCTTAATACTGACTGTGTTTGGAACCATTCTTGTGACACTAGTTATACATTCCGATGCTTCACTTCAGATTTACTGTATCCCTTGGACCGTCTTATTGACGATGAAACACAGAAATTGCATCAGAATTAAATACAAATGGCACAATACCGACTTAAGTACAAGAGGACTGACTCTTATTACTGACTATGCTTTGAACCATTCCTGTGACACTAGTCATAGATTCCGATGCTTAAGTTCAGGATTACTGTATCCCTCTGACCTTCTTATTCACGATGAAACACAGAAATTGCATCCGAATTAAATACAAAAGGCACAATGCCGACATAAGTACTAGAAGACTGACTCTTCTTACTGTCTATGTTTTGAACCATCCCTGTGACACTAGTTATACTTTCCGATGCTTCACTCCAGGTTTACTGTATCCCTTGGTCCTTCTTATTGACGATGAAACACAGAAATTGCATCAGAATTAAATACAAATGGCCCAATACCGACTTAAGTACAAGAGGACTGACTCTTATTACTGACTATGTTTTGGACCATTCCTGTGACACTAGTTATAAATTCCGATGCATCACTTCAGGTTTACTGTATCCCTTGGACCACCGTATTGACGATGAAACACAGAAAATGGTTCAGAATTCAATACAAAAGGCACAATGCAGAATTAAGTACAAGAAGACTGACCCTTCTTACTGTCTATGTTTTGAAGCATTCCTGTGACACTAGTTATAGATTCCGATGCTTCACTCCAGGTTTACTGTATCCCTTGGACCTTCCTATTGACGATGAAACACAGAAATTGCATCGGAATTAAATACAAAAGGCACAATGCCGACTTAAGTACAAGAAGACTGTCTCTTCTTACTGTTTATGCTTTGAACCATTCCTAAGACACTAATTATGGATTACGATGCTTCACTTCAGGTTTGCTGTATCCCTTGGTCCTTCTTATTAACGATTAAACACAGAAATTGCATCGGAATTAAATACAAAAGGCACAATACCGACTAAAGTACAAGAAGACTGACTCTACTCACAGTCTATGCTTTGAACCATTCCTGTGACACTAGTTATAGATTCCGATGCTTCAGTTGAGGTTTATTGTATCCCTTGGACCTTCTTATTGACGATGAAACACAGAAATCGCATCGGAATTACATACAAAAGGCACAAAGCCGACATAAGTACAAGAAGACTGACTCTTCTTACTGTCTATGTTTTGAACCATTCCTGTGACACTAGTTATAGGTTCCGATGCTTCACTCCAGGTTTAATGTATCCCTTGGACCTTCTTATTGACGATGAAACACAGAAATTGCATCGGAATTAAACACAAAAGTCACAATGCCGACCTAAGGACAAGAAGACTGACTCTTTTACTGACTATGCTTTGAACCATTCCTGTGACACTAGTTATAGATTCCGTTGCTTCACTTTAGGTTTACTCTATCCCTCTGACATTCTTATTGACGATAAAACACAGAAATTGCATCGGAATTAAATATAAAAGGCACAATGCTGAATTAAGTACAAGAAGACTGACTCTTCTTACTGTCTATGTTTTGAACAATTCCATTGACACTAGTTATGGATTGTGATGCTTCACTTGAGGTTTACTGTATCCCTTGGTCCTTCTTATTGAAGATGAAACACAGAAATTGCATCGGAATTAAATACAAAAGGCAAAATGCCGACTTAAGTACACGAAGACTGACTCTTCTCACTGCCCATGACTTTGAACCATTCCTGTGACACTAGTTATAGATTCCGATGCTACACTCCAGGTTTAATGTATCCCTTGGACATTCTTATTGACGATGTAACACAGAAATTGCATCGGAATTAAATACAAAAGGCACAATGCCGACTTAAGTACAGGAAGACTGACTCTTCCAACTGTCTATGATTTGAACCATTCCTGTGACACTAGTTATAGATTCCGATTCTTCACTTCAGGTTTACTGTATCCCTCCGACCGTTTTATTGACGATGAAACACAGAAATTGCATCGGAATGCAATACAAAAGGCACAAGGCCGACTTATCTACAAGAAGACTGACTCCTCTTACTGACTATGCTTTGAACCATTCCTGTGACACTAGTTATTGATTCCGATGCCTAACTTCAGGATTACTGTATTCCTCTAACCTTCTTAGTGACGATGAAACACAGAAATTGCATCGGAATTAAATACAAAAACCACAATGCCGATTTAAGTACAAGAGTACTGACTCATCTTATTGTCCATGTTTTGAACTGTCCCTGTGACACTAGTTATAGATTCCAATGTTTCACTCCAGGTTGACTGTATCCCTTGGACCTTCTTATTGACGATGAAACACAGAAATTGCATCGGAATTAAATACAAAAGGCACAATGCCGACTTAAGTACAAGAAGACAGACTCTTCTTACTGACTATGTTTTGAACCTTTCCTGTGACACTAGTTATAGATTCCGTTGCTTCACTTCAGGTTTACTCTATCCCTCTGACCTTCTTATTGACGATGAAACTCAGAAATTGCATCGGAATTAAATACAAAAGGCACAATGCCGAATTAAGTACAAGAAGACTGACTCTTCTTACTGTCTATGCTTTCAACCATTCCTGTGACATTAGTAATAGACTCCGATGCTTCAGTCCAGGTTTACTGTATCCCTTCGACCTTCTTATTGACGATGAAACACAGAAATTGCATCGGAATTAAATACAAAAGGCACAATGCCGACTTATGTACATGAAGACTGACTCTTCTTACTGTCTATGCTTTGAACCATCCCTGTGACACTAGTTTTAGATTCCGATGCTTCACTGGAGGTTTACTGTGTCCCTTAGACCTTCTTATTGACGATGAAACACAGAAATTACATCGGAATTAAATACAATAGGCACAATGTCGACTTACGTACAAGAAGACTGACTCTTCTTACTGTCTATAATTTGAACCACTCCAGTGACACTAGTTATAGAGTCCGATGCTTCACTTCAGGTTTACTGTATCCCTTGGACCTTCTTATTGACGGTGAAACACAGAAATTGCATTGGAATTAAATACGAAGGGCACAATGCCAACTTAAGTACAAGAAAACTGACTCTTCTTACTGACTATGTTTTGAACCATTCCAGTGACACTAGTTATAGATTCCGTTGCTTCACTTCAGGTTTACTGTATCCCGTAAACCTTCTTAGTGACGATTAAAACGCAGAAATTACATCGGAATAAAATACAAAAGACACAATGCCGACTTAAGTACAAGAAGACTGACTCTTACAACTGTCTATTTTTTGAACCACTCCTGTGACGCTAGTTATAGATTCCGATGCTTCACTTCAGGTTTACTGTATCCCTCTGACCGTCTTAGTGACGATGAAACAGAGAAATTGCATCCGAATTAAACAGAAAAGGCACAATGACGACTTAAGTACTAGAAGACTGACTCTTCCTACTGTCTATGTTTTGAACCATTCCTAAGACACTTGTTATAGATTCCGATGCTTCACTTCAGGTTTACTGTATCCCTTGGACCATCTTATTGTCGATGAAACACAGAAATTGCATCGGAATTCAATACAAAAGGCACAAGGCCGACTTAACTACAAGGTGACTGACTCCTCTTACTGACTGTGCTTTGAACCATTCCTGTGACTCTAGTAATAGATTCCGATGCTTAACTTCCGGATTACTGTATCGCTCTGACCTTCTTAGTGACGATGAAACACAGAAATCGCATCGGAATTAAATACAAAAGGCACAATGCCGACTTATGTACAAGAAGAGTGACTCTTCCTACTGTCTATGTTTTGACCCATTTCTGTGACACTAGTTATAGAGTCCGATGCTTCACTTCAGGTTTACTGTATCCCTTGGACCTTCTTATTTACGGTGAAACACAGAAATTGCATCGGAATTAAATACGAAAGGCACAATGCCAACTTAAGTACAAGAAGACTGACTCTTCTTACTGACTATGTTTTGAACCATTCCAGTGACACTAGTTATAGATTCCGAAGCTTCACTTCAGGTTTACTGTATCCCTCTGACCTTCTTATTGACGATGAAAAACAGAAATTGCATCGGAATTAAATAGAAAAGGCACAATGCCGACTTAAGTACAAGAAGACTGACTCTTCTTACTGTCTATGCTTTGAACCATTCCTGTGACACTAGTTATAGATTCCGATGCTTCACTTCAGGTTTACTGTATCCCTTGCACCTTCTTATTGACGATGAAACACTGAAAGTGGTTCGGAATTCAATACAAAAGGCACAATGCCGACTTAAGTACAAGAAGACTGACTCTTCTTACAGACTATGTTTTGAACCATTCCTGTGACACTATTTATAGATTCCGATGCTTCACTTCAGGTTTACTGTATCCCTCTGACCTTATTGACGATGAAACGCAGAAATTGCATCGGAATTAAATACAAAAGGCACAATGCCAACTTAAGTACAAGAAGACTGACTCTTCTTACTGTCTATGTTTGAACCATTCCTGTGACACTAGTTATAGATTCCGATGCTTCACTTCAGGTTTACTGTATCCCTCTGACCTTCTTATTGACGGTGAAACACAGAAATTTCATCGGAATTAAATACGAAAGGCACAATGCCAACTTAAGTACAAGAAGACTGACTCTTCTTCCTGATTATGTTTTGAACCATTTCTGTGACACTAGTTGTAGATTCCGATGCTTCACTTCAGGTTTACTGTATCCCTTGGACCTTCTTATTGACGATGAAACGCAGAAATTGCATCGGAATTAAATACAAAAGACACAATGCCGACTTAAGTACAAGAATTCTGACTCATCTTACAGTCCATGATTTGCACCATTCCTGTGACACTAGTAATAGATTCCGATGCTTAACTTCCGGATTACTGTATCGCTCTGACCTTCTTAGTGACGATGAAACACAGAAATCGCATCGGAATTAAATACAAAAGGCACAATGCCGACTTATGTACAAGAAGAGTGACTCTTCCTACTGTCTATGTTTTGAACCATTTCTGTGACACTAGTTATAGAGTCCGATGCTTCACTTCAGGTTTACTGTATCCCTTGGACCTTCTTATTTACGGTGAATCACAGAAATTGCATCGGAATTAAATACGAAAGGCACAATGCCAACTTAAGTACAAGAAGACTGACTCTTCTTACTGACTATGTTTTGAACCATTCCTGTGACACTAGTTATAGATTCCGATGCTTCACTTCAGGTTTACTGTATCCCTCTGACCTTCTTATTGACGATGAAACTCAGAAATTGCATCGGAATTAAATAGAAAAGGCACAATGCCGACTTAAGTACAAGAAGACTGACTCTTCTTACTGTCTATGCTTTGAACCATTCCTGTGACACTAGTTATAGATTCCGATGCTTCACTTCAAGTTTACTGTATCCCTTGCACCTTCTTATTGACGATGAAACACAGAAATTGCATCGGAATTAAATACAAAAGGCACAATGCCGACTTATGTACATGAAGACTGACTCTTCTTACTGTCTATGCTTTGAACCATCCCTGTGACACTAGATTTTGATTCCGATGCTTCACTGGTGGTTTACTGTGTCCCTTAGACCTTCTTATTGACGATGAAACACAGAAATTACATCGGAATTAAATACAATAGGCACAATGTCGACTTACGTACAAGAAGACTGACTCTTCTTACTGTCTATAATTTGAACCACTCCAGTGACACTAGTTATAGAGTCCGATGCTTCACTTCAGGTTTACTGTATCCCTTGGACCTTCTTATTGTCGATGAAACACAGAAATTGCATCGGAATTCAATACAAAAGGCACAAGGCCGACTTAACTACAAGGTGACTGACTCCTCTTACTGACTATGCTTTGAACCATTCCTGTGACTCTAGTAATAGATTCCGATGCTTAACTTCCGGATTACTGTATCGCTCTGACCTTCTTAGTGACGATGAAACACAGAAATCGCATCGGAATTAAATACAAAAGGCACAATGCCGACTTATGTACAAGAAGAGTGACTCTTCCTACTGTCTATGTTTTGACCCATTTCTGTGACACTAGTTATAGAGTCCGATGCTTCACTTCAGGTTTACTGTATCCCTTGGACCTTCTTATTTACGGTGAAACACAGAAATTGCATCGGAATTAAATACGAAAGGCACAATGCCAACTTAAGTACAAGAAGACTGACTCTTCTTACTGACTATGTTTTGAACCATTCCTGTGACACTAGTTATAGATTCCGATGCTTCACTTCAGGTTTACTGTATCCCTCTGACCTTCTTATTGACGATGAAAAACAGAAATTGCATCGGAATTAAATAGAAAAGGCACAATGCCGACTTAAGTACAAGAAGACTGACTCTTCTTACTGTCTATTCTTTGAACCATTCCTGTGACACTAGTTATTGATTCCGATGCTTCACTTCAGGTTTACTGTATCCCTTGCACCTTCTTATTGACGATGAAACACAGAAAGTGGTTCGGAATTCAATACAAAAGGCACAATGCCGACTTAAGTACAAGAAGACTGACTCTTCTTACAGACTATGTTTTGAACCATTCCTGTGACACTATTTATAGATTCCGATGCTTCACTTCAGGTTTACTGTATCCCTCTGACCTTATTGACGATGAAACGCAGAAATTGCATCGGAATTAAATACAAAAGGCACAATGCCAACTTAAGTACAAGAAGACTGACTCTTCTTACTGTCTATGTTTGAACCATTCCTGTGACACTAGTTATAGATTCCGATGCTTCACTTCAGGTTTACTGTTTCCCTTGGACCTTCTTATTGACGATGAAACAGAAATTGCATCGGAATTAAATACAAAAGGCACAATGCCGACTTATGTACAAGAAGAGTGACTCTTCCTACTGTCTATGTTTTGAACCATTTCTGTGACACTAGTTATAGAGTCCGATGCTTCACTTCAGGTTTACTGAATCCCTTGGACCTTGTTATTTACGATGAATCACAGATATTGCATCGGAATTAAATACAAAAGGCACAATGCCGACTTAAGTACAAGAAGACTGACTCTTCCAACTGTCTATGTTTTCAACCATTCCTGTGGCACTAGTTATACATTCCGATGCTCCACTTCAGGTTTACTGTATCCCTCTGACCGTCTTATTGACGATGAAACAAAGAAATTGCATCCGAATTAAATAGAAAAGGCACAATGCCGACTTAAGTACTGGAAGACTGACTCTTCCTACTGTCTATGTTTTGAACCATTCCTGTGACACTAGTTATAGATTCCGCTGCTTCACTTTAGGTTTACTGTATCCCTCTGACCTTCTTATTGACGATGAAACACAGAAATTGCATCGGAATTAAATACAAAAGGCACAATGCCGAATTAAGTACAAGAAGACTGACACTTCTTACTGTCTATGCTTTTAACCATTCCTGTGACACTAGTTATAGACTCCGATGCTTCACTCCAGGTTTACTGTATCCCTTCGACCTTCATATTGACGATGAAACACAATAATTGCATCGGAATTAAATACAAAACGCACAATGCCGACTTAAGTACAAGAAGACTGGGTCTTCTTACTGTCAATGCTTTGAACCATCCCTGTGACACTAGTTATAGATTCCGATGCTTCACTGCAGGCTTACTGTGTCCCTTAGACCTTCTTATTGACGATGAAACACAGAAATTGCATCGGAATTAAATACAAAAGGCACAATGCCGACTTGAGTACAAGAAGACTGACTCTTCTTCCTGACTACGTTTTGAATCATTCCTGTGACACTAGTTGTAGATTCCAATGCTTCACTTCAGGTTTACTGTATCCCTTGGACCTTCTTATTGCCGATGAAACACAGAAATAGCATCGGAATTAAATACAAAAGACACAATGCCGACTTAAGTACAAGAAGACTGACTCTTCCAACTGTCTATGCTTTGAACCATTCCTGTGACACTAGTAATAGATTCCGATGCTTCAATTCAGGTTTACTGTATCCCCCTGACCGTCGTATTGACGATGAAACACAGAAATTGCTTCCGAATTAAATAGAAAAGGCACAATGCCGACTTAAGTACAAGAAGACTGACTCTTCCAACTGTCTATGCTTTGAACCATTCCTGTGACACTAGTTATACATTCCGATGCTTCACTTCAGGTTTACTGTATCCCTCTGACCGTCTTATTGACGATGAAACACAGAAATTGCATCCAAATTAAATAGAAAAGGCACAATGCTGACTAAAGTACTGCAAGACTGACTCTTCCTACAGTCTATGTTTTGAACCATTCCTGTGACACTAGTTATAGATTCCGTTGCTTCACTTTAGGATTACTGTATCCCTCTGACCTTCTTATTGACGATGAAACACACAAATTGCATCGGAATTAAATACAAAAGGCACAATGCCGACTTAAGTACAAGAAGACTGACTCTTCATACTGTCTATAATTTGAACCATTCCAGTGACACTAGTTATAGATTCCGATGCTTCACTTCATGTTTACTGTATCCCTTGGACCTTCTTATTGACGATGAAACACAGAAATTGCATCGGAATTAAATACAAAAGGCACAATGCCGACTTAAGTATAAGAAGACTGACTCTTCCTACTGTCTATGTTTTGAACCATTCCTGTGACACTAGTTATAGATTCCGATGCTTCACTTCAGGTTTACTGTATCCCTCTGACCTTCTTATTGACGATGAAAAACAAAAATTGCATCGGAATTAAATAGAAAAGGCACAATGCCGACTTAAGTACAAGAAGACTGACTCTTCTTGCTGTCTATGCTTTGAACCATTCCTGTGACACTAGTTATAGATTCCGATGCTTCACTTCAGGTTTACTGTTTCCCTTGGACCTTCTTATTGACGATGAAACAGAAATTGCATCGGAATTAAATACAAAAGGCACAATGCCGACTTATGTACAAGAAGTGTGACTCTTCCTACTGTCTATGTTTTGAACCATTTCTGTGACACTAGTTATAGAGTCCGATGCTTGACTTCAGGTTTACTGAATCCCTTGGACCTTGTTATTTACGATGAATCACAGATATTGCATCGGAATTAAATACAAAAGGCACAATGCCGACTTAAGTACAAGAAGACTGACTCTTCCAACTGTCTATGTTTTCAACCATTCCTGTGGCACTAGTTATACATTCCGATGCTCCACTTCAGGTTTACTGTATCCCTCTGACCGTCTTATTGACGATGAAACAAAGAAATTGCATCCGAATTAAATAGAAAAGGCACAATGCCGACTTAAGTACTGGAAGACTGACTCTTCCTACTGTCTATGTTTTGAACCATTCCTGTGACACTAGTTATAGATTCCGCTGCTTCACTTTAGGTTTACTGTATCCCTCTGACCTTCTTATTGACGATGAAACACAGAAATAGCATCGGAATTAAATACAAAAGGCACAATGCCGAATTAAGTACAAGAAGACTGACACTTCTTACTGTCTATGCTTTTAACCATTCCTGTGACACTAGTTATAGACTCCGATGCTTCACTCCAGGTTTACTGTATCCCTTCGACCTTCATATTGACGATGAAACACAGAAATTGCATCGGAATTAAATACAAAACGCACAATGCCGACTTAAGTACAAGAAGACTGGGTCTTCTTACTGTCTATTCTTTGAACCATCCCTGTGACACTAGTTATAGATTCCGATGCTTCACTGCAGGCTTACTGTGTCCCTTAGACCTTCTTATTGACGATGAAACACAGAAATTGCATCGGAATTAAATACAAAAGGCACAATGCCGACTTGAGTACAAGAAGACTGACTTTTCTTCCTGACTACGTTTTGAATCATTCCTGTGACACTAGTTGTAGATTCCAATGCTTCACTTCAGGTTTACTGTATCCCTTGGACCTTCTTATTGCCGATGAAACACATAAATAGCATCGGAATTAAATACAAAAGACACAATGCCGACTTAAGTACAAGAAGACTGACTCTTCCGACTGTCTATGCCTTGAACCATTCCTGTGACACTAGTAATAGATTCCGATGCTTCAATTCAGGTTTACTGTATCCCCCTGACCGTCGTATTGACGATGAAACACAGAAATTGCTTCCGAATTAAATAGAAAAGGCACAATGCCGACTTAAGTACAAGAAGACTGACTCTTCCAACTGTCTATGTTGTGAACCATTCCTGTGACACTAGTTATACATTCCGATGCTTCACTTCAGGTTTACTGTATCCCTCTGACCGTCTTATTGACGATGAAACACAGAAATTGCATCCAAATTAAATAGAAAAGGCACAATGCTGACTTACGTACTGGAAGACTGACTCTTCCTACAGTCTATGTTTTGAACCTTTCCTGTGACACTAGTTATAGATTCCGTTGCTTCACTTTAGGATTACTGTATCCCTCTGACCTTCTTATTGACGATGAAACACACACATTGCATCGGAATTAAATACAAAAGGCACAATGCCGACTTAAGTACAAGAAGACTGACTCTTCATACTGTCTATAATTTGAACCATTCCAGTGACACTAGTTATAGATTCCGATGCTTCACTTCATGTTTACTGTATCCCTTGGACCTTCTTATTGACGATGAAACACAGAAATTGCATCGGAATTAAATACAAAAGGCACAATGCCGACTTAAGTACAAGAAGACTGACTCTTCCTACTGTCTATGTTTTGAACCATTCCTAAGACACTTGTTATAGATTCCGGTTCTTCACTTTAGGTTTACTGTATCCCTTGGACCTTCTTATTGTCGATGAAACACAGAAACTGCATCGGAATTCAATACAAAAGGCACAAGGCCGACTGAACTACAAGAAGACTGACTCTTCTTACTGACTATGCTTTGAACCATTCCTGTGACTCTAGTTATAGATTCTGATGCTTAACTCCCGGATTACTGTATCCCTCTGACCTTCTTAGTGACGATGAAACACAGAAATTGCATCGGAATTAAATACAAAAACCACAATGCCGACTTAAGTACAAGAATACTGACTCATCTTACTGTCTATGCTTTGAACCGTCCCTGTGACACTAGTTATAGATTCCGATGTTTCACTCCTTGTTGACTGTATCCCTTGGACCTTCTTATTGACGATGAAACACAGAAATTGCATCGGAATTAAATACAAAAGGCACAATGCCGACTTAAGTACAAGAAGACTGACACTTCTTACTGTCTATGCTTTGAACCATCCCTGTGACACTAGTTATAGATTCCGATGCTTCACTGCAGGTTTACTGTGTCCCTTAGACCTTCTTATTGACGATGAAACACAGAAATTACATCGGAATTAAATACAATAGGCACAATGCCGACTTAAGTACAAGAAGACTGACTCTTCCGACTGTCTATAATTTGAACCATTCCAGTGACACTATTTATAGATTCCGATGCTTCAACTCATGTTTACTGTATCCCTTGGACCTTCTTATTGACGACGAAACACAGAAATTGCATCGGAATTAAATACAAAAGGCACAATGCCGACTTAAGTACTAGTAGACTGACTCTTCCTACTGTCTATGTTTTGAACCATTAATGTGACACTAGTTATAGATTCCGATGCTTCACTCCAGGTTTACTGTATCCCTTGGACCTTCTTATTGACGATGAAACACAGAATTTGCATCGGAATTAAATACAAAAGGCTCAATGCCGACTTAAGTACAAGAAGACTGACTCTTCTTGCAGACTATGGTTTGAACCATTCCTGTGACACTATTTATAGATTCCGATGCTTCACTTCAGGTTTACTGTATCCCTCTGACCTTCTTGTAGACGATGAAACACAGAAATTGCATCGGAATGAAATACAAAAGGCACAATGCCGACTTAAGTACAAGAAGACTCACTCTTCTTACTGTCTATTTTTGAACCATTCCTGTGACATTAGTTATAGATTCCGATGCTTCACTTCAGGTTTACTGTATCCCTCTGACCTTCTTATTGACGGTGAAACACAGAAATTTCATCGGAATTAAATACGAAAGGTACAATGCCAAATTAAGTACAAGAAGACTGACTCTTCTTCCTGATTATGTTTTGAAGCATTCCTGTGACACTAGTTGTAGATTCCGATGCTTCACTTCAGGTTTACTGTATCCCTTGGACCTTCTTATTGACGATGAAACGCAGAAATTGCATCGGAATTAAATACAAAAGACACAATGCCGACTTAAGTACAAGAAGACTGACTCTTCCAACTGTCCATGTTTTGAACCATTGCTGTGACACTAGTTATAGATTCCGTTGCTTCACTTCAGGTTTACTGTATCCCTCTGACCTTCTTATTGACGATTAAACACAGAAATTTGCATCGGAATTAAATACAAAAGGCACAATACCGACTTAAGAACAAGAAGACAGACTCTTATTACTGACTATGCTTTGAACCATTCCTGTGACACTAGTCATAGATTCCGATGCTTAACTTCACGATTACTGTATCCCTCTGACCTTCTTATTTACGATGAAACACAGAAATTGCATCGGAATTAAATACAAAAGGCACAATGCCGACTTCAGTACAAGAAACTGACTCTTCCAACTGTCTATGTTTTGAACCATTCCTGTGACACTAGTGATACATTCCGATGCTTCACTTCAGGTTTACTGTATCCCTCTGACCGTCTTATTGACGATGAAACACAGAAATTGCATCCGAATGAAATACAAAAGGCACAATGCCGACTTAAGTACTGGAAGACTGACTCTTCCTACTGTCTATGTTTTGAACCATCCCTGTGACACTAGTTATAGATTCCGATGCTTCCCTGCAGGTTTACTGTGTCCCTTAGACCATCTTATTGACGATGAAACACAGAAATTACATCGGAATTAAATACAATAGGCACAATGCCGACTTAAGTACAAGAAGACTGATTCTTCCTACTGTCTATGTTTTCAACCATTATTGTGACACTAGTTATAGATTCCGATGCTTCACTTCAGGTTTACTGTATCCCCTGGACCGTGTTATTGACGATGAAACACAGAAATTGCATCGGAATTAAATACAAAAAGCAGAATACCGACTTAAGAACAAGAAGACTGACTCTTCTTATGGACTATGCTTTGAACCATTCCTGTGACACTAGTCATAGATTCCGATGCTTAACTTCAGGATTACTGTATCCTCCTGACCTTCTTATTGACGATGAATCACAGAAATTGCATCCAAATTAAATACAAAAAGCACAATGCCGACTTAAGTACAAGAAGACTGACTCTTCCTACTGTCTATGTTTTGAACCATTAATGTGACACTAGTTATAGATTCCGATGCTTCACTCCAGGTTTACTGTATCCCTTGGACCTTCTTAATGACGATGAAACACAGAAATTGCATCGGAATTAAATACAAAAGGCACAATGCCGACTTAAGTACAAGAAGACTGACTCTTCCTACTGTCTATGTTTTGAACCATTAATGTGACACTAGTTATAGATTCCGATGCTTCACTCCAGGTTTACTGTATCCCTATGACCGTCTTATTGACGATGAAACACAGAAATTGCATCCGAATCAAATAGAAAAGGCATAATGCCGACTTAAGTACTAGAAGCCTGACTCTTCCTACTGTCTATGTTTTGAACCAGTCCTAAGACACTTGTTATAGATTCCGATGCTTCACTTCAGGTTTACTGTATCCCTTGGACCTTCTTATTGTCGATGAAACACAGAAATTGCATCGGAATTGAATACAAAAGGCACAAGGCCAACTTAACTACAAGAAGACTGACTCCTCTTACTGACTATGCTTTGAGCCATTCCTGTGACCCTAGTTATAGATTCCGATGTTTCACTCCAGGTTGACTGTATCCCTTGGACCGTCTTATTGACGCTGAAACACAGAGACTACATCGGAATTAAGTACAAAATGCACAATGCCGACTTAAGTACAAGAAGACTGACTCTTCTTACTGACTATGTTTTGAACCATTGCTGTGACACTAGTTATAGATTCCGTTGCTTTACTTCAGGTTTACTGTATAACTCAGACCTTCTTATTGACGATGAAACACAGAAATTGCATCCGAATTAAATACAAAAGGCACAATACCGACTTAAGAACAAGAAGACAGACTCTTATTACTGAGTATGCTTTTAACCATTCCTGTGACACTAGTCATAGATTCCGATGCTTAACTTCAGGATTACTGTATCCCTCTGACCTTCTTATTGACGATGAAACACAGAAATTGCATCGGAATTAAATACAAAAGGCCCAATGCCGACCTAAGTACAAGAATACTGACTCATCTTACTGTCTATGTTTTGAACCGTCCCTGTGACACTAGTTATAGATTCCGATGTTTCACTCCAGGTTGACTGTATCCCTTGGACCTTCTTATTGACGATGAAACACAGAAATTGCATCGGAATTAAATACAAAAGGCACAATGCCGACTTAAGTACAAGAAGACTGACACTTATTACTGTCTATGCTTTGAACCATCCCTGTGACACTAGTTATAGATTCCGATGCTTCACTGCAGGTTTACTGTGTCTTTTAGACCTTCTTATTGACGATGAAACACAGAAATTACAACGGGATTAAAAACAATAGGCACAATGCCGACTTAAGTACAATAAGACTGACTCTTCCTACTGTCTATGTTTTCAACCATCATTGTGACACTAGTTATAGATTCCGATGCTTCACTTCAGGTTTACTGTATCCCTTGGACCGTGTTATTGACGATGAAACACAGAAATTGCATCGGAATTAAATACAAAAAGCACAATACCGACTTAAGAACAATAAGACTGACTCTTCTTATGGACTATGCTTTGAACCATTCCTGTGACACTAGTCATAGATTCCAATGCTTAACTTCAGGATTACTGTATCCTTCTGACCTTCTTATTGACGATGAAACACAGAAATTGCATCCAAATTAAATACAAAAGGCACAATGCCGACTTAAGTACAAGAAGACTGACTCTTCATACTGTTTATAATTTAAACCATTCCAGTGACACTAGTTACAGATTCCGATGCTTCACTTCATGTTTACTGTATCCCTTGGACCTTCTTATTGACGATGAAACACAGAAATTGCATCGGAATTAAATACAAAAGGCACAATGCCGACTTCAGTACAAGAAGACTGACTCTTCCTACTGTCTATGTTTTGAACCATTCCTGTGACACTAGTTATAGATTCCGATGCTTCACTCCAGGTTTACTGTATCCCTTGGACCTTCTTATTGACGATGAAACACAGAAATTGCATCGGAATTAAATACAAAAGGCACAATGCCGACTTAAGTACAAGAAGACTGACTCTTCTTACAGACTATGGTTTGAACCATTCCTGTGACACTATTTACAGATTCGGATGCTTCACTTCAGGTTTACTGTATCCCTCTGACCTTCTTGTAGACGATGAAACACAGAAATTGCATCGGAATGAAATACAAAAGGCACAATGCCGACTTAAGTACAAGAAGACTCACTCTTCTTACTGTCTATCTTTGAACCTTTCCTGTGACACTAGTTATAGATATCCGATGCTTCACTTCAGGTTTACTGTATCCCTCTCACCTTCTTATTGACGGTGAAACACAGAAATTTCATCGGAATTAAATACGAAAGGCACAATGCCAAATTAAGTACAAGAAGACTGACTCTTCTTCCTGATTATTGTTTGAACCATTCCTGTGACACAAGTCGTAGATTCCGATGCTTCACTTCAGGTTTACTGTATCCCTTGGACCTTCTTATTGACGATGAAACGCAGAAATTGCTTCGGAATTAAATACAAAAGACACAATGCCGACTTAAGTACAAGAAGACTGACTCTTCCAACTGTCCATGTTTTGAACCATTGCTGTGACACTAGTTATAGATTCCGTTGCTTCACTTCAGGTTTACTGTATCCCTCTGACCTTCTTATTGACGATTAAACACAGAAATTGCATCGGAATTAAATACAAAAGGCACAATACCGACTTAAGAACAAGAAGACAGACTCTTATTACTGACTATGCTTTGAACCATTCCTGTGACACTAGTCATAGATTCCGATGCTTAACTTCAGGATTACTGTATCCCTCTGACCTTCTTATTGACGATGAAACACAGAAATTGCATCGGAATTAAATACAAAAGGAACAATGCCGACTTCAGTACAAGAAGACTGACTCTTCCATATGTCTATGTTTTGAACCATTCCTGTGACACTAGTTATTCATTCCGATGCTTCACTTCAGGTTTACTGTATCCCTCTGACCGTCTTATTGACGATGAAACACAGAAATTGCATCGGAATTAAATACAAAAAGCAGAATACCGACTTAAGAACAAGAAGACTGACTCATCTTATGGACTATGCTTTGAACCATTCCTGTGACACTAGTCATAGATTCCGATGCTTAACTTCAGGCTTACTGTATCCTTCTGACCTTCTTATTGACGATGAAACACAGAAATTGCATCCAAATTAAATACAAAAGGCAAAATGCCGACTTAAATACAAGAAGACTGATTCTTCATACTGTCTATAATTTGAACCATTCCAGTGACACTAGTTATAGATTCCGATGCTTCACTTCATGTTTACTGTATCCCTTGGACCTTCTTATAGACGATGAAACACAGAAATTGCATCGGAATTAAATACAAAAGGCACAATGCCGACTTAAGTACAAGAAGACTGACTCTTCCTACTGTCTATGTTTGGAACCATTAATGTGACACTAGTTATAGATTCCGATGCTTCACTCCAGGTTTACTGTATCCCTCTGACCGTCTTATTGACGATGAAACACAGAAATTGCATCCGAATCAAATAGAAAAAGTACAATGCCGACTTAAGTACTAGAAGCCTGACTCTTCCTACTGTCTATGTTTTGAACCATTCCTAAGACACTTGTTATGGATTCCGATGCTTCACTTCAGGTTTACTGTATCCCTTGGACCTTCTTATTGTCGATGAAACACAGAAATTGCATCGGAATTCAATACAAAAGGCACAAGGCCAACTTAACTACAAGAAGACTGACTCCTCTTACTGACTATGCTTTGAGCCATTCCTGTGACCCTAGTTATTGATTCCGATGTTTCACTCCAGGTTGACTGTATCCCTTGGACCGTCTTATTGACGAAGAAACACAGAGACTACATCGGAATTAAGAACAAAATGCACAATGCCGACTTAAGTACAAGAAGACTGACTCTTCTTACTGACTATGTTTTGAACCATTGCTGTGACACTAGTTATAGTTTCCGTTGCTTCACTTCAGGTTTACTGTATCCCTCAGACCTTCTTATTGACGATGAAACACAGAAATTGCATCGGAATTAAATACAAAAGGCACAATACCGACTTAAGAACAAGAAGACAGACTCTTATTACTGACTATGCTTTGAACCAATCCTGTGACACTAGTCATAGATTCCGATGCTTAACTTCAGGATTACTGTATCCCTCTGACCTTCTTATTGACGATGAAACACAGAAATTGCATCGGAATTAAATATAAAAGGCACAATGCCGACTTAAGTACAAGAAGACTGACTCTTCCAACTGTCTATGTTTTGAACCATTCCTGTGACACTAGTTATACATTCCGATGCTTCACTTCAGGTTTACTGTATCCCTCTGACCGTCTTATTGACGATGAAACACAGAATTTGCATCCGAATTAAATAGAAAAGGCACAATGCCGACTTAAGTACTGAAAGACTGACTCTTCAGAATGTCTATGTTTTGAACCATTCCTGTGACACTAGTTATGGATTCCGTTGCTTCACTTCAGGTTTACTGTATCCCTCTGACCTTATTATTGACGATGAAACACAGAAATTGCATCGGAATTAAATACAAAAGGCACAATGCCGAATTAAGTACAAGAAGACTGACACTTCTTACTGTCTATGCTTTTAACCATTCCTGTGACACCAGTTATAGACTCCGATACTTCACTCCAGGTTTACTGTATCCCTTGGACCTTCTTATTGACGATGAAACACAGAAATTGCATCGGAATTAAATACAAAAGGCACAATGCCGACTTAAGTACAAGAAGACTGACTCTTCTTCCTGACTACGTTTTGAACCATTCCTGTGACACTAGTTGTAGATTCCGATGCTTCACTTCAGGTTTACTGTATCCCTTGGACCATCTTATTGACGATGAAACACAGAAATTGCATCGGAATTAAATACAAAAGACACAATGCCGACTTAAGTACAAGAAGACTGACTCTTCCAACTGTCTATGCTTTGAACCATTCCTGTGACACTAGTTATAGATACCCATGCTTCACTTCAGGTTTACTGTATCCCCCTGACCGTCTTATTGACGATGAAACACAGAAATTGCTTCCGAATTAAATAGAAAAGGCACAATACCGACTTAAGTACTTGAAGACTGACTCTTCCTACTGTCTATGTTTTGAACCATTCCTAAGACACTTGTTATAGATTCCGATGCTTCACTTCAGGTTTACTGTATCCCTTGGACCCTCTTATTGTCGATGAAACACAGAAATTGCATCGGAATTCAATACAAAAGGCACTAGGCCGACTTAACTACAAGAAGACTGACTCTTCTTAATGACTATGCTTTGAACCATTCCTGTGACTCTAGTTATAGATTCCGATGCTTAACTTCCGGATTACTGTATCCGTCTGACCTTCTTAGTGACGATGAAAGACAGAAATTGCATCTGAATTAAATACAAAAATCACAAAGCCGACTTAAGTACAAGAATACTGACTCATCTTACTGTCTATGTTTTGAACCGTCCCATGTGACACTAGTTATAGATTCCGATGTTTCACTCCAGGTTGACTGTATCCCTTGGACCTTCTTATTGACGATGAAACACAGAAAATGCATCGGAATTAAATACAAAAGGCACAATGCCGATTTAAGTACACGAAGACTGACTCTTCTTACTGTCTATGCTTTGAACCATCCCTGTGACACTAGTTGTAGATTCCGATGTTTCACTGCAGGTTTACTGTGTCCCTTAGACCTTCTTATTGACGATGAAACACAGAAATTGCATCCAAATTAAATACAAAAGGCACAATGCCGACTTAAGTACATTAAGACTGACTCTTCATACTGTCTATAATTTGAACCATTCCAGTGACACTAGTTATAGATTCCGATGCTTCATTTCATGTTTACTATATCCCTTTTACCTTCTTATTGACGATGAAACACAGAAATTGAATCGGAATGAAATACAAAAGGCACAATGCATACTTAAGTACAAGAAGACTGATTCTTCCTACTGTCTATGTTTTGAACCATTCCTGTGACATTAGTTATAGATTCCGATGCTTCACTTCAGGTTTACTGTATCCCTCTGACCGTCTTATTGACGATGAAACACAGAAATTCCATCCGAATCAAATAGAAAAGGCACAATGCCGACTTAAGTACTAGAAGCCTGACTCTTCCTACTGTCTATGTTTTGAACCATTCCTAAGACACTTGTTATAGATTCCGATGCTTCACTTCAGGTTTACTGTATCCCTTGGACCTTCTTATTGTCGATGAAACACAGAAATTGCATCGGAATTCAATACACAAGGCACAAGGCCAACTAAACTACAAGAAGACTGACTCCTCTTACTGACTATGCTTTGAACCATTCCTGTGACCCTAGTTATAGATTCCGATGTTTCACTCCATGTTGACTGTATCCCTTGGACCGTCTTATTGACGATGAAACACAGAAATTGCATCGGAATTAAATACAAAATGCACAATGCCGACTTAAGTACAAGAAGACTGACTCTTCTTACTGACTATGTTTTGAACCATTGCTGTGACACTAGTTATAGATTCCGTTGCTTCACTTCAGGTTTACTGTATCCCTCTGACCTTCTTATTGACGATGAAACACAGAAATTGCATCGGAATTAAATACAAAAGGCACAATACCGACTTAAGAACAAGAAGACAGACTCTTATTACTGACTATGCTTTGAACCATTCCTGTGACACTAGTCATAGATTCCGATGCTTAACTTCAGGATTACTGTATCCCTCTGACCTTCTTATTGACGATGAAACACAGAAATTGCATCGGAATTAAATACAAAAGACACAATGCTGGCTTAAGTACAAGAAGACTGACTCTTCTTACTGTCTATGATTTGAACCATCCCTGTGACACTAGTTATAGTTTCCGATGCTTCACTCCAGGTTTACTGTATCACTTGGTCCTTCTTATTGACGAAGAAACACAGAAATTGCATCGGATATAAATAGAAAAGGCACAATTTCGACTTAAGTACAAGAAGACTGACTCTTCTTACTGTGTATGTTTTTAACCATTCCTGTGACACTAGTTACAGATTCCGATGCTTCACTCCAGGTTTACTGTATCCCTTGGACCTTCTTATTGACGATGAAACACTGAAATAGCATCGGAATTAAATAGAAAAGGCACAATGCAGACTTATGTACAAGACGACTGACGCTTCTTACTGACTATGTTTTGAACCATTCCTGTGACACTAGTTATAGACTCCGATGCTTCACTTCAGGTTTACTGTTTCCCTTGGACCTTCTTATTGACGATGAAACACAGAAATCGCATCGGAATTAAATACAAAAGGCACAATGCCGACTTAAGTACAAAAAGACTGACTCTTCCTATTGTCTATATTTTGAACCATTCCTGTGACACTAGTTATAGATTCCGATGGTTCACTTCAGGTTTACTGTATCCCTCTGACCTTATTGCCGATGAAACACAGAAATTGCATCGGAATTAAATACAAAAGGCACAATGCCGACTTAAGGGCAAGAAGACTGACCCTTCTTACTATCTATGCTTTGAACCATTCCTGTGACATTAGTTATAGATTCCGATGCTTCACTTCAGGTTTACTGTTTCCCTTGGACCTTCTTATTGACGATGAAACACAGAAATTGCATCGGAATTAAATACAAAAGGCACAATGCCGACTTATGTACAAGAAGACTGACTCTTCTTACTGACTATGTTTTGAACCATTCCTGTGACACTAGTTATAGATTCCGATGCTTCACTTCAGGTTTACTGTATACCTCTGACCTTCTTATTGACGATGAAACACAGAAATTGCATCGGAATTAAGTAGAAAAGGCACAATGCCGACTTAAGTACAAGAAGACTGACTCTTCTTCCTGATTATGTTTTGAACCATTCCTGTGACACTAGTTGTAGATTCCGATGCTTCACTTGAGGTATACTGTATCCCTTGGACCTTCTTATTGACGATGAAACGCAGAAATTGCATCGGAATTAAATGCAAATGACACAAATCCGACTTAAGTACAAGAAGACTGACTCTTCCCACTGTTCATGTTTTGAACCATTCCTGTGACACTGGTTATAGATTCCGATGTTTCACTTCAGGTTTACTGTATACCTCTGACCTTCTTATTGACGATGAAACACAGAAATTGCATCGGAATTAAATAGAAAATGCACAATGCCGACTTAAGTACAAGAAGACTGACTCTTCTTACTGTCTATGCTTTGAACCATTCCTGTGACACTAGTTATAAATTCCGATGCTTCACTTCGGTTTTACTGTATCCCTTGGACCATCTTATTGACGATGTAACACAGAAATTGCATCGGAATTCAGTACAAAAGGCACAAGGCCGACTTAACTACAAGAAGACTGACTCTTCTTACTGACAATGCTTTGAACCATTCCTGTGACTCTAGTTATAGATTCCGATGCTTAACTTCCGGATTACTGTATCCCTCTGACCTTCTTAGTGACGATGAAACACAGAAATTGCATCGGAATTAAATACAAAAAGCACAATGCCGACTTAAGTACAAGAATACTGACTCATCTTACTGTCTATGTTTTGAACCGTCCCTGTGACACTAGTTATAGATTCCGATGTTTCACTCCAGGTTGACTGTATCCCTTGGACCTTCTTATTGACGATGAAACACAGAAATTGCATCGGAATTAAATACAAAAGGCACAATGCCGACTTAAGTACACGAAGACTGACTCTTCTTACTGTCCATGCTTTGAACCATCCCTGTGACACTAGTTATAGATTCCGATGTTTCACTGCAGGTTTACTGTGTCCCTTAGACCTTCTTATTGACGATGAAACACAGAAATTGCATCCAAATTAAATACAAAAGGCACAATGCCGGCTTAAGTACATTAAGACTGACTCTTCATACTGTCTATAATTTGAACCATTCCAGTGACACTAGTTATAGATTCCGATGCTTCATTTCATGTTTACTGTATCCCTTGGACCTTCTTATTGACGATGAAACACAGAAATTGCATCGGAATTAAATACAAAAAGCACAATACCGACTTAAGAACAAGAAGACTGACTCTTCTTATGGACTATGCTTTGAACCATTCCTGTGACACTAGTCATAGATTCCGATGCTTAACTTCAGGATTACTGTATCCTTCTGACCTTGTTATTGACGATGAAACACAGAAATTGCATCCAAATTAAATACAAAAGGCAAAATGCCGACTTAAATACAAGAAGACTGATTCTTCATACTGTCTATAATTTGAACCATTCCAGTGACACTAGTTATAGATTCCGATGCTTCACTTCATGTTTATTGTATCCCTTGGACCTTCTTATTGACGATGAAACACAGAAATTGCATCGGAATTAAATACAAAAGGCACAATGCCGACTTAAGTACAAGAAGACTGACTCTTCCTACTGTCTATGTTTTGAACCATTAATGTGACACTAGTTATAGATTCAGATGCTTCACTCCAGGTTTACTGTAACCCTCTGACCGTCTTATTGACGATGAAACACAGAAATTGCATCCGAATCAAATGGAAAAGGCACAATGCCGACTTAAGTACTAGAAGCCTGACTCTTCCTACTGTCTATGTTTTGAACCATTCCTAAGACACTTGTTATAGATTCCGATGCTTCACTTCAGGTTTACTGTATCCCTTGGACCTTCATATTGTCGATGAAACACAGAAATTGCATCGGAATTCAATACAAAAGGCACAAGGCCAACTTAACTACAAGAAGACTGACTCCTCTTACTGACTATGCTTTGAGCCATTCCTGTGACCCTAGTTATAGATTCCGATGTTTCACTCCAGGTTGACTGTATCCCTTGGACCGTCTTATTGACGAAGAAACACAGAGACTACATCGGAATTAAGTACAAAATGCACAATGCCGACTTAAGTACAAGAAGACTGACTCTTCTTACTGACTATGTTTTGAACCATTGCTGTGACACTAGTTATAGTTTCCGTTGCTTCACTTCAGGTTTACTGTATCCCTCAGACCTTCTTATTGACGATGAAACACAGAAATTGCATCGGAATTAAATACAAAAGGCACAATACCGACTTAAGAACAAGAAGACAGACTCTTATTACTGACTATGCTTTGAACCATTCCTGTGACACTAGTCATAGATTCCGATGCTTAACTTCAGGATTACTGTATCCCTCTGACCTTCTTATTGACGATGAAACACAGAAATTGCATCGGAATTAAATACAAAAGGCACAATGCCGACTTAAGTACAAGAAGACTGACTCTTCCAACTGTCTATGTTTTGAACCATTTCTGTGACACTAGTTATACATTCCGATGCTTCACTTCAGGTTTACTGTATCCCTCTGACCGTCTTATTGACGATGAAACACAGAATTTGCATCCGAATTAAATAGAAAAGGCACAATGCCGACTTAAGTACTGAAAGACTGACTCTTCCAAATGTCTATGTTTTGAACCATTCCTGTGACACTAGTTATAGATTCCGTTGCTTCACTTCAGGTTTACTGCATCCCTCTGACCTTATTATTGACGATGAAACACAGAAATTGCATCGGAATTAAATACAAAAGGCACAATGCCGAATTAAGTACAAGAAGACTGACACTTCTTACTGTCTATGCTTTTAACCATTCCTGTGACACCAGTTATAGACTCCGATACTTCACTCCAGGTTTACTGTATCCCTTGGACCTTCTTATTGACGATGAAACACAGAAATTGCATCGGAATTAAATACAAAAGGCACAATGCCGACTTAAGTACAAGAAGACTGACTCTTCTTCCTGACTACGTTTTGAACCATTCCTGTGACACTAGTTGTAGATTCCGATGCTACACTTCAGGTTTACTGTATCCCTTGGACCTTCTTAATGACGATGAAACACAGAAATTGCATCGGAATTAAATACAAAAGACACAATGCCGACTTAAGTACAAGAAGACTGACTCTTCCAACTGTCTATGCTTTGAACCATTCCTGTGACACTAGTTATAGATACCGATGCTTCACTTCAGGTTTACTGTATCCCCCTGACCGTCTTATTGACGATGAAACACAGAAATTGCTTCCGAATTAAATAGAAAAGGCCCAATACCGACTTAAGTACTTGAAGACTGACTCTTCCTACTGTCTATGTTTTGAACCATTCCTAAGACACTTGTTATAGATTCCGATGCTTCACTTCAGGTTTACTGTATCCCTTGGACCGTCTTATTGTCGATGAAACACAGAAATTGCATCGGAATTCAATACAAAAGGCACTAGGCCGACTTAACTACAAGAAGACTGACTCTTCTTAATGACTATGCTTTGAACCATTCCTGTGACTCTAGTTATAGATTCCGATGCTTAACTTCCGGATTACTGTATCCGTCTGACCTTCTTAGTGACGATGAAACACAGAAATTGCATCTGAATTAAACACAAAAATCACAAAGCCGACTTAAGTACAAGAATACTGACTCATCTTACTGTCTATGTTTTGAACCGTCCCTGTGACACTAGTTATAGATTCCGATGTTTCACTCCAGGTTGACTGTATCCCTTGGACCTTCTAATTGACGATGAAACACAGAAATTGCATCAAAATTAAATACAAAAGGCACAATGCCGATTTAAGTACACGAAGACTGACTCTTCTTACTGTCTATGCTTTGAACCATCCCTGTGACACTAGTTATAGATTCCGATGTATCACTGCAGGTTTACTGTGTCCCTTAGACCTTCTTATTGACGATGAAACACAGAAATTGCATCCAAATTAAATACAAAAGGCACAATGCCGACTTAAGTACATTAAGACTGACTCTTCATACTGTCTATAATTTGAACCATTCCAGTGACACTAGTTATAGATTCCGATGCTTCATTTCATGTTTACTGTATCCCTTTTACCTTCATATTGACGATGAAACACAGAAATTGAATCGGAATTAAATACAAAAGGCACAATGCATACTTAAGTACAAGAAGACTGATTCTTCCTACTGTCTATGTTTTGCACCATTCCTGTGACATTTGTTATAGATTCCGATGCTTCACTTCAGGTTTACTGTATCCCTCTGACCGTCTTATTGACGATGAAACACAGAAATTCCATCCGAATCAAATAGAAAAGGCACAATGCCGACTTAAGTACTAGAAGCCTGACTCTTCCTACTGTCTATGTTTTGAACCATTCCTAAGACACTTGTTATAGATTCCGATGCTTCACTTCAGGTTTACTGTATCCCTTGGACCTTCTTATTGTCGATGAAACACAGAAATTGCATCGGAATTCAATACAAAAGGCACAAGGCCAACTAAACTACAAGAAGACTGACTCCTCTTACTGACTATGCTTTGAACCATTCCTGTGACCCTAGTTATAGATTCCGATGTTTCACTCCAGTTTGACTGTATCCCTTGGACCGTCTTATTGACGATGAAACACAGAAATTGCATCGGAATTAAATACTAAATGCACAATGCCGACTTAAGTACAAGAAGACTGACTCTTCTTACTGACTATGTTTTGAACCATTGCTGTGACACTAGTTATAGATTCCGTTGCTTCACTTCAGGTTTACTGTATCCCTCTGACCTTCTTATTGACGATGAAACACAGAAATTGCATCGGAATTAAATACAAAAGGCACAATACCGACTTAAGAACAAGAAGACAGACTCTTATTACTGACTATGCTTTGAACCATTCCTGTGACACTAGTCATAGATTCCGATGCTTAACTTCAGGATTACTGTATCCCTCTGACCTTCTTATTGACGATGAAACACAGAAATTGCATCGGAATTAAATACAAAAGACACAATGCTGGCTTAAGTACAAGAAGACTGACTCTTCTTACTGTCTATGATTTGAACCATCCCTGTGACACTAGTTATAGTTTCCGATGCTTCACTCCAGGTTTACTGTATCATTTGGTCCTTCTTATTGACGAAGAAACACAGAAATTGCATCGGATATAAATAGAAAAGGCACAATTTCGACTTAAGTACAAGAAGACTGACTCTTCTTACTGTGTATGTTTTTAACCATTCCTGTGACACTAGTTACAGATTCCGATGCTTCACTCCAGGTTTACTGTATCCCTTGGACCTTCTTATTGACGATGAAACACAGAAATAGCATCGGAATTAAATAGAAAAGGCACAATGCAGACTTATGTACAAGAGGACTGACGCTTCTTACTGACTATGTTTTGAACCATTCCTGTGACACTAGTTATAGACTCCGATGCTTCACTTCAGGTTTACTGTTTCCCTTGGACCTTCTTATTGACGATGAAACACAGAAATCGCATCGGAATTAAATACAAAAGGCACAATGCCGACTTAAGTACAAAAAGACTGACTCTTCCTACTGTCTATATTTTGAACCATTCCTGTGACACTAGTTATAGATTCCGATGGTTCACTTCAGGTTTACTGTATCCCTCTGACCTTATTGCCGATGAAACACAGAAATTGCATCGGAATTAAATACAAAAGGCACAATGCCGACTTAAGGGCAAGAAGACTGACCCTTCTTACTATCTATGCTTTGAACCATTCCTGTGACATTAGTTATAGATTCCGATGCTTCACTTCAGGTTTACTGTTTCCCTTGGACCTTCTTATTGACGATGAAACACAGAAATTGCATCGGAATTAAATACAAAAGGCACAATGCCGACTTATGTACAAGAGGACTGACTCTTCTTACTGACTATGTTTTGAACCATTCCTGTGACACTAGTTATAGATTCCGATGCTTCACTTCAGGTTTACTGTAAACCTCTGACCTTCTTATTGACGATGAAACACAGAAATTGCATCGGAATTAAATAGAAAAGGCACAATGCCGACTTAAGTACAAGAAGACTGACTCTTCTTACTGTCTATGCTTTGAACCACTCCTGTGACACTAGTTATAGATTCCGATGCTTCACTTCAGGTTTACTGTATCCCTCTGACCTTCTTATTGACGGTGAAACACAGAAATTGCATCGGAATTAAATACGAAAGGCCCAATGCCAACTTAAGTACAAGAAGACTGACTCTTCTTCCTGATTATGTTTTGAACCATTCCTGTGACACTAGTTGTAGATTCCGATGCTTCACTTGAGGTATACTGTATCCCTTGGACCTTCTTATTGACGATGAAACGCAGAAATTGCATCGGAATTAAATGCAAATGACACAAATCCGACTTAAGTACAAGAAGACTGACTCTTCCCACTGTCCATGTTTTGAACCATTCCTGTGACACCAGTTATAGATTCCGTTGCTTCACTTCAGGTTTACTGTATACCTCTGACCTTCTTATTGACGATGAAACACAGAAATTGCATCGGAATTAAATAGAAAATGCACAATGCCGACTTAAGTACAAGAAGACTGACTCTTCTTACTGTCTATGCTTTGAACCATTCCTGTGACTCTAGTTATAGATTCCGATGCTTAACTTCCGGATTACTGTATCCCTCTGACCTTCTTAGTGACGATGAAACACAGAAATTGCATCGGAATTAAATACAAAAAGCACAATGCCGACTTAAGTACAAGAATACTGACTCATCTTACTGTCTATGTTTTGAACCGTCCCTGTGACACTAGTTATAGATTCCGATGTTTCACTCCAGGTTGACTGTATCCCTTGGACCTTCTTATTGACGATGAAACACAGAAATTGCATCGGAATTAAATACAAAAGGCACAATGCCGACTTAAGTACACGAAGACTGACTCTTCTTACTGTCTATGCTTTGAACCATCCCTGTGACACTAGTTATAGATTCCGATGTTTCACTGCAGGTTTACTGTGTCCCTTAGACCTTCTTATTGACGATGAAACACAGAAATTGCATCCAAATTAAATACAAAAGGCACAATGCCGGCTTAAGTACATTAAGACTGACTCTTCATACTGTCTATAATTTGAACCATTCCAGTGACACTAGTTATAGATTCCGATGCTTCATTTCATGTTTACTGTATCCCTTGGACCTTCTTATTGACGATGAAACACAGAAATTGAATCGGAATTAAATACAAAATGCACAATGCATACTTAAGTACAAGAAGACTGAATCTTCCTACTGTCTATGTTTTGAACCATTACTGTGACATTAGTTAAAGATTCCGATGCTTCACTTCAGGTTTACTGTATCCCTCTGACCGTCTTATTGACGATGAAACACAGAAATTGCATCCGAATCAAATAGAAAAGGCACAATGCCGACTTAAGTACTAGAAGCCTGACTCTTCTTACTGACTATGTTTTGAACCATTGCTGTGACACTAGTTATAGATTCCGTTGCTTCACTTCAGGTTTACTGTATCCCTCTGACCTTCGTATTGACGATGAAACACAGAAATTGCATCGGAATTAAATACAAAAGGCACAATACCGACTTAAGAACAAGAAGACAGACTCTTATTACTGACTATGCTTTGAACCATTCCTGTGACACTAGTCATAGATTCCGATGCTTAACTTCAGGATTACTGTATCCCTCTGACCTTCTTATTGACGGTGAAACACAGAAATTGCATCGGAATTAAATACAAAAGACACAATGCCGACTTAAGTACAAGAAGACTGACTCTTCTTACTGTCTATTATTTGAACCATCCCTGTGACACTAGTTATAGTTTCCGATGCTTCACTCCAGGTTTACTGTATCACTTGGTCCTTCTTATTGACGAAGAAACACAGAAATTGCATCGGATATAAATAGAAAGCGCACAATTTCGACTTAAGTACAAGAAGACTGACTCTTCTTACTGTGTATGTTTTTAACCATTCCTGTGACACTAGTTATAGATTCCGATGCTTCACTCCAGGTTTACTGTATCCCTTGGACCTTCTTATTGACGATGAAACACAGAAATAGCATCGGAATTAAATAGAAAAGGCACAATGCAGACTTATGTACAAGAGGACTGACGCTTCTTACTGACTATGTTTTGAACTATTCCTGTGACACTAGTTATAGACTCCGATGCTTCACTTCAGGTTTACTGTACACCTTGGACATTCTTATTGACTATGAAGCACAGAAATCGCATCGGAATTAAATACAAAAGGCACAATGCCGACTTAAGTACAAAAAGACTGACTCTTCCTACTGTCTATATTTTGAACCATTCCTGTGACACTAGTTATAGATTCCGATGCTTCACTTCAGGTTTACTGTATCCCTCTGACCTTATTGCCGATGAAACACAGAAATTGCATCGGAATTGAATACAAAAGGCAAAATGCCGACTTAAGGACAAGAAGACTGACCCTTCTTACTATCTATGCTTTGAACCATTCCTGTGACATTAGTTATAGATTCCGATGCTTCACTTCAGGTTTACTGTTTCCCTTGGACCTTCTTATTGACGATGAAACACAGAAATTGCATCGGAATTAAATACAAAAGGCACAATGCCGACTTATGTACAAGAAGACTGACTCTTCTTACTGACTATGTTTTGAACCATTCCTGTGACACTAGTTATAGATTCCGATGCTTCACTTCAGGTTTACTGTGTACCTCTGACCTTCTTATTGACGATGAAACACAGAAATTTCATCGGAATTAAATAGAAACGGCACAATGCCGACTTAAGTACAAGAAGACTGACTCTTCTTACTGTCTATGCATTGAACCATTCCTGTGACACTAGTTATAGATTCCGATGCTTCACTTCAGGTTTACTGTATCCCTCTGACCTTCTTATTGACGGTGAAACACAGAAATTGCATCGGAATTAAATACGAAAGGCACAATTCCAACTTAAGTACAAGAAGACTGACTCTTCTTCCTGATTATGTTTTGAACCATTCCTGTGACACTAGTTGTAGATTCCGATGCTTCACTTGAGGTTTACTGTATCCCTTGGACCTTCTTATTGACGATGAAACACAGAAATTGCATCGGAGTTAAATAGAAAATGCACAATGCCGACTTAAGTACAAGAAGACTGACTCTTCTTACTGTCTATGCTTTGAACCATTCCTGTGAAACTAGTTATAAATTCCGATGCTTCACTTCGGTTTTACTGTATTCCTTGGACCATCTTATTGACGATGAAACACAGAAATTGCATCGGAATTCAGTACAAAATGCACAAGGCCGACTTAACTACAAGAAGACTGACTCCTCTTACTGACTATGCTTTGAACCATTCCTGCGACTCTAGTTATACATTCCGGTGCTTAACTTATGGATTACTGTATCTCTCTGACCTTCTTAGTGACGATGAAACACAGAAATTGCATCGGAATTAAATACAAAAAGCACAATGCCGACTTAAGTACAAGAATACTGACTCATCTTACTGTCTATGTTTTGAACCGTCCCTGTGACCCTAGTTATAGATTCCGATGTTTCACTCCATGTTGACTGTATCCCTTGGACCTTCTTATTGACGATGAAACACAGAAATTGCATCCGAATTAAATATAAAATGCACAATGCCGACTTAAGTACAACAAGCTTGACTCTTCTTACTGACTATGTTTTGAACCATTCTTGTGACACTAGTTATCGATGCCGTTGCTTCACTTCAGGTTTACTGTATCCCTCTGACCTTCTTATTGACGATGAGACACAGAAATTGCATCGGAATTAAATACAAAAGGCACAATGCCGAAATAAGTACAAGAAGACTGACTCTTTTTACTGTCTATGATTGTAACCATTCCTGTGACACTAGTTATAGACTCCGATGCTTCACTCCAGGTTTACTGTATCCCTTCGACCTTCTTATTGACGATGAAACACAGAAATTGCTCCGGAATTAAATACAAAAGGCACAATGCCGACTTAAGTACAAGAAGACTGACTCTTCTTACGGTCTATGCTTTGAACCATCCCAGTGACACTAGTTATAGATTCCGATGCTTCACTGCAGGTTTACTGTGTCCCTTAGACCTTCTTATTGATGATGAAACACAGATATTACATCGGAATTGAATACAATAGGCACACTGCCGACTTAAGTAGAAGAAGACTGATACTTCCTACTTTCTATGTTTTGAACCATTCCTGTGACACTAGTTATAGATTTCGATGCTTCACTTCAGGTTTTCTGTATCCCTTAGAGCGTCTTATTGACGATGAAACACAGAAATTGCATCGGAATTAAATACAAATGGCACAATACCGACTTAAGAACAAGAAGACAGACTCTTCTTACTGACTATGCTTTGAACCATTCCTGTGACACTAGTCATAGATTCCGATGCTTACCTTCAGGATTACTGTATCCCACTGACCTTCTTATTGACGATGAAACACAGAAATTGCTTCCGAATTAAATACAAAATTCACAATGCCGACTTAAGTACAAGAAGACCGACTCTTCTTACTGTCTATGATTTGAACCATCCCTGTGACACCAGTTATAGTTTATGTTGCTTCACTCTAGGTTTACTGTATCCCTTTGTCCTTCTTATTGACGAAGAAACACAGAAATTGCATCGGAATTAGATACAAAAGGCACAATGCCTACTTAAGTACAAGAAGACTGACTCTTATTACTGACTATGTATTGGACCATTCCTGTGACACTAGTTATAAATTCCGATGCTTCACTTCGGGTTTACTGTATCCCTTGGACCATCTTATTGACGATGAAACACAGAAATTGCATCGGATGTAAATAGAAAAGGCACAATGTCGACTTAAGTACAAGAAGACCGACTCTTCTTACTGTCTATGTTTTGAACCATTCCTGTGACACTAGTTATAGATTCCGATGCTTCACTCCAGGTTTACTGTATCCCTTGGACCTTCTTATTGACGATGAAACCCAGAAAATGCATCGGAATTAAATAGAAAAGGCACAATGCCGACTTAATTACAAGAAGACTGACTCTTATTACTGACTATGTTTTGGACCATTCCTGTGACACTAGTTATAAATTCCGATGCTTCACTTCGGGTTTACTGTATCCCTTGGACCATCTTATTGACGATGAAACACAGAAATTGCATCGGATATAAATAGAAAAGGCACAATGTCGACTTAAGTACAAGAAGACTGACTCTTCTTACTGTCTATGTTTGAACCATTCCTGTGACACTAGTTATAGATTCCGATGCTTCACTCCAGGTTTACTGTATCCCTTGGACCTTCTTATTGACGATGAAACACAGAAATACCATCGGAATTAAATAGAAATGGCACAATGCAGACTTAAGTACAAGAGGACTGACGCTTCTTACTGACTATGTTTTGAACCATTCCTGTGACACTAGTTATAGACTCCGATGCTTC
The DNA here is from genome assembly GCF_023864345.2 of Schistocerca serialis cubense. Lineage (NCBI taxonomy): Eukaryota > Metazoa > Arthropoda > Insecta > Orthoptera > Acrididae > Schistocerca > Schistocerca serialis. Next base: position 9,643,354 of record NW_026047592.1, read on the forward strand.
TCTTCAGGTTTACTGTACACCTTGGACCTTCTTATTGACTATGAAACACAGAAATCGCATCGGAATTAAATACAAAAGGCACAATGCCGACTTAAGAACAAAAAGACTGACTTTTACTACTGTCTATATTTTGAACCATTCCTGTGACACTAGTTATAGATTCCGATGCTTCACTTTAGGTTTACTGTATCCCTCTGACCTTATTGCCGATGAAACACAGAAATTGCATCGGAATTAAATACAAAAGGCACAATGCCGACTTATGTACAAGAGGACTGACGCTTCTTACTGACAATGTTTTGAACCATTCCTGTGACACTAGTTATAGACTCCGATGCTTCACTTCAGGTTTCCTGTACACCTTGGACCTTCTTATTGACTATGAAACATAGAAATCGCATCGGAATTAAATACAAAAGGCACAATGGCGACTTAACTACAAAAAGACTAACTCTTCCTACTGTCTATATTTTGAACCATTCCTGTGACACTAGTTATAGATTCCGATGCTTCGCTTCAGGTTTACTGTATCCCTCTGACCCTATTGCCGATGAAACACAGAAATTGCATCGGAATTAAATACAAAAGGCACAATGCCGACTTAAGGACAAGAAGACTGACCCTTCTTACTATCTATGCTTTGAACCATTCCTGTGACATTAGTTATAGATTCCGATGCTTCACTTCAGGTTTACTGTTTCCCTTGGACCTTCTTATTGACGATGAAACACAGAAATTGCATCGGAATGAAATACAACAGGCACAATGCCGACTTATGTACAAGAAGACTGACTCTTCTTACTGACTATGTTTTGAACCATTCCTGTGACACTAGTTATAGATTCCGATGCTTCACTTCAGGTTTACTGTATACCTCTGACCTTCTTATTGACGATGAAACACAGAAATTGCATCGGAATTAAATAGAAAAGGCACAATGCCGACTTCAGTACAAGAAGACTGACTCTTCTTACTGTCTATGCTTTGAACCATTCCTGTGACACTAGTTATAGATTCCGATGCTTCACTTCAGGTTTACTGTATCCCTCTGACCTTCTTATTGACGGTGAAACACAGAAATTGCATCGGAATTAAATACGAAAGGCAAAATGCCAACTTAAGTACAAGAAGACTGACTCTTCTTCCTGATTATGTTTTGAACCATTCCTGTGACACTAGTTGTAGTTTCCGATGCTTCACTTGAGGTTTACTGTATCCCTTGGACCTTATTATTGACGATGAAACGCAGAAATAGCATCGGAATTAAATACAAATGACACAATGCCGACTTAAGTACAAGAAGACTGACTCTTCCCACTGTCCATGCTTTGAACCATTCCTGTGACACTAGTTATAGATTCCGATGCTTCACTTCAGGTTTACTGTATACCTCTGACTTTCTTATTGACGATGAAACACAGAAATTGTATCGGAATTAAATAGAAAATGCACAATGCCGACTTAAGTACAAGAAGACTGACTCTTCTTACTGTCTATGCTTTGAACCATCCTGTGACACTAGTTATAAATTCCGATGCTGCACTTCGGTTTTACTGTATCCCTTGGACCATCTTATTGACGATGAAACACAGAAATTGCATCGGAATTCAGTACAAAAGGCACAAGGCCGACTTAACTACAAGAAGACTGACTCCTCTTACTGACTATGCTTTGAACCATTCCTGTGACTCTAGTTATAGATTCCGGTGCTTAACTTCCGGATTACTGTATCCCTCTGACCTTCTTAGTGACGATGAAACACAGAAATTGCATCGGAATTAAATACAAAAAGCACAATGCCGACTTAAGTACAAGAATACTGACTCAACTTACTGTCTATGTTTTGAACCGTCCCTGTGACCCTAGTTATAGATTCCGATGTTTCACTCCATGTTGACTGTATCCCTTGGACCTTCTTATTGACGATGAAACACAGAAACTGCATCCGAATTAAATATAAAATGCACAATGCCGACTTAAGTACAACAAGACTGACTCTTCTTACTGACTATGTTTTGAACCATTCTTGTGACACTAGTTATCGATGCCGTTGCTTCACTTCAGGTTTACTGTATCCCTCTGACCTTCTTATTGACGATGAGACACAGAAATTGCATCGGAATTAAATACAAAAGGCACAATGCCGAATTAAGTAGAAGAAGACTGACTCTTTTTACTGTCTACGATTTTAACCATTCCTGTGACACTAGTTATAGACTCCGATGCTTCACTCCTGAATTACTGTATCCCTTCGACCTTCTTATTGACGATGAAACACAGAAATTGCTCCGGAATTAAATACAAAAGGCACAATGCCGACTTAAGTACGAGAAGACTGACTCTTCTTACGGTCTATGCTTTGAACCATCCCAGTGACACTAGTTATAGATTCCGATGCTTCACTGCAGGTTTACTGTGTCCCTTAGACCTTCTTATTGACGATGAAACACAGATATTACATCGGAATTGAATACTATAGGCACACTGCCGACTTAAGTGCAAGAAGACTGACACTTCCTACTTTCTATGTTTTGAACCATACCTGTACCACTAGTTATAGATTTCGATGCTTCACTTCAGGTTTTCTGTATCCCTTAGAGCGTCTTATTGACGATGAAACACAGAAATTGCATCGGAATTAAATTTAAAAGGCACAATGCCGACTTAAGGACAAGAAGACTGACCCTTCTTACTATCTATGTTTTGAACCATTCCTGTGACACTAGTTATAGATTCCGATGCTTCACTTCAGGTTTACTGTTTCCCTTGGACCTTCTTATTGACGATGAAACACAGAAATTGCACCGGAACTAAATACATAAGGCACAATGCCGACTTAAGTACAAGAAGACTGACTCTTCTTACTGTCTATGTTTTGAACCATTCCTGTGACACTAGTTATAGATTCCGATGCTTACCTCCAGGTTTACTGTATCCCTTGGACCTTCTTATTGACGATGAAACACAGAAATAGCATCGGAATTAAATAGAAAAGGCACAATGCAGACTTAAGTACAAGAGGACTGACGCTTCTTACTGACTATGTTTTGAACCATTCCTGTGACACTAGTTATAGACTCCGATGCTTCACTTCAGGTTTACTGTACACCTTGGACCTTCTTATTGACTATGAAACACAGAAATCGCATCGGAATTAAATACAAAAGGCACAATGCCGACATAAGTACAAAAAGACTGACTTTTACTACTGTCTATATTTTGAACCATTCCTGTGACACTAGTTATAGATTCCGAAGCTTCACTTTAGGTTTACTGTATCCCTCTGACCTTATTGCCAATGAAACACAGAAATTGCATCGGAATTAAATACAAAAGGCACAATGCCGACTTATGTACAAGAAGACTGACTCTTCTTACTGACTATGTTTTGAACTATTCCTGTGACACTAGTTATAGATTCCGATGCTTCACTTCAGGTCCTGACCTTCTTATTGACGATGAAACACAGAAATTGCATCGGAAATAAATAGAAAAGCCACAATGCCGACTTAAGTACAAGAAGACTGACTCTTCTTACTGTCTATGCTTTGAACCATTCCTGTGACACTAGTTATAGATTCCGATGCTTCACTTCAGGTTTACTGTTTCCCTTGGACCTTCTTATTGACGATGAAACACAGATATTGCACCGGAACTAAATACATAAGGCACAATGCCGACTTAAGTACAAGAAGACTGACTCTTATTACTGACTATGTTTCGAACCATTCCTGTGACACTAGTTATAGATTCCGATGCTTCACTGCAGGTTTACTGTGTCCCTTAGACCTTCTTATTGACGATGAAACACAGATATTCCATCGGAATTGAATACTATAGGCACACTGCCGACTTAAGTGCAAGAAGACTGACACTTCCTACTTTCTATGTTTTGAACCATACCTGTACCACTAGTTATAGATTTCGATGCTTCACTTCAGGTTTTCTGTATCCCTTAGAGCGTCTTATTGACGATGAAACACAGAAATTGCATCGGAATTAAATACAAAAGGCACAATACCGACTTAAGAACAAGAAGACAGACTCTTCTTACTGACTATGCTTTGAACCATTCCTGTGACACTAGTCATAGATTCCGATGCTTACCTTCAGGATTACTGTATCCCACTGACATTCTTATTGACGATGAAACACAGATATTGTTTCCGAATTAAATACAAAATTCACAATGCCGACTTAAGTACAAGAAGACTGACTCTTCTTACTGTCTATGATTTGAACCATCCCTGTGACACTAGTTATAGTTTATGTTGCTTCACTCTAGGTTTACTGTATCCCTTTGTCCTTCTTATTGACGAAGAAACACAGAAATTGCATCGGAATTAAATACAAAAGGCACAATGCCTACTTAAGTACAAGAAGACTGACTCTTGTTACTGACTATGTATTGGACCATTCCTGTGACACTAGTTATAAATTCCGATGCTTCACTTCGTGTTTACTGTATCCCTTGGACCATCTTATTGACGATGAAACACAGAAATTGCATCGGATATAAATAGAAAAGGCACAATGTCGACTTAAGTACAAGAAGACCGACTCTTCTTACTGTCTATGTTTTGAACCATTCCTGTGACACTAGTTATAGATTCCGATGCTTCACTCCAGGTTTACTGTATCCCTTGGACCTTCTTATTGACGATGAAGCCCAGAAAATGCATCGGAATTAAATAGAAAAGGCACAATGCCGACTTAATTACAAGGGGACTGACGCTTCTTACTGACTATGTTTTGAACCATTCCTGTGACACTAGTTATAGATTCCGATGCTTCACTTCAGGTTTACTGTACACCTTGGACCTTCTTATTGACTATGAAACACAGACACTGCATCGGAATTAAATACAAAAGGCACTATGCCGACTTAAGTACAGGAAGACTGACTCTTCCTACTGTCTATATTTTGAACCATTCCTGTGACACTAGTTATAGATTCCGATGCTTCATTTCAGATTTACTGTATCCCTGGGACCGTCTTATTGCCGATGAAACACAGAAATTGCATCGGAATTAAATTTAAAAGGCACAATGCCGACTTAAGGACAAGAAGACTGACCCTTCTTACTATCTATGTTTTGAACCATTCCTGTGACACTAGTTATAGATTCCGATGCTTCACTTCAGGTTTACTGTTTCCCTTGGACCTTCTTATTGACGATGAAACACAGAAATTGCACCGGAACTAAATACATAAGGCACAATGCCGACTTAAGTACAAGAAGACTGACTCTTCTTACTGTCTATGTTTTGAACCATTCCTGTGACACTAGTTATAGATTCCGATGCTTACCTCCAGGTTTACTGTATCCCTTGGACCTTCTTATTGACGATGAAACACAGAAATAGCATCGGAATTAAATAGAAAAGGCACAATGCAGACTTAAGTATAAGAGGACTGACGCTTCTTACTGACTATGTTTTGAACCATTCCTGTGACACTAGTTATAGACTCCGATGCTTCACTTCAGGTTTACTGTACACCTTGGACCTTCTTATTGACTATGAAACACAGAAATCGCATCGGAATTAAATACAAAAGGCACAATGCCGACATAAGTACAAAAAGACTGACTTTTACTACTGTCTATATTTTGAACCATTCCTGTGACACTAGTTATAGATTCCGAAGCTTCACTTTAGGTTTACTGTATCCCTCTGACCTTATTGCCAATGAAACACAGAAATTGCATCGGAATTAAATACAAAAGGCACAATGCCGACTTATGTACAAGAAGTCTGACTCTTCTTACTGACTATGTTTTGAACTATTGCTGTGACACTAGTTATAGATTCCGATGCTTCACTTCAGGTCCTGACCTTCTTATTGACGATGAAACACAGAAATTGCATCGGAAATAAATAGAAAAGCCACAATGCCGACTTAAGTACAAGAAGACTGACTCTTCTTACTGTCTATGCTTTGAACCATTCCTGTGACACTAGTTATAGATTCCGATGCTTCACTTCAGGTTTACTGTTTCCCTTGGACCTTCTTATTGACGATGAAACACAGAAATTGCACCGGAACTAAATACATAAGGCACAATGCCGACTTAAGTACAAGAAGACTGACTCTTATTACTGACTATGTTTCGAACCATTCCTGTGACACTAGTTGTAGATTCCGATGCTTCACTTGAGGTTTACTGTATCCCTTGGACCTTCTTATTGTCGATGAAACACTGAAATTGCATCGGAATTCAATACAAAAGGCACAAGGCCGACTTAACTACAAGAAGACTGACTCCTCTTACTGACTATGATTTGAACCATTCCTGTGACTCTAGTTATAGATTCCGGTGCTTAACTTCCTGATTACTGTATCCCCCTGACTTTCTTAGTGACGATGAAACACAGAAATTACATCAGTATTAAATACAAAAAGCACAATGCCGACTTAAGTACAAGAATACTGACTCATCTTATTGTCTATGTTTTGAACCGTCCCTGTGACCCTAGTTATAGATTCCGATGTTTCACTCCATGTTGACTGTATCCCTTGGACCTTCTTATTGACGATGAATCACAGAAATTGCATCCGAATTAAATACAAAATGCACAATGCCGACTTACGTACAACAAGACTGACTCTTCTTACTGACTATGTTTTGAACCATTCTTGTGACACTAGTTATCGATGCCGTAGCTTCACTTCAGGTTTACTGTATCCCTCTGATCTTCTTATTGACGATGAGACACAGAAATTGCATCGGAATTAAATACAAAAGGCACAATGCCGAATTAAGTAGAAGAAGATTGACTCTTTTTACTGTCTACGATTTTAACCATTCCTGTGACACTAGTTATAGACTCCGATGCTTCACTCCAGAATTCCTGTATCCCTTCGACCTTCTTATTGACGATGAAACACAGAAATTGCTCCGGAATTAAATACAAAAGGCACAATGCCGACTTAAGTACGAGAAGACTGACTCTTCTTACGGTCTATGCTTTGAACCATCCCAGTGACACTAGTTATAGATTCCGATGCTTCACTGCAGGTTTACTGTGTCCCTTAGACCTTCTTATTGACGATGAAACACAGATATTACATCGGAATTGAATACTATAGGCACACTGCCGACTTAAGTGCAAGAAGACTGACACTTCCTACTTTCTATGTTTTGAACCATACCTGTACCACTAGTTATAGATTTCGATGCTTCACTTCAGGTTTTCTGTATCCCTTAGAGCGTCTTATTGACGATGAAACACAGAAATTGCATCGGAATTAAATACAAAAGGCACAATACCGACTTAAGAACAAGAAGACAGACTCTTCTTACTGACTATGCTTTGAACCATTCCTGTGACACTAGTCATAGATTCCGATGCTTACCTTCAGGATTACTGTATCCCACTGACCTTCTTATTGACGATGAAACACAGATATTGTTTCCGAATTAAATACAAAATTCACAATGCCGACTTAAGTACAAGAAGACTGACTCTTCTTACTGTCTATGATTTGAACCATCCCTGTGACACTAGTTATAGTTTATGTTGCTTCACTCTAGGTTTACTGTATCCCTTTGTCCTTCTTATTGACGAAGAAACACAGAAATTGCATCGGAATTAAATACAAAAGGCACAATGCCTACTTAAGTACATGAAGACTGACTCTTATTACTGACTATGTATTGGACCATTCCTGTGACACTAGTTATAAATTCCGATGCTTCACTTCGTGTTTACGGTATCCCTTGGACCATCTTATTGACGATGAAACACAGAAATTGCATCGGATATAAATAGAAAAGGCACAATGTCGACTTAAGTACAAGAAGACCGACTCTTCTTACTGTCTATGTTTTGAACCATTCCTTTGACACTAGTTATAGATTCCGATGCTTCACTCCAGGTTTACTGTATCCCTTGGACCTTCTTATTGACGATGAAACCCAGAAAATGCATCGGAATTAAATAGAAAAGGCACAATGCCGACTTAATTACAAGGGGACTGACGCTTCTTACTGACTATGTTTTGAACCATTCCTGTGACACTAGTTATAGATTCCGATGCTTCACTTCAGGTTTACTGTACACCTTGGACCTTCTTATTGACTATGAAACACAGACACCGCATCGGAATTAAATACAAAAGGCACTATGCCGACTTAAGTACAAGATGACTGACTTCTCCTACTGTCTATATTTTGAACCATTCCTGTGACGCTAGTTATAGATTCCGATGCTTCACTTCAGATTTACAGTATCCCTGGGACCGTCTTCTTGCCGATGAAACACAGAAATTGCATCGGGATTAAATTTAAAAGGCACAATGCCGACTTAAGGACAAGTAGACTGACCCTTCTTACTATCTATGTTTTGAACCATTCCTGTGACACTAGTTATAGATTCCGATGCTTCACTTCAGGTTTACTGTATCCCTCTGACCTTCTTATTGACGGTGAAACACAGAAATTGCATCGGAATTAAATACGAAAGGCACAATGCCAACTTAAGTACAAGAAGACTGACTCTTCTTCCTGATTATGTTTCGAACCATTCCTGTGACACTAGTTGTAGATTCCGATGCTTCACTTGAGGTTTACTGTATCCCTTGGACCTTCTTATTGTCGATGAAACACAGAAATTGCATCGGAATTCAATACAAAAGGCACAAGGCCGACTTAACTACAAGAAGACTGACTCCTCTTACTGACTATGATTTGAACCATTCCTGTGACTCTAGTTATAGATTCCGGTGCTTAACTTCCTGATTACTGCATCCCCCTGACTTTCTTAGTGACGATGCAACACAGAAATTACATCAGTATTAAATACAAAAATCACAATGCCGACTTAAGTACAAGAATACTGACTCATCTTATTGTCTATGATTTCAACCGTCCCTGTGACCCTAGTTATAGATTCCGATGTTTCACTCCATGTTGACTGTATCCCTTGGACCTTCTTATTGACGATGAAACACAGAAATTGCATCCGAATTAAATACAAAATGCACAATGCCGACTTACGTACAACAAGACTGACTCTTCTTACTGACTATGTTTTGAACCATTCTTGTGACACTAGTTATCGATGCCGTTGCTTCACTTCAGGTTTACTGTATCCCTCTGACCTTCTTATTGACGATGAGACACAGAAATTGCATCGGAATTAAATACAAAAGGCACAATGCCGAATTAAGTAGAAGAAGACTGACTCTTTTTACTGTCTACGATTTTAACCATTCCTGTGACACTAGTTATAGACTCCGATGCTTCACTCCAGAATTACTGTATCCCTTCGACCTTCTGATTGACGATGAAACACAGAAATTGCTCCGCTATTAAATACAAAAGGCACAATGCCGACTTAAGTACGAGAAGACTGACTCTTCTTACGGTCTATGCTTTGAACCATCCCAGTGACACTAGTTATAGGTTCCGATGCTTCACTGCAGGTTTACTGTGTCCCTTAGACCTTCTTATTGACGATGAAACACAGATATTACATCGGAATTGAATACTATAGGCACACTGCCGACTTAAGTGCAAGAAGACTGACACTTCCTACTTTCTATGTTTTGAACCATACCTGTACCACTAGTTATAGATTTCGATGCTTCACTTCAGGTTTTCTGTATCCCTTAGAGCGTCTTATTGACGATGAAACACAGAAATTGCATCGGAATTAAATACAAAAGGCACAATACCGACTTAAGAACAAGAAGACAGACTCTTCTTACTGACTATGCTTTGAACCATTCCTGTGACACTAGTCATAGATTCCGATGCTTACCTTCAGGATTACTGTATCCCACTGACCTTCTTATTGACGATGAAACACAGAAATTGTTTCCGAATTAAATACAAAATTCACAATGCCGACTTAAGTACAAGAAGACTGACTCTTCTTACTGTCTATGATTTGAACCATCCCTGTGACACTAGTTATAGTTTATGTTGCTTCACTCTAGGTTTACTGTATCCCTTTGTCCTTCTTATTGACGAAGAAACACAGAAATTGCATCGGAATTAAATACAAAAGGCACAATGCCTACTTAAGTACAAGAAGACTGACTCTTATTACTGACTATGTATTGGACCATTCCTGTGACACTAGTTATAAATTCCGATGCTTCACTTCGTGTTTACGGTATCCCTTGGACCATCTTATTGACGATGAAACACAGAAATTGCATCGGATATAAATAGAAAAGGCACAATGTCGACTTAAGTACAAGAAGACCGACTCTTCTTACTGTCTATGTTTTGAACCATTCCTTTGACACTAGTTATAGATTCCGATGCTTCACTCCAGGTTTACTGTATCCCTTGGACCTTCTTATTGACGATGAAACCCAGAAAATGCATCGGAATTAAATAGAAAAGGCACAATGCCGACTTAATTACAAGGGGACTGACGCTTCTTACTGACTATGTTTTGAACCATTCCTGTGACACTAGTTATTGATTCCGATGCTTCACTTCAGGTTTACTGTACACCTTGGACCTTCTTATTGACTATGAAACACAGACACAGCATCGGAATTAAATACAAAAGGCACTATGCCGACTTAAGTACAAGAAGACTGACTTCTCCTACTGTCTATATTTTGAACCATTCCTGTGACACTAGTTATAGATTCCGATGCTTCACTTCAGATTTACTGTATCCCTGGGACCGTCTTATTGCCGATGAAACACAGAAATTGCATCGGGATTAAATTTAAAAGGCACAATGCCGACTTAAGGACAAGAAGACTGACCCTTCTTACTATCTATGTTTTGAACCATTCCTGTGACACTAGTTATAGATTCCGATGCTTCACTTCAGGTTTACTGTTTCCCTTGGACCTTCTTATTGACGATGAAACACAGAAATTGCATCGGAACTAAATACATAAAGCACAATGCCGACTTAAGTACAAGAAGACTGACTCTTATTACTGACTATGTTTTGGACCATTCCTGTGACACTAGTTACAAATTCCGATGCTTCACTTCGGGTTTACTGTATCCCTTGGACCATCTTATTGACGATGAAACACAGAAATTGCATCGGATATAAATAGAAAAGGCACAATGTCGACTTAAGTACAAGAAGACTGACTCTTCTTACTGTCTATGCTTTGAACCATTCCAGTGACACTAGTTATAGATTCCGATGCTTACCTCCAGGTTTACTGTATCCCTTGGACCTTCTTATTGACGATGAAACACAGAAATAGCATCGGAATTAAATAGAAAAGGCACAATGCAGACTTAAGTACAAGAGGACTGACGCTTCTTACTGACTATGTTTTGAACCATTCCTGTGACACTAGTTATGGACTCCGATGCTTCACTTCAGGTTTACTGTACACCTTGGACCTTCTTATTGACTATGAAACACAGAAATCGCATCGGAATTAAATACAAAAGGCACAATGCCGACTTAAGTACAAAAAGACTGACTTTTACTACTGTCTATATTTTGAACCATTCCTGTGACACTAGTTATAGATTCCGATGCTTCACTTTAGGTTTACTGTATCCCTCTGACCTTATTGCCAATGAAACACAGAAATTGCATCGGAATTAAATACAAAAGGCACAATGCCGACTTATGTACAAGAAGACTGACTCTTCTTACTGACTATGTTTTGAACTATTCCTGTGACACTAGTTATAGATTCCGATGCTTCACTTCAGGTTTACTGTATACCTCTGACCTTCTTATTGACGATGAAACACAGAAATTGCATGGGAAATAAATAGAAAAGGCACAATGCAGACTTAAGTACAAGAGGACTGACGCTTCTTACTGACTATGTTTTGAACCATTCCTGTGACACTAGTTATGGACTCCGATGCTTCACTTCAGGTTTACTGTACACCTTGGACCTTCTTATTGACTATGAAACACAGAAATCGCATCGGAATTAAATACGAAAGGCACAATGCCAACTTAAGTACAAGAAGACTGACTCTTCTTCCTGATTATGTTTCGAACCATTCCTGTGACACTAGTTGTAGATTCCGATGCTTCACTTGAGGTTTACTGTATCCCTTGGACCTTCTTATTGTCGATGAAACACAGAAATTGCACCGGAACTAAATACATAAGGCACAATGCCGACTTAAGTACAAGAAGACTGACTCCTCTTACTGACTATGATTTGAACCATTCCTGTGACTCTAGTTATAGATTCCGGTGCTTAACTTCCTGATTACTGTATCCCCCTGACTTTCTTAGTGACGATGAAACACAGAAATTACATCAGTATTAAATACAAAAAGCACAATGCCGACTTAAGTACAAGAATACTGACTCATCTTATTGTCTATGTTTTGAACCGTCCCTGTGACCCTAGTTATAGATTCCGATGTTTCACTCCATGTTGACTGTATCCCTTGGACCTTCTTATTGACGATGAATCACAGAAATTGCATCCGAATTAAATACAAAATGCACAATGCCGACTTACGTACAACAAGACTGACTCTTCTTACTGACTATGTTTTGAACCATTCTTGTGACACTAGTTATCGATGCCGTAGCTTCACTTCAGGTTTACTGTATCCCTCTGACCTTCTTATTGACGATGAGACACAGAAATTGCATCGGAATTAAATACAAAAGGCACAATGCCGAATTAAGTAGAAGAAGACTGACTCTTTTTACTGTCTACGATTTTAACCATTCCTGTGACACTAGTTATAGACTCCGATGCTTCACTCCAGAATTACTGTATCCCTTCGACCTTCTTATTGACGATGAAACACAGAAATTGCTCCGGAATTAAATACAAAAGGCACAATGCCGACTTAAGTACGAGAAGACTGACTCTTCTTACGGTCTATGCTTTGAACCATCCCAGTGACACTAGTTATAGATTCCGATGCTTCACTGCAGGTTTACTGTGTCCCTTAGACCTTCTTATTGACGATGAAACACAGATATTACATCGGAATTGAATACTATAGGCACACTGCCGACTTAAGTGCAAGAAGACTGACACTTCCTACTTTCTATGTTTTGAACCATACCTGTACCACTAGTTATAGATTTCGATGCTTCACTTCAGGTTTTCTGTATCCCTTAGAGCGTCTTATTGACGATGAAACACAGAAATTGCATCGGAATTAAATACAAAAGGCACAATACCGACTTAAGAACAAGAAGACAGACTCTTCTTACTGACTATGCTTTGAACCATTCCTGTGACACTAGTCATAGATTCCGATGCTTACCTTCAGGATTACTGTATCCCACTGACCTTCTTATTGACGATGAAACACAGAAATTGTTTCCGAATTAAATACAAAATTCACAATGCCGACTTAAGTACAAGAAGACTGACTCTTCTTACTGTCTATGATTTCAACCATCCCTGTGACACTAGTTATAGTTTATGTTGCTTCACTCTAGGTTTACTGTATCCCTTTGTCCTTCTTATTGACGAAGAAACACAGAAATTGCATCGGAATTAAATACAAAAGGCACAATGCCTACTTAAGTACAAGAAGACTGACTCTTATTACTGACTATGTATTGGACCATTCCTGTGACACTAGTTATAAATTCCGATGCTTCACTTCGTGTTTACGGTATCCCTTGGACCATCTTATTGACGATGAAACACAGAAATTGCATCGGATATAAATAGAAAAGGCACAATGTCGACTTAAGTACAAGAAGACCGACTCTTCTTACTGTCTATGTTTTGAACCATTCCTTTGACACTAGTTATAGATTCCGATGCTTCACTCCAGGTTTACTGTATCCCTTGGACCTTCTTATTGACGATGAAACCCAGAAAATGCATCGGAATTAAATAGAAAAGGCACAATGCCGACTTAATTACAAGGGGACTGACGCTTCTTACTGACTATATTTTGAACCATTCCTGTGACACTAGTTATAGATTCCGATGCTTCACTTCAGGTTTACTGTACACCTTGGACCTTCTTATTGTCGATGAAACACAGAAATTGCATCGGAATTCAATACAAAAGGCACAAGGCCGACTTAACTACAAGAAGACTGACTCCTCTTACTGACTATGATTTGAACCATTCCTGTGACTCTAGTTATAGATTCCGGTGCTTAACTTCCTGATTACTGCATCCCCCTGACTTTCTTAGTGACGATGAAACACAGAAATTACATCAGTATTAAATACAAAAATCACAATGCCGACTTAAGTACAAGAATACTGACTCATCTTATTGTCTATGATTTCAACCGTCCCTGTGACCCTAGTTATAGATTCCGATGTTTCACTCCATGTTGACTGTATCCCTTGGACCTTCTTATTGACGATGAAACACAGAAATTGCATCCGAATTAAATACAAAATGCACAATGCCGACTTACGTACAACAAGACTGACTCTTCTTACTGACTATGTTTTGAACCATTCTTGTGACACTAGTTATCGATGCCGTTGCTTCACTTCAGGTTTACTGTATCCCTCTGACCTTCTTATTGACGATGAGACACAGAAATTGCATCGGAATTAAATACAAAAGGCACAATGCCGAATTAAGTAGAAGAAGACTGACTCTTTTTACTGTCTACGATTTTAACCATTCCTGTGACACTAGTTATAGACTCCGATGCTTCACTCCAGAATTACTGTATCCCTTCGACCTTCTGATTGACGATGAAACACAGAAATTGCTCCGCTATTAAATACAAAAGGCACAATGCCGACTTAAGTACGAGAAGACTGACTCTTCTTACGGTCTATGCTTTGAACCATCCCAGTGACACTAGTTATAGATTCCGATGCTTCACTGCAGGTTTACTGTGTCCCTTAGACCTTCTTATTGACGATGAAACACAGATATTACATCGGAATTGAATACTATAGGCACACTGCCGACTTAAGTGCAAGAAGACTGACACTTCCTACTTTCTATGTTTTGAACCATACCTGTACCACTAGTTATAGATTTCGATGCTTACCTTCAGGATTACTGTATCCCACTGACCTTCTTATTGACGATGAAACACAGAAATTGTTTCCGAATTAAATACAAAATTCACAATGCCGACTTAAGTACAAGAAGACTGACTCTTCTTACTGTCTATGATTTGAACCATCCCTGTGACACTAGTTATAGTTTATGTTGCTTCACTCTAGGTTTACTGTATCCCTTTGTCCTTCTTATTGACGAAGAAACACAGAAATTGCATCGGTATTAAATACAAAAGGCACAATGCCTACTTAAGTACAAGAAGACTGACTCTTATTACTGACTATGTATTGGACCATTCCTGTGACACTAGTTATAAATTCCGATGCTTCACTTCGTGTTTACGGTATCCCTTGGACCATCTTATTGACGATGAAACACAGAAATTGCATCGGATATAAATAGAAAAGGCACAATGTCGACTTAAGTACAAGAAGACCGACTCTTCTTACTGTCTATGTTTTGAACCATTCCTTTGACACTAGTTATAGATTCCGATGCTTCACTCCAGGTTTACTGTATCCCTTGGACCTTCTTATTGACGATGAAACCCAGAAAATGCATCGGAATTAAATAGAAAAGGCACAATGCCGACTTAATTACAAGGGGACTGACGCTTCTTACTGACTATGTTTTGAACCATTCCTGTGACACTAGTTATTGATTCCGATGCTTCACTTCAGGTTTACTGTACACCTTGGACCTTCTTATTGACTATGAAACACAGACACCGCATCGGAATTAAATACAAAAGGCACTATGCCGACTTAAGTACAAGAAGACTGACTTCTCCTACTGTCTATATTTTGAACCATTCCTGTGACACTAGTTATAGATTCCGATGCTTCACTTCAGATTTACTGTATCCCTGTGACCGTCTTATTGCCGATGAAACACAGAAATTGCATCGGGATTAAATTTAAAAGGCACAATGCCGACTTAAGGACAAGAAGACTGACCCTTCTTACTATCTATGTTTTTAACCATTCCTGTGACACTAGTTATAGATTCCGATGCTTCACTTCAGGTTTACTGTTTCCCTTGGACCTTCTTATTGACGATGAAACACAGAAATTGCATCGGAACTAAATACATAAAGCACAATGCCGACTTAAGTACAAGAAGACTGACTCTTATTACTGACTATGTTTTGGACCATTCCTGTGACACTAGTTACAAATTCCGATGCTTCACTTCGGGTTTACTGTATCCCTTGGACCATCTTATTGACGATGAAACACAGAAATTGCATCGGATATAAATAGAAAAGGCACAATGTCGACTTAAGTACAAGAAGACTGACTCTTCTTACTGTCTATGCTTTGAACCATTCCAGTGACACTAGTTATAGATTCCGATGCTTACCTCCAGGTTTACTGTATCCCTTGGACCTTCTTATTGACGATGAAACACAGAAATAGCATCGGAATTAAATAGAAAAGGCACAATGCAGACTTAAGTACAAGAGGACTGACGCTTCTTACTGACTATGTTTTGAACCATTCCTGTGACACTAGTTATGGACTCCGATGCTTCACTTCAGGTTTACTGTACACCTTGGACCTTCTTATTGACTATGAAACACAGAAATCGCATCGGAATTAAATACAAAAGGCACAATGCCGACTTAAGTACAAAAAGACTGACTTTTACTACTGTCTATATTTTGAACCATTCCTGTGACACTAGTTATAGATTCCGATGCTTCACTTTAGGTTTACTGTATCCCTCTGACCTTATTGCCAATGAAACACAGAAATTGCATCGGAATTAAATACAAAAGGCACAATGCCGACTTATGTACAAGAAGACTGACTCTTCTTACTGACTATGTTTTGAACTATTCCTGTGACACTAGTTATAGATTCCGATGCTTCACTTCAGGTTTACTGTATACCTCTGTCCTTCTTATTGACGATGAAACACAGAAATTGCATGGGAAATAAATAGAAAAGCCACAATGCCGACTTAAGTACAAGAAGACTGACTCTTCTTACTGTCTATGCTTTGAACCATTCCTGTGACACTAGTTATAGATTCCGATGCTTCACTTCAGGTTTACTGTATCCCTCTGACCTTCTTATTGACGGTGAAACACAGAAATTGCATCGGAATTAAATACGAAAGGCACAATGCCAACTTAAGTACAAGAGGACTGACTCTTCTTCCTGATTATGTTTCGAACCATTCCTGTGACACTAGTTGTAGATTCCGATGCTTCACTTGAGGTTTACTGTATCCCTTGGACCTTCTTATTGTCGATGAAACACAGAAATTGCATCGGAATTCAATACAAAAGGCACAAGGCCGACTTAACTACAAGAAGACTGACTCCTCTTACTGACTATGATTTGAACCATTCCTGTGAATCTAGTTATAGATTCCGGTGCTTAACTTCCTGATTACTGTATCCCTCTAACTTTCTTAGTGACGATGAAACACAGAAATTACATCAGAATTAAATACAAAAAGCACAATGCCGACTTAAGTAAAAGAATACTGACTCATCTTATTGTCTATGTTTTGAACCGTCCCTGTGACCCTAGTTATAGTTTCCGATGTTTCACTCCATGTTGACTGTATCCCTTGGACCTTCTTATTGACGATGAAACACAGAAATTGCATCCGAATTAAATACAAAATGCACAATACCGACTTAAGTACAACAAGACTGACTCTTCTTACTGACTATGTTTTGAACCATTCTTGTGACACTAGTTATCGATGCCGTTGCATCACTTCAGGTTTACTGTATCCCTCTGACCTTCTTATTGACGATGAGACACAGAAATTGCATCGGAATTAAATACAAAAGGCACAATGCCGAATTAAGTACAAGAAGACTGACTCTTTTTACTGTCTATGATTTTAACAATTCCTGTGACACTAGTTATAGACTCCGATGCTTCACTCCAGGTATACTGTATCCCTTCGACCCTCTTATTGACGATGAAACACAGAAATTGCTCCGGAATTAAATACAAAAGGCACAATGCCGACTTAAGTACAAGGAGACTGACTCTTCTTACGGTCTATGCTTTGAACCATCCCTGTGACACTAGTTATAGATTCCGATGCTTCACTGCAGGTTTACTGTGTCCCTTAGACCTTCTTATTGACGATGAAACAAAGAAAATGCATCGGAATTAAATAGAAAAGACACAATGCCGACTTAATTACAAGAGGACTGACGCTTCTTACTGACTATGTTTTGATCCATTCCTGTGACACTAGTTATAGATTCCGATGCTTCACTTCAGGTTTACTGTGTACCTTGGACCTTCTTATTGACTATGAAACACAGGAATCGCATCGGAATTAAATACAAAAGGCACTATGCCGACTTAAGTACAAGAAGACTGACTCTTCCTACTGTCTATAATTTAAACCACTCCTGTGACACTAGTTATAGATTCCGATGCTTCACTTTACGTTTACTGTATCCCTCTGACCTTTTTGCCGATGAAACACAGAAATTGCATCGGAATTAAATTTAAAAGGCACAATGCCAACTTAAGGACAAGAAGACTGACCCTTCTTACTATCTATGTTGTGAACCATTCCTGTGACACTAGTTATAGATTCCGATGCTTCACTTCAGGTTTACTGTTTCCCTTGCACCTTCTTATTGACGATGAAACACAGAAATTGCATCGGAATTAAATACAAAAGGCACAATGCCGACCTATGTACAAGAAGACTGACTCTTCCTACTGTCTATGTTTTGAACCATTTCTGTGACACTAGTTATAGAGTCCGACGCTTCACTTCAGGTTTACTGTATCCCTCTGACCTTCTTATTGACGATGAAAGACAGACATTTCATCGGAATTAAATACAAAAGGCACAATGCCGACTTAAGAACAAGAAGACAGACTCTTCTTACTGACTATGATTTGAACCATTCCTGTGACACTAGTCATAGATTCTGATGCTTAACTTCAGGATTACTGTATCCCACTGACCTTCTTATTGACGATGAAACACAGAAATTGCTTCCGAATTAAATACAAAATTCACAATGCCGACTTAAGTACAAGAAGACTGACTCTTCTTACTGTCTATGATTTGAACCATCCCTGTGTCACTAGTTATAGTTTCCGATGCTTCACTCTAGGTTTACTGTATCCCTTGGTCCTTCTTATTGACGAAGAAACACAGAAATTGCATCGGAATTAAATACAAAAGGCACACTGCCGACTTAAGTGCAAGAAGACTGACACTTCCTACTTTCTATGTTTTGGACCATTCCTGTGACACTAGTTATAAATTCCGATGCTTCACTTCGGGTTTACTGTATCCCTTGGACCATCTTATTGACGATGAAACACAGAAATTGCATCGGATATAAATAGAAAAGGCACAATGTCGACTTAAGTACAAGAAGACCGACTCTTCTTACTGTCTATGTTTTGAACCATTCCTGTGACACTAGTTATAGATTCCGATGCTGCACTCCAGATTTACTGTATCCCTCTGACCTTCTTATTGACGATGAAAGACAGACATTGCATCGGAATTAAATACAAAAGGCACAATGCCGACTTAAGTACAACAAGACTGACTCTTCTTACTGTCTATGTTTTGAACCATCCCTGTGACACTTGTTATAGTTTCCGATGCTTCACTCCAGGTTTACTGTATCCCTTGGTCCTTCTTATTGACGAAGAAACACAGAAATTGCATCGGAATTAAATACAAAAGGCACAATGCCGACTTAAGTACAAGAAGACTGACTCTTATGACTGACTATATTTTGGACCATTCCTGTGACACTAGTTATAAATTCCGATGCTTCACTTAGGGTTTACTGTATCCCTTGGACCATCTTATTGACGATGAAACACAGAAATTGCATCGGATATAAATAGAAAAGGCACAATGCCGACTTAAGTACAAGAAGACTGACTCTTCTTACTGTCTATGCTTTGAACCATTCCTGTGACACTAGTTATAGATTCCGATTCTTCACTTTAGGTTTACTGTATCCCTCTGACCTTCTTATTGACGGTGAAACACAGAAATTGCATCGGAATTAAATACGAAAGGCACAATGCCAACTTAAGTACAAGAAGACTGACGCTTCTTCCTGATTATGTTTCCAACCATTCCTGTGACACTAGTTGTAGATTCCGATGCTTCACTTGAGGTTTACTGTATCCCTTGGACCTTGTTATTGTCGATGAAACACAGAAATTGCATCGGAATTCAATACAAAAGGCACAAGGCCGACTTAACTACAAGAAGACTGACTCCTCTTACTGACTATGATTTGAACCATTCCTGTGACTCTAGTTATAGATTCCGGTGCTTAACTTCCTGATTACTGTATCCCTCTGACTTTCTTAGTGACGATGAAACACAGAAATTGCATCGGAATTAAATACAAAAAGCACAATGCCGACTTAAGTACAAGAATACTGACTCATCTTATTGTCTATGTTTTGAACCGTCCCTGTGACCCTAGTTATAGATTCTGATGTTTCACTCCATGTTGACTGTATCCCTTGGACCTTCTTATTGACGATGAAACACAGAAATTGCATCCGAATTAAATACAAAATGCACAATGCCGACTTAAGTACAACAAGACTGACTCTTCTTACTGACTATGTTTTGAACCATTCTTGTGACACTAGTTATCGATGCCGTTGCATCACTTCAGGTTTACCGTATCCCTCTGACTTTCTTATTGACGATGAGACACAGAAATTGCATCGAAATTAAATACAAAAGGCACAATGCCGAATTAAGTACAAGAAGACTGATTCTTTTTACTGTCTATAATTTAAACCATTCCTGTGACACTAGTTATAGATTCCGATGCTTCACTTCAGGTTTACTGTACACCTTGGACCTTCTTATTGACTATGAAACACAGAAATCGCATCGGAATTTAATACAAAAGGCACTATGCCGACTTAAGTACAAGAAGACTGACTCTTCCTACTGTCTATATTTTAAACCATTCCTGTGACACTAGTTATAGATTCCGATGCTTCACTTCAGGTTTACTGTATCCCTCTGATCTTTTTGCCGATGAAACACAGAAATTGCATCGGAATTAAATTTAAAAGGTACAATGCCAACTTAAGGACAAGAAGACTGACCCTTCTTACTATCTATGTTTTGAACCATTCCTGTGACACTAGTTATAGATTCCGATGCTTCACTTCAGGTTTACTGTTTCCCTTGCACCTTCTTATTGACGATGAAACACAGAAATTGCATCGGAATTAAATACAAAAGGCACAATGCCGACTTAAGGACAAGAAGACAAACTCTTCTTACTGACTATGCTTTGAACCATTCTTGTGACACTAGTCATAGATTCTGATGCTTAACTTCAGGATTACTGTATCACACTGACCTTCTTATTGACGATGAAACACAGAAATTGCTTCCGAATTAAATACAAAATTCACAATGCCGAATTAAGTACAAGAAGACTGACTCTTCTTACTGTCTATGATTTGAACCATCCCTGTGACACTAGTTATAGTTTCCGATGCTTCACTCTAGGTTTACTGTATCCCTTGGTCCTTCTTATTGACGAAGAAACACAGAAATTGCATCGGAATTAAATACAAAAGGCACAATGCCGACTTAAGTACAAGAAGACTGACTCTTATTACTGACAATGTTTTGGACCATTCCTGTGACACTAGTTATAAATTCCGATGCTTCACTTCGGGTTTACTGTATCCCTTGGACCATCTTATTGACGATGAAACATAGAAATTGCATCGGATATTAATAGAAAAGGCACAATGTCGACTTAAGTACAAGAAGACCGACTCTTCTTACTGTCTATGTTTTGAACCATTCCTGTGACACTAGGTATAGATTCCGATGCTTCACTTCAGGTTTACTGTACACCTTGGACCTTCTTATTGACTATGAAACACAGAAATCGCATCGGAATTAAATACAAAAGGCACTATGCCGACTTAAGTACAAGAAGACTGACTCTTCCTACTGTCTATATTTTAAACCATTCCTGTGACACTAGTTATAGATTCCGATGCTTCACTTCAGGTTTACTGTATCCCTCTGACATTTTTGCCGATGAAACACAGAAATTGCATCGGAATTAAATTTAAAAGGCACAATGCCAACTTAAGGACAAGAAGACTGACCCTTCTTACTATCTATGTTTTGTACCATTCCTGTGACACTAGTTATAGATTCCGATGCTTCACTTCAGGTTTACTGTATCCCTCTGACCTTCTTATTGACGATGAAAGACAGACATTGCATCGGAATTAAATACAGAAGGCACAATGCCGACTTAAGTACAAGAAGACTGACTCTTCTTACTGTCTATGTTTTGAACCATCCCTGTGACACTAGTTATAGTTTCCGATGCCTCACTCCAGGTTTACTGTATCCCTTGGTCCTTCTTATTGTCGAAGAAACACAGAAATTGCATCGGAATTAAATACAAATGGCACAATGCCGACTTAAGTACAAGAAGACTGACTCTTATTACTGACTATGTTTTGGACCATTCCTGTCACACTAGTTATAAATTCCGATGCTTCACTTA
Organism: Schistocerca serialis cubense; assembly: GCF_023864345.2. Lineage (NCBI taxonomy): Eukaryota > Metazoa > Arthropoda > Insecta > Orthoptera > Acrididae > Schistocerca > Schistocerca serialis. Next base: position 9,665,839 of record NW_026047592.1, read on the forward strand.
GGGTTTACTGTATCCCTTGGACCATCTTATTGACGATGAAACACAGAAATTGCATCGGATATTAATAGAAAAGGCACAATGTCGACTTAAGTACAAGAAGACCGACTCTTCTTACTGTCTATGTTTTGAACCATTCCTGTGACACTAGGTATAGATTCCGATGCTTCACTTCAGGTTTACTGTACACCTTGGACCTTCTTATTGACTATGAAACACAGAAATCGCAACGGAATTAAATACAAAAGGCACTATGCCGACTTAAGTACAAGAAGACTGACTCTTCCTACTGTCTATATTTTAAACCATTCCTGTGACACTAGTTATAGATTCCGATGCTTCACTTCAGGTTTACTGTATCCCTCTGACCTTTTTGCCGATGAAACACAGAAATTGCATCGGAATTAAATTTAAAAGGCACAATGCCAACTTAAGGACAAGAAGACTGACCCTTCTTACTATCTATGTTTTGTACCATTCCTGTGACACTAGTTATAGATTCCGATGCTTCACTTCAGGTTTACTGTTTCCCTTGCCCCTTCTTATTGACGATGAAACACAGTAATTGCATCGGATATAAATAGAAAAGGCACAATGCCGACTTAAGTACAAGAAGACTGACTCTTCTTACTGTCTATGGTTTGAACCATTCCTGTGACACTAGTTATAGATTCCGATTCTTCACTTCAGGTTTACTGTATCCCTCTGACCTTCTTATTGACGGTGAAACACAGAAATTGCATCGGAATTAAATACGAAAGGCACAATGCCAACTTAAGTACAAGAAGACTAACTCTTCTTCCTTATTATGTTTTGAACAATTCCTGTGACACTAGTTGTAGATTCCGATGCTTCACTTGAGGTTTACTGTATCCCTTGGACCTTCTCATTGACGATGAAACGCAGAAATTGCATCGGAATTAAATACAAAAGACACGATGCCGTCTTAAGTACAAGAAGACTGACTCTTGCAACTGTCCATGTTTTGAACCATTCCTGTGACGCTAGTTATAGATTCCGATGCTTCACTTCAGGTTTACTGTATCCCTCTGACCGTCTTATTGACGATGAAACACAGAAATTGCATCCGAATTAAATAGAAATGGCACAATGCCCACTTAAGTAATAGAAGCCTGACTCTTCCTACTGTCTATGCTTTGAACCATTCCTAAGACACTTGTTATAGATTCCGATGCTTCACTTCAGGTTTACTGTATCCCTTGGACCTTCTTATTGTCGATGAAACACAGAAATTGCATCGGAATTCAATCCAAAGGCACAAGGCCGACTTAACTACAAGAATACTGACTCCTCTTACTGACTCTGCTTTGAACCATTCCTGTGACTCTATTATAGATTCCAGTGCTTAACTTCCGGATTACTGTATCCCTCTGACCTTCTTAGTGACGATGAAACACAGAAATTGCATCGGAATTAAATACAAAAAGCACAATGCCGACTTAAGTACAAGAATACTGACTCATCTTACTGTGTATGTTTTGAACCGTCCCTGTGACCCTAGTTATAGGTTCCGATGTTTCACTCCATGTTGACTGTATCCCTTGGACCTTCTTATTGACGATGGAACACAGAAATTGCATCCGAATTAAATACAAAATGCACAATGCCGACTTAAGTACAACAAGACTGACTCTTCTTAGTGACTATGTTTAGAACCATTCTTGTGACACTAGTTATCGATGCCGTTGCTTCACTTCAGGTTTACTGTATCCCTCTGACCTTCTTATTGACGATGAGACACAGAAATTGCATCGGAATTAAATACAAAAGGCACAATGCCGAATTAAGTACAAGAAGAGTGACTCTTTTTCTGTCTATGATTTTAACCATTCCTGTGACATTAGTTATAGACTCCGATGCTTCACTCCAGGTTTACTGTATCCCTTCGACCTTCTTATTGACTATGAAAAACAGAAATTGCTCCGGAATTAAATACAAAAGACACAATGCCGACTTAAGTACAAGAAGACTAACTCTTCTTACGGTCTATGCTTTGAACCATCCCTGTGACACTAGTTATAGATTCCGATGCTTCACTCTAGGTTTACTGTATCCCTTGGTCCTTCTTATTGATGAAGAAACACTGAAATTGCATCGGAATTAAATACAAAAGGCACAATGCCGACTTAAGTACAAGAAGACTGACTCTTATTACTGACTATGTTTTGGACCATTCCTGTGACACTAGTTATAAATTCCGATGCTTCACTTCGGGTTTACTGTATCCCTTGGACCATCTTATTGACGATGAAACACAGAAATTGCATCGGATATAAATAGAAAAGGCACAATGTCGACTTAAGTACAAGAAGACCGACTCTTCTTACTATCTATGATTTGACCCATTCCTGTGACACTAGTTATAGATTCCGATGCTTCACTTCAGGTTTACTGTATCCCTGTGACCTTATTGCCGATGAAACACAGAAATTGCATCGGAATTAAATTTAAAAGGCACAATGCCGACTTAAGGACAAGAAGACTGACCCTTCTTACTATCTATGTTTAGAACCATTCCTGTGACACTAGTTATAGATTCCGATGCTTCACTTCAGGTTTACTGTTTCCCTTAGACCTTCTTATTGACGATGAAACACAAAAATTGCGTCGGAATTAAATACAAAAGGCACATCGCCGACTTATGTACAAGAAGACTCACTCTTCCTACTGTCTAGGTTGTGAACCATTTCTGTGACACTAGTTATAGAGTCCGACGCTTCACTTCAGGTTTACTGTATCCCTCTGACCTTCTTATTGACGGTGAAACACAGAAATTGCATCAGAAGTAAATAGAAAAGGCACAATGCCAACTTAAGTACAAGAAGACTGACTCTTCTTACTGTCTATGCTTTGAACCATTCCTGTGACACTAGTTATAGATTCCGATGCTTCACTTCAGGTTTACTGTATCCCCTGCACCTACCTATTGACGATGAAACGCAGAAATTGGTTCGGAATTCAATACAAGAGGCTCAATGCCGACTTAACTACAAGAAGACTGACCCTTCTTACAGACTATGCTTTGAACCATTCCAGTGACACTAGTTATAGATTCCGATGCTTAACTTCAGGATTACTGTATCCCACTGACCTTGTTAGTGACGATGAAACACACAAACTGCTTCGGAATTAAATACAAAAGGCACAATGCCGAATTAAGTACAAGAAGACTGACTCTTCTTACTGTCTATTCTTTTAACCATTCCTTTGAGACTAGATATAGACTCCGATGCTTCACTCCAGGGTTACTGTATCCCTTCGACCTTCTATATGACGATGAAACACAGAAATTGCATCGGAATTAAATACAAAAGGCACAATGCCGAATTAAGTACAAGAAGACTGACTCTTCTTACTGTCTATTCTTTTAACCATTCCTTTGACACTAGATATAGACTCCGATGCTTCACTCCAGGTTTACTGTATCCCTTCGACCTTCTTATTGACGATGAAACACAGAAATTGCATCGGAATTAAATACAAAAGGCACAATGCCGACTTAAGGACAAGGAGACTGACTCTTCTTACTGTCTATGTTTTGAATCATCCCTGTGACACCAGTTATAGTTTCCGATGCTTCACTCAAGGTTTACTGTATCCCTTGGTCCTTCTTATTGACGATGAAACACAGAAATTGCATCAGAATTAAATACAAAAGGCACAATGCCTACTTAAGTACAAGAAGACTGTCTCTTCTTACTGTTTATGTTTTGAACCATTCCTAAGACACTAGTTATAGATTACGATACTTCACTCCTGGTTTACTGTATCCCTTGGACCTTATTATTGACGATGACACACAGAAATTGCATCGGAATTAAATACAAAAGGCACAATGCCGACTTAAGTACAAGAAGACAGACTCTTCGTACTGACTATGTTTTGAACCATTCCTGTGACACTACTTATAGATTCCGATGCTTCTTTTCAGGTTTACTGTATCCCTTGGACCTTCTTATTGACGATGAAACGCAGAAATTGCATCGGAATTAAATAGAAAAGGCACAATGCCGACTTAAGTACAAGAAGACTGACTCTTCTTACTGTCTATGATTTGACCCATTCCTGTGACACTAGTTATAGATTCCGATGCTTCACTTCATGTTTACTGTATCCCTTGGACCTTCTTATTGACGATGAAACACAGAAATTGCATCGGAATTAAATACAAAAGGCACAATACCGACTTAAGTACAAGAAGACTGACTCTTCTTACTGTCTATGATTTGAACAATTCCTGCGACACTAGTTATAGATTCCGATGCTTCACTTCAGGTTTACTGTATCCCTTGGACCTTCTTATTGACGATGAAACCCAGAAATTGCATCGGAGTAAAATACAAAATGCACAATGCCGACTTAAGTACATGAAGACCGACTCATAATACTGACTATGTTTGGAACCATTCCTGTGACACTAGTTATAGATTCAGATGCTTTAGTTAAGGTTTATTGTATCCCTTGGACCTTCTTATTGACGATGAAACACAGAAATCGCATCGGAATTAAATACAAAATGCACAATGCTGACATAAGTACAAGAAGACTGACTCTTCTTACTGTCTATGTTTTGAACCATTCCTGTGACACTAGTTATAGTTTCCGATGCTTCACTCCAGGTTTACTGTATCCCTCTGACCTTCTTATTGACGATGAAACTCAGAAATTGCATCGGAATTAAATACAAAAGGCACAATGCCGACTTAAGTACAAGAAGACTGACTCTTCTTACTTTCCATAATTAAACCATTCCTGTGACACTAGTTATAGATTCCGATGTTTCACTTCAGGTTTACTGTATCCCTCTGACCTTCTTATTAACGATGAAACACAGAAATTGCATCGGAATTAAATAGAAAAGGCACAATGCCGACTTAAGTACAAGAGGACTGACTCTTCTTACTGTCTATGATTTGATCCATTCCTGTGACACTAGTTGTAGATTCCGATGCTTCACCTCAGGTTTACTGTATCCCTTGGACCTTCTTGTTGACGATGAAACACAGAAATTGCATCGGAATTAAATACAAAAGACACAATGCCGACTTAAGTACAAGGACACTGACTCTTCTTACTGTCTATGTTTTGAACCATGCCTGTGAAACTAGTTATAGATTCCGATGCTTCACTGCAGGTTTACTGTGTCCCTTGGACCTTCTTAATGACGATGAAACACAGAAATTACATCGGAATGAAATGCAATAGGCACAATGCCGACTTAAGTACAAGAGGACTGACTCTTCTTACTGTCTATGATTTGATCCATTCCTGTGACACTAGTTGTAGATTCCGATGCTTCACCTCAGGTTTACTGTATCCCTTGGACCTTCTTGTTGACGATGAAACACAGAAATTGCATCGGAATTAAATACAAAAGACACAATGCCGACTTAAGTACAAGAAGACTGACTCTTCTTACTGTCTATGATTTGAACCATTCCTGTGACACTAGTTATAGATTCCGATGCTTCACTTCAGGTTTACTGTATCCCTCTGACCGTCTTATTGACGATGAAACACAGAAATTGCATCCGAAGTAAATAGAAAAAGCACAATGCCGACTTAAGTACTAGAAGACTGACACTTCCTACTGTCTATGTTTTGAACCATTCCTAAGACACTTTTTATAGATTCCAATGCTTCACCTCAGGTTTACTGTATCCCTTGGACCTACTTATTGACGATGAAACACAGAAATTGCATCGGAATACAATACAAAGGGCACAAGGCCAACTTAACTACAAGAAGACTGACTCTTCTTACTGACTATGCTTTGAACCATTCCTGTGACACTAGTTATAGATTCCGATGCTTAACTTCAGGATAACTGTATCCCTCTAACCTTCTTAGTGACGATGAAACACAGAAATTGCATCGTAATTAAATACAAAAAGCACATTGCCGATTTAAGTACAAGAATACTGACTCATCTTATTGTCCATGTTTTGAACCTTCCCTGTGACACTAGTTATAGATTCCAATGTTTCACTCCAGGTTGACTGTATCCCTTGGACCTACTTATTGACGATGAAACACAGAAATTGCATCGGAATTAAATACAAAAGGCACAATGCCGAAGACTGACTCTTCTTACTGACTATGTTTTGAACCATTCCTGTGACACTAGTTATAGATTCCGTTGCTTCACTTCAGGTTTACTGTATCCCTCTGACCTTCTTATTGACGATGAAACTCAGAAATTGCCTCGGAATTAAATACAAAAGCCACAATGCCGAATTAAGTACAAGAAGACTGACTCTTCTTACTGTCTATGCTTTTAACCATTCCTGTGACACTAGTTATAGACTCCGATGCTTCACTCCAGGTTTACTGTTTCCCTTCGACCGTCTTATTGACGATGAAACACAGAAATTGCATCGGAATTAAATACAAAAGGCACTATGCCGACTTAAGTACAAGGACACTGACTCTTCTTACTGTCTATGTTTTGAACCATGCCTGTGAAACTAGTTATAGATTCCGATGCTTCACTGCAGGTTTACTGTGTCCCTTGGACCTTCTTAATGACGATGAAACACAGAAATTACATCGGAATTAAATGCAATAGGCACAATGCCGACTTAAGAACAAGAAGACTGACTCTTCCTACTATCTATGTTTTGAACCATTCCTGTGACACTAGTTATACATTCCGATGCTTCACTTCAGATTTACTGTATCCCTTGGACCGTCTTATTGACGATGAAACACAGAAATTGCATCGGAATTAAATACAAAAGGCACAATACCGACATAAGGACAAGAAGACTGACTCTTCTTACTGACTATGCTTTGAACCATTCCTGTGACACTAGTCATAGATTCCGATGCTTAAGTTCAGGATTACTGTATCCCTCTGACCTTCTTATTCACGATGAAACACAGAAATTGCATCCGAATTAAATACAAAAGGCACAATGCCGACATAAGTACAAGAAGACCGACTCTTCCTACTGACTATATTTTGAACCATTCCTGTGACACTAGTTATAGATTCCGATGCTTCAGTTGAGGTTTATTGTATGCCTTGGACCTTCTTATTGACGATGAAACACAGAAATCGCATCGGAATTAAATACAAAGGGCACAATGCCGACATAAGTACAAGAAGACTGACTCTTCTTACTCTCTATGTTTTGCACAATTCCATTGACACTAGTTATGGATTGAGATGCTTCACTTGAGGTTTACTGCATCCCTTGGTCCTTCTTATTGAAGATGAAACACAGAAATTGCATCGGAATTAAATACAAAAGGCAAAATGCCGACTTAAGTACACGAAGACTGACCCTTCTTACTGCCCATGATTTTGAACCATTCCTGTGACACTAGTTATGGATTCCGATGCTACACTCCACGTTTAATGTATCCCTTGGAAATTCTTATTGACAATGAAACACAGAAATTGCATCGGAAATAAATACAAAAGGCACAATGCCGACTTAAGTAGAGGAAGACTGACTCTTCCTATTGTCAATGTTTTGAACCATTCCTGTTACACTAGTTATAGATTCCGATGCTTCACTTCAGGTTTACTGTATCCCTCTGATTTTCTTATTGACGATGAAACACAGAAATTGCATCGGAATTAAATACAAAAGGCACAATGCCGACTTAAGTACAAGAAGACTGAAACTTCTTACTGTCTATCTTTTGAACCATTCCTGTGACACTAGTTATGGATTCCGATGCTTCGCTTCAGGTTTACTGTATCCCTTGGACCATCTTATTGACGAAGAAACACAGAAATTGCATCGGAATTAAACACAAAAGGCACAATGCCGACTTATGTACAAAAAGACTGATTCTTCTTACTGACTATGTTTTGATCCATTCCTGTGACACTAGTTATAGATTCGGATGCTTCACTTCAGGTTTACTGTATCCCTCTGACCTTCTTATTGACAATGAAACACAGAAATTGAATCGGAATTAAATAGAAAAGGCACAATGCCGACTTAAGTACAAGACGACTGACTTTTCTTACTGGCTATGATTTGAACCATTCCTGTGACACTAGTTACAGATTCCGATGCTTCACGTCAGGTTTACTGTATCCCTTGGAACTTCTTATTGACGATGAAACACAGAAATTGCATCGGAATTAAATACAAAAGGCACAATGCCGACTTAAGTACAAGAAGACTGATTCTTCTTACTGTCTATCTTTTGAACCATTCCTGTAACACTAGTTATAGATTCCGATGCTTCATTTCAGGTTTACTGTATCCCTTGGACCATCTTATTAACGATGAAACACAGAAATTGCACCGGAATTAAACACAAAAGGCACAACGCCGACTTATGTACAAGAAGACTGACTCTTCTTACTGAGTATGTTTTGAACCATTCCTGTGACACTAGTTATAGATTCGGATGCTTCACTTCAGGTTTACTGTATCCCTCTGAACTTCTTATTGAAGATGAAACACAGAAATCGCATCGGAATCAAATACAAAAGACACAATGCCGACTTAAGTACAAGAAGACTGACACTTCTTACTGTCTATGTTTTGAACCATTCCTGTGACACTAGTTATAGATTCCGATGCTTCACTCCAGGTTTACTGTATCCCTTGGACCTTCTTATTGACAATGAAACACAGAAATTGCATCGGAATTAAATAGAAAATGCACAATGCCGACTTAAGTACAAGACGACTGACTTTTCTTACTGGCTATGTTTTGAACCATTCCTGTGACACTAGTTATAGATTCCGATGCTTCACTTCAGGTTTACTGAATCCCTAGGACCTTTTTATTGACGATGAAACACATAAATTGCATCGGCATTAAATACAAAAGGCACAATGCCGACTTAAGTACAAGAAGACCGACTCTTCCTACTGTCTATGTTTTGAACCATTCCTGTGACACCAGTTATAGATTCCGATGCTTCAATTCAGGTTTACTGTATCCCTTGGACCTTCTTATTGACGATGAAACACAGAAATTGCATCCGAATTAAATACAAAAGGCACAATGCCGACTTAAATACAAGAAGACTGACTCTTCTTACTGTCTATGTTTTGAACCATCCCTATGACACTAGTTATAGTTTCCGATGCTTCACTCCAGGTTTACTGTATCTATTGGTCCTTCTTATTGACGATGAAACACAGAAATTGCATCAGAATTAAATACAAAAGGCACAATGCCTACTTAAGTACAAGAAGACTGTCTCTTCTTACTGTTTATGTTTTGAACCATTCCTAAGACACTAGTTATAGATTACGATACTTCACTCCTGGTTTACTGTATCCCTTGGACCTTATTATTGACGATGACACACAGAAATTGCATCGGAATTAAATACAAAAGGCACAATGCCGACTTAAGTACAAGAAGACAGACTCTTCGTACTGACTATGTTTTGAACCATTCCTGTGACACTACTTATAGATTCCGATGCTTCTTTTCAGGTTTACTGTATCCCTTGGACCTTCTTATTGACGATGAAACGCAGAAATTGCATCGGAATTAAATAGAAAAGGCACAATGCCGACTTAAGTACAAGAAGACTGACTCTTCTTACTGTCTATGATTTGACCCATTCCTGTGACACTAGTTATAGATTCCGATGCTTCACTTCATGTTTACTGTATCCCTTGGACCTTCTTATTGACGATTAAACACAGAAATTGCATCGGAATTAAACACAAAAGGCACAATACCGACTAAAGTACAAGAAGACTGACTCTTCTTACAGTCTATGTTTTGAACCATTCCTGTGACGCTAGTTATAGATTCCGGTGCTTCTCTTCAAGTTTACTGTATCCCTTGGACCTTCTTATGGACGATGAAACACAGAAATGTCATCAGAATTAAATAGAAAATGCACAATGCCGACTTAAGTACAAGAAGACTGACGCTTCTTACTGACTATGTTTTGAAATATTCCTGTGACACTAGTTATAGATCCGATGCTTCACTTCAGGTTTACTGTATCCCTTGGACCTTCTTATTGACGATGAAACACAGATATTGTTTCGGAATTAAATAGAAAAGGCACAATGCCGACTTAAGTACAAGAAGACTGACTCTTCATACTGTCTATGTTTTGAACCATTCCTGTGACACTAGTTATAGATTCCGTTGCTTCACTCCTGGTTGACTGTTTCCCTTGGACCTTCTTATTGACGATGAAACACAGAAATTGCATCGGAATTAAATACAATATGCACAATGCCGACTTAAGTACAAGAAGACTGACTCTTCTTACTGACTATGTTTTGAACCATTCCGGTGAGACTAGTTATAGATTCCGATGCTTCACTTCAGGTTTACTGTATCCCTCTGACCTTCTTATTGACGATGAAACACAGAAAGTGCATCGGAATTAAATACAAAAGCCACAATGCTGATTTAAGTACAAGAAGACCAACACTTCTTACAGTCTATGCTTTGAACCAATCCTGTGACACTAGATATAGATTCCGATGCTTCACTGCAGGTTTACTGTTTCCCATGGAACTTCTTCTTGACGAAGAAACACAGAATTTGCATCGGAAATAAATACAAAAAGCACAATGCCGACTTAAGTACAAGAAAACTTACTCTATCTACTGTCTATGTTTTGAACCATTTCTGTGACACTAGTTATACAGTCCGATGCTTCACTTTAGAATTTACTGTATCCCTTGGAATTCGTTATTGACGATGAATCACAGAAATTGAGTCGGAATTAAATACAAGAGGCACAATTCCGAATTAAGTACAAGAAGACTGACTCTTCTTACTGCCTATGTTTTGAACGTTTCCTGTGACACTATTTATAGATTACGATGCTACACTCCATGTTTACTGTATCAATTGGACCTTCTTATTGACGATGAAACACAGAAATTGCATCGGAATTAAATACAAAAGGCACAATGCCGACTTAAGTACAAGAAGACTTAATCCTCTTACTGTCTATCTTTTGAACCATTCCTGTGACACTAGTTATAGATTCGGATGCTTCACTTCAGGTTTACTGTATCCTTCTGAACTTCTTATTGAAGATGAAACACAGAAATCGCATCGGAATCAAATGCAAAAGGCACAATGCCGACTTAAGTACAAGAAGACTGACACTTCTTACTGTCTATGTTTGAATCATTCCTGTGACACTAGTTATAGATTCCGATGCTTCACTCCAGTTTTACTGTATCCCTTGGACCTTCTTATTGACGATGAAACACAGAAATCGCATCGGAATTAAATACAAAAGGCACAATGCCGACATAAGTACAAGAAGTCTGACTCTTCTAAGTGATTATAGTTTGAACCATTCCTGTGACACTAGTTATAGATTCCGATGCTTCACTCCAGGTTTACTGTATCCCTTGGACCTTCTTATTGACGATGAAACACAGAAATTGCATCGGAATTAAATACAAAAGGCACAATGCCGACCTAAGGACAAGAAGACTGACTAATCTTACTGACTATACTTGGAACCATTCCTGTGACACTAGCTATAGATTCCGATGCTTCACTTCAGGTTTACTGTATCCCTCTGACAATTCTTATTGACGATGAAGCACAGAAATTGCATCGGAATTAAATACAAAATGCACAATGCCGAATTAAGTACAAGAAGACTGACTATTCTTACTGTCTATGTTTTGAACCATTCCATTGACACCAGTTATGGATTCCGATGCTTCACTTGTGGGTTACTGTATCCCTTGGTCCTTCTTATTGACGATGAAACACAGAAATTGCATCAGAATTAAATACAAAAGGCACAATGCCAAATTAAGTACAAAAAGACTGACTCTTCTTTCTGTCTATGTTTTGAACCGTTCCACTGACACTAGTTATAGATTCCGATGCTTCACTCCAGGTTTACTGTATCCCTTGGACCTTTTTATTTACGATGAAACACAGGAATTGCATCGGAATTAATTTAAAAAGCACAATGCCGACTTAAGTACAAGAAGACTGACTCTTCCTACTGTCTATGCTTTGAACCATTCCTGTGATACTAGTTTTGGATTGCGATGCTTCACTTCATGTTTACAGTATCCCTCTGACCTTCTTATTGAAGATGAAACACCGAAATTGCATCGGAATATAATGCAAATGGCACAATGCCGACTTAAGTACATGAACACTGACTCTTCCTACTGTCTATGCTTTGAACCATTCCTGTGACACTAGTTATAGATTCCGATGCTTTACATCAGGTTTACTGTATCCCTCTGACCTTATTGCCGATGAAACACAGAAATTGCATCGGAATTAAATACAAAAGGCACAATGCCGGCTTAAGTACAAGAAGACTGACTCTTCTTACTGTCTATGATTTGAACCATTCCTCTTACAATAGTTATATATTCCGATGCTTCACTCCAGGATTACTATATCCATTGGACCTTCTTATTGACGATGAAACACAGAAATTGCATCGGAATTATATACAAAAGGCACAATGCCAACTTAAGGACAAGAAGACTGACTCTTCTTACTGACTATGTTTTGAACCATTCCTGTGACACTAGCTATAGATTCCGATGCTTCACTTAAGGTTTACTGTATCCCTCTGACCTACTCATTGACGATGAAACACAGAAATTGCATCGTAATTAAATACTAAAGGCACAATGCCGGCTTAAGTACAAGAAGACTGACTCTTCTTACTGTCTATGATTTGAACCATTCCTCTGACAATAGTTATAGATTCCCATGCTACACTCCAGGTTTACTGTATCCCTTGGACATTCTTATTGACGATGAAACACAGAAATTGCATCGGAATTAAATACAAAAGGCACAATGCCGACTGTAGTACAGGAAGACTGACTCTTCCTACTGTCAATGTTTTGAACCATTCCTGTGACACTAGTTATAGATTCCGATGCTTCACTTCAGGTTTACTGTATCACTCTGATCTTCCTATTGACGATGAAACACAGAAATTGCATCGGAATTAAATACAAACGGCACAATGCTGACTTAAGTACAAGAAGACTGAATCTTCTTACTGTCTAGCTATTGAACCATTCCTGTGACACTAGTTATAGATTCCGATGCTTCACTTCAGGTTTACTGTATCCGTTGCTCCATCTTATTGACGATGAAACACAGAAATTGCATCGGAATTAAACACAAAAGGCACAATGCCGACTTATGTTCAAAAAGACTGACTCTTCTTACTGACTATGTTTTGAACCATTCCTGTGACACTAGTTATAAATTCCGATGCTTCACTTCAGGTTTATTGTATCCCTCTGACCCTCTTATTGACGATGAAACACAGAAATTGCATCGGAATTAAATAGAAAAGGCACAATGTCGACTTAAGTACAAGAAGAGTGACTCTTCTTACTGTCTATGTTTTGAACTCTTCCTATGACACTTGTTATAGATTCCGATGCTTCACTCCAGGTTTACTGTATCCCTTGGACCTTCTTATTGGCGATGAAACACAGAAATTGCATCGGAATTAAATACAAAAGGCACAATGCCGCCTCAAGTACAAGAAGACTGATTCTTCCTACTGTCAATGTTTTGAAGCATTCCTGTGACACTAGTTTTGGATTCCGATGCTTCATTTCAGGTTAACTGTATCCCTCAGACCTTCTTATTGACAATGAAACACAGATATTGCATCGGCATTAAATACAAAAGACACAATGCCGACTTAAGTACAAGAAGACTGACTCTCCTTACCGTCTATGTTTTGAACCATTCCTGTGACACTAGTTATAGATTCCGATGCTTCACTTCAGGTTAACTGTACCCCTCTGACCTTATTGCCGATGAAACACAGAAATTGCATCGGACTTAAATACAAAAGGCACAATGCCGACTTAAGTACAAGAAGACTGACCCTTCTTACTGTCTATGTTTTGAACCATTCCTGTGACACTAGTTATAGATTCCGATGCTTCACTTCAGGTTTACTGTTTCCCTTGGACCATCTTATTGACGATGAAACACAGAAATTGCAACGGAATTAAATACAAAAGGCACAATGCCGACTTAAGTACAAGAAGACTGAATCTTCTTACTGTCTATGTTTTGAACCATTTCTGTGACACTAGTTATAGATTCCGATGCTTCACTCCAGGTTTACTATTTCCCTTGGACCTTCTTATTGACGATAAAACAAAGAAATGGCATCGGAATTAAATACAAAAGGCACAATGCCGACTTAAGGACAAGAAGACTGACTCTTCTTACTGACTATGCTTTGAACCATTCCTGTGACACTAGTTATAGATTCCGATGCTTCACTTCAGGTTTATTGTATCCCTCTGATCTTCTTATTGACGATGAAACTCAGAAATTCCATCGGAATTAAATACAAAAGGTACAATGCCGACTTAAGTACAAGAAGACTGTTTCTTCTTAGTGTCTGTGTTTTGAACCATTCCATTGATACTAGTTATAGATTGCGATGCCTCACTCCAGGTTTACTGTATCCCCTGGACCTTCTTATTGACGATGAAACACAGAAATTGCATCGTAATTAAATAGAAAAGACACAATGCCGACTTAAGTACAAGAAGACTGACTCTTCTTAATGTCTATGGTTTGAACCTTTCCTGTGACACTAGTTATAGATTCCGATGCTTCACTCCAGGTTTACTGTATCCCTTGGACCTTCTTGTTGACGATGAAACACAGAAATTGCATCGGAATTACATAGAAAAAGCACAATGCCGACTTAAGTACAAGAAGACTGACTCTTCTTACTGACTATGTTTTGAACCATTCCTGTGACACTAGTTATAAATTCCGATGCTTCACTTCAGGGTTACTGTATACCTTGGACCTTCTTATTGTCGATGAAACACAGAAATTGCATCGGAATTAAATACAAATCGCACAATGCCGACTTAAGTACAAGAAGACTGACTCTTCCTACTGTCAATGCTTTGAACCATTCCTGTTACACCAGTTTTGGATTCCGATTCTTCACTTCAGGTTAACTGTATCCCTCTGACCATCTTAATGACAATGAAACACAGATATTGCATCGGAATTAAATACAAAAGGCACAATGCCGACTTAAGTACGAGAAGACTGTCTCTTCTTACTGTCTATGATTTGAACCATTTCTGTGACACTAGTTATAGATTCCGATGCTTCCCTCCAGGTATACTATATCCCTTGGACCTTCTTATTGACGATGAAACAAAGAAATTGCATCGGAATTAAATACAAAAGGCACAATGCCGACTTAAGGACACGAAGACTGACTCTTCTTACTGACTATGCTTTGAACCATTCCCGTGACACTAGTTATAGATTCCGAAGCTTCACTTCAGGTTTATTGTATCCTGTGACCTTCTTATTGACGATGAAACTCAGAAATTCCATCGGAATTAAATACAAAAGGCACAATGCCGACTTAAGCACAAGAAGACTGTTTCTTCTTACTGTCTATGTTTTGAACCATTCCATTGACTCTAGTTATAGATTCCGATGCTTCACTCCAGGTTTACTATATCCCTTGGACCTTTTTATTGACGATGAAACACAGAAATTTCATCGGAATTAAACACAAAAGGCACAATGCCGACTTAAGGACAAGAAGACAGACTCTTCTTACTGACTTTGTTTTGTAGCATTCCTGTGACACTAGTTATAGGTTCCGATGCTTCACTTCAGGGTTACTGTATACCTTGGACCTTCTTATTGACGATGAAACACAGAAATTGCATCTTAATAAAATACAAAAGGCACAATGCCTACTTAAGTACAAGAAGACTGACTCTTCCTACTGTCAATGTTTTCAACCATTGCTGTGACACTACTTTTGGATTTCGATGCTTCACTTCAGGTTAACTGTATCCCTCAGACCTTCTTATTGACAATGAAACACAGATATTGCATCGGATTTAAATACAAAAGGCACAATGCGGACTTAAGTACAAGAAGACTGACTTTTCTTACCGTCTATGTTTTGAACCATTCCTGTGACACTAGTTATAGATTCCGTTGCTTCACTTCAGGTTTACTGTATCCCTCTGACCTTATTGCCGATGAAACACAGAAATTGCATCGGAATTAAATACAAAAGGCCCAATGCCGACTTAAGAGCAAGAAGACTGGCTCATCTTACTGACTATGTTTTGAACTATTCCTGTGACACTAGTTATAGATTCCGATGCTTCACTTCAGGTTTACTGTATCCCTCTGACCTTCTTATTGACTATGAAACACAGCAATTGCATCGGAATTAAATACAAAAGCCAGAATGCCGACTTAAATACAAGAAGACTGACCCTTCTTACTGTCTATGTTTTGAACCATTCCTGTGACACTAGTTATAGATTCCGATGCTTCACTTCAGGTTTACTGTTTCCCTTGGACCTTCTTATTGACGAAGAAACACTGAAATTGCATCGGAATTAAATAGAAAAGGCACAGTGCTGACTTAAGTAAAAGAAGACTGACTCTTCTTACTGTCTATGTTTTGAACCATTGCTGTGACACCAGTAATGGATTCCGATGCTTCACTCCAGGTTTACTGTATCCCTTGGACCTTAATATTGACGATGAAACACAGAAATTGAATCGGAATTAAATAGAAAGGGCACTATGCCGACTTAAGTACAAGAAGACTGACTCGTCCTACTGTCTATGTTTTGAACCATTCCAGTGACACTAGTTATAGATTATGATGCTTCACTTCAGGTTTACTGTATCCCTTGTACCTTCTTATTGATGATGAAACAGAAATTGCATCGGAATAAATACAAAAGGCACAATGCCAACTTAAGTACATGAAGACCGACCCTTCTTATTGCCAATGATTTGAACCATTCCTGTGACACTAGTTATAGATGCCGATGCTTTACTTCAGGTTTACTGTATCCCTTGGACATTCTTAATGACGATGGATCTCAGAAATTGCATCGGAATTAAATACAAAAGGCACAATGCATACTTAAGTACAAGAAGATTGACTCTTCTTACTGTCTATGATTCGAACAATTCCTGTGACAATAGTTAAAGATTCTGATACTTCACTCCAGGTTTACTATATTCCTTGGACCTTCTTATTGACGATGAAACACAGAAATTGCATCGGAATTATATACAAAAGGCACAATGCCGACTTAAGGACAAGAAGACTGACTCTTCTTACTGACTATGCTTTGAACCATTCCTGTGACACTAGTTATAGATTCCGATACTACACTTCAGGTTTATTGTATCCCTCTGACCTTCTTATTGACGATGCAACTCAGAAATTCCATTGGAATGAAATACAAAAGACAAAATTCCTACTTTAGTACACGAAGACTGACTCTTCTTACTGTCTATGTTTTGAACCATTCCTGTGACACTAGTTTTGGATGCCGATGCTTCACTTCAGGTTAACTGTATCCCTCAGACCTTCTTATTGACAATGAAACACAGATATTGCATCGGAATTAAATACAAAAAGCACAATGCCGACTTAAGTACAAGAAGACTGACTCTTCTTACTGACTATGTTTGAACCATTCCTGTGACACTAGTTATTGATTCCGATGCTTCACTTCAGGTTTACTGTATCCCTCTGACATTCTTATTGACTATGAAACACAGAAATTGCATCGGAATTAAATACAAAAGCCACAATGCCGACTTCAGTACAAGAAGACTGACCCTTCTTACAGTCTATGTTTTGAACCATTCCTGTGACACTAGTTATAGATTCCGATGCTTCACATCAGGTTTACTGTTTCCCTTGGACCTTCTAATTGACGATGAAACACAGAAATTGCATCGGAATTAAATACAAAAGGCACAATGCCGACTTAAGTACAAGAAGACTGACTCTTCTTACTGTCTATGACTTGAACCATTCCTGTGACACTAGTTATAGATTCCGATGCTTCACTTCAGGTTTATTGTATCCCTCTGACCTTCTTACTGACGATGCAACTCAGAAATTCCATTGGAATTAAATACAAAAGGCAAAATGCCCACTTTAGTACACGAAGACTGACTCTTCTTACTGTCTATGTTTTGAACCATTCCTGTTACACTAGTTATAGATTCCGATGCGTCACTCCAGGTTTACTGTATCCGTTGGACCTTCTTATTGACGATGAAACACAGAAATTGCATCGGAATTAAACACAAAAGGCACAATGCCGACTTAAGGACAAGAAGACTGACTCTACTTACTGACTTTGTTTTGAACTACTCCTGTGACACTAGTTATAGATTCCGATACTTCACTTCAGGTTTATAGTATCCCTCTGACCTTCCGATTGACGATGAAACACAGAAATTGCATCGGAATTAAATAGAAAAGGCACAATGTCGACTTAAGTACAAGAAGACTGACTCTTCTTACTGTCTATGGTTTGAACCTTACCTGTGACACTAGTTATAGATTCCGATGCTTCACTCCAGGTTTACTGTATCCCTTGGACCTTCTTGTTGACGATGAAACACAGAAATTGCATCGGAATTAAATAGAAAAAGCACAATGCCGACTTAAGTACAAGAAGACTGACTCTTCTTACTGACTATGTTTTGAACCATTCCTGTGACACTAGTTATAAATTCCGATGCTTCACTTCAGGGTTACTGTATACCTTGGACCTTCTTATTTACGATGAAACACAGAAATTGCATCGGAATTAAATACAAATGGCACAATGCCGACTTAAGTACAAGAAGACTGACTCTTCCTACTGTCAATGCTTTGAACCATTCCTGTGACACTAGTTTTGGATTCCGATGCTTCACTTCAGGTTAACTGTATCCCTCAGACCTTCTTATTGACAATGAAACACAGATATTGCATCGGAATTAAATACAAAAGGCACAATGCCGACCTAAGTACAAGAAGACTGACTCTTCTTACCGTCTATGTTTTGAACCATTCCTGTGACACTAGTTACAGATTCCGATGCTTCACTTCAGGTTTACTGTATCCCTCTGACCTTATTGCCGATGAAACACAGAAATTGCATCGGAATTAAATACAAAAGGCCCAATGCCGACTTCAGAACAAGAAGACTGACTCTTCTTACTGTCTAGGTTTTGAACCATTCCTGTGGCACTAGTTATAGATTTCGATGCTTCACTTCAGGTTTACTGTTTCCCTTGGACCTTCTTATTGACGATGAAACACAGAAATTGCATCGGAATTAAATACAAAAGGCACAATGCCGACTTAAGTACGAGAAGACTGACTCTTCTTACTGTCTATGTTTTGAACCATTCCTGTGGCACTAGTTTTGGATTTCGATGCTTCACTTCAAGTTAACTGAATCCCTCAGACCTTCTTATTGACGATGAAACAAAGAAATTGCATCGGAATTAAATACAAAAGGCCCAATGCCGACTTAATAACAAGAAGACTGACTCTTCTTACTGTCTATGTTTTGAACCATTCCTGTGGCACTAGTTATAGTTTACGATGCTTCACTTCAGGGTTACTGTATACCTTGGACCTTCTTATTTACGATGAAACACAGAAATTGCATCGGAATTAAATACAAATGGCACAATGCCGACTTAAGTACAAGAAGACTGACTCTTCCTACTGTCAATGCTTTGAACCATTCCTGTGACACTAGTTTTGGATTCCGATGCTTCACTTCAGGTTAACTGTATCCCTCAGACCTTCTTATTGACAATGAAACACAGATATTGCATCGGAATTAAATACAAAAGGCACAATGCCGACTTAAGTACAAGAAGACTGACTCTTCTTACCGTCTATGTTTTGAACCACTCCTGTGACACTAGTTATAGATTCCGATACTTCACTTCAGGTTTATTGTATCCCTCTGACCTTCCTATTGACGATGAAACACAGAAATTCCATCGGAATTAAATAGAAAAGGCACAATGTCGACTTAAGTACAAGAAGACTGACTCTTCTTACTGTCTATGGTTTGAACCTTTCCTGTGACACTAGTTATAGATTCCGATGCTTCACTCCAGGTTTACTGTATGCCTTGGACTTTCTTATTGACGATGAAACAGAGAAATTGCATCGGAATTAAATAGAAAAAGCACAATGCCGACTTAAGTACAAGAAGACTGACTCTTCTTACTGAATATGTTTTGAA
The DNA here is from genome assembly GCF_023864345.2 of Schistocerca serialis cubense. Classification (NCBI taxonomy): domain Eukaryota; kingdom Metazoa; phylum Arthropoda; class Insecta; order Orthoptera; family Acrididae; genus Schistocerca; species Schistocerca serialis. The sequence goes on from NW_026047592.1 coordinate 9,685,881, forward strand.
CCATTCCTGTGACACTAGTTATAGATTCCGATGCTTCACTTCAGGGTTACTGTATACATTGGACATCCTTATTGACGATGAAACACAGAAATTGCATCGGAATTAAATACAAAAGGCACAATGCCGACTTAAGTACAAGAAGACTGACTCTTCCTACTGTCAATGCTTTGAACCATTCCTGTGACACTAGTTTTGGATTCCGATGCCTCACTTCAGGTTAACTGTATCCCTCAGGCCTTCTTATTGACAATGAAACACAGATATTGCATCGGAATTAAATACAAAAGGCACAATGCCGACTTAAGTACAAGAAGACTGACTCTTCTTACCGTCTATGTTTTGAACCATTCCTGTGACACTAGTTATAGATTCCGATGCTTCACTTCAGGTTTACTGTTTCATTTGGACCTTCTTATTGACGATGAAACACAGAAATTGCATCGGAATTAAATACAAAAGGCACAATGCCGACTTAAGTACAAGAAGACTGACTCTTCTTACTGTCTATGATTTGAACCATTCCTGTGACACTAGTTATAGATTCCGATGCTTCACTTCAGGTTTATTGTATCCCTCTGACCTTCTTACTGACGATGCTACTCAGAAATTCTATTGGAATTAAATACAAAAGGCAAAATGCCAACTTTAGTACACGAAGACTGACTCTTCATACTGTCTATGTTTTGAACCATTCCTGTGACACTAGTTATAGATTCCGATGCGTCACTCCAGGTTTACTGTATCCCTTGGACCTTCTTGTTGACGATGAAACACAGAAATTGCATCGGAATTAAATAGAAAAAGCACAATGCCGACTTAAGTACAAGAAGACTGACTCTTCTTACTGACTATGTTTTGAACCATTCCTGTGACACTAGTTATAAATTCCGAAGCTTAACTTCAGGGTTACTGTATACCTTGGACCTTCTTATTTACGATGAAACACAGAAATTGCATCGGAATTAAATACAAATGGCACAATGCCGACTTAAGTACAAGAAGACTGACTCTTCCTACTGTCAATGCTTTGAACCATTCCTGTGACACTAGTTTAGGATTCCGATGCTTCACTTCAGGTTAACTGTATCCCTCAGACCTTATTGACAATGAAACACAGATATTGCATCGGAATTAAATACAAAAGGCACAATGCCGACTTAAGTACAAGAAGACTGACTCTTCTTACCGTCTATGTTTTGAACCATTCCTGTGACACTAGTTATAGATTCCGATGCTTCACTTCAGGTATACTTTATCCCTCTGACCTTATTGCTGATATAACACAGAAATTGCATGGGAATTAAATACAAAAGGCCCAATGCCGACTTAAGAACAAGAAGACTGACTCTTCTTACTGACTATGTTTTGAACCATTCCTGTGACACTAGTTATAGATTCCGTTGCTTCACTTCAGGTTAACTGTATCCCTCTGACCTTCTTATTTACTATGAAACACAGAAATTGCATCGGAATTAAATACAAAAGCCACAATGCCGACTTAAGTGCAAGAAGACTGACCCTTCTTACTGTCTATGTTTTGAACCATTCCTGTGGCACTAGTTATAGATTCCGATGCTTCACTTCAGGTTTACTGTTTCCCTTGGACCTTCTTATTGACGATGAAACACAGAAATTGCATCGGAATTAAATACAAAAGGCACAATGCCGACATAAGAACGAGAAGACTGACTCTTCTTACTGTCTATGTTTTGTACCATTTCTGTGACACTAGTTATAGACTCCGATGCTTCACTCCAGGTTTACTATATCCCTTGGACCTTCTTATTGACGATGAAACAAAGAAATTGCATCGGAATTAAATACAAAAGGCACAATGCCGACTTAAGGACAAGAAGACTGACTCTTATTACTGACTATGCTTTGAACCATTCCCGTGACACTAGTTATAGATTCCAATGCTTCACTTTAGGTTTATTGTGTCCCTGTGACCTTCTTATCGACGATGAAACTCAGAAATTCCATCGGAATTAAATACAAAAGGCACAATGGCGACTTAAGTACAAGAAGACTGACTCTTCCTACTGTCAATGCTTTCAAACATTCCTGTGACACTAGTTTTAGATTTCGATGCTTCACTTCAGGTTAACTGTATCCCTCAGACCTTCTTATTGACAATGAAACACATATATGGTATCGGAATTAAATACAAAAGGCACACTGCCGACTTAAGTACAAGAAGACTGACTCTTCTTACCACCTATGTTTTGAACCATTCCTGTGACACTAGTTATAGATTCCGATGCTTCACTTCAGGTTTACTGTATCCCTCTGACCTTATTGCCGATGAAACACAAAAATTGCATCGGAATTAAATACAAAAGGCCCAATGCCGACTTAAGAACAAGAAGACTGACTCTTCTTACTGACTATGTTTTGAACCATTCCTGCGACACTAGTTATAGATTCCGATGCTTCACTTCAGGTTTACTGTATCCCTTGGACCTTCTTATTGACGATGAAACACAGAAATTGCATCGGAATTAAATAGAAAGGCACAATGCCGACTTAAGTACAAGAAGACTGACTCTTCTTACTGTCTATGTTTTGAACCATTCCTGTGACACTAGTAATGGATTCCGATGCTTCACTCCAGGTTTACTGTATCCCTTGGACCTAAATATTGACGATGAAACACAGAAATTGAATCGGAATTAAATAGAAAAGGCACTATGCCGACTTAAGTACAAGAAGACTGACTCGTCCTACTGTCTTTGTTTTGAACCATTCCAGTGACACTAGTTATAGATTACGATGCTTCACTTCAGGTTTACTGTATCCCTTAGACATTTTTAATGACGATGAAACACAGAAATTGCATCGGAATTAAATACAAAAGGCACAATGCATACTTAAGTACAAGAAGACTGACTCTTCTTACTGTCTATGATTTGAACCATCCCTGTGACAATAGTTATAGATTCTGATACTTCACTCCAGGTTTACTATATCCCTTGGACCTTCTTATTGACGATGAAACACAGAAATTGCATCGGAATTATATACAAAAGGCACAATGCCGACTTAAGGACAAGGAGACTGACTCTTCTTACTGACTATGCTTTGAACCATTCCTGTGACACTAGTTATAGATTCCGATACTTCACTTCAGGTTTATTGTATCCCTCTGACCTTCTAATTGACGATGCAACTCAGAAATTCCATTGGAATGAAATACAAAAGACAAAATTCCTACTTTAGTACACGAAGACTGACTCTTCTTACTGTCTATGTTTTGAACCATTCCTGTGACACTAGTTACAGATTCCGATGCTTCACTTCAGGTTTACTGTAACCGTTGGACCTTCTTATTGACGATGAAACACAGAAATTTAATCGGAATTAAACACAAAAGGCACAATGCCGACTTAAGGACAAGAAGACTGACTCTTCTTACTGACTTTGTTTTGAACCACTCCTGTGACACTAGTTATAGATTTCGATACTTCACTTCAGGTTTATTGTATCCCTCTGACCTTCCTATTGAAGATGAAAAACAGAAATTCCATCGGAATTAAATAGAAAAGGCACAATGTCGACTTAAGTACAAAAAGACTGACTCTTCTTACTGTCTATGGTTTGAACCTTTCCTGTGACACTAGTTATAGATTCCGATGCTTCACTCCAGTTTTACTGTATCCGTTGGACCTTCTTATTGACGATGAAACACAGAAATTGCATCGGTATTAAACACAAAAGGCACAATGCCGACTTAAGGACAAGAAGACTGACTCTACTTACTGACTTTGTTTTGAACTACTCCTGTGACACTAGTTATAGATTCCGATACTTCACTTCAGGTTTAATGTATCCCTCTGACCTTCCTATTGACGATGAAACACAAAAATTGCATCGGAATTAAATAGAAAAGGCACAATGTGGACTTAAGTACAAGAAGACTGACTCTTCTTACTGTCTATGGTTTGAACCTTTCCTGTGACACTAGTTATAGATTCCGATGCTTCACTCCAGGTTTACTGTATCCCTTGGACCTTCTTGTTGACGATGAAACACAGAAATTGTATCGGAATTAAATAGAAAAAGCACAATGCCGACTTAAGTACAAGAAGACTGACTCTTCTTACTGACTATGTTTTGAACCATTCCTGTGACACTAGTTATAAATTCCGATGCTTCACTTCAGGGTTACTGTATACCTTGGACCTTCTTATTTTCGATGAAACACAGAAAGTGCATCGGAATTAAATACAAATGGCACAATGCCGACTTAAGTACAAGAAGACTGACTCTTCCTACTGTCAATGTTTTGAACCATTCCTGTGACACTAGTTTTGGATTCCGATGCTTCACTTCAGGCTAACTGTATCCCTCAGACCTTCTTATTGACGATGAAACACAGATATTGCATCGGAATTAAATACAAAAGGCACAATGCCGACTTAGGTACAAGAAGACTGACTCTTCTTACCGTCTATGTTTTGAACCATTCCTGTGACACTAGTTATAGATTCCGATGCTTCACTTCAGGTATACTGTATCCCTCTGACCTTATTGCCGATGAAACACAGAAATTGCATCGGAATTAAATACAAAAGGCCCAATGCCGACTTAAGAACAAGAAGACTGACTCTTCTTACTGACTATGTTTTGAATCATTCCTGTGACACTAGTTATAGATTCGATGCTTCACTTCAGGTTAACTGTATCCCTCTGACCTTCTTATTGACTATGAAACACAGATATTGCATCGGAATTAAATACAAAAGCCACAATGCCTACTTAAGTACAAGAAGACTGACCCTTCTTACTGTCTATGTTTTGAACCATTCCTGTGGCACTAGTTATAGATTCCGATGCTTCACTTCAGGTTTACTGTTTCCCTTGGACCTTCTTATTGACGATGAAACACAGAAATTGCATCGGAATTAAATACAAAAGGCACAATGTCGACCTAAGTACGAGAAGACTGACTCTTCTTACTGTCTATGTTTTGAACCATTTCTGTGACACTAGTTATAGATTCCGATGCTTCACTCCAGGTTTACTATATCCCTTAGACCTTCTTATTGACGATGAAACAAAGAAATTGCATCGGAATTAAATAGAAAAGGCACAATGCCGACCTAAGGACAAGAAGACTGACTCTTCTTACTGACTATGTTTTGAACCATTCCTGTGACACTAGTTATAGATTCCGATGCTTCACTTCAGGTTAACTGTATCCCTCAGACCTTCTTATTGATGATGAAACACTGAAATTGCATCGGAATTAAATACAAAAGGCACAATTCCGACTGAAGTACAAGAAGACTGACTCTTCTTACTGACTATGTTTTGAACCATTCCTGTGACACTAGTTATAGATTCCGATGCTTCACTTCAGGTTTACTGTATCCCTTGGACCTTCTTATTGACGATGAAAAACAGAAATTGCATCGGAATTAAATAGAAAAGGCACAATGCCGACTTAAGTACAAGAAGACTGACTCTTCTTACTCTCTATGTTTTGAATCATTCCTGTGACACTAGTAATGGATTCCGATGCTTCACTCCAGGTTTACTGTATCCCTTGGACCTTAATATTGACGATGAAACACAGAAATTGAATCGGAATTAAATAGAAAAGGCACTATGCCGACTTAAGTACAAGAAGACTGACTCGTCCTACTGTCTATGTTTTGAACCATTCCAGTGACACTAGTTATAGATTACGATGCTTCACTTCAGGTTTACTGTATCCCTTGTACCTTCTTATTGATGATGAAACAGAAATTGCATCGGAATAAATTCAAAAGGCACAATGCCAACTTAAGTACATGAAGACCGACCCTTCTTATTGACAATGATTTGAACCATTCCTGTGACACTAGTTATAGATTCCGATGCTTTACTTCAGGTTTACTGTATCCCTTGGACATTCTTAATGACGATGAAACACAGAAATTGCATCGGAATTAAATACAAAAGGCACAATGCATACTTAAGTACAAGTAGACTGACTCTTCTTACTGTCTATGATTTGAACCATCCCTGTGACAATAGTTATAGATTCTGATACTTCACTCCAGGTTTACTATATCCCTTGGACCTTCTTATTGACGATGAAACACAGAAATTGCATCGGAATTATATACAAATGGCACAATGCCGACTTAAGGACAAGGAGACTGACTCTTCTTACTGACTATGCTTTGAACCATTCCTGTGACACTAGTTATAGATTCCGATACTTCACTTCAGGTTTATTGTATCCCTCTGACCTTCTTATTGACGATGCAACTCAGAAATTCCATTGGAATGAAATACAAAAAACAAAATTCCTACTTTAGTACACGAAGACTGACTCTTCTTACTGTCTATGTTTTGAACCATTCCTGTGACGCTAGTTATAGATTCCGATGCTTCACTCCAGGTTTACTGTATCCGTTGGACCTTCTTATTGACGATGAAACACAAAAATTTAATCGGAATTAAACACAAAAATCACAATGCCGACTTAAGGACAAGAAGAGAGACTCTTCTTACTGACTTTGTTTTGAACCACTCCTGTGACACTAGTTATAGATTCCGATACTTCACTTCAGGTTTATTGTATCCCTCTGACCTTCCTATTGACGATGAAAAACTGAAATTCCATCGGAATTAAATAGAAAAGGCACAATGTCGACTTAAATACAAGAAGACTGACTCTTCTTACTGTCTATGGTTTGAACCTTTCCTGTGACACTAGTTATAGATTCCGATGCTTCACTCCAGGTTTACTGTATCCCTTGGACTTTCTTATTGACGATGAAACAGAGAAATTGCATCGGAATTAAATAGAAAAGGCACAATGCCGACTTAAGTACATAAAGACTGACTCTTCTTACTGAATATGCTTTGAACCATTCCTGTGACACTAGTTATAGATTCCGATGCTTCACTTCAGGGTTACTGTATACATTGGACATCCTTACTGACGATGAAACACAGAAATTGCATCGGAATTAAATACAAAAGGCACAATGTCGACTTAAGTACAAGAAGACTGACTCTTCCTACTGTCAATGCTTTGAACCATTCCTGTGACACTAGTTTTGGATTCCGATGCTTCACTTCAGGTTAACTGTATCCCTCAGACCTTCTTATTGACAATGAAACACAGAAATTGAATCGGAATTAAATACAAAAGGCACAATGCCGACTTAAGTACAAGAAGACTGACTCTTCTTACCGTCTATGTTTTGAACCATTCCTGTGACACTACTTATAGATTCCGATGCTTCACTTCAGGTATACTGTATCCCTCTGACCTTATTGCCGATGAAACACAGAAATTGCATCGGAATTAAATACAAAAGGCCCAATGCCGACTTCAGAACAAGAAGACTGACTCTTCTTACTGACTATGTTTGAACCATTCCTGTGACACTAGTTATAGATTCCGATGCTTCACTTCAGGTTTACTGTATCCCTCTGACATTCTTATTGACTATGAAACACAGAAATTGCATCGGAATTAAATGCAAAAGCCACAATGCCGCCTTAAGTACAAGAAGACTGACTCTTCTTACTGACTATGCTTTGAACCATTCCTGTGACACTAGTTATAGATTCCGATGCTTCACTTCAGGTTTATTGTATCCCTCTGACCTTCTTATTGACGATGCAACAAAGAAATTCCATTGGAATTAAATACAAAAGGCAAAATGCCAACTTTAGTACACGAACACTGACTCTTCTTACTGTCTATGTTTAGAACCATTCCTGTGACACTAGTTATAGATTCCGATTCTTCACTCCAGGTTTACTGTATCCGTTGGACATTCTTATTGACGATGAAACACAGAAATTTAATCGGAATTAAACACAAAAGGCACAATGCCGACTTAAGGACAAGAAGATTGACTCTTCTTAATGACTTTGTTTTGAACCACTCCCGTGACACTAGTTATAGATTCCGATACTTCACTTCAGGTTTATTGTATCCCTCTGACCTTCCTATTGACGATGAAACACAGAAATTGCATCGGAATTAAATAGAAAAGGCACAATGTCGACTTAAGTACAAGAAGACTGACTCTTCCTACTGTCAATGATTTCAACCATTCCTGTGACGCTAGTTTTGGATTCCGATGCTTCACTTCAGGTTAACTGTATCCCTCAGACCTTCTTATTGACAATGAAACACAGATATTGCATCGGAATTAAATAGAAAAGGCACAATGCCGACTTAAGTACAAGAAGACTGACTCTTCTTACTGAATATGTTTTGAACCATTCCTGTGACACTAGTTATAGATTCCGATGCTTCACTTCAGGTTTATTGTATCCCTCTGACCTTCTTATTGACGATGAAACTCAGAAATTCCATCGGAATTAAATACAAAAGGATCAATGCCGACTTAAGTACAAGACGACTGTTTCTTCTTACTCTCTATGATTTGAACCATTCCATTGACACTAGTTATAGATTCCGATGTTTCACTCCAGGTTTACTGTATCCCTTGGACCTTCTTATTGACGATGAAACACAGAAATTGCATCGTAATTAAATAGAAAAGGCACAATGCCGAATGAAGTACAAGAAGACTGACTCTTCTCACTGACTATGTTTTGAACCATTCCTGTGACACTAGTTATAGATTCCGATGCTTCACTTCAGGTTTATTGTATCCCTCTGACCTTCCTATTGACGATGAAACACAGAAATTGCATCGGAATTAAATAGAAAAGGCACAATGTCGACTTAAGTACAAGAAGACTGACTCTTCCTACTGTCAATGATTTCAACCATTCCTGTGACGCTAGTTGTGGATTCCGATGCTTCACTTCAGGTTAACTGTATCCCTCAGACCTTCTTATTGACAATGAAACAGACATATTGCATCGGAATTAAATACAAAAGGCACAATGCCGACATAAGTACAAGAAGACTGACTCGTCCTACTGTCTAAGTTTTGAACCATTCCAGTGACACTAGTTATAGATTCCGATGCTTCACTTCAGGTTTACTGTATCCCTTGTACCTTCTTATTGATGATGAAGCACAGAAATTGCATCGGAATAAATACAAAAGGCACAATGCCATCTTAAGTACATGAAGACCGACTCTTCTTATTGACAATGATTTGAACCATTCCTGTGACACTAGTTATAGATTCCGATGCTTTACTTCAGGTTTACTGTATCCTTTGGACATTCTTAATGACGATGAAACACAGAAATTGCATCGGAATTAAATACAAAAGGCACAATGCCGACTTAAGTACTAGAAGACCTGACTCTTCTTACTGTCTATGATTTGACCATTCCTGTGACAATAGTTATACATTCCGATACTTCACTCCGATTTACTATATCCCTTGGACCTTCTTATTGACGATGAAACACAGAAATTGCATCGGAATTATATACAAAAGGCACTTAAGGACAAGAAGACTGACTCTTCTTACTGACTATGCTTTGAACCATTCCTGTGACACTTATAGATTCCGATGCTTCACATCAGGTTTATTGTATCCCACTGACCTTCTCTTTGACGATGCAACTCAGAAATTCCATTGGAATAAAATACAAAAGGCAAAATGCCAACTTTAGTACACGAAGACTGACTCTACTTACTGTCTATGTTTTGAACCATTCCTGTGACACTAGTTATAGATTCCGATGCTTCACTCCAGGTTTACTGTATCCGTTGGACCTTCTTATTGACGATGAAACACAGAAATTTAATCGGAATTAAACACAAAAGGCACAATGCCGACTTAAGGACAAGAAGCCTGTCTCTTCTTACTGACTTTGTTTTGAACCAATCCTGTGACACTAGTTATAGATTCCGATACTTCACTTCAGGTTTATTGTATCCCTCTGACCTTCCTATTGACGATGAAACACCGAAATTGCATCGGAATTAAATAGAAAAGGCACAATGTCGACTTAAGTACAAGAAGACTGACTCTTCTTACTGTCTATGGTTTGAACCTTTCCTGTGACACTAGTTATAGATTCCGATGCTTCACTCCAGGTTTACTGTATCCGTTGGACCTTCTTATTGACGATGAAACACAGAAATTTAATCGGAATTAAACACAAAAGGCACAATGCCGACTTAAGGACAAGAAGACTGGCTGTTCTTACTGACTTTGTTTTGAACCACTCCTGTGACACTAGTTATAGATTCCGATACTTCACTTCAGGTTTATTGTATCCCTCTGACCTTTCTATTGACGATGAAACACCGAAATTGCATCGGAATTAAATAGAAAAGGCACAATGTCGACTTAAGTACAAGAAGACTGACACTTCTTACTGTCTATGGTTTGAACCTTTCCTGTGACACTAGTTTTAGATTCCGATGCTTCACTCCAGGTTTACTGTATCCCTTGGACTTTCTTATTGACGATGAAACAGAGAAATTGCATCGGAATTAAATAGAAAAGGCACAATGCCGACTTTAGTACAAGAAGACTGACTCTTCTTACTGACTATGCTTTGAACCATTCCTGTGACACTAGTTATAGATTCCGATGCTTCACTTCAGGTTTATTGTAACCCTCTGACCATCTTATTGACGATGAAACTCAGAAATTCCATCGGAATTAAATACAAAAGGCACAATGCCGACTTAAGTACAAGACGACTGTTTCTTCTTACTCTCTATGTTTTGAACCATTCCATTGACACTAGTTATAGATTCCGATGCTTCACTCCAGGTTTACTGTATCCCTTGGACCTTCTTATTGACGATGAAACACAGAAATTGCATCGTAATTAAATAGAAAAGGCACAATGCCGAATGAAGTACAAGAAGACTGACTCTTCTTACTGACTATGTTTTGAACCATTCCTGTGACACTAGTTATAGATTCCGATGCTTCACTTCAGGTTTATTGTATCCCTCTGACCTTCTTATTGACGATGCAACAAAGAATATCCATTGGAATTAAATACAAAAGGCAAAATGCCAACTTTAGTACACGAAGACTGACTCTTCTTACTGTCTATGTTTAGAACCATTCCTGTGACGCTAGTTATAGATTCCGAGTCTTCACTCCAGGTTTACTGTATCCGTTGGACATTCTTATTGACGATGAAACACAGAAATGTAATCGGAATTAAACACAAAAGGCACAATGCCGACTTAAGGACAAGAAGATTGACTCTTCTTACTGACTTTGCTTTGAACCACTCCCGTGACACTAGTTATAGATTCCGAAACTTCACTTCAGGTTTATTGTATCCCTCTGACCTTCCTATTGACGATGAAACACAGAAATTGCATCGGAATTAAATAGAAAAGGCACAATGTCGACTTAAGTACAAGAAGACTGACTCTTCCTACTGTCAATGATTTCAACCATTCCTGTGACGCTAGTTTTGGATTCCGATGCTTCACTTCAGGTTAACTGTATCCCTCAGACCTTCTTATTGACAATGAAACACAGATATTGCATCGGAATTAAATACAAAAGGCACAATGCCGACATAAGTACAAGAAGACTGACTCGTCCTACTGTCGATGTTTTGAACCATTCCAGTGACACTACTTATAGATTCCGATGCTTCACTTCAGGTTTACTGTATCCCTTGTACCTTCTTATTGATGATGAAACACAGAAATTGCATCGGAATAAATACAAAAGGCACAATGCCAACTTAAGTACATGAAGACCGACTCTTCTTATTGAAAATGATTTGAACCATTCCTGTGACACTAGTTATAGGTTCCGTTGCTTTACTTCAGGTTTACTGTATCCTTGGGACATTCTTAATGACGATGAAACACAGAAATTGCATCGGAATTAAATACAAAAGGCACAATGCATACTTAAGTACAAGAAGTCTGACTCTTCTTAATGTCTATGATTTGAACCATTCCTGTGACAATAGTTATAGATTCTCATACTTCACTCCAGGTTTATTATATCCCTTGGACCTTCTTATTGACGATGAAACACAGAAATTGCTTCGGAATTATATACAAAAGGCACAATGCCGACTTAAGGACAAGCAGACTGACTTTTCTTACTGACTATGCTTTGAACCATTCCTGTGACACTAGTTATAGATTCCGATACTTCACTTCAGGTTTATTGTATCCCTCTGACCTTCTTATTGATGATGCAACTCAGAAATTCCATTGGAATGAAATACAAAAGACAAAATTCCTACTTTAGTACACGAAGACTGACTCTTCTTACGGTCTATGTTTTGAACCATTCCTGTGACACTAGTTATAGATTCCGATGCTTCACTCCAGGTTTACTGTATCCGTTGGACCTTCTCATTGACGATGAAACACAGAAATTTAATCGGAATTAAACACAAAAGGCACAATGCCGACTTAAGGACAAGAAGACTGACTCTTCTTACTGACTTTGTTATGTACCACTCCAGAGACACTAGTTATAGATTCCGATACTTCACTTCAGGTTTATTGTATCCCTCTGACCTTCCTATTGACGATGAAACACAGAAATTCCATCGGAATTAAATAGAAAAAGCACAATGTCGACTTAAGTACAAGAAGACTGACTCTTCTTACTGTCTATGGTTTGAACCTTTCCTGTGACACTAGTTATAGATTCCGATGCTTCACTCCAGGTTTACTGTATCCCTTGGACTTTCTTATTGACGATTAAACAGAGAAATTGCATCGGAATTAAATAGAAAAGGTACAATGCCGACTTAATTACAAGAAGACTGACTCTTCTTACTGAATATGTTTTGAACCATTCCTGTGACACTAGTTATAGATTCCGATGCTTCACTTCAGGGTTACTGTATACATTGGACATCCTTATTGACGATGAAACACAGAAATTGCATCGGAATTAAATACAAAAGGCACAATGCCGACTTAAGTACAAGAAGACTGACTCTTCCTACTGTCAATGCTTTGAACCATTCCTGTGACACTAGTTTTGGATTTCGATGCTTCACTTCAGGTTAACTGTATCCCTCAGACCTTCTTATTGACAATGAAACACAGATATTGCATCGGAATTAAATACAAAAGGCACAATGCCGACTTAAGTACAAGAAGACTGACTCTTCTTACCGTCTATGTATTGAACCATTCCTGTGACACTACTTATAGATTCCGATGCTTCACTTCAGGTTTACTGTATCCCTCTGACCTTATTGCCGATGAAACACAGAAATTGCATCGGAATTAAATACAAAAGGCCCAATGCGGACTTAAGAACAAGAAGAATGACTCTTCTTACTGACTATGTTTTGAACCATTCCTGTGACACTAGTTATAGATTCCGATGCTTCACTTCAGGTTTACTGTAACCCTTGGACCTTCTTATTGACGATGAAACACAGAAATTGCATCGGAATTAAATAGAAAAGGCACAATGCCGACTTAAGTACAAGAAGACTGACTCTTCTTACTGTCTATGATTTGAACCATTCCTGTGACACTAGTAATGGATTCCGATGCTTCACTCCAGGTTTACTGTATCCCTTGTACCTTAATATTGACGATGAAACACAGAAATTGAACCGGAATTAAATAGAAAAGGCACTATGCCGACTTAAGTACAAGAAGACTGACTCGTCCTACTGTCTATGTTTTGAACCATTCCAGTGACACTAGTTATAGATTACGATGCTTCACTTCAGGTTTACTGTATCCCTTGTATCTTCTTATTGATGATGAAATAGAAATTGCATCGGAATAAATACAAAAGGCACAATGCCAACTTAAGTACATGAAGACCAACCCTTCTTATTGACAATGATTTGAACCATTCCTGTGAAACTAGTTATAGATTCCAATGCTTTACTTCAGGTTTACTGTATCCCTTGGACATTCTTAATGACGATGAAACACAGAAATTGCATCGGAATTAAATACAAAAGGCACAATGCATACTTAAGTACAAGAAGACTGACTCTTCTTACTGTCTATGATTTGAACCATTCCTGTGACAATAGTTATAGATTCTGATACTTCACTCCAGGTTTATTATATCCCTTGGACCTTCTTATTGACGATGAAACACAGAAATTGCTTCGGAATTAAATACAAAAGGCACAATGCCGACTTCAGTACAAGAAGACTGACCCTTCTTACTGTCTATGTTTTGAACCATTCCTGTGACACTAGTTATAGATTCCGATGCTTCACTTCAGGTTTACTGTTTCCCTTGGACCTTCTTATTGACGATGAAACACAGAAATTGCACCGGAATTAAATACAAAAGGCACAATGCCGACTTAAGTACGAGATGACTGACTCTTCTTACTGTCTATGTTTTGAACCATTTCTGTGACACTATTTATAGATTCCGATGCTTCACTGCAGGTTTACTATATCCCTTGGACCTTCTTATTGACGATGAAACAAAGAAATTGCATCGGAATTAAATACAAAAGGCACAATGCCGCCTTAAGTACAAGAAGACTGACTCTTCTTACTGACTATGCTTTGAACCATTCCTGTGACACTAGTTATAGATTCCGATGCTTCACTTCAGGTTTATTGTATCCCTCTCACCTTCTTACTGACGATGCAACTCAGAAATTCCATTGGAATGAAATACAAAAGGCAAAATGCCTACTTTAGTACACGAAGACTGACTCTTCTTACTGTCTATGTTTTGAACCATTCCTGTGACACTAGTTATAGATTCCGATGCTTCACTCCAGGTTTACTGTATCCGTTGGACCTTCTTATTGACGATGAAACACAGAAATTTAATCGGAATTAAACACAAAAGGCACAATGCCGACTTAAGGACAAGAAGACTGACTCTTCTTACTGACTTTGTTTTGAACCACTCCTGGGACACTAGTTATAGATTCCGATACTTCACTTCAGGTTTATTGTATCCCTCTGACCTTCCTATTGACGATGAAACACAGAAATTACATCGGAATTAAATAGAAAAGGCACAATGTCGACTTAAGTACATGAAGACTGACTCTTCTTACTGTCTATGGTTTGAACCTTTCCTGTGACACTAGTTATAGATTCCGATGCTTCACTCCAGGTTTACTGTATCCCTTGGACTATCTTATTGACGATGAAACAGAGAAATTGCATCGGAATTAAATAGAAAAGGCACAATGCCGACTTAAGTACAAGAAGACTGACTCTTCTTACTGAATATGTTTTGAACCATTCCTGTGACACTGGTTATAGATTCCGATGCTTCACTTCAGGGTTACTGTATACATTGGACATCCTTATTGACGATGAAACACAGAAATTGCATCGGAATTAAATACAAAAGGCACAATGCCGACTTAAGTACAAGAAGACTGACTCTTCCTACTGTCAATGCTTTGAACCATTCCTGTGACACTAGTTTTGGATTCCGATGCTTCACTTCAGGTTAACTGTATCCCTCAGACCTTCTTATTGACAATGGAACACTGATATTGCATCGGAATTAAATACAAAAGGCACAATGCCGACTTAAGTACAAGAAGACTGACTCTTCTTCCCGTCTATGTTTTGAACCATTCCTGTGACACTACTTATAGATTCCGATGCTTCACTTCAGGTATACTGTATCCCTCTGACCTTATTGCCGATGAAACACAGAAATTGCATCGGAATTAAATACAAGAGGCCCAATGCCGACTTAAGAACAAGAAGACTGACTCTTCTTACTGACTATGTTTGAACCATTCCTGTGACACTAGTTATTGATTCCGATGCTTCACTTCAGGTTTACTGTATCCCTCTGACATTCTTATTGACTATGAAACACAGAAATTGCATCGGAATTAAATACAAAAGCCACAATGCCGACTTCAGTACAAGAAGACTGACCCTTCTTGCTGTCTTTGTTTTGAACCATTCCTGTGACACTAGTTATAGATTCCGATGCTTCACTTCAGGTTTACTGTTTCCCTTGGACCTTCTTATTGACGATGAAACACAGAAATTGCATCGGAATTAAATACAAAAGGCACAATGCCGACTTAAGTACGAGATGACTGACTCTTCTTACTGTCAATGTCTTGAACCATTTCTGTGACACTAGTTATAGATTCCGATGCTTCACTGCAGGTTTACTATATCCCTTGGACCTTCTTATTGACGATGAAACAAAGAAATTGCATCGGAATTAAATACAAAAGGCACAATGCCGCCATAAGTACAAGAAGACTGACTCTTCTTACTGACTATGTTTTGAACCATTCCTGTGACACTAGTTATAGATTCCGATGCTTCACTTCAGGTTTATTGTATCCCTCTGACCTTCTTATTGACAATGAAACACTGATATTGCATCGGAATTAAATACAAAAGGCACAATGCCGACTTAAGTACAAGAAGACCTGACTCTTCTTACTGTCTATGATTTGACCATTCCTGTGACAATTGTTATACATTCCGATACTTCACTCCAGGTTTACTACATCCCTTGGACCTTCTTATTGACGATGAAACACAGAAATTGCATCGGAATTATATACAAAACGCACAATGCCGACTTAAGGACAAGAAGACTGACTCTTCTTACTGACTATGTTTTGAACCATTCCTGTGACACTAGTTATAGATTCCGATGCTTCACTTCAGGTTTATTGTATCCCTCTGACCTTCTTATTGACAATGAAACACTGATATTGCATCGGAATTAAATACAAAAGGCACAATGCCGACTTAAGTACAAGAAGACCTGACTCTTCTTACTGTCTATGATTTGACCATTCCTGTGACAATTGTTATACATTCCGATACTTCACTCCAGGTTTACTACATCCCTTGCACCTTCTTATTGACGATGAAACACAGAAATTGCATCGGAATTATATACAAAACGCACAATGCCGACTTAAGGACAAGAAGACTGACTCTTCTTACTGACTATGCTTTGAACCATTCCTGTGACACTAGTTATAGATTCCGATGCTTCACTTCAGGTTTATTGTATCCCACTGACCTTCTCATTGACGATGCAACTCAGAAATTCCATTGGAATAAAATACGAAAGGCAGAATGCCAACTTTAGTACACGAAGACTGACTCTACTTACTGTCTATGATTTGAACCATTCCTGTGACACTAGTTATAGATTCCGATGCTTCACTCCAGGTTTACTGTATCCGTTGGACCTTCTTATTGACGATGAAACACAGAAATTTAATCGGAATTAAACACAAAAGGCACAATGCCGACTTAAGGACAAGAAGACTGACTCTTCTTACTGACTTTGTTTTGAACCACTCCTGTGACACTAGTTATAGATTCCGATAAGTCACTTCTGGTTTATTGTATACCTCTGACCTTCCTATTGACGATGAAACACAGAAATTCCATCGGAATTAAATAGAAAAAGCACAATGCCGACTTAAGTACAAGAAGACTGACTCTTCTTACTGACTATGTTTTGAACCATTCCTGTGACACTAGTTATAGATTCCGATGCTTCACTTCCGGTTTACTGTATCCCTTGGACCTTCTTATTGACGATGAAACACAGAAATTGCATCGGAATTAAATAGAAAAGCCACAATGCCTACTTAAGTACAAGAAGACTGACTCTTCTTACTGTCTATGTTTTGAACCATTCCTGTGACACTAGTTATGGATTCCGATGCATCTCTCCAGGTTTACTGTATCCCTTGGACCTTATTGTTGACGATGAAACACAGAAATTGCATCGTAATTAAATAGAAAAGGCACAATGCCGAATCAAGTACAAGAAGACTGACTCTTCTTACTGACTATGTTTTGAACCATTCCTGTGACACTAGTCATAGATTCCGATGCTTCACTTCAGGTTTACTGTATCCCTTGGACCTTCTTATTGACGATGAAACACAGAAATTGCATCGGAATTAAATAGAAAAGGCACAATGCCGACTTAAGTACAAGAAGACTGACTCTTCTTACTGTCTATGCTTTGAACCATTCCTGTGACACTAGTTATGGATTCCGATGCTTCACTCCAGGTTTACTGTATCCCTTGGACCTTGTAATTGACGATTAAACACAGAAATTGTATCGCAATAAAATAGAAAAAGCACAATGCCGACTTAAGTACAAGAAGACTGACTCTTCTTACTGACTATGTTTTGAACCATTCCTGTGACACTAGTTATAGATTCCGATGCTTCACTTCAGGTTTAATGTATCCCTTGGATCTTCTGATTGACGATGAAACACAGAAATTGCATCAGAATTAAATACAAAAGGCACAATGCCGACTTAAGTACAAGAAGACTGTCTCTTCATACTGTCTATGTTTTGAACCATTCCTGTGACACTAGTTATGAATTCCGATGCTTCACTCCAGGTTTACTGTATCCCTTGGACCTTATTATTGACGATGAAACACAGAAATTGAATCGGAATTAAATAGAAAAGGCACAATGCCGACTTAAGTACATGAAGACTGACTCTTCCTACTGTCTATGTTTTGAACCATTCCAGTGACATTAGTTATAGATTCCGATGCTTCACTTCAGGTTTACTGTATCCCTTGTACCTTCTTATTCGCTATGAAACACAGAAAATGCATCGGAATAAATACAAAAGGCACAATGCGAACTTAATTACATGAAGACCGACTCTTCTTATTGACAATGATTTGAACCAATCCTGTGACACTAGTTATAGATTCCCGTGCTTCACTTCAGGTTACTGTTTCCCTTGGACCTTCTTATTGACGATGAAACACAGAAATTGCATCGGAATTAAATACAAAAGGCACAATGCCGACTTAAGTACAAGAAGACTGACTCTTCTTACTGTCTATGCTTTGAACCTATTTCTGTGACACTAGTTATAGATTCCGATGCTTCACTCCAGGTTTACTATATCCCTTGGACACTCGTATTGACGATGAAACAAAGAAATTGCATCGGAATTAAATACAAAAGGCACAATGCCGACTTAAGTACAAGAAGACTGACACTTCTTACTGACTATGTTTTGAACCATTCCTGTGACACTAGTTATAGATTCCGATGCTTCACTTCAGGTTTATTGTATCCCTCTGACCTTCTTACTGACGATGAAACTCAGAAATTCCATCGGAATTAAATACAAAAGGCACAATGCCGACTTAAGTACAAGAAGACTGTTTCTTCTAACTGTCTATGTTTTGAACCATTCCTGTGACACTAGTTATAGATTCCGATGCTTCACTCCAGGTTTACTATATCCCTTGGACCTTCTTATTAACGATGAAACAAAGAAATTGCACGGAATTAAATAAAAAAGGCACAATGCCGCCTTAAGGACAAGGAGACTGACTCTTCTTACTGACTATGCTTTGAACCATTCCTGTGACACTAGTTATAGATTCCGATGCTTCACTTCAGGTTTATTGTATCCCACTGACCTTCTCATTGACGATGCAACTCAGAAATTCCATTGGAATAAAATACAAAAGGCAGAATGCCAACTTTAGTACACGAAGACTGACTCTACTTACTGTCTATGTTTTGAACCATTCCTGTGACACTAGTTATAGATTCCGATGGTTCACTCCAGGTTTACTGTATCCGTTGGACCTTCTTATTGACGATGAAACACAGAAATTTAATCGGAATTAAACACAAAAGGCACAATGCCGACTTAAGGACAAGAAGACTGACTCTTCTTACTGACTTTGTTTTGAACCACTCCTGTGACACTAGTTATAGATTCCGATACTTCACTTCTGGTTTATTGTATCCCTCTGACCTTCCTATTGACGATGAAACACCGAAATTGCATCGGAATTAAATAGAAAAGGCACAATGTCGACTTAAGTACAAGAAGACTGACTCTTCTTACTGTCTATGGTTTGAACCTTTCCTGTGACACTAGTTATAGATTCCGATGCTTCACTCCAGGTTTACTGTATCCCTTGGACCTTCGTATTGACGATGAAACACAGAAATTACATCGGAATTAAATAGAAAAGTCACAATGCCGACTTAAGTACAAGAAGACTGACTCTTCTTACTGAATATGTTTTGAACCATTCCTGTGACACTAGTTATAGATTCCGATGCTTCACTTCAGGTTTACTGTATCCCTTGTACCTTCTTATTCACTATGAAACACAGAAAATGCATCGGAATAAATACAAAAGGCACAATGCGAACTTAAGTACATGAAGACCGACTCTTCTTATTGACAATGTTTTGAACCAATCCTGTGACACTAGTTATAGATTCCCATGCTTCACTTCACGTTACTGTTTCCCTTGGACCTTCTTACTGACGATGAAACTCAGAAATTCCATCGGAATTAAATACAAAAGGCACAATGCCGACTTAAGTACAAGAAGACTGTTTCTTCTAACTGTCTATGTTTTGAACCATTCCTGTGACACTAGTTATAGATTCCGATGCCTCACTCCAGGTTTACTATATCCCTTGGACCTTCTTATTGACGATGAAACAAAGAAATTGCACGGAATTAAATAAAAAAGGCACAATGCCGCCTTAAGGACAAGGAGACTGACTCTTCTTACTGACTATGCTTTGAACCATGCCTGTGACACTAGTTATAGATTCCGATGCTTCACTTCAAGTTTATTGTATCCCACTGACCTTCTCATTGACGATGCAACTCAGAAATTCCATTGGAATAAAATACAAAAGGCAGAATGCCAACTTTAGTACACGAAGACTGACTCTACTTACTGTCTATGTTTTGAACCATTCCTGTGACACTAGTTATAGATTCCGATGCTTCACTCCAGGTTTACTGTATCCGTTGGACCTTCTTATTGACGATAAAACACAGAAATTTAATCGGAATTAAACACAAAAGGCACAATGCCGACTTAAGAACAAGAAGACTGACTCTTCTTACTGACTTTGTTTTGAACCACTCCTGGGACACTAGTTATAGATTCCGATACTTCACTTCTGGTTTATTGTATCCCTCTGACCTTCCTATTGACGATGAAACACCGAAATTGCATCGGAATTAAATAAAAAAGGCACAATGTCGACTTAAGTACAAGAAGACTGACTCTTCTTACTGTCTATGGTTTGAACCTTTCCTGTGACACTAGTTATAGATTCCGATGCTTCACTCCAGGTTTACTGTATCCCTTGAACCTTCGTATTGACGATGAAACACAGAAATTACATCGGAATTAAATAGAAAAGGCACAATGCCGACTTAAGTACAAGAAGACTGACTCTTCTTACTGAATATGTTTTGAACCATTCCTGTGACACTAGTTATAGATTCCGATGATTCACTTCTGGGTTACTGTGTACCTTGGACCTTCTTATTGACGATGAAACACAGAAATTGCACCGGAATTAAATACAAAAGGCACAATGCCGACTTAAGTACAAGAAGACTGACTCTTCCTACTGTCAATGCTTTGAACCATTCCTGTGACACTAGTTTTGGAATCCGATGCTTCACTTCAGGTTAACTGTATCCCTCAGACCTTCTTATTGACAATGAAACACAGATATAGTATCGGAATTGAATACAAAATGCACAATGCCGACTTAAGTACAAGAAGACTGACTCTTCTTACCGTCTATGTTTTGAACCATTCCTGTGACTCTAGTTATAGATTCCGATGCTTCACTTCGGGTATACTGTATCCCTCTGACCTTATTTCCGATGAAACACAGAAATTGCATCGGAATTAAATACAAAAGGCACAATGCCGACTTAAGAACCAGAAGACTGACTCTTCTTACTGACTATGTTTTGAACCATTTCTGTGACACTAGTTATAGATTCCGATGCTTCTCTCCAGGTTTACTATATCCCTTGGACCTTCTTATTGACGATGAAACAACGAAATTGCATCGGAATTAACATCAAAAGGCACAATGCCGCCTTAAGGACAAGGAGACAGACTCTTCTTACTGACTATGCTTTGAACCATTCCTGTGACACTAGTTATAGATTCCGATGTTTCACTCCAGGATTACTGTATCCCTTGGACCTTCTTATTGACGACGAAGCACAGAAATTGCATCGTAATTAAATAGAAAAGGCACAATACCGAATGAAGTACAAGAAGACTGACTCTTCTTACTGTCTATGCTTTGAACCATTCCTGTGACACTAGTTATGGATTCCGATGCTTCACTCCAGGTTTACTGTATCCCTTGGACCTTGTAATTGACGATTAAACACAGAAATTGTATCGCAATAAAATAGAAAAGGCACAATGCCGACTTAAGTACAAGAAGACTGACTCTTCTTACTGACTATGTTTTGAACCATTCCTGTGACACTAGTTATAGATTCCGATGCTTCACTTCAGGTTTAATGTATCCCTTGGACCTTCTTATTGACGATGAAACACAGAAATTGCATCAGAATTAAATACAAAAGGCACAATGCCGACTTAAGTACAAGAAGACTGTCTCTTCATACTGTCTATGTTTTGAACCATTCCTGTGACACTAGTTATGGATTCCGATGCTTCACTCCAGGTTTACTGTATCCCTTGGACCTTATTATTGACGATGAAACACAGAAATTGAATCGGAATTAAATAGAAAAGGCACAATGCCGACTTAAGTACATGAAGACTGACTCTTCCTACTGTCTATGTTTTGAACCATTCCAGTGACATTAGTTATAGATTCCGATGCTTCACTTCAGGTTTACTGTATCCCTTGTACCTTCTTATTCACTATGAAACACAGAAAATGCATCGGAATAAATACAAAAGGCACAATGCGAACTTAAGTACATGAAGACCGACTCTTCTTATTGACAATGATTTGAACCAATCCTGTGACACTAGTTATAGATTCCCATGCTTCACTTCAGGTTACTGTTTCCCTTGGACCTTCTTATTGACGATGAAACACAGAAATTGCATCGGAATTAAATACAAAAAGCACAATGCCGACTTAAGTACAAGAAGACTGACTTTTCTTACTGTCTATGCTTTGAACCGTTTCTGTGACACTAGTTCTAGATTCCGATGCTTCACTCCAGGTTTACTATATCCCTTGGACATTCGTATTGACGATGAAACAAAGAAATTGCATCGGAATTAAATAGAAAAGTCACAATGCCGACTTAAGTACAAGAAGACTGACTCTTCTTACTGAATATGTTTTGAACCATTCCTGTGACACTAGTTATAGATTCCGATGCTTCACTTCAGGATTACTGTATCCCTTGTACCTTCTTATTCACTATGAAACACAGAAAATGCATCGGAATAAATACAAAAGGCACAATGCGAACTTAAGTACATGAAGACCGACTCTTCTTATTGACAATGATTTGAACCAATCCTGTGACACTAGTTATAGATTCCCATGCTTCACTTCAGGTTACTGTTTCCCTTGGACCTTCTTATTGACGATGAAACACAGAAATTGCATCGGAATTAAATACAAAAGGCACAATGCCGACTTAAGTACAAGAAGACTGACTCTTCTTACTGTCTATGCTTTGAACCGTTTCTGTGACACTAGTTATAGATTCCGATGCTTCACTCCAGGTTTACTATATCCCTTGGACATTCGTATTGACGATGAAACAAAGAAATTGCATCGGAATTAAATACAAAAGGCACAATGCCGACATAAGTACAAGAAGACTGACACTTCTTACTGACTATGTTTTGAACCATTCCTGTGACACTAGTTATAGATTCCGATGCTTCACTTCAGGTTTATTGTATCCCTCTGAACTTCTTACTGACGATGAAACTCAGAAATTCCATCGGAATTAAATACAAAAGGCACAATGCCGACTTAAGTACAAGAAGACTGTTTCTTCTAACTGTCTATGTTTTGAACCATTCCTGTGACACTAGTTATAGATTCCGATGCTTCACTCCAGGTTTACTATATCCCTTGGACCTTCTTATTGACGATGTAACAAAGAAATTGCACGGAATTAAATAAAAAAGGCACAATGCCGCCTTAAGGACAAGGAGACTGACTCTTCTTACTGACTATGCTTTGAACCATGCCTGTGACACTAGTTATAGATTCCGATGCTTCACTTCAGGTTTATTGTATCCCACTGACCTTCTCATTGACGATGCAACTCAGAAATTCCATTGGAATAAAATACAAAAGGCAGAATGCCAACTTTAGTACACGAAGACTGACTCTACTTACTGTCTATGTTTTGAACCATTCCTGTGACACTAGTTATAGATTCCGATGCTTCACTCCAGGTTTACTGTATCCGTTGGACCTTCTTATTGACGATGAAACACAGAAATTTAATCGGAATTAAACACAAAAGGCACAATGCCGACTTAAGGACAAGAAGACTGACTCTTCTTACTGACTTTGTTTTGAACCACTCCTGTGACACTAGTTATAGATTCCGATACTTCACTTCTGGTTTATTGTATCCCTCTGACCTTCCTATTGACGATGAAACACCGAAATTGCATCGGAATTAAATAGAAAAGGCACAATGTCGACTTAAGTACAAGAAGACTGACTCTTCTTACTGTCTATGGTTTGAACCTTTCCTGTGACACTAGTTATAGATTCCGATGCTTCACTCCAGGTTAACTGTATCCCTTGGACCTTCGTATTGACGATGAAACACAGAAATTACATCGGAATTAAATAGAAAAGGCACAATGCCGACTTAAGTACAAGAAGACTGACTCTTCTTACTGAATATGTTTTGAACCATTCCTGTGACACTAGTTATAGATTCCGATGATTCACTTCGGGGTTACTGTGTACCTTGGACCTTCTTATTGACGATGAAACACAGAAATTGCACCGGAATTAAATACAAAAGGCACAATTCCGACTTAAGTACAAGAAGACTGACTCTTCCTACTGTCAATGCTTTGAACCATTCCTGTGACACTAGTTTTGGAATCCGATGCTTCACATCAGTTTAACTGTATCCCTGAGACCTTCTTATTGACAATGAAACACAGATATTGCATCGGAATTAAATACAAAAGGCACAATGCCGACTTGAGTACAAGAAGACTGACTCTTCTTACCGTCTATGTTTTGAACCATTCCTGTGACTCTAGTTATAGATTCCGATGCTTCACTTCGGGTATACTGTATCCCTCTGACCTTATTTCCGATGAAACACAGAAATTGCATCGGAATTAAATACAAAAGGCACAATGCCGACTTAAGAACCAGAAGACTGACTCTTCTTACTGACTATGTTTTGAACCATTTCTGTGACACTAGTTATAGATTCCGATGCTTCACTCCAGGTTTACTATATCCCTTGGACCTTCTTATTGACGATGAAACAACGAAATTGCATCGGAATTAACATCAAAAGGCACAATGCCGCCTTAAGGACAAGGAGACAGACTCTTCTTACTGACTATGCTTTGAACCATTCCTGTGACACTAGTTATAGATTCCGATGTTTCACTCCAGGATTACTGTATCCCTTGGACCTTCTTATTGACGACGAAGCACAGAAATTGCATCGTAATTAAATAGAAAAGGCACAATACCGAATGAAGTACAAGAAGCCTGACTCTTCTTAATGTCTATGTTTTGAACCATTCCTGTGACACTAGTTATGGATTCCGATGCTTCACTCCAGGTTTACTGTATCCCTTGGACCTTGTTATTGACGATGAAACACAGAAATTGAATCGGAATAAAATAGAAAAGGCACAATGCCGACTTAAGTACAAGAAGACTGACTCTTCTTACTGACTATGTTTTGAACCATTCCTGTGACACTAGTTATAGATTCCGATGCTTCACTTCAGATTTACTGTATCCCTTGGACCTACTTATTGACGATGAAACACAGAAATTGCATCGGAATTAAATAGAAAAGCCACAATGCCTACTTAAGTACAAGAAGACTGACTCTTCTTACTGTCTATGTTTTGAACCATTCCTGTGACACTAGCTATGGATTGCGATGCATCTCTCCAGGTTTACTGTATCCCTTGGACCTTATTGTTGACGATGAAACACAGAAATTGCATCGTAATTAAATAGAAAAGGCACAATGCCGAATCAAGTACAAGAAGACTGACTCTTCTTACTGACTATGTTTTGAACCATTCCTGTGACACTAGTCATAGATTCCGATGCTTCACTTTAGGTTTACTGTATCCCTTGGACCTTCTTATTGACGATGAAACACAGAAATTGCATCGGAATTAAATAGAAAAGGCACAATGCCGACTTAAGTACAAGAAGACTGACTCTTCTTACTGTCTATGCTTTGAACCATTCCTGTGACACTAGTTATGGATTCCGATGCTTCACTCCAGGTTTACTGTATCCCTTGGACCTTGTTATTGACGATTAAACACAGAAATTGTATCGGAATAAAATAGAAAAGGCACAATGCCGACTTAAGTACAAGAAGACTGACTCTTCTTACTGGCTATGTTTTGAACCATTCCTGAGACACTAGTAATAGATTCCGATGCTTCACTTCAGGTTTATTGTATCCCTCTGACCTTCTTACTGACGATGAAACTCAGAAATTCCATCGGAATTAAATACAAAAGGCATAATGCCGACTTAGGAACAAGAAGACTGTTTCTTCTAACTGTCTATGTTTTGAACCATTCCTGTGACACTAGTTATAGATTCCGATGCTTCACTCCAGGTTTACTATATCCCTTGGACCTTCTTATTGACGATGAAACAAAGAAATTGCACGGAATTAAATACAAAAGGCACAATGCCGCCTTAAGGACAAGGACACTGACTCTTCTTACTGACTATGCTTTGAACCATTCCTGTGACACTAGTTATAGATTCCGATGCTTCACTTCAAGTTTATTGTATCCCTCTGACCTTCTTATTGACGATGAAACTCAGAAATTCCATCGGAATTAAATACAAAAGGCACAATGCCGACTTAAGTACAAGAAGACTGTTTCTTCTTACTGTCTATGTTTTGAACAATTCCATTGACACTACTTATAGATTCCGATGTTTCACTCCAGGTTTACTGTATCCCTTGGACCTTCTTATTGACGACGAAACACAGAAATTGCATCGTAATTAATTAGAAAAGGTACAATACCGAATGAAGTACAAGAAGACTGACTCTTCTTACTGACTATGTTTTGAACCATTCCTGTGCCACTACTTATAGATTCCGATGCTTCACTTCAGGTTTACTGTATCCCTTGGACCATCTTATTGACGATGAAACACAGATATTGCATCGGAATTAAATAGAAAAGGCACAATGCCGACTTAAGTACAAGAAGACTGACTCTTCTTACTGTCTATGCTTTGAACCATTCCTGTGACACTAGTTATGGATTCCGATGCTTCACTCCAGGTTTGCTGTATCCCTTGGGCCTTGTTATTGACGATTAAACACAGAAATTGAATCGGAATAAAATAGAAAACGGACAATGCCGACTTAAGTACAAGAACACTGACTCTTCTTGCTGACAATGTTTTGAACCATTCCTGTGACACAAGTTATAGATTCCGATGCTTCACTTCAGGTTTAATGTATCACTTGGACCTTCTTATTGACGATGAAACACAGAAATTTCATCGGAATTTAATAGAAAAGGCACAATGCCGACTTAAGTACATGAAGACCGACTCTTCTTACTATCTATGTTTTGAATCATTCCTGTGACACTAGTTATGGATTCCGATGCTTCACTTCAGGTTTACTGTATCCCTTGGACCTTATTATTGACGATGAAACACAGAAATTGAATCGGAATTAAATAGAAAAGGCACAATGCCGACTTAAGTACAAGAAGACTGACTCTTCCTACTGTCTATGTTTTGAACCATTCCAGTGACACTAGTTATAGATTCCGATGCTTCACTTCAGGTTTAGTGTATCCCTTGTACCTTCTTATTGACGATGAAACACAGAAAATGCATCTGAATAAATACAAAAGGCACAATGCGAACTTAAGTACATGAAGACCGACTCTTCTTATTGACAATGATTTGAACCAATCCTGTGACACTAGTTATAGATTCCGATGCTGCACTTCAGGTTTACTGTTTCCCTTGGACCTTCTTATTGACGATGAAACACAGAAATTGCATCGGAATTAAATACAAAAGTCACAATGCCGACTTAAGTACAAGAAGACTGACTCTTCTTACTATGTTTTGAACCATTTCTGTTACACTAGTTATAGATTCCGATGCTTCACTCCAGGTTTACTATATCGCTTGGACATTCTTATTGACGATGAAACAAAGAAATTGCATCGGAATTAAATACAAAAGGCACAATGCCGACTTAAGTACAAGAAGACTGACTCTTCCTACTGTCTATGTTTTGAACCATTCCAGTGACACTAGTTATACATTCCGATGCTTCACTCCAGGTTTACTGTATCCCTTGGACCTTCTTATTGACGATGAAACACAGAAATTGCATCGTAATTAAATACAAAAGGCACAATGCCGACTGAAGTACAAGAAGACTGACTCTTCTTACTGACTATATTTTGAACCATTCCTGTGACACTAGTTATAGATTCCGATGCTTCACTTCAGGTTTACTGTATCCCTTGGACCTTCTTATTGACGATGAAACACAGAAATTGCATCGGAATTAAATAGAAAAGGCACAATGCCGACTTAAGTACAAGAAGACTGACTCTTCTTACTATCTGTGTTTTTAACCATTCCTGTGACACTAGCTATAGATTCCGATGCTTCACTCCAGGTTTACTGTATCCCTTGAACCTTATTATTGACGATGAAACACAGAAATTGAAGCGAAAGTAAATAGAAAAGGCACAATGCCGACTTAAGTGCAAGAAGACTGACTCTTCATACTGATTATAGTTGAACCATTCCTGTGGCACAAGTTATGGATTCCGATGCTTTATTTCAGGTTTACTGTATACCTTGGACCTTCTTATTGACGATGAAACACAGAAATCGCATCGGAATTAAATACAAAAGGCACAATGCCGACTTAAGTACATGAAGACTGACTCTTCTTACTGTCTATGTTTTGAACCATTCCATTGACACTACTTGTAGTTTCCGATACTTCACTTCAGGTTTATTGTATCCCTCTGACCTTCCTATTGACGATGAAACACAGAAATTGCATCGGAATTAAATAGAAAAGACACAATCCCGACTTAAGTACAAGAAGACTGACACTTCTTACTGACTATGCTTTGAATCATTCCTGTGACACTAGTTATAGATTCCGATGCTTTACTTCAGGTTTATTGTATACCTTGGACCTTCTTATTGACGATGAAACACAGAAATCGCATCGGAATTAAATACAAAAGGCACAAAGCCGACTTAAGTACAAGAAGACTGACTCTTCCTACTGTCCATGTTTTGAACGATTCCTGTGACACTAGTTGTGGATTCCGATGCTTCACTTCCGGTTTACTGTATCCCACTGACCTTCTTATTGATGATGAAACACAGAAATTGCATCGGAATTAAATACAAATGGCACAATGCCGACTTAAGTACAAGATGACTGACTCTTCTTACTGTCTATGTTTTGAACCTTTCCTGTGACACAAGTTATAGATTCCGATGCTTCACTCCAGGTTTACTGTATCCCTTAGACCTTCTTATTGACGATGAAACACAGATATTGCATCGGAATTTAATAGAAAAGGCACAATGCCGACTTAAGTACAAGAAGACTGACTCTTCCCACTGATTATGTTTTGAACCATTCCTGTGACACTAGTTACAGATTCCTATGCTTCACTTCAGGGTGACTGTATACCTTGGACCTTCTAATTGACGATGAAACACAGAAATTGCATCGGAATTAAATACAAAAGGCACAAAGCCGACTTAAGTACAAGAAGACTGACTCTTCTTACTGTCTATGTTTTTAACCATTCCTGTGACACTAGTTATAGATTCCGATGCTTCACTTCAGGTTTACTGTATCCCTCTGACCTTCTTATTGACTATGAAACGCAGAAATTGCATCGGAATTAAATACAAAAGCCACAATGCCGACTTAAGTACAAGAAGACTGACCCTTCTTACTGTCTATGTTTTGAACCAATCCTGTGACACTAGTTATAGATTTCAATGCTTCACTTCAGGTTTACCGTTTCCCTTGGACCTTCTTATTGACGATGAAACACAGAAATTGCATCGGAATTAAATACAAAAGGCACAATGCCGACTTAAGTACAAGAAGACTGACTCTTCTTACTGTCTATGTTTTGAATCATTTCTGTGACACTAGTTATAGATTCCGATGCTTCACTCCAGGTTTACTATATCCCTTGGACATTCTTATTGACGATGAATAAAAGAAGTTGCATCGTAATTAAATACAAAAGGCACAATCCCGACTTAAGTACAAGAAGACTGACACTTCTTACTGACTATGCTTTGAATCATTCCTGTGACACTAGTTATAGATTCCGATGCTTTACTTCAGGTTTATTGTATACCTTGGACCTTCTTATTGACGATGAAACACAGAAATCGCATCGGAATTAAATACAAAAGGCACAAAGCCGACTTAAGTACAAGAAGACTGACTCTTCCTACTGTCCATGTTTTGAACCATTCCTGTGACACTAGTTGTGGATTCCGATACTTCACTTCAGGTTTACTGTATCCCACTGACCTTCTTATTGATGATGAAACACAGAAATTGCATCGGAATTAAATACAAATGGCACAATGCCGACTTAAGGACAAGAAGACTGACTCCTCTTACTGACTATGTTTTGAACCATTCCTGTGACACTAGCAATAGATTCCGATGCTTCACTTTGGGTTTACTGTATCCCTGTGACCTTCTTATTGACGATGAAACACAGATATTGCATTGGAATAAAATACAAAAGGCATAATGCCGACTTAAGTACATGAAGACTGACTCTTCTTACTGTCTATGTTTTGAACCATTCCATTGACACTACTTGTAGATTCCTATACTTCACTTCAGGTTTATTGTATCCCTCTGACCTTCCTATTAACGATGAAACACAGAAATTGCATCGGAATTAAATAGAAAGGCACAATGTCGACTTAGGTACAAGATGACTGACTCTTCTTACTGTCTATGTTTTGAACCTTTCCTGTGACACTAGTTATAGATTCCGATGCTTCACTCCAGGTTCACTGTATCCCTTGGACCTTCTTATTGACGATGAAAACAGATATTGCATCGGAATTAAATACAAAAGGCACAAAGCCGACTTAAGTACAAGAAAACTGACTCTTCCTACTGTCAATGTTTTGAACCAGTCCTGTGACACTAGTTTTGGATTCCGATGCTTCACTTCACGTTAACTGTATCCCTCAGACCTTCTTATTGACAACGAAACACAGAAATTGCATCGGAATTAAACACAAAAGGCACAATGCCGACTTAAGTACAAGAATACTGACTCTTTTTACTGTCTATGTTTTGAACCATTCCTGTGACACTAGTTATAGGTTCCGATGCTTCACTTCAGGTTTACTGTTTCCCTTGGACCTTCTCATTGACGATGAAACACAGAAATTTCATCGGAATCAAACACTGTCTATGTTTTGAACCATTCCATTGACACTACTTGTAGATTCCGATACATCGCTTCAGGTTTATTGTATCCCTCTGACCTTCCTATTAACGATGAAACACAGAAATTGCATCGGAATTAAATAGTAAAGGCACAATGTCGACTTAGGTACAAGATGACTGACTCTTCTTACTGTCTATGTTTTGAACCTTTCCTGTGACACTAGTTATAGATTCCGATGCTTCACTCCAGGTTTACTATATCCCTTGGACATTCTTATTGACGATGAAACAAAGAAATTGCATCGGAATTAAATACAAAAGGCACAATGCCGACTTAAGTACAAGAAGACTGACTCTTCCTACTGTCTATGTTTTGAACCATTCCAGTGACACTAGTTATAAATTCCGATGCTTCACTCCAGGTTTACTGTATCCCTTGGACCTTCTTATTGACGATGAAACACAGAAATTGCATCGTAATTAAATACAAAAGGCACAATGCCGACTGAAGTACAAGAAGACTGACTCTTCTTACTGACTATATTTTGAACCATTCCTGTGACATTAGTTATGGATTCCGATGCTTCACTTCAGGTTTACTGTATCCCTTGGACCTTCTTATTGACGATGAAACACAGAAATTGCATCGGAATTAAATAGAAAAGGCACAATGCCGACTTAAGTACAAGAAGACTGACTCTTCTTACTATCTGTGTTTTGAACCATTCCTGTGACACTAGCTATGGATTCCGATGCCTCACTCCAGGTTTACTGTATCCCTTGAACCTTATTATTGACGATGAAACACAGAAATTGAAGCGAAATTAAATAGAATAGGCACAATGCCGACTTAAGTGCAAGAAGACTGACTCTTCATACTGATTATAGTTGAACCATTCCTGTGGCACAAGTTATGGATTCCGATGCTTTACTTCAGGTTTACTGTATACCTTGGACCTTCTTATTGACGATGAAACACAGAAATCGCATCGGAATTAAATACAAAAAGCACAATGCCGACTTAAGTACATGAAGACTGACTCTTCTTACTGTCTATGTTTTGAACCATTCCATTGACACTACTTGTAGTTTCCGATACTTCACTTCAGGTTTATTGTATCCCTCTGACCTTCCTATTGACGATGAAACACAGAAATTGCATCGGAATTAAATAGAAAAGACACAATCCCGACTTAAGTACAAGAAGACTGACACTTCTTACTGACTATGCTTTGAATCATTCCTGTGACACTAGTTATAGATTCCGATGCTTTACTTCAGGTTTATTGTATACCTTGGACCTTGTTATTGACGATGAAACACAGAAATCGCATCGGAATTAAATACAAAAGGCACAAAGCCGACTTAAGTACAAGAAGACTGACTCTTCCTACTGTCCATGTTTTGAACCATTCCTGTGACACTAGTTGTGGATTCCGATGCTTCACTTCAGGTTTACTGTATCCCACTGACCTTCTTATTGATGATGAAACACAGAAATTGCATCGGAATTAAATACAAATGGCACAATGCCGACTTAAGTACAAGTTGACTGACTCTTCTTATTGTCTATGTTTAGAACCTTTCCTGTGACACAAGTTATAGATTCCGATGCTTCACTCCAGGTTTACTGTATCCCTTAGACCTTCTTATTGACGATGAAACACAGATATTGCATCGGAATTTAATAGAAAAGGCACAATGCCGACTTAAGTACAAGAAGACTGACTCTTCCTACTGATTATGTTTTGAACCATTCCTGTGACACTAGTTATAGATTCCTATGCTTCACTTCAGGGTGACTGTATACCTTGGCCCTTCTAATTGACGATGAAACACAGAAATTGCATCGGAATTAAATACAAAAGGCACAAAGGCGACTTAAGTACAAGAAGACTGACTCTTCTTACTGTCTATGTTTTTAACCATTCCTGTGACACTAGTTATAGATTCCGATGCTTCACTTCAGGTTTACTGTATCCCTCTGACCTTCTTATTGACTATGAAACGCAGAAATTGCATCGGAATTAAATACAAAAGCCACAATGCCGACTTAAGTACAAGAAGACTGACTCTTCTTACTGTCTATGTTTTGAATCATTTCTGTGACACTAGTTATAGATTCCGATGCTTCACTCCAGGTTTACTATATCCCTTGGACATTCTTATTGACGATGAATCATAGAAGTTGCATCTTAATTAAATACAAAAGGCACAATCCCGACTTAAGTGCAAGAAGACTGACTCTTCATACTGATTATAGTTTGAACCATTCCTGTGGCACTAGTTATAGATTCCGATGCTTTACTTCAGGTTTACTGTATACCTTGGACCTTCTTATTGACGATGAAGCACAGAAATCGCATCGGAATTAAATACAAAAGGCACAATGCCGACTTAAGTACAAGAAGACTGACTCTTCCTACTGTCTATGATTTGAACCATTCCTGTGACACTAGTTGTGGATTCCGATGCTTTACTTCAAGTTTACTGTACCCCTCTGACCTTCTTATTGACGATGAAACACAGAAATTGCATCGGAAATAAATACAAAAGTCACAATGCCGACTTAAGGACAAGAACACTGACTCTTCTTACTGACTATGTTTTGAACCATTCCAGTGACACTAGCAATAGATTCCGATGCTTCACTTCGGGTTTACTGTATCCCTCTGACCTTCTTATTGACGATGAAACACAGATATTGCAATGGAATTAAATACAAAAGGCATAATGCCGACTTAAATACATGAAGACTGACTCTTCTTACTGTCTATGTTTTGAACCATTCCATTGACACTACTTGTAGATTCCGATACTTCATTTCAGGTTTATTGTATCCCTCCGACCTTCCTATTGACGATGAAACACAGAAATTGCATTGGAATTAAATACAAAAGGCACAATGTCGACTTAAATACAAGAAGACTGACTCTTCCTACTGACTATGTTTTGAACCATTCCTGTGACACTAGTTATAGATTCCTATGCTTCACTTCAGGATTACTGTATATCTTGGACCTTCTTATTGACGATGAAACACAGAAATTGCATCGGAATTAAATACAAAAGGCACAATGCCGACTTAAGTACAGGAAGACTGACTCTTCCTAATGTCAATGTTTTGAACCATTCCTGTGACACTAGTTTTGGATTCCGATGCTTCACTTCAGGTTAACTGTATCCCTCAGACTATCTTATTGACAATGAAACACAGAAATTGCATCGGAATTAAATACAAAAGGCACAATGCCGACTTAAGAACAAGAGGACTGACTCATCGTACTGACTATGTTTTGAACCATTCCTGTGACACTAGTTATAGATTCCGATGTTTCACTTCAGGTTTACTGTATCCCTCTGACCTTCTTATTGACTATGAAACACAGAAATTGCATCGGAATTAAATACAAAAGGCCCAATGCCGACTTAAGAACAAGAGGACTGACTCTTCGTACTGACTATGTTTTGAACCATTCCTGTGACACTAGTTATAGATTCCGATGTTTCACTTCAGGTTTA
Organism: Schistocerca serialis cubense; assembly: GCF_023864345.2. Lineage (NCBI taxonomy): Eukaryota > Metazoa > Arthropoda > Insecta > Orthoptera > Acrididae > Schistocerca > Schistocerca serialis. The sequence goes on from NW_026047592.1 coordinate 9,720,727, forward strand.
CTGTATCCCTCTGACCTTCTTATTGACTATGAAACACAGAAATTGCATCGCAATTAAATACAAAAGCCACAATGCCGACTTAAGTACAAGAAGACTGACTCTTCTTACTATTTTTTGAACCATTTCTGTGACACTAATTATAGATGCCGATGCTTCACTCCAGGTTTACTATATCCCGTCTACATTCTTATTGACGATGAAACAAAGAAATTGCATCGGAATTAAATACAAAATGCACAATGCCGACTTAAGTACAAGAAGACTGACTCTTCTTACTGACTATGTTTGAACCATTCCTGTGACACTAGTTATAGATTCCGATGCTTCACTTCAGGTTTATTGTATCCCTCTGACCTTCTTATTGACGATGAAACTCAGAAATTCCATCGGAATTGAATACAAAAGGCACAATGCCGACTTAAGTACAAGAAGACTGTTTCTTCTAACTGTCTATGTTTTGAACCATTCCATTGACACTAGTTATAAATTCCGATGCTTCACTCCAGGTTTACTGTATCCCTTGGACTTTCTTATTGACGATGAAACACAGAAATTGCATCGTAATTAAATAGAAAAGGCACAATGCCGACTGAAGTACAAGAAGACAGACTCTTCTTACTGACTATATTTTGATTCATTCCTGTGACACTAGTTATAGATTCCGATGCTTCACTTCAGGTTTACTGTATCCCTTGGACCTTCGTATTGACGATGAAACACAGAAATTGCATCGGAATTAAATAGAAAAGGCACAATGCCGACTTAAGTACAAGAAGACTGACTCTTCTTAATGTCTATGTTTTGAACCATTCCTGTGACACTAGCTATGGATTCCGATGCTTCACTCCAGGTTTACTGTATCCCTTGAACCTTATTATTGACGATGAAACACAGAAATTGAATCGAAATTAAATAGAAAAGGCACAATGCCGACTTAAGTACAAGAAGACTGACTCTTCATACTGATTATAGTTTGAACCATTCCTGTGGCACTAGTTATGGATTCCGATGCTTTACTTCCGGTTTACTGTATCCCTTGGACCTTCTTATTGACGATGAAACACAGAAATCGCATCGGAATTAAATACAAAAGGCACAATGCCGACTGAAGTACAAGAAGACTGACTCTTCTTACTGTCTATGTTTTGAACCATTCCTGTGACACTAGTTGTGGATTCCGATGCTTCTTCTTCAGGTTTACTGTATCCCTCTGACCTTCTTATTGACGATGAAACACAGATATTGCATTGGAATTAAATACAAAAGGCATAATGCCGACTTAAGTACATGAAGACTGACTCTTCTTACTGTCAATGTTTTGAACCATTCCATTGACACTACTTGTAGATTCCGATACTTCACTTCAGGTTTATTGTATCCCTCTGACCTTCCTATTGACGATGAAACACAGAAATTGCATCGGAATTAAATAGAAAAGGCACAATGTCGACTTAAGTACAAGATGACTGACTCTTCTTACTGTCTATGTTTTGAACCTTTCCTGTGACACAAGTTATAGATTCCGATGCTTCACTCCAGTATTACTGTATCCCTTAGATCTTCTTATTGACGATGAAACACAGATATTGCATCGGAATTTAATAGAAAAGGTACAATGCCGACTTAAGTACAAGAAGACTGACTCTTCCTACTGATTATGTTTTGAACCATTCCTGTGACACTAGTTATAGATTCCTATGCTTCACTTCAGGGTGACTGTATACCTTGGACCTTCTAATTGACGATGAAACACAGAAATTGCATCGGAATTAAATACAAAAGGCACAAAGCCGACTTAAGTACAAGAAGACTGACTCTTCTTACTGTCTATGTTTTGAACCATTCCTGTGACACTAGTTATGGATTCCGATGCTTCACTTCAGGTTTACTGTATCCCTCTGACCTTATTGCCGATGAAACACAGAAATTGCATCGGAATTAAATACAAAAGGTCCAATGCCGACTTAAGAACAAGAGGACTGACTCTTCGTACTGACTATGTTTTGAACCATTCCTGTGACACTAGTTATAGATTCCGATGTTTCACTTCAGGTTTACTGTATCCCTCTGACCTTCTTATTGACTATGAAACACAGAAATTGCATCGGAATTAAATACAAAAGCCACAATGCCGACTTAAGTACAAGAAGACTGACCCTTCATACTGTCTATGTTTTGAACCAATCCTGTGACACTAGTTATAGATTTCGATGCATCACTTCAGGTTTACTGTTTCCCTTGGACCTTCTTATTGACGATGAAACACAGAAATTGCATCGGAATTAAATACAAAAGGCACAATGCCGACTTAAGTACAAGAAGACTGACTCTTCTTACTGTCTATGTTTTGAATCATTTCTGTGACACTAGTTATAGATTCCGATGCTTCACTCCAGGTTTACTATATCCCTTGGACATTCTTATTGACGATGAAACAAAGAAATTGCATCGGAATTAAATACAAAAGGCACAATCCCGACTTAAGTACAAGAAGACTGACACTTATTACTGACTATGCTTTGAATCATTCCTGTGACACTAGTTATAGATTCCGATGCTTTACTTCAGGTTTACTGTATACCTTGGACGTTCTTATTGACGATGAAACACAGAAATCGCATCGGAATTAAATACAAAATGCACAATGCCGACTTAAGTACAAGAAGACTGACTCTTCCTACTGTCTATGTTTTGAACCATTCCTGTGACACTAGTTGTGGATTCCGATGCTTCACTTCAGGTTTACTGTATCCCTCTGACCTTCTTATTGACGATGAAACACAGAAATTGCATCGGAATTAAATACAAATGGCACAATGCCGACTTAAGGACAAGAAGACTGACTCCTCTTACTGACTATGTTTTGAACCATTCCTGTGACACTAGCAATAGATTCCGATGCTTCACTTTGGGTTTACTGTATCACTCTGACCTTCTTATTGACGATGAAACAAAGATATTGCATTGGAATTAAATACAAAAGGCATAATGCCGACTTAAGTACATGAAGACCGACTCTTCTTACTGTCTATGTTTTGAACCATTCCATTGAAACTACTTGTAGATTCCTATACTTCACTTCAGGTTTATTGTATCCCTCTGACCTTCGTATTGCCGATGAAACACAGAAATTGCATCGGAATTAAATACAAAAGGTCCAATGCCGACTTAAGAACAAGAGGACTGACTCTTCGTACTGACTATGTTTTGAACCATTCCTGTGACACTAGTTATAGATTCCGATGTTTCACTTCAGGTTTACTGTATCCCTCTGACCTTCTTATTGACTATGAAACACAGAAATTGCATCGGAATTAAATACAAAAGCCACAATGCCGACTTAAGTACAAGAAGACTGACCCTTCATACTGTCTATGTTTTGAACCAATCCTGTGACACTAGTTATAGATTTCGATGCATCACTTCAGGTTTACTGTTTCCCTTGGACCTTCTTATTGACGATGAAACACAGAAATTGCATCGGAATTAAATACAAAAGGCACAATGCCGACTTAAGTACAAGAAGACTGACTCTTCTTACTGTCTATGTTTTGAATCATTTCTGTGACACTAGTTATAGATTCCGATGCTTCACTCCAGGTTTACTATATCCCATGGACATTCTTATTGACGATGAAACAAAGAAATTGCATCGGAATTAAATACAAAAGGCACAATCCCGACTTAAGTACAAGAAGACTGACACTTATTACTGACTATGCTTTGAATCATTCCTGTGACACTAGTTATAGATTCCGATGCTTTACTTCAGGTTTACTGTATACCTTGGACGTTCTTATTGACGATGAAACACAGAAATCGCATCGGAATTAAATACAAAATGCACAATGCCGACTTAAGTACAAGAAGACTGACTCTTCCTACTGTCTATGTTTTGAACCATTCCTGTGACACTAGTTGTGGATTCCGATGCTTCACTTCAGGTTTACTGTATCCCTCTGACCTTCTTATTGACGATGAAACACAGAAATTGCATCGGAATTAAATACAAATGGCACAATGCCGACTTAAGGACAAGAAGACTGACTCCTCTTACTGACTATGTTTTGAACCATTCCTGTGACACTAGCAATAGATTCCGATGCTTCACTTTGGGTTTACTGTATCACTCTGACCTTCTTATTGACGATGAAACAAAGATATTGCATTGGAATTAAATACAAAAGGCATAATGCCGACTTAAGTACATGAAGACTGACTCTTCTTACTGTCTATGTTTTGAACCATTCCATTGAAACTACTTGTAGATTCCTATACTTCACTTCAGGTTTATTGTATCCCTCTGACCTTCGTATTGACGATGAAACACAGAAATTGCATCGGAATTAAATACAAAAGGCACAATGCCGACTGAAGTACAAGATGACTGACTCTTCCTACTGTCAATGTTTTCATCCATTCCTGTGATGCTAGTTATAGATTCCGATGCTTCACTTCAGGTTTACTGTATCCCTCTGACCTTATTGCCGATGAAACACAGAAATTGCATCGGAATTACATACAAAAGGACCAATGCCGACTTAAGAACAAGAGGACTGACTCTTCGTACTGACTATGTTTTGAACCATTCCGATGACACTAGTTATAGATTCCGATGCTTCACTTCAGGTTTACTGTATCCCTCTGACCTTCTTATTGACTATGAAACACAGAAATTGCATCGGAATTAAATACAAAAGGCACAATGCCGACTTAAGTAAAAGAAGACTGACTCTTCTTACTGTCTATGTTTTGAACCATTTCTGTGACACTAGTTATAGATTCCGATGCTTCACTCCATGTTTACTATATCCCTTGGACCTTCTTATTGACGATGAAACACAGAAATTGCATCGGAATTAAATAGGAAAGGCACAATGCCGACTTAATTACAAGAAGACTGACTCTTCTTACTGTCTATGTTTTGAACCATTCCTGTGACACTAGCTATGGATTCCGATGCTTCACTCCAGGTTTACTGTATCCCTCAGACCTTCTTATTGACAATGAAACACAGAAATTGCATCGGAATTAAATACAAAGGGCACAGTGCCGACTTAAGTACAAGAAGACTGACTCTTCATACTGATTATAGTTTGAATCATTCCTGTGGCACTAGTTATAGATTCCGATGCTTTACTTCAGGTTTACTGTATACCTTGGACCTTCTTATTGACGATGAAACACAGAAATCGCATCGGAATTAAATACAAAAGGCACAATGCCGAGTTAAGGACAAGAAGACTGACTCTTCTTACTGACTATGTTTTGAACCATTCCTGTGACACTATCAATAGATTCCGATGCTTCACTTCGGGTTTACTGTATCCCTCTGACCTTCTTATTGACGATGAAACACAGATATTGCATTGGAATTAAATACAAAAGGCATAATGCCGACTTAAGTACATGAAGACTGACTCTTCTTACTGTCTATGTTTTGAACCATTCCATTGACACTACTTGTAGATTCCGATACTTCACTTCAGGTTTATTGTATCCCTCTGACCTTCCTATTGACGATGAAACACAGAAATTGCATCGGAATTAAATAGAAAAGGCACAATGTCGACTTAAGTACAAGAAGACTGACTCTTCCTACTGACTATGTTTTGAACCATTCCTGTGACACTAGTTATAGATTCCTATGCTTCACTTCAGGGTTACTGTATATCTTGGACCTTCTTATTGACGATGAAACACAGAAAATGCATCGGAATTAAATACAAAAGGCACAATGCCGACTTAAGTACAAGAAGACTGACTCTTCCAACTGTCGATGTTTTGAACCATTCCTGTGACACTAGTTTTGGATTCCGATGCTTCACTTCAGGTTAACTGTATCCCTCAGACCTTCTTATTGACAATGAAACACAGAAATTGCATCGGAATTAAATACAAAAGGCACAATGCCGACTTAAGTACAAGAAGACTGACTCTTCTTCCTGTCTATGTTTTGAACCATTCCTGTGACACTAGTTATTGATTCCGATGCTTCACTTCAGGTTTACTGTATCCCTCTGACCTTATTGCCGATGAAACACAGATATTGCATCGGAATTAAATACAAAAGGCACAATGCCGACTTAAGGACAAGAAGACTGACACTTCTTACTGACTATGTTTTGACCCTTCCTGTGACACTAGTTATAGATTCCGATGCTTCACGTCAGGTTTACTGTATCCCTCTGACCTTCTTATCGACTATGAAACACAGAAAATGCAGCGGAATTAAATACAAAAGCCACAATGCCGACATAAGTACAAGAAGACTGACCCTTTTTACTGTCTATGTTTTGAACCATTCCTTTGACACCAGTTATAGATTCCGATGCTTCACTACAGATTTACTGTTTCCCTTGGACCTTCTTATTGACGATGAAACACAGAAATTGCATCGGAATTAAGTACAAAAGGCACAATGCCGACTTAAGTACAAGAAGACTGACTCTTCCTACTGTCTATGTTTTGAACCATTTCTGTGACACTAGTTACATAGTTCGATGCTTCACTTCAGGTTTACTGTATCCCTTGGACCTTCTTATTGACAATGAATCACAGAAATTGCATCGGAATTAAATACAAAAGGCACAATACCGACTTACGTACAAAAAGACTGACTCTTCATACTGACTATGTTTTGAACCATTCCTGTGACACTAGTTATAGATTCCGATGTTTCACGTCAGGTTTACTGTATCCCTCTGACCTTCTTATTGACTATGAAACACAGAAATTGCATCGGAATTAAATACAAAAGCCACAACGCCGACTTAAGTACAAGAAGACTGACCCTTCATACTGTCTATGTTTTGAACCAATCCTGTGACACTAGTTATAGATTTCGATGCTTCACTTCAGGTTTACTGTTTCCCTTGGACTTTCTTATTGACGATGAAACACAGAAATTGCATCGGAATTAAATACAAAAGACACAATGCCGACTTAAGTACAAGAAGACTGACTCTTCTTACTGTCTATGTTTTGAATCATTTCTGTGACACTAGTTATAGATTCCGATGCTTCACTCCAGGTTTACTATATCCCTTGGACATTCTTATTGACGATGAAACAAAGAAATTGCATCGGAATTAGATACAGAAGGCACAATCCCGACTTAAGTACAAGAAGACTGACACTTACTGACTATGCTTTGAATCATTCCTGTGACACTAGTTATAGATTCCGATGCTTTACTTCAGGTTTACTGAATACCTTGGACGTTCTTATTGACGATGAAACACAGAAATCGCATCGGAATTAAATACAAAATGCACAATGCCGACTTAAGTACAAGAAGACTGACTCTTCCTACTGTCTATGTTTGAACCATTCCTGTGACACTAGTTGTGGATTCCGATGCTTCACTTCAGGTTTACTGTATCCCTCTGACCTTCTTATTGACGATGAAACACAGAAATTGCATCGGAATTAAATACATGTGGCACAATGCCGACGTAAGGACAAGAATACTGACTCCTCTTACTGACTATGTTTTGAACCATTCCTGTGACACTAGCAATAGATTCCGATGCTTCACTTTGGGTTTACTGTATCCCTCTGACCTTCTTATTGACGATGAAACACAGATATTGCATTGGAATTAAATACAAAAGGCATAATGCCGACTTAAGTACATGAAGACTGACTCTTCTTACTGTCTATGTTTTGAACCATTCCATTGACACTACTTGTAGATTCCGATACTTCACTTCAGGTTTATTGTATCCCTCTGACCTTCGTATTGACGATGAAACACAGAAATTGCATCGGAATTAAATAGTAAAGGCACAATGTCGGCTTAGGTACAAGATGACTGACTCTTCTTACTGTCTATGTTTTGAACCTTTCCTGTGACACTAGTTATAGATTCCGATGCTTCACTCCAGGTTTTCTGTATCCCTTGGACCTTCTTATTGACGATGAAACACAGATATTGCATCGGAATTAAATAGAAAAGGCACAATGCCGACTTAAGTACAAGAAGACTGACTCTTCCTACTGATTATGTTTTGAACCATTCCTGTGACACGAGTTATAGATTCCTATGCTTCACTTCAGGGTTACTGTATACCTTGGACCTTCTTATTGACGATGAAACACAGAAATTGCATCGGAATTAAATACAAAAGGCACAAAGCCGACTTAAGTACAAGAAGACTGACTCTTCCTGCTGTCAATGTTTTGAACCATTCCTGTGCCACTAGTTTTGGATTCCGATGCTTCACTTCACGTTAACTGTATCCCTCAGACCTTCTTATTGACAATGAAACACAGAAATTGCATCGGAATTAAACACAAAAGGCACAATGCCGACTTAAGTACAAGAAGACTGACTCTTCTTACTGTCTATGTTTTGAACCATTCCTGTGACACTAGTTATAGATTCCGATGCTTCAGTTCAGGTTTACTGTTTCCTTTGGACCTTCTTATTGACGATGAAACACCGAAATTTCATCGGAATTAAACACAAAAGGCACAATGCCGACTTAAGGACAAGAAGACTGACTCCTCTTACTGACTTTGTTTTGAACCATTCCTGTGACACTAGTTATAGATTCCGATGCTTCACTTCAGGGTCACTGTATACCTTGGACCTTCTTATTGACGATGAAACACAGAAATTGCATCGGAATTAAATACAAAAGGCACAATGCCGACTGAAGTACAAGAAGACTGACTCTTCCTACTGTCAATGTTTTCAACCATTCCTGTGATACTAGTTATAGATTCCGATGCTTCACTTCAGGTTTACTGTATCCCTCTGACCTTATTGCCGATGAAACACAGAAATTGCATCGGAATTAAATACAAAAGGACCAATGCCGACTTAAGAACAAGAGGACTGACTCTTCGTACTGACTATGTTTTGAACCATTCCGAAGACACTAGTTATAGATTCCGATGCTTCACTTCAGGTTTACTGTATCCCTCTGACCTTCTTATTGACTATGAAACACAGAAATTGCATCGGAATTAAATACAAAAGGCACAATGCCGACTTAAGTACAAGAAGACTGACTCTTCATACTGATTATAGTTTGAATCATTCCTGTGGCACTAGTTATAGATTCCGATGCTTTACTTCAGGTTTACTGTATACCTTGGACCTTCTTATTGACGATGAAACACAGAAATCGCATCGGAATTAAATACAAAAGGCACAATGCCGACTTAAGGACAAGAAACTGACTCTTCTTACTGACTATGTTTTGAACCATTCCTGTGACACTATCAATAGATTCCGATGCTTCACTTCGGGTTTACTGTATCCCTCTGACCTTCTTATTGACGATCAAACACAGATATTGCATTGGAATTAAATACAAAAGGCATAATGCCGACTTAAGTACATGAAGACTGACTCTTCTTACTGTCTATGTTTTGAACCATTCCATTGACACTACTTGTAGATTCCGATACTTCACTTCAGGTTTATTGTATCCCTCTGACCTTGCTATTGACGATGAAACACAGAAATTGCATCGGAATTAAATAGAAAAGGCACAATGTCGACTTAAGAACAAGAAGACTGACTCTTCCTACTGACTATGTTTTGAACCATTCCTGTGACACTAGTTATAGATTCCTATGCTTCACTTCAGGGTTACTGTATATCTTGGACCTTCTTATTGACGATGAAACACAGAAAATGCATCGGAATTAAATACAAAAGGCACAATGCCGACTTAAGTACAAGAAGACTGACTCTTCCTACTGTCAATGTTTTGAACCATTCCTGTGACACTAGTTTTGGATTCCGATGCTTCCCTTCAGGTTAACTGTATCCCTCAGGCCTTCTTATTGACAATGAAACACAGAAATTGCATCGGAATTAAATACAAAAGGCACAACGCCGACTTAAGTACAAGAAGACTGACTCGTCTTACTGTCTATGTTTTGAACCATTCCTGTGACACTAGTTATAGATTCCGATGCTTCACTTCAGGTTTACTGTATCCCTCTGACCTTATTGCCGATGAAACACAGATATTGCATCGGAATTAAATACAAAAGGCACAATGCCGACTTAAGGACAACAAGACTGACTCTTCTTACTGACTATGTATTGAACCATTCCTGTGACACTAGTTATAGATTCCGATGCTTCACTTCAGGTTTACTGTATCCCTCTGACCTTCTTATCGACTATGAAACACAGAAAATGCATCGGAATTAAATACAAAAGCCACAATGCCGACATAAGTACAAGAAGACTGACCCTTCTTACTGTCTATGTTTTGAACCATTCCTTTGACACCAGTTATAGATTCCGATGCTTCAGTACAGATTTACTGTTTCCCTTGGACCTTCTTATTGACGATGAAACACAGAAATTGCATCGGAATTAAATACAAAAGGCACAATGCCGACTTAAGTACAAGAAGACTGACTCTTCCTACTGTCTATGTTTTGAACCATTTCTGTGACACTAGTTACATAGTTCGATGCTTCACTTCAGGTTTACTGTATCCCTTGGACCTTCTTATTGACAATGAATCACAGAAATTGCATCGGAATTAAATACAAAAGGCACAATACCGACTTACGTACAAAAAGACTGAGTCTTCATACTGACTATGTTTTGAACCATTCCTGTGACACTAGTTATAGATTCCGATGATTCACTTCAGGTTTACTGTATCCCTTGGACATTCTTATAAGCAATGAAACACAGAAATTGCATCGGAATTGAATACAAAAGGCACAATGCCGACTTAAGTGCAAGAAGACTAACTATTCTTACTGTCTATATTTTGAACCATTCCTGTGACACTAGTTACAGATTCCGATGCTTCACTCCAGGTATACTGTATCCCTTGGACCTTCTTATTGACGATGAAACACAGAAATTGCATCGGAATTAAATAGAAAAGGCACAATGCCGACTTAAGTACAACAAGACTGACTCTTCATACTGACTATGTTTTGAACCATTCCTGTGACACTAGTTATATATTCCGATGCTTCACTTCAGGTTCACTATATCCCTTGGACCTTCTTATTGACGATGAAACACAGAAATTGCATCGGAATTAAATACAAAAGGCAAAATGCCGACTTATGTACACGAATACTGACTCTTCTTACTGCCTATGTTTTGAACAATTCCTGTGACACTAGTTATAGATTCCGATGCTTCACTCCAGGTTTACTGTATTCCTTGGACCTCCTTATTGACGATGAAACACAGAAATTGCATCGGAATTAAATAGAAAAGGCACAATGCCGACTTAAGTACAAGAAGACTGACTCTTCTTGCTAACTTTGCTTTGAACCATTCCTTTGACACTAGTTATAGATTCCGATGCTTCACTTCAGGTTTACTGTATACCTTGGACCTTCTTATTGACGATGAAACACAGAAATTGCATAGGAATTAAATAGAAAAGGCACAATGCCGACTTAAGTACAAGAAGACTGACTCTTCTTAATGACTATGCTTTGAACCATTCCTGTGACACTAGTTATAGATTCCGATGCTACACTTCAGGGTTACTGTATACCTTGGACCTTCTTATTGACGATGAAACACAGAAATTGCATCGGAATTAAATACAAAAGGCACAATGCCGGCTTAAGGACAAGAAGACTGACTCTTCCTACTTTCTATGTTTTGAACCATTCCTGTGACACTAGTTTTGGATTCCGATGCTTCACTTCAGGTTTACTGTATCCCTATGAACTTCTAATTGACAATGCAACACAGAAATTGCATCGGAATTTAATACAAATGGCACAATGCGGACTTAAGTACAAGAAGACTGACTCTTCCTACTGTCTATGTTTTGAACCATTCCTGTGACACTAGTTGTAGATTCCGATGCTTCACTTCAGGTGTACTGTATCCCTCTGACCTTATTTACGATGAAACACAGAAATTGCATCGGAATAAAATACAAAAGGCACAATGCCGACTTAAGTAAAAGAAGACTGACTCTTCTTATTGACTATGTTTTCAACCATTCCTGTGACACTAGTTATAGATTCCGATGCTTCACTTCAGGTTTACTATCTCTCTTGGACCTTCTTATTGACGATGAAACACAGAGATTGCATCGGAAATAAATAGATAAGGCACAATGCCGACTTAAGTACAAGAAGACTGACTCTTCTTACTGATTATAGTTTGAACCATTCCTGTGACACTAGTTATAGATTCCGATACTTTACTTCAGTTTTACTGTGTACCTTGGACCTTCTTATTGACAATGAAACACAGAAATTGAATCGGAATTAAATACAAAAGGCACAATGCCGACTTAAGTACAAGCAGACTGACTCTTCTTACTATGTTTTGAACCATTTCTGTGACACTAGTTATAGTTTCCGATGCTTCACTCCAGGTTTACTGTATCCGATGGACCTTCTTATTGACGATGAAACACATAAATTTCATCGGAATTAAACAAAAAAGGCACAATGCTGACTTAAGTACAAGAAGACTGACTCTACTTACTGACTTTGTTTTGAACCACTCCTGTGACACTAGTTATAGATTCCGATACTTCACTTCAGGTTTATTGTATCCCTCTGACCTTCCTATTGACGATGAAACACAGAAATTGCATCGGAATTAAATAGAAATGGCTCAATGTCGACTTAAGTACAAGAAGACTGACTCTTCTTACTGTCAATGGTTTGAACCTTTCCTGTGACACTAGTTATAGATTCCGATGCTTCACTCCAGGTTTACTGTATCCCTTGGACCTTCTTATTGACGATGAAACACAGAAATTGCATAGGAATTAAATAGAAAAGGCACAATGCCGACTTAAGTACAAGAAGACTGACTCTTCTTAATGACTATGCTTTGAACCATTCCTGTGACACTAGTTATAGATTCCGATGCTACACTTCAGGGTTACTGTATACCTTGGACCTTCTTATTGACGATGAAACACAGATATTGCATCGGAATTAAATACAAAAGGCCCAATGCCGACTTAAGAACAAGAGGACTGACTCTTCTTACTGTCTATGTTTTGAACCATTCCTGTGACACTAGTTGTAGATTCCGATGCTTCACTTCAGGTTTACTGTATCCCTCTGACCTTATTGCCGATGAAACACAGAAATTGCATCGGAATTAAATACAAAAGGCCCAATGCCGACTTCAGAACAAGAGGACTGACTCTTCGTAGTTACTATGTTTTGAACCATTCCTGTGACACTAGTTATAGATTCCGATGTTTCACTTCAGGTTTACTGTATCCCTCTGACCTTCTTATTGACTATGAAACACAGAAATTGCATCGGAATTAAATACAAAAGCCACAATGCCGACTTAAGTACAAGAAGACTGACCCTTCTTACTGTCTATGTTTTGAACCAATCCTAGGACACTAGTTATAGATTTCGATGCTTCACTTCATGTTTACTGTTTCCCTTGGACCTTCTTATTGACGATGAAACACAGAAATTGCATCGGAATTAAATACAAAAGGCACAATGCCGACTTAAGTACAAGAAGACTGACTCTTCTTACTGTCTATGTTTTGAATCATTTCTGTGACACTAGTTATAGATTCCGATGCTTCACTCCAGATTTACTATATCCCTTGGACATTCTTATTGACGATGAAACAAAGAAATTGCATCGGAATTAAGTACAAAAGGCACAATCCCGACTTAAGTACAAGAAGACTGACACTTCTTACTGACTATGCTTTGAATCATTCCTGACACTAGTTATAGATTCCGATGCTTTACTTCAGGTTTACTGTATAGTTTGGACGTTCTTATTGACGATTAAACACAGAAATCGCATCGGAATTAAATACAAAATGCACAATGCCGACTTAAGTACAAGAAGACTGACTCTTCCTACTGTCTATGTTTTGAACCATTCCTGTGACACTAGTGGTGGATTCCGATGCTTCACTTCAGGTTTACTGTATCCCTCTGACCTTCTTATTGACGATGAAACACAGAAATTGCATCGGAATTAAATACAAATGGCACAATGCCGACTTAAGGACAAGAAGACTGACTCTTCTTACTGACTATGTTTTGAACCATTCCTGTGACACTAGCAATAGATTCCGATGCTTCACTATGGGTTTACTGTATCCCTCTGACCTTCTTATTGACGATGAAACACAGATATTGCATTGGAATTAAATACAAAAGGCATAATGCCGACTTAAGTACATGAAGACTGACTCTTCTTACTGTCTATGTTTTGAACCATTCCATTGACACTACTTGTAGATTCCGATACTTCACTTCAGGTTTATTGTATCCCTCTGACCTTCGTATTGACGATGAAACACAGAAATTGCATCGGAATTAAATAGTAAAGGCACAATGTCGACTTAGGTACACGATGACTGACTCTTCTTACTGTCTATGTTTTGAACCTTTCCTGTGACACTAGTTATAGATTCCGATGCTTCACTCCAGGTTTACTGTATCCCTTATACCTTCTTATTGACGATGAAAGACAGATATTGCATCGGAATTAAATAGAAAAGGCACAATGCCGACTTAAGTACAAGAAGACTGACTCTTCCTACTGATTATGTTTTGAACCATTCCTGTGAAACTAGTTATAGATTCCTATGCTGCACTTAAGGGTTACTGTATACCTTGGACCTTCTTATTGACGATGAAACACAGAAATTGCATCGGAATTAAATACAAAAGGCACAAAGCCGACTTAAGTACAAGAAGACTGACTCTTCCTACTGTCAATGTTTTGAATCATTCCTGTGCCACTAGTTTTGGATTCCGATGCTTCACTTCACGTTAACTGTATCCCTCAGATCATCTTATTGACAATGAAACACAGAAATTGCATCGGAATTAAACACAAAAGCCACAATGCCGACTTAATTACAAGAAGACTGACCCTTCTTACTGTCTATGTTTTGAAATAATCCTGTGACACTAGTTATAGATTCCGATGCTTCACTTCAGGTTTATTGTTTCCCTTGGACCTTCTTATTGACGATGAAACACAGAAATTGCATCGGAATTAAATACAAAAGGCACAATGCCGACTTAAGTAAAAGAAGACTGACTCTTCTTACTGTCTATGTTTTAAACCATTTCTGTGACACTAGTTATAGATTCCGATGCTTCACTCCAGGTTTACTATATCCCTTGGACATTCTTATTGACGATGAAACAAAGAAATTGCATCGGAATTAAACACAAAAGGCACAATGCCGAATTAAGTACAAGAAGACTGACTCTTCTTACTGTCTATGTTTTGAACCATTCCTATGACACTAGCTATGGATTCCGATGCTTCACTCCAGGTTTACTGTATCCCTCAGACCTTCGTATTGACAATGAAACACAGAAATTGCATCGGAATTAAATACAAAAGGCACAATGCCGACTTAAGTACAAGAAGACTGACTCTTCATACTGATTATAGTTTGAACCATTCCTGTGGCACTAGTTATAGATTCCGATGCTTTACTTCAGGTTTACTGTATACCTTGGACCTTCTTATTGACGATGAAACACAGAAATCGCATCGGAATTAAATACAAAAGGCACAATGCCGACATAAGGACAAGAAGAATGACTCTTCTTACTGACTATGTTTTGAACCATTCCTGTGACACTATCAATAGATTCCGATGCTTCACTTCGGGTTTACTGTATCCCTCTGACCTTCTTATTGACGATGAAACACAGATATTGCATTGGAATTAAATACAAAAGGCATAATGCCGACTTAAGTACATGAAGACTGACTCTTCTTACTGTCTATGTTTTGAACCATTCCATTGACACTACTTGTAGATTCCGATACTTCACTTCAGGTTTATTGTATCCCTCTGACCTTCCTATTGACGATGAAACACAGAAATTGCATCGGAAATAAATAGAAAAGGCACAATGTCGACTTAAGTACAAGAAGACTGACTCTTCCTACTGACTATGTTTTGAACCATTCCTTTGACACTAGTTATAGATTCCGATGCTTCACTTCAGGTTTACTGTATACCTTGGACCTTCTTATTGACGATAAAACACAGAAATTGCATCGGAATGAAATACAA